>NC_046322.1:27466042-29866042 GCF_009819535.1 Lacerta agilis
GAAATTAAACCTGTCTCCTATTAAAAACAGCTCCCCTACCCAAAACCGATTGATGAAAAATTAATTGAAACAAGCCAGCCTTAAAATAAATAAAAAATTTAAAAAATACAAGCGAGTCCACAGCTCAGGGTTTGTTTGGGTTTTTCTGCAGGCACTTGCTGGCGGCTGGCAAGCAAACAGAGATCTGGTTTGCCTGTTCGATTGAGACAGATGCATTTGCGGAATAAGAACTGCATCACTCTTAGACATTAGCCCGGGGGTGGGGACAAAACAAAAACAAAAACAGAGGGAGTTTTAGGTTCAAAGAGGAAAAGAAGAAGAAATCGTGACCTCTCCCATCTCTGTGGTGGGCCTCCTTAACTTGTGCGCGCCCCGATCCACCATTTTCTCGTGGGTGTTTCAACTCTGGACAAAGTTTTCCCTTCCGAGGTGCCATCAGATCCCTCTCCTCCGGCTGCCAAAAGATCCCCCCGATCCTCAAGATCACCTGAGCTCACAAGAAGACGCAAACTGGGAGCTACATCTCATTCTCCAACCAGCCGCGTTTTCAGGAAGGGGCTTGCTTGGCGCAACTCTAACCCAGACGTGGCTTCGGTTGGAGACGCTTCCCCCGCTCGACCCCCGCCCCCGTCTGCTCTCCTCCATTTCCCTCCGTTTCTTAATCAAGCCCCGGGTTTGATTTGCCGGCGGCTGACCCAGGCCAGGCGAGAGAGGTAGTCCGCGAGATCCTAAGAAGTCACTTGATTTGTTTTCTGCAAGCAAATGGAGCCGAGGCGTGCGCGCCCCCCTTCCCAAAAGTGGGCTTGTAATTTGCAAGGAATTAAAATTGATTCTTTTCATCAGGCAAAGAAAATAGGAAAATGTGAGATCGTTAATTATGGAGGGAGACGCTTTCTCATTAGAGGCAGCGATGTTACCATTCAGCATTTAAATAGCGGCAATGTGAATAATAATTATCATAACGTGTCATATTTCAGCCGTGAAAAGACACACTTGCTCCCCAACCCCCGAAAACACACGCGCACACCAAATTGCATCCTCTAAAATTAAAGAAAACAAAACCGTCGGCTAAAAGGAGGGAAATACTAAATCCTAAACGAATTTATTTCGAAGGGGAACTTCTTTCCACCCTAATGATGCAGAGCAAGGCAAGGAACTCCAGTGTGCGAAAGAACTTCCGCTGACCAGCCTGTTTTTGAATAGAAGTGATAACCAGCTATAAAGGGGGGGGGGAATCAAGAAAGGCAAAGGAGGGGGGCAGCTTCCGTTCAGTGTGCAAAGCAATTAGGAAGCCAGGCAGAGACGCTTTCTGGGTGTCTGCCGCTGTGCCAAAGGCGCCTCGAACATGCAAATAAACAAGTTGACCCCCCCCTGCATCCCAACCCGTGCCTCCCCCGCCCCTTATTTGAGTCGTTTGGAAATCAGTGGTGGGATCCTTAAGGGGGGCAAGGACAATAACCCCAGATCTGGGTCAAAATGGTGCGTGTGTGTGAAACCCATCCTCTTTCTGTTGCAGTCGCGTCTTAGGTGCCCCTGAAAGTGGCACTTCCAGAGCCCTCTCCCCAACCCTCCTCTTCCTCCAGGCCGCAGCTGACGGCGGCGCCTCTCTATCTGCGATGTCTATTTCTGTTTCCCCACCCCTGCCGACCCCCAAAGCGGCCCTCGGCCTCCCCTCTCCGCCCCCAGCTGTGTCTGGACATGCCCCCCTCCCTCTCCACGGCTTGGTCAACTGGAAGCAGCGGCGGCAGCAGGCGGCGCGCAGGGGGGAGAGGAGGAGGAGGAGGACACCCCAAAGCGGGGATGATTTCCCGGCGCCCAGCCCTTTTGGCAGGGGCACTCTTGTACAAAATTCAATCTCTCTTTTTTATGAGGAGTAAACCGCCTAAATAAATTTTATTAGGGGCAAGCAATATGTTCCCTGGTCGTTCCCTTTGTTCCAGTCCTACGTGTGTGTAACAATCTAAAACCTATTTATGGAGGGGAAATCGCCGGATCCGTCATAGAAAATCCTTTTACTTGGCTCTGAAGTGATTTTCTGAAGAACACTCTTGTCATGGTGGAGATTTTGGGGGCCATTGTGCTAAGCCGTGCCTTGTTAGGGACTTCACTTTGCCTGATCAGGTGGGAAATACCTTCCATTATCCAAGGAATGGGCCTGACTGGCACTTTTCTGGCTTGCTTGGGGGGGTGGGGTGGGGGTGAGGGTGAGGAAGTAGAGAAGAGGGAAGGAGGAGGGCGGTAGGGGAGGGGGGAAAGATGACGAGGGGCTGGGAGATCTTTGTAAATACATCTCCGGCTCAGCCCAGGTGGAATCCAATTCTCCTCCAATACTCTTGGATCCGAGAGGCGGAGGAGATGAAACGCGTGTGTGGGCGCGTGTGTTTTACATAGAGAAAAATCAAGAATATTTTCACTCTGACAAGCGTCTAGTCCCGGTTTCCCTCTCCCCTCCTCCTCCTCCCTCCCGATTTTCATTCTTTTCTTCCCTTTTCTCCCTCTCACAGCCTCCTTCTCTGTCCCCTCCTCCCCTCCCATGAAGCCCCCCGCAAGCCCATCGCGCTTTGAAGCCTCGGAAGGAATGATTTAGTTTGTTTATCCTGCTATAAAAATCAAGAGCAATAGAAAAGTCATAAAAGGGAGCGCGCCATCCATCACGCCGCAGCCTTGTTTTCCCGCGGCTCCTAAGCGAGATGGATAAGCCGCGGGTCCCAGCCCCTTGTTAAGCGCGATGATGGGGCTGCCCATTAACTATTACGCCCTTTATTTATCGACTTGAAACGCGCACGCCGAGCCAGCCGAGCTCAGGATCTGGTGGAAGTTGGCAGTTCTTTTTTTGGGGGGGGGAGAACTGAGGGGCAGAGAGATATGGAGCACCCCCACTTCCCAAAAAAAGCAAGGAAGGGAAGCCACCTTTGTAAATGTGCTAGGCCACTAGAAACAGGACGAGGCGATGCAGGAGGGCACTGCGGGGTGTGTGGGTGTGTCTGGGATCAGCTGGGAATAGTCTTGGGGGGAGAGAGAGAGAGGAAAAAGAGAGAGAGGGAAAGGATTGGGCAAAACTATTCCGGCTCGTGAGATGCGCTGTCCAAAAGGTGGATTGTGTGCCGCCCAGAAAGACTGAGACTCCCGGGGATTAGCTGCCCAAAGTGGCCACCTGCACTTTACACTAGGCAGGCAGGACACTCGGTGGGGGGGGGGGTAGGGGGGAGCGAGCCAAGACCAACGGCTGCCCCTTCCACAACCCTCCTGCTGGTTTACTCCCGCTCCCGCAGCCCTTGCAACGTGGGCATCGCGGGGAGCTTGGTCTGCTTCTTTTGTCTTTTCCGGCTGGTGATGGTTAGCTACTTTTGGGAGATAAGAGCAGCAGGGCCTTCTCCTCCCCTCCTCCGCCCGCGCCCACCCCCTTGCTCTCGGGCTGGGCTTGCTGCTTCCAAGTCTTCCAAACAGGGCCGAGAGGCGGGCAGCCCTTCACGCTCTCCAGCCTGACAGCGACCCCTTGAATGGGATCATCGACGGGCTCGCCAGGCGCTCAACTGCCCCACAGCTCGCTCGGCCGCCTCCTTTGTCTCCCTTTCTCAGTGCCAGCCCGAAATTCACCACCCCTGCGTTGCCAGCAGGAAAGGGAGGGGGGTTAAGAAACCCCAAACACAAAGGCTGAGCAATGTTTTGTGGGTGTCCGTCGGGCGGCGAAGCAGCACCACCACCACTACCACCACCAACAATAATCAAAAAAGCCATTCGCCCGGTTATTACTGAGCAGAGAGAATCTCCCAGGTGAATTCCCCACCCCCACCCATCTTCGCTTGCTCGCTCTCTCTCTCTCTCTCTCTCTCTCTCTCTCTCTCTCTCTCTCTCTCCGTGTGTGTGTGTGTGTGTGTGTGTGTGTAAGCTTTATTTCACTACATGAATAATCTTAATTGCATCACTCTCGAATTAAAAATCAATGTTAATCAAGCTGGAAGAAGGAAATATCAGTTTTCATTGTGCCTGGCCTAGATGGCAATTCCAGCCCCCACCCTCCTTTGGAGAATGGGGCGGGGAGAGAGAGAGAAAAAAAGAATCAAATAACTTTAAAAGGCCATTCTGTTCTGCTACAAATACAATTGAAACGGATTGTTTAGGAGCGGATCAGAAACGGTACAGAATTTTGCACTTAATTTCCTCCGTTATCATTTACAATAAGAACCTCTTGCCTTGACAGCCAAGTCTAAACAGTAGTAAATTAGTACAAATTTATACTGATTTTACTCTAATAATCGTAATAAAAGCTTATAGATTTGGCACTAATTACATAAATGCCTAATGATCTTGAAAATTACTCTGGTTAGAAATATATTACTAATCTAAACTTTGTTGTTGGCTGGCTTTGAAAAATCAGAACATTAGAAATGGTTCGCTTCCCTTGTGCAAAGCACTTGAAATTGTTGGGATAGTTTAACATATTCAAGAGGAAAATAATGTTTTGTTTTGTTTCTTTTTGTAAAAAAAAAAAAGCATTCAGCTTTATTTACTGTCTTAAACTGAGTTTGGAGACAAGCTGAACTTAGAAACTTTCTCACACGCCCAGGTGAATGAAGGAGGCGCCTGGAGGCGCTGCCTTCTCCTTACACCAAGACAACTGCTGGAATTATTCCTGTTTTATACAAATATGTAATTCAGCGGAGTGAGATCCTTGTGGGGATTTGGGGGGGCGGGGAGGGAGGAGGGATGAGGAGGAAAGACTGCTGTAAAGATTCAGGTTACTACAGACGTGTCATTAGGGTCACACACAGCTTTCCTCTCTGCTGCGTTTTCCAACCATCCCACATTAGCGGCTGCACTTAAGTTTATACCCCGGATTAGAAATCCTTAAATAAAGGCATCCAACAAATTTACCCCCAGAACAGATACACCCGCGCCACTCTACAGCTGTGCAGAATCTCTGCGTCCTATTTCCTCGCTCTTTCCCTCCCGCAAACCCCAAAGCGACGGCAAAAGAACAGCAACAACACACCACAACGAAGACATTAAAAAGTGTTTGTGTGTGTAAGACGGTGGTGGCGATGGGGGAAAGGAACCCCTGCGCACAGCACAACATACCAGCCATTCACTTCTGTCCCCGTCCCCCACCCAGCTAACCTATATTCCTCTTTTTATTGGGTTGGCTTTGTCAGTCATTTTCAACTAATTTGATCAGGAGGTCACTTTTGTTTTAAAAAAAGAAAGAAATAAAGAAGAGGGGGGCGGGGGAGGCTGCCTCTCCGGCAATATATCAGCGCGGGGCGGGAGAGAAGGCGAATGGCGACGGGGGCTTTAAAAGCCCAGCCCGCGCGGCTCGGCGCTGCTGCTGCTGCTGCGGCTGGTGGTGCTGAGGCTGAGGCTGCGGGCGGGTGGAGCGGGGACTCTTTGGGTGCTGACATTTGCAGGCTGCCCTCCTGATTGGTCCCTTCGCTGAGCTGCTCACGGGTTCACTGAAGTGTTAAGCACCTCCCCGTCTCTCTAAAGGACATTATAATGCAAGAGACCCCCTTTTTAACCACACACCGAATTTTCTTTCATTTAGGCGATCTATATATAAATATATATCTATAAGCTTGAGAGAGAGCGAGATCCGGTGCAACTTTTTTTTTCTATAAAAAAACCCACCACCAACCGCTAAAATTTGGGGGGGTACAGCTTTCGCCCTGGAGCGGTGCGCGATGCTCTCTCACGCCGACCTCCTGGACGCCCGGCTCGGTGAGTTGCCCCCCAAAGCCTCTCCCCCCCTTTCCTCCCTCTCCCTCGCCCCCAGCAGCACCTGCAGCCAAGGAAGAAGCCCCGGGCAGGAAATGGACAATTTGTGCCTGATTTTACCTTAATGCGACTAATTTCTTTAAAAGTAATTGTACTGTATTAAAGTTTGATTTGATTTAACGCCATCTTAAAAACAACAACAAACCACCTATGGAATATGTAGATCCAAAAGCAGCGGAACTGGGGGGCCATTTCGTTTTATGTTGTGGCCCCTCTCCCTCTCCTTTGTCTTCTTCCTGTTTTGTTTTGTTTTATTGAAGTCTCTCTTTTTTGGTCTTTTGAAATAATCCTGCATGTGTGCATCTAGTTTGCCTACCCTTAAATAAATTGAGGCGCCCTAGGCTTTGGACAGGTGGATGTTCGGGAGCCTCTCCCAGCGAAGGTGCAACGCGGCCCCCTCGGGCGAGGAGGGGGTGGCTGGGGGCCGTCCGGGGGCGACTATCCAAGCGGGATGGCTCCCAAGTTCTTGGGGGATGGGAAGGAGGCAGGGTGGGCCGGCCCGTTTCCTCCCCGTCGGGGGCCGGAGCCGGGTTGGCCTAGGGCGCTGCTGGTGGTGGACACCGTCCGGGCCCGCCGGCCGAGGGTCGACCGTGGTGTGCGCCTGGCTGAATTGCGGCGGGCCGCTGCTTTGCCTCCGCAGGGATGAAAGACGCCGCCGAGCTGCTGGGCCACCGGGAGGCGGTGAAGTGCCGCTTGGGCGTCGGAGGCTCGGAACCCGGAGGCCACCCGGGCGACCTGGCTGCCAGCGCGGACTCGGTGGAAGGCGCCACGCTGCTGCCTGGCGACGACATCTCCGCCGTGGGATCCACGCCCGGCGCGCTCTCGGTCAGCGCCAAGGACCCGGACAAGCAGCAGGGTCAGCCTGGCGGAGGCGGCGGAGGCGGTGGCCAGAACCCCGGCCAGGCCGGCCAGCAGCAGGGCCAACAGAAGCAGAAGCGGCACCGGACGCGCTTCACGCCCGCGCAGCTCAACGAGTTGGAGAGGAGCTTCGCCAAGACGCACTACCCGGACATCTTCATGCGCGAGGAGCTGGCCCTGCGCATCGGCCTCACCGAGTCCCGGGTCCAGGTAGGCGCTCGCCGTCTGTCCATCCACTGAGCGGCCAAGCCACCCACCTTCCTCCACTCTCCGACCCTCCATCCCCCACCCCGTCCAGGGACAGGGGGCCCTTCCAGGCCAGTGGGGCGCC
Source organism: Lacerta agilis (assembly GCF_009819535.1). Lineage (NCBI taxonomy): Eukaryota > Metazoa > Chordata > Lepidosauria > Squamata > Lacertidae > Lacerta > Lacerta agilis. The sequence goes on from NC_046322.1 coordinate 27,473,004, forward strand.
CCCGTCCCCAGACCCAAAAGGAGGGTTGCGGGACTTAAACGTTACTACCCCGCGCTGGTTAATTAGGGTCATTGAGCTCCCCTGATTAGGGACCGAGGGCTAGCCAATCAAATTCCTCACGAAAAGAATTTTCAATCCCGGAAGGGGGGGAGTTCGAACTTGTGGTTCTCGTTTTGTTTTAAAGTTGTCTCAAAAGTGAGAAAGGGCCGCTGTTGTTTCTCCAGTCTAGAGACGCGAATGCAGCAATTTCATAAAACGGCACCAACTAAAAGCAATGCTTTCGATGCCCAAAAGCGAAGCCTTCCCATAAAATAAAATAAATATACTTCCCTCCGCTCCATCACAGCACTGAACGCTGCGTTACAAAACTTAGTTTATTTGAAGCAGCCTGGGAATTTCGCTGCTGTACATTCAGTGAACGCTACAACGCTTCGAGATCGATTTCTAAGGCAACAGACTGGCACTCCGATCCCAAACACATTGCTCGATTTCACTACCAAGGAAGGCGTTGGAGGCAGCAGTGTAAGAAATATTTTCAAAGAGCCTTAAAAACCCAAGGCAGAGAAAGCCTTTGCTAGAAGTTTTTAAATTTTAATTTTATTAGCGTTTTATGTTAAGGGTTATTAGCAAAAACAGCTCTCTGTTTATGAACAAACGCATTGGACGCATTATAGAAAAGATGAAATAATTTAAGAGAAGTATAACAAATCTCTCTTTTTTAATGTGGTAATATTCAATTTCAGCACACATTTGTCCCACTCTTTAAGAAAACAAATCATTTGTGTGTTATCTTCCTGTTTCGCATACTGGCAGGTTTGAATTTGTTTTAGTCCGATTAGTTAAAATGACTGCGCTGTCCTCAGTCCTGAACTTTCCCTTTCCTTGGTTCTTTCTATTTTGATTATTCTGATTGAAATCGCTGATATAGAAAAGGAAAAAGAAATGTATTCTTTTAAAAAATCTTAAAGTGGAACCAAATTTATCTGGAGGTATTTGTATTTTAGATCTTTTTTTTAAAGGCACTAATTAAATGCTGCTGACTCCAATACCATCATTTTAATTTGATATTATTAACAGGTTTATGAGGAACTTAATTACAGGGAAATCGATGAGATTTCTCTCTGTATAGAGAGAATAGATGTGTATGTACTTTGTGAGTTGAAATCCTCTCTAATTAATTTAGCCAGAACTAGAGAACGCCAAGTAGATAAATCTAGAAACAACACTTTTAAATCCCAAGGAGGACTTTTGTGTTTGCGTTCAATAGAGTTTCTGCCACCATATACCTACCTATAAAAAGTGCATTAATATTATCTATTAGATTAGAAAACACTATATAAGGGAGAGTCTTCCAGAAAAAAATGTTACGCATGCCCAAACCAAACCAATTCAAAAACAGTAACACCAATGCTAAAATCCGAAAGCTACCACAATTCTTCTTTGGATTTATACATGTATATTTATTTTAAATAGGTTATACAGATTTATTCAACCTGTGTAGAACGTTAATTAGTTTGAATTAAAAACGAAATGTGGTTCCAAATAAAATATAATTGGTCAACTAGCTTGGAAGGGAGAAAGGAAAAGAGCAGGAAGCCTATTAAACTCCACTGGGTTTCTCCAAAGGTTAGTAAGCAATTTCATTATCAGGAATGTGATGAACGAAACAAAATGCATAATATAGAATGGAAATAGCGATTATTCATCCGCTTCTTCTCCCCAGTGGTGGAAATCTGTAGAAGTAAATGATAATGGGATCCTGGCCCTACAACGATTTACAGATAGTAAACGAAATTACTGAGAATGCACAGATGCATACGATCTTATTTTGGGTTAATTAATTAATACAGAATAATTACCTCGCTTCATTTACAATTGCTAACGCAAAATAAAACCCTCCACTTCAACATGCTTTTCAAATACCCCAGTCGAGATTAAAACAGTGATAATGATGGTTATTCTATTTTAAATCATATTGTTTCTTGCCTTTCCTTCGAAGCTAAGCGTACGTCAGATGGCGACCCAAGGTCGCTTACAGCCTGAAACTAACCATATTTTTACCCCCGTGGTTTTCCAGCCTTACTTGTAAGTAAGTCGCGTTCACCTCAGTAGGACTCACCTCCAGTGAAATGGGGGGGGGCATTTTAATGACATCAGCATAATCCTACACGCTGCAAATAGCTACGGGAGGCTGAATAGAAACAGTTTAATCGAGTGGCAATTTAAATATTCTTTACAATAATGTTCTGCAGTTTAAAAAGTAATCAAATCAACATAACCTTCTTAATTAACACTTCAGAATGATTAACATTGTGTAAGCTTGTGCAAAAATAAATTATGGGAAATGTATTTACTTCCCAGTTCATTGTATTCTTGCTACTTGACCAAATGGAAATGAAAGAGTAATGGATGGGTTTATGGTCTCGTTTACACAGCCTTTGCGGCGCGTAGGGGGCTCCACATTGATCCGGGAATGCTCCACACGCCCGCCTTTCGAGCTGCTCTCTATGCACCATTATATGCAAGAATAAATTATATTTTTCTCACTTTCCTGTCTTCTACATTTTAAAAACCTACCCCCGCTTTGTCGAAAAGGCCTATCCCACGCCTAAGCTACCACTTTGCGCTCCCCCCCCGCCTCTTTCCAGACCGGGCGTAATAAAACCATTCTTTTTATAGCATGCCATTATTAGAAACCAATTTCAGAATTATTTATAACCTGGAATGGCTTATTAAGCAGCAATGCGAGAATCATGCAAATGACAGCGATCCAATGCAATATAATAAGCATAATCATTAGTCTCTCGCGCTGATTAATTAACTTTCAATATTTTATTTACATAAAAAGCAAATCAGTGAAATAACTTCTGCACAGCCAGGCTTGCCTTTCAATATTTTACACCAACCTAAAAATAATGTGCTGAGACTCCATTGACCGTGTCCCCCCGCGCTGGCCGTGTCACCTGCCACATCTTAATAGGGGACAAGCTGAGAGTATTTTCTAGTTTTCTAATGGAATGAGAAATTGCATTTTCTTCCTCTCCCAGTAACTATTAAAGCGTAATGAATTCGGCCTAGAGTTCACGGCTGGCTGATCGAAATGAACCTGAAATCTGAGCTTTAATGCAGCTCCCCAGATTTCCTACCAAATCTTCGCATTAATCATCCGCTGGATTCCAATGAGATCTTCATAAAGCTTTGTGAGAGGAGGGGGTTGGGGTGGGGAGAGAAAAGAAAGTAATATCCTCTCCCCTTTTTCTTCCCCATTTATAGCTGGGGAATTAAACGGGCTATATATTTCCAAATACATTTACAGTATGTCTATATTACTGTAGCAGCAGGTATCATGAAAGTAGAGTTTGAAATTGCAAACTCCATTAGACCCTCAGTGTTGTATTAATAATGTTGGGCGATGGGGAAGCAGAGGGGGAGTCGCTGCGTTTTCTGATCACAGCCGAAGTTGCCCAAATGCCTGTGGCTAATATATTTTCAGCTCCGAGTTGTCATGTGCGCCTTTTCAAAACCTCCCTCAGGTTCTCTCTCCCTTTTAATCTGTCATGCACCGGTTTCCAAGTGGATACGTTCACATTTTCAAAAGCATATGCGCCGTCGCTCTGAAGTGAGGCGATGACGACCTGATGGAGATTCTTTTACAACCCCAGTAAACCATGACACATAAAAAGATTTTGTGGCCACCATTTAACTATTAACCCTAAAACATAATTGAACACGACTTTTCTCTGTCTCTCTCTCCCCCCCCCCCCGTCTTTTTCTTCCTGCCTTCCTTCCTATTATTATTTCTATAACATTTAAGTCCTTAACAGCTGTTCCTTCTTGCTAATGGCCAATCGCATTTCCCTGTATAAATTGACGGGTTTGAAAGAATGCGGCGGTGCTCCGGAGCCTCTCAAATCCGTAGAAGGCTTGTAGACTGTCCCTAAAGCGGAGTAGGCACAAGAGCTCGGAGCGGCCCCATTCCAGAGTGGCGTGGCAACCCAGTACGCCCACCGCCCGCAAATAAGACAAGGATCTTTGTTACTAAAGCGCAAACCGACAGTTCTTAAAACAAAAGGTTGGAACGGGACAATAAATACTAAAACCGATTTGGAATTGTTACGGAAATTCCCGGTTCCAAGACTGGAGTTTGCTCCCCTGATAAAAAAAGCAAAGCAATCAAGTGGGGATGTACACCATGTACCCAGATTTGACTCTGGATAGGGCCCAGCCCAGATACGCATCTCCATTCCCAACCCCCTTTTTTGCGCTGCAAAAGTTTCTGCCCTTTCACGAATCTTTTTTACGCATCAACTTGTGGCAGCGACAGTGCTGTGGCCGGGGTAAAACAGCCAGAGCAAGGGTAAGACAGTGCAAAGAGAAAAAGGGGTCGAGGCAGAAGAAAGCAATAAAGAACAGATAATATGTAGGCGGGGAGAGAGCTGGAGAGAACCACCAAGCTAAATAATATTCCCACAAAGGAAATAAATGATATACCAGGCCAAGTCACTTATTAAGAACCCGTAATATTTACATATACAGTACATGCAAAATTGTGTATATTCGCGTGACATATACGTTCATGTAATTAACTCCACTAGAGTAAAACCAAAAATACCAACATTGTCTCACGATAGTTGTGCCGCGTGATCCTAAACATGTTTACTCGAAAGTAAGCCTCACTGAATTAAATGGAGGTATTCTAAGGCTAGAAGGGGAGTGTGCACAATTCAATTCAGAGTGTGTGTGTGTGTGTGGGGGGTACTTTCGAGGAAACCTGCATAGGATCGCGGTGCCCGCTTCAGTTTGCTTTTATATCTGCCAAGTCCCGCTTGCTCATTTTCAAAAGCCTACTTACAGTGCAATACTAAGGATGTTTTTCAGAAGTTGAGTCCCACTAATTTCTGAGAGTCTGACACCAGGTCAAGTATGCTTAGCGTTAGAGTCTGGTTTATTTATACTTGGTATTTAGACACTTGGGAAAGGCCTAATCTTTTTTTAAAGCCGAGTTGAATGGCTCAGTAGAAAATGAAAAGCTGCTGACACAGACGAGTTCAACGTTTGGTGGAGCTGACAGAAGCTTGGTTGATTAACTAAGGCATCAGAATGAATATCTAAAGCAAAATGCTCCACAATTATTGCAATGGCAGCTCACTTGAAGTAATGATTTAATGCATCTTTGTTGCATCTCCTTAATGAGGTACTTGAGCTTCACAAGTCAACTGCAAAATAAAAACTTTTATATATTTAAAGCTCAGCTTCTCAGTAAGCAGCAATCTTTTCCAAGTAGTCACTAATTTGGCTTTGTTTCCAATTACATTATATAAATTATTTCTTTTGGGGAAAAGTCTCCCTTATGTCTTATTTACATTTACAATATGAATATTCCTCATGCCTTGAAGTAGGCAGAAAAACATATGAAAACACCAATTATTTCAACGGGAAGTATGGCATATTCAGTGCTTTCAACTTCTGGTACTCAGGTAGTAGGAATAACTCCTATTGGAAACCACTACTAAGCACTAAAATAAAAATAAAAATGTGTATGGGACCTCTACACATCTATCTGCAATGTATATTCAGAGTGTTCCACATATCTATTACAAAACACACTTGTTTGATCCCAGTAGAGAGATCAATACACAGCTTTCTCCTGTTCATCCATATTCCCTTGCTGATCTAGGCTCACATATGCAACAGATGCTATGTGTATGGATCCTGTGGCTGGATGCTTTAGGGCAGCAACAGTGGCTGCATGTGTGATTCCCAGGCATGGGTACCAAATGCAGGGTTCTCAATAACCAGCATAGAAAAAATATGGGTGCCAATTGTAGATGGGTATGGATCTTCCATATTGTCTGTTGATGAATGCAAATCAGGATACAAAATATACACATATCTAGCCTCACATAAACACACACACATACATGCATGCATATGGGTAGCTAAAAATGTACTTCTATATGCAAAAGTCCTTGTAAAGAATGGCAAAGAATGCAGTCTGTATTCTAGTTTATATATTTGCTCTAAGCATATGGAACTAATGCAAATAAGATAAGGGGTGGATACCTTTAAAACTATTATAAGAAACACAGTCTTCTGGTGCATTAAATGAACATGCCTACAGATGCATCTCTTGCCCATAAATATTTTATAGCTTATATTAATGTACTTATCTTGATTATATTTCTTGGGTATCCTTCATAAGATATCCCATTAGATTATTTAAAAGTGTTGTAGTTCTAGTGAACTCAAGTGGTTAGTGAAGAACTTTTCTACAATCTCAGCCAGCAAACTCACAATAGTAAAATAACAGATTATTGGTACCAGAGTAACAACTTTATTTTCTACTGTTTTCCCTGGGTTCTATCAGGGGGAAAGGCAGGGTGTTTGTGTGTGTGTGTGTGTGTGTGTGTGTGTATTACTATTTCAAAGGGCTAAAATCAAAGGATTGTAAATACAGTATGCCAGCTCTATTTTATCCCTCAAGCCATCTGTGTCCAGAGTGGGGAAATGTTCCTCCACCACCTTTAAGAGTATTCTCCCTAAATTGTCCCCAATGGAAATAGAATAGTTGCCCTTATTTTCTCCCTTCACTTATCCTCCCTTATTTGTCAATGGAATATTAGGGGTCGGTTTCGGAGGAACCGTGGTGAGGCTGAAGGAAACAAGGCAGCGAAAGTAACAGCAATGATAAAATACCAGTGTGTAAAAACCAATATTTTAGCCGGACAGCAGGACAGACACGAGACGTCTGTATCTACACACAGACGCCTTCTTTCCCCCCTCCTGACAACTCCATCTTCGCCTTTAGGGCCTCCAGCCAGAGGCGTGGGTCCTCATAGAGGCGGGTGGCGGAGGGACGCGGGGCCTGTTCAAGGGCTTTGCCCGGAGAACCACGCATCCTTCCCTCGGCGCTAACCGGCCTCTCTTTTCTCTGTCCTTCCCCCCCTTCCCTCCTCGTGTCCTTTTCTTCCCCGCTGGCGACGATGGGCGGCCAGGTGTGGTTCCAGAACCGGCGGGCCAAGTGGAAGAAGCGCAAGAAGACGACCAACGTGTTCCGCGCCCCCGGCACGCTGCTCCCCACGCCGGGCCTGCCCCAGTTCCCTTCTGCCGCCGCCGCCGCCGCCGCCGCCATGGGCGACAGCCTCTGCTCTTTCCACGCCAACGACACGCGCTGGGCCGCGGCAGGCATGCCGGGCGTGTCGCAGCTGCCCCTGCCGCCGGCTCTGGGCCGGCAGCAGGCCATGGCGCAGTCGCTGTCGCAGTGCAGCCTGGCGGGGGGGCCCCCGCCCAACTCCATGGGCTTGTCCAACAGCCTGGCGGGCTCCAACGGCGCCGGCCTGCAGTCGCACCTCTACCAGCCCGCCTTCCCCGGGATGGTCCCCGCCTCCCTGCCCGGCCCCAGCAACGTGACGGGCTCGCCGCAGCTCTGCAGCTCCCCGGACAGCAGCGACGTGTGGCGGGGAACCAGCATCGCCTCCCTCCGCCGAAAGGCGCTAGAGCACACAGTCTCCATGAGCTTCACCTAATGGCGTCTCCCGCCCGCCTTCCCAGCCAGCCAGCAGCCTGCCCCCAGCCGCGCCTCACGCTTTCCCGCCCTTTTTGCTTCTTCTAATTCCTCCTCTTCTTCTTCACCTCAGCCCTGCCCTCACTCCCCACTCCATTTTTTTGTACTTAAAAGAGGGAGGGGGGAAACAAAACACTTACCAGGGAGTCGACTCAGGATCAGAAGTGAGTGGACTGGTTTGCGGGCAGAGTTTAAGAGTGGTCGTCCAAATAAGACGACCAAGCAAGCGCACGCACACATAAAAAACATACAGACAAGGAACACGCTCACCCCAACCGCCGCCTACTGTGCTCCAAGGGCGGAAACACCATCGACGTGTGTCTTAATAAGGATTTGAGAAATAGCCTATCCAACCTGACTAAAGGACTCGTTGGATCTCCTTTAATTTACCCCCCACCCCCAAGTTCCAAGCCCGCACAGCCAAATTCAGATCCAGGCACCTGCTGGGCTTTTATTTTTTTATACAAAACACCAAAACAAAAACCCACCTCATGTAGAAAGACAGTACTGTATACAATGTGTGCATGTGCGTGTACAAATAAAGATGAAAGTTGGTTGCAGGGGTTTTGATAGAAAGTTTTTCTTAACGGGCAAGTTTGGCCTTTGGGTGGCTGCGAGGCAAGAATAGTGGTCAGGATGTGAAGCGTGAAGGGGAAATTGAACCGATTTTGATAAAAGCATTTTAAGCGATTTTTTTTTTGGGGGGGGAGGGATTCAAACGATTTTTTTTTTTTTAAGAACCCACTCCAAACACTTCCTATTAGGCCTGCTCTTTTTCTTTGTGTGGGCGTTTTGATTTCTTTGTTTCCGTTGTTGCTGTCCCTCCAGTTTCTCTTGCTGCCCTCCCTCTCCGAGCAGCAGGCTGATAGATAGATGCCTGGCGCACGTGGACTTGAGACATCTCCAACCTGGCAAAGACTTTGTACAGATAAAACAATCAGCTATTTTTTTTCCCTTTCTGCATGTGCTGGTCCAATCCCAGAGAACAGAAGCTATTTCGAAGAATGAACAAACAACGTGAAATAGGATGTTTTGTGTAGATAAAGCATTCTTGTTACATACTGGTCGATTTGTGATATGTTAAAAGAAAAAAGAAAAGAAAAGAAAAGAAAACTTACTGTCTGTGCTTATTTATTATGGAATTTTGGGTTTCTTAATAAATGTTTGAGGCTATTATAAAGCATATGATTTGACTTTTGCCAACAAGTTTATATATCAAGTTAATGTAAATGGATAAATAAAATCATTTTCAATATGTGATAATGAGAACGATGGTGTGGCTTGAGACAAGAGGTGTTTTAAACGAGAGAAGAAACAAGATACTTGCTACCTTATTTTTAAATTTAGGATCCAGCGGGGGGGGGGGGAAGGGTTGTCATACATTTGGAAATAGTTTGCTTGCTTGAACTTTGCGATTAAGCACTTCATTATTACAACTTGGATACTTTATGTGAATAAACTTTTTAATTTATCTGCGTAAATGACCTTTTAACTCTCACGAGCAAGGTTATGATGACAATAGCAGCAGCAGCCGGAAGCAATTGAAGTTAAACCAAGTAACACACGATGTGTGTGTGCACGCGCCTGTGCTCGTGCCCGCACATCAAAGGACAGGAGAGAGTTACAGAGAAGGCAGCAAAAGTCTAGGGCCCTTTGTGTTGGCAGCGTTTTGTAAGAAGTGACATCATTTGTTAAGCAAAAATTTATCCGGCTAATTTCAAAGAAGCCTTTTCAGTTTCACAGAGAGAAGAGCCATGCACGGCTGACTGCAAGGAAAGTCCGCAGATTTCTGACGGTAAAAATCCTAGCATTTTTATTTTTATTTTTAGGTTTTTTTTTGCCGAATACGAAGGCTGCGAGCTCCAAAAAGAAAAGAAAGAAAAACACAGAAGCCCCAGTGTCGAACTATATGAAGCCAAAAAGAATTGCTAATAAAAATCTGAAAGGGCGGGTTAAGATTAAAGCAGCGTCCGGGTGTTTTCTTTCATCTCAGTTGACTAAAGGTTGTAGGCAGGGCGAAATGAAATTGACATGTATTTGGAGAAAGCAGAAAGTGCATTTTGCAATCTATCTTTTCGCCGGCTTTCAAATGAGCCGCTGTTATTGTTGCTGTGACTCACTAGACATGATCTTACGGCAGAGAAGACATTCGCTTCCCTTTCCTTCACTGTTTGCAAACTTGGGCTCTGCTAAAGGGCAGAAGGTTGTCAAGAACCAGGTAGAAAAGGATGCTTCGTTTTTTAATGCTTCACTCAGATCGTTTTTGTCTGCACATCAATTATAGATCTCTTAATTACACACAAGAGGGTGCCCAAGTCTGGAGTCTTTCACAGAAGGGCCCTTGGTTGCTCCCCAGTGAATTCTGCAGATGCTTCTTTAATTTAAATATATATATATATATATATATATATATATATATAAAAGAAGTCAATGATTAAAGATCCAGGATGAGAAGGAAATCACTTTGGTGTCCTGAAGAAGGAGCCCTTTGGATAACTTAGGCACCCCAAATGCCATTTAAATGAAGCTCTAATTTAAAAGTGGTCACTCTCCAGGGTTACACCACAATGGCAAGAGAAAGGTATCATTCTTTAATATCAGTTTTGAGATTCAGCATTCACACAGGAGGTAAACATAATCAAATATCATATACAGATTAATGGATGATAATGCGCAGTCATATGGAGCCATTGTGAAAATAATTTTTGAAAGCTCCCTCTTCTTCAAGCAAAAATATTAATCCTTCCTCCTGATGACACTAGAGCTCCACTGGCCCAGGAAATGAATACTCTTGAAATTTTTATTATGCCCTTTTGTTTGCGTTTTTGTTAAACTAGACTAGAATCTAATTTTTTCCCAGACAGTGAACTGAATGTATAGTCAGTGACTTTAATTAAACATGCTGCATCACACCTATTTTGGTCTTAGGGCCAAACTAGAGGCAAATTTTGATTCTCTCATTCACTTCTAAGGTCTGTAGAGCCAGTCCCCATCCACTGATGCACATGACCTCTTTTGTGTGTCTTCTATAATCTCAGTTAATATTAGAGATCTCAGATGGATCTATTTGATCCTTAATCTTAACATCTTTAACACCAGGGGCTTCAGAGAATATAACAGAGAGTCCTTATTTTAATACCCCCCAATTCAGTATCATTCCACATAGATGTCATCTTTCTGTTCTTTCTTTTGTCTTTCAATCTATATCATAGTTTCCTTATGATGTGCTTCATGCCTTTAATTGAAATAGGTCTTTTATCTGCTTTATAATGTATTTTTCGAATAAAATACAATTCCCTCCCTCTCCATTTCTTGTTTGTTTGATGTTACTGAATGCAAGGAAGGCCCTACTTCTGAGAATTTTTCTTCTCTTACAGAATTTTGATTAATACTATTCTTTTTTTAAAAAAAAGAGGACACAGGGTGGGTTTGGGTGTGTGTGGGGGAATGCTCTGATCGGTTAGTTGCTGCAGAGCTGGTCTGACATAGTGGCTAAGAGCAGGGCAGGATATGCCAACTCTAACCTCTGTCATAACTGCACCAGGGCTGACCTTAGGCACATTACTGTTCTACTTGGGCCCCTTCACACATTAGGTGAGGCAGAATGGATCAATTCAACTGGGATCTGCAGCCAGCTACAGATTTCTGACTAGCATATTTGTAAGAGTTCCCAAATGTAGCTGTGTATTGTATTTTTAAGTGAGCAATTAAAACATTAGAGTATACCCAAAAAGTGACCCAAATCAGCAATATATATGGGGATAATAATGACATTAACTTGCTTTACTAAGATAACATAGATGAAGTGTTTGGATCCTAAAACCTCTATCAATATATCTATTCAATATACCGTATCTATTCATGCCCAACTTGAAAACCAGTTAAGTCACATGTGTTGGGTTGAGCTTTAGGCAAAGCAAATTGTCTTCATAAGCAAATAGCAATGAGATGCATGTATTTCCATCCTAAGTACATTTGTTTAGGATTGAAATTTTTGTCCCAGTGAAGTAAACACATCCAATATTGGTTTAAATTCTAAGGCTCCAATGCATCTAGGTTTTTGATGGACTTATTGAACCCACAGGTGGATTGCTCTAGTTGTAAAAGAGTACATGGACTGCCATCCTTAACTCAGGGATATAGCATGGGGTGTAGGGGGGTAGTGGCCCCAGGTGCACAATTTTGAGGGGGTGCAAACCAGGTGCCCCCATGCAGGTGCAGGCTTTTGCAGGGACCCCTGTCACACCCAAGCATATCCTAGTGGACCCTGTCCCTGGCTTCCCATCCTTCCCTGCCTGTCGCTGGGGGTCTTAGGGTCCTAGAGCCCAGTCTGGCCTCACCACTGCATCCCCAACCCCCTCGTTGAATGGCCACCTGGCTCAGTGCACTCCTGGCTCAGTGCACAGTGAGTGGGTGCAGATGGAGGGAGACAAGCAAGGGGGAACCCCAGTGTGGCCTAGCCTGGTGCTCCTCTACATGGGTGTCAGGGGAATTTGCCCACCAAGGGACTGGCTGGGCTTCCCCCGCTGCACGCAGGCTCTGGTGGTGGTGGTGGGGTTGTCATTCTGGCAGCATTGGCATCGAGGACTGGGGTGGCATGGTGGGCTCAGTTCACACTCCGGACCCCACCTGGTGTGCCTGTGCGCACTCCAGGCGCCAGCAAACCACGCTATACCAATGCCTTTACCTGCTGGTTCAAGAGTGTGTCCTATTATCATCAACAGATACAATGTTAAGTAAGCTTAAAGTGCTGGTCTTTTCATTCTTCTGAAATAAATCTGACTCCTCCATATCCTAAACCTTTCAAGGGTTGAGCCAATGGTCTCCAAGCACTGATAGCGTAGAGAATTATAGAGAACTGAGCCACACCAGCATAGAGGGTTCTTATGTAACCCGCTTTTGTCCTTCCATTTGTGCATAAGAGGCATGACTCACTTCACATTTAGGTGATCTCTGCAAATCTCCCACTGCTCCTTACCAAAGTGCAGCAAAGGTTGTTTACAAGCATGCTAATTTTACAGCCCTTTTATATAGCTTTAAGTGAGACAGGTTTATGATGTAGGCATGTAATAAAATATAGTCTACAAGAGGTTTGTTTTTTTAAAAACAAAACAAAACAAAACAAAAACCCAACAACTCCAACATCAACCATGTGTTTTAACGTGTTAGGTGGAAATGGGCTCTTAGGCTGGGGGGCGGGGTACCAATCCAAAAGGTCCAACTCCATTCACTAATGGAAATGTGGTAAAGCATTGCAAAGACTTCCACTTAATTATTCTTCCCAAAATATGCATCATGTTCTCGAGGGTTTAATGCAAAATGTCCTGGTTCTGAACAAAGCTGCTTGGCTTCACTTATCCTCAATGTAACATTTGTTTCCATGGCAATAGATGTTTGCCTTATATGAAGGCCTGGAAATTTGTGGAACCAGGTAGATCAGGGGTATCTGAAAAAGCTCTACATTTGCCTAGCATAGGGGAAGCGATGCACTTAGAATTGGAATGTGGTGAGAGAAAATAAGGTGAGTGCAACTTATGAGTAATAATTCCCAGAACAATTTTCCTTTGCAAAGTGTTTACAAACTACATTGTATATATACACAACAGCCTTGTAAGTCTCTTGTCTGACTAGTCATTAACTTCACTTTGCAGAGGGAAACTGAGGCTGCAATTCTAAATATGCTTACTAGGGTGTTGTTGGCATCTGTCTGTCTCAAGGGACAATTGAGTGAGCCTGCAGGGGTGAAGTCAAACCTCTGGAGATGCATTAGCAGTACTGAAGTGACTTCTCTGGGGTGCAAGCTTGGGCAGTGTGTATGGAGGCCCTGGGTTGTCGAGATAACAAGACCTCCTCTCAGTCTCGCTGATGAGGTCCAAAGGCAACCAGAGCAATACAAATGGCACCATCTTGGCTCCTGGAACTGCCAGAAGGAGGTGTACAAGATGCCATCCAACCGTCTTAGCGACTCCACTCTGGATTTGTCTAGGGTTAACTCCTTAGTCTTTTCTTCCCCTGAATATATCCCGCAAGTTAGTGGGTACAGATTTTTCCTCTGGGTTTACTCCCAAAGCCTTTCTCAAGAATGAGAATTGCCGCAAGGCAGAGAAGGTTTAGGATCAGTTTTCCTTCTTCTAGATGGGCTGCTTTCCCATGTTAATGAGCCCCATCTGTGCGTACTAGGGTGTATGCCCTATTGATCATAATGAGGCTTGCTTCTGAGTAAACAGAAATGGACTAGAACTGAATATCACAGAATCTGAATCCAGATCAAACTTCAGCAGTACAAACATTGGACTATATGGAAGGTTACTTCACACTTGATAAAATCTTCACTCATAGTAAATTTGAATTCATTTAACTACTTGTGCTGTTTATTGTGATCATTTTTCTTTTTTATTCATCTTGTTGGTTTTATGGTTGTATCACATGTTAATTAGCCACTCTGAAACCCAGGATGTAGATATTTTTTAAAACACAGATAAAGGCATTTTCATGTGGAATATCTGCAAAACATATGTGTGGTAGATCATTCTGTGTGATTATTTCACCTGTGGGTTTGTTTTGTTTTGCTTTTGTTTTGTTTATGATTAATCTCAGCAGTCCTGAGGTTAAAGGCCTCAAGCATATTTCCATAGGGTGATTTGCTCACAAATGAGTGTCCTTTTCAAATGGCTAACCATAAAAAAATTCTAACAATTATCAAATCACCAAAATAAACATATCAATAAGAGCCCACATATTAAGTGGTATCTTGGGAAGAACCCCATGGGCTTACTGAGTGGAAATGGGCAGGCTGCTTTCAGAGCTGGCAGAACACATTTTGATGTCTGAAATGATGGGCAACAAGATGTCTCCTGCTAGAAACTAACCATACTGCCTGGTGTATCTTCCTTCAACATTGGTGATGGGGGATAGCATCCTCCATCATGCCTGAGGGCAGCAAGGAAAAAGGAACATGAAGCCCTGTTGTCCAACAGAAGAGCATCACTGGCTTCCAATGCAATTGAATTTCAAGCTGCTGGTTATTATCTATAAAGCCAAAAGCAGTTTGGAACCAAGCTATTTAAAGGGAATCTCTCACGTGAATCTGCTTGCTCATGTTGTGCTTCTCTTGACCTGGTCCATTGGCCTTTTGACACAAGGTTGGTGACAACACATGAGAAGGCATTTCCTGTGGTGGCATGCATCCCACAGAAGCTCCACCTCCATACCCCAAGAGCATGGGTAGGCAAACTAAGGCCTGGGGGCCGGATCCGGCACAATCGCCTTCTCAATCCGGCCAGCGGATGGTCTGGGAATCAGCATGTTTTTACATGAGTAGAATGTGCCCTTTTATTTAAAATGCATCTCTTTTATTTAAAATGCATTGTCTGGGGCGGCCCCGCTGCCCGCTGAGCCGGTTGCCCGGTTGCCACGGGAACAACGGCGCTGACTCGGACGCACTGCGCATGCCCAGAATTTCCAGGCACGCGCAATGCATCCGGCCCTGCGCTGCAGCTCCCGCGGCGACCCGCCCAGCGGGCAGCGGCTTGTGGGCTGCCCTGTCCATGCTGCTTTATGGACAGGGCAGCCCCACAAGCCGCTGCTCGTTTGGTGGTTCGCTCGGTCGCTGCAGGAGCAGCGGTGCCAACTGGGATGCACTGCGCATGCCCAGAACTTCCAGGCATGTGCAGTGCATCCTGCCTGGCGCTGCTGCTCCCGCGGCAACCGGGGGAGCAGCCGGGCGAGCGGCGGCTTGTGGGGCTGCCCCGGCCGTCCTTGGAGCAGCACGGAAGGGGTGCTGGGTGACGAGGAGTGGCGGGAGGGGCCGGAGAGTGTCACCCCCTCCCCTGGAACCCGGGGCGCAGCACCCCCTATGCCCCGTCCTTCCTACACCACTGGGGTCTTTATTTTTGTTCTGTTGACAATATAAAACTTTCTTTTTTAAGAAAGATTTTGATTCTGTTGCTAATTAGTGTATTGATGGTACTGCGCCTGGTTGGCTTTTGGGGGGGGGGACTGTTGTTTTAATGGTTATTATTGTTTTCATGTTTACTACTTATGTGTATGCCACACTGAGCAACCGTTGAGGGGTAAAGCAGAATATGATTTTTTTTTTAAGTAACCCAGAAAATATGCATCTAGATGCAGATGTATTTGCATCAGCATCACATGTGGCTCCCCCCTGTTGGACTGGGCTGAAAGATTCTAATGCAATCGATGATGATGATTACTTATTGTTATTATTACTGATTTCTATCCTGCTTTTTAGGATGGGGTATCTAACCTCACAAGACAACAATAAGCCATTAGCATTAAAAAATATTGGGTGATATCCCTTTATTTCAACAAGTCTATTCTAAGTATGACTATACTAAGTATGACTAACACTGAATATCACTCATTAGCATCAGCAAATGAATATTTGATAAAACAGAGCTCCATTAAATACAGACTGGAATAAAAACATTTTTAAAGGATCTCCTAATAACAAGAAAGGAGACTATTCATAACTCCTTGGGAAGGGTTTGCCAAAGATGAATTCGTGCTATAAAACTGGAAAAATGCTATCAGTTTCTAAACATCAGCAGAAGTGTTTTTTAAGCAAGGATCAGTTATTAGATTCCAGCCCTGTACAATATTTTATTTATAAATATTTCAGGTGACAGTAGGCCAGTGTCACATTTCTGGCTACGTGCACAACTAAGACGCCTGGGATATAGCCAACCTTGTTCATCTAATATTTTTCTGAAAGGCAGGAAAATGGAATAAACCGAATATGCTTTCAACAACTGCAACAAATACTGAATTGAAACAGGAAAGAGGACACATTTCACACACACACACACACACAGAGAGAGAGAGAGAGAGAGAGAGAGAGAGAGAGAGAGAGAGAGGAAATTTATATTTAGCCTACATTTAGCTTTCTCAAAGCTTTCAGCATTAATATAATATTTTACTGTTTGTCAGGACTTGCATATGCTGGACATATTTGCCTTCCTTAGTTTTAATATTTATAGAGCTTTAATAAGATTCAGTTATTAGCAAGTAGATATTGATTTATTTCCATGCCAACAGGCTTGCTAACATGTTTATTCCCCTTTAAATATTTCTGCCCCTTATACCTACAGATGGTTGTGTAATTAGGAAGAAGCTTTTATTTACTTCTATTAAAATGGTTTATCACTTCCCTCTCGTCTTCTTCCTCATGGGAATGCAAAATTCCATCACTTTGTAGACTGTAGCATTGGGCATGATTCATGTATAGCACTAGTGTAATGCTTTGTGGATGAATCTTTTGCTCTCTGCTTGGTGAATGGCAATCCAGAGAATCTGAACTAACTTGATAAGGCAGGGAAGGATTACACTAGAAGATGAACTTTCATGCCACTTCCTGCTTTATGGTTCTCTAACTGCCTCTGGTGAGCAATAATTAACAGTTGCAGAAACTTTGGGAAAGGGATGCTACAGAATAGATTATGCTATTTTAGTATCACCAGCAATCATCCTTGCCACTGGCAACAAAAATGTGTATTAATTTGTGTTGTGCACTTTAAATTTTCATGTTCAGAATAAAAACCTCAGAACATGAAAATGTCTCTTGCAGTAATGGAGTGATGGCAGTTAACCTGTCAGATGAAAGTGCGTAACCTTCCTTTTCTCCTTTTCATGACAAAGATAATCTTATCGGAGGACATTTATGTGAAGAAATAGAACCATGGCATGGGGAGACCCCTGGATCATTAATCCTGGCATCTACTTTCTTCGCAGTTCTTTGATTAGTTAGATTCATTCATTGGAGATTTCAGAGCAGGTTTTTCCTCCATTTGTCACTATTGGCTAGGTTCACTGAGTTCAGGCTGGGCTGAGGCAGAAGCAATGTTTACTAGTAATTTGGTAATACAGACTACCCTAATAATTCAGCATAAATACATCTTCCTGGGGGGTGGAGAGTAGCAGCCATTTGCTCCTACATACTAATACAGGTTGCACTCATGTTCAGAGAGAAATGAAAGAACACAACTGGCTAGGAATGTGTTCTGTATATTATATGAGCATTAATAACTAGACCATCTTTGTATCTAAGAAAGAATACATGTAATTAATGGGCTGCCATAAAATAGTCTCCTTCAGTCTGGTATTAACACAGATCATGCCCATGTGGATCACTGCAGGAAATTATGCCTTTTTAGCATTTCATTAAAAAACAACAACATAGAGGACAAAAGGCATAAGTCATTGAGCAGTTCCCTTGCACCAACCCATTCAAATGGGCCATGCACAGGAGAACACCAATACTCTCTGAAAATGGTTCCAGTCCGTATCAGGATGTAAGAGCTGGTGATTTTTCAGATGAGATATTAGTGCTGAATAATTATTAGGATAGTCTATATTACCAAATTGCTAATAAACTTTTATTCTGACTCAGTTCAGCCCGAACCTCGGTAATAGTGACAAACAGAGAAGCAGGAAATTCTCTGCAATATTCAATGAGTGAATCTAACTAATTAAAAACAACAGCCATCTGTGGATTGTGCCCACAAAGAGGATTTTGGGGGGGTTTTTCTAACAGAGAGTGAAAAATGTAAAACACATATGTCATTATATAGCAAATAATTACAGCACACCCATCTATACTTATTCACAGTCAACATTCTCTCTCAGTATTGGATTTAGGGCCTATAATTCATACATTAGGCAGCTGACACATGCTGAGAATAATATTAAGTTCCAATTCTGCATTACTCACACAATGTTTAATATATTCTCTGTTTCTTTTCATTTAAATAGCTAGCCTGGTACAATCAAGCAGTGTATAAATTTTATTAAATAAATAAATAAGGTAGGAAACAATATAAACACACCCTTCCTTAACTTCCCTTACTCCATTCCCTGTCAACTTGTTTCAGATTCGCTGCTGACATTTCCCTACATTTCAAGTTGTTAAAGTTAAAGTTGTTACAGAGAGCTGTGATGTAAGGAAAGGACCTAACACATATTTTGTCTAGAGCATGTGTCTAAATGCGCAGGGAAGCCCCATTTGCCCTGAAGTTTTAGATCAGGTTGGAAGTCAATGTTATTGTTATGGATTTTCCTGAAGGACTGTACAAATGACAGTTTTGTAGAGGTGCTGAGAATGTATGCCATGACAGTCAAACAGGTTCATACTGATTCAAATTTGTATTGTAAATATGGCCCTAGAATGTTCCGGGGATATGAGTGATATCAGGCCTTTGACACAAATCATGTTGCAGGAATTTCATTCTGGTATCATGGACTTCAGAGTGTGACAAAGCTGCCACCAGTCTCTTGAGTGAAAATATAACATAAGGCTATACTGCCTCCTTTAGTATTTTTTTAGGACCAAGTGAAAAATAGACTCCCAAGATTTTTCATATTATTTGTGGTTTGGTGATGGGGTTCCCTGAATATTATTTCACCAAATACTATTGGGGGCGAGGTAAAATTCTCCAACAGTTGTTATCAGAAAACACTTCAGATAAATTTCTGCTGACTTAATATTGAAATAAACTTTATTGTTAGACCATATTGGTAGACAAAGGAAGCAACAGCCTAAGAGAAGAGGAAGTTAATTGAAGGAGTAGGGCTAGACCCATTACTTCCCTCCAGAATATTCATATAATATTGAAAGAATAATGATGCTGGATCAGCAATTTTACCTAAAATTCATAGATAAAGAAAGTGGGGATGCCATTTTCTGAATATTCTCCAGGGAAGGAACAAAATTCCCCAACAGGTCAAAATAGAAAATGTTCAACAAAACTTTATAACGTTGTTTTCTGAGGAATTTCAGTTCAATATTTTTCCACACCATACAATGCTGCTGAATATTATCCTCATATTCACGATAGCAAAAGCTTCCAAGCTATTTGCTCCACAGCCATGTCCTCTCCCCACAAGGATCACAAATGACAACTAATCTATCAAGGAGAGGACAAGAAAGAATGGAAGCATCCATCAAATATAGGAGGAGGTAGCAGTGATTCAAATGAACCCTTTCAGGCACTTTGCAGGTTCCAGGTTCCACCCAGGCCCCCTGTGAAAGAGAAAACACTTAATGGTTGATCCCAGATCTCTTCAAACACAAAAAGCAACCATTACTTAGTTCTGCCTCCATCCTCAGGCAAAAACTGATTTATGCTTTAGGTATTGTATAACACCCAAAATTAATCTATGCCTCTGTTTCTATAAGGACTGCCTAGTACTCCACTTGCTAAAGGAACCTGTGTGTTTTGCATGAAACAACAACACAGTTCTTTGGATTTTTGGCTATAGTTTGATGCAACCTGTATGTTTTGTTGGGATGATATTTTTCCTTTGCTTATGATGAAGCTTAAACATTTTAATTTTTTCCATGCTAAAAATTATTAACAAATAAGCATCTTCACCTGAATTAGTCATTTAATGTATTTGGAGTAAGACTAAGGTTACAAATGCAGCTTGTTTGGGGGGAGGCATTAAACTACAAATGGATATTAAAGTTACAAAGTTCAGAAGCTGTTCTCTTACCCAGTGTTTGGTATGGTAATTGCACATTCTGAACAATCATACAACTTATTTAATAAAATGAGGTAATATGAAATTGGCTAGTTTTTCCCTCTCTCTCCATACTTTCAAGTTCAGTGAAAATACAATAATTAAACTCTCGGTACAATGATTTTCAAGCCTCCATGTACCTTTGCACCCACATACCCTCCCTTTGCCTCTGCTCTCTGGATAATAAATCCTTATGAAAGCTGCCACCACAACTAAGATGGGTTGTGAAATTGTTTAATAATGTTGGCTCAGGTGGTGACATCACTTTGGAGTTCCTATTTATTTATTATCACGCGATGCTTAAAATATGTTGGTAGGTAGGACAGTAGAAGCAAGCCATGAGAGCAAAGAGGTACGATGTGGGGATCAGGAATGGATCTTTTATCCATGATAAACTAACATCAGGAAGCAAACTAGTTGCATCTTCTTCATTTCTAGGATAAAAAAAACCCATCCAAACTATAGTAGCTTTGTAAGTATCCATCTTTATGCTTCATGTCTACATGCCCGAACGCACTAGCACCATCGATGCCTCAGAGATCTGAACAAAATAAAAAAAAAATCCTTCCAGTAGCACCTTAGAGACCAACTAAGTTTGTTATTGGTATGAACTTTCATGTGCATGCACAGTTCTTAGTTGGTCTCTAACGTGCTACTGGAAGGATTTTTTAAAATTTTGTTTCGAATACGGCAGACCAACACAGCTACCTACCTATAATCAGAGATCTGAGTTTAAGAACACGGGAATGTACGGTAAGTTGCCTCACCTCAAAAAGGATATTGGAGAGTTAGAAAAAGGTTCAGAAAAGGGCAACCCAAGTGATCAGGGGGTTGAAGAAACTCACCTATGAGGAAAGGTTGAAGCTTTGGGGGCTTTATAGTTTAGAGAAAAGCAGATTAAGAGGTGACATCATAGAAGTTTATAAAGTTTTGCATGGCATGAAGAAAGTGGATAGAGAAAAGTTTTTCTCCCTCTCTCGTAAGACAAGAACTTGTGGACAACCAATGAAGGTGAATGTTGGAAGATTCAGGACAGATAAAGTACTTCTTCACACAATGCATAGTTAAACCATAGAGGTTGTTGTTGTTGTTCAGTCGTTCAGTTGTGTCCGACTCTTCGTGACCCCATGGACCAGAGCACGCCAGGCACGCCTATACTTCACTGCCTCTCGCAGTTTGGCCAAACTCATGTTAGTAGCTTCAAGAACACTGTCCAACCATCTCATCCTCTGTCGTCCCCTTCTCCTTGTGCCCTCCATCTTTCCCAACATCAGGGTCTTTTCTAGGGAGTCTTCTCTTCTCATGAGGTGGCCAAAGTACTGGAGCCTCAACTTCAGGATCTGTCCTTCTAGTGAGCACTCAGGGCTGATTTCTTTGAGAATGGATGACCAAAAACTCAGACTAGACCTACTGAAATTAATGGACTTAAACTTAGTCATGTTAATTGCACTGGTCCTACTCTGAGTAAAACAGCAGAATACCACCCATGGTATCTAATATACAATAATTCTGAACACATTTACTTGAAAGTAAGAGCTATGTCATACATTACTTAGTGTGTGAAAACTGCTTCTCTTTTATTTATTCCCATGCTGCTTTGCAGTAAACTTGTGGGCAGATGGCTTTTTAAAATCATTATTGTTTCCTGGCTGGGGTAGAGAACATTTTCAGGGAACTTGACTAGTTCGGGCACACTAGGTGCAGAGTCTTGAGGACACAGCAACTATGAGGCAGAATGGAAAGTGAGAGCCGGGGGGAGGTGAATTTTGGCATTGCACAGGGCGCCACTGAAATCTGAGACGCCAAGGTCTGCTACTGTTGTCATTTTAAAACTGATCATGCAAATCATTTTTAATCCATTGTTCCATTTGTGCTAAAGCGCTTTTAAATTTTGCTGTTACTGCACAATTGCATTTAGTTTTTTTTAATGCAGTCTAAAATCTTTTTTAGTCACGAAAAATTAGTCACGAAATTAGAAGACGCCTGCTTCTTGGGAGAAAAGCAATGACAAACCTAGACAGCATCTTAAAAAGCAAAGACATCACCTTGCCGACAAAGGTCCGTATAGTTAAAGCTATGGTTTTCCCAGTAGTAATGTACGGAAGTGAGAGCTGGACCATCAAGAAGGCTGATCGCCGAAGAATTGATGCTTTTGAATTATGGTGCTGGAGGAGACTCTTGAGAGTCCCATGGACTGCAAGAAGATCAAACCTATCCATTCTCAAGGAAATCGGCCCTGAGTGCTCACTAGAAGGACAGATCCTGAAGTTGAGGCTCCAGTACTTTGGCCACCTCATGAGAAGAGAAGACTCCCTGGAAAAGACCCTGATGTTGGGAAAGATGGAGGGCACAAGGAGAAGGGGATGACAGAGGATGAGATGGTTGGACAGTGTTCTCGAAGCTACTAACATGAGTTTGGCTAAACTGCGGGAGGCAGTGAAGGATAGGCGTGCCTGGCGTGCTCTGGTCCATGGGGTCACGAAGAGTCGGACACGACTGAACGACTGAACAACAACAACAACAAAATCTGTTTTAGAATAATAGAACGGTAGAGGTGGTAGGGATTCCAAGGGTCATCTAGCCTAACCCCCTGAAATTCAGGAATCACAGCTAAAGAATCCCTGACAGATGGCCACCCAGCCACTGTTTAGAAACCTCCAATGACGGTCCACCACCTTCTGAGGTAGTCCATTCCACTGTCAAACAGCTCTTACCATCAGAAAGTTCTTCCTCATGCTTAGTATTAATAAAAATATTTGGCAGTCTGACAGTGCTAGAAATTAGAATGGCACCAACTGGAATGGTAGGAGATTTCTTTAAAAAAATCAGTTTTGCAATTTCCATGATAACACTTCGATGTAAGCACAGCTCAGAAGGTATAGGGAAGGAGCTGTGCTTGAGACATGGATGTTGCCAGCCAGAGTGGAAAATACTGGGCAAGATAGACCAGTAGTATAAGGCAAGATCATCTGATTCTATGAATTATGTTTGCTGTGGGTGTGTATAGACTTTTGAATTAAACCTCTCTATCAAGCAGAATTCAAATTATTAAAGTGACACTATTGTTGAGAAGAAATCAAGATGTATGTTAAAAATCCTGCAAAGGAAGCTACTTTACATCACAGGAGCTTTTGTAATATACCAGGATCTAACACAGCATTATACCATTTCCTCAGGTTAAAATTGTATTAAAAATAAAGTATGAAACAAAAGTGGCACATGTCCTAGTTAAAACCTCATCTTGAAGCCATATCACAAAAATTTACTCCTAATTCTGAGAACACTAGAAGTGGGGGGGGGGGATTACTACCACTAGTAACAGATGTGAAATTACATTAGATAAATATAATCATTAGTTTCAGTCTCACCCTGGTTAATTTGTTTGTGGAAATGTGCAACCCATTATTCATTAGGTAATTTTTCACACATTGATTAGAAAGCCATGTCGAATTGTGATCCCAGCACATTTGGGCCTACCTATCTCACAGTGAACTGTAGCGCTTACAATAGTGGAAATGGGGGACAAAATGTTTATCTCAGGCTGATTTTGTGCCAATAAATAAAGTAAATCAATAGCCAGTGAAGTGTGAACGACATTTCTCTGCTGTATAATATGGTTTTGGGGGCAATTTGACATGCTACAAGGGGAAACAAGGGTCTTGAACGGAAAGGTAATAAAAGCAAATCATGCTGGTAACTGTTATTGAAGTCCTGTGTTTTTCTATACTTGGACAGCTTTAGGATGTGAAAAATAATGCACATAAAATTATGAAAACAATGAGACAGTCCCAAAATTTATAAGCTTATTGGATCTTACTCAGACATTCCATATGCAGGTGCAATGAAAGGGATTTATGTCCAGTGGGACCAATGTAGAATTCTTTTTTCAATGAATCTATTTCTTAAAAGAGTTATACTAAACCAATGATATTTTATCTCCATAAGGTTTCACTTACCATATCCCATAATTTTAATTCGGGTCCGAAAACAAATGCTTGCTAGTTTGATCTTATATAAATTATGAGAAGAGGCTGTTTTGTCTTTTGAAATGTGTGCCATGCACAAAACCAAAAAGAAGACCTCCACCATCTATGCTCTATTGTCCATTCTATAGATGCAAACAAAGAGCACTCCTACAACTTCATCCTAGTCGAAGAGATTTATGCTATTGATGAGACAATGAACTAATACTGACAAAGGGAGTGGTTCATGGTAGAATTTTTGCCATGTTTCTTTTATGTGTTACAAGCCAGGGACAAAAAGAGGGCATTAGACACTGAAATATATTGTTAGGAAACTTATTTCTTCATACTCCTTAGAAAAGCTTTTCTGGATCAGACCAAAGGTCCATCTAGTCCAGCGTCCAGTGACAAACCAGATGCCAATGAGAAGCAGGATATGAACCACAGCAGCACTCTCCCCACTTGTGATTCCTATCAACTAGTCTTCAGAGGCATTCTGCCTCCAGCAGAAGTTGAGCACCACTAACATAGCTAGTAACCATTGATAACTGCCCATCAAATGTTTTTCTCCACAGATAAGTTGCTCACATGCCCCTGCCAAAAGTCTCCTACAAACCCTCAAGTTTCCTCTTTGTGGTAATCTGGATGATGTGAATCCAGCCAAAAACAGAGTTTTGTGTCAAAAATACAGAATTCTTTATTACAATAAAATAGTTGTATGATATAGAACTGGTATTCAGCGGAATACTGCTTCCCACTGTGGAAAGAGAACATAACCACCATGGCTAGTAGTCGAGGATAGCCAAGAAGAGCGCTACTGGATGAGTCCAAAGGCCCATCTAGTGCAGCATCCTGTTTAATCTATGAGAAACCCCTAAGGAGGTCTGTGGAGAATCATGTCTGAATGCTGTTCCTCATAGCTCCACAAACAAAAGAGACTACAGACCTATTTTTTTAAGTGTTGAAAATTCAGGGAAGTGGCCTGGAGCACCCTAGCTCTTTGGTTATAGCCCTGGACAAAGTAAATCCAAGTTGGCGTGGTGGTGGTCTAAAATCCCACTGAGAACGCTCAATCCTTGGATGTGCTTAAAGGAACCCCTTGGTATCCATCCATTATAAACTGCTTCCAGTTGTTGCCTGAGGCCTCAGATGTTTTCTTTTTAATCCAGATTAAAATAATTTGAGCTTTCCACATAATGCAAGCTGCATTAAAGCAATTAACATTTAATTAAAAACAGGTTTTCCTCAGCAGGTCAGATTGTGAAGGGCTCAGAGCTTGTTGCTATAGAAAGGGGAAAGGAGGGGAGGGCCGAGCTGTTTGGTTTCCAGAGATGGAGCAGCTGCATTGTGGTTTTGACAGGTTGAAATCACTGTTGGAAGGACCTGTGGAGCCAAAGGATGAGAGGTTGTTCGTGTCACAGAGACCATTTAATGCTGCAGAAGAATGTCATATTTTTCACAAATGCATTGTTGTTAGAGGGCTTTTAATTGGCCTGTAACTGTATAGATTTAAAATTCATTTGAACACACAGAAAATTAATTTAACTCATTGATCTCTGCTGTCCCTTGAGATCTTAGATACCAAGGTGGTTTTGGGTTTGTTTGTTTTTAGTTTTTAGGGTGGTGTGTGTGTGTTTACAGACTCTTCTTTTTATAAACCACAGAGCCTAGGGCTTGCTGATCAGATGGTCGGCAGTTCGAATCCCTGCCACGGGGTGAGCTCCCGTTGCTCGGTCCCAGCTCCTGCCCACCTAGCAGTTTGAAAGGACGTCAAAGTGCAAGTAGATAAATAGGGACCGCTCCAGCGGGAAGGTAAACGGTGTTTCCGTGAGCTGCTCTGGTTCGCCAGAAGCGGCTTTGTCATGCTGGCCACATGACCTGGAAGCTGTCTGCGGACAAACGCCGGCTCCCTCGGCCTATAGAGCAAGATGAGCGTTGCAACCCCCGAGTTGGACACGACTGGACCTGATGGTCAGGGGTCCCTTTACCTTTACCTTTAGGTTTAAAAAGAACAATAACCAACCATACATTTCCTGTCATGACGCACGCACACGCGGCGACGCCCCGCCCCCGGGGGATGCCGGGCGGGGGCTTTGGGTGCCTCTGCGGGCAGCAAAGAGTCCCGAAGCCGCTGCTGTAGCACAAAGGGGTGCCAGGCTGCAGCTTCGGGGCTCTTTGCTGCCCGCAGAGGCTCCCAAAGCCCCCGCCTGGGCCTCCTCGGGGGAGCGCAAGTGGGGCAGGGAGAGGGGCGGGTCAGCGAATCCTGCAGCCAATCAGAAGCCACAATTTGGTTTTCAAACGTTTTGGAAGTTCAACAGACTTCCGGAACGCATTCCATTCGACTTCCAAGGTACGACTATAATACAAAAAACATAAGCACAACCAGTAATAAAACAGTATTCTTAAAAATCCAATAAACTCTCGTTGATGCCGACAGCAGCAAGATAATACATGCTATAATCTGTTCAGCATATTAGGATGTCAAAGATTTCCTTAGAACAACATCAGTAGGATCTAAAGGCCTGAGTGAAGAGGTGTGTCTCAAGTAATCGACAAACCTCCTAAGACAGGGAGCTCCATAAAGAGGATTGTCCACGATGTCCAGGGAGATTCTCATTACTTCAGGTCTGGTAGCTTACCACCTAGACTGAGAAGTGTCAGCTCATGGATCTTGATAGGCATCGTAAGCTACCATGAACTGTGCATGCTCAGCCTTTAGTGTCCACTTCAGCAAGGAGAAGAGGAAGGCATATGCAACATCATCTTTTGTGGTTGGCAGATAGTATGAAGCTGCTGGATTTGCCAGAACCAGTATGAATATATTACATGAATAGCTTGGGTCCATTAATTTCAATGGGTCTACTCTGAGTAGAACTTGGTTGGATGCAACCCTAGAAGTCTACTGGCTTTTGTGGCATGATACTTCATGAGTTAAACAGAGAATAGGAAGGAGAGGTGGAGTTCAAATAAGAAGGGGCTATCTCCTCTGGGAGAGGCACTTTACAAAGTTTGTTTCAACACAATTGCAGACCTCCAAATGTCCATATTTTCCAGGGACATCCCTGGTTTAGAGAAGCTGCCCTCATTTCTGATTTGATCCTGGAATGTCCTACTTTTCCTTAGGGTGCCCCTATTTTCACTGGAGAAATGTTGGAGGGTATGGAGCTATCCGAACCCCAAGCTGTCTGAAGACAATCCTGTGTAGGGAAGTTTTTTTTTTTAATGTTTCATGATTTATTATGTTTTTATATATGTGGGAAGCTGCTCAGAGTGGCTGGGGCAACCCAGTAAAATGTGTGGGGTATAAATAGTAAAATTATCATTATGGAATGGAATGTCACTATTTTCATCAGAGAAATGTTGGAGGATATGCTATTGCTGGTCTTTCATAAACACTAAAGCCTTTTTTTGTACTTGCCTGCTGTTCAGCAGAGCAGTACATCCTGCTTACTGTCCTTTAGGCCCCAGCTGCTCCTAATTCAAGTCAGAACCTTGAGCTGGAAAGCCACCAAGCCCGACTCTGCTTACAGCTGCCCATGGTCTTGCTCTGGCCTTGAAAAGCTGAGAGACAAGACTCACCCAAGCTCCCCCAGAGGACCCTGGGCCAATTAATAAGTTGCATTTTGAATGGCAAAAAAGTACACCAAAGAGTCTGTCAATTGCGAATGGCGTATTTGCATTTAAATGGTTGTGTTTCCTTGCAATGAACATGGAAGCGAGCTACATGGCTATTGGTCCTCAGGAATTCTGCAATCGTTGCTTCTTGTCAGCCCTGCTCAGGGAGACTTTAAATGTCTAGGACCAATTGACAGCCATCCATTAGACTGGAAGATGCTCAACTGCCACAACACACACACCATCCAACTCTTCTTTCACCAAAAGGACAAGGAGATTAAAATAAATCAATAAATACCATTGATAAGAGCTGATGAGTGATGGAGCCATTTGATGTCCAGCTTGTCAAGTGATGCCTTTTCACATCATGTGGGGGGGAAAAACCTGTATGAATTTACCCACTGGCATAGAACAACATGTACTATATATTTGTCCTAGTGTGATCTATTTCAAAGACGTCAAGAGCGCCAGGACATTTAATGTTGCTTGTAAACTGACTATGCAAGGCCCATATGCTGTAAATTGGCTACCATAGCTTTCCATCCACACTTCCATTTTTCTTTTGTTTCAGCATTATTATAAAAAATTGGTAGACTGATAAGATTACAAGTCCAGGGCAAAACTAATCATACGTTTAGTGTAAGGACATTTAAATATTTAAACAGATGGTTCCCTGTGACCTTACACGTCTCCTTTATAAATGTATGTACTGCCTTATAGAACCATCTGCATCCTAATATGCGGGTCATATGTTTCCAAGTGTTTCCTCGTTAGCCAGCGGAAAACTCCAACTCCATCTCCTGCCTGCCACAGGTTTAAATATTACTCTCCATTATTTTGGTGTGACTTCGATTGACACCATGTGGAAATGGACACTGTAAATTATCGCAAAGTGTCAAATAGCTCACACGTTTTATAGTGCTACTTACCCTTTATTTACCTGTGAGCTGGTGACTGGTAGACTTTCATGTGCATGGCTTTCTGAATTAAAGAAGGGAAAAGATTTAGCATGGGAATAGTTTTGAGAATTCTCATTCTGAATCTGAGGAGAAAAGACACACAATGCTGAGATATGCCTTGTTGCCCAAAAATATATTAAATTATATCAAACACATGTGTATGCCTCTGTGTACATAAATGTGCATGGATGTTCCTGTGTGGATCTTATGCCGGGGGGGGGGAAAGGTGAAAGAGAATGTGTTTGGGGTGGTCCTGTCCACTTTTACATTGACCCCACCTACTACTGGTATATGGGCTCCACATGATTACAGGTAGCTATGAGGGAATGTAGCTTTCAGACTACCCCTGGTTTCTGTGTCAAAAGGCAGTATGGTCCCAACTCTTGGCTGAAAGGAAATATCCATTGGTAGTTCAGAACTTGCCTTTGCTAGTTTTTTGCTACTTCACATATTTCAGGGTCTTCTCTCTTAGAGATCTTTCAACGTATCAGTGATGTTGAGGGTGAATGACAATATGAAATTGCCACGAAGAACTGTCTATAAAATACATGCATCCTCTGTTCCCAGTAAGGAGCGGAGAATAGGTTGTATGGAAATTGGCACACCACTAATTTATATTTCAATTAGAAACAAAATGCCAGAAATGTATTATATGAGAAACTGCCAAGAGTTGTACAGAATATTGTGCTTTAAGAGTGACTGTAGATCTTTGCTGGTGTCTATGAGAGAGAGCATAATTAGCACCCATATTCTCAGTCATATCAGACTAAAGGTAATGGGGTGTAAGAAATGGTTCATTAGGCTTCCTCAAGTACTTTTACTGTGTCCATACTATTTATACCAGCGGGGGGGGGGGGGGAGGGGGGAGGGAATCAGCGCCTTTAAATATGAAGTCAAAGCATTTGCTTCTGGTTTCTTTTGGTCCAAGACATAGCACTGAGTAATGCTCTCTTAAAGACAAATGAGAGTAAATGTATTGTTGAAAACTTAAAAGTGTTTTTTTTTTAAAAAAAATAAAAAATAGCACTACCCACATAGCAAATATGAGCATATGTCAGATGGCTCTTCTGTCTGTACATTTCATATGCACACATGAATTTTTCGACATTATAAAAAACCTGATTATACAACAACAGTGCAACATTATTATTGTTGTTGTTGCTTCATTTTTTGGTGGGTTGTCTTTTATAGACAGCGAATTGGGGGGGGGGATAAGAAACTAAACCCAGGTCTCTGTTGTACCACCTCATATGGTGGTGGGGTGGAGGAGGCAGGCTAGGGCAGTTAAATAACTCAGAGCATAGTACCATGGCACATATGTGTATAAATTTACATATGTTAATGAATATGTATAGCTACCACTGGCAAGTTGAGATGGCAGGTTACAAAACTGCAGGTGGGTGAGCTCTCATCAGCATTGGGTTTTGCAGGGTGCCCAGCTGCCCTATAAGCCAGGGATGAGGAACTCACGGTGCTCCAGATGTTGCTAGACTCCAACTCTCATCAGCTCTAGCCAGCATGACCAATGGTCAGGGATGATGGGACTTGTAGCCCAACAACTTGTGGAGGGTCACAGGTTCCCCAGCTCAGCTATAAGCAAAGTTAAAAAAAACTGGAAAGGGCAAAACATATGGGGCATCGCACAAAATACTCATGGTTTGGGCCTCTCCCATTAACAATACCCCTGGGGGCAGGGCTGCCCCTCACATTAGGTAGCATGAGATAATTGCAGGTGTGGACCTTGGTAATGGAGGTACTGGACTTTGGGAAGGAGGCAGAAGGCTCTGGCTTCCCATTTTTCCTCTGGTGCTCTGTTGTCAACCAACTGACTCGAGTTACAGGCTGGGACGAAAACACACCCATCTTTTGGTCCCATGCAGAAGCTGGGGCTTCTGTCAATCTGGGATGTCTCGCTTGAAACAGGACAGTTGCACGGTATGATAGCAAAGGAAGCAGTTTTGTGCCAGAGGAGCAGTATCAGGAAAGCACCATCTTGGCTACCCTTAGTCTAGGAATGAGAATGTAATGCATCAGTGCACAAGATCTGGATTTTGCCACCTCTATTCTTCTTGGTAGCTTCATACCTTATTCCTGAACCCTGTATGCAGCTTGCCATGCACTGGCTCTTGCCATTCTGTGGATTGGGTCCAACAAGACTAGGGTTGAGATAAGCCATAGAACCATAGTAGAGCTGGAAATAACAATATAGGATGGACTATGATCTAAAGCCAAGTTAGGTCAAAATATTTGGATTTAATATGAATGGCATTTATTTAATTTCTAACGCATTACTTGGAGGTAAGTTCTATTGGTGTGTATGGGACCCGGTTCCAGTAAAAATGTTTAGGACTTCAGCATGAACCAGTTTAAAAGAGGGTGGTCAGAGGACTGAGGTATTTGAACATAGCATAGTTGTGGATCAAAGTGTACTCCTGGGGAAAAAAGGTATAAGTAGGAGTAATGGCATAAAATTAAGAAAAGGAAAATTTAGGTTAAACATCATGAAAAGCTTCCTGACAGTCAAATCTATACAACTGTGGAGCCATCTCTCAAGGGAAGGTGTGAAGCCTCATCACATAAGACGTTTAAAATGAGACTGGACAAAGCAGCTGAGGAAAAAAGAAGAAAGAAGGGGAAAATACAGTGCAGGAATTAGGGGGAACTAGATGGCTTTGCGCAGTTTAATATGTTTGCCTTAGCTTTTTGAGATTCTGCTTCAGCTATGATTTCTGGACAAGTAAACAGTCTGGACAAGTAAGCAATATAAAGAACCACAGCATAAGGTAACGGAGGCACAAAAACAGTGCATAATAATGCCAGGCTTAATTTGAGACAGGGCTCAGCCCTCGAACTAACTGGCTTGCAGTGCTAGGGTTCAGC
The DNA here is from genome assembly GCF_009819535.1 of Lacerta agilis. Taxonomy (NCBI): domain Eukaryota; kingdom Metazoa; phylum Chordata; class Lepidosauria; order Squamata; family Lacertidae; genus Lacerta; species Lacerta agilis. The sequence goes on from NC_046322.1 coordinate 27,504,521, forward strand.
CTAGAAATTATGCAAAGTTATAATTATTTAAGGATTTATTTTAATATGTGAAGAGAACGTACGAATGCCGAGAAAGCCAATAATCCTAGTGACTCAAACTCTCTGATGTATAATGCAGTAAAAACTCAGATTTCACAGTCAAAGTGTCCAATTCTAAAAATAAATTTAAATATTTTTAAAAACTGAGAATCCTATGATATATATTTGACACACACTGACAAACAAACAAACAAATGTGTGTATGCTTATGCAGCTATATGATCCCATATTTGCAGAAGTACTTTTGTGAAGCTCCATCACCTGAGACTTCAATTTACACCTGTGAACATTTTTTACTCTGGTATACCGGTAGGTCTCTCAGGAGAAAGCAAAAAAGGATACACCTGCCATTCATAATGTGATGTACTATGTCAAGTGTACAAGGACAGGGAATATAGTACAGTACAGTGTTATGCTATGAAAGACAGAACTTCAGAAGTGTGATTTTTTGGGGTCAAGGGAGGGACCTACATAAATAATTCAAATCTCCTCTAGGATAACCTGTTTTTCAATTGATCTGTCAAAGAGATTGGCCTGGTGGCCATACTCTATAAGGACAGGTAGGACAACTGGCTATTTAGCATACCGACAATGAATATCTGCAAGCAAAATGAATACACAATTAAGGCATCCTGATTAATTTGATATTTCAGGTAATTGCAAATATGCATCTTCTAAAAGAAGCATGGTATGATTATCTAGTGAGACACAATATCTAAATCAGGTGCGTCACAATGCTCTTTTCAAAGTTACTCAACAATTAGCTTTTAAAATGATCTTTAGAGTGCCTAGGGTTGCCAACTTTTAACTGATTCCTACTCACTTGCCTTTTACAGCAGATTCATCTGCAAACATTAGCAAGGGGAAATACTAATCTGTACCATTTGCCCCATTGAGCTTCAAGTTGGATGAAAGCTGGTTTGAGGCAAAATGCATCTAGCAGCAGATACATACGGATTGTGGCTAACATTATGTGGTGGGAGCACACTAGAGTCAGAGTGAATGGTAATGTGTACTCAGCCATGTTCTTGCACCAGAATGTATAATATGATTGCTGGTCTGGCCCAATATGGAAATTGTGTAATTGCACTAACACTGTAAACCAAAAGCTATGTGTGTGTGTGTCAGGCACACTGCTGTGCTATGCACACATGCATTATGTAACACAGAAATGGAGTAATGGGGTGTACGACAGGAATAGATCTTCTACTGAGACATACTTTATTATTATTGCTCATTATTGCTGGGCACTGACTGGCAGCATCTCTCCAGGATTTCAAATGGATTTTCTCCCAGTCCAACCTGGAGATGATGTGGATTGAACCAAGGACCTTCTTCATATAAATTGGATGCTCCACTACTGAGCTACAACCATTTGCTTTAAGGCAAACTGGTGCTGGAAAGAGGAAATAACACTCCAGTACTTGCCTGATAGTAAGGTACCAGAAAGAAAATACTCCTGGAAGGGACTGAGCATGTCGGAGTTGGAAGCCAGACCCTGTTTTCACTACAACTGCACATGCCATTGTTTGTGCCTCTACAGCTGAAGTAGGTTAATAGGCTTGTCCTGTAAAACGGCTAGGATTTTCAGGGTGGGGAAATCTGGGGTACCTTCTGGCTTTTGTCCTATGATTTCTGGGTGCAGTCCTACTCACTGACTGATGCCTAATTCTATTCCAGATTTTACCCCTTGCCTGCTTTTCAACGAGTACAGCCAACATTGCTATAGAGGAGCTATTCCAACGGCAAACCTTCTGATCACTTGACAAAAAATCCTAACAATTTTATGCAGTGCAGCTTGTGAATAAAGATCAATTTTATAAACTACTTCATAGCTGTCTCTAGCTATACTTTCCTCTCTCTTTTCATTCAAAATTCAGGGGAATTCCACACATTTTGCAATTAGTTAAGGATTATATTTCCTTATTTTTATTAATTTTATGTAAAGTGGGATTTATCAGTGGAGCATTCATTGACACTGACTTCAATTTATTCTGATGAAACTGACTGACATCTGTGTGTGCTGTTCATCAGTCATAATTTAAACCATTCTTAATTGCATTAAATGTAAATTAAGACATTCAATTTCAGCCATTATTTTTCATAAAACACTGTGAACTGAATTTTAGTGGGTCATGAGATCTTGCGTTCAAGATAAATAGGGTAAATTCAAAACTTACCATTGATGTTCATATTTCACCCTTTGTCGACTGTATTTCTTTCGTAGCTTACTAGATTGGAACAATTAATTTTAGCTGTGATGGGAACATTATTGGATGAGAATGATGTAGCCGATTTTTTCCCAAAACAAATGACTTTCTCATTCTTAGACCGTGTTTGTTACTGAATGACATTAAATATTTTAAGAGCCAACAAAATTATTCTTTGTTGTTGTTCAGTCGTTCAGTCGTGTCTGACTCTTCGTGACCCCATGGACCAGAGCACGCCAGGCACGCCTATCCTTCACTGCCTCTCGCAGTTTGGCCAAACTCATGTTAGTAGCTTCGAGAACACTGTCCAACCATCTCATCCTCTGTCGTCCCCTTCTCCTTGTGCCCTCCATCTTTCCCAACATCAGGGTCTTTTCTAGGGAGTCTTCTCTTCTCATGAGGTGGCCAAAGTACTGGAGCCTCAACTTCAGGATCTGTCCTTCTAGTGAGTACTCAGGGCTGATTTCTTTGAGAATGGATAGGTTTGATCTTCTTGCAGTCCATGGGACTCTCAAGAATCATGAGAGTCGGACACGACTGAACGACTGAACAACAACAACAACATGATTGAGTAGAAAGCACGAAGAGTCAGGAATCTGGTTTGGAAAGCCTAAAAACAAACTTTCCAGGTATAAACCTGTGTTACTGGGATAACTTGGCCAGGATAATGTTATATTTTAAAGTAACGGGTATGAATATGGGTAGGATTCAAAGAGGCTCAGATGATCTTCTCTCTTTTTTTGAACAATGAGTGCAAAGCAAGTTTATGTGCTGCATAGATGTCTTCTCTACTCCTGCAGAAGAGTTCTGTGTAATCTGTAGGCCCTTTTTCACACTTTAACATCAGTTCACTAAGCATGTTGTGGCTTGTGCCCATTTCTAGTGAATTGGGCAGGGTGGGGAGAAATGCTTCCAAAATCATATGGGAAGATGGATTTCTCCAGGACTCCAAAATTCCATTTTCTTGAACAGAAGCATGGGTGTAGCAATCAGTCTCCTGAAAATGCACAGGAAGAACTAGGTGCACAGAAGAGTGGTCTCAAGTAAAATGGAAGAACAATTTTAAAAGCTATGCAAAATGGGTTATTAAAATAGGAGACTGTGGATGAATATTATTAGTTCAGCACTTAATTTAGCCTGGCTATAGGCCAAATATTCTAATGTGTCATTCACCAGGTCAATTTTTTTCACAGAAAATTTGACCTGAGAAAGGACCCACAGTCCAATGTTCCATACCATAAAGAAAGTAAGCAGTATGCATAAGAACGGATTCTTTCATGAAAACCCATGTTTGACATGTTCATGCCTATAACATGTAGTTCATTATAGCACAGCTTAATAGAGCAGATTGCAATAAAAGCCAGAGAAAAGCCACAGACTATAATACAAACAGGAACATAAATTTATAGAACAACGTGGTACCCTAGCTTTCAACATATTTCTCATCATAAACTCAAAGGGGATGTACAGAATGGAAGACCAACATAGACTTCATAACCTGCTGGTAGGCTATGGTATAGCGATACAAAAGTATTTGAGGACACTAGTCAAATATTATACTAGGAAAATTTCTTTTCTTCCCCCCATCTTAATCAAGCTAAACCATGGTACTGATCCTCACCGCAAGTACCAGCTACCCCTTCCCCCAGCTCTTCCTAGGCCAATTTCACCTATTATACCATTTCTACGAGAGTTGATAGATAATAACTAAAAGTTCACTAGCTTTTTAACATTTGTTTATACATTGCCATTCTGTTTTCCCTTTGTGTCTCATCTTCTTGATAACATCCTTCTTGACTCTGGCTTTGGGGCTTTGTTCCTAGACTAACTGGTTTCATAATAACAAAGTGTGCCTAGGATGAAAGCAAGTCCAATGGAGACAACAAGGGGCTAGCTAGACGCAGTTAGTGGGTCATAGCTCTGGAATTCTTACCTGGCCAGAGCTAGAGGAAATAAGGGGAGGTGGTGGCAAACCTCAGGACTCTGCTGATACAACTGGCCTCTGCTGGTACAAATGGTATTACAGGCAGGTCAGGCAGGTATTACAACACCAACTAAGGGTAGTTAAGCAGATTCAACCCCCCTACACAGACTCTAAATAAGCCCTCAGAGAGATAATTGTTGGATGGCAATTACGGTAACTCCTCGTTTTCATAGTACCGGTATATTTTCTGTGTATTCCATACAGGGGCATCCATGGACACTCCAGTGGCAACCCCTGTCACTTACTTGGAAGTAAGTTCCATAGAACGCAATAGAGCCTACTTCTGAGTAATCATGAGACACATCACACACCACAAAATTCCATTGCAGAAGGTAGATAGCTCTATTTAATGATCACACACCATATATTAGCTCCACATTTGCACTGTGTACATACAGTCTTCATGTGCTGGGAAGAGCCACAGAAAATCACCATGCATGGGAAGAAAAGCCACATACGCCCTGTTTTCATGTGTAAATGTTGTATATGCAGGCATTTTGAAATGTGTGAAGTGGCCCTTATTCCCATATAAGTGTGTGTAAGACTCGTGAGGGAGCCTTTGGGCTGAGATTAAATTGGGCCCCAAAGTGATGGAAATGGTGCGTCTTGGCTCCTTTCCTCTCTGTAGTAAAAATTTTATCTGACTATTATATACGACATTTACATTCCCATGTCAGTTGAACTGATGGAGAATGAAGTGTTGCAATAAGTCTGGAGATGGGTAGTGATGCAATCATCCTCCCCGTTTCTTGCTATTAATATATGTCTCTTACTCATTTTTAAAGATAGCCTAAATGAGAGTACTGAATATAAATGGCTTTTGTAAGTCATTCAGGTCAGTGAAGCATGTCATTGTTTGCATCTAGAGTTCCACGAAGGCCCTGGCTGGATGATAGGCACACTATATATTTTTCTCATAGATAAAAAAACATAAACAATATTCAGTGTACTTAATGAAAATTAGAAGAGAATATTGTCTACAGTGAGTTTCCAAAGGCAGAACTAGTTGCAAATGTTTTCATGGTGTGACCTTACTAGATCATCTTTTGAAGAGGACGCGATGCCTATATGCCAGCAACGTATAAATTATTTCTCTGCCTATGCATTAGCAAATGTTTGATTATGATTTATTTTGGGGTTCCCTGAAAGATGAAGGAAGTTCTTTCTAATATTAGTATTACTAATGATTTTAATGAGCCATTAAAATGTTGCAGGATTCCAGGAACATTTTTCTTTTAAAATATTATTTCATTAATAGTTTACATGATCGTTTGTGCAGAATTGATTAAGAAACCTGAAAGAATGATCCACAAATTGTCAGCGCCCTTAATATAGTAGTCATCAAAATAGTAGTTGCATTATTATTATTATTATTAGTATTATTAGTATTATTATTATTAATAATTTTTTTTATAGAGGGATAGGCACCTTAGTCTGTTACAGAAAGAGCAAAGTTCTGCCTATGGCATATCATAGACTAACAGTCCAATCTTGTGCCTTTCTGCTGTGCTAAATTCAAGGAAGCTAACTCTCAAGTAAGTGTGGACAGGATTACAGCAATGCAGCACAATGCTAAACATGCTTACACAAAAGGAAGTCCAATGGACATCAACGTGATTTACTTCCTAGGGAATAAGGCCCCTTGTTTATGGGTATGAACTTCCATTGGATTGGGGTAAACAAAAGGCTAGCAAATTTTACTGTGGCATAAGCTTTCACAAGATAGAGCCCACATAATCAGGTGCATTTCTTAATAACATAAGTAAGCAGATAAATGAATACCTTTGTGAAGTACCTACAACATTTAGGCACTGTACACAGAAGTATCAGGACAAGTGCTGGTTCTGATAAATATTACATTTTGGTAACCCTTTCCATAAGCAAAACTGTAAATAATTCAATAAAAAACCCTTCATTTAGAGCAGGATCCTGTGGCCTCCAGACACTGCTGAACTACAGCTCCCCAAATCCCTTCTGGGGAAGAGGTGGACTGCAGCATCTTGAGGGCCAAAGATTCTCCAAGCCTGACTAAGAGAAAGGGCCAAAGCATGGCACATTTACTCAGAGCGGACTTGGGGGCAGAGATGAGTGGATCACATGTCAATGATGGGCAGAGCCAGAAGCAAAAGTGGGCAGGGCAAAGGATGGAACCCTTTGATGAACAGGCTACATTCCAGCCACACAAGAGTAAGAGGTTCCTACATAACCACGTGTCTCTTTTTCTCTTCCATCCAGGCAAGCAAGAGGGATTATCACTGTTACCACAGTCTGAGCAAAAGCACTGGAGAAGGTAAGGAACCTCTAGCCCATGAAGGTTACAAAGCAGGGCTTGTGAGGAGTGTGGCCTACGGAGGACGTAGGGAGAATCCCAAGGTCCCGATAGAAGCCTTGGAGGCGTTACCCCCAGCTCTCATCCAACTTCATGGGCTAGAGGTTCCCTACCCATGAAATAGAGCTTGTTAGCTATGCTAGTTACAGCGTGCAGCCCCAACCTCTGTAAGTTTATTGAGAAGTAGGTTAACTTAATTCAGTGGGACTTACTCCCAAGTAAGTATACCTAGGCTTGCGCCTTGCATAAAGGCCTGGCTGCTCATGCAAATAGTGGATGCCTGTGAACAGTGCCAGCAAGATGCAACAAGATCCTGTCTGTCTGTCTGTCTGTCTCTCTCTCTCTCTGTGTGTGTGTATTTGAACCCAGAGAAGGAGGTTTATGCAAAAATGAGTTGGCTTTTGAGATATCGCTGAATCTGAAGAGTGGAAATTTGCACTACAGAAATTACACACTGTCCCACACTGTTCCAAGTGGATTTATTAATACTTTCCATGTTTCATGGGGAATTATTATTATTATTATTATTACTATTTGCGGGGTGTAAGTGTAACCAACTACCGCCACCTCTAAAAGGCTGGTTGAAACATTTCCCCATTACTGATATTAAATGGATATTTACGCTATCAGGTTGCATTATTGCATGTAGGACTGTGGAGGGAAGCCGCAGGGAGATATGCAACTGTGGAAAGTTTGAAAGAGGAGTGCAGTGACAGGCGGAAGAGGAGCTGACACAAATTTGCCCCGAGGTTCTACACCAATTCACAAATTTGAAAGGTGGAAATGTTTTCAGATACTTTGTCCCACAGCAGCTTTAACTTAAGCAACCGGCACTTATGTAGCAGATGAACCAAGGTCTGCCTGACCTTGGTGGCATTATGGAGGAGAAGTTAATGGGGAATAAATGAAATGCTCCCGAACAATTTCACCAACGTGTGTGAGGCAAGAAAAGTCTTGCGCTGTAAGCTTTGTGCATTCCTCACTTTTCTAATGAGAGCCCTTGGTAGGTAATGTTAGTAATCAAGTCCCCATTCTGCTGCCACCTCTCCTTATGCTATTAGATGCTAAGGGACATTGGGAGCTGCCTTATAGTGAATCAGGCCATTGGCCAATCTAGCTCAGTACTGTCTACAGGCAGCAACTCTTCAGGGTTTCAAACAGTGGTCTCTTCCACCATCCCTGACTGCGGGGCTGATGGGAGTTGATTTAGAGCAGTGTTTTTCAACCTTTTTTGGGCAAAGGCACACTTGTTTCATGAAAAAAATCACGAGGCACACCACCATTAGAAAATGTTAAAAAAATTAACTCTGTGCCTATATTGACTATATATAAAGTAATTCTCTTGAATTTTTCAATTTTTCCCATGGCACACCAGGCAACATCTCGCGGCACACTAGTGTGCCACGGAACAGTGGTTGAAAAACACTGATTTAGAGGGCCACAGGTTCCCCATTCCCAAATTAAATGGATGTCTGTACTAGCCAAGCATAGCACAAATCTCTTTGCTTAAAGGGGGGTTGGTTTTTCACATATTGCTAAAGCTACTGTGGTGTATACATACTGTTATGAGGGCTAAAAAGCAGATATTTACTTCTCACTGTGATTCTTTCCTGACTGAAGTCTCCCGCTAAATTCTGAAATGGAACCTGTAGCTCTTAATTTATTCCCTTTGAAGCCAGGAAGCAGTCCAAGTCAGCTTCTGTTGATGCTATGGGTCAAGCACAAGCTACACTTCCAGGTTCCCTTTCTTGACTTCACATAAGTCAAACTGGATTGAATTATCCAACAGTGCAATCCTATAAATGTCAAGTTAGAAGTAGCTCCAATTGAGTTCAATATCAATACGCTGAGCCAATATCAAACATTAGTTTTTTTATTATTATTATTTATAAATTTTCTATACTTCCCTTCATCCGATCACAGGGCACTTTGCAACATAAAACCACAAAAAATAATATAGTAACAAACAAAAACAATAAGACTGTTTAAAAGGCCATAGATGGTTTAATTAGCCAAAGGCCTATGTATAAATCTATAGTACATTTTCAGATTCTTTTAAATGCTGCAAATTAAACAAAAAATTGTGGTTTTTTGCATATTATTCTCTTTCTCTCTGCAATTGGGTTAAAAATGCTGTATTTATGGGAAAGTATCCATTGACTGCCATGGGAGTATAATCTTTGTAAATAGCAATGCATTGATCATATTGCATATGAAATTTCACAACCAAGGTAAGACAATAAATATAGTACCCTTCCTAATTTCGGATTGGGACAGCATGCAAAATAGTCTGATGATTTCTTACAAGGCAAAATTTCTGGCTGAATTCATTCCCACCCCCAGCTGAATATATCATTAAGGAACAAAATTTATTAGCAACTTTAGATGCATCGCTGGACACATAAGCACAACCCATCCCCAGTGAGATTCCCTTCACTTGAATGGTGTTTAATACAGCGTCTTGAATGTACACTGTTATCCCTCTTGTATTAAATGAAGATATATTATCAGTATTTGTCTTAAGCATTCGGTTTTAACACTCTGCATATATATTCATTAGCACCTGAAACAAGAGCAGGTTTGCACTTTTACAATTGCAGTTATTTATTTTCCAGCAGCGATCTGGGTGCAAGAACTCTGTGTTCCTTTCCATATGCAATTTCAGTGTCTGTCATTCACATGTAGAAAACTCTCAGCTCTCTATTTAACACATTGCTGGTGTGAGATAGACATTTACAGGGCCCCTCTGCCCTTGAGCTGTTCCATTAGTGCATGGAAAGCACCTTGCAGCCTGTGACAAGCGCAGCAGATCGGCACTAAATCAAAAATCAGTGCCAGCCAGGGATCTAAGCCACCATGAAGGTCACAGCCATCAACTGCATGCCATCTCAATCCAAACAAAACACATTGGATACAGGGGGATTTTCGCAACTCACAATAGGAGGCAAACATGTCATGTTAGAATAATCCCTGGTAGAGGCAAAAGGGGTAAACTGACCCCCTTTTAAAGCACTTTGGCGTATTTAATCAAACTTTGAAGAAGGATAGTTTGTAATTTTGGGGTAATTTTTATACTGCAGCTGAAGCTCCGACTTTTAGCTACTCCAAGCCACACTTCGAACAAAGGATTTCCATTTTTATAATAGTTGAGATCTAATGTTACTGTATTGTTGATATATAGAACTCCAACTAAAACCACAAATATAGTAGGGTACAAAAAAAATAATGCACATATATTCTGTTCTTTATTAAGTAACAAAGCTAAGCATTATAATGATTTTTTTTAAAGGGAGTATGTCTTGATTGTGTTTAGATATGCAGCCTAATCCATAATCCATTTAGGCGAGGTTATTTAGGCATAAATTTATTTACTAGTGCATGGCTGTGCATTGTGGAGGTAGGTACACATTGTTCATGTACAGGATATTTTGCTTGAAGGCAGGGGATTGAACTACATGACCCCACTGGCTTTCTTTCAGTTGTATGATTTTACACACATGTCTTCAAATGTGTAAGCCTGGAAACCTTAGATATGTCCTGGGGATTGCTCTGCAGCTCCTTTGTAAAAACGGATATACACTTCCCCCAGGAAACAAACAGAGCCCGCACTGCCATGCAGCACAGTGAAGCAACTGGCTTCAGACATGGGGTGGGAGGAAGAGATGAAGGTGCAGAAAAGTCACCCAAACCCCCAACAGGCCCACAAGTGTCGGTAGGGATGGGGAGAATTTTTGTTCAGTTTGCATTTTAATGAGAACCTATTTAATTTGCACCAAATGAAACAACATGCATGCTGAAATGATGCTCTGCTTTGCAATTCACACTTCTCTCCAAAGTCTGCAGTTCCAGGGAAAATTGCTTGCAAAAATGTGTATGTTAGGGAAAACTGCATACCTAAATATCTGTATTCGGAGATTTGGGAAAGAAAATGGGCAGCTGGGGCAGCATTATGCAGACACAATGTGTGGAATTTTAAAACGTTTCTGAGATGGAAATGTGGAGAACTGGACATAAGATGGAAAAAAATGAGAAACTGAGAGAACCCCAAACTGACATATTTGTCCATTCCTAAGTGTTACCTGCTAGCAGAAGTAACATATTGGGACTCCGCTACAGGCAGTGAGGTGTCTTGGGCTGGTACTGCAAATACCAGCCTAGACCTATAGGTTGTGGACGGCTAGGGGAAAGGAGAGCACCTTGCATCCAGCATACTCAAAGTGATAGTCTTCTCTGCCCTGCCTCATCATAATCTCTAACCAAGAGGGCTCTTCTAGCTAGAGCTGCAGTGCCACATGTCTGGCTAACCAGAAGGTACACAAAGACATGATTGCATCACCATAATGGTGATGCTCATCTTTTGGAGACCTATCAAAGCTCCAGCCTGAGAAAGTTTTAGAAATGTAGTTAAACATATCTGTTTTGGCTGCTGTTGTAGGTGTAAATAGTACCACCTAGGGGTATATTCACAGGATTTCTGAACAGATGGGATCCTTCACATGCTTCTGGTGCTGTTCTAATTGAGATAGGTAATCTCAATTGGCAGCTGACTATTGGGGCTTCTCTGAAATAGTTCTGACATTCTAGAGGAGGACTGAGGAACCTGTGGATCTCTAGCTGTTGACAGACTAAAACTTCCTGGCCACTTACCAAGCTTGAAGGGGCTAATGAAAGTTGTAGTTCAGTAACATCTAGAATAGGACTGGGGGACCTTTTCTGGTTGGTGGGCCAGGTAACAATCTCCTCACCCCGGTGGGCCAAATTTAACAGGTGGGTGGGGGGGTCATCCACCTGTTAGTCATGGAACGTCATAGCGACACCAGGTGATGCTGCCCTTCTACGCCCCAGTTGCTTAGAAAGTCTTGCACTGTAAGCTTTGTGCATTCTCCTCACTTATCTAATGAGAGCCCTTGGTAGGTAATGTTAGTAATCAAGCCCCCATTCTGCTGCCACCTCTCCATATGCTATTAGATGCTAAGGGACACTGGGAGCTGCCTTATAGTGAATCAGGCCATTGGCCAATCTAGCTCAGTACTGTCTACAGGCAGCAACTCTTCGGGGTTTCAAACAGTGGTCTCTTCCATCATCCCTGGCTGCAGGGGCTGATGGGATAGGTGTGCGGTGCAGGGATTCTTTAAAGCTCTTTGCAGTCTCTTGCTGCTCCTTTAGAAACATTTCTATTTGGGTCAAAAGTACAGGATTCCCACCAGTGGCAGTGGGAAGGAACTAAGCCAGCCTGAGATCATCTGGATCCCAAGTTAGACCCACTGCCGTCGCTCAGCAGCACTAGGCCTGATTGCTACACCAGCACCAGGGTAGTGTAGCTCAAAGCAGCTTTACCTGTCTTCCACCTGACCATTAACATTGCCGTGTCATTCCTAGTCCTGAGATTTTGAGATGGAATAATCCACGCCTGTGGCCCTCCAGTTGTTGTTGGACTCAGAGGCGTAGGAAGGTCAGGTGGTACCCGGTGCAGAAAATTTCTTGTCCCCCCCCCATTGATTCCCCCCCTGCAAAAATGGTTTTACGTTATTTCATATTTTCTTACAAAGGAATAATAACAAGTAATAATAATAATAATAACTTTTATTTATATCCTGGCCGAAGTTGGGCTCAGGGTGGCTAACATCAGATACATAACATTGGTATAAAATCAAACAATAATTAAATTACCTCCTAAAAACATCTCATAATCAAATTAAAGTCTAATTAGATGGCTTTCTACAGGGTTGGGAACAGTAAGTGCTCCACTGAACTGAAATTTCAGCCTTCACGACGTAGGAAAACAGCCAAGTACAGTGGTGCCCCGCTAGACGAATGCCTCGCTAGACGAAAAACTCGCTAGACAAACGGCATTCGTCTAGCGCAAACTGCCCCGCAAGACGAAAAATTTTCGTCTTTTTTTTCGTTTAGTGGAGCGCGGCTGTCATTGCCGCTTCGCTAGACGAAAAAACAGCTAGACGAAAAAATTCGTAGAACGAATTATTTTCGTCTAGCGGGGCACCACTGAAAACAGGGTCAAGATAGTAACCGATATGCATGAAATTTCATATATAGCTATATAATCCCTGGCATAGTAAGCAGGCATTTTTTAAAAAAAGTAGGGCAGTAATTGCTCCTTGATAATTTGTCACCCCCTCCATTATGGAAAATGGGGCGGTCCGCCCCCTACGCCCCCTTGCTACGCGCCTGGTTGGACTCCATCTCCCATCATCCCTGATCATTGGCTATGCTGCTGCAGCTGATGAGAGTTAAACAACATCTGGAGGGCCACAATCTCCCCATCCTTGCATAGTGCCTGGATAGTGCATAAACGGATCCACTCCAGCCCTGCCCAACCACATCTGGTGCCATGACATGGTTTGCTCAGAGTTGGCTGTTAGGTGTGTGGTAATATCAACCACCCACAGAATTGCCATAATGGTATGACTGGTTGCAATGGCAACAAACCACAAATTACGATGCTGTAATGGCATGGTGACTGGCTCATGCCCCATTCTGACCAGTAATTTTCTAAAGGAATTAATTAGAGGATGAATCTAATTAAATCCAAGCACTCCAGATTAATTAGTTTGTGGGTCTCGGTGTAGTTCAGCTGTTCTGCAAAAGCATAAGCCTGTTGGTTTGTACTCTTGTATGTTTTACACACAGCTTCGTTGTGATGAATGGCTGTCTCTCATATTGGTATATAGAAGTGCAATAAAGAGCTACAGCATTAAAATGGAAAAATGGCAGAGGGATGATGTGATAAAGGTGTTCAGGAGAGCAATTTTTTAGCCGAAGTTTAAAATGAGATGGGCGAGAGATAAAAATAGCAGCCTTTAATTTCACAGAGATGCATGGTTGTTGGCTTTTGGTAGATATGTTGAGGAGGACTATATATATTACTCTGCTATTGTATAGTTAATATTCTGAAAGGGTAGGCCTAAATTTGGTGGGAGAGAACAGAGTCTGGTTATTTAGAAAGATCCCCCTTTTCAATGCAAATAATTGGAGCAGAGGACTCCTATTGGTGTCCATGCAGAGGACTGCCCTGCTGTCTTCTTGAGCTCTCTAAGACCAACTAGCAAAAACAAAACATGTCTTGTTCTTTTTAGCAGCCAGCAGTAAATCTGCCAATAAATTCAACTTTTATATTAATTTGGCTAAATGTCTGCTAGACCTGTTGTTGGAACAAGTGTTGTACTGTACTTGCTTAGTTACACCATTTCACCTACTCTGTCAAAGATCCTCAACCCTTTTGAGCTCAGGCACACATTGGGAAATCTAAGATACTTGTGGCCACTGCCAAACACCCATTTCACAGAAGGAAAATGTGATAATGCTAGGATTTCAGAAAAATCCAAACACCTACATGCCCACAAACAAATAAAACACAGACAAAAAGAAGAAGAAGCAGGTAACCCCGCACGATGGCAACTCCCCAAATTGGTTTTTACAAAAGTTCATCATTTTATTCCATAAATAAATGGAAGGCGCAATGCAGAGCTGTTTTTATAGAAAAAGAGGGAAGGAGAGGGTCTGAGATTCCCCTCCTTTGTGCTAAGGCTTCACAACATAGCCATAATTCAGTAGGAGAACACATGAGGAATTGGATTGTGTTTGTCCATACCATCAATTAGGGTGTACGGGGTGTCAGGGGATGGGTAGTACCTCTGATCGGAGACATGTCATGCTTCTTCTGGTAGTTTGTCTACCTTTGGTCCCCACCCTGCACTCAGCTCTCACCTGTGGCTCTTAGAAACTGTCAGCATGTGACAGCAGCCACACCCTGACAGATTGAGCGGATGAGACCAATAGTGGGTCCAATGCTCAAGAAGGTGGTTCCTGCACATGCTGTAGAGGGAAATGAGGGGCAGGTGGGGCTCATCAACCTGGCACCTGGAACGATAGCCCATGGAAAAGAAGGAAAACTCTGATCCTAAACCTCTGGTGCCTTGCGGGATATCTTCGGGAGACACCTGGATGGCAGCTTGTACAGATCCTTTGGACAACTCCTGCAGCCAAGCTGGTGCCAAGCATATAGCTCTGCTTTCCTTTGAACCACATCAGCAAGGCTGAGAGGGGGGTCTTGTCAGCTGGGCAGCCAGGACCACCATAGACATTCGAGGAGGTCACTTTGGTGCTGCTAACACAGAGGTGTGACTTTACCAATGGAGACGCACTCCATTGTCTCTTGAGACAGAAGGAGGCCAGCAACAGTATTAGTTCAAGTAGCCTTCTCCAACCTGGTGAATGGTGGCTGGGATTTGTAGTCCAAAATATCTAGAGGGCACCAGATTGGGGAAGGCTGCATTAAAGGGCCTCTGGTTCCAGGAACCTAGAGTTTCCTCAGCTCCATCTCCTGGAAATCTAGATGAGAAACCTGTCACTGTCAATCAGGTCTGACAGTACCAAGCTAGGTAGTACTGTTAGCAGGGACGTCTTAGCCATTGAGGGTACTGGCGCAAGGCGCCACGGCCTGAGGAGGGCCCCTGCGCCCTCCAGCACCGCTGGCAGCACCGCTCTCGCCCACTTCTTCTTGGGCTGCGGATGTGGGGAGGCTGTTGGTGAGCCTCCTGTTGGCACTGCAGCCAGGGCTCCCTGGACAGCAGCACCGTGCTGCCGCTTCGGCAGAGCAGGCGGAGGTGGAGGTGGAGCACAGCTGGCAGCGGGCCCCCCCGTGCCCTCTGGCTGCCCGCCGCGCCTGGCCCTGCCCGGCGGAGCGCAAGTTCAGTGTCCCCGCCCGCTGCGCCCTCCAGCTGCCCGCTGCGCCTGGCCTTCCTGGCGGAGCACGAGGGGCGCCGGAGGGATCTTTGCGCCAGGGTGCCGGATTTACTTAAGACGGCCCTGACTGTTAGCGTGGGTTTGATGTAACTTGGCTGCTTATAAAATTGCTTATCCCTCATGTAAGATCTGCTGCCTGAAAGAAGTCATCCAGGTCACTTTATGAGTTCTGATGTCCTTGAATACCTGCAGAAAACAAATGGGTGCTGGCTGCACATATATGTGAAGGATGTGAGCTTTCAATAGGCATCTGGTTGGCCACCATGAGAAGGAGATGCTGAACCAGATGGGCCTTTTGTTCTGATCCAGCAGGACTCCTCTTATGTTCTTATAGCAAAAGCTTTAATTACGGGCTGCGTCCGTTTAAAATCAGTGCACCCCTGTTTTGATTGGCTTGTGAAAGGTCCCCCAAAAGTTGGCAAGGTGACAATCTTGGTTGGTGATGAAGAACCAGCTCTACAGATTTGAGAAGGAAGTGGGTGAAGATAGTGTATCTTATAGTACAGTGCCATCTAGTGGTAGGCCTGTATACCACTACAAGGCAAAAGACCAGGGAAATCACATTGGAAAGAGGACGTAAGAAGTTTGTCAGATTTATCCCTCCCTTCCTCTCTCCCCCCACCCACCTACACTATTCGGTTCTTAGACTGCGATCTGCTTCTGCTGTCAGGATTTTGTCGTTTATCTGTGCTACAGCTTTCATTAAAGTGAAGCACACCTTTGAGCTACATTATTCATTTTAAATTAACTTTATTACCAGCTTCATGGAACCATTAGCAAGGAAAGCACTTGAAAAAGAAAGCAGTGCTCCAAAGGCCTTTCCCCTCCTACTCCCCCTGTCAATTAACAAACTTTTTGTATTCATCAGTCATCAGTCGTCAGCCAGTGAGTCTGTTCTATTTAAATGTGCTGGCTTTTTTTCACTTAATGCATCCCATCTGTTTCTGAAATAAATTGCAATAATCCGTGTTTAATGTTAATCAATGTATTACTAAATATGCAAATTATATTAAAAGACGTGGTTTGGAAAAGCTTTCATTTGTAAATATGGTAGCTCAAAAGAAGAAGCATATCTAAAAGCCATTTAGCTACAGTAGCCTAACTCTAACACTGTGGCGGATTTACAAAGCGGTTCGCAAGTTGATCTTTCTCCCACAAGGGGATATGTAAAACTGTTGCATATCAGATGTTGTTAACATCTGATGGGCTAGTGCTAACAGTGTAAGAGCTTAATTTTCATTGGCATGTCTTTTATATTTAAATTAATCTTATTCCAGCTTTCTAGTTTTTTTTAAAAAAATATTTAAAGAGAACATTTTGGTGCTCATTCTGACATCAGAATATACATGGGGAGATTATGAGTCACTGTGACAGCAATTTGGGTTAAGTGTTTAAGTGAGATATATATAGAGAGAGGGGGGGTTCCGATCATTCCCCAATGGACAGTTCTTATAGACACCTCCTGTATGGATGATCATTCACCCATATAGGTATAGAGGATCAGAGTATTCTTGCGAAAGTGTTCATGCCAGAAAGTGGTGCTTCAAAGATGATTTGGAATAGCATTCCCCTTCCTACCTAAACGTCAGAGTGGAGGTGAATGGAAAGGCCTCCCAGAGGGTAGGATTTGGAGATGAGAATGGTTTCAATTGGAAAGAAGTATAGGGCAATGAAATTGGAGCTGGGCCTCTTTCTGGTTATATATAATTCCTTCTGCCTCCAATGTTTAGAGGTGAGTTTCAATGCTTATGTAGCCAAAATTGAGCTATCTCCAGTAGGATTGCAAAATATGGAAAGCTTTAAACTGGGTGGTGCGGGGGTGGGGACAGGAAATACCAAACTAACCCAATGATAACTGAGTAGGCTAAGGAACTATGAAATGCTGACTGGCTGGTGTGTGTGTTTGTGTCAAAACAGGTGGGAAGGGAAATGTAAATGATGTATCCTAAGCAGCAACATTCCATGCTGCAACATTTTGTTGTAGGTCCCACGTTCTATCCTAAACTACTTCTAGGGTTGATAAGGTCAGGTTCAGTATTCCAGGCATGGTGCCTCACCCTGTGGTATGTGTTACTGCTAGAGACATTATTGGCTACAGACAAAAGGGAAAGAATGGAGATCCGTCTAGAGTGGAGATGGAGAATCTGTGAACTTCTAGATGTTGTTTGACTGCGATTTCCATCAGCCCTAATTAGCATAACCAATTATAAGGAGTGATGGGAGATGGAGTCCATCAACAGCTGGGCAGCCAAAGGTGCCCTATCCCTGATCTAAGATACTTTGTGAGAACATTTGCTAAGGTCTTAGGAATGGAGATTATATATGTCTAGGCAATAACTTCCTGGTAATCGTATTAGCAGTGTAAACACACTCATTTCCTTTTCTGATGTTGCAAGGTTTGTAAACTCCAGTTCTACAAAGAAATATATGTGCAATTGTCCCCCCCAATAGTTACTGTCTATTCTTTCACATACGTGAGTGACACGACACACCACATAGGAAAAAAGCACAATTGTTTCAAATTCTGTTAATAGGCCAAGCACAATATACCGGTAGTTCACATTTTCAAAGTGTCTGTGAACTTGCTACATTCAGTTCTGTGGTTTTAGGCAGAATAAAGGGACTAGATGAGTAATGAGGCAGGCTTTACATCTATACCTCAAAGGATTTGCTGGTAGAGAGCCGGAGAAACTAGACATGAATTTGAGCTCAAAGCATTAGGGTGAAGAGTTACAACTATATTGCTTGTGCCACTTAAAAACACTTTTGAACTACTCTTTTGCTGTTGGTGGGCATGTGGGAAAGACAGAAATACAGTTTTAAGCAGTGATGCACAAGTCCTAGCTCTTTTTTGTTGAACAATCCTAGATCTCATGCCCCTTCCCCATGACTTTTAAAAATTTACTTCTTCTTTTTCTTAAATGATGGCTTGGCACACTGCAAAGCATAGAGTGAGTGAGACTCCAGCCACCCACTACCTTAATTTGCCTTCCAGCTGCAGCACAGATTGTATTTCTCTGTGGTTGCTGGACACCATGAGCAGCTGAGCAGTTAATGCATAACAACCAACCATTGTGCACATTCACCTGGCCCTATGGAGAATATGCACACAATCAATCCATGAAAAGGGAATTATGCATATTTCCTGGTCAATATACATAATCTGCAACAGGCCTTGGGAAATGTGCCTATATTGACTACATTTTGTACATTCTCCAGTCATTGTGCATAATCTCCAATAGGCCTGGAGTACTCTTAATTGCTTGGATGGTGATGATAATGTGGATACTTGCCACCAGTTGCTACACAGACAGTTCATAAGATGAGGATTAGAAGTTCAGATACTGGCATGAGGCTCCTATAACTGGCTGGCACCCATCTGTCTCAGGAGACAATGTAGGAGTACACTTTTGGGGGTGACGTCAAACTGTTGGAGAGTTACAGTGCCTGCTGTGGCTGTAGAGACTGATATGGGAAAGACATGGTTTTGTTGCAGCTGGGGCAGATGAAGGCACCCAGTTGTGCTGCTGCAGATTCACCATGGTGTTTCTTCTCTCTTTGCTCCTCCAAGTGCTCATTCCTCCCCTGGTCCCCGCTATGGTTGCACGACCACATACAGGATCTACGTCATGAAAAGATTCTGGCAGGCTTCATCCATAACAACCATGTTCCATCTGGTTATATCCCCAGCTCACAAGATAGTGGATCCACTCCTGATTCACCGAATGCTCAAGGGGTCATTGTTTTGAAATAGGGGTAGATAACATTTTTTTTCAGCTGGATAACATTCCTTCATGGGCAAC
The DNA here is from genome assembly GCF_009819535.1 of Lacerta agilis. Lineage (NCBI taxonomy): Eukaryota > Metazoa > Chordata > Lepidosauria > Squamata > Lacertidae > Lacerta > Lacerta agilis. Next base: position 27,523,649 of record NC_046322.1, read on the forward strand.
CTTCTGGGAGCAACAGATCAATGTTGTGCAGGGCCAGAGGCAAAAACTGGGCAGAGCTTCCAATGTGACTCTTACATGTGTTTAGTAGACTTCATTGCAGCCACACAAAAGTCAGAGATTTGTATACACACACCCCTCCATCATGAATCCAGGCAATCAAGAGGCATTATCATAGTTCAAAAGACACATTCAAGTCAGGCAAAAGCACTCAAGGACGAAATGGAGCAGAGTTGTTGAGCCGCATGACCTGGGGATAGGTTTTGTGACCTGAGGAGAGAGATCCCTGAGGCCAGAAAGACAGGTTCCTGAGATTCCCTGCCTCTGCTTAAAATTTAAAAAGCTGCCAGTCCTAAACTGTAGTGGTGGTGCAGACTTCAGGTAAGTCAGCTTTTCTGACTGGGTTGCTGTCATGCCATCTCCATTTGCCTTACTTGAATCATGGAGAATGAAAGCTCTCGGCTTGCCTGCTTCTCAAGTACTAACAGCTGCATACCCAGGGTTGTTTGAGAATCTCAAGAAACAAAGAAAAAAAGTCGGTGCCGTTTGAAGTCATTGGTTAAAATCAGTGAAGTTTTTGAAAGTTTCAGTCTGCCATCTTGATTTGGATCCATACATAGTGAAAACCTGCTCCTTGATCTCACGAACCAAAATGCAAAATTTTTGTTACAATATTGTAAGAGGCCTCCAAGCTACACAGAGAACAAACAACCTTCGAAAATGAATAGCAGAAGAGTTATACAATATTTTTTCACCTGTGACTTCATTAAACATCCTGGGGCGTGCTAAACAATAACATAACAGTGCCTTTGGGCTCCTTCTCTCTCCTCGAATTGTTGGCTACAGCAAAGAGAGAGATGGGATACAGAGGCTACCCCATCGGTAGGCAGAACTTGCTGACATTTGGATCCTGCTGTACTATCTCATTCAAGCTGATCGTCATAAGAACAATTACATAACTTTTAAGGATTCAGTGCTTAAGTCTGCCTGTTACCTCTCCATCTCTCTCCTTTTTGTGTTATGCTTGTTATACAGTAGCCTACTGTAAGCTACAGCAGCCTTCGCCAAGCTGGTGCCATTATCGAATGTTTCGGACTACAACTCCCATCAGCCTCAGCTAGTCCGGTAACGTTTTCTTTCTCCTGTTCACACCACAGAATTCAAGCATCTATAATGAAACGATCCTTGTAGACTGGCTTTGGCTACTTGGACTAATGGCAACAAATCTTCAGAGTTGCAGGTGGAGATCTCCCCTGAACTATCTCTTCTCCCCAAGAGCCCGTCTTCTCTGAGTGTAGGTCAGCATACATTGAACCCAAGGATTCTTCTAAGTGAAAACCACCCACTCTGCCTTAATTCAGAAAGCAGACTACAAATAGCAGCAAAAAGGGAAAGCGGTTTTGCTTTAAAACAATTGACATGTGGTCCATGACAACATGCCCCCCACCCCTTCAGTGTCCAACTGCCCACTGCTACAATAATCCTATATGGATTCTGTTATAATGTGGCATCAGTTAATAGCCATGTGTAATAAAACCCTAGTCATAATTGAATTCACACTTTTCTCATAAAGCTGTTGGAATGTAACTAATTTGGCTATAGTTATGATCTTTAAAATCTGAATGGTGCTTTTACTGAAGAGTTGCTGCAGGACCTCGTTATCCCATGGACTTTAATATGCTGAACACAGTTATATGGACATGATTTTCATCTCTCATGGATGAGTTCACAGCCATTGCACTCGAGTACTGGATGTGTACAAACTGGATTCTTTAAAAATAAACAGAAGCGAGTGTGGCTGTGATTCCTTTGTTCAAATCCACCATAAGGATGAGGAAAAATTGGGGGTAAATTGAGATTGCGACTCCTCCATTATGAAAACAAACACATTAGAAAAACAAGGCTATAATGCCATCTGGGGGTTCATGGAAATATCACAGCTACTCTGCTTTGGAAATTTCTCGCTAGAACCCTGATCCGACAGCCTGTCTGACAGCCAAACTAACCTGCTCTGAACTCCATTAATCAAATTGCCGATGAATATGTGAACAGCGTCATATTATTAATCATTGTTTCCAAGTACATAGTGGGAAAATAAAATGCAACACTCAGGAATAAACAGTGAACCTTTTATGGTTCAGTGTGACTGTGTGCGGTTGATGCTTACAAGCCATTAGCTAAAAGCCTGCATCAGAATGAGGCAATGGATAATATATGGTATATTTCTGTCATCACCAAACACTCATTAGAAATACTGTAATTATGAATGAAAAGCTATAGGGCTGCTGTGGAGAGATCAGGTGAATTTTATTCTACACCACGTCTCTCGGCTCCCATTAAGCAATCTACAAGTCTTCCTTGAATACAAAATGACAAATAAGAAGGGATCAATTAAGTCACCAAGTCATATGGCCAGCAAAGCTCTTTTAGTCCATTGCATAAGAGCTCTCCCATCAATAGCAATTTTCTTAAACCACAGGGGATGGAACTGAGGCTTTGCCTGCCAGCTACCTTTTCAGTTCCTTATTCTGCTTTTTATTTTGCACTAAAGTGGGCCTTGGTCCTTTGGGATGTAGGTTGAGAACTGGGCTTGTCAATTTTATATTTAAAAAATCAGGGCAGAGTGACTCTGAGCATATGCTAAAATTTCATACAAATATTTGAAGGGGGTCTGTGGGCAGAAGGTGGATCTAGATGATCTATTGGTAGGTCTCCCAATTATTTGCAAAATCATTTTGCCCCACTTGCAAAATTATACTCCTGAAATGAATAAATCTTGGGGTAGCACTGGAATGGGATTTTATGTGTGAAACGACTGTGAGCTTCTTTCAGTTCTGGTACTCTAAACAAACTCATGAACTCAGAATAATTTAATTCCAAGTCTCAAACCAAAGATGTGCTCTCCCAAGCCCACATTCCCACCATGCTTGCACTCCTGTCTCGGCAACGTCTACATTGGCTTGGTCATGTCTACAGAGTGGAAGATGGCAGGATCCCCCAAGGACATGCTGTACAGGGTGCTGGCTTCAGGCACCAGGCCCATTGGCAGACCATCTCTACATTTCAAAGATGTCTGCAAATGTGACATGAAGGCTGACAATATTAACCCTGCTGTGTGAGAATCCCTTGCAGACAACTGCAGCTGGATGGAGACAATCAGCTCATTTATGCACAGCAGTGACTAGAGGAAGAAATGACTGCTGGGAGGAGCACAAAAAGAAGAAACGCCATGGTACTCCTGTATCAGCACATCTAGACGCCTTCATCTGCCCTACCTGCAACAAAACATGTCTCTCCTGTATCAGTCTCTACAGTCACAGCCGGACCAATTACTCTCCAAGGGTTTGACATCACCCCCAAGGCACACTCTTCCATTGTCTCCCAAGATGGACAGATGCCAAAACACCAGTCTTTCTTTTACAACAGACTCTGGTTGGTGAATCTTGAAATTCTAATAACCCAACCAAGTAGATCTTGCAAGTCTGCCCACCCTAGATCACATAGGAAAATAGGAAACTGCCTTATACTGAGCCTGGCCATACCCCACACCCGATGTGCATGACTTGAGATACCAGCAGTGAATAGTTTCAAGAGAATTTACCCGTTCGTTGGCTGACACAGAACAGAAGGGGCTTTTGTCCCATACAGCACTCCAGGTGTTGGGATACAGGGTTTTCCCCCAAATCTGTTTTTCATGGGGTTTTTTAAGGCCATTAAAATTATTCGTGGTGGAATTGAGCAAAAATTATCAAGCAGGGATTTAGTCCCAGTTTTGGACCAAATCTCTAACAGCCAGGTCTGTACAAAATAGTCTCAAAGAGCAAACTGTGACACCCTTCCTGATTTTTATTTTATCCTCCTGAGATGATAATATGTAGTATCCATTGTTTATGGCTCTCCATACAAAGGTATTGAAGAAATGTGCATGCACACGAAAGCTTATACCTAAAACTACTCAGTTGGTCTGTAAGGTGCTACATTATAATTTTTAAATTCTTTTGGAAGGATTCTTTTAAAGACTTTCTTAGATCTTATAACTTTTTTTGAAGACTTTCTTTTAAGGGAGTTTTTAGGTTTTAAAGAAGTGTCTTTTTAACTATCCTTTTAAAGAAATGTTTTAATTTATTTTTGACTATGGCAGACCAACCTACTTGAATCTCATACAAAGGTTTTATGGAGAGTCTGTTTGGACTTCTTTTTAGTTTTCAGTAGATGCACAGCCCATAGTTCCTGCTAAAATCTGGTAAATTTTCATACCACCCATGTTCTGCACTGTTTGGTTGGGTTTTTTTGTCCCACTTTTGTTGCGCTATAGCTCAGGGTGTGCCCCTCCAGATGGCAAACTTAGGGGAGCATCGCAGAACTAATAAAGCGGAATGAGGTGTGGACAAGCGAATATATAACCCCCTGCTCATGCATTACTATTCCATCAATGACAACTCCCGCAAAAAAACCCATCATTCTGGAGAGGACTGCACCACGTGAGGGCATAAACCATTATGCTATAAAAATACAGTATAATACACAAATAAATCGAAATTTATTACAGCTGTATGGCACCAACGTACGGTTGGCCACTGAACCCGGGACTTCCACCTTAAAACGGGTCTTTTACAGCCTTTAATAGCTGTAGGCCTATGTCAGGCAGAAAACCAACACAAGCTTCTCTGGCACGGCTACACATTGATGAGGAAAACTGCTCCTGGTGATGATGGTGATTAACTTGTTACTGTACTTGTTATACTCTGTCCGTATAAAAAGTGGCAGTCCTAAACTGGAACACCGGCGCCTTACGCCTCTCGTACATTTACACATACAGAATAGGAATCTTCGTGGGCGTGTTTAAAAGCATGCGCGCCGCAGGGGGTGGGGGAAATCGATGATTCGGTACTTGCACCCCTTCGCCTAGCTCGCGAGCGCGCGGCAGTCAATCCTAAAGGCCGAAAGAGGCGGGAGACGCGTTCTGTTTCGTTTTGTGTTGTTGCTCACTGCAGATTCGGGGATCGATTAAGTCGCCGACGCTTTGCCTCAGATTAAGCTCGCGCTAGCGAGTCCCATTTCGAAGAAAAACAGCCCCGCGTCCTATTCGGCTGGCGGCGCGCGCGCGCAGGTCCAACGGCGGCTACGTCGTGCGGGGCAGGGCGGACGGAAGCGAGGGGCGAGTCCTCAACAAGGAGTCAGCTGACTGGCTCGAGCCGCGCGCGGGGCGAGGGGCTGCGGCTTCAACCCGAGGCAAGGGCGCGTCGGCAAGGGCCGCCCGGACCCCACCTCTCGCGATGCTGCGGGGCTCATAGGAGGGGGACGCGAGCCGCAGGGATTGGCGCGAGGTAAAAAGAGCGTTTGGTGTGGGCGTTGTTGAGGGACGCTCGAGTCTAATTTCGGAGCCCTGTGCACCGCGAAGGCAGCAACCAGCTCTGCTCAATGTAATCCTGGGTGGAGAAAGGGCCTCTTCCTCAAATGACGAGTTCAAAACACGAATGCTTGATATACTGCGTGGGCTCTTGTTGTTTTCCTCCGATAGTCTTTTTGCAGTGGTGATAATAATTAATTGGTAATGGCTATAGTGTGCATAGATTAAGACCAGTCTTGGTGGTTTAGATTACAACAGTATATCAGAATTTAAGCTATTATAAAAGAATTGCTTCCAGTATTGCCTACCACAGTGGCCAGTCAGAGATGCCTGTGATGTTCACAAGTAGCACATGGTAAATATAGTCATTAGTGTTTGCTGTCTGGCAATAGGCATACTGTCTCTAGACGTGGAATTTTCCTTTTAGCTATGATAGATAAGTCATTTGTAGAGTAATTCTCCATGAAGCGAAGCCTGATCCTTAAATGAATCCATCTGTGCTCATTTGCATCACAATATTCTGAGGTAATCTTCTTTAACTCAAGTCAGCCTTGTAAAATAAATCAAAGCATTTACTAGCTGGCCTCACCCCACCCCAATGTATTAGTCTGCTGAGGACTAGCAGAGGAGGGGTTTTGCTGGAAGCCCATTGGTTTCTATACTGATCACAGAGGAGAGGTGGAAGCACTTCATTCCTTTCTTACTGCACAGAATTCTAGGTACTCATCTGCATATACAGTAGTGCCTTATTGCTTATGACTGCCGGGCTGGTGCTTAAATACGCGACTGAGTTAAGTATGTGTTCAGTGGGGGCACTTGGTTTTGTTTAGAACCTATCAGTAATCAAATGAATTGATGGCCTGAGCTCTATTGGAAATGATACAGAAAATAAAGACAGATTTACCAGTATATATTGATACCATTTCTAATAAATCTAAATGTATTTCTGCAGAAATTATGTTATGTTCTTTCTTTGTCCTTCCCCAACTAAAAACCACTGATTTGTTAAACTTTTCTTCCTAAAGAAGATGCTTCTCACCCCTTGATCATTGTAGTTATCATGTTCTGTAATTTATCTAATTGTGATAATCTTTCTGAAATTGAGCAACTGCATTCCAAATGTGGGTATATATATAATGACAATATTTCATAGAATCATAAAATAGTAGAGTTGGATGGGACCCCAAGGGTCATCTAGTCCAGCCCCCTGCAATCTCAGTTAAAGCATCCATGACAGATGGCCATCCAACCTCTGCTTAAAACCTCCATGGAATCATCATATTTATATATAATTATTGCATGCATATGTAATAGCAAACCATGGCTTGGCATGAGCATAACGTGTGAGGGAAGATCAGAAACTCTTGATTTCAGTTTGCAGCAAACCATAGTTTGCAGGTATATCTAAACCTGGCAAACATGGATCTCAAACCCAGGTTTGAGTAATTGACAGCTTTCTGGGTTTGGCCAAAATGACAACTGATTTGCTGCAGAACAAGGGTAAAGGGTCAGTGAAAGTCTGATGCTGCTTGTGATTATAATGTCAAACCAAGGTATCAATATATTGGCTGCATTTGGATTGGTATTAAGATATTGAGCTGGTTTGCATGTAAAGCTAAGCCAAACTTAGTGTGAACAGATGTGTTCATGGAGAGGAGACTGACTGTTTTGCTCCTTCTCCAGGCCTGCTGCTGCTGCGACACTGCTGTGAGCAAATACAGTATATTATGGCGTATAAGACTACTTTTTAATCCAGGAAAATCTTCTCAAAAGTCGGGGGTCGTCTTATACGCGGGGTGGAAAATCTGTGGTCGAGTATATCTCAAACTCTATATTTTAACTGGAAAAGTTGGGGGTCGTCTTATACGCCCAGTCGTCTTATATGCCGGAATATATGGTACATTGTTTGGTTTAGTGTGTTGTCTGAATCCAGGCTTGTGGTTTATCACAACAGTTGTGATCTCTCTGAGAACCATCATGCTCATGCATTCATGCTAAGCCATGGTTTGGCTAGCATGTGAAAACCAGTTCAGTGCCTGTGTTTGGGTGATCAGATATATGAAAATTAAACAAGTTTCATGTGCCTGCATTCAGCTGCTTTATATGGTAAGTGAACAGAACTATAAAGTTTGCTGTCCTCCCTACCAGTTCCCCTTTTTAATCATATTTGGTACAGTATAAAACCCCTTATCTCATCCAGCAGTAACACATGGCATATTGGTTCCTTCCTCCAGGATATAGTTAGCACCATAGTTAGAATTTTAAAGCTATCACACTGTGGAGGATTATTGAGGAATAAAACATACTGCAAAAAAAGAAAACAAGAAACTTTTGTTGATTAGAGAGAGAGATTAAGATAACAAATTTGGTGACTTACAGTTTTATTTTTCTGACTTTGTGGATTTCTAGAAATCTGTACAGACCATTGGCGAAGAACAAACACAAAATCCCTACACTGAGCTGCTTGTGCTGAAAGGTCATCATGATATAGTGCGGTTTCTAGTGCCAATAGATGATTACAGGTAATACATTCATAACCTTTTGCACTATAGGGATGATTTTGCCGAAAGTCTTAAAAATTGAATCTTCTGTTTCTTTTCCTCAGAACTGAAGAATATATGACAGGTAGCTTAGATCTAAAGTGTACATTGAGAAGGGAAATCTTTGCAAACCTTTTAGGTGAAATCTAATTATAAAATATGTCCCTCACTGATTTGACTGAAATAGAATTCTTTACCAAAGTATTGGCAGTTTAAATACTAAAGCTTAATGCATGAGTGAGCCATTTATTACATTACATATTTTCTCTCAGTGCAGCACTGAGCCAGTTTTTAGGCGCTCAATCATCAGTGATCTTCCTACCTTTGGCTGCAACTTCTTTATACTTCATATGACACAGTACTGTAATGTCAGAAAAAATTATCCCATAACCGCCACAAACATTCTTGGAGTTTGATGCTTTTTAGTGCATTCCTTTTAATATAAAGTTTTACACTGAGAAAACTATCTTCATTATTATTATTTTTATTAATATACCGCTCGTTACATCTTCGCATTCAGATGTAAAGCTACACGCACAAGCAAACATGAGAAAGAGCTGAGCCTTAGGCTTGTGCACTTTTCTCTCTTTTCCACTTCCTTCTCCTTGCACTTCATGGCTTCTAAGCTGACTTCCTGTTCTCACCAAGGCAGCTTGAAATATATCTAAAAATATGGGGGAAATGCAAAGCTGGTTCAAAATAGTGGGTGTTTCATAGTCAGATTACCAAAATGCTGTATATGTAGCAGGGGGAAATAATGCATTTATCTACATATAAGCAGTAAAATAATGCTTATTCTTTGACTAGTTTAATTTGGTAGGTATTCCAACTTTTAAAATCTTTTGCATGCATATAGTCATTAAGAGCATTGTTTTAACCAGGCACCACAACCTTCTTTGATTCTTTCCAATAGCATTAGCATTGTTACTTGGTTTCTGAAATGGTTTTATTTAGTTTTCATAGTTTTTTCATTGCATTTTTGTCGACTGTTGTAAGCCAGGTTTCACGCTTCAGCTCTTTAGATAATATCATCTTATTGAGAATTTTGCAGAAGGATTTTCTTGTTTTCCTCGGTGGCTCAGCTAAAACCAGTGAGTGGAAAATTTTCTCAGATTGGTTTCTGAAGATACTAAATAAATCCTGTATCAACCTAACCGACAGCTGCTTTCACTTCTTTTCTTTTGTGTTTTTGAACATGAAGAGAGGGTCATATTGATTGCAAGATCACTAAAGAAGGCTAAGCCTCAGCAAGAGTCTTCCAAAAATGGAATGAGATAAAATTGCAAGTAATACTCTAGCATTTGACACATTAAACTAGACTGAATTCATAACACACTTTAAGAATAGCTTTTTCTGTTGCTCGTTTGACCATTTCTTGCTCCTCCAGGAAGCAGACAAGGTTATAGAGGATGGTGATCATGACTGGAAAAGAATCAGGTGACCCATGAAACACCAGCTTGGTGAAAAGAATCCATTTGTTGGATTGGTAGTTCAGCTATGAGCCCTCCATGTGAAATCCTGGGCTTCGTATTTCAGACTATTTTAAAGACTTATGTGGTGCATTTTTTAATTGAGATATTTCTATGAGATTGAAAAAATAATATTGGACTATGATATAACACACTATTGCTAATGAAATATCAAGTTTCAGATTTGATTTCAGCTAATTTAGTAATTTTTTCATTTGGCCTGGATTTCATGCCATTTTACCCATTACATTTTTTAGATAAAGTGACAAACACATATTTCCAAACATATATAATAAAAGTACATTCATGTGTAACCTGTACTTGGCTGCAATTCCCTGCTCAGCAAACCTGCTCTAGTTTGCACATAATGCTAGGCCATGGTTTATTAAAGTATGGCTTACTAAAGTATCCTTTGTTTGATTGTGCAAACCCTGGACAGTGGCCTGACTGTGGTTTGTTGGCAGTAAATGACCTGTAATTTGAAGCCCTTTTTGTCAGTTTGTAGCCCTTGTTTGCTATAACTGTAACCTGGTGTTGCACACTCTCCCAGCACCCTTCCTAACCAATATTTATTTGCCCACCTGACCCCACACTCTCACCAAGCTGGAAAGGCACAATGCAAGCTTTACAGAAGCAAGCCATTTTTTTTTATCATCTGTGGGGCAACTTGTAGCAAATTCATTATTAATTAAACAAATCATGGTTTAAGATTGTATATGAACCAGGCCAGTGTGTGGTGGCCTTTGAGCTATATGTTGTATTGTACTTTTGGCCAATTCATGTTACAATCAATCATTTATTTGCAATTTTATCAAGTCTGTATGGTCTGCTTGCATGAACAGTATTATGTGTGGGGCAAGTGGCCTCTTATGAGCAGAGGCCCTTATACTATACTTCTCTGTTTGCTTAGGTTGCTGCTGTCTTGGTCTGTGAGTTTTGACCTCCCAGATTACATTGAGCATGCAAGGAACTGACTCTCTTTGAGTTTGTAAAAGTGAAAATAATTTGAGTAGCACCATAGCTGATGTTTTCTCAAGCCCTTTGAGAGGAAGGGGAAGTAATGGGACATCCTAATTGAGAGCTAATGCCTTTTTTAAAGGATCAGGCTTTGAAACAGTAAGAGCTTATTCTCATGACAAATTTATAGGCGTTCTCTTGAGTTTTAATCTGAAAAGAGTTTAGTGGAGAAAAAGTCTCTATCCTCTTAGGACTTTAATGAGAGAATGGTTTTTAATTTGGGAGGGATTGCTTTTTAATATGTAATGTTTTATGATTGTGCATATTGTATTCAAGTTTGACGTGTGTTTTAATACATGCAAAGTAATTAAAAACTGTTTCCAATTTTGAAGATTTAGACATTTTTAGGAACAGCTTCCACTAAAATTAAGTTTTCATGTGTTTTTGCCCTGTGCTTATCCGTGAGGTACCGTAATTTAAAGAATGGTTAGTGGTAACATTTTCTATTCTTTTTGTTTCTATATAAATGTAGCATTTCCTTTATATATGTGTATCTAATTTTGATTTGTTGTTTCCCAGGTTTGCATCCGCTGGTGATGATGGATTGTATGTTTGTGGAATGCTCAGGTTTGTTTATGTTCAGAAATGCATTGCATACAGATGAAAATTAGGTGAAGTTTAAATAGGAGCTATTCCATTACATATGAGCTATCCAAATATGAAGTTAGTTATTAAAGATAATTGGATAAAAATGGTCACAGAAGCAGTTATTCAAAATTAAAAACTACATTTTGTAAATCATCTTGAATGACCCTACTGAGTTTTTTTTATCTAATTCTCATTAGAAAAGTTGGAGACAAAATTTACTTTCAAATTTTCAGTTTATATTTTGACATATCTGCCTGTGAAACTAAGGTAATGTCCTTGCAATAATGGTGTAATTGCATGTTTTGTGACATTATCCTGACATAGAATTGAGTATATTATGTGCTAAGCATTTATTTCCTGACTTAGCAGTTATCTAGGTTGCTCTATAACTGTCTGAAAGATAAAGGATAAAGTAAATGTGTGTGTAAGAGAGAGAGAAAGAAATATTTTAAAGCTTTTAGTACTTGTGATATGTTTCCTTAATATTGGACTATTAACTAACACAGAAAATGTTTAGAAGGATGCTAAAATTTATAAAAATTTAGATTTTGAATTATGTACATGCTAGGGCTGGGCGATATATCATCCAAAACTGGTTTGAAGTTCGCATCGTGATAATTGTTTCATAATATTTGAGCTGGCAATATATGGCAAATCACAATGTGTGCAATGGCTGTGGCACAAACAGTGGCTGCCTGCGAGGCCTTGTGGTGATAGTGATGGCAGTAGCAGCAGTTACCTGTGAGGACTCAACGGCAGTGATGGGAGGCAGTGGCAGCAGCGGTGGTGGCCTTTGTGGCCTTGCGGCGGCAACAGAAGATGGTGGCAATAGTAGAGGCAGCCTGCGAGGCCTTGTAGCAACACAAGCAGTGGGGCTTGCGAAACTTTGTTACGATAGAACGATGTGGCAGTGGCCTGCAAGTCTTCCTGGTGGTAGTGGAAGGCAGTGGCAGAAGCTGTGGCAGTCTGCCTCAGCAAGGCCTTGCAGGCCACCTCTTCTTCTGCTACCGTCTCCTGCTGCCACTGCTGCTGCCACCACCGCGACAAGGCCTCACAGGCTGACTCTCCTTCTGCTGCCTAGCAGGCCTGCTGGCAGTACCAAGTTATTTGTATTCACTATGACTCATCACTGTACTTAGGATTGTCCTGAATACCACCCATTTGGTAGCCAAGCCCTGAACCAAAAGTCTCATTTGGATGCATTTTGGCTTGCCTGCTGCTGAAAGTGACAATGAGGTGATTGATAATATCATCATTTATCAGTTTTAGACCCTTAAGTAGTAGCAGTTGGCCACGACATTGTTCTGTTCGCCTCTGCATAGTTTATTTATATATCGTTATATCACAATGTTTAGCTGGTGATATATCATGATATTGAAAACCAGTTACCGCCCAGCCCTATTACATGCTTCAGTCCAGAATTCCATGACATGTTCTTGACCTAGTTTTGATGCAGAAGTTTTAGTGTCAGTTAGGACTGTTACCTTCTTGAAATCGTACTTGGATGTTATTTTATTTATTTATTTAAAATGTTTATAAGCCACTTAATACTTTAAAAATCTCTAAGCGGCCTGCAACATAAAAACAGTAAGTGGTACGAAAATGAAAAAACAACAACATAAAAGCAGTAAAAGCAGTATTTCCAGTTGCACATTGCTCCCTTAAATCACATCCCAATGGATTATGCTGTTGTGTGCATTGGTCTGTAACATTTTATTTCATTCAGATCATTAAGATGTCTTTTTTGTTTTCCAGACTGGAGAAAAGCTATTTGAGCTACATGCACATACACAAAAGATTACTGCTCTTGCATCTTTTCCTCTATCAGATACTTGTGAAGAAAAATGTCACTTGATCTTGACAGCAGGTGCTGACAGAACTGTTATTGTATCCTTTAATCTGACCCAGACCCCAACCCTTTGTGGGAGGGAGATGTGCTTCTGGTACTCCTTTCCCCCCATCATTTGTGTGGCAGGTGACAGTGGTGGACCTTGGGGCCTCAAATTTCAGTGACACCCTATGCAACAACAAAATTCAGCAGCCTCCCGCCTCTCGCCTTCCATTCTACATAACAGTTGTGGTGCCTGCAAGTGTGACTGAACTGTTTGCGCTCCTCTAAATTCACCTTTGTGGGTGAAGGCTTTGCAAACTGTACTGTACCAGGGATGTCTGGGTCAGGATTAGGAATGAGCTCAAATGGTAGCTTGCTGTGACTTGCTTGCAGAGCATTTTGAGGATAATATTGCTTGCATCCTCTGCTGTTATAGCAGATGAATCTCATGGGGTGTCCAGAGTACTGTCTAGTCCTGTTGTGTTGGATGAGTTTCAGCTGGTAAGGCTCAAGGATGTGGAGAAGGTGCTTGGATCAGTCAGGGCGACCACTTGTGCTCTAGACCCTTGCTCCTCTTGGATGATAAAAACCAGCAGGGAGGGAACAGCTGGCTGGGCCAGGGAAGTGATCAGTGCCTCTTTATAAGAGGGGGTGGTCCCTGCCTGTTTGAAGGAGGCAGAATTCATAAAAACTAACTACTGGCCAGTTGCTAATCTCCCTTTCCTGGGCAAGGTTCTGGAGTGAGTGGTTGCAGACCAGATCCAGGTGCTTTTGAAAGAAACTGATTATCTGGATCCATTTCAATCAGGGTTTAGGCCTGGTTTTGACACAGAAACTTATTTGGTTGCCCTGTATGGTGGCTTCTGTCGAGAGAGAGACTAGGTAAACATGTCCCTATTCTTCTCGACTTCTCAGCGACTTTTGATACTATCGACCATGGTATCCTTCTGGAGCAGCTCTGAAGTAGGGGTGGGTGGCACCACTTTGTGGTGGTTCCACTCCTACTTGGATGGTTGTTCCCAGAGGGTGTTACTTGGGGAATACCTTTCAGCCCCGTGGAACCTTCAGTGTTGAGTTCTGCAGGGCTCAGTCCTATCCCCCACATTGTTCAACATCTAAATGAAACCGCTGGGTGGGGTTATCCGGAGGTTCGGAGCAGTATGCTGATGACACTCAGCTCTATTACTCATTTACATCTGCAGGTGAGACAGTGGAAGTGTTGGATCAGTGTCTTGCCTCGGTAATGGACTGGATGAGAGCCAACAAACTGAAGCTCCATCCAGATAAGATTAAGGCACTGTTAGTGGGTGGTTCCCTAGGCCAGATGGGTGGAAGGTCGCCTGCTCTTGATGGGGTTACACTTTCTCTGAAGGAGCAGGTTCATAGCTTGGGGGTACTCCTGGATCCTTTGCTGTCGTTTGAGGCTCAAGTGGCCTCAGTGGCCCATAGTGCCTTCCATCAGCTTTGGCTGGTGGCCCAGCTACGTCCCTATCTGAACAGGGATAGCCTAACTACTGTTGTCAATGCTCTGGTAACTTCAAAGTTAGACTCCTGAAATGCGTTATACATAGGGCTGTCTCTGAAAATGGTCTGGAAACTTCAGCTAGTGCATAATTAAGTGGTCAGGTCGCTCACCGGAGCAGGACAGTTTGAGCATATTACACTGATCCTGGTCTGACTGCAATGGCTACCAATTAGTTTCTGGGCCCAATTCAAAGTGCTGGTTTGGGCCTATAAAGCCTTAAATGGCTCAGGACTTCAGTACCTCAAGGACCGCCTCTTTCCATATGTACCTACCCGGACCCTGAGATCATCTTCTGAGGCCCTTCTTCATGTGCCTCCTCCTCAAGAGGTCCGGAGGGTGGCAACAGGAGAACAGGCCTTCTCTGCAGTGGCTCCCCCTCTATGGAATGCTCTCCCCAGGGAAGTTTGCCTGGCGCCTTGATTATACACCTTTAGGCACCAGGAAAAAATGTTTCTTTTTACACAGGACTTTGGTTGATCTGATTGACACCCTATGCCCTTTTTAAAATGTGGCTCTTTTTGGGGTGTGTGTGCGTTATTGGGTTGTTGTTTTTATTTTGAATATATATATATTGTGGTTTTTATGTTGATCCGCCTGGAGACTTCTGGGTATAGGGCAGTATATTAATAATAAATAAATAATACACTTCTGCTTGTGCATCTCCATTTCTATAGTTCTGCCTTTGAATATGGATACATGCCTTAAATTTCTTGTAGTCTTGAGATCCTTAATGAATGAAACCAGGTTTGGGATTGTGACAATGGTAGGCAAGTTCATAAAGTATCCTGCTTTCATTCCACAGTAAAGGTAAGAAAAATGGAACTGGCTTTGATTTGTGTGTACTGATTGTGGCAGTTAAGGGGCAATACATGTGATTTGCAAATCTGAGGTATTTTTATTTATTTAAAAGCATGCACCCTGCTAGGGCTGAACAATGTCAGGTTTTCAACATTGTGATATGTCACCAGCTTAACATTGCAATATATCAATATATCATGATGTCTGAAATAAGGATGGAACTATGTAGAGATAATGCCCTGGCAACTGCTGCTACTTAGGGTTCTAAAACGGATACATTTTACTTACCTTGTAACATATGCTTACAACTGTTATTTTATAGTACAGAGCAACAGGGGTGGCAGGAATCATGAGAGAAGCGATGACTGGCTTCACAGTTTTTCCCACATTACAATGTGTGTACTATGTAAAAAAAATGTAATTTCCCATGTCGAATATTATGAAACCATTACCACAATGTGGGCTTAACAGATTTTGGATGATGTATCGATACACCATCCAGCCTACACCCTGCTTGACTTAGTAAAATAAACTCCAAGTAGCTTACAAGAAAAATCTAAAATAAAATGAGTTGTATCCAGTGATGTAGCTCAGCTGACAGTAAAGCTTCCATTGGTGGAAAAGGTAGGGAATTTTTTGTTGTTCCGCCTGCCCTCTTCTTGTCTTCATATCACAGAGCTATGTTCAAGTATCGTCGTCTTTATGACAAGCTACATCTGTGAATCATGAAAAGTTAATTTTATACCTCTGAAAAGCTGGAGAATTTCATTGGTCTTTGAATTCACACCACTAGAGACCTTCTCTTGATATAACATTTATCTTTTAAACAAAATATCTCATGGGTATGATATGGGGGTGGGGAAAAGCTTGTATATGCAGTATTCGACATAAAAATATTTTTAAAAATGTGAACAAAAGTTTAGTAATAAGATGACAGGTTTTGTGTCTGCCTCGTATCCTCCTTTGTATGATCTTGCAGAATCAAGCACCGTTGTCCATCAACTTTTCTTTGTACTTTATAAGCACAAGAAATGTTGCTGGGAAATAGAATTTCAAGTTTATTCTGTAATAACCAAACCCTTACTGAAAAAGCTGATGGCAATTTTACTGAAAATTTTTCCTAAAGTGCTTTGTTATGAGACATGATATGATTATTTGACTTGGTTCTATAGTGTTTGACAGTTCTTCAAAGGCTGGATGTATGGCTGTCTGGAGGGAGTGATCTGTGTGTTTGGAACCGAAAATTAGATCTCTTGTGTAAGACAAGTCATCTTATTGATGCAGGTAAAAATGTAAATGACTCATTATAGCAGCTAAAGTTAAGTAAAATGGATCTATATAATGGCACAAAATCAAATTGGCAAAGTCCCTTTAATTCTAAAGATAACATATATTGAAGCTGACCTCTATTTTAAAATGTCAGTGTAATCATTTTTGAATTAAGAGCACTTGGAGCCTCATGTGTCCTATGAATTGTAGAATATGTCAAACTTCAGTAACTGTATGTTAACTTAACTTAACTGAGCTGGGTCAGTATATATAAATCACTAAATGAATATATATTCCTTTAGAAATTAAATTAGGTTCTTCCAGTGCCATCTACTGTACGCATTAGATAAATGCTGTAAGATTCCACCCAACCCTATAAGCAAAATACAGATATGTAACTGGAATATAATAAAGAAACGTGATGCTTATAATAATGTAGGAATGTGCTGCAAAATGTATTTAGTTTGCAGATGTACAAAGGTGTTTTAAAAGTTTGCACACCATAATCTGCTCTGTAGTTTTCAATGAGGACAGACTTGCTGAATTTCATGTCCTAAAAACAGAGGGAAAAGGCTTTTATGAAAATATAAGGGAGATTTGTATAGCTTATCAACCTCCCTCCATTTTTTCTTAGGAAGAACTTTATGGAAATTCATTATTTGAGTAACCTTCCTGTGAGAAAGTCAGATAGTGTTTTATAATTTTGTGAAATAATTATAATAGATTGAGTGTGCATTTACATTTTACTTGTAATAAAATATCTTGCTGTCTACCCCCCCATCTTCTTAATAAAGATATCAGTGCTATGATAGAATTGCCTAAAAATTGTGTGGCAGCAGCAGTTGGCAAAGAACTGAGTGAGTATTGCTATATACTGTATAATAAATATTTGAATGTTGTTATTAGCTGTGTGTTCTGTATGTTTAAAATGTGGAGGAACATGCATTGTGTCTACTTGGGTTAAAATCCAAGCACCTGTGCACTAATTCCACTTAATCCTGGAGCCTTTGTGTTTGTATTACTGTCCCTTGATATAATGCTGTTGTATATTTTAATGATTTCATGCAGTGTTTGAAATTAAGGAGTGCAATCAATATTTATTTGGTATGTTGGTACAGCAGTACATTGCACATGGAAAGCAGCAGTCCTTCAGGGAGCTGCAATAAGAAGGCAGAGTAGTTTTTTTTAAAAATTATTTTTTATTTCATTTTCTTAGTATACAAAACCAAATAAAATATTGAGATCTTAAAGTCTTCAACAGATAGTTTTTGTAAATACCTACCATGCCAACTTCTTTGGTCTTAGATTTCCAAACACTTGTCTCTTAAATATCTATCCTGTAAAACCCTCTTTGTGTTTGAAAGGACTTAAATCTTGCAGGAGCAAGCAATGTACCACCCGCCCCATTAGTCAGGTGACCAGTGCTTTCAGAAGTGACAGGGCTGCTAATCTGTTCAGCACACAAGGATCTCCATATCAGAATTGTAGTCACCTCTGCTTGTAGAGAAATCATTCCTTCTGAAGAAAACTGAAGCTGTGAGTGCTGACGGAAGTGGAGCCAAATTGGCAGGACCACAGAGAACCCAGAAATATTATCATGCTCAGGGGAACCCTAAAGTTGGCAGTAGTTTTTATTTTATTTTGTTTTTTAAAACACACAAGTCCTTCCAAAACAGCACAAAGAGCATGCTCAATAGCCACAGAATGTTGAGTGTCCTTAGAAAAGAAAAACAGAAAATGGTGTGTGGGGGCAATAGATTATTCTGTAGGAGAATGTGCCAGCCTGCCTGGAACTCTGAAAAGTAACATTCCTGTTAGGTGAGGCTACACTGCAACATTTTGTTGCAGGTCCTAATTATATGTATTCTCATAAATGTCAAGATGTTGCCTGCCTTTCTCTTTGAAGTCATTCTTAGACTGAAAGCTTCCAGAGATGGAACTGAATGGGATGTCTTTGAAGTGAAGCGCCTTCTTGACCATGAGGACAATATTGTATCGTTGGTCAGTGTCAGTGGTAAGACTGTTAATAATTTAATTGCTGGTAACTCATGACACATTTTTAGAAGTCAGTGACTTCTTTTTTATTTGGAATGAAATGCATAATGTTTTCATTGGTCTTAAAATAAGTGTGTGGTTATATTTTGGTCACATCCTTCTTCTGGACAGGGTGCAAAGCTCTTCCCTGCCCATTTTATCCTCAAAATAAGCATGAGGTGTGTTTGGCTGAGAGATGGTGACTGGCTCAAGGTCACTCAGTAAGCTGCATGGCTGAGTAAGGATTAGAACCTGGGTCTCATCAGTTCTAATTTAACCGCTACAGCATATTAGCTCTCTTAGTGTTAAAGTCTTTACACTACAATTAATAATCTTAATCTAGAAGAGTAAATTAAAATGTGAAAGCAGTGTCTTGTGTTTAGCTTCATCTCCAGTGTGAAACATTGCTGTGGGATCAGCAGCATTCACCATATTTATCCAGGGTATATATGAGATGTCCCTGCAAAACTGTAATGGTTCTGATATTCTCAGGGTGGGGGTGCAGGGCTGGTGGATTAAAAACGAAACAAAAAACACTTTTGGACTCAGAGTTGTCTTTTTCCTCCTCTCCCCCCATCAGCTCTCTGCAGTGCAAAAGTGAGTGTGCAGCCTTCTGCTGCACTTGAATTTGTGCAATTGCCTGTTAGACATGATAAGAGTAGTTTTACTATTTTTGTTTAGATTGTATTTTTCTCTTTAATTTTTATTGCATTTCGTATTTATGTACAAAGGCTGCTTCCACATTTGGCTTTCTCCTCCAGCTACCGGCTAGAGTTTTACTTAAGCTTGCAAATAGTTGTCCCATGTGGCCAGTGAAATTTACCTCCAGGTGACCAGGAATTACAACCACTAATGTCTATTGTAGGTTTGTGTAGGTGGGAAAGCAGGCTGGTAAATATTTTGGTAGGCTAGTAACCTTGGCAGGCTTTGTTGCTAAAGTCTGTCAGAGTCCTGTCCTCCCGAGCCAGTTAGAAATGAGCCAGGCAGAGCCCGATTTGCATTGACCTTGCTTGTTATCTGATTAGCTTGTGAACCTCTGTGTAAATGTTTATTTATGTTTATTTATGCAAACTGTAATATTTTTGGTACCTAGATCTGACTTTCGCAACTGGCTCTCATGTTGGTGAGCTGATAGTCTGGGATGCATTGGACTGGACCATGCATGCATATGAACGCAGATGGGATGCTTCTCTTCATCTTGACCCACAACAAGAAATAAAATTATCGCACAGTCAAAATGAAGTTTCAATTCAACATTTAGCTTCTGATGAGGAGGTGAACATTTTAAACAGTATTTAAAGAATGAGACTTAGAATTGTTTCCTCTGTCTCTTGTTAAAAAATAATGCTAATTTAATATGTACTTATGCTTCATTTATTTTCACATCACAACAAGAAATGCGGATTGAGCAGTCCTGAGCAAAAGGTTAATTTAGAACTTGTCTTAGCTTTGTAAATTTCAGTGAACTCCTATAGGCTCAATCCAGTGAAACTACTCCTGTGAGAATCCCATTAAATGATTGCAGAATTTCAGTCATTTCAGACTTGGGCACTGAATAGAATAGGACAAGGAACACAGCATGGCTGCCAGATTTGCAATGCGTGCTGAATTCTTCACAAAAATAATGTGCAATTTCGTTAAGTGAGCAATTATTAGATTAGTAGAAGTGAAGTAGATATCTTTTGGATGCAATTTTATCAAATGGCATTTCTGAGCATGATCAATTTTTGCTTGTTCTTAACCTCACAGTGTCAAGATCAGAAGTGAGAAATGCTGTCAAAGACCCAGGGGCGTTCTTAGCCCCTTGGCTGCCCAGGGTGGGAAGCCAAGAGGCACCCCTGGGGGCAGGGCATCGCGGTGCGTGCGTGCGTCATGACGTCATGATGCACGCGACGCCCCGACCCAGGGGGTGCCGGGTGGTGGCCCCCCTTCGTGCCGCGGCTGCTCGTGCCTGTGTGAGCAGCCGCTGCACAAAGGGATGCTGGGCAAGCGGATTCGGGAGTCTTTGCGGGGTGTCCCTCCTCGCTGGCCCACCCCTCTCCATGCCCCAGATCCGCAAGCCAGCCAGCAGCAGAGCTTGGCATAGAGGCAAGGGGCGGGCCATTGAGGAGGGGGTGGCAGCCCCCCTCGCTGGCCCGCCCCTTGCCTCCATGCCGAGCTCCGCCGCTGGAAGGGGGGGCTATTTTTGGCACTGCTGGGGTGGAGCCGCAGGGGCAGCCAGCGAGGGGGGGGTGACACCCCTCCTGGCTGGCTGCCCCTGCGGCTCCACCCTGCCAGTGCTGAAAATAGCCTAAAAAGAAAATTTAAAAAATGTTTTGTTTTTTAAAAAAAGTTTAAAATAAGCCCAGGGGTGAGGCCGCCCCCGATGTGTCACCCCCAGCAGGGGCGCTGCCCGGGGCCCCCCGTCCCCCCTTGCTACGCCCCTGCAAAGACCTATATCTGGTCTTTGTGCTATGGTGTTCCCCCTTAACTCCAATCTTAACCCTTAGTGCTTAGCCTGGAAATAACAAGATCTCTGCACCTGATTGCATATGACATCAGCTGACTGCTGGGTGGGTGTGGTTTGCCCAAGTGGCCCAGCAGGCCTACCTTAATTAGGATTGTGGGATTCCCTACCCCTGTTAGCAGCTGGGACAATACAGCAAAGTTTTGTTACAGGTCTTAGTAACTTACTTTAGAGCACATTCTGTTGGGCATTTTTTAATGCTTGTAGGTTGTGGTTCTGCCATAAAAACAATAGCATAAAATATACACATTATACTGTCATAAAACCCAAAGGAACACAGTGACCCTGTTCAAATGATTAAATCTCATCTTAAAAAGCTAAGATAGGGACAAGCATAATGTACCCATGGCAGCCACTTTGCTGCTCCCTTGTTTGAGCAGGGAAACAAGCCAGGAAGCCTCACTTAACTACCTTTTGTTTAACTGCGTTTAGCTTTTTATTTGAATGGTTATGTTTTTAAGTTTTTATTGGTTTTAATATAAGTCACTTTGAGTAACACAATAAGAAAAGCAACTAACAAATATAATAATAATAATAATAATAATAATAATAATAAATAATGAATTAATCAGAGTTTCCTGATAATTTCCAAACAGAGAAACTGTGGTCAGTAGCTTCCAAACAAGTCATAATACAAAGTTGTGGTTTAACATTGGCTTTTAATTTCCTTTCTTACTTGAAAGCCATAAATCATAGCTACTGGTTCAGTTGTAATGGCAAGCTATGGCTAAGTAAGACTTCATTTGTTTTCCTGCTTGCACAAAGGGAGGAACAAAGTGGTCATGTGTGGTGCATGGGGCTTCTTCATATCTCAGCTTATTATGCTGAGATTTCTTTCACCTAATGCACCCAGTCAGTAGTAAATCTGTTAAATTGTATCAGCAGCAGGGGGCTAGAATGAAACTGTACACATAGGCCAGCAAAGGTCTGGCAGAACAAGGTTTTTACAAACCTACGGGCCTTGAAAAGGGTTGTGGATGGAGATAGCTGGCTGTGCTTTATAGTTTATTAGATGCCACCGACAGCAATAGGATTGTAGTATTTATATGAATTGAGGCATAATGCAAAAACTATTTTAGTAATTATAATAGTAATTACAGTTTAAGGAGCTATGCACCTCTTGCCTTCTGAGCCATTTGGTTTAGATTGAAAGGTAACGGTGTCACAGTCCTCCTGGAAATCCATTACACAAAGTAATATGTCTGCTTTGTTAAGATGTTCTATTGAATTTTCTTTCCAGTGTGTGTTTCGCTGCTGTTGGAAAGGGCATATACGTGTATAACCTTCAAATGAAGCGTGTGATTGCCTTCCAGAAGACTGCTCATGACTCCACTGTCCTGCACATTACAAAAGTTCCAAACAGGTGCACGTTACTCTAAATTTTCATACGCCACACTTGATGTTTGTTCATTTCACCCAACCTTTCATTATAAAATATTTGAGCAACTATTGACCTGTCATATTTTGCTTCCCTGGCTGCATGAATAATCCTGGTCTTAGCCTGAATTGCTCACTTGTTTATTTTTAAATTGCAGTACTGAATTCTGGTGTACAATTAACAAAAAGAAACCCATTCATGCCCATTAAACACATTATCGCTAGCATTGGATGCCATGCTGCAGGGGGTGCCACAACAATGCTGTAGAAAGTTGGTTGGGAGGCGGGGGTGGGAGGGATTAGGGTTGCACAGGGCACCGCTGAGATTTGAGAGCCCGGAGTCCACCACTGACCAAAGATCTCTCCCAGCAGCAGCACGTAGTTATTAAATAGCACCAGGACAAGAGGGGTCTTTGTGGCAATGGATTTACTCCACACTCAAGACAGGCAATATCTCCTGTCTTCCTTCTTTGAGAGGGACTGCCAGAATCACCTCTGTTGTCAATGTTAGTTGAAACTGGGCTGATGTTCAGCAACATATCCTTTAGAAAGCAGGCCCAGTGGGAACATTAATTCTAAACATTAGGTCACAATTACAGAGTCCTGGTTTTGTGAAATTCTGCTAATGTGGTTCTGTATGACACCCCAGTAATAAATAAGTCACATTGGTTTACAGGCGAATAATCTCCTGTTCAGAAGATGGCAGTGTTCGCATATGGGAATTACGAGAAAAACAGCAGCTTACAGCTGAACCTGTTCCTTCAGGTCTGTATCCAGAATGGGGGATTGTTTACATAACATCTGAGATAGAAGGAATATGCTGGTGAACGCCAGTAGAGTGACCTGGGCTGCACAAAATTAAAATGTTACTCTGCTAAATTTGTTTGTGTGAAAGTTGCTCAGAAAGCAAGATATTTCAATGTGAATGTGCATGTAGCCATTTCTACACAGCTGTTCTCATATAGCTTGTAAGATAATGACCCTTGAGTTCCTAAAATATGTTTGCCAAGATATTTAGTTAAACAGCATCCAATATTATATGCCTTGGTTAGCTTAAGGGCCATCATTTGACAGCCACTAGCTTGTGGTAAAACATATCATGGCCCTTCTGAAAAGTTCATGGAGTTTGGTCAACCGCTTGGTTTGAATGCCTGGATTTGGCAGGAAGCAAACAAATGAAGAAAAAGAAACCTGATGTAGTCTGCAAGAAACTCATTTACTTCAGCCAACTGTCTATTTTCCAGGTTTTTGCAGTATGTGGGATTTGGAAGGACAAGTAAACAAGCCAGTCATGCAGCTAAGAAGCCACCAGAGAGCACCACTGTCTTCTCCTTGGATCTCCTTGGGGATTTGATTGGGCACTCTTTAGCTGTTCAGGTTTGTTGGAATTATTGATGCAATTTTTCCTGTAACTATAAGGGTTATTTCTCTTAACATCTACATAGGGACTAGATTTCTTTGAGACTGTATAAGGAGTCAGAGCTTCTTCCCTAATTGGATCTTGAGACATGCAAGTACAGTAGTCTGTGAAAATTGAAGTCTCAGCCTAGAAGGCATTCATTGTGTTCTTTTTGTGTTATAACAGAACACAAACCAGGGAAGAAAACTTACCTTGACTCTCAGGTGCCTCATACTTTGAGTGGTATGTTAGTTAACAGTTCTAATAAACTAGAGGAACTAGAATAGCAAACTACCTTCATTCAACATTGTCCTTAAGGTAAAGGTGACCGTTAGGTCCAGTCGCGGACGACACTGGGGTTGTGGTGCTCATCTCGCTTTAACGGCTGAGGGAGCCAGCGTACAGCGTCCAGGTCATGTGGCCAGCATGACTAAGCCGCTTCTGGCAAACCAGAACAGTGCACGTAACGCCATTTACCTTCCCCGCCGTTTACCTATTTATCTACTTGCACTGTGTGCTTTCGAACTGCTAGTGGGCAGGAAGCTGGACTGAGCAACGGGAGCTCACCCCATTGCGGGGGGTTCGAACCGCTGACCTTCTGATCGGCAAGCCCTAGGCTCAGTGGTTTAACCCGCAGTGCCACCCGCGTCCCATTGTCCTTACTAAATATGAAAATACTTCCTGTGGTATTCTCTACAATGCTTACCCAGAAGTAAGTCCCACTTAATTCCATGAGACTTATCCCTGGGTAAGTGTGTATAGAACTGCACTATAATCATGTATTTGTCCTGTTTGCACCGTATTTTGGCATGTAATATGAATCGTCAACTTGCTCAACATGCATCAAAGTTGGGCTTGTTCAGAAAAACTGCTTCTTACTGAGGTAACTTTCAGAAGCAGGCATAGTGTTCTTCTGTTTTGTTTTTAAAGAGTTAAAAATGCTAGGTGTGCCCTTGCCCTTGAACATTCCTAAAATAGTTCATTGGGTCCTGTTTTTTACTCTGACTTCTTGAATTTGGTTTTAGGAGCACAGAATTGGCTCCATACTTCCTGCTGCTCTAGTTCTGTTTGGCTTATTTTTATGATTTTGTCTTTTGATGTCTCCCAGATACTTGAGCCTAACCAGGTTGCTTTTATGTTCTTGAGGCGTTACTTTATTTGTGAATGTTGATGAAAAAGTCTTATAGTTGAGTATAGTGTATTGATGATAAAGAGTGTTTGTTGCAGATGGTCCTGTACTTCAGTGAACATGGCCTGGCAACATGCTCTGCTGATCACCTCGTTATTTTGTGGAAAGATGGAGAACGAGAGTCGAGACTGCGCAGCTTACTGTTATTTCATAAGTTAGAACAAAGTGAAGATTTGCAGCTTAGGATCTAAAAAGACTAAAATATATGGGATAAAGGTATGGAATATGAAGAATGGAATAAGCTATTAAAGTCTTAAGTATTTTTTAAAAAAACTTTTGTGTATTTTTTTTCTAGGAACCTTTTAAAAAAACACTTAATCAGCATTGAGGAACTATTAACCCACAAGACTGGCCAAGTTTTCATCTATGACATTGCCAAAAATGCTGGACTGTGAGGTGTAGACAGAGCTTACCTTACCCTCATAGAAACTGCTTATATCAACTAACTTACATAGCATCTTGTAGGATTGAACTAAAATGGACTAATAACTTCGGGAGAGGCCCCTCTTACCAGTGGATTCCTGAAAAGGTTGTCTCGAACAGTTGAAATAGTTTGTCAAATGTATTACAGAAAACATGCAATCGATAGGGGTATGCCCAAACAAAAAGGTACTAAAACTGCTCTGAGGGAGGCATTGATGAGGGGAGCTTCTTTGATAATGTAGATAAGGATAACTGGTGCATTTTGTCTATGTGTAAGTTATGCAACAAACTCCTGGGATTCAAGGTATATATGTCCTCATTACTGTGTATTCTGCTGCTGGTGAAAAAAATTGGATTGAATGAGAGCATGAAGAGAAGGCACACACATTTAACTGTAACAGAACTGGAGCTAAGGTTATGTGAATAAAAATGAATTAAAATTTAATCAGATATAGGCTTTGCTATTAGTACATAATGGAACTTATGAATACTGCAGTGAACACAACCATTCTTTAAACAACACAATGTAGCATTATAATACATAGCAACGGAAGTTAGGTGCTGTTAGAGTTCTAACAAAAATATAGCTTCTATACATTTCTCTGCATGGAAAGTATATGAATGTTTTACAGTATTTTACATAACTTGATACAAAACATTGAAAAAATGTTGGCACATTATGTAAGCTACAATCATTTTCATCAGTAGTAACACGATTGTTTACTTCACCTGGTTTTCCTCCTTGGACTCAGCACAAAAATATGGAAATGGCCAAAGTTTTTTTTTTCCTTTTGGGAGGGCAGTGTAATACTTTGTATCAGATCATATGCATTTCAGCATTAGAAGAGTCTCTTGTAATGTGCAGCGTTAAGTAATAGTTGACTAATTGAAGGACTTTGTGTCACTGATAGCCAATTTGATGATGGTCTAAAGTCAGTACACAAACTACTACTGGTCAAAAAATATAAATCATATTCATTTCTTTCTTTTGATAAGATTTTATTAAGGCTTTTCATACTACAGTACAAAAACAGAAAAAAGAGGAGGGGAAATGCGATTCCTCTCTTAAAGGCAGATCTCAATCCTTGTCTCACACAGAAAGAGGTGGCCGCTCTCACCTGAAAGCTTCCTGATCTTCTCCCACCCTGGGAGATTTTCCCTGCCTCTCACACAGGGACTTTCACCCTGCCAGCCTCCACCTTCATCTGCATATAATCCCCCCACTGACCCAGACTAGAGGACATAAAAAAAAAAAAACAGAAGCAGGAGCAAAGTAGAAAAGGGAAATAAAAAAGTAACAGAAAGATAAAAATAAAGAAAAAATGAATAGGGAAGAGAAATAAAAAGAGCTTCTAATTCTCCGTCTGTCATTGTATATTTAAAAATTATTCAAAGTGTTCACGGCCAGGGGGTTATCCTGAACCTTGAAATCATTTTCCATAGTATTCTGGAAAATAGCACAACTCACTAGGATTCACTCCAACAGGAGCCCTAGTGAAATGATGGTAGGTGGTTAAGAATGCAACTTGCACCCATTTTCATGGGGTTTGCCCAAGAAGACCTCCCTATCCATAACTTATAAATGAATCTTATCAGGTCTATATTACTTTTATTTTTTAAAAAAATACATAATTCTTACCGGGGGCTCTTGAAGCAGCTTGCATCAATAGAAATACAACCTGAACCTTGTGTTTTTGTTCTGTTCTTACGCTATAGACTATATTAGTATATAAATTGTTGTTGGTCCTTGATATTAAGGTTACTGTCTTAAGAGTAATTACTATGGCTGCAAGGACGCTATAAAGGCACAGGGGGCTTTCCTGTCCTCTGTGAGGGAAATCAATGTATGAGCAGCCATTTCCTTCTCATAGAAGATAATAGGATGCCTCTGCACAAGTGTAGATTCTGGAGATCTTTTGAATATGGCTTGTGGGTGTGCATATCTATCTAACGCAGGGGTTTCTTTTCCTTATGGCTCATATAAATAAGCACCTGTCACACTCTGCTCCCCATGCTAGCCAGGCAGATGTAAAAACTGGAACTGTACAACATCACAAAGCATGATTGTGCTATTGAAACAACAGATGCAACAAGTGCCCAGTCCCTGACTTTAGTTGCTTGTATGGACTTTCACAATATGGCTCACTGTCACCTGTTTAGAAGGCAGAGAAGAGTACAGATTGGCTCAAATTTATGGTCTTAATTACTGCCTACTAAAATTTTATACAAAATTGGTTTAATAAGTAAAGCACTCCCAGGTCCTCCTTGTGTATCTAGAAACTACAGTGCGTAGAGTCCCCACAAGTACTGTGCAACTTTAGTAAAGGGAGCTAGTTTCTGTGGCTGCATTCCTATTGTGCTGCAAGCGGCCTCCTAACTTTTAAGTCCACAGGGGAAGCCAGCTTGAGGAGGAAGCAGTAAGTCACAGAACAGGTTTAGATCACAGAAATTGTACCATAGACAAAAGAGAACAAAGTGTGATAGTTAACTGAAGTTAATAACTTTGCTATTAAAATAATTTTTTTTCCTAAGAAAGGAAAGTTGAATTTGCTGTTTCCCCCCTCAAATTTCCTTTCACCAATTTCTTTTTGTTTGTGTTTAAAAGTTCTTGGGTTACGTTTCACATAAAGGATATTTGCTGCAAACCAGGCTGCCCCAAAATGGTTATGTCTATCAAATGTTATTGAAAGTTATTCCAGAGAAGCTAGCTTTTTGTAGAATTCTGCCCTCCTTACTGGAGTTCATGTGTATAATTGATCCTGGCCTGCAAACAACTTTGACAAATTATAACATATTTTTTCTATAAAATTACATTTAAAAGGATCCATTGTGCCACAAAAAGAGAATATCTCTATAAAGCATATATTGGGTTCTTCTCGATTTTCATTTATATAATATAAAAAAACAAAGTTGTGTAGAATTTAGAACAATTTAAAAATTGAGAAACAATAGTCTTCTCCATGCTGCCCAGTTGGTTACTTCATTGTGAAGGAAATTGGCCCCCTCTTGGGTTCCATACCAGTAAGTGGTTCACAGTGTGAGTGGTAGGCTATGATGTTCCCATATCCTCCCTTCAGCTTCCATTATTGTTCTCTGAAGGAAGCCGGAGGCTCCTACCTTCAGCTCATCTAGTGTTTTCCAGTGTTTGTAGTTATTTGCCCAGTGTTGCATCAGAACAGGTAGAGTGCAAATGCTGAGAGAGGAAGAGAAAAATAAATTCTGTACTGTCAAGCCCAACAACAACTGAAAAAACATAGTGGTCATCTTCAGGGAAGCGTTCTCACAGTGAATAGTCTTCAGCCTTTGTACTGAATATTTGGTCAACCGCTGGTACTAAACAAAGAATAGTATATACAAAAAATGATACCTAGTTTTATTAGTGGCTAACTTTCTCCAAAGCACAAATGGGACCTGCAACAAAATGCTGCAGCATGGAATATGCTCCTATTCAGGGTGCTAGTCAACCAGGCATGCTGTTTTACTCAGCACGCACACACCCCCTCAAGTTTCCATTCCTGCATCATCATCTGCAGCAGCTGAGTATGCTCATTTTCATTGGGCTGTTTTCTTGCAACATGGATTTTCCCAATCCTGCTGATGACGTGTGAGTTGACAGTGTAATTTTGGCTACAGAATTAGATCATTAGTTAGGAAACTGGAAAATAAAATTGTGCTCTGCGCTCAAAACAGTTGCTGTAGAATATAGTTTCTATTTATTTCAGAACAGCAGCCATTTAAAAATTATTGAAAAATAATCCAAAGCAATATTGTAGTCCTTACTGAGCTGCCATAA
Organism: Lacerta agilis; assembly: GCF_009819535.1. Lineage (NCBI taxonomy): Eukaryota > Metazoa > Chordata > Lepidosauria > Squamata > Lacertidae > Lacerta > Lacerta agilis. Next base: position 27,552,754 of record NC_046322.1, read on the forward strand.
ATAGTAATCCCTAAAATCAGTACATTAGGGGAGGCTCTTTTTCACCTGCATTCACCATTAAAAGTACACATTCACCAGCAGTGTGCAGCCTGAGATGTTGTGCTATCTGCACTAGCACAGATTCCCCATGGGTGCTGGGTAACCCAGATCTTGGGCTTATTCTGTGATCACAGTCCCTGGCCAAATGGATTTAAACTTTTATATCCTACCACCTTTGGGGTGAAACAGTAAGAAATTTGTTCTTCTGCAGAGAAAAAGAAAAAAGAAAATGCAGCTTCTCACCATCCCAAGCATCAAACATGTCCATTATGAAGTAATCAATGAAGGATATCTGAGACTTGGGGATGCTACAAGTGTTTCGATCGAAAACTGGCATAACAACTGGCAGACCCTGTCTCTTTTCTTCGTCCGTCTGTAGAAAACAAAATAAATGTAGTCAAACTGTGCAGCCAAAGCAAAGATTACACAATTTTTTTGGGGGGGGTGTATGTGTGTATACTATATATGATCTTAACAACAGTACAGAGCAATAGCTCAGGAAAACAAACCCTACTTGCAGTTGCAATTAAAAATATTCTACCTGGAGCAGGAGCAAAGAACTGCTATCCCCAAAATTTATGAGAAGAAAAATCCATGGGACCTGAATATTAGTTTCTGCTTCAAACTATCCCAGAAGATGAATAGGCATTTTGCACATCATGTGCACATGAGTTGCTGTGGGCACATGTACGTAGAAAGGAGGGTACAAATTGAAATAATCAATATCTTTAAGTCCAATTTAGAATTTTGCTGCTGCTGTTCCCATACAGGAAAATGAGCCAGAGGAAAAGAATGAACACTCGGCCTCAACTGCTAAAACCAGTTGGACAGGGTAAGGTGAGCAGATGCAGTTCCAGAATGGTTTGCTTCAAATGTGGCTGATTGAACCACTGGACTAGGGAATAGCTGTACACCAGGAAGCAGCTATGATGTTGTAGAGGCATGGAGAACTTCACTCTCACTCAAAAATATTTACACCCTGTTGCATCAGTGCAGCCTTCTCCAGGCTTTAAAGTCTCATGTACACTTCTTAGAAATGATAATGATTAAGTGGTATATAAATGCCTTCAGTAAAAAAGTAAGTAAAGTATCAATTCACAAATTGGTTCCTTCCATTTTCTCTACTTGTCAGTGCACTGCATTGCCTTTCTTGGCTGTTCAAATAATTTACCCAGGCCATTCCCCACCCCCTATAGCACTTCACATAACAGGTTTCACAATTCAAGATTCTTTGACTGCATTACAGTCATACAGTCTGATTTCATTATTTTCATGCATTTTTTTCAGTTGCATAACACATTCTAATCAAAGATTGAGTTTCAGCAGAATCTTCAAATCTTTGCCGAATCAAGGTTGGGGTTTTTTGGGGTTTTTTGCTGCAATGTTCAAAGTGCTTCTGAATCACTTCAGTATATTTTTTAAGAGAGAGTGCACTTGCTTAGCATCTGCTAGCTTAAACAGTTTGATCAATTGTACTTAATGAATTCTGTCATGGCATATGAAGCTGTTATTGATGGTAGAAGCTGGGCGGGAATACAGATAGCATGTTGCTTTCTAGTCAATCTGAAAACAAGAAGCATTTAGAAGTAAAAATTATTTTTCTCATGCTAAAAGCTATGTTAGTATTCAGTTTTAAAAATTATAACACCATACCTGTGCAAAATATTCTTCTGAAATCCTCCCAGCCCATTCAATACACAGTTCTAGAGGGCGACATGGATTTGCAACATCTGCACATTTGATCATCATGCGCTTAATCAGTGTCTGGTTATCTGGAATGTTCTTGAGATTGGTTGTACATTCACAGTCACTACCCTCATTCTGAAATGCAGATACATAGTTAAAAGTGGGGGTTAGTGTAACTGCTCACAACTGCTATGAAAACTCTTATCATAATGCTTTTAAACTACACCTTAATATAAGTAACAAACCTGGTAGTTTTAGGAAGCAGTACGAGAGAGCCTACTGTGTTATATGTCCCTTTTATTGTATCGTACAGATGTGGATTTATTGTATGACAATGCGAGGCATTATGTGACATTTGATTCGTGCAATCCAATTAGTATAAATAAAAATTTGGTATGATGCAAAGTCATACTTTGGGCTCTGGAATTTTGAGTGTCATGGGTGTCATTCACAAAATAGTCACGGGGGTGTGATACACAACACAAAATAACTGCCATTATAAATTTCTCTTGTGCACAGTCTCTTGTACAGTGTGGATTTTCAAAAAGATATTTAGGCATTGAAAGGCCCGTAGGAGCCATGTTGGCTATTTTATTCATTAGCATTAAATTATAGGCAATATTCCTTTTACTTCCCCTCTACTGATGGATGACTTCTGTCAAATGAACAGGAGAAGGGGGGAAATTTTCGTGATTCATATGCCCCCCCAGCACACATCACTCAACCTCTGTCTGCCCCACCCGCAGAACTCCAGAACACATATTAAGAGGGCATAAGAGAGAGGATGGGGAGGAAGAACCACCCAAAATTGCCTCTTCCCTATTTTGCTGAGAGGTGCCTTCCATCAGCGGAAGAGAAACAATGCACATTGCCCAATATATTATGAGATTGAGCACCTGGACACTGTTTGCACCTAATAGCATAAAAACAGATCCTGGTTGTGGATGTATGAATTCTGATAATATGAAAAGAAAGTGCCACAGAAATGCACATAATATACATCTACTTAAAATACCTGTGCTTCTTCCGAGGACATGGGCTTGGTGATGCTGTTCACAAACTTGTTCACATGCTCAAAATGCTTTGTCATTTCTGTTGCCAAAACCATGTCGATAATTGCCTGACGAAGTGTTCGATAATGATTTCTGGGGAAAGGGAAAAGGAGTGTTTAAGAACTCAGAACATTTGGATCCCCACAGGAAGCAGGAAAGTTTAAGAGAAAGGATTATTAAAGGAGACAGAGCAGGAGTGGGCTAAAATTGCTCTAAAGAAAGTTATCAAAGAGGAATATTGGCTAAGTAGTAGTGTGACTCACCATCTGCAGCCATTCACTATTTCCCAGGTATGATAACAGGCCTGCAAATTCACATTTAACATTCCAGCCACAGAATCACATTATGAATACATCCCTTGTAATAACTTTCACATATTCATACAAAGTGAGTAAGTATCCATCTATGTAATCCCAAAGTACAGGCCCTACTATTTCCCCTAAAAAATAGCAAATACCCCAAATTTCTGGAGAAAAAATACATTTTCCTAACACTTCAACTTGGAATATAAATGTACACTACTGCACACATATTGGAGGATAGAGGTGCTTGGGTTGTGTTTTTTTTTTTAAAAAAAAAAACTATATGTATGGTACAATAAATGTGCAGAATTGGAGAAAGGCAACATTCCCATGAGAATGCTGACCATAGCAATAAATGTTGTTACTGTGTGGAAAAAGAAAGAAAAACCCAAGTTTTGGACATATGCTGATGAATGCTAGCAATCTCATATAGGCGATTGGTGACAACAAAATTTCAGACAATCCATCTATGAACAGAATTTTTTTTTTGTGGGGGGAGGCAGATCTCGCACACAACCACAAGAAAACGTATCTTCATGTATTCAAAACAAAGAGAACTGTGAGGAAGCTAACCTATTGAGGCTTTTGAAAATGTTGCACTTGTTGTCTTTTACGGTGAGCTGGAACGCCAGAGCTGTGTGATGGCTTTCCAGCACAGCTGTGTCATTGTAGAGTACAGCGAGCTCACTGCTTGCATTGCACAGGAAGAATTGGTCCGTCCTGGGTGGTCCACATCATGAACTGTTGCAGCTATTAATGCAGCTACTTCATCTAAATGATCAGGCTTGCCTAGAAGAAAGAATTAGTCCTGTTCACCTATACAGTATTTATAAAAATAAAAAATGTAACTAATCACCAGTAGAGTCACTGATATGCAAGTCTGGGTGAGTTTGTAGAATCTAGAGGCAGGAATTTTCTTGTAATTTTCCCAATGGGAAATTTACCCATCCAGTGTAATCCACCCATAACTATGGGGAATGCAGCATTAGTTTTCATGACTACATAGATTGCAGCCTCATTTTCATCTCCTGAAGATCCATTTACAACAGAGCTAGGGGTTTGGATCTGGTCTGCCTGTCAAATCACCTGACATCACAACAATGTCAAGTAATCTGTTTTGTATAGCGTTATGAATAAAGCTATGTAAGCACTGACCCATTAGTTGATTGTCAGTGCTTTGTGTGCCCCATGCACAGTTCCCTGATGATCAGCTGCAGACTCCCTTTTGCTCCAGCCCCCTTATTACATGCCCCACACCTACATATATGACATCAAGTGTAGGGCATGTGGGCATGGCTTGGCCAAAATGGGAAGCCCAGTGTGTCTAATTAGGCTCATGGCCAGAGGTTCCCCCACTGCTGGTTTATAATATTAATAACCACAGAAAAATGATTGGGGAGATGCCACCACATAGTGACGTTTTTCCCGTATAAAAACGATTGTATAACTGTGCTCTCAGATAGTAAGCAACTCAGTGAGGGACTTCAAATAAATACCATGGAAACACCGGTCATAACTTGTTGAACATGAGTATAGGAAATCTCAGCAGAAATTGTACCTTAACTCTCTCTTTCCCCAGAAAGAAAGCTGTGGCGTGCAAGACATCGGCTGCATGAGTGGAGTTTATGATAGGAATTGGAGGAGTGGTAGTTGGCTTCTATCACCTGGAACCAGGCTCGCAGTGTGGCTTCGGACAGTTTAAAAAATTCACAGACACCAAAAGCGGGCAAAAGTTTTCAGACCCAGGTAAACCAGCGGCCTGGAACATAATTTGGAAAGGGAGATGGTAAAACAAGGCAAGAAAGGAACTCGTCATCAGTCTTCTTGCTCTTGCAGACTTTGGTTAGGCAACAGCTTCCATTTACTGGATACATTTCACCACTATCCCTGTGTGTGCTTGCTTGCCATGTGAAGTTGACAATCAGCATTTTGACAGTGGGGAGACTTATATAAAGGAAGGAAGAGCCAATTACATGACGTGAAATGCCAGCTTGGCATTGTGCAGTCCTTTTTTTAAAAACAGCAGCCACATGGGGGCATTAGGTTCAGGACCATGGCGCAAAGGCATGAAGGGTTAACACTAATCTTCCAGTGCTGTAGTTCTAATTAAGAGCTCCCTCTCTCAGCTGCTGTTTCTTTACTGTGCCAAACAGCAGCTGAGAGGCATTTTAGGAGGGCTGACAGCATGAGGGGAAAAGGTTAACACCGCAAACTATATTTAATGTATTCTGGCCTGAAGAGGCAAGCGGTCATAGGGGGCATAATAGATTTAACATGCAGTTGCATGTCTTAAGCTTAATTTCAATGGGAAGTGAAGAAAGGGAGAGAGAGAGAGAGAGAGAGAAAAGAAAGGAAGAAAGATAGATTGGTGGCACCATGTAGTAGCTCTTGAAGGGAGTCCCAAGACAGAAAGGATGGAGCTGCATATAGATCTGTCCTGCTCTTGCTAAACTAACCATAACAAAATGTAACATAAATAAAAAGGGTATTATTCTGGCAGCTTTGGGAATCATGCCCCACTCCACACTTCCACCAGGAAGCACAAGTTATTCCTGGCTTCCTGTATCAACATCTGTTGCTGCCAGAGACAGGCAGATACAACTAAACAAGTCGTAGATGACACAAGTTTAATTTGTGCCACAGCTTGTTTAGCAACAGCCTTCACCTTCCACTTCTATACCTCTATCTAATACATGCAGAGGAGAAGGCTTGCCTTTTATTTGTAACAGCTTCCAGTTCAAAAATGTTGAAGTCCCAGCTCTCTTCATTATCCAGTAAGCGTGCAATACAGGGTGGAACGTCATTGATAGTAATTGGCACAGAGAGGTGACCATGGCTCTGGTTTGTGGTATCTGTCCAAATGATAAAATTTATTTATTGCAATTACATTCTGCCTTTTCCTCTAAGGAGCTCAAGGTGGGGCACATGGTTCTCCTCTTCCTCCTCAGTTAATCCACATAACAACCCTATAAATTAGGCATAGGGGCAGCGATTGGCCCACAGTCACCAATGAGTTTCATGCACAAGTGGGGATTTGAACCCTGGTCTCCCATGTCCTAGTCCCACCACTCTAACCACTATACCACACTGAAGAATCCTTAGTAGAAATTAAGTATTTGGACCAAGGTAGACACGACAGGATGAATCCAGCCTTAGTAATTGAAATCAGTGGGACGTGTTAGTTGTGATTCATTGATTTCAATGGGTCTAATCTAAGCATACCTATATCAGGATCCAATCCAGAGGCTACAGTCTCATGTGTGTGTAAATGGAACTGCCCTGATGTGGAGTGTGGAGGTGCGTATGCAAAGGTGGCATGCAAGGTGGTAAGGCACTCCCCTCACCTGTAGTTTATCTCCCTGCAGTTTTTGTGCCCAGGCACCCTCTTTCTATGTGACTGGGGCAATTCTGTGTTTAACACACTGCTATCACCCATCTTGTGTTTCCACCGCTGTCTTCTCTGGTCCTGATATACCTCTAGTTGCAGGCAACAAATCACATGTAACAACTGGTGATCCTGAATGGGGATGTATAAGCCCATCAAGAATATGCAATGAGCCAGTTCAACGGGGTCAAGTTGTACATATGACACAGCTGGATATACCTACCAAGATAAGCCTCTACATCTTCCTTACATAGATATTCCTTACTGAATCAAGGTTACTCCCTGAGAATTCATTTACCAACAAACTAAAACTAAACTGAAGACTGTTCTATGTAAATATAAGGTCTGAAATGGTCTTGTGTGTGATTACAGACAAACCAGTTAAGGTCATTTCCATATTACAGCAAAAAGCATGTTATCACTGCCTTTACTGTCAATAATGAGTTCTGGTGGCAAGGAAGGGTAAATGATCGTCTTAACTGCTGTGTAAGAACTGGACCTTTATTGTGTGTTTGAAGGATTCTCTGCACCAGTGGTTTTCAGCAAGACTTAATTGCTTTGCAACAATAGCAACAAATAAAACAGGCATGCGTTAAAGAGAGTTGGACATGGGAACTTACTTTTGGAAAATACGTACTCATTTCCTGACAGCCTTCTCAAGCCATCCTGAAATAAAACAAAAAATATTTGCACACTGCCGGATTCCACACACCAAGGAAAAAAAGGAGAAGGGTGCACTCTTAAAAGACATTGTGATCAAGCCACAAAAGGTTAGGAAGATTAGGATTAGGGTATCATTAAGTTTATGCACTAAGCAATATAAGTTATGCTCCAAATATTAGAAAAGCACATACAATGAATATGTGAATGCTTGCTTAAATAAATACCACTGAGAATTCAATCTGACATTAAAGCTGCATGCTATCCTCCTTCATGGCTGCTTATTTTGGAGCAGTTTACAGAGGCAATTTTTCTGTATCCACAGAGATCCGCTTTGGTGAACCAGGGCAAAGTTCAATATATTCCTCCTACTGTGCGTTCCATATGCTGCTTACATAAATCTTAACAGTGTTTTCCCACAAACAAGCACCAGCAACAGAAGGCTGATGGAATGTTATGGTTGTAGTACTATCAATGTAATGAGGCAATTGAGAAACCACTGGAATTTTGCTTAGAACATCAGCTCAGCTGAAACACCCCACAACAGTGAGTGAAATTGGTTGCTTGATATGTGTCTTCTTACTCACAGTCATCAGACCTCCAACAAGATCACTAGTGTGAGGATCCTCATCTTTGGTACCTAACTGAGGAGAGTAAAGTTCTGTTGTCCGTAAGATTTCCAAAACCCGATCCAAGGCCTCCTGCTACAGTTACAGGGCTGTTTTCTTGAGCGGAATTGATTATATTAATGACCTACCGGGTTACAAACAGAAAGGAAAAACATATAACAGAGCTATTGCTCATTTTTAGTCTACATGAAACCATTAAGGAATTAGGATGTAAAAGAACATCAGATGAATAAAACAGTTGATTAATCGTCATATTAAATGATTAACTAATTAATTTACTCATTTAGATTAATGTACAGCTGTGTATTGCTAAAAATTCAATATAGGTGTCTCTTTGAGAATATTGAAAGTACCCGGGTACTATGATAATTTAAAATTTATAAGCAAAAGCTATCACTTACTGTTATAGGGAAGTCTGTATTTTATATTTTCAAGCCCTGTTACAATGAGTGCAAAATAGAACACTAAACAGTAACAAATGTACCATTAACAACTGATTGCCTACATCAGAGGTTTTCAACCTTTTTGAGTCCACAGCTCCCTTAACCAACTACATTCTTTCTACGGCACCCCTATGGGGCTCAGGAGCCCAGTATGTCACTCCTTGCCTGCAGAGCTGGCCAGCTTCTCACCCTTTTATGAACACCTTCCCTTGGGAGTGTTCCCTCAGCTTCTTCTCCTCTCCCTCTCCTTGGTGAGTCCTCCAGGGAGTGTCCCCCCACCCCACCCCACCCCACCCCAAAGAGATGTGTCTGCCAGAGGCACCATTTGCCTGTGGAGCTTATATCCTGGGCTGCTGCAATAGACAGCTATGCAAGCCTTTGGAAGGCAGAGACATGAGAGGGCATCAGAGGACGGAAGGGAAGAAAAGAGGGAGAGAGGCCAGTGTTGCACCGCGGCACCCCTGGCCGCTTGGACTACTGCAATATAGCTCTACATGGGGCTACCTTTGAAGGTGACCCAGAAACTACAGTTAATCCATGAGTGCGGCAGCTAGACAGGTGACTGGGAGTGGCCACCGAGACCATATACACCTGTCCGTGAAAGACCTACATTGGCTCCCAGTATGTATCCGAGCACAATTCAAAGTGTTGGTGCTGACAATTCAAAGTGTTGGTCAGGTAACAGGGAACCAGGTATGAGGGCCTTCTTGGTAGTGGCACCCGCCTGTGGAATGCCCTCCATCAGATGTCAAACGATAAAACAACTAGTTGACTTTTAGAAGACATCTGAAGGGATGTGTTTTGTGTTTTGTGTTTTAATATTTTGATGGAAGCTGCCCAGAGTGGCTGTGGGAGGCCCCAGCACCGATGGGCAGTGTATAAGTAATAAATTAAAACATTATTATTATCTTTTCAAGGGCCACCGGAGGGTGCACCATTGGCACCACTGGTGAACACCACTTGCCTACGTGATTAAAATTGGCATCAATGAGTAAGTAATTAAAGTTCATGCCTGTAATCCTATTCCTACTTTCCTGGGAGTAAACCCTACTGAACGCAATTGTACTTGCATCTAAGTGAACATATACAGGAGTGCACACTTAGTTGATTACTGATTCAGGTTGGGCAGTTCTATTATGTAATAATAGTTCATAAAGATAAAGTATTAGTTACTATTTGAGGAAAAAAATCCTTGGTCCATTTCTTGTGAGTTTACAAGGACATGTTTACAATAAGTTATTGGAGGCATCTGAATGAATAAATAGCACGGTCTCCATTCATGTGTTTGATAAGCAACATCTTAAAATTAGCTTGGCTTTAAGTTGCCGCACATTTTATTTCTGCTATAGTAGGAACTACATAGTTATTGGTCCAGTATGCGTGTAGTGTTATGTCCGAACTCATGCTCATTGTTTGTGTATCCAAGACAAACCATGAGTAGTAAGCGAAGAACAAATAGTGGCTAAAACTCATAGTTTGCCTACAGCAATATAATGCCAGGCCAAACCATGACATAATTCCAGGTAGCTTAATATCTGGATAACTGGCGGGGGAGTGAAGCAGTTATGATTTTAACTGAGAGTACATGCACACTGTTATGCTCACACATGCAAACCAGGTCATTGGGGTGATGTGAAACATACTGTGTTGGCTGAGCACATCATAAGATATCTGAATGCCTTGACAAGCCTTGATGTATCCTTCCGGATTGTTGATGCGTGTGAAATTTTATCAGAAAGTTGTTGAATCTTACCTTTGTGATTGGGGCTTCTATCGTCATGGAGTGGATTCTTGCCATTGATGAATACCGACGATTCTGTAAACTTGGGGCTGCCATTAAACAGAAACATTTTGGCATTTAAAACAAACAAAAGTAAAAATCTACATCCTCATACATTGCATTATTATAGATGTGTGTCTATCTTGAGTTCCACGATGAAAGAAGGCAGGATATAAATGTAATAAAATAAATAAAGAAGCTACGGTCCCATCATATGTTCTTAGAGAGTAATAAATTATTTGCCAGTAAGAGATGGAGACACCTCTGCCCTCAAATACTTTCCACTGTTCTAAATTTTCCTGCTTTCTATTATTGTTGCTCAATAGCCCAGGCAATAGGGAGCTACTTTTAACAAAAACCTTGAAGACAAATCAAGAGCCTCTCTCTCAAATCTTCAAAAATGAACAGTGGCAGTAGCAGCAGCAATCTAATCCAGGATCCTGAACTGCTAGAAATATTCTCCACACATTGGTGTCCTTACCATCACTGCTTCGAGAAGTTATTGATTTGACATCAATAGATTCTTTTCTCCTGTTCTTGCATCTGAAGGAATGAGAGTCTAGAAATATTACAGGAAGGTATTTTAAAAGTGGCCAGAATTTTTTTCACACACACATTTGTTTTAACTAATTTCTCATTTATGGATAAAGATATTTAAGAAAAATTATTTTCTTGATCAGAGCAGATTGTTAAGCTAGCCAAAATGTTTCTCAATATTTTTGCCCTTGGACCATCATGTAAAGCACATTTCAATACAGAACATTCTCTACCTGCAAATCTGTTGAGAGATAGGCATCTCTTTGCATCTACCATCCAACATGGCAGAAGGCATAATCTGTAGGCATAATTTTAGGAAAGCCCTCAGGGGAAAAAGTACCAGTTCTGCTAGATCCTTGATGGTACTGTACTTAAATATATATACATACACACCGCTGAGAGAATTTAGATGGTTATAAAGTGATGCCATTTGAAGAAAGATTATTCTCTAACCTGACTGAAACTGGTCTCCTGCACACTTTTCATCACGATGGGTCTTGTAGGTCTGGTGTTGTGAAAAAAAAAAAAGAAATAGACACATAAACTTCTGATTTAGCTAAACCTTAGCTGCACAGACAACCCTGTGGTTTGCAAGTTTGTGCTTCCTTTTCTTCTGACAACTCAATTTGCACCTGTAAACAATTTAGCTTCCCCTAGGACCAAATTCTGCTACATGATGTATTATGTGTAACTTGAAAGACTGCATAATCTCTCCCCAAAATCTGGCCCAGTAATTTTGCTTGGTCAAATAAACTTGCATGCTACCTGGTAAAATCTTCCAGATAGTATGTTTTGGCACTCATATTTAAATATTACATAATGTACTGGCTGTGTGAAGAAAAACAGTTATTACTATGGGATGATATCAAGCAATGAGGTTGTATACTACAAAGAAAACACAGTACCTGTTTGTTGCTGTCATTGGTGCAACATAGCTTCTTGATAGATACAAAATGACGGATTTTCCTACCGATATTAACAAAAACAACAAAAGCACTGTTACTAAATAAATGATTTTGGCACAACTGGTAATTAAATTGTTACCATTTACTCAACAATTCAGATCTGATTAATTAAAAGAAACCTGTTAATTAACTACTCCATCACTGTCAGAAAGGTTTGAGAAAATCTAGTGTCTAAATTAACATATTGCAGAAGAGCAAATGATGAATAACGGAAACATTTTTTAGAGTGATTTTTTTTAATCTGTGATGTTTTGGAATGATAAGTATCAGGACAATATTCAGTCATACAATGCTGTTGACTTATAATTATACAGATTGCATAAAATTACTTTGTTTTCAATAATTTTGTTTTCAAAATTTAAAAAATCCTATAATTATTATTGTCACTTGTTTATTGATCTCACCCTACAGAATAGGTCAATTATGTTCACATTTTAAAGAATGAGACTGAGAGATGAGACCTTATTTAAGGACAACTATGAGTCTAACTATGTGCAACATAGGAATTCCATGACTAGCAGTGGAATCCTATGTGAGTAGTTCTCCTAAATTCAGGGGAACTTACTCTTTAGTAAAGGTGCACAAGATTGCAGTCTGAAACTCCTCACAGCTTTTTATATGAAAATGTATGGAGAGTAGTTTGAATCAGAGGTGCATGGGGGAATTCAACTATTTGCCCCTATTTCAACTACCGGTATTTGCCCCAACCCCAAGGCTGCTTTTCGTAACAGAAAAAGAAAATGGGTGTTCCAGTCGTGGAATTTCCACATTACATGTAGTTTGACTCTCAGGTAATCCAGGTAATACAAGGCTTGTGCCTGGGCAATGGCACAAGCATTTGGTGAGAGTCACAGGTGAAGTACAGTTGAGGATTAGCAGCTGGTGGGAGGGAGACAGGGACAATATTTATTTTATTTATTTTATCTGAAAGCATTAAACAAGCAGTGTACAGTTGTTATTATTTTAATATTGTTAAAAAACACATCCTAAAACAAGCAAACAAAAAACCCAATATATACAACAGAGATTCAGGGGAATCAAAGACATAAAACTGGGTCCAATCCGCAGAAAACCTAATTGCCGTTTACTCTGATTTGGCAGTGAAACGTGGGTTTTCCTAGGGAAAGCACTGAGAGAAGAAATACACACTCAGACACAGAGCTTTAAAGCCCAGACCTGTGCCAAGAAACATGGCACTATTATATGGAATTATATTTTTAGAAATATAAATATGCATATATGTGTATATATTCACAGTCATACATAACCTGATTCCATGTATTTATTATGTATGTATAACAGAGAAAACCATTACAACAGAGTGCACTTTTAATTAACAAACTTACCCTCCTTGGCCGGTTACAGGCGTTATCTTTACATGCTGTTGGATACTGTCTCCTGATTTCCTACGTGCATAATAAACTCCTTGCCACTCCTAAATAAGGTGAGTGAAAACAACATTCTAGGAAGCTCAGATCACAAGCCCCTTTCTTAAAATAAACATTTCTAAGCTGGTAGCATTTTGTGACACCACACTCTCAGACACCTTTTACGTGAGAAAATCATGGATGCACTGACAGCAAGCTATAAGCAGAGAATCCATCATCCCAGAATCTCCATATGGCAATAAACTCTGCACAAAAGCAGATTTTATGCATGTGCACACACAATTCTTTCCCTCTTACATTTTTGTTACAGGGTTACTCAATTGCACATGTTATCCAATAAAGTTAAGGTGCCCTAGATTTGTAATTTACCAACAGAAGAAAATGATCTCAAAGGTCTGTTCAGTTTAAGGAGGCAGGAGGTAGAATTTAGCTAGTCACCTACCTTTCCTTTTTTTATACAAGTGTTGATTGTGTCCAGTAGGTCCACACGGTTTTTGTCACTTTTTGGAAGCTCAGTGAGTTCCTTTCCTATTAGCTCTCCCTTTTGATAGCCCATCATCCGTTCAAAGGCTGGATTGACATACTGTAAAACAAGGAAACCATGTGAGCAACCAAGGAAAGTGTGAACTTAAAGATGCATTCAGCATGCCTATGCTATATATTCAGTCCCCAGTACGAATACTGTTAGATACGTTTCCATTGTAGAACCCCCTCCCCCAACAGATATTTAAGAAGGAAAGGAGGGATATAGCACAAACTTCTACATACGACCACAGAAGCCAATGGTATTCAATTGACTGATGTATCAATACACAGGTTTCTGAAGAGGAAGAAAAATGTGCCTTTTCCATACCTGAATTACATTATCTTCGCTAGTTATTTCTATGGCTTCATGACAGTGTTCCAGTGCTGTGAACACTGAATTGCAAGCCCTGCAATTAACAAGTTATTATACACCATTAATATCTGCAAGTGTAACAGGCCAGAATTACATCAGTGCATGAACTGAACACAAAAAAATGATTTTAAAAACATTGCAAGATGTATTGCATTTGTATGTTTTCATTTCTACCAGGATTTTCAATGTGTTTTTCTACAATACATCTATGGAGAGGAATGTTAGGTGATATGTAATGTATTCACAGTGTAGATATTGCAAAGAAAATACTGGTTGCCTGCATTTCTCCTGCCTTTTATTCTCTCTCTGTAAATGCTCCCTTTAGCCAGAGCAATGAAGTAAGCTTAAGTGAGGGGAAATGTGAAGAGGGGAAGATTTTCAAGTGAAGGAGGGAATAAGCAATCCTCCTCTGTAAGTCACCCCCATGACTCCCTCATTCCCATTACAATGTGGAATGTATGCTTGCTGAGAGAATGTCTAGTATCACATGGGGATCAAATTTATTTTGATTTATTGGGTAGGCCCTTGACTTGTGGATGCCAAATACTGGTGGTACATTTTGGGGCAGAGGGGCCAGCAGAATTTTCTGGACCCAGTACACTTTCCTCATTTATGCAGGGGTTATGTTCTGAAATCACATACATTTGAAACACCATTGGAGAAGCTTGTAAACACTCTGCCCCACCCGTTTTTGTGAGATTTTTGGGTCACTTCCAGGTTCGGCACAATATGCGCACATGCAATCACACACATATTGGACGTGCCTAAAATGGTCACTGCCTATACTGTATGTAGATTGGACCCTCAGCTCCACTTGCAAAAGAGAGCACACATTTGTATACACTTTGGGTGGGATTGACATAATGAATCATGTTAGTGGAAGCCCTGCACAAGTTCTTCTGCTTAGGCAACAGGACTTTCCCTCCTCTCTTCCCACTGTGTGCTCCCCCTCCAGAATTGACTTTGGGGTGGGGAGTGGCAGACCCACCCCCCAGGACAAAATGCAGAGGGATAAGAGTGGGAATTGTTCCATCTGGCCAACACCTTAAACTCAGATAGTGGGTGGGTATAAGTTCCCTGAAGCCATGTGGATGAACAGAAGATTGGGGGGGGGGGGACCGAAGGAGAAAAATGAAAGAAATGTTTGCTTCTTATAGTGATACCAACTATATACAAAATGCTCTTCTTAGGTGAATGTATTCTGATTAGGAAAAACTACAGCCCAATGGAAGAAAGCAGGAGGTGAATACTTGGAATTTAAGAAATAAGGAGTCTGACTGAGACAAGTGACTAGAAGCTGAGTCCCTGTGCAAGCTCTAAACAGCACTTACTCCTGATGGGTGGTTAATTATTTGGTCTGCGCTTCCCAAATCCTGGAACTACCATATTTTTCCGTGTAGGTGTATAAGATGAGGTTATTTGCTTTTTAAAAAAGAAAAGTAAAAAATTGGGGGTCGTCTTGTACATGGAACAGGGGCATCCAGGGGCATTTTAAAAATATTTAAGCATATGTCTGGGATTTTGGCTTGGGCGGGCTGAGGCGGACCCTCCTGCTGCCGTCCCTCCTTTCTCCTCCCCCTCGCCTCCTGAAGCCCCTGCTGGCTCGACCACGGGAGCAAGAGCAGCTGCCACCTCCGCTGCTGAGAGCTGCCTCAGCTACCTTTCCTTGCTCTTCTTTCCTTCCCCCCCCTCTTCCCCTCTCAAACTCCCACCTTGCCCCCAGCCTGCTCACTACCTTCCTCAGCTCAGTTTGCTCGATGGCATAGCCCGCGTAGAGTGAGCGCTGCCTTCCCCCGGCTCTTCCTTGGTATCCTGCTTGGGAGCCTCCTTCCCCTCACTTCCCCGCAGCAGCAGCAGCTGCCCAAAAGAAGATAAACTTGCCACCGCAGAACATCCAGATTTTCACTTCTATTTTAGGGTTTTGTTTTTAATTCTTGGGTTCAAAAAAACAAGGGTAGTCTTATACATGGGGGCATCTTATACATGGAAAAATACGGTATGTGCAGGAGGACAATGATAGTTCTACAGTTCTAGCTTTGAGTCCCTGAAAAGCTACTGTGTGTGTGGGCCTGAAAGTGCTTTTTTTCTGGGGGAGATGCAGGGGTACACATACCCCTAAACATTTTGTGAATCCAATGGGAGAAGAAAAAAAATGTTAAAATTTTTAGTTTCTTCTCCAGCATGGTGAATCGTCAGTTCCGTTGCGACCCCTGATGGCGGCCTCATTTCCTGTCACGGTGTTTCCTGAATCTCAGATGGAATAAGAGTACCCCTAAACATTTTTTAAGGAAAAAAAGCACTGGGCCTGAACGTCAATACACTTACCACAGATCAAATGTGCAACATCATAATAACCCCACCACATAACGGGATTATGAGACTGGAGAGGAACACTTTCTGTCAAGGACATGAACAGTTTCCGCACATATTTTTACGTACCGTAGTTTGAACTGTGATCGCACCTCGCTATGTTCTATTTGAATCAGTTCATTGTAACAAGCAGTGATGCTACTATTCTCCAAAAATCTCTAGGGGATAGAAAAAAAGCCTTAGATGCAATTAAGATACCATATATTTATGATCAACACAGGAAACACATGAAGCTGTCAGACCACTGGTCCATCTAGCCTGCTATTGTTTATTCCAGGGTACCCAAAATGGTGCTTTCCGGGTTGCTGAACTGCGACTCCCATCAGTTCCACACAGAATGAGCCAAAAGTGAAAATGCTATTCTTTTGTACTGGTAGTATTACACTTTTTAATGTCTGCATCCTCCTATGTTCTGTCCACAGCAGTGGGCATAAATAATGTCTCCATGAGTCTCTTTTCCCAGCCCCGTACGAGCTTTTTGCAAGTTTATTGCATTGTGATATGGAGAATGGATTTTTTTTCCATGCCTGAAGGAGGCAATCACAAAACTAGAGAAAAGAGGTATGGCCATTTAGTGCTGAAAGCATTAATCCTACCCCACAAAAGAGAATGTGTATTCACGCTAAAATTGTTCAGCATGATGAAGCATTCAGTCACGAAATCATAAAAATCATGAAGTCGTAAGAGGTGCTATTTAAAAGATGGAAGGGGGGGGGCTCTAACATTTTACCCTATCCCCAGTAACGCAGGTACTGAGTGACAGTAACTGCTCAAGGTTAAGGTGCTTGAAAGGTCACTGGCAATGCTGAGAAAAAACAGGAGGAGAAAAATAATTTGCGCCATACAGGAGCCACAACATTTGCAGTTGCCTGGTGTCTCATTTCTGTTCCCACTGGCAATTATAGATTTTTGGCAGTGAAACTGGTAGCTGTATTGCATTGGAAGACTGGTTGTTAACTGAAGATCGGGGGGGAGGGGAATCTTTTTTAAGAGCACATGGAGACTTTGATGGCTATCTCAGCAGATGATACTTTCTGATGTTACTTGCCCTATAAATGAACAAACGTTTCTATGGCCAGCAAACAAACCTTTGAAGAAACTTCAAAGGCTCTTTGCTGAAAGAATTATAGTGGTAAGAATATACCACTTCCCCTCGCCACTGAAAAAGTAGCAATGTTACCGTCACCATTGTAGGCTCAAAATCACTTTCACAAATTTTAATGTATTGGTTATTGGTGTGTGGTGCTATGTTTTCTTGCATAAGGAAAACATGACCCCTAATATCCTGTCCCCACTTTTCTAAAATTACAAGCGTTGACCCAGTAGGGGATTCATTAATGAGTCTTAAAGCAGGCTTTGCTTCAGTTTGTTTTTATCAATACAAAATCTGCCCTAGCCAAATAACATCCATGTTACAATTGCATCTCTTTGGCCTTCTCTTTCACATGAATCAGATGACAACATAAATAATTTCTAAAAGGCAATTTAAACCTCATGTGTGCAAATGCCCATAGTTTATATTTTACTTTCTCCCTAGGAAGGAAAAGAAGGGGCACACCTTATAAACACCATTGGTTTGTGCCTTGTAAATTGCAGTGTGAAAGGGAACAGTTTGGTTTTTGCTTCTGGATGCTTATCTTAATGTTTTCCATGTTCTGAATTAAGTTTTTATTTATGTTTTTATTGGGTTGAATCCAACAGGGTTCCACTTACCAAGTTTAGGCAATTCCCCTCTCCTACTATAGCCTCCACAAGACAGACACATTGTTTAGGTGGCCCCTTATGCTTTGGGAAAGCTTTCGGGGGCAAAAGGGGAAAAATGAATTGTGCAAGCAGAGCCTGCCCTAATCCTAATTTTGCTTTTGTGAGCAATGTGGGCTGGTGGATGAGGGGGAACCAGCCTGGGCAAAGCTTCTGCATACTGCAGAGACTGCATGCACTACATATTATGCATATTGAACCCCTAAAATGTTGTGCATATGTGCTTGTAAATTAAAGAGGTACTAACAGACAGGAGAACAGAATGGATGTAAGTCAGTGTTTTTCAACCACCGTTCCGTGGCACACTAGTGTGCCGCGAGATGTTGCCTGGTGTGCCGTGGGAAAAATTTGTTTATTTGATTCCTATTCAAGAGAATTACTTTATATATAGTCAATATAGGCACAGAGTTAATTTTTTTAACATTTTCTAATGGTGGTGTGCCTCGTGATTTTTTTCATGAAACAAGTGTGCCTTTGCCCAAAAAAGGTTGAAAAACACTGATGTAAGTAAATCCCTGAATAGAAGGACTAGAGATGAAATGGACCTTTGAGAAGTCGGCTGTCAGATAAAAATAATTTCATTTTAATAGCACAGAATGCTACAGAGCAGAGGTAGCCAATGTGTTGCCTTCCAGATGTTGTACTACAAATTCTACAATCCCTGACAATTGTTGATGCTGGCTGGGGCTGATGGGAATTGGAGTCCCAGAACATCTGGAAAGCTTCACATTGGCTGTTCCTGGTACAGAGTAAGTCCTTCTCACATAGTTTAGGCTACATACGGTATATGATAAAGCAGATCTGGCAAATGCAACTAGTAGCAAAAGTATAATGCCGACAAACAGTTTTCTACTGAGATGAGGAATGGCAGAGTTGGGAGGGGGGGGGAATTGAAGAACAAATGGCAGCATCTAATATGCTGTAGTTCCCTATAATGTTTGTTTGCATTTTCCTTATTCTTTGATCAGTTACTTTGAAGTCCTAATGAAAAAAGCAGGCCACTATGAATAATAATACATTTACTCTTATTGCACACACAAACCTCTGAAATGGCTACAGCAATCCTAACCCCTGATCCATGCTGCTGGAGGGAGTTAGGATATAGCAGAGATTTCCTTCTGCCCAACTCTGCTGGTGATGATGCAGAGTTCACTGACCCTGGTGTGGACTATGAAGGGCCTGAAAATGGATCTACTGGATCCTAAACCATTATAGCTGCCAGAGAGGGATAAGAGCTGGCCTCTTTGCTGTGCCAGCTTGGAGTTGGCTCAACAAAAAATTGTTCACTGGTGTAAGTTGTGTAGCTTTGGATGTGGTGGTGGCTCTGCTGCTCCTTTCAACCCCACTGCTCCCCCGCTGGGAGTTAGGATTGCTCCCTTGGCCTCATCAATACTAATGAAATTGCTTCCAGGTGACTGTGCTTTGAATCAGAGGCTCAGCCTCTGGCTGTTTTTCCTGTGAAGGAAGGCAACCAGTGAAGCATAGAAAGTGTCTGTCCACCCACTCAGTATTATTTTAAAGCCTATTCTTTGGTATGTTAATCCTTTTTCTGTCACTTGAGAACAAGGGCAACAAGAACGAGCTATAATACACAACCTAATGATGGCATGGAGATATTCAATGGGATCCTGTCTGAACAAGTTTGTTGTAACTATTGCTGCAAATACATGAGAGAGAGAAAGATAAGAAAGACAATAGAATTCGCACTGAGAGATTATTAGACTGGGTCATTTGTGCTGATTCACAGGACCAAACTGATCTGTCCATAAGGGAGCTGATGGACCAGTGGCGGGTTCAGAATGAGCCCAGCTTAAAACCAAGCTGCATTTACAGCACCATGACACAGCTTACAAATGTGGGTTGGTGATGTTTGATCATTTTCCATCTGAATGCATGCTAATGTCACCAGATTCGTGAGGTGGCCAGCTATAATGCAGATCAATTTAGCCTGCAAATGAGCATGCCATTTTTGTGACTCAATGCTAAATTGCATCATCAGAGCATTAAGCTCATATCCATTGAAATAATTCAGAAACAAATGCTGAATTTTGGGTTTAGCATCATATGCAAGACTCAGGTCTTCACACACACACACACACACACACACTCCTTTGACGTGGTCATGAGGACATAGGAAGTATCTATATCTGCTTTTAAACTAACCAGGGTCCTCATTATGTGTGAACTTGGATAACCCTGGTTAACTTAAAAGCAGGAGTCAAGTCATTTATGTGACACTTGGCTTAATTTCATGTGGATGTCAAAGTGGGGAGGAAGAAAAAAGGAGGTGGCAAAAAAACAAACCAACAGAAGAGGGGATGCCCTACACACTGCTGGCTCTGAACAAATCAGCACCCTAAGTCATTCCTGATCCTGGCTTCTCTGAAATGACAATAGCTTGAACTAACCAGAATTCAGAAATAACATAGAAGTCTGATTAGTTTAAAAGTAGAACTTCTCAATCTTTTGTTGTGGCTGCACCAAAGAAACACACAACTCTATGCTTAGACTGAGGTCACAAAGATAAGAATTATGATGCTGAAGATGGAATTTTGAATAAGTTATATATTAAGTATAAACACAATAGTACTATTAGTAAATGGGACACGGGTAGTGCTGTGGTCTAAACCACTGAGCCTAAGGCTTGCCGATCGGAATGTCGGCGTTTCGAATCCCTGCGACGGGGTGAACTCCCGTTGCTCGGTCCCTGCTCCTGCCCACCTAGCAGTTCGAAAGCACCTCAAAGTGCAAGTAGATAAATAGGTACCACTCCGGCAGGCAGGTAAACGGCATTTCCGTGCACTGCTCTGGCTCGCCAGAAGCGGTTTAGTCATGCTGGCCACATGACCCGGAAGCTGTCTGTGGACAAATGCCGGCTCCCTTGGCCAGTAAAGCGAGATGAGTGCCATAACCCCAGAGTCGTCCGCGACTGGACCTAACAGTCAGGGGTACCATTACCTTTACCTTTACTATTAGTAAATAGAATTAAAGAAGCCATGCATGGCGGGGAGGGGAGCACAAGGGTACAGGGGAAAGGGAAAGGTGTAACAATAGTTGGTTAAACGTGGATATACAACTGCAATGTTAAAGGCGAAGAATACATGACGTGTTTTATTTACAGTAATATTCAAAGTTATATGTCTTACCTACATCATTTGAATATGTAATGTATATAAATAAATAAATAATAATAAATAAATAAATAAATAAGAGGAAATCCATATTATTGAGAAATTCAGGTGGCTGCTTGTGGAGTCTGACCTTACACCCAGACTCATTTTGTGTTTACATAATGATCTTAAAGGCAAAGAAAGCAGCAGCCAGCTTTCCAGTACTCTTCTGCTCACTGCTAACCACAGAGGACCAGGCAGTTACAGGTACTTACTAAGATACCCTTAGAGAACCCTGATTTAATTTTTTAAAACAGCTTTACCTTAATGTCTCTGCTTACTTTTCAGTCATTTTTAGTTAAAATGTAAAGGTCAGGGGCTCTCAAAGCTATCATGCAACAAAATATGTATTTTCAATTTTTATGCAAATTTCTACCTCATCATTCTGATGCGTACGCACCATCACTCAGGGTGGCTGATGAACAGGTGTCTGACAACATCTGCATCAAATCATTGAAAAAATAACGAGACTGAAAAATTAGTTATCACTTAAAGAAAGTGAAAATAACTTCTACATACCCTGTTAAAACCTGCATGGAGAAGGGGTAGGACAGATGTTCTTCTTGGTTACCAGACCTACAGAATTGTAGAATATGTTGTCAGCCAAGAGATCTGAAAAATTCTGATAATTCCCTCAAGTATGTGTATTTATGTTTGTGTAAGCTTATGCCACAATCAATTTCTTAATCTTTAAAGTGCCTGTTGTTTTTGCTGCAACACAGATTACCATAGTTACCCCTTTGGGAATTAGTGCAATAAAATTATTCATACATATAGAAGTCATAAAGCACAAAATATATATACTCTAGAACATTCAGTTTTCCTCTTAATATCAGTTTTGCAGATATTGCCTTTCCTTATTTGTTATGTGGTGCCAACACGAGCTTGGTACGTGTCAGAAATCTAAATTGCACAATGCATGTTGGCTAAGTAGCTAAACTCATCATCATACCCCCACAAGGCAAATAGCTTTGGTGTGCTATCGGTCACAATGTGCTTTAATTGCATTTTGGCCTGAGTACAAAACTCCTGCGAGTATTAAATCCTGAAGGAACCTCAAAACACCATATTCTGCTCTTGCAGATTTGTGATAGGAATTCCCATGGAGGCAGCTGGTGACTTTCTGTATGTATTATTTATAATTTATTATTTTTTTGTAACCCCCCTTTGAGGTTTTTGTACAATCAAGCAGTGTATAAATTTTATGGTGGCAGCGGCGGAGGTGGGAGTCCCTTTTCAATGGCAACAGCACCATATCTTAAGTGCAGGAGTTTTGGGAAATGTATGAATTATCAAAAATGTGCCAAAGCACATTCTGAAGTGAATAGACATTCTTGTCAGAGTAAATAGTTTGATCTAAGATTTTAATGAGAGACTTTGTATTGTCCTTCACTGAGTAAAGAGTCAATTAAAACACTTACCATTAGCATATTTATGGATGTGAAGTACAATCACTGCTAAGATATTTTGTTCATTAGTTAAACTTACCCATTAAATAAGTGTCGTTTGGAAAACATTCTTGCCAAAAAATACTTACATTTGTGGAACAACAGCTAGTATTACAGTATGTTCAGCGGGCTTTGTAGCGCGGATTGACCTGAAATTAGGAAAGTCAATGTCATAATCATTGAAACCATCTTTAACAACAAAAATCAATACACCAAACACCATATTTCAACCTATGAGTGGATTCTAACTTATGCAGGCAAATTGCACACAAAACCAAAGTTTAATTTGTTTCCTCTGAAGCAGTTAATATTACTGAAGAGATAAGCTATTTTATAAGCAAAACAGTGTTTTGTTTCTTCAGCAGCAAGAACATTTTCAGAGGAAACAACTAAAAAAGCTGTGGCTACATGTGGTTTCTCTCTCTCTCTCTCTCTCTCCTCTCCTCTCTCTCTCTCTCTCTCTGTGTGTGTATAAAATCTGCAACTTTTAGAAGCTGAGATAAAGAAAGAAACTCAGTTTCATTCATCTTTCAACATATACCTGATCTTTACATATTTCTCAGACTTGGGTAAGATAGCTTAGTTGGTTAGAGCATGGTGTTGATAACACCAAGGATGCAGGTTCAATTCCCAAATGCGACAGCTCCATATTACTGAATTGCAGGGGGTTGGACTAAATGATTATCAGGGTCCCTTCCAACTCTAAAGTTCTATGATTCTATGGATGGACTTTTAGAGGAGAAGGTCATTTGATTGTTCCAGCATGCAACTAGGGCTCTGCAACACCCACACAACCCTAAATTAGCTCAAGTACAAGGTTACTAAGTCAGCTCTGAGTTTAGTTGCCTACAACCTTTTTATTTTCAGAAGTGAAAACAAAATACTGCTTTTGGCTTGATTTGCAGAGAACTATCTTGCAATATTCAACCCCACATTTATGCCATTTATTCCTGGTGTTGAGGGTCTAGTTTGATGTTGAGGTGGTAAACCTCAATGTATGTCACATCAGACTGCAGGTAGGGTTTCACCTGACTGAATGCTCCTCCATACAAAAATCTCTCTCTCTCTCTCTCTCTCTCTCTCTCTCTATATATATATATATATATATACACACACACACACACACACAACTTTCTGTTCAGTTCTTCTATGGAATCATAGAATAATCATAAGAACAAAAGCACATATGTGTTTATCTAGTCCTTTATAGTGCATTTTCAAAGCCTTTCTAGTCTAGCATGCATAGTTGTCAACCAAATGTTTATATAAGCCCATAATCTGCCTAAGTCCTCCATAGCACACGTGTGATCTTCAGTAACTGCTATTCAGACACATACTGCCTTTGATTCTGGAGGAAACACATTGCTGTCTCAGCTAAAAGCCATTGACAGTCTTCTCCTCCAGAAACAGTCCAAATTGGTGGCTATCACCACATCTTGTGGTAGCAAATAGTTTTAACTATGCTCTGTGATCTCCCCTACTATGCAGTCTGAAGTGGCACAGTCCAGACACTGATTTGCCTTAGAAATAAAGTAGAGTTCCCATATTTCAAAAGGTGAAAATCCAGACACAAAAGTTGTTGAGTGTTTCTTTTAGTATTGCCCAAAGTTTGAGCTGCTTCTTCTTCTTTTTCTTCTTCTTCTTCTTCTTCTCTTCTTCTTCTTTTTTTGCAAAGTCTCAGAAGAAGTTTTTGTACTATTTTTAAGGAAAATCACAAAAAATGACACTGCCAACATGGGTTGCCATACATCTGGATTTTTGCAGACATTTCAGCGATTTCCACCTGGACACTGTTTCTGATGGCCGAATCCCAGCTATGTCCAGGAAATTCTGGATGTATGGCAACACTAAATAAAGTGACCATAGTACTATTGTGGAACAGTTAACTCCAAGTTTCATATGAAAAACAAGGGCAATTAATTACCTACAGATGGCTTCTGCATCAAAGTATCTGGAGTTTCTATGATCTATGACAATTATTTCATGGTGTTTATCAAGAAAGCATTCAAGCGCTGACTCAGGCGTCCGAGCTATGTTACATCTATATCCAGCTCTGTCACAAGCCCACCAAAATCCATCACTCTGTTTGTCTTCTTTCGCAAAGATCAGCAACACCTAGAAAATATAGAAGGCAATCTACTGTCGTCACACTTAAAACACCTTCCTGTACTGTGGCTTTAAACCTAATAATGTTTGTGGTTAAAATTACACTATTTGTTTTTAAAATTACTGCAACACTGCTCCCGCTCACTTTCCAAAAGTTGGCAGCATTTAAAAACATACGTTTGAATGATGGAATTTATGGATGTGCTTGCCATAAAAGCCAATATAAAACACTGTTAAATGATGAGAATAGTAACTGAAATCAGAAGCGCTATTTCCTAAATTTGGAAAGAGACTCACATAGCTGACCAACTGGCCTATTAGTAATGAAAGTGTAAGAAATCAGACCCACAATACAAGTCTAATTAATTCACAACTAGGTATGGAAACATATCATCTTGTCTTGTATTAATACTGAGCATGATTATAAATCCTGCCTTCAATATTAGCAAAAGGACTTAATATAATGTGGAATATTTTTTTAAAGCAAACTGAGAAGCATGGTTAGTAATGCTAAGACTGCTGCTCATATTATAGACCATGCAAACATTTTTAAGTTTTCCAAAGAGTTACTATTCTGGAATGCAGCCAAGGCCTTTGATTGTATGGAATGGCTTTCTTTACGAAGTATTTAACACCTTCAGTGTTCAACTCAGAAATTGGTTGGGCAATATATTCATCCATGGTACCTACAGTTTCATTCAATTCAGAATTGACAAACACTACTCAGAGACAAAGTGAATGAGTCAGGGGCTAATAAAGTATATGGTGGGGAGGACCTGGGCTTCACCCTAACCTCTCCCATTCTACGGTACTTTTAATAATATCCTCATCATTCTAGCAGGTAATATTCAATATTATGTTACCATATCTCCCATTCAGAACTGTACATACAGTGCCCAAATGGCCATATTCTAGATATTTTTTGTGGATTTCTGCTTCCATGGGTTGTCACTCATGCATCTTTAAAGAATTATGTGCGCTCAAATATCTGTACATTTTTGTAGTGTCTCTGTGGTAGATCTGCCAATCCCAAGGCAGTGACAAGATGAGAACTGCTTTCTGATGTGCTGAGTGAGAAAGCAACACTGTAAATAATTCATGATTTTTCACGAGAGCGCTTTAAAAAGGAAATATGTTGTCATGTTTGTGACATTTATTAGTCGTTTTCAAATTTATATAGCCAGCAACATAGAAATTGAACTGCTCTGTTTTGAAATACACAAATTATTAAATCACAGCAATCGCCAGGGCTGGTACAGGTGGGGTTAGACCGTCATCTCAGGTGGTGGGAGCCCCACTGGCACTAATTTTAGACAACATCTCACCAAAATTGCATAAGATCTCACTTGAAATCCACAAGATCTGCGCCTGAAACCAGTGCCAGTGCTGGCACTGATGCTCCAGCAGTGGCAGATGTAGTGGGTCGTGCAGCACTTTTGCTTTAGAATAAATATAATACAAGAAAGAAAAGATTCGTTGTTTATCAAAAATTGAGAAGAACTGTTCAAAGTACCCAGCTAGAACTCTTTTAGCATAAAATGTACAAAGTTTCAAGTTCAGTTTATTTCATATGAATAGACTGTCCTGTTAGTATCCTTGGGACATCCTGTGTATATGTTAAGGAAGGAAAGATTTGTTCTTCTTAGCTGGTTTCTGTCTGTGGTTTCTGACGACTGTGTTTTGCCATGGCGTCACCATGTGAAAGTCAATGCATTTAATGTGCAGGTTGGCAAGGTGACCTTGATTTTGTGTTATCTAAAGCTATCTGAAGGGCTGACTTCCCAACAATAAGTGATATGATGATTAATACTACTGTTGCACCACCACAAACGTCAGCATATGACTAATCTGTTAAGAAAGCTGAGTGCTTGTGGCTGTAGACTATTAATGTACTTCAAAAAGTTCTAAGACAAGACAGTGTGGCACGTGAAACTTAACTAGGCAGAAAAGTTCTATTTTTTTTAAACTTTGCTTAACTGGTTCTTTCTGTACAGACCAGTCACACCTAGTAAATAGCTCTTGAATCTGTGGAACTAAGGAATTCCTCTAGAAAGCATTAGAACCATGGGGTCAATTCGGTACCAAATGCTCAGGCTTCAGTGCCAAAACCTGCTCTAGCCTTCTCCCCCCACCCTTCCATGCTACCTTCTCACAGGGAGGGGGAGGTCGGGGAGATATCCAAACATGCCACTTGCCACCTGCATTCTGAAACTGAATTGTCCCAGTCAGACTCTTCCCCTCCCTGCCCTGACTATGTGGATTGGCTCTCAGGAAGATTAATTAAAACAGAAATCTGGCAGCTCTGCTTGGAAATGGGAAGCAAGTAAAAAGTAATTCCTTTCTATAATAAAAAGCTTCAGCACTAGCATTAAAATTGAAAGCAGAGGTTTTAAGTACTTTTCTATACCATAGGCAATTACCCAGTGAAATTTGTTGCTGCAGAATATTATGGCCTATAATGAAAAAGTTGCTTGATAGGTCAGTCTTTGGTACTTGTCCTGACAGCCCGAAGTACAACTTCCACTTTTGAGAGAGAGCCTGACTGGGATGATGCTGGAGACTAAGAACTGAGGACGGAAAGTACAAATTTGCAGTTGTTTTAATGCTAATGCCGGAGGTGGTATCCACTAAAGTAGTTCAGTTTCCACAAAATCTGTGCACAGAACTTCTTCTCCTCTCCTTAAAAAAGGTAAAGGGACCCCTGACCATTAGGTCCAGTCGTGTCTGACTCTGGGGTTGCGGCACTCATCTCACGTTACTGGCCGAGGGAGCCCGGTATACAGCTCCGGGTCATGTGGCCAGCATGATTAAGCCACTTCTGGCGAACCAGAGCAGCACACGGAAATGCCATTTACCTTCCCGCTGGAGTGGTACCTATTTATCTACTTGCACTTGACGTGCTTTCGAACTGCTAGGTGGGCAGGAGCAGGGACTGAGCAATGGGAGCTCACCCCGTTGCGGGGATTCAAACCGCTGACCTTCTGATCAACAAGCCGTAGGCTCTGTGGTTTAACCCACAGCGCCACCCGCGTCCCTCTTCTTGCGCGCTGCATAAGTCTGTTCTGGGGATAATATCCATCCATGCAGAGCAGATTTTGAGGAGGGCATAGAGGCATCATTGCACTAGCAGAACCTCATGGATACCACTCAATATTCCCAGAAAATGATACCATCAGATATTACTTTTTATTTATAATTTTCAAGTAAGGCAAGCTGGTTCAGAAATTGAATATCACACAATTTATTGAATCTTTGTACTGGTTTTCCAAACAATCTATTAGCTCCACAGTCATCCTAATAATAAAGGTTTAAAATGTATAGATCTTTTTTACATATACAGAATGTGTATGGTTTAACTTGTGTATTTTCCTGAGCTGAAGGATTGTAGCAGTTAGCTGAACCTTAATACTGAACTTAATAGTTGTTACTAAAATGAAAAAAATGTCCTACCTGAATAGGATCTTGTGTCAGCCTCATGGGCCCAATTTCTGTCTCGGTTGCTGAAGCCTGCTAAATGAAACAGTGTTTAAGATTTCTGTGCCAGTGTCAGACCATGTTAATAGCATTTATCTGAATATATTACACAAAAATAAAAAGAGAATATAATTAATACAAAACAAACATGAACAATGAGAAGTTTTACCCGAGGCTTGGTTCACGACGTGGCCTGGTGACCAGGGTATGTATGTGGCAGGTACCAGAATGACCCTTGGGATTCTGCACATTTATCCCACAGCATCCATGTCCAGACTCTAATGCTTATTACAGTGGTGGTAGCGGAATTCAAGATCAAGGTTCACAGCAAAGGACTGTAAACTAGTCCCCAATGTCAGTCCGAACTAGGCTACAAAGGCATATGATCCCAACAAATGACTAACTTTCAATGCCCTAGCAAGCTGAGCCTTTTGAAAAGCCTAAATTTCCAATCTACAGTAGTTTCATTAGGACCCTAAATGCCTTTAGAATGAATTAATATTTAAATATGAGTGACATAGCCACATGGCAGACTAGCATTGTCCTGTAAGTAAGGAGTAAGTCCAATTGACATCCGTGAGACTTATTTCCTAAGAAAAATGCGTAAGATTGAGTTTGTGCATAATATATATTAATTCCAAGCTGGGATGTACTGTATTTCGGTTCCAACCCATGTTCTTCCATACACCACTGTTTCTCTTCCGATGTAGTATGGTGTCCAATAAAAACTACACTATTTCTCTCACTGTCCACTGTGGTGGAATTTTACATAATTATGTAATTAAGTACATTATCCACACAATTCATTAAATGCAAAGGTAATTCATTTCAGGTGCAAAGAAAACACAATACAAATGGGGGGAAGTAATCAACAACATATCATTGGCAGGTTGAAAACAGCAGCAGAAGCAGCAAATACGATTGTATTCTCTGGTTTTATTTCTGCTCTGGACATAGGGCAAATAAGCAAACAGCAATTTCTTACCTTCATAGGATCTCCTTTGGAAAATGAATTTATCTTGTAGCTTTCGGTGGACGCACCTGTGTCTATATACTGGTAGTTTATTATTTTATTATGCATACCTGAGCCACTACTGCAATGTGGTTCAGGTTGGCCTATGTAGTGAACGATGGCTGTGAAAATGATGGTTCCATTCACCTTCAGTGAATGGAAATTAATATTAAAGATGTTGTGAAAGTTATGAATGTGGGTATATGTGAGAGTCAAACTCCTCCAGCTTTTGCTCAGAGACAGAGATGCTCACTACTTCAGTTTCCAAAGGGGGAAGTAAAGTGCTTCATAGTCTTAGCATAATAATATCCTTCCCGAAACAGCTCTCAAGCAAATCTAGTAAGAATACTTAATACAGTCATACCTCGGGTTACGGCCACTTCGGTTACATTTTTCGGGTTACGAACTCCGCTAACCCAGAAGTGTTTTTCGTTGCAAGTGCATTCTGCACAGTTTGCGCATGTGCAAAATCGCCGTTTGGGTTACGTACTTTTTGGGTTACAACGGCACCCCGGAACCAATTAAGTACGTAACCCGAGGTACCACTGTATTTGACTCATAACCTGACCCATGATCTGCCTTCAGCTCTGCTCTCTTAGTGGAATCCAGATGCAAGTTACATTCTTTATTTATTCTAATATTAATAATACCATCCTTGATTAGCTCAACTCTGGCTCTCAAAGTGAGTTACAGAAAAAGCACAATACTGTTTGTACCCCACCCCAGTCACGGAGCACTGCGAGATTCCAGACGCTTACCCAGGGTTCGTGTTTCCTTTGTGAATGAGGCACAGCAGAGACTGTGGTGTCTTTATGAAATATGGTTCGTTTACACATATATACAACCTGAGCCTACTATGAAGGGGTTTACAGCATTAACACCCCAAAAGTGTCTTGTTTCTCCCACAGCCGCATCCTTGGATCAAACAGAAACCAAACATTGTTCTGCCTCTCTTTCTCCAGCTTGCTGCTTTCCTTCCTAGGTCCCATCACTGCTACCTCTGCTCCAAACTCTGGCTTTATCTCCTGAGGGAGAGGAGCCTGCCTATTTGCTGCCTCGCATCCAGCACCTTAATCCCCTTTAATGGCTCATCACCCAAGCTATCATCTCATCAGGAGGCTAGCCTGGCTTTTCCAATAATTAGAAGCCTTGATTACATTCTAACACTTGCTGGATCCAGGGATTAGAGGAGTTCTGGCACCCAGTTCACCACCCCAAACTCATAAAAAATACAGCTAATTTCCATGGGAATTAGGTGCACTTCACTAATATTGTCAACAGTACCCAGCAAAGTATTTACAATCGCTATGGTTCACTCGAACAGTACAGTGGTACCTCTGGTTAAGAACTTAATTCGTTTCCGGAGGTCTGTTCTTAACTGAAGCACCACTTTAGCTAATGGGGCCTCCTGCTGCCGCCAGCGCGCAACCACACAATTTCTGTTCTCATCCTGAGGTAAAGTTCTTAACCCAAGGTACTACTTCCGGGTTAGCAGAGTCTATAACCTGAAGTGTTTGTAACCCAAAGCGTTTGTAACCCGAGGTACCACTGTGCTTCAAAGGGCTGTGGCTGTACGACACACAGCAACAATACAAAATTATCACACTGCGAAATTTCTGTTGACTTTTGCCCAGCCTTTTAAATTAATATTACTGTGAGATAAACTGCACCAAGCTTTTCTCACAACGGCAGACTTTACTTACCTGTTGCTTCCTGAGTGGAACACAGAAAGCTGCCTTATGCAATGTCAAATGAATGGTCCTTCTAACTCAGGAATGCCTATACTAACTGGCAGCAGCTCGTCAGTGGTCTCCCCCAGCACTAGTTGGAGGTGTCAAAGATTCAGCCTGGGATTTTTTACATGCAAAATATGTGCTCTATCATTGAGCTACAGTCCTTGTGTTGGTCATTCTGAAAGCTTCCCTTACTTCTCTGTTTGGTTCTTCCCAGTCATTTCTCTTTGAAATCTGTAGACCTGGTTTGAGCACCTAAAGCCTTTGGTTTGCTGTGATCGCACACATAGTTCTATCATAATATATGGATGGGAATCTCCCTATGCATAGGGCAAGAGGAAGGAAGGAGGCCGTATCTGGGTTTGGCCCTGGAAGATTACTCCAGGGGCCTTCCTGCTGTCTGCTCTTGTGGCTGTGTGGTTAAGAGTGTTTTGCTCTGTGGAGTGGAGGAACTGGGTTCCCTACATTTTCCCATATGAAGTAATTTCCCTTTGCATTAGTGCTCCTTCCTTCTTTGGCAGTGCTCCTTCCTTCTTTGGCAGCCCAGGTAGTGTGGTTGCTGACCTTGAGCCAGACATCCTGGAGAGTGAAGCCAAATGGGCCTTAGAAAGCCTTGCTAACAACAAGGCCAGTGGAAGTGATGATATTCCAGCTGAACTATTTAAAATCCTAAAAGATGATGCTGTTAAGGTGCTACACTCAATATGCCAACAAGTTTGGAAAACTCAGCAGTGGCCAGAGGATTGGAGAAGATCAGTTTACATCCCAATCCCAAAGAAGGGCAGTGCCAAAGAATGCTCTAACTACCGCACAATTGCACTCATTTCACACGCTAGCAAGGTTATGCTTAAAATTCTACAAGGCAGGCTTAAGCAGTATGTGGACCGAGAACTCCCAGAAGTGCAAGCTGGATTCGAAGGGGCAGAGGAACCAGAGACCAAATTGCAAACATGCGCTGGATTATGGAGAAAGCTAGAGAGTTCCAGAAAAACATCTACTTCTGCTTCATTGACTACGCAAAAGCATTTGACTGTGTCGACCACAGCAAACTATGGAAAGTTCTTAAGAAATGGGAGTGCCGGATCACCTCATCTGTCTCCTGAGAAATCTCTATTTGGGACAAGAAGCTACAGTTAGAACTGGATATGGAATAACTGATTGGTTCAAAATTGGGAAAGGAGTACGACAAGGCTGTATATTGTCTCCCTGCTTATTTAACTTATATGCAGAATTCATCATTGCGAAAGGCTGGTTGGATGAATCCCAACCGGAATTAAGATTGCCGGAAAAAATATCAACAACCTCAGATATTGCTGATGATACAACCTTGATGGCAGAAAGTGAGGAGGAATTGAAGAACCTTTTAATGAGGGTGAAAGAGGAAAGCGCAAAATATGGTCTGAAGCTCAACATCAAAAAAACTAAGATCATGGCCACTGGTCCCATCACCTCCTGGCAAATAGAAGGGGAAGAAATGGAGGCAGTGAGAGATTTCACTTTCTTGGGTTCCATGATCACTGCAGATGGTGACAGCAGTCACGAAATTAGAAGACGCCTGCTTCTTGGGAGAAAAGCAATGACAAACCTAGACAGCATCTTAAAAAGCAAAGACATCACCTTGCCAACAAAGGTCCGTATAGTTAAAGCTATGGTTTTCCCAGTAGTAATGTACGGAAGTGAGAGCTGGACCATCAAGAAGGCTGATCGCCGAAGAATTGATGCTTTTGAATATGGTGCTGGAGGAGACTCTTGAGAGTCCCATGGACTGCAAGAAGATCAAACCTATCCATTCTCAAGGAATCGGCCCTGAGTGCTCACTAGAAGGACAGATCCTGAAGTTGAGGCTCCAGTACTTTGGCCACCCTCATGAGAAGAGAAGACTCCCTGAAAAGACCCTGATGTTGGGAAAGATGGAGGGCACAAGGAGAAGGGGACGACAGAGGATGAGATGGTTGGACAGTATTCTCGAAGCTACTAACATGAGTTTGGCCAAACTGCGGGAGGCAGTGAAGGATAGGCGTGCCTGGCGTGCTCTGGTCCATGGGGTCACGAAGAGTCAGACACGACTGAACGACTGAACAACAACAACAAATGTTCAGATGAGTTCTAATCAGTGCTGGAGCACCATCCCTGCTGACTTAGTGGCTGGAGGAGCCCAGTCTATGTGTGCCTGGAATGGGCTTTCCTTCAGGCACTAGCCTTCAGGCATTCCTCTGTACCTTTCAGTTCCTTATGCTCCTCTGCACCTTTTGCTGTATCTCAGCTCTATTTCATTTGAAGCCACAGCTGTGTAGCAACTCCCAGGACAGCTCAATGGACTGGCTCCCGTGTTGCTTCAGCAATGTGTGAAGGAGGCACAGATGACTGTGTTACCTCTTACCACCTGGCAGCTCACACTGGTGTGGGAATCAACAAAATTATTAGAACAACTTCTAATCTAATCCTTATCTCCACTTAAAATGACCAGGAGCCTTGACAGTCACTGCCAGTCAGAGCAGGCAATACTAGCCTATATGGACAAATTGTTACTTGCTTTACCTCATGTCCCCACTGAACCACTTTGAACTGCAGAACTGGCACTGTTACAGGTACCACATGATATTCACTCTGCACCTGTAAGAAATTGATATTTTCGTGTGGCAGTATCCACACTTTGCCTATTGACATCAGGCAGGCACCTTTGCTGTACTCTTTTGGCACTTTTGTTTAGGCAAGGCTATCCAGATACAGCATGTAGAACATTATACATGTTTAATCACTCTTTAGCTTAGTGCTGATTTCAATCATCTTTTGAATGTTTTTAAATACCTGTTTCAACTGCCTTTTCTTAATAAATGTAATGGTGGGTTGTTGTTGTTTCGGTAAAACATTTATAGGTTTGCATCGCATGGCAGGATGGAGTCTCAAACAGAGATGTGCTTTCCCAATCCCACATTCCCAGCATGTTTGCACTCCTGTCTCAGGGACATCTATGCTTGCTTCATCATGTCCACAAAATAGAGGATGGCAGGATCCCCAAGGATGTGCTGTACAGGGAAGGGAACTGCCTTCAGGCACCAGGCCCATTGGCAGACCAATTCAGCGTTACAAAGATATGACAAGACATGAAGGCTGGAAACATCAACCCCACCATCTGGGGACCCCCTGCAGATGACCTCAGTGCTTGGAGACAAACAGCCAGGTCATGTATCCACATCAGTGACCAGAGGAACAATGATTAAAGGGAGGAGCATAGACAAAATAAATGGTGCATCTGCAGCAGCACAACTGGACGCCCTCATCCGCCCCAGCTGCAACAAAACATGTCTCTCCTGTATCCATCTCTACAGACACAGCAGGCACTGTAACTCTGCAACTGTAACTCTCCCCCAAAGATGCACTCCTTCATTGTCTCCCGAGACAGACAGATGCCAACAACATACAGGTTTTATTACAATCAAGTGGCACATAAATTTTGTGAAATAAATAAGCTTCTACACATTACTAACATCGAACCAGGCCATGGAAGTTTTATTCTCCAATTTTTCTTTCTTTTTATTCCATGGTGTGCTCATCCTCCCCTCTATTCAAGTATGCATCCACCCACCCACATTTTAAAACCCTGTCTAAAATAATAAGGAATTTAGTGCAGGCAAGGAACATTGACACTAAATTGCTAGCAATTTAAGGCAAAACCCTAAATAGCAAGCTAATATCTGTA
The DNA here is from genome assembly GCF_009819535.1 of Lacerta agilis. Taxonomy (NCBI): domain Eukaryota; kingdom Metazoa; phylum Chordata; class Lepidosauria; order Squamata; family Lacertidae; genus Lacerta; species Lacerta agilis. The sequence continues at coordinate 27,587,292 of NC_046322.1, forward strand.
AGACAGCTTTAATGGAATTGATGTGCTCCTTTTCTACATCTGGCATGAAATGACAGAAGGAAGAGCACAGAGCCTTGCATTAAGGGCTAATTATTAAACAGGAGGTAAAACTTACTAGAAGTGCATTATCATAATAGTGTCTCGACATCACACAGTGATTGAGATTTATTTTTCTAGCTTAGGAATGGGCAAAAATTCTGGACAGAATCTGACTACTACCTTGGCTGAAACAAGAGGCCATTATATATATTTTTAAAAACTACTTTCTCCACAGAGAGAGATTTAATCATTAATGATTACGCATCAAATCTAAATGCATAAGAACCCAAATCTGATCACTGTCCATAACTGAGACTGAATCTAAATAAAATGAAGGAGGAAGCCAAAAAAACAAATTTCACATTTGTCCTTATCATGCTCATCATCTTAATCTTAAAATTTAATTTAGGAACAACCCCACCAAATGTGTTCATAAGTTCCTTTTTTGTTTTGCATTGCATTCTTTCCAATAATTGCTTTGATCTATATTTGTATTTTTTTTAAAAAACAAATTAAACCCCAAGGCATATGGTATCATCTACCAGTTTATATTATAGGGCAAATTATACATATTTATCTTCATAACAACTCTCTGAGCTGGTAGGGTGACACAGGTTAGGAGTGCATGATCTGCCTCCAAGTTTATCCAGTAGGCTTCATAGATAAATGGGAAATTGATCTCTGGTTTCTCAAGTCAAAGTCCAACACCTTAGCCACACTGTGGGTTGCTTTACTTTAAATTTACAACTACTCTGAAAGTAGATGAGACTAAGAGTGTGCAACTGGCCCAAGTTCACCTGATCAATTTGCATTATCAATGTATCTTTCTAAAGCCATCAGCCTATAGGTACTATATATATGGTTAATTTAACAAAAGTTGCACATTAATCTTAGGGATTATCCACACCTCCATTTGCCCTGCCACTTTCTCCCGGGGAAGCCCAGTCTTTAGCGCTGGATCAGAACAAATGGCAATCATCTTTTCCACAGATTGACATTTGTTCCGAATTGGCACTAGAGGGGTTTTCTGTGGGAAAGTGTTGGGGCAAAGGCAAAACCACTCGGACCCATGACTAGAAAGCGCGGCTCAAGCAGAAAGGCACCTGGACCCATGCTTTCTAGGCATGGGACAAGAAGTATTGTGGACAAGTCCTTAGTCTTAAAATTCTAAGATATTCTGCTACTCTGCATTGCTTATCTCACTGTGACACCAGAAGACCCAAGTCAATGCCAGTGGTACCATGAGCCCACTGTCTTCAACCCAGCTCCATTCTAACATCTGAAGAGTTCAGCCAATTGCGAGCTGCACCCACTACCTATGTGTTGTGTGAACGAGCAAGGGCAGAATACAATTAGCCAGCAAGAAGTAAAAACACATTTCTCAAGGGTTGGACTAGATGACGCTCAGGAATCCCTTTCAACTCTACAGTTGTATAATTCTGTTTCTTTATTCATTTTATACCTTCTCTTTGATGAAATCCTTGCCTGGGTAGAATTCCTACTGAAAGAATATTTGTCTTTTCTATTCCTGTTAATTTTTAATTGCTTTATCAAAGCACAGACCATGTGCTATTTGTTTTTAAAGACCTTTTGTAATTGGATGTGCCACACAGAGCCAGTTTTCCCAGAAGCCAAGAAATATTTCCTAATAATAATAATAATAAAACTTTAATAGTGCTTATTGGCTAGTTTCTGCCCTTACAATGCAGCTCTTGTTTTCATTCATATGGAAATGCTGGAGTACTTTCATTGGACTGATGCGGTAACTGGCAGTATTTATATATGCTACTATTTCCTATAAAATATTTTTTTTTGTATTGTATGCATTGTGTCAGGAAACTACAAAATGGGCTGGTATTTAAGGCATACATTAGGAATGAAATATTGATAACTATTTCTGCAGTACAAATGCACTCATTAGCTAAACAATGCTCAGAACTAATAACTATTTGAAGTACAACCTGTTAATAATGTACCAAACTTCACATTTTTCAACACTCACCCTTGCACTGGGTTTCTGTGCCCTAAAATGTTGCCTTACACACTACATGACCTTGCATTCTGTAGTGTACTGAGCCAACAGCTTCAAGTTGCTTAAGAATTTATTAAAAAATTTAGCTGTCTCTTGTAATAGGTTTCTGGTCCTCATCATCATTAAGAAAAGCTAGACTTGATATATTTTTAGATTTCCAAAGTCTGGAATATAAACCAGCATTATGAAGCATTTAAGGTAGCCTTCTTAATCCAGAAATCTCTCAGTTCTGTGCTGCCCCTGTTGTAGCACAGCATGGCAAATAGGTGTTGTTATTGATTCCTTCTAGCTCTTCTTATGTTATAATATTGCATGGTGAATTTTCAGACTCTATTATAAAAGAAGAGAGAGGTGAACGCATCTTTCCACTTCTCAAGAATACTTTAAAAAGTTATAATAGACTTATATAACAGGTTCATAATGAAGATAACTGCTGCCAGCACTTCATCATTTAACTAGCACCCCTATTTATAGAAATCCTACACAAAGCCTTCTAAGATATCTGCAAAGCAAATTGGCATAATTAAAAAGAAGGGGTAAAAAATGGTGTTCAGGAAAAAGTCTTACCACATTTTGTTAAAGTGGCTTGAGAACTTTATTTCACTTCTGATTTCAAAACCCATTCAACATACCTGCTTTAATCTGCCCTGACTATAAAAGATGGGGTTGTAATTAAACTTTAGCTGAACAAGAAAAACAAATCACCATAATGTATATATGCTGCTAAGGTTGCTGACACACCACTGTGATTTATAAGATTGCACCCGAATGGGACTATTTTTCCAGGTAGTTATGATTTACTAGTTATGATTTACTTGCAACATGAGAGCCAGATGGCATTGCAGCTGTAAGCCTGCCTATCCCACCGAAGGATAAACAACCCAGTGAAATTCCTGGCAGAGTGGTACATTTTCTCTCCACATGAATTGAAGGTAAGAGGAGAATGGTGTCACTGAAGGGTCTTCCTGTTCTTTACCATTCCTTTTAAACGAGGTGCTAAGCAATTTACAAACTCCTTCCCTCAAATGTTTGCAGAAAGTGGTAACAACAAATGCAGATTATAATGTCCAACCAAAGCCAAACTGGTTGCAAGTTGACAGCATGAGTTTTTCATGTGTTTATGTTTATATCTATCTGTTTTCATATTTACAAAATGTGATCCAGATTAAGTCACTGGCCAGTTGCATCCCCGACTACAAAGGTTTCTTGTCAGCATGCTCTGTGCGACCGGAGTACTGGATAGCCCTTTGCACTCACTTACCTACACAGTAGGGGAAACGCCATGTCTCCAAATACATACAGAGACCCAAGTGTGTATGTTAGGACACAACATCAGATAACAGAATATTACCATTTACAGTGGTACCTCGGGTTACATACGCTTCAGGTTACATACGCTTCAGGTTACATACTCCGCTAACCCAGAAATAATGCTTCAGGTTAAGAACTTTGCTTCAGGATAAGAATAGAAATCGTGCTGTGGCGGCGCAGTGGCAGTGGGAGGTCCCATTAGCTAAAGTGGTGCTTCAGGTTAAGAACAGTTTCAGGTTAAGAACAGACCTCCAGAACGAATTAAGTACGTAACCAGAGGTACCACTGTAATCTAAAGACATTCTGAATGTGTTATTTTCATGAGTCCAGAACAGGGTTGGGGAATATGCAGCACTTCAAGATGTTGTTGGAATATCCCATCATCCCTGACTATTGGCCATGCTTGCTGGGGCTGATGTGAGCAGGAGTCCAACAACATCTGGGCTATTAGAGGTTCCCCACCCCTTTTCTAGCTGTCATAGCCAGATCTTTAACTTGCTCTTTGCCAAGCATAATCTTAGACTGACTGTATGCAGCCAGGGTGAGGACCTGTGGTCCTCCAGATGTTATTGGCAATGGTCTTCCAGCCAGCATTGGCAATGGTCCAGAATGATGGGAACACCTGCAGGGCAATAGGTTTACCATCTGTTATACTGCTGTTAATTCTGAGGTCTTAATTCACAGGTACCTGGAATGGTATTTCAGACTATATTGTGGTTCCACTGAGAAAGCTGAACAGCGTCACTGTTTGAACAGCATGTAATTCCCCACCCTAAGCTAATGACTGTAGCTTTATCTATCCTACAACCCTGTTCCTGGTCCTTGCCTCATTCTGTTTCTCTAGCCCTTCCTCCAGACTACTACACACTGGCCCAGTTTGTGCCCTTAGTGTGGATGAGCAAACATGCAGGTGCCTGGAGACTGCACACCTCCTCTGGTCGTGCTGTTGCTGCACTATTGAAAGCTAAGCCATGATTTGGCCTAGTATTATGTCTGATTAAGCCCCAGGTTTTGACTGCAGCTATGATCTTTTGTCCAGAAACCCATGTTTGCTCACTCTCGCATACTCATGGTTTAATGTAGCATTACATGTGAACCAGGACACTGTCTAGTTGGGGCTGATCTTTCATTTTGGCCATTAGTCTACCTCTTTCCCATTTTTTTTTCTAATTCTGTTTTTAAATGTTGATATTAGCTTTGATTTCATGAGTCTGAGATACTGTAGCTAGAAACTCAATATCCCTTACCGATTGTGACTGGTTCCTGCCTTATTTATTCCTCACCATTCTATCCCATCTTTCCTCCAAAGAGTTCAGGGTAACATGCATTTATCCCATTTTATCTTCAGAATTCTATGCAGTACATTGGGGTGGGAGATGATAACTAGCTCCAAGTTTGCCTACTGGACTTCACTGCAAATACAGATGTGACTCTGGTCTCCCTTTTATAAGTTGAATGCCCTAATCATTACGCCACCCTAGCTGTGTATATGTTTGATCTTGCTAAATTCTATGGGCTCCCAGTCCCAGGAACTCAAAATACTTCTGGCTGCTAACAGCCTAGTCACCCATTACTGTAAACAAAAATCAATCAGGTTCCCAGAAACAGTCTAAATTTTACATATTGTTTATCCAGAATATTAAAAAGCTGTGGGGTGGGGTGGATAGACACACAGTATCCCCCACCCTTCATCCTCCACTCCTATTACAAAGTCTTGTGGCATCTTACCATAAAGACTAACATTTATTATGGCATAAGCATTTATAACCTACACTCCATCCGTTGTAGTTCATGAATATGGCATAATAAATCTGTTGATCATAGCTTGTTTTTACTGCAACAGACAAATTAACATGGCTACCACTCTGGAAACTGTCACATTTAAATTAATTCATGCTTTTGTCCTTTTGGAATACATCTTTGCATTAACCCATCTTTCTGCTGCCACATCTTGGAATATTATATTTGAATAAATGCAGGCACACTTGAGGTGCATTTTCATGAGTAAGGCAAATGGCCTGACAAAGCTAAATGCACAGAAGCCTTCGGGATGTGCTGTACCTTTGACCCTGAGCTTCAGCATTGTAGCTGCTTGCCAATACTGTACGTGAGTGTGGTCACCTATGTGCATGTACCAGAACTTGGCCAGAATGGGAGGGACCTGTAGCAGGAATGAGTCACTGGGGTGCCATGGCAACAGCTCCTTTCAGCTGCATCCCATGTGCATCCGCAGCAGCATCTCTGCCCAGCACAAGCCACAGCTTTCCAGCACCATGCTCCCTTCTCTTCCGTTCAGAGCATGAGAGGCTTTTTGCCACTGCCAGCGAAAACAGCACCATGTAGGAGACAGAAACATAGAGCGCACTATTGATGCTGCCATTTCCTTACCCCTCCTCTTTTTGTGGCTCTTGCTGCTCATCTCCTGGGAAACAAGTGAAGAGATACCCATCAGCTGCTAAAAGTCCCTTTTGGGGTGGGGCAGTCAGCCACCCCAAGTTGCCCTTTAGGAGTCAGTCAGTCAGTCAGTCAGAGAGGGAGTAAGGTGGTAAACTTGGCACAGGCTAAAGTTTCAAAAGCACACACCCACACCCCAGTGGGACACCTCCCATAGCCAGAGGCCCTCCTTGGGTGGCCATCTCAAATTAATAGCCAACATGTATTGACGGTGTCTCACTGGGGAAAAGATTTGCCAGTCAAAAGTTTCTGACTTCCAGTGCATGATAGGCCCCACTGGGGTGGATTTTAAAAATGACTATATTCGTCCAAGCCTGCTTCAAGTGGTCGCCTTGACCCCTGGTGAAGCAACGGGACACACACACACCCTTTTTTCACCTCATGCCCCCCTCATGCACCAACCCGCGCCCCTCGCCTCCTTTACCTTGACGTCGGTCTGGCTGGTCTGAGTCTCCGCCTCGACGCCACAGCAGTGGTGCACCCCGCTCCTGCCTTCTCGGCCGGGGGGCTTCCTGCGCCTGTGGGCCGGGCAGTTTGGCGGCGGCGGCGGCGGCGGCGGCGGCTGCCGGCTCTGGTAGGCGAGGACCGACGGGATGGAGTCGGCCGCGTCGGTCTTGACGAAGAGGCCGTGCAAGGTGGCGGCGGTGCCCTGCGAGATGGTGGTGGTCTGATGCGGCGAGTTGGACTCGTCCGAGTCCCGGCAGTAAATCACGCCGCTCTGCGAGACGTGGATGCTGGGAGCGCAGCCCATCCCTCCGCTGCCGCCTCGCCGCCCGTCGCGCCAAGCAAGCCGGCGGGGCCCGCGAAGCTCCCCGGGAGGAGCTGCCCAGGCGGCCGAGAGAGGCCCCCTCAGAGCTTCCAGCGCTGTTCAGCCCAGCCTAGGGAGCCGCCGCCGGCCTGGTGCCGCTGAACATCGCCTCGCCTCTCACTCGGCACAAGCGGCGCGCGCCGCCCGCCTCAAGGCGCCAAGAGGTGTTTGCTTCGCGATCTCTCTACGGCGCCCCATCGGCTCCCCGCGACGCTGCTGCCTGCTTGGCGAGGCGGGAGCCCCCGGCCGCAGAGGGGCAGCTGGAGCCCGCCGCTGCGCTCCATCAGGGCATCCTTTCATACCCCGCTCCGGGAGGCGGGAGAGGAACCCGGAAGGCTGCCCTCCTGGGGGAACTTTGCGCGCTGCTGCCCGGAGCAAAGCCTGCCTACAGCTGCGCCGCCGCCTCGCTCACCTTTCGCGGCTGCCGCAATCCCGGCTGCTCCGGTCTCTAGTGGCAGCCTCATCTCTCCTCGCCCTCATCTCTCTCTCTCTCTCTCTCTCAGCACCCGCACGCAGCCCTGCGCGCCTCTCGCGCCTACGTCTGAAGTCTGGCCACAGGCAGAGCGCCGGGCTGTTTGGCTCTGGCAACCTGTTGTTGTTTTTTTGGACTCCAACTCCCATCACCCCTGACCATTGGCCGTGCTGGTTGGGGCTGATGGGAACTGGAGTCCCACCTTCATCCGGAGGGCCACAATTTGGCCAAGCTCAATGGATCGGCAAAAGGAAATAACGAGCTGGTTAACAGGGATATGTGAGGAGCACTGCTGCTTTACTTTCTCCATAGCAATGAATGGGAACCATTTCCTTATCGTAGGGAAAAAACACTAAGGTGCAATCCAGGGAATGGAATTTCTCTAGATACTATTGACCCCTTAGACATTCATTTAGGTAATATGAATGCCCATGGGGTAGAGTGGCATAGTGATAGCAGGTCATCTGTCTGGGCAGGGTGCATTTACTGTAGTGGTGCTGCCTCCTCCTTCCCCCTGAGATCTAAGGGTATAGAGCAGTATACAAATTAATTAAATAAATTATTATTATTATTCCTCCTGATGGAATGCCTATCTGAAGAAGGCTGCTGGTGAGGTGGGGGAAAGCTGCCTTATCCCCACCTTTTGCATAGCTATCCATGTTTGGGTCAGTAGAAAGAAAAGTTGATCCTTCTACATAGCAGGATTTGAGATCTCAGGTAAACAAATCTGCTGTGTTTGCTCCATACCACTAAATGTAAAGAGGCAATGCTGAGACAAATAATCCACAGGAGACCACATGGTGGGTGTGATGTGCATCTGGGTGCATGCACACCTAGCCTCTCACCAGTGATTCCTGTGAGTGCGATGGCATAAAAGGATGCAAATCTGGCAACAACACTTTCCGGTGCCCTTTTTCATGGTTCCTTTCACTTAGCTCTGCATAAGAGGCACATCTTAGTTCTTACTTTTACACACATTTTAAAAGCACTTAGATAAAAGTGCTACAAAAGTACAGTGTGTTCCTAATAAATGATTTAAGCAGATTCCAGACATACAATACAAATCTAATAATGATGGTATGTCAACAGCTATTCCGAGAAAGACGTAGGTGTCATAATTTCCAGAAAAGTAGTCATATTCGGCTGTTGTAGCAGAAGCAACAAAGAACCTTGTAGAAGCTTAAAAGCCAAGGTATAAGTTTTCATAGACCACAGTCCACTTCATCACATGCATAAACTGGAATCTTGAATTGTGTCTGTATGCTTGCTAATTCAGAATTATGTTTCATGCATCTGATGAAGTGGACCACGAGCCACAAAAGCTTATGCTATGTTAGTCTTTCAGGTGCCACAAGAATTTATGTTGAATGTGCTATATTGGATAACAAATTGAAGATGACGCAAACAAGTATCAACCATATTACACCCTATGATTGGCAGGGGAGACATTGTCAGTATTGCTACAGCTGGGGGCTGCCTGGTTGATGACAGGGTCTTTTCAGTGGTGGTTCTCTATTTAAAATGCTTCTTTATTGTTGATGTGTTTGCCATGCTGTATTCCTTTGAGAAGAAGATGGAAACATAAACTGGATAAACAAACAAAGTGAAATATCTCAAAACTCCAGCTGTGGTATAGCAGTACTCTGCTATTCTCTTCCAAGTCTTGGAAAATAAGTGTAACAATCTTATTAACACAGACTAAGATGGGAGATGAAGTTGTCTCATCTTAGTCTGTGTTAATAAGATTGCTACAGTTATTTCCCAAGACTTGGAAGACAATAGCAGAGCACTGCTATACCAAAACTGGAGTTTTGTGATCTGTTTAAGATGTATATTGACAAGATGGAAATAATGCAGAAGGAAGCTACTGAGATAATAATGCAGATAGAATGTGTGATTTATGAGGAAGTATTGAAAGAATTTTCAAGGTGTGGAATAGAGAAAGGACAAGTGAGATTTGTGGATGGATTCAGATATTTAAAAGATGGGAGCAATTGTCTACACTATCAACAGAGAGTTCAAATAAAATGGTCCCAGCAGTCAACCAGGTCAGACATACACACAGGATAACTCAGTTGGTTAGTGTGTGGTGCTGACAATGCCAAGGTTGCAGGTTTGATCCACGTAAGGGACACCTGAATATTCCTGCATTGCAGGGGGTTGGAAAGGGGGTCCTTTCCAGCTCTGTGAGTCTATGAGTCTATATGACCCTTCACCAGCCCAGCCCAGATGTGCCACCATTCAAAGCTCCCCCTGCTGGAGTCCCATATCCTTTTCAATGGTGGGCAGTATTGCCAATTTTGAACAGTAGCCAAGCTCAACTCCTGTCTGCAGTGGCTGTCTGCTGTTTAAGTTACCCAAAATGTGAGTTGAGACTGCTGTGATTTGGCTGAAGGCAAAGCACCTAGGACTGCAGGGGGTCCCTATCTGGGGATCTGATGCAGAATAGTGGATCTGCTACTTTCTAGGGAGAGTTTGAATGCATCCACTTACGCTCTGCTTGCCTATTTGTCAACAAAGCATATTTTGCTAATATGCTGTAAGTTTCCTTGCTTTCTTGCTCCCTAGGAAACAAAATCTGGTAATACTGCCCCTGGATTTTCCCATCACTCAGGGGAGTGAGAAGCATTTAACAATAGTTTCTGGGATGATTTCCCTTACAATGGTGAGATGTCTGTACAGAAACAGAAAGACAGCAATCAGTTAAAGGATCTGCATGGGCAAAATCCCAATACTGTGCAGTAAACAAAGCTCTCAGCAAGAGAAGCTTTAAAACAGCGTCTTTGTTGTTTTTAAGAGGTTATGTTGAATATTAGTTTTGCAGCCAGAAGCTGTAAGTGCACCACACACAATAGATTAAATGGCAGTCGCAAAATAATAATTAGAAGGACAACAATGGGTTATATGCCCTAGTGGATTTGCACTAGCAGAAAAGTGAATTCACTTATACAATGTAGGGCATCCAGTTTCCCCTATATATGGCAGTCTTCTAGGCCATGTCCCCTACTGTTTCACAGGGTCCCCCAAGCCACAGGAGCATCTTTTGAGGGGTGTGGATAGAGCACAAAGGAACCATAATCTATGTCACAATCATAGCAAGTAACATAAATATATCAGATTCACATGCAACACTTAATGCTATTTATTGAGAGGTGGGGAAATCCACCAACACTTCGGCAATGTTGTTGCTAGGCATATTCTTTTTGACAACTGTCAGATTTCAATAGCCCAAGGAGGCAGATAATAGCTACCCACGTTAGCTTTCCTAGTACGTAAAACGTATAATGCCACCTTATATTTGAGCAATAGATAAAACAAACCCTGAATCCAGCACCTGCGGGCCATTGATAACACTATTCATTTGTCCCTTCTGCTCAGCTATTTAGAAAAAAAGGCATTAGTATTAATATATTTACCATCAGAACTGTGGATTTAAAGGTGTTCTATGTTAGATCTCTTTGCCAACATTCCCAATCGTCTGTCACTTTAATTTTCCTTGCTCCTTAGCAAATCTCTAGCAGCTCTGTGCCATTTTTTCGTTACCTTCCTCTGAGGCAAGTCTGTCTCCTGGTGTGTACTTCCATTCATATTAGAAGGGATTCCTATGGCAATGTAGCACTCCAAGCAAAATCAGAAGACTGATGGAAATGGTTTGGCTCTAGCTTTTCTTTCAATGCCTATTTAATTTAGAGTTGGTTTGAGCAACCCGATGTAACAGCTTTTCATCTCAGGTGACTGAAGATAACCTTCTATTATATGCTTCCAGTCATGGTCAGTTATCTCTGCCCCTCCTACTCCCACCCTCCCTAACAGTCCTCCCCTCCAATGGAACGACTGGCTCTCAAAGCATCTCTCATTTATGCTTGAGCTATAGTAAGGGGAACCAGTGCCCTTTCACATGGTCACTGTTTCCTAGAGATACAATGGCACACAGCAACATTTTATCCAACAATACTACAGGCCAGTTACAGATTACTATCTTCATGAATTAAAAACCGAGCAGGAAAAGCAGTCCATTCTGGGTCATGCCTCACAAAGATCCCCATATAAGGAGTTTGTGAGAATACGTGTTACGATTGAGGGTGCTCCAACTATGGCATGGTGGCTGCTTTTTCACAACTGCACCCTAAGTTGTTCTGGTAACATGAAATAGCAGTATATCACGTAGGAAAAGCAGATTTCATAGGATTTAATTTGTAGCTGGACCCATCCCAAAGACTCCTGGTGGTTAATTATTGCCCACATGATCAGGACAAGGCCCTGGCATGAATGTTCTTCTCTCTGTCTCACTCAGCTATGAGAAGTGTGGAAACTTTTACTCTTGGGTTAAATTAACCATAGCTTCTCATGCTGTCCAAACCCAACAATCTGTGGGTTAAATATGATTTGTTTGAAACAAGTCAGCTTCAGACATGGGTTATGAAGTTGGCATGCTTAAACAAATGATAGCTAACACTAATCACAGTTTAGGGTTGGGACAACATGCTAAACTTTGGTTAATGGAAATTGAAATTGAATGCTTCTGAACTCCTCCTTGGCGCCATGCTGGGGTGCAGTTCCTTGTCATCACACTAAAAAATGGTTTAATATAACATCTGAGCACAACCTATATGTGTAAGGCAAAAAAACCCAACACCTTACATATATTAAAACTTTACGCTCCTGCAAAATAAAGGATTTATTCTGCCTGCTGCACGTGTTAAGATGACTTGGTTTTTATTGAGTCTGTTTCGGATGCATAATGAAGTTAGTTATGTTCAACTGACTGCAGCATTAACATTGTAAGAGTCCTTTTACATCAGGACAAGCAGAATCCTGATTCACACACCATTTTGCCAGATGCTCCTGGGTAGTTTACAAGCACCCCTCTCTGTTCATCCCCAGCATCTGGCAGGGCCATCCCAAACAATTTTGCTGCTTGAGATGAAGAATAAGGTTGTGTTCCCCTACCCTCCCATTCCATGCTGACTGGACTGACATTTACTTCAACATAGGTGATGAGACATCATCCTCCATCACATCTACAGGCAGCAGACTAGTTTAGAGGCACCCAGAAACCAAAAGTGAACAAAGGCACTCTTAGCCACCACAAAGGCCTCCAGGAGCAAACCTGGGGTGAAGAACACTCCTTGATCCTTCAAGCAGAATGCAACCCAATCCACTCAGACAGCAACCCCTTTCCAAACCATTTTAGTCTCTAAGGCGCCACTATGAGACTGTCTGCTGCAACAGACTAACAGGGTTATTCCTCTAGTGGTTGTTTCAGGTAATGGATTTTGTTTACCTACCTGAGATCTTATCCAATACAAACATTTGGGAAGTTTGCTTTTCACATTTGGAACTGACTTAGGGTTGTTTTTTCCTCTGTTTTTAACTTCAGTTTCCAGCTTGCCCAGTGCCCAAAGTAGTACTTACGTGTGGGCATGCAAAAAGTTTCTATGGGAGGCCATGCGTAACCTATTAATCTGCTTTTGTTAAACAATAGCATTTGTATCCTAATTCTGTAACCATGCATGAAAAAAAATGTACCTGGGTCAACACAGAGCAATCAACAGAAACGGTATGTGTAATAAGTCATTAATATTAATAAAACTCAGAGATCACGGAAGTGTGGGGAGAGCACAACACAACTGCCAGGGATTGTTGTTAACGAAACCTGCAACTGAATTTTTGTGTGTTGGAAAAGTCAATAAATCAAAGTTGTTTGCATTCAGTGGTGGCATTTTAAAAATCTGACCATTCCTGTAATGCTGACAGACCAATACACATCTCCACCTGTGTGTGTGTGTGTGTGTGTGTGTGTGTGTGTAGTTTGGGAAGAGTTTTGCAAAAGTCCATCAAATCAAGTGAAGTGTGCAGAGTAGCAGGAACACCCACAGAGCAGCCCACTTTGTAGAACAAGCCCCACAATCCAGGCCACACCTTCTTGGTGCTTGTGCAACGGAGATCCAAGGTGGAATCTAGACACATATAAAAAAACATGAAAATGCTTTTTTTTGAATGCTATGAAAAATATATACTGAATTTGCCATAGCTTACCATTGCCATCTAGTGTCACATTTGTATAATGAACTTTACACTTAAAACATTTTATTTGCAGCTGTATAGCTGAGTCCCAAGACAGACATACTCACTAGTACGGAGGGTGTAAACAAACAGGAAGCAACAGAAAGGCAGCCCTTTAAAAAAGAATGCATATTACCTACTGTTGCAGTAAAGTAACAGGAAGGGAAACAGCTCGGTGGCAGAACATTTATTTTTTATAAACAAAATTATATGGTGATGTCATGAAAAATATATCAAAGCGGTTTATAACAATAAAAAATAAAAAGCACAAAAAATTAAAACCAAAAAATGAAGGAGTTATTCAACCTAGCCCCAATAAGAAGGAAATAACTGGGTTTTTTAGCAGCTAATATGCTCCCCAACTTCTAATGGTCTAGCGTCCCATTCCTAAACAGATAATGGTGTTGTGGAAATCATTCTTCCCCATTTGCCTTTATTTGTTGGCAAACATGTGACTCAAGCAAGCAAGCCAAGCCACATATTACATGGAAAGGCAACCAGCCTTACTCCCAAAGTCACCAGCCAATCTAACCTAGGGGAGGAAAATCTCTCACTACCAACTATGGCACTGAACATACCCATACACCGGGTCTTTTAAAAATAAATGTTGCCTTGTATCTACCGGTAATCACCTTCAATGCTCTTAAAACTCTTCCCAGTGAGAGAGGAGGCAAACAAGACTTCAGAGGGCAGAATAACAAGTGGAAGCTGGTAAGATATAATACTTGGCCATGAAGCAATGCAAGTAGTTAGTCATTGTGCTCTGAAACAAAGATGAGGTCATTTGAGAAGTGCCAGTTGGTGACAAAAGGGCCTAACTGCCTCCAGATGTAAATGTCAACAAGCAACAACCATGGGTGCCTCTAGTAAAAATCAAAGTCTGGTTACAAACAAAGTGCAATTATTTCCGGGTGCCTGGGGTGGGGAGGGGGGGTTGTGGTTCACAAATAGCAGCAAGCCCTCTTTTTAACATCACAGATGGCTTTGGAAACGGAGGAGATTCTCAAATGCAGTTTTTGATGTGGCATGGAAGTCTGCTCCCTAATTAAAAGCAAAACAATTGGGTGTGTTACAGTACAAATCAGCCTATTTACTTCATCTTCATATTTTCTCAGGTGACTTCATTTGTCTGGAATTAAACCCTCTGTATTGTTACAGCAAGCTTTTGCTATTGCTGTTCATGTTCTTTAGAGATCACTTGAGATCTGCAAGAGAGGAGTGTGATATGAAGGGAAGGTGTGAAGGTATTACTTAGAGGCATTGTGACAATCAGGTTCCATCAAACAGGGCAAGGATCCTGTTGCATATGCATTACCAAGATGTGGATCTGGCAGCAGAATGGCAGGTGCGCAAAGCAGCAGAGGGACCAAAAGGAAGAGAGAGAAATTTAGGAGCACAGGTTACCTAGTGAATGAGGACAGACTCCTAAGGAGCATAGCGCTGTGAGTTTGGGGTGTTAAACTGTGTGCCAGGCTCCTCTAACCCCTGGATCCAACAAGTGTTAGAATATGATCAAAGCTTCTAATTCTTTGAATACCCAGGCCAGCCTCCTGGTGAGGTGATAACCATTAAGGTGATGCTGATGAGCCATTAAGAGGGATTAAAGGGCTCAGTGCAAGGTGGTAAATGGGTGGGAGCCCCTCCCTCAACAAATAAAGACAGAGTTTAAAGTAGAGAGTTGTAGAGGGGGCAGTGATGTGACCTACGGTAGAAGCAAAGTAGCAAGCAAAGAGAGAGAGAGAGAGAGAGAGAGAGAGAGAGAGAGAGAGAGAGAGAAAGCGTCATGCCGGATCTCTGCTTGAATCCAAGCCTGCAACTATGGGAGAAACAAGACCCTTTTGGGGTGTTAATGCTGTGGACGCCTCCAACGTAGGCTTAGGTTGTATATATGTGTTAAATAAACCATGTATCATAAAGACACCACAGTCTCCGTTGTGCTTCATTCCAAAAGGAAACACAAACCCTGGGTAAGCACCCAGAACCCCTGCAATCTTGCACCGCTCAAAGATTGGGGTGGTGTGCAACAATATATATATACCGATATTTGCTTAATGTGATTCTGCTAACATTGCAGTCCAGGCACCCTCTAGTGGGAAGATGCATCAATGAACTCATCCACACTACAGTATTGCTCCAGAGAGTGTTTGTCAGCTGAACATAACAAAAGTCACAGTACTTTTATGAGGACCAGTCAATATTCACAATGCCGGCTACATTGCATGCTTCCTTGGGGTGAGAAAGCAAGAGAGAAAAAAGTGGTGAGATATCAGACTTTAAATAAGGGCATAGTTCTATGGCAGTGCCCTTAGGTTGTTTTTGCAAATAAACATTCAGTTTTCAATACTGAATTTATAGCCAAGCCATGGCAGGAGAAGTTTCCTCCCCATTAACTTCAGTGGGAGGGAAGGAATTACGGTAGGACTGGTCATTCTGTCAATGACCTTCGCACCCACATTATCCTGACAGAGCAGGGGATATGGTGTAACTCAGCACACCACTATCATGGGGACATAAAGCCCAAATATGTAGACCACAACTCAGATGACAGGACATGGCACAGGGCTATATCTCTTCTGTGCATAAGGGGAAATGTTGGGGTAACTGGGAAACAGGGAGGAAAGGCACTTTGAAAACAAAAGGGGTACCTGTGTGAGGTGTGCAGAAACTTGCCTACTGTGCGAAGGTGACATTCACATTCATTGCTCTCCCCATTTTTGCCCCTGGCATGTGACGCCTGGAAAGTTCCCTAGAAGGGAATGTGGCCCTCACCTCTGGTGCAGAACAAGCTGTCGCCACATACACAGAGTTTCATTGAAACCCCAAAGATGCAAGGACCATGCAGACTCTTTCTAGCCTCTTCCTTCCCCATGAAGGAGAAGTGTGCACTCCCTCACAAACACCTGCTGAGCATCCAGGTTTAGGGCCTATGAGCCCTACCTGCTGGCTACTGCTGTATATATCTTCCCTTGAATCTAACAGGTCAGTCTCCCAAAGAACAGGATTGTTCCCACACCCTCTCCTTGCAGGCTAGGAGGCAGGGGTGCCAACTTGAATAAAATATTGTGGGGGCCCAGGTAAGCCCCGCCACGCATAATCAATCACATGATGCAGTGCATACACACCATTTGAATGGGAACGCTCATCAACTTTGTGGGGGCCCAACCCCCCTCAAACAGAGAGGAGTAGCTAGGGGGTGGGGGACACTGGGCGCCACACAGCAGGGGGCGGCACTTATCGCACTCAAGCCACATGTCTTTCCTGTGCCTGCAGGCTCCGCGCTGCCCAGGGGCGTTCCTAGCCCCTTGGCTGCCCGGGGCGGGAAGCCAAGAGGCACCCCTGGGGGCGGGGCGTCGCCGCGTGTGCGTGCGTCATGACGTCATGATGCACACACACGCGGTGACGCCCCGCCCCCGGGGAATGCTGGGCGGGGGCTTTTGGAGCCTTTTTGGGCTGCAAAGAGTTCTGAAGCCGCTGCTGTAGCACAAAGGGGGTGCTACAGCAGCGCCTTCGGGACTCTTTGCAGCCCAAAAAGGCACACACGGCGACACCCCACCCCCGGGGGATGCCGGGCGGGGGCTTTTGGAGCCTCTGCAGCCCGCGAAAAGCCGCTGGAGGGCGGGGGCTATTTTCGGCGCTGCCGGGGCAGAGCCGCAGGGGCGGCCAGCGAGGGGGGGTGACACCCCGACTCGCTGGCGGCCCCTGTGGCTCCACACCGGCAGTGCCGAAAATAGCCTAAAAAGAATAATAATAAAAAATAGTAGAAAAAAAGCCCAGTGGGCAGGGCGGCCCCCGATGTGTCACCCCCAGCAGGGGCGCTGCCCGGGCCCCCCGGCCCCCTCCGCCCCCCCTGCGACGCCCCTGGCGCTGCCTGAAAAAGCAACGTGGTCCTGCAGGGTGCTGGAGTGGAACGAGTCTCGGGCACTGGGATTCTGGTGCACCCTGCTCTGTCCCATGTCACGGGCACCTCTCCCCACCGCCTGTGCAGGGCACACACAAAGCCCCAGGCACCCAAGCGGTTAGCTACGCTGCTGCCCTCAATTTTTTTTGTGGTGGCTGAAGCACCCGCAACCTCTAGGAGTTGGCTACTATGCTAGGAAGGAAGCCCACCTCTTGACCACTAGCAGTGACCGGGATGCTCCCAGCAGTGAGTGTTTCTGTGGGATTGTTAGCCTACTTGCCCCCACCTTTGCAACATGTGAAAGTGCTCTTACCATGGAGCTGGAAGACACCACACCTGCTACCCTGCTACCTGTCATGCCAGTGCCAATTCATTGGCTGCCTCTATATCTGGGTAGTATATGGCCATTGTTGCCTGATCCCTGATCAATGGGCTGTGGCAATTCTTCCGGTGCTGTAGCTACTAGGCCAGCTTCAATGGCAACACAGAGTGCATTGTACACCGTTCAATACAGAGGACTGCATTTGCCCACCAGGCCTGATATTCCTCGTTTGTGATACAGGCAAAGAAATAGGCCTAAGGATGACTTATAGAGAAGATGGCCATAAAAAACCCAACAAGAAATAATTTGATATAGCTGCAGTTTAGCATCAAAACCGAACCAAGCTAAATTAAAAACAGCTTCACACTGTCATTCTTTCCAGCTATAAATTAGCCATTCTGTGTTTGTGCAAGAATTATAAGCGAAACAAGACAAAACCCAGGGAGCATTTAACAGCTGTTCCCTAATGAAAATGTGATGAGCGAGGCTGGGAACAAAGGGGGAAATTGATGAATGCACAGATGTGGAGGCCTATCCCCACCCCCACCCCAAGTATTTTGGAAATCAAATGATATGTTGTGTAGGCACGGCTAGCTGCTAAAGACAAAAACATCTCTCTTTCTCTCTCTCTCTCAACAAAACAAAGACAACCAACTGCTTGCTTGCCTAGACGACTCAGCAAGTATCCTGCAACCTGGGAGCACCTGTCTTTTCAGAGAGGCAGAAGAAGCACAAAAGAAGCACCCACAGCCATACCAAACATAAAAGGACATTCAACATACATTTAAATCACATGACTCTCCCGCCAAAGAATCTTGGGATGTGTGGTTGGTTAAGGTTGCTGGGAATAGTAGCTCAGTGAAGTGCAGTGTACAGTTCCCAGGATACTTTGGGGGAATGCCACATGCTGTGTGAGCAGTGCCTATGCTCTAGGTGCTGAGCCAAGAGGGACACCTTCTCAGAGCCTGGTGAGCAAGGCACTGGGTTTGGGGAAGGAGGCAGGAGGCTCTGACACTGACAGGGTCTTCGAATCCTCCCACCTCCTTTCTCAAAGCCTACTGGTAGTTACCGTAATGCTTTCCAAGCTCTGGGAAAGAGATGTAAGGGCTCTCGGACCCTGCCAGAGCCTCCCACCTTCTTCCCAAAACCCCACGCCTCTCTTGGTCTATGAAGATCAATGCTATCTAGCCTGTCTCCTCCAGCACTGCTACCTGCTTGAGACCTTGGTGCCGGAGAAGACTTCTGTCTATAGCCAAGCTAGACAGCACTGAGCTACATAAACCAATGGTCCGATGTGTTATAAAGCAGTATCTGGAGATGTTGGGATCATTGACCTCTAATACATTAATAAATACAAAGCAAGTGCTGTAGCACTGAGCTACAGCATCTTCTATTCATGTTTAGTTCTATTAATAATTAGTCGCCCTAGTTCCTCCTCCTCCTCCTCCTCCTCCTCCTCCTCCTACAATGTGAAGGAGGGCAGATGTAGTTATGTTGAATTTTAGAATTCTCTATGAGGCTTTCAGATTCCTTGAGGGTGCTTAGAATCCTTGCTGGATCTCTATTTAATGATCAAATAAATTTTGTGAAGTGTGAACTGCAGGTATGGTTTCATCAGGTGGAAGGTAACAGTGTTAATATATGTAGCTCTAGCAACCCAGGCAGATAGGAATACAAAACATTTCTATTTTACCTTAACTGTGATAAAATGCACGTCCTGATTCCGTAAGGCTGAGCAGCAAATATCCGCATGCTACAAATGGGAAACAGAGTCCTAGGCAGAAGAGCCAGTGATTTCATGAGTGAACAAGTTTTTGTATGCCAATGTCTAAAAGCCATTTTGAAATTTGTGTGCATGTTATGCAAATTGTGTTGTTACAGCCAGAACAGTTTTTTCTGCAGTAAACAGCTACATCTGTATGCATCCATTTCTAAAGACATGAGGAGACTTACAGGAGAGATCTGATTGGCCATGGTTCCCTAACATGTGCGTGTTCAGGGACATTCTCTTGAAGTAATTGATTTAAATATTTATAAACCACATTTTCATAAAATATCAGAACGCAGTAGACTAAAAACACAGTAATACAAAAAATAAAAATAAAAAGTCAACCAAATCAGATAAGCTAGTTGACAAAGAAACTCAGGTTTGAAAGCCTGTCTGAATAATGCAGTCTTTAGATGACATCTTAAAATGATCAATGATGGCTCCTATTGGCAAGGAGAACTTCTATTGGCAAGGAGTTTCACAGAGCAGGGCCTGCCATACTAGAGGTTTGGTGTCATGAACGGGCAGGATGACAGGGAGGAGGAAGAGAATCCCAGCGAGTGGTTTAGCTGGTATTGGGACACACTGGGACAAGCAGGGGATGGGGAAGGAAGTACTCACAGGGTGCCAGAGGATGGTGAGGGGATGGAAGTCAATGCACAGGAATCAGAACAGCAGGACCCATCACCAGAGCCAGAGTGGCCCCTGTCCTCACAAAGATGGCGGATCTGAGGCCTAGGGAGCAGCAGGAGATACACTGTAGGAGGCTGAGGGAGGCAAGGGCCCACAGCCCAGCTCCCTAGCTGGCCAGGTGGGGCTCACTAGCTCTGGGAGGGGGGGTGTGATCCCTCAGCTGGAGCAGGCTCATAACAGGTGAGAGTCACAAGCCTCATCAAGCCCAGATGCTGCAATCAGCATGCAAGGTATAAAGGGGAAGCAGAGCTGAGATGCTGTGTCTGTTCAACTGGCCATGATGATGGACCTTGGCTTGGATGCTCCTGGATCTCTATAGAGTGTGCTTTGGGTTTGACTCTGGACTGGCTATTTTGGCTGCTGGACTTCAGATTTGGCTACTTGGATTGACTCTGGACTGCAATTCCTGAGCTTTGGCCTTTGCCTATGTGACTTGACCCCCAGACTTTACATACTGACTTGCTGCCAGATAGACCAGGGTTTCAAGGCACTCAGCCCCTCGTAAAGGCCATCTGAACCTTAGGTGCATGCAGCATACAAGTCTGCCCTTCACCTATTCAATCCCCAGGTTCAATTCCTGACACCTGGTAGAAGAGCTGCTGCCAGTCAGTGTTGACAATGCTGAGCTTGGTTTGACACAGTATCGGGCAGCTTCGGTTGGAGTGGTGGTGGTGGTGCAGGAGAGAGGATCATAGCTCAGTGGCAGAGTATCTGCCTTGCATGCCAATGGTTTCAGGTTCAATCTCTGATATCTCCAGTCAGGGCTGGAAAACTATGAGACTCTGCAGAGCCATTTATGATATATGGGTTTGAAGACTGCAAAAAGGTTGGTTTGTGGAAAGCAAAAGAGTTGGCTGTTATTCTGGAGCATAAGTCTGTTTTGCACAAGTCTATATATAGATGAAAGAAAATCGGAAGTCTTTCTCTTTTCTTCATTTTCTCTTTTTCAGTTTTTGTTTAATAAAATGCTTGGTATTTGATGTTAACTTTTCATTTTTCTTTGTTTTTCAAGCTTCAATAAAAAAACTTCCATATTACAAAAGAGGTTAGAAGGACCTAGCCAGAGTTTAAAGTGAGGTTGCGGAGATGCGAGCTAGAGGAAAAGCAGCAAGCCGGAGAGAGAGTTGTCGGAGTACAGTTTGATTTGTTTGAATCCAAGGTTGCGACTATAGGAGAAGCAAGACCTTTTTGGGGTGTTAATGCTGTGAAGCCCTCCATCATAAGTTAGGGTTACCAGATGTCCCCGTTTCTCAGGGACAGTCCCTGGATTTGCAAATAAGTCCCCAGACAAATTCCATCCCCGGAATGTCCCTGGATTTCATCTAACGTCCCCGGGAAATGCAGCAGCGGCAGTCTCAGCAGCCTGGAGCAGTTGTCTGTGGCTGGCTTCAGGAGCTGCTCGGAAGTCCCCATATGATGGTGGTGCAGGGGCTCTAAGATGCAGCTTCTGGGCTGCCGCCACCTTCCCTGACCCCAGCAACTAAGCTGTGAAGGGAGACTTCATGCTGCCTATCGGAGGGGGCAGGGATCTCTCAGTTAGACAATGGGAAGCCTCCCTTCCCAGCTGAGGGATCCCTGCCCCCTCCTGCTTACACACAAGTAGGAGATGGGATGGGGCTGCTCCTCAACGTGTAGTATGTATGTATGACCAAACTGCGGGAGGCAGTGAAAGACAGGCGTGACTGGCGTGCTCTGGTCCATGGGGTCACGAAGAGTTGGACATGACTGAACGACTAAACCACAACAACAAATGTATTTATTTAAAGTGTCCCCGGATTCATTGAAAAAAAATCTAGAAACCTTATCATAAGTGCCTGGAACCCCTGGAATCTCACACCACTCAGAGATGGAGGTGGCATGCAACAGTATGTTGGCCATTATTGCTGTTGCTCCAGGAGAAGCATACTGGCATGCAGCAGTTAGCAGCACTCGGTGGGGGGGGGGAGTGGAAATCAAGAGCATGGAGGGATGTGAAATTGGAAAGGAATTGGAAAACATGATCAGAGAAGCTAAATTAGAATAAATCATTCTTTTTTAAAGATTCAATTTCATAGCAAGTTGTCTTTAGTTTCGCAGAATGCACCAAAGTGCATGGAAAATAAGGAGCCTGAATCAATCTATGGGCAAGTACGACATTGTATGGAAGTTGCTGAAATTGGACTAACATATTTAATTACAAAATGCTGAGTTCTCCCAACTATCTGAGAGTGTCAGGGATGACAGTGAGATTCCAAAACAATGGGAACAGTGAAGGGGAAATGAAAATATAATTTATTTACACATCCTGCTTTTGGCTGCGCCACGATACCAACCAAGAAGCAGAGGATTCTCCGCAAAATTGGATATGTATGAATTAGTCTAGGAAGATTGAAACTTTTGTCCCTTGTTGACAAAGGTTTACTGCAGGGGAGAAAGTAATGCAGTACAAACTCGCCATACAAATTATGACCCTTGTCTGCTGGTTGTAGCAATGCAAAGCTATTTTATTCAGTTTGCGGTAGGCTTTGTGAAAGACTTGACATTTTTAACATGTGCAGTTTTTCACTCTGATTGTAAGTCTTTCTGAACCAGCAGAAGCAACATGTTATTGTATTGTATTGCTTATTAATTGTGAATTGGAAAATTAGGGCAATTTGGAATTGGAAAATTGACTGAAGTCCTAGAAAGTACCGGTAGTCTATTTTCGCATGTTCATTTCACTTGTATTTAGTAAAGAAAGTTAGAAACTTTGAAACTGGCAAGTTTAATCATTATTAATAATAATTTTATTATTTATACGCTGCACATGTTGCTAAAGATTAAGTTTTTTTGGGGGGGGGGGTGAAATCAGACCATTCTCACAAGTGATAGATAACCAGTTGTGCTTGTCTGCCAGAGTAAGACATCAGCTGCCCACTGCTTGACCTTTAATTCTCTGGGAGCAGCAGGAAAGAAAGAGGATTTCCATTGGGTGAGTGGTTTGACACTGGATTTCACCATCCAGTTTTAAACAAGGATGCTGAACACTGATATTGAAGAAAGAGCAGCATAGTCCCAAAGTAAACAATGCCCGCCCTAACCAAGCTACTCTGTCCATGTCAGTATAAGGTGATTATGCCTACTGATATCATAGTTGCATCTAATGTTCTAGCTCCGAAGAGCCAACAAACTGGCAAATGTTCCTGTAATATACACAAACATTTCATGGCCTTTTAAACACATCAGAACAGAATGTTCTTCCACAGGTAATTAATGTAATGTAGACAATGAAAGGATACTCTGTTGGAAACTGAAGATTTGGTTTTGATTTGTAGCTTGATGCCATGCTCCTTACAACATGAATTAGAAACATAATTTCCTCATGTGTAGGAAACTGTCCAGCAACTGGTTCCAGCCCTCCCTTCTGGATAACAGAGAACAGTCTGCTTCATCTCCTGCCTATCACCTTTTCAGACGTTTGAAGACCACTATAATGAATATGATCCCGCAGCCAGACCATACTTTAAGTTCACCTTCAGACGTCCTGCTCACAGATAAAATCAATTAGATTGATGTACATGAGAAGAATGGCCTTCTTGGTTGTGGCTCCACTGTAATGAAACATCCTTCTGATTGCACTTGGTACTTTTATTACAAGCTTTCAAATGAGTCTTTAAAAACTATCCCTGAGGCTGTTTTTGGGCATCCGGAGCTGTTGATATAATTTACTGAAAACTTTGTTGCTATTTTGGTCTATGATGCAAAAGTGATGTCTCATAGTAATGTATGCTAATGTGATGTGCCTCTTTCTTTGGTTTGTGAAGGTATGGCCTTGAACGGCAGCCTTTAACTACATTAAACAAAATTACCTAAATTGTCAGTCAATGAGAACACAAACTTCCTGGCTAGAAGTTGCTCTCTAATTGTACATGACTTTTTGAAATTAATTACTTTCTCAATGGTACAGATACGTAAGTCCACCTAAAATGTCATGCATTTCAGATGCAGAAAACTTCATGTAGATGGGCACATAAGAAAATTGTATAAACATCTGTTTCTCTGCAACTATTCTGTTTATTTTTCATAATAAAAAATGTCAGGCACACTTTGAGAGATTTATGCATTACTCTGCAACTTCCTTCCTGGGGAAGCTAGACTGGCTCCCTCCTTGTTCTTATGCCAGCATGTGTCTTACGACCTTTTTCGTTCCAACAGGCTTTTGAGAATTGACTGCTTTTAATGAAAGGGCTGGTGCAGTGCTGTTCTTATTGTAATTATTTGTAGGTTTTAACATAGTGGTACCTCGGGTTACAGACGTTTCAGGTTACAGACTCCGCTAACCCAGAAATAGTACCTCAGGTTAAGAACTTTGCTTCAGGATGAGAACAGAAATCGTGCAGCGGCAGTGGGAAGCCCCATTAGCTAAAGTGGTACCTCAGGTTAAGAACAGTTTCAGGTTAAGAACAGACCTCCAGAACAAATTAAGTTCTTAACCTGAGTTACCACTGTATTTTATGTGTATAGTTTTAATTCTATTAATGTTTACTTGTTTTTTTCTGTGTTTTTAGTGATTCTTTTATTATTATTTGTAAGCTGCCTTGAGTCCCGTCAGGCAAAATGGCGGGAAACAAACAAATAAATACAGCAGTACAATAGTAATAAGGTGCATGGTCCTTTATTGGGTACAGCAGGAGCTTTCCAGATGTTACTATGGGTATGCCACAACTCCCATCAGCCCTAGCACACAAAGTCAGTGGCCAGCGATAATAAACACAATTATTATAATAATATCTGGAGGGCTAAGGATTCCCCACACCTTCTTACTGCATGGATGGCTTGCAAATTTTGAGTGAGGATTGAAACTAGATGCGTGACCCTTAACATTTGGTTTTCACACTTTTTCCCTAAGATGCACAGCAGTGCATATGTGAAAGCTCTATCTGGGTTTCCCCACCCCCCTCCCGCCCCCAGAGTACTGCAAAATAATTTTGAAATGTTTCAAAGAAGAAGAAAAAGAGCACGCGAGTTTTGAATGCCAATGAATTTTAGCGCGGAAACAGAAGACAGCACGGCTTCTTTAAGAGAAAGCACGTGATGTTTTGTACCTTTTAAGCAAAGCAAGATGGCTCTCTTCGATTCAGGGAAGGTGTTGGAATGCGCCGTGGTTTTGCTGCCCCGGACTTTCAAACGAAGGCTAGCTTTGCATCAGATCCCACAAGGTAGTCTGAAAAGGGGCTGGAAGGAAAATGACCTGGGTGGAGTGGAGACATGATCGCTCAGCCTCTGCTTCTAAATTGAGGTATGGACAGAGAAAGCAACTTGCAAGGCCGCCGTAGCATGAACCCGGACCAAGCTGAGACTGCCAACTGGAGGACGAGGATACAGAACGACCATAATCGGCGAATCCGAAAAGCAAGATTCTGCAACCAGTTTGCGACGCCCTTTCCTGCAGTGAGCAGCGGCGCGCACTTTGCGGCGAAACAAGCAAACGCATTTCTTTACTCAGAAGTAAGTCCTGTCGGAATTCAGTGGGATTTACTCCCAGGCAGCGGTGTGTAGGCCTTGGCGACCAGTACGTAGTTCTGTTTCTCTCGCAGATCATGAAATATCTTGCTGTGTCTTGCGCACGGTTAAATTGTTTTTTTTTAAAAAATATTTAAAACACCTGAGAATTGCGGAGTGGAAATATGCCTCTGAACACGTGCAAGTTACTTTTCCTTGCTATTCCTACTCAACAGCAGAGCGCTGTGCATAGGTGTAGCAAGGATTTTTCTTAGGGGGCGGGCGGGACTTGATTTTTTTTGGGGGGGGGCAGGACTTTTGTGGGGTGGGGGGCAGAACCGAAGTGATTGGTCAGTTAAGTATTCCTATTTTGTTTGAGGGGGGTGCAGCTGCCCCCCCCCGCTCCCCTTAGCTATGCCGATGCGGCGGTGTAACGTGAGTAACTCAGGCTAGAACACTTCCCTGTCCTGTGTAGTCTTAATAGCTCATGTTTCTCAAAGGTACGGAGCGGGGCGGAGCCACAGTCCGGAGCGTTTTCCCGCTTAGGTGCAGTGTTGTCGTGTTTCTGGGCAGCAGCGGAGGAAGACGCACCATTGTTGCTGCTGCAGGCTTTGCTCAGCCCGCTCCATCCGTGCAGCAAGGTGAGGTGTTGAGTGGCCTTCTAAGTGGTGAAAATTAACTACCAGGTAAAACTAATACTGTACATAGGAGTGTACTTCTGATCCGTTTTCTAAGCGCTGGGAGTTAACACTGCTACCTGGACTTGTGACATTTTTATTACTGCACCCCCACCCCCTAAGTGTTTTAGGATGGGATGTTGGAGGAGACAGACGTACTAGAAAAGAATCACTTTAAAGCCCATATGATAGTAGTTTGCAAGTACCTGCTGCTAGTTTGTCAGCCCTCGGACAATGTGGGCTCCTCTTAATGGGAGGTTTTCACAGCAATGGCTTGCTACAAGCAAGGATTTTAGGGGGAAGGGGTTGAACTCTGTAAACCTTGGGGTTGCTCTAGTACTCTTCCCTCCCTCCATTATCCTAATCACAGGAGTACACAATCTAAAAATACTTGCTTTCATTGAATGAATTTTCAAAGTAAAGCAAACACACTTCTGTGGGAACATTACTAGGCTCTTTCTTTCTGGCTTATGAGGGCATGGGTGGAGATTTCCCATAGTATGAGAGTAGCAAGCTTGTTAAGGTTGCGTTAGTTGCAGAAAGATTGAACCAAGATTGTCCTGGTTGCATAAATTTTATCAAGTGCTTTCTTAAATGCATGTGATTAAATGGCAAGTTATGGAGGTTTGAGAAAATAAGGCAGTTAAATGTACTGCATTTATTGGTTAAAGCCTCCAAAATCAAAACTGCAAAAGCAAGTCCTGTTCCTTTGACCTGTGTAGGAACTCTATTGCTGGTTGCATATATATTCCCCCCCCCCCCAAAAAAATCTAATGACTGCTTAAGGGAGTAGATTTTGTATTTATGCAAAGCTCCCATTACATTCAAGTATCTGTACAAGGAGCCACAAACTATTTGTTTTTTAGACAAGTCATACTATAGTTATTAATTCTTAAATGTTATCTTCTCTTTATAGGTTGACTGAGAATGCTGTGAAAGTTGGATCCAGAGCTTTAACACTAGAAATATCACGTTTTCATGCAAAGCAAAATGTGGACAACCCCCCCCCCCCCAATTTATTTAAAATATAGATGCTCTATGCTCTACCAATGGAACTATGTGTAAAACCTTGAGGGTGAAACTACTATAAACAGACCATGTGAATCCACTTATATTCCCATAAAACCTTTTAAGCAATGTGACTTAGAAATAATTTCATTCTCCTGACTTTTTTTTTAGCTACCTTGGATATGTGATCATGGATTTGTAGTTTCATTTTGGTTCCGCTCATGCCTATGGCAATCACACAGGTGTACATGTTACCTTGTTTTGAGAACCATTCCTAGATTTCACAATGAAAGTTAGTCCAACACCCTCTTACTGAAAAGCTATAATTATGTTATCTACTTTAAGGTTGAGGATTCTTGGAAAGTTTGGGTGCAATTCAGCAGAAGAGGGGTCTTGCATGGGTTAAGACAGTTAGGTACCTCTAGATTTCCATACTGTCCCTATACCTTTAACCTGTTGAGCTGATCTTTCCCTCTGTCAGGTACCTTGTGATGTTAGAATATTATGAGATGACACTTCTCTCTGCCCTGAAGTTAAGAAGTCATTCTGGAACTATCTTCCGAGAGATCAAAGGAGCCAGCATGGCTGCTTTGTTCTACTATAGGCTAGTTGGGTAAAAATATTCCTAGTTCTAGTCTAAGTATGTATTTCCTACAATAAACTACTTGGTTACTTTTTTTTTTTTTTTTACAAACAAGCATCTCTCTGTGTGTGATTGCAAGTTAAAAGTCTGCTCTCTAACCAAGATTCACTCTTTTGAACTCTGCCTTTACATACTAAAAGGGTTTCAGTAGGTAACCAGAACCAAATACCAAAACGAATCGCTGTGTATACTTGCATAAAAACCAGGTAGCTGCTGTAATAGGATGATGGCCCTAAGATTTAAAAAGTCCATCTTCATGTGACTCAAATGTTAAACATAAGTTGCAATCCCCTCTAACAGTAAGTATCCTGATTATTTCAATAATTATGGACTGTGTTGCATCTAAAACATAAGAGGGAGGGGAAGATGCAGTACAAATTTTAAGTAGCAGCACTGTGCAATTTTTCAATATACTGGCCAAAATCAATTTCAAAATCACACCACGGCAACGATTTTGACTCCGCAATACATCATTGCTCATGTGAGGGATAGCCGGGCAGCTGATTTTGAGGCACTGTCAATATTGCATGATCTCAGCCAATGATCTGAGTTGCCTTCAGAGAGAACAGGGCAGCCGCCATCACTGCTGATCTAAGCTGATTGGGAGGCATTGGCTGAGGCACCGTGGCACTACCTTCCCCTGGCACTGAGGAGGAGGTGGTGTTTTTCTCAGTCAACAGGAAAGCAGCCACCACAGTGGACAAGCATCTTTGCTATGGACAGACTGTGGCTTGATGCACCCCATCCCCTCCCACTCAAACCATGTGGTGGTTCCTCTCCCCCCCCCCCCAACCCTACACCTGATCTCCAATTTCAGACATCATGATATATCGGAATATCATGATGTTTAGCTGCTGATATATCAAGATGTTGAAAACCAGACCGCTCAGTTCTATTAAGTAGTTACTAGCATTTGGGAAGCTGATTATGGGTAAAATGGGAGTGAGTCCAAGTGAATTCGGTGGGACTTATTCCTGCTCAGACACGGTTAGTATTGCAGTCCAAGACATTTCTGATCAGTTAAACTGTTAACTGCAATCCTTGTCAGTCTAACTGGTTTTATAAGGGATGGACTGAAACATTAAGGATTAAGGCTTAGTCTCAGAACATCCCCCCCCCAAGCTATAGTTTAAAGTCACTGAATCTCATATTTTTAAAGTCACTCGAGTCTCCAGAATAGCAGAGGGGAGAGCCTTCCATGGAGTAGTCAGTTTAATTGCTTCAGCATCTTATCTTTTAACTGAGTACCGTAAGTCAGTGTTTTTCAACCACTGTTCCGTGGCACACTAGTGTGCCGCGAGATGTTGCCTGGTGTGCCGTGGGAAAAATTGAAAAATTCAAGAGAATTACTTTATATATAGTCAATATAGGCACAGAGTTAATTTTTTTAACATTTTGTAATGGTGGTGTGCCTCGTGATTTTTTTCATGAAACAAGTGTGCCTTTGCCCAAAAAAGGTTGAAAAACACTGCCGTAAGTTATGCTATGGTAAGGTATACACCTCTTCAGCTAACTGCCAGTTTGAATGGCTCTTGGAAATCGTTTTGCTCTATCCAGAAATACAAGAGATTTATAAAAATGAAGTTTAACTGCCTTTTGCCTAGCATCTTCATGAATTAAAGTTTTACACCACAAATGTTGAAAGCACTGTTTTATTAACATTCAATAAATAAGTGTTCAACCTCCACCATGAAACAGAAGAAAACCAAGATTCCTGGCCTAAACTCCATTGCCAGCAATGGATACAGAACAGGTGCAACAGGTTAATAAATAATGCTCATCTGCTGAGATTCGAAGCCACTCCACTGATTTCAAAACTGCGTATTTCAGAGTGGCTTGAAGACTTACATAGTAATCAGATAGCAGTTTATATTTTAGGACCAATTTACACTTTAAGAATAATTGTAGTACAGAACTCTTGGAATGCGGGTGGAAAAAAATGCATGATTGAATATAGTTCTCTTGGAACTCAATGCACACTGAAAAATTAGGCTAGAATTGTATGCTAACCTTTCAAGGAGAATTCTTGAGTCCAGCTAGGAAATCTGCAATCAGTCACAATCCTCCCATATAAATTCTGTAGTAACAATTCTTAAAAGTGTATTACAGCTTTGAATATCATGGCAGTTTCTGAACATGCTACCTTAAGACTACAACAAGATTAATACTTAACCCTCAATAATGTCCTTCACAGAAGAAAATAAGGTTGTTAGAAAATCTTGGTTAATTTCATATAATAGGAGTGAAGTGATGAAGCATATCAATAATGCCCCCTTTTCCTACAAAAATTCTCAGAGGACTTTGACCATATACACAAGGCATTTTTTGCATCAGTTCACACATTTCTATGAGATCCAAGAATAGATTAATATATCAATTCACTGACTAGGTGGGTTAAAATGTCTTCCCTCATAAATTACCCACAAGTTCTGAAAGTTTAATATCAAAATCCATTCAACCAAGTCCTGGGCCAGTCACACGTTTTGTTTTAAAGAAAATGAAAACATAAACCAACCGTGTATTGCAGATAACTAGCCAATACATCAGTTTTAGAAATATACAAATAACCCAACTTCCATTTTAGCATAAAATAAAAATCTATTTAATCATGGTAACATTAAACTCTGAATGTCATTCTGCAGTTTCTCTAACCCAAGTCAGATCCTTTGGTGCATTTTTCTGTGTTTTAGGCTCCTGAAATTTTTCTGCAAATCTCTCTCTTGCTTTTTCCCAGTTCCTTCTGTTCTTGGTGCTGATGATCTGAACCTCTTCTGCAGATGTAGGAGTAACTGAACCTAAGCCTGCATGCTTTCTGTGCAGCTGAAGTTTGATCTGCCAGAAAATGAATTCTTATAAGTATAAATTCAACAAATAATATGCATTCAATAACTTAATATCTTGAAAAGCTTGAGAGAAGCACATAATGAAGAAACCTGAAAACTATGTTATCATGCTAAAGCCAGCATCTGTGATGCAACTGACACTTTTAGCAAAGCTTGCCCCCAAAATAAAAACAGAACACAATTCAAAATGTTGGTGCTGACCTTTAAAGCCCTAAACAGCCTCGGTCCTGTATACCTGAAGGAGCGTCTCCACCCCCATCATTCAGCCCGGACAGAGATCCAGCGCCGAGGGCCTTCTGGCTGTTCCCTCATTGCGAGAAGTGAGGTTACAGGGAACCAGACAGAGGGCCTTCTCGGTAGTGGCACCCACCCTGTGGAACACCCATCAGATGTCAAGGAAATAAGCAGCTATCCTATTTTAAGAGACATCTGAAGGCAGTCCTGTTTAGGGAAGTTTTTAATATTTAATGCTGTATTGTTTTAACACTCAATTGGGAGCCGCCCAGAGCAGCTGGGGAAACTCAGCCAGATGGGTGGGGTACAATAAATAAATAAATATTATTA
Source organism: Lacerta agilis (assembly GCF_009819535.1). NCBI lineage: Eukaryota > Metazoa > Chordata > Lepidosauria > Squamata > Lacertidae > Lacerta > Lacerta agilis. Next base: position 27,618,350 of record NC_046322.1, read on the forward strand.
TTAGGTCTAAACCTAAAAGAACAGTGGGATTAACAGGTAACAATATCAGTCACACTATTTTATTTTACTTCCAAATGCCCACTTACACAACAATTTTCTTGACTGAAACAGCCGGTGCCTTTTCTTGTACACAAACTCTAGTACCTTCAATTCTCAAAAGTATGTTTTTATTCAGGAAAGCCATGAAAGAGTAGAAGAGGTCAAATAAATTATCTAGCTGAAGGTACACGTCACAAGCTAGGAACTTTACCTGCACCACAGTGACAGGTACTGGGGGGATTCCAATATTTTCTGAGTGGAATTGCTCCAAGAACTTAAGAGTCCTGCAGATCAGGCCAGAGGCCTGTCAAGTCCAGCATTCTGCTCTTACAATGACCTAAGCCGGAAGTCCACAAGATTGACCGGAAATAGCATGAAAGCAATGATAGTTCGTGGTGTGTGTGTGTGTTTGTGTACTAGGGGAAATTCCCCACCAGTGAACTCAAACCTCCTCACAAGTAAAGTGCCCTTTGCAGTTCACTCAGCTTCTTTCTTTAATATAATGATATGGGTTCTTTTGATGAAATATTAATTGCCCATTTGAACAACAGAGTCTGTAAAACTTCCCTCATATCCAGGCTTTCCCATTGTTGGGTGTTTGTGTGTTGCCTACCTCCACTCAAGCCTGTTTCCTAAAACAAGTAGTAGCAGCAACCCCCCTCCCCTCTCATCTAGCACAATTTGCAAGGAAAAAATCTACTTCCTGTTTGAGCTCACCTGAATTGGGGGAAGTGGTTCGCTGAAACAAGCCTGAATCATAAGACATACCTGAAATAGTAACTGATGGTCCCCCATTTTACTACAATATGTATCAATGTGCATTAATAAAATACCGTAGGTTCATTAATCAAAACTTCTACATCCAGGAAAACAAAATAAAAACCCCATCAAAAACTACTAAAAGCAACCTCAGAAGTCCCACAAAGTTCAATGACACTTCAAATTGTGCATAGGATTGCAGTGTGAATGTACTCCACAGCACAATACTATTAAACAAGTAATTATCACTTGTTTCAACAGGGTTTACTTCCAAGGAAGTGAATATAGGATTGCAGCTTTAGTCTAAGCTTTGCGCAATATATACATTGAAGTAGACCTACCGGATCCTTCATTCCGCCACCACTCTTTCCGAGCCCATCTCCTTTCTTCCATCCCATCTTTTCCATCATTTTATGACCTTTGTTGCTATCACTAATTTCACTTAAAAAAAAAACAAAAAAAAACTTTTACATGGGAAGGAACTACTTACTTTCTTACATTTTGAGACAAAACTGTTTCTCCTACAGCCAAAATACCGGTAAGTGAAGATACAGTTGAAACGGTTCAGTGAAATCTGCTTATCCATAGTTTGTTTATATCAGGACCTAAATATGTTTCTGCCTGGTAGACTATTTACTAACAATATAATACTAGCAAACTCTTACCTGGCATTTGCTCAAGAATGCGAAGAAACCAAAAAATCAGTGCCATTTTGAAATCGGAGGCCAAGATCAATGCAGTTTTTAAAAGGTTCAGTTCACTATCTTGATTCAAATGGCATCCAATTATATCCATACACAGACAAGAACCTGCTCTTTAATCTCAGAAACCATAATGCAAAACCATCACTATACTTTTTAATGTCTGCTAAAAACATGCTTATTTAGACAAGCCTACTCAGATGCACAAGGGACGCGGGTGGCGCTGAGGTCCAAACCACTGAGCCTCTTGGGCTTGCCGATCAGAAGGTCAGTGGTTCGAATCCCCGTGACGGGGTGAGCTCCCATTGCTCGGTCCCTGCTCCTGCCAACCTAGCAGTTCGAAAGCACGTCAAAGTGCAAGTAGATAAATAGGTACTGCTCCGACGGGAAGGTAAACGGCGTTTCCGTGCATTGCTCTGGTTTGCCAGAAGCGGCTTAGTCATGCTGGCCACATGACCCGGAAGCTGTACGCTGGATCCCTCGGCCAGTAAAGTGAGATGAGCGCCGCAATCCCAGTCATTCGTGACTGGACCTAATGGTCAGGGGTCCCTTTACCTTTACTCAGATGCACAGAAAGTTGAGGTAATTTTAACAGGGTTGTTAATTTTTCTTAATTTTGTGTTATCTTTTTGTAAACCACTTTGAGGCTTTTTTTACAATCAAGTTGTGTACATTTTTACGTTAGTAAATAAAGTTTGATTACAATTATTTTAAGAGGTGTTCAAGTGCACAGTGAATAGATAAAACAACTTTCAAAAAAAGATAGTAAATTATATGTGGTTTAGAGACCTGGAAGTAAGCCATGTGAATAACTGCATTGCATGTGTGACAGATTAACACATTTCTAGAGATATATATACTCACAGAAAACCAACCAACTAGCAACTTACACATGTACAGAGGCTGGAGCATCATCTCTGTGAAAGTTTCCTTCACTTCCAACTGTCTCACGGCGTTTTCCTGCTCTGTCTTTGTAGTTTGGGTTTTTTATAACTTTTTCATTTTCATATTCTGTATTCTTAAAAAAACAAAAACAACCACCAATCAACCCCATGTTTGGAAACTTATTTGTTTCCAAACAATACATTTAACAGTAAGGCACAGGCAATGGGAAAAACAACTCATACACATTTTAGGTGCATATTAAATACACTCAATTCCCAGCATATTATACTGTAGTTTGATGTAATTCTAGAAATATTCCACCGATTCCTTTGAAACCTTGCAGTATAGAAAAGGTGCAGATACGTGCAGCAAAAATGATTGGGACTTGAAACTACAAGGTGAAATTACTAAACGCTTCTTAATTGAGTGGAAAAAATGACAGCTAAGGGGGCAGGGGAACATGGTAGTGTTTGACATATATATACACACACAGAGAGAGAGAGAGAGAGAGAGAGAGAGAGAGAGAGAGAGAGAGAGAGAGAAGTGAGTTTTTCTTCCTCTCCCCCAATACTAGCAACCAGGCCATCCCATGACGTGACAAAAAAACCAGAACTATTTCACATAATGCACAATTTATTTTTCTAATTTGTTGCCACAAGCTGTAGCAATGGCTACTAGCTTAAATGTCTTTTAAAAGGAATCAGACAAATGCATGCTGGGTTTAAGAAACCTCTGAATTCAAATGCCACTGAGTACACAGCAAGAGATGGCTATTGCCTTTGTGCCCTGCCTTGAGAAGACAATGCTGGACTAGATGGACCTTTGGCCTGATCTAACAGCGCTGCTCCTTTTTTAAAGTAGTTTTTTATTAAAGGATTTTCATAGTTAATAAGGGTACATACATGTCTGTTTCCAATTCACAGAGTCCTTTCTACAGGTCAGTTACATTCGGTGTGAGACACTGCTATTACAGACATTGTGACGCTGGGGGGAGAATGGGAGTACTGATTTTTTATTCTTTTGCTTTTGGTGTCAGCGTTGCAAGAATAGGTTCTTTATTTATCTGTTTATTTTTGTTGGTGGTGCGAGAGGTTGGAGAGCCCAGAAAATGGCTGGTTGCATTTAGTTGATTGCAGTGAGTTTGTGTGTGTGTGTGTGTGTGTGTGTGTGTGAGAGGGGGGGGTAGAGCTATTCTTAACTGTGCACATGAAGGACTGCTTTGAAATGCAGCTGTATGTTAGCAACAACAGTTGGGAAAGACCCTGCTTCCAATCTAGAAGATTGAGTTGTCTTCTCTTTGACAGTGTGTCGTCTTTGGTACAACTGCTGTAAAATTACCCTGAATACACAGGCTCAATGAATTCTACTCTTGTATTTCATAAGACATTTCATTCCCATCTAACCAACACTTGTAACTTCTACAACTAAAAATATGATACAGAATACAGTAAAAATATTTTTTTTAAAAACCTGTATTTCCCCAAATCCAGTAATTTATCAGACAACTTTTGTTAAAAAGAAACTTACCTGCAAGCCATACTTAACACGAATTTGTTTTAATGCTTTTCTTCTAACCAATTCCTTCTCTTCTTTTGTCAGAACAGTGCAAACTGAAAGAGTACAAGAAGATGATTTAACTAAGAAAGTCAGTAGAGACCCATTGGCAGATGGGAATTCAACTAGAGGAATTTTTGTGCTATGCTAAGGCTAGTGTGCTAATTTACTTGTAGGCACAACAGCACTTTCAAAAGATCTTAGTGGTTATTTAAATTCAACTCCTAGGCATACCATGGGTTCCCTATTATCTAAACTGAACAAGGAATCTTTCTAAATCGGAGGGCCATATTCACTCACAGGTAACCTTCCAGGGGCTGTGCACCAATTGTGGATGTGGCCACACACACACGGCTCTCCAGCCTTCCTCCAGGCAAGCAAAGGGTATTATCACAGTTCAAAAATATATTCCAACTTGGTATGGCTGCACTAGAGTGCAGAGCAGAGCCAGTGAGAGGCAGAGAGGCCATGTATTTAGTCTCTGAGTCCAAAGCTCCCCACCCCAATCTAAATAATGGATCATCATCTTCAGCTTTGGGGGTTTGCAATAAGTTTCATGTCAAACTGCCAGTAATCCCTACACACTGCATATTGGGAGGTAGGGCACAGTACTCCAGGTTGATATATAGCTGTAAGAGTACTACGCTGAAGGCTGTTTGGTATCCTCATTCAGTACCGAGAAGTGTATAAGCCAGTGATCAGTGCTTCCCTTGCAGCTTGCCTTTTCAGGGCTGAGTACCTCTCCCCTCCCAGCACAGGAACATAGGAAGATGCCTTATACAGAGCCAGTCTACTAGTTCATCTAGCTCAGCACTGTCTACACCGGGGGTCGGGAAGGCGCGGCTCCGGAGCCGCATGTGGCTCTTTTAGAGCTTTGCCGCGGCTCCGGGGCGGGGAAATGGTGGGGGGCGCTGCGCCTGTGGCCCGCCTGCGCCCCCCTGCCTGGCTTTTGGGATCGGCAGCAGGGCGCGGAGTGGTGGAGAAAGCAGCATCCCGGCTGCTTTCTCCACTCTGCGCCCTCCCGCCGATCTCAAAAGCAGGCTTTTGGGATCGGCAGCATGGCGCGGGGTGGAGAAAGCAGCCGGGATGCAGCTCTCTCCACCCCTCGCCCTGTGTGCCGATCCCAAAATGGGATCCGCGGCTGGGCGCAGGGTGGAAAGAGCTGCATCCCGGCTGCTTTCTCCACTCTGCGCCCTCCCGCCGATCTCAAAAGCAGGCTTTTGGGATCGGCAGCAGGGCGCGGGGTGGAGAAAGCAGCCGGGATGCACCTTTCTCCACCCCTCGCCCTGTGTGCCGATCCCAAAATGGGATCGGCGGCTGGGCGCAGGGTGGAGAGAGTTGCATCCCGGCTGCTTTCTCCACCCCGCGCCCTCCCGCCGATCTCAAAAGCAGGCTTTTGGGATCGGCAGCAAAGCGCAGGGTGGAGAAAGCAGTGGGGATGCAGCTCTCTCCACCCCTCGCCCTGTGTGCCGATCCCAAAATGGGATCCGCGGCTGGGCGCAGGGTGGAGAGAGCTGCATCCCGGCTGCTTTCTCCACTCCGCGCCCTCCCGCCGATCTCAAAAGCAGGCTTTTGGGATCGGCAGCAGGGCGCGGGGTGGAGAAAGCAGTGGGGACGCACCTTTCTCCACCCCTCGCCCTGTGTGCCGATCCCAAAATGGGATCCGCGGCTGGGCGCAGCGTGGAGAGAGCTGCATCCCGGCTGCTTTCTCCACTCTGCGCCCTCCCGCCGATCTCAAAAGCAGGCTTTTGGGATCGGCGGCTGGGCGCGGGGTGGTGGAGAAAGCAGCCGGGATGCTGCTTTCTCCACCACCCCACGCCCTGTGCTCATCCCGCTTGCTTTGAAGGGAGCTGGGGACAGGGGTGAAAGCTCACCCCTCCTCCCCAGCTCCATTCAAAGCAAGCGGGGATGAGCCGTTGTGAAGGGGTGCATGGTGCCCCTTCAGAGCGGCTTATCCCCGTTTTTTTAAAGGGAGCCTGGGAGAACACCCATACACCCCCGTACACACACGCACACACCTTGACTTGATTCAACACACATACACACCCCCTGAGTTTATTCAACACCCCCTTTATTTGATTCAAAACAAACACACACACACACACCCCTACATGCACACCTTGACTTCATTCAACACCCAGGAGAGCAAGCCCAAGCTTGCTCAGAATACGAGAGGGTTTTGTATTTGGGGCATCAAAAGCAGCAAAGCATACATGCATTTGGGACCATATGGGGTGCATCTCTCTCCCCTCATTAGAGAATAATAACTGGGACTAGCCATCAAAAGTCACAGATCAGACATGCTCATATTTTTCATTGATATAGCAGCTATAGCAGCTGACTGCACGATCCTGTATATATAGCATTAAGATAAGAAACAATATATGCAGTGTTATATTTGTTTTAAATGTCGCAATGGTTTTGCGGCTCCCAGGTTTTTTTTTCCCCTTTGGAAATGGGTCCAAGTGGCTCTTTTTGTCTTAAAGGTTGCAGACCCCTGGTCTACACAGACTGGCAGTGGCTACCCAGGGTTTCAGATGGGACATTCAAAGCTATACTAGAAGATGCTGGGGATTGAACATGGACCTTACGAATGCAAAGTAGGTGCTCCACTGCTGAGCGATGGGCCTGCAAGCACCATGAGATGAAGTCCTCTCATTGCACTTGGGGTACCAGGAGCAAACTGCAGCTCTTTAAATGCTCCCAGCTGACCTTCACTTTTTTCAGTTGAAATGGGAGTTGCAGAAAAGTAGGACGGGGCTGAATGTTGCCCAGGTCGCTATCCCTTACCTAACTATTCTGAGTATCTGATTGGAAGATGGTGAGCTAATTTAACTTGAAACAAAAGATGAAATTATGAAGTCTGGAAACTTTTGCATCTTAGATTTAGTTTGCTTATTGGAAATAAGACCACCTTTAGGCTGAAGGCAATTTATTTTTAAAATGCTTCAGCAGTGTAAAAGTAACAAAAACGTCTAGCCTTTTTCCAAGTCAAGTCATTTGTTTTGTTTATCTACTTCAACTTGGGATCAATCTTTTTCCTGGAAACTGCCAGTACATTAAAAAAACAACAACAAAAAAAAACTCAAGCCATTTTTATAACTTACTCGAAGATTCACTTTTCTTATCAAGGCGAAGATGGGCTCTGACTTGCCCCGGTTCACATCCATCACAGGTTTCACTCCCAGGGTGTATGTGAAAGGATAAAACCGTTTCCCCAATTTTCACTTCATCACCATGTTCCAGAACATGAGGTTCGCTCTTTGTTTTAGGCTATAAGAAAAAAGGGGGGGAAAGCTAGACTGCAGATAAGTGCTGATAAAAGGTTTCTGTACTGCTGCTTCAGAGAAAGATCAAAGGGATCACAAAGTGCGTATAAGCAGTAGCAGCATTATGGGGTGGGGGTGGGAAGGGCAGAAAGGCTAAAAGGGGAGTGGCAATTTCTAGTGATGGGTAAAGGCTAGACAAGGCAGCAGCACCTCTAATGGTTATGCTTACCTGTAGAATTTGATTTCCATTAACCACAGTACCATTCTGACTGCCTTGATCGACAAGAACGTAACTTTGCAATTCATTATCAAAGTATACTTCTGCGTGAAACTGTTAAAAAATAAAGTGTTTTAATACAGAGCACATTTCAGTAACACAGTGTTAGGTTTAAAATGAAGTAACTGACGAGTTAAGATCTCTTTTAAAGTCCTTAAAGAGTTAATTACCTTACTAACTCCAACCTCAGGAATCTGCAGTGTATGTTCCATATCTTTTTCTCTGTAAACAGAAGCAACAGTTACAAAGCCCACAAGGAGAAGTACTGTGAAAATCTGCAATCTTATGCTGTAACACCGAGTAGCACTCTGGCAGTACCTACCACCTATGCTTGCATGGGGCTCTCCTTTTAAATTATATTTTACAGTCCAGTGCTCCAAGCAGTGCTCGGTGGCTGGGTCTAGCCATCATTATAGTTTCTCACTGCAGGATGCTACTGCAGGGGTGCTACATGGATGGCATTTTAAGAAATTAAAACGGCAGCTAGACTCAGCTAACCAGCGCTGCTTGTAAAGCTCTTCAGACCAAAATGCTAGGCTACAAAAACTACAAATTTCTCATGGTTGGGAAGTCATGCCATCTTCAAACCAAATTAAATATGTAGTGAATATGGACTTTAGTGGTAGTTTTACTACTGAATGTACTAGTTCAGATATAACTAGTTCAGATATATTAAAATACTATTTATTGTATTGCACTAATTCCCAATAGAGTATTTTGCCTTTGACAATGCACAAAGCTCAACAGAATTCAATCACCATCCTAGTTTCTTATAGTGAACTGACACGCCATCTATCCCTGGCATGCTACTATTCTAGGAGTCAAATAGTATAATGAATTGATTTAAACAGAATAATTATGTTGTCTGATTGTAAACCACTCAATTCAATCTGGTTCAGTAGAATTGGCAATCTTATCAGCTAACATAAGCATGGATTTCTCTTCCATAATATTTTGTATTACCTTCCAATCGTGGCAGGTTTGACAGCTGTGATGATATACAGAGATCCCATTTGCAGTACTGGTGATCTAATCACAATCACTCTAATACAAGGGGGCCAAATCTTGTCTTCGCCTAAATCAATAAAAAATAGGCATCAGACAAACCAATATCATATTTCCCAAGCACCCTTGATTTTCAAAAGTAGAGTTAAGACTGTATGAACATAAGAACAGCCTGCTGGATCAGACTAATGCCCCATCTGGTACAGCATCTTATTATCACAGTGGCCAACCACATGCATATGAGAAGCACTCTCCTGTCCTGCAGTTTCCAGTATCTGTTATTTAGAAGTGTACTGCCTTTGAACATGGAGGCAGAAATAGCCAGGCTTGTGGCTAGTAGCCAATGAGTTCAGCCAGTACATCAGTTAAACCAAAAAAGGGCTAATGTATCAAAATACTGTAAAAATTAACCATACAAGCACATCTAGTAGAAAAACTTTTGACTAGCATGTTTTCCCAAAGTTGGCCTTTTAAGAGCCCACAGAAACCAACACCCAGGTTATTCTGTTGTGCCAGGAAGTGTAACATTTAAATTAAAAAGTAGGCAGCATCAGTATAGTATATCAATTATTTTTGGTAGCAGCCAAGGCCAGCAGACAGAACTCCCACTTCTTCTTAGAGTAGAAAGAAGGCTAGTGCTAAATTCCCTAACTGATGCAATGACCATGTGCTGGATTAATTGAAAGGGGCACTGAAGATAAGTGTTGCCACAAATGAGACAGAGCTTTTGCAGCAACAGAGGAAGAATACACTGGGGCTGTTCACAGAATCTGTATATTTAGCCAACTAGAAAACTAAGCTACATGACAGCTACTCCAGATCTGAACCTGGATATAGGCTCCAAGATTAAGAGAAAGGTCCTACTACTTGCCACTGTAGGAAGCACAAGGACAAACTAATAACCAGTGCTTGCCAAGTGGTATTTAATGATACCAACAAAAGAACGAATGGTGCCTAGGCTTCTATATACAGGGGACACTGTATTGCTCATGGTATCTGAAATATTCCTGAACTAAAAAGAACAAAATTTTCTCAACATCAAACTATGAAAATAAAATACTGATTGGTGGAGGGGGGGGTGTCTGTTTCAGAAGCAATACCATATAAACAGCTTCTTAACCAACCAGCTATGCAGGTGTGCATTTTTATACACACCACAAATAAGAGTAAGCATCCGAGTATGCATCTGAAGAAAAACACTCATTTCTGAACATAACATTAGTGTCCCTCCACTTTACACATACAATATTTTCTAGTAAGAAGTCTAAATAGATCCATGTAAGCAGCAACGTCATGAAGTATCTTCATCTGACAGCTTTTACTGTATAGTGATAAAATACAGCTTTTACAGTTATCCATACTTAGTTGCAACATCTGAAGACTAGAAATGGAGAGATCATATCAAGACAAGTTTTGCCATTTTGCTGAAGACCTATAGCATTCAAACTTGTAGGTTTCAATTTTTAATATTATCCATTTTTGCTTGTTCCCCAAACTATAAATATTTAAGGATACTTTGTAAAAACTCAGGATTCACCTTCACTGTCAGTTTCTTCTGAATTTACAGTTTCATCACTTGTTACTTCATCTTCACTGCTATATTCCTCCTCTTCAGAGTCTGTAATTTCACCTTCTTCAGGCTCACTCTCTGTCTCTGTTTTACTGTCCTCTATCACAGCAGTACATGGTGTGTTCTCAAAATGTAAATTGGTGCCAGTTGTGGTAATTGATTCTTTGGCTGATAGGCTGTTTCTTGTATCAGAGTCCACCTTAGCCTTTTTCAAATTTGGACCTTTGTCTTCTTCTGGAGAACTTAGCTCATTGGTGGTAAAAAGGCAATTCAGATTGCTGGATGATTTTTGCTCATCTGTTTTCAAGTCCTGAAGAAGATTTAATGAAAATCAAACTTGAGGAGTAATAATAACGTTGTTCTTTTAATGACTGGATTCTTTTAAGGCACAAGATGCAAAATCTGTAAGCAAGCAAGCAAGCAAGCTAGTAATGGGAAATAGAAAAATCAGTTGATATCTGATCAGTTTTAATCAATCTAAGATATTGTGACTAAAGGTCCTCTTCAGTGCTTGGAAATTAAAGTTTATAACCCATCTTCAAACCCCTTCACTAAATTTTCAGAGTTTCTGTCTTTACTTAAAAAAGGCAAAGGACATTCTAGACATTCATTTGCAGAGGTTTCTATATTTTTTCCTCTTTCCCCCTACCCCAGTAAAAAAAAACCTATGTTCCAAACTTCCTTTCTTTGTTCTAAGCTACTTGCTTCAGTGCTCTTGTACTGCACTGGCCAGCAATATATTTCAATATATAACAATATATTTCTCCAAATAGCCTTCCATTCTTTTTCATAGAAGAGAGTGTATGCCTGGCATGGACCTCCAACATGATGAGCTAGCCAGACAGAAAGCAAGCAAGCAGACCAGTTGCTCCTTCAGAATAGTGGGTCTGCAGTTGACTTTCCTTGGGCCAGATTTGTTTGGGAGGGTGAAGAGATTGCCAACCTTCTTTTAATTCTTGATCACTGTTCTGTACACAGACACCTAGCGTTTGAACTAGCTCCTTGATATAGGGAAGCTGTTCTTCTTCCCTTCAAATGATGTTCATGAACTATGCAGGCTAGCTCATCTCATAGGGAGATTGTATTTGGGGATCAATTGCTCCTTTCACATCTCTGTATTTTACAAATCCCTAGCCTGGAAAACGAAGTCATACAGTGTTGGCTCAAGGGGCCTAGTGATCTAGCTCAGCCCCAGACATCATGGCATTACACTAGTGTAAATGTTTAGGGTAAAAGCATTTCACTCTCACACACCAACATTTGCAGATTATTTAAACCATTTTTTTTCTTATTCAAAATTAGAAAAAGTACTATACAAGTGTGCTAGTATCTGAATCATCCTAGTTTTAAGGTGGGAAATCCACACAACACTTAATACTAAGGTCCTATCACCAATACTTGTCAATATGCTATCAGGAGAAACATAAATGTTCCTTCACAGTTCAAACAGTGCTCTATGTACAACTATTTGTACACTCTCATCCACTGCCACACACAGCAAAACAGTAAACACAGCTATCAAATGATTACATTTCTGCAATTGTGCAGTATTAATAGACATATCCAAATAATACACAACACAAACAATCTTTTCACACAATACTGCATTATTTAAGGCCAGCTATGTAATGAATGAGGGACGTGGGTGGCGCTGTGGGTTAAACCACAGAGAGCTAGGGCTTGCCGATCAGAAGGTTGGCAGTTCGAATCCCTGTGATGGGGTGAGCTCCTGTTGCTCGGTCCCTGCTCCTGCCAACCTAGCAGTTCGAAAGCACATCAAAGTGCAAGTAGATAAATAGGTGGGAAGCGGCTTAGTCATGCTGGCCACATGACCCGGAAGCTGTACGCTGGATCCCTCGGCCAGTAAAGCGAGATGAGCGCCGCAACCCCAGAGTCATCCGCGACTGGACCTAACGGTCAGGCGTCCCTTTACCTTTACCTTACTTAATTAATACATTTTCAATTTTCTCTCTCAGCCCAACAGTTTGGTGGTACTGTATATTCTGGCGTATAAGACTACTTTTTAATCCAGGAAAATCTTCTCAAAAGTTGGGGGTCGTCTTATACTCCGGGTGGAGAATCTGTGGTCAAGTATATCTCAAACTCTCTATTTTAACTGGAAAAGTTGGGGGTCGTCTTATACGCCCAGTCTTATATGCCGGAAAATACGGTAATTCCCAAATGTATCAGCATCAATGACCTGATCTGTACTGGGATGAATGCTACCATTCATCCCAGGCATATAAAACAAAAGCCAGTTACTATCTCTCCTCCATAAGCATGAGATGAACTGAACATCTCTTAGGATAATATGTGTCCTTTCCCCCCAAAGTAACAAAATGAATTTCAATAGGAACAAATGTATGGTTCTACACTTAGGCAGGAAGAACCAGCTGCACAAATATAAGACATGGGGCATCTGGCTTGACATTAGTACACGTGAAAAGGATCTAGGGATGTTAGTAGACCACAAGCTTAACCTGAGTCCACACTGTGAAAAAGCAGCAAAAAACACTCCCACTAATGCTATTCTAGGCTGCATCAACAGAAGTATAGCGTTCCAATCAAGGGAAGTAATAGTGTTGTTCTATTCTGCCTTGGTCAGACCACACCTGGAATACTATGTCCAGTTCTGGGCACCGTAATTTAAGAAGGATATTGACAAGCTGGGACATGTGCAGAGGAGGGCAACCAAGATAATAAAGGGCCTGGAAACCAAGCCTTATGAGGAATGGTTGAGCGAATTTGGTATGTTTAGCCTGGAGGAGGAGATTGAGAGGAGACATGATAGCCATCTTCAAATATCTAAAGGGCTGTCACCAATGGATTCAAGTTACGAGAAAGGAGATTCCGACTTGTGCAACAGATTCCCATGACAGGTGGTAGACTGTCCTTCCTTGGATGTTTTAAAGCAGTGTTCGGATGGCCATTTGTCATGTATAATCAAGTTGAGATTCATGCCTTGCAGGCGGTTGGACTAGATGACCATTGGGGTCCCTTCCAACTCTACAATTCTATGATTCCTTTTCTTATTTTCCCTTAAGCTTCATTTATTTATTAGATTTCTCTCTCAGCATGTCATTCAAGAAACCCAAATATACAATATTTCTCTCTGCTTAGCGTACAAAAACAAGTAACACTAAAACAAAAAGCACTTTTCATATTCTCAGAGAATTAATCTGCCTGCAATATTTCCTTTTAACACAGAAAGGAAAGCAATCCGAGATGAACAATGGACTACATGGTAAACATTAAATATGCCCTCTTTAAAAAAATGTAGGCCTTTGTTTGTGAAAAAAGTATCAAGCAATAGCATCCTTTCCAGAACATACTTGAAATACCACCTTTTAAACAATTACAAATATTCTTAACAATCAAACTTCTAGTAAAAAAAAATACAACTCATGCACTATCAAGCTCTTCTCTAAACTTATTATACATAAAACTCCTCTGAAAATGGAAGTTCAAGATTCAATCAGATATTTGAAGGCATCCTAAAACAAAATATATTGTTGAGAATGAACACACAATCATACATAAGGATAAATGAAGCTTTCTAGATTCATAGAGCTGTGATCTATGTGAGATCTGCTGTGTTAATGTTTCTGCTGCTGTACTAGTAACAAAATATATTGGGGGGAAACTTATCAAAGTAGTTCTCAGAGATGGACTTGTACAGATTTTTGCTATAAGCAGATGATGGCTAATATGTCCAATATAGTTTGCCATATGAAAAACCCTAATGCATAATGTGCCTGCCATCCCTGCACTGGCCTATTTTGCTTGCTGCTCCACTTCATCATTCCTACTGCAAGTACCAAAGTCATTTCCCAATTGTAGCAAAATCTGAGGTGAAAGAGAATTTGTGCAGCCTCTGTGAAGTGGCATTTCATTTTGAAACAGTGAATATATAGAGAAAAAGAAGTGCATATAGCTAGGAAAACAGGAGCATGTAAGCAACTGGGGAAGGCAAACAGATAAGAGGAGCCTGTGTGAGTAGTAAGGAGGGCCATTCTCCCCACATTATTTCAAAAGCAAAGTGGACTGATTTAAATCAAAGTGCTTTAAATTATGCAAATTACCAAGAAATAGATATAAATTTAAATAAAGATTCCCATTTGAAATGCATGTATTTCCTTTTAAAATGCTGACCAAGCATTCAATCTATCTTCTGTTTCCCACAGTTAAACGATATTGGTGTGCAATTAAATAAGTCTTTATGTAATCTAAAGGAATAATATAAAACCACTGGCTATGTGCTCCACACATCTCTTATACTGTAGAATTATTTCTATTTATAGACAAGGCATGTATGCATGCAAGGATACTAACTGAGATCACTTACTTGAAGGCTAAGGCTTCCATCCTATGTACCCTTATTTGGAAAAAAAGTCCCAATGAATGAAGTGAAACTTACATCTGAACTAGCATGCATAAGATGGGCTGCAACAAGTATCAAGAACTTTTCAGTTTTGCCTCTGGGCAAAATAGTCTTTCCCCATCTGTTTAGTTGGTAGAGCCAAACATATTAATAGTTTCTTCACTGAAAATACTGCAGAGCTCAGGATAAGATTGTAAGGACTCAGTAGTGGATCTTGGTGAAATAACGGATGGTTACCTCCTAGATACTGTGAAGCCTTGCTAGTTCCTGACTCCAATAATATAAATACATGACTTATCATACTGTCTGATGACTGAAGATGTGTTTTCTGCACTTCTCTTCTTATGAAGAAATAGAACCCTGCATAAGAGGCGCTAAATCCAATTTTAAGAGATTGTATGTTTAGATTAATTTCATTTTATACTAGGTTATTTTAATAGAAACTTATTATACCTGAAACTTAACTTAAACAAATAAATCACTGACAGTTATTTAGCATGTCTAAGGCAGAAATAACCCCTATTTAATCATAGCATATGTGTGTAAATTAGAATTGATCTTAAATTATATCTTCATGTAATTAATTGTTTTAACGGTGCTTTAAGATCAACTTTAAACATCGTCAGACTGATGCGTTTGGTATCATAACTCTACCTTTACTAGAAGTTGCCAATCCAGAAGATGAAATCTTCAGATTAGCCATGGTTTCTGTCAACTGATGTACCTAAAGATGAACAGTAGCAAACAGTAAACAATACAGTGCAAAAATGAAGTATGTGTTGAGAGTACTATGGAAACATATTACCTCTGGACAAATTGCTTCCAAATTCTGCATATTTCAATTTCCTTAACACAAGAAAAAAAATCAAATGCTACCATGTCCTTCTCTCACACACGTACGCATGGAAGGCACACAGCTATTGAAACATGATATTCTTTGTAGCCAGGACACTTCCAGCCCTAAGACTTATGCACAGATGCAGAAATTCAGAAGTCTTACCCCAGCACAAGGCCACAAGGGTGTCCTTGAGGCAGATGTGGTAGCCATCCCCTTACTTAGTGCAACAGCAATGACTGACAGTATGTGATCCCCGCCTAGGGGACATGTAGAGAACATCAGCAGACACGGCTGCCTGGAAGTTAACTGCAGGGTCTTCCCATTTTCTAGACACCTGCTCAAACCCTGGCTTCAGCAGAGTACAGTGGTACCTTGGGTTACATACGCTTCAGGTTACATACTCCGCTAACCCAGAAATAACGCTTCAGGTTAAGAACTTTGCTTCAGGATAAGAACAGAAATCATGCTCTGGCGGCGCAGTGGCAGCGGGAGGTCCCATTAGCTAAAGTGGTGCTTCAGGTTAAGAACAGTTTCAGGTTAAGAACGGACCTCTGGAACAAATTAAGTAGGTAACCAGAGGTACCACAGTAAATCACTGTTTGCATCATTACAGCTAAACCCTTCACCTACATCACTGCACCAACAGTATCACACAACCTTCCTGCTCTTCAGCTTGAAGATGGGAAATGAGCTGCATCAATGGTGTACTGAAATTTATAACAGTTACCCAATGCAGTGGATCCTTGGGTTGTGAACGTGATCCGTGTGGGAGGCGCATTCACAACCTGCGCCGCTGCGTCTGCGAACACGCGTGACACAATTCGGCACTCATGTGCAAAGCGTGATTTAGCGCTTCTGCGCATGCGCCAGCACCGAAACCCAGAAGCAACCCATTCTGGTACTTCCGGGTTTGGCGCGTTCACAACCCACAGCGAGCGCAACCCAAGGTATGACTGTATAGCCTATTGCTCAGTATAAAATGTTGTATCACTTTGGTGAGTGGAAAGTGTTGCAACTGAAAGGTGTCAAAATATTACCATTGCCATGCGATCTAAATATTATACTCTGCATCCACTGCTGACATACATTCCTGTCCAAAAGAGATTCAGGGTATCTCCCCAACAACTGGTATGCTGCCTTTAATTCTGAAGGTAGAATAGAGCCATCATGTGGCTTTTATTGCATGTTGAAGGTGCATCTCTTTACCCTGGTCTTTGACAGCGGAGATATATGTCAAAGACCTAACTTTTTAATTAATTCTAAACTCTATTTTTAGTTCTGCATTTAGTATTGGGTTTATGTGGTTTAAAAATTCATCTTTTGTTTTCCTGTAACTCACCCTAGGACCCTATGCCAGTCTGGAAAGCTTACGGTAATTTTTTTTATCAAGTGGTAGGCAAGGCTAGTCTAGAATAGGCATGCAGAGAAGTTGAGGAGGACAGTTTTATTTTCCTCTCTTCCGATATTGTTATCTGTTCCATTTCTCCCATTCTCCTCCCTCCTCTGAGAAAATGAGCAAACGGCAGTGGATGAAGAAATTCATAGTCACAATAAAGTTATCTATCAACTTAACCAGCCTGTACAAGCCTTTTCTCCCCTCACCCACCAACTTCCCTCTTTATCGTATTGAGTAAATTTAAGTACTCTTAACAGCACAATCCAGAAACAAGTCCCACAGAGTTCAGTGAGACTTACTCTGAAGTAACTGGGAATAGGTTGGAGAAAGGATCTCAAGTTGACACAGCTTGATTCTGACCAGCCAGCAACTTACAGATCCTGCCTGCTCTCATGCACAATAAAAGTGGAAAGACAAGAAAAATACATCACTCAGTCATGAGACACAAGTAAACTGAAGAGAAGTGTACTTTGCTGTATGGGAACCATTTTCTCATACAGCATTGGAGTAATTTGCTGGTCTTTTTAACATTGTGTCTGTAGAGGTGAAGACAAGTCACTTCTATCCAGAGTTATAGAACCCAACAACATTTGCAGCTGCATGTACCAAGGGCCAATAACCATTTAACAAAACAATCTTTCTGTTTAGTTAAGCCTGGCTTCCTAACGTGGCACTTTTCCACTCAGTCTGATTTTCTATTCTCTAAGGCATGTATATTTGGGATGGACACAGTTAACTGGGAACAGGTTAAGCATGGGGGAAGAGGGAGGATTGTTGTTTGGCAAGATGAAATACTTGCACTGATAGAACATTCAATGAAGCGCAAAGTTGTATTCCTTCCTAAGAATGTATTAATGACCAATTTTTATCAATTAAGTGTTTTACCAAATTATAATGGATATAGCAACTAACTGCGACAAATTTTATTTCTCACATCATGCATAATCCATTTATATAGTACAATTCAATCCCCATGTAGAAAATAAGATAATTTTTACTGTCATTCTGAGCCATTTAGAACGCATACTGTATAAACCTTTCTCTTAAACATGCTCCATACTTACCTGACCTTAGAAAGATGCTAATTTTGATAAAAAGGCATCATCAATCACATTTTTATTTACTAAAATGTAATTTGTTGTGAAGATACCTTATGCTCATTTGCCCTAGGCCATTCTGCATCTTTTCTCTTCTTTTTGCCTTTCCTGTCTTTGCTATACTGAGCTGTTGCTGTTTCATAAGACTGTAGATCCACTCGTGAATGGAACTGATATCGGCCACTTTCAACATCACAATAGTAATAAATTCCAGTATTTGGATCATAATATAGTTGGTTTTCCTTTAATGAAACAAGAACAGTAGATCACTTAAAATTAAATAAAGCAGGTTGTATACTAACATAGCAAAATCATAAATTAAAATATGGAAAAGCTTAGAAAGGGAACAGTAAATTAGCAGGGACAAAAGCAAATTTAAATGAGCAATGGGCACAAAGGCTGCAGTATAACTGTATATTCAACTAAATCCTTGCATGGGTAGAACTACTTTCATTTGCACAACATGACTTTTCCCATATCCACACCATTCCCTTATCTGCTCTGCAGGGTTGGTGGAACACTCAGAACAAATTCAGGGGGCATGCAGGCGAAGGGAGAATAGTCCCACTGTGCAAGTCAAATTTGTTTTGCTCACGTAAGGATTTACTTAGCACTATGTCAAATACAACCTTGAGAATTTAACAATCCTATAGATATGCATACCCATTTAAAAGAATGGTAAACTCTGTATTCCAGGCCATCAAGATAATTAAAATATATAGGTAAGCAAGACTATTGAATAACTTCTGGCACACATAAATTTCTTCTGCTTCAGCTCAACTACAAAACTACCTCCGGCAAAAGGATGGAAGGATGAATTTAAAAACAAGATGAACGTGTTTAAATCATGCTGATCCAAGCACAGAAACATGTATAACTCATAGCTGTCAACTTTTCCCTTTTCTTGCAAGGAATCCTATTTGGAATAAGGGAATTTCCCTTAAAAAAGGGGAAAGTTGACAGCTATTGTATAACTTTAAACAATACTTCAGTCAACCCAGACTTTGAGAATGAAAAACAATGCATATCTGTAACTGAATTACAAGGGATTCCAAAATGGACATACAAATACCATCTTATTTATTCATTAATTAGTCTCGTTTTAGAAGGGCTAGGTATAAATGGCTGTGATTGATTCACTGTGCATAAGTGCAGATCTGCTAAATCATATACAGGGTGGCCCAAAAGCAGGTACACAGAAATAGGTATAAAGTTGAATCAGTGAAATTAATCACAACAGATTATATTGGTACACATAACTGACACACAACAAAGTGGCAGTTAAATTTCAGGCTGGCAGTTGGAAAGAATAGTGGAGTCAGATAAAAGGATTATCTTTCTTTACTGATACTGTGAATTTTACAGCGAACTTGAGTCAAGAACAAAGAAAGTGGGCGACCCTGCAAACACATAGAACTACAGATACTACCGGTATTTGCCTGTGATCAACACATTTTGAATGAGCTGCATCATTCCAAAACATATTGCTCACTGCTTTGTGGAATAGGAGGCATACAATTAGGTGTGTGTATTGGATTCTAACACACACCAAATCAAGTTGGGATGCCTCAGAAGGATTTAGCAGTTGCACAAGGGGAAGTGGGATTTATACAAAGCTCTGCAATATCAAATTAAATCTAAGCACTTTGTGCTGCCTTGGCAAACCAGACATTAAAAACATGCAGCAGACAAGTGTCTGCTAAGGAAAACACCAAGGGTTTCTTTGGGGGTGGGGCGGGGCAGGGATACATGAAATAACTTTATAAGATCAATATCTAGTTTAAGGGAAACTGCAGGATCAGGAGATGGGAGAGCTCCTTTGTGACATACAGGTCTTATTTGTAATCAGAGTGAATGATTTTGGCATTTACATGAACGTTACCTATTACATTAAGAAAGTTATTCACAGCCAAGAAAATATTTTTCAGGAGAACAACTATCAACAAATCCATTATTAGTTTAAATTTGTTATTTATATTGAGAAGTATGAGATTATTTTATATGAAGCAAGCAACAAATCAAATATTTACCGAGTTATAATAGAATCCAGTGCTGTGGTCATAATATAATCCGGTGGTTTCATCATATATAAATCCTGTTTGTGACACAGCAGCCTCTGCAGCAGCCCTCAAGTTTTCTGCTAATGTACCTTCTGCTAATACAGGCTCCTCTGGTTTCTAAGATTATGAAAGACAACATAAAGAGGATATTTATGTAGCACTTTGAAACACACAATGTCCTAATTTTGTTTCTACCCATAGCAATCCTGAGGTACACTGCTATTATATCATCCCACGGATGGGGAATAGAAGCCCAAAATAGTGAACTGCTCAAAAAAAGTCCCTGACTAAGCCAACATCCAATTTCGGCTCTAACACTATCCACTGGAATATACTGGTTTATATGGTAATCCTACTTAAATTTTCCCCACATTGTAAATTATAAGGGTAAAAGTCAATCAAATGTGAGTATCATTCCATTTGTTTTAATCATTCAATTTGCACTGTCTGACATGAAAGTTAATGCCGTTAAGGAATCACATTAATAAAGCTGGTTCTTGTACAAAAAGAGTTACTGATTTAACCGAGGTTCCAGTTATAAAGCAGAACAAAGTATACTTTGTATGTATACAGTACTTAATACCAAGTCATTAAGAAATAAAAATTCAACAATTGAAACTAGATTGGTTGTTTCTGTACACAATCCTCTGCATAATGATAGTAGCAATCATTGGTGCTGTGGGAAAAGCAAGGGAACCAAGTAAAAGGCTCTTAAGGGTAGGGAATGGCTTTGTTCTCTAGTGCTAGTGTATATATGAATGAGACCCACTCTATTTGTTTTAAACCATTTTAATGTTGTGTTTTATATTGCTATGGCTTGCCCTTGGACTTTCTGATGAAGAGTGGGTAATAATTCTAATAATACTACTAGAAAAGTTGAGAAACACTCAGCTCACCTGCATGTTATGAACCACAGCATCCTGTTCTCCATCCTCGCAATGCTCTATGCCATTAACATCCGGCTGATCACCTAATTGTAACTGATCTGCATAATCAGAGTTTGATCCTTCATTATCATAACTTGGCTGTATTTGTGCTCCATTTAGCTCATGAGGATCAGAACTATTATTATAATAATTATGATAATAGTAATAGCCTGCAAAAAGTTAGGAATTAAATGTATTAGCAATGCTGTTTTGATTTGATATTGTACAGTACAGTATGTGGAAGTTGGATTTATAACTGTACATGTTATCTATATTTGTCAAGCATGCCAAAAGTATAACAAAACCTTACAATTCATAATATTTTTGTACAACTGCTTAGATATATATATTTTAATATATTAGTTTATAAATTAAATAATCAAAAATGAATCAAATATTTACATATGCTTAACTTTGTACTTCTTGCAAGTAATTCTATTGTTACTTTCATCAACAGCTAAATCCCCCCCAAAGATTAAGCACCACCACCTCAGGATTTATATAAACATCTTTGCCTCAAAGGTCATGCAAATAATAATGTTAAGTGTCTAGAAATTCCAAAGTAGATGAGATAATGACACAAGGTAAACCAAGCCTTAAAAAAACAGGGATTTCCATTTAATGTATATAACTAAATAGCACCAAAGCATGTTAGGATTTTTTTTTAAAGTGTAAAGAATTTGGATTAACACTTCCCCAGCTGTTTGGTGACACACAAATGAGACCTACAACTGAGTCAGGAGTTTGCATAACAGGGATGTTTTTGTATTTGGTGAAGGATGTAAGCTGCCTTAAGTATTTCTTTAGAGACAGAAAAAATATGGGTATAAAATGATCCAAAATAAATCAACCAACCAAGTAATTTATATCTGAAATATAAATGGGAAAAGTTTTAAAATACAAATAGATACACCTGGAATTTACCTCTTTTTAAGGTGGAAAATTCCACCTATTTTTTTTCCTTCCATTAAAATTCCTCTCACTTTTTTAAAATCAATGGGATTAATGCAATGGAAGTAATCATTTATCTGTTAGATTATCTTAACCAAATAAAATGGGTTCGAGACCACGAAAGCTGCAAGTCCCTTTAGATTGTTTTTGCTGCAAGAAACTAACATGGCTACCCCATTGAAAATTATTTTAATTACTGATATTGCACCATTTGCTATTTACCTTCATGTGACCATTCAGCAGCATCTTCAGTTTGCACTTCAACACTGGATGTTGCCTTCTCATTTCTTTCTCCGTCACTGATTTTCTTGAGTTCTTCAATCTACAAAACAGGATAATCATGTTGCTGGTTCAACTTGTAAGTACAAAATGTTGCAAACTGGAGTGCTCCACCTCAGGCAGAGGTCGGCAACCTAAGGCCCATGGGCTGGAAGCGGCACATGAGGGTCGCTTAACCAGCCCATGAGCTGCCCCCGAACTGAGCCGCCCGCTCGGTGAGTCCCTGCATGCTGCACTAAACTGACACAGTGTGGTGACTCTCTTCTGCGGCTCCGGAAATTGCTTCTGTGCATGCCCAGATGCCAGAAATCGCATCTACGCATGTCCGCGGCACTGGAAATTGCTTCTGTGCATGCCCAGATGCCGAAAATCGCTTCTGCGCAGGTGCGATTTCTGGCATCTGGGCATGCACAGAAGCGAATTCTGGCACCGCGGATATGCGCAGACGCGATTTCTGGTGTTGGCCTGACCTATGGAGGATCTCCGCGGGAGTGATACGGCCTATGCCCTGTAAGCCTTGCTGACCCCTGACCGCAGGATTCTAGCCAGCCATGCTCTCCCCCCAGATACTACAAGCAGTTTAGGAAGTTTTGTCCAGGAGTCCTAAAGGCCACCAAGCTTGCTAAATCCTCCTTGGGCTGTGGAGTTGCCTCCCCTTTACACTCTGTATTTCTGCATACACTATGTTCTACAGAAGCATGCCGATATCTCCCTCTTGTTTCTCAGTGTTTCGACTCCAATCCTGTTTGCACTCAACCACCTGCTTGCTCATGAATTTCATTAGGATTAGCAGTGTGCCTTAAGAAAAGCCTGCATGATCCATCGCTAATCCTAGGCTTTGTGGAACTTCCTCTACCAGTAAAGGGTTGTGAAAAAAATACATATCATGCGAGTAACACAATGAGTTTGAAACCAGATGAATTATAACATTTCTGGTCATCTCTTCTTGCACAAAGCCAGGGAAAGCAGTTGCCAATACTGGAACATTAACACGGTCAAATACTTCAAAAGCGGGAGCAGGGAAGGAAACCATGTAAGCTGCTGTGCCTCGGAGAAAGAAAGGAGGGATATAGCTATTAATGATAAGTTAACATATATCATTAAGGTAAACAGGGGAATATGCAGGAGAAATGATTTTGAGGAGATATTGGAAGGTGTCTGTAGAATTTGTACTGTTAAAACAGAAAGGGGTCAAACCATCGCAGGAGGTGTTGAAATTTTGGGAGGTTGGATAGTTACAATGGAATGGTCTCAGTGTTGGAGTGCACATTTTTACTCTTATTTATGATTATTACTTTGTTTAAAAAATAGATAAATAAATAAATAAATAAACAGAAAAAAGGAGGAAGCAAGAAATGTAATAAATCAAAGCATCCAGGTGCTTAGGGTGGCCTGCGTTCCTCCTGGTGAGGCTCCTATGCCTTCTAACAGGTGAGAGATAATAAGGAAGTCAGCAGTGAGCCTAAGCGGCCCAGGCTGGAAGCCGCGCCCCAGGAGTAAGCGCCTGTCCCCAGAGCAGCAGAGCCCTTGAACCCAAAGGCCGTTACGGGGCGACCTTATCCCGGAAGTTTCCCCGCCTCGCTCCCCACCCCATGAGGCAAGAGGGCCGCCCCTACCCGTCTCCGTAACTTAGTGGCGCTGGCCTGGGCTTTGAGGCGCAACTTCTTCTCCCGCTCCAGGCGGCTCTGGCAGGCGCCCAGCTCCGACTCTAGCGCAGCCACTTTCTCCCTTAGGGTCGCCACCTCGTCGCCTGGCGGTCCCGGGGCTTCGGCCATCCTTCAGCTTCCACTGAACCCAGCCTGGCCGCCTCCTCCTCTTACTCAACGGCCGGTGCAGGGACGCAAACGCAGCGGCCGAACGAAGCGAGCCCAGCGACCGTAACGGCTGCTCCTCAGCGCCCGCGACCCGTCGGCGCCCCTCGCGCCCATGGCAGCGGCCGCGCGGACAGGCCCCGCCCCCTCCGCCTTCGCCCCACCGCTTTCTTTATGGGAGGCCGGCTGAGGAACGGGGAAAGAGTAGAAAACTTTTTCTTCGGGGCATGCAAGTGACCCGGATCTCGTTTTCATGAAAACAGGAAGTGACGCCAATTGAGCGGGGAAAGGGAGCGGGAGACATAGATTTAAGAACTGTGTTAGAGGGACGCGCGGACCTGAACTTCCAGTAATGCATTGAAACGTTGTATTGAACAGAGTTGCTTTTTGGGGGGTGGGGGTGGAGGGCGGAGTTGGAACAAGGATGAGGCATTTTTTTTTGCAGATTGCAGGTGATTTGGTTGGGTGCATAGGCTTACCCTCACTTGAGAGTGGGGGAAGGATCCACATTTGAAAAGGTCTGAGTCAAAATGCCCTCTAAAGCACCCTTCCACCATTGGCTTGGCTTGCATGGTAGAGGCAGCAGCGGTGGTGCTCTGAGGAGTGCTAAAAGTGCTTTGTGAGTAGTTAAAATGGTGGCTAACCCCAGCCAGCCAGTTCTCATCGGAGTACTGTAGTGGGCTGCAAAAAATGATTTAAGAGAGACCCTAGACATCAGCAGTGGGTAAAGCACCCTTTTTTTATTCACACTCAGCATTGCTGACAAGATTACCCGAGTAGAATTTTCCAATTTATTCTGTGCATTTTGATACACATTGTGATTCTAATGCATTTTAATAGTGTCTTATGTGTTAGTAATTGAAAGTGGTTGTCTAAAATACGGTTTAATGCACTGACATTCACTTGGTGATATCTTATTGTCATTCTTGTTGGATATAATTTGTGTATGCTTTTCTTTTTTACTTGTGTGTGCATGCACTTTCACACACAGGTACACATCTGTGCGCACACTTTCACACAGGTAAATTTGTACTCCACCTTTAAGAGCAAGATAAATAAATAAAAATAACCAGAAGGTATATATCATAAAAACAGCACACCTAAATTTTTTGATAAAAGACAATCCATTTGTTAGTGTCCAATTACTGAATATCCTATGAAGGTACAATATACTGTACCTTTTTGCCCTTCTGGGATGTAGGTATTGCCCATAGCATCCAGAAGGTGGCGCTGGTGTACTGTTGATAGCAGTGGTGGTCTTTTCAAGGCACACATTGGAAAAGCAATTGTTTTCTTGCTAATGCTATTAATTCTTTAGGCAGAATTTATTTCAGGTGTTATAAGAGGGAGGGGAAAACTGCTCCTTTTCCCTTATGGGGTATCCAAGCGCCCGTATACAGTCCTTAAGTAGGTTCCCTATCGGAAGGAGAAAATAACACAGCGGGTTTTTCGTCTAGCAAAGCGGCAATGACAGCCGCGCTTTCGCTAGACGAAAAAAAAAGATGAAAAATTTTCGTCTTGCGAGGCAGCCCCATAGACTTTTTCGTCTAGTGGGGCAGCCTCCCGCTAGACGAATGCCTTCGTCTAGCGAGTTTTTCGTCTAGCAAGGCATTCGTCTAGCGGGGCACCACTGTACTTAGTTCCTGAATCCAGATCACAGGCTCACTCTATTCACACACAAATACACCCTTAAGACAGTTACAGGTAGGTAGCCGTGTTGGTCTGCCATAGTCAAAATAAAATAAAAAAATCCTTCCAGTAGCACCTTAGAGACCAACTAAGTTTGTTCTTGGTATGAGCTTTCGTGTGCATTCACACTTCTTAAGACAGGTAAGCAAAAGACAATGGAGAGACTTTCCCATTTCCTTCCTCCTTGCTGATAAATATTTGAGGTCAGTTTGGGAGAGTCAAAATGGTTTCAGGATTGCTCTCCTCTACTATTTCAGACACATAGTTTATATACTTATGTATGTGTTTGCCTTGTAAATTTATGAACATTTATGATTTATATACATATATGAGACCTTAGAATTCCTGTAACACAGACCAGCAAGAATTCTCTTTTGTTTTGGAAATATGTGTGTATTAGAAAGAATGAACAAAATGGTTGCAGTTCAGCGATCATATGTTTACCTTCAAAAGTATCAATCAAAGTAGCTGCAGCAGCTGCTCCTACCTGCTGCTCCCTTGAGCCTTTCATACTCCCTTTCCCCCCACCTGCAGTAGCAAATGAGACCCCATCACGTGAAAGAGGATGGACAAAAAGGACCTGGGGAAGATCAGGAGCTGCAACAGTTATATAGGCTTTGACTGTTGTGCTTTTATGACTTTGGACTGCTATTTTAAATGTTTCAATATGCATCACTAGGTGGTGGTTGGTTTTTTTGGTAACTGATCATATTCTGGATTGTTTTTTAAGAAAGTTGTTCATACATAGTTGCTGTTTTGTAGGCTGCTATTTAAGAAATAAAGACTAATGAAATCATTTTGTTCTCTGGATTGTAAACTGGAAATCCAAGAAAGAGATTCTGTATCAAAAGAGGTTCTGTAATACAAATATTAACCCATTTGAATGGAAATGCCTTCTATTCTGATTTGTTGGCACCCATCTGTCTTGAGAGACAATGGAGTGCGCATCCAGGGGGTTTAGGATCAGAGTTTTCCTTTCTTCTACTTTCCCAGGTTGATGAATCCCATATGCCCCTCACTTCCCTCCACAGCATGAGCAGAAACCGCCTTCTTGAACGTTGGACCCAGTATTGGTCTTGTCCACTCAATTTGCTGGAGCCTGTCTTTACATGCTAGGAAAGTCTCTAACTCGCTAAGGGTTTGAGACCCATTGGCTCCCCTCTCCTGGTTTAGCCAGCCAGTTGAAGCAGTTCCTGGGATGCTGACAGCTTCTAGGAGTCACAGGTGAGAGTTGAGTGCAGAGTGGGGACCAAAGGTGGACAAACTACCCTAGAAGGAGCACACGAAAGCTCATACCAAGAACAAACTCAGTTGGTCTCTAAGGTGCTACTGGAAAGAATTTTCTATTTTGTTTCGACATTTAGCACCCATAGCTGTCAAGTTTCGGATTTGAAAATAAGGGATCAGCAGTCTCCCCTATCCCGGGGACAGTCACATGTCAGTGGTGGGCGGAGCCAGAAGCAAAAGTGGGCGGAGCAGCAATGTAAACTCCAAGCAGGCTCGGGCTCGGAGCAGAGCAAAGAGGAGGGCAGCCAGCAAAGAGGAGGGCAGCCATGTGCTCCACGCGATGGAGCCCCATCGCCTTCTTGTCTGATCCCATCAAAACAGGACAGGAAGCAGCAGCTGCTCAAAGGTAGCCAGGCTCCGCCCACCAGCTAACCCTATTGGCCGGCTGAGGGGCTCGGTGGCAACGGATAGGGGCTGATACAGGAGGAGGAATACACCCCCCTGTAAGCATGGGAAACAGCTCCCACTTGCTTTGAGGGCTGAGGCTTTTCTCTCCCAAGTAGGCGAGGTCTTCCCACCCAGTCCCTGGCCAGCAGGGGAGGAGCTGCTTCCATTAAAAATGGGAAATTTAAGGGAAATAAAAAATAAGGGAGAGCAGCGGGAAACTGCTTGAAATAAGGGAGAATCCCGGGGAAAACGGGATACTTGACAGCACTGTTAGCACCTGTTCAAATTCTTATCTGGTACAATCACACAAGACAGCTTCACCACATCAACTTCTTCACATGTAAATGGACGCTATGATTCAGGTCAGAGCAATAATATTATTAAAATAATACAGAACATTCATCCATGATATAAACTGATGTCCAGGGTCAGAAAAAGAAGATAACAGTGACACTAATGAGCTTAAACCTCTGAATTACCAATTTTATCTACCTCATTTTTCCTGATCTTTTTTGTAGCCAGTTGAACTAACATTGTTACATGGTGAGAGTTTTCATGTTCTGAATTCCTTCCTTTGCTTGAGATCACTGGAGACTTATGGCATTTATTTTTGATTTTATCATTTATGTTGAAATTGTTTCAGTTTGGTTTTGTACTTTTTTATGTTTTTTATGTTTCATTTTTTGTTTATGACTACTTTTGTTTATGTTTGTAATTATGCATTTTTCCCATTCAACATTGCGCATGGTTTTAACTATGGAAAGCTGGCATACAAATAAATTATGGATTTATGCATGTAGTTAAGGTCACAATGAGGCATATTTATTGACTGTAGAGCCAAGCTCTTTACATAATGTGCTTGTTAAAGCAGCTTAGCATGATTTACCCTAAATCACAGTCCTGGGATAATGCATTAGGAGTTTACTACTTAAAACATATTTTTGAATGGCTATAAATGTCATAAGTGCTGATATGCCACCTCCAGTTGTTCCTTAATAAACACTAAACATAGAATTTACCAGGAAATATGAGTCAACTAGAAATCCTAGTTTAATTAACTTGGTGACAATTCATCTCTGAAGACAGCTTGGTCATTTTATTCTTTTCCATTACTTTTCCAACTAGTTTCATTTATCATTTTATTTCTCTGATAATATATAAACAAGATTTCCTATTTTGAAGCTGCTCGAAGCCTAGTGAAAGTGGAAATGAGTTTTTCAATGGGTTTTTCCTTTTATTACCTGCAGATGTGGCTATGGATGCTTAATGGTATGGCAACTTGAGAAAAGAGCAGAGGGCGAAGGACACAGATCTATGCAACCACTTCTAAATTATGGCAATAAGAGACTGAAAGAGATACAGAGAGTGGCTTTGAGCATGACCTCGCCATGCAGGAAGAACATGCCCAGGTTACAATTTCTGTACCTGCACGTAATGCACAAAACTGCTGTCAGCTGTAAAGGTTTGTATAAAGATAATAGATTTATTTCATTCATCCTCATGAAGATCCACCATGGCACAGACCATTGTTATTCCTAGTATTGACACCAGAGAACTGAAGAGTCGTCCAAGCTACCTATTCAGAAAAAGCACATAGCACAGCTCTTTCAGGATGCAGGTAGTGGATTCCTCAGATGTCAGGCTTCAGGGAATCGGCTTCCAATCCTCCCCCATGGCAGTAGATAAGCAGAAAAAAGGGAAAAGGAGTCTTCTTACCAGGTAGAAACTTTAATAATCACAGCAAGAGAACAAAGAACACATCTCCTGGAATGGCAGTGCTCCCAATTAAGGATTCCACCCTCTTCTGTCCCTATTCATCTACGTCACTTCTACGTCTTATAATATGAGCTTGTACCCTCTGTGCTTCTGTTCTGCCACTTTCTGAACTCTCCGTGACTTTGGAGAAGGGGACTGAATGCTGTCCAGAGACTGAATCTGTTAACCCTCTTTCTTCCAATGTTTCTTCTCCTAGCTGCTCCCCATCCACTATTTCCCAGCTTCTGCCTTCTGAACTACGTCCCTCTGCAAACCACTGTTCCAAATCTATACTGTCCTCCTGCTCTTGGGGAGATTCAGGATCTGGATCAGGAGCAGGGAAGGCTCCCAGCATTCCTCAGTGCAGCCCTCCTCAGCATGTATTGATGCTGTATTGTTTTTAATATTCGGTTGGAAGCTGCCCAGCCAGATGGGCGGGGTATAAGTAATAAATTATTATTATTATTATTATTATTATTATTATTATTATTATTATTATTATTATTATTATTATTATATTAGCATGGTCCCTGACAGAAGAATTCTAGCTGCCTTTCCTGCTCCCTGGCCAAATACACAAATACACTTTTTTCTTCATGTGGGGAGGCATTCACATATGATTCCAATTGTATACTGAAGATTGTAGAGTGAGCAGATCAAATCCAGCCTAGCCCATCACTCCATAAAAGTGCTTTGAACAATAAGTTTGTTTTGTTTTTTTAAAAGTTATATCATTGGGACAAAAGGTTGTATCCTTATATAGTGGCAGCTCACTAAAACACACACACCCTATAATCAATCTGCATCCCTTGATAAATTAGCTTTTTATCAGAAAGGGCCTCAAGCTGTAATTGATGATAAAAATATTTGTGGTGTTTTCCTTTCTTCTGTTATTCCCAGATATGTCATGAGTCAAGTCAGCATGGTGACTCATACTTCAACAAGCAGATGAGGACCTTGCAAAACTCCCAACCTAAGAAACACACCGTATGGCCAACACCTAATTTTATGGGACCTACATTCTGAGCAAGAATCAGATAATAGCTCCATCAGGTTAGCAAATGAGGGGGGTGCTTTTGGCCTAGGGGCAGCCAGTGGATGATACCAACCATAAACTTGACTTTCCCAGGACATACTAGCACTTTTATAAGGTTGAATATGGAGGTGGTATATTTAATGTGGGATAGGTATTCCTCATGCATGCTCACATTTTGCAGCATCCACACAACATTACTGGCATCAAAATCACAGCCTGTACTTTTTCTCAATTTAATATGGATTTTCCCTTTGCAGGGTAAATACGATAAGTTAAATGAATAAACTTGTTGTTAACAACCTGTTTGTGGTATCTTAACACACATTTGAAACACATCAAGCTCATGTCTAGAAATGCCTTTATGCAGAATCAGACCATTTGCAATCCACCTCTATTGGAGATGTTGAAACAAAGCAAAACAAAATTGAATTTTGGTTTTTTGCTCTATCTCTGAACTTCACTTCTCTACCCCACTGTACGCATGAAGGTATAATCTCTTAATAAATGCTACAGGTGTAACTGTGTTACCAAGAAATGAACTACATATGTGATGGTAAGTCCCCTAAATCTACACTAACTCTCAATGCTTACAATAGCTAGCACATGTTTTTTTTCCAGCAGGAGCATGCATTCATAAAGGTAAAAGGTAAAGGACCCTTGAATGGTTAAGTTCGGTCAAAGAAGACTATGGGGTGCAGCGCTCATCTCGCTTTTCAGGCTGAGGAACCCGGCATTTGTCCACAGACAGCTTTCCAAGTCATGTGGTCAGCATGTCTAAACCGCTTCTGGTGCAATGGGACACCGTGATGAGTGCCAGAGCGCATGGAAACACCATATACCACTCTGCCGGAGCGGTACCTGTTTACTTGCACTTGTATGCTTTCAAACTTCTAGGTTGGCAGATTCATAAAGATGTGCACCCTGCAGGCTGAGTAGTCAATGGTTAATTTTTAATGCATATTCTATGAATAACCTTACTGCTTATCTAATGAAAGTATGTCATAAGTACACAATAGTATAAAAATGCACAGTGTCATTCACTGTCATGTCTATTTCCAAAGTGTTTCTTTATCACTGAATGATTCAGGCATTATAATTCTACAGCAAGCACCTATATATATTTTCCCTTATGGTAAAGTGGTCTGAAACAACTGTTAACTGCCCGGGCACTTGTGTACAATGTTTATCTTCCATGCATCTTCATCTTTCAATTCCCCCCCCCCCCATCAGCACTATATTCTGGGCCCCGCCTGCTAGTCTTGATCCCATTGTTTGTGGCTTAGTTTGTGGCTTGATCCCATTGTTTGTGGCTTACTGGTAGTTTGTGACCTGGACCCAGACTCATGGTTTGTCTCCCACAAACTGTAAGAGCTCATGCTTTGTCTGGAGGAGTCAAAACACGAGCCTGCAGTTGGGATTATATGCCAAGCCATGGTTTGGCTTATTGTTACATGTGAACCTGCTCTCTCTTTCTTTTTGGAAGATTATCTGTGTCTTGTTGATGGTCCAGTTCAGGGGTAGGCAACCTAAGGCCCGTGGGCTGGATGCGGCCCAATCGCCTTCTCAATCCAGCCCGCGGATCAGTGTGTTTTTACATGAGTAGAATGTGTCCTTTTATTTAAAACGCATCTCTGGGTTATTTGTGGGGCATAGGAATTCGTTCACCCCCCCCCCCAAATAGTCCGGCCCACAACATGATTCTAGTGCCCATCAGCCCCAGCCACCATGGCCAATGATTAGGAATGATGGGAGATGTAGTCCAGAAACATCTAGAGATACAAATTTAAACCATCGATGCTGTAAATGTACCCATATTTAAATATTGAATGTGGAAATGACAGGGTAGATATTTTTAGTTGTATTTATTGCTGGATATGGCAAGGCTGACGTACTATGTACAGGTGGAGTTGAGAGCAGCTGAAGAAAACCTGGGCATTATGAAAAGGTATGGACACAAACAATTTACTTTTAGTATGTGACAATGATAAGCAGGAAACAGAGATTTGTGTTATGAAGACACTATTTGCATATGAGGGGGCTGTCAGGGTTGCGTCATGCAACTTCGGTGGGAGTTAAATGCTGCCATTGTGGGAAAGCTACAATTTCCACCCCTTCAGACATTTAACCCAAGCAAATTTGGGTTTCCAAAGACTTCCCCAGTTTCTGAAGGAGTACCGAAGTTAGTTTCGAGCTTTACTGGGCCTAAGGCTGCATACACACCAAATTTAAGGCGCATGACTCCCCCCAAAGAGGAGTCTTTGTAAATGGTTCACTTTTGGTTCAATGCAGTAAACAAGGTTGAAAACATGTTATTTATAGGCAGTGGAAGTTAGACCTTGAATAGTTCCATCAAATTATGTTGCTGTTTTAATAGCAGTAGGAAATCTCTTGGAGAACAGAGCAATTCCTAATGGAGCAAGGTGAGAACTCCCAGATGATTCCTACAGAATCTTGTTGAGTGCTTGTTACAGCAAGTGATGTCCTCAACCAAACAGGAGCCAGAGCTGCAGCTACAGGGGCAGGGGAGAGGAGCCAGGTTTTTTGCCCCAGGTGAAGCCCCCAGAGGGACACCGTTGAGGCTCCCAGCCTGTGTGTGTATGTATGCAAATGCACAAGAGGGGGTACCAAACTGGGTCTTTGACCCGGGTGAAATAAAGCCTAGTTTCGCCTCTGAGGAGAGCACAGCATTTTGCAGATTTGAACCCACAAAGGGGTCATTTTCTCATTGCAAAGGACTGGAAATGTAGGGTGTGTTTGTAAGATTTACTGCGCAATATGTGTATACTCAGAAGGGTGCATGAGTTTGAAGCACATATAGGGATTAAAGGACTGATAAGAATTCAAAGTGTAATTGCAGGGATGCCTAGCTAGCATGCCAGTAGTCAAGGATGGGATCTGCAGTCCAACAATATCGGGGGTGGGGGGAGGAGGACACAAGCCACCTGTCCCTGTTGTCCTCAGACCTATTCTTCATCTTTATATAATTTGTTAATTGCCTTTCATTTCATCTTCAAGGCAATTTACAATAATAAAGACATCTAAAGGTTGGTTTAAAGATATATACACTCACGTCAGAGACTTATATGTATTTTCTCACAGCTGGAAAAGTCCTTGAGACAAAAATGCCTACAATTGTTCCCTGAAAATAGCACACCCCGAAAGTGTCCCACAAAAAATGGAGCACCCCATTTTTTTCCTCTGAGAGCACAGTGGCCATTTTGGTCACTGCAATCTCAAGAGATTTCAAACTGTGATCTCACCCTGAAAAAGTGCTTTTCTCAGGGCTGTGATCTCACGCGGCACCCCAAAATGTGAGTTTTTGTGTGCTGTGAGCACAGCCCCCCCCTCAAAAGTGTGTCATTTGGGTTCTGTGGTCTTGCTTGGGTCACCTGACTTGCGCAGGAGCACAGACAGGAAAACGTGTGCCCCAGTTTTGGGACTCAGCATGTTGGAAGACATGAAATAGTGATTGCCTGTTGTAACACAGCAGGGATGCTAGCTGTTCCACAAAACAGGGTAGCCACACAGACAGGCCTGCTCCATATTGCTGTGGAGAGGGCTCCTGATATTTTATCAGCTTCAAGGAGAGAATATTTGATATCTGGGCTTAGAATTATCTGGGACAACTATATAATTGGGGTAGGGGGAGAGTTTTTAACCTCCCCGAGACTCTTGAGAGTCCCATGGACTGCAAGAAGATCAAACCTATCCATTCTCAAGGAAATCGGCCCTGAGTGCTCACTAGAAGGACAGATCCTGAAGTTGAGGCTCCAGTACTTTGGCCACCTCATGAGAAGAGAAGACTCCCTGGAAAAGACCCTGATGTTGGGAAAGATGGAGGGCACAAGGAGAAGGGGACGACAGAGGATGAGATGGTTGGACAGTGTTCTCGAAGCTACTAACATGAGTTTGGCCAAACTGCGAGAGGCAGTGAAGGATAGGTGTGCCTGGCGTGCTCTGGTCCATGGGGTCACGAAGAGTCGGACACGACTGAACGACTGAACAACAATAACAACAAAAATAGAATCCCAGCCTGCACTGCTTATGATGCTTATCTGAAAATAACTGTATGCTGGAACAAGGCATTCCCAGGACCCAATTAAGACTGTGGCACTTGGGAATGGCTGCACTGTCATGGCAACAATATTTTAAAAGACCTTCCCACTGGAGGCCTGTACCACTAATGTATCTCCGTTCCACAAGTTGCAACTTGTTGAGTTGCTGGGCTGGTTCTGTATCAGAAAAGTGTGTGTTTTCCATGCTTTGGAAAACAGAAACATAATAACAGCCAGACTCCTGTGATCTAAATTGCTTGAGAATATTCCCACAGTCATAAATGGTGGTGGTGGTGGTGGGGGGAATAAAGGGAAAATATCATCTGGCAGTGGAAGGTAACTGTTCCTGGCCTGTGCACCACGGAATAATTAAGAGAGTAACTAATGCTAGGAGTTATGGCTGCCAGAAAACATGTCCCTAATTTCAATTTAGATGTAATTTAACTGTCTCATCTACTGATACCTTATTCCACAAATATGCTGTTGCTATTTTCCTCTCTTTTGAGGCCTGCTTTGTTCCAGAATTTAGTCTTTTCAGCTATGTGTGGGCCAAACCTGGTGGAAGCAAACAGAAATACATTTAGCAGTATAAAACAGGAGTAATTTCATATCTGTGTTATTCTTGAGTTTGATTCAGCAGAGAAATCTTATGTTTCTCCATGGAATTCTGGAAAGAGCCTTGTTAATAAAAGTAATTTAATTAAAGAAAAACTGATTTAGACTGAAGGCAAAGAGACAAATAAAAATTGCACATTCAAGTTAGATGCTTCTTTTAAACAAAGACTCGACAATAATGAACAGTTATCAGTTCCGAGAGCAACTATTGACATCAGTGACCACCGGAAGAGTCTTTGTTCCTGTTGGCATTGGGGAGCACTTTCCAATTAAAAAAGTAAATCTCATAAGGAGACTTGGGCTTCATTGAAAAAGAAGTGAATGAAGCTACTAGAGATTTGACAACAATAGCCACAGTGATTTGTAATCATGAAGGGTGGAAGATAACATATAATTTGCCTTGGTAAAAATAGAAGGATGAGTGGAATTCACGCAGATCTGCTCTTATCTTCTACGCAGTGTCCTTTCTCAACTTTCTTCTCAATGGAAAAACAAAACAAAAACCCATAGCAGTCTCAACTCCCACAAGTAAGACTGCAGTTTAAGATTAGTCAGCCATGGGAAAACTTCTTTCTCAAAGGTATATTCTCCTTAGTTGTAAAACCTTAAAAAATAAAAATAAAAATCCCCAACACCAACCAAGCTTCTAAGATGAGGGGTGCAGTTTAGGACCCAAATTCTAGATGCATTTGCTTATAGACCACAGTGTAAATGGTTCAGATCCACAGTGGTTTTGCGTGCGCGCACACACACACACCCTGCCAGCCCTTTCTGGAGAATTCCCTGTGGCTTTTCAAGGAGATAGGGAAATGGGGGTAGTGAATTGCAGGAGGTAATAAAACCCAAAAGTACAAGTGGATAATTGCTTGTTTTCTCTTTTCTGGATCTAGGACAAAGGGGTTTTCTTCAATAAATGCCTTCTTGGACAAAAATGCTGCTTAGGCATTTGCCATCTGATTTACCATCAATGCCTAGCATTATATTAAATTACTCAATATTGTTTTTTAAAAAAGAGAGAAAGGGAGGAAGTTTGGTGGGGATCTGAAGCGGCACCATGCCTTTTGTCATACTGTAAATGTCAATTTAGTTTGAAATAGTGGCAGATAATGAAAGCTGTTCATTTTTTAGTGACTCACGTGTAATATACTGCATATCCTTTTATAGGAAATGATGTGCGAACAAAATCCATAGCTGCTATGATTAGTAGTTGCTGATCTTCAGAGATAAGTAGCCGAGACAAAGTGGGAAAGGGGGGGGGGGAAGTGCGTCATTTTCTCAGCAAGAAAATCTCCTCAGATAGCAGAAGGATGAGGCTGTAAATAAAAATGATTGTAATGAATCATTTCATTGAAGTACACTCTAACTTATATTGAAAGGAGAGCCCAGAGGGCATAAGAGGTTGTAGCTGAATTCAAGAAGGGGAAAAACACATGGGGGGTGGGTGGGGGAGATGGGGAAAGTAAGGTGGACCTTTCTATTGTGGCCTTTGACAAAGGATGAGGGATATTTTAGGACTCATTCTATTTTCTCAACTGTAAAATATTCTAAATGGTTTTAATACTCTATTTTAAAATTGTACCCTGCCCTGGGGCCTCATGGTGAAGGGCAGGTAAGAAATCTAAATAATTGCAATAATAATAATATTTTATCTAAACAAGCCTAGACAGAATAGAGATAGAAACCTGGAAGGCATTAATTAGGATTATCTCACACTTTACCTCAGCTTCATATGCAATTTCTTTTAACCATATGCCTTGTTTACTACCTCAGATAATGAAAGGCTGGTTCAAATGACCCTGTGATGTGTTTTCTTTGGCAGTCATCTCTTGATAGCACACTCTGTGAAATCCATTCTTGTAGAGGGCTTCATCACAAATCTGGCTTCCACATCACTCCTGCTGGGCAGCACTCAGAAACAGGGATTGTTAGACACCAAAGTCAATTTGTAGTGGTGGGGAAATAGTTTTTAGTCTCCATGGCAGATGTACCATCCCAGTTAGTTCAGCAATCTCAGCCTTTCATTATGAAGTTTTTGTTAGACAAGTCTCTCCAGCCCACATGCTCCATCATCCAATGCCCTGCCCCCTGACTCAACTTGAAGACACTTGCTACCTCTTCTCCTGACCACCATGTACTCAAAGGAATGTGAGAATAGGTTCTACATATGTTCAGGGTTCCTTACTGTAAGTACAGACTCTGTAGCCACACATAAAATGCTATGTGACTGTTTTTTTCATGCTCCACCCAATATATGGAGCCAGTGGTGTAGTGGAGCAGGAATACAGGTGAGTGTAGCTCTGGTACTTGTTTCATAGCAGGTGTGATGGAGTCATAAGATGAAGCAGGATTTTCCAGCGTTGCAAGTTTGGGAGAATTAGACGACAGGTCTGGACTGGCACACAACCTCTTTGTTAGGAAGGCTAGGCTCAGGCAAGATCACCCTGTGAACTTCATAACTAATCAGAGATGTGAACCCAGGTCAACACAGCCAAAGCCTAACATGTCGAGTGCTACACCACTCATTGTCAATTCACTATTGACTGTCAACTGATTGTGAATGGGTATTATGTTACATATTGCCTGCTTTGTAGAGCAGAGTTGGAGAACCTTGTGCCAAGGGGCCAAATGTGGCCTTTCTGGCCTCATTATACAATCCTTAGAACCTTCCGTGGTCCTTTGTTCTTCCTTCCCTAGGCAACTCCCCTCAATGGCCTTGCTCTGCATCTTCCTTCAGTGCTTTTGGTTGGCTGGAATGTGTCCTTGCCTGGATAGAGAATAGAGAGGTAGGCATGTACATGAAGAAAGCTCTGTCTTTTCCATGGCTGGAATGTAAACTATTGTACTATATAGTAAAATATATATATGAGAGTCAGTGTGGTGTAGTGGTTAAGAGCGGTAGACTCGTTATCTGGGGAACCGGGTTCGCGTCTCCACTCCTCCACATGCAGCTGCTGGGTGACCTTGGGCTAGTCACACTTCTCTGAAGTCTCTCAGCCCCACTCACCTCACAGAGTGTTTGTTGTGGGGGAGGAAGGGAAAGGAGAATGTTAGCTGCTTTGAGACTCCTTCGGGTAGTGAAAAGTGGGATATCAAATCCAAACTCTTCTTCTTCTTCTACTAAGGTAAGTGATGCATCGATTGCTCCTCCCACTTTTGCCTCTGGCCACACCCACCACAGCCAGAAGTTTCCTCAGAAGGGGATGTGACCCTTGGGCCACAAAACATTCTCCACTTCTGCTTTAGCGTGCATATAAATCAACACAGCTGCCATGGCTATGGACTCTCCTTGAAGGAGTGGCTGTGGGAGCTGACAGGATGAGCTCCCCTACTTCAAAACTACCACTGCACCATTGCATTGCATTGTATGGTGGTCAGGGGCAAACCAATTCTTGCATTCCACCAAATGCATAGCCCCTGCATGATCCTGTTCCCATTCATACAACTGAATGTGTCAACTGGAGTGTGAACGGCTTAGAGAAGCTCCTGTAATATTTTCTGCACTTGCAACTCTGTTAAAAGTTACGATATGTGCATGTTTTGTGAACTAAGGTTAATATATGGGGATACTAACAATGAAAAGCAAGGTTACCTTGCTGCCATGGGCGTAGCCAGGATTTTTGTTAGGGGTGCAGGACTTTTGTTAGGGGGGGGGCAGAACCAACGTGATTGGTCAGTTAGTAAAGTATTTTTATTGTTTTACTTGATCGGGGGAGGGGGGTAGCGTAGCTGCCCCTCCCTGCCTCCCCAACTATGCCCATGCTTGCTGCATTGCCTACAGGGCATTCCAACAGCTGGATCAATGTTGAGGGACAAACATACCTGCCTATAAATATGTCTCTGCTCATGGATGCTTATGCCCACTTATCTAATATCACAGAATTAAAAACTTTGTACAAGAAACAATACTTACCCTACATTTTAATACATGTTTAAAAACCTAGTTGATATCTGCAGCAATGTTAGTTGAATTGTCCACAGGCTTTTTTTTAATGAGAGAGATCAACAATTATTGGTTTTAGTACATGGAAACCTCAGATGCTGCTATATATTGAGCCAGACCATTGGTCCATCAAGCTCTGTATTTCGAAAATGACTGGCAGAGGTTCTCCAGGGGTTCAGACAAAAGTTTATCCAGTCTCTACCTGAAGATGCCAGGGTTTCAACCTGGCATCTTCTGCATGCAAAGCAGATGCTCTAACCACTGAGCTATGGCCCTTCCCCTTGTAAGGCAGCATACTAGCTGATGAGATTTATTAAGAGGGGGAAATACCACTAAAATTAGATTTTGCCAATACTGTGAATATATTTATTCATGTCTGGACCAGAAGAAGAAAAACCATTTTTCATGCTATAAATTTTATTAAAAACAACTAATTATACATTTGTATCAATAAATTAACAAACAATTGAATTGGCACACACTAATACAGAACGTTCAGTTACAAAATTGAAGTGTAATTTCTCTTTATGCATCTTTTTATACTTGTGACTGATGCAAAAGAGGGGAAATTGCTAAGTGAACTCTGGAGTGCTCTCAGCGTTACATGTGCACTCAAAACAATTACAAAAGTATTTGAAATAATACTTCCATTGGAAACATGCACCCTGAATTGTTGTGTGTGCTTGTCTTTTGCTCTGAATCAATGGATGTGTACACATGCTTTCAGAATCCATATGGATCCGTGTGTATTAGATAATACTAAATACACTTAAGGG
This sequence comes from Lacerta agilis, assembly GCF_009819535.1. Classification (NCBI taxonomy): domain Eukaryota; kingdom Metazoa; phylum Chordata; class Lepidosauria; order Squamata; family Lacertidae; genus Lacerta; species Lacerta agilis. The sequence continues at coordinate 27,657,688 of NC_046322.1, forward strand.
AGAAAAGCTAGGATCAATACTGTTCTGATAATGAAAAAAAATGATTTAGTAAGAAAAGATAAATGTCTGAACCCTAGAAAGGTTACATAAAGTTAGCTGCTTAAAATTAACATTACATTTCAATCATGAGTGACTTGTCTTGTTTTTCAAATATTTGAAAGACAAAGCTCTTCAAGGCTGTTCTCCTTTCTGTTTTCCAGTTCATGTTGCTCCAGCTGATGATACTCAAGTGTTACACGATTGATATGTTTGCCACTGGAGACCATTCGCAGCACAGTGTTGTCACAGCCTATCTTCATTTGGGCTTGTCAAAAGATAAAGAACACCTTGTTATTGTTTGGAATAAAAGACAATACAGGACCATGTTAGCTGGAACTGTCCAAAATATGAGGAAAGCACTATGTATGTGAAGGTTGCATTAGTCTATATCTAAAGCCTATTTCTATGTAATAAAAAAGGAAGAACGTCACTGCACAGCCCCCACTGAAGGATTTGTAGAATTCTGGATTTGAATGAAGTCAGGGTGGGGGTGAGGGAACAAAAGTTGCATAACAGCAGTGGTCATGGCCTGGAAAAAAGAAGGGAGGAACACAGAGAGGAAAAGTGGTGGTTTAAAATGTAACAACAGAAGTTTGAGCAAAGGAGGGGTGAAAGAAACTGAGAGGGAAATGGCAGTTTTAAACAACAACAGAGGTTTGAGTTAATTGCATTCCTGATATGAAAGTACTATGAAATGTTTGAGGGCTCAACATTCATTATCCCTCTCACATGAGGCAGTTAGGAATGGAAGTGTGTGTACTGTATAGCAAAAAGGATGAGACACTAAAAGGAGGACAGAGTCAGTTTCTAAAACTGGCAGAGGTTTGAGTAAAGCAGAAATGGAGAGGTACTGAGAGGGGGAAAGTGTCCGTATTAAACAATGACAGAAATGTGAATAAAGCCAGGATGGGAAAAGTACTGATTTTAAACAATGGTAGAGGTTTTAGTAGAGTGGGCAGGGAATGAAACTGACTGGGAAAGGTAGCAGTTTAAAACAAGGTTTGCGGACAGTGAGAAGGGAGTTTTGAAAGACTCTGTGGTGTTGGCTTTTTATGTTATATCCATCTCTGCTACTTCGTCCTGTTAAAACTGGTTTTTAAAAATAATAATAATCATAAACCCTCAGTGTCATCAAGTACAGCACTGGCATAGTGAAACTTACCTCAACTTGGTGCCTCCAGATATTTTGGAATACAAATTTCATCAACCTCAACCAACACAACCACGCTGACTGAGGCTGATGGGTGTTACAGTCTGAAATGCCTGAAGGGCACCAGGTTGGGGAAGGTTGGCACAGTGTCATTTTCTTGCTCCTTAGCTAAGCACCATATATGATGGACCGAACAGATAGCAGTGTCAGTGCAACTTTGCAGAGTAAGGTGTTACGCCAGCAGTGCAGGTAAATAGCAGCAAAATATTTAGGACTTGAGTGTAAAGCAATCAGATTTCACAACTCTTTCTGTATCATTCTTTAGAAACATTTGAACAGGTGACATTAAAGCAAGAACTCACCTGGGCCATGGAAGGAGTGGCACAGATCAGCTAAAGGGAACATCTTAGAGGGATCTAATCCATTTCCTCCCAAGAGCTCCAAAAAATCTCCTACTCCTCCACAGCCTATGGTGGGTTTCTGTAAAAAGAGACACAGAATTAAGTGCAATAGTATTGACCAAATATATTTTACTCTGAATTTTATCCAAGTACAGAAGGTTTCATGTAGCTCTTTAAATATTTTTATTTTTTAAATGGTTAAGCCTCATTACAGAAGCTTGTGCTACTTAGAGTGCTCATTGCCTAGGATATATGCTGCATAGACCAGGAAAATTATCCACCGGTAGCCATTGGTGTGCAGTGATGCCATGCATGGTGGCAGCTATTGCTGAAGAATCATAGCACTGCAGCAGAGTTTATGGATCTCAGCAGAGTTTATGGATCTCCCCATGTAAGAAGAAACTGATCCTCACCCTCAGTCAAAGGTATTGTGTATCATGACCGTTGATAAGTTACCGGTAGTTACTCTGCAGGGATGTAACTCCAGAATAAGTACAGATTTATGTTTACATAATGGGTTATTTAAAGGAAATACTGGTGTGGCCTGTATAAAGGATTTACAGCATAACCTGATGATCCATATAAAATTGCCATTGATGGCTTACTACAAAACCACCAACTCACCTTTAAGTGGAGGCCGTTCAAGTGCCCCAGCATAAGATCAGATATTTTTATCACCACTGGGTAGATTATGGAAAAGCTGCAGTTCCTGCGCTGATGAGGAATGACCATGGTAAACCTTCCAGTAGGGGTCTGAGAGATGACATTGCAAGCTTTAGTATAGGGGAAAGATACAGAGTTACTTGATCACAATATGTTCAATGCAGACTTTTTACCTGATGCCTCAGGACTAAACTAAACAAGTGTTTAAGCATAAAAAGAGCCTGCTGGATCAAGCCACTGACCCATCTAGTGCAGTATCCTGTTCTTATAGAGGCCAACCAGATGTCTGTGGGAAGCCCAGAAGCAGGACCTGAGCACATGAACACTCTCCCCTTCTGCAATTTCCAGAAACTGGTATTCTAGGAGGCATTGACAGCCGTATCCTCCATGAATTTGTCTATTCTTTTAAAGTCATCCAAGTTGGTGGTCATAATTCACTCCTGTGGTGATTTCCATAGTTTTACTATCTGCTGAGTGAATAAGTATTTTGGTTTAGCTATCCTCAATCTTCCAACATTAATCTTCATTGCATGTGCACAAGATCTAGCGTTGAGAGGGAGCATAAACTTTTCTCTATCCGCTTTCTCTATGGCATGTTTCCTCTTACTCTTTTTTTTCTACACTAAATTGCTGCAGCCTTTCCTCATTCCTCCCCTTGATCATTTTGGCTTCCCTTTCTGGAGCCTTTTCTAACTACAATATCCATTCTGAGGCAAGGTAACCAGAACTGTACACTGTATTCCAAATGCAACCACACCATAGATTTGTATAGTATAGCATTAAGACGCTGGCAGTTTTATTTTCAATTCCTTTCCTAATTGTCTCTAGCATTTGTCTCAAATGCTTGCAAAATGATTTGCGAAATGATTTGTTTGTCCTCGTCAAGTAGCACAAGAGCTAGTGTGAATTGGTATATTGCTCCTGAAACTGGTGTGTTTAATTAACTCAATCTACAATAGACTATTATAAATTATTTCAGACCAATGCTTGGCACCTGACACTAAACATTTGCAATGTCCCGATTGCCTGAAAGGCCACAATAATGGTCCTGCATCATCATATTCATCGTGATATTATGAGACAGCACTCAAGACTCATATGCTACCCAATGTACTTGTTTTTTGGCAGAACAAATCTTTTGACTGGACCATAGTATATTTTATCACAGCATTGCTCATATAAATGTGTATCCTTTCATATGAGATCCCTGACATTCTTTTTACTCAGATGACAACATGAAACAATGCTTACGGAAAAGGTTGGGCTTTTTCTTTATTGTTACTGTGAATCCACTTCCCGGGTCATGAATCCCAAAGAAGATCATTGCCACATTCTGTGATGACCTGATGGTGCTCCTGATGCTGTTGCCATCACAAAAATCTATGTATCTTTCGGAGGTGGGGAGAGGATGGTCCAAGGAACTGGGAAACTTCTCACCTTTCAGTATCCAGCCATCAAACACCTAGAGGGATGCAGCAACAAAAAGGACAATTAGTGTTTACTTTCTCACTACAATTCCCAGAAGCACAAGCCGGCACCTGAGTGGCAGCTGTGTAGCAGTTTTCCCTTAATGCACAATCACAACCCCATAAATATGAAGTTTTTATGCTGATCTGCTTTGCAGAGGCACAGACCACAGCACTCAGAAATGCAATGACTACTGCTCAGGAATAAATGGCTCAAGAGTAGAAGCTTAAGATCCCATTCATATTTTGCAGATCCAGGAGGAATGTTAACACTTGGGTGGGAATGAACCACTTAACATGCCTTGCCCGGGTAGTTCTGAGTTATGGAAGATACTGTCTCCCATGTGTGTTTTTTAATTAAATAGGAGCCATGGGCCCCCGATTTGGATTGGGAACACAGTGGTAAATCCTTTTGGTTATAGAACAGTCCAGTGATATTTTTATTTGTAGTCATAGGACCACTTCCCCCCTTCCTAACCCTTATCTGAAATGTTGACCAATCTGTTCCATGTATGACTTGGCATTAACATCAATCATAAGTCATCACTTTATACAGCAGTGCTTAATTACTCTGACATTCCCTGCAGTTTTCCACTTCAAATATTTTAATAATTGTGCTTAATTAGAGGGGACACATTTCTGAAGCCTGGCATTTAAACTTGGAGGAATCTGAGTGATCAATATGCAGTGTCAAATGAGTGACAGTATTAGTATGTCAGGCTCCTTTTCAGCTGTTGCTCTCTTATTTGTCTCACTTTGAAGTTTGTGCCAGCTGTAAAGAAACAGATGCTGGTCCCTCCTCTCTTTCCTAAACATTTTCTGGAAAGCTTATATTGCCATCCATAGCCTGATCCAGAGATTCTGGCACGGAGCATATTTCCATGCTGTCTGAATTCATGCTTGCTACTCTCGGCTCTGATCACGCTATGCCCTTAAGATGAACAGAGAACTGTGCAAGATACTTCATATTTCAGATCTAAGAAAATTAAAATACTTGTATGCTCTGCTGAGTCAGACAAACAAGTGCATTGACAGAACCGATTGCTAATTGTGTTTACTTAGCAATCACTTTAGATGATCCACATAAGGCTTTTCCATGCGATCATCGTTAAGTGCAAATAAATGCACAGTTATTATTTATTTGTTGCATGATGTCTAGACATTATCCTTCAAGGCCATGCTTCGCTAAATAATAACAACATTTTCGAGCAGTGGATGTGCTTCATTTTCTAATTGGGAAAATGTAATTCTTCCTCGCAAGTAGTGCGTTCCTTGCTATTGAAATTGCTAAATGGTACTGTAAGTGTCACAGGCACCTACTGGGCACTGCTGCTGATGTGAGTGATGATGAGATACATGTCCCTGTCCTTCTATTAGGTGGCCCTTTACAGAAGGACCTTTTAAAGCAAGGATGGGGAACCTGTGGTCCTCTAGCTGTTGTTGGACACCAGCTCCATCAGCCTAAGCCAGAGTGGCCAATAGTCAGGAATAATGGCCAAAGAACATCCAGAGGGCTGCAGGTTCATCATCCTTGTTTTCCTTTATTTCTAGTGCTTCTTGTCAATGAAGCATAATTGGCAAAAACATGCTAGATTTGGAGCTAAACTCTGACAACGTTCTGCCAAGACTCTACCTCTCTGCTCTTGACCATTTTCACCACTGAATAGAATTTACTATGTGCTGATTCTTAGCCCCACTAGCAGCTATGATGGAAACCAGGAGTGGCCAATTCTGTTTTGCTGCCTGAGGATAAATGGGAAGGTGCCACCCCCACTGCTGTCCCTCGTGCTCTCTTGCCGAAACCTTGCTTACTGAGGTCATGTGGCGGCTTTCGGCAAGATCTCATGTGACCACCGTGGTACCAGGGGGTGGGTGGTGTGTCCACAGGGGGTTTCCACTACCTGAGGCAGATGCTTCAGTCTGCTTTATGGGTGGACTGGCCCTGAAGCAAACATTAGCCCTGCAGCTAAGAGAAGACCTGCAGAGAAGGGATTCCGGTATGGTGAGCTGGTCTAAAGAGTTCTTCCACTTGCCATGTGTGTGATTAACTACGTCCTGGGGAAATTTAGAGAATAGATTGGAAGGACAACCTTTATTCCAACCCTGTTTGTGTATCCACTGCCAAATCCTCCAAAGGGGGCAACAGTTTTCTCTCTTCTGCCATGCTGCACACATTCACACATTCTGGAGAGCCCTGCTAAGACCACCAGGCATTGCAAACCCCATACCTTCAGGAAATCTCCTGCTTGACAGTTGACGTTGACAAAATCAAAGTCTATTGTGAGGAGCTCGGTTGGGTCTGCTATGAAGAAAGTAGCACAGTGCAGCTGGGGCTGCTGTGCCGTGAAGCTGAATTGTCCTTCTATGCTCAGCATGTCAATGCATCCTGGAGATGGGGAGATAAAGGCAACCGAGTGATTCCTTTCTGTCTCACAGCTGATTCCCATTCTATATTTTGTTTTCAAACAGAGATACCAGAATGTAAAGTAAAAAAAAAGCCTTTCATCAAGGGTGTTCCTGCTGAGGGATGTATTGTGGGATCAGCACTTTTCAGGAACACAAGCTGCTTGCAGGGTCTGCACAAAATACTAAAACATCTCTCCCCCCCCCCCACATTTAATCGAGATTGCCCTTTCATGGAAAATCCAATAACCAAAGAAAACCTGTTCCCAATGACCTGTTTGTGATGTTAAGCTCCCCTCTGAAACACATTTTGTGGCCCTACTAGGTATTACCTGACTCCTATTTATGCATTCAGACCTTGCTAAGCTTCAGTGGGCTTATGCAAGCTCAATCTAAAGATGATGCTTTCTCATATTTCCATCTTGGTTTCCTTAACGGACAACTCTAATAAGTATTTTTCAAGTCATCAATTTAAGCTGATCTTCATGGAATCAAGACAACCACTGCTTTAACAAATTGCCTGCTTGTAGTTCTTAGGCAACCAGAAATTCCATGCTGGCCAGTGAGTGAGCTGGTGGAGGATGGATGGAATTCTTGACAGCCACTGCCATATGGGCAAATAGTCTGACCATGTACAACGCATCGTCCTCAGTTTTTAAATTAGTCCAATAAAGATAACAGTTACTATGCTTATTTTCTAAACCTATAGGCTTTACAATGAATGGCCGTAAACTGTCTCTCTTTTATTTCATTGCCTTTTGACCCCACTATTTACAATTTTCTCCTCTAAGCATGTGGATATGTGGTTACATTTGTATGTGTGAAAGAGAGAAAAATAGTGTGAGAGGTCACACACACACACACACACACACACACATCGCTTCTGAAAATAACACTCCATGCATCTGATGAAGGGCGCTCTTACGTACAATCTGCCTTACATTTGGTACCCTTCTATCCCCAATGAGCACATCTCAATTCTCTGTCCCAGAGATGCTCTCTGCAGAACACCATCAGGAGCAGAACATTGTCAAGCCTTTCTCCCACATCCTAGCATTCATTGCCTACTATTTCCTCCCCGTTCTGCTCAGGGTAGAACACTGTTTTCTGAGGTGGCAGCCACAATAATCCTTGCTTAAAAGAATGATGTACAGTTTTTCCTTCCAAAGGGAATCTGTACCTCCCGTTTCCCCTGCTAGGGATTAATAAACTTGGAAGTGCAAGGGCTCAGCAGTGTAACATAGCAGTGAAGGCCACACCCTAGGGTGCTTTTCTCTCAATACAAAAGAATCAATATTAGAACCGGTCCATGGGGTCACGAAGAGTTGGACACGACTGAATGACTGAACAACAACAACATTGGGAATTAGTGGTAAGGGGATTCCAAAAGAAGCAGCATTACTTTTAAGATGAGATGGGCCTCATAATCTCTCTCAGTGCTACTTCCCTAAATTAACTTCTGTTCCCTCTTCCATCTCAAAGGTCACCACAGCCCTCTATACTGTACTGTACTCATATTTCAACAGCACTTTTTCTTCCTCTCCCTCTCCCTCATTTTTCTTTCCTGCCACACTTCCTCTAGGACTAGGTCATCATTTCCAAGTCGTCAAAACTCCACCACAAGAAGAATTCATGTGTAGAAACACTGGGGAGATGCTGAAGCTGGAAGTGAGCCCCACATCCTAGAAGTAACCCCCAAGAACTGGAAGTCCTGGCTCCTTACTTCCAGAAAAAAAGGATGCTTGACTGTCCTTATTTATTAGAATCCGAAATGCATGGAGTGATCAGATGCAAAACAGAACAAGATTTTTCAGAGTTGAACAGGAGAAGGGATTTCTGCAAACTTCTCATGTCAAACTGTTCTCTTCTACGCAGCTATGCAACTATCTCTGTACTATTAAAGAAACGGGAGGAAGCCTGGCTTATGTTGCAGATCACCCTAGAAAGGCACTTTCTTTTTTTGCCAACACTGTGCTTTGGCACTCAAGAAAAGGGCTCCATTTTATGTATATGTATTTATCACCTCATTCATTCTTTCCCTTTGTAACCTTTAAGCCCACCCCTCCTCCCCATCTTCCAATTTTATAACTTAGTTTACAGTGAAATCTTAACCACGCCTATTTGGAAGTAAGTCCTACTGAATTCCGGTAATTGGCGTCAGGACCGCCGCCTTAGGCTGAAAGAGAGTGACTGGCTCAAGGTCACCCAAAGAGCTTCATGGTGGAGCGGCATTTGAACCTGGGACTCTCCCATCCTCCTAGCTTTCACCTCTAGTCTACACGTACATAATGGGAAATTAACTAAGTAAGGAGCCCTTTTTGGGAATGCCAAAGTAAGAATAAAAATGAAAGTGCTTCTGAACATGTGCAGAGTGCCTTTCTAGGGAGAACTAGCTGAGGTTCCTCCTGTCCTGTGTCTTTAATAGTTATACAAAAAAGTTTGACAAGATGCAGAAATCCCAACTCCTGTTCAACTCCCTGGAGGGCCACAGGTCTCCCCTCCTTTGCTTTAGCCACTACACTGCGCTGCCTGGCGCATTCCCCTGGCCTCCACCCACTCCTCTCCCCGGGCTCTTCAGCCTCCATCCCTTCCCTTCCCCAGCCCAGCCCGGAGTCCCACCCATGAAGTGGGCTCCCATCCTCGTCCGCCCAGAAGGAAGCGACTCACGCAGCGCCCGGCGGTAGAACTGCCCCTCGGAGAGTTCCCTCTTCAGCTCCGCGTTGAGCAGCAGAAAGGGCTCCTCGGCGCCCGCGTCCCTCACCTGGAGACACAAAGGCAAAAAGGACAACAGCGGCGTCAGCAGCAGCTGCGCGCCCAGCTCCCGAAGGAGAGACACACTCTCTCTCATCCACATCCTAAGAGCTTTCAGGCTGGGGATCTCCCCAGGCTGTGCACTAAGAGGGGAAGGGGCGTCCGAGCGCCTGGGCATTGCTCACCTCGAAGTAGCGGCTCTCTCCCACCCGGAGGGCTGCCAGGAAGACCAAGAGGAGGGGACCCTGGAGCCGGAGAGCCATGCTGCTGTTCCCACGCTGGTCCTCGCCGAAGTTTGCTCTCCTGACTCTGCTGGTAGAAGGAAGCAGCAGCAGCAGCAGCAGCAGCAGCAGCAGCAGCGTCTATGGGGCTCCTTTCCTCTCCCCCCTTTTCTTTTTATAGAGCACTTGGGAAGGGGAGGCATCCTGTCCCCTGTCTGATAGGGTAACCCATGGTAACGGGATTCCTGACAGGGCGACAAAGTGCGTGGCGATGACGAGGAGGGTCCAAATTGACAGCTGTGCGCGCCTCCTCGTGCCCACTCCCTGCTTGCAAAGCCCCAGGGAGATGTGCTATCTCTCGCTCGCTGTTTGCCCACTTCTAGATTTTGGGAGAATTTAGCATTTCCACATCTAAACTGAATGCAAACTACATACATCATAGAACCATAGAATCACAAAACTGTAGATTTGGAAGGGACCCCGAGGGTCATCTAGTCCAACCCCCTGCAGTCAACAATCAATGTACTGTATATATCAAGATTTACAGCCCTGCTTCACTTCTGATAGAGTTGTCAGGCATTTAAGAATGCTTGCAAGGTACATTCCCTTACCTGACAGCCTTTCCTCCTAATCATCCCAGATGTGCAAGGGGGAGCTGTCTTCTCAGTGGTGGTGGGGGGGGGGGGAAGAAAGCAGTTGCCACATGCTCAGAGGCACTATGCTCTTCATTAACCACCACATGCCCCATGGCTAAGTTTACTGCAAGCTGAAGTCAGGCTCCGGGGCCAAGCCTTGGACTAAATTAAGTCCTGGTTTTCCCAAATGAAGGAGGTAGAAAGAAACCTTTTTCTCTTTCCTCATCTCAAACATAGCTGGATACACACTATACTTTTTAAAGCGCAATCAAAACACATCCCACCTCATGTACTGTGGTTTACCCCTCACAGAGTTGGAATTCCCAGCAATCCTAAATGAATCCCGGTGACGAGATGGCCTTGCTACACCATCAAATCCTGAGAAGGACACAGAGTCACTGTTTCTTCTAGCCAGGGTGGGTGGGAAACATCTCTCACCCTTGGAGCTGCATTCACTTGTGGACAACATTATAGAACCTATAGCACTAAGGCAACCTCTGTGAAAATAAACTCTGCCGCTGTTTGTTACGTTATCACTGTGTGGCTGCACTTACTGGTAACTTTACCTTACCTCAACCCAGGGTGCAGTATATATCCAAGAAGGCTGGTCTCTGAAATAACTAGAAAGCACTCCAGTTGCATATCTGTGATGGGGTCACCACCAACCTGATAGTTAATCAAGCCAACCTTTGCACAGGATTTAGATTTGTACCCCTTCACAAATACCATCTCGTCGCATCTTTTAAAGCAATATCATTTCAGAGATGTTCTAACTCCAGCTTGACTCATCTGTGGATACATTGTCAATCATTCTGATGCTGCCTGAAGATTCTGGGTGTCAGAACTTTTGCCCCTTTATGCCGGAAAACCAAGGCAGGGTTGTAAATAACCCAAGAGGAGCTGCTTGCTGCTTAGAGGGGTGTGATAAAACATTATGACGCACTGGTCATTGCAAGTAAGGCACACTAGAGTTGCTTTCAGTAGACAGGTGGACCACCTTAGATACCCACCTAAGATATCAAAGGGGACTTGGCAGGGTATGGATGGGATCCAGAAGCTAAATCGTGTGATGGAGCACGGAATGTCAGAGAAGTGCGACCTTCGTTTCCAACTGTGATCAGCTTTTTAATAGCACCATCTGCTTAGCTATAGCAACAACACCACTTTTACGAGTTGAGAGTTGTATGTGCAGTTTCATATGATACAGATGAGGAAGATACTGAAACAAGGGAGTCCTTATGGCTTAGAGCTATTATCTACTGAACATGAAAGAACATAGGAAAATTAAATTAGGACACATAGCTGATGAATTTGCTGAACAAAAGAAATGCAAAGTGACACTTAAATTTATGAGAAGAAATATTACTATTATACGCTTATCTACTAGTTTGCAGATGGTAACAATTTTTTTAAAAAATGACTAACTGTAATGAAGAGTTGTGCTGAGCAGCTGAAGGTGAGCTTCCATTGTGCTAGCTGTGTTCTGTTTGTTTCAGTTGGAGGAAAGGGATCCATACTGAAAATCTGCAACAAAGCCTATTTTTCTCTTCCTTCCATTTCGTCTGTTCCTGGTCTCGATCCTCATTATTCTTTGCAATGGTTGATTGAATGATGTCCAAAATGGCCCATGACTAAATTGACTAAATGAAACCCATTTTAATTTATGGACAGTGTAATCCTACTCAAGCCTATCCAGAATTAAACCCTGCTGATTTCAGTGGGCACTAGCCACAATGTTCACATCCCATCTCCACTGATTGCCAGCTGCTGGAAATGCAGGACGGCAGAATGCTGTTGTGCTTAGGTCCTGCTTTCAGGTTTCCCACAGGCATCTAGCTGGCTACGGTAAGAACAGGATGCCGGACTAAATGGGCCATTGGCCTGATCCAGAAGGTTCTTTTTATGTTCTTACCTGCTCTCCCCTGAAAGTATGCACAGGTTTGTAGCCAGAGTCAACTTCTGTGCTGTTTCCTTCTGTGCTGGACCAGCAGAACCACACTCCCCCTGTCCATTTCCCAGTGTAAGTTATCCACCAAGGGGACCAAAGCTGTCTCCATCCAATAACCAGGCTTGAAACCAGCTTGAAATGGAGCTAGATAACCAAGGAACCACTGAAGCTGAGATGCCACCACATGCATGGGATATTGGAAATTGGCTGAGAATTATCCAGTATGGTGGGATTCAGGAAGGGCTTTTTTGAGAGAGGCCTTCCTCTTTTAGGCATGCTGGAACATTGCCTTGTGGCAAGGAGGCATTGACTACTCCCTCCATTCAAGCTAATCCCCTGCTGGTCTTTTTAATGAGCCAGGAAGGGCAGGGATCTAACACACATAGCAGTGGGGAACAGCAGGGAGGGTTGACAGCTATGCATAGTAGGAAAGTCTGACAAGCTGGCATTTGGGGATCTAGTCTGGTCATCAGAAATCCTGCAGGAAGGGAAATCTGATGAAATGGGGTTCTACTTCTAGCTGCAGTGCCGGCAGAACTTACTTACTTTTGTTTCTTAAGAGCCGCACCACAGAATTTCCAGTTTTATCTCCCAAGGCTCTGCCCAAATACTTCAGGAAAAAGATACCTTAAGTTTCCCAGAAACACAAATGGAGACAGAAGCAACATCGTAACAGAAAACTATCACCCATCATACCAGCCATATCCTTAGGCAAATGGATACGGTTTCACATGGCATTCATTAAGATGATTTTTGTTAGCACCTGCTGGGAATCTTATTTGTTAGTATATAATCTAATGAAAACACATTAAGAGACTAACATTGCTTCAGGCAACATTAAATAATGTAGTTTTCTGCTTCGTGTTATTGGGTCCTCATCTGCACTAGGAAATCACACGTTCATAACTCACTGCCCAATTAGCCAAAAATATAGTTTTATACTGGAGATATAAAAACACCATTGTAGTTCATTGCACACTTCCTGCCTGGCTTCCACACAGGTGGCAGAAAGTTCAGAGTAGCTTTTAAATTGTTGGTTTCCTTTCCTATGCATTTATTGTACCTTTTCTATCTGGCTTTCTAGCCCTATCATATTTTTTTTTGGGTCTTCATTATTGAAAAGGTACTGTTAATTTGCTTGTTTAAACACGAACAGGTTATAAAGCGTTCATAGCAACATCAAAACAGATTCCCCAAACCCAGCTAATACTCAGAACTAGGAATGGGAGAAGAATTCTGATTCACTTCACCTTTAAAGCCAAATCTCTAAAATTCACACTTTCTGAAATAATATGAGAACCAAAACATAACCAATCCCTGGCATCTTCAGTATGGGTTGGGAAAGACCTGAAATCCAGTCTGTGCAGAAAATACTGATGTAGATGCCAGGCCAGATCTCTGGATGGCCATTGGCTTTGCTTCCTCCTCTTTTTTTGTTAATGAGCAGTGCTATCAATGCAATGAATGACAACAGACTGTACTTTTCTCCATTTGTTTTCTTCTAACCTGACTGTTTACAATTCCCACCTTGCAACCATGTACTTACACTTAGGATAACACTTCATACATCAGAATAAACGTGTTAGTCTTTAAGGTGTCGCTTAGCTGTCTTTGCTGCAAGAGACACAACACAACCTAACCCTCCAGGGATTTTTTTTTTTTTTAACTTCCCCAAATAGTGGGCAGCCTTTTGAAAGTTAGTTCTCAAACCTTCAGAGCACATCGCAGAAGAGTATTATAGGTGCTTCATCTGCACCATACATTTCAAGCTTTAAACAATCATGGCTTCTCCTCAAGAATCCTGGGAACTGTCGTTAATAAATTGAGTGCTGAGAATTGTTAGCTCTGCGATGGGAAAGGGCGTCTTCCAACAACTCTCAGTGCCCCAAACAAACTATAGTTCTCCCTTTCCTCTGTCTCTTCCTCTCCTTGGTGCCTAATGCCAGCGTCCATTGAAAACTCTGGTGGCTTTTATCCTGTGGTCATCACGGAAGTGTGGGATGTAATCCACTGGGAGCAGTCAAGTACAACTTTACCTGTTTTGCTAGAGTGGTCATACAGGGGATGTTGGTCCAGCCAGTCAAAACTTCCTGTTCCTCCTGGCCTGGAGCATCCTTCCTTGCATGTGACTAGGAGGTGTGCACGACCGTCACGCAGCTCTTCGATCTTCCTTTCGTCCTCTCTTCGATCTTCCTTTCGTCCTGTGAACTTTCTGGGCTGTACTGCTGGCTGCCAGCCAAGCAGACCCCCAGGTTATCTCCTATATGGGGTAAGCCTGTTTGTACATGTTTGTAACTTTAAGCCTAAAACCTGCCTTCAGGGATGACACTGTGCCTGATCATGAGTAAAACTACTTTTTGTTATGAAAAAGACTGTGGTGTCTTTATTCTTTTAGGAGGGATTCAAATGGGTCTTACCAGGAATATTAGAACGTATCTCAATCTGGGCAAGACAGATTGAATGCAGTGGTACCTCGGGTTACAGACACTTCAGGTTAAGAACTTTGCGTCAGGATGAGAACAGAAATCGTGTGGCGGCAGTGGGAAGCCCCATTAGCTAAAGTGGTACCTCAGGTTAAGAACAGTTTCAGGTTAAGAACAGACCTCCAGAACGAATTAAGTTCTTAACCCGAGGTTGTCTTAAGAAACTCACACAAGTTTGCAACCAGTTTTCTGCTGCACAAGAAGGGGAATGCACTCTGCTAAGTGAAGAAACTTGCTAGCGCAGGTTAGGAAGGATATTAATAAACAATACATCCTCTCCTGCCACCCTCAACATTCTCACAAGAAGAGGGAGGCTTCAGTAGATGTGAGCAACCAGGAAGGAAATACTGAGACTGCTTCCTCAAGCTTAGACTTTGAATTTTACTTGGGGTGTGTGTGAGGAAGATGGAAAACTTGGCTGGGAACTTGATAGGGTTTTATGGGTGCCACAGCACCCATGGGCACAATGTCAATGGACCAGGGACCTGATTTGGTATAAGGGCAGCACCCTACATTCTGGGCATAAAGCTTTTGTGGGAGTCTTGAAGTACTAGAGATAATAAACCGGGGGGCGGGGGGGGGGAGTTGAGTTTAGGTGGAGCCAGAAGTTAAAAGTTCTTTGGCAGGTCTGTACTTCTACTGAAGGAAGACTTGCCTCCAGTCGCAATGATGCATTTGGGACGCATGGCGGGACAGAAAAGATCTGCCTTAAAAACTTTAATTGAACAGATTCCAGAGTGCTAAGGTGGTTACCAGTCCAAATTTGGGCCCCATGTAGTAGCTGCACTAGGGGTTTAGCTTGAAAGACTTCTATGGCTGATGGTATATGTTTACCACCCTTTGTGTGGAAAAATCAGGTCAACGTTTTGGCACTTTGGGATGCTTTTTCTTTTGCACATTTTTGGTGTGCATCCCATGACCCTGTGGACTTTTAACACTGAGAGATAGCATTTGCTGATTAATTCATCTTTCACTATCTTAGAAATACACTTTTAATGATTTGATAATGCACACATTTGCTTAAGCTTTTAACCTATTATTATTCTAACTGGTGAAAAGGCAGATGACTTATCAAATAAAAATATTTCTGTGGTAGGCAACTCTACTAAAAAAGGAATAAATTACATCAAAACCACATAATCAGTGAGAGTTTCCCCCAATTATGTTAGTGTTGTTTGCCCATCTATAAGAGTTTTAGAACCACTAAAATTCCACAGAGTGTGAGTTACAGATAAACAAGCCCTTGTCAAAAACAAACTCTGAGGCTATAAAAGCCACACTGACCTTTTTCCTTTTGAGATTAAGCTGAAGATTTGGGAGAATTTTCATGGCACCTCCAATAAATTCTCAGAAGCTTGCTGGTAGGTGGTATTATAAAACTCATGCTAAAACACGAGCAACATAAGATTTGTTGTGCCAGTTGTCGCGCCCACAATCACATCAATGGTCACTCTTGCTCATATTCCTAGCTGTGACCAGCTGCAATGCCACAAGAAAACTCATGAGTTTTATGCCCTGAGCTATGCAAATTCTACTTTCCCCCATCAACCAGTCTTAACAATATTAGCTGTTAATTCTCACTTCTCCATATCCTGTGTAAACTTCCAGTTGAGTCAGAAAAAACAGCTACCATTATTAAATCAGAGTTTTTGTGACCAGGATGCTAGTCCCCCAAAGGGCTATGTTTGAATAATTTTTACTAAACGAAAAACCTCACTTTCTTTTCAATGCTAAAATTAGGCTACCACAATATTTTTTTTACATTTTGTTCTAATTACGCAGAGGCTCAAAATGCAGTTGCGTCAGTGAGACTATAAAAACAGTTGATGGCAAAATTCACAACCCTTAGATTGCACTATTCACTATCAAGTATGTTTTTCATTCTTCTTATAAACATTCCACAATCTGAACTGTGAAGGGAACTTAGAGACAAAATAAAGCTGATTTTTACAGGATAAGGTTTTTCTTTTCAAAATTGTAGCTAACTCAGTGGAGCAGTTTACCAGCCTTTCTGTGTCTTACACCAATTTGAAACATTCTTCATTTGAGAAAGAGAACCTATTTCTAGTTCTTAGCATGATTCTTTAGCTCTCACCAAGCAAACTGAATTGTATATTGGCTTAAATATGAAAGTAATTGAACCTTAACAATAAGTACAATATTGGATACCTCTATAGGAGACAAGCAGAAGAAAGCCAAGGGTGATAAAGCTGAAAGATAAGCTACTGTCATTTTATTTTGGATCAATTGATAATTGACCTGGCATAAAGGATAATAAAGGGAAATCATTTTCTGGTTATTCTGCCTCCAACAGTAATTACATGGAACATTTTTTCTGTGGATGAATATGGCATCATTGACGTAACTACTATTTTTGAATGTGGATGGTGCTGGAGAATCACAGAAAATCATTAGGTACTTTAGAGCATCTCTCTAAATCCGTAACCCTAAAGTACATACAAGATATGTACTTTCTTTAAAAAAAAAAAAAAGAGTTCCAGCAACAAAAAACAAAAACAGACAATTTTCCTACCATGAAACTTTAAATTGGCAAGCTTTGGATCCATATCATTTGTATTAAAATGGATGCAACCAAATCACTGCAATTACCGGTATACTGGTCCTTCAAGCTGTTTTTCTGAAGTGCCTCCCTGAGTACCAGCTGTAAAAGGATATCAGAGATGCTTTTGATTCCTATGCCTGGACTAATGATAACAAACACTCATCAGTATTCAGGAAGATTGGCCTTGATCACCTGATGTATCAAAAGGTCCTATTTCATCAAATCATAAGAGTTGGAAGGGACTCCAATGGTCATTTAGTCCAACCTCCTGCAATGCAAGAATCTCAGCATGTGGTCCCCCATAGAATTTGAAGCCTGCTTATCTTTTGCAAGTGTGCCAGCTGTTTTATTGCTGCACCACTATGGGTATGGGGTGTTAGGGAAGACCAAGGCCCATATTCAACTTACTGGCCCCACCACTGAAAGTCCATGCATGGACTATGGCTAGTGCAGTGGGGGTTTCCCCCCAAATTGCAAAAGTTGCTGGGAGAATTCCCAGAATAGCACATGGGGGAGGAGAGGGCACATTGTTCCACCAGGTAGGCAGAAATGCTTGGGCTGCTGGAGTGATCCACTTAGTGCTATGTTGAATTCCTCCTGAAGCAAATATGTAGTTAGGTAAAAATAATAATGATCACCATCACGGAATATTCCAGCCTTTGGTTGCATTTAGTTCTTCAAGGTTTAGTACACCATATATTTTGGAAAAATTCTCAAGCACCCTATGAGTCTGTTGATTATAGTCTTCCTTTCATTGAGCCCATGATTCAAGAACACAGTATCTTTCATTATTCCCCTGTACTCACAGTTTGTTTACTTTGTGTGATTCCAAAGGATGCAATTGTGTCCAGACTCCTGTGGGCTTAGAAAATAAGACAAATACCATAACTGTAACAAATAACAAAGGACTATCTTGCATCTAGTAACATGTGGCTAAAAGCAGATAACATTGACAGTATAACTTGTTTGCCTCAGAACAATGAAGCCACACTTCAGTGGTGTGCAGTCAACCTAATTACCTCTGAATAATGGAGAATTCGTCAATTATTATCCCATCAGTCAAAAACTCTTATTAGACATGGAGATGATGTCATATCACCGCATAAAAAGCATGAGCAAGATAAACAACATGTATAAACACTGTAAGTAAACAAATAAATCTCAGTTGCTCTGTAGACCATTTTATGACTTTCCAGTGCTCTCTCTAAGAACTAAGAAAGGTGTTTTTGTGCTAAACCTAGAACTTGCTTATGACTGATTCATACCAGCCTGCCCTTCTCATAAGATTTTCTGGAGAGGCCCTTATTCAACTACGCAGCTGAGGTATATTGTGCTTTGACAAAGGAGAAAATATTTCTTTCATGGTGGCACAAAATTGGAATGCTCTCGTTAAAGAGGCTGGTGAAGCAGGGCAATTATAAGCTTTTTGGTGCCACATGAAGACCTACCTATTTGCTCAAACATTTTAGGGCACTTCCCGACTGTTGCGATTTTGGGGTGGGACTCAGTCACATAATGTCAAATTCAAGTAGTGCAATTATAGTCTATTGTGAGGGGGTGGTGTGTAGCAACCCACTTTGGCAAAAGATTGATCTTTTTGCGATGAGGAAGGCAGTGGGGAAATACACTGAAAAGTGTGAGATAACACATAACAGATGCAAGGTCATCTAACCTCCCTGCAGACAAATCAGAATGAATGCTCAATAAACAGGTCTTCTGGGAGAGGCCTTAGATTACAGGTGTGTTTTGCAATTGCATTCTGTTTTTAGTTTTCAGTTCATTTTAATGTGTCTTTTATTTGTTGGCTTCAAATTTCTATGCTGTGTTAATTTTATCTGCACTTTTTGTACGCCACCCTAGATTTGTTCATGAAGTACACCTGATAAA
Source organism: Lacerta agilis (assembly GCF_009819535.1). NCBI lineage: Eukaryota > Metazoa > Chordata > Lepidosauria > Squamata > Lacertidae > Lacerta > Lacerta agilis. The sequence continues at coordinate 27,676,298 of NC_046322.1, forward strand.
TACTTAAAATAAAGAGTAAATAAATAAAAGAATCCTAAACAGATTGTGCCTTCAGTGCAAACCTACCACCGTCATTATTTTCACATGTGTAACAACCTGAATAACTCACAGCACAGTGACGCTTTAAGAATGCTGAATGTATGGTGTGTTCCTTTGAATGGAACCAGATTCTTCCTCATAACTACTGCAGGTGCTTCACGACTAATGTCAAAATACATCTCATTCCTTCATTTGCCATTCTTTTAATGATACTGGCTATATTAATATACTATCAATTATCAAACAGAGGGAAGGGAAACACAACCCAGCTGTACCCCCTTCAATGACAATTCCATTTTCTTCTTCTCCATTTACCGCAATGTTTTTGTGCCTGGAGTTTCAAAACACTCACTTGTTCTTGTTTTTAACTCTGAGGTTCAATTATGCATTTCCCAGTTCACCTTGGTAGTCTCTGCTCTTGAGCCATTTGACACAGGCTACTAATGCATGGGGATGCGGATGGCGCTGTGATCTAAACCACAGAGCCTAGGGCTTGCTGATCAGAAGGTCTGCAGTTCGAATCCCTGTCACAGGGTGAGCTCCCATTGCTCGGTCCCAGCTCCTGCCCACCTAGCAGCTCGAAAGCACGTCAAAGTGCAAGTAGATAAATAGGTACCGCTCTGGTGGGAAGGTAAACGGCGTTTCCATGTGCTGCTCTGGTTCGCCAGAAGTGGCTTAGTCATGCTGGCCACATGACCTGGAAGCTGTACGCCGGCTCCCTCGGCCAGTAAAGTGAGATGAGTGCCGCAACCCCAGAGTCGGACACGACTGGACCTAATGGTCAGGGGTCCCTTTACCTTTACCTTCTTACTAATGCATGAGGATGAGGAGGTGTTGCCTTGACATGGGTTTACTTGGAGAGTCAATGCTTGAAAGAAGTGCAGAATTCTGAAGCAAGCAGCAACTCATTGATGTCACCAGGAACCTTATCCTGATTTCTGATTGGATAAAGCACTTGATGATGATAAAGCTTATTGAAACAGGACTGCCAAATACCAAAATACATTAATCCAGTAATTTTCCCAAGTGCTGCTTCAATGGTCATTTAGACATAAAAGGAAATGTCAATGCCTATAGGCTTAAAGGCAATACAGTTTGTTTTCTAAGCAACTTAGGTACATCTAATGCAACCAGGATATTGCAGACTCTTAAGAAGTGATTGTTTGACACTGCTGTATTTTTACTGATCTCACATGTACAGAGAAGGATATTAAACCATAAATAGCTCTTACTTTTCTATTGATTTTTTAAGGTAGACTCTCTGATATAGACTCCTTTCTTAATTTAAGTGTTTAATGGTAGAGCGGAGGATGTTTGGATAAGCCCATGTAGCGAGCACGTTCTCCATTGTTCAAAGGGGGAGGCTAGTCTAAATTCATGATCATGGAGCAATTTAATTAAAGATAGCAGATAAATCTCTAGTCTCTGACTTTGCCTTCCTCACTCCATCTCTGCAATTGATCACACTAATAGAAAATACAGCATTGTTTTGTCTAGAACAAAGAATTATGGGCTATATCCTTCCTGTTGAAGAGAGTGGATACACTCCCCATGCCCCCGGCCCCCTCAACACATGCAGCCCTTCTGCTATCAACCATGTAGCTCCTTCCTAAATACCCAGGCAGTTGCAAAAGAGCTTTTAATGCCTGTTGTTCCATTTCCTTGCTTCAAAATAAGACACGGAAAAGGAGTATTGCTTACCTATTGGCATGAGAAAGTCTATTCCTGTTCTCTAGTGACTTTAAGAGTTTTAAATAAAAAGCATATTTCAAGCCCCAAATGTCTTTGATCAACTATATCTGTGGTGAAAATCTGGAACAACCACCCCCAGAAATTAGCACCTACAGTAACACCACTGCCCTCCTTCTTAACAAATCAATTTAGAGGGAATAGGTTACCCACAATGACAGATGCATCACTCTGGACTCGGCAAAATACATCATACCTTCTTAACTGGTTAAGAGACAGAAGCATAATTTTCACATAAAGTGTCTCGTGCTGGGGGCACTGTTATACAGTGGTTCCACTCCTTCCTCCTGGGCCGTGTTCAGAAAGTGGTGTGGGGGGGTGAGTGTTCAGACCCCTGGGCTCTCACTTGTGGGGTGCCTCAGGGTTCTGTCCTCTCCCCCATGCTTTTCAACATCTACATGCATCCACTGGGAGAGATCATCAGGGGGTTTGGGCTGGGTGTTCATCAGTATGCGGATGATACCCAGCTCTACCTCTCCTTTAAATCAGAACCAGTGAAGGCGGTGAAGGTCCTGTGTGAGTGTCTGGAGGCATTTGGAGGATGGATGGCGGCTAACAGATTGAGGTTGAATCCTGACAAGACAGAAGTACTGTTCTTGGGGGACAGGAGGCAGGCAGGGGTGGAGGACTCCCTGGTCTGAATGGGGTAACTGTGCCCCTGAAGGACCAGGTGTGCAGCCTGGGAGTCATTTTGGACTCACAGCTGTCCATGGAGGCGCAGGTTAATTCTGTGTCCAGGGCAGCTGTCTACCAGCTCCAACTGGTACGCAGGCTGAGACCCTACCTGCCTGCAGACTGTCTCGCCAGAGTGGTGCATGCTCTAGTTATCTCTAGCTTGGATTACTGCAATGTGCTCTATGTGGGGCTACCTTTGAAGGTGACCCGGAAACTACAACTAATCCAGAATGCGGCAGCTAGACTGGTGACTGGGAGTGGCTGCCGAGACCACATAACACTGGTCTTGAAAGACCTACATTGGCTCCCAGTACGTTTCCGAGCACAATTCAAAGTGTTGATGCTGACCTTTAAAGCCCTAAACCGCCTCGGTCCAGTATACCTGAAGGAGTGTCTCCAGCTCCATCATTCTGCCAGGACACTGAGGTCCAGCGCCGAGGGCCTTTTGGCGGTTCCCTCACTGCGAGAAGCCAAGTTACAGGGAACCAGGCAGAGGGCCTTCTCGGTAGTGGCACCCGCCCTGTGGAACACCCTCCCACCAGATGTGAAAGAGAAAAACAACTACCAGACTTTTAGAAGACATCTGAAAGCAGCCCTGTTTAGGGAAGCTTTTAATGTTTAATAGATTATTGTATTTTAACATTCTGTTGGAAGCCGCCCAGAGTGGCTGGGGAAACCCAGCCAGATGGGCGGGGTATAAATTAATTTTATTATTATTATTATTATTATTATTATTATTATTATTATTATTATTATCATCATCATCATCATCTCGTGTACCTTCCATACACAAATCCCAACATCAGAGTCTCTGTCTAGTACTTTATTGTGGTTTATTTAAATGACATTAAAAGTAAAGAAAAACATATACAAAATGTTAATGGGAGAAAAAACAAGCCATCCAGCAGAACCACCTTCACCATTGTAACAATAAAACCCTAAACCCAATAATTCTAAAACTGGACCCACAAATGGTTTGTGAAAACAATTTGGATGGGTTTTTCAAACAGATAGAAGAAGATACTCAGAAGAATGCAAGATTGAGATAGGAGACTTTTGAGTCAGGAAGATGGGGTGCTGAGTATGGGGGATAGAGTGTTCGGTTTCTTTTGGTGAGTTCTTGGAGCAGAAAAAGCTGAATAACGCTTGTTAAGTCACTGGCAGGGTACTAGGGATGTGATGGGGCCATGATCCATTAAAGGTGACACTATCTCAGGCTCTTGGCTCAATCTTGGCCAGATGAAACATTTAGGAAGTGTGTGTGGCCCTGGCTTTCCTCTCTCCCCAAGCTGTTGTTTTTAGCTAAATATTCTTCTCACCAGGAAAGAACTGGTCAGCACCTGTACTCTTTCTACGGCCTTGCACTTAGACTAGTAACTTATAGAGCAATGGAAAAGATGTCGTTCACTCATACACTTGAAACTCTGCATTATGGGTGGAGTCAAGTGACCAGGAGCTCTGAAAAACCTTGCTATAAATGCCTATAACATGCATGTGTGGCTGTGGCCCGTGGCCATACAGTTAGTTCCAGTATATCTACCTCTCACCATCTGCTGAGAAATCCAGAGAAAGGCAGTAATGGTGTGGTTAACCTTAAGGTAGAAATCACTGTCACGTCAGGCTCTGCATACTAAACTGCTAAGCAGCTATTATATGGCTCTGTTCCAGCACTACTCAAAAGGACTCAATAGAATCGAACTGGTTCAAAGGGTGAACTACAACACAGCACCTAATATGCCATGTGATGACAGATCTAAAGGTCCAATACATACAGCAGCCATATTTTACTATTGTTTATTAAATATTATTTATTAAATGTGCAGATCTCAGGGTGGTTCACAACATAAAAATACAAGATGAAGAAACACAAAAATACATAATAATAAAAACAAGAGCAAGAACTAAACAAACCAATAAACCCCTCAACCAAACACAATTAAAAGGGTAAAAGGATGTTAATCAGCCAAAGGGCTGGTTAAAGAGGAACCTTTTCACCTGGCACCTAAAGGTGGATAATGAAGGCGCCAGCAGAAAACTCCTCGGGGAAAGCATTCCATAAATGGGGAGCCACTGCAGAAAAGTCCCATTCTCCTGTTGCCACCCTCCAGACCTCTCATGGAGGAGGTACATGAAGAAGGGCCTCAGATGATGATCTCAGGGTCTGGGTGGGTTGATACGAAGAGACTTGCTGAAAGTAAATGGCTGGGTTTTGGAAGACATCTTGCCTATGGATTAACTGCTCATTGTGCACTGATATAAAAACAGAAGCGGGAGTGTTGACAGGAAGCCTTGTATTGCTGGAAGAGAAGGGAAACCCAAACACAAAACAAAAAGTGAAATATTGGTTCCATTGAAGTTGCTGACTCTCATGCTGTCTCCGAGAAAGGCGACTGCAACCTGTCAATGCAAACAGAGATGTAGCAGGTATTTAGCAGTGACATCATCCTTAGGAAAAGGAAATTATCCACATTAAGGTGCATACGTTCAGCTTCGTTTGTATTTTCTTCCTTGCTCTCATTTTTCATGTTGGCAAGTCACATTTGGATGGACATTCTACACAAGGAAGTGAGAGGAAAGCTGAAATGTCTCCATGATAACTTCATTAGTTATCCATAATATCCAGGCTCAATGAGCTCAACCATTAGACAAGAAAAGTGCTACAGTGATAATTAAACATGCTTCACCTACCATTTCTATTCTCCCCTTTTCCTCATTTGCTCTTCAAAGAAATCATTGCATGCAACAGTCAAGGCAGCAACGAGAACCACAAATTCGTTAAAATCCACTTCATTGTCTTTATTGCTATCAAGATCTTGCATAATCTTATCAACCAACTGGGGATCCTTTTGACACTATAAAGGCAAAAATAGATAGAGATAGATAGATAGATAGATAGATAGATAGATAGATAGATAGATATAGATGTGTACATTTCAGTATTGGTTAGAGAATCTTCTGAGATGTATGTTAAATTACATTAGAGATTTCTTTTTATTTCCTTGAGGGCATGTACATACACTGTCCTTAACCCTCAGGGAATTTCTTATATGTACTGTGATATTTACCAGTGTCTGCAGCAGGTATTTGTCTCAAGACAGAAGTGCCTCAACTTTGAACAACATAATATTTATTTCTAATAGCTTAGATGGTTTACTTTATTAATAAGCTACACGTCAATGTTTTCCCACTAGGGCCATCATCCAATTGCATTGTCTTAGTAGATTAAGTATCTGAATTTTAGACAACAAACTGGTTATATCTGCATATAAATAAAGCTATACCCCCTAAGAAGAAAGGATCTTGTTTTTAGGGACCGCACACACATGTTGCAAGCAAAGAGCGCAGGGAAGTGTTCTCTCATGTAAGAGGGAGAAGAGGGAATTGATCTTTGAAGATAGTAATCCTGTATACGTATACTCAGAACTAAATCCCATAGAGTTCAATGAAGCTTACTCCCAAGGCAAGTGGGTATAGGATTGCAACCCAAGTTTTGTTAGTCAGTTCCCCAAACTCAAAATACTGTAGTAATTTCCAACATCTGTATTCCAATTAATCTAAACCTCGAATTTACCCTAATTCACTCCATCAGCTGTATAGATAACCACTCTGCGACCCTATGTATCTTGCATTCTAGATTTATATGAACTTCTGTGTACTGGTGAAATTATTTCAAGGGCATTTTCACATGTGAGGCTTTCAGCTTCTTGCATGCTAATGATAATGGTTGTTTGTGTAGAAGACGAATTTGCAACGTGAATTAGCATTGTGGCTCCTACAGTTTTTAAAAATCATCATTACAAACCCGACAGAGGCAAAAACTGCTTTAATCCTAATGTGTGAAGAATGCTCTACAAACCAGGACTAAATTAGGAGCACTAGATGCTAACATGTGAACTTGATCTAAACCAGATATAATCTACTATTTCTGCCTAATCTTCAAAAGTCTGAAGCACATCTAGTTACTGCCGGCTGATTACTCTGGGGACTGGGTCGCTACAAAGGGAGATATTTTATTAAGATGGAATGCAGAACAGAGAGAATCCAATCCAAGAAAATTGATGACAGGTTCCTTTTTTTTATTTCTTCCCCTTTTTGCAGAGCTGCCAATTTTTAAGACTATGAGGTTTCTTAGGATTAATAGACTACAGGATGCCACTTATATATCAGATCTTTCTTTTTTTAACACAAGAACTTCAGCGGCATTATAAATTAGGAACAAAATAGAGGAACACAAATCACATCAGGACTGATAATGTGTCCTGTAGCGAGAGCTCTTCTCAGCCACCTCTCTGCTCAGGATAGATAGGAAGCTATATTTAGAGTCCGCAGGAGTCTCCAATCAACCTATGAATAAAACTGCATGTGGCTTCAGGCCCGAAGAAGCACTTAAAGAGCAAGAACATTTCCAGACTTAGACCAAAGTTCATCTGCATACACTTTGATCTACATACTCTGATCTACATATTCTATCTTTCTGCCCATCTAGCATGGTCAACAGCAATTCCACCAGAAAGGTGGAGGAGAAGATAGCAAGTTATGATTGAGATATCTTTAAACCAGGGGTGAGTAACCACCAGGCTTCTCCATCTAATTCTTGGGGCTCTCCCCAGCAGCACAGCTCACCTGTCCTGATCTGCTCTCTCCTCGAGTGCTTTTGCCAAGTTGGAATCTCATCCTTTAACTGTGATATGTAGCCTACTTTACAAGGGTAAGAGTCACATCCATTGATCTGCCTACTTCATGCCTTTGCCCACAATGGTATGCAGCTCCTAAAAGGTTGCACACCCCTCCTGTAAACTTTTGCCTAGGTATTATCACTTATTAGTCATTTGACTTGTGGAAACGGTTCAAATAGGCTTACAGACACAATAAAAATACCCTAAATGCCTCTTCTTTTTAATAATTTGCCTAAGGGAATATTATTACTTTGCTCTGGGGAGGCATCAGTACCTTTGAGCCATTGGCAGCCATTACACCGGGCATAGGTAAACTCAGCCCTCCAGATGTTTTGGGACTACAACTCCCATCATTCCTAGCTAACAGGACCAGTGGTCAGGGATGATGGGAGTTATAGTCCCAAAACATCTGGAGGGCCGAGTTTGCCTATGCCTGTATTACACTAATCCCCACCCTCATATCAGACCTATTTGCATGCTTCTCAACCATTGCATTACATACCAAGGAATGGGGCAAATAATGTTATGCTTGACATGGCTGCAGCTGAATAGGTCTGAAGGGAAGAGGGAAAGGACTGGAAGAGGCAGGGGTGAGGTTGCCTTGAGGCAGTTGGGGATAGCACCCTGTGGCTATGATTCAACTACACAGATGGTGCAGAGAGAGCCTATGAGGCTGACAGAGTGAGTAAGACTGTGTATACAAAAGCACATTTTCCCCTCAAAACCCTGGGCACTAATCTGCCTTCACGGAGATACAATTCCAATCACCATTCAACTACAGTTCCCAGGATTCTTTGGGGGAGGGTAATGCATGTGAAATGTGCTTTAAATATATGGTGTATATGCAGTCTAAGAAGGAACCAAGAGAAAGGAAAGTAAGTAAAAAAAAAACAAAAAAACCCTCACCCATCAGTTTTCCCATACCTTTTTGTACATTGTACACGGTATGAGTCACATACAGCTAACTGACCACATTAAAACCATTCCCAAAAAGAACCTATCACCACCATTGAAGAAAATAGAAACTCTTTCTCACAACCCCAGCCCAACTTCCTTCTGCCCCAGCTTTAGCCTAGTGAATAAGGTACAGCCAGCCCTTGCTGTTTGCAGTGTTCTGACACCAGAGGTTTACTGCCTCTGAACAATGTAGTACAATTAATACACTGGCCAAGGTGGCTGAACTGGAAGGCCTGGATTTAAAGAAGAGTACAGTATAGCTATTGTGGGCATAACAGAAATCCTGGTAAAAGAGGAGAAAGCCAGTGGGACGAGTTTATCTTTGGATACAAATGCTATAGGAAGGGCAGGATGCGGCAAAGGAGTTGTTCTGTACGTCAAAGGGGACATTTAAGCTTTCTGCTCTAATTTGTATGTTGCGCTGGATTCTTTTCTATATTGCATTTTTGTGGTTTTGTTGTAAGCTGCTATGAGAGCCGCAGCTGAAGACTGGCCAGCAAAAAAGAAAAAAGAAAAGGAAAAGAAAAAGGGAAAAAGAAAATAAATGAATAAATCCAATCCAATTGGATGATTCACTTCTGCAGCACTTTTCTGTGTTTATTGTGAGCCTTCCGGATTCTTAGACTACATAGGTAGTTTGTTCTAAATAGCATGGCACTTGAAATATTCTTAAACTCTTAAGCAAAAACATAGCAGCTGAGAATTAGTTTTGCTTTAACCTCTAAGAACAATTGAGCGTGTGCACTTGTGTCGTCAATTCAATACTGAAGTTGTGTTCTGTGGAACACAGTTTTTCTACTTTGAAAAGGAACACCACCTCTTCCCCAGCGAATGAATAAAATCAGCTCCCCATTTAGATATTACATTTGCTATGGGGATCAATATGACTACTGTCATCCTTTCCCATCCTGTTACTTGTCTATACCATATAAACTGGGGCCATCATGTACCAAGTTTGTCCATCACTGACCCATGTCACTGGGGGCAGGGAAGCTCACAATGCGCAAACTAAGTTCTACCATATCGGATGCAATGCCTAGACAAGATATTCAGCTGAGCTATGGCATGAAATTTTCCCACAGCCAGCCAGCAACTTTTATAAGTTAACTGGGATTTGAACTCAAGACTTTCACATCCATATTGAAACTTAACATTATAGCTGACTATTTGGATGAAGCTTTCTAATAATAACACAATCAAGGGTCCTAAGTACTTGGTCACCAAAGCACATTTCCTTGGATGAGGCAAAATATAGCAACTATTTTTGCACACAGTACAGCTGCTGTTGCAGAAAAGACTTAATTGCATGTCTGGGTGAACAAACGGCATATGAAATACTTGTCAAGGATCCTCCAGTAGCTATTCCCCCTCCCCATGTCCAGCAAGCAGTCAGTGAAAAAAACAGATTTAACCATGACTCTGTCTTACCGAAAGGAAGTCAGTAAGTTCGCTGGTGAGGAGCTGCTTGAGTTCTCCTTTATTGAGTTTATATTTGTCCCCCTCTTTTGCCGAGTAATGGTGAAAGACCTTGATTAAGGTGTCCATCGCACCTTCCAGCAGTGTTGGCATACTACAAAGGGAGATAAAGGGAAGACTTATGGCAACCTTGCACGAACCATTTAAAATGTAAGCATTTCTGTATATGCACAGAGATAAACACAGTTGCCCAGAAAGTCAATATACAGGATTCAGAGCTTCTGTGGTGCTAAATATTTGTCATCTGACCAGCTGCACAAACTTGTTGTTTACGACACTAATTTAGGAGAGCACTTTTACAGATGAACCCAGGAAGAAAATCTAATGTATTGAGCTCATTGGGTGTGCAGTCATCTCTAAGCGGCCACACGTTTTCCTGAAAGGGCAAAGAAGCAAAATACATCTAACAAGGCAAAATTCAAGCATTTCTTCCTACCTGTTCTGAAGTGGTCCCAAATAAAGTATTGTCTCCAGCAGGTACAGACTGTAGTCAACTCTATTCTGAGGGTTCCACCCTAGATTACCAAATTCCCCTGGGGTTTCTAGAGGGAAATCACCAATGATAAAATGCCCACCCCCTTTCCTGGGTTTAACTTTATTTGTGACTGCTTGTTATGCGTCAACAGGTGTAGGTATCTTTCCCCAGGTGGCTTTCTTGAGGCTGGCTGGCTTCCCTGAGCATTCAGTAAGGAGCTAGGAGTATAAAAGCAGCAACTTCATTAAAACAACGAGGACGGAAATCCAATTAGTTGCTAGGAAGCCAACCACTGGGAATACCACAAATACAGAACGAGAAGATGCAATGCTTTGCCTTATGATTTATTTCATTTATTTGCCATCCTTCCCCAAGGAGCTAAGGGAAGTATACATTTCCTACCCCCTATTCCCCCATTTCATCCTTACAATGACCCTGTGAGGTAATGAAGGCTGAGAAATAGGGATTGGTCCAAGATCATTCAGTGAGCTTTATGACTGAGTGGGGGTTTGAACCTCAGTCTCCTCCCAGTGCTACTCCAACATACTAAGCATTACACTGGTACCCTTTGGGTGTTTTGGACTACAGTTCCCATCAGTCCTGGTGAGCCAGCACAGCCAATCCAAACTGAGGACAAAGGGAGTTGTAGACCAAAACATTTGCAGGGCACCAGGTGAAGGAAGCCTGCCTCTGATTTCATATGGTATTGATCTAAGCTCAATCCAGTGTGAGACTGGATTCAGAAGTTAAAACCGAACCTTCAGCATATAATTTTCAAACTCAAAAGAGAACTGGAGATGCAAAGCACAGGTGGTGCCACTAATAGATAGCCCTCTTCATGAAAGAAGGGCAGGAAAATTCACTAAGAAAAAACTGTAGCAAAAGCAATCACTCCACTGAATATGCTGTTTGCAACTTACTGCTTCACTAGAAGTAGGAGCGTAAGGGTCCATCAATTTTGATTTCCCAATTTCTCATTTTTTCCAATCTAAAATTTGGCTCTTCACATTTCTATAGCAATTTGATTTTTTTTCCCAAATAAAAAATAACTTTGGCATTTGAGTACAAATTTCTAACAAACACATTTTTTTGTATGTACACATTTTTGCAAGTAATTTTTCTTAACATAATGCCTTTTTATATGTCATCTTCAAGAATATATTCATATTTATGCACACTTTTACCTAATACGTGCATTTTTGTAAACTTTATTTAGTTGGAGAACTGCATCACAAAATTTCAAAAGTGTGTCAGTTCTCATATTGCTTTGAAAAACGCAAATTCAATAGATTCAACTTTTACATGTGATCTGAATCGAATTCCTTCTCAATCCCTACTAAGAAGTAAATACAGCAAATTGTATTTCTACTAATTGGCACTTAGGGCTATGATTCAGAAAACATGAAGTCGTCCTCCCTAAGGAGGCGATGAGGTTGCTCTGGAAGGTGTAAGATCTTTCCTACCTGTGCTATGTTTTTGGGCGTGTCTAGGGTTGCTTCACACCAAGCGAGATGTTTGCATTGAGGGGATGGGTGGAGGTGGAAAAAAGAGCATGGGTCCCGAGGAAATACAGTGGTACCTCGAGTTACAAATGCCTCAGGTTACAAACGCTTCAGGTTACAAACTCCGCTAACCTGGAAGAGTTACCTCGAGTTAAGAACTTTGCCCCAGGATGAGAACAGAAATTGTGCGCCGGCTGCGCACCGGCAGCAAGAGGCCCCATTAGCGAACACATGCCTCTAGTTAAGAACAGTTTCAGGTTAAGAACAGACCTAGTTTGTAACTAGAGATACCACTGTAATGGGGAATGTCACCCCTCAGCAATGGCCCTGTTACCCAAGGGTGCTTGTTGTTGGGGTTCTGCCCCCTGCCACAGAATTTTGGCTCTGAGCATTTCCCCAGTAAGCCTGGTTTCATTTACCTGTATTGGGAGTTGGTGGAACTAGCAGGTTTTGAAACATCTTGAGATGCCTTGTGAACGGTGCAATCTGACTAGGAAGCAGGAGGACCTTACCTGAATCACTGAAGTTCATCTATTAATTCAGGTAACAAACAGAGCCAATGCACACTTCTATTACAGGGTTCAGATATATTTGCGGGTGATTTTTTTTTGTGCGCATTGTAAGTCGAAATTTTATTTGGAGTGTGGCTCCCCCTTGTGTGCTGAAATGGAGTTATATGCTGATTGCTTTGGATTTAACTGGCACAGCAGTTAAGTGTTTTCTGTGCTATCTTGCTAGAGAAGCAAACACATATAAGTGGAATCTACCTACCTTAAAAAAAACCTTAAACAACTACCTAAGTCCTCTAAGCTGTGAGGATGGCAAAATCAACAAAAAATATCATGGGAAATAATAGTTAAGCTTTGTGCACCTCTGACCCCTGCAACTTATTTTGGACAGCTAGAAGAATAACCTTGATCACCACCTCCCTCTAGAAATAAAACACTCCCAAAGATCCTCATGTTTGTGGTACTCAGTGGGGCCACATGCACACACCTCTCAACTCAATATCCAGTTTGGAGGAGTGGGTAAGAGCTACCTTGGTTACCTGTGGCCATCCCTGGCAGCAGATGTGTACCTAGGTGTTTGCCAGGTTGGTCCTTGCAAAAGCACAGGCGCAGCGGGTGCAAAAATTGTGCCTCTCCACTCTGGCTTGGAGTGGCTACAAGCCCGTCCCTTAGCCCCCCAGGCTGTTCCTCCACTGCTCTAGGTGACTGAGTGAAATGCACAGGCTCCTCTGAGTGCCTCAAGCAGAACTCCTTGCCAAGGGCACAAGGGACCCTAGGTATGTATACGTCTGCCTGGCAGATCCTCACAGGTGAGATATAATTTAATCAATCAATCAATCAATCAATCAATCAATACAGGGTGCCTCTGTCCTTTGAAGCCTTGTTGCCCCTCTCCACTCATGTGCCATCTGAGGCAGCTGCCTCACTTTAATGGTAGGGCCAGCCCCAGTTGCAAATGAGGAGAAGCAGCAGCAGCAACAACAGGAAGCCAGGTACAGCTCAGCAACAAAATAAGTTCCTGTGAAACATGCTTTCTGTCCAGTTATATTTTAGCACTTTTAAAGGAGATTTTGATTCACATTCTATTTCGACCATGGGTAGTCAAACTGTGCCTCAAGCAGTGGAAACCTTTGACATTTGAAAGTGAAGGTTCATGGACCTAGTTAAGGGACACAAGCAAAATGCATTATCTTGGGGTTTTTCCCTGAATTTCTTTTAGGCCTGTGGCCCTCCAGAGTCCATGGTACTCCAACTCCCATCAGGCTCAGCCAGCCTAGCCAATAATAAAGGATGTTGGGAGTTGTAGACCAATGACATCTGGTTGGTTGCAGGTTCCCTATCTCTGTTTTATGCTTATAGCAGCCCAGAATGTGATTTATTCATTCATTCATTCATTCATTCAAAAACATTGATAAGCTGCTTAATAGTTTAAAAATCTCCAAGCCGTGTACAATATAGAACAAACAGTATTAGTCAAACAAAAATACCACGTAAAACCAGAGAGCCGGATGTTAGATGAGCCGTTGGTCTGGTCCAGCAGGTCCTTGCTTTGTTCTGATCTGATATGGTGCCCTCCAGATGTCCTTGAACATCCCTTCCAGCAAACCCCAGCTATCATGGCCAATGGTCAGTGGTGATCGGAGTTGTAGTCTACTCTGCCTAGGCCAGAAGTCAGGAGTCAGTGAGAAGCAAGAGCTGGTCAGAACCCAGCAAGCAGAATTCCTTTGAAAGGAAAGGAGGAGGATAAGATAAGCAGGAGTTCTAGCTAAGGGCTAAACAAACAGTGGCATAGCATGGGGAGGGCCGTGGCCCCGGGTGCATGATTTTGAGCGGCCACGAGCCAAGTGCCTCACACAGCGATCCCCATCCTGCCTGCCACTGGGGGTCTCTGGGCCCCGGAGTCCAGCCTGGCCTTGTTGCTGCACCCCTGGACCCCTCACTGAATGGCTGCCCAGCAAACATTGGGGGGGGGGGTTTGCGTCCGCCAAGGGCTGTATCTGTCGGCTGGCCGACCAGGCTCCCTACTTCGTGGCCAGGCAGGCAAGTGGCAAAGTGCAGCCCCGTGAACCATCCATACTCTGTGCCTGTGGCAGGGAGGCTGGCGCAGTGGGTTTTGTTCAGCCTTCAAGCTCCTCCTCTGGTCCTGCCTGGTGCATGCATGTGTGTGTGAGCCTTGGGCACCAGCAGAGGGCACAACAGAGCTCACATCTCAACAAAGAGGGATGGGTGGAAGGCATCCCAAGGACACAAGCTCATAGCTCAGGTGTAGTGAGAATCATCATATATTGAAAACTAACAAACAATATTTGAATCTAAGAAAGATAGTTGCCTAAATCTTTAAATTAGCTAAGGATCAGAAGACCTTTTATACAGGACCTTTAATATGAGCTATAACCAGAAGAGGGAGCTCTTGTGACATATAGAATACACTATACAGTGTTCTAATGTATGAGGGCTTACTTGCACCATCTCAAAATTCAGCTAGTAGTTTGTTCTTGCATTTTGGAGCTGTGAACCACATATTATTTCTTTTGTCTAGGGCGATACATGTGTTTCCCTGGAGTTAAAACCTGCTTTTGGCATAGCTGGTAGTAGCCCGAATTTTTTTTCTGAAACAACCACATGTCACTGTCCCTTGTGATGCTCATTTGGCATATCATGGTTTTGGGATTATGGAGTACTCACACCTCCCTGCTTCATTTCCTTTTTTGCTCCTGCTGCTCATTTCTAGTCCTCCTGAGTCCTCTCCTCGGGGCTGGCCCACCCATGAGGCAAGGTGAAGCAAATGCCTTGGGAGTTTCTAGATACAGTATAGATAAATAATAATTACTTTTATTATTTGCACCCCACCCATCTGACTGCGTTGCCCCAGCCACTCTGGGCATCTTACAACGTATATAAAAACATACTAAAACATTACACATCTTTATTTCCCCCTTGTTCCTGATGTAGATTTTCACTCAGCCCTTCTTCCCTAGCAGGTTTTTTTGTTTTGTTTTTGTTTTTTGGCCATTTTGTTGTTCGCCTCAGGTGCTAAAATGCCTTGGGCCAGCCCTGTCTGCCCCATATCTTTCAGTGATTTTCTTCAGTATATTGTACTTATTTTAAAAAAAATTAAAAGAAGGAATAATGTTTTTATCTTGTCTCCTGAGCTCCACCATAACCAGCAACCTTTCCAGTGATGTTGAGCTGGACAAGCATATTGGCAAGGCATGAATGCCAATGGCTGGCCTCTCCAAAAGGGTATGGGAGAATGTGATGCTAATGTCCAACCACCTAGATTAAGGTCTACCAGGCTTGTGTGTTGAGCATGCTGCTTTATGGAAACAAAATGTAAAATCAAAAAATCCTTCCAGTAGCACCTTAGAGACCAACTAAGTTTGTTATCGGTATGAGCTTTCGTGTGCATGCACATGAAAGCTCATACCAAGAACAAACTTAGTTGGTCTCTAAGGTGCTACTGGAAGGATTTTTTGATTTTATATTTTGTTTTGACTATGGCAGACCAACACGGCTACCTACCTGTAACTGCTTTATGGAAGTGAGTCTTGGGCAACTGACATCCACCCGGAGTGACACCTTAATGCCTTCTATATGTGCTGCATCACAAAATTTTGGTCATCAGGTTGTATTTTTCTGATGGTTGCTAGTCACCCTGGGCAGGTCCAAGAAATGTATTATCACCATCATAATTATCATAATCAAGTTTATTATTCACACAAAGCATGGTCCTGTAGATTGGGTATATTAACCCCAAGGGCATGAAACCTGGAACAAGAAACAGTAATAATCTTGTTCTGCAACATTCTTGGCTTGATTAGGTATGAATACAGTACCTGCTTACTTTGTGTAGTTCAGATTCCTCCCTTAGCTTCCTCTGGGTAGGCAACTCCCCGAGCGCTTTGTTATTCCTTACATAACACGATTAGGACACACAAGAGCACTTCCTTGATCCAAAAGCATGAGATTATGGAATGAAAATGATATAAAGCATCAGGTATTACCTCAACTCCCAGGATCATGAACTTTGCAGTGGCTTACTTCAAGTGCCAGAGTCCTATTTATTTCTACATACAGTAGACCAGAGCACTCGTTCAGGCTAGCATGATACCAGAAACTCCAGTTAGCCCTTTCTTATATATATGTAGTTTGTTAAAGGTGCTGAGATTTTTCAGGCAACCCTTATTCACCTCTTCCCCCCTCCCCAGCTATAGTTCCCCGAGTGGTTTATCACTCTCTACCTCTTCACAGGGAACTCAAGGAACTGTAGCTCTGTGAAAGGAACAGAACTCCCAAGAACTCACAGAATCCTTAACAAACTACAGCTCCCAGAATTATTTTCTCTTTTTTATGGAGGGGGCTGGTCATGACTGTTCAAAGTGGTATCAAAAGTGCTTCAAATGCATGATTTGAATGTGGCCTAGGAGTGGAACTGACTACACAGGGAGGTGGTGGGCTCTCCTTCACTGGAGTCATTTCAGGAGTGGTTGGACCATTATCTATAAGGGAAGCTGCAGTTGCATCTGGTATTGCAGGTCCCGCACTGAGCAAAGACTTCAACTGGTGTATCCCCAGTCACTTCCGACTTTATATTTCAGCCCACTAAATTGGCAGATCCATAGGTCAGCAGTTGAGCATACATTATAACACAGGAGAACTCCGGTTCATTTAAAAAAAATCATGAAGGACAAGTGGCTGCAAATCATGGTAGCTATATGCTCTGAGGGCCAACTGCTGGTAGCAGCAACCAGAATAGAAGAGGGCTATTGTCTTCATGCCCCACTTGCAGGCTTTCTAGAGGAAAGAAAATGCTGGGCCAGATGGTCCTTAATTTTGATGATGCACCAGAGGTATTAATTTTTCCATTCAGGGTGTGATGACACACAGCAATTTATGCAACTCTTTTTTATAGTGTTTTCTGAACTGCTTAGGTACATTTTGACCCGGTACTGAAGTTGGAAGCACGACTCATTCTTGTACCCCAGCTATTAAGAAAGTTAGAAAAACTGGAGGAACCCACTCCTTCCAGTATTTCTTCATGAATCATCATAATCATCATCATTCAGAGCATGATTCTCTTCTAGGAGAACAGCCCAGTAGTAGGCCACCTGTGAGGGTGGGTCTTTCTAGTGACCTTATGGTGATTCAGTTACTTCTGAGTCAGAAACATGGCAACATTGACCAGTCTTCCTCAGCAGCTGACTCAGAGGAGACAAAATCAGAACATTAGCTGGTAAAACAGGAAGCTTCCTAAGTAAAATGGTGTACAAGAGCCTTTCGTTTATTGTGGCATACTTTGGGAGTTAAAGGAAAAGTTAGGGACTGTAATTATTAGCAAAAGCAAGCAAAACACAGCACCAACCAAATTCTTGTTCCATGGCTCAGACATACAGTGGCCCAGTTTGCAGAACACTTTTTCTTTCTTTCTTTCTTTCTCTTTCTTTCTTTCTTTCTTTCTTTTTCTTTCTTAAAATTGTATACAGCCCTTCATCTGTAGATTTCAGGGAGGTTCACAACATAAAAATGCAAGATAAAAAACACAAAATACATAATAAGAACAAAAACAAACTAATAGCCCCCCTCCCACAAACCCATTTAAAAGGGTATTGATGTTAATCAGCTAAAGGCCTGGTTGAAGGAATGTTTTCACCTGGCGCCTAAAGGTGCATAATGAAGCTGCCAGTCAAACCTCCCTGGGGAGAGCATTCCACAAATGGGGAGCCACTGCAGAAAAGGCCCTTTTTGTGTTGTCACCTTTTGGACCTCTCATGGAGCAAGCACGTGAAGAAGGGCCTCATTGAACCAAACTATGGCTTAGCAGGACTGTGCAAACATATAAGTTCATGTAGAGCTCACACTTGTTTTGTTCCTGACAAATTCTTTTATCTCAGGTTTGGCTTAGTGTGTGTCACACATACTAGTCACTGCAGTCCTCCTTAACCATGATCTGTACCCAAGAAAAAAACCTTGGCTACAGATCATGGTTAGAAAAAAAGAACTTGAGCACAATTCCTGGTTTTTATAACAGGCAGAGCTTAGCTGCTGTATTATGCAGAGCTAAAAGGACCAGGGAGGAACAAAGTGGCTGCAATCACCTTTGCAGAAGGCAGCCCTGTTTGGCTTAGCATTATGTGCAAATTTGGCAGCAAGTCTTTTTAAAAATCTGCAAATTTATTTTTCAAACTGGATCCCATAGCCCCTCATATAACCCACATTTGAGAACTTGCTGAACAAAAAGGTCATTGGTTAGTTTGTTCCCTGTGAGCAGAGCATACAAATATCACAAGGCATCCTACCTTGGCTCAGTTCATGGGCAGAGCAAGTTGCAGGGGTGCAGCTTGGGAAGAGTCCAGTGAGGTTTGGCGGGCCACATTTGGGCTCCATGGTATGAGGTTCCCCACCCCTGCTTTAATGCTGTTTGAGATGATATTAATATCTTAAATGTAATTGACAAAAATCGGATTTTATTAAAAGTACCACTTTATAAAAAGTTTAAAATATTGGAAACAAAATTACTGCAAAGTACATTTTTGAAAAAAGCACATAATTGCATGCTACACTGAGACTACATTATTGGTCTCATTGCATATTCACAGCATATTTAAAATATAAAGAGTTGTCTATAAATTATATATATATAAACCTTAGATATATATATCTATCTATATATATATATATATCTCAGTGCAAACAATACTCACTTGGGACATCAGTAATACAATAGGGCGTTGAGAGAGATTGGCAACAGATAGGTTTGGCAAACATATACCGGTGTCTACAAACTGCTACATGTTTGTTGTAAGACTTATCTCATGAAGGACTGTGACCCTCAAAACGCAAACCTTTTAATTATTACTGAAGATTAGTGATTACATAAGACCATAACAGTAAACCTGGGAACTAGCAGTGGCTATCAGCATTTGCACTGAAGGTTCCCTTTAAAACCAACTAACTTGTCTACAGAAGCAGAAGCCTGATGATTTGTTTAGCACAAGTATCAGGCCAGCTGCTTTTGGTTTTTCCATCCCACAGGAAAGATGGAAGGATATAGCAGTTTGGATGTTCTTAGAAGTTCTGTAAGGCAAACACTGTTCAGTTTTTCATTGCCAACAGGAGACCAAACTTCCATCCAAATATAAATTTAGTAGGTTGACTTCGTAGTCTGTGAACCGGAGGAATAAGAGGGGGACTTCCTTGGGTATCTGTTTGATGAGAGAGAGACTTGCATCCTCTTTGTAGTGCGCACACTTCGACAGAGGAGTGCGTTTTTAAGGTTGTCCCTAAAGTCCTTTGAAATGAAGTAATAGACAAATGGATCGATGCAGCTGTTTAGGGAAGAAAGGCACAACGCTACAATGTACAAGGCATATACATTACTGGTGTTGTGGGTTGTGATCTGGGCATAGTGCAACACGAGCAGAATGTTACTGGGCAAAAAACAGATCAAGTACATGGAAAGCACAGTAATGATGAACTTGATGGCTCTTTTCCGTTTCTTCCCAATGTTCTCATCTGTAATGGAAGCGTTCAGAGTCTTTATCATGAGGACGTAGGAAACAGTTGTGAGAACAGCGGGGAATAAGAAAACTCCAATTGCTAGAGAAAGGAAGTAGTTATACATGTCTTTAGCCAACACTGCATGAGGCAGGACATCATGACAAGTGGTGATGTTGAGGTTAGAAACATAAACAGTTTGGTCAACAAGATACAATGGAATGGTGCCAAGGAGGATGAGTATCCATATTGCAGCTGATATCCCCACAGAAATTTCCGACTTCTTTCTTGAGTGCAATATGGGGTTCACAATCACCCAATACCTTTGTACGCTGAGACATGTCATAAAAAGGATAGAGCAGTACATGTTTCCATAGAAGAACCCAACGAGTACTTTGCACAAGCCTTCGCCATAGATCCAGTTATTGCCATTAATATGGTATGCAATCTTCAGAGGAAACCAGATAACAAAGAGGAGATCTGCCATTGCCAGGTTAGCCATATAGACCACCGCTGGGTGCCGCTTTTTCGTTCTCAAGAAGAAGACCCACAGAGCCATAGCATTGCTTGGCAAGCCAATGATGAACACTAGAATGTAGACTGTGGGAAGGAAGACTGTAGTCAACTTGCCAGTGAGGATTTTGGCTGCAAAAGCATCCACAGTGTATACATCTTTAGAGGTGTTGCTTGTATTGACCTTATGACCAATAAAGCTTCTTCCTTTTGTCGAGTTGGTTGGATTTCTCTCTAAAAAGGAGATAAAAGCAAGAGTGTTAGCTGCTCATTGGTGAAAAACCAAACATGATATTCATGAAGCCTACATAGAGAACACTCCTAAATACTTAATTGGATACTGTAATTCAATTTGGTTTGGGGGAGTTCTACCATTGAACTGACAGGGCTATCTGGCAAGCTTGACTCCATCAAGACAACCCACAAATTTAGAATCTTTTAAAGAAGAGAGTGCGAAGGCCATGCTTAATCCTTCCTATGCCTGTCCATTGTTCCTGGGAAAACCCTCAGTGGCTGTTCTTACCTTATTTATCCATCATACTTAATCTTTCCTATGCCTGCCCATTGTTCCTGCTAAAGCCTATGGAGGTCATTTTCCTTTATTATCTATCATGTTTTTATCCCACCCTTTCTTCAAGGAGGTGGACTGCTTCCCCCTCTTCATTTTATTCTCACAAACATCCTGTGATGCAAATAAGATTGTTGCTGAGGAAAGGTCTCAACCTTGAGCTTCATGGCTGAGTTGGGATTTGAACCCAAGGTCTCTCCAGTACTAGCCTGACACTCTAACCACTATACTTCATTGGTTCTCAGCCATTTCCACCACCAATTAGGCTTATTATTTTGTGTCTTGAGAGTTTGTCAAGCAATCCAGTGAGTATTTGTATTGCATTTGCATTGTAAGTGTATTTCACAAAGAATAAATGGTATTGGGGAAAGGAGGTGGAAGTTGGGAGTGTGGTGACTTCAAGCAGACACTGTCTGGAAGAGTTGGTGAGGACAGACAAGCCATGGATTAATAACCTAAGCACTGCTATGAAAGCGTTTTGAAAACAAAAAGGACTGAACCCTCTGTTGGGCTCAAGGGAAAGAAACACATTGTCTTCATTCATTCATTCATTCATTCTCATCTATACCTATCTATCTCCCAAATACTTAACAGTACTTTTCTTCTACATCAGTGATATAAAGTAAGCCCAGGACTGGGAACAATATGTTTCATTCATAGCACGTAGTTCTGCCTAACTAATGCAATAGTAGGTGGAGCATTAAGCCAAAGTGCTCTTCAACGCCTGCTCCCAACTACCTAACATGGTCAGCACAATTGGCTGCAAGAGGGTTTGGCCCTGACTAATAGCAAAGTTGTTACACAGCTGCAACTCATGCCATTATTTAGTTAGATATTAACACTGGATGCTAACTGGAGCCACTGAACTAAAAGGCTCACTCATTCATTAGCACTATGAGCAGGAGAAAACAGGAATAGATTGGGCTTTGTATAGCACACACTCAAAAGTACCTGAAAAACCAGTATTGAAACTTTTTTTGTTTTTACTTTGTTAGTAAGTGTTTTTAGTGTACACAAATAATGAGCAGGAGGTATGGGGAAGAAGAGATAGAGAGAAAAATGCCTCCTACTCCTACCTCCAGTGTTCCCTTAGCCCCTGGAACTATTACCCATGTCCTACCATAGAAAGGTCACAATGTAAAATCTAGACTAATTTCACTTTTAAACTCACTCTGCAGAGCCAGCCCAATATATTTTGCTGCCCAGCTTAAAGGAAAAGAGCAGACCCCATTGGTCTATGTACAGGAACCAACCAGTTTGACGGTTGGATCTTAATCAAATAGCCATTATAGGATAGCAACCTCATTTGTGGCATGGAGGCGGTGGCTAGCCTAAGGGGTTCAGGAGAGGCCATGCAGCCCACAGAGCTCCACCACCCAACGTCTTGTCAACGTTCCACACCTTACAGCATCTGCAGACTATGGCAGCCAACTCTGTCTACCCAATGGTAGGGTGAGCCATATGGAATTTTACAAAATGCTTTCTCTTCGTTCTTCTTCTTCTTCTTCTTCTTCTTTTTACAACATATTGTGAAATCCTCAGGAGCAAGGTTGGCGTCTGCAGCTAGGTCTTGCAAGACAACTACCTGCACCCATTGATTTCTCAGAGTCAAATATAGTCCCTTAGCACTAGGAATGTTGCTTTACAATCCCTCCTGCAGTCGGAAGATGTAAATCACAACTGCCAGTGTCGAATCTGAAAAGGGCGCCAAGGCACATTGCAGGAGCTGCAGTGGATGGTTTAGATAAAGTGACGTTATGTGTGAACAAGCACTACACAAATGGTAGCTACCCATCCTGCACAGATCAGTTTGAGAAGGCAAAACACACCCCCAAGGAACAAGGCAGACCTGGCTCGGAAAACAACCCACTCTCTTGGTACGTTCCTGAGTCAGACCACTAGTCCATCTAGCTCAATACTGTCTTACACTGAGTGGCAGCAGCTCTCCAGTGTTTCTTTCCTAGCCCTACGTGGAAATGCTGGGGATTGAACCTGGGACCTTCTGTATGATTATCACTCCAGGAAGTACAGCTTATCTCCAACCACAACAAACTATATGTACTTGTCTCTTACATACTTCTGCTTTCCCCCCCACTTTCCAACTTCAGAATGCAGGTTCTTTGAATGACAGGAACTGCCTTTTTGGTTTTACGCCAGAAAGCTTCATGTGCATCAATGGCATGGTATAAATGAGTTACAGGTAGCTAGCCGTGTTGGTCTGCCATAGTCAAAACAAAATAAAAGATTAAAAAATTCATTCCAGTAGCACCTTAGAGACCAACTAAGTTTGATCTTGGCATGAGCTTTCATGTGCATGCACACTTCTTCAGATATGTGCATGCACACGAAAGCTCATACCAAGAACAAACTTAGTTGGTCTCTAAGGTGCTACTGGAAGGATTTTTTTTTTGTTTTGTTATGGTATAAATGAGTAATTGTGTGTGTAGCTAACTTGCCAGACTTTTTAGTCCACTTCATTGGCTTCTGCTGAAAGAGATGTTAGGGATGGGTGCCACACTCCTGCAAATATATTACAAAATCTTTTGTAGATATTGAACCCTTTTTAAAAACGAGAGTGATTTTTCTAGAAGATTACTCAAGCTAATATAACTTAGCAACAAAACCAGAGTCTAAATGCACAGATGGCCATAGAAAAGGAGTATTGAATTGTTCTTAATTAACTGTGCTCCCCAGGTAGAAGTCACAGGCACCATAAAAGACCTTTAGATTCAAACAGAAGCTTAACAGATGCGAAAACAACCATTGACACCATCACAAAATTAAAAGCTGCAGAGAAGCCTTTGCAAAGCAGAAAACGTACATTATCTCTTTTTAAATAAATAAAAATAAATACTCCACGACATTGAGCAGTTTAGACACAAAGTGAATACTTTGTTAATCCAATCTTAGTATTTTGGAAACTTGGACTGCCCAGTCAATTCTTACAAAAAGTAGTAAGCAAAAGAGGACGTCCATATAGTGATCGAAGAAGAGCCTTCAATGAACTGGTATAAGGCCGTTTTACAATTGTACAAGTTGCATTTATGTAAAATGAAGTCCTGAGAATGTTTGCACTGCAAGGCATACCCAGGAGGCATGAAAAGAGCCCCAAATTACCCACACTTTCCTAAACTTTTAGATTATGCATTCTATTCATTTACTACAAGCTAATACCAAAGCCTAATAAAATTATATTGAATCTCGCAGCCTAAAGTGTTATCCATTGCTCCCAAAAGTCCTGTCTTAATGCATGATAGAACTGTTTTGCTACAGTCAGGAAGATTATACTTTGATCTTTTCAGAAGAGCAGATCCTTAGAACTAATGGCTGAGAGCTTAATTAAAGATTCGTTGAGTGCTAGATCTTTAAGTTTTCTTTTTCAGACTAGGTTTTTAAATGTGGTAAAAAAAAAAAGGATCAGTCTGTGTCAAACTATTTTCATACATATTTTAAATGTAAACCATGGTTCAAAGGAAAGCATTGTCAAGATAGCAGGTTTATATAAGAACCTTCGGTAACGAGACAATTTTTTGTTGTTATTTACAAGATATACTGGATGCCTTACTGAAGATATCTAGGTGAAGTAAAACACTTAGTATCCATTCACAAGAACACAGATAATTATTGTACACTTCAAAGTAAATCAGATATTAACACAATGTTCTAAGTCGACCCCCCCCCCCAGCCCGGCACCAAAACAAGAAATGTTTTAGGCATTGAAATTAGTCACTTTGAAGTGAAAGCCAAAAGGTGCAAGGAGGAAGTGTAAGTCAGTGGTGTTCGCACTTTCTAAAGGCAAATAAATCAATGTGGAGAAGACTCCATAAAGTTGAGCAGTCTCAAAGCCACTGCTGAAGATCTTTACTCCAGGTAAACACGACTTATGGCGATCCATAAGTTAAAAAAAGAGGGGTGGGGAAGCATTCAGTATATGCTTGGGACAGCTTATATGATTTGCAGCCATGCACTCAAAGCAGGACATTAAGTTAAACCTTGTTTACCTTACACGGATAAATAATAATGGAAATGGGTGGGGTGGGGCGGTTAACATCCCCAAAGGTGCAAGTCTCTCTGCACATTTGTTTGGGAGTCCCACTGCGCTTACTTCCACTTTGCGTAAACAAGCAACCGATCCTGCTGCTAGGACTAAGAAGAGGCAAACCAAATCTACCTTCGCTTTACCTGAGCCAGAGGCCAGCGAAATCTCCAGGAGGGGAAAGGTTGGAGGGCAGGCACAGAAAAGGTCCCCGCCACCTTCTTCCCCTCGGCGAGCACAGGGCTCTCCGTGCCTTACCTGAGGCAGAAGCGAGCATCAGAGCTCCAACCAGCACCACGAACCCCAGCCAAGCCCGGCTGAGGCGCCCCATTTCCGCGGCACGCGCCTCGCTGCAAAGCCTTTGCACCAACTTCCTCCTCGAGCGTCGACGGCGACTGGGCAGTTTCACTGATACCTAAAAGGGAGAGGTGGAGGGCTCGGGAGGGGGCGGCGCCTAAGCAGCACCTCCGTGACGTCATCGCTCCAGTCCTGCCCTCCCCCCTCCCCCGCGTCTGGCTGTAGGTAGGTGCTCTTAGCTGCCCGCGGGAGAACGGCGAAGTGAGCTCAGGGCTCTGGAACGAGGCGCGGAGGCGGAGGCTTTTCGGGCGCCGCCATCGAGCTCACGGAGCGCCTACGAGCAGAGCCAGACAAGTTCCCAGGCAGTGCCGGATTCACGTATAAACTAAACATGCTATAGCTTAGGGCCCCACTCTCTTGGGGCCGCCCAAAAAATTTAAAGGAAAAAACCCCACTGGATGTACTTTTCCAAAATATAAGATAAAAAACACTACTAATATACTTCTTAATTGTATTTCAGTTAAACAATTACTTTGATAAGATACATATTTTGTTATGTGCAAATGGCTTTAGATACCTATTAGGTCCATAAATTACCATATAGCATATATTCAACACAAAGAACAGCGACAATTTGTTGACAAAAGGACAGCTGGACATATAAAAGGTCCCATTACCTTCAGTAGCTTAAGGTCTCATCAAACCTAAATCTGGCCCTGTTCCCAGGAATCACAGGCGCCAAAAGGCTTTACTTGACACACATTTAAAGCATGTCCCACCCCCGCAAGAATCCTGGTAATTGTAGTTGACCCTCACCCAGACAAGGCCCAGCACCCTTAACAAACTACAGTTCCCAGGATGCTTGGGGTGTTGTTAAAGGTAAAGGGACCCCTGACCCTTAAGTCCAGTCGTGTCTGACTCAGGGGTTGTGGCGCTCATCTCGCATTACTGGCCAAGGGAGCCGGCGTACAACTTCCGGGTCATGTGGCCAGCATGACTAAGCCGCTTCTGGTGAACCAGAGCAGCGCACGGAAACACCGTTTACCTTCCCTCTGGAGTGGTACCTATTTATCTACTTGCACTTTGATGTGCTTTCCAACTGCTAGGTGGGGAGGAGCTGGGACCAAGCAACAGGAGCTCACCCCATCACGGGGATTCAAACCGCCAACCTTCTGATCAGCAAGCCCTAGGCTCTGTGGTTTAACCCACAGCGCCACTCACGCTGTGTTAATGGGCTTTAAATGTAGGCAGCCGAAGGCTACTCTTCTAATCCCACTTAACTGCCAGCAAATCCTACGGAATTCAGTAAAGGATACTTCAGTAAAAGTAATGGATTCAGTAAACTAATCCGTCACAATCCATGTCTACACATAGGAGCCAGCTCCTAGGGGCTGAGGTCCCTTTGGGTTCCCCAAAGTTGATGGGCCTTGCCATTCAAATGGTGTGCATGTGCCGTGTCTTGAGATCCATTATGTGATTATGGGGCTTACCTGCCTCCTTTGTTTGATTGAAGTTGGCACCGGCACCCCTGACTCAGAAGGAAGTCCCACTGAGGTTAGGGGGGCATACTCCCAGGTAAATGGGGTTAGGATTGCGTCCTTAGCCAGTTAGTGAATGAAGAGCTGTCTTGGGGGATCATGATTTCAAGGGTACAGCTCTAGCCTTCCTTTTCAAAAAACCCAACCACCCAACATCTGCAAGATTAGGTTCCCCATCCCTGTTTTTAAATCTAGCAAGCAGTCTTATTAAGATGCTAGTCTGTACTAATTGCTCCTGATTAACTGCATGTCATTTCAGAGCTTTAGAAATATTACCAACTGATGTGGTTCAAGCATGTTGCCACTGAACTATTAAAGAATTTGTAGAACCAGTTTAGAGCATTAACTGGTTAGTGGAACAATTATAAATGCATCACCTTTGCCATTGAATAGGTGAGTCATTAGGCACAATTGCTTTGAAACAAACAAACAAACAAACAAACAAATGTATTAAGTAGACAGAATGTGGAAATCTTTATCTGGTTTCAGTGTGAGACAAGTCAGAGGGTCTTCCTAAAAACAGAACCATTGTGCTATTAGCGTAGGATTTAGCACAGTATGGGTGGTTTCCCCCCACAGAGTGCCACAGCAATTGTGTTGTCAGACTGGCCACCAGTTTACAACCTCCATGATGCCCTGACCTTAGCATCCTAATGGTGAAGAATATTTGCAGACTGTTATGCAAAGTGGCCTTCCTCCCCCACCCCCTAGATGGGAAAAAGAACAACCCCAGAAATTCTCAGCTCTATTTCTGTGGGGGGTGGGGTGGGATCTGGTGCTGTCTCATACTAACTGAATCATCCCTTCCCTTGAGCCTTTTCTTCTCTTGGCCAGTAGCTAGATCTGCTGAAGGTGCAGCTCAGAACGGGACAAGAGTTTTGAAGAAGCAGTGAGAATAGTCAAAACAAAATCGAAAATTCTTTCTAGTAGCACCTTAGAGACCAACTGAGTTTGTTCCTGGTATGAGCTTTCGTGTGCATGCACACTTCTTCAGAGGAATAGGAAGCTGCAATCTCAAATCCCCTCTACTCTTTCAAGATAGGAAAGCCCCTATTCTTCATCACCAAAGTTTTGTGTACTGCATGTCCTGCCCATCCATCCGCCCACCTTTCTCCCTCCCCGCCCCCTCCCAGATACTTAAAATGTCCTAGTAATGCTTGAAGAAAGGAAGGGAACTTGTGGGGTTTCACCCGGGTCAAAGACCCAGTTTGGTATACACAGCCCCCACACTTTTGCATACACACACACACACACACACAGAGAGAGAGAGAGAGAGGGTGGCAGCCTCAATGGCACCCCTCGGGAGGCTTCACGGGGCAAAAGAAACCTGGCTAGTCCCTCCATAGCTACAGCTCTGCCAGCTGCATCTTGAGAGCCACCCATTTCAGGATCTTATCCTAGACTCAGTACAAGTGTTGTCAAATGTTATCGGTGTTTTATAAGAATGGAAGTTTTGCAACATTTCAACACTGGCCCAAATCCACACTTCAAAAGAGTAGACTCACAGTAGCAATGTGATGATTAATTTAGCCCGAAGAAAAACACAGGCATTCAGAAAGTAGCTGATTCCAAAAGAGAGAAACGAAACAACAAACCAGGTACTCTTATTGCATATTTTGGGTATTAGCTCATAAAACAATTCTGACCCAGAGTTAACTGATCCCCAGAGGGAATCATTGGTATCATATTTATGCCATGAAAAATGTGCAGTTAAGGAGATACAAAGATCCAATAGATCTAATTCAGCTAGATAACAAGCCTGCATTCATCACAACCACACCCATGTTTGCTTTTCTTCTTTGTTTTATGGAGCAGGACTCTAATGTATAATTTCTCCTATGTAAATAGTGACCTCATTCTCTGGCTGGAGACTTATGTAACCAAAGTAGCATAATCCACGTGCAAAAGAGAACTACCAGAAGGCTCAGAGTGACTCCAAAGTCTGCAGAAGTGCCCAAGAAGCCCCAACCCTAACACGAGGAATTCCCCACCAATCCTTGCAATTCATTGATGGCTGTGGATGCTTAGGGGCCATTGAATGCTGACTGACTCTCATCAAAAGGTGGGAAATGCAGAGGGAGGGGGCACGACCAGGATTGGTGGGGAATGGAATGGAGTATGCTGAAAGAAGACATTACTGTCTAGCTGAAATCCAGAACTCATTCTCCAGGTGTGGATCCTTATGTGGCCAAAATTGCACCATGTATGTATGAAATGGATTTATCAGCTTGAGGAAACAGCAAGGATTGTGGAGACATGCACACATAACTCTTCAGGGGAAAATGTCTTGTTCAGGGTCTGTTCCTAAAATCAATAAAGATTGAGGTTGCAGACATACCATACATTAAAGCATAGCCTCTCTAATGCTGGGAACTGTAGCTTGTTAAGTGTATTGCAAATTGTAGTTCTGTAAGTAGTAAACTACAGTTTCCAGTGTTCTTGAAGCGGAAAGTGCTTTAAATTTCTGCTGTATATGCATTCTGAGCGTGCTCAGTGGGCATAGAATACTGACTCTTGAATGGAATAAGAAACTGGGGAAATGGAATATCCTGGAATGAGGGCATTGCGGGAAACCTGAACAGGAGCATGTCATACGACAATACTTTTTTGCAACAAACGCTGGGGAAAAGAAGGGGAAACTGACTTTGGAAGTAGCAGATTGTCCCCACTTCAATCACTCTTCCCCTTGTTAGGATTGCTCAACTACATGGGAGCCTCTCATCATGGATTTAACATATATCATATCTAATTTAGACAGGATGAAGCTGGTGAACTCCTGTTAACTCAAATAACCAAACACAGATACAAGATCTGACTCTTTAATTGCTGTTTAGATACTTACTTAGCAGAAAAGGCAGGCCATAAATTCAGGGACATAATTTCCTCTGAAGTTCACATCTGTATTTAATTACAACTTATCTTCTTAATCAAGGTTCAGAATGACTAATATCAACATCCTATCTACAGGATTCAAATCCTTAATAGGCAAAAGCTGTCTGGATGATTCATCTTGTCCGTTTACAGTGAATTAACACAACATTCCTTGCTTTGTTTGAATATCAAGGGTCATAATCTAAAAGTTACACAATAATATACTTTCCCACTTTCTATATTTCATTCCTTAAGCTACTCTATTATGCTGAAAACATAAAACAGCTTTCTTAAACTGCTCATGTTTGACTACTTTCCTGCCTGATCCTTTCTTTTTTGCACAATTAAAGCCTGTTGTTTACACTAAAGGGTAAATGATTACCCTTGGCAATAAAACTGCATTCCTGGCTTATTAACTCATCTAAGTATATTCACTCACTAGTAGATGGGCTGTCCTAGGAGCAAGCTATACATTATACTTCAGCCTCCAATAAGGAAACCGAAGGGCTCTTTTTCAATTGCAAAGTGCCCTCAGGAAACATCAAGAGGAATGGGAAGGAAAGGAGAACTCAATAATACCTCCCCTGAAACTTCCTGCCATATGCCAAATGGTTTTTGTCTCTGGCAATATTCCATGCTTACTCACCAAGGTAGAGTGCCACAGGGGATAAAAGGAACACATAGGTGTGATGATTTGGGATTGGGGTGTGTGCGTGTAAACAAATGGCACGAGAAGGGTTCCCCTTCCCACCTGTCTCCTACCAAACTTCACCCTCCTGGGGACTTTTCAAGGCAAAACATTCATTAGGGCCTGCATTCTTCCCTGAAATTAAGGACAGGTGAGAAACAGAATATAGTAGCTCTAGAACCTGTGCAATATAATCTATTTAAATAGATTTTTTCTTCCCCTCATTGCTGCAAAAGGTCTGTATTAGGTTTGTTGTAACGTGGGGATCGTGATTCAGCAAGTGATTTCAGCTGTGACATAGCAGGCAGGAGACAGCTTCTTCATGTAACACTCTTTATTCAGACAAACAAGACTGGGCAACTGAGGAGAGGGATGCTACATTTATAGGGACAGAAAGAATGGCTAGAAAGGATACATTTTGGAGGGAACAATCTCAAGCAATCACAAAGCTGCCTTTTGGTGGGAACCAATAAGACTGAGGATCCAAATGCAGCAACTTGAATGAACCCATAGTAGCTGTTCCTTCTGGAACAGGAAGGCAGTTACTTTCCCCTAATGTGAATACAGACAATAGTAATACAGATATTATGACCTTTGAATCAATACGCAACAAGGTTTATTGTTTGTTTGAACTATTTATACACCACCTTTCAGTGCTAAAGTCCTCCAGAGGTGGCTTACAGAAGATATTTAGTTTCTCATATACAGCAGCATAATTCAGCTTCATATTATTGTTAAGATCATAGAATTGTAGAGTTGGAAGGGGCTCAGAGGGTCATCTAGTCCAGCCCTCTGCAGTGCAGAAATCTCAAATAGATCATACGTTGCTGATGTTTATTAATTTGTATGCTGTTTGTTTGTCAAAATGCCTTCTAAGCAGTTTACAGCCATAAAATAAATAAGCAGTTTTAATGCACAACAAATCCACTGGGGCATTAAAACATCCTTAATTGAAATACACAATAAAACAAGTAATTAAAAAGCATAACTGAAACATTTAAAAACAGTTAAAACAGAGACTGTGACCCCAAGTGCTACTTCCTTTCCCTCCTGCTCAGCAGTAGCAGTAGTCAGAATTGTAAAGGCAGGGAAACGACTCTCAGTGGGTGTTTACAGTATATTACCGGTATTTCCTCTCATTTTCCTCACAGCAATTCAGTGAGGTAGGTTAGGCTGAGAGATGGCGGCTTGCTCAGGCCAGTGGGCTGCTTATCTGGGGAGGAAGAAATTGAATAAAGCTGGTAGAGGGGTGAGTGGACTGCAATTTGCCACAGGCCAAGGAGAATGCCTCATTCTGAAGAAGGATTTGAAGCTGGCTGGGTTACATTTTATCCATTAGGCAGGCTTGTTTGACAAAAACATAAAATGGAGTCTTTAGTGTCATCGGCCCAGTCCTGTGGAACACCCTGTCAATAGATTCAGCAGGTACCTTCTACACTGACTTTTAAACAGCTGCTGAAAACCTTGCTACAACAACAACAACAACAACAACAACAACAACAACAACAAATAATAATAATAATAATAATACTAATAATAATAATAATAATAATAATAATGTACTTTTCTTATTTGTACCCCACCCATCTGACTGGGTTGCCCCAGCCACTCTGGGCAGCTTCCAGCATATATAAAAAGATTCTGCCAGGCCTAGGTGCTACAGCCTCCACAATTGTATGTATGTATGTATGTTTAAACCCACTAGTTTAGTGCATTGGTCTTCAGCTGTTGAGTACGGACCCACTGCTGGGTTGCAGCTTGACTTAAGGTGGGACACCAGAGCAGCACAAAAACCCTATAAATATATGATAAAAATGTGTTGGCTCAAGATGGAGCCTCTGACAAGTCTGAAGCTTACTGGCTTAGCATGAATGAGTGGGTTTGCAGACTGAAGATCACAGCTGCAGCAGGACCCCAGGAGCAACTCTGTGACTGTGATCCTCAGTCTGCGAAGCCACACATTTGCTAGTTCACGCTAAGCCATGGTTTGGCCTAGCATTACATGTGAAGTGGGCCTAAATGGTTAAAAGTTTATCACAAACTATGAACCAGACATATGAGATTAAATGACAACAGTTCCAGTTAGCTGGTAACTAGGGCAAAATGGTAGGAGACTGCCAAAGAAAACTAGATAGTAACAAGGCTGGAGGACCCATGGGAAAGTATGGAATAACTTCAGACAAAACTGAAATAGTGGTAATGGCTATATAGTACTCTGGTTTCTCTTCAGATCGTATAAATCTTTCACCTTTTACTAAAGATTTCTGTGGAGAGGAACAGTTACGAGTTTACAGCTAATTATTTGAGGCCCCACACTACTTCCTTGGTGTTAAAAACAGATTTGTATGCTTACTAACCCCTCCCCCCCAATTTTTTTTTAGTGATAATGACTGTTGTATGATAAGGGGGGAAAGCCTCCAGACGCAACTGCAGTTTATATTTTGCAAATGGCTACATGGCTTTTTAAAGACCACACTTTCCCCATTTTGTCTCAGCTAAACTAACCAGTCTGTCTGGAATCCACCCACCAAGAGCATTCTTTGAAACTCAGTGAATGTCATATTATCTTAAAGATGTGAAAGAATGTTCTATCTCGTAACTGGTATGTGTCCAAGCACTGAGTAAGAGAAAACATTGCCAGAAAGAAACTTTTCCCAGAATTCTTTGTTTATTTCTAGGATGGTGGCCTTGATGGATGCAAAGAGAACATTCAATGGCTGTCAACAAGAATGAGATCTAAGGAGTAATATCAACTTGGAGTGTTTTCTGCTTCAGAAATTCCTTCTCCAGATATAGATGTATTAGTCAGCAATTTCCTGGCATCACATGCAATTTGGGAGAATGATGTAAAAAGCATAAAAATATTGTATAGCTTATTTCAGAGGTGGACAGATTTGCATGTTGCAGTTGTTTTTTAACTACAGTACAACCCTGAGACCTGCAAACTGGAGATTGGTGCAAAAGACATACCGGTATGTATAGAATTGAAGAATTCAGAGCCTAGGAATGTGATTTGTGTGTCAGAACTGAATGGAGCTCATAGGCCTTTCATAAAACCATCCAATCCTGATTACCTCAATCTTTCTTCATATTAGCAGTATAAATTAGGGCTGAGAGGGGGCTGAAATTAGTTTTGTTGCTACTATTGTTAAAACAGTTGAAAGTAAAAAAATAAAATGAAAATCTTGCTGATTTACTACAAATCACCCAGAGCTATGTCAGGAGATCCAGATCTACATTCAGCCTCATTCCTGGTTTATTTGATACAAAACTCTCTATAGAAAATGTGATGTCCAATTATTGATGTTTCTGTAGGTGTAGTTGGAAAATGAATTCCTTTAATTTCACGTTTACCACAGATTAGCTCTCTTAAAATAGATGAAAGCCATGATTAAGGCCATTGGGCACCTCCCATTCATTTAAGCAGGAACTGGAACTGGAAAAGCGAATATTTCTAAAACCACAGTCCTATACAGTATTATACTCAGAAGTAATCCCCATTTAACTTAATGGTACCTACTTCTGATTAGGTATACATGGGATTGCAAAGTCAATGTTTCATGGAGACAGAACGTGGAGAAATATGCTGGTGTTTGGTGAAGGTAGACTCAGTAGGACAAAGTGGAGCCTGTGGCCCTCCAGATGTTGTTGGAATACAACTTCACCCATTGCTAACCATTGGCTATGCTGGCTGGGGGTGATGGGACCTGGAGTCCAATAGTATTTCAAAGGCTAAGCAAACAGCACCTGCTGTTTTACTGGATTTACTGATTTTACAAACAGCTATTTTGTTTACTGCCGTTTATGCCAGTTTTATCTGTGCTAGGTTGTTTCAACAAATTTAATGGTTTATTGAATTTTACTGTTTGGTAGCAAGCTGCTAACAGATACTTTTTACTTTCAAAGCTACATATAATTGAATGTTTGGGAGGAAAGAAGGAATGAATATTTTTGCATCCAGGATCAATAGCTGCTGTAATGTTGCAAGATGTAATCTGTGGAAACTGACACCAATACAAGTCTGATCAGTGAGAGAGTATATGAACAACTTGGAGGAAAGTGTGTTGCAGTGAATAGAACAGTGCTTGTGAATATGAGAAAGCCCGGGTCAAATTCTCAGCCAGTTCACTAGGCCATCTTGCTCCTCGGTCTGAGTGTGTCTGCTGACTGTCACTATTTCGTGGGTGTGCTTCAAGCGCGAACTGGAACTTCAGGCTTCCACAGTTGACGTTGATTAAGGTGCTCTGTCACTTTAGTGCAACAAAACCACTTTTTAAAAAGACATTTTGCAGTTTGGAAAGAGATGGCGGAATGCATTAAAGGTGGAAGGTTTGCAAACACCCCACAAGCAAATCAGAATGAATGCAGGAAGAATGCTCATTGTCATAGAACTACTCTGCAAACATATCAGAATGAAACTGGATATAATCTGACTGCAGCATAAGCTTTGTTCAAGAATGTTTGTGGAATGTTTTTCCCAGGGCACTTTAGGCATCAGGCAAAAATGTTCTTCAGCCAGATCTTTAGTTGATTAAACAATTTTGGACTTTTAAATGTGTTAGAGGTGGGTCTTTGTTATGTATTGAAGTTCTCATCTTGGCCACCAGGGGTGTGTGTATATAGTTTATTCTGCTGCGGTTTTCACTCAGGTCAGCTTATGCAAATGAAGGATTATAAACTGACACTCAGGGATTGGATAGCTGCAGAATATGGTTACTGTTGCGTTGTAGCTGAGTTCTATATAAGCTGGTGGCTGAGGCCTCCAGCTCAGTTCTGTTCCAGCCTACTAATAAACAAGAGCTGTTTGGAGATCGCTGTGTCGTCTGCTGTGTCCACCACAACTTAACAGTCTTTATTTATTATTTTGCTATTAAGTTGTGTATTTCATGCTTTTATGTTGTAAACTGCCCTGTGATCTTTGGATGAAGGGCAGTATAAAAATGTAAGAAATAAATAATATGTAGTAAGTATTTTCCTATGAAAAAGAGCTGCAGCATATCACATAGGAGCACTGGATCAACCCCCCCCCCAGGAAACACAGATTCTGTCTCATCCCCATTCATCTGCCTAAATCCCACGTGGGACCTCTGCCAATGGCTACTAGCCACAATGGCTTTCCTGACCATTCATGTTCAGAGAAGATAAGCAGCTGAATACCAATTGGTGGGGACCAACAACAGGAGAAGGTCTTGATGCCAATTTCCTGGGTTTGCTGGAGGTATCTTGCTAGGCATTGTGGTGAACTAGCCTGACTTGGTATAAGGCAGCTTCTTATGTCCTTCCAGTGATGAATGATTGCTGCCAGCTGATCTTCTTTAGGGAAGTTTGTTTGGCCCCAGTCTGAGAACTTCAGACCTATACGCCTTCCTTTTGGGCTTGTGGCTGTAATTCCAGTTTTAGAGAAATTGAAAATCCTGATAAGACTGCAGTGACCAGCAGCAATGACTCTATTGCCCTATCATAATAGATTAGTGGGGTGGAAAAGGAGCTTAGGCAAGTGCAGGTTCATGAAAACAAAAGCATAAGAAAAACTCTGATGGATCAGACCAGTGATCCATCTAGATTAGTGATGTGTACATTGACTAGCAGTGGCTGTCCAGGTTTCAGGGCACAGCCTTTCCCAACAAAACCTGGAGATGCTGGAAACTGAACCCGGGGCCTCCTGCAACAAAACACATGTGCTGTCACTGAACAGCAGCCCATCCTGATGGTAATAATGTCCTCTTTGGAGTGTTCTTCAGATCCCTAGGAAAGACATCATCCACAAATGAATGAACAGGAACTTTGTCTATCCATTATTGTTTGTTTGTTTATTTTATTTCTGTTCCCCCCTTTCTTCCAAGTTGCTCAAGGTGATGGCATACATCAGGCATGTATTATGGATCTACTGGTAGATCCCTGGCTGATCATGGTAGATTGTGGGACCCTTATCGATCGTGGAATAAAATAAAGTTTACCGAAAGCTAACAAAAGCTGAAGAACTCTGGGCAATCCTACCCAAAAAAAGCTCAACAACTCTGGGCAATCCACCCCCCCCACTCCTCCTCCCTCCAATGACAATGGGTAGATCACTGCCAGTTTTTTTAAATACCGGTAGTAGATCGCAGTCTCTTGGAAGTGCCTGGCATACATGGTTTTCCCCGCTCCCAGCCTTCTCCCACTGACATTCAGCTTCAGCATAAAGCACCTGGAGATCTGATCGTGTCGCTGAAAGGGGAGAGGAGGAACAAGTCAGTCCCTCAGCCTTTTCCTAATGTTCCTCCCCCCCCAAACTTCTCCAGGAGGCTCCTGTAGTTGGAGGAAGCCCAGCTGCACAGTGCTATCAGAAAGGGTTTTTTTAGGAGAGAGGGCAGCAGGAAGAAGGTCTGTGTGTGCATCATGAGCACCCTTGCCACCTTCAATACTGCACTTTGTACTCAGCACAGGCCCAGCCCTGAAACAGTCTGCATGACTCCCTTGTCTACTATCATGATATTCACATGTCTAAGCCTGCATCCAGTGTTAGTCCTACTCAGAGTAGACACAGTGTTGTTAAAGTACATGTTTACCTTAGGTTCGTTAATTTCAATGGGTCCACTCTGAGTAGAATTTGATTGGCTGTAACCAGGACGCAGGTGGCGCTGTGGGTTAAACCACAGAGCCTAGGGCTTGCTGATCAGAAGGTCAGTGGTTCGAATCCCCGCGATGGGGTGAGCTCCCGTTGCTCGGTCCCTGCTCCTGCCCACCTAGCAGTTCGAAAGCACATCAAAGTGCAAGTAGATAAATAGGTACCACTCCGGCGGGAAGGTAAACGGCGTTTCCGTGCACTGCTCTGGTTCGCCAGAAGCGGCTTTGTCATGCTGGCCACATGACCCGGAAGCTGTACGCCGGCTCCCTCAGCCAGTAACGCGAGATGAGCGCCGCAACCCCAGAGTCGGACACGACTGGACCAAGTGGTCAGGGGTCCCTTTACCTTTACCTAACCAGTGCTCCCCCCTAAAAAAATGTTTATGAGTACTCTCATTTTCCTACTCATATTGAAATGCTGCCCCTCAATGAGACCAAACTCAGATTCACAAAATGTTTAGGGGGTATGCGTACCCCTATGTACACCCAGAAAAAAGCACTGGCTGTAACCCATAGTTTGCATGCACACACATATACAATCTGCAGCCAAGTGTAATTCAAATTCTGAGCCATCTCCCCCCCCCCCACAAAAACCATTGGATTCAATAGTCTGTTTACATTAGGCAACTCTGAATGCTTATCACTTCTAATTTTTTTGGTTACACTGAATCATGGAGTCTGACCGCTTATAAAGCACACCTAAGCTCTGCCTCCTGTGTCTTCTCTATTGGAAAAGCCACAATCTCATCTAGTTGGAGTAAATGTACCAATGCGTTCTTTTCAAAAAGGGTGAAATCACATTCCTGTTTCAGAAGGCTCTTGTCAGAAAAACCCCCAAATTAATGACAGCAAATAAGTTAATATCTGCTTCAAGAAATATTATTAACATTATTATATACTAATAAAATAATTGGGACAACAGTATGTAATATATACATATATATATACAGTCCTTGCTGGAACAAACCAGATTTCTGGACAAACATTAGTTTTAATGTTAACAGCGGCCAAAAATAATAATAAGAATAATCCAGTTTGAAATATTTTGCGTGATGCAGCAGCAAAGTGCTATTCTAGGATGCATCAAGAGAAGTATGGTGTCCTGATCAAGGGAACTCTAAAATTATCAGATTTTTTAAAATTTTAGAGAAAGAATGGCATGGACATTAAAGACGTGAACTGTAAACAAATATTCACATCTTTGGCATGCAACACCCATATTTAGGAATACTGTACCACACACTGTAAAATTCTATGCTTGAGACAAATTTTTCAGGCCACTAAAAGGATTGGTGGCATTACTGCTTGTTGTCTGGCTGCTTTGTTCAAGATCAGACTGCTTTTTATAGCACAGGAGATCCCACACCTGCTTTTGACACTCTGAAGAGGCATAATAATAAATTAAGGGATCAATGCAGCAGTTTATGGTACCAATGCAGACCGCTAAGATGTAGGCAAAATACAGGCTTTCAAGGGGTTGATCAGGTGAGATGCGCAAGTTGTGCACTAATAATAGGACATTTGTAGGGCCAAAACAAATAATAAAAGAAGACAAGACAGCTACAGACAGGAGAATGGCACGTCTCTTTTTAGCAGTCTTTGTAGCAACACTGGATGAAGAAAGTTTCCTTATAATGCACACATAACAGGTGACAGTGATTAATAACGGTATAAAAAAGAACAAAATAGATAATACAGAAAAGTAATGACGAAATATATCCATAATAACAGAGATATCTAATGTATCGTGACAGGTTGTAATATTTAACCGGGATAATCTCTGTGTTTGCTCACTGACAAGCAGAGGTATCACCCCAGCTATAGCCAGAAGCCAGATGAGAAAGCAGACCAGCGAGGCCTGTCTTGCTGTGCGCCAGGACAGGGACTGCATTGGGTACACCACGGCCAGGAAACGGTCAATGCTTATCACCATCATCAGCAGGACAGAGCAGTACATGTTGCAGTAGAAGGCAGCAGTGACAAAATGACACATCAAAGGCCCAAAGATCCAGTTGTTTCCAGAAAAGTTGTAGGCGATTTTAAAAGGAAGCACACTCACAAAGAGGACATCTGCAGAAGCCAGGTTGAGCATGTACACCACTGCTGGCTTCTTAAGCCCTATTTTGACCACAAATATAAGGATTGCCGTAATGTTTAAAGGAAGGCTCAAAATAACCACAGCAGTGTGGACTGAAGGAACAAAGCGAGTCAGCCATGGACCAGTCAAGTATTTTTCAGCTTGTTTTGTGATATCCACATTGTAGTTGTTCAATGTATCGTTAGTAATTATTTCCATATCATTACCATTTATTTCCATAGCAGGAAAACTAGCAATAGATAACCGCTGGATGTCCAAGGATGAATCTGAAAGATGAAGCAATATATAAATCAAATCTATGAATACGTATATAGGTAATGTTACAAACATTAATGCAACCATGCTAGTTTACTCATGAGGATATGAATTCAGATTAAATTATAGAAGTACACATTTGGGGTTTTAAAAATTATTGGTATAGATGAAATTTACATGTTTCCTATTGCTAATGAGAAACTTCTGCTATTCCCTCCATCCTGAAAATGTGCGAAGTAACCTTTAGACCATGGGGTCTACCAGCAATACTGCTGGTATTTGAAACCAAATACACATGACATTAGCCACAATCCATCTGCATCTTGCAGCTTCTCAAGAAGTATTCCTGTTTGATGAGCTTTCCCTCAAGCCAGCTTCCATCAGCTTGAAAATGGAAACAAATGTTAAGCTGGGGTGACACAGCCACTGTGCATGTACAGATGACAGCACACATGCAGCTGACAGCTTCAGTGAACTGGAGTTCAGTGCATCGAAACAAATCTGGTAATAGACACCAGGTGAAGACATCTCTGCCCCTTCTCTGGTGTGTGCAGCAATCTAAGAATGTGACTTGAAATTAAGGGAGACAGGGACAAGTCACTGTGTTTCATGCTGCTAATGTATACACAGTTATATTCTGACATTGCCTGTGTACACACCATATATTTAAAGCACACAACTTTCATCAAAGAATCCTTGGAACTGTAGCATGTTAAGGGTGCTTGGATCTCTAACTCTGTGAGGGGTGAACTATGGCCAGCTTTTTTTGCCCAGTCTAACAGAGACAAGTTTACTTTTAGTGAACTACAAGATCTTATGCAGTAAATAAATCCTTGATTTTCTGTGAAGTACATCACCTCCTCCTTGCCGAAATATCAGAGGCAGATTGTGCAAGAAGAGACAGTCTGAGTTCACCCTATATTCTTTAGGGTAGGAATTTTAGAGCAAAGCCCCCCACAAAATGCTTTATTCATTGTTCTTCTGATCTTATGTTATGCCATATGCTCTTAAAATGTTGCAGTCACTTAGAGATTTTTTTATGTGCAAGTGACTGATAAACTGGATATTACCACTGAGAAGTACATTTTTTTCCTAGTACAAGGATATTCTCCCTCCTCCTTTACTCTTGCTGCTTCAGCATGGTTTTTCTTCCATAGCACAATCATTTGGAAAGATCAGAAAGAGTGAAATTTTCCTGAAACAATTGCATATTGTGTATGCCTTGCTTTAACTATGAATATTGAACTGTGGAGAAATTGTGTTGGGTTGTACTTACTTTTTGCTCTTGCTGTGCTAAATAAGGTGAAGACCATACTAAACAGAGGAAACAGGATCTTCAGAGAGGGGTCCATTTCTCCTCTAGCAGCGAACCTCATCTTTTGGTTCCACTAGGTCTCTAAGAAGAAACTGAAGGGATCTGCCTGAAAAGAAGCTTCCTTTGTTTCCTCCGAGATCTAAATCCACTTGTTATCTCCTTGCCTATTTTGGGCTTTAATATTAGTTTATCTGTAGAAGAAGCTGAGCCAACCCACACTGTCACAACACCACTGCATCCTATAGGGAGCACAGGGTTCTTGATCTCTTCTTTCTGGCTACTCCCCAAAGCACCAAATGAAAACTCTCAGACAAGTCTTCTGTTTTCTTTTCTTTTCTAAAAGACTCTTCCTAAAAGCATTCATGGAAAGCCCATTATGTTGCGTTTATAGATTAAAAGGCATTTGTTGTGGTTTTCAGTTCATCTGTTTTCAGAAAAATTAAGGGTAAGAATACATTAAAAAGCAAAACTCATATTTTTTTCACCGTCCTAAATACGTTCTCAGTGGATAAAGTGCTTTACCATTAATCAACATTAGGCCCAAATGAATATTAGATTAAATCCAGGTTGGGGAACCTTTTTTTCACCCAAGGGCTTTCCTCCCTTTTTCACATGGCCAGAGGGGGTGAGGTTAAAAAGTGGGTGGATCAACAATAGTAAATGTTACCTTGTGCTGTAGGCTAGTTTCAACGCACACTCACACATTCCTCTGTGGCAAATATTGCCCTGCTCAGGGGAAAATCTTAAGAGTACCTTTTATGTAGCACACCTTTAGCATACCCTCCACCATTCCTCAGATGAATATAGGGACATTCTGTTCCACATGTCAGGGAATCTGATCCCTCCCTCTCATGGCAGACTGCCAGCAATAGATAGACAATAAGTTCTTACCAATGTATTTTAGTCAATGTTCAGAGAGAGACTCAGAAACATTGCCTTTTGGGTTAATGGCATTACTTGAGTGATCTCCCCCCCCCTTCCCTTCTCAATCATCAACAGCGCACACATCCCCCCTTACAGTGGCTGCTTAGGGCCAATTGCCTCTTAGCTCTCTGCTCTCCTACTTTCATTGCTCGCCAGATCCTGGGAGAAGGGGGGGTCTGGAATGCTCTCTAGTGATAATGTGTCAGCCAGCTGTTCCTGCTCTGCTTCTCCCATTATTTTCCAGCTTTCCCCCTCTTCTATCTCTGATCTGTGACCCTCTGCAAACCACTGTTGTAAATCTATTCCTCCTCCGATGCACAGTCCCTGACACATCAGTATCACTGCTTGAGCATTTCCTATTGGTGAAGTACAAAATTTAGGAAAAGAAACACTCAAATCTGCAGTATTTTAAGCACATAAATCTTTGAATTTATGTATTGCTTTTTGGGAGGCCTGTGGGGAAAACAAAACCCCAAATCAATAAATACAACTATATGTGTGCGTTGTGACTATGTGATGTCACCATGCATTTATGAGCATTTTGGAAGCATGATAACTTTGCACAACCACTATTATTGCAATTGTGCAGGTGTTTGATATGGTGTCTCCCAATGAACTGATGCAGGCAGACAAAAACACACATACTCTTGATGGCTGGGGGAACAGACTGGGCCAAGATGGTGCAAAGCAGCTCCTCCCTGCGTAGTCCTCTGTAGGTCTGCTCCCCCAATGTTTATCCTACTCGGAGTAGACCCATTGAAGTTAATGGACAAATCTAACTTGGGTCCATTAATTTCATTGGATCTATGCTGAGTAGAATTTTGTTGGATAAAACGTGTAGTCTGCACATAAACACACACACACACACATACATGTAGCCAAGCATAATTCAGATTCTTAGACAACAAAAACTGGATTCAGTGGTCTGCTTACATTAGGCAACTCTGAATGTTTATTACTGCTAAACTGCCATCTCATCTAGTTTGGTCCCTCTGGATGTACCAACACGTTCTTTGCAAACAGAATGAAATCATATTCCTGTTTCAAAAGGTTCTTGCCAGAATACCCATTCCTGGCTTACTGGGGGCAGTTGTTGCAGCCTGGGGCAGTTGCAAGGAGGAAGTGGAAGCACCAGGAAGATTCTGTGTTGGGTCAGGCTCTTCAGAGCTGGGTGAGACATGGAGCTGCGGTGAGGGGCTGGGAGCTGTGGGTGAGGGGAGGGACTTCCAGAGCAGACAAGATAGAAGGTTCTGGGAGTCTGGTCCTCTCTGGAAGTATTTAAAGGGACCCCCTCCCCCACTGCTGCTCCTTACTGCAGTTCAGACCGGATCTCCCCACCCAGGCACTCTTTTAATAATTTCTTTTGATTTGTTTTCTCTACACTTTTAAATTGTCACAACTGTTGTGTAAGAGCAGTGCTGTTTTTCTAGAAAAAGAGGTGCCAGAACTCACCATGAACACCCCCCTTGCTCTCTTATACAGTAATACCCCGCAAGACGAATGCCTCGCAAGACGAAAGGGTTTTTCGTTTTTCGAGCTGCTTCGCAAGACGAATTTCCCTATGGGCTTGCTTCGCAAGACGAAATCGTCTTGCAAGTTTGTTTCTTTGTTGTAAAACCGTTAATACCCAGGGTGCATTGCTTGAAGAGGTGCAGTTGCGACTTGACTTCAAGGAGCAACTCATAGCACGAGGTCTGGGAGCCTTTTTTGAGGTTTTTGAGGACTTTGGCGATTTTTCAAGCTTTTCGAGAACTTCTTTTGCAGCCATTTGGTAAGTTAAACTTTTAAAACTTTTTTTGTGGTTTTTGGATTTTGGATTGGGGTGTTTGGGATTCTAGGACTTGGTGTTGGGGAGGGGTGTGCAAGGATCTGGAAGCTTGGGTGTGCTTTTTTTGGAATTTTTATGGTTTTTTGCAACCATTTTTTAAGTTAAACTTTTAAAACTTTTTTTGTGGTTTTTGGATTTTGGATTGGGGTGTTTGGGATTCTAGGACTTGGTGTTGGGGAGGGGTGTGCAAGGATCTGGAAGCTTGGTTTTGTTTT
Source organism: Lacerta agilis (assembly GCF_009819535.1). Lineage (NCBI taxonomy): Eukaryota > Metazoa > Chordata > Lepidosauria > Squamata > Lacertidae > Lacerta > Lacerta agilis. The sequence goes on from NC_046322.1 coordinate 27,719,602, forward strand.
TCTGCATTTTTTTTATTGTCTTGTGACCATTGGAGCACTCTGCTGTTGTTAAAAAAAAAGATTTTTGGCTTTGGATTTCTGTGTGGTGGGTGGCTGGGGGGCCAGGGAATTGTTGGGAAGGGGTGTGCAAGGATCTGGAAGCTTGGTTTTGTTTTTCTGCATTTTTTTGATTTTTCTGTGACCATTGGGGCGCTCTGCTGTTGTTAAAAAAAAAGATTTTTGGCTTTGGATTTCTGTGTGGTGGGTGGCTGGGGGGCCAGGGAATTGTTGGGAAGGGGTGTGCAAGGATCTGGAAGCTTGGTTTTGTTTTTCTGCATTTTTTTGATTTTTCTGTGACCATTGGGGCGCTCTGCTGTTGTTAAAAAAAAGATTTTTGGCTTTGGATTTCTGTGTGGTGGGTGGCTGGGGAGTCATGGAAATGTTTTTGAAGGTTTGGTGTGTTTTCTTGGATTTCTTTGCAGTTGGTCTGCAGACATTGGGGGACGGTGCTGTTTATAAAAACTGCAGCCTTTTGGTAAGTTAGACTTTAAAGCATTTTTTGGGTTTTCTTTTGGGGTGGGTGGTTGGGTTTGGAGTGTAGCAGTAGGGGATGGAAGGTTCTGGAAGGTTTGGTGCTTTCTTTTGAATTTTTTGGCAGTTGGAGTTGCTCTGCAACCATTGGTTGACTCTGCAACATTTTTTGGGTTTTCTTTTGGGGGGGTGGGTTGGTTGGGAGTGTAGCATTAGGGGGTGGGAAGGGGTTTGCAAAGTTTTGGAAGGTTTGGTGTGTTCTTTTGAATGTTTTGGCAGTTGGGGTCTGCATTCATTTGGGGACTGTGCTGTTTTTTAAAGCTGCAACCATTGGGTAAGTTAAACTTTTAGAGCTTTCTTTTGGTTTTTTTGGGGTGGGTGGGTGGGTGGGTTGGGATTGTAGCAGTAGGGGATGGAAGGTTCTGGGAGGTTTGGTGCTTTCTTTTGAATTTTTTGGCAGTTGGAGTTGCTCTGCAACCATTGGGTGACACTGCTGTTTTTACCAAACTTTTTTGTGTTTTTCTTTTGGGGAGGGGGGTGGTGGATTGTGAGTCTAGGAGTAGGGGGTGGGAAGGTTCTGGGAGGTTTGGTGCTTTCTTTTGAATTTTTTGGCAGTTGGAGTTGCTCTGCAACCATTGGGTGACACTGCTGTTTTTACCAAACTTTTTTTGTGTTTTTCTTTTGGGGAGGGGGGTGGTGGATTGTGAGTCTAGGAGTAGGGGGTGGGAAGGTTCTGGGAGGTTTGGTGCTTTCTTTTGAATGTGAAGCACTGATTATTAATTTTTTTGGGTGGGTTTGCGAAGGTAGGAGCTGTGCTGCCATGGGGCCCAAGAAGACTGCTGCTGCAGAGTCCGGCGAGAGGAAAAAGGAGAAGGTGACGCTGGAAATGAAGAAGGAGATCATCCGGAAGCACGACGGTGGAATGCGTGTGACAGACCTCGCCAGGGAGTACGGGAGGAATCCATCGACCATTGGGACCATCCTGAAGATGAGGGAGAAGATCCTTGCGACTGATGTAGCCAAGGGCGTCACCAGGATCGTGAAGAACCGCCCAGCTGTTCTGGAGGAGGTCGAGAAGTTGCTGCTCATCTGGTTAGAAGAGAAGCAGCGTGCAGGGGACACAGCGAGTGAGGCCGTCATTTGTGAGAAGGCCAAGGCCTTGCACGCAGACCTCGTCCGGCAACAGCCAGGAACCTCAGGCGAGCCAGAAGTCTTCAAGGCAAGCAGAGGCTGGTTTGACCGGTTCAAGACAAGATCTGGAATCCACAGCATGGTCAGACATGGAGAGGCTGCGCAGGAGCAGGCCTCGCTGGAAGAGGAGGAAGCAACTGAGGAATGGCTGTCCTCCAAAGAACTGAGGGACATCTGCCAGAAGTGGAAAGATGTGCAGGCTTTTGCACAGCGGCACCACCCTGACAAGGACCTGACACGTGACCTTGCCAACACTTTTGACACAAGGGTCATGTCGTCTTTCAGGGAGGTGCTGAAAAGGCGGATGAAGCAGCAGACCATGGACAGGTTCTTCAGCAAGAAGCAAAGAGTGGAAGAGGAACCTTCTTTGAGTTGTCCCCCAGAGTCTTAGAAAATGTATGTACAGTACAGTGTACACTTTGGTGATTTTTAAATGCTTTTCTGTCATGTTTAGAAACTTAATTTATTGTTCCTTCAATTTTTGAAATGCTCTTTACAGTATGTGTGACTTTAAAGAGCACTTAATAAACTCTTTTTGTACCAAATTTGGCTTTGTTTGGACTTTTTTTGACCATAGGAACGCATTAATTGATTTTCAATGCATTCCTATGGGAAACCGTGCTTCGCAAGACGAAAAATTCGCAAGACGAAAAAACTCGCAGAACGAATTAATTTCGTCTTGCGGGGTACCACTGTAATAGCAATGGTGCCTTCCTGAGAGGTGCCAGAACTGAGATCCTGTGAATTCCTGCTGAAAAAAATGCCCTGGGTAAGAGGCATCGAGCTAGTTCCTTAAAAGGGAGGGGTAGAGGAGGGGGCGCCTTGTCGCAGCTCGTAGGGGATCCCCTTGAGGGATCTTGGAAGCAGCAATTTCTGTCCAGAAGTCCAGCTTGTGGGCTGACAGACCATGGCACCTCCTGCCGGTGGCCAGGGGAAGTTCATTGGATAGCAGTTCATGCCAGGGTGAGCAACCGTGATGGTCAAAAGATAAGCTTATCAAGTGGCAAATGGGCTAAAAGATCACATGGATTCATGCCTGATACCTTCATCAAACCTGTTGCTCTGTAATCAGTAAAACTGTACCTAATTCTATCCAACTCAGACTGGTTTTTCTTTATCCATTTCGCCACTACATCCAAGCACGGGTCCAGAGACTGCCTGGCCTCCCCCGACGCAGATGTTATGGGAAAACAGACCTTAGTGTCATCAGCCTATTGATGCCCCCTAGCCCACAAACTCATAATTACTTCATATAGATGTAGAATGGCAACAGTGCACATTTGTTAATGTTACGAAAATGATAATGAGAAAATAACTGGACAACAATATATAATATTTATTTCTATACAGTCAACATTGGAGCAAACCACATCTCTAGACAGACATTATTTTAACAGCAGCTGCAGAAAAATCATGGTCTGATATCTTTTTCTTGGAATGTAAGAAAAAGCATAAATATTCTAGGGAAAGAAATGCATCAATGTTAAAAACAGAGGCTGTAAAATAGGTGGCATGCGACAACTAGGTTTACGAATGTGTATTACTGTACTGCAAACATATTTAATGGAAGATGCTATGCTTGAGACAAATTTTTCAGGCCACTAAAAGGATTGGTGGCATTGCTGCTTGTTGTCCGACTGCTTTGTACAAGAGCAGAATGCTTCTTATAGCACAGGAGATCCCACACCTGCTTTTGACACTTTGAAGAAGCATAATAATAAATTAAGGGATCGATGCAGCAGTTTATGGTACCAGTGCAGATTGCTAAGATGTAGGCAAAATGCAGACTTTCAAGGGGTTGATCAGGTGAGATGCGCAAGCTGTGCATTAGTAATACGGCATTTATAGGACCAAAACAAATAATAAAAGAAGACAAGACAGCTACAGACAGGACGATGGCACGTCTCCTTTTACTAGGCTCTGCAGCAACATTGGACGAAGAAAGTTTCCTTATAATGCACACATAAGAGGTGATGGAGATTAATAACGGTATAAAAAAGAACAAAACTGATAATGCAGAAAAGTAATGACGAAATATCTTCGCAATAGCGGATATATCTAATGTATCATGACAGGTTGTAATATTTAACCGGGATAATCTCTGTGTTTGCTCACTGACAAGCAGAGGTATCACCCCAGCTATAGCCAGAAGCCAGATGAGAAAGCAGACCAACGAGGCCCGTCTTGCTGTGCGCCAGGACAGGGACTGCAATGGGTACACCACGGCCAGGAAACGGTCAATGCTTATCACCATCACCAGCAGGACAGAGCAGTACATGTTGCAGTAGAAGGCGGCAATGACAAATCGACACATCTCAGGCCCAAACATCCAGTTGTTTCCAGAAAAATGGGAGACAATCTTAAAAGGAAGCACACTCAGGAAGAGGACATCTGCAGAAGCCAGGTTGAGCATGTACACCACAGCTGGCTTCTTAAGCCTTAATTTGACCACAAACATGAGAATTGCCATAATGTTTAAAGGAAGGCTCAAAATAACCACAGCAGTGTGGACTGAAGGAACAAAGCGAGTCAGCCATGGACCAGTCAAGTATTTTTCACCATCTTCTGCGGTAAATGCATGCTTTGTGGATTGATTGGCGTTGTTTACATCATGAGTATAATATACAGGGAGACCAACACCTAAACGGGCAAATGTGGAATCTGCAATATGTAAATCAGATATATAAATGGCCATATTAACAATGTTACAGAAGTCAATACAACAACAATGGTTTACTTGTGAGAATATTAATTCAAATGAAGTTATAGATTTAGCTATACTTAATAGGGTACAGTGGTACATTGGGTTACAAACACCTCGGATTGCAAACGCTTTGGGTTACAGTCTCCGTTAACCCAGAAGTAGTACCTCGGGTTAAGAAATTTGACCCAGGATGAGAACAGAAATTGTGGGGTGGTGGCGTGGCAGCAGCAGGAGGCCCCATTAGCTAAAGTGGTACCTCAGGTTAAGAATGGTTTCAGGTTAAGAATGGACCTCCGGAACGAATTAAGTTCGTAACCAGAGCTACCACTGTATTTTAAAAATTACTGGTGTTGACAAGATTTACATTGCTATCCCTTCTCCCTGGCTTTCCCTATTCCAAATGAGAAACTTCAGTGTATGGTTTCACATGAAAATGTGAGATAATAACCTTTAAACAAAGGCTGAGGAACCTTTGGCCATCCAGATACTGCTGTAATCTGGAGGATAGGGGATCCCCCTTTAATGCTTTACAGCCCAACAGCATATGGAGGGCCATGCATTCCCTGCCTTAGACTTCTGACTAGGCTTTTCCTGCTCTTAGGCTGTGTACATATTACTGTTTATTCCTGCTCCAGTGTGCTTTCACCATCTGTGTTTGAAGCCAGGTACCCAGGATGTTAGCTACAATCCATCTGTATTCCATTGCTTCATGAGAAATACTCTCATTCAGTGTGCATTCCCTCAAACTAGATTCCATTCAAATTGAAAACAGATGTCCCGATTAATCTGAGGTATGAACTGGAATTCAGTTCAGTGAAATCATTCATTATATTTTATGATTTTTGTTTTTTTGCAATGATGCAAGTCACTTGGAGACTTTTTATGTGCAATTGTCTGATAAACTGAATATTAAAAATATTTGGATATAACCACTGCAAAGCAGATTTCTCCCCCATGTTACAAGAATATTCTCCCTCTTTAAAAACCTTCAACTTGGTTCTTCCTCCATATCACAATCATTTGGAAAATTAAGAGAAAGTGAATGTTCCCTGAAACAATTGCACAATATAAACACATTGCTTTAAATATTAAATTGTGGAGAAAGCATGTTGGGTTGTACTTACTGTTTGCACTTGCCATGCTAAATACGGTGGAAACTATACTGAGCAGAGAAAAGAGGATCTTGATGGAAGCGCCTATTTCTCCCTCAGAGGTGCACCTCATCTTTGGTTCTGCCTAGAAGAAATTGCAAGGATTTCCCTGAAAATCAGCTTATTTTGCCTCAGAATATAGAACCCTCACTGAGATCTAAATCCAGCTGTCATCTCCTTGTCCAGTTTGGGCTTGAATGTCACCATACATCAACAGAAGGGGCAGAGTCAACCCCAATTGTCATCACATCACTTCATCCTAGAAGCAGCAGAGGAGTTTTTTAACCTCTCTCTCTTCTGCCCAATTCCCAAAGCGCTATATGAAAACACTCAGGCAACTTTTCTGTTCTCTTTACTTTTCTAAAAGATGCTTCCTAAAAGCAAATAATTTCTGGAAATCCCATTATGAGGCAAGTAATTGATACAGAAGCAATTGTTGTGGTTTTCCATTTATCCATTTTCAGCAAAGAAAAAACATTTAAGACTCCTAAATAACATTAACAGATAATTTTTCATTTTCTTATATATTTTCTCAGTGGATAAAGTGCTTTACTATTAATCTACTTTAGACCTGAATGAATGTTAGCCATGGGCGTAGCCAGGATTTTGCTGGTGGGGGACAGGACATTTGTTAGAACCATGCTATCTGTGACATGATGGGTCAGTTAGTTAAGTTTGTTTGTTTGTTTGAGCTGTCCCTCCTCTGGCTATGTCCATGATGTTAACTGAAATCAGGGATAGGGGACCCTTTTCAAGCAACAGGTCATACAGTACACTCTTTTTTTCTGGTGTAGTGGTGGATGGGGCCAGAGGCTACAAAGTGGGCTACAGTAGGTGATGTTCATTCAGAAAGAGGAAAGTAGACATAGTCTACTCCTTCACATTTGTGGGGAAGTGACATTTGGAGGTGACAATTGTGGGGAATTGCAGTCAAATATAACTAGCAAGCATGGAGTTCATTAATGCATGAAGGGGTTAAGACTACAGAAATGCATTCCTAGACTCAGGTTATGCCCCTCACCTGGGAGGAAGTTGCACTTCCTCCTTATTTGTTCTCTTTCACCATGTGAACTCACTGCAATAGGATGTGCTCGAACTTGCTTGCTACAAGCTCAGACCTTATGCTTAGATGTCATGAACACGCCAGCCCAAAGCCAAGAACTACAGCCTGAGATAGAAGGCAGGCAGGCAGGCAGGCAGAAGAAGAACAGAGAGACTTGCAGACTTCTCAGACAGCTGGAACCAGTGGGCTGACAACTCCCCCCTCTGAAGCTGGCAGGAATACAGCTTATCAGCTCAGGGGAGGCGGGCTGGAGGGAAGCCAGCTTTCTCAGGAATCACAGTCACTCACGGCACAAGGGAGGGAGAGCAGTTCTTCACTGGAAGGGGAGGTAACCGACCCCATCAGTCCCAGGGATAGACAAATGGGGAAAGTCCAAGACAGAAGACCCCCAAAATGTAAGGGTCAAAGGTTTTGGATATTCTGCAGGAGCTAGAAGGATTCTTCAGAATGGTCAGCTTGATTGTGATGTATGGTCGCTCAAAGAGAGCAGTCGGAGGCTAATTGCTTGTAAGCAATAAATCTTTTGTTAAATTACTTCTTGCATGCTGTTTCTCAAGCCGGCAGCTGGCCAGCTCCTGACATTAGCGCTATTTTCTGGCTGTTGCATGGAATAACACATGAATCTGACCTTTGGAGTTTTAGTTACAGGTGGGTAGCCGTGTTGGTCTGCCATAGTCGAAACAAAATAGAAAATTCTTTCCAGTAGCACCTTAGAGACCAACTGAGTTTGTTCTTGGTATGAGCTTTCGTGTGCATGCACACTTCTTCAGATACGCTGAAACAGAAGTCACTGAAACAGAAGATCCTTATTTAAGGATCTGGTGACTTCTGTTTCAGTGTATCTGAAGAAGTGTGCATGCACACGAAAGCTCATACCAAGAACAAACTCAGTTGGTCTCTAAGGTGCTACTGGATAGAATTTTCTATTTTGTTTCGACTTTGGAGTTTTGTAAGTAAAGCATTGTAGTGGAAACTCGCGGAAGATCTTTGTAATCACGAGGAGTCAGGTTACATGTCCTATTCCCTTTTCCTCCTCTAATTAGCAAAGTAAGGTTGCTTGTGAGGAGGATGCAATTAGTCGAGAACACCTTCAGCTGCCAATGACCTTGGCCAAGCCACACTCAGGTGCCTGATTCCCTGACCATTCGGGAATGGTGCCTGATGGCCAGGTGAAAACAATCAAACTTAAGTCGGCTATATAAGCAAGGGAATGGAGGGGACAGATTGGGGGCTTCGCCACAGACTAGGTCTTGGGTGCTGTGGGGTTTCTGGTGTGAGGGATCTCTCCCGCTGCTCTCTTGAAGCCCCGGGCGGCAGAAGAGGAGGAGATTTGTGTTTGGGCGTTGGTCAGGTACGCTACGTTTGTCTGATTGTATCTAGAAAATTAAAGCATACTTTTTTTGTGTTCTTCTTCCATCTGTGTGTTTTATTGGATCCAGATTCAAAAAAAGGAGAACCCTGCCCCTTGGCAGAACAAGCATTTAAACTTACTAAATGGTGTGGTCTATTCATTGAGAGACTACACTGCTGCTTGCTTTTGTGACTTTAAAACTGTGCTGCTGAGAGAAAGTTTAGATATTTTCTGGAGAGGACTAGGTGCATGATGAATGACTCTGCCCAGGCACCATTGAGGAGGTACTCACCCACATTGCTCTTGATAATCAGGAGGTTCATTCTCACTCAAGGAAGTCCAAGATGAGCCTGTTCCTCTGGAGTGACAGGTCACTTGGTGTAGAGAGGCATCAGGAGGTCCAGCAGCGTATCCATGCCCAGGATGCTCTTGCTGCACTGTGGCCTGTCCACCAGCAACTGTTTCAGCCACACCTTGGCTGACATGGTGATGGTGGAGGAGGAAGTAGCTGAGGGGAGTGGGTAGGGTAGCTAGTAGAGTCGACCAGGCAGGAGGGAGAAGCTGTAATAAAAACACTGAGGGAGCAGATTCCTAGAAGCACCACAATTTATGCAGTAACAGGACTCAGCTACATTTGTCATTTTATAATGCTATAACTGCATTATAAACATGTGACACCAGAAGGTGTTGTAGAGCAGCCAAAATAGCCTCTGGGATTTTACATTGGGAGTTGTTTTTTCTTGTTATATTTATAGCCACAGACTAGAAGTTCTTGTGCATGTTCACATACAGTTTGCACAGATGATTTCTGCTGACAGTTATGCATTTATGCCATGATTCTTAATGTTATCAACAATTCTGTTTAAATTATTATTATTATTATTATTATTATTATTATTATTATTATTATTATGTCAAGGAGATACAAGAGAGTTTTTAGGACATTTTAAGGAATATCCCAGGCGAAGGTTAATGGAAACTCATTTCCACAATATGGTGTGGTGATGAAACTTTGGAGAATGAAAGTGTTCATCTTATTCTCAGGCACAGAAAATTGGAAGAGAAGTGCAGAATTCGGTCTGCCTGTATTTGGAGAATCTTTCATTTCATTCTGGGTTGCTGTTCTTTCAACCAGGTGCCTTACTTTTTAAAAAATGATTTTTATTTGATTTTACAATTTCATTCACACAAAACATCACAAATAATAAAAATTAAACAAGATTCTTCTGAATCTCTAGACTTCCCTCCTCCCCTCTGTGGGTTCTTTAGTTAACCTTTTCAACTGCATGAGATAAATCCTCCTAATTTTTCAGTCCTCCATTATATCCAAAGTCTTGGTATCATTACAAGAGTTATTTAAGACCTGCCAAAGAGTTCAAGTGTTTACAGTACTCTGTCAAATATAATATAAATTTATCCCATTCTTTGTTGAAGTTTTGATCATCCTGGTTTCTGATTTTCGCAATCATTCTTGCCATCTCTGCATAGTCCAATAATTTAATCTGCCAGTCCACTCTGGTAGGGACCTTGTCATCTTTCCAACTTTGGGCAAGCAGCATACTTGCAGCTATTGTAGCATACATAAACACTCTTTTCAGTTCCTTTGGTATCTCTGCACCCATAATTCCTAGCAAAAAGGCTTCTGGGTTTGTTTTTTTAAACAAATGCTATTTTAAACATTTTTTTCAATTCATTATATATCATTTTCCAGAATTCCTTCAATACTTTACAATTCCACCACATATGGTAAATTCCACCACATATGGTAAAAGGTGCCTTCATTTTCTTTACATTTCCAGCAAATATTTGCACTTGCCCTATACATTTTTGCTAATTTACTCAGAGTTAAATACCATAGAATCATAGAGTTGGAAGAGACCACAAGGGCCATGCAGTCCAACCCCCTGCCAAGCAGGAAACACTAGCGGTACATCATTTTCATATCATTTTCTTTTAATGTATAACATGCTGTAAATTTCAAATCCTTTCTCCACAATTTTCCCATGCTGAAAACTGTATATTGTGCTCAAAATCCCTTGCCCATTGTACTATAACCAATTTAACTTCTTCATCTTTAGTAAACCATTCCAAAAGTAATTTCACATTATTCTCCAACAATACCTCAATATTTCATTAGAAAATCCATTTCTTTTATCTTTTTAAAAACATCACTTAACTGATGATACTGTAACCAATCCGTTTAAAGGTCTCTTAGGTCCTCAAATTTTTTTCAGTTTCAACTGATGTTCTTCTTCTACTAATAATTCCTTATATGTTGCCCAGCCCTTTCTCATATTCAATTTTTTCACAAAAATAGCTTCTAATGGGGAGAACCAACATGGTGCTTTCTGCTCTGACAATTTTTAAAATATTTCTCCCATACCACATATAGTGACTTTCTTACTAGATGGTTCAGGAATCCTCTGTGTACTTTAACTTTTTCATACCATAGATATGCATGCCAACCAAATCTGTCATCATGACCCTCCAAATCTAAAATGTCTTCTATTTTGTAATGTTATCCATTCTTGGAGCCAGCAAAGACAGGACACCTCATAATATATCCTTAAATCTGGCAGGGAAAAGCCGCCTCCATCTTTAGAATCTCATAATAATTTATGCTTTATTCTTGGCTTCTTCCCCTGCCAGATAAATTTTGAAATATCTCTTTGTCATTCCTTGAAGTGTCCTGCCCTGCTAATCATGGATATCGATTGAAACAAAAACAGCATTCTTGGCAATACATTCATTTTTATCACAGATATCCTCACCCAACATGATAAATTCATCCTTCCCAAACCTCCAGATTTCTCTTTATTTATTTCTAAGTAGATAAATAATTATCCTTATAAACATTAATATTCTTTGCTGTCAACCAAACTCCTAAATACTTAACTTTTTTTATCTATTGTCAACTCTGTAATATTTTGTAGACCTTTTTTTGTTATGCTCTGTCCTATTTTTCACCAGCATTTTCATTTTACTCTTATTCAGCTTATACTGCTACTTGACCAAATTCATAAACTTCTCCAATACCCTTGCTAAATTTACCATTGGGTCCTCTACTGTTCAAACCATGTGCCTTACTAATAATACTCCCGTTTCTCTCAATATGTCATTTTCAGAGAGGAATAATGTCTTGCCCCCATTTCATAAGAGCAGTTATTCAAAGCCATAGGCATTGAGTAAGTGAGAAGTATTTTTTCAAGTACGCTGGCAGGCAAGGGAGTTTCCCCCTCCCTCCGGTAGCCTCTGATAAAAAATAATGAGCCTTTGGCAGGTTTATATTCTGCTTTATTTACAACAACATACTGAGAGCAGCATCAAGCCGTCCCCCTTCATGGATGGCAGTTGCCCACTCTAAGTCCCCTCCCCTTCTGCAGCAAGAAGCATACCACCAGCCACCTGTCCCTCCCCTGTGCTTCTGTTGTTCCTGGACCCTTTCAGTCCTCCAAGTTCTAGGGGAGGTAGGGACTTCCCCGCCACTCTCTATTGAAGAATATCCTAAAGGCTCCCTCCCCCCTGTTTGCCTAGCTACTATCTCAAAACTGTGCAGCTCTTCCCCCGACTGAGCAGCTTCTGAATCTGCTGGTCTCTCTGATTCTGGGAACGTGTAAGGCGTGCGGGCATGTGGAGGGGGCAAATCCTCCCCTTCCTCCTTTGTCAGAGGCTGCTCTGTCTGTGCCTGCATTCCTTCATTCTCAGAGTCAGACTAGTCTCTGGTATCCGATTCAGACCAACCCCAGACAATGCTCTAGGGAATATCTAGAAATAAATACATGGACATCAAAGGTAGCTACTGTGAACCAGTATCCACCTCTGTGACATGCAAAACCCATTTTTATGAATGAGTACATTACATTATATATAACTGTGGAGTTGCAAACTACCTTGAGATTTATACAAAATGCAATTAATAAACTAATAAGAAAATGCAGTGTTCTGGTCAAATGATTAAAAACTATATTCATGAGGTTTCTATATTACTGCTTGTAAACTGAATGCTCCTTTCCAGATCAGAATGTTTTCTATAGCACAGGAGACGCCAGACCTGCCTTTTACACTCTGAAGAGGCATAATAATAAATCAAGGGGTCAATGCAACAGCTTATGGTTGTGATACAAGTGGCAAGCATGCATGCAAACAAGAGATTTGCAACCTGCTGTTCAGGCAAAAGGCTGAAGACTTGCAGCATAAACACGACATTTGTTGGACCAAAACAAATAATAAAAGAGGACAAGACAGCTACAGAGAGGATAATGGCCCGCTTCTTTTTACCTGGCTTTGTAGCAACATCAGCTGAAGAAAGTCTCTTTATAATGCACACATAACAGGTACCAGAAATTAGTAATGGTATATAAAAGAACAAAATAGACACTACAGAAAAGTAACGATATAATGTATTCATTGTAGAGAGAGCTAGTGAGTCAAGACAGGTGGTAATGTTTAAGCGAGGGAATCTTTCTGTTTGCTCCTTGAGAAGCAGAGGAATCACTCCAGCTATGGCTATAATCCAGATGGCAAAGCAGGTCAAAGTGGCCTGTCTTGGTGTGCGCCATGACAGAGACTGCATTGGGTACACCACGGCCAGGAAACGGTCAATGCTTATCACCACCATCAGCAGGATGGAGCAGTACATGTTGCAGTGAAAGGCAGATGTGGCGAAACGACACATTTCCGGTCCAAATGTCCAGTTGTTTCCAGAAAAGTGGTAGATGATCTTAAAAGGAAGCACACACACGAAGAGGACGTCAGCAAAAGCCAGGTTGAGCATGTAGACTGTAGCTGGCTTCTTAAGCCTTATTTTGACCACAAACACGAGGATTGCCATAATGTTTAAAGGAAGACTGAACATAACAACAATAACGTGGACTGAAGGAACAAACCGAGTTACCCATGGACTAGTTAAGAATTTTTCAATGTCCTCTGAGAAGCGAATGGACTCTGTGTTTTGATTGTGGATGTCCAACTCATTCTCATGTGTAGAAGGGCTGTCTAAAATTGGCAAGAGGCTCCTAGCTGCATCTACGGATGAATCTGAAAAGAGAAGCAATATATAATCAATTATGTCAACACCAGGATAGCATTCAGTATTACTCTCTTCATCAGAATACAAGTTCAGAGTACTAAATTACAGCTTTGTATTTTCCAATCTGGATTATTAGGATTGTTGTTGTTAATTTTGATTTGTAATCCCTGCCCTCTCACTGTAAGGTCCCAGGAGGGGTCTGTGCTAATACGTCCTTCCTTTTTTATTTTATGTTGAAACACTTTATTACTTTGGACCTCTCTTGACTACAAATCAGTTATTTCCTTCTCAATATGTCCCCTTTTCTTCTCCTATTCTATAACAGAACAGAAGAGAGTGTGCTGCAAATAGTGTGTCCCATATGTTAAAAGCTATCAAGGTCAGTTGAAAGCGTTCCCAAGGAGTTGTTAGAAAGCTTATGCCTCTTTAAGGAGGTACATTTTGCATCAGTGCAGGCATAGGCAAACTTGGCCCTCCAGATGTTTTGGGACTACAACTCCCATCATCCCTAGCTAACAGGACCACTGGTCAGGGATGATGGGATTGTAGTCACAAAACATCTGGAGGGCCGAGTTTGCCTATGCCTTCGTTAGTTGCTTAAAGAATGTCAAATGATCATAAAAATGATAAAACAATACAAATTTCACTGCACAACAGAAATCACACAAGTTCTAGAGTAAAGATGGCGAAAGACTTTTCTCTATTCACTTTCTCCATGCCATGCATAATTTTTTTAAAAAAATAAAATAAAATTCTGTCATGTCACCTCTCATGTGCCTTTTCAAACTGAAAGGTCCCAAAATGCTCCAGTCTTTCTTCGTAGGGGATTTGCTCCAACCCCTGGATAATTTTGATTGCCCTTTTCTGAACCCTTTTCAACAGTAATGGTGTCTGCATGCCGGTAGAATGGACTTCCACTCATGGAACGGGCTTTACCCTTCCTGTCACACAAAATTGGGCATCACACAATGCTTAAGGCAAGATGGAATGCCATCCAAGTAGAAAAGAGCATCATAAATAAGTAGACCGCTGCCCTCCCCTCTGCTGGCCTTGTGCAAATTAAAGCATGTTAAATCATTCACAAACCATGGTAAGGGTACTTACTGTTTGCTCTTACTGTGCTATGTAAGGTGCAGAGTATATTAAGGAGAGAAAATATCTTCAGAGTTCGGCCCATTATTCCTTCAGAGGCACACCTCAGCTTTTGCTGCCAGGTTTCTAAAAAAAAAGGCTGCAAGGATTTATCTGAAAGGCATGTTCTCCTGACCTATTAAGTTCTCTGAGATCAATTTCCACTCTTCATCTTTTCATCCAGTTTGGGCTTGAATGTTAGCTTAAAGCAATTGGAGACCCAGAGCTAACCTCCTACTGTCAGAAAAGCAGCCTTCAAAGAGACACGACTAAGAAAGAGGGAGGAATGGGCTTTTTATTTATCCCTCCTAACTGCTTTTCAAAGCTTCATAAAAGACTGCTTTCATGAGAGTAACGAGAGTCATCATATTAATAGGAGGAATTATCTACATGGTTTGGCGTCTTTCGTGTTTGTTCTCAAAAGATGCTTTCTTAAAAACAAAATATTTCCGAAAATCACATTATGACCCATGTAATGGATACTGATGCATTTGGTTGGTTTTGAACGTTTCCATTTTCAGGGTGGGACAGACAATTAAACCTCATTAATGAACAGAATGTATCCCTTTTCCCTATCTTGAGTACCTGTAAGTGCATGAAGTGCTTTACTATTAGTCTCTTTTCTCATCACAATAACTCTGGGTTATTGTGACTTCCAGGATAATTCATGGCCGAGCATCCGTTCGAAACTATGCAACAAATTATCCACTACATTTCACTGCAATTCACTTTTGATCCTATTACACCATTCCAGAGTCCATTGTCACTGTGAGAACGAGCAAAAGGTAAGGCCAGGTGTGTTTAGAAGTGTTAGGAGATTGTCCCATGATTTGAGCTGAGAACACATGCTACAAGTACCTTGCTGAAGTTGGGCATTACAACATTACCCAGCTGGATCAGGAGAAAAGCACATCTAGTCTAGACTCTTGTTTCCCATTTGGCCAACTAGTGCCTGGGAAGCTTAGAAGCAGGACATCATTGAGGACAAGTCCTCCCGCACTGTTGTTGTTCCACCACAACATTTGCCGTTCAGAGAGCAGAGCTCAGATCTAATGAAGCTAGGGGAGTCTCTGGTGGTCAAAGAGCACAATTGCAGTCAAAGCTAGGTGCCTGGCCAAGGTTGATTCTCCAAAGATCTACAAATACAGCACTCTTGCTAATATTGGCGGTAGCAAGATGCAGAAAGGGAGGAGGAGTGTGTCTGCTTGGAGCCACTGGTATCTTCATGTGTTGGCTCTGTCTAAATTGTTTGGGAAACCTCTGATTCATTTTGGTTTCTGTACACAAGTCTGTATGTGCAGAGTCCTTCAGTATTCTATGGTGATGGAGTTGTTATCTTGTCCATGTGCTCAGATAAACATTTGAACAGTACTATTGCTTTTCCCTATTTAAGACAAGTAAAACAACTTCTGATCAAGTTTGGCCATTGTGAAAGTGGCACCTCCAGGGGAATAGATAGAATAATAGATAGAATTGATGCTTGCTTCTTCACTTGGCTGGTGGCTCTTCTTGCTTGAAGGACACTGGCATCCCTCCCCATGCTTTCAGGTGTTTATGAAAATGGTAAAAGGTGCAAGTCAAAATAATGTGACCATGTTAGGACATGATTTTGCCATATTACACCAACCCAGCTCCCTTGGTCATCTACCATCAACAGTCCACTTTGGGAAGGATTCTGTAGGGTAACCAACCTCATAATGCTGTCCTGTGGGATTAATCTGAAATAGGGTTGCCATATTTCAAAAAGTAAAATTCCTGAGCTTTTTAAAAAGAAACCCACCAAAATTGTTAAGCTTTTCTTGGGGAAACCTAACCACTGCTTTTTCCACCTTGTTGCCATACATCTCGGTTTCCCGTCATTTTGCAGATTTCCCCCCCGACACCAATTTTCCTGACATATGGCAAGCCTACTTTGAAATAGGTGGATTTTGTTGTTTTTAGGTAGTGCATTGCCTACTAATTTGCACCCTTTCCAATCACTTTCTGTTGTAACTTTATAGACAATACAGGTACATCTTGCCACTTTTATTTACTGTATTTTTATGTTTTGAGTTTGTTTGTGCCACATTTTTGTGTTCAAGCGTTATCCCCCTTCCTGCCTTCCCCCTTTAGTTGCACGGCTGGTGAGTGAGAGTTCCTTTTCATTCCTTTTAGTATCCTTTATTTCCATTTGATATTGTGTATTTTTGCAGTGTTATCCCCCTTTCCTCTTCTCAGATGTCTGCAAATTTTCATACCAACTGTATAAAAAACAATAGAAGGGAAGGATTAACAAACATTTTATTCACCCAGAAATGTTAACTTCTGCCCTTGTGGAAGAATCACTATGACTATCAGTTTGAAATCTAGCAGGTTCCATCTCCTGGCAGTGTAAAAGAGATGATAGATATATATCGATAGATGATAGCTATGTTGTGCAGCTAAGTCAAAATGCAGTCAAAATTCACGGTAAAAAAGAAAATCTTTTCTGAGGCAAATAGACTTCTTTACAAACACTGTACAAACAATAATGGAAGAGAACAAAGTATGACTTCCTGTAATTGAAACAATATTTGTATAACGTAAGGGTTCCTGCATTGGGAGTTATCTGCCTGCAATTTGGCAGGCTTAATCCACTCTGGAGAAACTCCTCTTCCAGTAAATTTCATCCACATCAGTAAAAATGAGGGCAGGGTTTAGCCATTTTCACATCCCCATAACAATGAATCATGGGAAACAGAGCTTCCTTTTTAACAAAGCTGATTTGGACACAGATTATGAGTCAAATGGGACAGATCAACTTGGGGCTGTTTCATAAAGCAGTTCTCTTGGTCCACATTGATACTCATATAATGAGATACTTATATGTCCCAACACTGCCACACATACACATTCTGGAACTTTTTGTAGTCCAGGTATAAAAGAACTACAAATACTTACAGGATTCCACAAAGGCTGCAATTAAGTAAAACTCTTGAAAGATTACAAGAACGTTTTATCTGGGATGGTTATAAAGAAGCTCAAAGGTCAGTTCATCTTGCCCAACTCATGGAGGAACAATGGAATAACAAAAAAGGCACCAGACACAAACACATGCAGAGAAACATAGTGTTACAGAGGTTGGGTGCCATTTCTGCTGAGCTGTAGGATTCCGGGGGGACCCAAGTCTGGGTTACTTTGCAAATCAAGATGTGGCAGAAGCTGTCATACCTTTAAGAAATATGACCTATTCGCATATTTACACCTGAATTCAGATGGATGGAGCCCAGGTTTTACAGCATAGTCATCTCAAGAGAGGCTTCTTACCCAAAGCAATGCAGCACTGTTCATCATGGCTAGCAGCTTGGCTTATCACTGGCTAGCTATGTGAAGCTGCCTTGGTTTGTGATCCTAAACTGAATGGCTCTTCTGGGTTTCAGTCAGGGGAGATTTCCAGCCCTACCTGGAGATGCCAGGGACTGGTCCACCTGGAAGCTTCTGCATACAAAGCAGATGCTCTTGCTTGTGAAGTAGGCGTGCAATGGAAGTGAGATTTTAAAAAAGCACACATATAGTAGCAGTATTGGATAACCTTTCTGCCGTCTATGGATTCAGCATTTTGGAACAGAGCAATCCTACCGCAGGGGGAGATTCATGGTGGTGTTACCACTATTTCCTAAACCCGTATCAGCTGGGGCAGGCAAGGGCAATTCACCTCCAGTTTAAAGGAATGAACCATGCCATGCCTTAGGCCAGTGCAGCTTTTGCCTGAGGGAAACAAGGGAGCCTAGCAGTCTAAAGAACCTTGATTGGCCTGACATGCTGCCAAACTGTACTTTTTCAGTTCCTCTACCATAGACACCACAAAGACCATAGATTGCCCCTTCATTGTAGTTTAGGCCTTATTGTCACTGAACTATAATGCAAGACCAAAATGGCTGATTCCTACAAACTGCCACAGTTACTTGTTTCAAACATTTTAAAATATTATCTTTGTTGCTGTGGGATACGGATAGAAGATTAGTTTTAAGCAACCTGACTGAAGTTTTTGGAATTTTCAAGGATTACATGTTTCAGAGCAGCAATTTTTAAGTGAAAATATATCAGACTGGATATCATGTATGACAAACTTGTATCGTGGCATAGGTTTTAACACAAACAAATGAAGCAGATAAAAAGTTTATTATTAGTGCAGGTTAACTCAATTTTCAAACATAATAATAAACACCTGTCTATCAACATTATAGTTTTAAGAAAGCAAATACCATAATTTATTTGGTTAATATGAATATATAACTTCTAAAATTATGAAATATTTACACATTTTACTTACGTTTGTACATCAATAAAATTAAAGAATGTATGGTTAAATTACTTTACATTAAATGTATTTTCATAGGGATTTGACCCAGGAAGAAAATAGAAGTCAATACTGGATCATATCCAATGTCAGTCCAGCTCACAGTAAACCCATTGAAAATAATGGACATGAAGGACTTAGGTCCACTATTTTCAATGTGTACACTCTGAGTATCACAACCGTTAATATTCTTCCTATAACAGGTATTTCCTCCTATATCAAACCCAGCTAAATACCCTTTTACAACTTTTCACACACAAAAATGGAAAACAATACAGTAATGCAATACATCCCAAATAAAATTGTTAGAATGCTGTGAATACCTGCTGACAGATTAGCAGACACTTCTTCTCAGTTTTAAAATGCTGCTTCAGATTCTGAGTTTTAGGATACAAGCCTTTATCTACTTGTTTAAGAGCAACAGCAATTGAAATCAATAGGACTTACTTTTGAGTAGATAAGTAGTAGTTTTACTTCTCCCATTTGGTAATTATATTATCCACACTTAAACAAAATGTACGTTTAGAATGTTGCTCCAGCAGAGGCAACTGTTGATGGAAGAGGAAAGGATGCAAATTTTGCTGATTTTCGCAGCCTCCGGCACTACCCAAAAATCTGTTCTGAAGGTTTGGGAGAGTATCCAGAGTAGGTTTTTCATAATTATGGCTACAGAAGGGAGGGAGAATGGGCAAAAAGTGTCCCCTTGCCTCTTCCTTTAATGGATGCCTCTGTTGGGTCAAATGCTTTTGCACTGACTAGATGGAACACTTTACTTTTTTGTTACATTAGAAACCCTATGGGATTCTAGAGTAGAAACCTACAGTTTCTGTGCTAAAGAAATGCATCAATTAAAAACCTGAATTCAACTGATAATGAGAGTAAAAGTAATTTACGTAAAGACAAGTCATATTTAATTTATTTTGATGTCCCAGGGCTCACTTGTAATTTTCAATTACTGAGTGTGGGTTAATTAGATCTGTATAATGTTGCAGTCCCTCAGTCTGTTTTTTAAATGCATTTCACACACATGATCAAGGTACGACACATTTTAGGAAAAAACTAAGCTACAGAATAACTAAATCATCTGTGGAGAGGTGCCCACCGAAAGCAAATACCTGTAGAAAATACATTCTAAACAGGATACTTTGGAGTTTCACTCTATTTTAAAAGTAGAAACATATGATAAGTATAAGACTTACAGTGGAACCAGTTTGAAATAAATATGCCATCATACTTTTTCTCTGATTCTTCAAATATTTGGACATCTCCAAACTACTTGGTTGACAGTGTGATCTAGTCCGTGTTAAACCACATTAATAGAATGGTTATTCAATGCATAGTTGTGATGGGTACACAGTAACACCAACTAGCAACCACTTCTTGCTAGTTATAACTTTTTGCTTATATTCATGGAAGCATAACTGTGCTCAAGGAAATGGCCCTTTTATAAAGTACTGTGTCTCCTTGTAAAGGAGCAAAAGGTCAGGATGCAAGCCAATCTGTTCTGTAAAATCAATATCCAGGTCTCAATCATGAGTCAAAAGTCCACTGTTTATATTCAACAGAACAATAAAAAGGCTTACCATGACTTGAACTTTGTGTGACAACACCAAATTGCAAATATTGACTCATTTGTCTTTCAAGGAAATCTTTCAGTTTTTAGCTTCTAAGGCAGCCAAAATATGTAGAGCAAAATCATGAAATATGCAGAATGCATTTCAGAAGGCTCAATCATATACTACAAATTAGAAAATAAAAAAAAATTCCTTCCAGTAGCACCTTAGAGACCAACTAAGTTTGTTCTTGGTATGAGCTTTTGTGTGCATGCACACTTCTTCAGACTTCTTCAGGTATCTGAAGAAGTGTGCATGCACACGAAAGCTCATACCAAGAACAAACTTACCAGTAGTTGGTCTCTAAGGTGCTACTGGAAGGAATTTTTTTTATTTTTTATTTTGTTTTGACTATGGCAGACCAACACGGCTACCTACCCATAACTACAAATTAGAAAAGCGGTGTTAAAAAAAGACCACTGATTCATTTAATTTCAGGAATCATCAAATGTTGTAATACAAGTAATACTTGAAATTAGAGTACCAATAAGAAAAGGGATATACAAACTCTAATATGTCTTTAGCCATAAGGTCCTTAGGCAGCTTTGAATGAAATCAGTGTCTCTTAGCATCCAAAGCCAATTTGTAAATGGAAACAGTGATTTCATTCAGAGGGCTACTGTAACGTGGCAAACAATGCATAAAAAATTGAAGTCGGTTTAACAGTTTGTAGATTTTAGTTGTTTGAGGTTTTCAGCCATAAGTGACCTATTTATAACATTGTCAGTAGAATCAGATTAATACTTCTCTCTCTCTCTCTCTCTCTCTCTCACACACACACACACACACACACGGATGCAGTACATATCTGGATAACGTTTTCACAGAAAAACACTGTTTCAACACCTCCTTGAGTCCTTATCTTCCCTTCCCTCCCCATACCCTACATCCTTTTAAATGACAGTTTATCTGTTAACAAACATGTTAATCATGTGAAAAATGTGATATGGCTATTCTTCAGTATAATAGCTTAAATATATAGCTATATAAATGTACTTTTTGTGCACAAAACAATATGAGTTGTAGTAAATGTTTCTCATAGTAAGAACAGACGCACTGAAATTCATGGACGTAACTATTTGGGTCCATTACTTTCAGTAAGACTACTTTGAACAAAACTTAGCTGGTTGCAATCCTATGTTAACAGCTTCCTGTAGACACTGTTGCCAAGTGTACTGGTGCAAGTACCCCTTCTACTGGTCCTAGTCATTAACTGGCCACTGGTACTGGTACTGCAGGATTCAGAGGTCTTTTTACAGCAAAAAAGATTGATAAGGTGTCGCTGACATTCAGAAGAGGTGTAATAATAGATCAAAGGATCAATGCAGCAACTTATACTGCTAGTACAGACACAGATGAGATAGGCGAAGTACATATCCCCCAAGTAGTTTTTGTAAGAAAAACTGATGTAGTGAATTAACAAAAGGACATTGGTTGGACCAAAACACATAATAAAAATGGAGAAAACAGCTACAGACAATAATAAAGCCCGTGTTTTCTTGCTCTGTTTTGCAGCAACATTGGAAGAACTAAGACTCCGGATGATACACACATAGCAAACAGCAGAAACAATTAATGGCACAAAAAAGAAAAGAGAAGAGAAAATGGTGAAAAAAATAAGGTAATAGCCTTTAAGATCATCTTGGTTTAACACATCATGACATGTTGTAATGTTTAATTGAGGGATTCTTTGGGTTTGCTCGTTGATTAGCAGAGGTATCACCCCAGCTATTGCTACAAGCCAGATGGCAAGACAGACCACAAAGGCACGTCTTCGTGTGCGCCATGACAGAGACTGCATTGGGTACACCACCGCTAAGAAACGGTCCATGCTTATCGCCATCATCAGCAGGATAGAGCAGTACATGTTGCAGTAGAAGGTAGCAGTGACAAAACGACACATTTCAGGTCCAAATGCCCAATTGTTCCCAGAAAAATGGTAGACAATCTTAAAAGGAAGCACACTCACGAAGAGAACATCGGCAGAAGCCAGGTTCAGCATGTACACTGCAGCTGGCTTTTTCACCTTCATTTTTATCAGGAACACAAGAATTGCCATGATGTTCAGAGGAAGACTCAGCATGACAACTAGGGTATAAACTGATGGAACAAAAACGGTCAGCCATCCACTAGTCAGGTACTCCTTGACATCTCCAGACTTCCGTTTAGTTGGCAGCATTCGTGATTCTCCACGGAATATACTTTCATTGATAGAACCCGATCCAATTTCTGAATTGTTTTCAATGTCATCGTCTCCCAACGGGATTTTTTCAAATTCTTCCTCTGTTGAATAGGCAAAGCTTTTTGGTCCAATCTGAGCGAAAGATCCTAGAAAACGAAGTTCATGGTTATTAAGCATATTAGGTAACTCACACATTTAGCAGAAAATACTTTTCTGAAGTAAAATTCTTTTGTGGACTAGAAAAAGGCATATTCACTGCCTTTTCCATTTTTCAAATATCTTGTACAATTAGCATGTTACTTCCTTTTCATTTCCCCCAGTGTTTATGATGGATGCTTTTAAGTAATTTACATTCTGTTATTTACAATAGATTTTGTCTGCACCTATTAAGATGACATTAACATTTAAAAAAGGGATTCCTATTCATCACCCCTGAAATTTTAACAACAGCCGTTACAAACCCTCTTATTCACTGAATATTCATCAGATACTTTTCCAGACTATTTAAATATATGTCTCAATGCAAGAAACATTCAAATTACAAAACTATTTTTCTTGATAATCAAGTGAAACTTTGCCGAAAATCATGGACTTTCCCTTCCCTCAGTAAGCTAAAGATAGCCAATTAGATTTTCAAACCTCCTTTAGATAAGGCACAATACTTATTACATGGGATGTTTGTTCTGGGTTAACATCTACCTGATGTTACAGCCCTTGTTGTATTGAGCTATATTCTGAAAGGCATGCTTCATATTCCACTGCTTGAATATCACATCAAAGAGTTGGAGTACTATGATAAGAGAACTCAGAATGATTTTGTTTCTATATTCCCATTAAAACTGGCCATTGCTGTTCCAGTATACAGCACTTTGAGCCTATGGGTTTTCTTCAGATAAAACCTGGTACGTACTAATTGTGTCACCCACAACAATGACTTATCTTTTAATTCCTACCTATCTCTTAGACAAAACAACTCTTTTAAAGTTTTTTGGTGTGCAGTTTAATGCATAAAGAAATCATTAATAATAACAATAATAACAACAAAGTGTATATTACACAGGAAACTAATCATTTAAAAATCATTTGAGGTATATTCTGACCCCAACTGCACAGCCTTCACAGGACACAGCCCTCACCTGCACACTGTCCTAGTAGATCCCCTAGAGCAGTTTTCAGGGGACCTGGAGCTATAGGGGGAAGGGGACATCACCTCACTCCTTTTCTTTACTGTGACCACAGCTCCATCACTAATATGGATCCAATCATTTATGACTTCAGAAAAGAACTACTGTGCTGTCTTTCTGGAGGATAGATGATTCAAGGTATCATTTGTGAAAAACTATAAAATGTCCATGGCACATGGAAAGTAGGCTAACTAATGATGAAGTTTGTTCCCCAGGGGATGTACACTTTAGGCTGTCTACTAACCCACTGCCTATCAAGCTACTGAAAAGGCATGACAGGAAAGATCATTTAGACTACTGATTGGAATGGCATTCACAGTACAAAAGAATGGATCAAAGATCATGTGACTTCTCATCAGCCTCAAAGTGTTTTTGCACCGCTAAACAAACTCAGTATTCTGTAGACTGTACTTTGGTTATTCAGCATTATTCACAAATAAGGAAGAACAGAAGAGCTGGAAACATCAACTTCAGTGGGGTTTTCTTCCATACAGGGCTTTCATATCCCTAAAACATTAGTTGTTGCAAATGCTCCTAAACATACTGATTTTATGAGGCTTACTAAAGTGAGTGTTGTGAGGATAAAGATACATAATAGAGAGTGGCACATATCTATTGTTTGTGCAACAAGCACTGACCTTTCATGATCTAGTTCTTGGGGGGAAAGGTTGCTATTGAAGTTTAAACCTCAACACAGATATCTCTTAAATCAATTTTAAAGAAAGTACTATTGTGACTTATTGTGACACACCCTTTCACTTTATGCCCAGATTTGACACACGATCCCAGTCCAGACTAGGTTACTCCAAAACCATGATTATTTGTGCTCAACATAAACAACAGTCTCTGCCTAGTATGTAGAGTCGAATGAAGATTAGAAATTGACACATCCCTCTAAGCAGATTTTGTAAGTTAAAATGCATTTGCTTTCAATTACTCCCAATATTAAACCTTCCAGATGTATCTCTCAAGAAAGATATCTTTAACAGTCACTGAATACTTCTCGTGAGTAAATAGTTCCAACAGCTGTAAAAAAATACAGCTGTTAGAAGATAGACCCAAGGCCATGACTGCTATTCATGAGTGCATTTTGTGCAGAAGCATCTTTCATGAAATGTCAAAGTCTGCAGATGCTGGTCAGGTGAATGAAGTTGTGGTGCTTACAGCACAAAGCTTTTGTGGTTGAGGCATAAGAAAAGAAAGACTGAGTCATCCACCACATCCAGCCACTAAGGGACATCTTCTGTCAAACAAATTAAGTACTAATTTTCACCTACTTGGTTGGAAGTGCCATCCAGTCTCTCTCTCTCTCTCTCTCTCTCTCTCTCTCTCTCTCTCTCTCTCACACACACACACACACACAAAACACCTTGGTGACAAAGTGCCTCTCTCAGTTGCTCTAGCTGTTTGTGTTTCAAAGACACATCTGTAACATTTCCTACCTCTTTTGTACAGTATTGCTTTTAAACTTAACATTGCATTTGTGTGGGAGTAATTTATTATTTAATGTTATTACTTACTGAAAAATAAAAAAGATATATATTGTTTGTGAATATATATAACAGAAACACACACACACACACACACGTACACAAATCGGTCCATATATTAAGTCCCACTGATTTCAATTGGTTTGCTCTAGACATGATTATGCCAAACATGACCCAGTCCAATGCATGAACACAGCATTCAAACTGGGCAATTGAAATTAAGTCAAATGTGAAATCAAAGCCAGAGTTAACTTGGAAAACACACTAGATCAGTAGTCTTCAAATTTTTCAGACCTGGGACCCACCTTTAACTCAAACCTGCATTTAGGCACCAGTTTCTTAATCCCCCATATACTGCATTTGCATGGTGGTAGTGTTGCTTCTTCAACACATCTTGATTTAGGCCCTTACCTGGTGGTGGGTCACCAGCAGAAGACCAAGGCACGAGGTAAGAGAGCCAGTATGAATCAAATAGTGTTGTGTTGCCTAGTGGTTGGAATTGTAATCCTCAAACTGCAAAGTCTATTTTCAGGCAGCTGAAGATTATTTCTCTCTGGTTACAGATCATTATTGAATTACAATTATATAACCATCAGCTCCTTCTGTTAATTTAACTCTGTGCCCTTCTGCACATACACCCAAACTTACTATTGTCTTGTTAACAAGAGCCACAGACTGGCACTTATAGTTTTAAAGTATTCACCCAACATGTATTTTTTTGTCATGGGAATCACAAGCAGATTGAAACAATAGAAAGTTACAGTGGTACCTTGGTTTACGAATGTCAGGGTACACGACGGTGTTGCTCATGAGTAACGACATAGTCCTCTTACACTAAAGACTATTTTATTGTGCATAACTATTTACAGTACAGAGCTAGCTAAAAACATGACCGCTCAGTCACTTGCAGAATCCGGAAGTGCCCCTCTCCTGTTTCCTGCCCAGCACCAAAGCCTTGGCACCCTGAAACGACACCTTCTGTGTCCCCTGACCCCCCCTCCGGTGCTGTGCTGGCGCCGGAAGTTGCAACCCCCCCTCTGATCGCCTCTGGCTGGCGTTTCTGGGTCTCTGCCCAGATCCCTGACCCTCGGCTCCTCCTCCTCTTCTGCTGGAGAGAGCTCTGGCGATGGGCTTTGAGAGGAGTCAGATGACAGCAGTGGCTGGGGCTCCCTGTACCTGAGCAAGACCTCCTCTTGAGGAGGTTTCCTACCCTGATCCTCCCCACTAGCAGGATCACCTTCCCCGCTCTCCCCGCGAGGAGTACTCCCGCCCAGGCTCTCCACATGAGTAGAACCTCCCCCCCCCGGCTCTCCTCGCGAGGAGAAGGCAAATCCCTGACAACAAACTTAATCCATTCCAGAAGTCCATTCTTAAACCAAAGCGTTCTTAAACCAAGGCATGCTTTCCCATAGCAGCAGGGGACTCAATTAACAAATGGAACACACTCAACAGGAAGCGAAACATATTTTTATTCCAAGGCAAAGTTCACAAACCAAAACACCTACTTCCGGACTTGCAGCATTCTTAATCCAAGTGGTTCATAAACTGAGGTGTTTTTAAACCAAGGTACCACTGTACTTTTTCTATTCTTGTATTAACCACAGTTGATATCCAAAAGGGGTACTTTACATTTAACACATCAAGTTCCTCTTTCTCATATGTTTAACAAAAAACTAACCTTGAAGTAAAAAATAACAACCACCTAGATAGACAATAAAACACTGATGGTAATGTTCAATTCCCCTTCATGGATCACTGCCTTGTCGTGGCGAAGGGGCTTGAATTACTCAGGGAAGCTATGAGCTATGCCGTGCAGGGCCACCCAAGATGGACAGGTCATAGTGGAGAGTTTGGACCAAACGTGATCCACCTGGAGGAGGAACTGGCAACCCACTCCAGTATCCCTGCCAAGAAAACTCCATGGACAAAGACAACAGGCATATAAAAGTTATGACGCTGGAAGATGAGCCCCTCAGGTCGGAAGGCGTCCAACATGCTACTGGGGAAGAGCGGAGGACAAGTACAAGTAGATCCAGAGCTGATGAAGCGGCTGGGCCAAAGCCGAAAGGACGCTCGGTTGCGGATATGCCTGGAAGCGAAAGGAAAGTCCAATGCTGTAAAGAAAAGTATTGCATAGGAACCTGGAATGTAAGAACCATGAACCTAGGTAAGCTGGATGTGGTCAAAAATGAGATGGCAAGAATAAACATTGACATCCTAGGCATCAGTGAACTAAAATGGACGGGAATGGGCGAATTCAGTTCAGATGACTATCATATCCACTACTGCGGGCAGGAATCCCGTAAAAGAAATGGAGTGGCTCTCATAGTCAACAAAAGAGTGGCGAAAGCTGTACTGGGATGCAATTTCAAAAATGATAGATTGATCTCGATACGAATCCAAGGCAGTCCTTTTAACATCACAGTAATCCAAGTTTATGCACCAACTTCCAGTGCTGAAGAAACTGAAATTGACCAATTCTATGAAGACTTACAACACCTTATAGAAATGACACCAAAGAAGGATGTTCTTCTCATTATAGGGGATTGGAATGCTAAAGTAGGGAGTCAAGAGATAAAAGGAACAACTGGCAAGTTTGGCCTTGGAGTTCAAAATGAAGCAGGGCAAAGGCTAATAGAGTTCTGTCAAGAGAACAAGCTGGTCATCACAAACACTCTTTTCCAACAACACAAGAGACGACTCTACACATGGACATCACCAGATGGGCAACATCGAAATCAGATTGATTATATTCTCTGCAGCCAAAGATGGAGAAGCTCTATACACTCAGCAAAAACAAGACCTGGAGCTGACTGTGGCTCTGATCATCAGCTTCTTATAGCAAAATTCCAGCTTAAACTGAAGAAAGTAGGAAAAACCACTGGGCCAGTAAGATACAATCTAAATCAAATTCCTTATGAATACACAGTTGAAGTGAAAAACAGGTTTAAGGACTTAGATTTGGTGGATAGAGTGCCTGAAGAACTGTGGATGGAGGCTTGTAACATTATACAGGAGGCAGCAACGAAAACCATCCCAATGAAAAAGAAATGCAAGAAAGCAAAGTGGCTGTCCAATGAGGCCTTAAAAATAGCGGGGGAGAGAAGGCAAGCAAAATGCGAGGGAGATAGTGAAAGATACAGGAAATTGAATGCAGATTTCCAAAGAATAGCAAGGAGAGACACGAGGGCCTTTCTAAACGAACAATGCAAAGAAATAGAGGAAAATAACAGAATGGGAAAAACCAGAGATCTGTTCAAGAAAATTGGAGATATGAAAGGAACATTTCGTACAAAGATTACCACAATTAAGGACAAAAGTGGAAAGGACCTAACAGAAGCAGAAGACATCAAGAAGAGGTGGCAAGAATACACAGAGGAACTATACCAGAAAGATATAGAGGTCTCATACACCCCAGGTAGTGTGGTTGCTGACCTTGAGCCAGACATCCTGGAGAGTGAAGTCAAATGGGCCTTAGAAAGCCTTGCTAACAACAAGGCCAGTGGAAGTGATGATATTCCAGCTGAACTATTTAAAATCCTAAAAGATGATGCTGTTAAGGTGCTACACTCAATATGCCAACAAGTTTGGAAAACTCAGCAGTGGCCAGAGGATTGGAGAAGATCAGTTTACATCCCAATCCCAAAGAAGGGCAGTGCCAAAGAATGCTCTAACTACCGCACAATTGCACTCATTTCACACGCTAGCAAGGTTATGCTTAAAATTCTACAAGGCAGGCTTAAGCAGTACGTGGACCGAGAACTCCCAGAAGTGCAAGCTGGATTTCGAAGGGGCAGAGGAACCAGAGACCAAATTGCAAACATGCGCTGGATTATGGAGAAAGCTAGAGAGTTCCAGAAAAACATCTACTTCTGCTTCATTGACTACGCAAAAGCATTTGACTGTGTCGACCACAGCAAACTATGGAAAGTTCTTAAAGAAATGGGAGTGCCTGATCACCTCATCCGTCTCCTGAGAAATCTCTATGTGGGACAAGAAGCTACAGTTAGAACTGGATATGGAACAACTGATTGGTTCAAAATTGGGAAAGGAGTACGACAAGGCTGTATATTGTCTCCCTGCTTATTTAACTTATATGCAGAATTCATCATGCGAAAGGCTGGGCTGGATGAATCCCAAACCGGAATTAAGATTGCCGGAAAAAATATCAACAACCTCAGATATGCTGATGATACAACCTTGATGGCAGAAAGTGAGGAGGAATTGAAGAACCTTTTAATGAGGGTGAAAGAGGAAAGCGCAAAATATGGTCTGAAGCTCAACATCAAAAAAACTAAGATCATGGCCACTGGTCCCATCACCTCCTGGCAAATAGAAGGGGAAGAAATGGAGGCAGTGAGAGATTTCACTTTCTTGGGTTCCATGATCACTGCAGATGGTGACAGCAGTCACGAAATTAGAAGACGCCTGCTTCTTGGGAGAAAGGCAATGACAAACCTAGACAGCATCTTAAAAAGCAAAGACATCACCTTGCCAACAAAGGTCCGTATAGTTAAAGCTATGGTTTTCCCAGTAGTAATGTACGGAAGTGAGAGCTGGACCATCAAGAAGGCTGATCGCCGAAGAATTGATGCTTTTGAATTATGGTGCTGGAGGAGACTCTTGAGAGTCCCATGGACTGCAAGAAGATCAAACCTATCCATTCTCAAGGAAATCGGCCCTGAGTGCTCACTAGAAGGACAGATCCTGAAGTTGAGGCTCCAGTACTTTGGCCACCTCATGAGAAGAGAAGACTCCCTGGAAAAGACCCTGATGTTGGGAAAGATGGAGGGCACAAGGAGAAGGGGACGACAAAGGATGAGATGGTTGGACAGTATTCTCGAAGCTACTAACATGAGTTTGGCCAAACTGCGGGAGGCAGTGAAGGATAGGCGTGCCTGGCGTGCTCTGGTCCATGGGGTCACGAAGAGTCGGACACGACTGAACGACTGAACAACAACAATGTTCAATTTGATCCACATTTTCCCTGTTCTGTTCATGGTGATAAGCAAATGACTCACTCAGCCGTTTTAGGTCAACATACTGTCTATCTGTCAGCAATGTAAAAAACACAGCAACAATGGAGGAAGATAAACAACCAGCGAGATTCCCTCTTCCCTACACTGCTGTACTTTCTGACAACAAAGAAAAGAGAATGGATCACAAAGTTCATTTGCAATAAATCCAGGCAGTAAAAACTCCCCCATGAGCTTACAACTTTCTCAAGTTGCCAAAACACAAGACAAATGGCAAACATTTGATCTGTTAAGGCAAACATTTGTTTATGTGTAGAAATATCAAAAAACACTTCCTAATCCAATTAATATCATTTTTCCTGATTAAAATACATCATGCATGGGTTTATAAGATATAACAATTCAGAAAGAAGTTACTCATAGAAAGAAAGCAAACAATGATTCTCAGGTTCTGGAACTTTCACATTCAACATCTTTTTTTCATTAAATTTCCATACCGCCCTTCATATATGACATCACAGGGTGGTTTACAATATATAAACACAAAAATACATAGCATAGTAACAAACAAACAAAAATAAAAATTCCCCCTGCAGTTTAAAAGGCCATAGATTGTTTAATTAGCCAAATGCTTGGGAGAAGACAAATGCTTTTTTCTTGGCGCCTAAAGATATGTATTGAAGGCGCAGGCCAACCTCCTTGGGAAGAGCATTCCACAAGCAGGGAGCCGCTGCAGAAAAGGCCAGTTCTCCTGTTGCCGTCAACCAGACCTCTCATGGAGGAAACATGCAAAGAAAGTTCTCAGATACTGAGTACAGGGTCCGGGTTGTTTCATATTATTTTTTTTACTGTACAGGTGCATTGGACTGTTATACTAAAAATTGGTTGTTCACCTCCTACTGACCTTAATGATATTTAAGCAATCTAAGAGAAACCCTAAAACCCTAAAAGCCTTCCTTTGTAGCCATGCAACTATGGAGGTGCTCCCCAACAACCAACAAAACTTTTATGTTCTGTGAGAGTTGCATATCCCCATTTATTACTCAGTCAAGTGTTCAAACGCTACTCATTCTTGCCTGTAAAGAAATCGTATTGAACTCAACGGCATCCACAGGATTGCGCTGAATAAACACCATTAATAAGACGAGACGAGGGGAGAGAGGGGGGGGCGACGGTAAAGATCCCACCCCCTGCTTTTGAGGAAGAGCCCCCTCTCCACCCACTTCAAAAGGGTCGCATCTCCGGCAACTTGGCGGCAGTGGCGTCAACAACCCAGGCATCCTGTAACATGATCCAGGAAATAATAAGGGGAATCGAAGTATCAAAGGCATTCCTGCAGCCAGCTTTGTTCTGTCAGAAGGATTTACTTTTACATACCCGCGATCGGAGCTGCCTTCCTCTTTCTCCAGGAGCCGAGCGAGGGGCTGCCTTTGGCTCCCCGGGAAAAGGACACCTAAGAAGAGCCCTGCAGGATCAGGCCAGTGGCTCACCTAGTCCCGCATCCCCTTCCCGAGTGTTTACCCCAACCCGAAACACTTTTCATTGGCTGTGTGCCATTCACACCAATGGAACTCGAGTATGGATTACTTGTAAATCAATCGGACGCGACTTCCTGGAAGCGCCCCGAGCAGAAGGGTCCCTCTCGCCCCCTCAGCAGCCCCGGGATGGTGTCCTCCGAAACATGGCTGAGCTGCTTCCCCGCCTTCCTCCTCCTCCTCCTCCTCCTCTCAGCGAGCGACCACCCAAAACTTGGCTCCCCTCTGGCGGGAGAGAGCCCCGTCGCCGCCACCTACCATTTCCCGACGAGGGAACGCAGAGCAGGGGACACACCAGCACCGCGCTGCAGCCCAGCAGCAACAGCGAGACCGGCGGCTGCCCCATGGCCGCCTCACCGGGCAAAGGCACCGAGCTCGCGGGCGCAAAGGGTTAGCTCCTGCCGCCGCCACCGCCGCCTACGAAGTCTCCCCGGGCGGCTGTGAGGGACCGCAGGCGGAGTGGCGAGGAAGCGCGCTAAGTGTGGCGGAGGCGGCCTGAGGGGAGAGTCGCCGCCCCAAAGGCGGAGGAGAGGGCGGGAAGCTCTGAAGGGAATCCGCCCTCCAGTGTCGAGCGCCACTTCACCGCCTTTACTTCTGATGGTTTTTAAGGGCTCTGGGAGATAATTAAAATGCAAAAGCCACAATAAGCCAAAAATACACAAAAATAATAGGAGCCAATACTAACCCAGAGCTAATATTTGTGTCATCACCAAGAGTTGTTTTGTGAATTATCATTAGAATACATAGTTGTGTCACTGTACTTTTCTACTGAGCCCATTTTTTTTTTTTTACAATTCCTCCCCGCCACGTTTGTATAATATACATCTATAACTCAGAATAACACTTCATGCATCTGAGAAAGTGCACGGAAGTCCTCAAAAGCTTATGCCTTAACTCAGTGGTTCCCATTTGGTGGTCCAGGAACCCCAGGACCGTGGCACCATTCCCATGACAAAAATAGCAACATTTTCAAAAGTAGGGGGTCCATGGCTTGAAAAAACAGGGGGTCCACAGTCCTTAGCTAATTGGGAACCACTGTCATGATTTATGTACAGTATTGCTCCTTGAAGGTGTCACACAAGGCTTGTTTTTGCTTCAAAAGACAAACAGGGCTACTCCTCTGGAAAATGGTTCAAGGTTTTATCAAAGCAGCTCTGCAAAATAAAAATGTTATTTGTCCAGTATCTTAAAAACAATAAGATATGTGCCAAAAGAGCATCTCTGGGGAGAATATTCCATAATTTGAGTGCCACCACTGAAAATGTCCTCTGTGGCCATTACTAGCATCTCAAAAGACAGAGTACCTTATTGGCCCAAATATAAGCCATATCTGAATATAAGCCACACCTTTAAAATTCAAGGGGGGGAATAGGGAAAAAATACAATACCTGAATATAAGTCACTCCATTAAAATTTCGCATGCACTCACATCCGTTCTGTTTTACTGTATGTCTGTTTCAGCAGTGATATCGTAAAAGCCAGTTTTTGTAAGGTGGTGAATTTAAGCCGCACTTTTTCACGGTCAGAATTTGGGGGGAAAGTGAGGCTTATATTCAGGCTAATATGGTACTACAGACAGGAGTCTCTCAACATCTTAATGTGCCTATATAGAGACAAGCTACCCTGGTCTTAAGTCATGAAGGTCAAAACCTTATTGTATCATTCTTTAAAGATCACATCAGAGCCATTTGTACCCCTGTTCAATACTGATCTGAAATAAATAAGATATATTCACCCCATATTCACATAAGCACAGGAAAAGCATACAGGAAGCCTGCAACTTACAGGGGGATCGTGCCTAAAGCAAAAATCATGTATAGTCAAAACCCATTGGGCTCAATGGTGGGAGGGATTGCCAACACCATTTTTACAGAACCCTTTTAAATTATTATTATTATTGGCCACACATATAAAGCTGAGTGCACACAAGTTAAATATGTATAAGTTGTAGGCTTACTGTACTTACCCCAGTACACTTTCCCCAACTGAAAGTATATCCATATTTTTTCTTTCTTTATTTTTACAATTAATTCATTTATTATAGTCCAGATGTTAATCATTTGCTTTTGCTAACCTAGATTCCAGTTGAGGAAGCATAGCAAAGGCAGCTGTAATCATCAGCAGATTCGAAAGTACCATGATTATGGTCCAGTGGGCGGAGAAACAATCCCTGACTAGTAATGGCGAAGCAAACCCTCTTGCTCTTCCAGAACCAAGCTTACAGTTCGGGGCTGCATTCGAATAGCCCCATCAAGCCGGATCACCTCACCATTGAGCATGGGGTTCTCCATTATGCATTGCACCAGGTGGGCATACTCCACTGGAGCACCAAGACGACTTGGGAAGGGCACCTGCCATGCCAGGAATGTCCTTACTTTCTCAGGAAGTGATGCCAGAAGAGGTGTTGCAAAGAGACCTGGTGCAATGGTAACCACTCGGATCCCCAAAGGTGCAAGATCCCGAGCGATGGGCAGCGTCATTCCCACAATGCCTCCTTTGGAAGCGGAATAGGCAGCCTGGCCAACCTGCCCCTCAAAGGCAGCCACACTGGCAGTGTTGATGATTACCCCTCTGTGCCCATCTGAGTCGGGCTCATTCCGTCCCATCTCACCTGCAGTCAGACGGATTACGTTGAATGTTCCAGCAATATTCACATTAATAACTCTCTGGAAGTCTTCCAAGTTGTGAGGAAGGTCCTTCTTAATATTATAGGTCCCAGCACAGTTCACTGCCACATGGCCAAACTTTTCCTGTGCCAGTGCTAGGGCAGCCTTCACATCTGACTCTGATGTTACATCAGCTGGAGCAAAGATGCATCTCTCTCCCCATCGGACTTGGGCAGATCCACAAGTACAGTGCTGCCTCCCTGTTGCACCAGCTGCTCTGCCGTGGCTCGGCCTAGGCCTGAAGCCCCACCGGTCACCAGGCCAACCATTCCCTTCACACTCCTCAGCGCCACTGCCATGTTTCTCCCCGAAGGCCCTGCCCCCCAAGTATATCCATTCTTGAAATATAAATGCCAGTAACAACCCGGCAGATGCTTCTAGATTTCACAGTGGAACTTGAATGGTCTCTCCTCCTGTTAGGAAGATCTATGGAATTGCATATGATCAAATACTAAAAAGTAAAACACATATGTAGACAAAGCATCTAGCTGCCCTCTTCTCAAGCCTAATTCATTTGTCACCCACAGCACAGAAAATAGTACCAGCCCTCTAGAGAACAGAAGAGCCTCAAAACCATGCATCTTTGTATAGCAAGAACCAACAGCTAAGTAATTAATTAAGGAATGCATAGAGTATAAGCATTTTTTTCATTGGAGACCTGACATGTTTTTTTACAGGCCTCTGTCTAGTAGGGTAAATGATGCAATGATGGAAGTAACTCAACTGGTTTGTGTT
This sequence comes from Lacerta agilis, assembly GCF_009819535.1. Lineage (NCBI taxonomy): Eukaryota > Metazoa > Chordata > Lepidosauria > Squamata > Lacertidae > Lacerta > Lacerta agilis. The sequence goes on from NC_046322.1 coordinate 27,754,431, forward strand.
TGATAATGATGCAGACTTCTTTTGCATTTCGTTTAGTATTTGAAGAACATCAGTTGGACTGTTTCAGTTTTAACAAAATAGAAAATTCTTTCCAGTAGCACCTTAGAGACCAACTGAGTTTGTTCTTGGTATGAGCTTTCGTGTGCATGCACACTTCTTCAGTTTTCGTGTGCATGCACACTTCTTCAGTTTTGTTTCAGTTTTGTCTCAGTACTAAAGCAACAAACAAAAGTTGCAAGGTTCTTTGAATTCCTGTCTATTTTTCTACTCTCATCTCAAAATCCAATCTGTACAAAGATTTATTTCTTCAAGGTATTTTACCTGAAAATTGAGCTGTAACTTTTCCATATCCACACCTAAGAATTTAGCTTTGATATCAAAGTCACCTACCTCTTCACCAGGTGTAATTTCAATCATCACATTCTTAAACCTTACAAGAGAAAAACATGTATATGAGTATGTATTTTGGTAAAGAATTATTGAATTAAAAACTACAAACACAAATGAAACCCAAAAAGCTGACAAATATTTAATAAGGGACAAAATCGTTATAAAACAGCTGGGTTAAATATTTAATAGGTAAATAGCAGAGCTAATGCTCTGATGATACTGGGTGCAAAACCTATTGGTTAGGCTAAACTCCATCAATTCCTAGTATTTTACACCTTTTCCACTGCCATATACTTCAGTGAAATGCTCTTAAGTTAGTTTTCCTTCCCCTTTGTTTTCCATTTAACTTTATTAATCTCTGTGAATTTATGTAAAATGTAAAAGATGTGAGCAGATATTACCCACACACATTTTCCCCTTTGCTGAATAAAGGCAGATGTTTTTAGAACAATTAACCAAGCTAATATTCCTCCTACATTCTACCCGTTTTAAGAACAAAGGCAGCCATAACATGCCACATGATAAGCTTTGTTGGAACATATTTTGGAACATTATATTCATGAGCAAAAGCAGTAATATTTTAGGATTGAGGAATGAACTGTTTCCCTTTCCTCCCCCTCCATGCAATAACTTTTCATCAGTCACCACTGCTGGCAGGAAGTTGAATCTCCAGCTGCCTGGGTGAGATATTCCACCCCTTAGGACAGAGGAAGGGAATCTTACAGCTCAAGCCCCCTCTTCTTCCCTCTCTGTCTGGTTTTCAGAACCCTCCCCCTAGATTACTCCCCTCATGGGCCTTGCTTCACAACCCAGTGTTTTTCCCTGGATGGAATTTATCCTTGAACTCTGAGAATGCCCCTGAGACTTCCCACCACATATGAATTTTCTGCTAGAAAGCCTTTCTCCTGTCTTCATTTTTATACCTGTACCGGTAATTGTTCCTTTGTTTCTTTTCTTGGATCCCTTATGCCCATATTAATAATATTGGATCCCTTATGCCCATATTAATAATATTTTTGTTTTAAACATAGTAATTGTTCCATCGTTTCCTCTATTTCTAGTCATCATTTTATCTATTTCTATTGCTTCTAGTTCTTTTTGCTTGATTTGCAGCTGTTTGCAAATTTGTTTTGAACTTGTTGTCGTGTGCGGTCTTAATTTTTTTTTTTTAATACATGTGCGTCTAAACACTGCCTTCACTGTTTCCCACAGCAATCCTGAATTTATTCCTTCTATATTATTTTTCTTTATTCCCCCCCCACCCATGATATCTTAAATTTTTCATTTACCATTTGATTGGTTACAAGGACAGGACTGAAATACCAAATATGGTTCCAACTAATTTTTCTGGCATTGCATGCACTTTAATTATGAGAGTCATCATTCCCTTCCATGTTTCTGTTATCATTTATTTAATGAGAATACATTGAGCACTGCATTTATCTATTTCCGCTGTAGCTTCTGCAGTCTTAATTGGATTAGATGCCATCTTATCTCTGTGCTGGCTCATTGCTCTGGCTTCTCCCCAATGTTGCGGCGGCTTGAGAAAGTTTGTTATACTACCTTGTTTTGATCTCAGCGTGTCTGCTGACATTCCCCTTCCGAGTGGGGGTAAAAGCTTTCAAATATTCCCAGTTAATGGGTTGTTTTGAAGAGAAATTATGTACCTGAGCACAGGAGCTCTGAGTTGTATAGCCTTCTTGATTGTGAGGTGACCATGTTCCCCTCCAGGCATCCTATTCTAATAGATTAGCACTGTCAAAACAGATTCATTGTTTTATGTTTGGGTTTTTTTTTAATGGAGAAACAGTATCAAAAGTCTTCCATGAAAGGATTTTTTTGTTGGATTATTCAAACATTCAGTAATTTTCTGATGTGTGATGTCCAGTACATATCCTGATCAGAATGGGTCAGTTTTGATTTTAGTTGGTTTGGATTCAGCTATCCAGTCCCACTAGCAGAAGCCAGTGCAAGGAACACCCCCCTTTCTGTCCTCTGGGATCCCCAATCTGCTCTGGAGGATAAGAAGAACCGCCAGAACTGTGCATGGGGGCGTTAAAATGTTCACTTCATTTTTAAAGTGCTTTTACCCAGCTCTATAGACAAAATTGGCTCCCCATTTCCTGCAAACCTCCCTGTACTGATTGGTCTTCTATATTTATATTCTCCTCCCACTGCAAACTGTTTTCATCTTCCACAACATTTCAAAAACATATCACAAGCAATCTACGTTGTATATTTAGTTTCTTACAGCGATCTTTGAAGATTTCGAAGAAGAGCTCAACAAAAAGCATGTGAAAGATTCTAAACACAAATATTCCCATGCATTCCCTATTTTCACATGTTTATGTGATGTAACCAAATGAACTCAAGTTCAAACTATTTCAGTACAAAGACCATCAAAATGTTTCCCTTAAACTTTAGAAAAAGCACAAGCAGATTTTAACCATGCTAAACAAAGCATTTGCAGGTAAGCGTGCTGTAGATCCTTTATGTTTTGTCTCCAATTGATCTTATAGCTGTGATTTAAATGTGCATTTGGAAGAAATCCCTACAAAATTCAACAAAATATAACAGCTGACATTCTATATAATAAGAAAATGTTGTGGGACAAAATGTATTTTGAAATGCTACTTGCAATAATTACTGACCTATTTAGAAATATATATATATATCAAAGCTTTTCTCAAGAAACAGGCTGCAGTGGCTAGATAGGAAGATTTAGATCACAGAAACCCAGGTTCTCCTCTTCACCTAGCCATAAAAGTCTGCTGAGTGGCCTTGGGCCAGTAAACCTTGAGCCTAAGATACCTCACAGGGTTGACGTGAGGATAAAATAGCCGGGGGTGGGGCAGGGAAAAGAAACATATAGGCTACCTGCCCCACCCCCCGCTATTTTATTGGATTGTTTTGGGGTTTGTTTGTTTTTTGCATCAATGGGCAAACATAGTTGGAGAATTTAACAATATTCAAAATACCTTTGCTATTTCATTGGTTATTTCTTGGTACTTATTTTCAGATGAAACCAGTCCAACCTGTTCCAGTGTCTGGAGGTTCCTCTGTATTTTCCTTTTCTTTTGTTCTAGTGGTAGCTACTTGGAGGATCTTTGGGATTATATATCTACCGCTAGATGAATGCTATATTAATACAAAGGGCTTAAAATTATTCATGCATTTTCCATAACCCCTTGCACAATGACTGTTACTATGCTACTATCCCTGTAGCATAGTATTCTAGATGGGCAGGAAGGTTCCCGCTGTATCAGTAATTCAGCATCCTGCTTCTCATAGGGGCCAAACAGATTCTTCTAGAAAGTCCACAAGTAGAGCATAAAAGGAAAGGCGCCAGGCAAGCATCTCTTGGGAGAGCACTCTGCAAATGCGGAGTCACCACAGAAAAGGCCTGCTCTCATGTTGTCACCCTCTGAACTGCTTGTGGAAGAGCCACACAAAGAAGGGCCTCAGATGATAACTCCAGTGTCCAGGTCAGTTCATATGGGGAGAGGCAGACCTTGAGGTATTGCAGTCCTGAGCAATTTAAGGCTTTATAGGTCAAAACCAGCACTTTGAAATGAGCCGACACTTTACCAGAGCATACATGACAGACGTTACACTATCCCTGTCCAGATAGGGGCACAGCTGGGCCACAAGCCAAAGCTGATGTAAGGTACATACTCCAAAACTCCAGATAACCCCATTCAGAGGTTTCATGTAAATGTTAAACAGCATGGAGGATAAAGTCAGACCCTGAAAAACCCTACATTGAAGGCTCCATGAATCCCAACGAGCACTCCTCAAGCATCACATCCTGGAAACAACCATCCAAATAGGACCAGAACTATTGCAAAGCAGTGCCACACACCACTAACTCAGACAGCTGCTCCAGAAGGATACCATGGTCAATAGTATCAAAAGCTGCGGAGAGGTTCAGGAGAATTAACAGGGACACACTTCTCCCAACAGGGCAACCAAAGCAGTTTCTGTGCCAAAATTGGGCCTAAAGCCCAACTGAAATGGATCTAGATAGAAAGTCAAGTTTCCTCCAAGAGCACCTGGATCTGGTCCACAACCACCTGCTCAAGAACCTTGTCCAAGAAGGGGAGATTGGCAACTGACTGGTAATTACTTAGATTTTCTGAATCCAGTGAGGGCTTTTTTAAGGAGTGGTTTTACCACTGCCTCCTCTCACAAGGAGGCATTAATCACTTCCAAGGACAATGATTCACTGTAAGTTATATTTGTTCTTACTGTAGAGGACTATTATCCTTCATATGGGAAGCTGGGGCTTGGGCATGTCTTAGAAAAACTCTGCTCAACTGTTCCCTAAAGAAGCAGGAAAAGCACTTTTGTGGGCATCCATGATTATTTAAAGGGGAGCAGGTTGAGCTAACTTAAACCAAGCTCAGGCTGTACTGAGCTAGTGGAATGGAAGTAGAACACAAGAGAGGTAGAGGATAAGGACACTACCTTGGCTTTGTAGTCAAACCCTTTCCCCTCCAAACCATTTCAAATTTAGAGAACGTCACTCATCTTTAGTCATGCTGGCCACATGACCCGGAAGCTGTGTGTCAGCTCCCTCGGCCAGTAACGCGAGATGAGCGCCGCAACCCCAGAGTTGTCCGCGACTGGACCTAACAGTCAGGGGTCCCTTTACCTTTACCTAGGAATCGTTTCTTCAGACAACTTCTGAGGTTTCCACACTTGCAAAGGCAGGCACAGTTGTAGTAGTACTACAACAGTTACTAATCACACACAAACATACACACGTTATAAAAACAATACAACAATACTGAAAGAGAGCATTTATAAGACCGACGACGTGCTGATTTATTGCATTTTATTTGTGGATTTTTTTCTTTTCTTACAAAAAAGACAGGCACAATTTATTTCTTTAAAATACCTCAAGTACATTGCAAAAAAATTGATCACTATTCAAATTGCCCCTTTACACATAAATTAAAAGGATGTGTATATAAGATTTCACCGAGGCAGTAGTGCATTTTAGTAGGAATGAATTGCAAAATATATATTTTATACAGTAAATGTTAAATTTATAATTACCTATAAAAACTTTGAATTGCACAATAATTCACTTTACAATTGACAGATCTCTGGAAAAGAGCCATAGGCTTTAAAGAAACATTTGCCAAAAGTATTCTGTAGAGACACAAATTAGGATTTATTTTCCCTATGATAATTGTCTAAAAGAGAATTGTATTTGGTAATTGGGGTATATAATTTTTAGCGGGAAAGTAATTCTATATATGCTGTCCAAATATATGTCCTGCATATTTAAAGAGATCAGAGACACAGTGTTTCAATGTCACTAAATCATATCCATTTTAATTGAGTACCTACACCACAGAAATCTGGAAGTGTTTCAGTTGATTCATATTTTTGTATGCTACTACTGTTTTATCAAAGGATGAAAAAGGCACATAAGTACATTCTTCTGGACTTTCTTGAAGAAACACTTGCTGTATAATAGCAAATAGTTAAAACACAAAGACCCATAACTGCAGATTATTTGAAGCAGAGTTCAATAAGATTAGGCTTCATTTTCCATAGAATTTCTTGTTCAGCAGGAATATGAGGAGGTTTACATTTACTTTTGCTTTATCGAACATTTTCATTACAGAGACACCTTCATACTGCATTTGAAGCAAATCCTGCAATAAATAAAACTGATTTTAAAACCATAAATTTTATTTCAATGTTGCATTCAAATGCGTATCACATACCGGTACTAAAAATAAAAATAAAAATGCACAGACAAAATCTCTAGCAACCCTAACAAAAAAGCCTCAATGCCATAAATCTTTGTACAGCAAGAACAGACAGACAAGTGCTTAATTAAGTAATGCATAGGACAAGCATCTTTTCAGGCCTCTGTCAGGTAAGGCCAGTGATGCAATGATGGAGCTAACTCAACCAGTTTGTGTCCGAGAATGACACTTTTTAGTAGTCCAAGAGTATCAGTTGGACTGTTTCGGGTTTGTCTCAAAAGTAAAACAAACAAACAGTTCGAAACATACAGATGACAACGGGCACAATCCACTAAAATGACTGGAAATTAGGCAAGAAATGATGCAGTATAGCAGTGAGAGTGTGAGCTGAAGTCCCCAATTAAAACCTCACATCAACCACAAACTCAAGGCCATTCGATCTTGTGCATATACAGTGGTCCCCTCACTTACATGGGGGTTACGTTCCAGGCCCCCATGTGCATAAGTGGGGAGCATGTCACTTTAATAGGGAGAGCCAGAGAGAGAGAACGAGAGAGAGAGAGAGAGAGAGAGAGATGCACATGCATTCAGATAATTAAAAGCAAGATTTACCTGAAAATGGAGCTGTACCTTTTCCATCTCCACACCCAAGAATTTAGCTTTGATATCAAAGTCACCCACTTCTTCACCAGGTGTAATTTCAAACATCACATTCTTAAACCTTAGAAGAGAGAGAAAATAATTCAAAAATGTAAATAAAGTTATAAGATAGTCGATTAAACATTTAATAGTCAAGAGCAGAGCTAATGTTCTGAAAATACTGGATGCAAAACCTACTGGTTAGGCTGAAGTTCTTCAATGCCTAGTATAACCCCCTTTTCATGCAGGCGAGCTGCTGTATACTTCAGTGAAATGTTCTTGAGTTTGTTTCCTTTCTCCTCTTGTTTCCCATTTAATTTGATTGATCTCCGCGAATTTCTGTACAATGTGAAAGATGTAAGCAGGTGTTAGCCCACATACAACATTACCCCCTTCCCTAATAAAGGCAGATGTTTTTAGAACAATTAATCAAGTTAATATTCTTCCTACCTGCTATCTGTTTTTAGAACAAAGGCAACCATAACTTGCCACATGATAAGGGTTTGTTGGAATACGTTTTGGAACATTATATTCATGAGTAAAAGCAGTAATATTTTAGGACTGGGGAATCAATTGTTTCCACCCCATTACTTTTCATCACTCACCTCTGCTGTCGGGAAGAGTCAGGTGATACAGAATGTCCAGCTGCCACCGCTTAGCTAAGAGGTAGAGAATGTGGCCCTCCATACCTCTCTAATTGGCTCTCAGAACATGCACACAATGTCCCACCCTCTTTTGCCTCTGTTACCACTCACCACTGGAACATTACCCAGGATGGATCAAGCAACCATGGCTGCACCACTATGCAGATAGTTAGCACTCTCAAACCTTAATTCTGTTTTGGTTGGTGAGATGGATGGAAGAGCCAACATGATGGGTAGGTGGGGGAATTTATCAACTATATTTTATCCCACCACAGACACACGTGTGAGTTAAAAATAAAAAAGAACAGTATGTCCAGGCACACTTTTTTATAACAAGAATACAAAGCTGAAAATGAATGAACTGCAGCTAAAATACTATGTGCATTTTTCACATGGTCTACTCCTTCCCCTGCCCACCCCCCTAATATTTTAAGCCTTCTTGAGTCTTCAGAGAGTAGCTGGAAGTGGGGATGCAAAAAAAGGTCCTCCTTTCCTTCCACTCTGCAGTTTTAATCAGAACTCTTAGGCACAATACTGCGCACAGAGCTCAGAAACGGCTCGCCCTAATGAAATTTCCTCTCACAAAATGCACCTAGAACAATGGCAGTTTTGAACACTGACCTAAAGTCTTACATTAAAGCATGGGTCAGTGTTTGTTTTAGTAAATTTCAAGGGATTTCTAGTAATTCAACTACCCAGGCCTGTCAGCAGAAGCCAGAGCAAGGACTCCTGCTAGCACAGGCACCCCCAACCTTCGGCCCTCCAGATGTTTTCGCCTACAACTCCCATGATCCCTAGCTAACAGGACCAGTGGTCAGGGATGATGGGAACTGTAGTCCAAAACATCTGGAGGGCCAAAGGTTGGGGATGCCTGTGCTAGCATAACAAGGCTTCCACCACCCTCTCCTCCCTCCCCTGATTTGTTCTGGAGGGTTGGGTGAACTCCCAAAACGGATGCAGGGAGAACAGAATAAAGATCATTACGTGGAGCAAGCAGAAATGCTTCTGTTGATGGAACAACCTCTTTAGTGCTACATTTAATTCCACCCTGTAACTTGATAATATTGCAGCTTTCTACCTATGATGCTAAAAGTGCTGACTTTTCTTTTAAAAAAAAAGTATTTCACTTACTTTCTTGTCAAGTTATCTAAACAGGTTTTGATATAAGTGTTGTAATAATTTATTTGATCTTCATAAAACGCTTTCTTGGAATTGAGTGCATTTAGTGTCTGCTGGAGTTTCACCAGTTCTGCTTTTCGATGCTGTCTGTATCTTCGTTGATTTCTGATATCCTAAAGAAAGTTTTCACTTATTAGTTATTTCTTTTACATGGCAAGCATGCAATTATTATTTTTTACTTCAACAGAGGTGTCAGGTTTCTCATTTAGTTGATGGGGAATGCTTTTATAAGCAAACTATCTGTTCTTGAGTACTTCCATTGAGTAATGAATGATTCCAGCTAAACTATTATGGAGAAGCTGATGGCTATAGGAATCATACAGATTTGTATCCAATGTTGTGAAAGTGGAAAGCAGCTTGTGAAACCATGTCTATGTTTCCCTTCCTCCCCATCCCCAAGAACCCTTTAAAGACAGTGAGGGTGGCTACTAAACATTACAGGCTGCAGTGAAAGGATGGAATTGCCCAAAATTTAGTGGAGGAGAACTAGCACCATGCTTACAAGGAAACTAGGGTGTGTGTGTGTGTGTGTGTTGCAGTATGGTTGAATTATTTTCTTTTTAGTATCAGTGGGGAGAGATTGATAAATTTAACAATATTCAAAGTACCTTTGCTGCTTCGGGTCCGAAGCGCCCGGTCCATCCCGGGGGTTAGGAGCCGCGCTACCGCAGCGCGCGGCTCCGGTTGGGGTGCGGGAAGAGCGTCCCGCACCCTGGGCTCCCCGGCTGCGCCCGCGGAGGCTCCGAACCCTTCCCTTGCCCCCCCTGTAAAGGGGGAGTGGGGGTGAAGGGACAACGGAGCCGGGCTTACGGGGACATGCCCCAACCGGGATGTAAATGCGGCGGCAAAGCCCGCGGTGAGCGTCTAAGTTCTACCTGTGAAGAATGGAGCTAAAGGAACCCGGTGGTCGTGAGTAAATAATCTTGGCAGAAATCGTGTTTTTGGAACGATCCGGGGGGAAGGAGAAAGGCAGCCTGCCTCCCTCCCTTCGAGCCTAAGAAATTAACCAATTTGAGGGATTGCTGCCACAGAACTGGTTACAAAGTATTTAAAATCGATACATGAGACTGGCAAACTTTTTTCTTGGGAAGCTAACTAGCGGAAAATATCTCCATATAAAGTTGCAGTGTTTGCGCTCCAGCTTAGGAAAATGGCGACGAACAAAGAGACAGGGGAAGAAATATGATACCCATTTCCTCCTCCTCTGCCAGTATGTTGGGTTTCGTCCTTGAACTGGTATTGAACTCTGGACTAACAGATGAACAAAGGCTCACTGCCCTGAATGTGGAATTACTTTATAGAAAAGTCAAAGTCTTGTGTGGGGGTCTGAAATGGAACCAACTGCCCACAGAGGAGGCTTACAAAACTTTTGACACTTTGGAAGAAAGTCTTGCCAAAGAGCTGAGAGGGTGGATGGAAAGATGGAAAGAAATGAGTGAGCTACTTCGGAGAAGAAATTCGCTCTTTGGGGGTGGCAGCCCCAAGGCGATGTCAAGATTTGTTATATCCAGTCCCCGAGGTGTGAGCTCGGGGGCCAGGGACAGAGAATTAAGGTATTTACAAGAAGAAAAGGAATGTTACAAAGAACCGGAGAAGCTGAGAGAGGAAGAGATGGATACCTCGGAGCTCGTGGCAAGGAGAGTTTTGGACTGTGCCCGGATCTGTGGACGTTTGGAGAGGGAAGCTGCAAGGAAGTTCAGTGCTGATGCCATCAGGAGAAGAATAATGGACAGAGGGGGTGTGGGGTGAAGCATTAAGTAAAATCTAAAGCAATCTGTTATGGTATTTTGAAATCGGAGGGTGAACACTGTCAACAATAGTTTGTTTTATTATTTGTTTGAACATGAAAGGAGATATTTCAAGTTTTTATGTTATAAGCAGCAGTTTAAAGGATAGAAGAGATAGATTTGATGAGGATGATTTGTGAGGATTTATGAGGATGTAGTATAAATAAAGTCAATTTAAGTGGTTAAAGTTTATAGATTAAGACGATTAAGATTAAGATGAAGATTAAGATGAATGTTTTACTTTATATATATAATTAAGATTAATTTTTTAAATGAAGAGGTTAAAAAGTAGATTGTGGATATAAACTCGAAGGTGAAAAGGCAGGGGAAGTCAACTGTCAAGATTGGAAAAAGAATTTTTTTTTTTTGAGATGTCTAATTAAGAAGAAAAATCATGGCAATTTTTGTATTAGATGTGTAATTGTATTTGTTTTGTATGTGTATAAATGTAGGTGTGGTTAAGGTTGTATGTTGTTATAAGTAAAAATGTCAATAAATTCTTATAAAAAAAAAAATCAAAGTACCTTTGCTATTTCATTGATTATTTCCTGGTACTTATTTTCGGATGAAACCAGTCCAGCCTGTTCCAGTGTCCGGAGGTTCCTCTGGATTTTCCTTTTCTTTTGTTCTAGTGGTAGCTGCCCTTCTTCAAGAATAGATTGACTGTGTTTCATTTTTTCTGGAGTTTTAGATTCCAAGATTGCACGTTTTTCAATTATTTTTAAGTGCTCAGCTTCCTAAGAGAAAGAGCAGTTTACACCTTTATACAAACAATGAAGCCTATTAACTACGCATGCATTAACCTCATGGGTGTTATAACTTTCCTACATGGATTAGTTAGCTTTTGGATTAGTCCAGCTTTCCAGACAGAACTGGACCCCCAGTTCCTTCAACCTTTCCTGTAATGGCTACTCTTCTAGATGTATTTTCCTACCCCAATAATTCTTTTCCAGCTTATATGACATTTCAAAAATATATCACAATTAGACAAACTGTATATTTAGTTTCTTACAGTGATATCTGAAGATTCTGAAGAATAACATTACATGAAGTGTGTAGAGGTTTTAAACACAAGTGTTCCCATGAAATTTCCTAGCTTCCCCATAAAGTTTATGTTCATGTGACAAGCCAAATAAACTCAAGTTCAAACTACTTCATTTCATGTACAAAGCCCATATTTTTCTTCTTCCTGGAAAACTAGTGAAGCATCAACAGAACATTTTAAGCAAGTTAAAACAAACACCTCCAGGTAACTGTATTGTGGATCCCATAAAGTTTGATGCTGAGTAACTTTGAGCTGGAAAAGACCCTGATGTTGGGAAAGATGGAGGGCACAAGGAGAAGTGGACGACAGAGGATGAGATGGTTGGACAGTGTTCTCGAAGCTACTAACATGAGTTTGGCCAAACTGCGGGAGGCAGTGAAGGATAGGCATGCCTGGCGTGCTCTGGTCCATGGGGTCACGAAGAGTCGGACACGACTGAATGACTGAACAACAACAACTTTGAGCTGTAAACTCAAATGTGCATTTGGAAGGAATTCCTACAGAAATCACCATAATACAAGAGTATTCTGCATTGAGAAAATGCTGGGATATATATTTTAAAATGCTATATGAAATTATTACTGACCTATTTAGAAATAATGTCTCAAAGCTTTAATCAAGAGCCAGCATGCAATGGCTAGATAGTAAGATCTGGATCACAAAAACCCAGGTTCACCTCTTCACCCAGGCATGTTACCTTAGTGGGTTGTTGAGAGGATAAAACAGCAGGGAAGCGGGGGATAAGGGACATATACACTGCCAAAAGTCTCTTAGAGATTGGACAGGGTGAAAATATTATTTGTTTGTTTGTTTAATTTGTATACCACCCTTCATCCAAAGATCCCAGAGTAGTTCACAGCAGAAAAATACAAAATGAGAATACAAAATAGGTAATAAAACAAAAACAAATGCATAACCCCCCTTCCACAAACACATTTGAAAAGCAGTAGAATGTTGATCAGCCAAATGCCTACTTGAGAAAACATTTTTGCCTGGTGCCTAAAGGTATGTAATGAAGACGCCAGGCAAGCCTCCCTCGGGAGAGCATTCCACAAATGGGGAACCACCACAGAAAAGGCCCATTCTCATCTTGTCACCTTCTGGACCTCTCATGGAGGCGGCACACAAATAAGGGCCTCAAATGATAATTGCACGTTGAAGGTTGATTCATATGGGGAGAGGCCCTACCCTATATGTCTTCAGATTCCAAAAATTTAGCAAAGGTGCCAAAACAGAAGAGTACGTTTTGTTTTACGGTCTGGTTACCAACAGTACTACCAAAGTTATTCTACTCAGATAGAAGAAGCATTAGTTACCTGAATTTCAGATGCTGGTGTTTCCAGGATTTTTACAAGCGTCTCTCCTGGCTGAGTTCGGATCACATCAATAATAAGCCTTTTTGTCCTTAATAAGGAAGTAAGTTGGAAAATTATGATTTTTTTACAGAAAGGCATTTCAGTATCAAACAACATAATCCAATGATGTCCACCCAACTTCACAATTGATTTCCACTTGCAAGTAGAGTCTTTTTCTCCCCTCTACTTTTCTGCATCGCCACAAATCCCAAGGTTCCCTCAGAGAAGACGGCAGGGGAAGGAAAAGTCTACTTCTACAACACTGGACATGATCTAACAGTTTAATACAAATACCAAAACTTAAACATTCTTCTTCATGGCAATATTCACTGTAAATGGAATATTTTAAGGATGGAAGTGTCAGAAATATTAAAATTCTAGAGGACTTCCGGCAATGAAGGATGGCTGAATGCCATCACCGCTGTACGTTCCAGAATCAGAGGCTGAGATGGAAGTAATCAGCCTCCCTACACTCCCAGGGCTGGGGAGTGGCAGCTCATCTGCAGATCACCCAACACCTGGCCCCAAATTCAGAAGGAAGGAGGGGCTGGGGGTGCTGGATGGAAAGCCCGGAACGTTTCTTGGCAACTCTCCAAAGTTGCCTCCATTTAGCAGCAAGCTTCCAATTCTTAAGATGAAAAATTGGATTTAAGTTTTGGACATGATCTGATCAAAAGGGGAGATACTACTCTGCTAATTAATTCAGCCGCTGAGGTGCTAAAAAGGATTTGAACGAAAGAAGGATTAACATCTACGTAGACTTGGTATGTTGGAACTGAAACGGGGGGGGGAGCCTCCTTTGTTATTATATTTCATTTTGCTATGTTATATGGCAAAATCCGCCCCCCCCCCCGAAAGAACCAACTGCCCGATTATTTATAGCAAGCGAGACTGGAGAGGTGGTGTATTTGGTGATATAATATGACTCCAATAATCATTAACTGTGTGGAAATAACAATTATTCAAAGGTGGAAAACCAAGTTCAAAGTATTCAGCTGCAGATATATTTGGAAGAGGGTAAAGAGTTCCCCAACTTTGATCTGAAGAATGACTGGAGAGACGCCAAAAAAAACTTTGGAAGTTTGCCTGGAATTAGAATCGGAATGACACAGCTCCAATTAACTGAGCAGCCATGACCGGAAGTAGATCAGCTTGTCAAACTAAATGCGGAGCCTTAGGGGGATAGGTGCCTTTTAATATCTTACTTAATATTTGCATTCCCAGTTTTATATGGCAAAACCTTCCCTGGACAGGTCAACCATTTGAAAGACAGCTGGTCTTAAAAAGCATTGGGCAGATGCCTTGATTTGATTCTATCTGGACTGATTTGGCTGCTGCCCAAGGTGAGAAGGTTTTTGGACTGGCTTGGCGGAAACATCACTTTGTGAAGAGGTATCGTGAAGATACAGAGGGAACTCTGGACGTAAAGTCCACACAGAATATATTGTTTTATCTCGCTTGTTTGATAAACTCAAGAGGCAGTGAAAAGTAATGAGGATTAACATCAGAATGATTTATGGGAACTATCGTGAAAATTATGAAAGCAGTAGAAATACAGTATGAGATGATCAGACACCCCCCCCCCCGACCTCAGAAGATGGGGAGATACCTCCATTTAAAAAAAATAATTTGGCATAATATTTGGATTGTTTGATTATTGAATATTATGTATAATTTGGAATATTTAATATGGTTTGGTTGGATTGTTAAAGTGGAAAATTTAATAAATAGTATTTAAAAAAAGAAATATTAAAATTCTAAAATTGTCTGGAAGTGGGGCAAAGCTATGCCATTTTACTGTCTCTGCATAAACCTTAGCAGGTAAAATGGCAGCCGAGGGTAAAAGTACAAGTTAATTTTGACCACATTTACTCAGAATATATGTCCCTTTTTATTTAAAGAAGTTCTTCCAGTGTATCTTTCCTTCTAACAGTGAAAAATTCAAGACAGCTGTTTCCTTTGGTTCTCTGTGAAGTCTTATCTGTATCCTTCTCTTCAAACACCCTCTTTTTCACAAAACCTTATTAGGGAACAGTTCCTGTGTGTTCTTTCTATAGGCTTTCCAAGAGTATCCCATTGTAAAGTTGCCTCTGAATACCAACAGACAAACGCAACACTTACATTTTGAGGTGTCCATAAACAGTATGATTTTGTTTGATTAAAAGGTGCAGACTTTGCTTCAGAATATGTAACAGGGCTTGGGACAATGCTCAATTATTTGCTTATTCGTTTGTCATCTATCTATTGAATCCCTTTTGCTGAGCACACTTTCATGGGAGCTCTGCTGATTTCAATGTGTGCCACTGTGATTAGGGCTTGAACCAAAGATTTAAAAATAATTTAAAGAATGATACTTTATCATACAACTGCTTGCATGGCTTCAAATACTAAATCTTCCTTAGCATAAATGATATATATTGTCCTTAAATGTCTGCTCATCTATTTAAGGCTCACATAGAATGGAAGGTTTTCTTTGGCACAAGGCAATAAATTGTACAATTAGTAGCAAATTACAGAAGTAAAATTCAGCGAAAGCATTATTTAAAAAACATACTTCATCATCAGGCCCTTAATATCTTGTTCTTCACCTTCCCGTAAGTCATACTTCCTGGTCAGTGAAAGAGAGATTTCTGTCTTCACAAGCTGACTTAAAGTGTTTTCCTTGTTTGGGTCATTGGGATCTACAGCACCTTCCCCTGTAGAGGGGAGAAAATATGTGTAACTGAGGGTTGTAAAGAGAGGTTAAAGTTGGAACAAACTAAAAACTGAGAAGGATATTATATAGCCATGGGTTTGGGTACCCTACACATTTAATTAATAAATTAATTTAATAATAATAATAATAATAATAATAATAATAATAATAATAATAATTCTACACCAAAGCAAGCAATATTCAGAACCTTTTATGTACAGTTAAGAAAATGTATTCCACTTGTGCCAGTCATGAGGATAGGAAGTGGTAAAGAGCTGCAAGGTACTGAAGCTCTTTACAAATTGCAAGAAATCTTCAGCACTCCTCATCTTCCTTTGCACCAAGTACTGCTCCCATGTTTTCAAGAATTTTTTTGTGCTGAGGAGAGCTAGTTCTGGTTATTGACTGTTGCACTAAATACCCATTTTTTGGCTAATTCTGTTGACTACATGGGATTCTGGAAAACATACTACCCTGATTATAACATTATGCTTCTTGACTAGCCAAATCACACTAGACAGTTTACACAATCTTATTTACTGTGCACCCAGTGTGCTCCTATTGCTGATTTGGGAAGCAGTATCTACATAAATTTGCAACAATTCATATTCTGTTATTTCTCGTGAAATACTGTGTTTTGATGCATTTACCCTGAAACCATCTTCAATCAGAGAAAGACTGACCTAGCTGCATTTTATGTGCCCCATTCAAAGGGGCACATATATTCTACACAGTACGTCTTACTTAATCAAGAGGTCGACTACGCTAAAAACTAAAAATATATCCATAAAGTATTGCATGCAATTTTGCTATCCTACTTGCACAAGAGAACTTCCCCCTTTTCTCCTCTGCAGCTTCCTGTACACCCCAAAGGATCTCCGCCGGAAGGTTGGGAGACCCTCCAGAACAGATTTTGGGAGCATGCAGGGAGAGGAGGGGGAAGTTTTGTTACATGAGTATGGAAGCATCTTTATGATTTAAATGGTTTGTTGTACCTCCCTTTTCTGTCCCCCATAGCTAGCTTTCCCCTTCTCTTATAGGTCTCTAATCCCAGTATTATTCACTCTCTTCACCAAAACTTCAGTCAGAACTTCTCTTTCTCTTTCTGTGCTCAAACTCACTCACCTGCTTTTGCTTGCTTTAGAGAGAATCAAAGTTGACAGATCCTTCCATCCCTTATTGGGAAGAGCAAGGCTGTCTGATACTTCCCACATAGATATGCTATTATAATAGATCTATGAAAGCTATTCAGCACTACATTCTTTATCAGCATGTAAAAACTATAAATAAATAATTGATTACCCTTATAGTTATTTGATAGCTAATTTCTAGAAATAGAACAGGTATTTCTAGAAGATGTGCACAAACCAAACCATCATCTAGTTCAAGGCCTATTTTTATTTTACATCCATATACAAGTTAGGTCTATCTTTCAAGTACATATTTGTTTCGTTAGCTTACCAAGGAACGTCTCCACATCAGGAACTTCCCCCAGCCCTTCCAGGAGCTCATTTAAGACATCGTTTTTGTCAGGAGCAATGGCATCCTGGTGCTCTATCAAAAGCTGTAAAGAAAATTGCCCTTGTTGAAACTTTTGCAAAATCTGACATGTTATTGTATGCTATTATTAACTCATATTTCTATTTTGATAGAAGTCCATTCTTTTCGTTAGGCTATTCAGTACTCCTAAAAACAGCTAGCAGATTAGAAGCTACAAATTTGTTAAGTAATAACAATAATAAAACTTTACCAACACTAACACATATTTATGCAAACCCCATAAGCCTTAGGAAGTGTTTACTTCCACTTACATGTGCCTATTATCAATCTGTTTGCAAAACTATACTCAAATTATCTCATTTTGCAAATTTTATTCCCATATTCCAAAAACTCCACAACCTATTGTACTATTTCAATGCTTTCTAATTCTGCTTGGCACACACTTACTGAATGTGTGTTGATAATTTCTTCAATAGAAATGTATATAACTGGCTTGCTTAGTGTCACCATATCAGAGTATTCATCAATATTGAATTTTTCTTCAGGTTCAGGAACGCCACATGCTGCTTGAAAAAAATTCCTAAGGAGGAAAGGAAATTGTAATTTTACTAAACAAGATTGGAGTTAAGCCTTTCCACACACAAATCTACTCTTGCCCCTGGTCCCAAGTTTTATTCATTTTAACAGTAGAATTTAGGGCAGGAAAAATTGTTGTTGCCATTGTTAAACAATTGGCAGCCGGAAACCCTTGCTGATCTACTTCAAGTCACCCACAGATAAATCAGTACATTCTGCCTACCCCTGATTGATACTAAAGCCACCTTGAGGCCATACAGCCAAAAGACAGAATTTGTTTTAAATTTGAACAAAATCCCTCACCACTTAAGGTAGGCTTCCTCAAACTCAGGCCCCCTCCAGATGTTTTGAAACTACAATTCCCATCATCCCTGACCACTGGTCCTGCTAGCTAGGGATTGTGGGAGTTGTGGCCAAAAACATCTGGAGGGCCGAGTTTGAGGAAGCCTGACTTAAGGTTTCAAGCAATGCACTGAAATAACATGCACTGAAATAACAACCAAAGAAAAAGCCTATTCAATCAGGCCAATGTCCCATCTAGGACCAGCATCCTGTTCCCACAGCGGCCAATCAGATGCCTGTGGCAAGCCTGCAAGCTGGACATGGGCACCATACTATGCCCACTTGTGATTCCCAGCATCTGGTACTCAGAGGCACAATGCCTCTGACATTGGAGGTAGAACACAACTGTTGTTAGTAGTCATGGATAGCCTTGTCCTCCATGAATCTGTCTAATCCTCTCTTAAGCCATCTAAATAGGAGGCCATTGTAAATATAAAAATGATAAACAGTGCGGCTGGCAACTATTTTTAATATTCCAGCTGAAAAGTTATTTCTGTACAGTTTATTTAAATTCAAAATAATTCCCATGCAATGATGGCACCACTTAGACCCTAGCATTACTTGGGCCAAAGAACACAGCTTTCCCAACATTTTAGCATGATATCCAAGCACTATTTCCTACCATTGTCTTACAAAATAACAAACACACCGCTCTTCTTGGCTGGAAAATTATTTCCCTTAATAAAATATTGTGTGGTTATTATGTCCAAGGAAGGTATAACTTGTGCGATGTAATGGCAATTACCAATTAGGCTGGAAAGTTTGCATTAAAACGTCAGTGTGCATGAATTCGCATGACAAGCTGAAATAGTAAAAAGTCATTTTTCAAAACACCAAGAAAAGTATTTAGGTTATCTACAGAATAAAAGTGAATACCAAAGTCTATGAGATGCCTAAACAACTGGCTACTGACATCTAAAAGAGGTAAATCTCACAGCAAAGTTTACTGTTCACACTCCCACTTTGCACAGACCTGAATTTCTCATATGTCTGAGAGAGGTAACTGTTCATTGATGAGAGATGTGCATTCTCCCCTTCAAAGAGGTTGTTTGAGGCAGCATGTTGAAGGACTTTGGCCACACAACCCAAATTTCTCCTCTGATCAGAATGGATCTGGCCTCCAGCTGTCATGTCTATGATGTCAAAACCATCAGGTGCAACAATGGCTGGATTCATAAATCGA
The DNA here is from genome assembly GCF_009819535.1 of Lacerta agilis. NCBI lineage: Eukaryota > Metazoa > Chordata > Lepidosauria > Squamata > Lacertidae > Lacerta > Lacerta agilis. Next base: position 27,773,492 of record NC_046322.1, read on the forward strand.
TAGTACAGGAGATTTCCAATGATCTATGGGACGAAAGCATTTTCAGATATGACTTCTCCTTAGCATTATACAGTCCTTAATATGTTTATTTCTTAAAACGAAATCTCTTAAAACAAACTTTTTATTTGTTATGAACACAAGTCAAAGGTTTGGATGGGTGGGTGAAAATGTTTGACACAGTAAAAACCCTACTGGGTCTTTTTGCTTCATATTTTGTTTGAAAGCAGTATTGATACTTCAGGGTCTTATTTAAGATTTGCCCACATTTAAGATCTGTTAGGCTGGAGGATATTTCCCAGTGGTAGCTCCTTCCCTCTGGAATTCTATTCCAAATGTTATACAGCTGGCTCCAGCAGTTCAGGTTTTAAAATCTGTTTTCCTTGGCTGCTGATGGGAGCTTTTAAACACCATCTCAAAACTTCTTTACTGGCATTGCTGGCACCATCATTACCTATCCTTAGGCACCAGGCAAAAACATTCCTTTTTCACCAGGCTTTTGTGCTTTTAATTATCTACGACCTTGTGTGGGGTAGAATGTTTTGAAAAATAGAATTTTCTTTTAGATTTTTTAAAATGCTGGTTTTAGTATATGTATGGGTTTGGTTTTTGCTTAAAGAACTGCAAGTCGCTTTGAGTTGCCATGGCAAAAATATAACTAACAAATAAAATAATAATAATAATAATAATAATAATAATAATAATAATAATATAATACTCTCCACACAGACTGGTTTACAGACTGTTGCCCAAAGGCCTTTTAGCCTCTCTCTTAGCCACTGCTAGAATGACAGTGGTTAGTAGTCGGACAACTTCATCATACTTTTCTCTTGCTTCCTGGTACAATTGGATCTGGCAGATTGCCCTTCCTGAAAGGTTAACTCATAATACCAGGGTTTTGAAAGATCAAGCCAAGGCAGCTTAAGAGGTTGGAGTAAGCTGGTTTCCTTTCATATATATCTGCAGGATATATTGGTCCATCATGCACTCAAAATGCATTCTGGAGGGACTTTTTTTTAGTGATACTGAGGAACGCTAAACTCTCTTTGCACCTTCAATTCATCCAGAAAATGTAATGATATAGTCAGAGCAGTGTTTTTCAACCTTTTTTGGGCAAAGGCACACTTGTTTCATGAAAAAAATCACGAGGCACACCACCACTAGAAAATGTTAAAAAAATTAACTCTGTGCCTATATTGACTATATATAAAGTAATTTTTCAATTTTTCCCACGGCACACCAGGCAACATCTCGCGGCACACTAGTGTGCCGCGGAACAGTGGTTGAAAAACACTGATATAGTGAACAATCTGTACAATTAACTTTGTTCTTCTTCTGGTTCACTGTTGCAAAGGAAGTTTGTTTCATCCTACACATTGTAACATTGTTTGAGGGATCCTGCAGACTGTTCTTTCATTGTGGTTGCATTTTGCAACATGCATATGACACAATAATACTGCAGGCATTAGAGGTGGAATTTTTCTGCTTTAGTTTGATCCAAGACGCTTCCCCAATGTTACCACATTACTGCTGTCCAAAGGGGCAATAGCATAAGAAAAGTGGGGGGAAAGTAAACTGGAACATTTGTGGTATAAAAGGTTATAGGAATTCAGCCTATAAAAAGTTGCAGGAATTGTCTGCCCTACCAGGAGACACCAAGCATTGAGTGTCCCCTTGTGTATGCTTGGCAACTGCTCTACCACTGAGCTATGGTCTTCCCTCCACTGCAAGCTGGCAAGTATGGGCTGTCATCCTGAGAGGCAAAGTTCAATTTACGATATGATTATGGGGAGAATTATGATACACTATGATGAAGTACTATAACAGAAGGCTTTTTTTTGTAAGTGTACCCAATATAATAGATTTTTGCTTACTGCAATTTATGGAAACAGTTTCACCTACCTTCAACTAGTGCAATCTTTCCCCCAAATCCTGAAAAGGGGATCTATTTAGACCTCCCCTTACCAGTCTAGATCTTCCTATCAGTCACAGAAATGGCTGCTGCACAATGCAGATTCTAGCACTCTGGGGGTGCAAGCTTCAAGCTTTTCTGCACCAGCACACTAAGCAAGATGGTTGGCCGTGAAGCAGCTCATCACCTACTCTGGGGAAGGGGAACGAGGTGTCCCTGTCTACTTCACTCTTCTCCAAACTGAATTATGAGTCAAGTCAATACTTCTAGCCATTTGTTGGATGTGACAAGGATATTCCTACTATAATTGTAGAGATGTTTCTGGATTGGACTGAGGCCACTGTTGTCTTGAAGTTTTAGAAAATAGGTCTAAATACTTTAAAAAAAAATTGTTGCATTAAAAAGATCAATACAGGCCATCTTCACCCTAATGCAATTATTTTTTAGTTAAGGCAGGTTTAACCATCCTTAGATCATTCAATAACAGGAATAGGAATAATTTTATTGGCCAAGTATCAATCATACTTGGAATTTTGCTTTGACTACATTGCAATGTAAAGAAAATGTACCTCACACAAGTACACTTTCTGCCAAGTCTCCTAAGAGTATTGTATGTGAATCAAAAGCTTCAGCTTGGATAAATGCCACATTCAAACATGTTCTACAAACTTCTTCAGAACAAGTACAGTGGAAAATTATTACTATGCATTACCAACCCTTTATTCTAAGGTCACAGCAAAATTTATTTGTCCTAATGTTATGACAACTGAAGTCACAACTGAAGTTTTTTTTTTAAGTATTCATTATTTTGGGGGAAATAGGCTCAGCCCAAAGCACTTATGAATAATCCAGATCTAAAAGCTGCTATGCTAAGGCAGCAGCTTATAGAACTCAGCATTAGTGTCCTAGAACAAGAATTAATTATTTCAATTATGAATTGCTTCCCAAGAGGCATCCTGAAACTATTTTGCATAATGAAAACGGATACAAAAACAGATACATATATAAAAACAGTTAAAACGTTTGCTTATCAATGTCACTGCTGCTTTCCACACACTACCACTAGTATGAAAACAGCTGTTAATGATCCCATACAACCTGCTACTCTGGAGCCATTTGATATTGAGCAGGGCAGAGATGTGCCTTCTTGGAGGTATGGGAGATGGATGTACAAAAGCAAAAATGTGAAAAGCTAGGAAGTGACAACTTAATTAAAATAGAAAACCTTGCAGCCTTAGTGATTCAAGAGCTTGTGTAGAACCATCTCTGAGAAAGAGTCTATATAAGCAGTAAAGTCCAACAGCACTGATGAGAATCTTTTAGACTCCTCCCTTCCCCTCTGAGTTATGCTGTTTCCCCAAGTGCAAAGAAATTTGCCTGTTGGCATAATCAGAAAGCACAAAGATGCTGACAAATCACCCTCACAAATCTACCTTCAATAGCTCATCTTCTGTTGCCTCTGGGAATTTCTCATGGAGCGAGTTCTTCAGAACTTTGGATATATATCTCATTCCATAACTACATGCAAAAAAAAAGATGAAAAAGGAAAATAATGGAAAGATACTTAGGATGAAAAAATAACTAATTCAAGTCAACAAAAACAAAACAATACATTTTGCTTTAGAACCAACTAAACAAGGTGACACAAAATAAAATTTACATCATGAGTGCTTATTAGATATAAAGTATGCCAGTTTGATGATGGAGAGCGAATACTCCCCTCTGCTGGTGAAGTGTCCTTATGAATCAAAGCATATATTTAAACTAGTATTTTGCAAAAAAAATGAGAGATGGCTTTTAAAAACAACTTGCTTATGGCCTTTCACTTACGGCATTAAGTTCAGAGAGGAGAATATGGAAGCAAGGACTTTATCAGTTACTGTTCTGAGGCTCTGAATTGAAGATTCCAGTCGATTCACTACTTCGGGATGCGCCAATGCTTGCTCTGTTGTTACATCATAAGGTAATTTGCTGAGGAAATACAGAGGAGATGCTATACACAGCAAGAGAATCATGTTTTGAATAGTACACAACCCAAAAAAGTTACAATAAAATAATTTTATATGTCTAATTATTGAATTTGATCAACTAGTCTTAATTACTTGCTCAGTTGAGAACTTTGGTCAAGCAGCGAATTATAAACCCATAACAAATAATTCAAGGTAGGAAGGAAATCATATTATTAGGGCCTTCTTGGTAGTGGCGCCTGCCCTGTGGAATGCCCTCCCATCAAGGAAATAAACAACTACCTGACTTTTAGAAGACATCTGAAGGCAGCCCTGTTTAGGGAAGTTTTTAATGTTTGATGTTTTATTCTGTTTTTAATGTTCTGTTGAAAGCCGCCCAGAGTGGCTGGGGAAGCCCAACCAGATAGGCGGGGTAGAAATAATAAATTACTTATTATTATTATTATTAGCCCCACTCATGTTCCTCTCTCTGTGTGTCTCTCTCACAGTAAATCAATATGTTTTTGTTGTTGTTGTTCAGTCGTTCAGTCGTGTCCGACTCTTCGTGACCCCATGGACCAGAGCACGCCAGGCACGCCTATCCTTCACTGCCTCCCGCAGTTTGGCCAAACTCATGTTAGTAGCTTCGAGAATACTGTCCAATATGTTACATGATTGCTATTGAATAAGTATTTGAGTTACTTATACAACTTTACTTACATCTTTCATTTGAAGATCATACAATTTGTTTTAACACTTCATATTCATTTTAATGTCTACTGATTAATCATTTCATTGTCCTAAAGGAGTTCTATGGTTAAAAAGCATTGGACATTATTCAAAAATAAATAAATACAGTTTATTCATGTGGCACACTTACCTGGCCTCTCCAGTTTGCATTTCTAATTGGTTCACCCATGCTTTGTAGACCTCCACGGGACTTGTGTTGATGACTAGAGATTTATCATCCATGATGTCTTTCACCACTGGTGCCAACAACTGACGTAGAGTATTCTGCCCTCGAGCACCTCGATTAAAGCTAACAACCATTTTGATGACTGTAGGATTTCCCGTGACAATATCTTGAATCTGGTCTACTTTGGAACTGCAGTAAAAATAACCAGCACTTGCATTACGGTTTAAGATTTAAAACCTATGTCTGTGATTTTTGAATGGGCACAGTGAAACACAATGGCTCATTCCATTTTGTCCATTCACTAATAACTGTTTAAGAACAAACATGCTCACAGAATTTGGCAACCAACTATTCTGTTCAATCTAAAGATAACTAAAATGAAGGATGGTTTTGATACAGAAGTGCAGAATATGGCTTGCATATAAACCATTACTGATATGATTTACGGTTTGATCCTTTAAATTCTGCTTTGGTTAATATGCTGCAAACACCCTATGTTTGGCAATTCTGCCTGCGATGAAAAACCCACTATATGCACAAGAGAAAACAGAAGGGAATTTAACAGTTTACATTTTTGTTTAAACAGACAGGACATAGAAGCCTTATGATTAAAAAATGGAGATAAAATGTAGGGCCCCTGTGTCCTTTAATATACGCACTTTATTTCTTCTTCTAGAGCAGTTTTAAACAGCTTCAGAAGCAAGTATTCTTCTCGCTGATTAGAAGCATAGTTGTACAAAGTAAAGATAACTGTATCCATAAACTTGGTGGATTTATTCTGGGGCATCTGGAAGATCAGCTTTGCCAGGTAAGTTGGATTAGTCTATGGAAGAAATATTAGAATGACTGAAAAAACATATTAATCAAAATGGTGAAGTTTTCCACTAACTGCTTTATTAGCACTGAGTCCTTAATGCACTTTCATTTATATCAACACTAATCCAAGCTTGTCAATGACTGAAAGCGCCATGGTGGAAAACGGTAAATACTACACCACTTCCTAGTATCAACTTTATTACTCTTGAAAACTATGGCACAGCTCAAACCCTCTGGTTATCTACACAGGCCAGCCATCTGACAGTCTTTTAAAAAGATAGCATAACTATAAAGTTTCTCATTGTGGTTTCAACAATGGCTGCGAAGTGAATGAGTGAATAACCTTCAGGACAGCAGGAAGGAAGAGATAAGGTAAGGTTGTTGACGCAGGCCTCTATATAATGCGAAACACTTTATTAAAGCTAAGCAATATAACTGTATGGATAAACTCATTTAGGAATCTTATTTGCCACCCTACTTCTGTATTTCTACTGAAGAGCCAGTAACCAACAGCTTCTGAATAATCTACATTGCAACAATATGTGTTGCAAGTGACCAGGAACGCAGAAAATTTGTCCAATCTCTCCTGCTTTCTGATTTGTCTGATCTCTTCTCCCTTCTCCTCTCATCTGCATGGTCTCTGCCCTAAAATGGCTGCTGCTGACCATCAAAGCACAAACAAGCAAGAAAGTAAGGAAGTGGGCAAACTCTGGATGTATGGATATCAGAATCTGTGGTGTGCATAGAAAGGTTTGGATAAATGAATTTTTGCATAATGAGTGGGTAGATAGTAGGACCTACGTGTATATGCTTGAAGGCAGAACGTGATATTTACCAAAGGTTCTCCCTGCTCCCCATGTTGAAAATGGGAATTCATTATTCAAGCAGACATGTGTTATGAAACTACTTAACATGAATCCTCAACCACCACACAGCTCACCTGTAGAAGGTAAAACAAGTGTTGATAGGCCTCCAGCTTCTTCCGCCTCTCTTTGCTCAAGCCTTTGATGCCCTGCTTATCTCCAGACACCATCTCTTCTGCCTGATTTTTGCTTTTTTTGTTCAGCTTCTTGCTGTGCGATACAACATCCTGGAAAAACAAACAAATGCAGAACTCAATTGTTAAGGCAAAGTAAAGCTGCAGTTCTGTAAGTAACCTATAAAGAATGTCAACATTAGAAGTAGAACATATTGGGCAACTGCAGTCTGTTAAAAGGTATTGGGACCCCTGACCATTAGGTCCAGTCGCAGACGACTCTGGGGTTGTGGTGCTCATCTTGCTTTACTGGCTGAGGGAGCTGGCATACAGCTTCCGGGTCATGTGGCCAGCATGACTAAGCCACTTCTGACGAACCAGAGCAGCGCACGGAAACACCGTTTACCTTCCCGCTGGAGCGGTACCTATTTATCTACTTGCACTTTGTGCTTTCAAACTGCTAGGTTAGCAGGAGCAGGGACTGAGCAACGGGAGCTCACCCAGTTGCGGGGATTCGAACTGCCGACCTTCTGATCAGCAAGCCCTAGGCTCTGTGGTTTAACCCACAGCGCCACCCGTGTCTGTTACAACCAAATAAAACAGATGTAAGAAAGCTAAATATTAAGTCAGCAAGAAAAAGGTGCATACCATAGTTCTGAATGTGAAAAAATGACATCTAAGCAACAAGCAGAGGGTCAATGGATGAAGCCCAGCTAGAGATAGTAGTCACATAGATTCAACCACTTATTAGTCTATGTAGAAGACAACACTGCTTGACTGGGAGCAATAATCCCTTAGGCTATTGTAATTGTAATGGAAGGTACTTTAAGGAGCTAGATTAAAGAGTTTGGCTTGATTTAGAACAGGGGTCTGCAACCTTTAAGACCAAAAGAGCCACTTGGACCCGTTTCAGAAGGGGAAAAAAAACTGGGAGCCGCAAAACCATTGCGACATTTAAAACAAATATAACACTGCATTTTATTTTAAAAAATCCGATTTAAATTTTAAAAAATCCGATTTAAATAAAAAAATCCGATTTAAATAAAAAGAAATCCATTTTTTTTAAATCATTCATTTTTATCCACCCTGGGGACCACTACCAGGTCACAGCCTGATCCAAGGTGGGTTGCAACAGCATACAAATATTTGATTTGTTGTTGTTGTTTTTAAAAAAATGAGTCCTCAACTGCACACTTGTGTTAAATGTTTGTCCCATGTCTAATTGAAGACTGCTGGCTTTTACAATAATCTTAGTGTCTTTTACCCTTAATATTCCAGACCAGAGGCTATGTTCACCTCTTCCAACCTCCTCTCTTGCTAAATAAAGCACAGAATTGCACCAGAGAAGCCTGTGATGTTTGTGCTGACTTGCATACAGGTGGCTGTAGTAGTTTGTAGTGTTCAAACCTTTTTAGGGGAGTTCCCTGCCCCCTTAATGGCGATAGATTTTGCACATGAACACAGATCCAAGTTAGGACTCCTCTCTTCCACGCCAACAGGTGCTTTGTCAAGGCTCCCCTAACACACACTCAGGACAGAGGAAAAACTGCAAAACGTCCCGGCCTTGCTCCGGGGCAGAGAGAGACGCGCGCCCGCGAGAGCGCGGTCTGAGGCTGCGAGCGGAACCAGGAGCGAAGGAGGCAGCGGCAGGGAAACAGGCGCCGCTTCCTCGACCATTTTTAAAAAGAGGGCTTCCCCCCTCGCCCGCCACCCGCCACCCCTGGCCCAGCCCGCAGCTGCCTACCTCGTCGTCGCCTCGACGCAGCAGCCAGCAGCCTTCTGAGAGGAACCGCGGCCAGCCCTCCCCCGCGGTCCCACGACCCAGCCGAAGAGTCCTGGCCTCCAGTGCCCGTGCGGGGACGCGTCTGAAGGCCCCCTTCCTGCCCCCATCCCGTCCCGCCTCCCAGCTGCCTCTGGATGCCGCAGGGTCCCACATACCCGCCGACCCCGGAGTTCCCCTGTCCGCCCCAAGGCCGCTTCCCACGCTAGGAAGACTTCCGGAGCTGGGCAGGGTTGGTCCTGCCAGGCAGGCTCGGGGCGCCTGCTTCGGAGGCGGAGGCGGAGGCGGGGTCTTCAAAGTTCCCCCTCCCGCTCGCCCAGCTCCATCTCTTCCCGAAGGAGCGTGCGCGCCTCAGGCGCGCTCCCCGCCAGAGCCCTCGGCTGAGCTGCACCACCTCTACTGTGTCCCCACCGCCTCCGAGCCCCGCTGTTCAAGGCCAGGTGATCCTGGGTACGCCCCTGAGCAGCGCCCTCAGCCTCCGGAGGGCGGGCCGCCGGCCAGCTGGAGGGCGGTCGCTGCCAGCTGGAGAAGTGGGCAGGCGTATCCGTCCCGGAGCACCGGAGCCGCGGCAGCCGTGTAAAAGAGCCGCATGCGGCTCCGGAGCCGCAGGTTGCTGACCCCCGATTTAGAAGATAAAAACTTTAGGCTATGTAAACCTTACTGGCATAAAATGCATCTAGGGTCATTCTTTTTCTCAGTTCAGATTGAAGCTGGTTCAAGGGGAAATGCAGTATTTCATCAGAAATGACAGGATAGATATGGGTTGTGACTAATGTTGTGTGAACATAGCCTCCCAACAAGTGTGTGTCCAAAAGACCCCTCGGCTGGGACCTCACAACAACTGTCACCCGTTTAACCAACCTGCAGAGTTATTCTGTTTTTAACCAGCAATCCTATCTTGATATCCATCAGGTTCAGATCTTTCTCCAGCTGTTGACTAGATCGGATATTTGTGACCACCTCCTCCCTTAACCTTGTTACTTCTAGCTCTTCTTGGAAGTCTAAATCACTCTGATCCATGAGATAAGCAAATTTGCGGAGGACATTCAAAGGAGGATTTTCAGAACCAGCTGCAAGTTAAGTAAACAAATCATAATTTAAGATCAGGAACTTTAGACATTTCATTCTAAACAAAATTCCTCAAACCAGTTGCAACATCTGTGCTGGTGTTTGTTAGGCATTTATCTGCCCACTTAATTTATGGCCAAAAAATATTATCCAGCACTTACTCAGTGTCCTGTAGTCTTCCCTAGCTTTGTTTGCTTTAAGGAAGGCTTGGATTTTCACAATTTCTTCATTCTGAAAGAGACACAGATTATGCATTTATGGACATAATCACACAGGAAACAGGCTGTAATAATTATCTACCTGTATAAAATGCAAACTCAAGCATGCTTTTTATCTCTTTTCTTCTGCCACCGAAGCCATGCCATCCCATGGTAGGGGGCAAATGTCTGATCTATTATAAATTTGTTTTTTTCCAAACTGAAGGCAGCAGGACCCAGAGGATCTACCCAGTACAGAATAGGAGGGAAGGTGGGGACCCTTACATGATCTTTGAAATATTGCATCCGTTTCTTGTATGTTCTTCTTGCTAACCACATTTTGACCCACGATTGAATCTGAAAGTCAGAGAAGAATGAACCAATAGGTAAAATATTTATTTAGTTTTTATTTATTCAATTCATATTCCAACCTTCCTCCTGAAGGGGCACAGGGCAGCAAACACAGCAATAATAAAACTGATTTTAAGAAAAACATTAAAAAAGCAGTAACCATTAAAAACATTTTTTAAAAATCAATTGCAGGTACAATAAAACAATGAACAACTTTTTTTTAAAATTCTGTTTTTGAAAACTTCTAAGTTTAAAAGCAATTTATTCACAAACTACACAATGGCATGTCTGGTCTTTTGTATAATGCATACAGATTGGAGCACATATACATATCACATCTGAAGCTAAAAACTAAACATAACACTTATCCACTGAAAGCTTATGCACATTCCTAAATATCTCTACAACAAGAAGCAATCAGATAACTGCTATTACCTAGCTCTCAAGAACTAGGTCTGCACACACCATAAATCATGGTTTTTTCTGTTACATCTAACCTTTGCCATTTCACCAAGCTACTCAAGGTTCACGTGCTTAATTAAGGTGCATGATTAAGGTGCTGAGCACCAGCTTTCAGAAACAGACATAGTTTGCATATAACACTAAGCTAAAATATGGCTTAGTGAGAATGAGCAAATGTGTACGAACATTATACTGATAATGCAGCTCCCCTGGTTCTGCCTGGGGCTAAGATGTGGTTTGACTTAGCATTCTGTCAAAACCTGGGTTTGTGATTTGTCTCCCCCAGACAAATCATAAGTGATCAACCAAAAGCAAACCTTGGCAACTCCTGATTGTTTATCCGGAGCAAGACAAACCACAAACCTTATTCTGAATGTAATGTAAAGTCTAACTAGAGTTTTGTGCTGTGTAACAGAACTGGGGAAGGAGTGCTCCGGTCTCAAAATTTGCTCTAGGAATCCACATTTATTTGTTCATTCTAAGCCATGGTTTAGCTTATCATTATGTGGGAATCAGGTCAATGACCAAACACCATAAAATAGCTACTGGTCCACAATAGCAGCCCCTTTCAGAGAATAATCATTGTGCCTAAACCAGGAAGATAATAACAATCAAGACACATAGTATATGAAGTTAGCATTGGTGGTCTCCAAATAGAGGAATACATTAAAAAAAAAATTTTTTTTAATTAGTTTTCCAATTTTACCCAATAATAACCCAATTATAACAATATCAGTTAATATAGGAATACTTACCTTGATAACAGAAGCAACATTTCTTTGCAACATTTGAAGTCTTTCAGAGTAGGTTTTCCTTTGCTTATAACCTTTCCAGGATGCCTATTTATTTGGATTAAAAACAACAGCAAAGGAACAAATTATTAGGACTAAGAACAATTCTAGATATCATTTTATCTTGAAAACCCTTTGGAGCATTTTCTAGAAGAAAAGAACGATGACATTTTAAAAGAAACACCACCATTATTTTTTTAGCCCATTCCTCTTTGATTAGTCAACTAACTTCTCAATACACATCTCAGCCCTCATTTAAGGCTTCCTATTCTGTGGCTCATGCTCAAATTCAGAATAGACAGAAACTATTCCACTGTAACTTCAAGGTTTTGAAATGAAAACAAAGAGGAGATGAGTGGAAATTGCCTTTTTCAACAAACAGTGATTTGTTTATACAAACCGTGGCTATGACATAACTACCATATTTTTCGCTCCATAAGATGCACTTTTTTCCTCCTAAAAAGTATGGGGAAATGTCTGTGCGTCTTATGGAGCGAATGCATGGTCCCTGGAGCCAAATTGCCTAGGGGCCAAAAGCAGGTCGTGCTCTTTTTTTTTACAAGGAGAGAAGGGGGTGTTGAAAGGAAGCCGCTGAACAGCTGTTCAGCAAGTGATCGGGGAGAGAGATAAGGCTCCCTTTCCAGCCCCAGCCCCTTGCCCCCTATGGAGCGAAAAATATGGTAATTTTACTTGTGGTTCTCAATCCCATCATTCGAAAGTGGTCTATTGAAAATGTTTGCAAAAGACAGCACTATATATCATCTGTACAGTAATAACCATTTTTAATCTGTTGCACAAGACGCAGGATAAAAAATGTCAGGTTGGAACACAGAGGTCTATCTGGGTCCAGGCAGATGACTGTTAGGCTGACTGGGATAGGGGCACTACAACCAGCAGCTAGCCAGCCAGCCACAAACAGAGAACTATATTATCATCCTAGGCTATACTAGTGCAACATTTGTCTAATCTCACTATTGGGTTGTTCAGTTAACAGCCAGAAGCAGCCATGGAGCTTTACTGGATGATCATACCTGTAACTTTATCACTGATGGCTCCTGGTTTTGGAGATACGCTTTTCTTTCCTTATATTTTTTCCTGACAAGGAATCCCCTTGCTTTAGCTTGTAGCTGAATGATCAAGTCCTCATTTGCAAACCACAGCTGTTCTCTGTTGTAATCAGATGTAATTTGGGCAACAATATTCTAAGGAAAGAAAAAAAACGATGCTAGATATCAGGTATAACTTAAGTAGCCAAGCAAAAGCCAAACAGTTTGTGCAGCTAATTGCATTCCAATTTCCATTTGAGCCCATTGACCACCCTTACATTGTTTTCCTCCCATTTAGATTTAATATTTGTTCTATAATTCTATAATTCAAGTTGCTACACTGTGAACTGGTACAAGGGCTTCATAAAAACTGTATCCGTCAAGTGAATTCCACAAGGGTTATTATACTAGGATGTTCTTATTTTTAAAATGCTGCCAGATTGATTAGCAATTCACTGTGCAACTCCCTGCATCACCAGTGTGCAAAATGTCTCTTTCACAATTTTCTTCTTTGTAGTTCAGAACATTTGGCCGGGGTAACATTGAAAAAAAAAGCCTAGCAGAGACCAGACTTACAGTCTATGGTTCTCAGGGCAATCTTTGCTTAGTTCAGAAGATATTAATCCTTTCAGGGCATACTGAAACATACCATAATAATATATTTTGCAGAAAAAAGCCCATATGTGACGTCAGGTGTGTGGTAGATAAAGTCATGGCTAGGGCAAAAAAAGGGGTCAATTGGTTGATGGCGCCTTTAAAAAGCTTTTGCAAGGTGCTTTGAAGCCCTGTCTAACAGCTGATTGTTGGGGCTGTAAAGTGCAATGCAGAATTTTCTGCAAGCAGCAGGGATCAACTGTTTGTTGGTGCTGAAAGAGAGTCTTCCATAGCTGAAGCCCAGACAATCTGCTGGCATCAGCATTCGACTGAAATCAACTATGCTTCCGGAACTTCCTAATGCAGCTAAGGGCTGCTGCAAGAAGTGGCTCATATTTGAGCACTTTAAGAACCAACAGCTTTCTAAGGAAAGAGAAAAGTGCTCATTTTCAAACACAGCATCTTTTATATCTTTTCTTTCAAAAGGAAGCAGTTTTCATTCGAAGCACCAGAGGAAGCACTAAGAATACAAATTGCTTCCTCTGCAGAAAAAAGAATGCTTCATTTTTAGATGCATCTTTCCCTCTCCAGAGACTTCAAAGAAGCTTTCTGTAACCAATCAGCTGTTATCAGATGACTCTGACAGGTGTCAACCACCTGACATCATTATGACATCATGCAATTTAAAGGTGGGTGGTCCTGCCCACCTGTCAAATTTGGGCTGCTGGGGGCAGGGGGAAGAAGAGATAAGCCCTAAAAGATGAGCCTTGGAAATATTTGATGCGTTGGTTTTGTGATCTGAACCATGACAAAATGAATTTATAGTGCATCTTTGAACTCCCCATCTGTAACAGGTTTTAAAATAAATGTTTCAGAAAATTAAATGTGGAATGCTAAATATACAGAAGACATTACTACCTTGAAAAATATTTGCAACTCTTAACATGCATAATTAAGGCTAAATATAAAGAAACAGATATTCCAGAGTGGTTCAGGTCTGAGAAATAGCACTGCAACCTTTCCATTTAAAATGAAAGGCTATCTTCTTTGACACTGAGTTTCACGCCTTGCTCCACTGACATCTTAACTATATTCTTGATACCCAGCAGCATCTTCCTCATAATTCTTTATCATTTTATGTGCACGTTGCCTATTGATAGTTAAAGCCATGCTCAAAGCAGCTTCATTTTACACTCTCCTCAAAAATTATCCAAAACCAACACAGAAACAAATCACAGCAATTATTTTGTTCTACCTGAATCTCTTCACCAGTCAGCCAAGATGTTTTGGGCACAATTCCTTCAGGTGGTACACAAGTTCCCTTTCCAGTTTCCACATTATAGTAATACTCATAGCTGCCTTGCATTAAGAATTTGATCCATGGGCCTTCATCAGGATCTGAAAGAATTTAAAGACAATAATTTTATTGTTTCGACATTGCCAAAATAACATAAATGTGCTTCCACCCTCCCATTTCTAATCCTTCAGCACCAATACAAATGCAGACTTGTGGTTGCAAGGAGAAAAAGGACATGGTGCTGTGACAAGGATTCAACCTTCATGTAACCTTCACTCTATCTACACTTGGGGCTTTTAGAACACCACAACCTCACTTCAATTACATATAAACATTTGAATGATCTAGAGCAGTGGTTCCTAGTCTGCGGACCCCAGGGGGTCCACTGCACCATTCACATAACCAAAACTACCACAGAGATACCAAAATTTTCAAAAGTTGGGGGTCCATGGTTTTGCTTTTGAAAAACAGGGGGCCTGCAGTACTTAGCTAATTGGGAATCACTGGTCTAGGGAAACGAACTCCCTCAGAAGGTGGTGGACTCTCCTTCATTTGAAGTTTTTAAGCAGAGTTTGGATGGTCATCTGTCATGGATGCTTTAGTTGAGATTGCTGCATTGCAGGGGGTTTGACTAGATGACTAGTTCCTTCCCTGGCACCTCCTCCCTAGACCTTAATTAGGTCAGCTTACTCTACAACGTTTAGGGTTAAAGTGCACATGAACAAACACAACGTGAAGGCTGCTTAAAACCATCCCTACTGCAGCCTCCACAATGCAAGCTCTGCAACCACATTGATTGGCCAAGTAGAAGAGACTTCTGCCTCTGCAGCTACCATAAATCTACACTGCATTCACAAAGGCTCCAAAGCCACTTAGGGCATTGAACCCAACATGACTCATGCCCCAAATACCCGAAAGACCACCTCTTTCCCTACAGACCCTCTCAGGTGCTAAGATCTGGCCTGGGTGTTGGTGGCCTGGGAAAAGTCATTCTTTATGGTAAACACCCTAAGTTGTGAAACTCCCTCTACACAGAGATACATCTGGCAACTTCATTATACAATTTTTGGTGAATGCCAAAGATTCACCTCTTTAGCCTGGCCTTTGGTAATGGAGATGTATTTCTTCAGAACCAACCCTACTTTTTGTTATGACATTTTTAAAATTGTAAGTTTTTGAACTGTTTTAAACTGCATTTTAAAGTGTTGTAACCTGCCCTGGGACTTTAGCGTGAAATGCAGGTAACAAATTAAGATACTACAAAGTAAGATACTACTACTACTACTACTACTACTAAAAAGAAGAAGAAGAAGAAGAGTTTGGATTTGATATCCCGCTTTTCACTACCCGAAGGAGTCTCAAAGCGGCTAACATTCTCCTTTCCCTTCCTCCCCCACAACAAACACTCTGTGAGGTGAGTGGGGCTGAGAGACTTCAGAGAAGTGTGACTAGCCCAAGGTCACCCAGCAGCTGCATGTGGAGGAGTGGAGATACGAACCCGGTTCCCCAGATTACGAGTATACCACTCTTAACCACTACACCACACTGTCCACCAGCAACATGTTGATTCAATTAATAGGACTCTCAGTAGCTTCCCACCCAGATTACTGAACAGACCAATACCAGCTCAGCTTCAGCAATGCTGCAACGACGAGTGTTTGAGACTATCCATTCACTAGACTTAACAGAGGCAACTGAGGCACTTCAAGAGTTCTGAAGTTTTGATTCATAATCTAAGTCTGCTTTAAACAGAGAACTGTCCAGAATCTTGCCAGGTGCACCATTAGAAGAGGTAGCTAGCAGAACCATATTTACCTACAAAATTTTTTATTTGTGGCTGGGGGGGGGGGGGAGGAATAATAACACTGCAATATGTATGATTCTTTTTTTTTAATTAGCTTTAATCATTCAGTACCGGAAGGGAATAGGCATGAAGTAGCCAACACTATGTGATTTGAATAATGAGGAAATAAGAGGCATGTCTCTCTACCCCGGTGCAAAACAAAATGAAACTTTTGTCTCACAGCTGCTGCTTACATCTTTATTGGATGTCACACCTCACGCACACTTTGAGAGAAACAGATTGAAAGTAAAGGCTGGTAGAAAACAGAAGTTAATTAGTGGCAGGAGCCTTGTACCAGATGTTCGTCATAGGAAGCAAACTAGTTAGTCATTGAGAGAAACAGGATGCTGTAGTGAGTGAGTCATTGGTTTGACCCAAAAAATATAGTTCCTATGTTTTTAAAAAATCAGATCTATGCCTCTGTTCTGGAGGGTCATCATGTTTTTTATAGTCTTCATATGGTGCACATGCACAAAGCCACAGTCATAAGCAATGCTATTCTGTTGAATCTGGGCAGGAACACAGTTATAGAACTACAAAATGCAGGAATTCTGGAATGCCAAGCCTTCTCCAGAGGCAGCTTGTCAGAAGAAACTCAGCAGCAACTTCTGAGGCAGCAGGAAGTTCTGTGGAGGACTGCTCTAGTTTGCAACAGAGATCAGAATTGTGAAAGCACAACTGCTTCAAGCTCAGCTCCTTCTGTGTTTAATTAGCAATTGACATTCCCCCAACTAAAACATCCAAGAAGACCTTTGCCAGAGTATTTCAAGTACTGCTTATCAAACTAAAATCATTTCTTTCAAGGGCAAGCAAGAACAAGACATATCTAAAATGGTTTTTACCGGCATATGTTAAGACTAGCAATGCTTTTAACAATAGGAGTAGACAAGCAGCCTGTGAAACATGCAAAACATTTGTAAAAACTTCATATTTAACTAGGTCCAATTTGTTGTGCTGGATGTGACAGGTTAGGGTATTACCTTTGGTTTTTAGATTCTTGGCTTCCAACAGACTGTTGTAGTAGGTTTCAGCACACTCTGGGACAGCTCTTAAATTGAAGTTAGGAGGCTGCAGGATGGTGACTATCTGTGCAGAATCACCTTTTTCTAAACACTGGTTTATCATTGTTGTCCCAGTGGCCACTAAAGGACAGAATAAAAGGTTATCAATTATGCATTTCCAGCAATCCACACATTATGGGCCTTAAGCAAGTTTGTGGCGCAAGGTGAAACCACCATTTTCTAGTCCAGTTCATGGTAACTGGCAAAGGGAACTCATGGACTGGGGATTCATCTCATGCACAGGACATTTGCTTTATATCAGATTATTGTGGGGAAAATAATCCGAATAATCCAAAAACAGTATGAATATGGGAGATATTGATGACTCTGACTTTATTAAACATTTGCATGGCCATTCAAGGGTTAATTAAAGATTGCTGAAATTTAATGCAATACGAATGCTTACAGAGGAAGTTGCATGTAACAATGAAATGTCCTTTCATTGTATCCATGTAGTTTTGCAATTGGTTATACTAGTTATGTATTGCTTAATTTTTGAGAGAGTAATTAGGAATGATTTTTGTTAAGTGGGAGATGGGCTTGGGTATTACACTGCCACCGGGGGAGGAAAGCCTTCAAGAAACTAAGCAGAGTTAAACTACCATGTTCCAAGAAGTGGCTTATTTGAACTCCATCAGTGTATAGATATAGAAACAGATATAGATATCAGTGGTAAACTTGCTTTGGGTTCAGGGGCTTCACGGAGTTTGGAGACTTATTCCCCAGAAGCTGTGCTTGGTGTCAGGTCTAAGCCTTGGAATATGTTACAAATAACTACCGGTAAGTATCTGAACACATCCAGAGTGCTTTCCCCCATAACCAGCCTGGAATGTGATCAGAGCAGGGACACAACATCATACAAGCCTTAAGATATATATTTAATATTCTTATAAATGAGTAACACTTCTGAAAGTATCATATGTATGTTTTTTTTATTCTTTTAACCCCCCAATTGCCCCTCCTCTTCCATACTGCCTTTAACAGTTCCTAATTTAGAGGGCAAACATATAATACCCACTTTCAGGCTGAAATGGTACAGTCGCTAGAAGGATGATACCACACACTTCAAATCTGGTAAATCAGCAACAATATCCAAAATTCAACAGCTTGTCATTTTTAGTGTTTACTAAATCTTTGGTCTTTTGGGGGGGAGGGGGAGTTTCATCCTTGGACAATCAGCAAACAATTCAAGCAAAAGCAAACTTAAGTTAAATGATGTCGTTTTCTTTACATAAAATAGTTGAGAGTCAAGGTAAATAGACTTGGGTCCATATAGATTGAATATTTCAGAATGTGACTTGCTAGGTGTGTATTTGCCTTGGGGAGGGGGACAAAGTTCCAGGTAAACTGGTGTCAATACTTGGTTTCAAAGTTCATGTCTACCTTTTCAGGAAGGGAACAGCAAGTACTTTTGACAACAAATGTAGTGTTCAACATACTGAAATACTAAGCTTTAACAACCTCTACCATCCACAAGTCAAAATGGTTTTATTCGAGTTGATTATTCCATACCAACAGCAGCTTGGCTCCATTATCTTTTTTTTTTAAGTGCCAAAATCAATAATGGCACTTTTAACTTGTCAAGTACTTTATAAGCTTTACTGCGTTCACCTTCACAACAATCACATGTGATTTAACAGATGGGAAATTGTGGGTCTAAGAGTAAAGTTATGACAGAGGTAGAAAAAAATAGGAAACTACCTTATAATGAATCAGACCATTGATCCATCTGTCCCATTGTTGTTTACAGTGACTGGCAGCAGCAATTTAGGATTTCAGACTGGGGTCTCTCCTAGACTACTTGGAAATGCCAAGGATTGAACCTGGGAGCTTCTGCATGCAAAGCAGATACTCTACCACTGAACAAAGGCCTATCCATAGATGAGATATATGATTCTGTGGGATTTATAATTCTGTATTACCAAGGTAGGAAATGAGTCAATATCTTGGTCAGTTGTGACATTTTTTGGTAAGCTTGCATCTCCTGCTATCAGTTGCATTCCTATACTAATTAAGTTCTATCCTTGAAAGCCATTGCACACAATCATGCAAGTATTAAATTAGTTGTGTGAAATAGAATTTAAATGGCCTTGTTGAAATAGAGAGTGAGCCTTTTACTGCTATTGCAAAATAACGATCAACAGTTCATAGAATGGATTCAGGTGGGTGCTTACATTTTGATGCATCTTCTAAGTTCGTGTTGGCATCATCAATTCCTTTCTGTATCTCATCCAGCCAAAGGACTGAAGAATCATCATGAAATTCCTGGAGAAGGGAGAAAAGGGCACTAAAAATAGTTTCTTGGATCTTAATATGTCCAATGAAAAACCATGTTTACTAAACCTTTACAAAATATTGCGACAAGGTATGGGTTTGATAGTTCTGAAAGCTATGATGCCAGATGGGATGAAATGCAAGGATAACCAAAGTTTTGTTTTGTTTTCCTGGGCGTACACACACTTAATATATCTTATTTTCAACATCATTATCCCATTTACTCTGCTGAGATAGCAGCGCAGTATGTGTGCTCTTTGCTTGTGATGCATTGTAGTCAGGATAATATCAGGTGGTACAGGAGAGTTTGCAGTGTTAAATACTTGGTTCTTGAAACTGGGAATGGAAGATCAGCTTCACATTTTCTAATTCTATTGCTAGACTGGAAACTTCACAAACTCTGGGTTGTTTGGTATGTTAATAATGTTCATTAACAGAGATGTGGGTTTAAAGTTTATTCCCAGAGAAAAACATTGAATGTATTAGACTTGCACAGGAAGATGACTCAGTGCCCATGAAAGAAAGCTGGCTTGCAATCTCAAGATCTTTGCAATATGAAGGATGTGTGCGTGCAGACAAGTAAAAAGCCACATCATCCAACTATACCACTATGAACTTTATAACACACACACACACACACACACACACAAATTCAGCTTAGGGTTTAAAATACAATTAGATTCCTATTGCATTTGGAAAATGAGGTTAACACAGTTTTTTAAAGCTAGATAACTTCTTGCATTTACATAAAACAAAGCTCATTTCACCAAAATTTGGCTTCAGGAATTTGGTAAAAACTCACCACTGACATACAGGTCTGTCACCATCAAGTCTACTTGGGTCTTCAGAGGCTTATGTACAACTGAACTGGTAGTACTCATGGTGATTTAAATTATTATTATGATGCCTTAATTTGATATGTAAACCAGGCCATAGTTTATCAATAAACCAAATTATTTGTTTCAGCTAAAGTCTTGAATCTGTGGTCTTTTATCACTGGTTATGCTTTATTCCCAGGCCTACTGGGTTGCTAAAATGCAAATTCAAGCCCAGATTAGTCCAGCAAGTTAACACCAAGTTTCCCTCCTCTTAAATAATTGTTTTGGAAGTCCTAGAGATCGAACACCCCATTCTTCTCTCTACTTATGGTAGTTCAAGAGTTAACTTCACTCATGTTAAATGAAACTAATCTCTGTGTCAGCTCAAAGCTTAAGCAGCTTTGCCTGTTTCCACATTCTGGTGTGTCACGCCCTTCTCCAAAGAACAAAACAGCAAGTTCCCTCAAAATTGCTAGTACATACAGGATGAGTTCAGTTCACAGATCTGACGCTCTAAGCATTTCTTCACTATCAGAAGGATTAAGCAGCAACGGACAAGCTAAAATGCATATTTTTAAAAACTGAGTTTTGATCACTGCTACAATGACAACTATACTCTTATTAATAAGTGGACTGCTATTCATATCCTCCTGCCTATCCCAGAAAGGTAGGAAGTTCACATTTGTGTTGTGTCTTCGTTCTTTTGATAGAAATTGACCAAGTCAAAGTCATATCTGTATCTATCTTTAAATGGAGTACTAAAATCTCAAATGAGGCAGATTTCTATTTCAGTGACAGTATCTTCATGTGTAAAAAGAAGTACTTAATGCTCAAGAATCCTGATGGGAGAAAATAATATATTTAATGCTTAATTTTCATTAGCAGTACTTGGCTGTAATGTGTCACTGCCTTTGGTAATGTTCCCTATTAAACATAGGCAATAGCAATCCATTGTGGAATCTTAACTTTTCATTATATGTGCTTTGGTTATTTGGTTATATTAATACATTTTCAAATATACAAACAAACCCCTACCCCTTTTGAGGACTTTATAGAATAGCAATCTAATAGCATTCCTAAAACACACTGCTAATAAAAATAACATCTTTCCAAAGTTGTCTGTGTATTAACGTAACTTCTATAGACAATGAAGTTCTGTATATATACAGTGAAAAACAAGTTTAGCATAATATAACAGGGATTAAGAACAAACAAAATACTTGATTACTACTTTATTTTGTCTGTTTCAAGTCTCTTCTCAGTCCTGCCTTCATATCTGAATAATTTCTCTATTGACAGGATGATAAATGAAGGCTGCTTGCACAGTAAATGTTTTATTGGGAACTAGAATCATTTTTTTACTCAGTTATGAGAATCCAGAAAACAGCCCTGCAGTATTTCCTGTGTTGTCTAAGTCTTTAAAGACCTGCTTTATTGTAATTTCCCCAACTTTAAACATACACTGCAGTGTTGGGCTTTTCCAGCCTTGACAGGCAAAGTTCTTCTGAGGCACCTGGTGGGAGCAGCTGTCTGTGAGGGTATGGGTGATGACCCAACTTTCTGCACTGCTTACCCTTCATTTCCTGCTTGTACAGCCCTTACATGTTTCCTATTCACCTAATACAAAGAAAGATGTGACGCGGTTTCACAGTTACTGCAGGAAAGAGAGTGAAACTTGCCTGGCCTCACATTAATTGGCACTCAAGCAGTTTAAGCTTGCAATCCCAAATATTATTTACAAGGGGGAATAACGTATGTTTCTGAGCACAATTCAAAGTGTTGGTGCTGACCTTTAAAGCCCTAAACGGCCTCGGTCCTGTATACCTGAAGGAGCGTCTCCACCCCCATCATTCAGCCCGGACACTGAGATCCAGCGCCGAGGGCCTTCTGTCGGTTCCCTCACTGCGAGAAGCAAAACTACAGGGAACCAGGCAGAGGGCCTTCTCGGTAGTGGCGCCCGCCCTGTGGAACGCCCTCCCATCACAGGTCAAGGAAATAAACAACTACCTGACATTCAGAAAAAACCTGAAGGCAGCCCTTTTTAGGGAAGTTTTTAATGTTTGATATTTTTGTATTTGATTTCTGTTGGAAGCCGCCCAGAGTGGCTGGGGAAATCCAGCCAGATGGGTGGGGTACAAATAATAAATATTATTATTATTATTATTACCTCTGGAATAGTAATTTAACTGTTGGATACAGAGTTAAAATAACAAGCAGACCATGAAAGCTAATTTTGTAGGTGAAGTGTTTTTGTGTGTGTGATACCAATCCTTAGATGGCAAAGAAAGAGTTTTTTTGCTTCCAAAGCTGATTTCTGAGAGCCCTTTTCTTCCCCTAAAATTAGCAACATACTTGTATCATGTATTGCATTTATATACCACTTTTTTTCTCCAGGGAACTTAAGATGATGCAAATGGTTCCCCCCTCTCTTCGTTTAATCCCCACAACAACCCTGTGAGGTAGGTTAGGGCTGAGAGGCAATGACTGGCCCAAGGACATGCTTGTTGGCTGACTGGCAATTTGAGCCCTGGAATCCAGGTCCTAGTCCAACACCCATGGTATATATCATATTCAGGGAAACACTGTTCATTTCCTCCCCACCCCCACCCCACCCCGGTCTTTGAGTATAAATTACTGCAACTATCCATTTTTCTTTTTAACTTTTAGACAGAAAATGTAACAACAGTAGCCTGGAATGTCAAGGTAACAAACTGCACCCCATCAGGACTTTCCACGGCGCTCCACAAGATGCTTATGAAAAAATACCTCATTCTGCCATAGAAGGCGCAACAAGGTCCAATCACAACCAAGAAAACAACTGTTCTGCGAAGAGGTCCCACGTTTCAGTACTGAAAGTACGCAATACCACGTTGGAGTACCTTACCAGCCCTCTGAGTGTAAAGCTGATTCCAGCTCTATACATAACTGTTGTTTTAATAGGAGTGCCAGCAAATGCCTTTGTACTATGGACACTGTTTTTCAGAATCAGGTCAGCCCGGATTGCTATATTCTACACAAACTTAGCCATTTCAGATTTTCTCTTCTGTATCATGCTGCCGTTCAAAATTTCGTATCACCTCAGAGGCAACAACTGGATATTTGGAGAACCAATGTGTCGAATCATGACTGCCATATTCTATGGCAATATGTATTGTTCCACGCTCCTCCTCACCTGCATCAGTATCAGCCGTTATGTGGCCATCGTTTATCCATTTACTTACAGGGCTCTGCCCAAGCAGCCCTTAGCAACAGTAGCATGTGGGGCAATATGGACAGTCGTTTTCTTATACATGCTACCTCTGATCATAGCAAAGCAAAGCTATAATCTGGATCAGCTAAATATCTTTACCTGCCACGATGTCAGCAATACCTGTGAAACTCCATCATCCTTCCAATACTATTACTTCGTCTCGCTGGCAGTATTTGGATTTGTGATTCCATTCTGTATTGTTATTTTTTGTTATGTTTCAATTATCCGAACACTCAAATCTTATGATCATAAGTGGCTGTGGTACATCAAAATCAGTCTTCTCATCCTCAGCATTTTTGCTGTCTGCTACACACCCAGCAATGTCATACTGATCGTTCATCATGTGAATTACCACCGTAATTCGGCAGACAATTTGTATTTCTTTTACCTTATTGCTCTATGTCTAAGCAGTCTGAACAGTTGCCTCGATCCATTCCTTTACTTCATGATGTCCAAAACCAAAGATAACACCAGTGTTTCTCTCACCATGGTTAAAATACCCCGGGATCAAAAGACGTGACACACTTCTGCTGTGATACTTGATGAAGTTGTATATACATCATTTGTTCATAAATTTACTATTTAAGATATCTATTTTTATAATGGCAAAACTGAATAAATTCGAACTACTTACATATGTATTTTAGGGTTGCAAGGTTTAACTGGTATCGCTGAGGACAAAGTTTAACTGATGGGGATATACATTAAAGACACACATCTGTTTACTTTTTTAACCTATTTTTGGTTCTATTACATTACCATAATTGGGAATGAAAAAGATCAATAGGCTTTTCCTCTAGCAATGAGCACTAATTTAAATGTAAATTACCCGGTACTTTATAGTTCATTCACCAACTCAAAGAGACACCTATATGGTATTATGCCATCTTATTCCAATTTAGCTAATTAAACATTAATCTGCTGGTGTGCAGATTAATCAAAAAAAGTTATTCAACTTGTTGACCACCCCAATGTTTCTCTTTCTAAAACTGAAAAGACTAGCAATGGAACACAAACACATTACTTTTCCTTAATCTCAAAATATGTCTTAATTTACATGCTTAGTTGTGATGCTGCTACTCCCCTGTGGTCATTTCCTGCACTGCATTGCTAAACCTGAACCTGAACATTAAATTTATTGCCTAGAATATTATGTTTATATAAAGCAAGTCCCACTGCACTCAGTACAACTTAAATTTTGAATAAATGTTCAGTATTTATTCATTGGCATTTGATATTGGTTCTGTTAGTTTTATAAGGCTAACAACTCACAAATGCGTCTTTTTTGTAATACCAATTTTAATTTTTTTTTAAAAAGCAACTTTAAAAAGCTTGTAAACATGACAATGGATAACAGAGCTGCCCTCTTTTTCCTACATTGGAAAGGTGCTTCAGAACACTATGCAACTAGCAACACTGTTTCTTGCTCAACATTGCAGAGACAGTTTCTTTAGGAAATTCAACTTCTGGCTAAATAATAACCTACACAAACAGAACAAAACTCTGTTTAAATTAAGTCTACACATACTTAATATTCTAGGAATTGGTTAGAATATTACATGGCAACCAAAGACATTGTGTGTGTGTGTGTGTGTGTGTGTGTGTGTGTGTGTGTGTAAGAGAGTGTTATACAATTCTGAAAAAAACTATATGCAGTTATCCTGTGCTTCAGTCTTACAATGAAGGGTGAATTGTGTTAGATTAGTCTGGTTTGCTGTGAAATATGGAGATGACTTGTGCTTGTGACACAATCACTTCCAAAGGCCCTCTCCCTATGACTGACTGGTAAGCTGTGGACAATGAAGCAAGAAGGGTGGTGGCCAACATGCAAGCAGCAGGAAACTCACTGTCAGCCAGACAGAACATGAATAAGACCATGTTATTTATTAAGCCTAATCTCTTCAAGTGAGGACCATGAAGAATGAACTATTTTCCACCTTCACTGCATCTCGCAGTAGTGCCTGGCAAGTTGTTTTAAGGCCTGCCTGTCACAAGCTAGCCCACCTGGGGATGTGAGGGGAGATCTGAAAGCACAAAAAAGCATCTAAAATTCACTGTTATGGTTGCAACAATTGGAGGGCAGTCTATGAAGGTGGCCCACAGACCAAACTGATTCAGCATTGATGGATGAGTTTCAGATACTGAGGCTCAAAACTTAATTTCTCTTTTCAGCTTATTCAGGTAATGCAAAATAAGTGGATGAAGACCAACAAACTGAGGCTCAATCCATCCAAAATGGAGGTGTCATTAGTTGGTGCCTTATTTTGAACAGGGTTCCACACTGTCTGAATGAACAGGTTTACAGTTTGGTTGCTCCTTGAGCTCTCTCTGCCACTGGGCATGTGTACAATAGGAATTAGAGGAAGCTTTGGCATTTGCAAAATATGAAAGACTTTGGGGTTAAAAACTACCTGGCATTTGAGTGTTTTTGCATTCTTCAGAACATCCTGGTAATGCTGTGCATTTGCTTCTTTCACACCATGAAGTTTTGCTGTAGGGAGTAGCAGTGCTTCTACTGTTTTTGTAGGATCTCCCTGATCAATTGCTTCATTAATGTGTCCAATTGCTACAATCCCTACACAAGAACAAATGAAAAGTGTACAAAGTGTGCACAAAAAAATGCAACAACTAAGATCATACAACAGGATTTGGCTTTTAACATGATTTTCTGAAAACCCTTATGTTGAAAAAAGCAACTGGCAACTAGCTGAGCATGCTGAAGCAGCTTTCCCTATGCTACTGGGTAGCAGTATAGGAGTAGAGGTGGGTAGTCTACATTGAGGAAGGCCAGTTAGATCCCCCTGCTTCTCCATACATTCACAGAGCATTCTATTAACCATCTGACTTCTGCAACTTGGTAATGGCCTTGGTATCAGACAAGGCACACTGAGGCTGCACAGAGGCATTGGATACCACTGTAGTTCATATTGCCACTGGTCAGCATAGATGTTCAAGGCCTTTGTAAAGGCAAAGTATAGGCTGTTGTTGGTTAAGAGAAAGAGACCTATTAAATCCCACTGGAAGTGCTCCTAGTCTGGTACAATTTCTTTTTGGGTATATGAAAGTCATGCTTCTCTCTAATGTCATGCAATCTGTCTGCTCCTTGCAGACTGCAGCTATCCAAGAGGCTTGGGAGGAGGGGTGGAGATAGAAGTTTCTGATTTCAGTAGTTAATGTGAGTTACTTTGAAAGCCTTAAACTGTAAAATCTCTAACATGCAACTCGAATGAATGAATGAATGAATGAATAAATAAATGTCATTCAAGAAAGAGATGATTTATAGATAACCACTACTAAACTTCACTGGATTAAATTTGTAGACCAAACCTAGAGGGAACAACAAAACACTTACTGTCATTTTCCTCTTGAATCTGTGAATTAACCATATCAATAGCATTCTGAATATCATTCCAGCTTAAATATTCTTGTCCTTGAGATGACGCTTCTAATTTAATAGACATCAGGGTATCAGCATAACTGTAGGAAGAGAATTAAAATCTTATCACAATATGCAATTGAAATCTTATGCATTGTAGGAGTTGTTCTGGGCCTAATGCTATATATACTTTACTATAGTTAAAAGGAGACTACTGTAGCTGAATACATAGTTTTACATACCTATCTACAGGTGGAAGCATGCAGAACATGCACCTCCCCTCACACATACATGCAGCAGTTTGCAATCAGCTAGCATTCCTGTAATTTCCTACCCAGTAAGCATTCAGTAATATGAACGAATGGAAGCTTTTACCGCTGCAAATTCTCTTCTTCCAGGTTATTAAAGCCAACACATGGGTTGCTGAGATGAATCTTTGCTGCCGCTATGTCCTTGCTTTCCAAAGCCTGGTTTAGCAGCACCACTGCTGATAGCATTTCAACAGCAATAGATAGTTCATCATGAGCCAAGTATTTCTGAAAAGAATATATTCTGATCAGCAGAGAAATAAAGCAGCTAGCAACAAGTTAAAAAGGATCTATAGCTTAAATTCAGTTTTTTAAGGTTAGAAAAGTCTAATCTTAAGTAACTGTTGAAGGGAGGATTATTAACTAGCACATGACCTCATTGTAACTCAGTCACATTAAGTCATGGGAGAACTTTATTGACAACACTAAGGAAAACCAATGCTTTGTCAACCATACTCCATACACTATTGCTTTCTTTTTCTTCTTTGCTTTTGCCATTTTCTCCGTCCGTTCTTCCCCCTCTTCTACTTCCCTTTTCCTATTAAGATATTAAAGTATGCAATCAACTGATTCCGTCTTACCGCAGCATTCTGTTGCTGAAGGTTGAAGAGTTCAGTCTGATAGACATTAGCAGCAGATGGGTAAACATCACACAACTGACCCTCAGGTTTCATTAGAGCAGCAATTGTCTTACTGGGGTCACAGTTACGAATTGCAGCGTTGATACTATCAACTGCTATAAGTTCTAGGGGCAAGAGGAAAAACGACATCAGAAGTCCCCACACATCTGCTTAGTTTAATACTGTGTACCTTATATTCCTAGTGATACCAATGTCCAAGAAAGCCTGCTCAGACCAGTTTTGCAACTCAAGGGGAACTTAACTCCAGACCACGAGTAGAAATGTCAAGTTACTAAGGAGAAAAAACCTGCAAAGAAAGTGTGCTCAGAATAGTGCAAATGTTTAATTTATGCTTGGTATTTAATTTACATGCCTTGTTTGAATTACTTTTGGGGTTTTTTTTGGGGGGGTTAATTTTTAAAAAATTACAGAGACTGGTAAAAGCACAGCAGTTTGAGTGAATGGGCAGATATGATTACAAAGCAAGTGGAGAAGTGCCAACACTGAACCCAGACATATTTCTTTCCACCTTTCTTTCAAATGAAAGAAAATAAAATCTTATTATGATTTTGCCAGGTATTAAGTCCAGACTAGAAATCCCTGATACTACAAAACTGTTCAGATGCACCTATGTACACGTGCCTGTTGTTGAAAGAAAATGGAAAGCATTTTCTCATCTAGAGGCTGAGGTTCTACTTGTGTACAGGCTTTCCCATGCACACAAGGATGGGCTGGAACAGGGCTCCTGCCCTTAAGTCTAATGGACAGCAGTAAGTCTAATACTGCAATGAAGTACATGACATATGCACGTCTTTTCAGTGGTGTGTTCCCAACTCTTAAATATCTTCCCAAGAAGGTACAATTGATGTCAACAGGACATGGTTTTCGGGAGCAGACAGCATTTTTATTTTCTCAGACATTATTAAAGGGTTGTGTAAAAGGTTTTGAATTATTTTGGGGGGTGGGAGAACCCATCTTATCAAGACGTTCATGCTGTTGGCAAGATATCTGGGTTCGCTGTTAACTTCGCCAAATCTGAGCTGTTGTGTATGTATACCTTGCCAAACTTGCAGCTGAACTGGCACAAAATGACTGGCCTGGAACTCTGTAATGCCTATTGTAAATACCTGGAAGTGAATATACCCAAGAATCTATCTTGGGTATATAATAATAATAATTGAACTTTACTACCTTGATAAAAGATTTAACAACTAAGCTCAAGAATTGGTCAAAACTAACATTCTTATAGTTGTACCAAGAACAAACTTAGTTGGTCTCTACTGGAATGAATTTTTTATTTTATTTTGTTTATTCTTATAGTTGGGCAGAGTTTCTGTAACAAGTATGGTGATATTACTGCGCCTTCTTTACTTATTCAGAATTTTACTTATTCAAAGCATACCCATCTCTTTCATGTTAATAATCTTCTAAATTGTATTCATGCAAACAAGAGGCATTGGCTACCTGAAGAAAGAAGGGGGTATAGTGATAACTAACCTAAAATGGTATAAAGACTCTGCTCACTTACACAATATCTTTTTGATTTTACAAGGCTCAGAAAAGGTCCCATAGATAACAATGGAGGATGATAGAGGTCAAGACTTTATGAGTTCACTCCCTTATCAAAATGGACAACAAGGCACTAGAAGACATCATGTGCCCAGTTAGATTATATAGAATTATAGCCTGTATTCAATTAATAGAATAATTACCTTTTGAATAAACACTTTATGAAGAATGCAAGTACTCCACATAGTGAAGCAATACACTTTTTAAAATTGCCCAAGTTGGAAGAAACCCCAAACAGAGATCCCTATACATATCCCAAATGAAATAAAAAAAATGCACTGCCCCATTTTCTGTGAATGCATAGCAAGCAAAGGACGATTAGTCTGTTGGATTAAAATGAAATGATACAGAGCAAAAAGAAGACTTAAGCGACAGAAAGCATGAGATGAAAGTGAATTTCAAGCTTAATACTCCCAAAGATGAAGAATTCTAAAACTTCAGGAATACAAGAAAAGCAACAGATAGAAATACACCTGCAAATTTAGAACCCCCTTAACTTAAGAGCAAATTGTGAGTGTGTGAGGTTTTAAAATTCTTGTTTGTGCATACAAAATATGTGAGCAAATTCCATTCAGAAGACCAGACGGTGTACTTAATACATTGACTGAATAACTGTGACAAGAGTAGGAATGCCATCTTAGAAGAGAATATTAATGACTCAGTAATGCTGACACCTCCAAAAAAAAGTGACAAAATAAACCTTTAAGAAACCACGATTCTAGTAATTGCCGTAGTTGTCCAGCCTTAAGGTTAACCACGTGATGAAGATACAAGAGAAAATTAAGAACAATTTACTCACTAAATTTACGAAAGTCTGCTTCCTCATTGGCAACACTAACTTCGTTCTGTATCTCACTTTTGTCGAACATAATTGGAACCCCCGCTATCTAACATATATGGGGAAAAAAGATTTTCATTACATATTTCTAAATCAAAAGAAAAATGAGTAATCTGTACTATGACTCATTTTGAACTGCTGTGTGTAGTTTTCTATGGAATGGGAAGTTTTATCTCCTCCAAGTGCTTTCATTAAGCAACAGTTCACAAGTATTTCTTCGAAAAGTCAGCTCTGTGGGCTTCCAAAGACTTGTTGTTTTTTCAAATTAGGATTGGATATTTTTTTCTGTTATAGCTGAAAAAGTATGTGGTGCGTTGCCACTGTGTGTTTCTGTGAGTGTGTGTGTATTTGCAAGCTTCTCTCTGCTATTCATAAGAGAGCCACAGGTAATGTTGAAATCTTATTTTAAAATTAAAGAGGTTAAGGCAAACTTAGGTGTCACACTTAGGTGTTACATTCAGTTACCTGCATCCTCTGCTCTTTAGTGTCAATTAACTGTGCTAGATACCATGAGGAATTTTGCGGCAGAACTTCAAGCAGGCTCAGTGCAGAGTTCGTCAAGCCTGCCATCAGTGCCCCTTCATCTTGCCTGTCAATAGCCTTGTTCACTTGGGTTAAAGCCACGTGAACTGAAAGGAAAACAATGCTTACAGACAGCAGAATATTTTGAACGAGTTTCATTCTCAAAGCCCTCTCTCACACCA
This sequence comes from Lacerta agilis, assembly GCF_009819535.1. Taxonomy (NCBI): domain Eukaryota; kingdom Metazoa; phylum Chordata; class Lepidosauria; order Squamata; family Lacertidae; genus Lacerta; species Lacerta agilis. The sequence continues at coordinate 27,804,302 of NC_046322.1, forward strand.
TTTTCCAATGAAACACACATCAAAGTGTGCCAGACACATTAGAACTAAAACTTTCTTAATTCTAAGGACCCGGGGCTAAAATGCAGCATGTAAGAGGGGGTCAAAATTTACAGTATTTTGCAGCTAGCAGAAGAGAGAGAAAAGCAGATAAAAGTAGCTATGCATCAATTATCAAGCCTGCTGTTATTAAGAATGCAAAGGCCAAGGAAGAGTATCCTCACTCAAGTTTGTAATAAAATAGCAAGCCGCGTTCCAGAGAATTGCATATTACTGCAGATAAACTAATATATGTAAGGTTTAAGAATTAAAGTAACTGTGAAATTAAATTAAATATTCTGATATTTCCCACTGGAATTAAAGCCAAATACACAAATCTTAAAGTTTTGGGACTCCGGGAAGATTACTCACTGTTGACCTTATTGATGTTTCCCTGTATCTCAGCTTGTGTTAGCAACTCTTCATATACATCTCTTTCCTCCTCCAAAATTGAGCCATTCTGAAAGCAACAATACCGTTACTGAACAAAGGACAATGTCCACTCCTGATTTCAAGGTGGGTGGTGTTTGTGTAAACACACAGAAATTTCACTACGGAAAGCAAATTTCAGTGCGGGTGGGGGGACTTGTAAGGGCCATTATTGATACAAAATGAAACTGTGCAAAAGCAGCTAAATTAGAAATCCCTCTTTAAAATATAGCAATACCACCAACATGAGAAACATGAGTATGCCTTTACTTTCTAACAATTTACAAGCTTTAGACCAATTGTTTATAAACAGTAGTAACTCAGAACGTGAGTAGGAATTGTATGAGGGTTGAACAAAGACCTAAGGAGGAAGAATGCATCACCCCAAACTTGGCACAACTGTTTCTTTTTTTAAATTCCAGCCTCTAGATGCTCAAATAAACTGAAGGAGAAACATGAGTCACAGTCCAGCTCCCTTGCCAGAACCAAGAATTCTATTCCAAAATCATCCATGTCTAATTACTTCCTAATGACTTGGATATGACCTCAAAAGGTCGCTCAACCATTCCTCCTCTTGCATTCTCAATGTTTATTAACCTTCACTTGTTAGGAATTTCGATGGCATTATTGTCACAAGATGACATGAATTTAAGAGGAGCACTGCATGAACAAATGCTTTGCTAGTAACAAGCCAATTTGTCACTGCAAGGTTTTACAAGCCTGAAGTTTTAGTACTGTCATATAAATGCATTAAGGGTATTTTAACTGTTCCGTAGTAACTCACATTCCATTGAAACAAGTATAATAAAACTCTGCATTCTAAGTGGTTTATATATTGGTTTTTGGAACTAGAACATTTTGACACAAATTCTAAAATGCTGTTCTGTCAATCATGGAGGGTCCAAATAAATATTGTATTTCCTAGATTGTCATGAGCAGATGTAACATACACAACTCATTATTACATGGCCGTGAGTAACTTCAGGGTATCTGCCATTGTGTGCTATTTGGTTTGATTTATGGAGTATTGGTGCTGAATAATGCACCATGCTATTTTATGTAAATAAAATTAACTCAAATTGAATTTATACCCAGTTTTAAAAGAGTATTGGAATATTCCATTAGAGTACCTTCAGTCTTGCATTCTCTTCTTTTCTCTTTTTAGCTTCTGATAGCTCCTTCTGATACGCATGGGCAAGATTATCGTCCACGTTAACTAACATAGCATTGGGATTTTTCAGTGTTTTGATAGTTTGATCTGCTACTCCTTTCTCAATGGCTTCATTAATTGCAATTACTGCAGCATGCACTGAAAAGAATAAGAGTCCAGCATTTAAAAATAAATTTGAGTTTGCCTAATCTTCAAGAATCTCCAATGCTTTTAACCCAAGGGCACATCTGGAAATCTAAGAAATTGACATGGCATCACAAAATATCCATTTCATCAGAGCAAAACTGGTGATACTGAGAAGACCCCTTGCAGGCAATTATAGGCACAACACCCACCCACCCCCCAAAAGAGCTAGCAAACCAGATAGCTTCTGCCAAATAACCTCACTTAAAAATAAATAAATAAAGATTATTAGGGGCATGGAGCCATAGAGCACTGTAGCGTCCAAGCGTTTCAACTTGCATTTGTATGTTGCTGCTCACACCAGAAAGAGCGCAGGGGGATATTTTCACCCCTGCATATTACCTGTTTGGTTTCCCCATACCTGAAACCACCTCCCCAACTCCTATTCATGAAGCTGTCATCTGCAAATGCACACACAAAGGCTGTCGCAATGTACACACCTCACTTTAAATGTGAAGTTTTCAAAACAGCTGGAAGCTGGTTTGAGGGAAAACAAATAATACAGCAGTATTTCTCAAGATACTACAGGACAGATATGGGTTATGGCTAACGTCATCTGCACACAGCTTCAAAGACTGCACTGAATGATAACATGTACACACAGCTTAAGTCTACTTTGGATTCTGGCCAAACTACAATCCTACACTTATCTACTCAGGAGTATATCTAATTATATATAGGACTGCCGTCTCATTGTACAAGAATCTACTAAATAGTCAAAGCAAAGGTACAGTTCTCTAGATGCTGTTTTTCAGCTTCCATAAGGTCTAGGCAGCATAGACAACTGGTCAGGGATGATGAGATTTGTATGCCAGCTATGTATTTGCTATGTATCTAAACTCTTACATGGGTAGTTTGTTTTTAATCACAAACTGACAGTGTGGGGCCCAGTGAACTGGATTATGCTCCTAACCCCCCCTCCCTCTGTGTGTGTTTACCCTTACCTCCTGCAATTCTCTTGATCCAAATCAGAGAGCCTTAATTTGTGGGGAGGGGGGAACCATTAACCACCCCACCTTGATTCAGATCAGGACAGAGGAGGTCAAGGCTAAAAACCTTTCTATCCCCTGCTAACAACAGGAACAAACTAGACAATGCATTCATTACGTGAAATATGTCTGTGTACTCAATACTGTATTTTTTTCCTTTAAAGTTTAAGGCAGAGGAATTGATTTTAAAATACCTCACACCATAGAATTATTTAAAAAGAGTTTTCTTTACTTTATCTAATTAGTTTCTAAATGATATCTGAAGTTAAAGCAACTTTAAAACATGTTACCATATCTGAGATTATATGTCAGCATGTTCTTATGTAACACTTTGATTAGGGCTCACTTACACGCAGCTTCATCCACTGAAAGCTCACTGGCCAGGATGCCTCCAATTTTACTAAATGACGGCATCTGTATACCATATTTCTCCAATTCCTTCCGCATGTTATTGATTTCTTCCTCTAATTATGAAGGGAGAAAAATGGGAGAAGGCATCAACAAACCAAATTAGGCTTTCTTAGATGATAAAACATACACAATAATAATGCTTGGGGTAGGGTGGGGGCAGTGGCTTTTAACACAATTATGCTTCCAATTCTGCTTGGCCTTTTCCTCCCGCCTGAGAAAAATCACAGGCTGGGAGAAAATAAATAAAAAGGATTTGTTAACCAGCAACTTTTAATAAAGCAGAAGCACATTTTTCACATAGCTACTCTACACCCACTTCAGCATAAAAAACATGGAGAATGCTGGGGGAGTAGAGCATGGGGTTTAAATACAATAAAATATTTTCAAAGAATAAAGTACCTGTAAAGTCTACTTTCCCCAGCAAATCTTGGATCTGTGGAGCAACTCCTAGTTTAAACAGGTAAAGGCTGCAAAAGAAAAAGGGAAATTATGTGTTATATCACAAGACATTTATTTATTTAGGGTTGACACATGTCTGGAATTTCCTGGACATGTCCAGGATTCAAATGGCTAAATTAGCATCCGGGATGGAATTTTGAAAAATCAGCAAAATGTACGGGTTTTTGACAACAGAACCAGAAAGTGTGTGTTTGAGTATCATAACTTTGAGGCTTATTTCCCCCCCAAAAAAACTCAACAACAAAGCTATGGATTTTTACTTCTTGAAATATGGCAACCCTAATTTATTTCATAAAATTTATATACTGATTGCTTGTAAGAAAATAAATATTATTATGAGCGTTATTATTACTATTAGGATTTGATGAAGTACATTCAGCCTATAAAAGTTCATTCCACGATGTATTTGTTGGTCGATAACACGCCACAGGACTCTCTGTTGCTTCTGTTACAACAGGCATGACTATTCTCCTTTGTAATAAATGTAACCTGTTTTCCTCTGAAAACAGTATTTTAAGTAACACTGTTGCCAGCTTTGGGATTCCCATCCTCAAGCAAATACTGAATAAAACAGTAGGTTAGTAATCAAAGAAACACATTTTGGTTTTCCCCAAGAACTTAAATATATGTTTTATTTTTTAATAAGAAAAGGGTCCTTACATATTTCCACCTTTAAAATCAACTTATTTGTCATTAAATACTCAAATGTTCTTAAGTATCTGAAAGGAAGTAAAAAAAAATACACAAAGACAATCCTAGAACCCCTATTTTTGTTTCAGCGTTGTTTGAAATGTCTGTATTAATACCATTCTAAAATGTGTATAGTGAAACCATCTGGACAACAGCTGAACAAATTCACATCTTTATTCATGTCTTCCTGCCATGTGAAATTAACAACTGTTAAGGATTTGGGGAATTTTTTAAGATTACACAAGGGACTAATCAAAGTTGTTATTAGAAGTCATAGTCAAAGCAGCTCAAACCTATTTAGACAGTATAATCAGTGGTCTGGGCACTTTTTAGATCTAAAAAGAATGGCGAGATCCCACTTGGGGAAGCTTAACATTTCAAAATTTGGGCTAGCATGATTCAGCAAAGAGAAGGCAAAAATTAAAAGACTGTGAGCTAATATAGTCTCACACACTGAACCTGGTTTAGACTTTAGGTGCTAGATGTCAGAGAGGCAACAAGGGAAAAGGCTAGAAGTTTGCAAAACTTGACATTTTAACAAATGGCTTGAAAATATGTTATAATAATAAAGTCCCCCCCCCCCACAAGGGTGAGAGTTCCCAGCTTAGATAGCAACCAAGAAGAACTGATCTCAGACCTAAAGAATTAGTAGCTAGTGGTATAGGCAAGTTTCCTAAGCTTCACTGGCTGCTTCTGACACCAAATACCCATCTTACCCTACTTGTTTTAGATTTTTTTAAAAGCAGCATTAGGCCTTCAATAACTATTTCCCTTTATTAGATGCTGTTCAAGATTTCTGTGAAAAACTCCATTTAAACTTCCTAGGATTAAGAAGAAGCCTACAAACTGTTTTCAAGTTGGCACCAATGCAATGTTTCATTGACACAATTAGTCACTGATACACCAATTATGATACCTTGACATGACAACTACAATTTCTATGGAGTGGCATATTCCCCACTGCCCAGAGATCATTTGTGAGAATACTGTTTACCACTAGATGGCAATAGAATTTTGTTTTTAAGTTTGCAAGTACTGGTAACATGTTCATCTTAATATTACTACAAATGCTTTGAGGTTATAATGACTACACCAAGAAACTGTATTTAACATGCTCCTTTCCTCGGTGTTTAATATGAGAAGTTATTCACATGGATTGCTGTATTTGATGTTGTGCTAACAAGCATTTTTAAACACCTGTACCTGAGCTGAGAATTTTAAGCACACAGCCAAAATTGGTATGGGCAAAAACTGCTTAAAAAACAAATATTAACTGTGAAGCCATAGAAAGAAGAATTCACATTAAATCTAATTACAAGTTAAGAATATGGAACAAAGAACTATTAGAAGGCATTTAGATTTTAAGGGAAAATTTATTACAGTGTACAGGGTACTGTATACAGGTGAAAGGAAGACTGAAATATCGTAGTTACTCAAGTCTAATGTGCCATCGAATGTAATGCGCACCCATTTTTTGCAGCATAATTTGGCAAAAAAGGTGCATATTAGACTCCAGTAAATACGGTATGCTTTCAGCAAACAACTCAATACTAATTATGAAAGGTGTTCAACATTATATATGACAAAGTAATTACAGTACTTAAAATCCACAGACAAACAAGCTATCAACAGAAGACAGAAAAGTTAAATATGACATCTTCTTCTAAAGATTTTCACTGACCAGCAAGAGGCAGATTTAGAGAAGTGCAACTGGTTACTGAGCTGAGAGGAGCCACAGGGGCCACTGCAACAACGCCAAACAATGGAAGGCAAGAGGTGGGGGGGCACATTTTGGTGTCGCACAAAACGCCGCTGAAATTTTAAAGCCCCAAATCAGACACTGAAACCAGAGCAGTGGGTGGCAGTCAAGATAGGAGCTTCCTGTTGAGTTTCACATCATATGACGTTATGATTAAATAGTAGCATCAGATGTTCAAATCTGAATGCAGGTCCCTCTTTTATTCACTGTGGGACAGTAGCATAATGCAATAATACAATGGGGAATATCCAGTGCTGTGTGTCTCTGAGTGGGATGGACTTCTCACAAGTGGAATGGGCCTGCAGTTCACCATATGCTCTCCCCGTCTGCTCCAGAGGTTGGGAGGGGACGAATGCAGACAACTGCAGTGAGAAGTCCTGTCGTACAAGTGGAAGTCTGCTTGCATAGTACTGTATTAAGATATTGCCCAGTATTTCTGCTGTTGGCAAGGAAACCAGATCTGGAAGAAACTGGGGCCCTGTTCACATTTGCGTATTCATCTCTTTGTAAGTGCAACAGCAAGTGACGCCTCACATGTGCAACAAGCAACGACAACACTGAAGAGTTTTCACATGATTTCAAAAGACAATTATCTTCCTGAGGAGAAAGTCCATTCATTCAACTGACATTCAGCTATCTACACAACTGCATAAACTGCACATTAAACAAACTGAACCTAAGCACGTGTACCTGGGACTGGGTGCCTTTGATATTTAAACGTCTTTCTTCCAAGTATTAGGATAGCATCATAAAGCTAAACCACATTTTCTGTTGCACTTGATGGCTCAGATTGCATCCTAAACAATGCACGTCTAATTAGGCGAGGTTAAAACCCAAAAGGCCATAATACTGCACAACAGAGTTAATATATACATAATATATGGGATATACACTGCTGAATGCGAAAGGCTCTGTGCACATGTTTATTATAGCAGTCAAACCATTGATTAAGCCATCTTCAGTACTCCAGCAGATATAAACATCTGAAAGCTTTGCTCTGTTCAGTATTCAGCAGAACATCTGAACAATTGTGACATCATTGGAATGGAACTCAGCAAACCATTCCTTCATAAGCTACTTAACATTAAGAGTCCCATGTGTGACCACTTCAGGAAACAGTTTCAAACTCGAATCTAAACACACTAACAACATCACTTTAGGATAGTATCACCCTCACAGCCTGTATATATATATATATATATAATACTCATTTGGCATTATAAAAAAGGTCCTTCATTTAAGAAACATTTAGAAATATTTCTTATTTGTTTATTGTGTGCAGCACAATGGCTTACATGAGTAAGCAAGACAATGAACAAAAACTAGAAAACATTTAGAGTCCATCCAAATTCGAATTTAAGAGTGCTTTTCAAGAAAATGGGTTCACTATTTACTTTTCTCTTTTAAATCAGGTCATTAAAATAATGTACCCCCAAGCCACCTTTATAATTCTGAAATTGTAAAATAAAAATAAAAATGGGGAGGCTTCCATAATAGTGAGCTAAGAGTGAAAATATGAAGATTAACATTCTGCTTGAGAAGCGGACGCTAGAGGCATTACTGGAGAAAATTAGAAAAAGTTACAATTAGGTTTTTGAGTTTCTAAAGGCTGGACACCACTTGCTTTCCAATATTTGTGGTCTGTAAATAATGATCACACAGAGATACTTCCTAACACAAGAACGTAAGGAGAGCATTGAAGGATCAGGCTAATGGCCCATCTAGTCAAGCATTCTGTTCTCATAGTGCCCTCCCAGAGGCCTGTGGGAAAGCTGAAAGCAGGACAACTTGTACCTCTTGCAGTTTCCAGCAACTGGTATTCAGAAGCATTACTGCCTCTGACCATGGAGACAGACCATAGCCGTCATGGCTCATAGCCATTAATAGCCTTATAAAAGCAGCAAAGTGATTTTCTGTTGAGACACCCTGACTGAACAACCCTATTCTGCGGAATGTTAACTGCACAGATTAGGTATTATGCCTAAAGACAATACAGTCTCTCAGATTAGGGATGGAGAAGTGGATCCACTTAGCAGGCCAGAATCTTAACTCCTCTGTCCCCTTATAGGCAGGCAGGTGGGTGGGGCTCCTCACCCGTCACCCGACATGACAATGATGTCAGGTGACCAATTTGTCTTTGAAATCAAACCACATGGGCAAAGACATAGTGCTTTGGTAGCACAGATAATCAGATGAGCTTGCAGAGGCATAAAGCTTTTTAGCTCTGCTGTGTCTTTACCTGTCCTACACTTGACATCCTATGAGATAGGTGGGAGTGACTTGGCCAAGACAGCCTTGCAGGCCAAATGAGGAGACCTGGGGGGGGGGGAGCAGCTAGTTAGGCCTGTGGGTCAGAATTTCCCCATGGCTGCCTTGCAGGATCCATTGCTCTGCCATGCATACAAGGAGATCTGCACAGAATGCTGTTGTGCGCAGGTAAGAAAAGGAATGATGCATGCATTAGCAGAACAGATCTACCAATCTATTTCCACATTCAGAAAACACAATGTGATGTAGAACAGTTCAATAGATTTGTAACCCTGAGCTTGTTACTCAAACATCAATGCTGCAGTGAACATGTTCCCCAACCTATTGTTGTATAAACTGGAGCTGCTCTGAGACCGTTTTAATAAATTATTATTATTATGTTCCCCAACCTAAATAGAACTACTGTACATGGTACTTGCGAAGCTCTCTTCTAAGTGAAAGTATATCTATAGAAACAGGAATGAGGCATTTTTCTGCTTCTGTATCCTGAATGTCTAAGGTAACTAGTTGTATGTGGACTTTAGAGGCTTATTGAAATGACAGTAAATGCACAGTGGCATTAACATTAAACAGGACAATCTATATATATAAAATTATTCAAGCTGCATGTTTGTTTGTTTTCGCCTTTCTCCGTAACCGCTTGACCGATTGGCTTCAAATTTGGACACAACATGCCTTGGCCATATGGAAAAGATCTTAGTTACCTAGATTGTAAAAATACCACACCTTTCCCAGGTAAATCCGTGAATTTGTGCAAAAAAGCACCCTCCAGTGGACGTTAAATAGCACAGCACACAACACCCGTTGCTGATCCCTCCCCCCCGACGTCACTGCCACCATCCAATCAACAAGCATGCCTCCCGCAAAAGGCAGCCCGCACACAAAGATGGAGTTTGGCCTTCATGGCTTTTAGATGCCACCTGCAGCAGCTATAGAGAGAAGCCACGCCATAGCCACGCCACCCGGAAACGTCCCATCTGCCTTTTGGGAGGACGGACGGATCGGTAGGAAAGCTCAGCTGCCCGCTAACACCGACACAGCCTGCTGATAGAAGCGGCAGGTACACAGCGAAGCAACGGCACAGTCAGGCCAGCTGCAAACGTCCCGTCCACCATTTCCAGGTTCGGGCGGCCTAACCTGATACTATACAAACAAATATACTGCCCTCCAATACACATCAACAACATCAATCCAAGACATACAAACAATTCAAAAAAAAGGAATAAGAAAATACAACAATACTAATAATGAGTTATACTGTATACACAAAAACAATAACGAGCAAGAAAAGAAAACCAAAACAACCTCAACTTCAACGCAAAGACCTATGGTAAGACATCACTTTCTCTTTTATACTGCATCTTCCTTTCCCATTACACTAAATCAGCCACAGCAATGCGTGGCCGGGTCAGCTAGTGAAGAGTAAGTAGAAAAGACTGCAAACAGTGTCCAAGGTGAAGAGTCTCTCTCTTATTTGTTTTTGTTTTTAATAGAAAAAGGTTAGACATAGCTCAGAGTGGTAATACACGAAAGCTCATACCAAGAACAAACTTAGTTGGTCTCTAAGGTGCTACTGGAAGGAATTTTTTTTATTTTTTATTATGTTTTGACTATGGCAGACCAACATGGCTACCTACCTGTAAGTGCTAATCCTTTTATCTTTTCAAATGCTATTTCTATTTTTCTAATTCAAGAGGGGTAAATTGTTTTTCACACATTCTTTCATGAAAGTGTATTCACAGAAGGTTGTGTACATACATTTCAGAGATTCTTACAAGTTTTACTTCTCTTATGGAATATGCCATCACTTTTCCATGTCTATGTTGCCTTCAAAACATTGAAAAATTCTCAACCTGAAACTATATTACGAAGCAGCCTGCCTTTCCTGGGTTAAAGACTGGTGCCAACTTAAAAACACGGACCTGTTGGATTTGGAAGGGCATGACAACCGCTTTGGTTGGCATGCATACCTTCACTACAGGAAAGCAAGAATCCATAAAGGCTTTACGAATCATATTATCAGGAATGCCTTATTCAGAGTCTGGGAAAGGTATAAAGGGCTGCTAGCGCCAAAAACACCTAAGTGGATCTCCCCAGAAGAGGCCAAGGCACTTAAAAAGAGGAACATGAAAGGGAGTTGGTTAACATATAATTCTTTACTGTTAGAAGAGGATAACCAATTGTCACTTAGGAAGTATGAAGAGGTTAAAGAGCAATTATCAAGCTGGCTGGACTATCACCAATTGCACGAAACTTTCAAGCAGGATAGGAAAAACGGATTTACAAGGGAACCGTCCAAATTTGAAACAGAGATACTAAATAATAATACCAAGATAATATCAAAATTGTACCAAATCCTCCTTGAATGGAAAGTCAAGGAGGAGGAGGTCAAGGAAGTCATGATCAGATGGGCGCAGGATATCGGCCACCCTATTATGTTAGATCAATGGGAAAAACTTTGGAAGGTTACAATGAGGTTCACAGCATGTTATAACATCAAAGAAAATATGCTCAAAATGCAGTACCGATGGTACCTAACTCCATCAAGGCTCTCCAAAATGTACAAAAACCTAGCTAATAATTGTTGGAGATGCGGAGAAAGCAATGGTAATATGTTTCATATGTGGTGGACCTGTAAAAAAATCAAAGTTTTCTGGAATCTAGTATATGAAGAACTTAAAAATTTTTTGGGTTTGACATTTTGTAAAAAACCAGAGGCCTTCCTACTTAGCATCATAGGTAACGAAATCCCAGAGAAACTAAAAGATATTTTTTTATACGCGTCCGCGGCTGCGCGAAGTTTGATAGCGCAGAACTGGAAGGGAGAGAACGCGCCGGACATAAAAGAGTGGCAAATTAAATTACAGGAATACGCGGAGATGGCCCATCTGACCAACTCCTTAAGAGGACACAACAGACAAGCCTTTGTGCTAAAATGGGAGAAATATAGAAGGTATCTTCAAAGCATCAACAACGGTATAAAGTCTATGGCGGCCTTTGAGTGACTCTGGAGTTGTAATGGGAGTGTAATATATGATATGGCTAAAAGTAGAAATTGAAATGTTCTGAAATGGAGGTAAAAGATAATATAGCAGTGTTGAGCACATTCATAATGAGGAAAAGACTGTTCATAGGGAAAGGATGGGAAGTTTAACTAAAGAGATTAATTTTTGTATGTTGCTGTTTTTTCTTTCTTTCTTTTCTTTTTTTCCTTCTCTCTTCTCCCCCCCCTTTTTTTTCTCCTTTTCTCTTTTTTTTTAGCTTTCATGTTATTTTATGTTGTTGTTTTTTTTCCTTCTTTCTTTTTCTCTTCTTTCTTTCTTTCCTTCTTCCTTCTTCTTTTTTTTTCCTTTTCTCATTTAGCATGTTTTTGTTAAAGGATAAAAAAAGATAATATGTGTAGTCATATATTTCCATGGTATCTACTATTGGTAGTACTTCTTTTCTATTATGGGGTGTAAGACGAAGCAAGGAAAAAGAGACAACCAAAAAGGGAATACTTTTGATTCTTGTATTTTATTAATTTATATAGTGGAATCTAACCTGTAAATATGTACAAATGGAAAGTACAAATGGAAGGTATGTACAGAATGTTTGAGATATTGGTGGATGTAAGAATTGAAATTCAATAAAGTATTTAATTTTCAAAAAAAAAAAAAAAATTCTCAACATTGTAAACCCAGTAAGGTTTCACTGCAAACTTCTAAAAAGATAGCAAGCATTTTAAAAATGTACAACTTAAAACAAATTGTTAGCATAAATCTGGCTTACCTTAGTGCATGGATGCAATATATCATTCGAGGTATGTTCTTCCTATCATAGACATCTGTGGTTTCTGGATAGAAGATCTAAAGAGAAAAAAGACCCACCCACCCCAAAACATGAAGATTTATTTCAATAACAATATATTTTACATTCAGCCAGTCCCTGACACAGATGAATGAGGAGGAGCAGTGGGAAGCACTAGCCGGGGAACCCCCATAGGAAATCCCAGAAGTTGAAGGCTCAGAGTTCGGGGATTGGTGGTAGGACACTGAGGAGAGGTCAGAGGGGGAAGATTGGGAGGAGATGCTGAATACTGAAGGGACAACAGGGTTTAGTGAGCAGGAGGAACCTGTGACAGGAGGCTGTTAAGACTCTGAGGCTGAAGCAGAGGAGGGAGGTTAAGAAGCTGCTGAAGAATCCAGGGAATCTCCCTCTCCTGCTGTGACAAGCTCCCCTTCCCCCGGACTCTAACAACGCACAGGGTAAACGAGGACAGCAGAACAGAGATGGGCAGACACAGTTTGAGACTGCTTGGGAAACATCCGGAAAAGGAGCCTTAGAAGGTTTGGATGGCAGGGATCTTCAGTCTTCGCAACTGCTCTATATGGGCAAGACCTACTGGGAAGTGTTTCTGACTTGTATGCCTTGAATAAAGAGTTAACTTCATTGACTCTGGTTCTTGCATCTAACTCTAGCCCTGACAAGCCTGAATGTACTAAGGTCCAGTTCAGCATCAATAATAAAAATTCAAAAATAAGTAATGACTTAAGGATTTCTTCTTTGAAATTATGAAAAAGCAGCCTGAAAAGCACCTGTCAGCTATTCATGCATCACACTGGGTGCTTTGCTATATGACCTACCAGTTCTGATATTCTAAGACTTGTGTAAGACTTGTGTAACATTCATTTCATCACAGGCTCTCAATTTGCCCCCAGATGCAAGGCTAAATGAGTACTACTGCATAGCTGTCAACTTTTCCCTTTTCTTGTGAGGAAACCTATTTGGAATAAGGGAATTTCCCTTTAAAAAGGGGGAAATTTGACAGCTATGTACTACTGCCACTCCAAAACCTTGCAGAAACATCAGAAGAAAAAGCACACCTTACATCAGTATGTTTCTTAATGCATCAAACAAAGTATCCTGCGTGGGCCACACAGGGGTGGAGCAGAGATATGAAGCAATAATGTGAGCTGTTGGCAGTACTGTACATTCAGTTGCCTAAGTCTTGAGCCTCTGAGGTCTGAAAAAATACTCCAAAAAGGGGGGGGGGACACAGACAATGGATTTGAAAGGAAGTGGAGAATCAAGCTTTGTAGATGTGCTATAAACACAAATTATGAAATCACAAGTCCTCAGAGCTTGCCTGCTAAGCTTGTGTTGTTAAACTTGAATTGGGAAGTGCTGTTAATTCCCTCTTTAGAGACTTTGGCTTTATCCATTGTTCCCATCCCTAATGCCAGGTCTCCTAAGCTCAAATGAGCTGTTTGACCCAACAGCACCTACTCAAGCCAGCTGGAATGTAAGCGAGCCTCTTCATGTTCTGCATGATACCAGCTGCCTTGGCAGAAGAGGGGGAGCACAAAAATTCCACCTCCTTCACTTAGATGTCCCCCTCCCCGCCCCAGTTTTTCTACAAGTTGATAATTCCCAAAGTGCCAACTTTAGTTTCCCTCTACATTAATTGATCTGCTCCAGGCATATGTCTTTATTTTAGCAAACACTTTAAAATTTGGGCATAACATACAGTCAAGGTTCAAACGCTTACTTTAGGCAGGCCGATGGACTCCATTGCCCTTAACCATTGCACAGTATTATCTGTGTGTCGGAAATGAAGACCTGATTTCTAATGAGAAGAGAAAGAGAAGAGAAAGGATTAATCTGTTATTTCTACTACTCTACAAATGACATCTAGTCCAAGTCTTCCCTGCACATGAAATTTGAAACACTGTCAAAATCAGTGAAAAGGCAATCTATAGAAAGTTGTTATAGGACAGCGTGAGCTACAAATATTTAATCTACTTACTCTAGAGTAATGCTGTTGAACACGAAGTCAAGAGCATTGTTAAAAATTGTTTGAGGGTTGTAGCGTTAATCAAAACAGAATTTCTGACTCTATATTATTTGTTGAAAGAGCAGTATAGAATAGAAAGCTTATTTCTGGCTGGCATTCCCCTAAATTTCTCTTTTTCAACATGTGTACACATGGTAAAAGCCTAATATTCTACAAATATATTTAATAGTTCAGAATGTTGGGTTGTTTTTTTAAAACACATTGTTGTTGTTTAGTTGTTTATTTGTGTCCGACTCTTCGTGACCCCAATGGACCAGAGCACACCAGGCACTCCTGTCTTCCACTGCCTCCCACAGTTTGGTCAGACACATAGATTTACCAAGACCAATTTAGGGTCAGTGGTGCTCAGGTCAGTGTTGTGAAGATAAGTTGCTGCAGCCTTGCCTGGTACTTCTGCCACTATTTCTGCGGAAAGCCTGGGGGAAATCAGGACCCACAGGCATTCTGGGGAAATGAAGATGGCAGCTGCTCACCCCCTCCACATGGTAAGCTCACTCTCTCTACATTGGGGGTGGGAGGAGGAACCAGAGTGCTGGTGGAGGCCACCTTCCTTAGGGCCCCCTCAGATCTGATGCTGTTCTGAGGGGTCATGCTGTTATACTATAATTCTGAGGAAACAGTGACAGACAAAGCAACTGCTGAAGTACTACAAGAAGTACCGGTAAGCATATCGTAAGTATGCCCTTTACCTTATAACGTGCTTGTTCCATATCATAGATCTTCTTGTCAGAAACTAGCTTAGGTGCAAAAAACTTTGCCAATTTAGCAAGGTAAACACCATTCCTTAATCCTTCTTCCAGTTCAGTAGTTGGTGGCAGCTCTTCATTCAGACAGACTTCTATCCACCTGCAAATGTGCAATATAAAGCATTCTAGCTTTAACCAGTAGCTTTAATATGGTAAATATGTTATATTCACGATGCAACTCAACACAACACTAAACCACAAGTATCGTAACCCCAATGTTTAGCCAAGATGCAACTAACTGAGGGTGAATTTTATTTATTTTAATTCTTTGTAAGCAGCATCTTTTTAGTTACAGTTCATTCCTTACAAGGGGAAAAACAAATGTTTATTATAACAGCATCTCATGAATACCAAGTAAACTGATTCTATTAAAAAAACCCTACTAGTGTAGTCATGTAGGTCTATAATAAAAAAAAACTCCAAATTCCACAGCTGGTCAATAAGAACCATCCAAAAAGTTGCAACATTTGGCAAACTTTCAAGTTCTTTTGAACTCCTCCAGTAAAGTTTTATGCAAAGCAGGGTATGGTGGAACAGGGAAACATTTAAACTTACTCCTGGACACTGCATAGTACATGAAAATTGTTTCATAGAGACATATACTCTCCAGAAAACTACTCAGGAAGCTACAAAACAATTAATCATCTTAGACAATTTCCGCCAGAAACAGCGCTGGATGAGATGTTAGGATATATCAACACCTACAAATATAAAAGTCTATTATGCTAGCACAAATGCTATTGCAATGGTTACTCTTTGCCAGTTCAGCCCACAATGTTTATGCTTAATGAATGGATATATTCCAGAGTGTTTAAGTCATAACATTTCATTAATATGGAAAAATACACACACAATAGACATGACAATTTATCTTGCAGAAGAGGAATAGAGAGGGATTAAATATGTCCCGACACCTGTGAAAATGAAATTTTCTTTCTGCGGAACAGTTTTACTTTTTTTTACACACAGCTGTAAAGAAGGCAGATGGAGCAGGACTTTGTGTCCTGCAAACTTAATCATAGCCATTCAAACATGACTGTCACCAGCTCTTAGAATTATATCTACTATAAATATCAGCAACACAGCTCTTCATTTATTACATCATACCCATAATTTGGCAGAACTTATACTGGAGGGTGCTGGTTGACCACCCTTCCAATAAACACTCTAAATACTGTTATCTTTTAATTATTCTGACACTTCAGCATCTCTTAATTCAACATTTAGCCTTATGCCACACACTAGAGTATTAGGAAGGACAGAGAAGGGGAGGAAAGGGGGGGGGAGTCAGACCATTTTGGAAGATAGAATTGTTTTCACTGCTTGCCTGCAAAAAAGAGAACAAATGGTTGCTTTAGAAACATCAGTTTTACCTATGAGGTTCACATTGCTGTAGGGTGGACTGCAAGTGATAGAGTCATATCTACTGCATGGTTCAAGTATATTAAATGCTTCTGTTGTTGTTTAGTTGTTTAGTCGTGTCCAACTTTTCGTGACCCCATGGACCAGAGCACGCCAGGCACTCCTGTCTTCCACTGCCTCCCCCAATTTGGTCAGGCTCATGTTGGTAGCTTCGAGAACACTGTCCAACCATCTCATCCTCTGTCATCCCCTTCTCCTTGTGCCCTCCATCTTTCCCAACCTCAGGGTCTTTTCCAGGGAGTCTTTTCTTCTCTTGAGGTGGCCAAAGTATTGGAGCCTCAGCTTCAGGATCTGTCCTTCCAGTAAGCACTCAGGGCTGACTTTTAAGAATGGATAGGTTTGATCTTCTTGCAGTCCATGGGACTCTCAAGAGTCTCCTCCAGCACCATAATTCAAAAGCATCAATTCTTCGGCGATCAGCCTTCTTTATGGTCCAGCTCTCACTTCCATACATCACTACTGGGAAAACCATAGCTTTCAGACCTTTGTCAGCAAGGTGATGTCTCTGCTTTTTAAGATGCTGTCTAGGTTTGTCATTGCTTTTCTCCCAAGAAGCAGAGATGGGTTCCTCTATCAGAACAAATGGTGGCTTTAGGAACATCAATTTTACCTATAAGGTTCACACTGCTATAGGGTGGACTGCATATCTACTGCATTGTTCAAGTATATTAAATGGTTCTAGTCCCTATCAAAAGCCAAACACACATTTAGGCCAAATAAAATGGGATGCAATTCTTTATGTGCACACGTGCTAACAAGGACAAGCAGAAACTGAACACTACTTTTTCAATTTTAGTAGGAGAAACTAGTGCCTGTCACTCCACCACCACATTCCAGACTAATACCTTAGCTGGCATCAAGCATCAAACTACTTAGCTCTCTTCGGTAATAGTAAAGAAATAATGATAAATAGATGCAAAATTTAAAAATGACAAGTCAAGTCTAGCAAACCACTGTAAATTTGTGGTTCTCTGAAAGTTTGCCCCCAATGCTTGAAGCCTTCCCATGTTAAAGATGGGAGCTTCTCACACAACCTTGTTAAGGGGTTGTGCAAATTTCTTCACTAGTTTTTATTAAAGTTCATTTGGTTGCAGCTTTCTTGACAAGAGCTAAATGCAGTTATTAAAGTGAAGGTGTGCATCAGTTGTATTTAGAAAGCACCTACCATCATGTGAATAGATTTATTGCTCTAATAGTCAGCATTGTCAGAATTTTTTCAGCTGGCACTATGGCTCATTTGTTTAAAATGGATCCATTACACATTTATTACCAAGTAATAGAAATACACTCTTGTCAGATGCCTGGTTCTGTATTTTGCCTTTAAGTCAAGTCACAAATGTCAACATTTCTACAACTACTGCATCTGCAACATGAGCATATGCATAATATCTGCAGAATGCTAAACAGATCCCTTATCTCTATTTGTCTGTAATAGCTTTGCAGCTATCGGTAATCCCATTACAAAAGTAGGTTCAGATGACAAGTGTTGTTTTCCTGTACTTCACATGACCTGTTTCCAAGTGGCTGCTTGATCAACTTTGGAGTCCTCAAATTCCTAATAAGCATTATCTTCAAATACACAGAGACCACAATCTACTTTAAATATGTATAATAAATAAATTCATTTAGATGAAGTTGGGAGCCCCAGTTCCTACTTGAAAACAAGCAAGTAAGCCATTATTCCCAGCAAAATGTTTGCACAGACACCTTTACTTTAGAGAACGTGAGACATATTTGTAGCCATTATAACTGATATATGAGATTTTAATATTCTTGAGACATTATTTTCAACGTTAGAACATAAATTTATTTTTCCAGAGTGGCAGCCACATTTGTTGGTTTTGCTGCAACCGACTAAAAATCCTGTGGTAACCTAAAGGTTAATAAATTGATTATGGAGTAACCTTTCATGGAATACTGTACTACATGGGGCCTTATGCCATAATAAATTTGTTAGTCTTTAAAGTGCCGCATGACTCTTTGTTATAATTAACTTGATCATGAAATGGGAGGCTATTAAGTAGTGGGAGGACATAGCAGATGACACAGAGATTTCTCCAAGTAGTTCTTTATAAGTAAGCTGGAACTGAACTGAACACAAACAGCTCAGCTGGCCTGCTTTTATAGGCAGCCGGCTGGCAGCATTGTAACAACAACAGCCCAGGGTTTCCCACCTAAATTAACTGATGTGGACCTGAGTGAAAACTATATACACAACACCCCTGGTGGCCAGGGTGAGAACTTCAATACATAACAGAGGTATAAGACCACATTTCACACCCTTGTTCCAAACTAAACTCTGCATCCATCAAGACTGTACACACCTTTTCAAAAGGAAAGCTAATGCAATTAAGCGTTTAACTGAAGCTTGCAAGTTACTCAGGGTCACTTCACCCACAATACTTGAGCAGTTCTGTTTGTGCCTCAGATCATAAAGGGTAAGTAAGAGAAGTCCTATTAAAAATGTCAGCCCCAAATTCTCTGGCTCATTCAAATTCTCCAGTGAGCACACAATGCAAAACAAGAAAGTTAGTCTGAGTGCCAAAGGAAATGCAACAGTCATGAAGCAGGAAATCTGAAACCACCGATATCTAGCTAAACCCCAAAACAAGAAATCGGCTTTGGAAGAGATTTAGCAGTTAGCCACATGAGAATCCAAGATGAACCAATTATCTCTAGAGCTGTCTAAAGCCTCAAAGTAGAAGGTGGCGCTCTGGAACCAGGAAGCCAATATTAATCCCCAAGAGCAATTACAATCTGCATAAATTGCAGTATAAACTGTCAATTACAGCCTAATTTACTGCAGGGAACAGACAGGAGGGAGGGGAAGTGAGATAAAAAGTAGGAAATGTGTGCCCATTTCAATTTTCTGTTAGGAAGAAGTGGTTGCGGGGGAAACATTCTACACCTCCCCCCCCCCTCCCCAAGAAAAACCTGTCTGCTGCCATTGTTTTGTAGAGTGATTTCAAGACAGATATGGGATTTTCCAGAAAGCAATTTAGCTGGATTTGGCTATACCAGGCATAGGCAAACTCGGCCCTCCAGGTGTTTTGGGACTACAACTCCCATCATCCCTAGCTAACAGGACCAGAGGTCAGGGATGATGGGAGTTGTAGTCCCAAAATATCTGGAGGGCTGAGTTTGCCTATGCCTGGGGTATACTTAGGGCAAATGAAGCCTAATCAGAGTGAGGGCAATGTATTTTGAATTGGCACACACTTTAATGCTATTTCACATATGCAAATTGTATTTATGATAACCAGCAAACTCCCTTTCAGCTCAGTCTTAATAATCAGAGTTCACTTTTATACTCTTTCTCCCAATAGAAGCAGGGGCTCACTGCACAATTGCCAAGAAAATCCCCACCCACTTCTGCAGCTCCAAGGCTGTGGTCAGTCAGGCACGCCAAATAGTATCAGCGTGTTCGCCACTTCGAGCAAAAATGGGGAAACCTAGCCCTGAATACCACTGAAGCACAATCACATCGTTCTCATAATGTGAATATTATGATCCAATGTCATATAGTTCACACAATCCAATTTACAGTGCAATCAGAACCATGTTTGCTCACAATTACATAGGCTACTATTGAAGTACGTACTATTTTTTACAATGTAGGTACTATTTTTTACAATGGGGCCAATTCTCAGATAAGTGGGGTTAGGATTGCAGCCTTAGGCTTTAGTTTAGTTTAGTAACCAAACAAACTAAAATTGGAGCCAGATTATCTAAACAATTGTCACCTCTCACACGATTGAACCTGGTCACTCAGGTCCTCAATGGAGGGCATGTTCTATGTTCCAGCACCATAAGTGGTGTGGCAGGTGGGCATATAAGAGATAGGGTCTTATCTGTGGTGGTGCCACAGAGGTTGTTAAATCCCCTCTTTACTGGTATTCAAATGCAAACTGGAAAACATTGACATTTCTGCCTGGAATACTCTTTCCTTGCTAGGCTCTGCCACCTGCTGTTTCATCTGCTGTTCTGCATTTGTTCTTTAATTTATTGACATATTCTTAATTAACTAAATATTAGCTGTTGTGGTGGAGGGCAGGTCTCTCATATGAAAGAAAGGCAGGGTGTGGATATTTTAAACTTAAATACTGCTTTCTTCAATTGTACTTTGCAAATAGAGTTCTGCCTGGGACACAATTTTACCATTTCAGGCAAGTCCAATTGTCTTTTAGCAGATGCTTTGCTTATGAACATTCATTGTGACGGGAAATATATCCAAGCAAAAATATCCACAGAATGTGTTTAGTTTTAGAGAAACAAAATATAAATGATTAAATCATCACCCTTGGAATATGTTTATTAAAAAACACACACCAGTGCCTTTATATACAATATTTGGAATTATTTATTAACAACTAGCAATTAAACATCTAGATACATTAAGAGAACTTTCACCAAGAGAGGAACTGGACTGCTGCCAAACTCCAAGGTAAAGTTCAGACCAGCTCTTCCAAAACAGGATGCTGAACTCCGTAAGGAAGCATATGGAGGCATGTTGGAGAAATTGCTGCCACCATGATTCTCCTAGACAGTTAGAAAGTTTACTGAAACTATATAAGCAGACAGTTATAGCTTTAGAGAGGGAAGGTTCATAACCTGCTGGAGGTACCCCAGAGACAAAGAATGAGGGTGGGTGGGTGGATGGGTTGCAAAGTGGAGCAACAAGTCTTCCATAAGGGGAGTGGGATGCAGCATAACTGATAACTGTTCACACAGAGTGGACTGTTGGTGCTGTCAACATTAGTTCACTAGGGAATTTTCATACAGAAAAGAATCCATGCAGAAAGTGCCCCACCTGTACCCTAAGGTGTGATATTGAAAGCAGAGCCCTGCATCTGAATCCCCATTTACAACTGTTCTAAATAGCCTATGGAGCAGCCAAAACCAGATATTCATGTGCATATCCAATATTCCGCAGACACAGGATATTTGCCAAACCTAATCAAATGAGCCTTCACCTAGCATATTTAACCCCTCTGCCTGTTAAAAACATGTTCTGTGAGCTATCAACACAATTATTTCAAGCCAGAAATGTTATTCAGAGTTTTAGCAAATCACATGCGTTGTTCAAATATTTACCTTACTCCAAAAGGTTAAAAATGACTGTACACTTTTGAAGCAGCACAATTGCCTATTTCTTCTTTGTCACGCAGCCAAATCCACCATCTCTTACTTACTAAGAGACCTTCATAAGCAGGATGTAACAGACAATCAAAATGGGTTGCTTCCTTATTCTGTAACAGTTCTGTTTAGATCATGCTTTTTAGGTTCTCACTGAGAAGTAATAAAGTACTTTATTCTTGGATTAAAGACAAAGAACTCAAGAATCATCAAAATATTTTACATTTACTTTAAATCAAGTTTAAATAGAGAAGCAATGAAGAAATATTAACATTTGCAGTTGTAGGCTGCGCTTAGCAAATTAAACTATTGCTCCAATTGCATGCTTTAGTTATCTCCCCACTTGGGCTACTGCAATGCACTCTACGTGGGGCTACCTTTGAAGGTGACCAGGAAACTACAATTAATCCAGAATGCGGCAGCTAGACTAGTGACTGGGAGTGGCTGCTGGGACCACATAACACCCGTCCTGAGAAATCTACATTGGCTTCCAGTACGTTTCAGAGCAGAATTTAAAGTGTTGGTGCTGAGCTTTAAGCCCTAAACGGCCTCGGTCCTATATACCTGAAGGAGTGTCTCCACCCCCATGGTTCAGCCTGGACACTGAGATCCAGCACGAGGGCCTTCTGGTGGTTCCCTCATTGCGAGAAGTGAGGTTACAGGGACCAGACAGAGGGCCTTCTCGGTAGTGGCGCCCGCCCTGTGGAACGCCCTTCCATCAGAGGTCAAGGAAATAAGCAGCTATCCTATTTTTAAAAGACATCTGAAGGCAGCCCTGTTTAGGGAAGTTTTTAATATTTAATGCTGTATTGTTTTTAACACTCGATTGGGAGCCGCCCAGAGTGGCTGGGGAAACTCAGCCAGGTGGGCGGGGTACAAATAATAAATTATTATTATTATTATTATTATTATTATTATTATTATTATTATTATTATTATTATTATTATCCCCAAGTCCAAAACTACTAGTCTGAAGAATCACTTTTCGAAATCAACATTATACACCCTTATTTTGACCTATAATACTCTGGTAGGGGGCTCTCCTCCCAACTATTATTATTTTTAATATTTTCACAAAGCTATCTTATACCATGTTGGGCACAGGAGAACAGAAGGATCATGAGATGCCTTTTCTAATGTTCTGCCAGGCACTTTCCGAACATCTTCCTATATTCCCCCCCCCATCCTTTCCAGGCTGCTTCCCCTGATCTATCCCTGAGAGCATGCACTAGAGTTCCACTTTGACATCAGTAAGGCAAGAGCTATGGAGATTTTTGCGGCCGCAGGCAGGGGC
The DNA here is from genome assembly GCF_009819535.1 of Lacerta agilis. Classification (NCBI taxonomy): domain Eukaryota; kingdom Metazoa; phylum Chordata; class Lepidosauria; order Squamata; family Lacertidae; genus Lacerta; species Lacerta agilis. The sequence goes on from NC_046322.1 coordinate 27,827,131, forward strand.
TTTAAGGGGTAAAATCTTCTTCTTGAAGAGAGAGACCCAAATATGCTTATGGCCTCTGGGATGCTCTCCCTAGCAACGAAGCCTCACAAGTTAAAATAATTTTAAAGAGCAATCAATTTTACATCACACTGCAGATTACGAACAACATTTAATACACAATTTCACAAATCTTCTCTCCTTTCCATGTAACAAAATAACGAATTTTGCTGAAATCAGTGTTAGAAACTAGGATAGAAAAACTAGGAGCCGGATGGCTTCTGGGACCTGGACTGTGGACGCCAAAACAGAATGCCTAGTCGCCATTTGGGGGGGAGGGGTCGCCAACACTTTCTGTTTATTATTTTGATAAGCATGAACTAATATGCAATTCACATAAGTGATATATTGTTAACATCACATATTGGTACCATATTTCAGTTTTCAAAACACTCTATTCTTTATTGTTAAACGCCTTAACATATTGTCTATCCTAAACATATACTTTGAGGCTTCAAAGCACATACCAGTACATTTCAGTAATCCTTGGGTGTCATCCAGGTGCAAAAAAATTGGTACCCAGACTTTTTGAGGTGCTTGCAAATGGAGAATCTTTAGGTCCAAAATGTGTCTGGCACCCTGCTAATTTTGAACCCTGGCTGAAATATCAAGTTTTTTGAAAGAACGAAGTTAATAATAATAATAATAATAAATTACACCCTGCCAATCTGGCTGTGTTTCCCCAGCCAATCTGGGTGGCTTCCAACAAAAGATTAAAAATACAATAAAACATCAAACATTAAAAACTTCCCTAAACAGGGCTGCCTTCAGATGTCTTCTGAAAGTCAGATAGTTGTTTATTTCCTTGACATCTGATGAGAGGGTGTTCCACAGGGCAGGCGCCACCACTGAGAAGGCCCTCTACCTGGTTCCCTGTAAACTCACTTCTTGCAGTGAGCCAGAGGGCCATATTCTACAGAGAGGGCACATTCTGAAATGCAGACTCTCCTTTAAGAGTCAAGGAGAGACCTATGATGACCAATTATTTCACACATAGAAAGAGATACACGTCTACTTCTTTCAGGGGCTCTCAGACAATGGCCTGGTTTGCACATAACACTAAGCTAGACCATAGCCTAGCATGTGAGTTCAGAGAGTGAAGATCGTGGCTACAGTACTCCTCTCCTGGAATACTAAGCCAAGCTATGACTTGGTCTGCATAATGTGGAAACAGAAGAACTGGGAGAGCAGTGCTACAGTTGTAGTCTTCTCTCTGGGAACCAGTGTGTTTGGCTTAGTATTAGGTACGAACTAGGACCACGTACAAGCACATGTCACATTGGACAAAGTAGCATTTATTTTTTGAAAGCCTATTGTTATATGCTCCTCACTTCCAGGGCAGCCTTCCCCAAGCTCGTGTCCAGATGTTTTGGGCTACAACTCCCATCAGCCCTGTCCAGTACGTTGGCAAAGGCTGTTCTAAAAAGTTAGTGCTGCAGGACTGAGTTTTCTTTGGATGGTAGTGCACACCCGTGTTTGCACTATGTGACCTATTTACAAATACAGAAGCATAGTCCTGTGGAAACAAAAGACATTCTTATAGTGAATCGAAATCCCTGACGGTCACAGTGGCAGCTGCTGCTTGTTTGCTCCAAGTTTCAGCTAACTCCTGTTTCAACTGTTTACTCTCTGCCTTAGTAAGTCCAGATTGAAAGTTGGAACATCAGGAGCTGCTTTTGACAAGTGGCCTGGTTTGCATGCCATGGTAAGCCAACTAAGAACTGTACAAACTTTCTGGCTTCCCAAGAGAAGCTCACATTTGCTCTGCCCCTCCTCAGTCCTTTTAGCAGGTCTCTCCTCCTGAATCATAGTCTCCAGATCATAGTTAAGGAGGAGAGACCTTAACTGTGAACCTCAGTCCAGGCAACATGATAAGCCAATCCTTGGCATAGGTGCTGGGGTGAAATAATCACAGAGGAGCAAAGCCTGTGCAAGCTCCTCTCCAGGGCCTAGCATGTTTGCTTAGTTTCAGCAAGCCATAGTTCTGTGAAACAGGCCAGTATATCCTGCTCATTTCGTTTATACTGACTGGCTGCAGCTGCCCAGGGTTCCAGACAGGATTCTTCTCCTTAAACATAAGAAGGGCCTTCTGGATCAAGCTTATCTAGTCCAGGACCCTGTTCTCACAGAGGCCCACCCAGATGCCTGTAGGAAATTTATAAGTAGGACCCAAGCATAACAGCGCTCCCCCCCTCCCCTCCAGCAACTGCTATACTGCCTCTGAGTGTGGTATACTGCTGCCACGTTCCATCTCATGATCAGCCAGGCTACAAGGTACCCAATTTTGATTCCTATTTATTGGAGCTGGAGGAACTGACCTATTTTTAAAATCTTATTTTATTTATTAAATTTGTACACCGCCCCTTATCTGAAGATCACAGTGTGGTTCACAACATAAAATACAAAATGAGAACACAAAATACATAATCAAAAATCAGAAACAAATCAATAACCTCTCACTCTGCAATCTTGACATCTGTTGGGACAAAAGAATAGTCTGCTTTGAGGTTTGGTTCTTATGAAATAAATAAATAAATAAGAGTCTGCAACCTTTTATGAGCAAAACATGTGCTCTGTCACTGAGCAAAAAGACTTCCTTTCAGCTTCCCAAGCCATTTCTCTGCCCTTCCTTGTAAGTTAAAGAGCGTTACCTTCTGAAAGCTGGAGTCACACTCCAGGATATCACAAAACTATAACCTAACCCTGACCCCTAATCAGGAAAAACTTCAGGAAAAACTAATGATAGACCCATTCATGGTAATCAAAGGAATCCAAACTCATGACACAACAGCAAAATAAGCCTGCAGCTCCTTGGTATTTTAATTCTAAAGCCATTTACTTATTTTAGTTTAGTCTAAACTTAACTGGATGTTTGCCCTAAATTTGATGGGGAATGTGAATTGCCAGTTTATCCCAGCTACAATTAATCCAAGATGTAAGAGACAAATGCAGACCACACCTATTCTCCAATGTCTATTTCTCAAGGAAAAAATGCATACGCTCCAATGGGATAGTCAGAGCCAGCTTTCACTTTAGTTCCTCTGTGACCCAATAAATGCATGTCTGAGGCTCCCATTTCTTAGTCAGAAGTGCTTTTGTTTTGTTTTCATCCATGTTTCTAAGTTTTTGCTGTAGTTTGATATGCATGAACTTGTCTATCTCGAGCAAGGCAGATGTTGGTGTTTAATGGCATTTCAGTCTGATAAGCTTTTATTCTCCATTCACATATCTTCAACAAGCTTCAGCCTATTTCTTTCAGCACTATCGAAAAGGAGAGATACCATGGCTTACTTGCACAAATGACAACTTTACACAGGTATGCTCTCTCAAGGGAACAATAGGGGTGAAATTATCCATTTCTAGATCTGTCCACCCCCACCCCCCAATGCAACTGTTGCACAGCGGTGCTTTCACACAGTTTAAGGTGGCAAGCCAGCAACAGCAGTTAGTTCCTGGAGAAGATGGACCTGGCTGAGGTCACACATGCCTTGGTTACATCATGGTTGGCCTATTATAGATTGATTTCCTGGGGCTGCCTTTGAAAAATGTTTGGGAATTTCAGTTAGAGCAACATAAGTTGTAAGTTTCAACCTTTTTTTATAGCAACCTTTAAAAAACATCACCAGCTTCACTCTCTTCAGGTCTGTTTCCAGGCTCACAACTCAAAGTGCTGATTATTACCTTTAAAGTCCTAAATGGTTTAGCACAAGCTCTGTATGCAGAAGGTTCCAAATTCAATTCACAGCATCTCCCAAGTAGAGCTGGGAAAGACACATGCCCTGAAATCCAGACTGCCACTGCTTGTCAGTGCAGGCAATGCTGAGCTAGATAAACCAATGGTCTGACTCTGTATAATAAGGTTACCAGATTTTTTTTCAAAGAACCCAGGGACACTTTTTTTTAATAGAGAAAAAAAGTTATTTTAAAAAAGTTATTTTTTAAAAAAATAAGAATATCTTCTCTTCTGTGGTCTCCTCTGTCACGCGGCCTTAATCTGGGCCTGCTCTCTTGGAGCGCTAGCTGCCGTGGAGTGGGCTCGGCCATGTATCCTTGCCCTTGCCCTCCCAGTTCTTTCCTACCTCTCCTCTTCAGTGGCAGCGGCACAGCAAGGTCAGGGCTCCCCTCTTTTTTCTCCTTCCTCTTTCTCTCTCTTCCTTCTCCTCTTCTTCTCCCTGCATAGGCTCCAGGGTTTTCCTGGCCCCGGAGCACCACTGGGCAGTCGGCCAGGTGCTCTCGTGCCTGGCTTGATTTGGGTCACGGGGGTGGTGGTCAGCGGTTCCCCCGGTTGGCGAGCTGGGCATTTCCGGTTCCCCCTTGGCAGTGGTGGCAGCAGCAGCAGTCTCAGCTGCCCAGAGCCAGCCTGTTAGCGCAGTTGGCTCTGGCTGGCTTCAGGAGCTGCTCACTGCCATCGCGCCCGCCATTTTGCCTCGCCCAAAGTCCCCATATGATGTGTCTTGTGCCGTTGAACCAATCATGCAACATTCATTCCCTACTAATAAATCTACAACAATTAAAATATAAATCCGGGGACATTAAATGAAATCTGGGGACATTCCGGGGACAGATTTTGTCCGGGGACAAATCTGTAAATCCGGGGACTGTCCCTGGGAAATGGGGAAGTCTGGTAACCATACCGTATAAGAGCCAGTGTGGTGTAGTGGTTAAGAGTGGTAGTCTCATAATCTGGGGAACCGGGTTCGCGTCTCCGCTCCCCCACATGCAGCTGCTGGGTGACCTTGGGCTAGTCACACTTCTTTGAAGTCTCTCAGCCCCACTCACCTCACAGAGTGTTTGTTGTGGGTAAGGAAGGGAAAGGAGAATGTTAGCTGCTTTGAGACACCTTCGGGTAGTGATACAGCGGGATATCAAATCCAAACTCTTCTTCTATAAGGCAGCTTCCTATTGTTACAAAGGTTGTGCACCACTCCAATTGCTTGCTACTCCTTCCCAGAAAACCCCTTGCCAAGCAACTCCTCCCCTCAATCCCTTTAAAAGGTGAAAAATTCCTGTGTGGCGCCATGCCCACATTGCCCTGGCAACCTCCTGTAGGGTATTTTGCCTTGTAGGTGGCTTAATAGCAGGGCCATCATCTCCCTCTGTCCCTCTGTCTGGCAGAAAAACAAGCTCAGCCTGTCAGCTCTGATTAAATTGCAGCAACCAAGAATCCAGAGGGGGAAGCCTGCCACCCAGGGATCTGGGGGATCCCTGTTCCCCCAACAAACTCATAACACTACATTCCTCAGATATGGGGGTTGTGAGGGAGTATGATACTTTCTGGGCAGTATCTTCCCATATGAATCTACCCATTCACTTAAATTGTCAGAAAGATATTGGCTTCATGCCTCATTGCCATAGAGGTATGGCTGATGGCAGTGGAGGCTGGTCTTTTGGAGCAAATGGGGGACTGCCCCACCAAACTCAGCCTGCCCTCAGCCAGCCCTCTTCCTGCCTGCATTCCTACAATCATTCTGCCTGTCATTCACTCTGAGTCCATCTACTGTTGGGTTTCCCTCTCTTATGCCCCAACCATGCCACCAGCCACCACTGTCTGGTGGGAACATGGAAGACATACAGTCATAGTGCCCAGGCTTTGGAACATCTCTGTCCTGGAGATTTTCTAGTCCCATCCTTAACCATCTAAATGCATTAAGGACAACAGAAAAAAGTATTTGTTCCAGCAGGCCTTTAGCTTGTGAGTTGTATTCATTTTTTAAAAAATGTTTTGTTTTGCTGTTTTAATATTAGACTCCCCCCTAAAAAAAAGAATTGTATTAGCTGCCTTAGATGTGTTCCCCTCCCTCCCTCCCCTCCCCACCCCCAAAAGAAGATACAGAAAAGCAAGACATTTTAAAATACATAAATATATATCCTCAATTTTGCTGTGAGCTTTTAAATATCACAGTGGTGCAAGCTACATAGTTTTCTGGCAACCAGCAATGGCCGTCATTTTCCAAAACCAAGGAGAAAATTACGTAGAGGAATGTGTGATTCGAAGATTTTGATTGTTCCAAGAGAAAGTGTGCCATTTTAGCTCAAGTTTTATGCTCTCTATACAGAAGATCACAAGTTACACAGATGCTAATGGTTCAGTCACAGAAAGACCATCCCTGTCCACAGCAAGCTGAAAGTCTAATGGTTCAGAATATTTGGGGCGGGGGAAGAGAGAACAGATACAGAGGCTGTTTCAACCAGATGCTGCCTGATTTACTGCCCATCCTGTAAAAGCAGAGATGGGGAAGCTGTGGTCCTCCAGACATTACTGGACTACAACTCCCATCATCCTTGGCCACTAGCCATACTGGCTGGAAATGAAGGTAGCTGGAGTCCAACAACATTTGGAGGGCCACAGGTTCCCTACTCCCTCCCATTCTCCCTATGTTGAACCAGGAGAGAATGTGTAAGGGCTGGATGAGTGTAAGGAGACAATGATGTGGGAGCAACAAACTGAAGTTGAATCCCAGTAAGATAGAGGTCCTATGGATGGGTGGTTCCCAGGTCTGAGAATTAGGTAGACAGCCTTTTTTTGGATGGGGTGGCACTCTCCCTGAAAAGGTTATGGAGTCATGGAGTCCTCCTAGATTCGAAGCTGTCACTCAAGGTCTCAATGATAAGATCTCGGTGGCAAGTGGTCTCAGTTGCGAGGAGTGACTATAGCCAGCTATGGCTATTCTGGACAGGGATAATAACTAGCTACAGTGAGCCAGGCTCCAATAACCTCCTGGATGTGCCAACTGTGATGCACTCTGCATGGGGCTTCACTTGAAGGTTGTCTGATGCAGCATGCTGCAACTCAGCTGTTATCTGGGGAAGCAAGGTTGGACCCTGAGAGCACTGAAGTGGCCTCAGGTGAGCTACTAGGCTCAACTCAAGGTGCTAGTGTTAACAAGCAAAATTCTGAACTGCTCAGGATCCAGGTATTTAAAGGAGCTTCTCCATATACCAGCCTGAGTTATGAGATCAGCCAGCCCACGTTTTGAGATCAGTATGGGAGATTCTTCATGGGGCTGCTAAATATGGCACCGCTTCCTCAATGGTAGCAACTCAGTTGTGGAACTCATTTCCTATGGAGATTCAATTATCCCTCTACTATAGTTGTTCAGGTGACAACTGAAAACTTTGGCATGTAGTCAAGGAAATCTGTTAATATTCTATCCAATGCTGTATTTTTACAATCACAGTGTTGCAAAGTTATGTTGCATGAAAGTTGTATTTCAAATCCATTCTGTTTCAACATTTAGCACCATCATTAATTTATCATAAACACCAGCATTATCATAATCTATTACAACCCTGCCACAATTTCTAGTTCTGCCATTATTTACTGCAACAAGTAAAAATCTCCAAGTTCTGTATAGACAACAACAACAAACCTCACAATCAGGTAAAGCAATAAGCGTTAATGCAGCATAGCATGTTTTCATGTGGGAAGTTTGTCCCATGGCAGGAACAAAGTCTGCATAATACCGGTAATCTTCCTCCAACAGCTACTGAGAAGCTGGGTGACATGAAAACACCCCCTTGCCTGAAAGACACTGTGCTTCACAGAAAAGCAAATCACTGCAGAAAGAAGAGCACTACCCACTTCTTGATAAAAAACCAAGCCGGCTTCTGATCTGTTAGCATAAGTACCTGTGCTACCCAGCTTCGCACTGAAGGCATGTCATCACCACCATTGCTCCAATGTGTTATCAAGGCAGTAGAACCAGTTCTTCTTCAATATTCCCCATGCCTGCCCAAATACTGTGTGATTCTTTCCAAATTAAGCTTTGGCAATTTCATCACAAATAAAGCCAAGTTCTGAACAAAACTAGTTTATTTAAGAGATGTTGCATATTAAAGGATTTTCGGTGATTTCATATGTTATGTTGCTTACATGCCACTATATCTTTCTGTCATTTAGCAGAAACAAGGCAAAAGTGCTCTCCTCTGGCCTTTCAACTTCAGGACACTGCACAGCATGTTAAAGTGTTTTGGCCTCCTGCCACACAACATCTGGACTCCTTCCAAAGAGAAAGTCTCCCAAGCACACATGGTACCAGGTTAGAATTAATCTGTCCTAAAATGCAGGGGCCAGATTCCCCAAACCAATTGAATTTCACTGAAAGCAGGACTGGAAAGGAACAAAGCAGGCTTTAAAGCTCCTTTCCAACTTGACAACTGTCCAGTCCACCTCAGACTTAATTCAGAACAGCCAAAAGGGCACTTGCAATCTGGAGGGCTAACCACTGCTGGGAAATAATCACACCAGAGCACAGCAGCAGCAGCAGCAGCAGCAGCAACTGCTCCTGGGTTTGGAGATTTACAGCTCTCAGGTATGCATTTTACAAGAAGGGAAATTCTTCTATGTCCAGATTCATTGCACTATTGGCAGCTCTCATGCAGGGGAATTAACTTACATTAACTACACTGCTCTTCTCCGATGTGCTTATAGACTATTCCTTCAGACAGGACAGTGGAAGCCTTTTGCTAAAGACAGCATTAAAAAAAAAAAAAAAACTACTTAAGACTGAACACCTCTCAGGGTAAAGAAAACAATTTTCATACCAGTCTGCCTTGTGTAAAAAAAAAAGTCATGCACATCAAAGATGTGAGACTTGCATGTGCTATGAAGCATGTGGAAATGCCAGGATTTTCTTTTAAGATATATTAAGGATGTGAATATTGGATTTACACTAGTAGCAGCAGCAGATTGTTATTTACACTCCTATTTCCTTTTCGCCTCAGTGAGACTTGCATGTGGTTCCCAGACAGTCTTTCATCAAAGCAGCATTCAGTGCCAGATTTGCTTAGCTTCAGCAACAGAACAGTACCACATGTCTTCAGACCATTCCTTGACCTAAAGCATAGCTAACAATTGTCCTCTGATTTGTGCATGTGGGGCAATTGCTATATCTTACTTTGGGGATGCCACAAATTAATACAAGGTTTACTCATCCAAAAGAGCATAGCCTCAGAACAAGAAAGGTTCACATATTAGATTCAATTTTATAACACATTTCACAAGCCAAATAAAAGGCTTATTGTGGGTTGAGAGTAAGTTATGGTACAGTGATCAAAGCAGAATAGTTCAAAGGTGAGTGATCTGTTTTAGTACTTCAACTTCTCCAAGCAGTAAGCATATGTAAAAATTAAAGAACTATTTACCTACATGGGATTACTGCTAGGAGGAACATTCTTAACTGCTGCTACACATATGTCATATATTGTCTTCACTACTATAGCAGTCACTCCTGAAACTCTGCCTTTCAATGACCATTAAATGATCTACCATCCTTAAATCTAAAATTACTGCTGGGCAAGGGAAACTGCAAGGAAGTGTTCAAGTAGTGTAATGGACAGGCGGTTGGACCTGGACCAGAAAAACCTGAACTCAAATCCCTTCTCAGCAATGAAGTTAACCATTACTTTAGGCAAGTCACTTTTTCCACCTACCTTACCTCACAGGTATGCTGTCCTGAACTCCTTGGAGAAAGGCCAGATTACCAACAGTGGGGTGGGGGTGGGGGAGAAGAGATGTGTTGCACAGATGTGTGACACTTTCTAGGCTGGGAGATCAGATGTACAGATGAACCACGCTGAACCACCACTTGCTTTCAAAGCCATTAATGAACAACTCTGAAGTAATAAAGGTACAGGAGGAAAGCACAAAAGGAATGTAACCACGGCGTGTCTCCTCACCCCCCCCCAATGCATCTACCACAATAATTAAAACCTGAAAAGAAGTATACCTCCCACACAGTGGTGACCAAGTCAGCACTCTGGTGCATGAGTGCCTATATGCTTCACGGGGTCAGTCAAACTCAGAAATTGCAGATCATTTCAGAATACAGTATAATAATTTTTCTTCATTTTTTATTTTTTCTCTTGACAGCAATGCATGAGGTCTGAAGCTTGCCCACTGCTACCAGAGTGGCCTGTTGTGGGAATTTACCAAGACCCTACCTGCCTGTGCCCTGTCTTGCCTAAGTGATGCATGCTCTGGTTATCTCCCTCTTGGACCATAATAATGTGCTCTACATGGGGATACCTTTGAAGAAGACTCAGAAACTACAACTAATCCAGAATGTGTTTGCCAGACTGGTGACTGAGAGCAGCCGCTGGGACCATATAACACTGGCCCTAAAAGATCTGCTTTGGTTCCTAGTACATTTCCAAGCACAATTCAAAGTTTAATCTTCAAATCCCTAAACAGCCTCGGCCCTGTCTACCTGAAGGAGCATCTCCACCCCCGTCATTCATCCCAGACACTGAGATCCAGCTCCGCAGGCGTTCTAGTGGTTCCCTCATTGAGAGTAGTGAGATTACAGGGAACAAGGCAGAAGGCCTTCATAGTAGTTGTGACCCTGTAGAACACCCTCCTGTTAGATGTCGAGAAAATAAAGACCTGACTTTTTAGAAGGCATCTGAAGGCAGCCTCATATAGGGAAGTTTTCAATGTTTAATGTTCTACTGTGGAAGCCGCCCAGAGTGGCTGGGGCAACCCAGTCAGATGGGCGGCATATAAATCAGAAATTAATATATTGTTGTTATTAGCTGAGCTATGCATTGACATAGTGATGTCAGTGTGCACAACTTAAGCCATCCAACTTTCTGCTAATATATTCTAGTTTGACATGTTAACAATTTACATAAACTCTGAATATATGTACTTCATATTTAATGAAACTGCTTCTTGTAATAATTTTTCATCTCTAAAGGAATGTAATTAAAAAAACTGATGTATAATAAAAGAAACTAGCTGAGAGGGGCTCCCAAATGTATTTCACGCAAGAGCCCACAACAGCATATGGCCACCACCGACCTCCCAATTCAATAAGGACGCACAAACTCAGGACACTTTACAATGGACTACACACTAAAGGGCAGAACGACAGCAGGTTCATTTCGACAGGACGTGGAGTCTAGCAATTTGGCAAGAACAACCAAGAGGGTGAAGATCCCCTTGTGGCCCAGAGAAATATTTATGACTAACATGTTGACAAATAGTCACAAAATAAGTTCCTCCACAAGATGGCTCTTATAATTGGGGTTTTATTTCCATGTTCCTACTCCAAGGTACTTCTCTGTACTTTTCCAAGACTAAGGCTATGTGCTGAACAAATTCTGAGGCCTGAGCAAGGAAAACAGTTTGGCATAGCAGAAAGATCAAACCATTGTACAAGTCCTGGAAAGTTTTCTCCTTTGAGTTTGTACATGAATCTCATGAACACATTATAAAGGCATTTCACATCTTCCACTGAAGGCGTTTACCACTATTTACTGTTCCAACACCAGCTGTCCTTACAACTTTTACTCTGGTTCTTTAGCTGCATGAATCTGTGCTCTTACTACTTAAATGTTGCTACAATTCCATCTCACCTGTTTAACAGTGAGGTAGTGCTGGGAAGGAGTGCAATGCTTGTATTAAACATTAGTTTAGAAATTCTTCTTAATTCACACACACTTCCAAACTGAACTATTATTTGATTTACTGCCAGCACGAGATCTGTGGTAACTGTGTTAAACACCCTGTGGTAAAGATGGTTACAGGAATAAAGACATCAGTTTCTAAGAGTATCAAGGCAGTAACAGGAACAAAAAACGTATACATTTAACTACAGAGGTTGTCAGTGTGGCACCCATGGGTGATCATGAGGTTTTCCCTTGGTGCCCATGAAGACTCTGAGCCCCCCCCCCCCCCCGCCCTCTTGGTTATGAGGTGCTGAGGGTGGTTACCTTTTTCCTCCCTTGGAAAGTACCATCAACCTGAAGGAGAAAGTTAGAAGATGGACACCATTTCCCACTTTGTCTTTCAGCTCTATGTATTTTTCAAGGCTCAGATCAATTCTACTGTATCCAGCTTTTACCCAGATCCCTTAGAAAAGTGAAGTATATGTGCATGTGCTTTTTCTGTGCCTTGGGTGGGTGGGTGATCCAAGGATTGGGTGAGAGAAGTGGTCAGAAGGTCTGGCACCCACTTCACTCACTCTAAAATCCACATGTGGATTGGGAACCCTGATTTAATTTTAGCGCACTCCCCTAGGTCTTGTTGCTGAACTACAACTCCCATTTGCTAGTGCCAGGGATTATAGAAGTTGTAGCTCAGAAACAGCTGCAGGGTCAAAGGTTCCCCACATCTGCAATAAATTAACATAAGGGCAATTATTATTATTATTATTATTATTATTATTATTATTATTATTATTATCATCAACAAATGTTTCACAGTGAGAGAATTATAATCACAGTTCCTGGACAGGGTGTAATCATAGACACATATTCATTAATATTGGAGATACTATATAGCCAGTGCTGCTATTTTCTTACCAACAATTAATATGTGAGGTGAAATTCCTTTATCTCTGGCAATATAATAGCAACTTTAGTCAAGGAAACACTATCACATGGTGGCATGACTAAAGACATAATATTTTAAGGTTTCAGGATGCACTTTAAAATGTGTGAAACATTACAACACACTTATTTTAATACAGAAAATTTGGCTGCATTAGTCACTGCTCTTGCTTCAACTGCAAAGCAGAAATGCCAAGTGGATTGCAACAGCATCCAAATTTGTGAATAAAAAAAGACACTCATTGTTTCAAGGCTTGGAAAATGTTGTTCATCATTAATGATCATCCCACATTTGGCTGCTACCAAGTTACCATGTAAGAAATCACAGCTAAGCATTAAAATAAGCACTGATCTCAGTATGCCTCATTTCTCCAGTAATCTGAAGTCCACTCTCAGCAATTCATATTTCATAAAGGTAACAATCACTGATGTTGATCTTGAAATACTAGCCCATTATGAATAATGTTGGCTTTAAACCTTTAACTATTGAGAAGAATCTGGTAAAGAGATTGGGGGGGGGGGGAGAATGCCTATGACATTCCAAGGTCATTTCTTGGAGAAGGATCGGCCATCTTAGGTCAGCTCTTTCACACATTCCAGAAAACCAAGATGTGAAATACGCTGTATTAGGGTGGGGTGGGTGGAGTCAATTTTTCTGCAAGCAGCTCTGGTATAGGTGGGACTTTCAGACAAAAGGAGGGGGGCTATTTTCATTCCAATATCCCTAAAGAGCCAGCCATGTGGGTCAGTGACTATTTCGTTCCAACACACTCAGAGGAACCCCTTATAAAGTCCTCTAATTTTGACACATTTTGGGATTACAAACTGCCAGGTTGTTAAACCCTCATCCTATTAAGAGATTGAAAACATGAGAAGGGAGGGGGGGACCACAAGGGTTTATATCCAGCACTGGCATTGCATTCTTTCAACCAAATTCAGCTTGTGCAACAAAACCTCTTTTTTCATTCCCTTGCACACCCTCAAAATCTGCTCCAGAGGGTTGGGAAAAAAATTTGGAGCACAGGGGGAGGGGAAGTTCTGTGCTATAAGCAGAACTCTGTTCACACAAGGTAGATTCAGATTTGCATCCTGTTGTGTGTCATGAACAAGTGAAAATATTCCCTTCCTATCAAAAGCTGCTGTTATATTACACACACACACACACACACATGCACACTTCCCCTTTTTTATTGAAAAGCTTGTTGACCACCAAAAATAAAAGTAGCCAAGGACACCCCCCCCCCAGCCATTACAGAGATGTTGTGCTAGATTCAGCCACATCTCTACCTGGCTGCACATATGACATTAGGTGTGGGGCAGGTGGCTGGAGTCTGGAGAAAACAACCTCATGGGCTAAACTGGGACACACACAGTGCCAAATTTGGTGGGCAGGCTGAAGGTTCCCTGTCCCTGAGCTAAAGTAAGATGTGCCAACGACACACATTTAGGGCCGGTGTGCCATATAGTAAGAACATATCTGTCTACTGCAAAGAAAATATGCAGGCATTATAGCTGTTTATTTCAATATTTTCTTGCTTATAGCAACACAGTGCCATAGCAACACGCTCCACACAATTCTAGCAACAGCTGTAAAAAAGCAAAATTGTCCCCTTCATTTCAAGAGCTAACAATCTCAATCTGATTTGACTTGATTTGACTGTAGTTGTGATGTAGTGCTGACCATGCTGACCAATTAATTTTGCAAGATATGGTAATTCAAAAGTTTTGGGTTGGGGTGAAATGGTTCTCCTTATTGTGAGCATAACAGACCATACTTCTGAAAAAGGGGAAAATGTTTACAGCAATTTCCATACTTGTGAAACACCAAATTACAGCACACATTGAGATTTTGATTAAAAGCGCCAACGTTAATGTTCATTCACTATTTTAATGGAACACATCCACAAATGATTGATCTTAAGAGGTGAAGGTTAACTATTAGGGATCAGGCAAGTTAGAAATCAAGTGAGATACAGATGGTGGATTTTAGCTCCTTCTTCCCAGTATTGGAAATATCACTGCTCTGGCAAAGTAGTCACAGTATATCCAATCGCATATGAAATTGCATATAGACCCCAAATTTGGCTGTACAAAACTAGTCCATTTTGACTTTCACCTCTGGAGTGCACAACCAATCATTCTCTGGTGTCATTATGGAAATAAAACTGCTATCAAGGATTATTGGTCTCATCACATGTAATCAAAATGTATGACTAAAACAATGCAGAGGTATTTGCTAAGAGACTGTTCTGGTCAGGAAGGAGCCACAGCTTTGCTAGCAAGTGCTGCTATTTAGTAGGAAACACAGGTATAGAAAAAACCCACTGCTTTTGTACTCTCACACCTGTGACACAGCCCAGTAAAATACATGATGTGACCTGGATTTACTCTGCCATACAGATGTTTGCCTCCTCCTGGTGTGCTTCAAAGAAGACAAAGACAGGTAAAAAAAAAATCCAATCACCTCTCTCTCATATCTCCTTCCTCCTTCCCTCTGTGGCAGTCTTCAGTTATTCACCTTGACCTTTATGTTGCTTTATGTAATCTAACTCGCTCTGCTACCTAAATCAAAGTTTCTTACATTGCCCATGGTGTGCTACTGAATACCATAGGATGTAGTGTATTGGCCAACAGGCAAGTTCTACCACACTGGCAGAAGCTTGCTCTAACAACAGGAACAGGAACGGAAATGTGCTGCTGCCAAAGCCTCCCTGATCTGTGCTGGGGGGGGGGGGGCAACAGTTGCAAAGCAACAGCAACAATAAAGGTTTCCAGTAAGATCACACCAGAAGCCAGCACCACTGCCGGCACCGAGTTTCCGTCATCAGCGGAGGCAGCAGGGCAGGTGGGGCACTGCCACTTCAGTTTCCACTGCCCTAGGTGGCTGCTTCATCCCACCACATGGGCGGGACAGTTGGAAAGATTCTCCCAAAACTAGTCATAATGCCACAAAGGGTTTTCCTCTCAGAACATGGAAAAGCAAGTTTCAAACACGATAACCCTACATTCTAAGTGTGGCTGGCAGCCAATCAGGACTGCAATACCTCAAGCACCACTTCTTTCCATATGAACCTACCCATAACCCTGAGATCATCATCTGAGGCCCTTCTTCATTGGCCTCCTTAAGAATAATAATAATAATAATAATAATAATAATAATAATAATAATAATAATTTATTTATACCCTATGCATCAGGCTGGGCTGAGTTTCCCCAGCCACTCTTGGCGGCTCCAGCTAGCACCTTCATTATACACCTTTAGGCACCAGACAAAAATGTTCCTCTTCAACCAGGTGCCCTTCAAATGATGCCCTTTTCAATGTGTTGTAGGAGGGGGTGGGATTATCGGTTATTTTTGTTCTTATTTTTTATGTACAGTACTTTGTGTTTTTTATATTGTAATTTTATGTTGCGAACCACCCTGAGATCTCTAGATGAAGAGCAGAATAGAAATTTAATAAATAATAATCATCATCCTAGTCAGTGCTGTCAAGTATTCCGTTTTCCCCGGAAATCTCCCTTATTTCAAGCAGTTTCCAGCTGCTATCCCTTATTTTTTATATCCCTTTCATTTCCCGTTTTTTCAAAGGAAGCAGCTCCTCTCCCTCCCCCTGCTGGCCAGGGACTGGGAAGACCTCGCCTCCTTGCAGCCTCAAAGCAAGCGGGAGCCAATTCCTGCGCTTACAGGCGTCGTAGCCCACGGGCAGCGTTTCCAAAATACAGTAAGCCTACTGCGTGCGTTCACACAAGTGCCGCCCACTTTTGCTTCTGGCTCCGCCCACCACTGCCATGTGACTGTCCCCGGGATAGGTGAGGCTGCTGATCCCTTATTTTCAAATCCGAAACTTTACAGCTATGATCCTAGTCTCTTCTTTAGTCCCAAACTGATGGTGTTAAGTTATAGGGTTCAACAGAGATTTGCAGCTATAACAGGGCACAAATGTAGGTTCCTAACTAAAGGAACTCACTTATGTGTCTTGCATTCCATATTTGCAAGTTGTTACTTTTGTCAATTTCAGTCCCCAGGTGGGCTGATTAGCAGAAGGATTTGCGTCATTTACAAAGGCTCCTCTTAAGAAACAAAACATGGAGTGATCTACACCCCCTATTGCTTTCCAATAAGGAAAAAAGAAGTCATCTAAGCATCTATGGAATGGTCTTTTGAAGTGATCAGAACAAGTAATCCCTTTATACTCTGAAGTAAGTATCCATTGCTTACTTTACTTAGCAAAAAACATCACAAAGTACAATGCCCACTATCTAAGCTCAGAGATGCATGGTGTTTCAAAGACAGTGTGATGGAAGCTTGGGGAAATGGGATAAATGTTGGTTTAGAAAATAGTAAACATTTGCATTTACTGACAATAGCAATTGTATCTATCTAAATATTGTGCCTGCCTAATGGTGTGCTGTGTCTCATAACAAATCCAGGAACACAGGTTTCCTACAATTGTTTTTTCAAGCGTACACAATGAGGCAAAAGAGAATAAAGCCGGTGGGTGGAGGGTTACTTTCCATAGGGAGCAGAAGTTCTTGAGTCCCTTTCTACCGTTTAACCACTTTTTAAAACATAGCATTCTTGTGCCCAAGTGATGTCACTAAACACACTGAACTCAGACACTTTTCTTTCTTTTCTCATCATACATTTTTCGAAACAAGAAGACACATTTTCCTCAAGTGTTTCTGCACTGGACAACTAGAAAAACCAGATCCCAATATTGGGATAAATGTAGGCTGAGTCTCTTTCAAAAGTCACCCATCCCTTCCATTCTAGACAGGATGAGGACAGCAGAGAAAAATGGAAAGCACTCTGGAAAAGACTGAGTGGTGGTGGCATCTGCAGGTAGATTGCTCAGACTTTTCCTTGTTCTCATAGTGTGTGTCAGGACGCGCCTGTGCTTTTAGGGGGAGCTCTGGGCCACAGAAACCACTTTTTCAATTCCCCTCTTCTAATCCATTTTCTTTCTGTGGAACTGGGGGAGGCACCTTAGGGATTTTTCCTATTGTTTATGACAGGCACACATATCATGGACGAAAGTTCACAATCCAATGTGGGCAATTCAAGATTCCTCCCCACTTCTGACCTGATCTTCTGAAAGCGAAAAGCTGTAGTTGAACATCCAGTGTAATTTCCCCTCTAACATGAACAAGGCTAATGAAAAGGGAAACCAGCATCTCAAGATGGTGGTAAGCAGCAATGCATTCTTAAGCTAATGCCTGTTAAAATACCGCAAGTTTGTACATTCAAATACAAAGGATAAAATGGCTGGGGGTGGGTGAAATCAAAAGATGTTCCCTCAGGAGAAAATTAAAGAAAGCTGTGTCCATTTCACAATCACAAGTCTATATAGCATGTAAAATCAAACCAACTGAACCTTTAGAATGTCCTCAATACAATGCACTTTGCTGACACTCTGAAACTTCTTCTGATCAGCTTTCTATACTAGCCACTTAATAAATCTCAGTTCCCAACTTCCAACTGCTACATTTTTCTGTAAGCGTAGGAGCAATTTACAGGCCTGAATGTTTACATTAGTAGGTGTTAGGACACACATTCTTCAGGAACTGTAGCAAGTGATAAATGTTTCAATTGCTGTCTTACTATGAAATTAAAGCAAACAGGGTATTATGAACCCTATATTTGAACACTTGATTTCCACATCAATTCTGCAAGCTTATAATTAGGCATTTCTCTTCCAGTTGCCAGGCAAACATTCAACCTGTGTTCAGGAAGCCAAAATAGATGTTTTCTTTTTCAATATTTCAAAGACTAATGGGAGGTTTTGTAGATTAAAATAGACTCTGGAGAGAGAATGACAGACTAGACAAACTTCTATATGTGTTTTATAGGCACATATTACTATGATACATTTTGCAGGAAGAAAATAAATAACAAATTCATAATGGTGGCTCCACTGTAAACATGTAAGTTGTACATGTAATTCTGATTCCAGAAGTGATAATGAACTCCTCTGAAGTATCACTTGAACAATGCTAAATTGTCTTGGGTACAGTTAACAAAACAAAACTATACCAAGTTAGATTATTCAACAATATTATTTCATGCACTCCACAAACAAGGTCTTTATATTTGCTTTTCTTACATAACTTCCAATTTCACTAAGAAAGGGAGTAGAGCATGGCACTTCTCAGTTAACTATACCTAATAAGCTTCTACTCCAAGCACAGACAGTACCATTGAACGAAGGATAGAATCATAGAATCATAGAGTTGGAAGAGACCACAAGGGCCATCCAGTCCAACCCCCTGCCAAGCAGGAAACACCATCAAAGCATACCTGACAGATGGCTGTCAAGCCTCCGCTTAAAGACCTCCAAAGAAGGAGACTCCACCACACTCCTTGGTAGCAAATTCCACTGTCGAACAGCTCTCACTGTCAGGAAGTTCTTCCTAATGTTTAGGTGGAATCTTCTTTCTTGCAGTTTGAATCCATTGCTCCGTGTCCGCTTCTCTGGAGCAGCAGAAAACAACCTTTCTCCCTCCTCTATATGACATCCTTTGATATATTTCAACATGGCTATCATATCACCCCTTAACCTTCTCTTCTCCTGGCTAAACATACCCAGCTCCCTAAGCCGTTCCTCATAAGGCATTGTTTCCAGGCCTTTGACCATTTTGGTTGCCCTCTTCTGGACACGTTCCAGCTTATCAATATCCTTCTTGAACTGTGGTGCCCAGAACTGGACACAGTATTCCAGGTGAGGTCTGACCAGAGCAGAATATAGTGGTACTATTACTTCCCTTGATCTAGACACTATACTCCTATTGATGCAGCCCAGAATTGCATTGGCTTTTTTAGCTGCTGCATCACACTGTTGACTCATGTCAAGTTTGTGGTCTACCAAGACTCCTAGATCCTTTTCACATGTACTGCTCTCAAGCCAGATGTCATCCATCATGTATTTGTGCCTTTCATTTTTTTTGCCCAAGTGTAGTACTTTACATTTCTCCTTGTTAAAAATTCATCTTGTTTGCTTTGGCCCAATTGTCTAATCTGTTAAGGTCATTTTGAAGTGTGATCCTGTCCTCTGGGGTATTAGCCACCCCTCCATATTTGGTGTCATCTGCAAACTTGATCAGGAGAGCTGGAGAGATGGAGTTTACAATCAAAGTGGGAAAAGGAAGAGACAGACAACACTGTCCTCCAGCAAATCCATTGACATCTTCTAAAAACTGTATTTGGGTATTCTGGCAAAATTTATACCTTGTCTGGCTCTTCTACATTAAATTTTCTGTTACCTAATCACCAAATACACTGCCAGAAGATTTATGACCATTTTGCTCACCACCACATTCACAAAGCCATTAAAGTCCTGCCTGGACATTTAGAAGCAGCAGCAAATGAGGAAGCAAAAGTGCCAGATGTGCTCTCACTCTTTCTAGTCATATTTGAGGGTGTGGTGGGAGGAAGGACATCCCCTGTGAAGATATAAACACTCCTCTCTCAAAACTGAAGCACATCCACCTCCCATCTCCATACACGACTCAGAGTCAAGGAGAAGAGGACAGCATGAACCTTTCGTGCTTCTGCGCCAATTCTACTTTTCTTCAGGAGACACTCTAGTCATCTATATACATATAGTTAACCTACAAAGTAATCAACACACGATAATTGTATATACAGAACCAAATGCAGTCCTCCAGTCAAGAGGGCCTTTCTATTTGGCCCTTGGGACATTCCCTCCTGCCCAGCCACAACCCTCACCAGCTCCACTTTGCACCCTCTGTGAGTGGGTTTGGCTTGGCTAGAATGTCTCCTTGACCCACCTTATCCCTTATGTACCCAGTAGGTCACTGCCAAGAGCTTATCCTGCAAGTTCCAAAGTTTTAAAAAGCCAGCTCCACAGTCGTTCGGAGAAGAAGAAGAAGAAGAGTTTGGATTTGATATCCCGCTTTATCACTACCCGAAGGAGTCTCAAAGCGGCTAACATTCTCCTTTCCCTTCCTCCCCCACAACAAACACTCTGTGAGGTGAGTGGGGCTGAGAGACTTCAAAGAAGTGTGACTAGCCCAAGGTCACCCAGCAGCTGCATGTGGAGGAGCGGAGACGCGAACCCAGTTCACCAGATTACGAGTCTACCGCTCTTAACCACTACACCACACTGGCTCTCAGGACTTTCAGTTGCCCCAGTTCTGTGGAACAATATTCCCCTTGAAATTCAGCAGGAGCCCACTATCTGAACTTTCCAGAACCAAATGAAGACAATTTTGTTCATGTTGTATGAATAGGTCTCCGCCATTGGTGTGTATTTTGTTTGTTTTTTTAAAAAAAAACTTGTATTTTTTGTGTTGTGTTTTAACTGTTTTATTTGCTTTTACAGTGGAACCTCGGGTTGCGGACATAATCCTTGATGGAGGCACATCCGCAACCTGCAGCATTCACATCCTGAAGCGCCGCATCTGCGCCGGCACGATATGGCGCTTCTACACATGCGTGAAGCGTGATTTAGTATTTCTGTGCATGGGCAAGTGGCAAAACCCAGAAGTAACGCATTCCGTTACTCCCGGGTTTCCCGCGGTCCGCAACCCGAAAACAAGTAACCTGAAGCATCCGTAACATGAGGTATGACTGTATTATATTTTGTACATCGCCTTGAGATATAACTATGGAAGGAGATTAAAACAACTAATGATTCTTGCTTGCTTGAATGGCAATGGATGTGTGAGTGTGCATTGAAATAAACATACCTTCCAAGAGGTAAAATTAAATTTATTTATTTCTGCACTTTTCCTTCTGGCCTCACCTGCCACTGGCCTAGAAGAGAATGCAGTCCTGGGTCAAAAGTGATTCCCCACCCTTGATCTACAGAAACATCATGAGTTTAGATTAATATGTAATACTTCTTAGCATTTATGTAATGCATTCTGAGTGTTCAACAATAGGTCTTCACAAATATCCCTGCCCGATAGCCGGTGCAATTATTTCCACATTGCTTATGAAGAAGCAAGACAACTTTGACTGGCATAAAGCAGCCAAGTAAGTTCATGGCCAATGTGAAATTTGCTCCAGGAAATTCCCTATCTCATAAAATGTCACTGCGCTAAACAAGCTTAATTAGGCCTGCTTCTCATTGAGGTAGTAAAGCTATAGGTTGATTGCTCCTCCATGCATAAAAACATTTCCACAGAAAATAAACTTATCAGGAAGAAAACTAGACCCCCTTCTGACCAACAGACTAGTTTCTAGATGAAGATTATTATTATTTATACAGAGGAGCATTTAGTCATCTGATTCCTTACCAACAGCATCAATGCTACATGTAGCATGCAGCAATCATGGCTAGTAGCGTTTTGTAATTTTATCTTCCAACCTTCCACAAATTTGTCTAACATCTTTTTGCAACCATCCAAGATGGTGGCCATTACAACATCTTGTGGAAGCAAATTCCAGGCGTGCCTCCTTTCATCTAACCTGCATATTCCAGCATCCAAGTTCTAGTATAATCAGAAAGTGAGAAAGGCTTCTGTGTCTGTCATCTGACTGGATATAGGTATTGACCAAGAACTATTGCAGATAAATACTTGCGCAAATAAGGAATTCTGCAAGATTAGCTTTCCCAACAGGGAGCGGCCCTTGATGCATAGAGTAAATGAGCGTTCTGTATTGGTGTTGACATATGATACCATACCATAATCATTTCAAGTATGCTGAGCTTTGAACCTTTGAAGACAACCTAAAAGCAAAAAATCATTGGGTTCAAACTCAAGCCATGTGCTGCTTCTGCTGCATGAGACCTATAAAGATTTATTTCACATTCACTGCCACTGAAAACCAAGGAGCTAAACCTTTGTCAATAGTCTGGCAATACAAACAAAATATGGTTTAGGCGGATAACTACACCAGGGCTGCACTAGACTACGCTTTTCTTGTTCTAGCATTCAGGTAACACATCAGTGATACTACCAACAGGACTTCACTTGCCAGTTACAAGGTCTGAAATAGTTTATTTGGGGTAGGCAATCCTCTAAGTACTTGGATCCAAGTTATTCTGGGCTTCGCACACCAGCACTATTTTCTTGCATTAGGCCAGGTAGCTCAATGAGAGCCAGTGCAGCACATTCAGTACTGGTGAAACATGGTCCCCATTGGAATGCTCATTTACCAACCCAGCAGCTGTGTTCTGCACTAACTGCAGCTTCCAGAAACCAGCTTCAAGTGTAGCCCCACAAAGAGTACACTGTAATAGTCCAGATGGAAGGGAACTAGAGAATTACTGACTGAGGCCAGTCTAGAAACAGCTGCAACTGGTAGACCAGCCTAATCTGCATATAGGCAACTATGACCACAGAGGCCACTTCTACCTCACCAGGATTCACCAGGTTTTGGCCACCCATCCAGCCCATCTCTGCCACTAGGCATCAGAGCAACCCCTTTACTGTGTATCCCAATTCAGAAGGAATGGAGAGATAGGCCTCCTGTCATCAGAATGGTAATAAAACTATACTCCAAATCCCCAGAGGACAGCTACAAATGGTTTCATGTGGATACAGAATAGTATAGGAGACAGAAGAGACATCTGCAGAATCCCACAGCCCAAAAACCACGGGGTTGGAGAGCAATAGTCTCTTAAATGCTAATTTTTGGTAGCAACCTTGCAAGTAGGAGCAAATCTACTGTAATACAGTGCCTCCAACCCCCAACCTTGACTCTCTCCATGACATCATGGTCAACGGTGTCGAAAAGTGCTGAGAGATCAAGAGGAACCAACAGGGTTGCACAACAGCCTCTCTATGGATAAAGCTCATCAGTCAGTGCAACCAAAGCTGTTTTAGTGCTTAGAGCAGGCTTGAAGCCGGACTGAAATGGGTAAAGGTAATCTACATCCTCCAGGAACACATGCAGTTGGCTGCTCACCACCCACTTGAACATCTTGCCCAGGAATGAAATATTGAGAGTGGGTGGCAGTTTTCTAAAAAGCTCTCGATTCAGGGAGGTCCACTTCCTGAGGGGGCTCTCCACCACCCCTTTCAAGGCAGTGAGCACAATCCTCTCAAAAATGTTTGGACCATGTCAGGGACCCACCCAGTCAATCCTCTCCTACTAGATTTCCCGAACATTGACAGACAGATTGAACAGACATATGGTTGGCCTCACTGCTCCAAGTGTCCTGTCCATTTTTTCAGGCCACGACAATAGAAAAACATGTTAGGGAAAATTCAATACATGGAACTGGAAGTGCACTATAGTCAAATCCAGGACTAGACCATTTTTTAAAAAAACAACAGGCTAACTCCAGGAATCATAGCTTTATAACTGGGGAAAGCTTGCCAAGTTCTTCAATTGTCATGATATTCACAGGAATATGCTTCACTTCATTAGAGGCATGTACTTTGAACTCTGCCTACTCTTTATCATAGTTTCTTCATGACCTCTAGTAGAGATCAAGAAAGAAAAAGTGTTCCTCTGGTAACCAACTCACAAAGAAACTGTCCAAAAACTGTGCAAGTTTTATTATATTAGCACTGAGTTTAATTTTCTTGCATGGTCTGAAAGTGGCAGAACAAGGGCAGGCAGCTTGGCGAGTACTGATGCCCACACTGGTAATTTCATGACCTAGTTTGCTTCTTTTAGTTGCCGGCAATTAACATACTTTGGACAATTATAAACTGCATAAATCAACAGGCTTCCCATATCATTTCAAAAACACTACGGATGCCAGGCTCAAGTTGGTGGACATGCTGTAATTACTTCACAATATACTTATTCCTAAATTGTTAACCTTAGATGAAAAAACAACAAGACAAAACCTTGAATCAGCCCTTGTTAAGTCTTGTGTCGACTTTGAGACAACAGTTCAAGAACAATGAATTTCTGGATCATTTGCACTAGCCTCCCATTTCCAGGCTTTTAGCATTTTTGCCATTAAATTTCAGCTCTCCCAGAGGGCCACAGTCCTATGTTAACAATGCTGGGATTCTCTGAATTCTGGGATTCTCTGAATTCTGGGATTCTCTGAATTCTTAGACTACACATCTGTACATTGCTCATGTGGTATGGGGGTGGCAGTGAAGAGGCAGAGAGAAAATAAAGGTGTTTAGGTTGAGAGAAAGAAGGAAATGCCACTGTGAAAGAAGAAAGAACAGGGCACTGTAGTAGTAGGTGAGAACTTCAAAACTAATGCCACTCTGACTAGGACAGTATGTTTCTAACTACCGGTAAGTCAGGGATGGGGAACTTGTGGGCTTCCAATCTTGTTCAAGAACATCTCTGGAGTACCAGCAACTCCCCACACCTAGTGCTTCAAGTTCTGCCTGGATGTGAATTCTGGGTCATATCAATCAACTCACAAGGCAGAAGCAGTTTTCTCCCCCAGAAGCTTACAAATTTTGCAAGAATTTCAGCAAATGCACAGACCCAGGATACTTATTTAAAATACAAATTTTTGTTGGTTCACAGCACATCCAACAACAAGCCAAGAACTGTGGAAAACATGGCAGGACAATTTGCAAGGAGATTAAAATATTCAAAAGGCTCACAAGTGAGCTACTCAATGAATTGAAATATGTTCATACAATTGAGTAAATTGCTCCTTGCTGACCACTAGAAGTTAATCCACACTCTGAATCCAAATCCAAAAAGCTACATGGCAATATTTCCAATGTCCAATTTTGAAAGCATTTTGAAATTAAGTCATGTTCATCTGTTTATTTGTATTCAAAGTAAAACAAGTATTCAACTTTACACAGTAAGCTTCCTGTGGTTTCTTCCCTCCATTTGTACCTCTTACCCACTGAATTACTTTGGTAACTAATAAATCATGTGATGCCACTTTGACCTTGAGGAACCAGGAGTAAATGTTGAAATTAGGACTCTGTCACTGAAACATCACACACAGAAATGTATTTATTTAGCGGCAACAGATCAAAGTCTGCTGCCTAAGGACACAGAGCAGAATGGGGTGGAGGGAGTATAGGGAAGAAGTGCTAAAAATGAAGCAGACACATAAAATAAAAAGTGATTCCCCTTCCCCACAGCGCAACATATACCATAGTTCAATGTGGAGCCAGCAGCAACATAACACGTTTCTCGCACAGTGGAAGGAAGAGCAGCTGTGCTCAGGTTCACCTTTTCGTTCTCCAGTAATAGCTCTAGATTGGTCTTGACCATAAGAACTACCAAAGAGCACAACACATCTTAGAATTTTAGAAATTCTCCCTTTACAAAGCTACGAGGGCTATCAGCAGCACCATGTGAAGGCTCAAAGTCACTTCTCCAAGGTTGCTTTATCTGCTTGTAGAAATCTAGATACTTTAGAACTCTTGGAAACATGCATCTAGAACCCTGTTCCAGGGAGAGATTGGGAGTAGTGATTTCAAGTGGAAAATACAACTGGTGGGGAAACACCTGCTCTTCCCACTCCCATATCCCCAAGTATCCTATTGCTCCTCTGCACAGCCTCCAGATGCTACTTTTCATTTCAAAAACTACTCATAGAATCATAGAATTGTAGAATTGGAAGGGATCCCAAGAGTCATCTAGTCCAACCCCTAGTCAATCTAGTCAAAGCTGTGATTTCCCCCTCATGTTGATTCAAATATAAAAAAGGTAATGGTAAAGGACCCCTGGACGGTTATGTCCAGTCAAAGGTGACTATGGGGTTGCGGATTTCATCTTGATTTTCAGGCCGAGGGAGCTGGCATTTATCCACAAACAGCATTCCAGGTTGTTCTGGCACAACGGAACACCGTGATGGAAACCAGAGCACACGGAAACGGCGTTTACCTTCCTGCCGCAGTGGTACCTATTTATCTACTTGCACTTGCGTGCTTTTGAACTGCTAGGTTGGCAGGAGCTGGGACAGAGCAACAGGAGCTCACTCCATCACGGGGATTCGAACTGCCAACCTTCGAATCAGCAAGCCCAAGAGGCTCAGTGGTTTAGACCACAGTGCCACTTGCGTCCCCAAATATACAGTCAGGTAACATAGTAACATAGTGTGCTTTAGAGAAAAGGTTGACTGCTGCTTCTCATGCATGCGAAATTGGCACTGTGATTAGCCCAGGCATGGGCATACAGGCAGCGACCATTTGAGGTGTGTCCGGTATGTGCGTAGCCACGCATTGTGAGGAATGCAGACCCAACAACATCACCAAAAGGGTCAGAACAGGGTGTTCACAGGCTTTTTCAATGTGTGTTCTGATTATATGTGATTTCACGCAAGCGCGCAATGACCAGGAGTTGCCTGTATTTCAGGCTTGCAGGGTCTACTTTGCTGCTGTTTTTACTAGAACCTTACTAATTGAGAACCAGGTGCAAAATAATGGCAGGGCTGGGATTACGGAATTCTATGGCTAGCTCAAAATTTTGTTCTCAGTTTCGGAATGGAGCTCACAGTTATGTCTTATGTAATTTGGAAGGCCCCTTTCTCACATTATTGTTAAATAATTGGTAGTCAGAATTCTTGCTGCTGTACTGTAAATCACCTCTGCACATCCCTAAGCTCGCCTAGTCTTCTCCTCATTGCCTCCTCATTGCTCTATAATTTTTGTCTGGGCAGCAAATTTTCCTCCTGGGGAAGTATGCAACCATGCAATTTCACCACCTGCAGTCTGAAAGTATTAAGACCAAAGAACCGTTATGCAACCTCATTTGCTGTTTGTGCAAACTAGTAGGCCTAAGAAGCATTCAAAATAGCCTCACTCTACAGCAACTAAAAGGGATGTGGGTAGTGCTGTGGGTTAAACTACGGAGCCTAGGGCTTGCCGATCAGAAGGTGAGCTCCCATTGTTTGGTCCCAGCTCCTGCCAACCTAGCAGTTCGAAAGCACGCAGTGCAAGTAGATAAATAGGTACCGCTCCGGCGGGAAGGTAAACGGCGTTTCCGTGTGCTGCTCTGGTTCGCCAGAAGCGGCTTAGTCATGGTGGTCACATGACCCGGAAGCTGTACATCGGCTCCCTCAGCCAGTAAAGCAAGATGAGCGCCGCAACCCCAGAGTTGTCCACGACTGGACCTAATGGTCAGGGGTCCCTTTACCTTTACAGCAACTAAAGCATCTTCGCTATCCATCCAATTTGCAATCCCATTATTTCACACGGTTGTCACGAGGATAAAATGAAGAGAGGGAGAAGTTTGCACTCCACTTGAGCCTTTTGGAGAAAAGCTGGGATATAAATGTACTTTATATGCCACACTTGGCTCTATATGATGAATAGATCAATGGTTATTTTTCGTGATGAGTCTGGGGACACTCCCATGTTCAGGAATCAGAAATACTACAGAAACCCAACTGCTAGGGGGGAGCAGCAGTGGAAGAGGGTACAGTGGTACCTCGGGTTACGAACTTAGTTTGTTCTGGAGGTCTGTTCTTAACCTGAGGTACCACTTTAGCTGATGAGGCCTCCCGCTGCCGCCGTGCCGCCGCCACACGATTTCTGTTCTCATCCTGGGGCAAACTTCTTAACCCGAGGTACTACTTCTGGGTTAGCGGAGTTTGTAAGCCGAAGTGTTTGTAACCCAAGGTACCATTGTAGTTGCTTTCAAGCCCTGCTTGTGGGCTTCCTGGAAGCATCTGGTTGGGCACAGTGAGAAACAGGATGCTAGAGTAGATGAACCTTTGGTCTGATTCAACAGAGTTCCTCTTATGTTTTCAATTGTTTGCATTTGCAATGCTAGGACTGCAATAAAACTTGAGATGTTGAACTGCACGGCTACATTACAATTACCTTATCAGCATTCCTAGTTTCAACTAGTTTTAAGTGGGCACAGTCAAATCTTACTCCTGATAAGATTGTACTTAAGAATGTTTCACATGTTTTAATGATTGGTGAGGAGAGAGAAATCAGATGTAACACTTGCTGTTGCAAGTGGTTCAATAATAACCACTCAACAATGAGTTCTGAAGGGTTTAAAAAAAAAAAACAACCCACCCACCTCACACACAGTGAACAGCATTGTAGAAAGACAAACATCACACGTCTATTTACATTGCAAATGCTCTCATCATCCAAATGCACCTAACAGCATGCATTTTGTTTAGAAGAACTGTCTTTCAAATCCTTAGTAGGAACACAGGAAGATGCCTTGCACTGAGTCAGACCCTTAGTTCATCTAGTTCAGTATTCTGTGCACTGCCTGGGAGTGGCACTACAGAACTTCAGGCAAGGAGTCTCTCCCAGTCCTTGCTAGAGATGTAGGGGATTGAATCTGAGACGTTCAGCATGCGAAGCAGAAGCTGCACCACTGAGCTACAGCCCCAGGAGGAACAAAATCTAGTGTTTCATGCAGATGGAACTCAACTCTGCACAAACACCCAAACGAAAAGAAAAAGAAAATATTATTTCTGCTAAGATCTGCATAGGATGTTGCTTAATATCTGTACCCTATTCTTCTGCTCACAGAGCAGTCATAGCGACTTACAGAAAGCACACACAATGTAATAAAAAGCTATGAAACAAGCCATTAATAAATGTAAAGCAGTTCATTAAAAGCAACAAACAAAAAAACCCTAAAGTATTAAAAGCCGTTGAAATAAAATAAACATTTTCAGGTCTGACAACAAAGGGAGCACCAAGTCCATGAGATTTCACTGGCACTACAACCAAGACCACTCAACTCTGGTTATCAGGCAAGTGAGCGCAAGACATTGGCTTAGCTAGTTCACACATCACTTTAAACCATAGTTAAAGCCAGTGCCTTTTTTCAAAAAAAAAAAAAATGTTTAGGAGTACTCCCATTTTCCTGCTCATATTGAAATACAGCCCCTCAATGAGGCCAAATTGAGATTCACAAAATGTTTAGGGGTATGTGTCCCCCCACACAAAAGCACTGCTAAAGCTAGACTAAACCACGGTTTTCTTTAGCATTATGTCCAAATCCGGCCTCACATTTTATTTCTCTCCATCAAACCTTGAATTGCAAAGCAGGATTTGTTCTTGGCCTATTGCTCAAAGTTTGTTTGGAGGAAATATGACATAACACTAAACTAGGCCCATGGCAGGAACAGAAGAGGAGGAGCAGCAAAGTGCCCTCAATTTCAGCAGCATACATCAGCCTGCTGTGTGTTCAACTTTCCTATGGTTTAAACCTGTGACATGCAAACAAGGCCAATGGTACAGATAGGAAGACCTTCAGGCAGAAAGATTTTAATACGGGAGCAGAGAGGTTATGCCAACCCATAATAAGCATTGGGGGAAGGAGTGGGTTTTTTTGGGGGGGGGGATAAAACACTTTATCTCAAAGCTATACCCTTCTATTCCATATTTCTATTAATAAAAAGAGTTAGAGGAAAGAAGCAAAACTACCCTGGCAACTTTAAAAACTGCTTGCTAAAAAGCCACTTTTTACAAGAAAAGACAAGGAAACTCTAGGTGCTTAAAATAAGATAAGACTACTGCCCCATGTCTCAACAGTGGCACATGCACATGGATAGGACGGTTGCTAAAAAATATGCCCCCGAGAAAGGATTTGTTCTGAAACACTTTGGGCATAGAATAAATCACATTTCAAGCACCTGGACTTTTACTTTATTTCATTATTATTTTTTGCCTGCCAATAGCACTTTTGCAGTTTTGTGGTTGGTTTTTCCGACATTTTATAAAACACCTGAGAATATTACTTTCTGCCCTACAATTTTAAAGGTTTCTTTACATTATTCAAGTGACCTTTTTGAGAAATGACTTTAAAACCAGTAAATTATGAGGAAACAGTATAGCACCGAGCCATTTCTGATTTGAATTACACCTTCAGCAGATGTTTCGCTCCAGCCTCTATGAAATGGAATAAATTGTGTTTTAAGATCAAATTTTATCCCCACAAGGTTACAGTCGGCTTGCTATATTTAAAGACTGATTTCCTATTCTTTAGTAAATGTAAAAATGTAACAGACAGCACTGTTTACAGGAGCACCATCATTAACACCACAGTTGCCCTTTCAAATTCAGCCCAGAAACATTCTCTCATTAAACCCACAATACAAGAAGAATGTTAACAGGAATTTACAAAGCAGCTGAAAGTACAAACACACACCCACGTTGGCTTATTAATTAACTGAGGCACTTTGAAATGCACAGTTAAATTTCTGGATGCAAGCATGGCAATCAATAAAAGTACTTCCCTACAGAAAAGGTAGAATACTGTATTCAGTTTAGCACCCACAATTCAAAGGAGGATGTCAAAACACTGGAAAGAATTGATAGGAGACCTAGAAGAATTGTCTGTCACAGAAGGTGAAAATAGGAAGAATTTCCCCCAATTTAAGAACAGCTCAGTGCTAGAATGAACCATCTAGTGATGTTTTGGAACATTCTTACTAGTTTAAGAAGTTGAAGATGCTTTTATGAAGCAATCTTTTAGGTACAGAATATCTTGTCATAGGACAAAGGTCTGGACAACCACTACCAATTAAGATTCTATTATGGGGTGAGCTCCTGTTGCTCTGTCCCAGCTTCTGCCAACCTAGCAGTTCAAAAGCATACCACTGCAGCGGGAAAGTAAACGGCATTTCCGTGCGAACTGGCACTCGTCACAGTCTTCCGTTCTCCAGTAGCCGTTCAGTCTTGCTAGTCGCTTGACCCAGAAAGCTGTCTGTGGACAAACGCTGACTGAAACGCAGCCTGAAAAGCGAGGTGAGCTCCGCACCCCATAGTCGCCTTTGACTGGACTTAACCATCCAGAGGACCTTTACCTTTTTCCTTGTTTATAAGAGAACAGTCCTGGATTCAAAGTCCCACTCAACTCCCATCATCCCTGTTGAAAATCTCATTCCTCCTGAGCTGCAGATGTATGAGATTGTACATGTCACATGTCTGTTTATATTCCAGCACTGATTATTGGAGCCTTGTGAGAGGAAATTGAGATATGCTGTTTCCGCTCTGTATAGCTTTTGCTTTTGCAGTTCTCTCTCCAAGGAAGAAAGACAGCGAGAGAAGCCATGTTTTCTTTGTTCTGTTATGTTTGATTTATTTTGCAATAAATTAGGCTTAGATGTTACTCCTCAAGGCTGAGCTTCTGTTTTGAACTCTGTTAATTGTGTGCTCATGTCCCTGGATATGGGCCACATCAGTGTGATGGGAGACTGGAGTGATGAATCCTGGGTGACGCTGCATTGGGGGAAGGCACCAGACCTTGGCATTATCACCCAACAATCCCCAGCTAACAGAACCAGTGGTCAGGGATGATAAGAACTGTAGTCCAAAAACAGCTGGAGACCCAAATTTGGGAAGCCCTGCTTTAGTCTATTGAGATGCTGCTGCCAAGAGTTTCATGGACATTCACTGGATGGTGTCCACAATAACACTCTCCTAATTACTCCATGCTGTGGTCCTAATACTAGAACTGAGTTTTTGAAGAAACACTGCTTATTGAGTCCATACTAGGAATAGGAAGCAGACCAAAAAAGTAAGAGGAGCTTCAAATATAATGCAAGTCTTTATGACATCTTAAGGCAATGCAATTGGCAGCTATAGTGTTACTGCGGACAGTAACTGTCAATCTTGTTTAACAATTCTTCCCAAGCATTCAAATAATAGTTTATGACATTTCAGAAGTAAAGGAATCTCAATGTTGACGCTTTTAGAAGGCAATTTTCCCTGAACAATGCACTTAACAAGTTCATAAGTATTACTGAACAGAAGTGGTCTAAGAGCTAGAGGAACTTATACAAATATAAACAAAGTTCCTTTATTCATATTCAACAGAAAGCACTGCAGTCGGCAGCAGTATCCAGGCAGAAATGGGTAAAATGTTCGGAAAAATCCATACATATGGCAGCCCATGTAGGCAGTGCTGTTTTCCCATAAAAGTAGCTCAACAACTTTGCCCCCCCCCAAAAAAAGCTCAACAACTCTGCCAAAAAACCTCTGTCCAGAATTTCACTCTTTGAAATATGGCAACCTTACTTAAAGTGGTTAGAGAAAGAGGTTCTCTTCAACTTAAAAGCAGAATGGAAAGTAAATTAAATTCTGAGTAGGGAACTATGCACACTGAAGCAAACATAATACTAACTTTACATACATGTTGATGTCTAAATGGGCCATTACCACAAACATCTTGCAATTGTAGAGAAAAGAAATGTCGGTTTCTGCATATGGCTACCATGAAAACCCCAATATTAGCATGGGGAAATGCACTGTAAGTATGGCAGAGTTATAATGCCAATAATAAAAAAATGATACAGCCATATTAAGTTCCAACCATCCCAACTAGCGTTATCACACAGTTGCAGAAGTTTCAGCTACTAATAATGCAATGGAAATGGATCAGCCCCATACAAGGAGGAAATATGAAATGAGGACTGTCTTAGGGACTCATTTGGAGACTCTGGGTGGAATTCAACATGGCGCTACATTGAACATTCCATCTGTGCAAGCAGATATGCTTGCCAGATGGAATGATGCCCCACCCACTCACTCCATGCTGTTCTGTGGGTTCTCTAAACCCCCACAGAGCCAATTTCAGGGGCACAGAGAGAGGAGAAGCGGAAAACCTTGTTGTGGAAGCCTTTGCACAGGACTTCCACTGACAGGGTGGATTCCTTAGATGAATCATACCCGTTATATAGAGATTTATAAAACTCAGGTTGTATCATGTGGGCAGAGGAGCGGGAAGGTGGAGAACGTGAGCCTAATGCTATGCATGGCAGTGCTGGCAGGGACTGAAGGGGCTTGCTGCCCAAAACCACATCTGGGGGTTGGGACCAGGACAGTAAAATGCTGGTTTAGTGCTATAAGTAAACCACACATGTCATTCATGATATATTTTGGGGGCAGAAGCCTCAACAGGCTGATTTTAATATACTTAAGGAATGTCATTATTACCTTTTTGCTTCCTCTAGGTGGCATAAGTACTCATAAGCGATATTCTGACGTCGCCTTTCATCCATTTCCTCCGCTGAAAGCCGTGCATCATCCACAATAGCTGTAGATACAAAATCATGTCTAATTACACATAATGAAGAGTAACAATTACATCTTGGGGGAGGGAGGGAATGATTTGTTAAATATGTGGAATTGCTTTTTATGAATTGGACATTATTAGTTTTAGCTTAATGCATACATTTAATTACCATCTGTTAAACAAAAGTATGTTTTAACACATATATATTTTAAAAAGAAATATAATATGAAAAGAAGGAAGAGAGGATCCTGAAAATGTGAATACTTTGCACCCAAAATTAACAGTTGCTTCAAAACAAGCTTATGGACTTGCAAAGTGTACTTTCAACATTCTATAGATAGTTGATACATACTTAATCATTTCAAGAATGCTCATCCCATTAAAAGATATAGTTTATTCACTTTTTTAAAGGCAGTAGAGTCAGAACAACTGTGAGATATATTTCCTCACAAGCATTTCAAAAGTACAATGGTAAACAAAGGCTAACAATTAAGAGGACATTATGAACTTCAGCTACAAAACAGTAGAATATAAAATATTTAAGGGCAATGGTATTTAAAGGCAGCATGAAATGAGAGATTTGGAGATTCAAAGCAAGTGCAGTAAAATGATGCATCTTTTGGTCATATTCCAATTTGTTTCTTTTAGGAGAAAAATAGAAGGATCTCATCAAAACCTAATGATCATCCACATAACAATAGTATAAAGCATTGCCATTCCCTGTGGCCTTCTCACTTTCCTCTGCATAATTCAGTTCTGTTCATTTCCTGGAGCCATCTAAAGCTAGTAACTTTGGAAGCATTTTTACCAATGAATTTAGTTTTGGGCCACATTGCTAAATGGAACCTCCACATCCAGAAGCAATCACTTCTGCCCTAAGAATTTTTTTTAAGCCCTGCTGTATCAGACCAAAGGCCACCTAATCAAGAATCCTTTCCCCACAGTGGCTAACCAGATGCTTCTGGAAATCCCAAAGCAGGACATGAGTGCAACTTAACTCTCTTGCTTGCGTTCCCCAGGAAATGGTATTCAGAGGGAAACTGGAAATCATAGATAGCCCAATCATCTATCTATCATTTAGTCACGATGGCTATCAATATACCTATACATGCTGAATGTCTCTTAAAACAGGTTTCAAACTATTTTAATCCCTTTTTTCTATTCAGCAATTGGGAAGTAAAATTATATACTCACTTTTGTGGGACTTGATAAAATCTTTCACAAATACACACAACAATATGGCTTTCTAATTTATGACTGCAGAGGAGAGGAAGCTACATGAATGTTATGAGCAGTTATCCATTTGTCTCTGCCTGAAATAACATCTTTGTGACTCCACACTGTCAGATTATAGATTATACATAGACAAAGAGGCTTCATGAGCTTTGCCTCTATAATTTAAAATCACTTTTAATACTACTGTAGGGTTGCTTCAGTATGAAAGTTAGATTGAATTGGAGGAGTGTAAACAATGGTTCTTCTATTTATAACATACAAACAAAATGTCCATTAAGTTTGATGGGCAGGGTAGGGAATGAAAGTTTCACCCCCAACCCTACTTTCCTGCTATTCCTTCCTCCCATCCACAATCAAGGCCAAGGTTAAGGCAGCATGTCATAGGAGCCTGGGTCCCTCTTTCAGTGTTAGCAGTTCACAACCCCAAATTCCACAGGCATATTCTATGGTAAAACACCTTTGAAATGTTATAAAATAAAATCACAATCAGACCAGCTCACAATTAAAACAAAAGCATCATCATAATCAATAACTGGCAAGACCATATTCAACAAACCATCTCCTCCTCCTCCTTAAAACACAATAAACCCTCAAACATTACAATATGACCCCCGGGTAAGGAACACTGCCCCCCAACCCAGGAGCAGTGTTTGGTATAGGGTGATCAAAACAGCAACACTGTGCGATGCAATGTCTACATCCCTCCTCACAAAGTGGACTCCTGGTTTTGAAGAGGAGAATGAGAGGAAGAAGGAACCACCCAATTGTTGACTTCTGCAGCCATCAGTAGACACCAGCAAGTTGTGCACCACCTCAACTTTGCCCCAGTTTCTCTGAAATTGGACAGCAAATTTATTTCTGGTGGCCCACAGCTTGTCGATGAAGAATAGGCACAGAGCAACCGTGAATGGCAGCAGCGGCTGCTCAGGGATGGACCAGAAGTGATGGGAGGGAGGAAGTGATTAGAAATGGGTAGAGAGAAGATTAGGAACCAGAAAAACACAGAATTCTATTGTATAACAATCTGAATTCTTGGAATTCACATTTTAATGCAAAAATAATGCAACATTAATGCTACAACAGGCAGAAAAATTATTAAGGGGTCCGCCAAGATCCTAAGCAATTTTCACATATAATGTGTTGCAGTAATCTAACCTAGAGCTTACCAGAGCAAAGATAACAGAAGTTAGGTTATCCCTGTCCAAATAGGGGTGCAGTTGGGCCACTTGCCAAAGTGGATAGAAGGCACTCTCCACCACCAAGGCCACCTGTTATGCCATGAAGCTCACTGTTTAGATATGATGAAACCCTCTATTCAACCCTAAATATGTCAGCATTGTTGCTGAGAACTGCTGCAGAAGAAAAGACCTCAGTAATACTGTTCCA
Organism: Lacerta agilis; assembly: GCF_009819535.1. Taxonomy (NCBI): domain Eukaryota; kingdom Metazoa; phylum Chordata; class Lepidosauria; order Squamata; family Lacertidae; genus Lacerta; species Lacerta agilis. The sequence continues at coordinate 27,862,976 of NC_046322.1, forward strand.
GATACATACAGCTTGCAGGCTTTGCAGATACAGATACAGATACAAGTACAGTGGTACCTTGGGTTACATACGCTTCAGGTTACATACGCTTCAAGTTACATACTCCGCTAATCCAGAAATAACACTTCAGGTTAATAATTTTGCTTCAGGATAAGAACAGAAATCGTGCTCTGGCGGTGCAGCGGGAGCGGGAGGTCCCATTAGCTAAAGTGTTGCTTCAGGTTAAGAACAGTTTCAGGTTAAGAACGGACCTCCGGAACGAATTAAGTACGTAACCAGAGGTACCACTGTAGAAAGCATTTCTGTTGCTCTAGCAATTCCAAGATGTAACACAGACTCTGACTCATGGACAGACTCACTGATTGACATGCCTTAATCATTTATATAGATGGCACTGGGCTGTTGTCATAACAACTGGTTTGGCTGATGTTGCACCTGTTGGCTTATCTCATACATGGGATGATTTGCGCTCAGTAAAGAAATTAATCCCTTCCTCCATGTCCAGTTCCTCCAACGAAAGCTTTTCCTTCCACTAGTTTCTTGTGACTATCAACACCAAGCTGCTTCTTAACCCCATAACTGGGGTGCTTCCATGATCTTATATTTTTCTTACTACCGTGCCCCTCCTATGAGGACAATGAAATGTTGACTTAAGAAGCTAAGATATCAATAAGTATTTTGTGCATGCATGCAAACCCTTATCTTATCTCTTCATAGCGTAACCAGGAAGTATTCAATTAACCAGTTTCCTGTTTTGTCTGAACCAGGAAACTTGGTTACCAGGTTCACAACAAGCCAGGATATTAAACCAAGTTCAAACTGTGGTTTCAATATCCTGGCATTTTCTGAAGCTGGTAACCATATTTATTTACATATCTATATACTGTATATAAAATCCTTCAAGCTGCATGTTTGTTTGTTTTCGCCTTTCTCCGTAACCGCTTGACCGATTGGCTTCAGATTTGGACACAACATGCCTTGGCCATATGGGAAGGATCTTAGGTACCTAGATTGTAAAAATACCACACCTTTCTCAGGTAAATCCATGAATTTGTGCAAAAAGCACCCTCCAGTGGACGTTAAATAGCACAGCACACAACACCCGTTGCCGATCCCTCATCCTCCCCTCTGATGTCACTGCCACCACCCAATCAACAGGCACGCCGCCCGCAAAAGGCAGCCTGCACGCAAAGACGGAGTTTGGCCTTCATGGCTTCTAGATGCCGCTTGCAGCAGCTATAGAGAGAAGCCGCGCCATAGCCATGCCGCCCGGAAACGTCCCGTCCACCTTTTGGGAGGGCGGACGGATGGGTAGGAAAGCTAAGCTGCCCGCTAACACCGAGATAGCCTGCTGATAGAAGGGGCAGGTACACAGCGAAGCAATGGCACAGTCAGGCCGGCTGCAAACATCCCATCCACCATTTCCGGTTTCGGGTGGCCTAACCTGATACTGTACAAACAAATATACTGCCCTCCAATACACATCAACAACATCAAACCAATACATACAAACAATTCAAAAAAAAAAGGAATCAGAAAATACAACAATACTAATAATGAGTTATATGCACAAAAACAATAACGAGCAAGAAAAGAAAACCAAAACAACCTCAACTTCAACGCAAAGACCTATGGTAAGGCACCACTTTCTCTTTTATACTACATCTTCCTTTCCCATTACACTAAAGCAGCCACAGCAACGCGTGGCCGGGTCAGCTAGTTTATTTTAAAACCATATAACCAGTCTACTTTTTGAGGACTCAAGGTGGCTAACAAGTCAAAATACAAAAACAATATTTGAAAGTATAAAATAATCCCCAAATTTGAATGGAAAGGGAAGATTATGGTTAATTAGAGACTTCCAGGTTAAAATTGCTGTTTACTCAAAACTTGTGTGAAATACTTGATTTAATAAGCCAAGATAACAACAATATATAATTGGCTGAACCAGCTCACTGCATCAAGTTTGTGTGTATAGGTAGAACTACACAAACCCTCAAATTTAAGAAAGTCAATTAAAAAACAAAGCTGGCAATTCTGGCATCAAGTGCAAATAGAAATGTGCACACACAAAAAGTCATTAGATAATATCGGTAAAATTGACAGAACTGCTGTCGATCTATTTGCCATTTATTGGAATACTGCCCTTCAACCAATAAGTACCCATGGCACTTAGCAAAGATTATAAACAAAAACCATGCAAAATCAGAACAAAAGATAAAAGCAAGCAATTAAAAGCTTATTAGTTCCACATGGAGAATTTGGGGGTTCTCTGTTCACACAGTTTGTGATATTTTGGCCTCAAACTTAACAACCTATGGTAAAAGCAAAACACTTTGGCTGCAATCAGCTTATAATTTAAGTCAACAGGGAACAACTCAAGTTAATAAAAGTAGAGTTTATTCCACAGTAGTAAATTATTAGTTGCTAGAGCATTTGCTTGTTTTATCTGGGCTTCATTCCTCATCTCTTTGTTAGTGGTGCACAACCAAAACAAATTTCAAAATAGATTAGTTTGTGCTAACTTATACTGTATGCAAGATTCTATCTTTGTACTGATTAGTAGTGGGTTAGGCTAGGTAACTTTCATTTCTTAACTAGCTTTTCAATTATATAATCATGAAAGCTGTATGCAGCATAAGGAGTCGGGAAGGACAAATCCTGTTGTCAGGCAAGATAAGGTAAACAAGACTAGAGATGATAGTCATATAATACTCTCCATTGTGATGTTTAGACAAAGGGCTAAGCAGCAGGCATTGGAAAGATAAAAAACAACGCTTAAATATAATCCACAAAAACAATTTACCCAAAAAGTACAGTTCCTCCCAGGATCCAAATATATGATAATGTGGATCCAAAGAACAGTGTAACTAGCTCTGCATATTCAGTGAGGTCTAAGGATTTAATATTCCTAGCAAAAGCCATTCTTGCATTACGCCAAATTACTTTTGAAACTGCAATCTTGGTGCTCCTCCAAGTCACTCTATCCTGTACTGTATACTACTTTGTCTCTGCAAAATAGCATTTGGTTTGCCATTCAGAAGAACCCCAATGGGCATATATCCAAGCCATCTGAGCACACCTAAAGTGGCCCTTTGGGCTCTGGTCCATGTTAATAAATCTCAAAGTCACTGTTAACCCAGCAGGAATGTAGGAAGCTGCCTTATACCAAAGTCAGGCCATTGGCCCACCTAGTTCAGTACTGCCTCTACACTAACTAGCAGCAGCTCTCTGGGGTTTGAAACAAAGTCCCCAAGCCTTATCTGGAGATGCTGGGGACTGAACCTTCCCTGTACATATAAAACTGCTTTATAGCCAGGCTACTAGTACATCCAGTCCAATCTTGTCTACTCTTAAATGGTAACAGTTTTCTAAAGTTGTAGGCAAATGTCTTTCCTCCCTCAAGAGCTTTTAAATGGAGATGCCAAGGACTGAATTGCCACCTTCTCCTGCATACAAATCAATGTGTTTGATTTGTTGCAAGTCTCCCAGACTGGTTAGAGCAACCCAGTCAGATGAGTGGCATCAGGCCCAGCCCAGGTGCGGATTCTCTCCCCACGGTTCTGGCCTCAATGAGGGAGCCTGTCTTGGGGGCACCTGGTTATGCCCTCTCAAAAAAAAATGCATCTGGGGAGAGGGGACCCCAGCCCAGCACATGCTCAGCCTCTGTAAGATATACTACTTCAAGATTACTACTTTGCAACCATGCCATAAGGTTGCCGTTGACATTCAGTCTTCGTTAACTACAGTGGTACCTCGGGTTATGGACGCTTCAGGTTACAGGCACTTCAGGTTACAGACTCTGCTAAGCCAGAAATAGTACCTCGGGTTAATAACTTTGCTTCAGGATGAGAACAGAAATCGGGCGGCGGCGGCACAGCAGTAGCGGGAGGCCCCATTAGCTAAAGTTGTACCTCAGGTTAAGAACAGTTTCAGGTTAAGAACGGACCTCCGGAACGAATTAAGTTCTTAACCAGAGGTACCACTGTACTCTCTATATAACTCATGTGCCAGATATTTTGAAAAGATAGCATTAGTCTACTGTCCAGTTGAAGAAATTTCCTTTTTAAGTGCAATGATAGAACTATTAAGCAGCTATCCTAAATCGTTGACTGAAACAGGTCCCCAGCAATTGCAGGATTTACACACACACACACACACACACACACACGAACGAAACATTTCAGTATGTTTCACTGGAGGAGAAATGTTTTGCATTACTGTTTCACCAACTAGTTACAGGTAGGTAGCTGTGTTGGTCTACTGTAGTCGAAACAAAATAAAAAATAAAAAATCCTTCCAGTAGCACCTTAGAGACCAACTACGTTTGTTATTGGAATGAGCTTTTGTGTGCATGCACACTTCTTCAGATACACTGAAACAGAATTCACCAGACCCTTATATATATAGTGAAAGGGTGGGGAGGGGTATTACTCAGAAGGCTGGTGGGAATGGGTGATTGGCTTAACATGGACACTGACTTAAGTCAGTGTCCAGACTTAACATGGACACTGGTACTAGAGCCTGAAATAAACCCAGATGCCAGCTTTGCTACCACATGCACCCGGACAACACCATTACTGGCCCCAACAATATCAAACATACCATCTCAGGACCATTTAACTGCTCATCTTCTAACATTGTGTATATGCCATCAAATGCCAACAGTGCCCTTCAGCTCTCTATATTGGAAAAACAGGTGAAACCCTACGCCAAAGGATAAATAGACATAAATCAGACATCAGGAATCACAAGACAGACAAACCAGTAGGAGAACACTTCAATCTACCAGGACATTCTATATAAGATCTCAAAGTAGCCATCTTATTACAAAGGAATTTCAGAAATAGACTGGAAAGAGAAGTTGCTGAATTGCAACTTATTACCAAACCTAAAACCATGGAGAGACCTGGTCTGAACAGAGACATTGGATTCTTATCTCATTATACATGACAAAGGTATTTTTAGCCATCTCACCCCTTGCTTTTTCCTGCAGTCGTTAACAGTCATCAACAGGTTTACCACACCTATCAGCCAATCACCCATTCCCACCACCCTTCTGAGTAATACCCCTCCCCACCCTCTCTCTCTCTCTCTCTCTCTCTCTCTATATATATATATATATATGGGTCTGGTGACTTCTGTTTCAGTGTATCTGAAGAAGTGTGCATGCACACAAAAGCTCATACCAATAACAAACTTAGTTGGTCTCTAAGGTGCTACGGGAAGTATTTATTTTTTAAAATTTTGTTTCACCAACTCTTATCAATGCCATTTTTTAAAAGCTACTTTAGAATTTAAGGAAAGCTTGGCCTCTTTGAGGAAGCAGATTACACGGAAAACTAGAGCTTTTCCACATTGCTATGGCAACCAGGGTGCACGGCAGGCATGTAGACTGAACATAAAGTTGAGCTTTTTGAGCAATGGATTTTTTTTATTAAAAAAACCAAAATAACGAAATATTCAAAATATCAATGTGGCAAAGTCATAATTTGCCCACCCCCAATATCTAGGCATCTTGTGAGGGAGGGATAAGGGAAGAATGGAAGAGAGGAAGTAAGAAAGCAAAAGATCAGTTTCATGAAACTGGCAGCTTGCCAAAAATGTGATACATTCTACTCTGCTAAATTTAACCTATGCAAAATATATATGTCTTTATATTACATAAGTCTGAAGGCATGAATGGATTATTGAAGGATGTTAGACATGATAAATGTTGATTTGCAACCAGATTCTTGGGGGGGGGGGAGCGAGGAAGAACCATACAGTGCTGATAGCCTTGTTTACAAGAATCACTACATAACCATCTGCAGCAAAAGATAAGCCTACAAACACATCTCTGCATTATGCATGTTAGTCTAGGCACCATTCAGCACATCATCTGAAGACGTGGTACAGACTAACACATATCCTATTAAGCCACACTGTGCCACCCTCCGGTTTATTATCCAAGCAAACAAGCACAGAGGCTGCCTTCACATGGCACAGTAAACCTCAGTTAGCAGCTCACCATGCATGCATAGATCACATTTGCTTTGCTCCTTATGATGCCTGACTAGTTATGCCAAACCAAGGTATGCGATTGGCTTTGCTTAAACAAACCATGGTCAAGAAGCCAGGGAGTAAAACAAACCATGACCCCTCATTCTGGATGCAACACTAAGTCAGTGGTTTCTTGCTTCCACTCACACCAGGGAGAAGTGAATTTAAAGTCACCCACACATTCATGGTAAGCCGCAAGTGCAATACCAAAACCATATTGTTGCAATTTATTTGAACAAAACTACTTTCCAGTTTGTAGCTGATGATACATACACACTCTGAAACCTATTTGCTGTGTTCTATTGCTTTCTCCTGTGTTAGAATCATAGAATTGTAGAGTTGGAAGGGATCGACCAATCCCCTGCAATGCAGGAATCTTTTGTCCAATGTGGGGCTCGAACCCATGATCCTGAGATTAAGAGTCACATGATCTACTGATTGAGCTATCCTAGCAGAGTTAAAGTAGCTGTTGTTCAATGTAGTTCTGCACACAAAAGCCATACCAGCATGTTACTGGTAAAATTAGCCAATGAACTTTCACCTCTTGTCTTGAGCCAATTTGTATTTAGCTGGTGATCACATGAATTAAGAGCCCATGCAGTTCCAAGGTAATTCGCTACTGGATGGAGGCCAGTCAGCTATTAAAAACCAAATAGTAGTTTTATAAAACAGTTGGCTGGTGCTCAAATGTCGAGAGACAAGGCTAAGTAGACAGGTTAAAGTGCATCTCAATTTTATAGGGATAGTTTACAAAACTTTGCAGCTCAGATTGTTGTCATCATTAGCTGAAAAGCAACATGATAAAAATTATCCTAAACCTGATTCACAGAACAGAATGGCATTGTTGGAACAATTTTAAAGAAAGTTATTTCCCCTACTTATGAATCAAGAACTTCACATGAGAAGTTCACATGAGACAAGAGGCAAGCAGAGGAACATAGGCCTGGTGCAACAACAGGGAAGCTATGGTAGGCTCCAGTATTACGGTACCTCCCCATACCCAAAATATCCCCCATTGTTATATATCTATTACAGAATTAGAAGTATTGACCCAGATTAAAGTTTATAACAATGGATTGGAGAATGTCAGTTCATGCAAAAATGAATCAATTAATATTCTATTATCTATTTCCATTAGCCATTATAATTATACATTTCAGTGGTGCAAAAGTGCAACTCCATGCCATCATATACACATACACGTGTCTTGCATACATTTATTAAAACAGGGGAAAACAGACTGTAGTTTGGAAACCAGAAGATATTTGTAGTAATGTACGGAAGTGAGAGCTGGACCATAAAGAAGGCTGGTCGCCGAAGAATTGATGCTTTTGAATTATGGTGCTGGAGGAGACTCTTGAGAGTCCCATGGACTGCAAGAAGATCAAACCTATCCATTCTCAAAGAAATCAGCCCTGAGTGCTCACTAGAAGGACAGATCCTGAAGTTGAGGCTCCAGTACTTTGGCCACCTCATGAGAAGAGAAGACTCCCTAGAAAAGACCCTGATGTTGGGAAAGATGGAGGGCACAAGGAGAAGGGGACGACAGAGGATGAGATGGTTGGACAGTGTTCTCGAAGCTACCAACATGAGCCTGACCAAACTGGGGGACGCAGTGGAAGACAGGAGTGCCTGGCGTGCTCTGGTCCATGGGGTCACGAAGAGTCAGACACGACTGAACAACAACAACAACAACAACAAGAGTTTGATGAGTGAACTTTTTGACAAGTTGCATGTGAAACTCAAAAATTTCGTAAGTGATTTACAATGCAGTGCAGGGAGCTACAATATACTAAGAAAAATAAAGGCTGTATAAATAACCATTTATTCTCCTATATAGTCTGGGTGTTTATCACTTACATTTTGCTCTTGTCATTAAAAGTTTAACACCCAAAAACTTTGTTCACTGCTTTCTACCATTGCTTTGAGAACTCTGACTTCTTTGTATTGTTTCACCTTGACTGTGGTACTGCTTTACTTTTTAGTACACCAATTTCTCATCATTCCCCACTTTTTATTTTGTATTCTGCCACTCTTTTTTTCCTGTTCCTTTCTTCACCCATCTCTCCACTACTGTCAGCTAGGTTTTCCTTTCTCCTATATAGTCTGGGTGTTTATCACTTACATTTTGCTCTTGTCATTAAAAGTTTAACACCCAAAAACTTTGTTCACTGCTTTCTACCATTGCTTTGAGAACTCTGACTTCTTTGTATTGTTTCACCTTGACTGTGGTACTGCTTTACTTTTTAGTACACCAATTTCTCATCATTCCCCACTTTTTATTTTGTATTCTGCCACTCTTTTTTTCCTGTTCCTTTCTTCACCCATCTCTCCACTACTGTCAGCTAGGTTTTCCTTTCTATGCCATATCCATTTAAAGCTTCCTCTCTCTGTTGATGAATGCTTGTATTTCTTCACTCTGTGGATATCCTCAGCTTCAAAAGCCGAAGGTTATAAAATCTTAACACAACAACTGAAGGCTGATCTCAGGCATCTGTCCCTCAGAATGCCTTTCCAACTTCTCTATTACTTCCTTATTCTTTGTACCAGAGGTAGCCTCCAGATGTTTTCGAATACAACATTCAACATCCCTGACAATGGTGGCCAGGGCTGATGGGAGTTGTAGTTCACAATCTAGAGCAGGGGTCAGCAAGGTTTACCTCGCCTGGGCTGGTTCACTCCTGCAGAGATCCCTCTGTGGGCCTGATTGTGAGTGTGTGCGCCTGCAATTTCTGGTGCCGTGGAAGCAAATCCCTGTGTCGTGCCGCACCAGTTTAGCGCAGCATGGAGGGACTCGCCAAGTGGGCAGCTCAGTTTGGGGGCTACTTGTGGGCCAGTTAAAGACCCCCGTGGGCCGCTTGTGGCCCATGGGCCTTAGGTTGCCAACCCCTGATCTAGAGGACACAGTATTGGTTATCCATTGTTTATACACTCATGTCTAAATTGTGCCTTGCTTAACTTCTGTCTAAAAGCACCAATGGAGTATAAAAGCAGCAATAGTCATATTCACCCTTTCACATGCCCCTAAAGGTATTCCAGGGATCAGTTAATATCCTGGGAGGGATGTTGTGTTGCTGTTGTTGTTTTATTTATACCCCGCCCATCTGGGTGCGTTTCCCCAGCCACTCTGGGCACACAAGGCCAATTCTCCCTATAATACCCTGTACTAACATTCAGCTGCTTTTTCCTACAGATATAGAATACTTACAGGTCACTCATATGCAAAACAATGACTTCCATTGACTAAATTTGCAGTGCACTACCTGAAATGTTGGAAGCCGCCCAGAGTGGCTGGGGCAACCCAGTCAAATGGGCGGGTATAAATAATAAGGTGATTATTAAAATGATTTCCATCTTTGCCAATAAGTACTCTTGCATTTTCTTTACTTTGCCTCAGACAGTATCACACCAGATCAGTGATAAAGACAGAGCTGAAAAACTGCTGGTATTTATATTCTGAATGGGGAAACAATCATGCTTCTCTGTTCCTAGTCTTTACTGCAAACTCAGATTTTTAAAATTATTTCCTCCCGCCTCCTACCAAGCATGCTTTAGCCTAATCAAGTTGTGCAGCCTCCCCCATTCCATTTTAAGAATATTACAAAATGCAGATTCAGGCTTTTCCCATCTTGCCCAACAACATTTCCTTCTCCAATTCCCTCCAACCTGCTTTTTGTTTTCTTTTGTTTTTTTGCTTAGCATCCAGCCTAATGAAGTGTTTTGATAGAACATGAAAACCCATTCTCTTGTTTGGGACTTCAGTTTATCTTAATAAGGGGTTGTGGTGGAAAGAAGATCAACAAGGGTGTGGGGAATGAAATCACTCTACTATTACTTTGGGTTCCAACCCCAGTTAAATTATCAACACAGCTACATGCAATCTGTGACCAGAACAACTTCAACTTGTTTTTTTTTAACAAGTATTTCCCCAAAACTTTAAACATTATTCTAGTCTTGTGACATGGGTAGTAAAACCGATCTCATCTGAATAGAACTCAGTATTTGTTTGGCTATTATATTTCTGTGCAATCATTAAATGAACATCATTACTGTATCCAGGATCTATACTATTGTAAACCATATATAAAAATACGCCAAAAAAAAGAAACAGCTCCAAATTCACTCTGCAAACAAAGCTGCCTATGTTCTTATACAGAGGTCGGCAACCTTAATCACAGGATGGGCTGGTCGACGCTCCGTCCGTCGGAGGATGGGTCGGATTGTGTGAGCACGCGTACTCTTCTGGGTTGGAGGAGCACCCGTGTGCATATGCACAGGCGCCACCAACCCGGAGGCCGGTCCCCCGCGCCGGTAAGAGTGGGCAGGGGGGCGGCAGGGGTTGCCTTGGGGTGGTTAGACAAGCCTTGTGGGCCGCTACCAGCCCATGAGCCTTAGATTGCAGACCCCTGTTATTATATATGGGTTTGAAACAAATATACTTTTCCTTCCTTTGTCACGACAGCTATTCCAGGTTTCTTCTGCTTGGATTACTGCACATAGACCTTTTGAAGTGTTTGGATTGTTTTCTTACACTTTATCCTGGGAATACTGGTATATAAATAGGAACCTAGGCACGTGCATTAAATGGAGTCAGACTATTGGTACATCTTGCTTAAAGGTAAAGGGACCCCTGACCCTTAGGTACAGTGGCAGGAGCAGGGACCGAGCAATGGGAGCTCACTCCGTCGCAGGGATTCGAACCACCAACCTTCTGATCGGCAAGCTTTAGGCTCTGTTGTTTACACCACAGTGCCACCCACGTCCCTTTCCATCTTACTTAGCATTGTCTAAACTGACTGACAGTGGCTCTTAAGGGTTTCAGACAGAGGTCTTTTCCAGCCCTACCTGGGGAAACTGGGAACTGTACCTGGGATCTCTTGCACTGCAAAGCATATGATCTACCACAGAGTCACAGCCCTTCATCATTGAGAAGACCCTCATTCCTAAAACATGCCAGGGAAAGTTCAGTAGTATGGTTCTCTCCACCATTCTACAGACGCAATACATCTGAATTACTTCAAATTGCTGAGTTTCAGAGTTAGGTTAATTGGTGGGAAAGCTTTAGATTTTCCAACTCGCACAGCTGGAACAAATCCTTTTAAAGCACAAGAGGTCACTTGCTGCCCATCTAGAATATTGGTTTTTAGTCTTCCCAATTCAATATAAGCATTTAATTCACCTTGGAAATATCTAACAGCTTTCTCCATGATTACTTTTGATCTGATTTTAAGTTTAGAGGGAATACTTTGGCTTCCAAAGCCTGCACTTTTGAACTACTTATATTAAAAGTAAAACCAGTTTAAATTGCATTTCATTTTCTATACAAATAAATTGTTACAATAATGTCCAACAAAGTATCCATTGATATAAAAACTCATTTCACCCACAAACAGGAATATCAGAATTAGAAACTTAAATCATTCTGAGATTCTAAGACTCCCAATGAATTCATACAGTTGACTGAAGGCCAATTTAGGTATAACCCAAGCGCTGCAGCTGCCACTTATGAATGGGTCTGTCTCACATCTCTCACCATTAACACTTGAAGTGGGGAACCACATAGAATAAACTTCTTCAGAATTACCCACACCAATCCTGAAGCTGTTTAGAGGCTAGCAGCACTGATCCAGAAATTTTCTGAACGACACACCTGTCATTCCCCAAACCCGATTACATGCATTTTTCTATAAGGCATGGGGCCAGACCACATGGAACAACGAACCACACTGAACAACAACATATCAATCGCTTTTTTTTAATTGGTCCAACAAATAATCTGGTACAACATTCTGGCTTTACTTACAACACCTAATTCCAAGACTCTTAATATTCTGGCTCAAAGTTCTCAAATAGTAACTGGGAAAATTCTTCCAATACAAGGTAACAAGAAGGCCAGCCAAAGGACACCAAAATAGGTTAGGAGGGACCAACTCCCAAGGAAACTCCCAAAGTTTTCCACCAATAAATTGACAGCAATTTCTTGCTATCTATCCCCAGCACACAAGTCTCTCACAACAGACCAATACCAGTTATTCCATACTCTGTCCTGTGTCTTGGCAGGAGATACAGGCAATTTCAACATTCCGCACTGGTTATTTATTTATTTATCATTTAATTACATTTGTATACTGTATTTCATCCAAAGATCAAAGGGTGGTTCACAACATAAACTGCTACTCTCTTTATATTTCCATGCTTCCCTGAAACTTTTGGTTTCTAATTTTAAGTCAATTAACGTGAACCCAGGTATAAAGACACTGATGTCTTTAACACTGTGAAATCCTTTGCAAGCTACCAATTCCTGCAAAAAGGCTTTCAGGCCTAAAGAAGGTTAAAGGAATAGCCCTCCCATTCATGCCCACTTCCTGAATGCTGCTGCTAGAAAGCTAAGCTTTGTGGAATGTGGATAGGAGCAGCTTGGAATACGTACCCCAAATTTATTTGCAAGGCAACCCTAAAACCAAAATTCAAATGGATTTTAAGCTAAGATAGAAAGAACATCACTTATTTCCAACCTGAATCCCATCCCAAAATTCAGCAACATCACTACATGTGGATCACTAACCGTCTCAGATTAAAGCAAACATGAGAAAGGGATGGCTCAATACCAGCTGTCAGTTTGTAGTGAGGCTGTAATCGAAATTGGTTTTGCAAAGGACTCCTCACTCCAAAATCTGGGAAATCCCCCCAAAAATCCACAGAAGTCACCTGTTGCCAAGCTTTCCCTTTCACACGACAGCTTTGACTGCTGATTTTTTCACCTGTTTTTTTCACCCAGACAGCTCTATTTACAATGCCAGCAGTTGTTTTTTTTATCTAGGCACATAAAATCCAAGAATGGCTGTGCATTGGTTAAGACAATATTTTCCCCTACCCACAAAAACCTGCCCTTGTGTCATTGGACTCACTTCTGTTGGGCCTCATGGTCATAACATTAGATTTCACTCAAAAAGTCGGAGGAGAATTGATTATGGAAGTGCTTTCCTCTCTTTCCACACACACACACACACACACACACACACAGAGAGAGAGAGAGAGAGAGAGAGAGACTCATACAGTCAATGTCTTGCAGTAAGCCCAAATATCCCTTTGCATCACCATCTTGAAATGAAGCCAGCGGTGCAAAGGATCTTCCTCTGAAAGCAGGGATCAAGAAGAAACCATTTTACTGACACCAGGCCAGGTGACTGACATGTGGGACAACCTTGCCCACTTGTCAAAATGGCACATTGGTCAGCTTCTGTTCCCCACTCTCTGCTCCCTATGTCTCTGTAAGTGAAAGAGGAATCAACACAGGATAAGTATTCAGAGTGAATAAAAATAAACTGTAATGCCTTGATCACACAGCACCAGCCACTCCTAAGTGGCAATTTTCCACAATGGCCAATATTTGAACAAATGCATCTTGATGTAGTAAAGACACCAGTTCAAATTAACAAGTTTGACATGTTTCTTGCTTCAATTTCAATTCAATTACAGTACTATATAAACCACAAAATTAAAGACACTTGGCAGCTTAACAAACCAACATGTAAATTCACTATGTTTTACAGAATACCATGTGAGGTGGTTGTGCAAACTGGCTACTAATTCTGTATTTAAAAAAGATGAGTAGATTACAAAAATGGAAACCTGATCTAAGTTTTCCCTTCCCCTGTCTAGAAGGAAAGACACAATGACCACACATGAAAGACCAGGAAGTTAGAAGAGAGGGAATAGCTAAAGGCAGATCACACAACCCACAGCAATTAATAATAATAATAATAATAATATTTATACCCTGCCCATCTGGGTATAAATGGGCGGCTTCCAACAAAAGATTAAAATACAATAATTCACCAAACATTAAAAACTTCTCTAAACAGGGCTGCCTTCAGATGTCTTCTAAAAGTCAGATAGTTGCTTATTTCCTTGACATCTGATGGGAGGGCGTTCCACAGGGCAGGCGCCACTACCAAGAAGGCCCTCTGCCTGGTTCTCTGTAACCTCACTTCTCTCAGTGAGGGAACCACCGGAAGGCCCTCGGCGCTGGACCTCAGTGTCTGGGCTGAACGATGGGGGTGGAGACACTCCTTCAGGTATACTGGGCCGAGGCTGTTTAGGGCTTTAAAGGTCAGCACCACATTTGTGGCTCCCATTTAAACAACTCTCTGTGAGGAAGAAGTGGCAGACCTGGATCATAGCCAACCTTGGAACCAAAAAGGTAGCAGCCCTATGGCGACTCCTTCACAAGCACATCTCACCTCATGAAAATGACATGGTAAAAAGTTATCACGCAGGGAAGAACGTCACAAAATAATGCAAGTGCCTAGTCAATATAGGACAGAAGTATTAAAAGCAGAGTTGACGTATTATCACATATGGATATCAGAACTATGCAATGTTATCAGGTCTTTGTTCTTAACTTCTGGTTCCCACATGTGCAAGTGCTAATTATGAAGCAATCACAGTTCATATCAGGAAGCAACAACAATACTCCCTTCATAGCCTGTTCTACTCCAGTGGTTTCAAACTATCACCAACCAACCTCTTGAAAACTGCTGAGGGCCTTGGAAGACCACTTCATGCCTTTTCTGTCTATTGCAGCAATTGTGCTGTGCTGGATGAGGTATGATTTTTAATTGTATTTTTGTGCCTTTTTATTTCTTATAATTGATTTTATTGTATTCCAAGTGCTTCCTTCCCCCATCCCCTCCAAAAAAGAAAGAACATCACTTCAAGTCTGTCTTGTTTACCTTATGGGCAGACTGGACCACTAGGTTCTAAGAATGGCAGGGCAGTCATTGCTCCTGCCATTCACAAACACTGCTCCCACTGTTCTTCAAAGATGTGCCACAGGCCACCATCAGAATAAAGCTTGCAGTTCTTATATTAGCAAAGATGGAGATTAATTTTAGGTGGTGCACTATGCAAAAGAGACAACAGAAGCAAAACAGTAGCATTGCCTAGTGGCTGAAGGGCATGTAGCTCTCAAAAAGTAAACTTCCATCTTCACCGAGTAGGTAGTCCGTTTCTTCCACTTTTAAGATTCTATTGTTTAGCAGATATATTTAATATTCACCACAACACAAAAATAGTAAAGGTCATTTTGGCCTGCAAGAAAAATCCCAAAATCTTAAGTAAGCTTTTGAATACTCCAGAACTTGCATTAGGATGATTAAATGTACCATCCAGACCGTTCATAGACAAACTCGGCCCTCCAGATGTTTTGGGACTACAACTCCCATCATCCCTGACGACTGGTCTTGTTAGCTAGGGATGATGAGAGTTGCAGTCCCAAAACATCTGGAGGGCCACGTTTGTCTGTGCCTGATCCAGGCCATTGAACAGTTCTGGAGCTTCTTCGTGATTTTGTAACGTTAAGGTTGGCCTAACAAAGGCATGAATTACTAACTGTGAATTTTTCTGATTGACCAGCAAAACTTCCTTTACTTTTTCTGGGATTTTAAGACCACCAAATTTAGCCATTTGGGACAGGGATCCTAAAACTGGGGCATGAGATTAGTTGCGAATGCTTTTAAGGTATTTTCCTTCAGTAAAATTCAGACATAATGTGGCCATCCTCACTTAGCAGTTATTCATTAACTATGAATAAAAAAAGGTGAAGATAAACATGTCTGGCTGCCAAATTACAGTCATCAATACTTGTACCTAGCTGAGAACTGTTTGAAGAAACCCGCAATAACTGGAAAACACTGGGTACACCTAGAAAGTACACATACAGCTGACTCTTTTATTTTAAAGAAGAAAAGCTATTCCATTCAGGTTTCTCCTCACCTGATAAATCCATTACTATATGAAAGTTACCCACTTATCCACTTTAGGAAACATGTATTTAAATAGCGATACCTTTTCAAGCAGTGGGCACAACTAAAACACAAGTTAAAGTCAAGTTCCATGGCTCTCAAAGGGAAAGCCAAGCATGTGCTTAAATTATCTCAATGTGAAATCAAAAGAACTTTCATTAAGTGCTTCACTTGGCTGAACAATGCTTGAAATAAAGTGTTATGGTTAATGGCAGTACCTGTAGCTCTTTAAGAGCAAGCGATACAGGGACCAAACATCTAGGGCTCCCTGCCCCCGATGGTGATCAGCTATTACACTCCAACTATACCTTCCCCTGCCCACTACCACTGACATTGGGACAGCTTCTTGCAAGATCAGAAAGAAGGATGAGTCTGGGCCTCACCAACCACTGGAGGCAAGAGGGCACTTACCATAGCATTAGCAAATGAATTTGCTAGCACTGTTGCACACTAGCATCAATGCAGTGTTGTTATCGAGTTCCCCGTGCTTACCATATTTGCACATTCACTTGCTATAGCAAGTGTTCTCTCCTTACCATAATGAGTGAATTTGCAAACATGTTAAGCATGGAAAACCAGACAACACTGCAACAACATTAGCCTGAAAAAGCAACCTTCTCCAGTTCATTTTTCTAGCTAGTCACAACAGACGTACAAAACACAGGGACGTCTTCCTCCTTGACTTAACTTGCTGGCTACAGTTCATCTGCGGAACTGTTCTCTCTGCCACACACACTTCCTCTTCAGCCCAACCCCAGCAGGCAGTGATAGGAGTATTGACAGGCCCTTGAAAAGAGTATTCCAGAAATTATTGGTCACTGAGAAATCATCAGTTGCTTCCATACTAGCTGTTGTGCCTCGAATCATCAGTCACACAACTGATCTCAAGCAATCAAGTACATTACAATGGCCACTTAACATATTGTAACGCTTGAGAAACTAATTTATGGCATACCCTCACATAGAAAAAATGCACTTCAAAAGTAAAGAGCATGTGATAAAACAGGCTCTTATGAAAGATCAGACAATATATCAGACAATTATTAACTAAAGTGCAATAACACAAAAAGGACACGTTCTACCCCAGCCAACTTAAAGATGAACACCAAATTAAGCAAAAAGATCAGAGGGAAATAAAACATGCCTGTAAGCCTGCAACTGAGGAAGACGCTTCATGCATCTGATGAAGTTTTCCCCAGTCCACAAAAGTTTATAATAAAATGTTTTAACCTTCAAGGTACTTACAAGAATCCTTGTTGTATTTGATACAACAAACTAACATGGCTACCCCTCTGGAGTTACAAAAGCTCTCAGTTGCCACAACAACTCTTAAAATATCAGTATGTTCATATTAAAAACACAGTAAACTACAACGCACAAGTCCATGTGGATTTTTAATTTATCTACATTATAATCACATTATAATTATCTACATAATATCACATGAATTAAAGAAGACTCGGGAGTGGGTGGGGGAGAACCTAAAAGCCCTACAGCATTTCTTATTTTCTTTGCAAAACACTGATCTCCAAAAATAGAACAAGTTAGCTAGACTGACTCAAGTTTGATTGGCAGCTGACAGCAAAAACTTATTAGCAAATAATGTAAAGCATGTGTCAGAAACAGAACTGAATGTCAGAAATAACTGTATTGGTATTGTTCCAGTGACAAAGTGTAGGGTTTAAGAGCTCAGCGGACTTGGGCTTAAATCTCAGCTCATTTCAGTGAGTAACTAAGGGCAGGTCAGAAGGCTACTTCCTGCATTGTTTTTAACATGTACACATAAGAAGATGTGCGTGCAACATAAGGCAAATATACACTTTTCAGTGAGTTGGCATTGGCCACAGCTGCTCACTGTGCTTGCCTCCATGTTAAAACCAGAAGTTGCCTCCTGCCTCAGTTCCCTATTTGATGAGTATCCTCTACTTTTTGTGAGAATGAATATATTATTTCTTATTCATTTATTACATTTATATCTCATCTGTTCCTCCAAGGTCACCTAGTGAGCTTCACAGTTGAGTGGGGATTTGAACCTATATGTCCCAGGTCCTAGTCCAACACTCTAACCACTACACCACACTGGCTGTTATCATCAAGGTACCTTGTCAATGAAAAGCAAAATTGCTTACATTCATAAAGTACAACTAGCTTGCTTCAGAAGAGTTGTGGTATAACTTTTCAGGTGTACCCTTTTTGATTGTGAATAAAAAACTCATCAGGTTTTTATCACAGTAAGATTCTTTTGGTGACTAGAAGAGTTAACAGCCATGCAACACAACATAACATTTGAGTAAGTATGAATAACTTAAAAAAACCCACCATTATGGGAACACCCAAGCATTACAAAACTGTCAGGACCAGTTTATTTGCTCTGCCCTGTATGTCAGCACATATTTCCCACCACCATTGGAGAAGGGAAAATCAGGTTACAGGAAAATGAGGTGCAAGTCCAGAAGACTTGGCTGTGGCAAGATGGGACTTTGAGCTTAGCTTCTTTCAAGATCACCTTTTTTTGTAAGCTACTTATTAGTTACTCTATGACTGGGAAATTCTGGTTTTGCATGTCACTTTGCTACCATGAGTAATACAATGCATAGTATTCAATACACCTGAAACTAGCAGAGGCTAAAAAACTGTTCTTGGAAACTGTTCCCTTAGCTCAGCTCTGCCAAAGAAGAACAACTGTTTCCTCTGTTTGCAGCTTTACGTTGCTATCACTCTCAGAAAGGTACATCTTTTCTCAAACCACTTCCTGGCTCAGTCTGAAGGAGAACTCTGAACTTCTGCCATGGAGCCTCGTGGTGTGCTTTGTAGGCAATTATTGCCAGAGAAAAGAGCACGCACTTCAGCCAAAATCATGGCCTCTTGAGGATCTCAGCAGCAGCAGCAGGTGGTATTAATGCAGGTTGGGACAGGGCAGCAGGAGGAAGAGGAACAATATATCATTATGTGCTTTCCCTGCATGTTACCCAAGCGAGTTAGTGCCAGCAGTCATCATCAAGGTCATAGAAGCCTTGTGAATTAGGATACCTAGCTTGCCCCAACCAGGGAACAAAGTATATATCCTACCAGTTCAAAAGCTTTAAGGAAAGCTCACTTTTCAGAACTGTGAGCTTATCAAACAGAACACCAGCAAGCAAAGGTCTTCTAAAATAAGGTGTCTTTGTTATGAAACTGCACAGTGCTGTTCTGAAACCTCGGAGGTTTCATCAGAGTGGGGGCACCTGGAGGCAAGGTTACGGGCATTCTATATGCTTTATCATTTGAGGCTAAAATTTTGATACAGGCGTCTTAGAATTTTAAGAGCCCTTTCAAACTCTGCCAGGCAAGTGTGGAACATTTCAAGGAATGGGAAGCAGTCAGAGAACAGTGCAGTTGCCTTTTGCCACATTGCAAGTTTAATAGCACATTCAGCTGGGGGTGGGGGTGGTAAACAGTTGCAACAACAGGCATACCTTTGCTGCCCAGCCAGAGCAGCAGTTACGTTAACTGTCATGACTCCTCCCTGCCAAGGTGCAGTGGAAATTATAGCTGGGAGACAATGTCAAGGCACTCTGTGTTCTCAGCACCCTCCCAACATAAACTCTTCAGGCATAAAACACGATACAAGCACATTCTACTCTAATTTAACTTTGCATCCCGTTCAGATGTAATAGCAAAGATCTTTTGATTAATGATGCAGACTTCCAGCTCCTAAGATAAAACAAATCCAGAGATTCCTTCACTTCTAGGAGGAATTAGGGAAGCGGGCACACACAGATTAGAACCGCTTAATACATAATTTTAAACCACACATCTATTTTCTTAATACTAAAGAAGGGGGAGTTGCATATTTTGTAAATGCATGTGCAAAATGAGATGTTGCACAGTAACCTCTGTTGGGGGAATCAATTGGTCATTACTCCCTGCATGGCATATCTGTAGGGATTGTAGCCTGAGATCACAGCCATATATTCACATCCCTAAGAGTAAGTCCCATTTATCTAAATGGAGCTTATTAGCTCTGAGTAAACATGTATAGGGTTACAGTATTAAGCACCTCCATGGACGCTTGCTTGGGAGTAAGTCCTAGAGATCTCAAGGAGCTTATTTCCAAGCAAATATGTGTTTGGAATGCTTGCCTTAACACATTGCATGTACACTCTATAGCAGAACTATTTCTCCGCCAATAAAACCCCCACAACTTAAAAGAGCATTTAACATCAGGTTCCTTTCCAGAACTCCGCCAGCAGAAGAGTCTTCAAAAAGCAAGCAAGCAAGTTATCTCTCAGCCTGCTTCCTTGTTGAGAGATTACTGGAGCCACACGGACACTTCGCCATCTGCTTGTGACACCTTGACCTATGAAATCCTTCCTGCTGGAGCCGCGCAGGGAGGGAGAGAAACCATCCTGCAAAGCGCTCAGGTAACAAGCCAGCGACAGGTGTTTCCCGTCGCCTTCACCACAAACAGCGCCCCCAAGGACACCTCTCCTTCCCGCACACGTGTCCCTCTGTAGGGCAAGGGCGGCCTCGACACCTGAGCGCTTCGGGAGTGTCTCCCCAGAACCCCGCGAAACAGAAAAGGGGGGGGGGAGAGAAACACGTCTGTACGTGCGTGCGTGTGTACCGCCGCCGTCCCGGCTAGGTGCTCCATTTTGGCGCAAACCCAAATGTAATCAATAAAGTGAGTTGGCAGCAAGAGAGGCAAGTCAGCGTCGGGGTACTTACAGCCATAGCGCGGTCTCTGCAAGGCCGGCGAAGAGGGCTCCTCATAATGCATTCTCCCGGCTAACTAACTTCTCGAAGCCAGGAATAATCCGCTCTTTCACCGCCGCTGCTCCACAAACACACACGCACAGTAGGGGGAGCCGCCTGTTCCTGCAGCGCGCTCGTCGCCTCTTCCGCAACAGCCCTCCAGGCAGTCTAGGTCGTCCTCGCAGCCGCTGCCTGAAGCTTCAGAAGCCGACGACTGGGACTCAGTCTCTGGCAGTCGGCGGACACCAAACCTGCGGCGAGCGAGCGGGCGGGCGGGCGGGCAGGCGCGCCTTCCGTCTCCTCCTTCTCCTGCAGCCGCCGCCGCCGCCGCGCGCGAATGAAGTTGGGCGCAGGCTGAAGGGCGGCTCTCGCCTCCTGCTTTCCCTCCCCCTCTCTGATTCGCTCCTTCGCGACCAGGACTCGTCCTTTTACCTGGCTCGCCTCTTTGAGCGCTCGGCGCCCTCTCGGGCCAGGCAGCGGCGGCGGCGGCGGCGGGAGATTAGCTCGTTGTTCCTTGGCGCGCTCAGCTCTTCCCTGAGGGAAGCCGCCAAAGTGAACTCCTTTCTCCACCCCCAGCGCGCTTCCTCTCTTCCTCGCTTCTCTCCGGCCCCGTTATTTAGGGGGGTGGGGGAGGAACAGAGCCTGCTCCACAGCGACCCCTCTCGCCTCCTGCCAGCGCCCGTCGACGCAGCTGGGTGGGCCGAGCCCCCTCCTCTCCTCAGCTCGCAGCCTGCGCAATGGGAGCGCCGAGGGGAGGCCACGCGAGATGCCTCCAGTCGGCGGGGGGGGGGGGGCTCTCAGCTTTCCACTTCACCGGCCTCACCCGTCTTGCCCCTGTGTGAGGCTTGTGCGGTTTGCACCACATAAGTTTAAAATAAAAACTGAAAACGCACGCACGTCAGGAAACAAAAGAACTAGCCTGTTTTCATCCTATTTCTGTCCCAGGCAGTTGCTGGGTTACAGAGAAACGCTCCCCCCCCCAAAAAAAGATACTTGACCAATAAGCACCTCCTTCCAGAAATAGAAAGTCTTGCCTGCGTTGTGAGGAGCACCTTGTTCGCTGCGCTTAGGCTTCACCGTTACAGGCAGGAGTTTCGCTCCTTTCAGTGCTCAGATTTGGAACATATTTTATTATTCAACTGATGACATCTATATGCCACTCTTATCTTCCAGAAAGTCCCAGGTTCAACAGTACATGGTTCTCCCTTTCCCATTTTATCCTCGCGACAATCCTGTGAGGTAGGTTAGGTTGAGGGACACCAAGCGAGCTTCATAGAGAGGAGATCAAAGCCTGATCTCCCAGGTCACAGCCCCAACTCTCTAAGCATTACACTACTCTGGCTCCCCTAGGTAGTGAAATTAAAGTGTTCTTGAACATGCATGGAAAGCGTTTCTTTCCTTACTCAAGGACTAGGGTAAATCCTCACGCATCAGAGACTGACAGTGCAATCTTAACCGTGAGAGGTTGTGGTTTCTCAACCCACCCACCCTATATGGTGTGTTAAACCAGAGTAACTAAACGATGGTGGCTGAAGGGAAGTCCTGCTGGTTTAAGATAAGCTGAAAGAAGTTATGCACGGGAATGCGGTGTGTTGGCAGCAGAGAGAAGGATAAACAAAGATATACTACACCCTAATGCCCACCCATGGAATTCAATATAATACATCGGCCCAAACGTAGATGTAACTAAATTCACCCCACAAGACACAATGGAAGGGCAGAAAATGAACCCAAGCCCCGTTACAAAGAATAGTTGGATTGCAGTGTTGCTAAATCTGTGATCTTAAACCCACTTACTTGGGAGTAAGCCCCACTGAACTCAGTGGGACTTACTTCTGAGTAGACATGCTTAGGCTTGCAACCTTACACAGGGTACCTACCTTCCAGATTAGCGTTGTTTAGGGAAGTTTTTTATGTTTTATCTTGTTTTTAATATTCTGTTGGTAGCTGCCCAGAGTGGCTGGGAAAACCCAGCCAGATAGGCGAGGTATTAATAATAAGAATAAGAATAAGAATAATTACTACTACTAATACTACTCCTCGGCTCAGCTGTAAATGCACACATTTAAAGGAAGATTTCTTCATGAATAAGCATGACATAGTATTCTATTGTATCTAATACTGGCTCCTGTAGGAAACAAGGTAACTTAACATATTAACTCTGTGTCAGACTGTGGACCATTCAAGAAATCTGGAAGTATGATTTCCATATATTCCCCGTGAATCTCTGTACGAATGAAGCCCTGGCCTGGGTACAATACAATGGTACCTCGGGTTAAAAACTTAATTCATTCTGGAGGTCCATTCTTAACCTGAAACTGTTCTTAACCTGAGGTACCACTTTAGCTAATGGGGCCTCCCACTGCCACCGCCACACAATTTCTGTTCTCATCCTGAAGCAAAGTTCTTAACCCGAGGTACTATTTCTGGCTTAGCAGAGTCTGTAACCCGAAGCGTATGTAACCCGAGGTACCACTGTACCACATGGTTCAACCTTTTAGAAAATATGAATTCGCACAGTCGTGTGTCTGAAGCAGCTGCTCAGTGCATGTAGCCATTCACTGTTTAGAATGGTCATATTAACAGCTTCTAAAAGATCCACCTTTTCAACATAACCTGTGAGCATGAACCTGGAGAGCTACAAAGAATCTAAAAGTATCTCCCTATTATCTATGTCTTGCTTGTGGTTGGGTTCCATGACTCACTGAGTCAATGTTTCAAAAAGTAATAGGAAAAGGAAAGGCTTTTGTATTTATCTTCAGGCTTTGACCCTTCTAAACAAACAACCACAAAAAGCTTCACTCTGTTAGAGTTGAAAAAGAAAATAAACAAGCTACTGTTCACTTCAGAGAACTACAGCTTAAGTAACTACTGAATTAGAGCCTAGTTAAAGAAAACATAAAAGCAAGCAAAAAAGATGGTCTTAAAGTAATCAACACACCTTTTAATTACGGGGGGGGGGAGTTCAAGCTAGTGCCCCCCATAGGAGCAGAAATGATAGATTCATCAGTATATAAATAAACTTTGTTGATGGGGCTCTGGGCTCCTGGCAATCTATCTTGGATGCAGAACAGGAAATACTCCTTCCACACTAGCATTTTCATTTAGAATTGTCATCTTTTTGCTCATTCGCTATGTATAGACTACAGTGCCCACACGATCTCATTGCTAGCCTGCTGCATTTCAATGTGTGGTAAAATACAGTTGCAGCACCATCCTGCCTAGCAGGGACAGGCAAATGAAAACTACTTCCAGCATGATAAGTGTACACCTAAAGTGGATCCCAGGCAGGGAACAAAACTGTTAGGTATGTCCCAAGCAAAACTACACTACAGCTGTGTATGCACCATAAATTTAAAGCACCCCCCCAAAAAAAAAATCCTGAGAAATGTAATTTACCCCTCACAGAGCTACAATTCCCAGTATCCTTAACAAACCACAATCCCCAAGATTCTTTCTTTCTTTTTTTTGCAGGGGAGTGTGTGCTTTCAATATATGGTGTGTATACAGCACACACAGGTTATTGTGTTTCCATCACAGCAGAAGCCCCAGTATACACTGCTCTGTGTTCAGTGATGCAGTTAAGGGGTGAATCCAGCTTTGAGACTCTTTTCGTAGCAGAAGTGATGTCCTGTGTCCCAAGCACCAGGTGAATTAAGGAACTCTCCTTGCTCTAGCAAGGGAATGAGAAGACAATGCGATGACAATCAAGCAGAGGCTGTACAATTATTTCCTTTTCTTTAACAGGGTTCCTTCCTCACACTGGCTGTGTAACGAGTGACACTTTTTCACAAGTTTCTTTGCAATTCCATTTATAAGCTAAAGGTTGCATTTAAGATGGCTGCAGATCTTTTGTGAAACCTCAATGCATTGTATGTTGAAACTATGCAATCAGAAGTTAAGCGAAGCTGTGTTAAGTGGGATCCTATTCTGAGGTGACTATGCATAGCATTGCAGTCATGCTGATCTTAGCAAAGGTGTGTATGTGTCATTATGAGCTCCTGCACACATAATTTTACCATTACACCATTGTCTTCCTTTCCACTTTATCAAGCTACAGTCTTAATCTGAGCAGCTTCAATCACATATGTAAAAGGACCCTGTGCTGACTCAGAAATTGGACTGAGCAAAACTGAAAAGTGAAAAAAGAAGAACCAACGTATGGAATATTTTGTCAGAATTTATATATAAAAAAATATGGACAAAGGCCATTCTCTAAATGTGAATCGTTTAATGACTTCTGCAAAATAATGCTTAAGAAGAGCTCAGTTGGGAAGAGCTGAATCATCAGTCCAGGAACAGAAGGACAGTGAAGATAAATCTGAAAAACAAGACAAATCTTGTGGTTTACAAAACAAAACAGATTGCACAATGTTGTGCAGGAGATGTCCCTCCTGTCCTGCCAGCACTCCACCCTTAGTATATCCTTCCCAAACCTTTCAGCACAGAAACACTTTCATATGAATGAAGCGCATGTTTGGGGGAATAATATACTGCTATTCATTTGTTGCCACCCTGCAGCTGACAGATTTCAGCAAAAGATCAAATTAGACAGTTTGCTACAAGAGCATAGAGCACAATACGATTCCTGCTAAGGCCAATTCACACATACCTTCGGCAGTCAGGAATCGGTATTTGGCTTCTCCAAAGATGTGGATGACCATCTTTGATGAGCTCAGCAATGGACCATTTCAGCCCATGGTGGAAATCTGCAAAGTAGGAGGACTGTTGAATGTGTCTGCTATGATCTGACATTGCTGGGGCGGGGTTCTTATTCCCCTTTGGCTGAGTTTTCAGAAATAACCCTAAGTAGAAGTTCACATCAGTCCATGGAACATTCATGCCATACACTTTAAGGAGTATGATACCACTTTAAAGAGTCATGGCTGCCCAAAGTTGTTAGGAGTCCACTCACAGAGCTCCAATTCTCAGAATGGCTTAATAATAAATCCCTCTTCATGGTGAACTCTAGGAATTGTAGTTCTTAGGGGAATAGGGGGTCACCAAACCACTATCAGCACCTTTAACAAACTACAGCTCCCAAAATTCTCTGGGGAAATTCATAACTGTTTAAAGTGGCATGATAGTGCCTTAAATGTGGTCCAAGTCTGATTGTCATTCCGACTTTGAGTCAATATCAATTTGGCAAACCTGAAAAAAAAATAGTCTGTGGGTTTTATAGAGAGAGTTTCAATACAGACAGATATTACAATTAGCTTGTGCTTTGGGTATCATTTTAATTGCAGAAGGCTGTCTTCCCACTGCAAATCTCAGGCACGTACAAGGGATTCCAAACTCAAATGCATTTTAATTTATGTACAAGTCTAGATGTGAACAGTGGCTGCTCCTCCTGCCATCTGTAATAAGTGAAAACCCTACAAACTGTTTGTGGGTGCTATTACTGAAGGGATGTTTCAAAAGTAGAATTATCACACTTCCTTTCATTTTCAGAAACATTATGAAACACAGAAAGAGGAACTGAATATACATATAAACAAGCCAAACCACTTAGATATAACTCTAAAATCCAAGCACTCTCCACCTTGTTTCTTCCCTGAAACACAAAGAGATCTTGCATGTAGATGGCTATTGCTGTTTAAAATTCTTGAGTAGCTTAAGCAGCGATGACGCAAATGCATGTAGCTGATTAGAAAGGCTGGTCTTGTTGAAAACAACCATGTTAATTTTACTCTTGTTCTTACAATATACTTATTTCATTGGTAAATCATGTGCTAAAATTAGGTGCTTTTTGACCCAAGGAAAAGAAAATCCCACATGTCTTTTTAAAATTGTTGTGCTCAAATTGATGCAAATTGGAACGCTTTGCTTTAATTTCTGCAGGAAGGAGACAGAAACTGATTCAATAACTGAAAGGACATTTATTTGCAAAAGGGCCAGGCAGTTACTTTTTGGGTGTGGCTCTTTTCTTACTGTGTCGCTGTGAAAAGGGGGATTGGCTTAATGAAGGCCTTCGGAAATCAGAAGAGAACTTTCAGCTTGTTTTCAGCAAACAGATAATTAAATCTGAGAGTCAGAAGGGTGGGACTGGCTTGTTTTTGCTACGCAAATATTTGTGTAGGCTAATTATTGTGTGTTTTCTAACAGAAAAACTTTGCCATTACTAAGAGTGCAGTACTATGAGCGCGCACTAGATAGTAAACACCACTGCAGTGACTAGAATGTACTCCTGAGCACATGTGCTTACAATCACATTGCATTCCTATAATAAAACAATAAGCAAGGCAATGTAAAATTTTCAGTGGTAGTAGCTTTGACTCAGCAATCCTTCAAAAAGTGACTTACTGGCCTTATTAGAGCTAAGTATTACTCACAGGAAGCAAAAGCAATTATGTTATGGCTTCTCTGGTCAGCATCATAGTTACTTCATCCAGTGAAGGAGTACTCTGCACCAGTTAATGTTTAATTTAATTACAATTTCCCTAATATTAGCTTTTTAATGGGCCTTAGTCATCTTTTCAATGGGTTCTCCGAGTACAGTGGTACCTCAGGTTACAGACGCTTCAGGTTACAGACTCCGCTAAACCAGAAATAACGCTTCAGGTTAAGAACTTTGCTTCAGGATAAGAACAGAAATTGTGCTCTGGCGGCACAGCGGCAGCGGGAGGTCTCATTAGCTAAAGTGGTGCTTCAGGTTAAGAACAGTTTCAGGTTAAGAACGGACCTCCGGAACGAATTAAGTTCTTAACCCAAGATACCACTGTATAACTTAGTTTACTACTACCTATTTTAAAATTTGCATTTATACATATAAATCAAAGATGTGCAATGTGTTGGAAGGCAGAACTGCATGTCCCACATGATTTACCCTGTGCTCTCTAAGATCACCAGCTGCCCTCAGGAATAGTGGAAGACACGGTTCCATCACCAGAGGTGAAGATTCAGTTGCCAGCCTGGTCAGCTTCTACATATGGAATGAGTGGTGGGCACTATCTTCTTATTCACACCAGGCAGCAAAATGTCTAGGACTGGCCCTGGGTACATCTTATTCCCTGCAGCCTAGCCCATCCTTACTCTGCCTTGGTGCTGTGCTTCCTGATTATAGTTCTACCATCTTGGTGCCTGGTTTGGGTCTGGTTTTGATTTTGTCTGGTTGCATATCATCTGCTCTAAGGTTCTTGTCCCAATCATGATTCTGTTTGGTTGTTGTTTGCCTCTTATGAGCTCTGAATCACTAACCTGATGGCCGTGATCAAAGTCCTGCAGAGATCATTAGTCAAATTTTTTTTTTTTATTTCCTTCCTCCTTTCCACCATCTGTTCTGAGGATCGTAATTCTGTTTAGTTGCCCCTCCTGAGCGCTGATCCTTAACATCAGAATCAAAATCCTGCAGAGATTATTAGTCAGATTCTTTCTTCCTTTCTTTCCTGTCTAAGGTTGGCTTTGGAGTTGATTCCTGACAGTCAAAATTATAATTTCATTTTATTCCCTGAGCCCTCAAGAACAAGCCTAAACCCTCATTTAAAAGCACAGCCAGCAGTGTTATAAATGATTTTTTTTAGTAGCTTCTTTCAGTTGGGGAGATCAAGGTGCAGATTTTTGATAGTTCGCTCTTCAGCGTTGCCATTTATTTCCTTTATGCACCTTCAATAGAACAGCTGAAAAAAGTAAAAATGAAGTGGACTAGAGCATTAAAAAGCGGCACATTTTCCCTCCTATGACTCACCTTAACATTTTGCTCAGAAATAATTCACAATACTCTGTAGCTATTGCAGAGGTATAGAAATCTGCTTGTATCACACGCAGGTATCTGATACAAAGATCTACTTGATTTACATTGCAATAGCCAACACAATATATTGATTATAGGATCCCCTTATGTCTGAACCCTAAACTGTGCTGATTCTAAGCTATGGTTTATCAAAATACTATAAGCTTTGATTTCTGATTTTTGTTAGCTGTGGTTTAGTGTTACATCCAAACCTGGACAAATCATGGATAGCTTTTGATCTTTTCACAGCCACACTGGAGGAGTATGTGAAATACAAGCCCACTTAGACTTGTTCACAAAATTATAAACCAATATATTATTGACAGGTTTCCAGGCATTGTATGATTCAAAAGCTGCTGTATATTGTGCCTTGCCTTCTACGCTACCTATGAACAAAGGAATCCTAGTGCGACCCAACATTGCATAACTTTTTTATAGGAAATAAATTTACGAAAAGAGAGTAGGGATAAAATTACATATATTTCATATAACTCCCCCCCCCAGGTTTGACACGGGTGGCGCTGTGGTCTAAACCACAGAGCCTAGGGCTTGCCGATTAGAAGGTTGGTGGTTTGAATCCCCGCGATGGGGTGAGCTCCCGTTGCTCGGTCCCAGCTCCTGCCAACCTAGCAGTTCAAAAGCACGTCAAAGTGCAAGTAGATAAATAGGTACCACTCCAGCAGGAAGGTAAACGGCATTTCCGTGTGCTGCTCTGGTTCGCCAGTAGCGGCTTAGTCATGCTGGCCACGTGACCCGGAAGCTCTCTGCAGACAAATGCTAGCTCCCTCAGTCAGTAAAGCGAGATGAGCGCCACAACCCTAGAGTCGTCCGTGACTGGACCTAATGGTCAGGGGGTCCCTTTACCTTTACCTATGCCCATAATAGCCTTCACTCAGTTGCTTGCTCATATTACATTAGGCCTATCTCTAGTCAATACATCAATTTGTATAATTCCTCTTTGATTAAACTGTCCCATCTTCTCAGAAACCAACAAAAGATTATGTGACACCTTCTGTGCCCATCAGCATATCAATAAAGGCTGCAGTCCTATGCATGCTGCAGGATTGCACCACATGATTCCTTTTGGGCAGCAGAAGTCCATATCATTGCATCCATCTGTCCTGAGAAACAGATCAAAGTACAGTACTGTAGCTCTATAGTTAATGTGTCTGGCTTTTCTAACCTTATAACATTAAGCAGTCTGAAAATTCTGCTCATTACAAAGTATAGGTAATTTGTTTGACCAGTATATAATTTAGCAAAGAAAAATGAACTGGACAAGGTTATAATGCTTTTAAATTCCAGAGACATCTACTATAAAAATTGATGAACAATAGCAGTTTGGGTTGAGAGAAGATGCTTATATAGTCACTCATGCACACACATACACACACACACACACACACACACACACACACACACACTGGGGTGTGTGTGTGTGGGGGGGAATTCTTTCAATGTAAGTAGTAAACATGTTCTACACTATATCATTGTGCTACTCGCTTGAACTTACATAACTTGAACTTGTCTGTATGCTCTTCCTTGATCTTTCAACCCCAATCCTTCACCTCTGCATCTTGGGGAAAATACTGAAACTGGGCTCACTGGTTTGTCAATCTTTTGAAATATATACTTTTGAATTCTATGGGTGGAATGCAATGTAGCAGCACTTAGTAGGGAAATGAGGGTCAGTCATGCAGCAGGACTTCCCCCTCCTCCCCCATGCCCCCTATTTTCCCCCCAAACCTGTTATGGGTATCCTCCTAGCCCCTAGAGCAGATTTAGTGGGTTTGGGGTGCGGGGGGGGGGGAGGAGAGAGTCTGGCTGCATAAGCAGAATTCATTCCATACATGTCAGAATTTAGCTGAATCCCACCCTTAGCTTTTTTTATTCTGACAACCAAAACCAACCTCTACATGTTGTAGAACAGATGTGTGTGTTTGTCATTTTCAGGCTGGGGGACACCTTCTAGGCAGCTTTGCAGGGCCTGTATGCCAGTAGTGACTGGCCACTTCCACCACATAGTACCCTGGGAGTCTTGCTCCCAAAGTATGTTTACCAGAATGGGGCAGGACTGAAAGATCAAGGGAAAGTGTAGGTGCAAGTAGCCTAAGCTGCAAGCAAATGAGCATAGGATGCAAGGCTGTTTAGTCATTACAAGACATAGACAGTGAAGCACCTTAAGAGTCTCTGTGCTTTTGGATACATAAGTGAATTTTGATTATCTTAATACTTCTCTTGTCCCCCCCCCCTCTTTAAGTACTAGAATTTAGACAGATTGGAGGAAGAATTTGCTAGGTAGCAGCAACATGTCAGTAATATTCTACTTTTTAATAACTGTAATATGTACCGCATTAGCTTCTCCTAAATAGCAATTGTTCCTTTAAGAAAGGAGTTAAAATCTAGCTTTGGAAGCTAAGATCACTTAAGGAAGTTCACAGAAGGAAAGTTCTTGTTCCCCACCCCTGGCAGACATCTGCACCACCTAAAAAGCTGTTTTGGAAGGTTACCGTTTTGTTTGCTTATGTTGTGAACTGCCCGTGATTTCCGGATGAAGGGCAGTATACAAATTTAATAAGAAAAAAGCAAACAAAATATCCTTAGTGGTAGAAATTTGTTTGGGAAATTTAATCTACAGAAATTATTTCCTGTTGCCATGCATGGTAGCTTGTTGAAATAATAGTTTGATATCACACATGCTGCCTTCATGCAACAATTGGCAGACAATGCGTGGCAATGTGTACTAGTGGTCATCACAAACATTACTCTTTTAAGTGACTGTCTTCCTTTCAGCATTGGCGGTTATTTTCTACAAAACAATCAGGTATGCCTTCTTTCCAGCTCCACCTGGTGATCAGACTGCAGACTGCACTCTGGAGCAGCTTCTTTCAAAATCAGGAATTATACGAAAGAAACTGCAGTTATAAAATCACCAGTGGCTTGTGCTTCCACAAAGTGGGAGTATTCCCACTCATCTCCCAAATCACTTTGCACAGCCACGCCCCCTCCCAGGCCCCACATTCTCAAGCTATGTCTGATGGAGGCATACAACCAAGGGGGTTAGTACTGTCGTTAAAAGGAAGAACCACAAGACTGTTTGTTGCTTTTGCTGCAGAAGACCACCCCCAACTACCTTTCTGGAAGTTACTGCTAGTCAGTGTGTATGGGGGAATGACCTACTTTCACAAGTGCCAAACTAGATTGCTTCCAAATCATTAAGAGGGTTGTAGAATGGACTTCGCCAGAGGCAACTAGTTATTTCCTGTACATGCAGATTAGAAAGATATGGGGAAATAGTGACTAAACATTTCCAGGGGTGGTGGTTAAGCAACATTATCAGGATCTACTGCTGCTGAGAATCAGGAATCAAGAACTCCTCAGCACCTGTGCTCTTAAAGCAATTTAAACCAGAGAGCTGTCCAATCAGTAAACCTGGTTTTGAGATCTCGCAAAATTTCAGGAAGCAGCCTCGGAATCTCCATCCGTATGCTACTATCTTTTCAAGCAGGTACACTAAATTAGTTTATATAAGACAACACTGGAGCCTATTCTGCTATGTACTAAATCCTGCACTGCAGGTGTACAGAAAATGGAAGTGGCTAGAATAATTTATTTTTGTTTTAATTTAGACCGTTTGTCTATGGAAAAAAGATACAGAAAGAAGTATACAACCACACATACACCTTTCTCTCCCTGGTTTCCAAAGTAAAGAGTGAGGGGAAACATTTATGCATGTGCAGTAAGAACGTCAAAGTGCCTGTGTAAATATATTTCACTATTTCCCCATTTGAATGATGGGACTTCAGTGACCCATGCACCTGGGGAAACAACATAAGATGCACAGTTAAGTCTCCTGATTTTGCAATGAAGGGATTGCCATGGTAGT
This sequence comes from Lacerta agilis, assembly GCF_009819535.1. Classification (NCBI taxonomy): domain Eukaryota; kingdom Metazoa; phylum Chordata; class Lepidosauria; order Squamata; family Lacertidae; genus Lacerta; species Lacerta agilis. Next base: position 27,895,173 of record NC_046322.1, read on the forward strand.
GTGGTTGCTGCTGAAAACAACCTCTGAGGCTGAAGTTCCTCGTGGCTGCAGTGATAATGATGATGATGATGAATTGGATTTCTTATCTGCTCTTCACTATAAAAGTCCTGCAGGGGCGGCACGTTCCATTTCCTAGCTTGAGGTGAAACAGGAAGTGCCACCCCATACTGCCACTGCTGCTCCACCACCCTTACTGAGGCATCCCTGACTTGGGTTGCGCTGCATCAGAGATCGCAGGAGATCTCATGCACTGGGTGAGATTGTGTCAATTTGGGTGAGATTTGGTGTCAAGATCTCATGCACTCTGTGAGATTTGGGTGAGATTCGGTGTCAATGCTGGTGCTGCTTCTCTGCCCGTGGCAGAGGCAGGTGGGGGGGGGGGAGCTGCTTCACCATGCCTAATAGGAGGGTTGGCTCTCAGGTCCCAGTATGGATTCCAACAGTATAAAAATACAAGATTAAAATCAGTTAAACCACCTGCAATCGGAACAACAGGGTGGGTTTTAGGATAGAAACAGCTTTTAGTGTCATTGACCCAGTCCTGTGGAACACCCTGCCAACAGAGATTCTGCAGGCACCTTCTGTGCCAACTTTTAAATGCCTGCTGAAAATGTTTCTTTTCTGCCAGGCCTAACCAGGCAGTTGTCTGCATCCTTCCGCAATGGTTAATTTATGTCTGTTTTAAACCTTTAAAATGGTTTTTTTATTGTAAGGTTTTATGTTCTACTGTTGTAAACAGCTTTTATATAGTTTTTTAAATGACACAGCAGAATTCAACTTTATAAATATAAATTAATAGATAACTTTAAATATATACATTCGTTCAGTAGCTTTTCAATAGTAGAATGCATACCCTTCCTAGATGGGTGGCTATCCTATTAACAGGAAAAATGAAAAGTGATTATGCAGCCCTACATAATAGATAGCTATTAGAGCCTAGCACTTCACAAGCCTGGAGTTTCTTGAGCAATTGTTTGCCCACACAGTTAATTAAAACTGAAAATTGCATTTGAATTAGTAACTTTTGGATCCTTTTGTAGATGAATGATGTGGCCGCTGCAAGTAAAATAAACAATGTTTGCTAAGAGGGGCTTTCACAGGGGTCGTTTAGCATGCTAAAAATTATAGAAAGTGATTGCGCTGATAAATAAATAAATACGTATGTAAAGCAGTGACATCTGAAGTGCGCTCTGTTTATTCCAAGGGCAGCTTGAAGCAATTTACATTTTAGTATGTAATCCCTATGGTATAAACAAAAGGCACACCATAAACTTCCCACATTGTCTAGTTATGTCTCTTGTGGGGCATTTTGCAGATGGATACATGAAAGAGATATGGGTTAAATGCATTTCAAAATAGTAGGGAGATAAGCAGTTGAGGGAATAATTTCAAGATGGAAAGAACATCATTTCGATACCCTTCTATGGCTGAGCAGCCTGGGCCAGAACCCAGGTATATTTTGGACCGCAGGATTCACAGCTCACATTGTCAGACCTTCCTGGAGACCAGAACCAAGGGTGGGGGTTAGAAATATTAGTAGGGAAGCTGGTCCAAGCTTGATGCCTAAGAAGGGCCCCCCACAGAACTCGCTTGGTTGAGCTTCTTCCACCTCATCTCCATCTTCATCCAAGTTTGATTATTATTCACTGAGAGTGAGATTTAGGAATCCTCTATGCTTCTCGCAAAAAAACTCAGTGATCTACTATCAACTGCTCCATGGAAAGGATTCCAGAAGAGAGGGGGGGCGCAGGAAAGATAACCTCAGAGCATTTAAGTGATTTGTGTATGGGAGGTTAATTACTTTCAAAATGGCCGCAGTCCTGTAAAGTGTTCCAACGAAGCTTTGTGTCCTCAATCAGGCATTTAAAATATACTTTTGTAAATGTCCAAACAAAACGATATTTATTATCTCTTTTTTTTTGCAACAATGAAAAAGCAAACATTTAATTAGTAACACACCCAGTAGAATCTCATTTCAGAGAAAGCTTCTTTATTTGAATATAATGGAGCTCCTTTTTTCGATCTGATGTACATTAAATATCTTTGATTTTATTACATGACTAATAGATATCTGGCAGATAATAAATGTATACACACTTCCACATTTTATAGATTTACACTGTACATCATCATCCTACACAGAACATGCCCTTTCACAAGTATACAAACAGCTTTTCCCAGGGGACTTTATAAAAACACACTTGGCTTAACAATTTTTTTTGGCAGTAGGCAATCTGACACAGAGGAGCATACCAGAAAGATGAGTTCACAATTGTACCAGCTGCATTTGGAATGAAAAATCCAGAAATCTGAAAGTGAGGTTTGATTAATGTACAGACATGTAAGCACGCGCACACACACACATATACACAAGTCATAAAACCAGAAATACAGGGAGGCGATCTTGCAAAGCAGAATTCTAAGGTGGAAGGAACTATTGCCAAGCTCCAATTCCACAGTACTTTGACCAGTGCTTATTCTTGTTTTTAGATGTACACACACAAATTAGTGGAGTGCTGCAGCGTGCTGTAGCAGTTGGACTAGGACCTGGGAGACAAGGGTTCAAATCCTCACTCATCCATGAAGCTCCCTGGGTGACCTTGGGTCAGTCAGCCTCCTCAGAGTAGCCTACTTTAAAGAGTTGTTGTGAGGATAAAACAGGGAGAGGGAGAACCATGTATACAACCTTTGCTATGTGCGTGGTGCTGTTCTGACATTCAGAGACTTGCCTCCACTTATCCCTGTAGACAATTTAGAGTTATCAGTACTGTACAGGAAAGTAGCCTTGTAATTAACCCTAGAAAAGTATTTCAAAGCACCCATTTAACACTCCAGTGTTTATCTATAATCATGGCTTTGCAATAGCTTACCATGATGTAGGGTGCACAAATTTAATAATCAACCTGCTGCCTCTCCTAATTCCAAGCATTTGCTGAAGTAGTAAGACTTGAGCTGCTAGTAAAGTTATATATAGGAATATGTACATATTAGCATGGCTTTTCCTTTTGGGGAGTGCAAATGTTTTGCTTTCATGCCTAGTTAGTTCCTGCACTTGCAGCAAAATCACTGGCCTTTCGTCCAAGGAAATAATACAGGCTCCGTGGAAAATGTGAGAGGCATATCTGTTCACCACAGAGCAACTGACATCTTCCGACATGGAAAGAGGTAATGAAGACACGGGGTTAATGCCATCATGGCTAGAACTGGTACTTGCAAGTCATGTAAACACAGTGCCGACATGAGCATTGGCACTTACAGCCATGGAATCTTGGCAGAATATGAATCAGTGAGGATCTGATCCTGTTATGGCACTACTAAAACTTGAGGCATCCTTCAGGAACCCATTCCTCTAGTGGGATAACACCAGTTGCAGGCACAGCTCAATTCTAGCTTGTGGTCCAATGCTAAAGCCACACACACACAAGACCCAGAAATGTCAGGCATCACCTTAAAGCTACACTTTTAACATTTATTGGTTCCTTGGGTAGACCTTTGGCTAGACCTGATATATGACCTAGATGCCTACAAGTCCATGGGAAGTAAATTTGCCAGGTAAGTTATTAATTTGCTGTGTGTCACTAGCTGCTTCTTTATTTGGCACTACTTCTGGGTGAGACAAAGCCTGCTAGTGCTGTTTCTTTAATGTGTTAATATGGGAGAAAATTTGGAAGGGGGGAAAAGTATGCATACATGGGCATTAGTATCAAATTTAAAACAAAGCACCCCTCAGATTGGTTCTTTATTGCAGGTGTATTCTGCAACTCGTCCTTGACACAGTAATAGTGGATTTGTTGTGGATTTGTTCTGCAGTTGAACGCTTTCCCAACACTACCACATGACTGCTGTACAGAGGGACTACAGGGCAACAAAAGCGGGACAAAAATAAACCAGAACATTTGTGCCATAATGTTAACTGTTGTGGGCTTGGGGGGGGGGGAATGGATTGCAAACTTTAAAAGCATTTAAAAAAACGTTTCATAGCACTGAAATTGGAGGTCTGAGCCTGTTGTGAAATATCCGTTGCTGCGGTTAAAACCTTCCTCTTGTGTGAAAGCAGCATGTTTGCATTTGATAATCATATTCTATACCCACTGCATCAATGAGCCAGGGAGCTTCCTCTAAACTTCTTGTGCCACGTTAGCAGCTTTCCAGTTAGCGGGTGACTTTTCTGCCTCTGAGCCAATTCACATAGCCGTCAGCTGCTGGAACAACAGCACTCTGAACTACGATTTCTGCTAATGACCATGTTGCAAAAGCATAAGCAGAAGGTCTGCCAGGCAACTGAGGAACATGGGCATCAGAACTTACTGGTCTGGACCAAAGGGTTCCAGTCCATAATTTGGGAAGGCTTGCTCTGGGTGCCAGTATCACAGAAAACACCTATCAATAAAAGCCTCTGCTTTCAAAGAACCAGTTTTTTTTTTAACTATTTGCTGTTCAGGACACAGCAAGATGCAACAAAACTCAGCTCTGGAGCGTAACCAATCACACAGCCTTGGTTCAAGGTGCTAAGTCCTTGGAAAATCATGGTCTACCTTTCATATTGCATAGAGAATGCAGAAACTCCCCTCGCCCACCAATCAGAATCACCCCCTACATGCATTATGCAAAAGGGTAGATTCTTCATTTGAACTTTAGTCCATAGGGCCTTGTTTATTCATGTGGGAGGAAGAAGAAAAAAACTGCTGCTGACTCCCTTACTTCAGCAGTTAAGCACACCCACTCTGTCCTTGGTACACAGACAGCCTAAAGTCACTTGCATAAGGGAAAGGACGTGTGCAATGAATGTCAGAGTTTGAAATAATAAACTCGCTTTAACCCCTGTTCTGTCTGGGTGTGTTTCCATTAAGCAACAGTAGGACTGCCAACATGCAACACTGATATACTGGACGGGGTTTTAGGAAAGGTAACAGTTAACTGAAAGGCAACTTGGCAATGGCTCTGTTCCTGTCTGGTCAAAGACCACTGAGAAAAGCACTAATAAGCAATTTCTAGCTGTAAGAACATTACCAGAACAGCATCAGCTACCTGGGAAGAAACAACTTAAATAAAGGACGTAAGAGACAGATATTTTCCCATATACTACACAGAATCTACTTTCTGAGCTATACAAAACATTAATTAGAATGTACATGTTGCATCAAATAAGGGGGGGGGGGATTTTACATTCTAAAGTCATAGGTTTTTCTTACTTGGCTGGAACACAACTGATACTTTTAAATGGCCTGTTTCTTCATTGTTTACCAAAATGTATGGAGAATGATGTGTTCATGTCAAAAGATACTTCTTATCTACGAGGAGCTTTTTTTGCAGCTAAAACAATAATGGCACAATGCCACTAACGTCTTCGCACCACCAGAGTCTCAAATTTGTATTCCAAGACTGCAAAAATTAAATGGTAATATGGATCAAACAATACCAAGAACCAACCAGCCAAAGTAAAAGCACTTGTAAGTTTCATTGATTCAAACATGTGGCTAACTGAAATCAATGGGACTTACAAGAGCTTATCTTTGGCCAGTTCGTGCCCCTGATATATACACTGCCAAGGCAGGTGTTAGTCTATAAAATTATTTTGCTTGTCAAAGTCAAACATATGCACACAAACTTGAATGCATGTATGTACATATATTTAAAAATATATAAAATCAACATACATACCTATACATTACATGTTCTTTACAATATACAATGTTTCATTATATCAGGGCTGTGACTAAATAATAGGGAGGCTGGACAGGGGAGAAAAATAAGTTCATGGCAAAGAAGACTATTTCTCTCTTTTAAAAAGGTACCGTAGGAACACATGAAGCACCTTCCTACCAGATCAATCCATTCGTCCACCTATCTTAGCACTGCCTGCTGTGACTGACATAGCTCTCCAGGGTCCCAGGCAGAGGAATATCTCCAATCACCTACTCCTGGAAATGCCAGGGATTGAACCTAGTTGTAGGTATCACAACTGGGAAAGGCTAGAAAAGCAGTGTTGAATTTGGCAGAACACAGAAGCAGGAGCTCAGGCTGGGACACCTCAGGCACAGGGCCAAATGTGGCCCTCCAAACCTTCATCTGGCCCTCAAGACTCTCCATAGTTCCTTTTCCAAGGTCCCACCCCTCAGCAGCCCTGTGCTCTCCTTGAGTGCTTTTGCTTGGCTGGAGGATTAAGAGATGTGGATGGGTAGAGGTATGTTGAAACATCAAAGAATGCACATACAAAGGCAAAAGGCACAGGTATTGTCCTGCCCACCTCCACCTGCCTCTGCCCACCACTGGCATGCAACCCTCCCCAGAGGTGATTCATGAGGGAGCTGTGGTTCTCAGTCTGATGTAGCCTCTGAATTGACATTCAGAATTGGTCTCATATAGAGGGAGCCATACCAGAGTGAGTCTCACAATGGATCTTGTTGGGATGGGGTGAAGATGAAGGGGGACGTTTCCTTCTGCTTCAGCACCAAATCTTGATTAAAATGCAATTAATGGGCAACCATACTAATGCAAAGAGTTAGCTCAGCAAAAAACCACAAATGCTGTGCCAGGGATTATTAGGAAAGGAATAGGAAAATGCAAGATCAGACTATTGTAAGCAATTCTCGGCACCCCAGTTCAGAAGAATTTCAAAGAGGGCTGAAAAACATACAAAAAAAAGAAAACTAAAATAAGGAGTGGATGAGATCTACTTCCTTAAGAAGGAAGTATTTCATTGCACAATTTACAACCAACCTAATGAATTTAGCACCAAAGGGAGCTGTGATGGCTACTAATGCATTTAAAAATGAATTAGATTGATAAATGCTGTGGGATCCAAGAGCAACTTAAGACACATCAAAAATCCACACGTCAGCTTGTATGAATTTTTACTTTCCTCCCATCTGAATGACAGATCCCCCTCCACAGCACAACACAGAATGTTTTTGAAACTCAGTATGCCTTATACTTCATGCAAAGCTCTCACAATTGGTTCCTTGGATCCCAGCCCTGGTGAATATATTTGTGGCTCCTATGTGTTGCAGAACCTAGTCTCAAAAGTTGAGACATCTGACTAATGTAAGTACAGAGATTGGTATCACCGAAGACCAAATTGGTGTACTAGGTTTAGTAATAGTGTCACCCATTAACTAAATTAGTTGTATTCATACTGGGTGCAAGAAAACAGAAATCACAGAACAGGGAGCTGCTAGTAAATATATAGCTGCGTTTCCTGCTGTGTTTCCTGTCTGATAGGAACAGACGTTATTAATATGAAGCAAGGGTCTGTGCTTTCATAGTGGGGGAAGACAGGAAATTCAGGAGAAAAAGAATATGAGGGATTTGTTTGTTCCTAGACTGAAATGATTCTCTTTCACTCTACCTACCTACCTACACCTACACACCCACACCCACACCCCCCCCCCTACCTCACTTACAGCAGCTTCTTTGAAAAGCTGCATTCTTCGTATTCTTATTCTGGTGACTCCTTTCTTCATGCTGAGACCTCTTTCAAAAAACATTAGAAATCAAGAGGACGTGTGTGCATGTCAGGGTTTAGGTATGCACTAATCTGGGAGAGAGCACATGGGTTTGTTTGCACACAAGTGACACAATGCAAGATGTAAATAATGAACCAGCCCTCTACAACCTGATGTTTTGAACAACAACTCCCATTACCCTGACCACTGGCCATATTGGGAGGGACTGGTGGGAACTGGGAGTCTAACAACCTGTAAAGGGCCACTGGTCCCTCCCTGCATTATTTAAAATATATAAACAACAAAGAATTTATGATAAGGTATTGGCAGAAAGGATCTCCAGCTTCATCCTTCTCACCGGAGAAGGAAATGGCTGTGGGCTGGACTAATTATGAGAAAGATTCCTGAGCCCAGTTGTACAGCAGTATGGGCCAGCATCCAGGCAGGAGCCCCATGTAGCTGTTGCTTGCCTGGACATGACTTGGCAGTGTGGTTGGGTCTACCAAGGTGCTCCACTGCTGCCATTCCATTGGTGCCACAATGCACCCAATCTTACTGGTGTGGCCTTGACAGTGTCCCTAATCAGCAGTGTCAGGAGGGTGACTCCACCCCACAACACATGTAGCTACTACAACTACAGTAGGCAGCTGGAAAGCATAACTACTGAAGAGTGGTAATGTGCACTCACTTAGTGTGTGGGGATTTCCAAGTGATAATTAAAACAGCCTTATATTGTTGCAACACATATTTCATACCAATTGGTTTCAGAATAAGCAGGTCATTAGAAAAGTGGTTCCTATGTTCTTATGCAGTTCTGCACCAAATAAGAGGACAAAATTGAGATTCTTTGTAATCTGCCTTCCCTTTGAGTGTGGAGAGGAAACCAGGTGAATATAACAGACTAAGATTTGCTGGCACTTCTTCCTGGGATTAAACACAGCAGTATTTGCCCGACAGAAAATATATCTATAACTACACATGGTGAAAATGGGGTGTTTTAGCTATATCTAGCACAAGACAGAGGGATGACCGATTAGGCAGCAGCACTTCAAAGGAGGATTGACAAGCTGTTCATGAAAAACTGAACATGTGTCTGAAATAGAGTGTTGCAATATAAAGAAAGACAAACCTTTTAAGGCTCTATTTACAGAATTGCTTTCCCCCCTAAAAGTATTATTGCATGCTACAGTCGAGAGAAGCTGACATGTGGTCCCTATTTTCTGACTTCTGGTTTAACGTGAAAAATAGCACATCATACATCTTCCTTGCAGCCGGATGCACCGTCTACATAATCTGTAACTCACCCATCTCCCTACAGGAATAATTCAAGAATCATAGGCTTTTTGTATATTACACAGGAAAAGTGGAAAGACGTGGCAGCCATTTGTGCATCCTTGCTTCACACTTGTTTACACTTGTGTGCAGGTGTGTGCCTCCAACGTAGTGCATGCGAGTTATGAATTGGCACGTGGCACTGAGATATAAACCGTTCTGATTGTTCAGGGTTTTTATGAACTGAATGATAAGGACTATGTGAAAGTGGGAAGCACAGCTCAAGCAAATTTGGCTTTACTTATGCCATGTATAGCATCTGTACTGTTGAAGAGCTAATATTAGCAACTAAACATCTGCATCTAAGCCACAGCCTTGCATCCGGTTGGATTGTTTTTCTCTTCTCCATTTTGTGTTTCAAATGTAATGTGCTGCAATGGTGCACTATACCCCTCCCAGCGTTTTCTAACTCTTCCTCTGCCGACTCAGATTATGACTCTCACTTTGCATTCTCTTTTACACTTTAGATATTTCCCCCTCAGGGTTGGCCCAGGACATGTTGCTGCCTGAGGCAAAGGATGAGATGGCACACGTAGGTACCAAAACTGACCAGACTGGTTGCTGAATCTTCCTTCAACCCGGGGAACAGGACACCACTACACTGTAGGGTAGAAAAACAGGTTGGAAGGCGTAGTGGCGAACGCAGCTGCAACATGTCATTACATTTGCCTGACCCCTCCTCTCCCAACCATCTGCTGCCTGAGGTGGTTGTCTCACTTTGCCTAATGGTAGGGCTGATTCCTGTATTACCCATTCATGTAGGGAAGTGGGAAAATATGGATACAGAGATGAAACCGACCAGCCAGTATCATGCGTCACACAATTCATACAAAATTAATACATATGCCTTTGGTCATTTCTGTTAACTTCCCTCTTCATATCTTAAAACTGTCTTTACTCTTACTGTCTACATTCTGTCAAAGCTACATCCTGAATAAGAATGTCATCTGTTTTCAAAATATTATTAGATTCTGAGAAAGTAACAACGATAACACTAATGAGATTTTATCCTAGCGGCCCTGCTTTGGAGCTTACTTCTCCCCCCCCCCCCGCCCCCTTCTAAAGCTTAGTTATGGCTCTAGATTTTTTTCAGTGATTGCATTCATGAAGGCAGCAGACAAAATACCACATCAATTTAAGTGGACAGTGCATGTCAAAAGCGTGATTTACAGCTGGCAGTTGATCATCACTCCCAATCTGTACAGAGGCTTCAGATTTCAATCTTAGAAGTCTTAACGAGGGTCCCTAATGACTAAGAGAGCATTGTTAAAAGGTTCCTCCCCTCCAAATGAAAATAAAACTGTAAAAGATAAAAGGCTTTTTTAAAAAACAAACAAAAACAAAACCTAAACCAACATGAAGAGCTGTGTGATAAGATGGAAATAATCACAGAACTCAGCATGAACTTTGAAGCACTTGAAAAGCTTGATATACAGCTAAAGCAATAATTCTGTGCTTAAATTTATATTAGAACATTAATACCTACTTAGAAGAAAATCGTGGAAATGTAAACATGATGGGCCCAATCCAGAGAAAGTAAAACAATTGTAAATCCCACCAAACTCATTTGGAATGAAGCACATAGTTAAGGCAAGCATACATTTTTTTCTGGATTATGCCTTATATGTTTCTTTGGAAATATGACCAGTTACAGGTAGGTAGCCGTGTTGGTCTGCCGTAGTTGAAACAAAACAAAACAAAATTCTTCCTTTAGCACCTTAGAGACCAACTAAGTTTGTTCCTGATATGAGCTTTCGTGTGCATGCATGCACACGAAAGCTCATACCAAGAACAAACTTAGTTGGTCTCTAAGGTGCTACTGGAAGGAATTTTTTTATTTTTTATTTTGTTTGGAAATATGTGATTACGAATTTAGAGATGGGTTGGCAGTTGGGCAAAGGGCATTCTGCAGTGGAGGGGAAAAGTAGAGTATTTTTTCAGTGTGGGACCTGCTCACTTTTGTCTCTTTTTCATTGGTTTAATCCGTATCTTACAGGAGGACTATGGCTTTGGCTGTGTTTGCACATCACACTAAGCCAAACCATGGCTTACTGTGAACATGCTGGCTCCCAAGGAGGAGATTGCAGCTGCTTTGCTCCTTCTTGCACTTTTTAGTTCAATGTGGTGCAGCAGCTTAACCAAGGTTTAAAGCTTCTCTTTAAGCACTATCTGTAGCTAAGGTTTATCCTACAGATATGTTTACTGTGGTTAACCGTGGACCATAACTATAATCCCAGGCTTCAACACTGCATCACCAGGCTGAGCTAACAAGCCCAGGGAAGAGCAGAAGGGATCTAAGGTCCTCTTCAGAAGCCAATACAGTCACAGTATGATGTACTCTGGCATATAGTGACATATGAACAAGGTCACCATCAGGACATTGGTGCAACAGAGTCTTTTATTTGTAGCTTCTGCCTAGCTCAGGTTGCAATCACTCCTGTGTTGTCCAAGCATGGTGGAAGTATTACAGCAGCGAATCAGATGCAAGGTGATGGTACAGTTGAGATTTGTAAAGCCACCTGGCCAGGAAGAAAATGTAGTCACCCAATTTATATCTCACAAAACTTGTTTGATTGCTTCCAAAATGGGAAAGGGGCAATGTTTCCATTTAGTGCAATTTTACAGAAACCCTTAACATCATTTGAGGAGCATGGCACATCCATAAAACATTTCTGTTATTACACTTTTGCCTTACTTCCCTGTGAGGAGCTCAGCTGCGATAACGTAGTAAGTTATTAGATAGTTAACAGATTGAACAGCAACAGGCAGTTTGTGCCCAGCCTGAATTTGCATAAAAATGGTTTCTTATGAAAGTGGCAATGCCATCCCCCCAACCCCTTATTCTAAGAAAGCAGGAAATATGTCTTGAAGTACAGTCATGCAGCCTGTTCCATTTTATGTTGTATCTCCTGATGCAAGTTAGATTAACGTATACTACTAAGAAAGGCCTTGAAGTTTCTGCTTATTATCAGCTTAATTAAAAATAGTAAATATTCACTTTTGTGGCTTTTTGGCACAGAAAGCATTAGTGTTAAACTACAGGGATAGTTTCATGTTGCAGTTTTAAAAGCTATTTTAGATGTGACATTTTCCCTACACCCCTGTACTCATGAGCAAACAAAACATTCATTCCAAAACACTTCTTTTTTCCTATTCAGAGATGACCTTGTTGTAGGAAAACTGTCACATATGAACTACTGATTTGTTTCAGCAATCTGTCCTCTTAAATCACTTAAAATAGATCGACTGGAAACAAGCAACTCTTAATGGGGCAATTCACATAATTCTTACCCTAGTGTTGTTCAGCTGAGGTCAAGGCGACCAATTCTTCACTGAACTGCCCTTTTAGCCTGAAATACAAGGGGCCATGTAGAATTTATAAAGCTTGAACAATAGCCCTCTTCAAAAGTAGAGGAGAAAGCGGTGGCGTGCCTGCTTGACCTGCCCCCAATGTCAATATGTGCATGCCAGCTCCACCCTTCATACATTTAGCAAATACATGAAGGGTGAGCCACTATGCACACAGCTAAAAGTACTTGGGAATCCTGTACAACTAGAGGGTGGTATTCAGTCACACAGAGCATACTACCAATGGAGGCTTCCTCCTCCAAACTTTTGCTGAATGTGTGAGAGTCAGAGGGTGGAGGGGTGGGGCAAGCAGGCAGGGTACCACCCCCCTTTCGTGTGTTGAATGAATGAAGAAGCACCCTGGAAAAGGGCTTAAATCTGTTACAGTGTTTTCATTATGTTAGTGGGAGTTCTGCTATACAGTCACCTTCCATGCACTGAGAATCTGAAGCCTTTGCCCATCCAGCCAGGAGATCTGACACTTGGAAAGGGAGGAAAACAAACTGGAAATGGCTTTTAATCCAAAATCCTTCCCAAGTTACATCAGCACTTGGGTTCTGGTGTCTGGGAGCCGAAGTCCTACCAAGCCTCCACATACTAGAACCGAGGAAGCCAAGAGAATAGGAATTGATTTGGTGATGATAACGAAGGAACCAAATATAAGGTTTCCAAGGACAGCTGCTGCTTTGCATAGTGCATTTAAAAAGCCAAAGCCTGTTGCCCTAAAAGGGAGAGAGAGAGAGAGAGAGAGAGAGAGAGAGAGAAGTTAAAACCATAGGAAAGAATAAAAGTTTTATCGGAGCAGAAAGCAGATGAGAGATAAATGGTGCATTGGTTTATATACTCTTCCTGAAAATGGCCAGAACTCAGAGGTCCAACTTTTTGCACTAAAATGATTGGTGACATATCCTTTGAACCTGAACATTTGCTTCGAGTTTTATAAAATAATAGAAGCTGGAGGGCGGTTTTTCTCAAAAAGGTCATCTGAAGATGCAGCAATGACTAGAAAATTACTGAGCAGGCCCTAATGACTACAGATCTTATGAGAAACAGGCACCATACCCTCCCACTGCAATTCAGTGACATCCCGGGATTGCAAAAGGACTATGGTATTCACTCACCTTCATGTCCCCTTAACACACCCTGTGTCAGCCGTGAGACTGATCTAAACAAAGAGAACAGGGCCAATCCAGAAGCCCCTAGACCTCAAACTTGGAGGCTTCTTACTTCATGCCTTATAAATAAGTTGGGGCAGATGCTGAAAATTCACTTCCTCGACAATTTATCTTAAAATAAGTTTATACTGCCCTCCAACTGAGCTCCCAGGATTGTTTACAAAAACAAAATAATACATAAATAAAAGATGACAAACATATTAAAATAAAAAATAAAAAAATTCATTAGAAAGCCTGGAAGAATCAAGATATACTATGTCCATAGCATTCCCCTGATCCTCCAAGCTTGTAACTATAAAAAAAGGAAAAAAAAGACAAGAAATGAGTTTAGAGCACGTCCAGTTGCCACATAATCTATATGCAGCTTTCATGCATTTTCTATATAAAGACACCTAACGTAAGGATGGGGAACCTGTGGCTCTCCAGATGTTGCTGGACTCCAACTCCCATCAGCCCCTGCCATAAAGCAGCACTCAGAAGGTTGGAGAGAACACAGAAAAGTCTTTTAAAAAAATGTTCAAAGTATTTAAGCTGCCATTTCTCCCTCAGCATTTATTTCACTGACTTGTTAGCACATTTTATTCTACCTTGGAAGCAATTCAGCGCCTTCTAATACATAATAATCATTATATATATATATATATATATATATATATATATATATATATATGAAATAATATGTCTTGTTCCTTTATTTCCAACTCAAATTATAGTTTTAAAAACCAGTCTTAAATCAGAACACACCGATGCCCTTGCTGAAGTCTCTTTCGCACCTGATTTTTTATTTTTATTTTGCAAGACTACCAGATAAAAGTAGCCTCTGGCAACTAGGTCAAAATCAGAGAGCCAAAGAGCCAGTTTACAAAACAAGGAGATGGTAATCTTTAAAAAAAAAGAAAAGAAAATATTTATGTCTTCAGGGGTCCACTTACTTAAGGGACCTGTGGAAATCCTGATGAAACGACAGCCAGATAGGACATGAGCTTTATCAGTTCAAATGTACTTATATTAGGGGCTTGAAAAACCAGTACCAAGATGATGGAATATGCTGTACCCTTGGGAAATAGCAAGGAATACGTGCTCTTTGGCAGTAATAGCAGAATATTCTCTTCTAGTTTCTTTTCTTTTCTTTTTAAAGCATATGACCCAAGAAGGTAGCATAAACTTAAAAGGAAGAGGTCCAAGTCTGTGAAATACTGCTTTAAAGGGGGGGAGGGAGAGAATGAGGCTGACCTTATATCCATTATATACATGCAGATAAGAACAGGAAAGGGAAATATACTTCAGTAGAACTTGTTTACTTGATCATTTGCACGCCTCTGAGAAAAGCTTCTCCCTGCTTGAATATGCAACACTTATGCTCCATACTTTTATTCTCCAAGGAGGCATTGCCTCCAACTGCTACTCAGTTTGGTCTCTATTGGCCAGTAGTGGATCACAGCATGGGACATCGGCAAGGTGCAAATGTGTCCATAGGAATCTGCCCTATACCAGGTGAAGGTACGTTTCCGGGACGTTTCCGAACACAATTCAAAGTGTTGGTGCTGACCTTTAAAGCCCTAAACGGCCTCGGCCCAGTATCCCTGAAGGAGTGTCTCCACCCCCATCATTCAGCCTGGACACTGAGATCCAGCACTGAGGGCCTTCTGGCAGTTCCCTCATTGTGAGAAGTGAGGTTACAGGGACCAGACAGAGGGCCTTCTCGGTAGTGGCGCCCGCCCTGTGGAACGCCCTTCCATCAGAGATCAAGGAAATAAACAACTATCTGACATTTAGAAGACATCTCTAAGGCAGCCCTGTTTGGGGAAGTTTTTAATGACTGATGTTTTAATGTATTTTTAATCTTTTGTTGGAAGCTGCCCAGAGTGGCTGGGGAAACCCAGTCAGATGGGCGGGGTATGAATGAATGAATGAATGAATGAATGAATGAATGAATATTTCCCTATCTAGCCCAGTTTTGTCTACTCTGACTGGCAGGGGCTCTCCAGGATCTCAAGGAGAGGCTCTTTTCTAATCTCTGAACAACTGAATGAAAGATGCAGAAATTTGATAGTGTGCAGCACTTGATGTTTTTGGGATTGGCCAAGTTACTTAATATGAAGTTAATAAAATAGGTTTCCCTTGTATTTTAAAGCCTTTAAAAGCTTTACCTGCTGAGATTATCTGACACCAGCTACTGCAGAGTGCAAGTTCAAGGCAGCACATTTTTTTGGGGGGGGGAATCAGGATTATATTACATATAAGTCTTCCCTGAGATCATATCTGAAGCAAAATACACTGCAGTAGCCTACAAATAAAGACAGCCAAGAAAGATTAGGAGAGCCGTAGACAGATAAGCAGGGTAAAATTCCACACTCTGTCTGACCAGAAAGAGAATATAATAAAAATTGAAAACAAAAAACAAATAAACAAACAAACAAGGGTGTGATATGATTCTTTAGTACTTCTAGTCTGAAACCACAGATGTGGAACAGAAGAAAATATGGCAATGTGTCAGCCTAGAATTTCAAAAGACTTCCCAAGACAACAGGAGGTGAGATGTAGAGTAAATGGAGGAAATAAATATTTTTTTTTTATTAGATAACTAGCAAGACTGACGACGTTTTATATGTGTTTGGTGAAAAACTACAGCCAGGCAGAGCTTCTGGAATGCATTATTACAGCTTGCTTCATAGAGAAACAGGATCTGAGCGTTGCCTAAGCCATAAAAAGAGGCTAAAGTAAGGTTACCAGATGTCCCCGTTTCCCAGGGACAGTCCCCGGATTTACAAATCAGTCCCCATACAAAATCCATTGAAGTTGAAAAGTGTCCCCAGATTCATTGGGAAAAAATCTGGTAACCTTAGGCTAAAGAATACAGGAGTGTCATCAGTTTTGCCTTTGGATAACATTATATGCCATGAGTGGATAATATGATTGGAAACTGAATTGGACACTCTTGTATTCCATTTCCACAAGGTGGCAGTAAAAACTCACACTTCAAAATTATGACATTATAGGTTAGTTTAAAGACAGGGTTTATCATAGCCCATAAATAAATTTACAACAAAGAAAGGAGAATTTTTGTGGGGGTTTTTTTTTTTAAAGAAGGTATTACAGTGGGAGTGGGGAAACCAGATGTTGATCTACGGACTCCCATCAGCCCCAAACCAGCAAAGCCAATGGTCTGAAATGATGGGAATTCTAGTCCAGCAACATCTGGAGGGCCACAGTACTAAGAGAAGACTCTACTGAACAGCTAATAAACTTGTTCCCTCCCTAAATCAAACAGAAAAAGGGTGGTGGTTGGGCCTACACCAACGATGAAGGTGTATCCCAGGGTTTCCAGCTGGTTTTAGACTACAAATTTCCCATCATCCCTAGGGACCCTACCTACCAGGACCAATGGTTATGGAAATTATAGTCCAAAAACAGCTGGAGACCCAAGTTTGGGAAACCCTGGTGTATCCTAACACAAAATGAAGTGCAAAAACCCAATGCAAGTAGACAAATATATTCAATTACTGTATTTAGCTTATTAAATGGTTGTAATAAAACACAAGCAAAATGCAGTATTTTTTTAAGTGCCAAGAGTCCATCAATTTATTCTCAAGACACAATAAATGCCATGCACCCACCAAATGGAGCCTGAAATAGCCAGAAGAAACATGAAATAAATGCATCTGCTTGCTTCAATTCCCATTCTTGGACGTTTTGTGTTTATCATATGAAAAACCATTTATGTATCATGGTTTATATCTGCAAGGGTCTATGACTTGCATCTGCAAGATAGCTCAAAATAGTTCACTTAAGGGCTGACCCAAACTTCTGCTTGTTCCGCTGCTTTCCCCCATGAAAATCTGACCGTTACCGCTTAATCAGAGCAAACATCAATTGGGTTTGCTTTAGCTTGACATTTGTCCCGATGAAATGCTAAAGAGCAGGTTTTCCTGTGGAAAGTGGCAGGACCAGCAGAAAACCGCTTGGACCCATGCCTAGGAAGCATGGGACAAGTAGAGAACATCTCAGGCCAGTCCTTTCTAGGCATGGGACACACAGAACATGGATAAGTCCCTATTCTGTTTGTTTCATGAGCATGGCAAGTGAGCCTTAGATGTGAATGGGTTGCAAACAACTCACTTTTGGAAATATAAGACAATGGGCCAAGAAATAGACTGACTATGGTTTTTCAAAAAGGTTATGAGTTGAATGAGATACCAGTTAAGAGTTGCATGGCATGCTCCTACAGTAGCCTACCAGACCTGCCTAGTAATAGTTTCCTTCCCCATGCCTTGCTAGTGGTGAGTTGCGGGGGTCAGTGGATACTGGTCTGCAGGCAAACAGGTCACTGCCTCACCAACTTCAGTCTGCCTACCTTCTTACAACCAGTGCAGAAGGTAACCATGGCTACCAGCATCCTCCTCCTTAGCTTCAACTCTGCCCTTGTAGAGCTCAGATGGGCAGAAACCTAGAATGAGTTGACTCTGACTGTCATTGGTTCTGGCTCTACAAGCTGTTGGCCTGTCTTCCACCCTGCTAGTCCCAATGGGCACCAGCCAGCACCAATTGTGGGAAAACAACGAATGAGTGCTGAGAATAAAATGACTTCTCATGTTGAAAATTGGCATATATTATTGTCTCTGATGAAGAGTTACTGCTTAAAACATATTAGGCACCACATTTACCGAAGGGTTTGTTTGTTTTTCAAATGAATCAGTCTTCAGCACCTTGAGGTTTTCTTCTCCTATTTTGATGTTGAACTGTGTGAACATTTTTCTTAAATGAGAACTGCAAGGGCAATAGGGAGAGGAGAGGGGCTTAAGTGCTCCCAACTCTTTGATTGTGGCCATTATGTTCATAAATTCTAAAAAGGGGAAAGGCTCCCTTCTAAAGAGGGTTTATTTTAATACTACATTAAAGCTTGGTAGTGGGACACTTTGAGGAAGTTTTATAAAAACAAAGTGCTACGAAAGCAAAGTGCTTTTGATTTATAAATAACCACAGCACTACTAATCTGAAAGCAAAAGGTCGAAGTTTATCTGCTGCTGACTGTAACAATAGCTGTACTGGGGTTAATCCAAATTGTCTGTGCAGCTTAGTACATTGCCTGACAGTGGTCAATGTCAGAGGAAAGGCTTAGGAAATATACTGTTCACTCTAAGTCCGGATAATTTATGAATACGTCAAATAGCCCTGGTCCCAAATGCACACCATCAGGGGACCCAAGTACTTACTTGCCCCCATTATGAAAACTGCCTATTTATTCCTACCTTTTTGTCTCCTTTAAAGACAAGCAAACCATTAATAAGAGGTTCTGCTCTTTTAATCTGTGGCTAACATGTTTCTGAATTATGATTTAGAATGCTTTAGAAAGCCAAGTATTTAAGAATATACCTCCTGTCTGAAGGATAAAGCTCCACAGTGATGACATCAAGGGAGTTCCACGCCGAGATGGTGAGGCCGTTGTACAGGCACAGCATGCCTATCATCATGGATTCACTTGTACCAAACCACAGGAAAAAGCAGCTAATTCCAGAAAGAATCATAGAACCACCTGCATTCAAGGGGAAAGGAAAGAATCACTATTGATTTTGTCATGAGCCTTTCAAAGAAATGCCATATGGCTGTCATGACTCCAAATCACAAACAGTATCCTGGA
This sequence comes from Lacerta agilis, assembly GCF_009819535.1. NCBI lineage: Eukaryota > Metazoa > Chordata > Lepidosauria > Squamata > Lacertidae > Lacerta > Lacerta agilis. Next base: position 27,914,111 of record NC_046322.1, read on the forward strand.
TATCAACGCAAAGTGTTGAGGCAGGTTGTGAGAGCCAGAAGTACAACCTGTATATAGGCCAATAGCCCATGACATCAAGTCTGAACCCAACAGGTAGGAACCTCTGAAAGGCAAAGACCCCTAAATTAGCAATCCCTGAGCTAGATTCCCAAGGGTCCTGCACTCTTGTCACCAAGGTTCTTGCAGCCCCCAAAACATTGCTAATCGGTGCACCCCTCCCTGGCAGAAACTAACAGAGAGGTTACAGAATGCTAGGCTCCAGGCCAGAGGGCTACCTTAACTGCCTTGGAGGGGCAGTTGGTTCAGGGAGGTTATAAGGGCCCAGTTGGACCTAGGAACCTCAAGGGAACAGGTTCTGCATCTTGAGAATGCTCTGCCTAGTCTGGAATGCTAAAGATTTGAGTACTAGTGACAAAGAGCAATTAGTTCGCCTATAGAAGTGATTTTAGAACCAATCTACCGTATATATTATATATTTGTGTTGTAACCACGCTGAGATCTATGGGTTTAGGGCAGTATACAAATTTAATAAATACCAGTAATAATACATAAATAATATATTAGATGCCAGACACCTCTGCAATAATCTCCTGGCTATTTAAAAAGGAAAGGGAGGAGGAGCCTGTGAGTTTGATCAAAGGAAAAGCAAGAAGGCTGCTGAATCATTTCCTCTTGCCATTTTTCCCAGTCAATCACCCCTGAGCTGCTTTCCCACTCACAGGAAAATGAAATAGAAATATCCAAATCTTTCAGCATGCAAGTGAAAAAGCAGCTTTTTTGGAATTGGCTAGTGTGGGCTGTGGGTTGCTATTGAATAGGAAAGAAAGAAGAGAAAGACTATATCTAGCTACCTGGAAATGAATCCCACTGAACTCAATGGGATTTACTTCTGAATATACATATATAGGCTTGCACTGTCCATAGGACCATTCCCTGGCTCAAGCACACAACCTTCTGCAATTACAAACCAACAAAGCCATTGGCTTGTCCAATTTTAATCTGGACTTGTAAATATAATTAGCTAGACTTCTTTCTGTTTCTCTGCAGAGTTCATCAGCAGAGGATAGGGAAGAGTCACTCCCAACATCTGTGCTATTGCTGCTTGATTGGAAAGAGTCATGCATGTTCCAAGTCTAAAGATCTTTGAGCCTGTGTGCCCCAGTGAGGATGCCAGATTGGTGGCAGTGCTTCTGTCAGTGCAAGGGCACAGCCCCAACCTTACCCACCACCCCAGTTCCCACTACACATGAAACTTCCAGGAGATTATGTTCAAATATTTTTGAAGGGTATTCCAAGCATACCAATTAAAGATTTTTGAGGAAACAGTTATCCCTCCCCTCACAGGAAACTCTTAAAAGTAGGGTTGTGCAGGATAATATTTTTTAAATCCTATTTTCATGCAAAGTTCATACCTAACATTGTTAAACGCCCAATTCTGTCCATCAGAAGAGCGGAGACGATATTCCCTGGTAGTACAGCTAAAGTCCCCAGGAAATTAACAAAGTAAATCCAATAGGCACTGTAATCATCGTCAAAGGATATTTGACACCCTGTCTTGTTGTGAATGAATGTGCAGTTTATAAATTCACTGCCAGGATATTTATATGGTTCAAGATCTATGGAAATGAAGAAAATGAACAATATCAGGAATTCACGATCAGTTCATATTAGGAATTCATCTGTTTTAAAACATTTCAAATACTGTTAGAAAAAAAACAAAACAAAATTTTGTAAGTGGGATAATGGACTTTCCCCCGATAATGAATTAGATGTAATTGTCAATACTATATGCTTCCAGGACAGTCATATGCAGAACCTAGTGGCAGATAAGTGTGATCTTCATATGAGGGAGTAAGTCCATAAACTCAATGGAACTTACTTCTGAGTAGATCTATATAGGACTGCACTGCAACATTATTCACACCCATTATTCACAAGTCACACCCGATGCCTTATTCAATGTAGGACAGCACATTCCCAAAATTAAAAATAAATAAATCTGTTGTTTCTGCTTCCCCGCCATGCCCAACATTTGGCCAGCTAGAAGCCAGATATGCAATGCCACAAATTCTTTACTGCCTCACTGACCAGTACTGAATCATGTTAACTCTTTAGTTCTCTGCAAAAGTTCTGGCAAACCAAGGTTTTAATATTTTCATGGTCCCAATGGTTTCTCAACCACCCACAGCTGCTATTTACATTAGAAGAAAGGTAAAGGTAAAGGGACCCCTGACCATTAGGTCCAGTCGTGGACGACTCTGGGGTTGTGGCACTCATCTCGCTTTACTGGCTGAGGGAGCCGGTGCACAGCTTCTGGGTCATGTGGGCAGCATGACTAATCCGCTTCTGGCGAACCAGAGCAGCTCACGGAAATGCCATTTACCTTTCCGCCGGAGTGGTACCTATTTATCTACTTGCACTTTGACGTGCTTTGAAACTGCTAGGTTGGCAGGAGCAGGGACCAAACAACGGGAGCCCACCCCGTCACGGGGATTCGAACTGCCAATCTTCTTATCGGCAAGCCCTAGGCTCTGTGGTTTAACTCACAGTGCCACCCGCATCCCTTCATTAGAAGAAAGGTATGTGCTAATTATATTGATGTCCAGTTTGGGCCTCAAAGTGCCCTGCCTTCAAGAGGTCAAATGGAGGGGATCCCAGAGAGGGCTTTTTCAGGGACAGGCCCCTGCTTACGTAATCCCCAAGCAGGTTGGATAAAGTACCAATCCTGTTACTATTTAGATGACAGGTTAATACCTTTTTATCATCTAAGGCTTTGGATGAGTAACTGGTGGCTGGTCTTTCTGATTGTAGATACCTTTCTTGCTGCTGTTAATCTGTTTTTTAATTATATTTTTGTTTTTTTAAAGGAATCATTAGTGTAAATTGCTTTGGAAAAGAAATGTGATATATAGACATTTTAAATCAAATCAAATCTTCTTGTGCATCAGGAGAAACCTGGGCTGGGGATTCTAGAAGTGGGGGGTTCTACCTCATAGAAGCCCCAAGTTCCTATTACTTGCAATGCACCTTCTGAAAGGAAGGAGCTCCCCAATAACCCAAAGGCACAGATGTCAGAATGTGCAGAGTGGCTTACACATTACACAAATAAATGACCAAATACATGGAAGATAGATAGCTACACATTGCCCATTTGAAATCATGAATGTTCTCTCCCACTATTGACTCAAATATGTCAGTGATTTGTAGCCTAATATATCTCTGAGCCTGTCTGAATTTTGGCAAAGGGCTTTGACCATAAGCATAGAAATCTGACCTGACCTGACCCAACCTGACCTCAGCTGCAAAGGTTTTACCCTTTCCCCATGATTCAATAAGCAGAGAGCCTCAGTAACACACATTCATCCTTGACAGAAACTGCTTCATGACAGAGGGACTAAGGGTTAGTTGGCTGGGTTCTTTCCTTCATTTTAAACACCAGGTGCAGCTAAACCTCCCCTAGCTTCCTCACTGAAATGGACATGGAAGCTTGGCCATAACATGGATGACATGGAAGAGTTTAAAAGCCCAGATATTAATTCAACATAAAACAGTTAGTAGAACACAGGGAAAGTGTTTTCTTTAAACTTGTCTTGTATTTCATTGCAATCATCTATAACTGCTATACTCCTGGAAAGAAATGCTTGAGAAAATGGAACCCCTATGGATTTGGACAGCAAACAATGAGCTTCCTTCCTGCAAAGCATACCTGTGTTGAAGAAAATGCTCCTCACAAAAGTGCAGTTCCTGAAATACGTATTCAGCGTAGTAACATCTTCAAAATAACAGGTACTAAAGAGAGTATCTTGAAATGTAACCGCTTTGAATTTCATCATTGTGAACCTGAGCAACAGAAGTTATTATTACAGTCAGATTTTTATGGTTATCATGAACAACCTGGTTTAGCTGGCCAGTCGAAGCCATTTCCTGGAATGTGGCCACTGTTGGATGCTGACTGCTTCTAGGAGCCACAGGTGAGAGCTTAGTGCAGGGTAGGGACCAAAGGTGGACAAACTACCCCAGAAGGAGCACAATGTGTCCTTCACCAGAGGTATTACCCCTCCCCTAACATCTCATACAACCCTAAGGAATAAATCCTACTCAAATATGGAGTGGAGTCCCTAAGACAGTTGGATGGCAACTTGTATGCCTCCTTCTAGCAACTCCTGCAGCCAAACTGGTGCCAAATGTATTGCTCTGCTTTCCTTTGGACCACATCAGTGAGGCTGACATGGTGGTCTTGTGGTCTGGGCAGCCCAGGACCTCCATACGCACTGCCCAGGCTCGCACCCCAGGGTTCACTTCAGTGCTGCTGATGCAGCAGTTTGGCTTCACCTGAGAGGCGTACTCCATTGTTTCTCAAGACAGATGGATGCCAATAATTCATCACTCTATTCAAATGTTGCATGCTAATAATTCAAACTATGGAAGTAGTATCTTCAAAGTCAGCATGGTCAAAGGAACCATATTTGGAGGGCTGTGAATGTGCCAGACATGTAATTTATCTCACATGAAACATCCCTCTTCCCTTTCCTGGTTTGCATAACCATAGTTTGCTGTGACCATTTGAATTGGTCAAACTATGGTTGGAACTAACCAGAAATTGCCTCCAATCCATGATTTGAAAGCGTTGTTTGAAAATCATAGTCTGGAGGCATACCTGGTTAGCACTAAAAATAGTCCACCTTATTTAGATATCGGAGTAACCTTCAGTTATCATTAACCAGAAAAGGGGCAGAAGAGAAGCTGTGGCAGGTCACCCATCCTCCAAACTATAGTTTGGAGAATTGTAACATGACAACTGCAAGTGTAATTCTTAAAACACAAACCTCCAAAAGGAGACAGTGAAACAGATATCTAGCTTAGCCTACCTATGCAGTGTTGCAATGAGTGTAACATTTGATAATGGAGGAAAGGTAGCCCTAGGTTTCTTAGATAAAAGATAATAAACTAAATACATCTAAATAAGAGTGAATAGTAGTGTTCAGATCCAAACCCAGCAATGACCTGAGGTAGCCAAGGATATGTCACTGTTTCACAGGTTTTGAACTCCACTTCTTTTACATGAACTAATTCCCACATACAGAGCTATTAGTCAATCTCTATGCAATACCAAGAAAAGGTATCTCTGCAAATTCAATAATTATGACAATAAGCCTCCCATACCAACAACTATTAAGGATGAAGACTGATTGTAGCAGGATGGGGAGGAGTCTGGATATCAATGCACACTGCAATTTCTTTATTTCATAAAGCAAATTCTGATTTAATTTATTTCTCTCAACCTGTCATTGATGAAAGTTCCATTGTAGTGGATCTGATTTTCCAAAGTAAAGTTGAAGTCAAAGTCTTTTATTATCTCATTTCCAAAACTCTTCCTTCTAGAAGCATACTCATCTGCTTGTAGATGCTTAATCACATCTGGAAACCAGACTGATAATCCATAGTATCTGTGAAAAGCAATAGATACAATTTCAACGAATCTAGTGTCAAAGTGGTACAGAAGAATTAGATTTATTAAAACTTTGCTGAAATACACAATGCACTAGTGTTTTGTTGAATATACACTGATATACAAGTGGTGTTTTAAAATAAACTGGTTGCATTTGGAAATAATAACTGCCATATAGTGCTGAGAAGCCAAACTATTCCTTGAGCTTGCACATTTTCCCCAACATGGTCACAAGGAAATCTGAAGCTCATTTTCTATTTTAAAATTAACCAATTAGAATAAGATACATTATTGGACTATTGATCCAAACTCCCAAAATGTATTTTATATAGTTAACTTTTTACCTTTATCCTCTGTATACTGCATTTTGTTTTATTGCCATGGCTGGTGGCTGATGCAAATAAAGATGCATTCATTAGTTAACAATAGTTTAGCAGGTTGTCCAAACCATAAACTGTGGTTAGTCTTAACTCTGGTTAGTGAAAACAAAGCAACTTCATCAAATATGTTTTGAAGTTGCCTTGTTTCTACTAACCAGAGGTAAGATTAGCTGCAGTTTCTTCTGGTATGGATGTCACAACAAAATTCAGCTAAGCAAAAATAAAAGCAAATGCTTCTGTATTCTGTTTCATGGCTGTGCCCCCCCCCCAAAAGGAAGAACCATATGAGCCCAGTGCAGCCTAGGTTTCATTCTTGTAACACTAAACCATGGTTTAATGCTACATCCAAAACAATACATTTTGTGTTAATGTGTTTTTTTATATTGGAGGAAATGCTCTCTTTGTTATCTGTAATTCTTTCTATGTTCTGGAGTTACTTTATACAACACCAAATTTAGTGTGTTTTAGTGTGAGGAATCGGCAGAAAGACTTCATATGTAAAATCATTGGTCACTGTCACTTACACAATGTTGGATTCTGTTTGGAAGAATTGCTAAATTATAATAAATTCAGAATTGTTTATGTCAATTCTTAATATATTGTGAATTGCTAAGTTGCATCTGGCCACAACCATATTTACACAGACTTTGGCTTGAGAATCTGTACAAATTGCTTGAATCCATGTGTTAAATCTGTATCCAAAATTGGAGAAAAAATTATCAAAAAAGGGGCATTCAACATTATCAAATGCCTTTTTTGCATCAAGAAATTGTAATATTACTTCCTACATCATGTTTGAAGTATAATCTGTAATATGTAAATTTTGCCAAATATTATTCTTCATCTTTCTTTGCCAAATGAGGCCTAAGTGGTCAGATTTACTGATTATACTATTTAATATTTTTCCCAAAATGCCTGTAAATATCTAATATACTGCGTTTAACTCAGGCATGACCAAACTTGGCCCTCCAGATGTTTTGGGACTACAACTTCCATCATCCCTAGCTAACAGGACCAGTTGTCAGGGATGATGGGAACTGTAGTCACAAAACATCTGGAGTTTGGCCATGCCTGGTTTAACTGATATTTTTGCCAATACACAGTGACTAGTGCAAAGTACTTCCATTCTTTGGGAACAACAATTATAACTGTAGCTTTTGAGGTCTCCTGTATGACCCTCATTTCTATAATTTGATTAATTACTTTACTCAGAGATTTCATACTTTTTATAGTATGCAGCTGTGAAGCCATCTATTATTTCTCTTTCCATTACTTAACATTCTAATAAGGCATGGTCTTCTACTGACAGCTGTGAAAATTTAATACTTGACAAAAATTGCTCTATTCCTTTCTTTTCTGTTTTGCTTAATCAGTATTACAACCACTTCATGTGTATCTTATTGTTCTTACCCAAAAGAAAGAGTAAACCATACTATTGCAAGTTTGGTCGTACTGTCCTTGATGGGATAAGTGAAACACCTCATAAAAGTTGACCAAATCTGCAAAAGATGAAGAAAATAAACATTTATTTTTAAATTTCAATTTAGAGTACTATGAAAAGGATAATAATAATAATAATAATAATAATAATAATATATGCTAAATTGAAATTATTGGGAAGAAGAAGTACTGGATAAAAGCAATGTATTAAATCAAAGTAGACACCATCATCTCAAACATCCCAGGTGAGATGGCAGCAGAGAGCATTTATTCATTCTTTTAGAAAAACTGAAGCACATCATCTTCAAATAATTTTTTGTGAGGTTAACAACAATCTTCAATGGTTACATTTCTATAGTTCTGCTTTCATATTCAGTACAAATAATATTTTTCAAATTAATTACTTACACCATCCAGCTCTGTACGCACTCTGACATAGCACCGCTTGTACCAGGTTCCTGTATCGCTTTCTATTTCTATAAACTCATCTATTTGCTTGGGAGTTTTTATCCTGTTAACCTATGTAAGGCACAAAAAAGATTTTTTATGTTCTTTCCCCATAGCAAACATTATTTGATATTATCCAAATGAGGATAGGCGAACAACTTCATGATGGGAAGGAACCTTGCCTAAAGCTTCTAGAAAGAAAGGGAAGTTGGATTTTTGTGTCATGAAGGGCAACTGCACAGAATGATATGCAATATCAAGGCGGGAGCAATTTAGCATGCAATCCAAATTAAGCCCCATTGAACTCAATGGAACTTCTGAGTACAGTCATACCTCGGTCTAAGAACAGTTCTGTTAACGAACGATTTGGGCAACGCACTCAGCAAAACTGGAAGTAGGTGTTCCGGCTAGCAAACTGTGCCCCGGAATGGAAGCCGACCGGTGGATGGGCACCGGCAGCGGGAAGCCACATTGGGGAAAGCGTGCCTCGGTTTAAGAATGTTTTCGGTGTAAGAACGGACTTCCGGAATGAATTAAGTTCATAAACGGAGGTACCACTGTAGGCATATATAGGAGTAGAGAGGGAATGGGTTATTTTGCTGAGCATTATTGAGATAGCTGATTAACATCCAACTCACCTATGCATTTCTTAATATGTTTTTACAAAATGAAGGCATCCCCATCCCAACAAACAGTATAATGAAAGAGGCAATATCACAGCTTCATTTCTTACAAAAATTCATTTTTTCTTATATAATCAGCCAGTTCAGTATTAAATATTCCTTTGCTCCTTTACTTGTTAATTCACAAACACTATGTTACAATTTTTTTTAAAAAAAGTTTGGCTATTATGAACCTAGTCGCCACATTTAATTTTAGATAGATACATAATAGATAGATAATTAGTAGTAAGTCTCGGTTTGAACAATACCCTTTTGTTATTCTAAGCGAAAATTTGTTATGCTAAGTGAAAATGCTTTTGGAAAGTACCAAACACCTGTTTCTGTAATTACTGAGATGACCTTTTTTACATTACACAAAAATGTATGGATAGCATTAAACATAAGAAAAGTCCTGTTGGATCAAACCAAATGCCCGTCCAGTTTCCAAAATGGCCTACCAGATGCCAGTAAGAACTTACAAGCACAAAAGCACTCTTCCTATTTGTCCATCCCAGCAACTGGTACCCAGAGACACCCTCAAGGTGCTACTACATAGCCAATAATAGGGAGCAGGTGGCACTGTGGTCTAAACCACAGAGCCTCTTGGGCTTGCCAATCGGGAGGTCAGGGGTTTGAATCCACATTATGGGGTGAGCTCCCGTTGCTCCGTCCCAGCTTCTGCCAACCTAGCAGTTTGAAAGCACACCAGTGCAAGTAGATAAATAGGTACTACTGCAGCAGGAAAGTAAACAGCGATTCCGTACACTCTGGCCTCCATCACGGTGTTCCATTGCGCCAGAAATGGTTTAGTCATGCTGGCCACATGACTCGGAAAGCTATCTCTGAACAAACGCCAGCTCCCTCTCCCTGAAGCGAGATGAACACCATACCCCATAGTCGCCTTTGACTGAACTTAACCACCCAGGGGTCCTTTACCTTTACCCTCACATTGACATAGCCATTAGTAATCTTAATTTTCAAAACATACCCTTAATCTAGTAAATGTTTTCAATATCTATCCACCTGTGATAGATATTCTTAATTGTCTTGTTTACCTTAAGAAAAAAAGGGACACTTTCCATGCTTCCCAGTAACTATATCCATCTACATTTTAAGTGATGTTGGGCTAATGAGGCATAATGGTGCAAATAACAACTTACTGTGAAAACTTTTTCAGGCTGACCACGAGCTCTCATGTTTGTATCATGAATTTGTTTGAGAATCATCCAAGCTTCATCATGTTTCCCAACCTACAGATATGAACACATTTGGTAAATGAACACATATATAGTAAAATAGAAACCGAAGAGTAACATGTGTGGAAACTGAGATTGCTGAGAAGTTAGATTAATGTATTAATATCTAAGCAATTGACCTTTCCTGCCTCACTCACCCCTATCTTTCTTCCCTTGGAAAAACTAATAACCAAACTTCCTATAGTCCCAGAATTCACCAGCTGATCCCCCTTTCAGCTGATTTTTCAACTGTGTGGTGTAGTATATTGAGTGCTTGTCACATGTGTGAAATAGCAGATCAACACTACTTCCAAAGTCCTATTGGTTTGACTTTGGGGAGCAGACTTCCTCTTTTTGTCCTCTGATGGATCTTTTTTTAAAAAATCCTCCCATTGGTTCAAATGCAGGGGGGGGGGTTAGTTACAACTGGCACAGGTGGTGGTCCCAATGCTGGGGTCTCTCTACCTTCTTCTGACCTAACACAGGCTACTGCAGGTGAGAGCACTGCTAGCAAAATATCTATGTTTTCAGAGCTTTCTATGGGCATAGGTGGGGCTTTCACAGTAGACAGGACTTCCTAAAAGGCAAAGAAGCACCTAACTCCCTCCTGCCAGCAGATCCAGGGGTTAGAACTTTTCTGTTATACATAAAGTTATTTTACCTTTTCAGTTATTTTTATACCATATTTTAGAGCCACACCTTCAGAGGGCCGTTTACAAAACGAGATTTAGATCCAAGAAAATGACAGGGGAAAAAATCCATAAAGTTTTGTGGAATCAGGCCTTTAGAGTCCTTTTGAAAACCACCAAGGAGGGACCAAATGTTCTCCAGGGAGGGGGTTTCAAAGGTGTGGGGCCACCACTGATGAAAAGACCCTAGCCCAGTCCCCATGAGTCTGATTTATCTTAGTGGTCGTCTAGACAGCAGAGTCTCCATGGCTGACCTAGAGCCCCAGGTAAACTAAAGATGTTTTATAATATAGGCATTTTACCTCAAGCAAGAACCTTGGACTTTCTGGCATGAAGGTAAGTGCCACCACAGCGGAAACACAGGGCAGAGCACACATAATGACAAACACTCGCCAGCTGTGAAACTGGTAAGCAGATCCCATGCTGAAACTCCATCCTGGATAAGGGAGAAAGCACACACACACATAAAAGGGCAATGCCTTAGAAACATGGCTTATTTTGTATGGTTGACTTTGTTGCTCACGAGAAATTTACTGATACTCTGATATGGCTCATGAGATGTCACTTTTGAGAGAAGAGAAAAGCACCTGCTTTTTCCAGTGAGCCCACATTTTTGAAACTTTTTGAATCAAATATTACACCATATCAGGAAATAAAACAAAATTGAAAATTAAAATCTACAGTGGTTTATCCCAAAATATCAGCATGACCCACTAGAGGCATCAAACAACCATGAAAGTTGCTGCTTAGCTGTGGTTCGTAAAGCGTGTTCTCCTTCATGGAGAGCACGTGTTGCGGTTGGGGCCTAGCAAGACACCACTCTGTCGCTGGGTGGGACTCAGATAGATAGCCAGGACAGGCGATAGGGTCTCTTGGGTCATTGGGGAGATTTGTATGTAGCAAATTTTGATAGACAGTTCAGGGGTTATATATTCTTGGTGCTCACATCGTCAGCCCCTCTTTGCTGCGTGCACCGGATCACCCGCCCTCCCCCCCCCCCGTTAATTAGGCTTGTTTGTTGACCTTGCTATGCCTGTCATGGGGTCGTCTGCTTTGGGGCAGGGGCCTGGTAGGAATTTTTCCATCTGGCTGATTGGCTGTTGCCATTTGGTTTTCGCCTACTGCGTAGCAATTAGTCACAACCTGTAAGGTTGCAGTTAGGCATTGGTTATTACGTTGGTTGGTGGAGGGGAAGTGGTTGGCTGTGCCTGCCCTTCCAATGCTGCTGCTGCGCGGGGAATTCCGTTAAAGGAATCCAGGGGCTCACCATGCTTTTGTCCGTTCCCCTGGTCAGGGGCTAGGGCCACGCAAGAGCCCCTGGGAACATTAGGGGAGAGGAGAGGGTCCCGGGCCCCCTGACCCCATTCTCTCCCCAATGTGTTTTCCCTTTGCTGACTTCCGCTAAGTGGGCGGATTTCTTGAATTGATTGTAGTATTTTCTCAAGAGATTTCTCATTTAATATCCTGAACCAGAAATGAACAGTAAGCAGTGTTCCTCAACTGGGAAAGTTCCATGTTTTCCCTACAACTTTCCACCAGAATAGCTATTGAACCTTCAAGGAGAGTGAGCAACAGATAAGTAAGACAATAATAGTCTATCAAATACTTTCCCTGTGGGTATTTTACTAGTAATGCACTGAATACCAATGCTAGAAATAATCATAAATTAAAATACACCCAATTATTTGTTAATGTTGGTTTTGTTTAAAAGGTGTGTGTGTGCGTGTGCGTGTTGTGTGTTTGTTGTGTGTGTTTGTGTGTGACTAAGACAAACTGTAAAGAAAAGGAAGGGAAACTAAGAACTAGTTTAAAATAGGAGAATGAAAAATCTGAAGTGTGTGAATGTGAAAAAGGAAAGAATTAAAACAAATGAAATGCTATTCTAGTGGGCTTTTAAACATCCTTATTACAAATATAGCAAAAGGCATGCAGTATTTGTTTACAAAATACATTGTTTAGCATCATCCAACGCTTCTAAGAAGGTTTTTTAAAAATGCAAATGCTATAATCTACATTGTCATGCTATTATGATTGTTCGGTCAGTGCAAGCATTTCTGCTTGCCAGACAGATAATCTCTCATCTCCCCTCCCCATGCACTGCTCTGGGGGTTCTCCTGATCCACCCCAGGCAGATTTGTAGGGTGCAGGGGGAGGAGAGGGGAGGGAACATTCTGTTGCACTAGTGGGAATCAGCAGAACTGTTTCATTGATTCCAGTCCTCTGTATTTATAACAACTTTGTTAGGATGTTAAACATCCACAGGGTCAAAAGTTATTATTTAACATATTCAACATATTGTTACAGGCCACCCCAATCTCAGCCGAGTGGTAGTAAGATTACAGGGGTCTTGGCACTTTACCAGGGCTTGTGTTCCTTTGGAAGGAGGTATGGCAGAGACTGTAGTGTCTTTAAGAAATATGGTTTATTGACACATATTTACAACTGAATTTAGGTGGGGGGAGTGCAGAACATTACACCACAAAAGCATCTCTCGTTGTTCCCTACATAGCTGCAGCAGGTAAAAGGAAGGAAGAGCACTCTTCCAAGCACTAGCATATGTAAAGCTTGCCTTAAAATGATGTTTGGCACAAGAAAGGCAGCTTCATCTTCTTGTGCACATCTGATTGAGCAATTAATATCTGTGCTAATTATCACTTTTGGGTTCCATCATGGAACCCAAGGTTGCACATATGGGTCTCTCATCCAGGCACTGACAAAACCTGGACCTTCTTAGCTTCAGTAAATTGGATGTATCATGTGTTCTTAGACCACATTCCAGGCTTGTAGTCTTTTACAAGATCGTATTTGGTAATATTTATGCTGTTTAGCTTATTCACAACTTCACATTCATTCTTTTTTCTTGGCATCAGTGTGTCATCACTCAACTAAAAGCAGCAGGTTTCATGCTGCATATGGTTTTTCTCATAGAAAAGATTGATTCCACTTTTTTTTCTTATGTCTTCTAAAAAATTACTTCCTGCAAATGGAGATTGAAAGCTGTCTGGGATCTCTGCATGTTCTGGTTTTTTACCATCATCCTTTAAGAAATTCAAAGTCAGGCTAAAGATTAAATTGACATACAGTTGCTGGTTAGTTGTCTTTGAAAAGTGAATCAATTATTTCTCTACACATTTGCCATGCACACATTCTCACAGAAAGTCTGATCTAACAAGCTATCATCAAAAGTGATAATTAGCACAGATATTATTTGCTCAATCAGATGTGCACAAGAAGATATTCGTGCCAAACATATTAAAAATAAAGGAAATCACACTGATTTTCACACTAGCCCTAATTATCAATAAATTTAATCTTCATAGAAATGAACATAAAGGTTAAGTAAATTCTGAATCTGCAATATCTCTTTCCTGTGCTCAACTCTTTGTAATTATTTAATATAGGATAAGATCTAAATCCAGCCAATACTTTAGCTTTAACACATCACATTGCATGTACTTCTGTATCACACAGCCAATATGTACAAGCTAGCAAGTCTGTTTGTCCTGCAAACAAAATACTATGGGAAAACTCTAAAACTGCAACTGCTACATTTACAGCACTTATCTTGGTTGCACAGGAAAGATACAGTCTGTAAAACAGAAGACCTGCATAAAACGTCTATTTTAGGCCCATGGTTTTCAGACCCACAGAATCCACAAATTAGCTGGCACTATCACAGAAATTAGCCACACTGAAGTAGAAGAGTTTGGATTTGATATCCCGCTTTATCACTACCCTAAGGAGGCTCAAAGCGGCTAACATTCTCCTTTCCCTTCCTCCCCCACAACAAACACTCTGTGAGGTGAGTGGGGCTGAGAGACTTCAAAGAAGTGTGACTAGCCCAAGGTCACCCAGCAGCTGCATGTGGAGGAGCAGGGACGCAAACCCGGTTCACCAGATTACGAGTCCACCGCTCTAGAGCACTACACCACACTGGCTCCCAGTGTGTAAGTTAGGTAAGTTAGGATTTTATTTGAGTGATTTCCAGACCAATCTTCATTGTCAGGAATTTGCTACCTTTGTTCTAACTGCTTCCAGTGGGAGGCATTATACCTGTCATAGACTTGCTGTGAGACATGGCATCCCTGCGGCAAGTTTTTGTTCTCTGTAGCATTTAAATATGTTCACTAAAAGTTGTAGCAGCATCATTGTTTATGCCTCTACTGCCATTGATAGGAAAACTCACAAAAGCATGAAACCACATTACATAATGGTCTGGCTTCTGTGACATGGTAAGCCAAACTATGACTTACTGGAATCATGCAAATGGCTTGCTCCCAAAGAGCAGCTTATCATAGAATCATAGAGTTGGAAGAGACCACAAGGGCCATCCAGTCCAACCCTCTGCCAAGCAGGAAGCTTGAACCTTCCTTGGTCCTTTTAGCTCAGTGCAGTGTGGCAGCTAAACCATGGTTTGGCTTAGCATGTTGAGACAACCTGGTCTCGTGGTTAAGCTCCCTCCTCAACCATAAGCTGTAGCCAAACCTTAGGAGTTCTAGCATTCACTCATCATCATGGTTTGGCTTATCATTACGTGTGAACACAGCCAGGGATTGTAATTAAACACTATGGGAGAATTTCCATGGGGCTGCCACACTGGTAACATTCCTCTATCAAGTCTTATTTCTATTTCTACTTTTAAGAGTGACCGCAGGAAAGAATCCCCTGCTGCTTCAGTATAGCTGGTCATACATTCTGATGCAAACATCATTATTCATTCCAAAGCTAACAAAGTCACAAAATGCAGCCGACATTCCCCCTGATGGCAGATATAGAGAACATGAAGCAGTTGAAGAGTTTTACCACTTCCTCATGGATATGTGCTATTCCAGAAAGGCTTTGCTGTTACTAGACAGTGTTATATAAGAGAAAGTAGCATGGTCATGAATATATACATATGTGGAAGGGTGGGGCAGGATGCGGGACTACAAGGTAGAGTGTGGTTAATCTGCAAAAATGAGATGTCATTTTTGTACTACAGAAATTGGCGGCAACTTGGGATAAACCTGATTCCCAAAAACAATTAGACTTTGCAAGCTGATTCTTTTACGTCAAGCAAGTTATACTGATATAAAAAGTGACTACAGGTGAAAGCAAACAATATCCTCTGACTTCCTCTATAGCTCCATGATCCAAACAAATATAAAAACCAACCATTCAATACCTACAGACCTAGACACCTATAATTCCTAATGATTGTGTCAGATGTTTCCTTCTCTCAGTTGCAATTAAGCTTTTGCTTCGCTCCCAAGTCTGAAATGCTTCACTTGCAGTTTTCTAATAGTATAATTACAAAAAAAAATCCTAACATTTTTTTTTGCCACTTATTCAATCCTGACAAGTCTGCTCTCCTTCATGTTTCCATATTACGGTAGGGTAGCGAGCCAGTGTCTTTTTTAAAAAGTATTTTTAATACACAGAAGAATCAAACATACATTTCTACAGGGTTGTGACTCCAGTCCACGAAGAGTTATGTCACAATAAATGTGTAAGTCATTAAGGTGCATAAGACTCTGTTAATTTTTGCTGCAACAGACTAACACAGCTGCCCTTCTTGAGACAGACATTTTATAACTGATTCTAAAAATGTATGCCAAATGTATTTATCTGAAGACAAACTCTGGTGTGAAATGTAAATATGTTCTTGGCTTCTGACCAATTTGCATTCACCATCCTTTCGTTATGACACAACAGGAAGATATATGTGTTCTTTGTCTGATTCATTCAGAAGGCAATGCAGCTCTGCAGACTTAAACTTCACCCTTGCTCTCTGCAAATGCTGAATTCCAAAGTCATTAATCTTGAAAACAGCAGCAAGTTCCAAGGGGCGACGGGTTGTTAAAACAATAGCCCAAGTGCATCCTGGGAACAGTTTTCTCAGGCTGTGGCATAAAATAAAACCCACAGTAACTGCATTTTTCAGCCTCTGCAGCAGCTTCACATTGAATATCACCTTCTCACTCTACTGATTACAAGAAATGACCAAATGAATCACCTAACCTACAGTGACAGATTACAGAATGGTATTAGCGTAGGACAGATCAATGGCAATGGAAAAATGTACAAAGATTCTAATTTACATAGAATCACTTACTTAAAACATTAAGCCAAAGGCTGTGCAAGTGGCTTTCTCTTAAATACAGGATTTCTCCCATTTTCAACATATTTGTTAAAACAGAATAAGGAAAATTTCTGCAGAATGTACTAGTATTTTGCAACAAAGAAATGGCTGTTAATGATTTCTGCAGATGAATATATGTGAAATTGTCATGTCACAACTGATCCAACTTAAATGTTTGTGCAAACAAGCCAAAATTTGGAAACCAATAACAAAATGTGGGAGCAAATTGTGGTTTGTTTGGAGTGATACCCAGTTCAGATACAATGCTAAACCAGGGATTGCGACTTGCTCCTTCAGTACGCTAGCAAGAAGGAGCTACCTTCACAGTAAAAACGAAACAAAACATTAATTATGGCTTAACATGACCTGCAAACAAAGCTATTGAATGATCTGTTAGGACTGTGCCAGACGTTCTCCTGTGAACATTTTCAGTGTTGAGAAAGGACTTCTGTGGGCTCTCAAAACATTTTGTGAAAGAACACCAAAGGCATGGGAAAACCAGTAACAGCAATACTTCTCTTGATTTGGACAGGTTAGGCTTTTCTGAACCTTTTTTGCACCAGCTTCATAGATTTTACTATACTTCAGATACAAGGCTAAATCCACCCTGTGTGCCCAGGCTTGGAAAACTGGTCAACATCAACTGGTCAAAGCTGTTAGTACTGCTATTTTTACTGCTATGTACTTGCACGGTTTAATTTGTTTATGAGTGGTTTATGATTTCTGAAGTATGGTTTATGATTTATGAAGTAGAATTTGTAAGTTGCGTTGAAAGCTAAGGAGAGGAGCTAAGAGGAGATAAAAATATTTTAATTAATCAATAAATCTTAACAGAGCTGCATGTTTTAATTACTCCTTCATCCACCCACCCTTCATTTAGGAAATCTGACCTGAAATATTTTTATTCATATTGTTATCACTATGATGGGCACAGATTGAAGAGAGTTATTAGAAAGAGCAGAATTACAGGATTGTGTTTATATATATATATATATAGATAGATAGATAGATAGATAGATAGATAGATATAGAGTCAGGGAAGTTCGCTAAGCAGCCACTGGGTGGCACCCTTATAACATTCAGATCAGTACTGATTCTGCCTCTTTAGTAAGGGCTGTGTACAGATTCCAGTTCACTCTGCACCCAGTGTGCTTCCACCACTGGTTTGGGAAGCTGTGTAAACACAACTCAGTCACAATCCGTATCCATCCTGTCATTTTAAAGCATTTGCTGCCAAACCACCTCAACCTGAATTGAGAAAAATAATGACCTAAGCTGCATTTTAAGGCATTAATATGTACACAGCTTAAGATACGTTGTTGGGAAAACTACTGGTTTATTATAGTAAGTCAGCCTACATCCTTAGTATACTAAATAACTAAACTTTTTTTGGTTAAGGCTGAAATACTCTGGCACGGATAGAAGCTGAGAGACACTGCTGATGGAGTTAGAGGTTTCATTCAGTATCTTAAATAATACTGAATGTTGTCAACTGAATAAACAACTGGAACAATACTAATATTCTGACAGATCAGTTATAGTATAATTGAGGTTTGTTCCTTGGCTACATTTTCTGTAAACAGAAAACTAGCATAGCAGGAAGAAGGTAAGGCTGGAATCTATTTCTCTGACATAACTTTCTATATATGTACAGGTTTTATTGTATCGTGGATCATTCGCTCATTTGAGCACACACCTGTTGCGTGTTGAGACCCCGCAACTACCCCCTCGAAGAGGAATAAAAACACTAAGACACAGGATATAAGGTTAGTTATTGGGCAAATTTTTGGCCACAACTTTATTGGTTACAGAATGTGAGCGGTATTGGCTTAGGCATTGAGTAGACCAGACTATATCTGACTCCTGCCCACTGTGCTGGAGGTCTGGTACGGGTAAACCACCAGTAGGGGGAGCCCCACCGATGCAAACCAACTCAAGCTCCCCCCTGGGTTCCCAAAGGGGTCGTGGCATGGCCTAGCCCCACCCCGGGCTTCAGACAAGATCCACACCCTCGGATTCCTTTAACAGAATACCCTTAAGCTTGGAGGGGGCAGGCAATGGCCAGGCCTCCCCTCCCCCATCATAAGGTCACCCAATGCCTAACCGCAAAACCGCAAAAAGTTGTGATTTTTGCTACGAGGTAGGCGAAAACCAAATGGACAAAGCCAATTTGCCAAGTAGAAAAATTCCTACCAGGCCCTTCAGTGGCGACAAACCGAGGTCGATAGCAAGGCCAGTGAAGAAAACCTACAAACAGGGAGGGAGGGTGGGAGATTGAGGAAGCGAGCTGAAGAGGAAGCCCTCCAGCTCTCGCCCCTGCTTAAATGGGTCCCGGCCACACACCCGCCAGCCGATTGGCTGGCTGGCTGATGATGCGGCCGGGAATCCTCCGGGCAGCGAGGACGTCCCCACCCCCGAAGGTAAGTGGGTCGCCATGCGGTCCACTGCAACTCCTCCCCACAGGTAAGTGGAGCGGACCTCTCTGCAATGGCACAGTCAAGAAACAGGTTTACCTCCTCCTCAGATGTTTGTGAAAACTAGGGCTGTGTCTGGCTCTCTTGTTACTATTAGTTTCTAACATTAACAAGCAATGGCAATGCAATACTGTAAAAGAAGGCAGCAATGCTTTTAAACATTTGCCCTCATCTGGGATTATTTATAAAAACACATTGAATTTCTACTTCAGGATCAGTTTGCTGACATTTAAAAGCAATTACGACTTTTGGAAACATGTCCTTAGAAATCTAAATTGGATACCTCAGCTATTATTAAAAATTGAGTGCCAGAGCTATTGTTGCTATACAGGAGAGAAGCCACTTAGATTTAAAGCAGGTACTCATTTAGTACTTTGCATTCAGGACTATGAGAAGCCCAGGAGGACTCCCATAGAGGCCATGCTGCTCTCAACGCAAAGGTAACGAGGGTAACTATGTGAATAACCCTTAAAAGTGTGTTTGATGTCATTTATCCCCACTGCGATGGTGTCCAATGCCTCAGTGTTCCACATTCTACACATGGAGAACTGGGGCCTAGAACAACAGGACTACAGTCGCCGGGAATACTTGAACCAAACATGAACCCATGTCTCTCAATCCAATTCTAGTGCCCTATCTACAACACTGCAGCTGATCTGATGTATCTTTGCTTGAGTCAGGTGTGGATATAATGAGGCATGACTGAGTTCTTGGTTTGCTGAACAGACATGCATATAAAGCACGACTGCATGATTTCCATGCCAGGAAATCACTGCAGGCAAGCACTCCCACAGTAGAAAATGATTATATAGGAACAGAGGCAAAAGAACAGCAATTTACTAACCAACTTGTGAAACTACTTGGCTTTGTCATTACAATTCTTCTTTTTCATCACCTTCAACATGCAAAATTCTGCACCATTTACTCCCTGCTGTGCTCACCTTTTCTTTAAATTGCATCTTTTGCTTCTTAATTCTAAAAAGGCATATCCCAGTTCAACTAACCAGGGCTGTAGTTTTTTTTGTTTTGTTATTGTTGTTAAATTCCACTCCAATTCAACTCATAGTAGTACATTAGTCTTCAGCTGGTGGGTCACAGCCTGACCTAAGGCGGGTCATCGCAGGACTACTACTACTGTACAAATTTCTTGAACTTAGTAAACATCTCACATTCATTAAGATGCCTACAAGAGGGTGCATTACATTTGAGATTTGCACTCCATAACAAAATGGGTTATGACCATGCAGTCTTACTGCTGTCACTGAGAAAGTGCATTGAACCCAAACTGCTTTATTTGCAGATGGGAAGATGCTCCACTTTTAGAAGCATTTTCTCCTCTGCATATATCCTTATAAGGACAAATCAGCTCACTGGCAGATATAGAAAGCACCTTTTGAAGGCATGCTGCCAGCTCCAATGAGCACAGAAAGCACATCTTTAAAGAAGCTGGCTGTAAGCATTGACCAGCAGTTGCTGCAACCTTTGAATGTTGACAGGTGTTAGTCACCTGTCATCATTATCACATCAGGTGATTGACAGATAGGTGTTCCTGCCCATCCATCAATGTTGACAGGGGGTGGATATAAGGATCCACTGCCTGGATCCAATTCCCCATCCCTGCCTTACCTCTAAGCTATAGCCCTTCCCCTAAATAACCTACTAGACAACTAATAATATGCAAATTAACACACCTAAGCACACGTAACTTGTTTGGAATTATCCCTCAATGCTTTTCCACTGGTCTTTGCATTTGTGCTCAAAAATGTGAAAGGAGCATGGAAGAAACAAATTCGTGCAAGTGGAGTCAATTGCACTATTAGGGCTCAATGCAGATATACTTTCAGTCCATTTCAGTAGCTTCACTTGATTATGGCATCTGTTCCTCCTCACAGAATTTAATTTAAAATAAATTGCTCACTCAGTAGCTGCAAGTATGTAAAATGTATTTTATCCTACAACTTCAGTCGAGAAAGCAATGTAAGTTACCCCCCCCAACTTGCTTTAGGGCAGGGATAGGGTACCTGTGCCCTCCACAGATGTTGTCAAACACAACTTCCATCAGCCCCAACAAGCATAACAAATAGTCATGGGAATTGTGTTTGAACAACATCTGGAGGGCTAAAGGTTCCCCAACCCTGCTTATAGACCCATTCTCATTAAATGGAATCATCACCAGTAACCAAAATGGTATTTCATGCCACCCCAATCTCCAAGCAGTGCACGTTTCCAGGGTGTCTAGGTGCTTACCCAGGGTTCATTTTTCCTTTGGGGATATGAGACACTGCAGATAATATGGTGTCTTTGGGTATCTATGGTTTATTTACGCATATATACAACCTGGAGCTCACAGTATCAGCACCCCAAGAGGGTCTTGTTTCTCTCACAGCCAGAAGAAATCAATCACCATGCTCTGCCTTCTCTGGCTTTCCAGCCTGCAGCTTTACTCCTCAGTCACATCACAGCCAACTCCTAAATTCTTGACTCTGGCTTTGTCCTTCTAACTATCTAAGAGCTGGAAGAGGTGCCCCATATATTTGCCATCTGGCACAGAGCCCCGACTCTTCTGCTCTCTTAATAGCAGATCACTTTTCCTTTGTTTTCTTAATGGCCTTTCACCCAGGCAATTATCTGAACACAGAAAGCCAGCCTGGCTTACATTTGAACACTGGCTGGGTCTATGGGTTAGAATGGGTCTGGCACCCACAAACTTATAACAATATATTTGTGGGTTTTTTAAAAAAAAAATTGCCCAAACCTCCTTGGGGTTGCTAACCTACTTTGGAATGTTCTTTCTTGCGAAGTGTGCTTGCCCCCTTCCCACGACCACCACTTTGCTGGCCTTTAGCAGGATTTTAAAGGCTTATTTATTCTACTCTACATTTGGTTAAATTTAGAGCAGCATTCTTTTGACTGAAGTTTTCATTGCTACTTTCTTGTTTGTTATTTTAATTATCCATGTGTTGGATGTACAACATACAACAAGCAAGTTGTAATCTACTTTGTGAAGGTTTTTACCTTTAAAAGCTGGCTAGAAATCTAATTGAAGGATTGTTTCATTCTCCTTTTTTATATTTTAGCACTGCAGTTGGTTTTGGTGTAAACATGTTCATTTACCAGAGGGAAACTGATCTCTTAGAGAAAGTCAAGTGTACTACAAGACCCTCTGGAGAAAAAGGCTGCCATCTGTGCCACTCTGGCAGGTGTAAAAGGTGAAATGGTTGGTTCATCAGAAGGCTATTAATAACTAGAAAACACAAGGTCCTGCTTCCCTTACTAGAGGAAAATTAACACAGGGGGGGCATGTAATTGGAGAGTTGAGCTACAACTCAGACACCACTCTAATTTTCCACCTCTATAGCAAGTCTTTAACCAAAGCAATTCTTTCATATGCAGATTTTTCCAAAGACAAAGCAAATAAGAGTTGCTCATGAAAACTAGTATGGAAGAATTAAGAGATAATTTCATATCACCTCCCTGTGGGTCTGCCTGTTTTCATTTAGCCTCAACAGTACAGAGAATGTGGTAAAAGAGTAATCAACACAAAAAAATCCTAATGTAACAAAATCTATAATTGGTCAATACCTTTTAGGAGGCTAACCAAAATGTCACACAATAGTGAGCAAGGTTTGGAACCATTACCTAGGTGTGACAGTTAACCAAAATAATGAAAAAGGAAGGGGAAGGGCAGGGGAAATGGCAGTGTTAAAGTCACAAATTCTGTGGTGTCCCACTCTTGAGATGGGGTTTAGAAAGACGTAGCAGACTTAATAATTTAGGCTCTTCTACATGCTGTAGATCATTGTCAAACAAATACATTCACAAAATAAAACCAAAATAAATAAACCAGAAGTATGTGAATGCATGGAAGGTAGCACCTGGAACTATTTATAGCATAATGGTTATACAAGACAAGGCTGCAAAACGTGAACCCTATTATACCAAGGGAAAGTAATTAAAGTATTCAAATGCCCTGGGTCACTATATCAGCCATATTCGTTCATAGGCCAAAGGGGATCCTTGGGCATGTTCTTACAAATTAAATAAAGCCAGACCACAAACCTACATACATGCATATTTATATCTGTATGCCACCTTTCCACAGTTCAAACCCTGCTCAAGGTGGCTTACAACATGGGAGCATGTGGCGCTGTGGTCTAAACCACTGAGCCTCTTGGGTTTGCCGATCGGAAGGTCAGCGGTTCGAATCTGCATGACGGGGTGAGCTCCCATTGCTCTGTCCCAGCTTCTGCCAACCTAGCAATTTGAAAGCATACCAGTGCAAATAGATAAATAGGTACCGCTGTGGCGGGAAGGTAAACGGTGTTTCCGTGTGCTCTGGTTTCCATCATGGTGTTCCATGGAGCCAGAATCGGTTTCGTCATGCTGGCCAAATGACCCAGAAAGCTGTCTCTGGAGAAAAGCTGGCTATCTCAGCCTGAAAGCGAGATGAGCACCACAACCCCATAGTTGCCTTTGACTGGACTTAACCATCTAGAGGTCCTTTACCTTTACCTTTTATAACATGAAAAATATCTACAACGTAACAAAAGCAGTCATAAACAATAAATAAAATATTAAAGTATACACAACCAAAACTGAATAATTTACACATCAATCACAACAAAATCTAAAGTAAAGTTTAATAATCAGCAACAGCAACAACTCCCTACCCAACCTCCCCCAAACACCAACCCAACCCAAGTCTGTTCAGGAACGTCAGCTTTTTGTAGCTTTAGTCAGTCAGGGCCCTGCCCTCCCACACCAGGTGGAAAAAAGGCCTGCAAGACAGGCAGTGGGTCTTCCAGGACTCAAAGCCAAGATGGTCTCAAGAGCAAACAGGTTAGGTACCAAATCATTCTTTTTTCTCTGGCCGCTGATGACTCTCAGCTTATTTGTTAGTTTTTCCAGCAGGGCAATATCCCACACTTTAGTTTGCCAAGTAGTAAGATGTTCTTTTTATGATGCTAAGACTCTGAGGCTGCATATACACCATACTTTTAAAGCATGTGACTTTTCCCAGAGAATCCTGGGAACTGTAGTTTACTCCCATAGAGTTACCATTCCCAGCACCCTTAACAAAGAAAAGTTGCCAGCATTCTTTTGAGTACATCATATAATGTATGGTTATATATGCAGCCTGAATCTGCAGTTCAGTATCCCCAGCAGCAAACTAAATTGATGTTCTCTGGGTAGAGCAATTCTGTTCCCTTGCAAGTCATCATATTATTATTTTCTTTCAAATAAATAACTAAGAAAGGGTAGCCTGCTATATTCCAGGAAAGAAAGCTAAGAATATAAAGAACATGCAAAGACTAACTTCAAGCATGTTGTATTTTATTATTCTTACTCTCTTTCCTACATTATAGCAAGAACATTGGCTTTTGGAAATTCTCTGCAGAAAGAGAGAGAGAGAGAGAGAGAGAGAGAGAGAGAGAGAGAGATTAAATTACACCTACTCCCATCCCAGGGTCCCATTGTGCTATTGGCTACAGTCCAACAGAGAGTTTAGCAACTCAAGTCAACTGAAATATGACTATGGCATACGTTAATAGGCACTAACTATTCTGTTATTTATCTGCTGGTCTCAGTCAGACAACAAGTTGCAAAGAAGGCATGGTGATTTCTTTTACAGGGGTTCATACCTGTTGATGATCACATGTAAGCTTTTAAATTGCACCAGAAGTTTAAGCAAAAATATGTACAGCATACCTGCTCATTAAAAATCAATCAATCAAACAAACAAACAAACAAACGATTGGCATACAAAGAAGACAGGAACATATGCATCAAAACATATGCTTTTAGATCAAAATATACAGCTTTAATAAAGTTAAAAAGTACCACTCAGGTCTTATGACAACGTAGTTTCAGATATTTTGCTACTTTCTCCATACTGTACTATCATGCCTTCAGCTATTCAATAAAAAGGAAACCTTGTAGGAGTCAAAACACCTTAACCACTTCTTCAACATGGGGCTCAAACATTTGTTGCAAATTACTGCATAAAATGGACAGTAAACAAGGCATGTGCAATGGTCTTGAACTGTCCTAGACCACAACATGGAACATGGAACCTTCAAGAACCTTTCCTGCAGAATGGCAGATGGCATAACGCTAAAGTTTGCAAGGGAAAAAGCTCCACATTGGTGAGGATTATATAGGTAGATATGGAGCGACCTTGTCAAACAAAGGTAGGATCTCTAACCCCAGTGGTGAACAAGATTTGTCTGGGTGTATGAGTGAAAATCCAATCACACTGTGTTAGGTATCAGTCTAGACACTGCACCACACAGGCTAGTTCTTAAAAAAGCAACTGGGCTGTCATTATTAAATATTTACACTGAACTTTCGATAACAACACTTCAAGACAGATCAGAGACAAAATGAACTTGGAAAGGTAATGTTCTAATTATACAACAAAAAGACTGAACAGGCCACTGTGGGTTAATGCTAAGCTGATACCATTGAAAATCTCATTACAAGGATTGCAGCACGTAATTGAGCTGACTCTCTGGCTGAGTGAGTTAGCAGCCCCCGAGATTTATATACCCACAACATCTATGGAGAGTACTTGATTGGGTCTGGCTCAGTGCTGTTCTTCAGTCACAGCATTTCAAAATGCATAAAAATAGAGATGTAGGAATCAGCAGCAAATGGAAACTCTCTGACAGTGTCCCTCTCCTGCTCCTCTCTCCCCGCTACAAAACACAGGCTTTTGGGGGTAACGTGATATACAACCAACAACAATCTGTAACAAGGAAACAGTGACTGCAATTGGAAAGCTGCACTTTGTTTTCAAAAGGTTACTTTCTAATTCCTTTGTTTGGCTATCCTTTTAGAGCGGTGTGGGGGGGTGGGGTTAATGTAATTTATTTTTATAGACATGCTCATTAAACATACCTTTCTCATCTGCACAATTACATGACATGATTGGTTTGTTGTCTTGCTTTGCTTTTACTCTTAAGCAAATACTTTGATCATTTAAAATGTAACGATTTTTTCCAGTAGCAACTTTGCCTTGATTTCACATGCTCCAACAAAGAGATTCATATGGTTAGGACAAAGCAAGTACAAACAAAAGGAAACAAATGCAATTTTCAAGTTGTCTGGCCCCATAATGGCATCTAGGCATTCAGTCTTGGTGACTTAAGCATATCCAGCGCCGTGGTTCAAAGATCCCTCCAGCACACCCCCCTCCCCGTTACCAGAGTTGCTTTTCTCCCACGGAGACTTGGGAAGGAAGCTGCACGCCCGCCAGCCATATAGTTGGTGGGGCGCAGCTTCCTTCCTAAGTCTCTGCAAGGATTGCTCTCCTCCCACGAGGCTTGGGAAGGAAGCTGCATGCCCGCCAGCCGTATAGTTGGCAGGGCACAGCTTTCATCCTAAGCCTCTGCAGGAATCGCTCTCCTCCCACGGAGGCTTGGGAGGCAAGCTACACGCCCGCCAGCCATATGGTTGACGGGGCACAGCTGACGGGCATGCAGGGAAAGGAGAGGCCACTGGCCAAGCAGCGCAGCTCCCCCACTCACTGAGGCACCCCTGAGAGGCCAGCGCCTTGGCGCAACGTGCCAGTAAGCCTAATAGGAAAGACGGCGCTAACTGTAACCCTGGTTTAAGGAGCCATTTGGCGCCCAGTTTATATATCTGAGTTTCTAACACCAGGGGCGTTTCTAGCCCCCTGGCTGCCAGGGGCGGCAATCCAAGAGGCACCCCTGGGGGCGGGGCATTGCGGCATGTGCATGCGTCATGACGTCATGACGCACGTGCACAGCGCGATGCCACGCCCCTGGGGATGCCCCCCGCAGGGGGGAAAAAGGAAAGCAAAGCGGGCGCTTGAACGCGCCAGCTTTGCTTCCTTTTCTCTCCCTTTTGGCGCCCAAAGGGGCGGCCGAAAGGGGGGGGGAGAAGCAAACAGGCGCGTTTAAGCGGCCGTTTGCTCCCCCCCTTTCCCTTTTGGACGCTTCTTTCGGCGCTGGCTGGGCTGCGCCTCTGCAGCCCAGCCGGCACCGAAAGAAGCAACCGAAAGGGGAGAAAAGCGCCCGTTTGCTCCCCCCTTTCCCTTTTGCCGCCGTTCGTTCCGTCGCCCCAGGAGCAGCAGCACCGCACACACTGTGCGCTGCTGCTCCCACGGCGACGGAGCGAGCGGCGGTGAGCAGGGTGAGCAGCGGCGGGTGGGGGTGTCAAGCGGCGGCCCCTCCCACCACTCCCCACGCACCACCGGTCACCCCGGGAGGAGCAGCGCTGCACGGACGGGGTGCTCGCTCGGCCGAGCGAGCACCCCGTCCGTGCAGCGCTGCTGCTCCCGGGGTGACGGAGGGAGCGGCGGCGCGTGGGAGTGACTGGAGGGGCCGCCGCTTGACACCCCCACCCGCCGCTGCTCACCCTGTCACTGGGGGCGTACCGCCCCTACCGCCCCTCCCCAGCGACGCCCCTGTCTAACACTGCCTGAAACTAAGGGTGAGAAAAGAAAAACATGAACTGTCTTCCTTGAAACTAGGTGAGCATGTGGAAGGCACAATTCACACCAGAGAACATCAATATGGTGCAGGGACACCCACTACTCATTCACCCACACAGTTTCAGCACTGTCCTCCAGCAGACTATACAAATTGTAGTGATGTTTAATAGCTCTGGAGAAGTGAAGAACTTTAAGAAGCTGAGACAGCAGAACTGACACAAAAGGGAGGATTTTGCTTTGCACCTAGTTTCAAACATATCTGCAAAACATGAGAAAAGAGGCTGTGGAAAGACCTTAAATATCACTGAATTTGCAAAACAACAACAACCCAATACTAAGAAATGTGTCTCAGCCATACCTCAGATTCTTTCCTTATCACAGCATACCTTTAACACATTGTTAACATCTTTGATTAATCACTTCTCTTTTCTTGATCTCAACATTTATGCCCTTCAAGACATCCTGCGTTTGGATGCCCATAAATCACTTACTTCCAAATCAAGAACAAAACACCTGTTTGGTTGACGTATACATTTAAAACTCAATGAATAGTATTTGGAAGGGATACATATGTAGAATTTATGGCATGACTAGCTAAGAATGCTCCTGTCATACAAGCCTAGGCATCGTCAGGCAGCTGCCAAAGACCAGCTTTCCAAAAGGGGCCAAAACTTCCTGGTTCAACCTAGAGTTGAGAGGAAGAATCAGGTCAGAGCTGCAGCAACAACGGACTTCCACTGTTGTCGCAACACACACATGCAAGCAAAAACACATACAAGTTGTTGTTTGGCCCACAGGCAAACCACGTAAATACCATAAGGATAACCTTCTCCAAAGGGAAAGCAGTAGGTTTTTTTTGGGGGGGGGGAGATGTTTATATCAACAGTCCTTGTGGCTGATTTCTCCTTACAAATTGTGTGCGGGGTGTGTGTGAGAGAGAGAGGCGGTGGTAATCAATGATATGCCACTGTCCCATCTAGTTTGACTTTGGCACTGCCATATATACTTTGGCTTTTATTTTTAGAGGATTTCCACTCCTCTTTTACCATCTCTGGTCTGGGTAAGCAATTCCCCCCTTTTATTTCCTATCCAACCTATAGAATCACAGGAAAGGGTAATTACTGCGCTTACAAATGAAATGTTTTCAGCGTTCATTAAGCAGATGTGCCAAAATGCTACTTAAGCTACTAACCACAGAGAAGGCAGACATTTAAATGATTGGGGTGGGGGTGGGGGACACACAAAAGAAACCCTTTGCATCATGGCAGAGAAAACACCACAAACAGATAACCAGGGGATTTAATTTGGTTTGCTTATCCTAATTTGCACAAGCATCTGTTCAAAATTCTATAGAACTCTGTCATTCTTGTTGCTTTCAGTATTTTAAGTATATGCTCTAATGGTGTATTCCTGCACTGAAAATCCAATGGATATGGGGCTCTAAGGTTTGGCAGAAGCTGCACTACCATGGGCATAGCCAGCGGGGACAGGGAGGTGCAGCTCCCCCCCCCCCGATCGAGTAAAACAATAGAAATAAACAACTGACCAATCATATCTGTTCTGCCCACCCTAAGAAGTGCCCTGACCACCCCAAATGTCCTGCCCCCCAACAAAAATCCTGGCTACATCCCTGCCCACTGCACCAGTAAGATGTGAAATATGACAGATTCCGCAGCAGAACTCAATGTGTCCTAGAGTCGCTGTTGTAGATCCCTTCTTGTCCTGTATCCCCCATCCCGGTTTCCTCCACTTCTATCTGCATTGAAGATTATTTTCCTATAAAATTCCATAGGTTGTCCATCAGAGTGTACATGATTCCTAGCAAACAGCCTTTAGAAGTAATAATGACCAATGCAATTTACATATGTAGAGGATTCTGCCTGAAGTCTGAGCTGATAGTTTGCAGAGGGTTATATATATATATATGAGAAGGGCTTCAAGTTGCCCACCCTTGCTCTACAGTGTGTGACAGCATATTTGGAATTGGCCATCAGGGGAAAGAGAGGGAGTAGTTACTCCTTCATTCTCTTCTAGACACTCACAAACTAGTGGTATTATTATTATTCTTTCCTTTATATCTTCCAATAAAGTACTCTCTTTTCCTGACTTCATTTTTAAAAAAATCTATTATGGCCTAAGCAATTCTGTGGGACACATTTTCTGCAATGGTGTTTCAGAACTCTGTTGTCTATATCCCAGTCAGCATCTCTATTGGAACTCTTTAAAAAAAAACTACTTTTATAATGGCAATTGTTTTTTACACTTTCCTTCTTTTATGGTTGCATCTCTTTAATTTGTTCTATAATTGTATGTTTCATTATTGTAACCTGCCCTAGGTCATCACAGTAAACGGCTGAGGAGGTATCTAATGAAACAAACAAACAAACAAACTGCCCACCCCACATTGGATATGCGTTTGTCCATGTGTTTACGACACACAAAAGATGACTGGTTTCAGTATGCTAAACACATGACCAATGCCAGTAAGAACACAGACCTTCAGTATTAGACAAAAACCAAGACTGATTATTTTCTTCTATTCTTCATTTTACAGATATCCAATCTGGTGTTGGTGCAGCAGCAGCAACTGCAGTAAATAATTTTGGAACACTTCTCCAAGGTGTGAAGTAGTTTTGGCTTCTATCTCTCAGGAACAGTCTGCTGTTGTGACAGCAGGGTGTGAAATCATTTCCTATTCTTTTATTATGGACCATTGTAGGCACATCCCTGCTTTATGAATGACGAGATCTACCATATCAGAGAGATTCTAATCTCCCTCTAGGGACTGCAGCAGGAGGACAGAAAAAGAACAAATAATACGTTAACTTACAGTTCCCAGCTAAAATCACGCAAATTTATCGCCAGTGAACCTCAGCCTATCCGGGATAACGTCAGTTCTCTTCCACAGGCTGTGGTGGCTCGCTCTGTTTGACTATTCCATCGTAATATTATCACAGGTAAAATCCCTACCACCTGCACCACATACAATGATGGTAGTTGCTAATTCCATCCCCCTACTTTCCACTGCCACCATTAATTTTCCTTCATTCACATATCAACACACACTGGGGTTCAGTATGGAACAAACAGATAAACAGACCAGGAGTGTTAAATTCTAAAATTCTAGCAAATGTATTATTTATTTAAAACATAACATAACATAACAGAATGTAACATATTATTATATTATATTATATTATATTATATTATATTATATTATATTATATTATAATGCAATACTTTGGAACCCCCTGCCTATTGAGATCAACCAGGCTCCTTCACTGTACTCTTTTCAGTGCCTGTTAAAAACATTCCTGTTTAGACAAGCCTACCCAAATGCTTAGAAAACTGAGGTAACTTTAATCTGTTTTAGTTTTTTTAAGTTTTGTATGTTTTAAAATAAGGTTGCAATTTTTAAAATTGATTTTACTGTTTTATATTTTGTAAACCACTTTTGAAGTGTAAATTTTATGACATAAATATACAACTGCCTAATGAAGTGGGACAGTAAGATACACTACACATTTCTTCTGTACTTAAAGATAAATCCTAAGGACTTAGGCTAAAGCAAACAGTGTGTGTGTGTGTGTGTGTGTGTGTGTGTGTGTGTGTGTGGATATTTATATACTTCATGTTATGTGGGCACTTCAACATAAAATACAATACAAAAATATACAAATAAAATTAAAATCAAGTCCTATCAAGCTGTCAGGAGACTATGAGGTGTAGCGCTCATCTTGCTTCAGGCTGAGGGAAGCAGTGTTTGTCCACAGACAGCTTTCCGGGTCATATGGCCAACATGACTAAACCACTTCTGGCGCAACAAAACACCGTGATGGAAACCAGAGCACACAGAAATGCCGTTTACCTTCCCGCCGCAGTGGTACCTATTTATCTACTTGCACTGTTGTGCTTTTGAACTGCTAGGTTGGCAGGAGTTGGGATTCGAACTGCCAGCCTTCCGACTGGCAAGCCCAAGGGGCTCAGTGGTTTAGACCACAGCGCCACCCGCTATTACCAACAGCTGGCAAAAGCCACGCTGAACAAGAAAGTTTTCAGTATGTGCAGAAATTATATCAAAGTTGGTGTGTGCCTTATTTATGAGGGGATGGGATTCCAGAGTACGGGCACCACCACAGGAAAGGTTCTCTTCCTGGTTGTTACCAGATGGGTCTCAACAGGCCCTGGCACAATCATGAAGGTCTCTGAAGATTACCGGTACCTAAGTGATTGGACAGGTCTGTCTGGGAGTAGATGTTCTCTCAGGTAACCTGGTCTGGTAGCAAACAGGCATCCAGTGTAGCTCCTTCAGAAATGGTGCTCCAAATATTAAAGGGAGCCCTTCACAGAACACATTGCAGTAACTGAGTCTTAAGGTTTTCAAAGTATTGGCAATAGTGGCCAGATGATCCCTTCTCCTGAAATGGATATACAGTAACTGGTGTACCAGCCAAAGCTGGTAAAAGGCACTCCTCACCACTGTGGCCACTTGGGCCTCTAGCAACAATGACAAACCCAGGAACACTCCAAGACTGTGTACATGTTCTTTCAAAGATAGTGCAACCACATTCTGAACAGGTAAAGTGCCAAATTCCCACACTCGGGAGCCACAGGATTTCCATCTGACAAGGATTCAATTTCAGGTTACTAGCACCCATCCAGCCCAACATTGCATCCAATGTGAATTGGTACTGGAATCTCTTTAGCTCAAAGAGATACAGGGAATGATAACATACCTCCATTAAAAAATTCAAACTCCAGTATATATAGGCTTCATCTCAATATGTACCTTAATTCATGCTAAGTGACAGATAAGCATTTGTGTTATTATGTATTGCGTGATGTATTTTCATTGGAATTTAGCTAGAACAAGTACCTTTATAATTAGCTGATATGGTTAATGCTGAAAACAATGGAGTGCCTTATTTTTCCCAAGGGAACTTCCAGGTGGAATATTCCTCAAGAGACAAGCACATGGATTCACTACACCTGATGCCATAAAGCCACATGAGAATTGTGTAGTGGTGATTCCTGCTAGGCTGTGCAGTAGACCAGGCATTAGCATGATTAACATAGTCCAAGAGATGGAAGCATGTGATCTTGTGCAACTGTGTTGCTCCCCTAACGCTTTTTGTGTGTGGAACATTATTTCCAATCAGGACCGGCCCCAGACATTTTCACTTGGGGCGAACCCTAAAGTGGTGCCCCCTCCCACCAGGGAAGAAGCGATGAGTGAAAATCTACATCAGGAAGAAGTGGGGAATAAAGATCTACATCGGGAACAAAGAGGGAACAATGTCTACATCTGGAACAAGGGGGGCGGGTGAAGATCTACATTGGGAAATGGGAAAATCAAATCAACGTTATCAACTTCAATTCCTTGAAGTGGGAATCAAATGCCATCATGGACAGTAAAGGGGCATGCTCTGAATCACACCAGGCAGGTGAAGAGTCCAGGAGACCCCAGAGGGCAACTCCTGCCATTTCATCCCTAGGGATGGGAGGAGACGGCATGGAGGCAGCTGATGAAGAGGCGACAGATCCAGCCTCCAAGGAACACACAGCAGTGGCGGCGGCAGGCAGTGCATTCCTTGCCTAACAGGTGGGTTGTCCTTTTTCCAATATATATAATTCTCCCCTAAACTGCAAAAGCAGTATTGCCTGTATCTCCTATCTGAACACAGCCCATCATTTACTGCACCACCAAGTTCTTTAAAGCTATGTCTGTGGGTCCAACAGCCTATGTCTATGTTATACCAGTTAAGTTCACTCCTGAAGAGGAATCATCTGATAATCAAGTCAACTGAATGAATCATTATTGTGGCAAGTTTTCTGTATCTCAGCCTGCATTTTTTATGATAAGGAAGCTACATCCTTTATTATCCATGTTCTGGGGTAGCCAGTTTGACCAATGAATCTGCCACGATGTCAGGGAAAGAGGGGCCTACTCAGGAGGAACAGGGAGAGAGAGAGGAGCAAGATAGTGTTTCCTCCAGAGAAGGGGGGTCGCTGGGTTACAGAGAGCCGCAACCTCTAATATCCATTGTTTCATCTGCCAGCTCAAGCCCCCGTCAGGAATTGTCACCGGAAGAGGGAGAGGTGCCAGGCTATAGGAGGGCAGGGCAAAGACCAAGAGCAGTCAGTCTCAGACAGGAGGAGGAGACGATGGGGGGGGGGGGAGGCGACACAGACGTCATTTCAAAGTTCCCTGCTGTTGGCTGTGTTGGCGGGCAAGACAGAGCCCGCCACTCCGAGAAACTGAAAGTAACTGACCAAACGTATTTCAGAGACTCTGTAGCTACATTATGAAAATAAATAGTTTTAGCTTACCGGAGAGCCTGTCGTTTCTCATGAGCAACATCTAAAGGGGGGAACTACCAAACAAAAAAACCACAGATGGGCTCCTAGATATGATACTGAAGATCAGCAATGAAAGGTTAAATTAGGCTGACTTAGAGCTGTAGGATAAGCCTCAGATTCGTCCAACAAGAAAATTAGTTCAAAGCATTGCAGAAAGGTATTTTAAACACTTCTGGCTATAAAGTACTGACATTTAAAAGTTAAGAGGACAACATTGCAATAAAAATGCTAAGTTATCTACATTAAAATAAAGCAAAGTAACCTTTGAAAGCAATTTATTGTAGTCATGTATATAAATACCTTGCCTTAAGGTAAGTTTTAAAAAATGCATATTTTGTAAAAGTTAACAACTGTTGTTCACTCTTGATAATTTAAAAATGATTTTTAATTTTACTTTTATGCTTAGTTTTTCTAAAGAAAGTATTATTGCAATTATAAAATATATAAAACTTGTCACCACACCTTAGACTATTATAAAATATCTGACACTAAAAATGTATAGTAAATTAAACTGTTATGAGTATGCATATTTATATTTATATTACCTCATGCATTTATAAACCCCTTTCTCTGTCAAATGACACCAATAGAAACCAGATTTGAAAATATATATTTGCATGGTCCTCTACAGTAAGTGAGATATGCCTCTAAGCAATTGCCCCACCTTTTGCTTCTTTAAAACAATCAATTCTAACACTGAAATGCCTTGTAATTGATTATGGCTTAGCATTTATGTACATTGATAGCAGTAGCTTTATGCAACAAAAAATATGCTTCTTACCATAGTGAGGGATGATTGCCCAGGCCATGGCGGATGCATAGATGCCCCCAATCATCCAAAACATGCAAAGCCAACTTAAGTGTTCTCCACGTTTTTCTCGAGCGAGAACTTCAGCAAAATAGGAGAATACAACTGGAACAGCTCCTCCAATCCTAATTGAAGACACAGAGTATAAATTGAATACAACCATAATAGAAACTATGAACAAACACTGTGTCTTTAATGGGTGGCACGCAAAACAACTATTTCACTACACCAGCCTTGTGTGTACGTAACACAAAGTTATGGTTTGTCTAGTCAAAGTGTGGTTTGCTTCAGTGCTTGAACTCAGCCCAGCACATTAACCATTGTTTATCTTCTAGCAACCAACCATAAGGTGAAGTGTTTGTTTTGGTTTACAAACCATGGTTTGTTTTGTCTACAGTTTGGCGTTTTGACTGAATGCAATAACCTTGCTTGACCATGGTTTATTTGACAATCCCACCCCAGATGCTCACCAAGTTACAGTGACATGAGGTAAGAGCATTGTGGGGGGGGGGGATCCAGCTTGCTGGAGAAATGAGACATGGTTTGTTTTTTCCTCTGTTTGAAGATTTGAGGCTTGTTGAAATTAACTTAGAAGAAGAGAAGCAAGAGAAACAGGCTTAAAACAAATGACGCCTTTGCAGCTTGGGAGAATGCAGCCACTAAATCTTTTGGTGCAGTTATGACTCAGGATATAGTCAAAAAAATTCAAATAATGTCTAAGAATTATTTGACTAAATTCTGGTTAAGAAAGAAACTCTACAGTTTAGTTGTTATTGCATGGTCCTCTGTTGCATCAGGGTGTTCTTAGACCTCATATATTGAATTTAAATGCAGAAGGCAATACAATCTCAACTGTTAAATCATTATCTCTTAATGAACTCTATCATTCAAAACTGTAGAAATGTTGAAAGATTATAATATATTGTACCGTTTCTCGCATTGTTTGGGTGAATTTTCCTCCAGTTTATTTTTTAAATTCAATGGACAAGTGCGGTGCAGTTGGCACCTGAGCGTTTTTATTCATCACTACTGTGTTACTTCTGAGTTTCTGTCATCACTATACAAGAACTGATAAGCAGCTCACACTCTACATAAGCTGTTCTTCACATCTAAAATTAAGCCTTTGATTACCATAAGCTTCTGAATTCTGATGTCAGCAGTGACCATAATGCTTAAAAAGACATGTGGGACAACAGAATCAGGACTGGGACTGTATTAAACATATACCGCTATATATCTGAGGAGCTTTTGCAATTTTCTGTTTTAATATTTAGTATATTTCATGTACTGATCAAATTATTACTCCAGAGCCAGTTTAAAAAGGATAATGCAGGAGTATCTGATGTAATGTGTTGGGTTACTATGTCTGGCCATCCCTGACGTTGCTGTTTTTAGCAGTTTTCAATTGGTCACATCCATACCATACATTCAGAGCACATGTCTTCCCCCAAAGAATCATGGGAACTGTATTTTACCCTTTACTGAGCTACAAATATTAGCACACTTAACAAACTACAGTTCCCAGGATTCTTGGGGGGGGGGGAAGCCACATGCTTTAAATGGATGGTGTTGATGTGGCTGACATTTGTAAATTGCCTTGACACACACATAGAAGGCAATTCATAAATTAATAATAAAAAATGGCAATGTTTGCTAGGGTTTAGGGGAGTTGGAGTCCAGTAACATCTGTAGAGTAGCATAGTATTAGGTAATGCAGTTTTCTCATGGTTTTCCTATTGAAAATCAACTCTGATTACTGAATACTGACTACTTCAAAGTGTGTCTTGGCTCTCTGGGACTAACATTGGGTCCCTATATTATGCAAAAGGGACAAGCTCCTTTGCACTGTTATCGAGACCCTGGCTGACCCAACGTTTGAGAAACTACTCCTGCATTATTTTATAGAAGATTGGTTCATGCACTTGGAAAAGTATGCATGGATGTCCCTTTTTGCAAGATTTTGTACTCTTCTGCAGTTCATAAACATAAAACACACACATATACTACATCACTCTGTGGTTTTAAGCAAAAACATTGCATAATCAAGGACCAAAAGGATGTGTGTTCCTCCCAGAAAGAAACCACCCCATTCTTTCCAAACTCTGCAAATTGACGTTAGAGAAACAGAATGATTCCTGAAAAGAAAATGGTCAGAAAAAGAAAGGATCCTAGTGTGTGTATGCTTGTGAAGATAGATCAGAATTTGCCACAAGGGACAAAAAGGAACATTGCTCAATGCTCTTTATGGGGTAGGCATCTTAAACAATCACTACTATGAAATAGGCATATACCCTTCTTTCAGTTGTAACCCATATCCCTGCTACTCACTCTCTGTAGTGAAGGTTAGTATAATGAAAAGACTTTGGAAGCAACTTTTATCAGCTATGATAATTAGATAGAACCCTGATGTTCATAAACAATGTATCTTTGCATACAAGATACTGGGGAGAATCAAATGGGAGAGAAAAGCTGCTTTCGTGCCTAACTTGTAAGCCTTTCAGATGGCATTTGACTGACAAGTGTAGTAACAGATTGTTGGACTGGATAAGGGAACTAGGGTCCCAAGAGACTGTTGGACTCTAGCTCCCATCAGCCCCAGCTAGTATGGCCATGATCAGGACTGAAGTCCAATAACATCTTCCCAAATGGGGGTTACAGGTTCCCCATCCCTGGACCAATGCTTTGATCTGATCCAATAAGGCTCGTCTCATTCATAACATTTCATGAAAATTTGTCCATCAGTGTGTTTGACAATCCCTGCTAGAACCCCTATGATTTTGTGTGCCACAGAAGTTCTACCAAGAATTAGTGAACACAATGACAGTCACATTTTGCAAAATCTGATAGCCTCCAAACTACCTCTCAGCAGTTCCCTCCAACCTAGTGCCAAAATGGTCTTTTCTGTTTCCCTCCTTCCTTCCTGGCTCAGCTTTGGTTTGTTATTCATAAAACCCAATGCATATGTACACGATTTATCATTTATCCCCTTTCCATTTTCCGCAGGCATCAGCAATATTCAGCCAAAACAGCAGTTACAGATAACATTATTCAGTCACATCCACACCAAACATTTAAAGCACCTTTATACAATTTTAACAGACTGAGAATTTGGGAGTTGTAGGTCTGAGAGGTTCAGCACCCTTAGCAAACTACAATTCCCAGGACCTTTTGGGGGAAAGCCATGACAGTTAAAGTGGTATAAGGGTGCCTTAAATGTATGGTGTGTCTGTTACCTTATTTAAGAAGACATTCTCCAATACTTTTTCATATTCCAGTCACCCCTGTCTATTTAACACAAAAGTATATCTTATTAATAGCTGAAACTGATTTGCTAAGCAGTCTAAACTTATAATAGTAGAATATTTTCTTCACATAAATTATATTTTCCCCAATTCAAAATCTTGCTCCAAGGCACAGCTGTCTATTCTATTGTACATTACTAGAGGCAAACTATAATGTTTGAAATCAAATGTCCTCCCCTGCTGCAATTTTAACAACCACTTAAGTCTCGCTGTTACCACCCCTCAGAAATCACTTTGCAATGTTATAATATTTTCAGATATACCAGTATTCCACACAAATCTTTAAGCAGTTGAACAAATCAAGGTATCATACTGGATGGAAAGAAAGCAGTAACTTCTAAATGTTTTGGGACTCAAGTACTTAAAACATCACCTCCCCCAACATCAACCATCTTGGATCTTACACTCAGCAAGTGAGATTTCATTGGTGGTGCTGCCACTGGGGACATGCAGTTGATGATGATCTGTGACAGGGCCTTTTCAGTGGCGGTTCCCCATTTGTGGAATGCCCTCCCTGGTGAAGTGCACCTGTCTCCATTATTATATATATTATTTGGGGACTGTAACTTACTACTTTTCTGTTTTATTTATTTATATTGTGTCATAAAATATGTTAAATTTAGTGTAAAATATTAAAAGTATACTCAGCTCTCTGCATCTATCACCATTGATAATAATGCAAGGTGGTTAAATCCTAAGCTATGTGGTGTGTGAATTTCTAAATGGATTGTTTTGACATTTTTCTTTCAGGCATACAGTGACAGATGTGCAAGTGTAATTTTCAGCCATGCCATGCCACTTTAAGTACCCCAATGTGGATCAAAGGAAAACAATATTCACTTTTTTTTTAACCACTGACCCCTTCTTTGCATTGACTTTATCCATACAGGGCACCCTCACAGCGCAACAGGCTAGAGTCTGGCCAGCGTGGCACAAGAGCAAATGTAGAAGTCAGATTGAGAAAGTCTGAGTGAACACAAAGCCCAACCACAATACAGTGGTACCTTGGTTCTCGAACTTAATCCGTTCTGGGAGCTTCTGCAGTCAAGCAGAAGCTGTGTCAGATGTTTGGTTTCCGAAAAACGTTCACAAACCGGAACACTTACTTCCGGTCTTGCAGTGTTTGGGAGCCAAAACATGTGAGTACCAAGGTGTTCGAGAACCAAGGTACGACTGAACCCTCAGATGTGGGCTCTTGACAGCAGGATGGGAACAACAATGAACAAGCTTTTCCCCAAAACAGGGAAAGGTAAAGTTAAATTAGAAAATGAAAGGAATAAAGGAAGAGCTTACCCAAATCCAGAAAGTAAACGACAGAAGAGAAAGAAGCCATAGCCCTGGACAAATGATGAAAGGAAGGCAAAGAATCCATTGACAGACATACATATGAGAAGAGACTGTCTCCTTCCCACCTTGTCTGCCAAGCCTCCCCAGAAGAATGCCCCCACCATCATCCCAAGGTATACTATGCTACCTGCAACACACAAAAGACAATATGTTACATTAGGAAGGATTGCATAGTTCTCAATATCAACTCCTAAGTCACTGTTCCTCCTCAGCTCCCACACATGGCACAATTTACTTGCAAAACAACTATGTACATTTATTGTAGGTGAGTGATTTGAATACAGATTTGCAAAGGAAAAAACGCTCCTCTCATATGCATCCTTTGTTTCTGACTTACTGAAAGCTTGATACTTGTTTAGTTATAGGCACACAGCTGCAAGAAAGTAAAAGAAAAGGCAAGCAAATTTGGGGGTTGAGATGTTTATATCCTACCTTTTCTTGCAAGGAGCTCAGTATGGTATGCATGGTCTTCCCCCTACCCATTTTGCCCTCAAAACAACCCTGTGAAGTTGGCTGAGGGACTGTGCCTGGCTCACTGTCACTCAGTGAGCTTCATAGCTGAGCAGAGATGTGAACCCTGGTCTCCCAGATCCTAGTTCAACACTGGCCACCACACTGGCCCTCTCCATCTTTCCACTGCAACATCCAGGCAAGGTAGAGACATTATTACAATTCAGGGGCACATTAAGCTGGGGTGGGGGTGGGGGTAAACTGGAGCAGAGCCAGTGAGGGATGTGAGCTGAGGAAAGTCCCAAGAGCCAGACAGAGTGGCCAGGAGGGCCACATTTGGTCCCAGAGCCTGAAGTTCCCTACCCCTGCTTCCATAAACAGCGGGCTAAAATTAGTTATGTGGATAAATCAATACCATGCAATTAACTAATGCAACTACGTTGCAGGAAAACTTTGTTATCAACAGGATTATTTTCCAAATCATGTGTGCGCTCTCGGAATGTGACCTTTTATAAATGGTTTCAGAAACTAGGATTATTTAAATTGCTTTAATAACAAAAGGGAGGAAATGAACAAGAGAGGATCAGGTTTCTGTATGCTTTGAAACTTGATAGGTCAGTGTACAAAACTCACTACAGATCATGCTTGCTTACAACTGTTTTCTCTGATAACAGTGCACATTATAGTAAAGACTCTGCAGCTTTATCGCTTGTGCTTCAAGAATATTTTAATTTCAATAAACATGCCTTTAAAGAGGCGGGTTCCGAAAGTCCAAGGATGCAGCCAAACCAACCATATAAAAGCATGTTTGTGTATATATAAATTTATTTTGTTTATTCGCAAAAATATTTATGGACTGCCGCTTCATATAAATTATCAGGGTAGTATACAAGAAAATTGACGAGTACTATAAAACATAAAATATCACAAAAATAATACATCATCTTGAAAAATGTAGACTGAACAGGCTGCTGGCATAAAAAAGATCTTCAAGAGGCATCTGAAACATATAGTAGCAAAACTATTGCACAGCATGGAACTGGTAAAAGTACATGGCTGGCTTCTGGAACACAGAAGAATGAGAACTAACAGTGCTCGTCCACATAATCTCAGAGATCGAATTGGGATATAAAGGCTCAGGAGGTCACTAGGTATACACACAACTATATATATATATATATATATATATATATATATATATATATATATATACACATATATATACATATACACACACACACACACATGCATATGTGTTTGTGTGATAAATATGCACACACTCTTTATAGCATTTTAAAATAATTTTTACCTGCCTTGCAAGTTATTCACCAGCTCCAGATTGTCTGATATTTGGAAACTCAAATGGTGGCACACAGAATACAATGCATATGAGACCAATATATCTAATTATTAATAGGGGGTTGCCCTGATCCTTTCTGTGCATTGTGTTCCACTCCAAAGTGACTTACGAATCAGAAT
Source organism: Lacerta agilis (assembly GCF_009819535.1). Classification (NCBI taxonomy): domain Eukaryota; kingdom Metazoa; phylum Chordata; class Lepidosauria; order Squamata; family Lacertidae; genus Lacerta; species Lacerta agilis. The sequence continues at coordinate 27,955,212 of NC_046322.1, forward strand.
CAGAATCAGAATCCAAAGTGGCCTTAAAATGGGTGAGAGCTACCGTATTCCAATCCCACACTGTGAATAAGTTTGGCACAGATAAAGCCATATCTGAACGAACAGTTTATTGATTTAGACACACACAATGCCACACTTCAGTCTCTTCCCTACTGCTCAAGTAGCCAAATTAACAGGTAGTTAAGAGACTATAACATTTAATTGGATGGACACAAATATTGATTTATGTCCAACTTTTTACAATTAAGACAACTGCAGTATAGTAAAAATAGTATTTCTGTCTCTATTTTCACCCTGAGCGTAAAAGAAAAACCACCCCCTACTACTATAAAAATGAGATACTGTACTATGATGCAGCAACTACAGAACAGGGTTATCGAAAACCTAGTTAATCCCAGGTAATGATATGAAGCCACTGATGGATTCCTTTAGTACTAGCACTGAACATATTATTTTTGAAGGTATCTTCTCTTATCCGATAGTTCCCTCTGGCATTAGAGAGAAAATCCTAACTGACAAGCCTGAGATAAAGCCTACTTTGTTAAGTCTTTGTAATGCCTCTAATGCCTGGTTTCACTTTTCTCTGAAACTGAGGTGCCTCTGATGCGTTTTCTCCCTCTCAGACTTTTGATGTGAAATGCAGCAACAGCATTCACATACTGTAGTTCTCAATCGACCCTGTCATGGCAACAAATCGGTGTGACTCTGCTATTTGAAATGCACTTTTTATGGCAATACTCCAAACTCAGAGTGATTATGAATGGCGCACGTGACTGAACAACACAATGTGTTTCCCATGCAATGTTCTGGGATTAATTCTTCTCCCAAACAAAAACCCTAAAGCCGGTAATTGGCCATAGCATCACCCTGCAGTCATGTCTCTACATCATATCAGAAGCCCCTGTTTGGCAAACAGAAAAAATCCTGGATGGAGGACTGGCATGTTCAGGGGTTGGCATGAGGACAACTTTCTGCTGACAACTGTCTCTTCCTACAATGCTTTTCCACCTGTGAGTTGCTGAAAAGTAACAGTGGCTTGAATCCCCCACCATGTGACAAAGGCAGCGTACACACCATAAATTAAAAGCTTCCCCCCACTGCAAAAAAAATTCCTGTGAAATGTAGTTTGTTAAGGGTGCTGGGAGTTGTAGCTCTGTGAGGCATAAACTACAGCCCCCAAGATTTTAGGGGGGGTAGGTGTGTGTGTGTGTTGCCAAAGTTGGCAACAGCATGATATTCAGTGTATTAAATATGTCAAAAGTAATAGAAAACTTTTATTTGGTGACTAGCTGTACAATATAAAGAAGCATCTTTTTGCACAGGCAGCCAACTTGACTGTCTCTGATGCAAAAAAAAATGAGCTTTTAAAAATGTTTCCTGGTTTTTTTGGGGGGTGGAGATCTTTTTGTTCTCTTATGCCAACAGAAGAGTCGGATGCGACTGAACGATTGAACAACAACAAATGCCAACAGAAGTTGGGTCTAGCAAATGCTGACACATTCATTTTCATCAAAGGGAAAAAAAAAATCATGCCAGCACAAGCAAACATGGGACTTCCTTAGCTATCAAAATGTGCTCCTCTAGGGAAAATAAAAATATATATTCACTGGAACTGAGGTCGTAATCCTTGGCCTCAGTAAGACAAGCAGTATAATCCAAAGAAGCACAATGCACTGGGGATCATTCACATTTCGGGGCAGAGCACATAAAGCTTAAATGTAGCACTGTGGCAATCATCCTGCCAGTGCAAGCTTTTCAGCTTGCTACATGGAATTATTCACCTCCCTGCCCCTGCTGCTTTGGGATTTCCTCTGACGCCACCCCAGGGTCAGAATAGGGTTGAAGCCTCAAACATTTCAGCAAACCAGCAAACTTAAGGTAAAGGTAAAGGGACCCCTGACCATTAGGTCCAGTCACGGACGACTCTGGGGTTGCGGCGCTCATCTTGCTTTATTGGCCAAGGGAGTTGGCATACAGCTTCCAGGTCATGTGGCCAGCATGTCTAAGCCACTTCTGGCGAACCAGAGCAGCGCACAGAAACGCCATTTACCTTCCCACCAGAGCAGTACCTATTTATCTACTTGCACTTTGACGTGCTTTAGAACTGCTAGGTTGGCAGGAGCTGGGACCAAGCAACGGGATTCTAACTGCCGCCCTTCTGATCAGCAAGCCCTAGGCTCTGTGGTTTAACCCACAGTGCCACCCGCAAACTTAGAGCTCAGCAGAGCCTGCTAACAATCCAGGTGGGAGGTTGGGTACTATGTGAGAATGATGGGGAGGGTGTTTTTCGGTAAGCAGTGCAAGCAAATGAGTATCTACTCACAAGCAAGCCCTACAACGAAGCTTACTCCCAGGAAAGTAGAAGTAAGTTTAGTTGAACTCAGTGGGACTTATGCATGCATAGGTTGTACTTAGACCTGTGAGTGGGGAAGCAGATGCAGCCTGACTAGTAAATCACTTAAACTACTCTTAAATTGGTTGGAAATATATTAAATATAATACATGGAAGTTTATTTAATATTTTTATTACTTCTTTGCCATTTAAGGCCCTCCTCCACTGCAGGGAGCCTCGTCATGGCCCTCTGCTGCTGCGGAGCCCAGTGCACCCTCCACTGCTATGGGGAGGTATGGTGGGACCTCTGCTGCCAACATAGATATATGCATATATCGTGATATATCAAGATATTGTGATATTTAGCTGGTGATATATCATGATGTTGAAAATCAGATACCTTCCACATTACCTGGTTTGTTTCCCTGCACCTGCAACACCTGAACTGAAAGTTGTTATCTGCACATGCACAAAGGCTGCCTGAAATGTACACACCTCAGTTTATTCACAGCTTGCATTTTCAAATTAGATGGAAGCTCATTTGAGGAGAAACACATCAAAGGACTATTTATTGAAAAAATACAAGATACAGGTGGATCGTGGGCAACTCAGCTTCAAAAAGAAAGCTGTGGGAGTGCACTGGAGCAAACGGTAATGTGCACATAGCATGAGAGTGAATTAATATGACAAAAGGAATGGAATACATGTTAACAATTGCTATAGATGTTGTCAGACTACAATTCCCATCAGCTACAGCAAGCATGGCCCACGCTTAGGGATGATGGGAATTGGAGTTCAACAATTTCTGGAGGGAACCTCATTGGCTACCCCTAGTCTAGAAGCAACTAGAAGCTGAAGCAAACTGGGCAGGGGCCTGAAATATCTCTTTGATGGGAGGCAACAATGTGCCTCCCACAAGAGTATAGATAGTATGAACATTTGCCCTCTAGCATATTTTTTATTAATAAATGTTTTTATATGCGTGACACATTTTCCTTCCAAAAGGGGCTTTTAGTCTCAGAATTTGGAATTCCCAGGAGCTGCGAAAATCAAATAAACAAGTTCAGCATCTTGATAGATGAGGTCTTGTAAACCATGATTTATCTATCTTGCAAGATTATCGAAACATGATGCCTGTGGAGAGCTCAATGATGTGTTAAAGATCTTCAGCTTTGTTTCAAAAGTAAATGTGACACCTAATGATTTAAACTGTGATGTATTTTCAGCCAAAGAAACCCAGACTGCTGAGGTGCCAACACACACACAACAATGAAGACAGAGACCTAATTAAGTGTGCAGTCAACAAGGCTTTTTTTCTATTTTCAACATATTTGCATTTCTATGAAACATGACCATTGGTTAATGACATTATAATTAAAGTGGTACTAGAAGATGGGAGTTTGATACTGGCATAGAGCAAATGAAATTTTGAGCAAGTTCCATATCACTGGAGTGGGAAAGCGAGTAGTTCGCTCTTACTCAATTGCAGAGTTGGGGGTGTTTCCCCTGGTAACACCGTACTACACAGATTTGTATTTACTTATAATCCACTTGTCCAGTGATTTTTTTCTGGGGGGGGGATGCAGGGGTACACATACCCCTAAACATTTTTGTGAATCTAAGTTTGACCTCATTGAGGGGCAGTATAAAAAAAATATAAAGAAAAAAAGCACTGCACTTGTCTCCCCAAGGGATATGTCAACGCTGCTCACGAAAAAGGCATAACATTGTCTTAAAACTGCAATAGAAAATCAGTATAATCAAATACCAGAGAAAAGGAGAATAATTCCATAAAAACAGCTAAATGGGAATATAACCACATCCAATAAAAATGTTACACAAGGCTGATGAAATAGAGACAGACTATCCTTTTTTTCAGGAAGAAGAAGAAGAAGAAGAAGAGTTTGGATTTGATATCCCGCTTTTCACTACCCGAAGGAGTCTCAAAGCGGCTAACATTCTCCTTTCCCTTCCTCCCCCACAACAAACACTCTGTGAGGTGAGTGGGGCTGAGAGACTTCAGGAAAGTGTGACTAGCCCAAGGTCACCCAGCAGCTACATGTGGAGGAGCGGGGACGCGAACCCGGTTCCCCAGATTACGAGTCTACCACTCTTAACCACTACACCACACTGGCAAAGGCAGGGTTTTTGGGGGGGGCTGCTCATGATGTGTATATGCATCTTTCTTTTATTTCAGTTTGGTTTTGATTTAAAACATTGATGGGGAAACCTGTGTCTTCCCATATGTTGTTAGACTACTGCTCCCATTATCCCTGAACACTGGCCATGCTGACTAAGGCTGATGGGAGCTGGAGTCCAACAATACTTTGAGGGCCACAGGTTTCCCGCCATTGATTTAAAGACATGTTTTACAAACGTTAGCAGTGGGGCCAAACTCACCATGAGAAACAAAGCATCTCTCAAGAAAGACCATCTCCAGCCTTAGTAGCTATGGTTTTGCTTTATGCACTGAGAAGCACAAACATGTGTTCCGTTTCTCCAGCCCAACTTCTGGACAGAATGGCTCAATGCAACACTGAACATAAAGATATTTGGTAGCAAAGCGCTTACTCAAATGCTGTCTGATTCAAACTCCATTAAAGTTTTGAAAACTGTGCAGAATAATTGTTTTGGGAAAATATACTGTCTACCATCAGGAATACCAGCAGCTTTTCATACAGAACCCAGGTGGCCAACAATTAAGACAAGAGCAAACTGCACTCAGTTAAAGTATATTTTAAAAAATTGCTACTATGCCTATTGAGTGTTTTCCTGCTATATGAAATTGGGTGATAACCAGATATGGACAGCAGCTTGCCAATTATGTTTTGGACTATTATTATTTTACAGAACTGTGCTCCGTTTGACCTTGAATAAGAGTCAAATAAGGGATAGTTCAGTTGGTAGAGTATAATCTCAGGGTTGTGGGTTTGAGTCCCACATTGGGCAAAAAGATTCCTGCATTGCAGGGGGTTGGACTAGATAAGCCTTGTTGTCCCTTCCAACTCTACAATTCTATGGATTGGCTCTCCTGGGTAGAATTAGAAACACTCACTCACCAGTGAATACCCCCCCCCCCACCATGAACAGTCATTTTGTAATTGCACACCATTTCAAGTACTTTTGTAACACCTCTCTGAACTATTCCTGCACAAGTCCCATTGAAACAAACTGAGCTGAGATTTCTCAAAACAGATTTTCCTGAGGAAATTTCTGGGATTTCCTTTTTCTTTTTCATACGCCCCACCCCTTGAAAAAAAAAGGGCAAATGATATTCTCCAATAATATTTTTTGTTATTGCCACCATTATTCTTCCAGAATGACACTAGGGCCAGAGGGTGCAAAATGGCAGCCAGGCTGCCAACACACTTGGCTGCAGCTGCCACTTGTAGTGTCAGAGGGCGAGAGGGATAAAGCCGAGCTACTGCCACTACTAATGGAAAGCCCCACTTCCCAGAGAAAGTGTTCAATAATTTCTCCTCCCCCAGGTCCACCACTACCACCAATTTCTTTGCCTACAACTACAATAGATAATTTTGAGAGGCCACTTGCACACAGTTCTATTCAAACACTCCCAATGATGAGGCACTTTCTTCCATCTCTTTGTTACACAGTATTGACATGTATTCTTGATACTAAGCTATGCAGCACATTATCAACATTATATTTATTCTGGATTCATAAGCCTGCAGTTTTTTTGTCCTATGATTTAGGAACAGCTACTTATTTTTATTGGTCATGACGAAGGGCACAGGAAAATCTTTTCTTTTTACACATACAACAAAACAAAAGAGAGACATGGTGGTATCTTAAAATACATTTTGTGAGCCTCAGACGCAGAGCTAACAAAGCAAAGATAGTTATTTGTTTTCATCAGAGGGAGCACTGTCAAATACATACTAGACAATATCTGTCTGATTTATGACACAAGCCAGGAGAGGATGTAGATAATACTCACCAAGCCATCCTGATCCAGAATTAGGGATGCACATGTCTGTCTCAGCACTGGGCAATACAAATCCAACCACAAAAACTTCCACCCCGTCAGCCATTAGCGCCATCCCAAGAACAAAGAAGAGGGCCCACTGAAAACGTCCATGCCCACATTCCTGAATGATGAGCTCATACTGCTGTGCCAATTCTTCTTCATCAGCTTTTCTCTCCGTTTCCAGTTCAAGACGATCTTTGTAGTCATCTCGTACGGGCTGACCTAAGGCTCCGATCCCATCCTTGTTCTGAGTCGCATTTGGGATTCCCTGATATTCCCCCTCATAAATCTCATCATCTTCATCATGCCCTTCAGTCGCTTCACTTGATCCTTCATCTTCATTTGCCTCACCACCGTAATTTCCTTCTTGGGTATAGTATTCATCATCTTCTCTGCCTTGGAATCTATTGTAAGATCTTTCCGTATACTCGTCTTGAGCTTTCTCTACAGTTGCATTCCCTTTCCTCCCTGCCTGTTTCTTGACTACCTTGGCAATGTCCTGAGCCCCTCTCACTAATGAAGTATTATCTTCCATCTTGTAAGCTCCATCCATCTTGTGTTAATCAATGTGTGACTGAACTGATTCCGTGTGCAAGGGAACTATTGTGTGCTGGAGAGCAGCAGCAGCAGGAGACTCCCAAGACACATTCGGTTCCAAAACAAGATCTAGGAGAAGAAAAATAAACACAAGAAAATATTTTAAGTTTTGTTTGTTCTGCATAGAATCACAAAACTAAAAAAGAACACAGGATCTACAGTCACCATTGCTCAAGAGGCAAGACTATCTACCCACCAATTCCCCATGGATTAACTCACACTATTGCTAACCACGAGTGCACCAAAAGCAGAGAACTGGTGCACTGCAGAAAGGCTCCTGCAGAGTAAATAGCTCCTGATGACACAAGGAAGGAACCCAAAAAGGGAAAGCAAAAAAAACATTCAGGTATTTTTGCTGGCTTCTCTCATTTACATGCAGTAGCGTCACTTTCCAACATACAGCTCAAAACACATGGGTTTGTGTGTCGCGAACATATTACAGATACAAATACGTATTATGAAAGGTAACTGAAGCATTTCCAAAAAGAAAACAGTAGCTTGATATATAGAACTATTTGCTGTTCCTCATCCGTATCAGTCCTGCTGTTTATAATGAAGAGCGCTGCTGAATTTTCAAATTCGTCGTTTGGAAGACCTAGTAACAACAACTGGTAATGTTTACCTCAAAATACAAGGTGAGGATTATAGCCACATTTCATTCTTAGGCTTGGATTTCAGTCCAAATGGGAGAAATCAGCTTCTTCTCCCTTTCCTTCCTGTCTTATTTCAAATACCCTCCCACTCTCTTGAGAGGGAAAAAGCTCTGCTCCCCCACTCCCAGGTCTCTCTTTCCTTCCACCTACCTAGCATGTAGCTATGACTGCAAGGAAGCCACCAGGGGTGCTGTAAAATGTAGTTTCCCCTTTACTATTTCCCAGGGCTTCTGTTTTCCAAGTATTGGGGGAGTAGTCCATTTTTCAAAGTGCATATAGGAATGTAAACATAATCATATGTTCACTGAATACATCAAAGGGATAGCAAAAGCATACATGCTGACCCTACTTCTCCTGACCCCAAGTGTTCATCCAAACATGCAGAGCACTTGTAGATTCAAAATTGTGCACATTTTGTGTCTTTTCAAGCTTTCAGATCCTTAAGTCTAGGGTACAAGAATATTGCATTCACTGAATGCCCTTCTGTGCATTCATTTAAAGCAATCTTGTTGTTGCGTAAAACTGTTCATCCACCTCAAATGGCACACTGTAGGGATTTGGTTTTCCCTCTGTGAAGGAAGAGTGGGGAACTGCAAGCCTGCATATCGGATTCATTCCCTGGGGCTCTCTTGCTTACCCCTCCCCTGCTACAATCAGGCTTGCAAAAAAAAAAAAAAAACATTTATTCGCTCTTATCAAAGTCCTGTTTCAAACAGCAGAAGGGCATTAGCAGAAGGGGGTATGTAGCTGGGAAGGGGAGGGTTTAAAGCATAACTGTTGCAGTGAGGTGGGCCAATCTTCCCAAAGAGTCCATTTGGGGATGGCCAGGTGAACCCTTCCCCCCACCCCTCAGGGACAATCTGCCAGAAGATCACTCCTATTCTGGCTGTTAAAAAAAAGTAGAAATGCTTTTTTCAAGCCAAAATGTATGCATGTTTGTATGCAGCATTTGTGAGTGTGGCAGGATTCTCTCTCTCTCTCTCTCTCTCTCTCTCTCTCTGTGTGTGTGTGTGTGTGTGTGTGTGAGAGAGAGAGAGAGAGAGAGAGAGAGAGAGAGAGAGAGAGAGAGAGATATGCAGGGACAGTGCACCTCATTTCCTCACCTGAGGCAAAATGGGAAAGTGCCTTCCACCCTACCGAAGCCTCCATTAGTTGGGTTGCATGGCAGTGCCTGCAAAGCAGCAGCAACGGATTCCAGCTAGTTCTCATAAAATCTCATGCACTGTGTGAAATTTCTCAAGCTCTTGGCAACATCTCGCAAGAATCCACCACTGCTGCTGTTGCTGCGTCTCTGTGCCCATGGGGGTGCTGCCTCTTGGCTTTCTGCTGCCAAAGGCAGCTGCCCCAGCCTACCTTATGGGCAGCCAGGTCCTGGGAACAGGAGATGTTTGGGGAGGGGAGAATAGTGCTTAACAGAGGAGCAACAGAGGCAGCTTCCTGTCCTCCACCCCCCCACACATACACAGGGGCGTAGCAAGGGGGGGCAAGCCGCCCCGGTTTCCATAATGGAGGGGGTGACAAATCATCAAGGAACATTTTTTTTAAATGCCTGCTCTGAAGGTCTTATCTTACTATACTAGGGATTATATAGCTATATATGAAATTTCATGCGTATCGGTTAATATTTTGACCCTCCTCCACCAAAATAGCTGTTCACTTGGCTGTTTTCCTATGTCATGAATGCTGAAATTTCAGTTCAGAGAACACTTACTGTTCCCAACCCTAACCTTGTGGAAAGCCATCTAATTAGACTTTAATTTGATTTTGAGATGTTTTTAGGAGGTAATTATTGTTTGATTTTATACCAATGTTATGTATCTGATGTTAGCCACCCTGAGCCCAGCTTTGGCCGGGGAGGGTGGGATATAAATAAGTTTTTATTATTATTACTTGTTATTATTCCTTTGTAAGAAAATATGAAATAACGTAAAACAATTTTTGCGGGGGGGAATCAATGGGGGGGGGGGTTGACAAGAAATTTTCCGCACCGGGTACCACCTGACCTTCCCATGTCGGGGGGGGGCAATTTTTTTTTGCCCCCGGGTACCAATTTACCTTGCTACGCCCCTGCCCACACGCAGTTTTTGGACCTGTTTTTCTGGGTCTGTGAGTGGCAACAGCCTCTAATCTACTCTACAGTGCCTCAAAAATGAGCTGCCATGTGCAGGCTGCCTTAATTTCTAGGGCTCTTTGAGGAAGGAGCAATGCAGTAGAGATGAAGAGACCTCAACTCAGTGCCCTTCCAGACATCCTTTTTATTGCATATTCATAATTTTTTGTGCTCATGATACTATCAGGGTGTTCCACATGATCCCTCTTTCAATCTTGCTTGTGCCTGCAAAACTTGTCACAGTGCTTCATTTTCAATCAGTGCTTAACCCATAACTCCCAGACTCCACACTGCAGCTTTGGTTTACCAAGAACTTGAACTTATTTCTTAATACATTTTGTTGGGATAATCTCTGCAAAATTCAGATGGTGGAATACTTAATGTTTCCCCAGGTGGAAGGGTCATCTTCAGAGTACTGTGCCTCAGTACTCATGGATGCAAAGTTACAGGCTAGTCTCACCTGCTTGTACCATACCTGATAATTTAGTATGACTTAGCCAGATGTGTGAACTGCCTCCACTGAAAGTATAATATTTCAGTTGATATCTGGTGATATATCTGTTTTATGTATGATGATTACTAGTAGTATACTGCAGACCTGGGAAATTTTTCAATAAATCGTTCAAAATCAGTTATGAAGTCCACATCACGATAACAGTTTCATAAAATGTTATCTGGCAAACATCGCGATTTTGAGGAAAACTGTGTGGCCAGCCAGTGCTTCTTAGTTCTTCCTGCAGGAGCAACGAGCGACTCACAAGAGCAGGCGTAGCAGCCATCACTACGTTTCTTTTGCCTCTGCAAGAGCAGGTGACGATTATGAAAGTAGCTGGGAAAGCAGCAGCCAGTCAGCAGCAGAAACTTACATAAACTACTAGAAAACAGATTGTTAATCATATACAAGTTTAATATCTTTACTAAATCTATTACTTTTGTAAATTTTAAAGCCCCTAAAACTGCATAGATTTAGGGGTGGCCAACTCCCAAGAGACTGCGATCTACTCACAGAGTTAAAAACTGGCAGTGATCTACCCCCAATTTTGAGGTTCAGGTCAAAGTTGTTGAGCTTTTATTAGGAAGGAGGAAGACCCATAGGGGGGGTTTCAGATCAAAGTGGTTGAGTTTTTTCAGGGAGTAGGTAAAATGTTGAGGGTTTTTTAGGGGAGCCACAGATGTTCAGCTACTTTGGGGGGAACCAATGATCTACCAGTGATCTACTGCAGACGTCCAGTGATCTACCAGTAGATCACGATCTACCTGTTGGACATGCCTGGAGAACATTAGTATATTCTTCATAAATCTTTAATGGTTTAGTTGAAGCATGCTATCATTGAGTTAATTATTCATAAGCATCAAATTTAGTTTTGTTGTTGTTGTTCAATATTTTCCCAGATTATTTGCATTCACTACAACTCATCACTGTCGTTTTAGATTGTCCTGGACCTGAGCACCACCATTTGGTATCTAAGCCCAAAACCAAAGTCCTGTTTGGACACATTTTGGTTTGCCTGCTGATGAAAGCGATGTTTTCATCAGTGTGTGGTGATTCAGACTCCCAACTTAGTAGCAGTTGCCAGGACATTACTATGTTTGCCTCTACGTCGCTCCATCTTATTTCAGATATAGTGATATATCAGTATATTGCAATATTTAGCTGGTGATATATTGCAATACACAACCCACAAACTCACAGCAGTATGTTTCCTCATGGTAATTATTTCCCCTACACCAGGGGTCAGAAAACTTTTTCAGCAGGGGGCCGGTCCACTGTCCCTCAGAACTTGTGGGGAGCCGGACTACATTATGAAAAAAGAAAGAACAAATTCCTATGCCCCACAAAATAACCCAAAGATGCATTTTAAATAAAAGGACACATTCTACTTGTGTAAAAAACACGCTGATTCCCAGACTGTCCAGGGGCTGGATTTAGAAGGTGACTGGGCCGGATCCAGCCCCTGGGCCTTACGTTTGCCTACCCATGCTTTTAAAACAAGCTTTAAAAAATGATTTCATCATTTAAAAAAAACCAATTGTCAGATTTGTCTGGTGGTCTGTCTGTTAAGTGACTTATTTCAGAAGTTCGAAGGAAGGAGCTGACTGGCAAACATGTAATGCTCACTGGAAGGAAGAAATGATGGTGAACTAGGAAAGAAACAGCAAAGTAAGCACATCAGAGAATGGATCAGTGGGTCTGAGCATGGAAAGGAAGGCTACATTTGAAAAGAACAGAAGAGCTTCCTTTTGCTTGGAGGAAAGAATGGCATCAGTACTAACAATGGAGTTACATAACAAACGGGTAAACATAGAGGCAAGTAATGAGTAGCTTTAAAAAAATAACAACCAATGCGACAAAGCTGCTTCCAACATTTTGCTGGCTGCGCATATAATGTGATTTATTCTGATTGTATCAAAATTAATTTCTAATTGATTGTTGAGTAAGGAACAAACTAGAGAGCATTCTCCCCAAACAGCTTTGTAATTAATAGGTCTTCACTTTGAGGTCTATTCATGTTATCCATATCACCCGTTAAATATATATGCTCTGCATGCTGCTACAGCTGAAATTGGATTTCTTTCTTTCATTTTGCTATGACTATTAGGAATTGCAGATCAATCTTTGAGTTTTTGTGCCTCCCCATTCTGATCTGCATTATGCAGCATGTTATCACAAGGCAGCAAGAATCATGTCCAGTTATGTCTGCTGCTGTTAGATAACTGAGCTCATTTGTACCACTACCCTTCCTACATTCCTACTGTAACAGGGGTTTCCTTACAGTCACTGCATGCCTTCAGTGTGCAAAGAATGAGTGTCATCTTTCTTTTTTGCTTAGTCATGGAGATTAATTGTAACTGCAATTTTAAAAACAAAATAAAAATAAAAAATAAGAAAGCTCATACCAAGAACAAACTTAGTTGGTCTCTAAGGTGCTACTGGAAGGATTTTTTTATTTTTTATTTTTATTTTGTTTTGACTATGGCAGACCAACACGGCTACCTACCTATAACTCCAATTTTAAAACAGTTGCTAAAATAAATATGAGAAAATAGAGAAAATAGGAAATACTATTAGTGAGGAATTTCTCACAGATACCAATTGTTATTTTTAATTCTTAACCTATCTTTCCTGGTGTCTATGTACATATAAGTTGTGCTCTGTGTTAGGAGAAGAGCAACAAATAAGTTAAGGAATCACATCAAAAAGTATGCATAGGCTGAAACTGGAGTACTAAAATGGTAAATATTTCATTAGTAGTCACGCCATACATACCTTTATAAAACAGAAGCTGAAATACAGCAGATGTGTCAGATCTAAATGTTTTAGAAAAGTGATCCCACTGTTTTTGCTGAAATCAACTAGTTTTAAATATAGCTATGCCTGGTCATCTATATAATTACGTTTAAACAGAGGTTGCACCATAAGGGGAGAGGCTTTGAAGTGCTGGGGACCTGAACGCCACCTGATACATTAATCCTTTACATCTAGAAATGCAAATTAAAACAGGTACACACTATTCTGAGAAGATGACAACTGAGTAGGAAAGAGCTGTATGATTGCTACAGCAGTCTCTCCATAGGGGAATACAACACAGGGAAGTGGATTTCATGCCTCTGGGTGTACTACTACTACTACTACTACTAATAATAATAATAATAATAATAATTTATTTATACTCCACCCATCTGGCTGGGTTTCCCCAGCCACTCTAGGCGGCTTCCAACAAAATATTAAAATACAATAATTAATCAAATATTAAAAGCTTCCCTAAACATGTCAGGGTTAACCTAGGGTTGCCTTATTTCAAGAAGTAAAAATCTGGACACCCCCCAAAGTTGTTGAGCTTGATTTCTTGGTTTACTTGCCAAAGATCCAGGACAAACCACTGCCTTCCGAAAATCCCCCCACCCACCCTCACCCCAGGTCGTCACTTCGGCCTTTGAATCCCAGATGTATTTGAAACAGTGCTGTCAAGTATCCCGTATTGGCCGGGATTCTCACGTTTTTATACGCGTTTCCCGCTTTTATCCCGGATTAATCAAAATCCCGTTTTTTTTCCCGGGTTGTGGGCGCGCTGGCCAGGCCATTGGCCGTTGCCTTCTCAGCGCACAGTTACGGAGAGGAGCGCTTCCTGTGGCCGCACTCTGAATTTCCGGGTTGGGCCATTCCTATTGCGCTCGGCGCGATTGGCCCTCTGGCTGACCGAGGGGCGGGGTGAGAACGGAGCCCTCCGGCGGCGCGTGGGTGGTCCCACGTTAAGGACATGCCCCTCGCGCCCTGCGATTGGTCGCAACGTTCTCTGGGCGAGAGGAGACTAAAGCGGCGGGATCGGCGCCTGGGTTCGATCCGCTCCCGTGCCGCTTGCCAGGATGAGCCGCGCTGGGGGGATCCTTCGCTGGAGGAGGGCGAGCGCACTTCGCTCCTCTCCGCCTAGCGGAGCCCTCGCGGGAGAGCGGCCTCCCTCCGGAGCCGGTAAGCGGGGCAGCTGGTGGAATTTTTTTGGGGGGAGGAGCATGCTTGGTTGTTCTGCAGCCCGTGCAGGGGGCAGGAGGCGAACTCCCGGTCTCGCCGGGCAACGACTCCCCGGCGCTTTAAGATCGCCTCTTCCTCCAAGTGCTGCGCCGAGCCCCAGCACGGGAACCGGGACTAGAGGGACCTGGACTCCGCCGCCTCCGCCCCGCCGCCTCTTGGCTCCTCGCTCCGCCCACTTTTGCCTCTGGCTCCGCCCACCACTGTCATGTGACTGTCACGTGAGGCTGCTGATCCCTTATTTTCAGATCCGAAAGTTGACAGCTATGATTTGAAAACAAATTAGAGGCTAATAAATTTACATGGCCTCAAAGAGCCTTGCAACCTGATCCTATAAACATCAGAAGCCGATCCCATTGGGTTCAGTGGGGCTTATTTCCATGTAATTTGAATAGGGTTGCTGCTGTACTTGTGCCCTGACTAGGATAAGGAGAAGCTGCTATTTAGGAGTTATGTCTACCTTCACAATCATGTTTCGGTTGATTTTCAATAGTAGCCACACTAGAAGCAACTGCTGCTGAAGCCAGAAAAAGTCTTCTTCACCAAGATCTTGGCAGGACACATACAGTAAAAGACGACAGAATCTTAACGTGGTATGGTAGACTACACCAGTGTTTTTCAACCTTTTTTGGGCAAAGGCACACTTGTTTCATGAAAAAAATCACGAGGCACACCACCATTAGAAAATGTTAAAAAAATTAACTCTGTGCCTATATTGACTATATATAAAGTAATTCTCTTGAATAGGAATCAAATAAACACAAAGAAAGTATTTTATAATTACTTTATTATGAAATAGTAAGTAAACAGAAATATGAAAAATTATAAAATACTTTATTCAGTGCGCAACCAGGGCCTGTTTGGCTGAACACAAAGCTGATATTCTGGCTGGAATTTTTCCCACGGCACACCAGGCAACATCTCGCGGCACACTAGTGTGCCACGGAACAGTGGTTGAAAAACACTGGACTACACCACTTCAAAATCCAAGTGGGAGATATAAATAAACATGTCCTGAATGTTCAGGGGTTTTGGATGAACAGGACAACTCACTTGTCAATCATGGTGATATCATAATGACATCAGGTGATTGACAGCATTTCCCAAATGCCTGGCAAGCAGTGTATTGCTTCCCAAGAGTCAAATGTAAGGCTGGCAAAGTTCTTTGCACAGTGTTTCCCCAAAACCAACCAACCAACTGGAAATCGCTGCACCTGCAAAACCCCTTTCAGTCAAGCCCCACCTTTACCTGCCGCACACCTGACATAATATACATAGGGCAAGTGGCCGTGGCCCACCCACAACAAG
The DNA here is from genome assembly GCF_009819535.1 of Lacerta agilis. Taxonomy (NCBI): domain Eukaryota; kingdom Metazoa; phylum Chordata; class Lepidosauria; order Squamata; family Lacertidae; genus Lacerta; species Lacerta agilis. Next base: position 27,970,725 of record NC_046322.1, read on the forward strand.
CTTGCAGGTCAACTGGGGAGGCCTGGTGAGCCACCTTAGAAATACATCACATCTCATCATAGCTGGAAACAGCTGGCTTCTTTGCCTGCACATTCTCTGATTCTTAGCTTTTGATGGGCAGCTGAAAAATCACTGTTCTGTCTCCTTGTGGTGCTTTATCTTTAAATGAGACTTGGACCAGATTGCAGAGCGCCTTCTCAGCAGTGATGCACTCCCTGTGGAACACCCTCCCATAAGATGTCAAGGAGATAAAGAAATACACAATTTTTAGAAGACACCTGAAGGCAGCCTTGTATCAGGAAGTTTTTAAAGTTTGACATTTTATTATGTTCTTATATTTTTCTGAAAGCTGCCCAGAGTGGCTGGGGAAACTGAGCCAGATGGGCAGGGAACAACAACAACAACAACAACAATGTCCTTCTAATAATATTGTCCTTCTAATAGAGGGCACCTTCTGACATCCTTTCAAAATAGAGGGATGTCCTCAATAAAGAAGGTCACAAGGCCACTTTAATGAAAGCCGACTTAATAACTCATGGTTTGAAATGTGCTTGTTTCAAATAAAGCATAGTTAAGTTTAACCCAAGTTTGCCAGGTTCGGACAACATGACAGCATGTGATTAATCAAATGAACACTTCCAAACTTCTCAAGACTGTGTTGGAGAAAAGCACTAGTCTGAATATGCCTGGGTTTGTTCCTGCCATGGTTTATCATGACGTCTAAAGATAGCAACTGTGTTATCACAGTCTACTTGTAGACATATCATCATGGTAAGTTGCCTATAGAACTGAAACCTTTCAAATGATACATCCACAATTCATTAGAAATGGTGTGGCAATAAAAACCTTGTTAATAACAGCAGATTCTTCCCTGTGGAATATGATTCTGGCAGAATGGGGAGATTTCACAGATAAGAACACACTATGCCAAATATATAGCAAAAGGAGCAATCTTTCCAATGGAACAGAAAATGAAAATAGCTTGATAAGGGAATAGATCAGAAACCTGGCAAACAAATATCTTACATATTTTATTTAAAGTGCTTTCTGAAGGTTTAGACAGCATAAGGTTCAAAAGACAACTGCAATTCTAACTGAAATGGTACACCATTCAGTATTTACCGGTATCTTCTGTACATACAGATATCTATCCTGTATCACTAGCTACAGGTGTCAATGATGGTAAAAACAAACCACAGCTTAGTGTTATGTGTAAATGAACATAGCCTAGGCGCTAGATCTTTCTCATACACTTTTACTGATAGATCTTTGCCCTTTTTTCAGATGCGTAGCATTTGGTTCAAAGAAGAGTACCTGATTTTATTAATACTAATGTTGCATACTAAGAATTCAATAGTGGAGACCACATACTCAAGCAGGCTGCAACACATATTCCATGTTTTACACCATAAGCTCATCCAATGAGATTATTTAGCTTGCTCGTTAAATGGCATATAATAGTTGCAGGGCTTATGGGAAAGTACTCAAGTGAGTTCATTTTATTTTAGTATCTAACAATATACGATATTCTCCTTCAGCATCTGTGTAACAAGTACAAACAAGATAGCCTTTTCCCTGTTGTGAACAAGCTAATTTGGCTTCTTAATCTTCTTGGCTTTCTTCTGCTATTCTTAATTGCTGAGCCCAGGGAGTTCAGCTTTCTAAATTATTCAGTGTGTGTAAATTTGGTTCAACTATAATTAAATGACCCATCTGTATACTAATACTTTCCAATTCAACTCTTACAGTGTAGGAGATTGAAATCATATTTTCAGTCAGCAGCTCTGTAAAAGGGGCTCTCACTTCTATAACTTCCTATACATTTTTGGTCAAATGCTAACTATGGCACAAAACACCTCATCATCTTGGGGCAACACAAACCAGTCTGGTTTGCACTTAATGCTAAGCCAAACTATGGCTTAGTGTGAATGAGCAAGCATGCTGGTGCAACTTCTGGCAACTTCACTTCTCTCCACTCCTGACATACTACCCAGAGCTAAACCATGGTTTGGTTTAGCACTGTGTGCAAAGCTGGGCTCGTGGATTGTCTCGCTCAAAACAAACAACAAGTTGCTGTTGTTAGTTTTCTTTTTTCTTTTAATAAATATAGTTTAATTGATTTCCAATATATTAACAATTATTTTTTTAAAAACCATAAAAAGATACAAAAACAAAATCCCACCCCCCTCCCCCATCCAGGGCAGATCAATCTACATAGTTAGGTTTGCCAAATTCCAATAAGTGATTTTGACGGTTGCTATTTTTCAGAATTATCAGTAAACTATTTTATAAAAGGTTACCATATTTCAACAAAATCGTCTACATCATCTATATTATTCAATGGATGCAATCTCTTTGCTAATGTTTTTGATACAGCAATAAACCCTACATTCTGTTTCCAATGAGTGATATACTGTACATATGTTCCAATGCTTTCCAATTCTGTGCCAGTAATAGGTGTGCTGCTACTAAAGTAAAAGTAATTTATTCTTTACAACAGAGGTCAAATTGGCCTTCTTTAAAAATAGTTAACAATCCAAAACTTGAGGTACATTCCACATGTTGAATGGTAATATACCTTCTTTCTGTAAATTCCCTCTGCAAGAAGGGCTTTATATGTTTACACACATGTCCACCACATGTGAAAGGTTGTACCTATACTACTGCAGCCTCTCCAGCACAGGGGTGGGATGGATAAACCACAAGTTGTATTGTTCTTGACATATCACTCATGGTTTTTTCCTTGGGAAGACAAATCACAAGCCCAGATTCTCATGCAATGCTTAGTCAAACCTAGGTTTAGCTACCAATAGCATGACAGCACCACAAACAGGGGAGAAGCGAAGAAGCTGCAATATTCTAACTGCACCAGCACACTTGCTCATGGATGTGTAACCTTGGTTTGGCTTAGTAGTCTTGTTCACATGTAATGCTATGTGGAAGCAAATGCCACTGATTCCTTCACCGAGAGTTATTTTAATGTATTATGTTCTTAGTGGCTTACATGTCAACCCTCTAATAATTTTAGGGGGTGGGGGAATCAGTCTACAGTACTTTGCATCCTGTTAGCTCATTTAGATATTATGAAAGCAAGCATTTTTGTGTTCAACTGTTACTCTAAAGGCAAGTAAGTTAAACAACTTATCTATGTTATCAAGAAACAAAAAATAACATGTATTTTACTCATTTGGGAAAACATGAAGAAGTACTTTTCCATTAACTGTACCACTTCAGCCTGAAAGTGAGGAATCACATGTCTTCCCTTTAAAAACAAAATAAAACAACTTCCGGCGGCGACGCCATCGCGGAGCGGTCGTGGGTTGCCTCGGCTGCGAGGCGACCCAGTCTGTCCCGGGGGTTGGAGCCCCGCTACCGCAAAGCGGGGCTCCGGTGGGGTGCGGGAAGAGCGTCCCGCACCCCGGGCTCCCCGGCTGTGCCCATTATGGCTCTGAACCCTTCCCTCGCTCCCCCTGTAAAGGGGGAGTGGGGGTGAAGGGACAACGGAGCCGGGCTATAGGGGACATGCCCCAACCGGGACGCAAAGCGGCAGTCACCCCCACGACGAGCGTCAAAGTTCTACCTGATATGTTCGGAACTAAAGAAACCCGGTGGTCGTGAATATTTGATTGGACTACTTTCTGTGTTCTATTAACGATCCGGGGGACGTTTGGAAAGGAAGCCTGCCTCCCTCCCTTCGGGGGAAAGAAAATAACCAGTTTAAGAGGCTGCTGTTACAGAGATGGTTACAAAGTATCTGAACTTTAACAAGTGAGACTTCTTAGATCTCCCCTCGGGGAGCAAGTTTGTGGAAAATATCCCCTTTTAAAATTTTGGTCTTTGCGCCCTGGTTTCAGGGAAAATGGCTGCGAAAAGCTTGACTTGAAGTGGAAAACTACTGGTACAAAAGGGAGAACATAGAAATAGAAACTGAAATTCGATACCCATCCCCTTTCTCAACATGTTGGACTTTGTTTTTGAACTTGTTTTGAACTCTGGACTAACGGATGAACAAAGGCTTACTATCTTGAAGCTGGAACTGCTTAATCGGAAATTGAAGGTCTTGAGTGGGGACATGAAAAAAAATTTACTTCCCACAGAGGAGGCTTTCCAAGTTTTTGACACCATGGAAGAAAACCTTGGCAAAGAGCTGAAAGGGATGTTTGAAGGATGGAGAGAAATGACAGGGCGACTCCGGGAAAAATACACGTCCTACGGGGGTGGCAGCCCCGGGACGGTAAGAACTGTTATATCCAGCCCCCGAGGTGTGAGCTCGGGAGTAAGGGACAAAGAATCAAGATTTCTACGAATAGAAGAAGAATGCAACATTGAAGCGGAGAAGCCGAAAGATGAGATGTGTACCTGGATGCTCGATGCAAGGTTTGTTGGGAACTGTGTCTGGATCTGTGGATGGATAGGAAGAGAGGAAAATTGGAAGATTGGTTCCGGTGATAGATGGAAATGGACAATGGACAGAGGGGGAATAGGGGGAATTACTAAGTGTAAAATCTAAATGGTCTGTTATGGTAATCTGAAATCGGAGGGTGAAGACTGTAAGTTTTATTTTGTTCTTTTTTTAATAAGAAAAGGGATATTTGGAATTTCATGTTATTAGCAGCAGTATAAGGGATAGAAGAAGTTAGTATAGATCTGTTATAAGAATAATTTGTTAAGATTTAAGGATTTACTATTAATTACTACAGAATAAGATGATTGTTTATTATCAGTTATTATTAGCTAATATTAGCTATTAAAGATTAAGATTATTGTTTATTATCAGCTATTATAGATTAAGATGATTGTTTTTTTAAATGAATTTAATTTTTAGAGAGACGTTGTTATTAAAGTAGATTATGGACTTAAAACCGAAGATGAAAAGGCAGGGGAAGTCAACTGTCAAGATTCAGAAATAGAAATTTTTCTTTATGTATATGAATAAGGAGAAGAATCATGGCAATATTTGTATTTGTTTTATATTTGTAGGTGTGGGTGTGGGTATATGTTTCTGTATGAAAATGTCAATAAATTCTTATTAAAAAAACAAAACAAAATAAAAACAAAATCCACAACCTCCTATAATTAAAAAAAATCCTACTACTCACTTTTCTTTTGGATATGTTAACCTCTTATGTTCTTCTACTACCTGTCCTATATTTGCTATAACCCTGATTCTCCCATACTGAAGAAAACTTCTCTTGACCCATTGACTGTACAGTGCTTTTTTATTTTTTTTATTGTGTGTTTGGATTTGTTTCAATGTATCTTATTATATTATGTTAATTATGTTGTATGCCTATTTGCATATTATATGAAAAGTGGTTATATGAATCCTTTAATAAATACCGGTAAATAATAAAATAATTTTTGTCCTATTTCTCTTGAATGCTGGGTTACTACTCAGTATTTCCTCTTTTGCTAATTCTTTGTTAGATGCCCATCAACACAATTTCTGTTCCTCCCTTTGCACCGAATCTGCTTTTCTTAGTGACCTCTGCCTTGCTAAATCACAAGGTGAGTTTCCTGTTTTGCTTTGTTTTTACTTCACAAGTAGCACCAAAGGTAACTGAACCCCCTTGAGCCATGCAGTATCTACCTCTCAAGCTTTCTGTGAATATGATGGGTAGTTGGGTGTCAGCAGGAATTAACATCCAGGAATTCAGAAGGTATAGTCAATACACAAGGTGTTTGTGACGGCTCCAGATATTTTAGGTTGAAGCAAACAACAATCCAAAGGTGTGCAGCTGGAGTCCAACTCTGACATTTAAATTAAGTGATTCATCCTTGATGGTAAACTAGAGGTGTGGTAAATTACTAGGATTAATCAAGGTTTAACACAGAAGGCCTGCCATGCTTAATCTGAATCTGTATTCACTAGAGCACTAGAGCCACAGAACTCTTATTTCTTTGACTTTGAAAATTAAGGAGTTGCCTGACAGCATATGCTGTTTGACTGACAAAATTGGGAATTAAAATAGATAGCTTCGAACAAACATCAGATAAACTTATTCTCTCAGGGTGGTGGGGGGAAGTGTATTATATAAACAGGCATACACATACATGCAGAAACAAAACAAAACAAAATGACACAAAAAAAGAAACGTGTCAAAAGAACATGAGGCTACCGGGCAACTATTCTATAACCGTACAGTAATTAATTACCTGTACAAAGCTCTCTACTATTAAACTCAAAAGGGCTGACACCTCTGCCAACAGCTGTCTCCAGGCTTTCATTTCAGCAATCAAAGCTGAAACCAACAGATAAGTACCAAGACAGATTTAATTACTTTCCCCTCTTACTTTCATTAATTTTATTAGATGGAACATTCAACATCCCCTCAGAATGGGGTACGCTGCTATGCTGCATATGAAAACAAAAGAGAAATGTTGTGGTGTCAGAGACATCTAAAGTGAAATCTGTCTGGATGTCTGCACCAGATATAATTTCATGGGTGAATTGCGGTATTCTAATTCTGAATGCATTAGTTGTTTTTGCAATTTCCAGGGAAACGTAAGTTGCAACCCTTGCAACATACTTGCTAGGAAACAGTTTCATGATTGTGCTACAATGAGGCTGTCTGGCTATTTGAAACTTCTTTCTATCTCAGGAACAACCAATAGTCTGTAGGCAGGATACAACTCCCGAAGCAATTTTATCTGTCCCTGGAATCCCTACCAAATTTTAAACAGTGCAAGATTTTTTTAAAAAAAAAAAACCCTGACCATTTATAATTGTAAATAAATGTTATCAAGTTACAAGAAATAAGGATGATTGAAGTTATACACCTGTCCTTTGCATTTTATATTTAAGAGGGCATATTTGTATATAACATTGTGCATGAACACACATGGTCAATAACTGTGTAGCACCTAGAGATGAAACTATTAGGTGGTCACTTTGTGCTTCAAAGACCTCTTCTAGCCTTTGACCAGTGTTTAGTGGAGAACACCCACCCCAAAACAATAGAAAAGTCCACAATCTCAGCTCTGCCTTTGAGTTTTCATTTCTTTGCTTTGGCAAATTGATATTTGAACAATGGCAAGCTATAGATATTGCTGTGGAATAAAACCAGTTCTGCTCCTTAGCAATCCCTTGGACACACACACAAAAATGTTGTGCAGTCATAATTCATGCTCACCTCAAATGCAGCATTAAAAAAACAATCCAACTGCAGACAACATGATTATCTGTAAATCAAAGAAACACTTCCTCATCAATAATGTCCCCTGCATGCCATAGATAAGGTGCATTGTACTCTTATCAACACCTTAATTATACAAGCTCAGAAAACACACAAGTGTCTACTATTCACTAAGCTCTTGATACAATTTCTCATTTGTTGTCATTGCTGCCATATTACTTTGCCTATTAACTATCCCACACATGATTTTTTTGTTTTAGAAACAAATTTCTTTGTGCATCCTTATATCAGACAAACTTCAGTACCAACTGAACTGGGGGATGAGTCAGAAGAAAGATATACAGTACTTCAGTCTCAAGGCAACAATGAAAATAAGCTATCTTTTACAGACCCGTACTGCTGACAAATGGAAGAAGCTTGAAAGAAGGCTTTTTGTCTGTCACCTTACATTTTTTGAAAGCCTGGCAAATACCTTTGACAAACCAGAGCATTAAACTGACTATATTGATCACCCCTTTTGGGAGATTCAGTTTTTAACACTTCCCATTTGGAATCGCAAGTGCTCCTCTGAAATAAAAAGAACTCCTCAAACATGAAAGGAGTAATTGTATTAGTTGATGGTGTCCTAATACATGACACATGAATGGAAGCCCATGACAAAACACTGGTCATTGCCTTGAATTGGATCTTTTAATCCGGACTCAAACTAAACAAAGAGAAGTGTATGTTATCAAAGTGAAATGGAATTCATGGGGCAAAGTCAAGCTTTGAAAAGGTAACTGCCATTAGAGAGAATCCCAGTAACATTATATAACTAAGATGCTCTTGGAGAGTACTGAACTATTTATGTAAGTATTCGCAAGACATCTCATAACCACTAAACCTGTTACTAAGGTCCAGGGAGGAATCAGGAAGCTGCCTTTACAAAGATAAAGAACAGGATCTCCAATGTCCCGATTTTGCATATTTGTGATGTCAACAAACCTAAAATGGTTCATGAAGATGCAAGCAGCTAGTTGCACTAGTTGAAGTTCTACTAACAGCTACTACAAATGCTCCCACAACATGTTTCAGAATGGATGCCAGTCACATTCTGTCCAATAACTCTTAATGAAGCAATGAAACAAAAGCATACTTTTTTTAAAAAAAGTTATTTTCCAAACCTTTCGAAAACTTTTACAGATAGCTATGGGGTCAACCATTTTTAAGGCTCCTCATAGACCCATAAATGCTTGGTAAAGGGGGGAAATGAATCAAGTACATTACTATACCAATGTCTTCTAATAAGACTGAGGAGATTCAACATGATAGGAAAATTTGTTTCATGGGACGGAAACTGTTAATAGCAGTCACCTTGTCATGAAACTGCACAAATGCATACAAGTTAGAGGAGTTCCAAAATTATGTTATCAGATCCAGAATTTAAGAAGTAATTAGAAATACTCATTGAATGTAGCCCAGCAGATTTGCTAATGGGAAAAGAAATCAGAACACTCATTCCAGCTACAGAGAAGAATCTCATTCCAAAGTAGTCTGATCTGGAAAAAGTTCAGAATATAAAGCTAAGTGAAGTTATTAACATATCTATAACTGGCACAATTCAGTGTGTGAACTACTACATTTAGAGCCAGGAGACTGAGCTTATAGTCAATAATGGAGAAAAGACACGTCACACTCCAACATCCTTTTCATATTCTCCTGATGGGCCACCAACTACTTAACAGAAACAGATTTTTTTCCCCTATTCCTAAGAATGAACAAATGCACAAGTTCTTCTGGAAACTGAAGTTAATCTACTAAGACTGCCTGTGCCATCTTCTGCTAGCAATACTTAGTCTTGTAGAGTTATTTTGACTAGGACCAGCAAGCTAAAATTTGAAAATATTACACAGTGCACTTTGTTATTAAATCTAGTTTGTGCTTTTGTCTCATGTTCTGCAATTACACGGGAAAATATTGTTTCAATAACCATGCTTTTAAGAAATACTACCTCTATTAAAAGAAGCCTGCACTTACCAACATGCCCATTGCAAAGTAATATTTGCATTTGAATTGCATCTTTGTTATTCCTTAAATCCCATTAGATTTCTTTCAGAGTAGGCACTTACATAAAAGTAAATGTAGAGATGAAAGGCATCTATCTTTTTGAAATTTTAACAATTTAGAATATGGGTTTAATAAATAAAATAATGGCAGAATGAGTTGGAAATTGAGGTTTCACATATTTCTACTTAAAACAAATGCAGGGACTATGAAGCAAAATAATATGTCACAGGTTATTTTAATAAAATAGGATATGGCTTTCAAATTACTGAAAAATGTATTACGGTAAAGGTACAACACCGTAATACTCAATAATGTATCTAAACTCTGAGCATGAAGACATTTCTTCAAGCTCTTCAAAGTATTATAATTCTGGTCATATTATATTATGTGCACAGCTGCGAGCTGATGGCTGTGGCACTAGTGACTTCAAGAGAGTGCTGTGATAACCACCCTTTCCACTATGTAACAATGCATTGTATATGAATATATGCTTCATTTTATTAGCTAGTGAATGAGCCAGATTGGACAAACTGAATTTACTGCAGAAAGAGAAAATAAGTAGCATTACTCATTTCAGACAAAACTCTAATTCTGAACAATCTTATTTGGAAGTCCTATCCATTAATACCAATGAGTTCAAGGGGACTTACTCTCGTGTAAACATGGTAAGATTGCAGCCTGAGGCACAACTAATATTCTCTAGGTGGGGCTAATGTGAAGAAATTGGGTTAAAAACATAGGCCTGATCCCTTCATGTTCCCAGAAACCTAATGATGTATGAATATATTGACAAGACAAAATAAAATAAAATAATTCCTTCCATTAGCACCTTAGAGACCAACTAAGTTTGTTCTTGGTATGAGCTTTCGTGTGCATGCACACTTCTTCTGTGCATGCACACAAAAGCTCATACCAAGAACAAACTTAGTTGGTCTCTAAGGTGCTACTGGAAGGAATTTTTTATTTTGTTTTGTTTTGACTATGGCAGACCAACACAGCTACCTACCTGTAACTGAATATATTGAAAAAGATAAAGGTAAATGACCCCTGACAGATAAGTCCAGTCGCAGACGACTCTGGGGTTGCAGCACTCATCTCGCTTTACAGGCCGAGGGAGCCAGCGTTTGTACGCAGACAGTTTTTCCAGGTCATGACTAAGCCACTTCTGGCGAAACCAGAGCAGCGCACAGAAACACCGTATACCTTCCCGTCGGAGTGGTACCTATTTATCTACTTGCACTTTGACGTGCTTTTGAACTGCTAGGTTGGCAGGAGCAGGGACCAAGCAACGGGAGCTCACCCCGTCGCGGGGATTCGAACCACCGACCTTCTGATCAGCAAACCCTAGGCTCAGTGGTTTAGACCACATCGCCACCCGCGTCCCTTATGAATATATTAATCATATATTATTACAGGCTGGATCTAGACACATCAAAGAAGTGTTTCAGTTTAAAGTGTTGTAAATTTAAACAGTAAACAGGTAGAGAAAAATGGGACTCCACGTCACCATCTGGTGGCACAATGTTATAGCACATATACAACACATATGAATCACCTTTTTTTTTACCAGTTTAGCTGATACACTACCACACTTTGATCTTAAAAATACTGACTTGGAAATAAATCCCATTGATTTTTCTGTAGAGTTTGCTTTTGCAATATATGTTTATGGTTGCAGCTTTAAACTATTCATCAGCAAAGCTGACTGCTTGGGCTTGGAAAACATTTTAAAACTGTTTATGCCAGCAGGCTCAAAGTTCCAACGAAAAAGGAAGTAATATGTAAAAATCAGCTAACTAGAAAAGAAGCAGATTGGAGTTTTTAAAAACAAAAACAAAACAAAACAGAAACCTGAAACGAATGTTAGTCAGGTTCACACTTCATATTAAACCATAGTTAATGTTCAACTATGGTTTCAGGAGAAAGTCCCCAATTCACTCCTTTCCAGCCTCACTATACTGGAAGCAACAAACTACAAGTCTTGGCTTGCCATGTCATCTGAACTCAGAATTGTGGTCTCTTTCTCTCTGGTTGTAGCCTTTCGGGACAATGAGACCAGGAGCCAGGGAGGAGTGAAGCGGAGCCGCAAGGCATGGATTTTAATGGTATTAAACAATTAACATGAATTAATGCTAATTGAGAACACAGTGAATTGTTATTTAAGAGCACTTTCCAGAGGGGTAGCCATGTTAATCTGTTGCAGCAAAAACAACAAAAGAGTCCTGTGTCACCTTTTAATACATTTAGACCAATGTATTTATTAAGCCATAATATTTATTATTAAGCCATAGAGGAAAGAATACTATTTGGGTTGTGAACACACAATACACTTTCCAAAATGGGAACACCTAGTAGCTTCCAGCTGCATAGCTGCCCTCCTGACACTGGGGTCACTGCAGCTTATCTGGACAGCGTGGGGGGGGAGCCAGGGAGGAGAGAAGTTGAGACTGCATTGAACCACTGGCAGAACCACTTTGGTGCTTACATACAGACCCCAATCTCACTGTTGGCCCCCTGCCTCACCCCTGGTCCATCCAGTAAAAGTGGCAGCAACACCAGTGTTGGGGCGGATGTTCCGCAACATTGCTGCTAACCTATATTAGTAATTTATAGTGTAAGTTCAGACATGTGAGATGATAAGTTCTGCAAGGTACTGGTAATAACTTTCATGGACCTATTTGCAAGGTTTCCGTGAACCATAACAAAGTGGCATTTACAGCCACCAGGTCAATCATATTTCTCGAATTATAGCTGATTTCCTGACCTTACTTTGTAAGCAGTTTGAGTATCTAGATTAATCAATAGTTATTATTGTTTCTACTGAATAAATTAAAGCGTTTCTTTTTCTTCCTGAAATAATTTCCTATACCAGTACATTGAATTATGAGCACAGGACCACCATAGCTTTTTCATATGGTTTGCAGGAAAACGTTTCCAAACCAATTGCAAGCTTTTTTTTAATGTTAAGATCAAAATATTTTATTGGTTCTCTTTTGTTGTACCTATTACATAAAAGAACTGTATCTCAGTAAAAAGATGATGAAAGGGTGAGTGTTGTTGATAGAATAGAATCCCCCCTGCAAAAAACCCCTCAGATTCAAGATTAGCAGTTCTCAAGTCCTTTAATTAACCGTTTTCCTATATTACAGTAGGCCTTAAAAAGCAAGACAATAGATTCAAGAAGTTCTTACACTTCAGCTTGTTGTTGTTATTGTTGTTGTTGTTGTTGTTGTTGTTGCTGCTGTTGCTGTTTTTCCTCCACTAGCAAGAAATAATGCAATAATCTTGTGGCTGCTTTCTCCCATCTACCCACTTGCTGCAGGTTCCCTACCTTCCCAGGTTAGGTGAATGGCAACTGATGACCAATGGCATGACTTTGTCAGTGGTGGCACCCAGGCTTTGAAACTGCTTCCCCAGAGCAAAGTATTGACTTTACTGTCAATGCAACATTAAATCAATGTGTCTGTCACTTTTGGGGATGGAAAATCAAAATGCCCTTTGATTACCATTTCTTTGCTGCTACATAATTTTATTTGAGATTTTAGTCTGGTTTATTGCATTTTCTTATTTCATCCAGCCATCTTGGACACCCAATGTAAAAAGGCAGAAAAGAAAAAATTAAACAAAATTGTAAAAATTGTATCAGAGTAAAACAGTTTTAATACCACCACCCCGTGGTCTCCACTTCAGAAATCAGAAAAGACCTTGCAAATCCATATGACATTGCTTTTCAATAATTTAATTCCCCCTTCCTAAAAAGCCATTTATAAGTCATGAAAATCCCATTTCCTATCACTTTCTGTTTTTAAAGAATGTGTTTCTAGGCCCTATGAATGCAAACCTAAGGCTGGAATTGTATGATCACAATCTTAGACCTGCTGGAGACGCTTGGTAGGATCTCAAGATGATGACGTTTTATCACAGAGTGCACAATATACCTCCTGAATATTGAGTGTTCCAGCTTATGCTGTGTATGAAATCATTCATGTAGGCTGACAAAAAAATACTATAAAACCTCTGGTGACCCCCCCTTTCATATAATGTCCTCTTACATATAGCATCTCCTATACATTTGCAGCTATTCTTTGGTGAAGAACAAATTGAATATTTTCTTCAAGAGTTTACACTAATTGCAAATATGCTGTCAAAACGTTAACTGCCACAAGATTCTATGCATTTGATAGTTTGACATTTGAAAAAGCTAGATTGTGCATAAAATTTAAGGTTATATGCAGAAATGGGCAAAACTTAATTTTAATGAACTATTTGTCATGCACAGTTTTTATGAAATACCATTTGAAATCCTGCCTCCATATTTCAACTTTAGTCCTAAAGTAGGATTTTGTTTTCAGAAAAATGCATCTTTCATCTTAAAAGGAAAGCCTAGCACACAATTTTGCATTGTTCTTGGTGCCCTCCAGCACATAAGCTCAAAATATCCATTGCACTTTGACAATAAAAATGTATTTTGACCTAGCACGCTACAGATAAACACTCAATAAAATTAAAATACAAACACAACTGCTGTGACATTTTAAACTTATTCTTGATCTGTTCTAGTACATTAAACACTTTGTGCTACATAACACCAAGAGAGCAGCTGGTACGAGCTCCCTTTCATGTTTGCAAATTAATTTAACCTAATGGATGTGTTTTCGATTAAGCAAGCATTGATATTCAGTTTTTTATAGGCATGATCGTAGAGTTCTCTTGCAAGATTTCCTCAGTGTAAGCGGCTTGCTGGGAAGCAAAGGAGCAATCCTAAGCCTATTCAATGAGGTTCTCCGTTAAAGTAAACAGTGATTAGGATCCGGCTGCTTGCAAGGTTGTGAGGATCTCACACTTCCTTGGAACTAAATTCTATTGAATCAGTCAGGCTTTCTTACAGTTAAGATTTGTTAAGGACTGATAATAAGTCCAATAAAAAAATTAACGTATCTTTTTATTTCGTTTTAAAGTGGTACAATTTTATTGATATTTATATTGGACAGAAGCTCCACCCTGCTTCTAGTAAGGTCAGTTTTTCACGAGTAGTAGACATTTCATGAACAGATTCCCTTATTATATTTTGAATGATAAGCTGATTTTCAGCTCATATTTAAAAAATAATAATTTAATATATCCCACATGCCTATGTTTTAAAAATGACGCATTTATCAACCTTCCGATCGCTCTTATCACATGCCATTTATTACATGTGCAATCAATGTCCGGTCCATAATGCAGCCAAAGGCTTCCCAAGATGCTTTTGTCCTTTCATTCTCTTTCCTAATCTATTTGTTCAAAATCAAGGGGGATGCATCACACGTTCATTCTAGAATGCTGTCTTCTAAAATGGGTTTTGAAAATATATAAAAAGAAAGCACTTGGTGTAAACCTAATTTAGAGCTACTCGTCACGAATTTAGAGCTACTCATCATGCTAGAGAATAGGATTGCTTTGTACGTGCTTACCGATGCTATAGATTAGCTTTATTAAATTAATACAAGTGAAAAGTAACTGTAGGCGCATCCAACCTTATGCTTCTTTTCCCACAAAATGTTATTTCAGACACACCAGTACTCATGAGAACTACTTGCAAAGTTATTTAACAAAATGTAACTTTATTATATTATCATACATAATAAAAAATCACTTTAAATGTTTAGAAAGGGTTCAGAATTTCGTGGGCCAAAAGCAAGATTTTATGACATATTTAAATGAGAATGAAAGCTTTTTGTCACAAATCTTATTTTCCAAGTTTACTTCCAAAGGTGGGATGTTCTTATTTTCTGCGTTGCGTTTGCTATAGTAGAATCTGAGTGGTTCTTTTATGGAAGCAGTCATTCATATCACGCAACACAAAACAAATTAAAATCAAAACACACAAATAGTGACCTGTTTTATGTATTATCTTTTTTTTCTGGTAGATAGGGCTTCCCAACAAATACTCAGATAATTTTCAATCATTCTTGGAGGGTGGAAAAATACAGGCTTTCTTCAGCAGCTTCTTTTAAAAAAAATGAAGCATGTTGATTCTTTTCCAAATTCCATTTACAGCCCTGTAGTGCTTCTAAAGCACATCTGGGTACCATCTCTCTCTCTCTCACACACACACAAAACACACACACACACACACACACACACAGGATCATATGCACACATCTAGTTGTTGTCAGCTCCCTGCACTGCAGTACAATGCAGCCCAATACAGGTAGGGCACTAGGAGCTAGATGGAGACTCCTCTCCGCATTCTGCCCCTTCTAGGACCATCACTCATAGCTTATTTGGAGGGGGGAGCGAGGGCTTGCAGGCTGAGAAGGGGAATGCACCCCACAGTTCCACACAACTCTATAGAACATTGGATTCCACAGGAATATGAAGCCACAGGAAGCCATCATTACCAGCATCATACCCCCTTATGCGGGAAAGAGTCCTGGATGCTATAGCTCACCAAAGGCCAAAGTATCTCAACGTGGCTTGGCAGAAACAAGGCGGCGAGCTCTTTATTCTGCATGCCTTTTCCCTACCCAGTCCACCCCACACCCCCGTTTTCTGCTCACATGTCCAAGAGGCAACCTCGAGTAAGCCCACCCACCCCGACCACCGTCAGCATCCAGCGATTAGTTTCGCGTTCCCCAGGCGCGCGTGGGGGGGATTCCCAGCAGTGACTCCGGGGAGACGCACGCGCCGAGCTGGAGCACACACGCGCCTCCATCCCCCTCGAAGTCTCCGGGTATGCTGAGTCAGCTTCGCCAGCCCCCACCCGTCCCCAACAGCCCTCCTGACGACGGTCCCTCTTTGCCCCGGGGGCTGCAGACCCGCACGCCGAGCAAACGCAGCGGAGAGGAAAGGGGGGATCGGGGCTGGTAAGCAAAGAGATGGGAAAGAAAGAGCAAGGTTCTGGGACGGGATTCCCTAGCTGCTCATTCTATTTCGCCCAAGTATGCGGCGATCTAAACAACCATGCCCTTTCCTTAAAGTCTTTTCGGATCCTGGCGCCAAACCAACCCCAAGAACCTTGCAAGCTTCGGAAGGAGGGGGAAAGAATCTTGCAGATTCATCCTACGGGAAGCAAGTGCCCAAGTTGTTGTTTTCCCCCTAATGCACTTTGCAACGCCTCGTGGCTTTTCCCGACGCATCGCGCGCTGCAAAAGTCTGGCTGGGTTTTTTTTGCAGCCGGCATGCATGCATGCATGCTGCACCTTTTGCATTTCCCCGCGTTCGAGGCTTCCCCGCCACTACCTCCCGCCAGCTTCCCGCATCTGCCTTCTGCAAACACTTTCTCGCACCTCTCGGAGCATCCTTTGCGCGCCTCCCCTCCCCTCCCCACGAAGTTCTCGTTGGGTTTTTATTTGAGGGCGGAAGGCGTCAGAAAAGAAGAAGGGGAAAGGGAGCCTGACTAGGCAGACTGGAGAGAGAGAGAACGACTGCAAGATGGCAGGGAGGGTCCTGCATGATGATGATGATGGCAGGGTCGCGCCAAGCCCCCATGACGTGGTCCCCCAAAGGGTTGCGGTTGCGATCCTATTGCACACACTTCCTTCCGAGTAAGCACGCCTAAGCTGAGGCTGCGAAGCCGACGCCCGCTCCTCCGAGGCAAAAAGGTCCCGCGGAACTCGGCAGAACTTCTGCTTCCCAGAGGGGTCGCCGCTTCCTGCCATCTTGTCCCGCCGCAAAAGCGGCACCGTTCCCGCCACAAGCGGAAAGTTCGACGCCTCAGAGGCGGCTCCAGCCCCAAACCAACCTGACCGTGAGGGCGGCGGGGACGAGGTGAAAAAAAGTTCCTCGGGACAGCGAGCAGTTCCCGGAGAAAGGAAGCCTCGCTCACTTACCCGCTGGAATTGCAGCCCGCAGCCGCCTCCCTGGGTCTCACGCCGCCGCCGCTCGCTTCCTCTCCTGCAGCTCGGAGCGCGGCGTGGTAAGCGCTGCTGCGGCTCAACGGAGGTGGCGGCGTATGGTGGTGTCCCGTCCCCCCCCCCTCAATTCCGACGCACCCCGTCCGCCCTCGGCTCCTCTCTCCTGAGGCAGGAGCGCGAGGCGTGACAAGAGCCCGAGGAGGAGGGAGGCGGGAAAGTGGCTGTGCGCGCGGGCTCCCCGGCGCAGCGCGCGCTACCTCTTGCTGCAGTGCCGAAGAGCGCCTGGCGAGAGAGGGGAGAGTCACGGCGAGGGCGGGAGGCAGGCGACGCACCGTCAAGAATCGGAGGCGTGGGCGGGGTGCGACGGCTGGGCAAGCCCATTCTCCCTCGCCTGGAGAAAGCAGCGGGAAAGAAGAGGGAGGGCGAGGAGGTGGCGGCGGCGGCGGCGCTGGCGGAGAAGCCGTGCCAAACCAGCCTAGCGCGTGGGCAAGAAGAAGACCATTTCCCGAGAAAGGCGAGGGAATGCAGCCAGACAAATGCAGTGTCCATTCTTGCCGCCCGCAAGCTGCGATATATAACTCGGACTGGCATAGTCAAAAGCTTTTGAATGAATGGGGCTCTATTGACAGATTTGAGTACTCCTTGAGGTCGAGCCAAGCGTATGGCATCCACAGGGTGTGACTGTGTGACTTTAATGACAACACACGTGCTGCTTTGATGGTCAAGGCATGGAGTTGGGGAGCTAGCTGCCGGGGAGGAGCGCTAAACGGGGCTCTGCCTCTGCACCCCCCCCCCCGTATTTCTTCCGAGCCTCGATCTGAAGTACCGTGACACAGTTAAGGATTCAACAGGTGAAGCTTGATGTATGATTTTCAGACGGAATAGCTGTCCTAGTCTGCTGCAGATAGAGCAGCAGAGTCTTGTGGCACCTTGAAGACGAAATCTTATGCCACCGTACATTTTAGTGGATGATCAGGTGTTTATGCAAAAAAACAAAAACAAAAATAACCTAGACTTGCAACTGTTTTTAAAGGTGTTACAAGACACTTTTAATTTGCCTGTTGAAATTCATGCAGTTTCTAAAGATACATAATAACTCAGAGAGCATGAATACTGTGTACAAACTTGTCCCAACCTGGATTGTATCTTAAATGGGACATGGTTGGTGGACGCATGTAGCACGAGCACAAACTATAATTTTGCATATCACATCAGTGTTAAAAAATGCTATTTTGTGCTCGTTGTGTGACAGACATTTTTATTATTATTCATGCATCAAATCCAATGCATTGTACAATTGATGCATGTTGTAACTGAGGCTGGGACAAAGTGGCTGAAAATTGGCCCTTTTAAGGCTTCAGTTCTTCAAGTCCCATTGAAATCAGCATAGCTGTGAATAAACATGCTTAGGATCAGGTTGTAAAACAGGCTTCAGGTTGCCCAGCAAATGCATTTGTGCAAGGCCCTGCAAGACAACATGGCAGGTGGCGCTTATGAAACTGGAATACAAGAAAGACCTAACAGCCTTGTTATGTTTATGCAGAATTCCTATTGCATTCAGCTGCGCTAACTTACAAGTGTGTGCATCTATAGGCTAACATCCAAAATTTGCCAAGAGCAGACAAAAATTAATGTCATTCATCAGTAGAACAAGATTAGCAAATCAAGTCCAAGTGGCTCTAGCCAGCTACAAAGTCAGCCAAATGTTGCATCTCACACCAATAACTGTAAATCTAATAAGATGCAAGATGCTTTTAAAGCAGATCAGAGAATACATCTGAACAGTCTTTTCTCTTTTTTTCACAGGAAAAGACAGGTGTCCAGGGGTCATAGGAAGTTGCCTTCTACTGAGTCAGACCAATGGTCTGTCTACACTCACTTGTGGAGGATCTCCATGGTTTCAGGCAAGGAGTCTTTCCAAGCCCTTCTTCGGAATGCCCAGGAATTGAACCTGGAGCTTTCTGCATGCAAAGTAAGTGCTCTGTCATGGAGCTGTGGGGCATCCTAGTGCCAGTAGACATCTCCACCAAGCACATGACAGAGCCTAGCTCAAATAAGGGGCCCAACCAGCTCCAGCACATAGCCATGTTTTTACAAGGCCAGCTAGGCCGTCCAAGCCTCTGGTGGCTCTCTGGCTATGCATGCAGATGTCAAAAGCAGTGTTGGAGCCTATTATGTTTTAGTATTTAGTTGAATCATACAGGCACAGCAGATTCTGACTACATTGCCATTTTATGTAATTTACTTTCTCTAGTGAAGAAACTGTCACGGCACTATTTACATCAAGGGTCAAACTAGAATTGACATCAGAAACATGATCAGCCCTTCCTTATTTTTTCATCTTCACTAAATAGCAGTTGTGGGCATTGGAGGGGTGCTTTAATTATTTGCCCCCACAGTGTCTATCCCCTGCAACTCCTACTTGTCTAAATGGGTGAATCCATCGATTTCAGTTTATTTCCATTTCTCGTTTTTCCAGTTTCCCGTTCTCCATATTTCCACATCAGTTTGCAATTTTAAAAAAGAACATCTCATGAAAACCCATCACCATTTCAGTGTGAATTTTGCCTAAAGTACTAATTTTTATGAACAATTTTGCCCAATATACAAATTTTCGCAATGCATTTTTACCTACTATAATGCATTTTTGTATGTTAGTTCCAGTAATATATGCATTTTATGCATACATTAGCTTAGGTTAGCATGTGCCCTTTCTGTACACATTACTAGGCTGGAGAACTGCATTGCAAAACTTGGAGAAGTGTGAATTTTGGAAGATGGATGAGTTTCAGCCCACATGCTGTTCAGAAAGTGCCAGTTAGGTAGGTTCATCTTTAAATGCAAATGAATCAAATTTCTCCCTATAATGCAATCTCAGTCCAGACCCCCTGCCTCCAACACACATACACATGGCTGCTATTTAGTAAATTAAAATAAAGCCAAAGGCAATCATGTTATTAATGTCACATCTGGCCCTGCCCTTGGAAGGCAGTAAGAAAGATGGTGCAGACAGGGTATTTGAATTTGAAATAGATTCTCCCTTCCCCTTCTGCCAAATGAAAAACAACAACAATTTGTACCTTTAAGAACAGTCAGTGTAGCCCTTCTCAGAACCGTTTGTTTCTTCAGCTGTGACATCCTAGCTGGACTATGACATGCTGCAGTCCAAATAAAAATTGTGACAAGATAGGCCTGTCACTTTCCTGACAGCCAGGCCAAAGAGTCACACAGAGCACAAACTTGCCTCACATCTTTAAAAGGTTTCCACTTGCCAATGGCATTCTCTCACAAATGTAAAGTAACTTGGTGGTGAAAGGCTAAATTAAATGGGAATATTTATCAATCTACGATTAATGCAAATCAATTAACTTTTGTGGGAATGTTAAGGAAGGTAGGAGAGGGTATATTGTTTTGATATTATCCCTCCTCACTTACGCTAGTGAGTAAACAGGACAGCATATTCCTGTTGCAACTTATTGGAAGCAAGTCAATGATTCATTACAATCATTTAATTAAGCAACCCAGTCCATTATTATTATTATTATTATTATTATTATTATTAAAAATGTATAGGGTTTTTACAATTTAAAGCACAAAACATTATATGGTTAAATTTTTTCATACTCCCCCCTCTCCCACCAAGGGGAGCAAATATCCAAGCCCCCCTCTCACAGGAGCACATATAATACCATTTCAAATTTAACCAATTAACTTGTTTAAATCATTGCTTAGGCCTGGCCCTTTTCCTGGGCCAGACATTCTTACTCTTAATTTCATCATCGATTGATTTCCTCTGATCCCCCCCTGTTGAATTCAAAATCGAACCTAATTCCCAGTTTTCCAATTCATCATCCATTCTATTTTACACACTATAACTTTCCTCCTTATCACTTTTAAACATATTTAAACATCCAACTTAATTACTTAAAATTTTAAGCAACCCAGTCCATTCTTTAGCATCCATCAGAGTTGCAAAAGTATCAATCTTGGATCCAAGTGACCCTAGGAAATAGCAAATTATCTGCTCTTCAACCACAGGATACTGTGTCAATTCAAGTTTTTGAATGATTGCTGTAAACTCATTCGCATGTTTGAGAAAGTCTGTCTTTGAACGGTAATTTTAATTTGAGGTTGCTTCGCATCAACTTTCTGTGAGACCTTTTGCTGGTACTTCCATATGCAATTTCCAGATCTTTAAGAATCTTGGCAGCATCATCTAATGTATTAACCTGTGCCATTTGCACACCTGTAATTGCTCCCGTTGCTTGGTCCCTGCTCCTGCCAACCTAGCAGTTCAAAAGCACGTCAAAGTGCACGTAGATAAATAGGTAAGGGGAGGTAAATGACGTTTCTGTGCGCTGCTCTGGTTTTGCCAGAAGCGGCTTAGTCATGCTGGCCACATGGCCTGGAAGCTGTCTGCGGACAAACGTCAGTTCCCTTGGCCAGTAAAGCGAGATGAGTGACGCAACCATAGAGTCATTTGCGACTGGACTTAACTGTCAGGGGTCCTTTACCTTTTTTTCCTCAGGAAATCATGGGGTGACTTTCTGCTTTCCCTCTGTCATCTGTTACCTATATGTGATGCTTTCCTACTGGAGATGTGGGTTAAACAACTGATGAAGGAAAAAGTACCAGTGGTAGCATTGGGGCATTTCTGTAAGACATGGAATTTATTTCAGCCAAGCTAGTTTCATTACTACAGGGAATATAGTAAGCACCAGGCACAAGATTCTGTATCTGCTCCTTCCCCCAAAATAAGTATGCCTGTGCGATGTGACTGTTCAATGTAGGAGAGAAGGTAATCTGATTAAATATTCAAAAATACATGGGGGATAGAGAGACTGCATAGTTTAGCTGTCTGAAGATTTGCCATATACATGCTAAGTTGATTAGGTTAGTTGTTCAAAGACACCCAATGAGTCAGCCATATTAATGCCGACTATTCAAATAGACAGCAGTAATCTTAGACATGTAGAAGTTCAACATTATCCGTCTTCTATATAAGGCAAATCACGGAACCACAAAACCATGTTCTTTAGAGATATATCATGGAACCCCAATGTATCTGATCTGTTATTCCCTCAGTAATCTGAATGTATTTTTACAAATATAAAATAAAATACCTTTTAATGCTCATGTTTAAAAAGGCTTTTTCTCATCTTCTCTTTCTCCTTTGCTTTTACTTTGAAGCGTTGTACTACTCTCATTTTATATTCTATAAGTTTAGAAACATTCCTAGTCAAGCTAATAATAATAGAATAATAGAATTGTAGAGTGGAAGGGAACATAATAAATAATAATAAAATAATAATAATAATTCTTGCAAATTGGGACTAAAAATGCCCAGCAGGACCTTTCCAATATAATTTGTCATGCCATTGAATTGAATACATGATTTGAGGTTTCATAATATATTAAAATGTATCAGATTGTTTTCTTGTTCAGCCAAATATCCTTCAGATGTGAATGTCTTGAACAGTCCTCTCTACTGCACTTTACTTGCTTCTTCCAATTAACATTCTTTCTTGATCTCATTGTTTTAATATAAACCATTTTGTATTTCCTGAAATGAAACAACGTACATTTTAGAAATTACTATGATGAAGAAAGTAAGTAGGGCTGTAAAGTTCCAGGCAACTCACTGCTGAAAAAAGGGAATCTAAATACTGCTGGAAAGACTAAAACACCTGTAGAAATTATGGCTAGGAAGCAGAATCATAAAATATTTCTTTCTTATAAACAACAAAAGCCTTCTAAATAGTACTTTTTATTCAATATAAAAATTATGTCTATTGCATAATAATAATAATAAGCAGTCATCAGATTCTTAAGGGTGAGTGTGTTGAAAACTCTGTTTAACATTTCAGACCAATTTACAGCCTACAAACAAAATGATAGTAGAAACTCTATGGTTCGCTAGGTTTTTTGTAGTTCCCTGTACAAATTTTGCTTGAAACTCTTTATTTTTCATTTTAAAGGAGTGTTGTTTCCTTTCCCTTCTAAGCTGCTCATTTTCAAACAATATTTGTATGTTTAGAGAAGATAATTTAAATGCTGCCACTGGTAGATGGATATGAACTTTATATAGCTGTCTGTGTCTATGCATATACCTCAGCACTCCCAACCAGCATTTTAGGCTGGTTAGCAGGGCCGTCTCATCCATAGGGGCTAGTGGCACGGCGCACCAGGGCACCACCCCCCTCCCCAACCCGCACCCGCCCCCACGGGCGAGCTGTCGGCCGGGCGCTTGCACGCCGGCGGCTCAGCCGCTGCCGCCCATGCTGGTCCCGGGCGGGCTGCAAGCCGACCGCCCTCGCCTCCTGTCCCGGGAGCACTGGAAGGGTGCGCAGAGCCCCGCGCCGCTCCAGTGCCCCCCCTCCCGAGGGACAGCAAGCGCGGGAGGGAGGCGGCGGAGAGGAGGCACGCCGGGGGCGCCGGAGGGATCGCCACGCCACGGCGGCCGATCTCCCTAAGACGGCCCTGCTGGTTAGTTTAACAACTGTTCTGGGAAAACTGGTGTAAAGCATTCTAACAGAATTATCAAGCATCTAAAATGAGTATTGCTGAAGCAGAACAAGAATGGCTTTGGTGAGTTTAAAGTTATTTGAGAGTGCATTTCATGTGGCTCTCAACAGCAGAACAGTTCTGCTGGGGAGAAAGAACAATTTCACGACACTGATTGAGAGCAATGTAAGAATTACCTTGCTGGGTCCATTTTGCCCAGGAATTCTGTTTCAAATACAAAAAGGAAATCTGTATCCTGCACTCAAGGATAGGTATTGTAACCATAACTCCACACTTTGTCACAAAGAAAAAGACAAAACTCATTTTCTAGTTCTCTACTATAGCCTGATTAAACTGTGTTGTCTACAATATATTAGGCTTGTGGAATATTAATTACTTAGCACACATGTTCACAGATGGTTTATACCACACACACACAAACACACACACACACACACACACACACACACTACACAGAAAAAGAGAGCAACATCTCTAGTTGTACACATCAGGATACTTTAAGGGAGCAAAGGGCAATGTAAGGTTAATTACACTTCTTGACATTTGGAAAAAATATGGCTTCTTGGTGTAGTTCAAGCATGAAGGAGCAGCTGGCAGCACCAGCAAAGGACTGCAGAGCAATGAACAATCAATACACCATCACAAAGGGAAAACTATTATTTAAGCTTAATTAGGAAGGCACTGTAAAACTGGGAATGACACCATTGTTACATACACCAGTTTAATTTTTTTTAAAGAGAGAAAACAAGTATTTTCTGTGTGTGATTTTTTTTTCTTTTTGAAAGGTCATTTACAATGTTGGGGGGGATGCAGAAAATAACTAATGTCTTTTGAAACAAAATTTGAAAGGAAATGTGAATTTACAGTTAAAATAATTAAATAGCTACAGTATATTTTCCTCACATGCTGAACTCTTATCCTTTGAGTGCTCATTTTCATTTGAATGTCAATAGGATCCTCCATGTGATTGGGAACCCTGCATTATCATGGCTCCCAGTAATGCAGAGACCTCTCTGTGTGATCATCCAAACACACTTAGGTCCAGTTTGCAAGACACGGTAAGCCAAGCTATGGCTTTTCAGAACTGCACAAATGTGCAGTCTCTGAACTAACAGCTTGCAACTGCTTTGCTCTTTCCTGGTCTTTTTTTACTCCCCTGCTGTGCTGAGCTAAGGAAAGGTTTGTGTATCATCTTAGTGTATCATCTGAACCTGGACTCATGATTAAACTTCCTCCTCACTAACCATGAATTGTAGCCAAGAACAAATCTTGGGGACTAAATTTGGGGATACTGAAATCTACCTTATATCATGTCAGACTACCTGTCTGTCTAGCTATTTTCTGCATGGAGTTGTGTTAGTTCTACAAGATGTATGTAGCCCTACTTGGAAATTCTGGGCAGGTGAGGAGGCAGAGGCTTTAGTTAGCCGTAAGCCAACATACTCCAGCCTCTCTTATCTTGGCCAGGAGAAGACTGAAAACAAGGGGAAATTGCCCCCAAGGAAGGAAATAAAATATGGAGCTGATTTCTGCAGAAGGAAGTATGGTTTATTGCCTCTGTCTTGACAACGGTTTCCTCCTAGACTGTGCTCAGGCACAAATTCAATCCTATGGGAGGAATTAAAAACTATACCAAATGGCCTACTATTCCTCAAGTTGTCTTCAATGGTGAATTTGTGGACCCTGCAACATATTTCTCCAGATGCATCCAAATGGAAACTTAATGGAATTAAGAATTTGCTCTGCACTTCTGGATTCCAAGGAAGACCATGACAACAACAACAACAACAACAACAACAACAACAACAACAACAACCATAGCTGTTTTGACTTAGACAGAAGGCAGTTTTTCATAACTTGGTACCAGATAAGTCTTATGTAATTTAACTCAAACAGTTAACGTTTCAACTAACAATGAGGTCTATCACTAAAACCTCTTGTTGCCCATTGTACAGCATGCAAAGCTGATGAGCTGATGTGTGGGTAGTTGCATGAAAATATTTACAGCCACAGCACTATAAATACCGTGTTTTGCAACTAAAGTAAAATAAGTAGGTGGGTTCTATTTTGCAGCTCTTTCGTGCGCATTTTATTTTTGTTTTTGTTTTTTATTAAATTTGTATACTGTCCTTCACCCATAGATCTCAGGGCAGTTCACAACATAAAATACAATATAAAAACATGAAATACATGATAAAAATGAGAACACAAACCAATAAACCCCACTCCCCTTCCACAAATATCTTGCAGATTGTTTTCTATATATAATGCATTTAGAACTTGTTGCATTAATGTAATTGTATTGTAAATTACAATTACAGCAGTATGTGGACCGAGCAGTATGTGGACCGAGAACTCCCAGAAGTGCAAGCTGGATTTCGAAGGGGCAGAGGAACCAGAGACCAAATTGCAAACATGCGCTGGATTATGGAGAAAGCTAGAGAGTTCCAGAAAAACATCTACTTCTGCTTCATTGACTACGCAAAAGCATTTGACTGTGTCGACCACAGCAAACTATGGCAAGTTCTTAAAGAAATGGGAGTGCCGGATCACCTCATTTGTCTCCTGAGAAATCTCTATGTGGGACAAGAAGCTACAGTTAGAACTGGATATGGAACAACTGATTGGTTCAAAATTGGGAAAGGAGTACGACAAGGCTGTATATTGTCTCCCTGCTTATTTAACTTATATGCAGAATTCATCATGCGAAAGGCTGGACTGGATGAATCCCAAACCGGAATTAAGATTGCCGGAAAAAATATCAACAACCTCAGATATGCTGATGATACTACCCTGATGGCAGAAAGTGAGGAGGAATTAAAGAACCTTTTAATGAGGGTGAAAGAGGAGAGCGCTAAATATGGTCTGAAGCTCAACATCAAAAAAACTAAGATCATGGCCACTGGTCCCATCACCTCCTGGCAAATAGAAGGGGAAGAAATGGAGGCAGTGAGAGATTTCACTTTCTTGGGTTCCATGATCACTGCAGATGGTGACTGCAGTCACGAAATTAGAAGACGCCTGCTTCTTGGGAGAAAAGCAATGACAAACCTAGACAACATCTTAAAAAGCAAAGACATCACCTTGCCGACAAAGGTCCGTATAGTTAAAGCTATGGTTTTCCCAGTAGTAATGTATGGAAGTGAGAGCTGGACCATCAAGAAGGCTGATCGCCGAAGAATTGATGCTTTTGAATTATGGTGCTGGAGGAGACTCTTGAGAGTCCCATGGACTGCAAGAAGATCAAACCTATCCATTCTCAAAGAAATCAGCCCTGAGTGCTCACTAGAAGGACAGATCCTGAAGTTGAGGCTCCAGTACTTTGGCCACCTCATGAGAAGAGAAGACTCCCTAGAAAAGACCCTGATGTTGGGAAAGATGGAGGGCACAAGGAGAAGGGGACGACAGAGGATGAGATGGTTGGACAGTGTTCTCGAAGCTACTAACATGAGTTTGGCCAAACTGCGGGAGGCAGTGAAGGATAGGCGTGCCTGGCGTGCTCTGGTCCATGGGGTCACGAAGAGTCGGACACGACTGAACGACTGAACAACAACAACAACATTGTAAATTTTACACTGTTCACTTCCGTGTTGGTGTTTTTTCTTAATTTGGCAGAATATAATTTTTTGTTATTCCCCCACCACAAAGGCTAGATGTTTTTTCATTGCAAACTGCCAGCCCACAGCTTGGCAATAACACTGCCTTTTGCAGCCCTATTTCCTTGCCATATGCAATCAACACAAAGGCAAAGCTTGTGATCAGTGTCTGCCATCATCTTGGCTTGGGTGTACAGATATTTAAGACAAAAAACATATGCTGGCATCGGATTTAACTAGAAAACATTGAAACTTGGCTCACTGTATATGTTACATTTTCTCTGAAAGCGTTTAGATATCCAGATTTCCATTTTCCATGATAAAAATTAATCCATCACACTGAATATACTTTCAAAGGATGGCCAGGGAATAATATAGACAAACAGGTATGGTGACTGCGATTTGGAATCAAGTCATGGATAGAAATGCTGTATGTAGCAGGTGTCAGGATTATCGTTTCCTATAATGCCCCTCAGGGGTGCCTCAGAGACCTGGAACTGTTTGGGATTTCACCATCATAAATACTTTTCATAACACCCTCAAACTTGGCTACTGTTCTGTTCATCTCTGACCTCATTTATGAATGCAAAACAGCATCAATAAAAATTATTTGCGTAATTACAATATACATATACAGGGCCCCCACTATTTATTTCCCTCCATTTATTCCTAACCTGCTTTTTAAAACAAACAACAACAACAGCACTTTCCCCCCTCTCTTTCTTGTCGAACAGAGGATTAACCTTTTTATCCCAGGATTCCTGACTCTTTTTTTGTAGGAGTATTCCTCCTCCTCATGTACTGCGTTCCCAGTAAGAATCCAGCCCCTGCTGCCTATAATTAATTAAGGATAAGCATGATATGTAGTTTCATGCTACAAATTGAATGAGTGTCTAGTTTTGCCCTTAGTTAGATACAGGAGATGCCTGCTGATGAGCGCACACAGTTTAGAAGAGGAGTCTGATGTCTGGAAAACAGCCAGTATAATCTCATTATTAAAGATAGATCTAAAAACACAACTATCTTTTTAAATTTTAGTAATGGACCAAGTCACAGGGATTATTTGAAGAGATTAACTACACAGCTAAGGAAGGTCATACTTTGCCTAAAAATAATAGAACTACTGGAGCAAACATGCAAAAGAAACACGTGATATTATTTGTCCTTCAACCTTGCCTCAATTTTTTTTGAATGTATATGAGAGGCAGCTAGACTGCTATATTGCTGCACTTATGTAGAAACGTTGCCTTATGCCAGGGATGGGGAAGCAATGATCTTCCAGAAGTTGCTGGACTATAGCTCCCATCATCTCTAATGAACCATGCCAAGTAGGGCTTTTAATCTGCATCTTACATGGAAGCCTAGCCACTGGATAAAGTTTAGCAAATAAAGAATTAGCATATTGTCATTTAGTTACAGGTGGGTAGCCGTGTTGAGGGACCCAGGTGGCACTGTGGGTTAAACCACTGAGCCTAGGGCTTGCTGATCAGAAGGTCAGCGGTTCGAATCCCTGTGATGGGGTGACCTCCCGTTGCTCGGTCCCAGCTCCTGCCCACCTAGCAGTTCGAAAGCACGTCAAAGTGCAAGTAGATAAATAGGTACCGCTCCAGCAGGAAGGTAAATGGCATTTCCGTGTGCTGCTCTGGTTTGCCAGAAGTGGCTTTGTCATGCTGGCCACGTGACCCGGAAGCTGTCTGCAGACAAACACCGGCTCCCTTGGCCTATAGAGCGAGATGAGCGCCGCAACCCCAGAGTCGGACATGACTGGACCTAAAGGTCAGGGGTCCCTTTACCTAGGTAGCCGTGTTGGTCTGCCGTAGTTGAAACAAAATAAAAAAATTCCTTCCAGTAGCACCTTAGAGACCAACTGAGTTTGTTATTGGTATGAGCTTTCGTGTGCATGCACACTTCTTCAGATACCAAGACAACATATTCTCCCATATTCTCCCACTTTCAACAACAACTTTGCACACTATTTCTGAAACCACCCTGCGCTTGGGAAGCAGTTTGCCTGCAGCGTGGGGGCGGGGTCCTCCCCCCAGGGATGCATACCTGGATCCATTTGCATGTACAGAGTTCACTGGAAACAACTTTTCCTAGTCTGTGCTCCACTGCGTCACAGCTATTCCATCCCATAAGCTTGCAGTTCCTTGAGCTAAAGTTGGGCTGTGAAATATTGAAACTTCAGAGCCTTAATAAACAAGAGTATTTCCGTTTCCTGGCATTGTGCACTTGCTACTTTGGGGAGTGGGAAATCTAATTGAAATTTCAAGCATGCTCTTCAGAACAGACAGAAAGCAGAACTGAATCTTAATTCCATTTCACCACTCCTAGATGTCTCTTTTTAGAAGTCTTTGGTAATAAAATAAAATAAAAATAGCTGCGGATGATGTATGCAAATAGCTTACGTTCACTTGCAGGGGGGGCGGGAATTAGATTCGCAAAGCTATTTCACAAGCTAGACAAGTGCTTGGGAAAATGTTAAAAAGATGTAATTCCCCATTTCCTTCCTACTGACACTTCAGGGTGTACCCTGCATATTCTTGTTATCTCTTGCTATGAATACTGAAATCATGAAATTAGTAACTCCTTGGTATAAAATAATTCTCTCTGTGACACCGGAATAGGTTTCCTTATCACCTGCTTCTTGTTCATTAAGCAACACAGCTATAGACATTCTGTACACTTTTTAAAATTGGTAGCACGTTTCATTACACA
Source organism: Lacerta agilis (assembly GCF_009819535.1). Lineage (NCBI taxonomy): Eukaryota > Metazoa > Chordata > Lepidosauria > Squamata > Lacertidae > Lacerta > Lacerta agilis. The sequence continues at coordinate 28,000,584 of NC_046322.1, forward strand.
CACACACACACACACACACACACACACACATATATATATATATATATATATAATCTCTTTTTAGCAGCCTCAGTGAAACATTTCCCTATAGCTTAGATTCTGGGTGGATTTGTCTTAATCTTATATGTGATAAATATGCTAATCTAGGCTAACAATCCTATGAGATGGGGCAAAGTGTTCTTTTTAGCAGAAGTGAGACCCGTTAGAAAGCCCACTTTTTATTGGTGTTGCTTTGATATACAGTACTTAACTCTTCCACTGAAACCAATGGAAGTAAAAGCGCTTAACTTTGGTCAAATCATTAGCCCAGCAGCGTAGAAAACTCTCTTCAGAATTCAAGGATTCTTCAATCAGCAGAACTGTCAGAGTTGAAGTGATGATGGCAAATCCTGTAGCGTATCTAGTACTACATTTATAAAATAGGACGGTTCTCTTCTCAAACTGTTTCTCTCACCCTTCCTTCAGACATGTCCATTTATCTTCCTACAGTTTTAGCTGAAGCTAAGCATGTTGGGATCTGGTCATTACCTGAATGGGAGACACTTTGCCACCATACCTTCACTGATTCAAGTTCCATTAAGGCAAAATAGAAATCTACTGAATCTATAAGCAAATGAATAGAATAGAATAGAATAGAATAATCGGAAGGGACCATAAGAGTCATGTAGTAGAACCCCTGCAATGCAGGAATCTTTTGCCCAACATGGGGATTGAACCCATGACCCAGAAATTAAAAGTCTCATGCTCTACCAACTGAGCTATCCAGCTATCCTAACTGGACTTTTATTTAAAAAATTTAAAAGAAACTTTTATTCTGCTCCCAGCAGTACAAAAAAACCTGGAGTCCAACGTGCCTAATTGCAACTTTTAATATAAAAATCATTTAATACATAAACCAGTCTAAAAACACCACCCACATTTTTATAATAATTCTAGCTGAAATTAATTAGAGATGTGTTAAAAGCAACAATACTACATTTTGTGTGGTGCAGAACAGAAAAGATACTGTTCCTGGCCTTCATGCATTTAGGATGCAATCCTGTAACTACTTCCTGGGTAGTAAGCTCCCATTAAACATAGTGGAATTTACTTCTGAGTAAACAGATATAGGATTACACCATTCCTAATATCTCAGCAGGATGAATATGAAGTTGATCTGAATGGATGGAGGATAAGAGAAGCTCATAATGCTTTGATGGAGGTCTGTATTTTTCATTGCATTTAATTCATTGTTTTTCATAGTTTTGTGAATACTCCACAAGGATATCCAATTTTTAGCTTACATGCCGAGGGACATACGGGAGTCACAAATTACCGGTAATAAAACCTTGACAACCTTTTCTTCTTTGGAGATCTACCTTGGGGCAATTACCAGATCTGTGCTTCCTCACAAACATGAATGTCAAGCTGATGCATGCCAAAATTTCCAAAGGGTAGAACTTTCAGTGGAAACGTATTAAGCACATTCTAATGTTCTTATCCTATTCCTTCTCTGATGGGCAAGAAATTAATTATGTTTCCATCTGAATGTACACCTAATTTGCATGTCTGAAACCATAAACAAACTGAAATGCAACTTTCCTTTGAAACTAACGTTGGTCCAAGTGGTGCAACACAGTTCTCCAGCCAAACATCATGCCAAAAAAAGGCATATATTTGTGAAAATAGCATACCAAAAATGCATTATATGTGGGTATATTGCTTGCAAAATGTGTATATTTGGCAAACGTGTGTACAGAAATATATTAGCAGAATATATGCGCTCAAAAATGCATATAAATTCTTGTGCAGAGTTGTTGTTTTAAGTCAAGAGAAACTAAGAGAAATCAAAAGTGACAGATATGTCCATTCCTACTGGTGAGGATAAACAGGCAGGGATACATAGCAGCCCTCATCTCTCCTCTCTCTTCCTGAGCGAGTTTTGCCAGTGAGAAGGGCGCTTTGCAGCCTCCTTAGATACAGTTGTAATATACTGTGTACTTTGATTTTCCCTAAGATGATTTTGCACAGACACTTTAGCTACTTGCTGGTAGCTTACCCAAGGGCCTGTACAACAATTCCATAGACTAACAATTCTTTTCCAATCATCTACAAATATTCAAGAGGCTTTCCCAATGACTGTATTTTCAGAGATGGCTGTGCCTTCCTCTAAGTATGCACATAGAAAAACAATCTCAGAATCCCACAATTACGTGTGTTGTAGCAACGTTATGTTTCTGCAGGTTTGACCTAACTACAGAGATACACACTTCAGGCTCATCATGAAGAAGGGATCTGCTGCATAAAATAGCCTTCACCATGAAGCCCTGGCTTACTCTGAATCTATGGGAACTTGATACCTGTGTTGTAAACAGGCCATTCATTGTGTGAGGGCACTGTGCCATCCAAACATATTGTGATGAACATCACTAGCCAGAGAGTCCTGCTATGAAACACTAGACTCTGTTGACTCGTGGCAGAATTCCCAGCCAGGAAAGACTATCGGCCATCTGTTCCATTGGAATCAACCAGTGTCTAAAGAATGGCCTGTCACTCATCAATTACTTGACGTGGACACAATCCCTTGAACAAGCTCCATTGAAATAAATGAGAGGTATGCAAAAAGCTCTCAAAGTACGGTACTTTTTTGCAGCTGGCATTCATTTCAGTGGTGCTTAAAAAGGAGAATTGCTCAACAGCTTTCACTTTATCTGTCCAAATCTGCTGATGCATCATCTGTTGGATATTGTGTAGTCAACAATGTATGCAAAAGTGTGTATTAGGAATATTTATTAATATTGTCATTGTTCCACCTCCTTTCTCCAGCAGTCTCCATTTCTTTGCACATTGCATTTTGGGATTTAACAGGTCATAGGGAAAGACATTTGCAAATGTTCCTTCCCAACATTAAGAACCTCATCTATTCATAATTGTCATCAGCTCCACTCAGAGCAGCAGCAGCAGCTTGGTTGAGCCAACACCATTGGATGCAGAAGCTCCCAGGCTCCAAAATCATACCTGGGTAGGGATGTAAGATGGCAGCAAGTTCTGTTCTGACCTGTATTCATCACAATCAGCACCATTTCTCTTCTGCTAGAGTTCAGTTTCCATCAAATACTATGTTGTTTGTCTTGTTGTCCACGCAAATTTGTGGAAGTTACAAATTTAACACAATTAATGACATTATTTTCACAACACTCATGTCAATGTAAAGAAAATGTCAAAACAATGGGTGAAAAGTCATGAATTACATATCACCTGTGGACCTAAGCAACAACAGCAACTATGCTATACAGTAGTTCCACGCCTTCCTCCTGGGCTGTGTCCAGAAAGTGGTGTTGGGGGATGCGTGTTCAGACCCCTGAACTCTTACTTGTGGGGTGCCTCAGGACTCCGTCCTCTCCCCCATGCTTTTTAACATCTATATGAAGCTATTGAAAGAGATCATCAGGAGGTTTGGGCTGGGGTTCATCAGTATGCGAATAATATCCAGCTCTACCCCCCTTTTAAATCAGAACCAATGAAGGCGGTGGAGGTCCTGTGTGAGTGCCTGGAGGTGGTTGGAGGATGGATGGCAGCTAACAGATTGGGGTTGAATCCTGACAAATCACTGTTTTTTGGAGATGGGGGCGGGCAGGTGTGGAGGACTCCCTGGTCCTGAATGGGGTAACTTTGCCCCTGGAGGACCAGGTGCACAATCTGGGAGTCATTTTGGACTCACAGCTGTCCATGGAGGCGCAGGTCAATTCTGTGTCCAGGGCAGCTGTCTACCAGCTCCATCTGGTATGCCAGCTGAGATCCTACCTGCCTGCAGACTGTCTCACCAGAGTGGTAAATGCTCCGGTTAATTCCCGTTTGGACTACTGCAATGCGCTTTACGTGGGGCTATCTTTGAAGGTGAATCAGAAACTACAATTAATCCAGAATGCAGCAGCTGGATTGGTGACTTTTCTATTTGAAAGGGTCCTTTATTTTAAATGCTGGCTGGTCCAAGTCCAGTTTAAAGATATAGAACCTAGGAAGGAAGAGTAAGGTGCCCTGAGCTGCCCATCAACATCTTGCACCTGGGAAACAAGACTGAGCAAGAATACAGCTCTCCTAGTCACACTCTTCCCCGCTATTGTGAGATATATTGTATTTCTATTTAAATTATAGTGATTGTTTCTAAATGTGCATCCACACATGTGTCAATCAGCATAAGTTAATTTGTGTCCTCTTTTGCTCTCATTTTTTTAAAGGTATGAATTTTCTCCCTTTGTTTCAGTGGTACATAAGTGGCCACTCTACTCAATGAGGTCAGAACAGAGCAATAATGAATAATTTATACCTTATAGAAGGTATAGATCAAGTTAAAAGACATAAATAAATTTACAGTGGGGGGGAAATGTTGTATCTTCTTGATAGCAAAATTATTCTTCAGATCCCATTGCGGGGGCAAGAAAGCAGACTACAGCATGATGTTTTGCCAAGTTCCTGATTTTCCCCCATTCCTGCTACATTTTAAAGCAGAGCAGAGATCTCTAATTATCTGTAGCTGCTTTCCATTTGCACTGTGAATCAGTTTGATGAGAATTGTTTAAGAGCATAATCATTTCATTGAACTGCCTCAAAAACAGCACATACTGTTTCACAGCTAATGAAAAAGGAACTGTGTACACTCGTAGTCTGAGTCTTTCTTATTTGCCATGACTATGGATTAAAAATATTTAACTGTGAAGCATTTAATTAAGTTTCAAAGGTATTATTGGAAAACACAATACAGAACAGTACCTGGGTCATTATCAAACTGGTAGATGGTGAAGAAGGGAGCATTGGGACCTTGTATGACCTAAAACTAAGTGTCTCAAATTATTTCACTCTTTGCACTTGGAACACTTCCAAAAACTATCCTAGGCCTACACTAGTCATGGCTTCCCTGAAAGAATCCTTGGAGTTGCAGTTTGTTAAAGTTGCTGTTAGAGAGCTGTTATGAGAACGCTATTCCCCTCACACAGCTACAATTTCCAGAGTTTCCTGGGAAGGAGGATCAGCTGATAAACTACTCTGGGAATTGTAGAAAAAGAACAATAGCTTTAGTAAGCTTTGACCTTCTTTACTTATCCTAGCAGCCTATTATTCATGACAAAGGAAAGCAGAGGGAAGGCAAAACTATTGAATGCAAGTATGCTTGTTAACTAATATTTTGGCTAACAAGTTGACTAATAAGTAAGAGTCAATGTGTTGTAGTGGTTTAAATATTGAACTAGGATTCAGAAGACCAGGGTTCAAGTAACAGAATCATAGAATTGTAGAGCTGGAAGGGTCCAAGAGGGTTATCTAGTCCAACCCCCTGCAGTGCAGGTGTCTTTTGCCAAACATGGGGCTCAAACCCTTGATTATGAGATTAAGAGTCTCATGCTCTACCGACTGAGCTATCTTCACCACCACCACAATTAAATCATAGCTCAAATCTGTCTCCAGTAACTGAAGCATAAAAATCATAGATCCAGTGCTTTCTACCACTGCTGTAGCACAAAACCATAGACCCTAGAAAAATAGGTGCTAGAACTCACCATGAATGCCTCCCTTGTTCTCTTATAATGGCAATGACATCCACTTGAGAGGGGCTGGAACTGAGTTCCAGCAAGTTCCAGATGAAAAAAAGCCCTGACCGAGACATAGATCCCTATGTATCCTCATAATTTGTACCAGAGATCCCTGAAAATCCACTATCATATTATAGGTCACAGCCACAGATGTGTTCTATGATTTGTTGGTGATTGTGTTGTCAACTTTTGTAAAAATTAGAAGACTTGTGGTTTGGCTCTGTGTTTTTGTGCTGAAAAGCACAAAAATCTGCAATTATTACTGAGCAGTATACCAATGTTAGCATTAATTTAATAGTGGTTTGTTTGTTTGTTTGTTTGTTTGTTTGTTTGTTTGTTTGTTTGTTTTGCAGGGAAGGGACTTTGTGTGAAACCATGCAAATTCAAGAGCATCTGTTTTAATTCTACTGAATCTTACTTTTACCCTGACCTCTTGGGAGAGTGAAGAATCTGTGTGATCTGTGCACCCAGAGAGAGAAAGTATGCTTGTGGGCTTGCATGCAGTGGCGAAGCTGCATGCTCCGCTGCTGGGGCGGAGAGCAGGTGGGGGCATGGCTGGCGCCCCCAGGGGGCATGATGTGCACCCTGGGGGGGGCGTGACGTGCATCCCAGGGGAATGGTACGCTGCCCACAAGGGCGTGACATTCATTCTGGGGGCATGATGCGCTGCCTGTGGGGGCGTGGCGCCCAGCGTGCGGAGGGGTGCACGGTACGTGTCGGGGGGGCTGCCATGATGGCACCCTACCAGAATAGTGGTGCCAGGGGCGGTCCGCTCCTTCCGCACTCCCGTTCCTCCGCCAGTGCTTGTATGTCTGTCTTTCTTGCCCACCCGAGACCATGGGCATAGCCAGGGGGGTGGGTAAAGACTTCACTAACTGAGGCTCTGCCCCCCTAAAACGAAACCTGGATATGCCCATGCCCAAGCCAGTGAGATTCTGAAGCCATCTGAGGACAAATCCTGAGATATGTTTTCTGCTTTTTCAGGAGAGAACGAGAAAGAGAAACGAGGAAGAAAATGGGAGGCGCATGGGGTGTGTGTGTGCCTCCTGTTCTGCTATTAAATTTGCTATTTGATTTAAAGGAACCACTTCCCCCCTTTTGCACCCACTTCCTTGTGATGATGTCAAGCACGCAAGCAGGCAAGCAAGGTAAACTGATATTAAGCTTAAAGCCAATTAACATAGGCAATTTCTGTGCAAATTTATATAACAACAATTTATAATTTATTTACCCCCCCCCCCATCTGACTGAGTTACAGACAGCCACTCTGGACAGCTTCCAATAAAATAAAACACAATACGACATCAAACATTAAAAACTTCCTCGGACAGGGCTGCCTTCAAATGTCTTCTAAAAGTCAGATAGTTGTTTGATATCATCTTTTGTCCTCTTTTTCAATAGTTTATATCCTCTTTTTTGGCAATGTGTAAGTATCTCCCCCTTGTTAATTCCATATATACATATATATGATTTTGCAATTACTTCAATTCTCCATCAGTTTTTTCCACCTCTTTTGTTGAAAAAAATATTTTGCTGCTGCTTGCATTTCTTTCACTCTTCCCATCTGTTCCCAGATGCACTGTATTCAGCAAAGCCATGATATATACATCACTGAAGTCTAACAATGTAAGTTTTTAACAGTGGTGGCCACCCTTTTTTGCAAATGTTCCGTAAGTCAATTGTTGTTGGCATCCATCGGTCTTGGGAGACAATGGAGGAGTGCGCCTTTGGGGGTTAGGTCAAACTATTGGAAGGCTGCAGCGCCTACTGTGTCCGTAGAGACTGATACGGGAGAGACATGTTTTGTTGCAGCTGGGGTAGATGAGGGAGTCCAGGTGTGCTGCTGCAGATGCACTGTGGCATTTAGTCAATGCTAAAGTAAAAAAAAAAAAAAAAAAACCGCTTACCATGCAGTACAGTACGGTATACTGTAATGGACAAGGCTAGGAAGACTGTTGCCCTCTAGATGTTATTAGACTCCAACTCTCATCAGCTCAGCCAGCGTGGCCAGTGACCAGGTATGATGAGAGTTGTGGTCTGGCAAAATTGTTGTGGTGGTGATCAGCCCACAATCATGCACTGTGGGGGGGGGGGGAAGAGACACCACTGAAAAGGTCTGCTATCTTGTCATCCTCCACACCTCATTTTGAGTGGACACGTGGAAAAGGAATTCAGATGACAGAGTTTTGGTTAGATTCATATGGGAGAGATGATCCTTGAGGTAATTAGGTCCCAGGCTGCATAGGTCAAAACTAGCACCCTGAATTGGGCCCATAGCTGTCAACTTTCCCCCTTTTTAAGGGAAATTCCCTTATTCCAAATAGGATTCCTCACAAGAAAAGGGAAAAGTTGACAGCTATGATTGGGCCTGGAAGCCAGCTGGCAGCTGGGCCAGAATTGGTGTAATATACTCAGTCTACCTAGTCCCAGTCAACAATCTGACTGCTGAATTCTGCTTTAGCTGCAGTTTCTTCAAAGGTAAGGTAAAGGACCTCAGACTGGACCCCTGACCATTAGGTCCAGTCGCGGATGACTCTGGGGTTGTGGCGCTCATCTCACTTTATTGGCCGAGGCAGCTGGCGTACAACTTCCAGGTCATGTGGCCAGCATGACTAAGCCGCTTCTGGCGAACCAGAGCAGTGCACGGAAACACCGTTTACCTTCCCACCGGAGTGGGACCTATTTATCTACTTGCACTTTGACGTGCTTTTGAACTGCTAGGTTGGCAGGAGCTGGGACCGAGCAATGGGAGCTCACCCCCATCACGGGGATTCGAACCACCGACCTTCTGATCAAGCCCTAGGCTCTGTGGTTTAACTCACAGCACCACCTGCGTCCCTTCTTCAAAGGTAGTCCTATGTATAATACATTGCAGTAAACTAACCTAGACTTTACCAGACCACAGACAACTGAAGCTAAGCCTTCTCCATCCAAATAGGCCACTACCACAGTAGTGAATATAGAAAACTGCACACCTGTTCCTAAACAGAGGGTGGTCCCATCCAGCTTGAACCCGAGTCATCCCATGTAGGAAAACACTAACAGTCCTTGCTGTTGCCTCACCCCTCTCTCTCCCTGTAATATGCAGCAACGCCATCATGGGAGGCCAGGTAAAGACTGCCACTCCACCCCACTGACCACTGCTGTTTGTTGCTATAACCCTTTACTTTCCAAAGACATTTAAAGGTCTCATTTGCAATGCACACAATGTTGTGATGCAAGGCACTATGATGCACAGAGTGGAAAACAAACCTTGTTACAGGTAGGTCCGTCGCATTTCCAAGATCTACTTTAGAGATAGGTGTGTGCAAAAATGTGAAAGTATTTCAAAAACTCATGATTTCTTTCATTCACAATTATAGCATTACATTTGTAACTCATTTTGAATTATGATGGGTTCAGTTTGTTCCGCGTGTAGTTTTAAGACCCATTGTAGACTACATTCCCCATGGATTGTTGTTCAGTCATTCAGTCGTGTCCGACTCTTCGTGACCCCATGGACCAGAGCACGCCAGGCACGCCTATCTTTCACTGCCTCCCGCAGTTTGGCCAAACTCATGCCAGTCGCTTCGAGAACACTGTCCTCATGGATATTCAACCAATTGTGTGTATTAATCTCTTCCCACCTAACACTCTGCTTGAGCCAGGACTCTTGTGTTCCTGCTGTAAACAAAGGGAACATTTTCTCTCTCCTACCACTGACATGGACAATTTAAATCAGTATGGGAAGATTATTATTGTCTTATGCTTATTATTTTTTCTCCTTATACAGCTAAGTCTTGTTCTGTGGGCAGCTCTGTTTTGTTTTCAGAGGAGATAATTCTGTCTTCCTGTAATGATGAAATGTTTTACCTAATACAAATCCTCACTGGAAAATGGCTGAAGCATAAATCCAAGAAACCAACCATCAGGTCCTGGATACTAGCCAAGGAAAGATGTGCTCCAGTGCATTAGGCAGAGAGGGTTTCATTGTGTATCTGATTAAGTTAGCATGGCTGACTTCAAGCTAAAGAGGGAAAATTAGTATTGCAAAGCATATTGGTATAAAGGGCTGATTACTGGTTGTGGGGTGTAATTCACAGATGAGAGCAATATCCCGTTGTTGTGATACAATAATGGTTCAACAAACCAGTATCCACAGAACTGGAACAATGCAAAAGCCTTTTCTTTTGAAATAAAAAAGCAACAAGGATGTATTTGATTTTCAAAAGGGTGGAGGGGATAGAGCTATCTTTCTACCAAAAGAAAGCAATAATCCATTCAGTGTACTGTTCCTTTCTTGTCCCAGAGGATGAGTGAGCAAAGGAAATAAAGGCAAATTAACACTATATTAACTACTGCACATGCACTGCATTTTGTAAACTCTGGGGCAATGCATGGATTAAATTCTAAATACCACTATCTCCCATCATCTGCTGTAAGACCTCATGCTGCAACACTTCTCAATACAGTAAATCTTATTGCCATTGGAGATTGCCCCCTTGTACCACCCTTCAGCATAAAGAAATGCCTAAGGAGTCAATGCATTGCTTATGGGAAAAGACACTTACTACCAAGATAGAGACTTGGAACCTTTAACAGACATGCACCTAATAAACTGAAAGAGTTGATATTTATTATTCAACATCAGCCATGAGGGAAGACAATGATGAATCTGAAGTGTCAAGTAGATGTTAAAATCAATTCTTAGTGTTGCCTGAAACAAACAATCGTATGCAGTTGAATTTATTGCCACAGGACACTCAAAGTCACCATCTGTTGGCTCCTACTGGGAAAAAATACTGCTGGTTGAGACAGTCCATAATACTGATAAGGCCAACAACAACGTTTCCTTCATTTAAAACAACTGCATTATATTTTAGCACCCCCAAAGAATTTAATGTTTCAAGTAGGCACTTGTTAACTTACCAAAAAACACACAGCAGTGAGAAACGAGTACTTAGAACTCATTTCACTTCTCCTCTCAATATGGTAGATGTAAAAATGAAATAATTTTATTTTGTAGAAGCTGTTTCTTGCCCCTTTTCCATTACAGAGTTAAAAATGTTTCTCAGCTAAAGTATTAGCTGCTAATGGAAGCTTTTAACACTCAGCCCTGGCAAGCTTCCTAGGAGACAATAATGAGACATGAAAGCTCTAAGATTTATTTAAAAGGAGACTTTAGAGTTGACTGCTGAAGACCTCTTTGCTCAGAATAATGGAATAAATAGCAATGCAGTTTTCCCAGCTTTGTTTCAGTCACGTTGGACGCATTCCAGTAAAGATATCTGCCTGCATAAAAGCAGCTGACATGCTGAATAAAACTAATGATCTCCATATCTTATGGTGCCATCTATCAGCTGCATTACTTAACATTTTACTAGCACTGGGGGAGGTGGAAACTCCCATTCACTTCAATAGGAACTTTTTTCCCTATGCAAATTGCAGTCATGGTGCCCTTAATTTGAATGCAGATTATGGGGGTCAAGTGCTAAATGCCCTTCACCCTCCACTTTAGGGTCCTGATCTGGAGGAGGAGGTCCATAGCTGGAGGTCCATAGCTCTGTGATAGACCATCTCCTTTGTATACATAAGATCCCAGATCCAATCCCCAGCATCTCCAGTTAGGGCTGGAAGGGCCTCCTGTCCAAAATCCTCAGTAGCAACCACTAGTCAGTGTAGACAATCCAGAGCTCAATGGCTCATTAATCAAACTCAGTATAAGGTAGCTTCCTCTGTTCCGTGCACTGGCAATTTGTGTTAACAAAACAAAACCCTACTCTCCACTATGCAGCTATTCTGACATGTCATTTGGCCCTCATCCATTGCTGTTCTCTGTGATCTTCCATGCACTGCTAAGGAATAAACTCGGTTGATCTCGGTGGGACTTGCTTCCAAACAATAAGGTGGGAGACGGTGGTTTATATAGAAAATGTTTGTATCAGTGCTTTCTTCCAGACAGGATTGTACGTGCACTTTAGAAGCAGGCTTCTACATGCAGAACTCCTTGATCATTTGGGTAGCACAGGGAGGAAGTTGTTGCTTAACTCCATGTGCAACAGTTAAAAACATTTGTGGCACTATCAGTGTGCACCCACAGTCCCTTTGCGTGGTCAGGTTTTGACAGCACTTACTATCTGTGCAGTCCAAACCCAAGATCCACCAGGATGATCAAGATTGGAACAGGTGGATTTGGGGCTGTCCCAGCTGAGCTGGGGCTTAGCCAGGCCTACACCACAATGACTCCCTCAACCTGTCTGAGGCATAGGTCCAGAGGTCCTGTGGGCAGTGCAGGGCAAAGAGAGCCTCACACAAAACCTATTTCAACTCCGGTATATGACCTAACAACCCAGTGGAACTTATGCCGACTTAACAAGTGCTGCAAGTCAAATTCTATTTTAAAGGTTTGTTTTCCCTCTGTGTCACGAACTGGCAGGATAGTGGGGAGGAGGAAGATGATTCTGGTGAGGGCTGTAGCCATGACTGAGGCACACCAGCTGAGGATGGAGAAAGAGAGGTTGGTGTAGAACGTACTCACAGGGTGATGGAGGATGATGAGGGAGTGTGGGTCAGTGCACACACAGGAGGCAGAGCAAAAGGACCCCTCACCAGAGCCAGAGGGGCCCCTGTCTCCCCAAACACAGCAAAGCTCTGAGGTGTAAGGAGCAGCTGGGGCAGGGCAAGGCTCTGGGAGGCTGAGGCAGACAAGGTCCCACAACCCTGCTCATTAGCTGGCCAGATGGGGCTCATTCCTGAGTGATTCCTCAGCTGGAGGAGGCTCAGAACAGGTGAGGGTCACCTGCCTCGTCAAGCCCAGATGCTGCAATCAACATACAAGGTATAATAAAAAGGAAGCAGAGCTGAGGTGCTGTGTCTGGACCACGGCCTGGATGTTCCAGGGAGCTTTTTGGGTCTGTGCGTGTGTGGGGTTGACTTCTGGATCGGCAGCAGAGATGGGAACCTAACCCTGGCAAGACTTTGAACCTGTTGGCCTGCCAGACTGCATGCTAGCATCTGCTGTGGGATCGTGCACTCCAGCGAGAGTTGCTGCCAGGTACCCCGCAGTTCAGGATTCTCTATCAGGCTGAGGCTGGTTCAGTGTGTAGTAGCCCTGCACCTGAATGGAGCTTGGAATAAGGATAACTTATGCCTGTTTCCTATACTTAAGAATTGCTCTGTAATGGTTTGGGGGATGGGAGCTGCTGTTAAAACTGGCTGTGTGTATCAGTGCATCAGTGGCACAACTGACTGATGTTTGCAAAGATGTGTAGATTGGGACCCATGTGTTTGGATGTGATATATATTCACTTGGGGGGGGGGAATGCTTTAGTAATTACAAGACAAAATAAAACAATGTTATTTGAGCTGAAACATTTAAAATGTTTTGCTGAAATGATCTGGCACCTCTATATGTTGGACACCTCTGTTGATATTTGACAGAGGAATCATGGAGAACAGGTTTTGGTTTCAACTATCCTGTAAGGAAAAAAATCACTAAAATTTGACCCTGATAACACCCTTCCTGCAAATACAATCTATTTACCGGTAACTGGCTCTGTGACGGTTTACTGTTACTGCGACCATGAGCAACAATTAGAAACAATTATTGTACAGTACTAATCAATTCAGTTGGCTTAAAGCTATGAAAATGTGAGTTTCCCCTCTGTTTAGTTCTGTATGTCAGCCATATGCAATCCATAGAAGATGCAGTGTGGACATCAATCTTCCGTCTCACTTTGCAGTGAGCAATTTGACAGCTAGTCTTTTGAAACAGTGCAGCAAAATAGATTATTCTTGCTTCCCTTGTATAATCGCAAAGGTAATCTTCCAAGCGCAGCAGAGACCGAATGTTCCTTTCTTTGTATCCTTAGCAACACAAATTCAGTCCTCTGCATCAGAGTTCAGTGGAACACAAATGGGTCACATATTTCCCAAAGGGAAAAGTATTGGCGAGTCAGCCCCACAGTACAGCAAACACAGGAAGGAGGTGAAGGAGTTCAGCAGATCATTTGAACCGTGCGCCACTTCAGGAGAGAGAACAGGAGGTACTCTCTTCAAATCTATCAAACTGAGACTCCATGCATAACCTATTTGGTGATGTCATGACAGCTGCTGGTGGATAATACTCTATTCAAGTTTGACATAGAGGTGTAACACATGGTATGCATATGTAGCTGTCACCACTAGGGATTGGGGAGAAATTCTGTTCAATTTACACTTAAAGGTGATTTCCAAAATAATATGCAAACTGACACAGTCATCCTTTGGAACTTGCACTTCTCTGAACTGGGCAATGCTGTTTTCCAGCAAGGTTATGTATAAGAATGCGTATACTAAGGTGTGCATAAAAATGCATACAGTATATTAGTGAAAATAGCATTAGAAATGCATTATATTAGGGAAAACATAAATATCAGGGCAAATAAGAGTTGCCAAAAAAGTGTATATTGGGAAAATCTGCATACAGGTATTTATATATTAGGAGAAATTCACACTAGAAGAAGAGGAGGAGGAGGAGTTTGGATTTGATATCCCGCTTTTCACTACCCAAAGGAGTCTCAAAGCGGCTAACATTCTTCTTTCCCTTCCTCCCCCACAACAAACACTCTGTGAGGTGAGTGGGGCTGAGAGACTTCAGAGAAGTGTGACTAGCCCAAGGTCACCCAGCAGCTGCATGTGGAGGAGCAGAGACACGAACCCGGTTCCCCAGATTACGAGTCTGCTGCTCTTAACCACTACACCACACTGACTCTCCAATATTGATGAATTTTTTCAAAGGACTTTTGATGCAAACCAATGTGGAAAGGTGGAGAATTGAAGACAAGAAAAATTAGAAACTGAAATTGACAGGTTCCTCCATCTGAAGTCACCACATAGCATCCTCGGGCAGCTACCAAGGCCTCAGCAGCTCAGCAATGCCCACTGCAGATATCTTGCCCGCCAACTCATTACAGCATGGAGGAAGAGTAGGAAGCTTGTGGTTATGTTTTGCATATTTTCGCGGAATGTTGATATTCCCATTAAAATGTCGTTATGTGGCCATTTTTGCAATTAGACAGGAATTTTCTTCCATCAAGAAGTCTCATTTGTATTTAATTATCTCTAGGAATAAATTAACATATGGGGGAGAAGGAGAGGTAACAACCACAGAATTGAGAAAAAAATCAATATTGCCTAAAGCCAACAAGAAGGAAGAGTTTTTTGACATTTGTGGTTTAATATTCTTTCTGCATGCTTAGAATACTGGCAGCACATAAACAAAAAAGCTAGGGATGCTTTGAGCAGAGTAAAATTGTTTTCTTTTTCTCTTCCCATATAAAAAAGTAGGGTGAATAGGCCTTAACGAAAGGGAGACACAAAACAAATATGGAATCCAAAAGTTCTGGGGAGTAACTTCAAAATGAACCGTTTCTTTTCTGGTCTGTTTATTCTAATTAAATTTTTGTGTCGGACATAATAAAAATATCAAACAGATGCACAATAGCAACCAGAGACCAAATCCAGCAAATATAAAGATTTAAGGGGAAGGAATGCCATTGGCCAAAAGGGATATTCTGAACCTTCCTAGTGGAAGTGGGAGTGTATGTGATACAGTTAGCAAAAGAGGAGAAAACCACATTAAAACAATGTAACTCATTAATAATTATCTAATTATGAGCCTCTTACCGAAATAAAATAAATAAAATGTAAAAAGATGGAGGAGCAATGTAAACCAAGCTGATTGGTAAAATATAGGCAGGTTAGGAAATAGATGGCCACAACTGTGTACAAAAAAATAAGGTTTAACCAAATCTCTTGACAGTTAACATTTGTGAGTCAGTTTCTCCAGCAGGACTGGATGCCACACACTGTAAGTTCAGTTCCCGGGGTTCTTTAAATGCATGGTGTGGATGTGACCAGGGTACCAACCCTTTAAGCAATGCTCTTTTTCTACACTAAGAGCTGCTGGAGCTCACTGTGAACTTCTCCACCAGATGGGCGGGGTACAAATAATAAATTATTATTATTATTATTATTATTATTATTATTATTATTATTTATTCTCCCTTGTTCTCTTAGGATGACAATTGCACCCACATGAGAGGTGCCAGAGCTGAGCTCCAGTGAGCTCTGTCTTGGGGGGGGGGGGGAGCCGTACCTATAAGTTACATGAATTTGTCACTTTCCAAAGCTGTGCAGTTTTCAAGCATGCAGCAACCAAGAGGGAAATTTATAAAATCCTCACATAGAACCATTTTGTTCACCAAAAATTCACAGGAGCATGGATTTAGGATTGGGTATAATGATTTGTTGAATCGTTTTAAATACTTACTGATAATGCTGTTTCTGAAAATTTGAAACTGCTTCGTACCTCTGTAACATGTACAAATAGAAGCCTCTGCTATTAAAAAAAAACCCTCTGTCAAGTACTGGGAAGGATGAGCCCACACGAGTCTGCAGGAAGCAGGTCAGGCAAACAGTCAGAGCAGAGACTGACAAGCAGAGACAGTATTCATGCAAAGGTCAAAAAACAGGGTTAGAAAGCAAGAGCAATCAAGTCCTTCAGAAAACTAGAGTGGCAAACCCTCTAAGTGTCCCTATTTTCCATGGACGTTCCTGATATAGAGAAGCCATCCTGGTTTCTGATTTGATCCTGGAATGTCCCTCTTTTCCTTAGGATGTCCCTATTTCCACCAGAGAAATGTTGGAGGTTATGGAGTTATCCGACCCCCGAGCCATCTGAAGGCAATCCTGTATAGAGAATTAAAAAAAAAAAAAGTTTAGTGTTTTATTGTGTTTTTATATATGTTGGAAGCTGCTTAGAGTGGCTGGGGAAACACAGTAAGATGTGTGGGGCATAAATAGTAATATTATCATTATGGAATGGGACATCCCTATTTTCATCAGAGAACTGTTGGAGGGTATGGAGTGGTCCCAGGGAGGAGCTGACTTACCGTATTGGCCTGGTATAAGCCACACCTTTAAAATTCAAGGGGGGGGAGGAGAAAAAGACAATATCTGAACATAAGCCACTCCCTTAAAATTCCACAGGCACTCACATCTGTTCCGTTTTACCGTATGTCTGTTTCAGCAGTGATACTGCAAAAGCCAATTTTTGTAAGGTCACGAATTTAAGCAGCACTTAAACTTTTCATGGTTGGAATTTGGAAAAAAGTGTGGCTTATATTTGGACCAATATGGTACTCCAAAAGTGTTGAGTGTAGTAACTGAGTCCTTACACAGTCCCTTGTGTTGACTAGGCTTTCAGTCCCTGTCCCCTTGCTGGACATCACAGCTCCTTAAAGAGTTAGGTCCCCTGACCTAGAGCCTGGTGGTTAATTACCTTTCAGTTACCTCTTGCTGGGCACACCACCAGCTGGTGAACAAACTCAGTGGGACATGAGATCTTTGGAGTTGAGGATGCTGGTCCCTTGATGGTGTCTGGTTCAGAGGCTGCAGAAGGTGGGAGTTCAGTGTCTGAGGTCTTGCTTGAGGGTGCTAGACTCAAGGTTATTATCTGGATCAAAAACCAGCCTCTCTGTAGGTTGAGCTGCTGGGTCTTCTGACTTGGTGGCCCCCTCTTCCTCTGAGTCACCATCTAAGTCACTGCTGGATGCCTGATCATCATGGCACCCACCAACACAGTAGGAATGACATTGTGCTTACATGGCTTAAGGTACAAAAAAGTACATGCATCAATAATGATTCTCTTAACACCCATGGAAATGGACCTGGATACTTACTTCCATAAAAGAGACCAGCAGGTGGGTTGGCGCATAGGCTGGATATTCTCCCACCACTGCAAACTGGACTTTTAGATTTATTTGAAGATGAAGTTAAAGTGCTTGCTGTAGTATAGTCTGATTTGTCATAAGGTGCCTGATTATATGTATCTAAAACCAATTCATGCTGTGTGTGTCTGATAGACTTCTCCAGAATTTGGGCCACTTTGAGTGGGTGTCTAATCACAAGTTGCAGGAGACCACCCACAATGCAGAACTTGAGTTCCATATTGTGCCTGTGAAGATGCAAAAGCATTTTATTCACAGTGATGACCCTCATATGAAGATTATCCCTAATGGCTATTGCCAGTGACTCAACAGAGACTGCAGACAGGAGCAATGAAAAAGGCATCCCTGCTTGGTGCATCAGAACATCTTATGTATAAGCTTAGAGAATTATAAAAATGAAAAACAAATTTAGGAATCTAGGGTTATCTCGATTTTTTGTAATCACATCAGCTAAAATGGTCATTTCAATTTATTAAATTCTGGAATGTTTGTTTCCAAATTCATAAAATTTATGATTAAACAACATCATGGACCTTTGCATTTGGTAACATCTGTACCTCCAATACTCACTGCTGCTCCAAAGGAACTCTGTAAACCCTGGCACACTCACCCCTTCTGTGCCTGGATTCTAGCCTGGCAATATCATTTTTGAATGTTTCCCTTGCTGCTGTATGTTTGTATTTTATAACAGCACTTGACTTGTTTATGCAATCGCCTCTTAGGATTATCTTCATAGCATCCTAAGTTAAGGCATGCAATAAAGTGGGACAAGTGTTTGTATTAAAACAGTCCTGGATTTCTTCTCTACCAGTATCTGCCTGTATAACAGAGGAGAATTCAATCTCCAAATAAAGGTGGTAGGTTAGGGATCATGATTTTTAGGTGAATGATCAGAAACAGTAATCGAGCCAGTGTTTGAATCCATTATACTCTTGGACATGGTGTACAATGTCAGATGTAATCTTTTCGGAAGGCATGTGCCAGACCCAGCTGGGTGGAACATAAAGCCCCTGTACTTCTTGTGTTGTGTTCTAAAAGAACTTGACCTTGCCTTCGTGTTCTAAAACTGAACATCAGAAAGATGTGAAAACAAATGGGAACAAACAGTGGTGTGTGGCACAATGGGTCAGTGCATCTACCTCTTAACCAGAAGGTTGGTCGTTCAAGCCCACCCAGGGATGGCTGGGAGCAGGATTTCTGCATTGCATAAGGTTGGACTTAGATGGCCTTTGGGGTCCCTTCTAACTCTACAAGTCTGACTCTATAATTCTATACCTATGTTTGGGAGGAGGGACCACTGCCTGTGTTGCATAGCTTCTAATCGAAGAAATGTGAAGATCCGATTTGACTGAACTGCACATAATCCAAACTTTAAGAATGAGTAAAACTTTTACTGAGATACAAAATAACAAAAAAACAACCCTGTGCTTAAAAATGCAATTGTAAATGAGTATACACATTTGGTGTAAGTTTAGCCAAATGTATTGAAAAATAGTATTTCTCTCTACTGCATGCTGTCCAGAAATCAATATTAGACTTTCTTTGAAATCAATATGTATTATAGTAACCCAACAGAGTAGACATTTATCCTGGAATGGCTCCATCATCTTTTAATGTAATTCAAACAAGGTTCATCGATTATTTTTTTCATTATTATCATTCTGTAGTTAAGGGGTGAATTTCAGTATCTCTATGCATTTTCTTTTTCTTGGATGAATAAACGTAGTGTGGACACATTTGTGAAAAATTACAGTGTGGTACTTCTAAAAATGTGAAGTTAACCTGTGCAGCATAATCTTTTATTGTATGTCCTTTTCGGTTCTACTGAGGTCCAACCAAGGAGTAAGAGGCACTCCTTTGGATTGCAAGCTGGCACATCAAAATCACTGGTGGAAATTCAGTTAGGAGATGCTGTGCCAAAAAAAAAAAAAACCAAATTTGTTGCTGGTGCTTAAGACAACTACCCACTCTTCAGCAAAAGTTTCATGTGTAAAGAGTAGCACTGGTACAAGTATTATTGTACATCAATGGCAAACCCAATTCCAAGAGGACATCAACACCAAGTACAGTAGCTGGCCCAGAATGAAAGGTAAACCCTCTGCTAGTGAGAACATCACTTCCAAGCAACTGGAAGAATCCTTTATAAGGATGGGAGGATCTGTCCATATCAGTTCCCTGCTTCTCATTTTTCAAATCAAAAAGTCAGTTCTTCACATTTCTACACTGCTTTGCAATTAAAAAACAACAACACTCATGACAATTCTGCAGCATTCTAATGTGCAAATTTCTCCTAATACATTTTTGTATGCAGTTTTGACTAATGCACAAAATTTTGCAAGCAATTTCTCCTAATGTAATGCATTTTTGTATCCTATGTTCACTAATATGCTCATTTTAATGCACACTTTCCCTTGTTATTTTTTGATTTAGGATTGCAGTCTTATTTGCATACAAACCAGTTTAACCCACTGACATTGAGACTGTATACAAAATATGTGATTAGGAGTGAGCATCTACTTAGGAGTCATTTCCATGGGGGGGGGATAACATGCTTCCAATAAAAGATTGTTAGGGTGATGGTATCAATGCACTGCCTTCTTAAGTGTGGTAGGAGAATGTAATCTTTTGTGGAAACACTCCAAGAGTTAAATGATTAATGACTTCAGAATTTCTTGGACCAGGAGAGATAGTACTGTATACAGTATTTTGCAAGCTGAAATACCTTTGGGGACTTTCGTTTCTCATTCCAGCAGAGCTGTACTCCAGATCATTTCATTTGACATACTTGTTGCCAAAGATGATTCATGAGCAGTAGATCTAGCTAAAGGTTTTTTCCTGGAGTTTATGATGCTCAAAGCATCAGAAGGATATAGATTTTTACACTGAAACTTCTCGTATTATTATACAAAGGCAAGTTTTTATCCAGACTTCAGTTATGATGACTTCAGTTAGCTGTACTTCATTTGGACTTCACACATATGTAATTTTGTACCAAATAGACAAATATCATGCCACTTTTAATAATAATAATAATAATAATAAATAAATAAATAAATAAATAAATAAATTGGGTTTTAGAAATAAGGAACAAAGAATCATAAATAATACAAATAAACAGACCAAGTCTTCTCATGTCATTTGTATATCACATAGTTCAAATGGGCAGGTATCAGTGCAGAGACATCACTTTAGTTTTCACTGGATTAACCATCAAACCAAAAGTATTTTAAGAGACAACAGAGGGAAAATGAGAGAGATTCCTGCAGCTGCCTTAAAGATTTATATAGTTTTACAGAGCAGTTTGTTTAACGGTGAAGTCCTCCTTGCATTGTAGCTGGCTGACACTCAAAGCTGTCATTATGGGAACTAAATTAATGGCCAACACTATGATTGAGAGCTCCGCAGCATGAAGCTGTGATGCACACACAGGAGCTCCTTGGGAGTTTGGGCTGCCCCATCCCCTTAAGCAACAGCAATAAATCTGCTAGCACATTTGCAAAGCTAAGCAGGGTCCAGTATGGTTTCAAATTTGATGGGGAGCTGCATGTTGAGATCCCTGCATTGTAGGGGGTTGAACTTGAGGGACCCTTCCAACTCTAAAATTCTATGATTCCAACATCAGAAAGGATGTAAGTAGGAAGAACAATTTGGGCTGTTACTCAGTGGGTTACAGCTGAGCCTGTGGGAAAGCTATTCCTTGAATTAGCTGAATACTTTTATGTATCAATATAATTTCTGACTGTTTAAAAAAGCTGTGACCTTCACTGTGCCTCTGACATAGGGTAGGCTACAAATTCCAGTAAACATGCCTGTGAAAATAGAAGTACAATATTAGTCTACTGATGCTTATATTTACTGGGGGTGGCAGTAATATGCCGTAGGTGTAAATTGTGAGCTGTTAAATGATTGGCATCTGTTGAGACTTTGATTGCTATTTTGACACCATTAATGCTACTTGCTGACACTAGCAATGGTGCATAAAGTTGTGAATGCTTTTGATGAGACCCATTCCTCTGCTTATACTTCTTAGGGCTTGTCTTGGATTAGCCCAATGCAGAGGTTTCCAGGGCTGAATTGATGAAGTGAAAATGAAGCCTTATTTGCCACTACGGGTTCCTACGGTTGTGCCCGGTGAGAAAACATGGAAGCAGAAAAGACACCTGAGGCTGCTGGCTTCAGAGAGAGAAAGATTTATTTTCTGCATGCACTTGCGGTGTTCAGACATCCAAGCAAGTACAAAACTAGTCAATTTTCAGACAGTTCTTATAGACAGTTCCCTGGCTCATCTTCCCACCCCAGGAATCTTGTCCTTGTCCATTCTTGCCCATATAAGGAACATTTCCTGTTGTACATATAAGGCAAAAGAACATTTAGCCCTGAGTTGGTTCATGCACACTTCAGCAAGGCCATCCTATCTCTGACCTAGACAGTTCCTCTCTGTGCAAGGTTGATCTTCTACTGTCTTAGTCATAGCTTACACAGTAAGGAGTGAAATGCAGATCAAAGTTCACAGCAAAAGCCTCCATAAGAAAGAGTTCTTTTATACTTTTAGACTAACAGTACATTCAGGTAAATATATACAGGTTAGCTAACTAACCCCTTCAAAAAAGGAAATGAATACAAAAATGTGTTGTGTTTACTTGACATGCACCCTTAGAACCAACTCCTGACCTCCCAGATGTTATGGCATAACGGAGGAGACTGCATGAGACACTTTTGCAATCTAATTTCAAACAAGGGATACAGATAGGGAGAAAGCAACATATTGCTGCATATTGCTCCAATCTCTGTCTCCAATGGAATGAATAAATACCATCAGGAGTTCAGTTCTGTGAACGTTTAATTTAAAATATATATATAAACATATTTAACATATTATTACCTCCCATGAGAAGTGATGGACTCTCCTTCCTTGGAGGTTTTTAAGCAGAGGTTGGAGAGCCATTTGTCATGGATGATCCAGTTGAGATTCCTGCATTGCAGGGGGTTGGACTAGATGATCCTCTGGGTTCCTCCCAACTCTACAATTCTATGATTCACTGTCAGAAGCAGCCTGCCTCTGATTAACAGTTTCTGGGAATCACAAGTGGAGAGAGTGCTGCTACACTCATGTCCTGCTTGCAGGCATAGGGAAGGACCATAGGCTCAGTAGCAGAGCTTCTGTCTTGCAAACAGACTCTCCGTGGTTCAATCCTTGGTGTCTCCAGGTAGCGCTAGGGAAACCTTCTGTCTGAAACCTTGGAGAGTCAGAGTAGACTTTACTGAGCTAGATGGACCAATGGACCAACTCACTATGAGACAGCTTCCTATGTTCCTATATGGCTGGCCACTGTGAGAACAGGATGCTTGACTAGATAGGTCTTTCACCTGATATGGTTGGAGAAAATAGCATATTGGGCTCTGTATGGTGACTCCAGATCTATGAAACGCCTTCCCAAGTGATATACTGTGTTGGTGTAATGTGAACAATGGGTTAAATTACACAATGCCTGGTCTCACTTCTTGACTGGGAGCAGGAGATCTCTGAATTATAGTAATAATTTTATTATTTGTACCCCACCCATATGGTGGAAGACTTGGTTGGGGCTCTGCATATTCTGTTGATACATCACACTAGTTGAGGTGCGGTGAACTACCAACTGACTTCCACAAGTAGTTTGTTAAGGGTGCTGGGAATTGTTGCTGTGAGATCAGTGCTCTTCACACACTACAGTTCCTAGGTCTCTTTGGGGGAACTCATGATGCGATATGCTGCATAGTGGGTTCCTCCTGAACTTTATTCAGAAACTGCAACCAGCAGAAAACATTGTTACTTCAATTGCCCCCCTCCGCTCCTCTTTCCAATGCACTTCTTAATTCTGAAAATGGAAAATGAAGTGATCATTGAACAATGACTGACTAATAGGTTAATTTGAAATTTCTTGTCTAAAATATATTTAATCACTTTCCATGCAGCACATGGTGCAGTCCGTGAGAATCTATCTACATCACAGAACTAATTAGGGAAATCATTGATTCAGCAGAAAATCCACAGGAATCATTAATAATGTCAAGCTAGGCACAGGCCTTTGAGATTCACATGACACAAGCAATGGGACATCCTGGCTGGTAATGAGCCGCCATGGTTTTACAATTTCAGAAAAGAGTATTAACAAAATACTGTACACTGAAGCAAGATTGCATAGTGTGGCTGAAGTATAACAGCTATAGAAAGTTTAAGAGACATTTGGAAGGGAAACACAAGTGCTTCTCTGGGTTTCTGCTTGTACTTGCAACAGTGGGGGAGAAATGGTTGCTAAACACCATCTAAATTGAAAGCAATCTCAATGCATAACAAAACATCGTAGATTTGCTTGCTCATATTATGAAGACAGTTCTTGAATGCTCCATCAAAAAACCAAGAATGACGATATCCAAATATTATTGGTTGTTCTGTTGGTTGAAGCAGTGAACTTCATTGTCCCTCTATATATATTTTTACATATATTTATACTATCATGGCTGCCAGTCTGCTTTGTTGTTGAATTCTTTCTAACATAAAAAATGCATACAGAAATGGGGGACAGGGTTGTTGTGTCCTCTTCACATAATACACATCACAAAAGGTTCTGTAAAAAAAATACTTACTTGTACTGTCATACCTGGGTGAATCTTGCAGAAGCCACCTGAATGTTGAAGAATTTCATTGTTGACTAATCTGAAATATTTCTTGTGAAATTCCTAATATGCAGGTATACACGTCTCCAAGATTATTTTGCTGTTTGTATCTCAAAGAAGTGTGCTTAGCCAATACAATGCTTTTGCTTTCTCGAAACAAGTGGTTTCACTGGAGATGGATGCCACTCAGGCTTAGTATGAGTTTTGTTTCTAAACTGGGCTGACTTTGCAGCATCAGGGCCAAAGTGTTCATGTTCCATTTGTGACAATGAAGTGAAGATGTATTTGAGAAAGCTTTTGTGGTTAGAGACTCCCTACCAGACAGCAGCTGTGTAAAGATTATTGTTTTTCAGATATGCAAAGGAGTGATGATTGAGCTAATGTTGATTGTGAATATTCACTTTCATTTATTTTCTTGTCCTATGGTTGTCTACAAAAGCTGTTTAGCCAGAGATGACCACAATAGTTCTATTATACTTCCTCTAGGTTTCTGAAAAAGGTAAAGGACTTCTGGACAGTTAAGGCCAGTCAAAGGCAACTATGGGCTGCTTTTGAGGCTGAGGCAGCTGGCGTTTGTCTGCAGACAGCTTTCTGAGCCATGTGGTCAGCATGACTAACCCGGTTCTTCCGTGATGGAAGCCAGAGCCCATGGGAACACCATTTGCCTTCCCACCACATCAGAACCCATTCATCTACTTGCACTGGTATGCTTTCACACTGCTAGGTTGGGAGAATCTGGGACAGAGCAACGGGAGCTCACCCCATCGTGATTGGCAAGCCCAAGAGGCTCAGTGGTTTAGACCACAGTGCCACCCGCATACCGGATGGTGCTGTGGTCTAAACCACTGAAAAAGTATGATTCAGATATACCCAGCCTTACCTTAGAGCTGGTGTTTAGTATTAGATAGGAATGAACTTTAACTCTTCATTTCCCCAATCCTTCAACTCTCCTCCAGCCATTCCCCTACAAGTCTACATTTCCAAATGTGTACTGTCACTGCCTTCCTGGGCCAGTAATATTAGATTTATTACCTGTTCATCATAAGGTCCCAGGGCTGGTTTTAAAAATACAACATTAAAACCAATTGAAACAAATTACAGTGAAGAGAATAGGGTGGATACTATAATATTTTTGCATGCCACTCCAATCTCCAAGCACTGTGAGATACCAGAGGTTCCAGGCGCTTACCCACAGTTCAGAGATTGTGGTGTCTTTACGATATATGGTTTGTTTACACATATATGCAACCTGAGCCTACGATGGAGGGGCTCATAGCATTAACACTCCCAAGAAATATTGCTTCTCCCATAACCAGCCTTGGATTCCAGCAGAAATCAGGCATGGCTCTGTCTCTCAGCTGCCCAGCCTGAAGCCTGCTTCTAGCTTCCTAGCTCACATACCCAACTCTCACCTTTTGACTTTCTAACAACCAGACAGTGGGGGGGGGGCACATATTTGTCCTGTTGTGCAGAGCCACTTCCTTTCTTACCTTAACAACCCATACTTAGGAGGGCATTATGGTACTTGCCTGGCTAATCTAACAATTGAATCCTTGCTGGATCCAGGAATTAGAAGGGACTCGGACAATACAGCCTAACCCTGCACCCCTAAACTCACAACATTTAGGGGTGAGTATGAATATGAATTCATATTCTGCCCTTCCTCCAAAAGGGACCCAGGCTGGCAAACAATTAAAAAACAAAAGCAGATATAGATGAAAACATTCTAAAAAACTATTACAATTAAAAACCCTTCTACCTAGTGTGGTGTAGTGGTTAAGAGCGGTAGACTCGTAATCTGGTGAACCGGGTTCGCGTCTCCGCTCCTCCACATGCAGCTGCTTGTGGCTAGTCACACTTGTGGCTAGTGACCTTGGGCTAGTCACACTTCTTTGAAGTCTCTCAGCCCCACTCACCTCACATAGTGTTTGTTGTGGGGGAGGAAGGGAAAGGAGAATGTTAGCCGCTTTGAGACTCCTTCGGGTAGTGATAAAGTGGGATATCAAATCCAAACTCTTCTACCCAGTGATCTTGAGGCTGCCAGAAACGGTGTTCTTCAGCAACAAAAATGCTTGGGTAAACAGGAATGTTTCCAAAATCGACCTGAAAACTAATCATAATGGAGGCAGGTGCATGTCACTAAGGAGGGCATTCCATAACCATGGAACCACCACTGAAAAAGCCCTATCACAAGTCAACACTAACCAGGCAGCCCCTGGTGGCACCACCACCAACAAGGCCTCACCTGCCAATCATAGGCTCCAAGATACTTGGTACTGGGAAAGGCACCTTTTTAGATACTTTGGTCCCAAGCAATTTAGAGCTTTATATGCTAGAGCTAACACCTTTATTTTGGCCCAGTAGCACACTGTCAGCCAGTGGAGTGCTTTCAGGACTGCTGTCACATGGGCCACATGGACTTTTGAAGTGATGCAGTAAGGTTCAGTTGGGCTGCACTTATGTTACTATAACTGAAGGAAGGAAGAAAAACCTTCTCTATGCTGAACCAAGTGCATGCAGACAAAAAGCTAAGTGAGTCCATTTAGAACTTCCATTACAATCCCATGTGAACTGGGGATAGGCATGAAAAACTATTCAAAGCCAAGGAGTTGAATATGAAAAGCACCTCGTAACCAATAGCTCTTGCACTGCTGCTATAATGCTATGCTTTGATGAAACACATCCCACTGAGCTCAAATCATGTACCTGTCATTCATACTATGGCTTAGAATCACTGAAATATTACAAATTTGTGCCTTTGCTTTTAATTGACAGCCACAGATACTACTACTACTTTCTTTAAAGCCAATGCTCACAATGCATTCCTAGAGTGAGAGATGAAGATCACACACATATCCATATACCTCTGGCAGTTAGCTACAATGGCATGTTGAATAGTGTACTTCTACTCCCCCTAAATTGAAGTTTCCTCACTCTTTACCATTCCAATTCTTATCCTTTTCAGAAAGGATAAGAAAAGATAGAGCTTGCCAGTGGGAGCTAAGTAACAATGGAGCTGATCAATGGTTACAATTAAGTTATTCATTATTCACATATAGTGTGGAATCTTAATAATAAAAGTTTGCTTCTACCAGGCACACCTGGCAGGCATAGAAGAGAGAGAAACTAGTGTGTTTTGCATTTTAATCTTCTTGGCATCTTTCTGTCTCAAGAGACAATGGAGGTGTGCCTTTGGGGATGAAGTCAAACTGCTACCCTCACCCAGTTTAGCAGGCCAGTCAAAGCTGTTCTCGTAATGGGACTTGCTGTTGCATGCTGACAGCTTCTAGGACCAACCTGTGAGAGCTTTGTGCAAAGCTGGACAAAGTACCCCAGAAGGGGAGTGGCGTGTCCCCCACCAGAGGTCCCCCACCCCTAACACCCCATACACCCTACAGTTTAATGTAAACTTACCTAATTTTCACTTCCCAAACCAATGTGTGGACCATGATGAAGATATCCTTCAAAATTATATGCATGCAAAAAAGGTGTATTTTCAGGGAAAGTGCGCACACACACAAAAAATTATTATTGGGGAAAATGGCATTCAAACATGCAATATTAGCAGAATTTGCTTGCAAATGTGCATGAAAATGTGTATATATTTTTTTGTGTGAGGACTCTTACAAGGTGTTGCAGAAATGAGGAAAACTGAACTTATGTTGGGAAAAATGAGGAACTGAAACTGGCAAATTTATCCATCCCTACTGTTATGTAGAGGGGTGGGAAGGGTCTGCTGTAAAGCATTGGCTTCCTCCTCCTACAGAGAAACTAAAACTATTTTCTGAAAGTTCTGGTCTCTCTCAACTTTCATGCAGCAGGGACTGCATAGCCTGCCAGCTAAAGTTAGCTGGAGTTTGTGACAAAGCAGTGGAAATAAAAGCAGCGGGAATGATTTTCAAGGTTTATCTTTCCACAACTGATAGTTAATTTTAGGTTAATGAGAACAGCCACCCCTCCAGCTGGTCTGCCTCTGTCCTTTTTCCTAAAGGAAGGAAGCACTTACATTCTGAAACCACTTTGAATAGAATTTTAGCAATTTCAGGTTCTGCCAAGTTTCTCATAAATAGCACATTTAAATATTTAAGTAGCAAGTCAAGGAATTCACCACCTATACTCTAACATTGCCACTGCACAATATTCCAGGAAAGAACTGAAATCTCTCTCTATTTTGCAGAATTGGGCAAAGATAAATTACAGTCTAGGAGGCCCTGTCTTATAACAGTAAGAGGGTCCAAAACTAATGGTAGCAGTTGCTACTTTTTCCATGACAAGCAGGTCAACCTTTAGTTGTTAGAGGTGATTCTAGAATACCTTTATAGCATTTATTCGTCCATTAAGGCATTGCAGACAAGGACTCTGGAATCAAATTAGAGTTTACTAATGCCTTTATAACTGTGCCACACAGACCTGGATTCCTGCAAAGCATCTGACTCTCGCGCCTCTAATCTTTTGTGGATTTGTAAAAAAATAAAATAAAAAAATAAAGCCTGAAAAACAAAAATAACTATTTCAAATTTTAAAATGCATCAGAAACTTTGAACAAAGAGAATTAAGAGGACAAAAGAGAATGGGTGAATTACCAGGAGGAGGGAATGGATGAAAACAATCAAGACAATTCATCGTAGGTCAAAGAAACTTCCAATAAGCAACAACAGAGAACAAGGTATCAAGAGAGCAGTCTTTCAATAGACTCGGTTGCAACACATATTGTTTGACCTTCAGATTGTTTCATTTAGTGGATCAATGGATACTGTAGAAAAAAAGATTGTAGCTACCTGCTCCAAAAGAAGCAACAAAATGTCCCCTGTGATGTGAGCATGGGCATGAAAATGTGTTTTGGCAAAACCCAATGCATATGGACACCGGGCATATTTCAGATAACCATCTCTTCATGCTTTTTATACATGAAGGAAGTCCATTCATTGAAAGGGGCAGCAGTGCCATTCCATGAGCCCCTCTCCAGTTCCCACCTCCACCTTGTATCTGTGCATTGGGCATGGGTGTCTAAGCAGCAGAATACAGGTAGGTAGCTGTGTTGGTCTGCCATAGTCAAAAAAAAATTTAAAAAAAAAATCCTTCCAGCAGCACCTTAGAGACCAACTAAGTTTGTTCTTGGTATGAGCTTTCGTGCCGCATGAAATGGAAGTTCATCAACCTCACCAAGAAACTTGCACATGTACAGGGTATCTGAAGAAGTGTGCATGCACACGAAAGCTCATACCAAGAACAAACTTAGTCGGTCTCTAAGGTGCTACTGGAAGGATTTTTTTTTTATTTTTTATTTTGTTTAAGCAGCAGAAGTTTTCATTGATCACTACAGGGTGAGTCTTTTAAAAGAGGCCCCATGAAACGTGTACTCTGTATCCATGGGACCTCTTTTAAAGGATTCACCCTGTACATGCATAGGCTTCCAAGGGAACTGGAACCTCGGTTGTGCAGGGTTCCAGCTTCTGTGAAAGCTGAGACATATAGAGGCCTATGCACTGCAGTTCTGATGAAAATCGCTTCCCCACCCGACCCCCAGATGCTGCACATTCTGAGAGGAGAGCTGCCATGGTCAGTGCTAATCACTGACCATCAGCAAGCAATTCAGAATGCAAAACATGGTCAAGTAATCAACTCATACCTTAAGTCTGTTATGACAGTCTTCTAAAGTCTAGCGCCATAGCAAAGCTCCAGGTACATTACAGTGCAGCCCTATTCTTGCTCTGCTAAGAAGTAAGCTCCAATAAGAACACAATAAGAGCTCAGCTGGGTCAGGTCAAAGGTCCGCCAGGATTTTGATTGCAAGAAGTTGGAAGAGTGATAAACTACCTAATATAAACGAATGGCAAGTCTTAATGACAGAATATTCAAAGATGGCTATAACGACAGGGAGAATTAGAGGTTATTCCAACCAAAAAAGTAAGAAAGAATGGAAAATATTTAAAGACCGTTTGGAACAACATTACAATTCTAAACATCTCCTGGCAGATATAGATTGATCCTTGTAAGATAAGAAATATAATGTTTCCTTTTATAACGTTTGAAGAAAATGAAGAAGCAACTAACCAACCTGAATCTTTGTGTGGTGATAATGGTTTTAAAAAAACCAAAATGACGCAATGAGTACAAGTGGAAGTCAGCGTTGTTTTTATTTTATTTATTTTTTCCTTTTTTTGCACCATCTTTTTCTTGCCCCCCCCTTTCTTCTTCTTCTCTTCTTTTTTCTTTTTTCTTTCCTTCTTTCTTTTTTCTTTTGTATATTTCTATACATAAAGAACCTGCTAAGAAGGAGTTGAGGAGAGGAAAATATGACAAATGTTGAATATGAAAATGAGGCAATGTATAAGTGTATAATGTATAATGTATAATGTATAGTGTATAATGTATAAATGTATAATGTATAATGTATAATGTATAGTGTATAATGTATAAATGTATAAGGCATAAGTGATTAAGTATTGTTAAAGCGGGTCAATTGTAGACTTTTTCTTTTTTCTTCTCTCTCTCTCTCTCTCTCTCTCTCTCTCTCTGTGTGTGTGTGTGTAAAATGAGCATCAGCATTTTTTCTTTGTCACTGCTGTTATTGTTATTAATTAATTCTAAATAAAGTTTTTTAAAAATCCAAAAAAAAGAGGTCCACCTCGTCCAGCATCCTGTTCTCACAGTGGCCAACCAAATGTCTAAGGGAAGCCTGCATGTCTCAAGTTAGGTGGGACCAAGGGTGGAGCATCCCCTTTCGCTGCTTGAGGCCTCCCTTACCTGAGCAAGCTCTTGCCAGAAACCAGTGCTGCCATCGTTGCTGCTTCTCCACTGATGGCCAAGGCGAGGTGCACACCACCTCTTGGGGTTCTGCCACTTGAGGCGGACATCTCACTTTGCCTCATTAGTGGGCTGGGCCTGCGTAAGACTTGCTTCCTGGTATGGGATTGCAGCTTTACCACCACAGATCTCAGACAATATATGGAAATACGTTGCATTCACTGCACAAGTAAGTCCTTTAGAAAATGCGCTTAAGTTCATGGTGGCAAGGTTACTTCCACTTGGAAGAGCTACTTGTGCAAGAAAGTCTTGTATTAATACAGATCACCTCTTCTGTGCATTTGTATTGATAGGAAATTGGGAATACAGCTGGGCATTATAAATCCATTATGTTGGGTCAATGGAACTCTCAGAAGCAAATCGAGGTCAATTTTCTCCCCCCCCCCTTGCTTTCAAATGAGCATAAAGGATTAAGCTTGGCCACACTAACTTTCTATTGAATTATTAATTATTCCTACTCGGTTGGAGTGGGTGAACAAAATGTCAAGGCATGAGATAATGGTAGAATACTGTATTGAACGCTGGCGCATACTCAGAGCCCATGCAAAGATGGCTCAATGATAATTAGCCACAATTTAGAAATTACCAGGGAAGTCCAGCTACAAAAGAATTCACATCCATTTGTGTGTGTGTCCAAAAGTGACATTTGCAATTTTGACATTGTTTTTTTTAATAACTCAAAAAAATGACAGCCAGTAAATTACAACATTGTATTTTGATAAATTACAGCCAGCTACAATAATGATTATAATTGCATCCCATCAATTGTGTCACTCGGGAGCCTGTGAAGAATGAACCAACTTAACAGGAAATGTTATAAACTTACCATTCAGTGTATATCAGACATCCCAGTATACCACTTCCCACTGCAACCAAAGGGCACCTGCTCCCTTGGTTGGCAGACAAAAGCCTGAGGCAGCTAAACGGTCCACAATGGTTCCTGGTGCTTTTTTTTTATTTAGCCGCCCTTTGTCCATAGATCTCAGGGCAGTTCACAACATAAAAAATAGTAGATCAGGCTTCATGATTCTTCTGTCTTGCCATATTTTAAAACAGGCATAGGCAAACTCAGCCATCCAGATGTTTTGGGACTACAACTCCCACCATCCCTAGCTAACAGGACCAGTGGTCAGGGATGATGGGAGTTGTAGTCCCAAAACATCTGGAGGACTGAGTTTGCCTATGCCTGTTTTAAAACAAAGGTATGTCTCTCTGTGAAGAAACTGTACCTTTATTAGGATAAACATAAATATAGGAACAGTTAACCATATGAAAGGGAAAAGACTGATCTTACTGAAGCAGGAGAGAGTTGGTGGCGCTGTCGTCTAAACCACAGAGCCTCTTGGGCTTGCCAATCGGAAGGTCAGCGTTTCAAATCCTCGCGATGGGGTGAGCTCTTGTTGCTCTGTCCCAGCTCCTGCCAACCTAGCAATTCGAAAGCATACCAGTGCAAGTAGATAAATAGGTACCACTGCAACCGAAAGGTAAATGGCGCTTCCCTGTGCTTTGGCTTCCATCATGGTGTTCCGTTGCGCCAGTAGCAGTTTAGTCATCCTGGCCACATGACCCAGAAACCTGTCTGTGGACAAATGCCGACTCCCTCGGCCTGAAGCGAGATGAGCGCCACACCCCATGGTCGTCTTTGGACTTAACCATCCAGGGGTCCTTTACCTTTTTACCTTTACTGGGGTTCAGCTGCCAGCATAACAAGAACAGATAGAACTGCTACTGTCACTAAAGAACGGGTAACTTGTGAGGTTTTAATGAATTCAGCTTTTATATGACACGGTACGATTAAAAAAGTGTGTGTGAGTGTAGATGAGACACCATTTGCACAAGTAGCAACTGCATTGATAACTTTGAGTGCAGGAGCACCAGTTCCTGTGGCTGAGCTGTTTTGGGGCCCCTCAATATTTTTTGGGAAGGGACTGGGGCCTCCCAATGTGAAGGGGGTGGAGGCGGCTGAGCATGGAGCCAAGCATGTTCCCGAGTGTGGCGCAGCTCCCATTTGCCGGCTCCTTCTCATCCTGCTGCTCCTGCTGTGGATATAAAGGAGGTTAGAATCAGTCTGCCACCAGTGGCCCTGCCAGGAGGAAACAGAGGAGGAGCCACTGGCCATTGAAGCCATGCGGCCACCACGTTTGGCTCCGCTCCCAGCTCCTCCCAGCATCCTGACATCACACAGGTGACGTTGGCCCCCTCCCAATTGCCCTTGCAAGCTGGCACCTCTGTTTTAGTGACTTTCTCAAAGTAAATTGCAGGTGTGAGGTGGGTTTAACCCTTTGCTCCCCACTGCAGTCCTGACTCAGACTGGGAGACCCATGCATGAACTTTCATTCGCTCCAGGAGAAGGTGCCCCCCCAGAGGCCTCATTCAGACTGCAACATGGCCCTTAGCACGTGGTTCCTTAAGAGTCGCAAATGTAGTTCAATAAATATGAGTTCATGAATGTGAGTTTACTGTATGAGTCTATATGACAAGTGTGAGCCTATATGACAAGTTGTTGTTTTTTAAACATTTTGCTGTTTTGAGGTGAGACTTTTGCTAGGCATCCCTTCCCACTTCAACTGATCAGCTGTTCACTGCAGAGGCAGACTCCATCAGTGCTATTAAATCATGGAAACCTCGAAAGAAACAGAGGTTTCACAGAAGAAGTATGCCATGTATTGTCCTTTATGACAGTGACAGCAAGAAAAACCAACAACAGTTTTTAATGCAGCATAATTTTTATCTTGCTTTTCAGATGAAAAGATTGCAAAATATTAATAAATCTTAAATGTGATTAACAAAAACAAAGCCTGTGTTAATTAGGTTTTCAAAAATTAAACTACCGGTATGTATTCGCATGATTATTTGGCTATATAAAATGACCAAAAGGGAGCAAACGTTGCAATTATCTGACAATTCCCCACTTTTAAACACGTATTTTGGATTCACTAAAAGAAATAATGAAAAGGTAGCATTTCATTGGTTTTATGGCACCATTAATAAATGCTTGACTTTTGAGAAAGTGGTAATTTTGGAAATGATAAGTGG
Source organism: Lacerta agilis (assembly GCF_009819535.1). Classification (NCBI taxonomy): domain Eukaryota; kingdom Metazoa; phylum Chordata; class Lepidosauria; order Squamata; family Lacertidae; genus Lacerta; species Lacerta agilis. Next base: position 28,034,398 of record NC_046322.1, read on the forward strand.
AGGCTGCTCACAGTTCGTTTGTTTGATTGCACTACAATTGCTTTTAAGCTATTGAGATCAAGCTGTGCATGATTACTTTAATTCTCATAATAACAAATAATGCATTATTGCTTTGCTAACACAACATGGTATAAAGCTAACATACTCGTGTTAGTAATAATTGACCATAATATTAGTTAACCATAATCATGGAGTTGCATGAGCTACCTTGGGTAAAATAAAAAAGTTCTCTTATGGAGCAATCCTATACACTAATTATGCTGGAAGAAGATATATGCTACCACAATGGCCTATGGAATGGTTGCTGTATTGTATAATCATCCAGCCTGGGAGGGGAAAACACACAGCTTGGAAAACCCTCCAATGGTGGAAAAATGGTTGATGGGCCTCCTTTTACATAGAAACATGCCAAAGCCCACCAGTCAGGAACTGTGCTGAGGAGGCTGCCCACACACGATATATTTGAAGCTTTCCTGTACCACTTTAAACAGTCATGGCTTTCCCCAAAGAATTATGGGAGATGTAGTTTGTCAAGGGTGCTGAAAGTTATCAGGAGGTCAGTGTTCCCCTCACAGAGATACAATTCCCAGAGTTCCCTGTGAAGAGGGATTGATTGTTAAATGACTATGAAATCCATAGCTCTATGAGGGGAAAGAGGTTTCCCCACAGCTCTCAACTCCCAGAATTCTTTGGGGGAAAGCCACGGCTGTATCAAGTGGCATAGTGCTTTAAATGTATGTTGTGAATGTGGCCAATGTATTCTGAGGAAGAGAGACATGTCACCATCACCCCTTCCTGCACCACAACACACATAATGCACAAAACAACATGTGTTCAGGATACTTTAAGGAGAGCCTGAGCCCTTAATATCCCAGTTTGATCACCGAGATCATTCAGAGCAGCACTGTTGTTGTTGTTCAGTCGTTCAGTCGTGTCCGACTCTTCGTGACCCCATGGACCAGAGCACGCCAGACACGCCTATCCTTCACTGCCTCCCGCAGGTTGGCCAAACCCATGTTAGTAGCTTCGAGAACACTGTCCAACCATCTCATCCTCTGTCGTCCCCTTCTCCTTGTGCCCTCCATCTTTCCCAACATCAGGGTCTTTTCTAGGGAGTCTTCTCTTCTCATGAGGTGGCCAAAGTACTGGAGCCTCAACTTCAGGATCTGTCCTTCTAGTGAGCACTCAGGGCTGATTTCTTTGAGAATGGATAGGTTTGATCTTCTTGCAGTCCATGGGACTCTCAAGAGTCTCCTCCAGCACCATAATTCAGCAGCACTGTTAGTTGTCTCCTAAGTTTCAGAAGCTCAACTGAAGTGGGACATTTAGCATCATTGGCCCCAGCAGGGATTCAGCAGGCATCCTCACTGTTAAAATTCTATTAGGATTCCCCCACCCTTTTAAAAATGCACAAAGTGCTGTAGTAATGGAAATAAATTAATTTAAGACTGAAAAACTAAGTAACAGAACAAAAACTGACATTGCATCCATCCCCATGTACAACTTGGAGGATGCATAATAAAATCCCATCCCGCCCCCACCTTGATTTACCATTTCTCTCTCATGGTTGTCTTTCTGCTAGGAGACCAAACTTTCAAATAACAGAAGAGAAGGTTTAGTGATATGCTGCAGTGTCTGTCAAGAGTACAGAGCAAAATAATGGTACATATAATTAAACTCTGTTTAATGGTTGCTAATTCCACCCACAAAGGACCTCGGGGAGGATCTCATTGTGTTGTTATCACAAATGCAATCAGTTTCCAACTGGGGTTTGTTTCTGAAAATGTCCACCCACCTAATGCAGAATCTTTGCAGCACTTTCCAAATGAAAGTTGGCAGCTCTAAAAAGAATTTTGTGGAGAATGTAAAGCTCAGAAAATTTCCCAGTAGACAGCATCACGAAGCAGCTGATCACTGCAAATGGAGCACACAGGAGGTGTGTGAACCGACATTGTTCTGTTTTGTATGTCCTGCCGGTGGAAGTGGGAGCAACTGCATAAATACACTGCAAAGTGGAAGAAAGGATTATGGGGGTCAGCCAAGTGTCTACTGCTTGGTCTGTTTTCAGTTCAGTGACTTGGTGGTTGGGTAAGGCAGGAGAGCTGAGACTATGACAGAACATCTGCACAAACTTTCCGAGGGCAATTATGTGAAGGAATGGTGTCAGGGAGCATTGACGGGCCCAGGGCTGAAAGTGCCTCTCAGGGATTAGCCGGCCATATGAGCAACGCAAAAAAACGCTCTGAGATACTAATATGGGTTGCTTGCTTTAGACTTTGTTCCTTAGATTGTGTTGGTTCAGAAGCATGTATCCGTGCCTAGAATCGTAATACCAGGTTAGCTAGTTGTTTGGTTGAGTTTGACATATTGAACTGTTCTTCATGGAGGGAAAATTGAAACAACATCCCTTCTTCAAGCTCAACCGGTTTTATGGCATATGCCAAACCTTCCCCAGGATTTGTCTACCAGTAATTTCTGAACTCAAAATGGAAATAGGGACCAGAAAATAGACACAGAGCAATCATGTGGAGTAATCATGTAGAGCTGCTTTTGTGGACTCCACTGCAGGGGTAGCGAATTGGAGTTAATAATGGGTGTTTTATAACTAATCCAGGGTGACTAGCAAAGCAATCAGCATTCTCCTTGTCTCTTCCCCCATCTTTTACCCATCCTGATCCAACGCCGCTTATGTTCTTATGCTTCTACTCTTCTTCAAAAGAGCACACTGTGGACCAACAGCATGAAGGTTGCAAGTGGTCCACAGAACACAATTTGGGATCCCCTGATTTAGAAGCTTGTGTTTAACAACAACTTCTTCTTCTTCTTCTTCTTCTTCTTCTTCTTCTTCTTCTTCTTCTTCTTCTTCTTCTTCTAGTACGAATGTGTTTTCTGCTCTTTGGAGGACAGTGCAGCACATAAACTTAATTAATTAAGATTACAGGTAGGTAGCTATGTTGGTCTGCCATAGTCAAAACAAAATAAAAAATAAAATAAAAAAATTCTTCCAGTAGCACCTTAGAGACCAACTAAGTTTGTTCTTGGTATGAGCTTTCGTTTGCATGTACACTTTCGTTTGCATGTACACCACATGAAAGCTCATACCAAGAACAAACTTAGTTGGTCTCTAAGGTGCTACTGGAAGAAAAAAAATATTTTTTATTTTGTTTTAATTAATTCATTCATTCATAACAAAATGTTAATCTAAACCTACTTTTTTTTAAAGAAAAGAACAGAAAAAGACACTCCCCCCATTTTTTAAGCTAAAAATATGAGCAAGGAGGGGAAAGCATTCATCATACTGTCAAGCTTTATCTGGAATATGCTGGTGGCACAAAAGCTCTGCCTTGAGTTATCAAGCAGAAAATTATAAAATGCATTCTGTTTGTTTAGCGCCAGTAGGGAATCGCAGTTAATCAGCTCTGAATATGGCCCACTTTAATTCATAGGTATTTCTACAACAGTATGTATAACTTAAGGGGCTGCCATGATTCATCTCTGAAATCTCTCCTCCCCCTTGAATAAATAATAGGTAGTAAGGTAAGCAGGGCCAGTGCAAGACATTTTTCTGCTTGGGGGGAAATGCCTGCTGCAAACTTCTGCTTCACTTCCTCTGCCATGGCTGTGACCCCCACCACCACAGCCACGACCCCCACAGTGGGGAGCCCAGCTGCAGTGCAGAGCAGCAGGATGAGGCAGCAAGCATCCAGCCACTGCGAGTGCCTGGCAGCGGCGAGCACCACCCCACACTGTTCCCCGCCACCACTTACTGCTCCTCCTCTGTATCCATTCTTCCACTGCTACCAGTGAAATGGGGCTTCCCAGCAAAGGGGGAAGAGCTGTGGGTGTGGTGGCTACAGCAGCAAACATCCGGTGGTGGTAAGCAATGGGCACTGTGTAATAGATGCATAGCAGGCATGCAGTGGCAGCAGTGCTAATCATGGGAGCGTGCCACCCTGGGGCAACTCATTGGCAGGCAGGCCCTGAAATTAAGACAGGGTGATGAAGAGTGACTGGCTCAAGCTAATATAGAGTGGAATCTCTGGCCCATCAGCCAATTCTGTCGGGAACTCACTGGTGAAGCAGATACTTGCAGCTTAGCAGGATTGAATCCTCCACTCATCAGTTGGTGAGCACAGTGTTTCACCCTGCTGGGTGCTGCTTTGCTACTACGGTGGTACCTTGGTTCTCAAACTTAATCCGTTCCAGAAGTCCATTCTAAAACCAAAGCGTTCCAAAGCCAAGGCGCGCTTTCCCATAGAAAGTAATGCAAAATGGATTAAACCATTACCGACTTTTAAAAATAACCCCTAAAACAGCAATTTAACATGAATTTTGCTATCTAACGAGACCAAAATAACGCAAAATAAATAACAAAAACAGACAGACATCAGCGTAACACTTAAAACGGAAGTGTGGCACTCAAAATGGAAGTGTGGCACTCAAATTGGAAGCATAACACTCAAAATGGAGCACGTTCGGTTTCCGGAAAAAGTTTGCAAACCGAAACACTTACTTCCAGGTTTGCAGTGTTTGGGTTCCAAGGCGTTTGAGAACCAAGGTACCATTGTACATTCCCTACAGGGAATTTTCTGGCAAAGCATTCCCACCCAACCACGTGGGTCAAGTTTGACAGGTGGGCGAGAGCAGCCACCTATCAGCTAGCGGATGATTGACAGCTGGGTTGTCAGGTCCACCTGTTAAAGTTGGCCCATGGAGGTGGGCAGGAAGATAAAGATCTGGCTTGCTGGGCCAAAAAAGGTTCCCTACCCTTGAGGTGATGGAAGTATGAGTGGAGATTCAATCTGTTTTCTGTCTTTACCCACCTCTTACTGTCAATTCTCACCCAAGTCAACTAACATCCTGTTTCTCCATGTCCCCCACCTCAATTTATTACCCGCCTTCACACTAAGGTCCCAGGGCAGGTTACAACCATTAAAACCCAACATTAATATCAAAAACACAATATTGCACAATATTTAAAAGATCTCCCCACAAAGGTGGACAAACTACACCAGAAGAAGCATGATGTGTCCCTTGTTAGAGGTACAACCCCTCCCCTAGAACCTCATACACCCTACTAACATGTTATATGAATGAAATTCACTGTTGCTGTATCTATCCAAGTAGCAACTCTGACTCTGTGCTCTGAAAGTGCTTTACACTTGGACGGATGTTGAAATTCTGATTTCATACTCCAAAATCTATAACCCACAAGTGATATACACATATGTATAATCCAAATGACCCACTGTCATGTTTTTCTCTCGGCAAATGTGGCCACAAACGCAGGCTCAGATGGCTGATTAACAACAAAATTTGGATTCAGCAGTGTAAAATTTATCAAATGAGATGAGTTATGTAAATTTACACCCCAGGTGGCATATTTTTATAGATTCTTCCCAACTAGCCTTGCCAGGCAATGAGAAATGGGAATTTTTTCAAATAGAAGTACACAAGTACATTTTACTGCATATTGTGAAGGATCCAAACTGCAAAGTTATTTCGGAAAGCTAATTTGAACTGAATATAATTATCTCTTAGAAATCGCCCCCAAAGCCAAGGTATAATAGCATCCCACGCTCTTTCCACACCATTGAATATTAGGTAGGATGGTTCAAAATGCCCTGAAAATTAAATAACGTTGAAGGAGGCACTCTCAATTTGATTTATTGAGATGCTATAAAAGTTCAATCCAAATTTGTTGCCTTAACATTCAAGGAAATTTAACTAATCGATGTTTCTTTTGAAAAGAGGCAATTACATTTAAGAAAGTTTTAAAATCTGGTTACCAAGCAACTGTATCCAGCCTACGTGTATTGTCTATTCACAATCTCTCGAAAAGAACAGAAAATGACAGGCTGTCACGGCGGAATGGAGACACATGGAATTATAACATGTCTCTGTTCTAGTCCTAGTCTGTGTTCCTCCTGCAGGCAAAAGATCCTCCATATAATGGTTAGGTTAAATACTACGGTAAGTATAAAATGTTAGGGTGTCCGAGACAAAAGCATGAACAGTGGAGAAAAGCTTTGAAGAAAATAGCCAGTATCAATGCAACACTTTCACTTTCTGTGTTATTATGGTGGCACAATGTCTCAAGGGTGGCTTTCACTAGTAAAATAAGCTAAGGATGCCTGCAACATTCTAAGCCAAATGTTCCCTCTGAAAGACCAAGTCTGTAGCTTGGAAGTCTTTCTAGACCAGGTTTCTCAACCTTGGGCTTCCAGCTGTTTTTGGACTACAACTCCTATCATCCCTAGCTAGCAAGACCAGTGGGCAGGGGTGATGTGAACTGTAGTCCAAAAACAGCTGGAAGCCCAAGGTTGGGAAACACTGTTCTAAATGGAACAGTCTCCATACAGCTTAGGCTGATCTGCCTGCTGTAACCCTATCAGGAGGTGGCAGATTCTGCTGGTGATCTATGCCTTGGCTACATCCAGCCTGGATTGTTGCAATGCAACCTCTGCTTTACTGGGAGGTTGTGGGGAGGGGCTGGCATTCTTGCTCCACCTTCCAAAGTGGCTGGAGTTGAGGAGGGTGAAAGGCAATGGATTCAAACTACAAGAAAGAAGATTCCACCTAAACATTAGGAAGAACTTCCTGACAGTGAGAGCTGTTCGGCAGTGGAATTTGTTACCAAGGAGTGTGGTGGAGTCTCCTTCTTTGGAAGTCTTTAAGCAGAGGCTTGACAGCCATCTGTCAGGAATGCTTTGATGGTGTTTCCTGCTTGGCAGGGGGTTGGACTGGATGGCCCTTGTGGTCTCTTCCAACTCTATGATTCTATGATTCTATGAGGTACACCAGGGAGACCCCCCCCTCCTCTAACCCCCTCACTGTTTCTTCCTCCTCATGCATCAACCCACACCCAATTCCAACAGTGCTGCAGGGCTCATGATTGGTGCCGCCCTTCCAAATAAATAAACTTGTGCAGAAAAGGGAATTTCAGCAGGTGTAACTTGTTATTCAAGCTCCTGCCGAACTCCCCTTTTCTACAAACTATAAAAAAGTGCAGGGACCCTGCCTTCTCTTGTGCCTGGCCACCTTATTTAGGGTTTATAAAATTGTGCGTTGTGTGCGGAAAGTGATGAGAGAATTTCCCTTCCCCCCCTTTCTCATAACACCAAAATCTGGGCTCACCCATCAAAGCTGATAGGTTGGGGAATGCAAGATTGATCAATCTTGCTTCAGACGCTGCACGGTTAAGCTGTGGTGTTGCTGGCATAAGTGGAGGAGAGGCCACCAACAGAGATGGCTTCAAAAACAAATTAGAGAAAGTTATGGATAGATATAAAATGGAACTAGATGGTTTAGAAAAGGGATTGAATTAAAGAATGGCTGTCAGTGGCTACTAGTAGTGATGGCTTTCTAGACTCTACATGCTCTAAATACTAATTGCTGGAAGCAACAGCAGGAAAGGAGAATTGACTTCACATCTAGCTTGTAGGATGCCAGAAGACAGGCCTTTTATCTTACCCAACAGGTCTTCTCTCATTTTCTTATCATGGAATTTAGTGCAGAATGCACTACCATCTTACCCACTTCCGTAGCAAAACAGTTGCTCCAGAAACTACAAGCCTGCACACATTAATATACACAACTAATTGCACAGTGTTCTGTCATTTATGTATTTATTTATTTAAAATTGTATACCACCCTGTGTACCCATACATCTCAGGGCAGTGTACAACATAAAGTTACAATATTTTTTTTAAAAAAACAACACAAAATACATAATGAAAATTAAAACAAGGAAAACCCAATAACCCTACTTTCCACAACACATTTAAAAGGGCATTAGATATCAATCAGTCAATGGCCTGGTTTAAAAGGATTGTTTTCGCCTGGCACCTAAAGATGTATAATGAAGGTGTGAGCTGAACCTCATTCCATACAAAACAGCTGAAACAGTCCACCTTTTTTACATTGATGTCCTTAACTGGTACCTGGGGCAACAAGAGCTTGTTTGTGTACTGTTAAAGTTTCTTACAAATCCTATGGTATCATGTAAAAAGTAATTGTATGCAATCTAGGATGATGGTTGCAGTGTTCATTGACTGCACCACCCTATATAGCTGCTTATAACATGCTGGTGCAATCAATGAACCCTGTAATCATCATTTTAGATATACCGCATATACTTGAGTATAAGCCTAGTTTTTCAGCACATTTTTTCTGCTGAAAAAGCTGCTCTCGGCTTATACTCGAGTGAGGCAGGCGGTGGGGGCGGCGAGAAAGAAGCCCTTTCTCTCTCTCGTGCCGCCGTCGCCCGCTCACCCCAGTCAACCATTCCTTAAGAAGCGTACAAGAACAGCGGTTCTTTACTCTCCCCAGGCAGCTTGTTCCATTCCTGAACTGCTCACATAAATGCAAACTTTAGACCCCAGAAGACAGAAAGCCTATCAGTTAAGGAAGTATTAAAACGTGTGTGTGTGTGTGGTTACTAGAACTATACTGAATAGTCCAAGAGTGGTTCTAGCATAGATTTACACAGCAGCATTATGATATTGGCAGTTTTATTTCCAACCACTTTCCTAATGATCCCTGGCATGTACCCTTCATATGTTTCTCAGCATCTTCATTGAATTATACCCTGAGACCTCAAAGTCTTATTCGTGGTCTGCTAGTTCAGACCCCGATAAGTTTACATGTGGAATTAGGATTCTTTTGCCCCAACCTGCAACGCTTGCTGACATCAAATTACATTTGCCATATAGATAGTTCCTTTCGCAGCTCTTCACAATCCTTTCATGTCAACTACCCTAAACAATTTAGTGTCATCAGGAAATCGGGCTAGTTGACTGCTCACCTCCAGCCTGCAGAACAGAGCTTTCCAAACTTTTCATGTTGGTGAGACACTTCTTAGACATGCATCATTTTGTGACACAGTAATTCCGTGTGGCGCTGTGGGTTAAACCACAGAGCTTAGGGCTTGCTGATCAGAAGGTCGGTAGTTCGAATCCCCATGACAGGATGAGCTCCCATTGCTCGGTCCCAGCTCCTGCCCACCTAGCAGTTCGAAACATGTCAAAGCACAAGTAGATAAATAGGTACCGCTACAACGGGAAGGTAAACGGCGTTTCTGTGTGCTGCTCTGGTTCGCCAGAAGCGGCTTAGTCATGCTGGCCACATGACCCGGAAGCTGTAAGCCAGCTCCCCTCGGCCAGTAACGCGAGATGAGCACCTCAACCCCAGAGTTGGACATGACTGGACCTAATGGTCAGGTGTCCCTTTACCTTTACCTTTAATTCTGTTTTGCTAGCAAACCAGAGGTTAAATTAACCCCTTCCCAGCCAATACACACTAATGTGTCACAACACACAGTTTGGAAGATGTCTGCTGTAGAGGTTGAGTGGGGCTCAGGGGCACAGCCTGCTGCAACAGAGCTGAAGAGAAGGGAGGAGACTCGCCGCCGCCGCCGCCCCCCCCCCCCACTAGGAAAAGTGCATGCTTCCAAGTGAGGAGGGAATGCTCACAGGGAGGACTGGGAGTCACATCAGTAGCTGACCCTTCTCATCTCTGCTTAAGAGCTTTGCAAGAAGGCAGGGAAACTTGCTGGGACAATGCTGCAGCTCCAATGCAGTCTTAGGCTAATCTTGGACTCTTTGCTCTTGCGCTCGATTTATTGTTACTATTCCATTGTCCTGTGAGACCACCAGGACTAGATTATGCTCTTTCCTAGCGGCTGTGTTTGTTCTATTAGACTGCCAAAACAAAAGTTTAGGCTACTTCTTGCAAGTAAATGTCCCTGTCATCTGGTTTGGGATGAGAACCAGGACAGTGAGAGTAGTCAAAGTTACAATTGGCATTCCCTCTTTTGGGTGCCTCCTTGAGCATATTGCTCCCAAAAAAAATTCCCCTCCCCATCTCACTCTGTAAGCCTAAGTAGGGTTGCCATATTTCAAAAAGTGAAAATCTGGACAGAAAAGCTTTGTGGGGGAGGGAGGGGGGTCAAAGTTGTTGAGCTGCTTTTGCCAAAATCTTTTTTAAAAATGGTTTCTGACGACCCTAAGTCAGCCCCAGGGAAAAGGGGGTTGTTACAGAGTGCTGAAAATATTGCCCTAGCTAGCCTAGCCCAATCTACTGCCTTCCCCAGTCATACCAAGATGAAGATAAAAAATGACCAGGCACAGCTCTCAGTTCCTATACTCTCCAAGTAAAAAAAAAATGGACAGGGGGCACGCCAACAATAAAACAGCTGAAGAAGAGTAACATTTCCCAAAAATCCTTTAGCTCATAGAGAGCAGATAGCACACACTGAATGAGCCTTTTGTTCACTCAGTGCTGATCTTTTCTTTTTAAAGGTTGCTGCAGATTTTCAATTACGGAGAAAGCCTTTTCTCCTCATTATGTGCAAGTTAGCGGTGTGCATCAATAGCAGCTGCTACAGAAAGCTTTTTTCTTATTTTTTATTAATGACTGTGCAGCAAGAAGAAACATGCTTCCCAGAACAGGCTTCCTTGTTTCGGATGCCCCCGCCCTCCCCCTTTCTGTGTATGGCTTGGATTTAAATGTAGAAAGTGAAACAGTCCTTCGCTTATTCATGTGTAATGTTAGCCCTGACACTGATCACTGAATTCAAAGGAACTTTCTTCTGAATGGATATGATTAGGATTTTAGATTTAAAACATTTGTGGGATAGGAGCAAATGTTTAAGGCTGCGGTCTTAGCCACGCCTAGGATTTAGGATTGCAGCTAATCATACAATTCTTGGAAATTTTACAGTGAAGAATTACTGAGTGGAAAGAGACCAAAGAGGTCCTCTAGTATCTAGACCACCACCCAAAACTTACAATAATACATTATTTGGCGCATAAGGTTGAAACACCTGCTGCAGTCCTCTTATTTCAATTGTTTTATTGTCCATAACTTAAATTTGTTTGTTTTTCAGAGGATAATTTCAGTTACCACATATAAGTTTGCAGGGGTACCAACTTGAATAATCCCTGGAACCAATTGCAATGAATTTGATCCACACTGATTTTGAAGTTAGGCCAATTTAACTATACCAGTTTCCAGTTTTCAAAAGTCCCTCAAGTCCCACTTTAAGAAACTTGTCTACTGTATATTTAATACAAAATACAAAATAAAACAAATCCTTCCAGTAGCACCTTAGAGACCAACTAAGTTTGTTCTTGGTATGAGCTTTCGTGTGCATGCACACTATCTGAAGAATAGTATCTGAAGAAGTGTGAATGCACACGAAAGCTCATACCAAGAACAAACTTAGTTGGTCTCTAAGGTGCTACTGGAAGGATTTTATTTTTTATTTTTTATTTTGTTTTGACTATGGCAGACCAACACGGCTACCTACCTGTAACTGTATATTTAATGTCCTTGGGCATTCATGTATGCATTTGAGATAAATATTAAACTACTTTAATTTATTTTAATTCACATGTGACCTCTGGTTTCCTTTGCAATAAGCCCATTTTCTTTTTAATTTGAATGCAATGCCTAGATGTTTGTAACCGTTCAAGTCTACCCACATTAATTGTTTTGCTCTACTTACTGTACTCATAAATTGTTGTTGTGTGTAGGTGCAGTAGGGGAATAAAGAAATGTGTGGCATCCAAGGTGGAAAGAGTTGATAGAAAACTATCCTGAAATATTTTTAGGGCAATGAGCTGAGTGAATGGTGCAAGATGAGATCTTTGGATGTTTTAGGCCCTAAAACAAGCTATGCAGGGAGAAGACCGGTCAGCAAAAGATTGAAAAGTAAGAAGCTGTTGTGTACACAAAGCCTATGGAAACGGACATTTACCACTTGTGAGCAGAGCAGATGGGGGTGGGGTGGAATTTAAAGAACATCATCCAAAAATAGTGTGGAGGCACCTGGGCAAAATTGCAAGACCTGCAGAAGGTAACATGGCTTACTTAATTGTTAACAAATCAGATATAATATGGTGGTGGATCTCTGTGGGCCACTGAACATTTTAGGGCTGAGAAGTGGTCACCCCACCTCTCCCCAAGCTTGCTACTCTTGTGGCTTCAGCCAGCAGTTAGGCAAGTTGGCAAGTTCATGGTGCCCATGTGTGACATCATCTGAGGGTGCCAGAACTCACATGTCTTTTGAGTTGGGCCACACCATGGCTGGGAGGGAAGATGTTGGTGCTCCCTAATGACCCACTATACTCCATGTTTCTGCATAATTATGTGAAAGAAGTTGCAATAAGACAGATCTAACTACGTACCTCTGTAAATTGTACCCACTTCAGCCTGAAGACCAGCTCTTCCAATCTTGGCTCGTTCTTTCATCAAATGGAATTATGTTATACTTTTGTGTTGTCCAAAATATTTCACCTTGTGCATTCTCCTTCTGCTGAGCAGACAATAAGAAGAAGCCTGCTACATTTAAAGTTGGATGATTCATACCCTTCCTGAGCAAAGTGTCACCTAATGTATACACAAAAGAGAGGATTAATGCCCTTTCTAGTCCTTGAGGAAGTAACTGATCATGAAGACAATTCACTTGACAAAAGGAAAATGAAATGGTACCATGCAATAAGATGGCAAACTTGATTAAGAAAAGAAATGTCATGTTAACCTTCTCCAAAGCTGTTATTTTGCACTCAAGTGTCAATACAGAGCCCAGCCAATAATAGAGAAGTGTTGTGGGAATGATGCCACAGAAACAAAAGATGGGGTAAAGGCCAGAGATAAAAATGAATTGATCCAGCATTATAAAGCCCAACCATGACAATACTATCAAACATTATTGTAAATAATTATATAATCCCATACATCTCTTATTGGAAGTATTTTTTGGCCAATGGGAGTTTTATCCAGGTACACTGATGCCAACTCCAAGGGGCCAAAAAATTGTTGTGGGTGCTCAGCACTCACTCTACAGGAACTTGGATGCAACTTCTGGGTCCTGTCTGAAGCCTTGCGGGGTCTCGGAAGCAGCATCCTAGGCTCTGCAAGGCCTCCAATGTCACTTCTGGTTCCTCGCCAGCAAACAGAAGTGGTGTCAGAAACCCTATGAGGCCTAGGATGCCACTTTCAAGGCCCTGCAAGGCTTCGGATGGAACCTCCAGTTCCTTGCAAGGTCCCAGAGGTCCTGCTTGTGGCCTCGAGGGGTCTTTGATGTAGTGTCCAAGGTCTCAGGGGGGATTGGAAATGGTGTCCTAGGCCTCACAGGGCCTCTGACGCCACTTCTGGGGGTGATGTCATGTTACCTTGGAGCCGCTGGACACCCATGATCTGGGGTCCAATTCGGCGCCCCTGCCCAGGTAAATAGATATTACCATATGATTGTATTGGAAGTGGGGAGCCTTTTCCAGGTCAAAGACCACATTCCCTTAGAGGCAACCTTCTGTGGGTTGCATACTAACAGTGGGTGTGGCCATGGGCAAAAATGGGCGGAGCAATGGATATGACTCTTACCTTGGCTTGGTACAGTAGGCTACATTCCAGCTACACAAAAGCCAGAGGTTTCCTCATACACATCCCCATTCTCCATCCAGACAAGCAAGCAGCATTGTCACAGTTCAGCCAGACAAAAGCACCAAGTGGGCACAGGGCAGAGCCAGTGAGGGGCGTGGCCTGGGGAGTTATTGGTTGCAGCTCATGGTTAGTCTGGAGAGAGCTTAATCATGGACCCAGACATGGCTGAGACACTAAGCCATAGTTTGGCTTATATCAGTGAAGTGTGGCATCCAAAAGGACCAGGAGGGAGCAAAGCAGCTGTCGGCTCCTCTCCTGAAGTCCACATGCTTGCATATTCACACTAAACCAAAGCTTGACTTAGTGTGACATGTGAACATGGCCAATGCCTCAAAGCCTTTTGTCATGCTCTGTTATGCCCTGTCTCCTCCTCAGTTACTTATCAAATAGGCTGTCAGTTTGGAAAATTCTGGCAATGGCAAAAGTAGGCCTATATGATTTTTAAGGTTCAAGTGTTGAAGAACATTGATGATTCTTTACCAATGCCTTGTACACTTTTTTGCTTAGTACAAGAGAATCCAGAGCTATGAGCCTGCTTTCCCTCAGAAACAGATGACACTTATCTGCAGAATCTGACACATATTAATGCATAGCCGGTCTCACTGCGAAGCTTTATTTTTCAGCAGGGATGCCAGGGTTTCCCTTAGTTTCCATGCAGCCATCCTGAGGAAGAAATATAGTTTTCTTTATGCTTGTGCTGTGCACATAAATCAGATTGCAAGCTCTATTTCAAACTCAAATAATATCCTATGATGAACTAAAGGCATTCGCACTTTGAATGCTATAACTGCAATAGATAAGAGTTTCTCCTTTCGTTCAAAGCAGGAATATATTTGGCTGACTTCTTTATGATGTTTCCTCCTTACCTTTTCTGCCCCCACCCATCTCCACCATTGCTAGTACATATTTTTTGCCAGAAGCTGAAAAGGAGGCTTTCCATCAAGAAAATAAAGATGTCAGAAATGCCAGCTCTCACACTTCATGAAGTTAATAAATAAATTTCATGTGCCTGAATGCAGATGACGAAAAGGGCTGGGATTTATATTCACGACTAATCCGTAATGCCCTTGATGCTGGTATTGGAAGATATTAGCCAGCACATGAAATTTTGTTATAATTTTTAGGTTTAATTCCAGTTGATGTTGTACGCTTTAATTTAACATTATTATTTATTTATTTTAAAAAATTATTTTTTCCTGTTGATTTTAATCTCCCTTTTTACCTCCTTTATTTTACATCCTATATTCCAATTAAGAATATGATTATAGCTCTGGGATCCTTAGCATGTAAGTCATGTTGAATATGTGAGTTGTTCTTATCAGCTCAATCAATTTCTACTTTTTCTTTGTCTTCTTTTCTTTTTAGCAATATTTAAAAGATGGAAGTGACTAATAATTTCAGTAGTTGGCGTAAGAGAAGAAAAAGGAGTCAAAGAGGACCACATGGTTCAGAAGTTGCATCTTGCTCCAACAGGGATTACCTCCACTGCAGTGGAGAGTGGTAGGTCGGCCCTCCCCACCCTCCAGCATCTGTTGACTGAGTTGTTCTGACACTGCCCAGTGGTAGACCCGGTCCTATTAAACTACACTGTCACCAGCCCAGGTAGGGGTGGCCGACCCAAGAAGAAGAAGAAGAAGAAGAAGAGTTTGGATTTGATATCCCGCTTTTCACTACCCGAAGGAGTCTCAAAGCGGCTAACATTCTCCTTTCCCTTCCTCCCCCACAACAAACACTCAGTGAGGTGAGTGGGGCTGAGAGACTTCAAAGAAGTGTGACTAGCCCAAGGTCACCCAGCAGCTGCATGTGGAGGAGCGGAGACACGAACCCGGTTCCCCAGATTACAAGTCTACCACTCTTAACCACTACACCACACTGGCTCTCGTGAGGCAAGGTGAGGTGACCGTCTCAGGCAGCAGGATCCACAAGGGCAGCAGATCTGGCCTCCAATGAATGCATTGCCTGTTGCTGCGGTGTGATGGCTGTAGTGCACTCCTTAGAGGCCAGAACTGCCACCTACTTGGCAGCTTCCCCATGCCACAGTGGCCTTGCAGCAAATAGTAAGTGCTGCTGGTCTCCTCCCACCCCTAGGGAGGGAATGGCAGGGGCTGCCTTCTGGGGTCTCCTGGGTTCTGCACCTGCCTGGTGTGATTCAGAGCAGACCCCTTACCCTCCAACAGCCTTTGATTCCCAGTTCAACTGTTGGGTAAGTTTGGTTTGATTTCCACCACTCCCCCTGTTCCCAATGTAGATCTCGCCTCCCTTCTTGTTCCTGATGTAGATCTTCACCTACACCTTCTTCTCTGATGGGGGAGCATTTTGTCATTCACAAGCAGCAGGAACAAAGGATTTCTCAGATGCTTGTGAGGCTCTACTGTGTATGCTTAAACTGGACTGGGAGCCCTAATGAAGAAAGACAATATGCAAATGTTATTCTTATTTAATCTGTGGGACTATTTTAGAGATAAGTGTATCATGCAGAAGAGATAAAGATGGATTTAAGACCCTCTACATATGTGTAGATGTATGCATGCAAAATTCATACCGGGAACAGGGGATGACAAAGAGTGGGGAAGACAGCTTTTGTTCCTTCAAGTTGGCTCATGCTGTTTCAATCAGTGCCAGCATTCATTGTGTACACACACACACACACACACACACACAATCACTGCTGCAAGAAAAGCACTTAACAGTCTAATATGAGTAAGGAGCAGACCAAACATGTTGGAGATGAAATGTTTTGTTTGAGAGTTATACTCAGTCATTCTTTGTTCTTTATCATTCAGCCACAATGGCAGTTCATGGTCAAGGTAAATGAACCATTGTCTGCTAGGCTCAAACCATGGCAAAAGCTTGAGCTACCAATGCCTCAAGCATTTTGGCACCACGGAGAGCTTCTCCCCACCACACCGCATTTTGCGGTCCCCTGCCCCTTTCCACCCAACCAACCATCCTGTATTGGGCCCACAGCTTAAAGTAGAGGTGGGAAACATTGTTCAGATGAAAGGCTGCATTCCCTTCTGGAAAACCTTACAGGGTAGTGGAAGGAACATCAAATGTGAATTTTGCAGTAGGCTGGTTTCGACACATACTCAAACCCCGCTCTCTATTCTCCATCCAGACAACCAAGGGACATTGTCAGAGTTCAAGGACACATTCCAGTCAGGAGAGTTGGACTGGTAAGAGGTGTGGCCTGGTTGAGGGTGTGCGGCTGATGAGAGGATGTGGCCTGGGAACAGTCCAGAGGCCAAACAGAGAGGTCTAAAGGTGAGTCTGAGGTTCCCCACTCCTAGCTCAGGGTGAATAGTGAGCCTTCAAAGTGGTCATCCAGATCTCAGCTTCTGCATTCCATGGCTACTCTATTGTCTCAGTAAATTGTGGGCTGTAATGCCTGAGGCGCCAATTGGCTACTCATTCCTCCATCAGAATGTAGCGCTGTTCTGATCCCAAGGGTTAGTCAGGTACCCTGTACCTTTGGAGACTTGTAACAAGACACCCTGTTACCACGGAGGACATATTTAATATTCTAAAAAGCTGACTATCATTTAAAAAATGACAATGAGAGTATCAATTAATAGAACAATTGATATTACGTGTGGGATAACCAGCCTCATATCACCAACATGCTTCTATCTAAATAATTCCTTGAGGAGTTAAGATCATAGAGTAAGCTATCCTGCCAGGTTTAGACCATATTGGGATGGACTAGGTCCAAAGCCCACTTTGGGGGCCTAATCTGGCCCACCGGTTGGTTTAATCCTGCCCCTGTGGCAGTTTATTTCCTGGGGTAAAATCCTAAAAAAAAGCTCAACAACTTCAATCCTAAAAAAGATCAGCCCTTTGGTCGGCCCTCACGCTTGTTCACTTCATCAAATCTGGCCCTCTTTGAAAAAAGTTTTGACACCCCTGGCCAGGCAACCAGGCCTTTGTTCCCCTTTCAGTCTACCCGAGAAGCTCAATATGTGAGGTCTGAGCCAGTTGCTCCAAGCTCAGACCACATGGCTCTTAAAAGCCATTATTTGGTTCCATATCAATAATTTAGGAATTTTCACCACTGTAACTAAGCCTGTGTTTCCTGACTGTTGCATGGAAAAGCACATGAAATTTAACTATGTAGCAACCAAGATGTGTACTTCACTCACATAAATGTTATTAGCACATTTTTACATCCATACATCTTGCCTGGGACACTGACACACGCAAGAACATTTGATATTCTAATAACACCTTAAATATTTTGGTAGATACTGCACACTGAACTAAATTTAGCTCGTAGTTTCTTGCCTCCAGTTGATAGAGTAATGCATCTTAGACCAGGCAAAGTTCCAAAAGCCTTTTATTTTCCTCCCCAACCCCCAGAAACAGTTGGTGCAGCAAAGGCCTAGTGAATGGATTGTTTGTGTTGTCATTTTTTTTTTCATTATCTACCTCAAGGCTGAATAGATTCAATGCAGTAAAATAAAAAATAAGAACACAGAGAACAAACAGAACCAGGACTGAGAAAGCCTTTATTCAGGTTCACAGTAAGGTATATTAAATGCCTTGCGGTTAAAGTCTTCACTTAAGTAGACGTAGTCAGAATATTATTTGCAAAATGTTTTTTGCTCCCTTTTGTTCAGAAGTGGCGAATTAAAGTCAGAAATTGAAATCTATTTATATATAATAACCATAAACTAGATATTATTCTGATACTGCTTTCTGGTGATAAAATACATATATTCAGTCATAGTCACTGGACTCAAAGGAGCCCCAGGAAGTCATCCAACTCAATTTCTAATCCCCTGTTTATACCAGGCCAAGCAGCAAACCCTCAACCCAATGAAATGGCAGCACATCAATCAAATTTAAGGACTACATGCACCAATTCTGAGATCAGAACAGGATAACGTTCTGATCTCCTTCAAGATAAAGTCCAAATTACCTTAATTTGGACATCTCCTTTGCTACCACGGGGTACCCCACTTGTACATATATTTGGCACATATTTGGATTCAAATTTTAAAAACACACTCTTGAACAGACAGCTGAGTAAACAACCCAGCCAATATAAAACTGGCGTTCAACAGATTTGCACATACCTCTGTAAATCAAGAAATCTTTAATAAAAATACATTTTAAAAAAAACAGATTTGAGAGTCAGTGTTTGTGATGTGAAGATACTTCCCATCTCCAATTCTGGTTACGCTGAAGCATCAAAGACAATTGTAGACAAAAGTTGGATGATTGGCTCTTTTAGGACTGTGCCTCAGGCTTGTCTCCCACACGATAATTTTCCACAAACCACTAACCGTGACTAAAATCCCATGATGAGATGGATTTGTGAAGGAGTGACTTTGTCAGGTTTGCCTTCTGTGAGCCCACTCCTCCAATGCTACAGGGGAAATCTGCAAGACCTTAAGGAACTAGACTTATAAAACTAAGCAAATAGGCAACAGCACTGGAAAGCAAAAATTCATATTTATGTGAAGCTGCTTAAATGGACATTTAAGATGAACTCTCTCTCTCTCTCTCTCTCTCTCTCTCTCTCTCTCTCTCTCTCTCTCTCTCTCTCTCTCTCTCTCTCTCTGTCTCTCTCTCTCTCTCTCGCACACACACACAAACACACACACCCTGGGAAAGATGAACTAAGAACACAGCTCTTTAGATTAGCAGCTCTTTATTCCAACAGTTAGAACTGCTCCTTGTGTCTGACACAACAGCGTAGCTGGCTGCCTTATATAATACTAAGTAACTTGTAACAGCAACAAATTCCAACTAACTAACCAATCAGTGAACTAACCAATCAGTGAACGGCAGCTCTCAATCCTTCATTTGCATACTGGTGGCCCAATACCATGATTAAACTAAGCAAATAGGCAACAGCACTGGATAGTAAAAATTCATATTTATGTGAAGCTGCTTAAATGGACATTTAAGATGAAATCTCTCTCTCTCTCTCTCTCTCTCACACACACACACACACACACAATCCGCTACAGTATCAAATGTAACTGGGAACAAAGACTACAGGGAACAGAATTTAATGGATTGTGATTACTGTTCTGGAACAGAGTGAACCTCTTTATAGCCCATGAGAAGATGATGTGAACTGAATTCAAACAAAGGACTGATAATGGATTTTACTGCATGCTACATGGTGTTGGTTTTTTGTTTTTTGTTTTTAAAAATTATGTTCTCATAATCTCTTTATCTCTTTCTGTTAACAGAGCCTGAAGTTTTTTGTTTTTTTAAAAAAAATGTTTAAAATAAGAGCAGTGCTGTTTGGAAAAATACAGGGATATGTTTTTCCATTTCTTGTTGTAGTTTTTTATCTTCTTCCTGTGTAAGAAATGCTGGTTACCTTCCTATTTCAGTGAACATTGTTATGTTTGGATTATTTGATGTTAATTTAATTTAATATTGTTCACTGAAGTTGCTGCTCTTCCTTCCTCTACACACCTTCCTATTTCATAATAAGGCAAATCAATTGTACCTCGGCCAATGATTTAAAGAAGAGGCTTAATCTGTGTTCCCTCTCCATCCGGTTATTTTTCAAATCAAATGTTCAGACATTATGTTCTTCTCTAATCAACAGGGTGATGATGAAAGAAAACATGATTGCCATATTGCCTCCCTGACCTCCCTGAGGGCTGGCTGAAAACATGCTGGGTTGAAAGGACCATTGGCCTGATCCTGCAGGACTCCCCTGCTGCTCTTACAATTCATCATGTAAACATGCCTACTTATTTTCAATATTCATATACCATGCTGTAGCAGAAGGTTTGCATGAAAAAAGAACAGAAAAACGACAAATTATAAACATGTAACAAAAGAAAAAAAATCTAAAACAACAATTATTGCAGTCAAATAAAGCCAGCAGCAAAGAATAACAGCTTTAACAAAGTACTAAAAATATTTAAGATTGGAAATCTGAAAATATTTTTTTTTATGAAGAATTTATTAGCATTTTCATAATACAACACACACCCAGACCCACACCTACAAATACAAAACAAATACAAATACATATATTGCCAGGATTCTTCTTCTTATTTATATACCTAACAAAAAAATTTCTATTTCCAAGTCTTGACATTTGACTTCCCCTGCCTTTTCACCTTCGGTTTTAAATCCATATTTTACTTTCTTAACAGCTTTTCTCTAAAAAAAGGAATTTAACTTCAATTAAAAATAACACAATTATCTTAATCATCCTATTGTATCATAAATCTTATCAAAATATTCTTATAAAGTCTAAACTTATTTCTTCTGTCCTTTATCATGCTGCTTTTTAACTTAAAATCCAATATCCCCTTACTTATTCAAGATAAACTTATAACTAACAACCTTCACACTCCGATTTCAGGTACCATAACAGACCATTTAAATTTTACATTTAATACTTCACCCCACACCCCCTCTGTCCATTGTCTTTCTCTGTCTTTCGCCGGAACCAATCTTCCAGTTGTCTTCTTTTCCCAAATGTCCACAGATCCAGGCAGCATTCACAACAAACCTTGCATCGAGCTTCAGGATACACATCACATCTTTTCTGGGCTCTTCCGCTTCTTTGTACCATACTTCTTCTTCTTGTACATATCTTAATTCTATGTCCCTTGCCCCCGAGCTCTCACCTCGGGGTCTGGATATTGCAAATTTTGCCGTTCCGGGACTGCCACCCCCCAAAGAACGGTTCCTTTTCCCGGAGTCGCCCAACCATTTCAGACCATCCTTCAAGCATCCCTTCTAACTCTTTGCCAAGGTTTTCTTCCATTGTGTAAAACTTTTGAAAAGCCTCCTCTGTGGAAAATAGATTTTTTTTTATTTATAATCCCACTCAAGACTTGCAATTTCCGATTAAGCAGTTCCAGCCTCAAGACAGTAAGCATTTCTTCATCCGTTAGTCCAGAATTCAAAACAAGTTCAAACACAAAGTCCAGCATTTTGGGGGAGAGGGTGAGTGTCAAATTACAGTTCCTGTCTCTTCCTTCCTTTGTTTCAATTGTTTCCCACATCAGTCCAGATTTTCCATCGCCATTTTTTCTGAAGCCAGAGCGTAAAGACCAAAACTTTAAAAGGAGATATTTTCTGCCCACTTAATCCCCAGAGGGAAATCTCAGCAGTCTCAGTTTCCAAATTCCAAACACTTTGTATCCATTATTGTAGCAGCAGTCACTTAAACTGGTTATTTTCTTTCTCTCCCGAAGGGAGGAAGGCAGGCTCCCTTTCCTCTTCCCCCCGGATCGTTCCAAAGATATAAAAGTCAATCAAGTACTCACAACCACCGGGTTCTTTCAGATCATTAAAGACAGGTAGAACTTAGACGCTTATCACAGGATTTGTCGCCGCATTTGCATCCCGGTTGGGGCATGTCCCCTATAGCCCGGCTCCGTCGTCCCTTCACCCCCACTCCCCCTTTACAGGGGGAGCGAGGGAAGGGTTCGGAGCCACAACGGACGCTCTTCCCGCACCCCACCGGAGCCCCGCTTTGCGGTAGCGGGGCTCCAACCCCCGGGATGGACTGGGCGCTTCGCAGCCGAAGCAGCCCACAACCACCCGCAATGGCGTCGCCGCCGGAAGTCCCTCAATCTGAAAATATTTTAGAAAGATCAGGTGAGCCTCTATGGGAAGGATATTCCAGGACCTGGGTGCCAACTCTAAAAAGGCCATGTCTCTAGTAGCCAATTCTCCAAACTCATTTGGCAGAATACCCAGAGAAGAGTCTTAGAAGAAGCAGTAGCCCTGTGTAGGAGAAGAGGAGCAGCAGTGGCAGCCTCCCAGCAGTGCTGAGTTTGGATGGAGCATGGCAGTGGCAAGGTCAGGGGAGCTCCAGGTTGGCTGCCTTGGTTTCCTGTAGGCATGCATACATCTGCAGGATGCCATCGCCACTAATCTGGGACTCTTCCCTACCTTTCCACCAGCCTGTCTTGACAAATGCCACGCTGCAACTGCTGAATCTCTCTGCACTCTCCTTTATTGCCATTGCTGCTCAGAACATATACGTGAGATGAGGTGATCCTTCAGGTAACCTGGCTCCAAGCACTAGGATTTTACAGAGCTTTCAACATGTGGACAACAACGTTTGAATATTCTCCTGCCCATGATACCTTGAGGTACCGGTATGTTTATTACTGAAGACTGCTTTGGTTGTCTTCAAAGGTTGTTTTTGAAGTAGAAAGATACATATTCCCCTAAGCAAACAAGATAAACCACACAGGAGCACTGTGGGGTTTGCACAAGAGATCTTTCTGATGGATTGTGTTTATTGATAGATTGAGTAGGAAAGAGGCAAAAGATAAATTATTTCATGCCATGGTATTTACCAAATGTCTCTCCTAAATATATCACGCGTACGTTTTTCTTATTGTGATATTATTGTTGCTAGGCTGGGGGTTTTCTGACTAAAATAGAACTATGGTAGTTTACTATTTCCTGAGTAGCCATCTGTGTTTCAGTCAATTACTATAAACAAATTAATTAACCACTCTGTGCTGAAGCAGGCTGCTTGGTGAGCTGATGACTCCCAGTAGAGACCGCACCACAATATCTCTGTAATGGTATCTTATCGACAGAAGCTGTTTGTGGCAAATGGTTCTGGAGCAGTCACTCTGTGACTGTGTTCATGAATAGCTTGATCAGTTTAACCCACCAGATTCGGGATAATTGCAAAGGACTAGGTCTCTGTTTCTGCACAGCTTTGTATATTAGGAATAGTTACAGCATGGCCGACAGAGGCAAGTTAACATTTATATCTACATAACAGAGAAGGTTAAACCATTGGCCCCTTGATCAGCGTCCCCAACATAAACAAAACCAAAGTTCTTATAACTGCATTTTTACACATATATTTTTGCACACATTTATCCTTCACTATTTTCACTTCTTTCCCCTCCTTTCTCTCTGCTTCCTTTCTCCACTGTCCCTACAGTCAGGAACTCTGGATTGCAAGTGTCTCAGGGCAGAGATCTGTCTTTTGCCTGTGTGCGGTATAAAATGTCATATACCCTGGTCATGCTATAATATCTCAATATCATATATGTAAATAATTCGGCACAAGGCTTTTTTTAAAAAAAATGCTGCACAAGATGAAAAACCGTATCTGTAAAAAGCAGCTGTAGTTTTTCATGGCGTCATGTGTTAATAAAACGTGACAACCCAAATGATGGTGAATTTGTCATACTCGTTGTCACGTTAACATTTTTCTCTTACAACTGGACTAGGTATATCTCCTTTTCCCTTGAGTCTGCGTGCTCTTTCACTGACGCCTACACTGCCTTAGATTATTCTTTTTTTTTGTACTCTGCCAGCCTAACAGACATTTCTCGTAGAAAGACTCATACAATTACCTAATGGTGCAGAACAAGCACGACAGCCCTCTCTGCTGCGTGCCCCATTTCAGCAAGGATATGTTCAGTATGACTCAGAATGAATCAGACCGGAGAAAGAGAACTGCAGCCTCACAAACAATGGATGGCAGTCTACAATTTAGAGCCAGAATACCGCACTGCCTAATCAGCGTTGCCCAACCGCCAATTGCACTGTTCACTGTGCGTCCGTAATAGAATTTGTGTGTATACCCACGGTGGTGCCCAGGAAAAATAAAAGCTGCTGATTAACAACAGCAAGTCCCAAATCAGTCCTAATCTGTGGGTATGAAATTGTCTGCGCAACTGAAACCAAATATTAATTATATAAATGAAATCAAGTTCTTTGGGCAGCCTTTGGGACACGGATTCTGAACGAGCAGGGGAAAGTCGATAGGGGACGAAAAGGGTATTTGCCTTCACATGTCACAATTGGCATCAGAGAAGCACCATCCTAAGAAAAAATTAAGAGTGCCATTGCAAGGATACACTAATCCCACCAGTGTTTTCTAAATTCAACTCCCATGAAGCACTGTGATCAACAACAGAAGGTCCGCTGGCATAGATGCCAACTCTGTGGGGGCCTGCCCCCTTCACCCCCCTAAAAGTATTTTTCTGCAAGTTGGTGCCTCCCTCTCTCCCTAGGGCAGCCACCTTCCCAAAAGTCAAGCACCCTTCCCCTGCTTTTCCTGGCTTGCCTCCTGCCTTTCAGCACCATTTCTGGGGAGAGGCAGGCAAATAGGAGAGGTGAATGGTAGGAGGGAGGGCAGGAGGTAGGCAAGCACATGGCCGTAGCCAGGGGAGCAGCTCCCCCAAGATCCACAAATTTTAGTGAAAATCATTTTGTGGTAGGTGGGGGTTGTGAGAGGTGAGCAGAGGGGAAAGGGGAGGCCTGTGTCCAGTTGTGTGTGGCAGAGGAAGGTGCAGGGAGTGGTGGGAGAAGTGTGGGCAGGGCCCCCCAATATTTTGTCTAAGTTGGCGCCTATGTCATTATTGCAGTTAACATTTTATTTTTTCTTTTGTGGTGTACTGTATACAATTTCTTTCTTTCTTTTTTGGTTCTGCTTTGTTTTCTACATCGGCACTATTTATTTTCTTTTCGTGTCTTATCTTACTCTCTGCACTTGTAATTATGTACTTTTTATTTTTCAATAAAGAATATAAAATAAAAACAGTTGGCACCTATGTCCCCTAGTTACTCAGACAAGCAATCAAGCCTGATCCAGAAATTTTATTGGGTTTATCATTTGATCTGGGGGTGTTGCAAGGACCAAAAACTTCCATCATCCCAAAGCAGCTTAGCCAATTGCCACAGATGGTAGGAGTTGTAGTCCAACAACATCTGGCCTCCCTGGAGGGTTGCTGCCAATCAGTGCAGAGAACACTGGGTTACATGGACTAGTGGCTTGACTCTGTAAGAAGCAGCTTCTGGTGTTCCCAATAAAATTGCACCAGAACTCTGTTAGATCTCCTGCTGACAAGACCTTACAAGTGCTTTACAACTACATTAGCTAAAATAATCAGTCCACAAATCGAAACTTTTAATATCAATTAGTTTCTCTGCATGGAACATTAGCTACTTATCTTTATCTTAGCTTTATTAGCACAGTGAGCCACTGTTACAGGAGGAGTTACAGAACTGCTATTGTTACGCCTGTATGCCTTGACCCAATAAGACCAGACGAAAATATTTCAGGCAGCAAAGTTTTCAGAAAAAAGTCTCTTTATTGCAATAAGGTGCATTCAGTAAGCAAAAGGCAAAAATGCACACCCCACCTCCTGTGGGGCAAGCTTAAGTACTCTCTATGACATAGTAAAGCTCCTCCTAAATCCCTCCTCCTGGCCTATCAGAACTAATATTATAATACTGCGTTAGCAAATCAGAACATTTCCTTTGTCCGGCTGCCTTTGTCTGTTTCAAGCTGCTTTAGCCGCCAGGAGGTGCTATATGCTATTATTTCAGTGCCTAAATGCCTAGCCGTTGACCCCCAACTGCACCTGGGACCTTATTTTGGCTTCTGCTGATGTTCACAGGAAATGGCTCGGTCATGGGGGTGAGTTGTGGTTAGCTCTTCCCCTGAAACCAGGCATAGTGTGGAAAAGAGGAAGTCTGTGGTCGGCCGTTTACTGACATTCTGCTGAACTGCTGAACTGCTGAAACTGCTGATATGTCTAAAAAAGCTGCAGTGTTAAGCTTTAGCTAGAGTGAGCAAAACTGCATCTTCTGAAATGGAATCAGAGTGAAGCTGCATCTAAAATGGGGTTCTGTGGCTCTTTCTACCTACCCTCTGGTACCTTGGTGCCTCATTTCCCCCCTTTCAATCGAGAGGAGCAGCTTGTTCTGCTTCCTCTTCAGATTGACCTACTGAGATTTCCTCTATAACTTGATCCATCCAGTGTTCAAACACCTCTATAGGGTCTTCAAAATGTTCATCAGGTTCCCATGTATCATCATCTGGTGAATAACCTTTCCATCGTACTTTGTATAGTATTTTACTATCTGTGGTTTTCATGTCCAGGATCTTCTCCACTTCAAAGACATCCGTATCATATTCGTTGATACCTCTGCCGCTTTCCACCATCCCTTCTCCTCCTGCAGCCACCTTCTCCTCAGCCCCACTCACAACCGCTGCCATGTATGAGGCGAACGTTGTAATGGTGTCCTTCTCCAGTCAGTCCCTTGGACTGTAAGCAGTTGCGTGGCAACCACAGGTATATTTGGTAAGCCTGCGGTTCCTGTACATAAAAGGACTTCCCACCCCCCTTTGGTGACTCTGGGTGGCGTGTCCCCTGGTGTGAAAGCTTAAAATCTCCTTGTGACTACACTGGAGAAAGTCGAATAAGAGCCAGTGCCTCACCCCAAGTTCATTCCTCGAGGACTAAATTCTGGTTTACTGGTACAGCTGAATATGGCCCATATTTCTTATGGAGGGTGATGACATTTACTGGAGGACTGGAAGGGACTAATGAAATTAGTGTGAGAAGAATAGGATCAGTGAATATTTTACCTATTCTGACTTCTTGAGAGCAGTTGCAATGTAGCAAATAGTCAGGAATAACTTTCTAACAGTAAGAACTGTTTGGCTGTAGAATGGACTCCCTATTCTCTTTTCCAGTGAAAATACACCCATAGGTATAAAAGACTAGGCCCTCCCCCTCTGGTTCCCAACTATATACACGCAAGGGAATAGAAAGGGATATTGTTACTTTGACAAAGTCAATTTCAAGGGGTCAACAGGATTTTCCCTTCCAATTTCCCGTCCAATCCCAACAGCCTAGACCAACATTGTTCACACCTCTAACACTCCCTATCTATAGAGTTATGCCCTGTCTAACAACTGGTCGACAAACCACTAATAACAATGTCCTTCCGACCAATTTTTCTGATGTGGTTCTGCTGGAGATGGTCTCCGTTGCATAAACTGGAGGTTTCCGGTGGCCCGTGCGTCGAGTGACAGCGTCCAGTGTGTCACAGCAGGGGCTACTTCAATTCGGTCTCCCGTGCGCTGGGCGTCCTTGCCGGTCAGACGCAGCAGGGGAGACTGGTGCACCGTGCGTTGAGTACCTACTCCTGGCTAGGCACAGCAGGGTGTCAACTCCAGGGGGTCACCTCCGCCTTTCACCGCCGTTGGGGTGGATAGAAGAACCGTGTATGGACCGTGTAAGAAGGTTGCGCTTCCACTCCTTTACCCACAAGCTATAGCCAGGCTGGAACTGATGGACTGGCTCAGCAAAGCTGCACGGTGTTTGCTCGAGGGCCCACCTGCTGAGGGAACGACAACACACAGACACAGAGAGACAGACAGACAGATAGAGAGATTATTTGTTTGTGGAAGGTGATATGCTCTTCCACCTGTCCAGTCCAGCTGGTTTTTCACGAACAAATGGAGGTGGCCTCCCATACAGGAGCTCGAATGGTGACAGTTTAAGTCTCTTGGTGGGGGCGCTTCGAATTCGGAACAGAGCTATAGGGAGGACATCTGTCCACTTCAGTCCGGTCTCTTGGGTTAATTTGGCCAATTGGATTTTCAAAGTCCGGTTCATCCTTTCAGTTTTTTCCCGAACTCTGTGGCCTATAGGCAGAGTGCAGTCTCTTCTTTATCTGAAGTTTCTTGCACACTTCCTGCACTACCTAATCGATAAAGGCTCCCTTATCCATTATCACTCCCTATACTCCTGGGCAGTCCGAACCTGGGTATTAATTCGGTTAGAAGTTTCTTAGTTACTTCCCTGGCTTTTTCAGTCCGTGTTGGGAACGCCTCTACCCATCCGGTCAGCGTACAAACAAACACTAGCAGATATTTGCAAGTCCTTGCAGGTGGCAACTCAGTAAAATCCACAATCAGATTCTCCATAGGGCTGTATCCCACATGTTGTACACCCGGTGGGGGTTGCATTCCTTGCTTGGGGTTGTTTTTGGCACAAAGGATACACCTCTGGGAGATAGCAGCAGTTAATTGTGAGAGGTTAGGCACATACAATTTTCTCCCGAGATGTTCCCTAGCAGCAGTGCCACCCAAGTGTGTGGACTCATGATAGTTTCTCACAATTTTGCTGGCCAAGTGTTGGGGCACGAACACTCGGTTGTCTGGGAGGAGTAGCCATCCATCTTGCAGTCGGGCTCCCTCCTGTTGTGCCCATTCTTGCTCTTCAGGAGAATAGTGAGGTTCCAAGTCTTCAGTGGATATTTCTGGGATGAGTGCAGCCACGGTTGAAGGTGGTGATTGCAAGGCTGCTTCTCGGGCAGCCTTGCCTGCCTTATGGTTGCCTCTGGTGACCAAATCCTTGCCTCGCCCATGTCCTTTGCAATGCATTACAGCAATCCTCTCAGGGGCCCACACCGCCTCTAATAGACTTTCCACTTCTTGTCCATACTTCAAGGCTTTTCCATGGGCTCCTATCAGACCTCTTTCCTTCCATAGAGCTCCATGCGCATGCAGGGTTAAGAAGGCATACTTTGAATCCGTATATATATTCGCCTTACATCCAGCTGCCAATTGCAGGGCTCTAGTGAGTGCAATTATTTCGGCCTTCTGGGCAGAGGTTCCCGGTTGCAGAGCTTCTGCCTCTACAATCTCATCGTTGGTCACCACAGCATACCCAGCCCTCCTAACGCCATTGGATACAAAGCTGCTCCCATCTGTGTAATATACAACATCAGGCTCTTTCAGGGGTTCATCTTTCAAGTCTGGTCTGCTAGAGTAGACTTTGTCCATCACCTGGAGACCATCATGGTGTTCTATTTCCTCGTCGTCTGGTAGGGGCATCAGGGTGGCGGGGTTAAGGGTATTCACCACTCTTAGGTGCACTCTTGGGTTTTCACACAGCAGGCCCTGGTATTGGGCCATTCGGGGGTTTGTCAGCCAGTAACTCCCTTTGTACTCCATGAGGGTGAGAACAGCATGGGGTACATTTACATACATTTCTTGGCCAAAGGTGAACTTATCTGCTTCTGTCACCAAGACTGCAGTGGCTGCCACTGATCTCAAACAGGGTGGCCATCCTTTAGCCGTTGGGTCCAGTTGCTTTGAAAGATAAGCTACAGGCCGATTCCAGCTTCTTAGCTTCTGAGTCAAAACTCCAGCTGCCACGCCATTCTGCTCATGCACATACAGTTGGAAGGGCTTCTCTGGGTTTGGCAGCCTCAAGGCCGGAGCCTCCATTAGGCATTTCTTAATAGTCTCAAAAGCCTCTTGCTGCTCTGGTCCCCACACAAAAGGGTCTTTCTCCTTTCCCCTGGTACTCTCGTTTAGAGGTTTTGCTATTATGCTGAATCCTGGTATCCAAATTCTACACCATCCTGCTGCTCCTAGAAAACCACGCAACTGTTTGCTAGTCGTGGGCCTTCTTATGAGACATATGGCTTCTTTCCTCTGTGATGTGATATATTGAAGCCTAAATACTTGATTTCCTTCAGATACAATTTATGCCTTTCTCTGAGAGGCTTTGTATCCTGTCTCCCATAACAAGTATAACAGTTCTTCTGTAACTTCTTTTCCTTTTCTTCCAAGTTTTGGCCATCTTTACCAGTTTTTTTTTTTTTTTTTAAATCCTTGTGGCCAGAATCAAAGGGGTTTGAATAAGCCAAGATTCAATAATCAGTTCAAGTGTTTCTGGGCTCCTTCTGCCGCCCATCGTGGCAGGAAAGTGAGAGTAGTGTTTTACTGAGACTGGCATTGCCTAGGACCTTACATTAAGAATTATATGCAGGATATTTTTGGCCAACTCTGGGGATTATCTTCAGCCCACACCCCTGGTGGAGCTTGGAAAGTTTCAGGTATTTATTCTGTCACTTTTCCCAAGAGTAAATGGATGGGATTTTGTGATCAGGGCTGCCAAAAGTTCCTAAGAGTATTCTCTAGGCGCCATTAGTGACAATATGCTGGTCACTCGTGGAAATAGCTGCATTTCTGGTCCTTTGGGGACAAAATAATTTGTGCCTGTACCTTGAGGGGACGTCTCTTTCCAGTGAGGGCACTGGGTATTTGGGCATATACAGGAACTGTTGGGTGAGGTGGCATCCTCCAATTTGACATTCCAAATGCCTCCCTGAACAAATCACTTGTGGCTCCCACAATGTTCACTGATTCTAGGCTTTTGAATTGTACAGGCGTGGTTATAACAGAATACTGGGCTCCCAGCGAAATATCTCTGGTTGGTCCCTCTGGGGTATCTTCCTCCAAGCCCTCTTCCTCTTTGTCCTCTTCCTCTTCCTTCTCCTCTATTCTGGGGCCATTCTCACTTCCAGTGTGTCTCCCTTTTCTACATATGACACACTGCTTCCTTCCTAGCAACTGACCTTTTCACCGGCCTCTTCCTCGGGTCAGACCCCTCTGGCCTCACCCGGGTCACCAGTCCTAGGACGCTTGTTGCTTGGCCTTTCATCCTTACATACTCCTTCAATGCCTCTTCTACTGCTTTCTTCCAAGCGGCTGACCTCTTCACCGGCCTCTATCCCGGGCCTCTGGGCCCCTCTGGCCCTCCCGAGTCGCCGGTTCCCCTTGGGCCAAAGCTGCCGCCATAACTGCCGCCTTCTCCTTCATCCACTTCCTCTTTTCCTTCTTCTCCTCCTCCCCTCTATAGTCATACACTCGCTGGGCAATTGCCATCAATTCACTCCGGGACTTTCCTTGAAACCCATCCTGCTTTTGTATCTTTGTCCTTATATCTTTAGTGGATTGTGCGATAAATGAGCTATTGACCATCGCCGCATACTCGGGGAGGTCGGGGTCAAATGGAGTCCAGATTCTATAGGCTTCCATTAACCGTTCCAGAAAATCTCCAGGGCTCTCATCTGCCTTCTGGGTCACAGCCGAGACCTTGGACAGGTCTGTTGGCTTCCTAGCTGCCCTTCGAATACCTTGTAGGAGAGTTTCCCTATATGCTTTTAGGGCGTTTCGGTCTCCATCATTGTTTGCGTTCCATTTGGGATCAGACGATGGATATCGAGTGGGCCAATCTGTTTCTAACACTCTCTGTTCCTTCAAGTGTTCTAATGCTTGTTGATCTATCCTCCTTCTTTCCTCTGTGGTAAAAAGGGTATTCAGCAACTGCTGGCAATCTGGCCAGGTTGGTTCGTGGGCAGCGAAGATAGATGCCATTAAATCCACCATAGCTTTAGGTTTTTCACTAAAGGGTGGTGTGTGTACCTTCCAATTCATCAAATCTGTGGTGGTAAAGGGAACATACTGCATGGTGTACGTCCGGGGTGGGGCATTGGCACCAGGTGGGGGCGGATTGTCCCATACCACCCGAAGGGGGGCAATTAGGTCTTCTGGTGGTGCTTCCTTGCACCTTTTTGCATAGTCTTTCAGTGCCTGATTACGGGCCCTGCTGTAGGCTGCCGCTGCACTTTTATGCTTAGGATTGGAGGACCTATACCGGCTTATCTTTTCCCTTAATTCTCTGAGGTTTGGGTATATTTCTTCCAGGGTTTGGGTGTTAGGGACCTTCACCCTATTCCCCTGTCCCCCTTCTGCCCCAGCCGGTGGGTCTGCGTTCTGAGGCTGTTGTACTAGGGGCGCATAAGGGGGTGGCCGCGGAACCATAAGCTCCTCTTCTTGACTGTCCAGTACTGGCGGGTGTTTTGCTAACTTCTGTATACTGCAGATCTTTGCCCTTGGTGGCGTTTTTCTGCATCTTTGCAACCACGGGGGGTTATCATCTACAGCATCCTTCCACGTTGAGATATAT
Source organism: Lacerta agilis (assembly GCF_009819535.1). Taxonomy (NCBI): domain Eukaryota; kingdom Metazoa; phylum Chordata; class Lepidosauria; order Squamata; family Lacertidae; genus Lacerta; species Lacerta agilis. The sequence continues at coordinate 28,066,377 of NC_046322.1, forward strand.
GGGATCTGGTCTGGATGATTGTCAATTATAGTCCGCCATAAGGGATTAATGAGATTCTCATCAAAGCTTCCCTCGGAGGGCCAGCCTGTACCCTGTGTTGGCCAGTCTACTTCACACAGGGATCGTAGGCGTCCTTTCCTCAACGGGAATCCCCAATCGTCGCCCTCTGTGGCTTCCTTCCAATGGTCCAGAAAACACTGGAGGGGAGTCCCTTTGCTGGACCCTCCTCCCATCCTGAGCTGCTGAGGTACTCCGCTCCTACCAAGGTACAATCACACACCTTTCTCCACGTCCTGTTAGTGGCCAGGTGAGCTCGCGCTACCTGAAACCGCACCTCGGGACCACACGTCGCTTGGCTAGTGGCACTAACGCCCCGGCCTCTCATGCATACACACAATCACTGGAGTACCTTATTCACACACCACACACCTATACCTCCCAAAGTTTTTCCCCTTTTATCCTTTCTTGCCTACCTACACATATCTATGTATCTACCTGCCCTACCTGTCCTACCTGTCCTACCTCTGCGTATATGGGTTCGCCAGAGGACCCCTTACCTGCTGGCTAATACCATACGCTGGGGAGAGATCAAGTCCCCCTTCCTCTAATTAATATAGAGGGTCAGTACTCACCAAAAGCCGGCTGTCTTCCCTGTCTCCCCGGTTCTTTGTCCGTTGCCACTCCTTGCAGGGCGGAGGGGGGTCAAGATGCCTTCTGATCCCTTCCAACTCTTAAGACTGAGGTGGTGCGCGCAAGGTCACAGGGCTGTTGACCAACACCTGCCGCCCTACCTGGAGGCAAGGGGGCTGCCTCTGGTCGAGGGCTTAAGGCCCGATCCGAGTCCTTGACGGCACCAGAAATGTTACGCCTGTATGCCTTGACCCAATAAGACCAGACGAAAATATTTCAGGCAGCAAAGTTTTCAGAAAAAAGTCTCTTTATTGCAATAAGGTGCATTCAGTAAGCAAAAGGCAAAAATGCACACCCCACCTCCTGTGGGGCAAGCTTAAGTACTCTCTATGACATAGTAAAGCTCCTCCTAAATCCCTCCTCCTGGCCTATCAGAACTAATATTATAATACTGCATTAGCAAATCAGAACATTTCCTTTGTCCGGCTGCCTTTGTCTGTTTCAAGCTGCTTTAGCCGCCAGGAGGTGCTATATGCTATTATTTCAGTGCCTAAATGCCTAGCCGTTGACCCCCAACTGCACCTGGGACCTTATTTTGGCTTCTGCTGATGTTCACAGGAAATGGCTCGGTCATGGGGGTGAGTTGTGGTTAGCTCTTCCCCTGAAACCAGACATAGTGTGGAAAAGAGGAAGTCTGTGGTCGGCCGTTTACTGACATTCTGCTGAACTGCTGAACTGCTGAAACTGCTGATATGTCTAAAAAAGCTGCAGTGTTAAGCTTTAGCTAGAGTGAGCAAAACTGCATCTTCTGAAATGGAATCAGAGTGAAGCTGCATCTAAAATGGGGTTCTGTGGCTCTTTCTACCTACCCTCTGGTACCTTGGTGCCTCACTATAAGAGGTAGAACTTCGATAGTGTGCAAAGCAAAGAATAAATCTGCTTTTTCTGGTTAGTATTTGTTCTTTTTTTTAAAAAAAAAGGAGCCTATAATAAAAATAGGTTAATCTACATCAGTACAAAGCCATATTGCACATGTTGATAGAAAAGGATATGATGTCTACTGTTTATTTATTTTATTTTATTTAACAAAATTCATACCACTTGAAACTCTAAAGTGGTCTGCAAGAAATATTAACATATATCAGTTGAAAACAGTTTGAATATTTTTAAAATTAAAGATAATTAAAAGTAAACGATACTAAAACGCATCAACATCTGTGTGTCTGCATAGGCTTTCCTAAATAAGTGTGGCTTAAGTGGATGCCAAAAAGAGTACAGGAAAGCTGTCGGCTTCACGTCAAGAGGCAGGGATGCAATGTGGAATAAAGTCGCTTCTGAGGCCCCTCTGGGATTGGGGGCCCTGAAGCTTAAGCTTCACTCCTTTCATAGTAGATCTGCCCCTGTCTGAACTAGCGTTTGCCTGATGATAAGGTGAGAGAGGGTGCCTTCTTTTGCCCTGTTCCTACCGATTCTCTTGGAAAGCTGTTCTCCTCCCCCACCTGCTGGCCAGATCCAAAAGTGGACAGGAATGCTGCATCTTTTAGTTCTGCAGAAGTGGAACCTTCAGTACAGTAGGCACAGCTTGCATGACACAACTGTTAAATGTGTGGGTGTCCAATCCTCTTTTTCACCTAGCTGTGTGGAGAAGGACAGGAAGCAAGTGGGAGAGTTAAGCAAATGGGAGAATTCGAAGTTGCGTATTCCCCCACTGCCTCCCTAGGAGCAACCTGCAAACCAAAGGCCTGATTCATTTAGCATTTGGGGATCTCCTCTGCATTTTATAATTTGTGCTACAGCTACTGCAATGTGCCAATTTGGCCACAGCCTTCCAAACAAAGAGGGCTTGTGGTTTTGTTCTGTTTTTATTGTCTGTAGTATTCATGGCATTATAGACTGAGAAGCTTTTACTGCCATCCATTTAGCTTTCCCCCTTCTTGCTCTTTATTGTGTTCTGGATCTTTACACTGATTCACATCCCTTATAAGAACAAAGTCTGTTTGACACTACTAAGGAATCTTTATTACCTCCTAGTAAAATCCAGTTTATAGCTGTTTCCCCTCACAATGTCATATGTATTCCAGTCACTCCTCCAGTCTTCACAAGTGATCATCTGTCAGTTCAGTGGTGCCTGAACAGTATTATGTGTTGCCACCTGCTGTAGAAGTGATGGAAATTTCTTCAGAGAAAGAAAAGTAACACAGTGCTCAGGCAATGGACTAAATTGGTGTTTCCCAAGTGGGATATTCCAAGGGGGGCACAGGTGAAAATGGGAGGCTGCAGCATGATGCTAGGCGGCCACAGAGGGAAGTGAGAAGAAAAAAATATTTTTAACAAAATCCTGATTGGCTAGCTATCTGCTTGGCCAATCACAAGCAGGTGAGGGGGCGGCCCAGCACTTATTTTTGGCACCTGCATTTTCTTCGAGCAGTCCTAGTTTGTTTCCAGGTGGAGAGAGCAATTGCTGAGGCTCCCAAGCAGTGGCGTTGCTAGCCTCTGCGCTGCTGGGGGCGGCGGCAGCGCAGAGGAACCCCCCTGGGGGAGGGGCACAACGCGTGCGTCGTGATGTCATCATGACATCACGACGCACGTGGGTGCAGAAAGGGGGAATTTCCCCCTTTCCGAGGCTTTTTTTCGGCGGTGGGTGGTGGCCAGCGAGGAGGGGGTGACAAGCGTGACACCCCCTTCGCTAGTCAAACCCCCCCCCGCCGAAAAAAAGCGGCGGAAAGGGGATAAAAGAAGCAGAGCCGGCACTTGAATGCGCCGGCTCTGCTTCCTTTCCCCACCCCCCCAGCGGTTTTTTTCGGCGGGGGGTGGTGGCCAGCAAGGAGGGGGTGACAAGTTTGACACCCCCCCTCGCTGGTCGCCCCCCCCCGCCGAAAGAGAGCGGCGGAAAGCACCCCTTCCATGTGCTGCTGGGTGACAGAGGGAGCGGCGGCGCGTGGGAGTGGCGGGAGGGGCCGCCGCTTGTCACCCCCACCCGCCGCTTGTCACCCTGTCACTGGGGGCATAGAAGTCATCCCAGTTTCTGATTTGATCCTGAGATGTCTCGCTTTTCCTTAGGGCGTCCCTATTTTCATCTGAGAAATATTGGAGGGTATGGTAGGACATCCCTATTTTTATCAGAGAAGTGATGAAAAGAGATTTTCAGTGTGAGGGCCATGTCCCACTGCCTACATAAACTAGAATAGCCATACTTACTCACACATGCGCTGGGTTCCACCCAACTTTGGGGGCCCCTTGTGTGCATCTGTGATGTCACACGATGGGAGGGGGCTTGCTGGGGCCCACCGCAGCCACAGGGAGGCCCGCTGCAGCTGCAGAATATTGAAGGGGGCCTGGCCCCCTGCTTGAAAATTTGGGGGGTCTCAGCCCCATGCCCCCACCTATATGGTGCCCCTGCTTACTCATGCGTGAAACCCAAATGGGACGGACTTCCGGCGAGGACGCCATCGCGGGCGGTCGTGGGTCGCTTCGGCAGCGAAGCGACTCAGGCCGACCCGGGGGTTGGAGCCCCGCTACCGCTAAGCGGGGCTCCGGTAAGCCGCGGGTCGAGCGTCCCGCGGCTTGGGCCCTCCGGCGAGCCCACTATAGCTCCGAACCCTTCCCTCGTTCCCCCTGTAAAGGGGGAGTGGGGGTGAAGGGACTACAGAGCTGGGCTGAGGAGGACTGCCCCAACCGGGCCGGCGAAGCGGCGGCCGCCGCTCGCGGTGAGCGATATCGTTCTACCTGGTAAAGAAAGACAGAGGAAGCCCGTTGGCCGTGAGTACTCTAACAGTGGATTTATCTTGATATTTGGCTCTCCGGGAGAAATGAAGAAAAGGAAGCCCGTTTTGACTCCCTTTGGAGAAAGAGAAAGTAACTGTAGCAATGGCGACTGCTGTTACAATGGAGGATACAAATGTTTCGAACTTAACAGGCAAGATCGGTCAGACCCCTTTAAGGGATCAAAGTTGGTGGAAATATTTCTTTTTAAAAAGGATGGAATGTAATCTTTTCGCCCTGACTCCAGGGAAAATGGCTGCGGAGGTCTGTGCTCGAAATGGAAAAATACTGTGACTAAGATGGCAAATACTGTAATCTGATACCCTGTGCCCATTTCTACCATGTTGGGCTTTGTTTTCAAGTTGGTTTTGGACTCTGGTCTCACGCATGAGCAAAGGACTATTATTTTGAAATTGGAACTGCTGAACCAGAAATTAACTTTGTTGAACCAGGATATGGCAAGACAGGTATATCCCACAGAACAGACTATTGCGAACATGGCTAAATTGGAAGAGACCTTTGACAGGGAGCTAAAGGGGATTATTGAAGTACAAAATACATTGTTTTTGCAACTCCGAAGAGATGGAACGTCCTGCTGGAGTGAGAGTCCCAGGATCAGGAGACATTTTATATCCAATTTCTGGGGTGAGGGCCCAGGAATGATGGGGAAAAGACTTATTCGTTTACAATCAAAAGATGAATGGAATTTCGAAGCGGAGATGCTGGAAAATGAGGATCGGTGTACCCTGATACTCCCTGCAAAGACTGTAATAGACTGTGTCTGGATTTGTGGATTTACAGGAAAAGAGGACATTCTGGAAATTGGTCGAGGTATAAGTTGCAGAAGCATCTGGGGGGAAATCCCGAGATGGCGTAAGAAAATGGTTAGAAAAGGGGTAGGGTGAAATATATTAAGGATAAAAATTAGGATGGTTTATTATGGTACCCTGAAGTCGGCGTGTTAAGATTTTAAGCTTTTGAACTAGAGAAGAGATATTTGAATATTTGTGTTATTAGCAGCAGTCTAAGTGAAAGAAGATGTCTGATATGATATGATATAAGAAGTAATATGTTATGTTATAAAGTTGTATTATTAATTATTGTGAAGTAATATTTGGAATAGATCTGATATAAAATAAGAAGTGATAGATTATTTTGGAGTAAAAATAAGATTGTAAGAAGCTTGTTTAGCTTAGATTTATTAATGATTTAATTTTAGTGATGAGGAGTTACCAAAGTAAATTTGATTTGGAACCAAAGGAGAGGAAAACGGGGGAAGTCGCTAAGTAGTGACGTGAACAAGAAAAGTTTTTTTTTGTGAAACAAGAATAAGAATTGTTGGTGTATTTTGTTTTGTTGTATTTTGATGGTGGGGTTTGTGTTTGTTGTGTTGTGTAGGCGTATGTGTTATATTGTTCTTTGTATTGAAAAACCAATAAATTCTTTATAAAAAAAAAAAAGAAACCCAAATGGGACAGATGAATTCAGCAGGTGACATCTTTCGGGGACAAGTACCTCAGCAGAACCCACCACTGATGTCTGCCGTGGGCTGCCATGAGTGCCAGGTGGCTAGGTCTGGATATTAGTCATTTTAGCAATGCTACATTGGAGTACTGTGGAAAATTTCAATGGCAGTTTGAAGGTGCCTGGTCCCACCAGATAAGTCTCAGAGGGGCTACTATCATAGGAAGAGTCCCATTAGAGAGCACTTTGCCAGGGGACCCATGAAACCTGAAGCCTGTCATCATCTGTCAACATCCATCTCTTTGGAGCAAGATGTGGAGAGATTTCCATCTGGCAGCTCCACTGTCTCATAAGTGTGCTTTCTAGTGGAGACGCAGTTCTGCGCACTTAGTAGTTATTTATAAGGATAAGCTTCATAGTAGTTCTGTAAGTTGCATTGTGGAATTGTCCGTAGGCTGCCTTTAAAATGGTACATCATAGACTGCTGCAAGCAAGAATGGGAAAATAAAAGGCTTCATTCCTCACAATTTTGAATAATAGATTTCAGCAGAACCCCCAGTTCTAGCATGATGCCTGATAATGTGTACTTTATTGTTCTTTACCTCTGGATGCAGTGGAAATTCATAGCACTGGAGGCAAAATATGTAATCACAAATACGTTATTGGTGTACACGCTGCCATTAAGAGATCTCTAGACATGCTGATCTTTTGAACTCATTTCAGAGGAGGCTTAGCTGATTACCCGATCTCTTTCATTTTGACAGCATTGCTTTTACCTCAGTACAGTATTAGTCATTTATCAGCTGATCAGATCCACAATGATCTTTTATTTTGGTTAAACGGGGGGGGGGGGGAGTCTTCTTTCTAACTAAGTAGGACCTGCAGAAAGATACTGGAGTGTGAAGTGCAACAGTGTTCTGGACAGCCAGCTCAATCCTTATTGGACTGATTTTGGATATGTGTTTCACTTATTAATTAATTCAGCATTGTAGTTTCCCCAGGCCTGTTGACACCTCCCCTCTTGTGTGTAAAAATCATGCAGTTTTGGCTGCATAAAAAGCCATACATGGATAATGAGCTGGCTGTTAATATGTACAGGAATGTGGGTGGTGCTGTGGGCTTGCTGATTGAAGGTCGGCGCGACGGGGTGAGCTCCCATTGCTCTGCCTTAGCTTCTGCCAACCTAGCAGTTCGAAAACGTACCAGTGCAAGTAAACAGGTACCGCTGTGGCAGGAAGGCAAATGGCGTTTCCGCGAGCTCTGGCTTCTGTCACGGTGTCCCGTTGTGCCAGAAGCGGTTTAGTCATGCTGGCCACATGACCCGGAAAGCTGTCTGTGGACAAACGCCAGCTCCCTCGACCTGAAAGCGAGACGAGTGCTGCACCCCAGTCACCTTTGACTGGACTTAACCATCCCGGGGTCGTTTACCTTTTTTTGTTTTAACCAAGTATGCTATTATCTTTTTTTTAAAAAAATCCCTTTAAGATTAAACATTAGCATCTTTCTTTTTGTAAATGTGCTGAGCAATTTAAGTTGGAACTGTTTTTTGGAATTTTTTATTGAAACTGATACTCTTATTGTCAAATGCAGTGTTGTTTGCAAGTCCTCAGATGTTGTGCATATGGGGACCGAAGGTTGAAGAACAATGCCCTAATTTGTCATAAATGCTTTTAAGATTTGTTTAAAGCAAATCTTAGTGGCTTTCCATTTTGGAGGTTTAAATTATTCACATTGGCTTTCTACTGGCCTAATGTCACAGAATGGGAATTCACCTTCCTCTACTCTCCCCTGGAACTGTCCATGCATCCTCATAATGTGTTGATTTGTACACCGTAAGAATGTAGACCAGCGGCCAATCTAATCCAGCATCCTGTTCTAATAGGAATCTCTCAACTACACTCCCTACAACTAACCTTTAGCAAGTACTTCAGCCTCGCTGGCATTTTAAGTATTCCCCAGTGCCTTTACTCTAGGAAACTCCATTATTTGTGAGGAAAGGCAAACATAGCTGAAATTTTAGTGAAATAATCTGCTAAACTCCGCAGTACAGGAGCGACTCTTGGTCATTACGCAAAGCAGAAGAATCCAGGTGCCTTCCTGTCTGCCTAGGAATTTGTTTTCAGTCCCACAGCTTGGCCTTCTTCAGCCTAATTTAGTCAGGGAAAGTATTTTTGTTGCTGCTGCTGTTAAGCAGCTGGGAACGAGAAACCCTTAAGAACTAATGCAAATCATCCAGGGATCTTCTAGAAGATCTTTCTGCCTTCCCCTAGACCAGGCGGAATCTTGATCAAATCAAGCACCTCCAATTCCCTCTTATCATTTAGACTGCAATCCTGTGCACCCCCATTTCGGTGCAATCCCCACTGCCTTTAAAGGGGGCTCGCGCTATGCTTCTGAGTAACCATAACAAACCCTCCAGCTACGCTCCGCCCAAGCTTCGTCCCTCGGACGCTCCCCGCCTTCTCCCGCCCTTGTCACGTGGCCTTACCCCCCAACTGCCTCCTCGCTACCCGCCTCTCGGGCCCGGGCTCCCATCAACGAACCAATCAGCACGCGGGAGACGGCCCGTTCTGTTACGTCAGAACCCACGCTCTGGAAGCCCTTAAAAAGAAAAAAGGGGGGAAAATCCCTAGCCGAACTGCCCTTGCTTCTGGGGTTTTAATTGGTCTTCGTCACCGGCAAAGCCCCGCCTCCGAATGCGTGTCCGGAGTGCCGATTTGCGATCAAGCGGGCTGCGCGACACTGCCCTGTCAGCGGGTCTTTAACAAGAGGAGGGGGACCAATCACAGGCGCCCTTTCTTTCAGGGCTGGCAGTTTGAAACTGTCAGGCTTCTCTTGCTGGGGAGGTGAGGAGTGGAGGAGGCTGCTCAGGTGAGGGAGGCGGATTTCGGGGGAAGGGGCTGCGGGGACCTCGAGGCAGGGGCAGGCTGGAGAAGCGGGTCGCGGAGGCGCGTCACTTTCCTCGCGTCCTGACGCGCAATAGGCTCCATTCTAAATTCTGCATCTGCCCGTTGCCTAGAGGGGCGAAAGCGTCTCTTCCCTTCATTCCGTGCAATGCACCCTTCGCACTTCCTACTAATTGCACGCTTCTGCCTGGCGCCTTCTAAGGCCTGTTGGCCCCCTTCCGACTTGTTTGTGCCTACTCAGAAGTAAGCCCCATTGAGTACAGTGGGACTTTACTCCCAGGTAAGTCTGTAAGAACTGCGGCTTTCCTGTACCAGTGTACCTAGTGTCCCTTTCATCACCAGGTGACGCTCTTTTGGGTTGCCTAGAGGTAAGCAGGAGTTAAAGGAGATGGTGAGCGTGAGAATTGAAACCGTGTGGTTAGAGGGCTGGGCTATACAGGAGAGCAGGCTTCATAATCCCTGCTCGATGGGTGGCCTCGGTGCAGTCACTCACTCGCCTCACAGGATTGTTGAGGATGAAATGAGGATGGGGAGAGCCATGCAGGCTGCTTGGAGCTCTTTTGGGGGGGGGGGTTGTAAATGTAGTGAGAAATAAATAAGTAAACAAAAATAAAGTTGCCGCTGACTGAATACAGCAAAAAGAAGAAAAAAAACATGTGGGTGTGATTGTCAGTCCAGTAGCTTTACTGCTACAAAATGCTTGCTAACATGCCTTTTACACTACTGTTGTTAATACGCACAATAGCCTATGTTTTTCCACAGCACATTAATTCACATTCAATGAACTTGAGCAGACCTATGCTTGAAGGTACATTGTGTGTTGGGTTGCCTAAGCAACCTGGTTACCTACTTTTCCCTCATTATGGTAGTTCCGTCCAACCTAAGCCATATGAGCTGACTTAGTGACTATAGAAAAGTCACTGTCTCCCTCTCTTATACCCTTAATTGAAATTTGGAGATGAATTTCCTTGCAGCCTTCTTGTTACTGTGCGTGATATGCTTTAAACACTCTTTAAAGTGCTGTAAATTGGCTACTTTGCACATTTTTAGGACAGCTGGATGAAATTGAAATATGGCTGCCTTAACCTCCTGTGTCTGCATCTGTTCTACATTAGCCTTAAGCAACACTTTAGAGCTGATTAAGATAAAACCTTGATTGAAATAGGAGCTGAAAGAGTATTTCTGCATGTTGTTGGTATCTGTACTTAAGTAATGCTTCCCCCAAGAGCAGTGAACTACTCCATTTGTCTTAATCAAGACCTGCAGATTCTGTTTATGTGACCTTTGACTCCTTCAGGTAGTGATAAAGCGGGATATCAAATCCAAACTCTTCTTCTTCTTAGAAGACTCTCTTTACAGTTATTCAAAACAGGTTCTTGCCACATAGACTGGATCTGTGTTATAACCTGAAAGAGTTTCTAGCAGGCTCCATATTTGGAGGGTGGAAGCTTAGTGTATGGTGTAAAGAAGGTGATTATATAGACCAAATTAGGTTATTCTGCAGTGCAAGCTAATTTGCTTCTAGTTAACCTGTGAATATGTGTTAGAATGAACGTACATTGCATTGCAAAAGAAAAAGAATGGTATAGAGACAAGGTGTCAGGCCATGTTTTAGATTTTTACCTCTTTTTGTTTTACTCAGTGTTCTAATCAATATTAGTTTCTGATTTCTGGTGCTTATTTATATTTTATTGAATAATCCGACTTTTCTTTTGAACAAAACTCCAAGTTGTTACCAGACAAATAATTAAAAACAATATCAAAGCCTATTAACAGCAAATCAATAATAACAAAACAGCAATATCACTCCCCAAAAGCAGGGAAAGCAACAAAATTAAAGTGTTGGTCCCTTATGATTTTATTCAATATGGTCTTCTAGTTAGTGTAAACAGGAGGGTGCAGATCCTTCTGAGAAAGCCAGCCTCATTACACTTTTTTGGAAGAGAGTGGCAAGTAAGGAAGTACTCTGCTTCCTAGCCTAAATGAACCACAAATACTGAACTAGAACTGGTTATGGAAAAGTTAGTGACCCCTTAAGATTACCTGCCTTAAATTTGGAGCCCGTTAATGATTTAGAAGAATGTTTGGCCAATACGAAGAAATGGGATTTGGATAAAAAATTAAGTTCACCTTCTGGATTTTTTTTTTAAAAAATAGGTACACCTTAGTGTGGGATGTCATCATCTGAAGAGAACAGCACAAGTCCAGTTTTGCCAAAAGACTCTGATCGAGGGAGTTCTGTTTCTTCAGAACTTCAGGTAGGCTAGAAATAGTTTTTGGAAATTGTGCAATGTTTTTTAAAAGTGCATGTCTTAAGAACTGTTAGCTTTCATTTAGATCCTATTAACCTGTAAATCTAACAGAATGAAACAGTACAAAATGTCTGTGGAGAAGATTAAGTGTAGTACAATGTACATCTCCATAAATAAATGCAGTATAATGACCTTTTATAATGGCCACAATCAGATGCTCAAATTTCTAGTAGTCTGCTATGTATTTTCATCTAAGGGTGGGCACAACTCTGCCACATTAGGCTGAGGTAAGGCTGGCAGGTGGACCAGCAGCCATGGTTCTTAGTGGCACTCTGCACGTTTGTTCAAAGCATGCTCTTAGGAACCAGGAATGCTTGCATATTTGGACTACAGATCAGTGGGTCTAATCCTCCTGATAGCTATGCAGAGGCCCAAGCTAACATAATTTGAATGCTGGCTGCTCCCTGACTGTATCTCTCCTGAGGAAACCAGATCTTTAGCCCATCAAGAAGGCGCACTTTCTCAGTCATGAATGAACGCTTGGGTGTCAGCCCTTCAGAGAGGGAGAGCCACCTTATTGACTCTTGAGTGTGAGTACTTGGGTGAAAAGGTTGGCTCTTTTGGGATGATTGCTGAAGTGGCTTCTGAGTGGCAATATTGTAGAAGCTGTGGCGTAAGTAATATTATTAATTTTCTATCCCACCCTTCTTTCCAAAAGAACCCAGGGCAGCAAACATAAAAATGACTGAGCAATACAATTTAAAAATAAAGAAATAAGAAACATTTAAAAATATTTAGAACATCTAGAAACATTTAAAAGCAATTGTATCTCACAGTTCCTAATTTCAAGGTTGCCCTGGCCAGTACCTTTTAGCCATCAAATGTTCGTAATAAACAGGAATGTTCTAAAATTTCTTCTGAAAGTAAATAATGAGGGAGGTGGGTGCACCTCACCAGGGAGCACATTCCATAAATGAGGAACCACCACTGAGAATGCCCTGTCACAGGTCAATTCCAACCAGGCAGCAGCCAGAGGCAGCACCACCAACAAGGTTTCCCCTGCTGATCATAAGCCCCGAGGTGGTTGAAGTAGTTAATGGTGTTGCCTTCTCTCAGTAGCTTTGCTATCAAGGACTAAGCTCAGCAGCAACAATTTAGAAGACTAGTGAGACGCTTCTTTCCATCTGCTTCCCAGTTGCCACCACCAAAGAGACAGAAGCCCTGTGAATCCAACCTTCCCCCTAGGTATTACTATTATTACTATTATTACTCCTACTATTAGATATTATTGTCAACATCCGCTGTTGGGTGCAAAACCAGCAGTGATGTCCATTGCATGGGTATTTCCCATGAGGCCACTGCAGGTGGCGGGTTCTTCCCTTGGTGGTTGAATGAAGGTGAGGCTCTGTATTCTGATCCATGTCATCAGATCCCAGAGCCCTCACTTTTGGGATAGCTAAGAAAGGACTTAGGTTGGCCCAGGTAAGAGAGGATGTTGAGATGCTGGCCCCACAAGTGCACTGCATACTTCTTACATCATATGAATTTCTTGGCAACTATATTCTGTCCTTTTTAAATGTGCTGCTTTTATGGTGCTTGCTCCCTAGTAAGTGTGCTTACGATCACAGTATAATTTTTTCGTATTAGGTGGGATATGTGTTTTAATTAGTTCAGGACTAAGTTTTTACTTTTGAAATACTGTACTCATGATTTGGTAATTATGAACCTATTTGTTTTGAGATTGGTTTTTCATCAGTTACATTTTGATGAATTGTTTAATGGGCTGTTACCATATAATGCCTTAAAGTAGTGCCTAATTTTGAATTTGTTTGTGTGTTTGGTGGTGCTGTGTTTTTTTTAAATATGATTTTGTCAGTTTTGTAGTCTTGAGCATAATATGTGTTAATACAGTATATAAATAAAACGGACATTAGGTGTTAGTGATTTGAGTAACTCAATTTAAATATTGGGAATGGTGTTTGAAAAACCAACAAGTTATCACAGCGGAGGGTGGGGGAAATAGGAAGGCTGAGCGGTGGTAAGACCCCAGAAGCCATGTCTTTCTCCATTCAGCAACAAAGAGATTTGGCAAGCAGGGAAACCTTGAGACCAGTAGCCTGCTTTGTATGGGAAAAGGAATGAGCAAGGATGGAAATAGAAAGAGAGCAAGTTAAACTTCCTCCATTTTGAACTTTTGATTTGGCAACAAATTTTGCAATTCTTTGTGTTACGTTACTGCTCCCTAAGTGGTAAACAGCATATTAATGCATAGAAAGATACAATAAAAGTACAATGAATACATTAAGACAACTTCCCAAACAATACAGTATAAGATAGCAAAAGCAGAATGTGTGATAATAGCCTTCCTACACAGTAAACTGGCACAAACTGTTGCACTCAACCCAGTCTCTGCCTTTGACATCAGTCTTGTGGTCCTTTTATGACAGGATGAATATGAAGAGCTCCTTCGTTATGCTGTAGTTACCCCAAAGTTTGAACCAAGTGTATTACGGCAGTCGGATCGCATAGAGGTTCGCCAGAAGTCTGCAGGTAACTTGTGATAGAAATTGGATATTTATCAGGAGATAAGGGGTGATTTGTTTTTTTTTTTTATGAAAGGAAGTTATCTCCAACTCACTGAAATGCCAATGCAGGAAAGAGTGTTACTACTGATTAGAATGAAGGTCTTCCCATGCCTTATATTTTGAAATGGATTACCTTGACTGGTATGTGAGCATATTGCAATGGCTTGCAGTGACATTTTATTTATCTGCACTGTATACCCAGGATTAAACCTGAACTCTTTTTCATGTTCAAATGGTCTGCTACCAAGTAAACCTCATAACCCAGATGAGGATGACTTTGTGTTGTCTGACATGAAATATACTCGTACTTTGCCTGATCTTCAACGCAGCATTCTAAAATTGTTCAGAGTTTCCCATTGGCATGATATCTAATTCATGGTAACTTGTTAACTCAAAATATGATTTACTTCAAGGAGATTTCACAGCACATATTCATTTGTCAGTTTATATATGTGCTATTTTTGTATACATTTGCTAAGCAGAGTAGACTAGTTCTGGCCAAACTGAACATTTATTTAATTCTTCCTATCTAGTCATTATGTTCCTATAATCTGGTGCCTTGTGATATTTTTCTTTCTTGGAAGACAGGAATGATTGACTTTTAATGATTTGTTTCAGACATTGTTTTTAGTTAACAACATATATCCTGAGGCATTTTGAAAAGTAACATTTGCATTAATATTGTTTCCTTTTGAAAATGTGAAATAGTTTTAATTCATGTTAATGCCTTTAATCTTTCAAGGCATTCAGAAAGTATGGCATCCCTATAGTTCCCAATTTTACAGGCATTTATTCAAAATTATAAAGGTTTGTTTATTTATTTTGCAAGAAAAACGAAAACTAGGACAGTTTGAAGTGGCAAAGTTGTATAGAATCTTGAGAGATGCAGCAGTTCTTACTAGGACTTGGTTTTGCTCATATATACAGTGGCTTCAGGACTTCTTATGATTCTTGCGTCTTCAAATGGATGCAGTTCTGCTTCACTATCAGCTTGACTAGTGATATGAAGGTCTGGGGGGAAATGGAAAAATAGGGGGTGGACTTGCCCCCTCTTTTTCTGGGCTTCTTTCCAATTTTTCTCTTTGTTGTTTTCTGGACCTTCACATCTTTAAGCTTGACACAGCAGCACAATAACACCCACACTCTCTGTCTCTTGCTTGTACTCCTGAGACATATTTTAGACATAGCCAGGTTTGCATAAAAAGACATGTGGGTGTTTTTGTCTAGGAAATACAAATCAAGCCTGGAAAACAGAAGTATAGATAATGGGTCTTCACTATGTTTTTAATGCTTACATCGCTAAGACCTTCCTTTCCTTTTTAAAACACCTTTATTAATTTTAAGAAATGACTATCCCCATCCTTTGTCAGCAGGGTGGGTCACAACAAATACATACATCCTTGAATGTTACATTGAAACTGGGATTCTACCTGGTTGATAGCAGGTTCTAGGCTTGTGTGCTCCTTATCTGTTTTGGCCCCGTAGGTAGAAGGCTCCTTTTACCAGTCTTTACATGCAACAGACATAATTTATTGTGTTATACCTTGTTAAACTCTCACTTTTGGCTTTTCTATGATCCACTTTTCTATGGCAAACTATAGATAATGGTTTTCCATGATGGTATAGAAGACTCCTGCTTTTCTCTTCCCCTCTAGCCCAGTAGTCTTTAACGTTTTTCGGACCCCAGGACCCACTTTTAACCCAAATATTCATTTGGGGACCAATTTCTTAATCTTTTACCACATATCTGCATGATGTTAGTGCTCCTGTCGCAATCCACCTTGGATTAGGCCGTGACCCACCACTAGATTCCCAACCTACCAGATGAAGACCTGTGCTCTAGCCAACAGGAGCAGTAAAGCACGATCTCTGGTTTCATGTTATGTTCTATCTAGGAATCATGATTTGTTTTTACTTCAAACATTTTTTTAAAAAAGATACATACCCCGCTTTTCACCACATCTGGGTCTAAAAGTGGCAAGGTTTATTCTTGGCTCATGACTTGGGACAAAATAAATCATAATCCCTAGTAATGTGGAGCCAGACATCTTAGTTTGTTGCTAGAGGAAAGGAATGAAGCAGGAGACTTCCATAAAATCTGGGAAAACCTATTAACTATGGCCTACCATTGCGTACAAACATTGCCTTTGTCTTTCAGCTGATAGTCATCTTACCACATTAAGAGTTTTGCTGTTACATTTCTGAACCTTCTACTTTTTTCTTCTTCCAACATCTATTTCTTCTCTCCTATATTTCTTTCCTAATCATTTAGCCTTTTTGTTTCTTTCCTTGGGTTCACATTTTTACTTGTGATGTTGAATGTTTGGCCACCCACTGGCAAGGATCATACCAGAAGCCTTGTCTTTGTCTCTAGCTTGGAGCTGAGGCAGGTTCCTGAAGTTCCACAGTTTCATTTCATAGACAACAAAATAAAAGGTTTAGATAATTATCCCGTCTTGAGTTTTTACTGCAGGGTCTGCACGTGCAAACATATTTTACTAGCCTTGTATGCCGAGTGAAGGACAAGCACTTGAGGGTAAATTTATCACTGAGCAAGCACTTTTGTCACTGAGCAAGCACGAGTCAGAAAACCTTGCACAAAATAGACCTTTAAACTTCAAATTATGTACAGCAGCAAAACTGCTAGAATTCAAATAATTGCAAGACTCTAGAATTCTACAGTAGTTCTAAGAGCAGTTGTAAGATGGTCTGCTACTGGATATGTACTCACATTCTTAATGGGGAGGGAATGCTTTTGCAAGCTAATATCAGATTAGCTGCAGTTGTAGTAATCCCAACCTGTATGACGAAACACCCTTAGGAATTTCTCCTCCTCAAACCATCTGGATATCACCGTGGCTTTCCTACAGCTGAGCTGACATTGGAGCCTAACAGCGTCTTGTGTGAGCCCAGCTCATTCTTCTCTAGTAAATGTGTCCAGTAGATGATGAAATTTCTAGCTTTTGGCAGCAAGACAGTTACCAAGCAGGCAGCCTTCACATTAGATCATGTTCATTGAAGAAGGAACTGACAAGAGTTTATAATAGCCATCTAGTTCACAGATGGAGTTTAATTTTGTGGCTGAAGTACATTCTTGAATGCGTATGCAAAATGGCCCATTCTAAAATATGTAGAACAAAACCCTGGGTTGTATCCAGTGAAGTCACAGAGGGAGTGAACAACTTCAGCTTGCACAGCAGAATTTTGCCTCACCCACTGCATCCCCCCCCCCAAAAAAAAAAATCTGCTTGGGGTTCTCCAACACATGGCACGTTGTTCCACTCATACAATGACTCGGTTAGATTCAACCACTGAAAGTCACTTCTGCAATCCTCTCCCATTTCAAGGGTCCTTGTGTCTGAGAGTGTTTAGCAAAGGCATGAGTATCGAGCATAAAGCCAGTCTTGAAAAGGATGCTCATGTTCCCTTATCATGGGATGTCTGTAGGTGAAGTGCTTTTGTAAACTCCCACAAATGCATGCATAGAGAAATTGCCAGGGATTTGGGCATGTTGGGGGGAGGGGATGAAAGAGAAACTTGTAGTTCTTGACGCAAACTTGGTTATGTAGGTATAGATACTGCAATCTCAAGTGGCATATTTCCAACTTTATGGAGCCTGGTCATCCAAAGCAGCAACTATGAAGAAACATTGTGGGAAATATTGACCTATTCTTTTTTATCTGCCTGGTTTTACCCGGTACACATCTGCTTTTCATTAGAATTATAAACTCTGCATTTGGGATTGCCATCGTCTTATAAGCTGTAGAGTTTTAGTAGTGTGAGCATCCAGAAGAGTGGATGCTTTTGCAAAAACTTTGAACTGATAAACCTGTTTTGTGTATTAAATCTAGTATGCTTCGGTGGGAGAACTCCAATTACTAATAGCAAGCCTTCCTTTGAAATGATAGATCTAAGGATAACAATTATCTTCAAAGAAGCTTCCTGTCCTATAAAGAAGAAATATCAGAATAAAACAGGCTGCAGTGTTAAATGTAGCATTTGAATGGTTTTAACACTAAAATTTAATTTCCTGTCCTGTGTTATCTGCTTAGTTAATTAAATCTGAAAACTTGTAAGACTGGTGCAATAAATTACTGAGCAGCAGTGACTCATCTCCAGGCGGTTAAGTGCTGCTTTCTCCTAAGGTGCTGGTCCTCCAGTATTGAACTGTTGCACATTAGTGGATCTGTGTTAAAGCTGACTTTATCTCTTGCCTATGAAAATATATTGCCAAACTTTCTACTGTGTTGTTAGCAGCCCCTTGTGATTTTCTAATGCTTGGCATTGGTTTTATTTTTCACCCAGTAAATCTAGCATTTAGTGAAATTTCCCTTTCAGCAGGAAATAACAGACGTTGGAACACACACAAATAAATTGCTTGTTCTTCTTCCTCAACTCAAAGGCTTTGGAGAGCTCTAGTGCAAGTTAGTTATACCAAGACTGCAGTCCTGCTACTGCTTGCTTCCATTCTAACAGTACTAGGAGAACATATTGGGACCATTTTGTTAGTGTTGCAATCCTAGTTTCAGTTTGCAACATAAGAATATTTTCATTAGTGGTACAGTATTCTGAAGTGCCCTATACCAGCCTATGCAAATCTGGTCAATCCTCATATTTGAAACAGGAATAAGTCCAGTAATGGATGAACGCAGACATGAAACTGCAGCAATGAGACGGAGGAAACATGGGAGACCTTCTGATTTTGCTACATCTACTCGGACAACAAGGATAGAAGGTATAACTTAACTGGGGTGAGAAATAAAATTTTGACTCTTGTATCTACTGCTTAAAAACTCGCATTAAGATTCAGTTTACAGATACGGCACATAGGGGTTTCATGCTTTTCTTTTTCAAATAAATGCTGTGGTTATGCTGAAATAGTGTCTGGCCGAAGCTAACTTCATGGATGCCTAGGGGTTTGAACTGACTGTTACACACCATTTTACCTGCAAGTTTGGTCTGTGTCCAGTCTATGGTCTGTCAAGTGTATGTATTTCTAGAATAGCTACTATGTAGAGAAGCATGAGGGGTGATCTTTACATGGAATGGGGCATTGCCTCTTCCACCACCACCTCATTATAAATATCCCTTCTGCTTAATCTCAAAACTGCCTCTCCCCCTTTTTTGAATAGTTTGTTACCCTTGGGGGAAGGTGTAAGAAATGCTTTACTGTGGAAACCATCTTTGTTAAAGGGGTTCTTTATATTGTGTTTCAACTATGTACAGTATATAATTTCTGTGTAAGGACATAGCAGGAAGCCATTAACTATGGTTTAGCAAATGGCGACTTCCCAGGATGGGGTTAAGGTATCAGTCTCTTAAGGTCAAATAGCTTGCTTACAGTGACCAGCAGAAACTTCCCAAGCAACAATTGTGCTAGTCTGCTGCTGCAACAGAAGGTACTAAGTCATCTAATGAAGTCAACTCTAGTCCACGAAAGCATACCCTGTAATATATTTGTTTTCCAATTAAGATGCCACAGTACTTTTTGCTGTGTTGAAGAAAGCCAACTTTGGCTTTGTAAACCTTTTGTTTGACTTGCACCAAGTAAGTTCAGTGATAGGATGTGAAAATCTAAATGCCTTTTTCATGTTACTTTTCTTCCCCCCACCCCACCCCAGTTTCAACAGCAGTAAAGGAGCCGGCTCGTACAAACGTGGGAGGACTTTGCCCAGTCCGTTCAGAAGACAGCTCTTCAGAAGGGTCCTCATCTAGTCAAAGAGAGATCCAGGAGTCAAATGTGACTGATTTAAGTATTTCAGATGAAAGAGTGACCCAAATAGAGAGCATACTTGATCTCTGGAGTGGAAGTCTTAAGGTATTTAACTTTGCATTAATTATAAAATCACCTTGCAGATAGCTTTGTCTTTTGCAACATTTTGAATATTTAGTGACAAAATGTGCATGGGAAATGCATGTTGAGTGCTTTGGCCAAGTAAAACGAAAGTGTTGTTTTCAAAAGACTCCAAGTCAAATCTTGTACTGTTCTCAGGGCCTTGACATACCTTAGCAGTACTGAGCCACATGGCTCAGGTGGCAGATTGGGAGGGGTGTGGCTCATGATCCTCCCCATATGCCACTACCATGGCTACTCCTCCCCACCGGCCACCACTACTGCCTACCCACCCAAGCCCCTCTTCATGGCATTGATCTTGCCAGTCCTGCTACCACTAACAGAGTGGCAATGCAAGGTAAGCTGGAAGCAAGAAGAGATGGTGCGGTCTGCCTACCTCAGCTTGTGCAACTTCTTACGCTAGCTCTCGGAACAAAATCCCCTGTTCTAGAAATGTTTCCTTCTATCTATCACTGCTTCTGTGGGGTTTTATAAGATTAAAGAACCAACTTTGATTGAGTGGCATTTGAACACATCTTTTGTGTGTAAAAAAAGGATCTTTTGATCTAAAAATTTAGTCGTGTCAAAAATGTTGTTCAAAAGGAAAGCAACTGAGAATCTGTGCATAATAAACCCCAACGAAAGAGATACTGTGCTGTTTTTTAAAATAGCAAAACAGCTTCAGAAGCAGCAAATTTAGACTGTAGGAGTAGGTGGGGGCAGGACTTTTTTCCTACCCATTGTTTTAGAACAGCAAAACAATCCCAGTCCCAGCTGTTCTTCCCTAGTGGAGCTTCACATCCAAATAGACAAGAGGGCTCCGCTGCTCTAAATTCTTCTCCTCCTAATATTGCTTTTCTGCTACCACTTCTTTTTTTGAAGAGCTGTAGTCTCAGTGGCTGTGCATCATATCTAGTTAGAGGAAGGTTAGTCAATATGATATCCTCCTGCTGTTGTGGACTACAGTTCCCATCATCCACTTGATCACTGGCCAACCAGCTAGGGCTGATGGGAGTAGTATCCCCAAACGGCACACATTGACATCTGCTGAGTTAGAGCATAAGGCTGCAAGTCCCTCTGAACAGAAAACACCCTGGACTGCAGATTAGAAACCAAATTCCCTCCACTTGGAACTCTGAACAACAGCTGTCACAATATAATTACACTCCTGCCTTCTTAAGATTGGATTGCCTGAGTGAAATGTATATGGAAAAATTGGCATTTGAATGAGCCATTTGCATTGGACTCTCATATCAAAGCAACTAAAAAAACAAAACCTTCTGCCTTGTGTTTCTATGATACTGGGCTCTTGTGGTCCAATGTTCTAATTTAACTCCTCTTCAGAGAAGGCCCTGCATAGGTTTTATGGGTTCATGAATTTAGATGTTCAAAGCTGACACCTAAAGCCAGTCATTTGAATGATTGTTCCATACTGTTTTTATATTGCTGTGTATCACCCTGATATTTTGTGGAAAGGCAGTATATAGATACTTTCATAAACAATAAATAAATGTCATGTACCAGAGAGCCTGAATGTGTGTTGTGGCATGTGGAAAAGATGTGCTGTCCTCTTTCTGCTCGTACATACCTCTTAATGCAGTATTAATTATCGGTTAACTTTTCTGTGGAACTACTTTCTATAATAGCAGTGTTACACATCATTGTATGTGTTTGGTGGGCTAGTGTTAGTTCAATTTCTTCACTAAACTTCCCCCTTTAATTCTTCAGACCAATGTTCTGACTGAGCTGCGGAAATGGAAGCTTCATTTCATTGAACATCACACGCTAGAATTGAGACAAGAAAGAGAAAAACATGCAGCCCATGTGAGACAATTGACCAATCAGATGGAGAACCTGAAGGAACTGCTGCATACATATGAGATTTCAATAGGGAGAAAAGATGAGGTAACACTTTTTGCTAATTTATTGTAGTAATTCCTAGTGTGTTGCAAATTAGCTGCTGGGCTAAGTTCAAGGTGCTGGTTTGGGTGCTTAAAGCCCTATACAGCTTGGAACTAGGAACCTGAAAGATTGCATTGCCCCTTATATACCCAGTCAATCACTCTGTAGGTGAGGGTCTCCTGTGGATACCATCCTATTATCTTTATTCATTCCTTCATATCCTGTCTTTTCCCATCGGACGTTCGCTTTCAAAAAATAGTTCACAAACTGGAGCAGTCACTTCCGGGTTTGCAACGTTCGGGAGCCAAAATGTTCAGGAACTAAGCTGGTTGACTTCCAAGGTACAACTATGCAGATAAAACACACAAAGCTAAAAACATATAAAAGGTTATCATTCAAAAGAAACTATGTGAAAACCCCTATTAAACATGCATGCTCACACTGAAACAGCAGCAGTACAACACACTATCAAGAGCCCTTTCCTTAACAGCAATCAGTTCTCCAAAACCTGCTGGAATAAAACAGTCTTCACCAGCCAGCAGCAGGACAACAAGGAGGGTCTAGCCTCTCTAGGAAGAGAGTTCAAGGCCTGGGAGCAGCCACTGAGAAGGCCCTCTCCCAGATTCCCACCAAACATGCCTGTGGGCAGATTCATGTGAGAGAATATGGTCCTTCAGATTGCCTGGACCTCAGCCATATAGGGCTTTATAGGTGATAAGCAGCACTTTGAATTGTGCCCAGAAACAGACTGGTAGCCATTGGAGCTGCTACAACAAGGGAGTTGTGTGCTTCTATCAGGTCTGTTCTGCCCAATGTAGGAATCGGCCCTTTAGTGTTGTGGCACCTCCCCTTGAATATTATACAAGCACAGTCTGAGCACCTACTGAAGACCTTCCTCTTTCAACCTGCCTTTTGAGTTGAGATCTTTCTTGGTCTGCATCTATATTGGAATTAATGTTAAGAAGTTTTATCAATTGTTTGACACCCTGAGCTCCTTTGGCAAGAAGAATGGGGTTGAAATTTAATTAATAAGGAAAGGTTTGCCTGCAAGCTGAATCCTTTCTTCCTCCTTGGCTGCTGAGATGATTCCTAACACCAAACCATTATGTCTTGATCGGTTAATGTATCTGTGGGTTGCCAGCCATTTTCTTACTACATGCTTATGCCACCAATGAATGATGATTGGCGTTGCGTGAGATGCCTGCTATGAAAGGGAACTGCAGGTAGTGCTTCAATAGCACTGTCGGTCAGATTTTTTGGGATCAATTTAAGTAAATTACTGTGTAGCAGCTGATAAATGTCCTCTATGCATTTTTTCCATTTTCTTCACTTTGTTTTGTTTAGATAATTGCCAATTTGACACATGCAATTGAGAAACAAAAGGACAGGATAGAGCTAATGAAGAAATTCTCAAAGTGGCGCCTTCAGCATTTCATGGGCAAACAAGATTCCAAACATGAGGTAAACATGAATGTTGATAGTTGAATTTCTAAGGATTAGAACTCCTGCAGGGCATGTTGATGAAGAATGTCTTGATTCTTTTAAACAAACAAACAAAATCCTTCCATTAAAGTAAGATGAATAAAAAAACTGACCAAATCTGCAGTTTTCAGTCTGTCTTCTTGGAAACTGGTGTCCTCTTTTCCTTGAAGCAACTAACTGAGCTATTAACAGGTGGGGCAATGCAAAAGTAGTATCTTGCACTGAAAAGATTATGCTTGGATCTTGTTCCCATTAGACAATATGCATGGAAAAATTAAAACGTATTTCATTAGCCCTGAGCCCTTTTTGCTACTCAGCAGCAACTAAGCATCTTTGTCTGAATTCTAACATGACTTAACACAAGCACATCCACTAGCCCAGCGCTTGTTAGGCAACACTGTGGGTTAGATATGGCAATATATATCCCAAAAACCTCTATCTTGCTTTTACTGCACTAGAAGAATGCTGGAGTAATTTAATCACAGCTTAGCCAGAGCAGATGAAAACCTGTTTTGTGCCCTGTTGACATAAGCGGCTGACTAATGAATAGGAACTTCAGACCTGATACTGATTTTCACTCCTTCTCTAGATGTACACAAATAGACTGGCTGATCGGTTATATGAAATAGGTTTATTGAAGAAAGCTTGGGCAACTTGGCGCTCTCGCAGCCATGCAAAATGGAAAGAGACTGTGGAAAGGGCCTGTCAGTCAAGTGCTGAATCTGTACGTGTTTCACTATCCAATACCTATGAAAGTCAACTTCAAGAGGTAAGGAAATTTCTAAAGGACTATTTTCCTGATGAACCAATCTAAAAAGGCATCATTTTTCCAGTGGAGCAGGAAGCAGTGTTTGCCCATACGGTGAGCCGCCCGCTCCGCAAGCACCCAGCCTCCCGTGGGGGCAGGGGGAGGCCGCCGGCGGGGCCGCGCGGCTCCCCCCACTCGCTGCGCTCGAAGACGGGGATGGGCGGCCGGCTCACAGCCCGTCCGGGAGCAGAATGGGCGGCAG
The DNA here is from genome assembly GCF_009819535.1 of Lacerta agilis. NCBI lineage: Eukaryota > Metazoa > Chordata > Lepidosauria > Squamata > Lacertidae > Lacerta > Lacerta agilis. The sequence continues at coordinate 28,090,203 of NC_046322.1, forward strand.
CGGCTGTGCCGCCGGCTCGCGAGCGCCCATCCGCCCATGGGGGTGGGTTGGGGAGGGGGCGCCCAGTATGCTGGTGGGCTCGCGGGAGCGCCCCTGGGGGGGCTGGCGCCCTGGCGCGCCGCGCCACCAGCCCCAATGGACGAGACGGGGTTGGCTAGTCCGTCCCGCCCAAGCCTGGCCAGCGCCCCCTCCATTTTGGCACCCTAGGCAATTGCCTAGTTCGCCTAAATGGACACGCCGGCCCTGCTTCCAATTAATACAATTCTATGATTCAGATGGTACTTTCCTGCTCTTCAGGCATGCTTGTTGGGACATCCAACCAGTAGAGATAATGCTTTAAAATATTGAGCTGTGGTTATGATGACCCCATGGTTTATCTGGACCTATAATTTGGGCTTATATGTAACATTGAACGTCTCTACATACATTCGTCTTTATAGATATTCTACTTAAATTTTGCACCCATGTGTATTGGAGGTGGGAAGGATCCTGCTCCTCTGTGTACACACGGGAACACATTCGGGAGGAATGTTTCCCAATATCACAGCTTGAAATTAGTTTTTTAATATAGAAGGTTGTTTCACCAGTCCTTTGGAATATGATACACAGAATGGATACCAGGTTGCTTCTGAATCATTACTCTTTTGCTATAATGTGCAAGTGAAATTGTAATTTACTTTCCACACTATTGGGAGCATCACGCTTTTTCTATGTGTGCATTCTGTAGCACACACCCGTGGCTGTGATTTAGCTGTTATGGGTGTCAAAGGGAATTTCCAATTCACCTTGAAGATAAGCACACATTCACTATAGCCTTTGTGGTCAAATGCTTAAAATAAACAGCTGTTTGCTGTGTTCAAATGTTGTTAGTCATTCCAGGCAGTGTCCTAATTTCACAACACCAGCCTTTAAATGACAATTCAGAGCCAGGTAGTCTGCCCCCATATTGTTTTCCTATAGCCATCCCTCCCACCCCTTTCTCCATGCCACTTCTGTGCTATCGGGTTGCCTCTTCCAGCTATTTAAAGCTGCACCTGGCAATGTGAGTTGCACTCCTGTCCTCACTGCAGTTTCCGAGCATTAGCCTATTTTGAGTCTCTAATGGTGGTGGTGATATAGTTCTCCCATCTCCTTTTTGCCACAAAGGGGCCAGTACCCTGCAGTATATATACCTAATCTCAATATCTCTTGAGACTTTCTGTAAGACAAATACACTTGTTAGAAATCTTTTGTTTCCTTGCTAGTTAAATATTGCACTGGAGAAGTCGAAATCTGAGCTCATGGAAATGCAGAGCAAAAGACATGATTATGAAGATGCTATGAAGAAGGCCTTCATGCGTGGAGTCTGTGCATTGAATATGGAAGCAATGACCATATTTCAGGGCAAAGAGTTCAAATTTGACCATGGTGAGTATTACAAGGAAAGCAAATACTACCAGCTAGCTGCATAATCATGCCAATGGATAACTTGTGGATTTGTTCTGATTTCAATTTCACATGAACATTAAGTTGATTATCCAGTCATACTGGAGGATAAACGGTTGGAACAAAACTGCAACACTGCACCAGTTCATTTATTTACTATTAGAGGGCAGTGAAGGGAATGGGAAAGCCCATGCAGAGAGAAGCTCCATGTTTATATTTGATTATTGGGGCATAAATGTGTAAACAGTTTAGTCCTTAAAGAATCAATTCTCGAACAAAATGATCCTGTCTTAATAGTCCATAATTTCTGTTTTCTGCTTTCCTTTCCATTATATGACCACTTCATTCTTGCCTCCTTGAAATGTATTTGCAAAAAGCAGTTATTGTTGCTTCCCTCTCACCCACCCCTGGTTATTCCAAAGGAATTACTGTTTGTAAAAGACTTAGCTGTACTTCTAAAAGAAACAAATGTTAAGATGCAGTATTTGCACGTTTAAATCATCTTAACCTGGTAGTGTGGATATAAAAAAGCATTGTCATGGGACACAATGATATCTAGGGCCTTCAAAAAGCCTGCAGCCACTGAATCAAGCCCCCTCCCTTTCTGTTATCCCACCTGCCATTGGCAAGGAAAATAAAGATCTGAGGGAGGGAGGGCCTGAGACACACCTTTCAAAGAGTGACCAGTGACTGGGTGCACTGAAGGGTCTGGAGCAGGTATGGAAAACCTCTTTTTCAGTCAAAGGCCACATTCCCACACAGAGACCATTTTGCAGAGGGGAGGGTCACATGGCAGTGATAGGCAGAGGCAAAAGCAGATGGATCAATAACTATTACTCTGAACTTATTTCCATTAAGACTACATTCTAGCTATGAAAAAGTAAGTGGTTTCTACCTGCACACGTCTCCCACTGTCCATCAAGGCAACCAAGAGGCATCATCACCGTTCAAAGACACATTCTAGCCAGGCAAAATCTCTCAAGGAGGCCTTGCAGCAGGACCAGTGGGGAGTGTGTCCTGGAGAAGGAACTACTGAAAGTCCTGAGGGCCTGATGCAGAAGCTTAGAGACCCAGATATGGCCCCCAGGTCTAAAGACTGTTTTGCCACCCACTTTCCCCAAATGAATTATGAACAGACTAATCACGAGCCTCGTGTTGGTTCCTAATGTTAATCCTCACATTCTCAAAATGTGTCAGCTTCTCCTTTCCTTGATTTAACAGAGCATATACACAACCCCTGATTACAATGTTAATGTAAAAGAGGCATCTGATGGCTTCATGTCCAATTTGAGACGGTTGCTGATGGCCCAAATGGGTTGGGTAACGTCTCTCTCTTCACGTGGTGGATATACATTCCTCCTCCTGCTACTTCTTGTTGCTAGATTTCCTTAAATAAAGGAGGTTGCCGTTTTTCTTTTCAAGGACCGTCATCAGAATACAGTCCTATCTTGGCTCCCGAATGATCAAAAACCGGAAGTGAGTGTTCCGGTTTTTGAGCTTTTTTTGGAAGCCAAGCATTCAGCATAGCTACTGCTATTGTTTCTGGCTCACCTGCACAACTGGAAACCAATTGGAAGCCGTACCTTGGTTTCTGAATGTTTCAGAAGTCAAACAGACTTCCGGAGCAAATCCATTTGACTTCCGAGGTACGACTGTAGTACAAATAGCTAAATAATTGAAAGAATTATTTTTAAATCTCATGTAGCTAGCTTGCCACAGGGTGTCACTCTAGTCCTAGAAAAAGCTTTATGGCAGGAGTAACCGGAAACATTACGTGTGTCTGCGGACACTTTCTAAGGTCCTCGCCAGTGCTCTTTCATTTTTATGTGTCCCTTTGTCTCTCATGACTGCTTTATATATTAGCATTGGACAGAGTGACTTTGTTTCTTGCCACATCTGTTTTCCCTCTGTTGATATTGGCAAGCGTATACAGCAAGCAGGAAACCCCAACAGCTCATACTACTTGCAAATGAATTTACTTGTGGGAAGGCATGCAAGTTTGACACTTCATTGGTGAAGCTTGAAGAGGACAATTCTCTCTCATATTACAGATTTTATGAGGAATGGGGGTGGAACTTAATTTCCCTGGGTTGTATGGTTTTGAATTGAACTTCTAAATAGAAGGCACAACATAACACAAGATGTCGCTGTTTGTGGAAATATTTCTCAGGAAGAATAGCTAGTTGCACGTCCTTGAACGAGAGCAACTGTATTTAATCTTCCATAGTATCTTAGTTCCATTTCCAGTGATTAAAGGCACAGTTGGCAACAACTGATGGCCTTTTGATCCTGCTGGGTTCTGGAATAAGTTAGTCTGTAAAGTATATTTCCAATAGGTATGACGGCTGTTGTATTAATGTGTGTGTCACTGAGCAAAACGCTTTTACTTCCTTAAATTTAAATAAAGGTTTCTGTCCCTCCCTTCTAGTGCCATTGCACCACTTAGAGTTGCTTAGAACAATTTAATATTTTTGTATTGTGATTTTAAATTGCAAAGAATAAAACAAGGAGAATACATAAAATATGTAATATAAAAAATCCAGTTAAAAGCAGCAGTGACAGAGATCACGGGTAAAAGAAAAGAAACCTAGCTGAACAGACAAAAGGTTCCTTGCTTGCCCTTTTTGTTGGGAATTCTCTCAATAATTATTGCATACCACTGCCTCTCTCTTCGTTGAAACCCTCATCACAAAACCCTCCTCATTTTTGAAGCATCTACCATGTGAGATCATCATAGAACTATGGAGTTTGAAGGGACCCTATCTAGTCCAACCCCCTGCAATGCAGGAATTCTGTCCACTGCTGTCCCTGGGTGGGCTCGAAGCACCAGCCTTCTGGTTAACCAGACACCCAAACCCATTGTGCCACAGAGCCCTTGCTCTTAATTCTTCACACACACCGCTGAAACTAAGCCTAACTATGTATAACTACATATTTATCTAGATTCAGGTAGGTAGCCGTGTTGGTCTTACGCAGTCGAAATAAAACTTAAAAATTGTCCAGTAGCACCTTATAGACCAACTAAGTGCATGCACATGAAAGTTTATACCAGAACAAACTTACGTTGGTTTATAAGGTGCTACTAAAAAAAAAAAAATTATTTCAACTACGTATTTATCTAAAAATAAATATTCCACTTTTTGTCCAAATCTGTTCTGAAGGCAGTTTTACAGTCCTTGAAAACAATTAACTATTAAAGAAATGCAAAATGTACTTCACAATATAAAAGCAGTGCTCCAAAGGGGAATGAGCAAACAATATACTTGGTAGCAGAGGGGAAAGGTAGGGGAAATTAAAATGTCAGTTTGATATGCCAAAAAGGTTACAGCTTGGTTGGTGAGGGAGTTCCATAATCGGGGTGCCACAATTGAAAAGGCACTGCCCTCTGATTTTTGCCAGCCTGAAGGGGATGGTACCAAGGAAGGCTTGCACATTTTCTTTCCCTTTGTTTACTTCTGACTTTCCCCTTTGTTCAGCTGATTTGCAACTATCACGGGGACCACTTAGAAAAGCATTTACCAATTGTGACGGCTTATAGCTTTTAGCAAAAAAAAATTCATTCAACTATCACGGGGAAAGGATCTGGGGTTTTTTAATGTATTGGAAGTTGCTCGGTAAATTGCCATATTTATATAGATAACAAATGACCGGCCTCTGTCTTAGAAGATCCTTCATCATACTGTTTTGTTGACAACGGGTGCTAAACTGGAATAAATATTCTGGTCTCTTTTTGCTATGTCTCTAAATTGAATAGCACATATTAAGCAGTGTATTTAGTTTTTGAAATATTCGTACAGCTATATGGCTTCTGTTGAATTCAGTACAAAATGCAAAAATAAATAACTCACAATTTTTTATTTAACTCTTTCTATGCAATTCAGTTCTGAATGTTTGCATGCAATTTGTTTGTAGTGATTGAGCTATCAGATAGAACAGAACCTGGTGCTGGCACTGGTAGTTCTGGTGGTCCTACAGCAAAGCTTCCTACATCACACTTTGATCGGCATTTACCCCCATCCTCCTCCTTGCCGCCACCGCCGCCGCCACCACCACCACCTCCTCCTCCTTCTACTCCTCGTCCTCTAACTGCGGCTCCAGGCTCTGCTCCTCTAACTGCGGCTCCAGGCTCTGCTCCTGTAGAGGATCTGGTAAGTAAGGAAATGCAATCTATAACTTTGTGTAGGAGCAAACTCCCAGTTTCAGTAATTCTAGACTTGTTTAAAATTTGGTGGACAAGACTGGAAAAAGATCGGGGGGGGGGGGGGAATCTGTTAGGGTGGGTTATGCTAAGGTTATGCTGGTGATACACGGCTAGTCTCCTACAAAACAGATTAATACATTATGGAGATAATTTGGGCTGGGAAATTGGAGGTACCAAACTTTTAATTGGACGTTTGCAACTTTCTCCCATTGCTTTGCAGTTTTCTTCTCACCACGGCCATGCAGTCACCTCCCACACCAGATTAGACTCGGCTGCTATGGTATTGGCCTCTGGTGCTGCTAAGGGGTCAGGTGTTGTGTGCATTCCAAAACTGGTAAACAAACCACATTATTAACAACACAGTGTACACTTTGAATGTATGCTTTATATTTGTATGCCTTATATTTGACTTTCTTAAGTAATATTTTATTCTGGATTGTTTTATTTGGTGTTTTAAGATAGGTTGTTAACTGCTTTGAATTTTTTTCTTAAAAATACAAAGTGGTATAGAAATGAAATGAAATATTATTATTTATAATTATTATTATTTATTTATTTTATTAATACTAGATATGCCTACTTGGAAGTAAGTTCCATTGAGTTCAGTGCAACTGGGGGATGAAATTCAGGAATATTAAAATACCCAGTGGCGGGCAAGAGAGGTGTGCCATATTGCTAGGGCAATCTACCCAGCAATCTTTTTAGTCCTGTGTAGTGTCTGCCACACAGCAAAACAGTATGTGCCCTGTTGAGGCAGCATGGCTGCCTTTGAAATAAATTTGGCCCAGACTCATGTATACTGACAGTGAAACATTGAAGTCATCAGGTAATCAACTCTGGTTGGCTTTGCCACACCATGGCATCATGCTTCCTACACAAGATCAGATATTCTGGGGACCAAGCTGCAGGGTAATAGTGTTTTTTGAGGCACATAGCTGATAAATGGTATCTGACTGTAAAAAAGCACTGTGTGCTACTCCCTGTGTAATTAGGATTTGTGTGTTTTCTGTCATAGTCCTCGGGTCGAGTTGTAACTTCAGCACAACAGAAGGCTGGAAGGACAATCACTGCTAGAATCTTCGGCCGGTCTGATTTTGCACTAAAGAATCGGATTTGTAGTAACCTAGACGTGTTGGGCGTTTCTCCTCCCATGAATTCTGTTGTTGTGGAAAAACATCATCCAGTCACTAAAGTAAGTCGTGTACAGTTTAAGTAACTTTTCCCTTTTTTTCCTTCTGTGATTTAAGTTTGTATTTCCTGTGTCGGTTTGAAAGATCAAGTACAAAACGTAGCTAGAGTGATCCAGTACACAAGCATAGATTTTAGGTTTCATATGGGAAGCAATAGTATCCCTCTGTTTGTAGACACCTGAGTTCTCTATTGATTTGGAAGAAGAGTTTGGATTTGATATCCCGCTTTTCACTACCCGAAGGAGTCTCAAAGCAGCTAACATTCTCCTATCCCTTCCTCCCCCACAACAAACACTCTGTGAGGTGAGTGGGGCTGAGAGACTTCAGAGAAGTGTGACTAGCCCAAGGTCACCCAGCAGCTGCATGTGGAGGAGCGGAGACGCGAACCCGGTTCTCCAGATAACGAGTCTGCTGCTCTTAACCACTACACCACACTGGCTCTCCCCTTTTGGAAGCAAAAGGGGCCACTTTCAAATAATAATGGTTGTTACATAATTCGGGGAATACCCCAGGTACTCGGCAGTATTATTCTGTATATTAAAAGTACAGTAAAGGTGGGGATTTAAAAAAAAATCTGGTAAGGGCTTGGCATACTCACAATGAACAATTTTTTTTCATTGCTCTTCAGTAGCTGGCATTTCTGATCTCGGTATAATTTAGTTCTAACCCTTCTGTCAAGGGAGAGTGGCATGATCCACCCATTCCAATCTAAGCTATACTTTGCATCTCGTGCCTTCCCTGCCCCCCACACCATATGCTGGATTTGAGAACTATTCCTCTTATATTTGTGGTAATTCGAAGTAGCTGTTTCCTGTCTCTACTAAAAGCTAGAGGCAGGACTAGAATCTGATTGTTAACGTCTAGAGGTGACCATATGTTTGTTTGGTATCTGGTCTGATTAGTACACCAGCAGTACTATGAGCAATTGTCTTGGATCATGACAGTCCCTCCATACCTGTCCTGAAATCTTGTTGAACTCATTCATACTCCCATTACACCAGCTGTGTTTTTACTATATTTAATCCTTCACCATGGACAGCAATCAGTCAGTCATGTTCTTGCATGGTCAAGAGGTGATCCATAATGGTCCTGGTGAACATCTTAAGCCTTGTTTCAACAAGCTACAAGAAGGTGGGAAGCCTTTTCCAAACTGTAGGTGGGGGCTTGCATGTTGGAATGCTCCACAAAACTAGCATTTATAATGCTAGTATGTCAAGAAGGCTAGGACTATTCTCTTTATATCTTGTTTTCTATGGCCAGGGAATTCTTGTTTTATAGGAGAATGAGCAGTTACATGAGCCTTCAGCTGAAGCTGTTAGAGCCCAGGAAGAGGTTTTTCATCTCATATGCTGTTGAACTAAAAGACTGAGTCAGTTTCTGTTGCATCTTGCAAGCTTATCACTCTACAGGGGCCTTTTTGGAGTAGGACTAAACTATAGTTCTGTGTTACATGCCAAGTTCTTAGGTTTGTGTGTATGTCCCCACTCCCCTGGTCTGGCATAGCCACAAGGAGATGGGTTTTTTGGGGGGGGGGGCGCAAGGAAGTCCATAAGCCTGAAGCTTGTGCATATACCATTGGACCATAGTTTAGCAGTATGCATAAACCAGGCCTTTGGGTTATGCTTTTCAGCAGAACAAGCAGAGAATGGGGGGGGGGGTGGAGGAAGAAGTCCAAATGAGAAAGATATTCAGTGTAAGGCCTTGAAACTCTAGGAAACCTTGACAGTTTGTTGGTTCTGAGATATCGAATGCCTTTTTTGTCGTAACTGATAAGAGACTTGGAATAAACTCTGAAGTTTTCAAAGGTGATTCTTAATTCCTTCTGGAGCTTCATGTTTGTTCTCTATCCTTTTCACCCTACTCCTTTCAGTATGTCGAAAGGTCCAGATGCCACTTGGACTCATGTTTTTTCTCCTGCCAGTTTCCTTAAACTACAGCTTGTAACAAAGGTCATCTAAAGCTTTTTGAAAGCAGTGTTTCTTGTCAATCACTATGTGTTTTTGCATTTAAGTGGACATGTATAGGCAGGACCAAAGGCTATAAGAACAGGCTTGACTGTACTATTGTGCTACTATTCCTAATGACAATCTGCCAGTCAGGCTGCTTGTCTGAGAAGACAGCAGAAGGGGAACATACTCCCATTTCTGCTGGAATCATTACTTTTTTTGCAACTTTTTCACTGGAGAGACTATACATCTTGAATACAAAGAAAGAACATGTGAGGGAACCTAGCTTACCTACTGTAGAATACGTGAGGAGGGATGTTTGACTTGAAATTTGAGAGTTCAAAAGTTTACAGTGCTTTTTGATGGGGAGTTTATGAACAGGTGTGATGCATAATCTGCGCAGCTGCAAATCAGAAAATTCCTGGCTTGAATTTCTCCTTGACTGTGTACTCTCCAGGTAGTGTTGTTATTAATTTGTCCATTTATTAGATTTCTTACCTCTTTTCATAATGCCCCACATTATGGAATATACAACCATGAAAACAGCTACAGCCATAAAACAATAAGGGTATAAAAGCAATTAAAACATCTCCATTTTTGAAATAATCAAAAACAATTCCATATGTTAAAATAGTTAAAAAGAGCTCCAATACAGATGCAGACTGGGATAAAAATAATCCACTTTAAAAGCATATGGAAAGAGGAACATCTTCAGGAGGCACTGAAAGTACCACGGAGTTGCCATCCATCTAACGTGTAAAAGGTTGCCGCCGCAGTAACGGTTTCTGCAGAGGTAAATGAGGCCTTAGAGAATCCACATTCTCCCAAAGTGACGTACATCAATAATAAATAAATAAATAAAATGGGCCAGGATCAGAGAGGCAGTATAATTCTAAATGCCAGTTGCTGTGGAGTGAGAAAATACTGCTGAGTTCATGCCCTGCATATGACTTTCCCTCAGGCATGTGGTTGGCCACTGTGAGAATGGAATACAGGACTAAATAGGCTTCTGCAGTCTGATCCAGCAGGACTCTTCTTCATTCTTAAAGCTTTTAAGTTGCTGGGTAGGACATTTGGCTTTCCAATTTACAGAGAACAAATAGAAAAGTTACTAGTTGAGCAGTTGCTTCACTTTTTATTTGATGATCTACGGGAAACTTTTTTTTTAATGGAAGTATTTTCTAAAGTCTCTTTGAGTATCTGGTTTACCTTGCCAATGTTATGGACTTGTTGGAGGTCATGAGATGGGACAGGAGAAATAACTGCTTCTTTCTTGTATGTTTCAGCAAACCATACCTCAAGCTACTGCTGCTAAATATCCTCGAACTTTGCACCAATTTTCTAATGCTATCAGCGCGAAGCCTTCAGGACATGGTGTGAAATCTCACTCCCAGACCCACAGCAACGTCCAGTCAATAAAGGTGGTTGACTAGGTTTACAGGTTAAAATGCTTGTATTTTACCTTGAACACATGGAGGCAGATATTCTAGGTTACAGTTTAAAATGCTCCCTGATGTTTATACCCCAAGGATACATCATGTTTTTCCTTTCACTAATAATAATAAAAATGTAAAAATGTTTTGAGGCTTAAATATAAACCGCCTGAGTTAGTGCAATGTAGTTCTTTGTAACTGCAAATAAGGTCTACTTGAAATTCTTATTTCTTAACTATTTTATTAATGATTATTTAATGTTTTTAATAAAAAAGGATAAACTGAACTCTATATATTTTAAGAAGCACGAGTATTTCTACTACATAAACATCAATAGTGCCTTACGTATATCTTTTATTTTTCTGACGCCCTAAACTGTCAGACTTGAAATACAGGGTGGGGGGGAATGTTCCTCCATAATTTTTGCTGATCTGTTACCAAATGAGAAAACATGGCAAAATACAATATGAAATAGGTTTCTTTGCCATGAGTAGTAGTACATTTATATACGTAATTTGAGTGAAAATGAATGCTTTTATAAAAGTGAGAGAGAAGTAACGTCCCAGTCCTTTGTTTCCATGATAGCAACATTTTGGTTCCTCCCAATTGTAAAAAGTGGCATCTGCAGTGCCACTTTTTAAAGGTCTCATAATGCACTCTTTCATGATGAATTTGAGTTTTATCAGTTCCTATCAGGTATACTGGGCCGAGGCCATTTAGGGCTTTAAAAGTCAGCACCAACACTGTGAATTGTGCTCGGAAACATACTGGGAGCCAATGCAGATCTCTCAGGATCGGTGTTATATGGTCCCGGCGGCCACTCCCAGTCTAGCTGCTGCATTCTGGATTAATTGCAGTTTCCGGGTCACCTTCAAAGGTAGCCCCACATAGAATGCATTGCAGTCGTTCAAGCGGGAGATAACCAGAGCATGCACCACTCTGGCGATGCATTCTTCCCTGTATGTGTACTCGGTTTCACACTTTTATGATAAAGACACAAAATGGAACAACTCCAGTTGTTGCTGAACACCAGCTTCCATCAGTCCTGACTCCTGGCCATGGCAGATAGGAACTAGATTCAATAATAGTAATAATAATTTATGCCACCCATGTGACTGTAACCTAGTTTGACCATTGTTGTTTATTTATTTAGACACCACTCTTGCATATAAAATCGGCATATGGTATACATAAAAATTTACAGGTTCAATAAAATAGAAAATACCTTGAAGGCAATACAAAATATTAATAAAATTATGGTCTCATCTTGGGAAAAAAAATGGTTGGACAACTAAATAGGCCTGTTGCCATAAAAACATTTTCAAGAAACACCTGAAAATTAGTAGCTGAGAGTATTTCACAAAATTGGACTGGCGACACTAAATGCCTGACTTCTAGGAGGACAAGAAATTATTCTCCTCCAGGTGATCTCTGGTCAGGCTGGTATATTCTTGGCCCAGGATCCAAAGAGGCTTTTGTGGACATCTAAGGCACTGCATGCAGAGGCCCTGCCAATTTCCCTTCCCAATGCTGACTGCCACTTCAAGGAGCAGCATTTTGAAAAACCACAGGAGGTTGCATTGAGACAAGGATGGTTGAAAAAGCTTGTGTATGTGCAGCTCTTTCGGCCCTAATATACAATTTGTATAATTTTGTACCATCACACCATTTTGGGGGAAAAATTGGTTTCCAGGTGTCTACTTGCAAAAATAAGATGGAGGAAACTTTAGGAAGGAAAAAATTATGCTGAAAAACACTTTATACTGAAGGAACATCAGTTGTGTACTGTATGGTAGCCTCATGTTAGAACCTTCAGATTATGAAGTTTAGATAACAGAATCCTGAGACTTAATGCAATGAATTTTAAGTATGTAATGCAAAATTTTATATAATTTAATTCACATGTCCACTATAGAATTGTTTGCCATAAGAAAAATACATGGTATTCTCTTGCCAAAAAACCAAAAACCTTCTGTCTTACAAGTGTGTTTCAGTGCATTGGGGAACAAACTGGCTGCTTTTGAAGAAGCAGCTTCTATTGAAAATAAAAATGGCACCTGTAAATTCCAGAATGTATGTAGTTTCCAGCTCTTTGATGGATGATTTCATGAAATTGCACATTTCTTGGATTCTGTGCCAGGATTATTTTCTGCTCTGATCTTCTCTGTAAGAGGAAATACTTGTGAGACTTCAGAAAACATGGCATACATATAATATGTCAGATGTGAATGATTCGTGTTCGTTTCTGCACAATATTCAGTAGCCACCCAACTATCTGCTGTTAAAGTGAAACCAGAGGCAATTAAATAATTTCTGAAGTAGAAACAGGCACCCCCAAAACAAAGTTGTTTGGCTTGCTTTCTTTTATTTAAAATGCTTTCAGTATGATTTGTATGCTGGCTTCGTGCCAGCTTGTTTCCTCTACTTGTTGTCTTATATGTACTGATGATGTAGCTATAGCCACACCATGGGTATTTGCCTTTTTATTTTTAAGAAATTGATGCTGCATGGAAATTTTTCATCTTTTTCTTACAGCCCAGGCTCCAGTATATCCCATCATTTCATTCTTAATTTTTTTTTGCTCACAACTTCAAGCTCTTTCCCTCCAACACTGAAGCATTCAGGGCTCATCCACACTGCTGCTTGTCTTCTGCCTAGAAAGCAAGGGTCCAAGCGGTTTTCTGTTGTCCCCTCTGCTTGCCCCAGGAAAAGCCACTCTTTAGCACTCAATCAGAGCAAATGTCAATCCATGAAAAACCCGATTGATGTTTGCTCTGATTCAGCAGTAAATAATGGGTTTTCTACGGGGGAAAGCAGTTGGACAAGCAGAAGTCTGGATGAGCCAATATTTTTGTTTTGTTTTCTCCCCAAGTAACAAATTGAGTACAGCTTGTTCCTATCTTCAGCAAGCAGCTCATTATCCATGAGGAGGACATGGCATCGCACCCTTAGGGATAAGGTGAACTTGCTAGAAGTAAAATTTGGGCTTTTCATCATCTGGAAAGGCCCTTTGCCTCATCTAAAGTCTGGTGCCTCACTTGTTTAACTACATCAGGGAATTGCTACCATGTTAGCATCCATAATGTATTTTTTGAGTGTTTTAATGGATTGATGATTGATTGCAACAGGCATTTCCTTCATCTGGAGTGGAGATGCTCAAGAATGGGGGAAGGTGTTTGAAAAAGATGCTGTTGGGCGGAGGGAGGGAGTTGCATGTGTTGGAAGTGTTTGCATTTGCAATGCGTGTGAAAGTGTGTGGTGTGGCTTTCCTGGTACCATGGAATGCTCCCTATTAGAAGACAACCACATCATTGTTGTGAGGAATCAATATGGTATGATCTCCACAAGCAGGACCAGCAAGCATGAAATTGTAGTGGGAAGAAAGCCACTGTGACTGTACTTGTATTCTAAATTATGAAACAGCAGGCATTTTTTAACTGGCAAAGCTGATGACTCCTGAACTAGTACTAAATAAATCAATATGTGTTGGTATAGCAGGGGTGGGCCAGATCAACCAAACCAACTGAAGTCACTTTCCAAACTCCCAGCAAAATCGATCCCTTGCAATGTACCTGTTTTTCCTCTTGTGCACTGCGATAGCTAGCAAGTTGGAAGGAGTGTCTGCACAAAAGGAAGCAAGGGTGCCTTTGTGGTGTATCTTACTCCCACACCAATTGGAGGTACCTTACCCAAACCAGCAGTGTTTGGGTAAGAAAACTTTCTTCTCTTTAGAGATTAATACAGAATCAAAGAGGCATTCATGTTGTCAGCTCAAGCGTTTCACTTTGCCAGATGGAATGACTGCCCCTCTCCTCCCCCTACACACAGTTCTGGGGGTTCTCATGATGCACCCTTAGCCAATTTGGGGGATGTGTGGAGGAGGAGATAGGGAAATCTCCATGGTGCATGCAAAAGAGTTTGCACAAGGTTTCTGCTGACAGGACTTGTTAGGTAAATCCCACCCAAAGTCTCTGCTCCTCAAAGACCAGATCGAATATCTTAATTTGATTACTCACCAGCTAGATCTCTGAATCCTCCTTTTACCAGATCTTCATACAAATATTTAACTGGATTCTGGCCAGCCATTAGGATGCCATGCAACCAGATGAGAAGCATTCTGTGTCCATGTTCCATGTAGCTCTTTTTTCCTAGGCAACAACATATGTAATATTAGCCTATAGTTTTAGAAAGAAAAATGTTTTCACATGGGATGTTATCTCCCACTGGTGTAGGGATGCTTGCTTGAATGTGCTTGATACTCCAAGCTCCTCTGCTCACAGGGAAAGAAGAGGCTCTGTTGGGGGCAGGGGTTGTATAATGGGTCTCTGTTTCAAACTCGCAATTCTTAGAGGGAATTATTATTAGTCTCTTGTCAGCCAAAGATTCTCCAGGCAACTTGCACTGGAAAAGATGTATATAAATGCACTATGCCACAGAGAGAAAAGGGGTTGATATTCCATACAACAAATTGGGGGGGAATACACTCCCACAACCATGATAGCATGCTGCCAAACAATAAAGCAAGCAATACTCCCACCCCCTAACCAGCAGATAAAAATTAAAACTCAACACCAACACCCCAAAGCCCAGTAAATTTGCACTGAATATGGAACCACCAATTTGCTGTGTAGGAGACTGAGAGTTAAGGTGGACATTACATGGGATATGTGAGAACATAAAACCCTTACTCTTCTTTTTAACTGAAAAGTAGCCGTGGAGACTAAAAGGAAGGTGCTGCCTAACTGTTTCATCCACCATTTGTCCACTTAAATTTCTCTCCCCAAACTGCTTTACTTTCTGTATGGGGATCTCCCGTGTGGAGAGCAGCTTCAACTTGTGTGATGGGGTGCCATCCCCCACCCCCAAATGGAATGAAATTGGTTAGGTATTCCCTCCCCCTTATTATTCTTCTCTTTTTTATTTTAAAAAAGACCAGCACATGTGAGATGCAAACACAAATCTCATGTAACATCCAGTTTGGCTCTGAGAAAGGAACCTTTTTGGATACTTGCTTCCACAACCTGAACCCAACTGTGTCTTGCGACAAATAAGAGCATCTTCTGCCCTACCCATTTCCATTTGGGATTTTTGTAAGCTACCAACATGCTGTTTTATTCCCCATCTCTTCCCAAGTTTATGAGAATAGGTGCTAAATGACTTTGGGGGGGAAGGCACTAACCTTTCCTTGTTAGTTACAATTTAGACATTACTCAGTGGTGAGAGGAAAATGCAGTTTAAGTGTGTGTTTGTATTTTCATTTCCCCAGCTTGAGTGCAGAGGTTGCAGGGTTCACATACCAGGAGGAGGAGTGTTGCCTTTCCTATTCACAGTTGAAATGGTTAAAGAATAACTTTTCCCACTCATGGAAATTGAACAGAGATCCTACTATATGTTTAAGTGGAGAATCATCATGTAATTGCATTAGGAACATGGCTTCAAAATTGTCTACCCTTTCGCCAGATTGGCGGGTGTTAAGTAGTAGATAAACTGCATAAAGTGACCTTGGGCATGCTAGAGAAAACATCAAAGGGCTCCACATTATAGCTGTGTGGAAGAGCAGAGCTTGTAATCCAAGAGTTCACTTGGTCCCATTTGGCTGAACCAACAAGGGATCCTTATCTGTTTTTAACACACCATTTACTTATAAATGTAAATATTGACACAGTAACATACTACACGATGTGCTGGTGACTGAGCATGAAACAGTGCTCAGTGGGTGAGGCCAAAATCAAATTCTCTCATACACACCCCTTTCAAACATTGACAGGTATGAGAATATGTATGTTGACCTTTGAGACGATGACTTTTAATTCAATGTCTAAAGACGGAATCTTGCTTTAAACAAATACACCTACAAAATTTGAAAGAGGGGCACTTATACAATTCATTTTAAGACAGTCTATGCCAGGAGAGTATATATAGCACAACAACAACAAAAGTACATTCTGTATTTTGTTATGTACAGAAGAACCATATGATTACATTTTCTATGCTAGCTTTGGGAACAACTATCCAAAGTTGGCAAGACAAGTAGCAGCTATTGATTGTATCCTGCATTTAAAGATCAACAACCATACAGCTACATTTAATTTTAAATGCTTAGAGCCAGAGAAATACTAATTTCTCCATAACTCAAAACCCGTAGCTCAGGCTTATGTGGATTTTCCTATGTCTGGAATGAGGACACTGCCATTTCATGTAGTATATTTACCTGTCCACTGTTCTTCAATAGCTTTGACTTGCTCATCTGTAAACTTCCAAAATTGTGCCAGTTTTGTCCACTCATGCATTTTTAACTGGTTGTAAGCAAGATTCCAAAGGGAGGAGCGAATCTGTTTGGTCTGCACACTGTGATCTTGTTTAAAAGACAGGATATCATTTTGCAGATCATCACCACTTTGAAGATGCTCCTGGAAAGAAAGTTAAAGATGAAGCCATGTGGGTTCTTCCAATAATAGGGCTCCCATCCCCCAATTATTAAAAATATCCCTGGCTTTGAATCTTAACGATTTTCCAAGGCTAGCCCTGATATTGATTGCATCAAGAAGCATGACATACTACACCCCCAAAGGGAAAGAATTGGAGGAGGAAGCAACAACAGATTGTAAAAACAAACCAACCAATAACCAGGGTTTGCTGATACAGGGAAATAGGATACTAGGCTCCTGTTTCCAGCATTTCTCATAGCAAACACTTCTACCTCTGCTCTGCTTGTACAGAATTACAAACATGATTAGCCCCCAACTTACTTTATACTGCTATCCCCCTACGGCATTTGCTTCCAGGAAGCAAACAAGTGAGACATTTATAAATGCTACAGCTTTGACAGTGATAGCAGAGGTGAAGCAATAGAAGAACATCAGAGAGTCACTGTCATATACAGCAACTAGGTAAGCAATCCAAACCCCTCTCATCTATTTATATTCTCAAGTAATGGGCAGAAATCAAAACACATTGCTAGAGGCAAGATACTGCCAAACATACACTACACATAAAATATAAGGTGTAGACTCTTCAAGATTGTGTGAGGCCTCATGCCCAATAGCACACCTTAATTTATGCATATATGTGCATGGCCAAAAGTTTCCATGTGCCAGATCTTGCAGACCTAGATTAGATCATAGTCTATTCTGAGTTCACAGGTGCTGGACCATGTTGCATAGTTCATTAGATACTATATTAATAAACAATTTCAGTATCACAGTTCTAGAATATTAATGCCGTTAGAGATTCACGTGGATAGCCTTGACATTTTAAATCAGGGCTGGGAACCCCTTTTCAGCCTGAAAATTGCACTCCCTTTCAGGCAACATTCTGGGTTTGTTGTCTTGTACAGAAGGGCCGCACAAAAAGTTTAGAGGTTTCTACATTCACACATGTCTGCATCTTGGCAAGTGAGAGACCCTTGTGCTGATTAAAGACAAAACTCATCTCTGCTCCACCTCTGCACAGCACTGATTGGGTGGCCCTTGTTTCAGTCTTGAAGCCACTTCAAGGTAAATTCCAAATTAAAAATATATTACTTTTTCTAGGAACAAGCATTTCATCAGACATATATAGAATGGTTTTTAACCAGCCCAATGCAGGCAGAGTGCTTGAAGCATTAGAGGAGGGGCAAAGAGGAAGACACAATCGGTGTTCGCGTTGGAGCCCATGCTTTGAGGTGTGAAGGTTGGGGAAGCAGAATTCACCCCACAGTACAAAAACCTGCTGGTATACCTAATGCAGCCCCAGTCAATTTCCAGGTCTAGTTTTCAATAGCTCCCTCAAAGGCATACAGATGCAACTAGAAATAGCATGGTGCAGTTTAGGAAACCGTAAAGGACTGGACTAAGCTTGACATACTAAAAAAAAACAAAAGCAGTAATAGTTCATTTTCACCTTCTGCACAAGGGTATCTCACTGCACCTTCACATCATAAAGGACAGAATTTGAACATGACACAGAATCCTGGCAAAACAAAACAAACAAACAAACAAAAAAACCTCACCAAACCCATCTGTATATTTGGCTGAGTGAGATGGAGCACACAGAATCCCAGTTTGCCTATGTTGAATGGATGTTACAACAGATGCCATTATGGATTTACTCAGAAACCCAGACATTGCTCTGCTTCCCTTGACCAGCAGATGTTTGCTGTGAAATGTTCTCCTGCCCTCCTTTGCCCCTTTCTGTTGCAAACATCTGCATACAAATATCCATCTGATTATCACCAGACTCCAAAGCCACTCTCTCTGGTAAAGAACACAGCCTCCTCCCCCCGGCTGAACCTTGTTTCCCCATATGGAAGAGAACTGTGAAGACCTGCACTTAAATATGCATGTAATTAACCTTGCGACGCATTATAAAAGCCAGCTAACTCCAAACTAAGCTGAATCTGTACTTTGTGTTCCCTTCCTGCCCTTTCCTCCATTCTGTTTTATTTAACGGAACAAAAAACAAGAGCTTCAAGCACACCAACTCCATAATGGAAAGCTCTTTGTTTCTGCAGTAAAAGTGTGCATTCTGCTGGCATTCCTTTCCCCTCAATCAATATGTTTGCTTATTCCCCACCTTTCTTTTTCTCATGTTCTGCCACAGAGCTTGGCAGCTTGATTTTATCCTCACAACAACCCCTGCGTGGTACGGGACAGTGCCTTGCTGAAGGACATCAGTGAGTTTCATGGCTGAATGAGTTGCCAGCGTCTACTTTTTAGCCACTGCAGCACACGGTAGTTTCCAAGAGGCATGTGATCTGTCCTGCAGGATCTCTGAGCTTGCTGCATGCCAAACTGTTTTCATTGGACCCATGTGGTTCCACGGGGGCAATGGGAGGGTAGAACATAATCCATATTATGTGGCTAGCCTCAGACATGAAATAAACAAACAGAGCCCAATCACCCACGCAAAAAAAAAAAAACACAATTTCATTGTGTGGCCAGCCAACACACCATGTTCACTATAGTCGCTGCCAAGAATGCCACTGCAAACATTCTAAGCATGTGTTGTGACAATGCCAAAACATGAGTGTAAAGGTAAAGGGACCCCTCACCATTAGGTCCAGTGGTGTCCGACTCTGGGGTTGCGGCGCTCATCTCGCGTTACTGGCCGAGGGAGCCGGCGTACAGCTTCCGGGTCATGTGGCCAGCATGACAAAGCCGCTTCTGGCGAACCAGAGCAGCACACGGAAACACTGTTTACCTTCCCACCAGAGCGGTCCCTATTTATCTACTTGCACTTTGACGTGCTTTCGAACTGCTAGGTGGGCAGGAGCTGGGACCGAGCAACGGGAGCTCACCACGTCGCAGGGATTCAAACTGCCGACCTTCTGATCAGCAAGTCCTAGGCACGGTGGTTTAAGCCACAGCGCCACCTGGGTGCACTCACCTTAATGAACCATTCAGACAATCAGACTGTAACATAATGCAATTTGGGCAATAAAAGGTGCATGAGTATGCAAATAATTGCCCCAAAGGGGAAAACCTCCCCCCGCCTTTAAACCCAGCCACAGCAGAAGGTAGACTGATGGGGGGAATATATCCAAAGCTGCAATCCTAAACATATTTACAAGGGAATAAACCCCAACAAATACGGTGGTACAAACTTTTAAGTAAATATGCACCAGAATGTGCTGTATGGAAAGGATCTTTGGGTAGGCAGACCATACTGGTTTTTTCTGCCATTTCCCATACAGTCCGTTAAGAATGGGAAGCACCGAGTTTATCAGGATGCCAAGAAAGTTCAGGAAGAGAGATCAGCATCTAACTCAATATGCTGTTGGATAACAGTGAAGACATAAACAAAAGATGCAACGGAAATAAGAAAAAGAAATGCCCACTTTCTCTCTAGCATTTTCTAGCCTCTTTACAAGGAAGCCCACCTTAGAGTTTGGGAATCCAAAGCATCTTTTGGAAAAATGGTTTCACTTATTGGATAAATATGTGTTAGCAAAAGGATAAATAAACCAGGGCTTTTTCTTACCTGTTTCCAGGTGTAATACCTTTCTGCTTTTATAATCATATCTACAATCAAGGCATGATTGCTCCTGGAAGCTACAGCTAGTGCAGTTTTTCCTTGCTGAAAAGGCAAACAGTGTGAATCAATTAAATCTTGAGAAAATAGAGGCCACAGATGAAAATCTAAAAGAGGTTAGCAGATTCATCTTTTTTTAAAAAACTGAATTTTGAAATATTAACAAACACAAAAAGGGGGAAAGCATACAAAAACTAAAGTAAGTAGAAGTCATTAGGATCTAAGAGCTCGTCCAAAAAAAAATCTCTCTTCAATATCGGGAACTAATGGTGTACAAATACCAGACAAATTATAATACATTTTGCCATTAACGGTGCAGTGTTTCGCTTATTACATTAACTTGTTTACTGCCAAGGTTACAGGATATGGATAGTGGAAAATCAAAGCAACAAGAACAAACTGTTAGCAGGTTCTTTAATTATGTGTATGACTACTATCCCAGAGCATGAAACACAGTATCCAGTCATAGGGAAGAGCACAATATAATGGGTATTTCAAATTTGTAAAAATGACAATTATTTAAAGTATTTGTAGGCAGCCATGTAGGGTCCAGCTCTCATACAGCAGTTTCCAATATAGAAATTAATCACAATAAGAAAAAACACACATAAAGAATTGTTCACACAGTGACTATGTGCAAACCCACAAGCAGGACATGAGTACAATAGCATAGTCCTGCTTGTGATCCCCAGCAACAGGCATTCAGGAGCATGGTGGCTTATCTTCCATTAAGTTCTCCAATTCCCTTTGGAAGATTTATATTATAATCCAAATGCACTCATTTTAAGCTTAGGTTTGGCCGCCTGTCAAGATACCGTTGCCAAACTTGGCCCAAGTGTTCCAGAGGTGGTGGTGGTGGGAATCTTCACTGAGGTTCAGATGCCGGGCACCATTTTGAATCAAGATGGCAGACTGAAATATAATTTTGGCAGGACTTCACCTATTTTTTGGCATAACGGGTACCAACTATGGTGGTTTGGTTCCCTCTGAAGATATCGTTGCTGCATTTGGTGGGTCTTTGCCAAATCTGGCACAACAGTTCCAACCTGCATCAATCTGGATGCCTCTTGAGAAACTAAACTCAGCATGAGGGTTCCCAAGGTAGAGGCAGCAGACTTCTTTTACATTTGGATGCCAGGTGCCATTTTGAATCAAGTTGGTGGACCAAATTAACCCTAATTAAATGCTATCTCCTCCCTTCCACCAAAAAGCAATATAATTCAGGGTCAAGTGCTCCCGGGTTAGGTTGGAGCCCTGGGGTGTGTGGGGGGGTATAGGCATGTGCATCTGCACAGCCCCCAAACTCACAATTTACACTATCCTCTTTAAAAGCACATTTTTGGGGGTCCTTTGACTTCCCAGGGAGCACCAGCATTCTCTGCTAGCATTATTCCAAGCCCATGGTTTAGCACAATGTGTGAGTACAGCCATATTCTCCTGTCTTATATCAGGCTCTAAACCAATATAATAATTATTGCATAGCTTAAATTTGTTCTTTGCTTAGCTTTAAGTAATATTTTAAAAATAATAGATGACTACATTAAATATAGACGTGGGGATTCAATATCATGGTAATGTGATTGTTCTGTCAGAGCAAGGATTTCAGCTAGCCAGACAGGGTGGTCTCCCCCTCCTCTCCCTTCCCTCCGTGTTCCAGGGGTTCTCCCCTCCCCTCCCCTCCCCCAGCCAATTGTGGGGGGTGGGGGCAGAGGGGTAAGGAGAGTAAGGAAGCCCCGTTACACAAGTGGAAGCCCTTGTGCAGGGCCCCTGCTGGTAGGACTCATTAGCCAAATCCTGCCCTAAATCACTTGACTTTGCTTAACAGCTCTGATAACACAAGTTCGTAAAAAAGTGAAATTCTTCACTAACAACGGCTGCTTTCACAGTGCTGCACATCAGTCTCTCCTCAGCCAGCCACTGACTGTTCTGTAATCCAAGTACATCC
The DNA here is from genome assembly GCF_009819535.1 of Lacerta agilis. Classification (NCBI taxonomy): domain Eukaryota; kingdom Metazoa; phylum Chordata; class Lepidosauria; order Squamata; family Lacertidae; genus Lacerta; species Lacerta agilis. Next base: position 28,112,354 of record NC_046322.1, read on the forward strand.
CAGCTACTGACAGTTCAAGGCCACACATAATTCTGTGACTTTACCGGGTTATCTCAGTAATCCTTTTATGTCAGTGGATTTACACTGAAAACAGCTGTCCACAACACAAATCTTCCAGAGTTTCCATGTGCTAAAGGGCTGAAGCCATGTGAGAGGGAAATTCATTCCATTGCGTTAGGTGTAATCTACTCTAGAATTACGACAGCAATGTTGGTGGCACCAACGGGGGCAGAGAGAAGGCAGGTGTATGCCTCACCAAGTGAAATAAGCATGCTCCAAGTGCAGTAACATAAGAATGAAGAAGAGCCTGTTGGATCAGGCCAATGCTCCATCTACTCCAGCATCCTGTTCTCACACTGCCCAGCCAAACACCTCTAGGAAGCCTGCAAGCTGGGTGGGAGCATAGCTGCACTTTGCCCACTGGCAATTCCTAGCAAATGGTATTCAGAGACATGCTGCAACAGAAGCCTTTGCCCCACAGAATGAGGGTCATGCTAATAAGCAGAACAAACTTATGCATGTTTGCTTGCAAGCAAATTCCATTGCGACCAGTGGGACTCACTCTTTGAAAGTGTGCCTGAATGACATTTCACCATTTCATATCTAGGATTGGTCCCTAGTTTTACATTAGGTCATTCCAATCCCTTATTTTTGAAAAATCACCATCACCATCATTATATATTTATTTCTATCCCACCTTTTTCCTCTGACAGGGACTCATTCCTTTGGTACCTAGATAACGTTCAGCTTCCTGGATCCATGTCACAGAAAGCACAATGCACAAAAGCATTAATCGTGGGCCAAAAGAGTTATTGCCGAGTCTTGGTTGGGCTACTCCAGATTTTTTAGTTAAGGCGCTGCAAAATAAATTCAAGTAACATTCTCTTCTCAGACACTCCACCAAATTACTCCTCTTGGGCCTGCCTTTTAGGTCAGTAACTTGAATGTGAATGGATAGGTTTAACTTCCACAATAGAACTTGACTAATGCAGCTTTGATAGCCTGGGCCTTGGCTCCTATAAAGGTAAAGGTAAAGGTACCCCTGACCATTAGGTCCAGTCGCGGACGACTCTGGGGTTGCGGTGCTGATCTCACTTTACTGGCTGAGGGAGCCGGCATACAGCTTCCGGGTCATGTGGCCAGCATGACTAAGCCGCTTCTGGCGAACCAGAGCAGCGCACGGAAATACCATTTACCTTCCCACCAGAGCAGTATCTATTTATCTACTTGCACTTGACATGCTTTCGAACTGCTAGGTGGGCAGGAGCTGGGACCAAACAACGGGAGCTCACCCCGTTGCGGGGATTCAAACCACCGACCTTCTGATCGGCAAGCCCTAGGCTCTGTGGTTCAGACCACAGCGCCACCCACATCCCTACCATTGACTCCCATAGAAGCATTCAAATTGGCTCAGTCATCTATGCATAGAATGAATTATGTGGCTTCATCCATGGAGACATTGATCTGGGCTATTTTATTTTATAGCATTTATAATATTTCAAAAATCTCTAGGTGTTATGTATGATTCAGGGATCATGGATTATTTTACCCCAGGAAGCCACAATCTGTAGCTAAGACTTGTTCTTAGCTTACTGATCATGATTTGTTTGTCTCCTTGACATAACACAAAGCCAAGGACCATGATTTTTTCCTCCCTGTGATTCTGAGGAGAAAACCCATTAACTATAGATTACCATGACATGTGAACTGGGCCAGTGTGAATTACATTGCTTTGTATTTTTTATTTGGGGAATGCATGTCCCAATAGAAAGGAAAAGTTTAGATGCATCAAGGCACAATTGGATGAGGCTTCAAACTGGCTGCTAAATGGAACCCAATGAATCAGAAGTGTTTCTCTGAAAAGGAGTATTTTATATCTCGCTAAGCCTTTCAAAAAGAAAGAACAGTAAGTACTGTATGTTTGACCTCACATATTGCTTACTTACTATTGCCATGCATTTGTAGGTTTTAAGAGAGAAGTTAAATCAAGAGTTATATATATATATATATATATATCAGTGGGTGATATTTGAAAAGAGCACAGCTGTTCTACAGAATGGGACATGTAGAGCAATTGCATTTTCACAAAAACACGAACAACAGAAAGTACCTTGTCCACAATTTTCAAGTCACAACCTGCCTTTAGCAGCATTTCAATTACTTCCACATTTCCAAGGTCTGCTGCAAGGTGTAAAGGTGTTTGATGTCTCTTGCAGAAATAAGACAAAGCAGAAGAATGTTATCAAGGAATGTCCTCCACTAACAAAAACATGGCAAAAAAGTCAGTTGGTTGTACAAAGCTAAGTTCAACTCAGAGCAGACCCATTTAAATTAATGGACCCATATTAGTAATGTCCGTTGCCTTCAATGGGTTGTATTCAACATAGTGCTAAAGAGAATGTTGCAACAGCAATGGAATGTCCTCCCTGATCTCCTCCCCCATGATCGCCCAAATCTGATCTAGGTAGACTTGGGGATGGCACAGGACACACAGGGTGGGAACAGTGGCATACGGAGCCACTTTGCCACCTGGAGCGGTAAATGCGGGGGCACCCCCTGGGGGCAGGGTGTAGCTCCGTAGCGTGCGTGCATTGTGACGTCAAGACGCATGCACGCTACGGAGCGCAGTCCATCTGGGCTGCTGGGCGCAAGCAGAGAGTTGCCGCGTGAACAACCGACGCATGGAAGTGGTGCCGGGCGGTGGCGGCGCCAACTGTCACACACGCACCCCAGGCTGGAACTGGGGGTGTGCCACTCTCAATGCCCCCACGTTCCTACACCACTAGGTGGGAAAGCTTATTTCACTATCACTATTCTTCATGCTAGTGCACACCAATGATCCAGCAGATATTTTGATATATTTTCTATCTGGGGTCTAGGAATGTGTCTAAAATAAGTCCTTGATCTCAATTTAAAATGATAAATGTGATGTTGACTCATTGCTTTAAATACAAATTGTGCACCAAAGCACAGGGTTCAAAAGAAAGAGGGGATTTCCAGAAATAGTAAATCATTTGGGGAGGGGGCCCTAGTTACAGTTAATTGATGCACAAAGAGAAGATGGTGCACCTGTAAGGTAGAAACTTATGAGGAAGGTAGGTAATAAATCCTGCCATCTTCACAATAAAACAGGCTGGAGAAATTTCCAACAATGGTAGCTGGAGGAGGGAGGGGAAGATTTCTAAGGAAAGGTAAGATACAGCCTTGCATATATACTGCATACAAATATTTGTCTGGCTGGGACTGATGTAGTCCAAAATATCTGGGGGCACCAGGTTGACAAAAGCTGTTTTAGACAGTCGAGGTCTATGCTATTAAAACAGGCAAATATGGTGAGAATACAAAGTGTATCCTTTGACATTATCCAAGTAGTAACTGTACAGAGTAGTCACTTGGCATGTATCAAGCCAACTGATAACTTCCCCATCTTATTACAAAAATACCCGTAAGAATGTAACGCAGGTAAGAAAATACAAGATTGCATCTTATAAGCATAAGTTCTCACCTGATCGAGCGAGTTTATATCATGGTTAGCTTCTATTAAACTATTTACCACAGGTAGGTTATTTTTTAAGATAGCCAAATGGAGTGGAGGACTCTTTTGCTGTAGAGAGAGGAAAAGTTTGTTACAGCAGCATGATGAAAATGCCAAACCCAAGTATTCTTGTTCAGAAGAGATATTGCTTGACTACGTGGCCACACTTCAGGAAAAAATAATAATCCTTTGAGTAGAAGGAAGCCAAATTATTTCTGCCAAGAGAATTATGTTTGCCAAGTGTGCTGGCAATAAAAAGGTGTTGTTTATCATGAATTGCAATATAACAAGGTCATAAATGTGATGATAAATGTCAAAAGGAAGGCCCAGTTAAAAACTGAACTCTTCAAATCCTGCTTTAAGTGTTTTTACTTAAAGGTTTTTTAAATAGTGGCTGGCTAATTGGTTCTTTCAAAGAGCTTTTGACAAAGTACCTCACCAAAGACTCCTAAAGTAAGCTTAGCAGCTCATAGAATAAGATATGGATCCACTTGTGGATCAGGAACTGATTACCGTACTTTTCCGTGTATAACACGCCCCCGTGTATAAGATGCCCCCTATTTTGGGGGAATCAAAATTAAGAAAATGGGGAGGATTGCCCAGAGTTGTTGAGCTTTCGGGGGGGGGATTGCCAAGATTTTTTGGCGGGGGACTACCCATGTATAAGATGACCCCAATTTTTTAACATTATTTTTAATGGGGGTGGGACCTCGTCTTATACACGGAAAAGTACAGTTAAGTAGCAGGAGGGATGTAGAGTGTAGAGTCCTCCAAGGATCAGCAAAGGAACCTGTGCTTTTTAACTTATTCATAGAAAATCTAGACTTAGGGATGAGCAGTGAGGTTGCCAGGTTTGCTGAGGGTATTAAATTGTTCAAACAAAACAAAAAGAACTCCAAAAGGAGTGAATGGGCAGTAAAATGGCAAATGCAATTTAACGTAACCCAATATAAAGTGATGCATGTTGGGGCAAAATTATATATATATATATATTAATATCACATATTTTTTTTTATCATGGGGTCTGAACTGCTTGCTGTACTTAAACTTCTGCCATTGTTTTAAACAACTGTTTTTCTCTCACTGACACCCCCTGCCTCCTCTGCTCAAATTTCTGCCATTGTTTTAAACCGCCATTTTCCTCTCACTGTGTACCTCCCTTCTTGCTGTACTCAATCTTCTCCATCTTTCCTTGGCTGCCTTCTTTTTTCTCAGCTTGGTGAAAGAGTTAAAGGATGCAGAGCCCTCAAATATTGCATAGCACTTTCACACAATGTATTTAATTCCTGGTATTATGTGTTGTTAGTCAACAAGAAGCTCCAAACATCCACCAACTCAGTCTCTAGCTGAACAGACAGACAGGCTTGCTCTAAAGATTCTATTCGTCTAAAAACATACCAGCATAGGGGTTGTGTGCAAATGCATTTGCAGAATTAGAACAGGAGGGAGGAGGATGCATGGAAAGAGGTGTAATGGGGAGTTGGAAAAAGGAAGAAAGAGATAGGGAAAAGGGGGTGAATGTGATAATGAGGTGCGTCATCAAAGAGGAGCTGCAAAATATGAGAGAAGCAAATGGGTGCAGCCCCTAGTACGTACATTCACACATTCACACATACATATATATATATACTTAAAGGAGGATTTGCAATGTTCCTTTTTTACTTGTTCTATCCTCTGACAATACTATAAGATACCGTATTTTTTGCTCCATAAGACGCACTTTTTTCCTCCTAAAAATTAAGGGGAAATATCTGTGCGTGTTATGGAGCGAATGGTGGACCCTGGAACCGAATTGTCCAGAGGCCAAAAGCAGATAGTGCTTTTTATTTTACAAAGAGAAAAAGGGGTGCTGAAAGGACCCCGCTCAGCAGCTGATCAGCAAGAGATCAGGAGAGAGATAAGAGTCCCGGCTCCCTTTCAGCCCCGCCCTCCATTGTTGAATGTGCTGCAGAGGGAGGTTGTTTGTTTCCCCAGCGACATGTGACTGGCTGATTAGATTATCTGTCTGAAAACTGTAGAAATGGCTCCCTTTCCTTCAGAAGCTACAGAAATGTGAGTTGAACCCCATAAAAATGGGGCTTGTCCTCTTTGCTTTTCCCCCTTTGCAAAAGGAGCTTTGCTTTTCTCCCTTTGCAAAAAAGCTGCAAAACTTTTAGCTGATCCTCAAAAAAAACCCAGGGCTTTTCCCTTTGCAAAAAAGCTGCAAAGCTTTAAGCTGATCCTCCAAAAAACAGGGCTTTTAGAGGAGGAAAACCAGAAAAATATTTTTTTCCCTTGTTTCCTCCTCTAAAAACAAGGTGCGCCCTATGGTCCGGTGCGCCCTATGGAGAGAGAAATACGGTAAACACCCTGCTAAGGATGCAAATATGATATAGGGCAGGATACAAATGTAATAAGAATCTATCAGCAAAATATAGACATTTTCATGTAGCCTAAAACTGGGGGGGGGGGGAATAAATTAGGTAAAATGTTAATTAGCTACATAAACTAAGTTTTTTTCTCAGTTTTTTCACTAAAATTTCCAAGTTTTAACACACTGCTGAGCCTTTCCTCAATTTAATAAAAATATGTTTTGATGTCAGTGATGTTTTGATGTCAGTACGACAATTTTAGATTCAGTCTCAACATATTCCCTCTAGGAATGAAACCTGGATGAATTTTATCTACCATTAACAGCTGGTGGGAAATTAAGTAAATAAAATTGTACATTGAGGCTAGCCAAGATTTTAAAATGTGACAAAAAGCTTTTAATAACAAACAAAATATGTTTCTCAGATGATACCAGCAAGAACTAAGTGTTTAACCACAAGAACTCTATGAGAGTTGAATCTAATGCTGATGACTTAGTATATAATCTCAGCTCCAAATGTGTTGGAATACAAACATATTTCTCTTTTGTTGATAGTAAATGTGTTGATCGTGCATATACAACTGGCTGTAACAACAGGACAAGAACATACAGTCCTTTGCATAAAAGTATCACTCTCCTGCAGGAAGCTCTGTACCAGGGCACCATGTACTGCGTAGGTATTTCATTTGGAAATGTATGTGTTCTGGTTTTTGTTTTGTTTTTAAATGTCAAAGCTATTAGACACAGTCCTGACACATTTAATTTTAACTGATTTCCATGAAAGAGTCAGACACATGCTAAACTCATTCCCACTGAAGCCAACAAGGCTTAAGACGTTTTAACTTTAATTGGCTTGCTCTCATTAGTTATACAATTTTCAGGAGAAAAAATAAACTTAAAAGGGAGACTGCCGTTTGAATCCATTGAAGTACAATTCATCAACAGCCTTAATGTTGTCAACTGTGACTTATCATATTATGGCCTAGTTTGCACCTAACCCTAAGGCACAGTTGATATTAACCGTAGTTAATAAACCAAGTATTTAAGGCTGATGTATCTGGCAGATGTCCACTTAAACCCTGGTGTATTAAGTCACAAAACAGTTAAAATCACTAGCAACAACAGCCATGCCTTTAAATTTTCCATCGCTCCTCACTTGTGGCTTTGTAGCTTTGGGGCAATGACAGTTCCTTAACCAGGTTGGCACATAATGCTAAGCTATGGTTAAAATTAACTAAAGTTTATAAACTTTAGTTTATATAGGATTTGGCTGTAAATGATCTGGAGCCCCAAGAACCAGGTATAGAGGACCCAGAACTGTCGGGGGAGGGGGCTGACAGGGATCCCTCCCTGCAGAAAGACAGCTCAGCATCTGAAGCAGAGGCAAAACGACCCCTGAACCCCAAAAGCAGACCAATCAGGATGAGTGCTTTGTTGCAGAAGAGGACTCCTTGTGAGTAAAGGAATAATCAGGAGTAGGGCCATCCTCACAAGGACACTCTCTGCAGAAACCTATAAGAAGTTGCAGCTGGACCCTGGGGTGTGTGTGGGCTGGCACTGTGGAAGCTCTGGAAGATTTGATGTGAGGCTGAGAGAGCTGCTGGAGCAATGTATTGCTACTAGCACTGTGTCCAAGCCTCTGGTGACCTGCACCGCTCTTCTCTTGTCTGAACCCCCGTTAGAACAACTGCTTGCCTAGATTTAGGATTTGGATTAGCCTTGGATGTTGCTGCTATATGTGCCCACAATATCCTTTGTTATCTGGAAGGTCCCCTGCAATTTGGGACCCAACTGTAAAAGGGCACTTAACCTTTAACCATAGTTAAGCATCTGAGCTTGGCTCCCACATAATGCCAAGCTGTGGTTTAATAAGCCATGCTTTAGCATTATTTGCAAACCAGCCCTATCTGTGTTAGTCAGTTTACCAATGTCAGGATGTCTGTATTATCATCAGCAACTCCTTTGTCAACGACCTACCATCAATAACGTAATCATCACTGCCTGAACTTTCTGCATTTCATTTCATGACCTTATTATTTAAAATGCACCACCACACATGTGGATAAAGTTAGGGTTAACTCAGAATATCCTGTGGCTCAGGATAACACTTAATCATTGGATTAAGTAGACTTCTAACACAGAGAAGTTTTTGCCATAGCAAGCTTGTAAGTCTTTAACGTGCACAAGACTTCATCTATACTGGCTATGGGCTCTCCTTGTTTTGTATCCTGGTTTAGACATAGCTACCTACCACTACTTTCAGAGAATCTTGAAAATAAATATCAAGAGGTGCCTGCAAAATAAGGGGCATAACCTGATTATTTTTTTTAAGTACTCACCTGAGGATGCACTCCCAGATCTATATTTTTATTGATAAGAAATGTGACCAAAGCTGTATGTCCATTCTGGGTTGCTATTTGCAATGCACTGGTATTATGCTAAAGGAAAGACAATTGAGAGGGGTTTATATTTCAAAGTAATTAGAAAAATAATGTTGTTTGAAGGTATTTCAAGAAGCAGATATTTTAAGGAAACCAATTTGCCACCATTCAGAGAACATGTTCTCTGGCTACAAACCACAAAGTTCTACCTCCACTGGCAGAGGAAGAAAGACTCTGAAAACTAGTTGTGGGGAATCAGAAGTCGGGAGAATTCACTCAGGTCCAGGCTTCCCATAGGCATTTGATTGGCCACTGTGAGAACAGAATGCTGGACTTGACGGGCCTTTAGTTTGATTAACCAGTGGCTCTTTATAACTTCTTAATGACCCGACATAGTATTATTTCCTTTTTGTGGCTACTTCATACAAATGCCTCACCATATTAACATGATGTAATACTTCACAAAGCCCACACCACTTTCTCATAACAAAAAGCTAATTGGTAGAATGAAGTCCATGAGACTTCTGGATGTCTATTTTGAATAAGGTGGCGGAAGGGATTCAGCCTGTGGTTCACTATGGTCCAGTTAAGGCAGGCATCCCCAAACGCGGCCCTCCAGATGTTTTTTTGGGACTACAACTCCCATCATCCCTAGTTAACAGGACCAGTTGTCAGGGATGATGGGACGTGTAGTCCCAAAACATGTGGAGGGCCGAGTTTGGGGATGCCTGAGTTAAGGTATCACAAGCTTGGCTCAAGAAACCATGGACCAAGAATAAGCCAAATGCCCCCTTCTTTCTCCTCCCCCTGTGCATCTCGCTTGAATGAAGATGCATGAACTCGCATAGGATTATGCTGTATGACATGGAAAGCAGAAAAACCATGTTTTCAATAATGACATCCATTGCTTCTCCCCTTGGCAGCTATTCTACACCACTGATTTCAATTAGAATGTGAATGCTAATAACTGGGCATTCCAGCTTACATGCTTTTTAAATCTTACTAGACCGGGGTGGGGGTGGGGAATTTCCTTTCTGTTTCTGCCAAAAGAAAGCCCGGCATGTTTTGTTGAGCTTCCACAAGACGAGAGATTAAAGAGACTAGAGTTTCTTCATTTATAAGATGATTTAAGCAATCTGTTTATATATTTAAAAAGTCTCATTGTGAGACTTACTCATTGTGAGGCTTACTCTAAGACTGATGATATAGGATAGCATCCTAAGAATATCAACATACTTTGTTGGAAATATTGATGTCACTTCCGGCTTCCAGTAACAGATCGGCACACCCTTCGTGGCCTCCTTCCACAGCTAGGTAAAACGGGGTTTCACCATTCTATAACGAAACAATACAAAAAGTTTGCACTTGTATTATAAACAATGCAATGGTTCAATCTCAGACATGGCTAAGGGGAAAATGCTTGATTTGGGCCACAATGGTTTCCTCTGGCTCCTTTGCAAATGGCACCATGCTCATTGCCCAGAGTAAAACCAAATTAGACACCAGAAGCAGATGGCATGGTGGGTAGTGGTGTTCACCTGGCCTCCAGGCAAATTTCTCCAAGTAAGGGAAATAAGGCTATTATTTTTTAGGTAAAAACCTCTGCGGCGCACAATTGCCTCCAGGTAAGATTCCCAAAGTGATACTTCCATGAACATACATGAAAGATGTTACAGGGTGACATGTGTATAGATGATACTACTACTAATAATTAATATAATATAATATAATATAATTTATACCCCGCCCATCTGGCTGAGTTTTCCCAGCCACTCTGTGCGGCTTCCAATTGAGTATTAAAAACAATACAGCATTAAATATTAAAAACTTCCCTAAACAGGGCTGCCTTCAGATGTCTTTTAAAAATAGGATAGCTGCTTATTTCCTTGACATCTGATGGGAAGGCGTTCCACAGGGCGGGCGCCACTACAGAGAAGGCCCTCTGTCTGGTTCCCTGTAGCCTCACTTCTTGCAATAAGGGAACCACCAGAAGGCCCTCGTGCTGGATCTCAGTGTCCGGGCTGAATGATGGGGGTGGTAACGCTCATTCAGGTATACTGGACTGAGGCTTTAAAGGTCAGCACCAACACTTGGAATTGTGCTCGGAAACGTACTGGGAGCTAATGCAGGTATCTCAGGACCGGTGTTATATGGTCCCGGCAGCCACTCCCAGTCACCAGTCTAGCTGCCGCATTCTGGATTAATTGCAGTTTCCAGGTCACCTTCAAAGGTAGTCCCACGTAGAGCACATTGCAGTAGTCCAAGCGGGAGATAACCAGAGCATGCACCACTCTGGCGAGACAGTCTGAGGACAGGTAGGGTCTCAGCCTGCGTACCAGATGGAGCTGGTAGACAGCTGCCCTGGACACAGAATTAACCTGCGCCTCCATGAACAAATCTTGCAAATTGTGGCCACGTGATTTGTTTTTACATCTTCAGGTTTACCTGGTTTAACTCATTTATTTCTTCCCACTCTTGAAGAAGAACTTCTACCACCTCACTGTGACCATTTTTAGCAGCCAGGTGCAATGCAGTGTTTCCTTCCTGTAAAATAACACATACAGAAATAAGTTATACACCTATAATATTCATTATCACCACTTAAAGCAGATATCCTTGGAGTAAATAGAAACTCTAGAGCACTGCTCACAAGTCTATACAGGCAATATGCAATCTGGAATAGAACATAGCATTTTGAGTGCAGGTTATAAAAGTTAATCTCAATTTTTCCCACCTTCCTTTTATCTATTCCTATGTCTCTAATGGCGGGACCCAGGTGGCGCTGTGGGTTAAACCACAGAGCCTAGGGCTTGCTGATCAGAAGGTCGGCGGTTCGAATCCCTGCCACGGGGTGAGCTCCCGTTGCTCGGTCCCAGCTCCTGCCCACCTAGCAGTTCGAAAGCACGTCAAAGTGCAAGTAGATAAATAGGGACCGCTCCAGCGGGAAGGTAAACGGCGTTTCCGTGCGCTGCTCTGGTTCGCCAGAAGCGGCTTTGTCATGCTGGCCACATGACCCGGAAGCTGTCTGCGGACAAACGCCGGCTACCTCGTCCTATAGAGCGAGATGAGCGCCGCAACCCCAGAGTCGGACACGACTGGACCTGATGGTCAGGGGTCCCTTTACCTTTATGTCTCTAATGGAATGGAAAGATTTAGGGATCATGGAAGAAAGAGCGTGAAGCAAGAATCAAATGCCCTAGCTGATAGGGGTAGGCAGAATCCAAGCTAGTTAGATATATTTTCTTTTATTAAAAAAAAATCCAGGTGGAAAAAAATACTGTTTGAATTACAGGACATGGTACTCCATATTCCAAGAATAGGAATTCGTTTTCAGTACTAGAAGTGAACTGAGCTTTCACACAAGAGTCCACTCCTGGTTAGCTTTATTCATTTCAGCAGTCCAATTTATATAGTAATTGTTGTTTTGCTGTTGCTCTTGTTAAACAATTGGAAGTTAGAAACCCCTGCTGTTGTACTGCAAATCAGCTAGAGATCTCCCAGCAGATGCCAATCTACCATATGTTTTTCCCCTGCCCTACCAAAGTTGGAAAAAGGGTAAAAACACATATTTTAAAAAACATTAGTTTTGTGTACTATAATATACAAAATACTAATCATGTTAATGGTCCAGTGCTTATCAAAACAAAGCACTAATTCTGAGCAGGATAATTTAGAACTAAGTTGATACATATGTTTTCTTACATAAGTGCCGCTACTAATAAACTTAAGTTTAGTGTGAAAATCGTAAAAAGGAACAGTGGCATACAAATATTCTAAATAGATGCATAAATGTAGCAGCATGGTATATTAAATGGCAAAGTGAAATTAAGCACTGTTCAATCTATCCTTTCCCCCCTCTTTATTGCAAGAATTCACAGTGTTCTAATACAGTGTTTAACATGGGTAAGAAAGTACAGCTTTTAGTTGGAAATACCACTCATTGCAAAATACCCAAAGGCAATAAGTATTTATTGGAATTAATGTGATAAACTTACATTGTCCTTTTCTGACGTGGATAAGTTAAGGGAAATCAACTCGTTCGTCACTTCTACGTGGCCCATTTCAGCTCCAAGAAGGAATGGCTTCCTACCTTTCTAGGAAACAGTAAATAATTAAGATGTCAGTGTGGAAGTAAAAAGCTCTTGTAGAAATTTTGTTAAGTATTACACTGCCCTTACAAATGCACACTCCTATATATGTGGCTGCAAACACCTATACAATTAATGATACATAACTGCTAAATACTTGGGTCCTAGCTCCACCGCTCCAGAACTTGTCAGTACCAGAAACAACAGAGGAGAAACTGGGCAACTACTTTCATGGAGAGATATGATGTGGCAACATAATGTATAAATGATGTAGTCTCTCTCTAGAAAACCCATAATGAGTTGGGAACCTGTGATCCTCCAGATATTGTTGGTCCTCACCATTGATCAGCCCCAGTCAACATGGACCAGGGCCGTCTTACCCATAGGCACTTGGGGTGCGGGGCACCTGGGTGCCAGGCTCTCAGGGGCGCCAGCCAAGAGTTGAGTCGGGGAAGAGCCCGCCCATTGGTCGGAGCGCCACGGCGGGCTCTTCTGCTGCTGGTGGCTCTGCACTGCGAGTTGGGGGACGACCGAGCCAGCAAGACACTGAGACGGCCGGCCGGCTCTACCCTCATGCGTGCCTGGGACTGGGCAACCAGAAAGGGGGGCGCTGGGCGGATCTTTGCACCCCAGCGTCGCATATGCTTAAGACAGCCCTGCCATGGACAATGGTCAGGGATGAAGGGAGTTGTATTCAAACAACATCTAAAGGGTCACAGATTCACCACCTCACCATAGGCAATGAGGTAAAGGAAGAGAACTTTATTGATTACCAGAAGCCCATAATTGATATAGAACATGATACGGTGCCCGTAGGGAGACTTAAGAAGTTGGGCAACATCATCATGATGTTAGGAGAAAAAGATAAAAAGAGCAGCCTCGGCCCAGTATACCTGAAGGAGCGTCTCCACCCCCATTGTTAAGTCTGGACACTGAGGTCCTCCAAGAAGCAAAGTTACAAGGAACCAGGCAGAGGGCCTTCTCAGTAGTGGCGCCCTCCCTGTGGAACACCCTCCCTTCAGATGCCAAAGAGATAAAGAACTACATAACTTTTAGAAGACATCTGAAGGCAGCCCTGTGACAAGCACCACAAAGGAAATTTTACTGTGACTATATGCATAGTTATCCTAGATGTTTACAAAAAAGAAATATTCACAAAATTTACTAATGCTATCCAGAAATACCCACTAGCAAATAACCCATAGTATAGTATATGCATGATACCTCATCAGGCTTATTAAGATCCAGCAAGTGAAGATCTTGGATAAAATAATCCACTATTCTAACATTATTGTTCCGGGCTGCAAAGTGCAGGACATTCATTCCCTCCTAAGGAAAAGACGGAACAGATTAGTAAAATGGAATAAAACATTCCTCTGTTGTGAAAAATCTTAATGTTGTTTTACACCCACCACTAACAAACCTTGTTCTTAGCTTTTTGATCAGCGCCTGCTTTGATCAGCATCAGCATTATGTCCAGATTTCCAGACCACGCAGCAAGATGAACTGCAGTAAGTCCATGCTCCAAATTTTAAGAAAGAACAATTAAAATGCAGTTAAGTCACAAAGCAATTCCAAACTGCTATTTTCAATTTATACTTTGCAGCATTATATAGTTAACGGACATAATAAATGGGGATTAGCTCATAAAGTCTATGGAATTCAGACAACACCACTTAAACCTGTGAGGCTGGTGGCGCTGTGGGTTAAAGCACAGAGCCTAGGGCTTGTTGATCAGAAGGTTGGCAGTTCGAATCCTCGCGACGGGGTGAGCTCCCATTGCTCGGTCCCAGCTCCTGCCCACCTAGCAGTTCGAAAGCATATCAAAGTGCAAGTAGATAAATAGGTACTGCTCCAGAGGGAAGGTAAACGGCGTTTCCATGTGCTGCTCTGGTTCAACAGAAGCAGCTTTGTCATGCTGGCCACATGACCCAGAAGCTGTACGCTGGCTCCCTCAGCCAGTAATGCGAGATGAGTGCCGCAACCCCAGAGTCGGACACGACTGGACCTAATGGTCAGGGGTCCTTTTACCTTTACCTTTATGTAGCTCTTTTTAGGTATTCCATAATCATCTTAACAAAGCTGTACAGTAGGTCAGCATTGTTTGGCATAGGAAGCTGAGGCTAAGAGATGGTGGCCTCTCCATGTAGGGAGTTCATGTGTGAGGTGACATTTGAATCAAATACTTAACAATTTTTATTGCACAAAGCATTTTTTTTAGTTCATATATTATTTGCAGAGCTACCCTTAAAAAGCACTCGCTGATCCCAGCAGTAGTCTGCTTACTTAATTCAACCACAGAAAAGTATCTAATAGCAATGATGTAGCAATGAGTGCATTTTTTCCTAATTCTCCCAATCCTATTATTAAAAAATAGCTACTTCTAAAGACATTGTAGGTTAAAAGGTAAGAGAAGCAATTGTCTCAAATCCATCTCTCTCTCTCTCAAAAATCTTAGTGCGCATAGACCCAACTCCCATGTTATTTGACATCATTTGCAAAGCAACTTTCAAAATGTAAATGTAAGTGGGACAATTTTTTAAAAACTCGTACAGTAATTTCACTGCACATCTAGGTTTTCCATTTAAAACTGAGACAGCTCTTGATTTGGCCTGATATATAGCAACCTTTGACATTTTGTGCTTTTTTCTTGCTTGAGTGTGTTTAAACTAGCAAATATATGCAGAACAAATGAAACAAAAAAAGTTAAATAATTATTTTTATTTCTTATTTGTAAGGAAGATGTTTCTGAGGAAGATATTAACATTTCAATATGTTTCAATTTTTTATAAAATGACACTTTCCCCCTTCAAATACTGTGAGCAAAAAAGGATGATCTATCAATGCCAGTGTTCCTACAAAATATTCCTATTCGTCTGTGTCAACAATAAAAAAGAACATTTTTTTTTTGCATACCTTATCTGCTACATCAACACTGGCTTTGTGATGGAGGAGAAAGTCTACTGCAGATACATGATTTCCTGCAACAGCAAAATGGAGAGCTGTGCGCTTCAGCTAAAATAAGAAAATAAAAGTGACAGAATAACACTGAAGAGCTTTAAATCTTCTTGTCAGTAATAAAAGCAAAACGTTCAGCATCTAGACAACCCCAAATTTCAATTCCCTTTCCTTTAGTACTGGTCAACAACAATTTGATTTGGATTTTCATTAGAAAATTATTTCCCCACAAATATGTGTGAATGACGATACCTTTAAATATAAGGAGTAAGTACAATAAAAAGTAAATGGGCTCTGCCAAGCAGGTAAATATTTGTAGATAAAAGTCTGTGGAAAAGTGAAATATTTGTTCATAAGGACGCTAATTAATATATGCAAATAACATTGTTTTCACAGGCTCCACTGCCAAATGCCCAGATAAGAATAGAGGTACCAGCAAACTGTTCTTAAGTGCTGTGCTACCATTTCCGCTTAAGTGTTGACATTGCATTGTGTGTTTATGACATTGCTCTTTGCCCAAGGAGTTCTTAACCCAACACCTTTAACAGTTGTATGGAAGAGGGAATTTCAGCAGCTGCAGCTTGGGCAACAAACTCCTCCTCCTCTCTCTCTCTCTTTCTTTCTTTCTTTCTTTTCAATATTTTTATTCCACTGTATCATAAAACAATATCACAACAGTTTACAACAATATAAAAAAACACAAATCCAAACAGTAAAATCAGGAAGAGTTAAAAACAAGTTAGAAGCAAAAAGAAATTAGAAACAAATAGCAATAGACCATTGTGGATGATGCTCAAATTCCATGTTGTACTTGAGTATTAAAGGTGCAGGTGTCCTAGCCTGTTTTTTTTTTTTACCTCTCTACTCTAGTTAATTTATGATCGCGTCCTTAGGTGGTTTCCCACAAGATTGAGGATACTCAAGATCATGAAGATTAACCCCCACTTTTAACACTAGAATGTCACTCTGAATAAAAATTTGTGTGTTTCTGACATTGGGGAATCAGGACAGATTAGGGATTGTGCTGGTTTACCACCTGCCTCACTGCTCAGAGGTTTCCCTGCCTGACTTGACAGAGCCGGTCTCAGAGGTGGTACTGAGGACTCCCAGACTGCTGGGTCCGGAGGACTTCAACATCCATGCATGGGCATAGCCAGGATTTTTGTTAGGGGGAGCAGAAATTCTGTTGGGGTGGCAGAACCAACGTGATTGGTCAATTAGTTAAGTGTTTCTATTGTTTAACTTGATCTGGGGGGGGAGCTGACCCCTCCCCTTGGCTACGCCCATGCATCCATGCCAAAGCAACTGACTCTGGGGTGGCTCAGGACTTCATGGTTGCCATGATGCATAATTAGAGTCTAAATTAGTCTATCTAGATGTCAGAAATCCAACAAGCCCTCATGTGAATTGGACAAGAATAAAATTTAATGTCTCATTTATATTTAGGAATATCCAAGTGGCATATACTGGACATGATCACTTTTATAGAGTAAGCAGAATGTTTTGCTCAGTGGGGTCCATAGAATTTGACATGAATTTGAGTACGGCCTGAATTCTCATTTTGCAGTCTCTTGAAATAAAAGTTGTTTAAGGAAATAAGAATATCCTTACTGGATCAAAGCAAAAGCCGATGTAGTCCAACTTTCTGTTTTCATAGTGTCCAACCAGACAATAGCACTCTCCTGCTTGTGATCCCCAAAACACATATTTGAAACATTCCCTTTAAGAGCAGTGTGTTGCAGTTAGGTAATTTTAGGCTTTGGAAATGATGGTGTTGTGGGGGTTCCCTGTTCAGATGGTAAAGTGTATTATACTTACACTATTTACAGCATTGATATTAATTCTTTTCTTAAACAGTCTTTCCATCGTGTCCAGATTATTAGTTTTAGCAGCATGCTGAAATTGTTCTTCGTCTGGTAGCACTGCAAAACAAAAAGCACAGGACTTCTGAAATATTGAAAGAAATGATCACAAAGTTAAATTTATGTGCTACGTTTTTGTCCCACCTTTCCACGGAGTGGTGGACAGTGGTCCTTCTTTCCTTCTTCCCATTTTATATTGGGAAGGGCCATAGCTCAGTGGAAAAATATTTGGTTTGAACACAAAAGTACCTGAGTTCAATCCCCATCTTCTCCAGGAGCAGCATTGAGAAACTCCTGCCTGAAACCTTGGGGTGCTGCCAGTCAGTGTTGGCAATACCAAGCTAGATGGACTGATGGTCTCACTCGGTATAAGACAGCGTATTATGTTCATCATAAATCTGTGAGGTGAGTAAGAATGACTGATGCAAGGATATCTAGTGAGCATAATGTTGGAGTGATGATTTGAACTCAGGCCTCCCTGATCCTAACCCAACATGCTAGTGCTCATGCAACATACCACTGTTATATGTGTATATTTCACGCAGTAAAAATTAAATATATAACAATTACCGGTATTTAGTATATAATAAATTGTTGTTGTTCAGTCGTTCAGTCGTGTCCGACTCTTCTATTTATTATTATAGACTATAATAAATAGTCTATAATAAATAAGTGAAAAGGAGATTCAAAAGAAAAGAGGTTTTAAAAGCCAGATATTTGATTGGACCTGTTAAATCTGATCACAGTACAGAAAACAAACTAGCACATACACTTTTATTTTTAAAATGCTCCTATAAGAGAAAGAACAAGACAGAGTTAAGGCTGGACCGCAATCACAGAGGTGGATTCTACTGGCACAGCAGTGCTTCTGCTACTAGCCTGTAAAAACATTCATTTCCACCCTCACTAACAGCAACCAGAATCAAATTGTTAAGAAAACCATTCTTGTGACTTTACAAGGACTTCGGTTTAATGCTCTGCTTTATCACATTTATTTGACGTGTTTCATTAATGCAGAGAGTGCAAGAGATCACTTCATATTCTACTGATATTGCACACATGAAAGAAAAGAAAAAAGGGGTGTTTGCTTGATTCTGGTCAAGGAAGGGAAAGGCAAATAGACCAGACAGACTGGTACTTCAGCATTCTCCCTTTCATGATGAATTTGATAGCGCTCTTTGGCCTACATTCCCTGCTTTCCGCCTGGTCTCCTATTCGCAAAAATAAGCCAGAGGAAAGAGTAATTTAAAATCTTCTATGGGAATTTTTTATATTTGAGGTTTAATTACTGCAGAGGCAGATGAATAATAAGTACTCTGGCTTGGACAGAAAAAGTGCTCCTAAGAAACAATATTCCAAAAGCCGTGAGTTTAAAGTATAATTTGCTTACTACTGTGAGGATGTATTTGTTTTGGGGGAATGGCTGAATTCCACATCAGTGTTTCCTGCATCCTGGGTTTCCTGCATTAAGCATAATGTAGGACTAATGGTCCTAATAAGGTCTCTCCACCCAGCTCTATGATATTAATGAATACAGCCCTAAAGGAGCCTTGTAAGGGGAAAAAATGTATTGCTCTGAATGGTTTAATTATTTGATTGAGGTATAGGAGATATCAGGGAGGACTGGGGTTGATTAAGAGGGAGTCAAAGCAGTTTGAAGGAAAGTGTTCTGGCTTGAAAGTTTTTGTTTTTTTTTTTTAATAGCCTTCCAGGACAATAATATGCTTACTTAACAACTAAGAATAAGCCCCACAGGACACTGACTTCAGAGGGTGCATTCAGAACCACATCTTAATACTGCAAATAGGCCATTCATGTAACACAAATAGGCAACAGGTTGGCAACTTAATAAAACAATTTTTTTTACCAGATTTTCCATGTTAAAAAGGAAATCTGGATTAAATGGGAAATGTTTTATGTCTACAATGCCATGTGGGATGCTGCAAAAAAAAAAATGTATACATGACAAGCACCCATCCCATAATAAACACCAGCATAGAAGTACCCCTAGTAAACATGCAAAGTACTATTAGTGAAGCATAGAAAGGAATGTGATTGAAGCTAACTGCAACCACACAGTAAGAATAACGGCCACAGTAGATGTTAATTTGTATTTTAGATATTTACAGCACAAAATATCCACATTGACTCAAAAGTCAATCTCATTCAGTTCAACGTGGCTTTCAGGACTGGAGCATTATACTCTTCCACTGCTGTAGGGTGTTCTAAGCTTATAGGGTAAGATATACATTTTTTAAAACTTGAAAAATTAAATTTCTCAAAAGTACGGTAATTCCACATTTGTAAAACACTGGTTTGTTCTGATAAAAAAAAATACAATTCCATTTTGTGTTCCTCTTGCCGAGATAATATGTGCACTGTTTCCAATTTCACTTTTTATGAAAAATGATAAACCCTAGCCCAGTGTTTTTCAGACAGCTGGCTTGGACCCCTTTCATGTGGGCCTCAGTGCCACAGTCTGCCCAGTGCCTCCTCAGTTGCCTACCCTGCCCCTTAGCTATGCCATAGCACCTTTTGGTTGAACTCAATGCCAACACTAGCAACCCCTTGTGTGCCGAGTACAGATGGCTGAGAAATGGAGAAGTTTGGGAAGGGAAACCAAAGTCTTCCTCCGCAGAGGGGAAAGAGCCAGAGTAGGTGTTGAAAGGGGGAAATATACAACCAAACAACCATCTCTGCCTGTATTTGAATTAAGCAAAAGTGAGCTATGGAACTCCTTGCCACAAGGGAAACGTTGCAGGAAATAATTTAGCAATTTCCAAAGATGAATTAGGTTTTCAGTAGAAAATGACGTAAGGGCTGCTTGATTGTGCCAAACTGCCTCCATCTGGTGAAAGCTCTGTTCCTGCATGACCCCAGGGCATCAGAAATGGTCAGCCACTTTTCGGCTGCTTGCAGTATCTATTTATCTGCCTTATAGGATTATTATAAATATTACTGAAATAATGTCAGTGCAGCACATTGAACTGTATGAAAGCGAAATTATTACCAATTTTCAGCGGGAAAGTGGTAGAGGGAAGCATCCCAGAATATGCTGACCTTTCCTCTGCTCTTCCAGTGTTCCAGGACTGATCCCTGTTACTGAAAAACTCCTGCTTTTTATACCCTATAGAAGGGAATTTCTGAAATGGAAAGGGGGGAGGAATTACCATTCCTTCCCTCTCCAGCTGGAATTGATTTATGTCGTTCAACCACGTAGATGCGTAAAAGCGCACAATACAGTCGGGGAAGGAATTGCTGCTGCCTCTTGTAAGTTGTTTAGTGACACACGGGGCCCCGAAAGAGAATTTACCAACATAAAACTAATCCTCTCCTGGCGCTTAGTAGAAATTAGTTTTTGTTTGTCTAAAAACAAACCCTCTTATAGTCTCGCGAGCTGCTGCTGACAAAAAGAAGCGCGCTTTCTCAGCCACGGTCGCCTCGACGCCCGTGAAAAGCGCAAGGAACCAAAGGGCTCATCTGCGCCTCTGGTCTGCCTTTTCCCGCCTTCCGCGGGGTGGGAAGGACCGCCATCTTCGCGGGGCCGGCTGCTGGGCTGCCAGTCATAACAACATTACCAGGGGCTTGTCGGCGTGGTGCCGAGCTGCGCCCTCGCCCTTCCCCGGCGGGGCACCTCCTGAGCCACCCGCCACGGAGTAACACCACTCACAAGTCTCCGCGTTCGCCGCCTCTGCTGCCGCCGTCGCCTTCGGGCTGCTGCTTTCTTCTTTGGGACTCCGGTTCAAAAGGCCCATAAAATCAGTCAGGCCTTTCACTGCACGGCTCCAGGTTTCCTCCATGGCGCTGCTGGGAGTAGCAGCAGGTGCTGGGCGAGTGTGTGTCGCTCGCTTTCGAGGGGTGACTCCCTGTTCACAAGCATCAGCTGTGTGTGCGTTTCTCCGTCAGCTTGATAAGAAATGTGGGCTACCGTCAGTCCTAGGAGCTGGCAAACAAAGGAGGACCTGAGAAGTAGGTGACGAGGGTGACTAAGACCTGGTCGGGTTTGTAGGAAGTTTGTTCCTGCTCTACATTGCCTGCCCGCAGCCAGTTGTCGTGGTCGAAGGACGGGCAGACTTTGAAGTGAGACAGGAGTGCTGCGAACCGAAATAATACTGTAAAATGGCAATATTCTTACACCTCGATGCTAATGAGAAATAGGCATGTCCACTGAAATCCAAAGGCAGGAGGAACCAGTTCTGGTCGGACAAAAAGTCCCGAGAGATGTAATTAAAAGCATTTATTTTTTTGCTCAGGACCACCAAAGGCGCCCTGCTTGTTTTGCACTGGAAAATGTAGCATATATAATATTGTTAGGAATATGGAGGGGGGGGCGCAGACTCCACATTCTAAGTTTAGTAAAAGGTAGAATTTAGCTAGTACGGTAGTTGCCAGGGCAGTGAAAAATACAGGCTGGACCAGTTCTCCTGTTCAGGAGATCACTGATAGTGAGGGCATTAAGAACACAAAGAGAACCAAGTAAGAACAATTGGGCATGGAGGTGCTGAATTTCCCTCCCCACAGGAAGTGGAGAAAAACAAAAGAATTGAGGTGGGCAGGTTGCTAGGGTTAATGGGGTGTTATGTCAACACAAAATGTGTCCCTTTAAAACAGGTTTTGAAGCAGGGTTTTGGGGGGAGAAGGAGGGAGGGGCCAGAACTCCACAGGCTGTGACTGGAGGAGGCTGCATGCAGACTTGTTGGTCTCTAAGGTGCTACTAGAAAGAATTTTCGATTTTGCAGAGACTTGGGAAGAGACTTGACTGCTTGCTTTGGAGCCAAGCTTGCTGAAGCAATGAGAGAAGTAACGAGAGGTGCTCGCAGGGTGTAATGTTCTGCACTCCTTTCATCAAAACTCAGGTTGCAAACGTGTAAACTAAACTGTACTTAATAAGGACGCGACAGTCTCCACCCTGTCTCATTCTCAAGGAACACAAACCCTGCTTAAGTGCCCCAAACCCCTGCAATCTTGCTACTGCTCAGCAGAGATTAGGGTAGCTAGATCTGCAGAAAAAGTTCCATGTAGTTCCTGACATTACATTGCTAAAAAGTGGGTCACGTGTTGGACTTAAACACTCCAGGAATCCAGCAAGGTGTTTTGTAACTGTGTTCTTGGGTATATCTGTAGTTTTGACAAGAAGACAAGAGTCCTAAACACACTTCATAGGAAATACACGGGGTTAGACACAATGAAACTTACTTCTGTTCTAAGTAAAAAATGCATCGGATTGCAATGCAAGTGATGAAGAGCAATTTTCTATTTTACTCAGTGTTGTTTTTTACAAGCCAGTGTGGTTGGGGTGTTGGACTAGGCAATGGGAAACCAGGGTTCGAATCCCCACTCCACCATGAAACTCACTGGATGACCATGCCCCATTCACTGCCTCTCAGCCTGACCTACCCCAAAGGGTTGTTGTGAGGATACATTGGGGAATTGGAGAACCATGTGCACCACTGTGAATCCCCTGCCATCGGGGAGATATTAGATCTTGGATTAAAACTTCATTCATTCATTTATCTTCTGTGTGGAGTCATGATCAGGCCTATGTACTCCAAGACTGTGCAAGAGTAAAAAAGTGATCCTAGCACTGGCCTGAGTCGAGTTGTCAAGCCAGGCACAGGGCTGGGGTGAGGAACCCTAGGCCTGAGGGTCAAATGTGACCTTCCAGACCTCTCTATCTACTCCTTGAGACAGTGGTGTAGGAAGGCGGGGCGATGGGGGCAGGGCGCCCCATGTTCCAGTCTGGAGGGGGTGACACTCGGCGCGCCCCGCGACTCCCAAACCGAGCCCCGCTGCCCGGCACCCATCCATGCAGCAGTGGCTCACGCCTGGCAGCCCGGATGGACTGCATGTGTGCGGCAGCCCCGGACGGAGTGCGCATGCACAGAACGTCACACATGCACACACTGTCCGGGCCCGTGCTGCTGCTTTCGCGGTGACCTTGCGAGCAACGGCTCGTGGGGCTGCCCCATCTGTGCTTTTTGCGCCCGGTGGCCTTGCGAGTTTCTGCTCGCAAGGTCACTGCAGGACCAGCAGCACCAGCACAGAGGACGGCGCATGCGTGACTTTTCCACACATGTGCAGTCCGTCAGGATGCATGTGTCAGGATGTGTGCGGAGCGACGCCCCACCCCCAGGGGGTGCCTCCGCATTTGTCGCCCTGGGTAGCCAAGCAGCTTGCTCCACCGCTGCCTTGAGATCATCCCCAGGTCACACCTCCACAGCCCCATCGATCACTGGCCTTACTTCACACCCTCCTAGCCTAGAGTGTTTTTCCTGGCTGGAATTGTATCCTTGAACTCCTTGTAACATGTCATGGAAGCTCAGTTAATTAAGAGCATGGTGAGGACAATGCCAAGGTTTCAGGTTCAATCCCCATGTGGAACAGCTGCACATTCCTACATTGCAGAGGGTTGGACTAGATGATCTTCAGGGTCCCTTCCAGCTCTACAATTATTTGATTCTATGATGATTCTTGTTTGCCTGGATGGAGAATAGAGGTGTATGTGTATAAACAAGCCTACTGTACAAAGGTAAAATTTACATTTTTTGCCCCACCCACCTTTGCCTTTGGTCCCACCTGCCACTATCATGTGTGCTTGCCTTGAAGAGAATGTCACTCACGAGATAAAAAGGTCTTGTACTAACCTGTGTTGATCCCGACTCTGAAATTAAGCAATAGAATGCCATTTCCCCACCATTTTCTATGGTGGGACAGTAAACTACTGGTATAATCCCCAGATTGTTTGGAAGCAAGAGGCAGAGCTTTTTCCAACTATCAAATAATGGATGGCAATTTCACAGCAGTTTGCATCAAAATGACCAAATCTATTCCACAGGACTGAGCTATTAAGGCACAGGTTGGATATGTAGAACTGGAGAAGCTGAGACCGGTCTTTTTACTGCTAAAGCAGAGAAGTTAAAAGTATAGTTCTAATAACTAACATACATTTTAAAGAGCCACTTTATTTTGCATTACAGAGAGAGTAGCAACTTTATGATAAACGTGATAGAAGTCTGACCAAATTGTTTTGGAAAATATATTCTATATTAGATTTATTTTGGAAGATATATTACATTGTGAATATATTATGTATAAAATTATTTTAAAACATTTGATAGTTTATATAAACACACACACACACATATATATGTACCATTTATAATGTTTGGAAAATGTAAACAAATGAAATTAACATTTCTCTTCATAATCTTTAATATTTGATTGGTAAAATTCCTTCACTTAAGAGCTAAATATCATTTATCTTATCTTTATGAGATCAGTTATTGGAGAATTAGACACACAGGCTGGATTTATTTGATTATACAACTTCCTACCCTGTTTTTATTACAGTGAATCTGTTACACTGCTCTAGTCTTGCTGAATTAGTCTAGTTGACTTCACTAAGTGCATTGCCTCCTTAATCATTAATTCGGGAAAGCAGAGCCTTTTGGACAATTGTGCTGAAAACAGTTTCCACAAAGCCACAGAACAGAAAATGTTCCAACAGTACAAATTAGGTCTGTCCAAGGGCTCTTGGATATTGATAACCATAAACAAGTTTAAAAAATGTTTTTCTTCTCATTCAAATAAGGCATAGTAGCTGCCCCATATCCAAGGTACAGACTTAGTATTAAGATAATTTAGTCATGGTACATGAAGTTCTGACTGCCTATGGAGAGAGAGCAGGTCTCCTGTTTAAATTAACTGGAGTTAGGATTTTGGTGTGTGTAGTTGATACTTCAAGTGTTTGACTGCAGGGTGCTAAATATACTACGACTTCATCACTGCCTACAATAAACTTTTTGTATAGCACAACAGAAGGTGAACCAAGTCTTAAATCTTGGCATTACTGCTCCAATCATCAGCCCAAATTTAACAAGCTTTGATTTATGAAGCATATCTGTTCATTACCAACTGAAAGCTCAATCCTTCATTTTTTCTTTTCTATCAAAGAGCTATGAAAATGACTTTTAAAGAAGTCAAAATATGAAGTGTTATTGTAAGGCAAATAATTGATAATAAAATAGTGATCTGAATAGTGTAAAAGTGTCTATAAATTTTTTACACAAATATAAGGCCTGCATAATCCTGAGCAATGTACTTTATATTTAAAGTATTGTACTTTAACAGTGATGAAAATGCCCTTAAAATAAATAGTATTCATTTGAAAAAACTTTCTATAGTACACTTAGAATTATTTGACTTGGCTTTTTTAGATGTCGGCTGGGGAACCACTGTTCCAGACCTGAAATGAAAGAAAAACACATACCATTAAATTAATTAAACAACTGTGGTTGATAATGATGTGCTTTAAACCACACTGACCTGTCCATCAGATGACATCAACAGTGGCAGGGCTTTACCCTGCAATAGTTCAAGCAGCCCAACATTCCTGTTTAAGATGCTGAAAACTAGAGCTTCAAACAGGACCCCTCCGACCACCAGTTGGAGCCAATACCCAACCCAACCCAATGATTGAATCCAATGACCTTGCTCTGAGAATGGGAAAGAGAAGCTTGTATTATTCTGGCTCCTTTCTCCTCTGCCCCATCCTCTGCTGTCACTGCCTTTTCAAATGTTTAAAGGCTTCTTTTCTCATCTCTCCCACTGCCCCTTTAAATATTCAAGCAGGTGGTGCCAGTTGGCTGCAAGGAGAAAGGAGACTATACGATAGAGGTTTCTTTCTCTCCCCCCCCCCCGCTTGCTGGCTTTGCAAGTCTCGCCATGCTCCCCCTTTAAACCTCTGAGTTCATGCGTTCAAAGGGAGAGCGTGGGGAGACTTGCAAAGTTTTGCAAGAGTTTTTGACAACCCACCAGTCAAGCATGTGACACCATAGAGCTGTAATGTGATTGGCAGGTCAACATCTCAGCTCACCTGTCAAATTTGGTCTGTGAAGCCAAACCTGATAAGGATTTGGTCTGTGGCATCAAAAAGGGTCCCTACCCCTGTTATAAATTCTCAAAGAAATGTTTACTTGGCACACACAGAGCTTACCGTTTTGTTCCTACTGCAAAATTTGTACTATTCTGTCCTCTGCCCAAGATTCCTGAAGAAAAATGAGGAACATTCACAATGTTTTAATTTAAAACAATAATAGATTCTGCAGGAGGTTTGTATGATAAGTGGGAACCTGGGGTTTGGGGAGGGGAACTACCATACTAGGTAGTCTTAAGGGTTATTCATAATGTATGGGAAGCAAACTTCCCATTCTAGGTGGTCCTCACCCAAGGTAGGATTGATGTACCATATAACTTCCAGAGAACATGGGCAAATCAATAACCTGGCATAATTTGTTTTATATCTTTATATATCCTAAGTACATCAGAGTTCATGAAGCAGCTTTAAGCCTATTGCTTCATAAAACAGGACATGGCCAACTCCTTTGCAAACACCTATGTGAATTAGTTTGCTGTAATATATTTGTGGTACTAATGTGTTCAAAATATATTTTGCATTTTTAAAAAGTGAGTGATAAACAGAATACTCACCGAGGCTTTTTGACTCTTCTGTCAACTGCTTGATAATTCCTTTGTTCAAACAAACATCCACATGCCTGTTAAACAGAGCAAGGTCCGTTGTTTTTTGTTCTAAATTGCAGACTGGGCAAACTAAAACCTTGTTTTCAGTAGCATCAGGAAAACATGGCAACTTAATTTCTGAAGAACTGGGCTCTTCAAAATATTCTTCTTTTTCCACAGGTAAGACATTAGAGGAAAAATCCTGTTTTGCACATGTATCAAATCCAAAGTTACTAGAAAGGCTACACTCACTTTCCCTACTGTGTTCATCATCTTGCAGCTTAGGAAAAATGTCTGTGCCTCTGTTTGTAGCATTATCAACTATATCTGCTGACTGTACTTCAATCTGTGGCTTACTTGTTTTATCTTTCTGACATTCTTTCTTTTCCATGTTTACAGACAACTCAGTTGTATTCTCCCATGATTTGCTGTTATCTGTAATATCTTCTTCCAATGTTCCACTAAGGCACCTGTCAATATGCCTGTTAAATGCCTCTAATGTGCTATCTTGATGTTCTTCAAAGCAAACAGGACAAATGAAGATCTGATGTTCACCATTATTCTCTGCTGGTTCAACTGACATCACTAATGATTTCATATCTTGTAGATTCTGCTTGTTTGGAGACATATTTAAAGAAGCTGCTTGATTAGCTCGCTTTTTATTGAAAAAACTCTCCTTCTCAGAAGCATTTGGAAAAAAATCCTCTTCCGATTTCCTAGGGAAGAGCCCAGTAGTACTGATACGTTTTCCAGGCTCTAGGAAATTAACAATGCTCTTTTGTTGATATTTCTTTTCTTCTTCATTTAGAAAACCTGATACCCGTATACCTGAATATGATAAATATGCAGCATATAGTTGAATGGCAACAGAGTTTAAAAGTCTCATCAAAATGAATAGAATTTAAGTACAGTGGTACCTTGGTTTATGAACTTAATCCGTTCCAGAAGTCCATTCTTAAACCAAAGCGTTCTTAAACTAAGGTGTGCTTTCCCATAGCAGTGGGGAACTCAATTTACAAATGGAACACACTCAACAGGAAGTGGAACATGTTCTGCTTCCAAGGCAAAGTTCACAAGCCAAAATACCTACTTCCGGGTTTGCAGCGTTCTTAATCCAAGTTGTTCATAAACTAAGCTGTTCTTAAACCAAGGTACCACTGTACAGTATATGCAATTTGGACCAGGATTACAGTCTTGATCCACTATATAAATTGGAAAAAAAACTATTGCAAATAGATCGTTTTAATAACCCTCACCATGAAAGCCTAAAATCTACATGCTATTCAAAATTATGGATTTTAGAGTTTTTAAAACATTGCTGCACTTCAACATATATGATGCCAAAAGAACGTTTCTTATAAAGTAAGAAGGTTCTCTTGGGATCTTTGATTTTTAAATATTAATCAATATTTATGAAAGAAAGATTAAAATTCAAAATAAAGTGTTCCTGGTGCCCACAATTAGGAAAGTCTTCTGCAGCAAAAATTAATAGAGTCTGGTAAGTTAGCATGCCTTATTCAGAAATCTAGTATTTGCATTTATGTGTTATTTGGAAATTTTGGCAAGTAACAGCAGAACAAGTTACATGGTAAAGGGAAGAAGAAAAGTATTATAACAAAGGCCATGAACAATAGACATGAACCTATACAATTTCTTCATCCCTTGAATTCTGCAGCCTTTTGCTGACACTGCCTGAAGGTTTTCAGTGGCATCTCCTTAAACATGATGGTATACTTTCTATTCTTTTAAGTGAAAGCTGAGGTTCAGGGAAATCAAATTCTGCATAAAAATCCCCTTGCATACATTGGTAGATTAAATTCATACCCAATCTGGCACCACACTTCTCCTTTTTAGAAAACCAAGTAAATCTGTTGCCAATATTGTTTAAAAGGAAGATGTTGCATATTTCAAGAAAATAAACAATGTTGTATATTTTAAGAAAACATTCTAACAATTCGTATT
Organism: Lacerta agilis; assembly: GCF_009819535.1. NCBI lineage: Eukaryota > Metazoa > Chordata > Lepidosauria > Squamata > Lacertidae > Lacerta > Lacerta agilis. The sequence continues at coordinate 28,141,009 of NC_046322.1, forward strand.
TCCACAATATCGATACTTGATGCTTTCCAACAACAACATTAAGAAGAGAGGTGCAATAAGTAGCACAGCCTTTTCCATCCAACACCTATGTTGCACATAGAATTCTAACCATCAATAAAAAATGTGAAGTGATACTTACCCATCAGTCGCAGGCGTAAAGGTTGTGGGGCCACAGCCTCCGTTTCTGACTGAAGCAAGTCTTTAGCAACAGCAAATATTTCTTCTTCAGTAGAAACTGCAGACATTACTGTAGTAGCTCTTGTTTTTACTTCAAAGTTTACATTCTTCAACTTTAAAGTTACAGTTCTAGCCTATTAAAACCAACAGAATTTTAGGATTTCTTTCTGAAATGGACATACCCTGAGATTACAGATCTAGCTTAACAATAAGGCAATCAAGCCGTTGCAGTGAACTTTTCACAATTATATATAATTAACTTTTCACAGACATTTCATGTTCTTTTTAATCTTATTTGGGGCTGCCAAGCAACTGATCATTCAACTGTCTTAATTTTGTTCAGTCATAGAAATAAAAAAACTATCTGCATTTCTCTATTTGTCAAATTCTAATATGACCAAGGAATAAAAGCTAGGGAAGGGCTGTAAAACAGGAGTAGGCTCGATTCCTAGTGGGCTCAAGTAGGGTTTTCATTCCTATAAGCATATAGTACCACTACGACAATACACTTTTACTAGACGCATCTGAATCTTTCTCCTTGTGGTGCCATAAATGTCAAGATTAGGCAGGGTAACGGAAGTTCATACAGTATACCAGTCTCTTCAACGACAATGTTTGCCTTGGGCGGCATCTATTATGAATTAGATGAGGAGGAATAATGTTATACCCTTCAAATGTTTGAACATTATATGCTTGGCCAGAGCAAAACCACAGGCAATCCATTACTGTTCCTTCTTCTGCTAATTAACAGCTTTTACTATAATATCTGTTCTATGAAAAATTACTTGGTGAATTGATTTTAAGATACACAAGATTACTTTAGGCTAAACAAATTCTTGCATAAATAATTCATATACCAGAAAAAGCTAAAACAAAAATACCTCCCATGTAAATTCTGTAACAAGGGATGCAGAAGATCTGAGTGCTGACATTTTATAGAAATTTACCCACTTTAAGTCCTTCCTTTTTCAAATCCTGGGCAAGGTCACTGCAAAGTTCTTGACACAAGCTGTATTGTTCTGCAGCACTGATTTCATTAAATGTCCTATGTGCCAAAAGAAAAGTAATCATAATCATAGCAATGATTAGTATAGTCTATCCTAAAATAGCATAGAGAAACTTGACCTTGTTTTACTGATCCATGTAATAAAAATATAAAGGTTTAAGCTAAGCTGCAGAAATTTGCAAAAACAAACAAACAAACATCTACTGAATAATAAAGGCTTAAGAACGAATTAAGGGGGCTTGGCAGGGGGTTGGACTGGATGGCCCTTGTGGTCTCTTCCAACTCTATGATTCAATTCTATGAATGGAGTGTCAGAAATGATGTTGGGTTGAATCCTGACTAAGGGTTGCATCTGGGACTGCCATACTGCTCATGCATCAGACTTCTGTTTTTGTTTTTTTTTTGCAGTGGAACTTTCCCACTTTTTCTCCCCTGCACCCACAAAATCTGCTCCAAAAGGTTGGAGGACCCTCTGGAGCAGATGTTGGCACTGTGCAGGGAAAGGAGAGGAAGGGGCGTGCTGTTGTGTGAGCAGAACATTGCTTCTGCAGCACTGAACACAACCCTAGGTTGCTCTCAGTCCCCTCTGAAATTAGTGGGAATCCAGTTAATAATAACTAACAGTTTACAATGATTTCAATGGGACCCAAGTACAACTCCATTGGCCTGGATCCAACCCATTATGGTAATTTTCTCTTGATTTTTTTTAATCTTAGAGATTTTGTGCAATTATTCTCATAAGGCCTTATAAATCTTGTTTTATAAATGCTTGAACAGCTTAAGGAAAACTAAACTTCTGAGAGTTTTTTATTATTATTAAAATGTGATTCTAACATAATAGAGCATTTATCTATTGGACCTAGTCATTCTTCTGGAAGACCGTTCTTTCTACCAGATTAGAACTGCAAACAAAATGCTCGTTACTGTTTCAATAAAATAAAGGGAAAACAGCTCAATAAGTTTTCTTGGAACAGTAATGAGCATTTTATGTGGCATTACTAATCTTCAAGAAAAGATGGCTTTCAGTACAGTTCTCAGATTCCCTAATTGAAAAAGACTTGTTTATGCTAGAATCACATTTTTATCGCCAAAGAACCAAAAAATATTTTTCCTCAAGCAGAAGAAGCTCCACATTTTGTATGGTAAGCATGTTAGTTCTATATACCCTAGTGCGTTTTTAATCCTGCTCTTCCTCCCAAAAGGAGCTTGGCCTGGCAAACAACAAAACAGTGAAATCAATACAAAGGTTCTAAAAGCCAGTTGAGCACATACCTTTCAGTGCTCATGCTTTTTCTTTCTCCATCCCTTTAAAAAGAAAAAAGAAGTGTGAGTGTCCAGGTGTGTTTATTTAACATTTATATATAATGATTTATCACCATTATTACAAATACAAACATACAGAACCCCACGTCCCACCTCCCCCCCCTCAAAAATTATAATCACTATAGCTGGATATGATCCAACAGGAATAAAAACATCGGTAATTTAAGTTTCACCAGTTTTGGTAAGTTAACAGTTTCATAGTGCTCTTCAAAATGCACTTAGAAGAGCACAATAAAATTGAAAACATGTGAAGACTCACCAACTAAGCTTCGTTTATTGAAAGATCCTGGACAAAATTCAGCACTGTGTAAGCAGAAATCACCACCCTCTTCCCTACTCTGCAGCCCCTTGCACATACCCAATATTTGCTCCAGAGGGTCCCCCAACCCTCTGGAGCAGATTTTGTGGCTGCGGGGGAGCAGGAAGGAGGAAAGGGAAAGTCCCACTGAACAAGTGAAAGTCTGTTCTGCTTGTGCATGGACAGCATCGAACACAACCCACTATTTTAAAAAGATATAAATGTATGTTGCTATTGTACAGTTAAGGATCTTAAGCAGGGCTGTGAAAGACTTCAAGCTCAAGAATACTGTGGGAACGGTTAGAGGAAACATATTATTGACTTGGCTTTGTTCCTTTTATGTAACAATGTTGGGTAAAGGTAAAGGGACCCCTAACCATTAGGTCCAGTCATGTCCGACTCTGGGGTTGCGGCACTCATCTCACTTTACTGGCTGCGGGAGCCGGCGTATAGCTTGCGGGTCATGTGGCCAGCATGACTAAGCCGCTTCTGGTGAACCAGAGCAGCGCACGGAAATGCCATTTACCTTCCCACCGGAGTGGTGTTGCTTTTGAACTGCTAGGTTGGCAGGAGCTGAGACAGAGCAACAGGAGCTCACCCCGTCACGGGGATTCGAACCGCCGACCTTCTGATCGGCAAACCCTAGGCTCTGTGGTTTAACCCACAGCGCCACCTGCGTCCCCATGTAACAATGTTACAAGCTAACAAAAGATTTAGAAAGCATCTAAAATGAACATAACCCATTCACACAAAATACCTTTCTAAATGGGTGGAACCCAAACCAAGGGAGATTTCCAAGAAATTACGCCAAGATGTTTCAGAGAAGAGAAGAGAAATTAGTGCCCTCTGCTGGTAAAGTTCTGAACAAGTCACAATGTTCAGAGCTTTAAGCATTTTTTCCGTTACTTTTCCTATGCCAGGCACCTGGAAGAGAGTTAATGCACACTAATAAAACAGTGAACTTACAGGAAAACAATGAAACCATAGTTTACAAACATTTTCTCTGGAAGTGAGAATATTCACCAGTCATAGTTATTACCAGTGATTAAAAGTGAACAAGGTTCTGAGATTTGGAGCACTTAACGTAAGTTAGAAAAGGGCAACATGTGCTTAATTCATTAACTTAAAAGATAACTTTTTTAAAAAAATATGAATAATTATATGGCCCTGTTGAGTTCTGTCCATGGCTGGTGAACCTATTGCATTCTTCTGCATTGACATTTGGACAATCTCCAATGTTGAATCAATTAGAAGAGAGGCCACCAACCTTTTTGGATCCGTGGGCACATTTTGCATTTTAAGAAGGTGGAGTAGGCACCAGTCACTACATGGTTGCCATGGGGTGTGGCATAACACAAAACTAGTGAGCACACTCATTGCTGCTTCATGCCCCCCCTCCCCTTGAACAACCAGTTTTGTTCTGGTTATATAATATGGATTTCACACACACACGTTTTTGCTGCTAACAACATTCCCAAATACCAGAAAAGATATACAAGGTGGCCACACCAAACTAACTCCCTCTCGCACTGACACACAGACCACAAATACATACATCCACCTGTCTCTCACACATACATGCAGACACCACTCTTCCTCCCTTCTTCCCTTCCTCCCTCCCTCTTACACAGAGACACAGAGACCACACACTCATACAGACTGAACATACATGCACATGGGTGTAGCCGGGGGGTGCAGGGGGGCAGCTCCCCCCCCCAAATCAAGTAAATAAATAAAAATACTTAACTAAAAGTATAAAATTGTAGAAAGATTTTGACAAATCTTTCTGCGCACATGTGGTTAAAAGAAAGTAATTTTAAAAAACTGTTGTTGAGACATCTCATTCTGAATCTGCTAGACAGAGCCAGACAGAGGATGATGACAGGTGGGTGTCCTGCCCCCCCATATAAATCCTGGCTACGCCCATGTACATGCAGACCTCATCCCCTTTCTCTCTCTCACACAGAGCACACATCACAAACTTCCTCCTTAGTCTCACATATGTGCAGACTACAGATACACACACATGTATTTACATACTTGCCTTCTCTCTCTCTCTTTCACACACACACACACACACACACACACACATATTCAGGAACGCCCATCTACTGAGTGAACAGGATAATTTCTATCACTCCTACCTGCAACTTAAATTAATTTATTAAAGCCATGCTGCAGGGATAAGCAATTGCCTGTTACCAGCTCCCTGTGGCTGGTGGGCAAGAAATTGCTGGTGAGGAATCCACACCATTCCTTTTTTCCCCTCTCCCCTTGTTGAAAAAACCCTCTGAGGGCTAAGCAACTGCATGCTCCACTTGGCTGGTGAGATAATATTCCTTGAGCAAACAGGGTGATGCTCATTGTTCCTTCTCATGTCAGATGAGGCTGTCAGCTGTTGTTTCCGGGGCACCTGCACCAATCAGAAGCTGCGCCTTGGTTTTCAAACATTTCGGAAGTTAAACGGACTTCCGGAATGGATTAAGTTTGGTGCTTTTGTTTTTGCTATTTATTTTACGTTTTTGTTTTTGAGGCTTTTTCGGTTAATTTGTTTTTGTGACTGTGTGGAACCCAGTTCAGCTACTGATTGATTGATTGATTAGGTGACTGCGGAAATGGATAAAAGCCCCCCATCCAAACAATGACTGTCATCAGTGCAGGTAAAAAATAACACAAATTTTAATTTTTATCATCTACAATACTGTCCTATTTATTATATAGTACAGTACATTGATTATTGCTTTCATTTTATGGATCAATGGTCATGTTAGATAGTAAAATTAATGTTAAATTGCTGTTTCAGGGGTTGTTTTTAAAAGTCTGGAATGTATTAATCCATTTTGCATTACTTTCTATGGGAAAGCGTGCCTTGGTTTTGAAATGCTTTGGTTTTGGAATGGACTTCCTGAACAGATTAAGTTTGAGAACCAAGGTACCACTGTACATATATCCGATGACGGCACCCAGCATGGTCAGGCAAATTCTAGGGCCCACTGACATCACTTTTTCTTTTTTCAGGGATGTTATAGGGAAGATTATGATGGGTGGCTGCAGGCTCAGCCTGTGTTTTGCAGCACACTTCCATATAAAGAATAAGGAAAAGGGACTTGCCCACTGCTGTTGGGGAGGGGGCAGACACATGGGAGTCCACAACTCAGTCTGCCTAGAGCCCTCTGAAACCTATTAGAATACCCTCCAACATTTCAGATGAAAATAGACACATTCCACATGCAAGGTTTATTTTGCAAGCTGCATCCCTCTCTATGAGCACACTGGAGAAGGCTCTTAAATGCTTGCAGTGTTCATTTGCTCTGCACAGTTTTATCCTCCACTGAAGACAAGAGGATGATTGTTACTTTGGTTACAGTTGTACTAGGAAAACATAATGGGTTGGAAACAGAGAAATACATTTGGAAGGAGGAGAGCAGGTGACTTTCCTGTCCTTCCTCTCAAGCAGTCCTCCAAAGCCTTGCAGCACATTCATTAAAGATTTGTTCACCTCATTTTCAGTGATTTCCCCAGGCCACTTGTGTTACAGCCCCTGAAAAATGTTGGGACAGAGTGGTGGTGGGTGGAACAGAAAGAGGTGCAGAAAAAGACATGGGCATTTCTCTGGAGCCAACCTAATACATTAGCAAAAGCACTGCACTGCATAGTGTTTTAGTATTCCATGTGTATGCTTTCTGTGCCCTTAAAAATATCTATTTCCCATTTTGGGGATTTAACTTCTAGAAACTTGGGGGAGGGAGCTAAACCCTGAAGAATGAGAACACAAGTACCTCCCACTCACATTTTAACATTTTTGCATATGTGCCAAATGCAGAAAAGGATCTGAGGTTACATCAAAACTACTGGGGCAAAAAACAACAACAATGTAGCTTTCTCTTTGGCAGCAGTTACTCTAAAACTGATCAGAACACAAAAGTCCTTTGTAAGGTAGAGAGCAAAGGCAAAGAAAAAGTGGTAATCTTTATATTAGCAAAATCAGAGTTTAATATAGCGCACTGGGATAGAATAAACAGAAGCTAAACTAGATAGTATTACATGCTGGCAGAAAGCATATTTAATAAATTTCACCTATATGCAAAGTTCTTTCACAGCTTGATCACTTTGTAACTTTTTGGCTGATCATATACTGTAAAAGGTATTATAACTAGCCATACCTGATTCTTGTTGTTTTGAGCTACCCCAAATGTTTGTCTTATTTCATATTTCTCAGACTTTTATAGCACTTCCTAGCAAAGTACTCAATGCAGTTTTTGAAAAGTCCAAGATCATAAACAACAGAACCATCATGAAACAACAAAAAATGAAAACATTAACAGCTTTGATTTTCTTGGTTCATGCTCTGGATAGAGAAAAGAATATAACCTACAGATCAAATTATTAAATTAAAAAAGGGTCCTCAAAATCACAGGTCACCATCACAGCAAGTAAGAGGAACCTTACTCTTTGGAGGGTATAAGAGTATTAGTCACACTGTGATGTTACAGCATAGCATTTTCAGTGTCCAAGTGTAAATTATTATTTAAATGACAGACAAAGTATACTGCATTCTTCATCTCCAGTGATGTTATGAGGACCAAGAGTTTCCCAAGGCATTTACTATATTGCTCACCAAATAATAACAGAAAACACTAGGGGTGTTGGTCACATTTTCCCAGCAGGATCCACACAGATACCCTTCAGTATATTCCTGATGTGGGAAGTCCTCAACCAGAAAATATCTAACTGGGAGTTCATACTTCATTAAAGTATAAAATAGTAAAGTATAAAATAGTAAAGGGTTAAATTTAGATGCAAAGAGGGTTTAGGACAGTAAACAAGTCTACCAGCAGTAATAAGGATGACAACACTGAATAATAAATTAATCAGCTCACCTTTCTAATGGCTAAATCTTTGATGAAGTTCATCACAGCTTCTCTTTCTGGGGGGATTCTATATTGACCATTTGGTTTATTTTTATCACTGCACATTTTTGCTAACATCGTATTTGGAGCAATGCCTAAGCGAGCAAACAAACCAACAAACGTCAAACAAATACAAAACGCCAACCTGCTACTTCTGCTCCTAAGGATTTTAGAAATAGTTATGATGAGGTTTGTGTAGTAAACAATAATCATTTTGTTTTCGGTTGAATCTGTTTTAAAATATATATGCAGATCCTAACAAGTTTTAAATATGTATGCCACCGTTCATCCAAAGACTATTGAGCAGTTCACAACATAAGAAAACATAACTGCACTCTTTTCTGATGTCATTGTAAAGTCTCTGGACTAAAACCTTCCTACCCACACCCAGCAACACACAAGAATGTGAAAGGAACAGAAAGAAGAACATTAATTTATGAATGACAACCACCTTAATATGGCCTTGAACAGTGCATGCCCCTGAGAGCAACAGGGTGGAGAAAGAGCCTGCTGTGGTTCGCCTTGGAAAGTGGCGCAGAGGGTGCACTTGCACACTGTAGCCCAGCCGGGGGGGGGGGGGGGCAAAGCTGTCACCAATTCTCATCTTCTTTGCTCCTGGGTCCAGCCTGACCTGGGAATGGAGCTGCGGCTGGCTGGCAGCGTCGGGCCATTATACGAGGAAGCTGTCTCTACAACTCGCTTGCGTGTCAGAGTCAGGCTCTGATGCACAAACCTGTCATGGTTGTGCCTGGTCATGCCCCCTCAAAAAAATGTGCCCGGGGCCGCGGCCTCCCCCCCCCCCCACTATACCACTTTGTATGCCATTACAGAGTAGACCAAGTTTAATAGCAAGGCTTCTATGATGTTGATTAAAGCCTGAAGAGTTCAGGATGTTCATTTCTTGAGGTTGAGCACATTACCCTGATACAGCAGTTTTAGCAAGTCGTTATGTTTATGTCAGTTAATTTTTTTCTGTAAACAGAACCTGTGCATTTCTTCATATAACAAGGATCTTGTGAATCTACTTTTAAACTCTTGAGATGTACTGGAGAAGTATTATGAAACTTTAAATATTTCTAATAATATAAATATAAATTTGTTTACCAGCACTGGCAGTAAGTCTTGTTTTTTGTTCAATCCTAAAGCGAATTTCTTCTACCACTTCCTCAGCTGATGCTCCAAAGACAACTGGCTTTATCTGAGTTGTCGACTGTTGTTGTTGTTGTTCTAGGTGCAGCAGAGAAGGGTGAACAATCTGCTTATACATCAGAGTATCATCATCAAATAAGACTGGTGAACAGTCATGCGTATCTTCACTCAAATTTGATTCGTCACATGTTGCTATACATATTCTGCTTGCCTCAGAATAAAAAGGGTCAAAAGCTATCGGAATTCTATAAGCAAAATAATCTCATTTGCTAGTTCCCTTAAACAAACAGTAAATGACACCTTCCCTTTCCCTCCATTTTCCAAGCTCTTATAAATATTTTTTACAAACAGCACAAAAGATTCTCATTGTTATTACTGTACTGCCAATTACCCCAAGGCTGGAAAAACTAAGTCCTGCTACTGCCCAAACAAAGGAATATGTTTAATGCATTTAAATGAGCAACATAAAAAATTGCACGGATTAAAACTGTGTACATTTACATAGATAATAATACTTCTTTAGATAAAAAATAAACCCTTTCAGCATTTACTTCTTCTATGGTATTAGTCACTTTCAGTTCAGGTTCACAATGGGATTCACTCCAAGCCCACATATCAAAAAACATCATCATGCATCTGTACAGTGCTATCCCTAGGTAAACCATGCTCCAAGTGCCTCACAAAAACACTGGAATAGTTTACATAATAACATGCTTCTCAACATGCTTCTTTGACCAGTGTACCTGTTGTAAGAAAACTGTGTAAAGAATTGATTGAGCACCTGCTCATCAGTTATAACTGAAGCTGTTGAGCAACATGATACATTGTATACAGTTGGAGCATCACCCTGGTAATTATTAAACACTTGGTCAATGCTCATCAGCTGCTTAGCATAAGCAAGAATGCAGTGAGGAAATAACCTATTCTGAATGAATTATGCCACCAACTGAAATGAAATGGGGAATCTCGCATAGAATAGCATCAAGAATTCACTTGGAATTCCAGACTGTGACATCAGACTATTGATCCATAGCTTACTACTTGTCTCAACTTTGATAAGAAGTTCATAGGGCAATGTGGGGCCTGACAGCTGCAGCACTGTGAAGAGAAGCATGTGAGCAACTTGCTCCAATGAAATCTAGAACTGGACAGAAGCTTTGTATTCCTCCAGCGCCAGGTTTACCTCTCCCAGACTCTGCTCCTTTGTTGAAGAGTGTAAAATCTTAAAGGAGAAGACCTTTGGCCTGGAGCCTAATATTTCCCATTCTCTCAGCCAATTCCCTACAGGTTCAATGACTGTGTTGACAGGTCAAAATGGGGATTTGCAAAGTCCCCTAGTGTGGAGATGGTTGTTTCCTAAGGAACAAAAGCTTCAAGGGCACAGACTCTGGAAATTCCAATTCAAAGGTCTGTCACTCAAAGTCTCACAGTCCAATACGCCCAGGTCTGGTCATGGTGCCGGGGCCTGTCTCAGTTTCCAGCATCTCCTCCTGCTGCTGCTGCTGGTCTTATTAATCTGGCCAGGCCTTCCACATATGAACAGAAGTCAGAGCCCAGGCAGCTGCTCTGGATGGGGGTTGTGACATTTGCTTCTATGGAGTATTCACTTGGGTGCCAACACTGTTTTGAAAAAGTGATACTCTGAAAATTAGCACCATGAGACTTGTCGGCAAACTATTGCTCTTTTAACGATGGCTGCAACTCTCCACTTCTGAAAACATTAATTCCACTAAGTTTAATTACAATTGCAATATTAAAAAGGAAACTTCACTGGTGATTTCCTAAAGTGTTTCAACTAAATTGCTTCAAGATTAGCATTACATGCAAGCAGCTAATAATTAAAACTAATATTTAGCCACATGATTTCCTGACATAGCAAGTCATAATATAAAAGCAAGGTAAAATGTTATTTTGGTCTGGCAGTTCCAGATAATTGCTTACCATTTAGAGCAGAGTTGTATGTTTTGATGAAATGCTGCCTTTTGTCTTCAGGCCAGTTTTTTCTTCCTTCTAAGTACTCTGTTATGTTCAAGTAGGCTTCATCAAGCCCCATGGGCATAAAGTGGGAATCATATTCAGCAAGTATTTCCCTAACCTTGGTAAATAAAATTTAAAAAAAATGTAAAGTTGTGCTGCTATAGCAAAAAAACAAATTTAAAAAATCATCTGAAGTACCATGCATTCAGTCAATACCAACACTGTATCATTCATTCTTTTAAAATTCCATTATGATTGATCAATACTAGAAGAGTTTTAAATCATAAATAATTTACTGACATTCCAAATTTGTACTGCATATGGTTCACAGTTACAACAACCGCACTAGAAGCAAATGTAAAGTTATTTACTCAAGTGTGTGAATGTGATTATTTTACTGTGTGTGAACCTCTTTTTAAGATGAGATTTATACACCAAAGATAGTGACAGATACTTGTTGATCTTTGCTACTTGCAAAATCAAAACAAATTTTCTTCAAATTTAAAGGAAGAAAATTATTTCCTCACATTTAAAGAGAAAATAGGGCTATGCTAAGTAAGCATCCATTTCTTCTCAAACTTTATATTTGTTGTTGTTCAGTCATTCAGTCGTGTCCGACTCTTCGTGACCCCATGGACCATATAGGTTGGCAGAAAAGAATGCTAATCTCAAATGAGAATGCTATTCAATACAACATTATTAGGAGGTGCTAATTGAGGAAATAAATTTCCTTATCTTAAGGCTAGGTCTGTTAGAAGGAATTCATTCAATCATGAGCAGGGAAGAAGTACCTTTCCCTCCTCCTTACCACCAAACTATAAGGTAAAGGGTAGGTAAAGGACCCCTGGACAGTTAAGTCCAGTCAACAGAGACTATGAGGTGTGGCGCTCATCTCACTTCAGGTCAAGGGACCTGGTGTTTGTCCACAGACAGCTTTCCAGGTCATGTGGCCAGCATGACTAAACTGCTTCTGGTGCAATGGGACATGATGACGAGTGTCAGAGAGCACAGAAACGCGTTTCTGCCACAGCAGTACCTATTTATCTACTTGCACTGGTATGCTTTCAAACTGCTAAAATGGTAGAAGCTGGGACGGAGCAACGGGAGCTCACCACCATTATGTGGATTTGAACCTCCGACCTTCCAACTGGCAAGCCCAAGAGGGTCAGTGGTTTAACCACAGCACCACCTGCATGTGCCCCACCAAACTATTATGTTTATCAAACTATAATGGCATTTTTAACACTTTACTTTTTCAGAGCAAACTTAATTAATTAAAACATGAAACTTAACAATCACCATTTGCAGTTCAAGGAACACGTGTAACAAAATCAAATCAGCAAGGCTGATATCCTAACCATGTCTACATAGAAGCAAGTCCCGCTGAATCGAATGGGGCTTACTCCTGGGTAAGTGGGGTTAGGATTGCACTCTAAATCTATGTGCATTCTGCTGTAGAAAGAAATCACGTACCTCTTTACTTACTTCTTCATATTTTTTAAAGTTTAATGGCACTATAATAAGATGTGGGCAGAGTTTCTTGGCAATAAACCCAGGCATGGCTGCACGTACCCCAAATCTTCTGGCATGATAATTTGAAGTGGACTTAAAAAGACAAGACATACTTTAAAATTATGCAATAAAGCCATTTAAAATGGCTTGTACATTGCGGTCAGAATACAGTAACTACCGGTAATTAGGCACCGTATTTTTCGGTCCATAAGGCGCTCCAGACCACTAGACGCACCTGTTTTTTAAAGGGGGAAAACCAGGAAAAAATAGGTTTTCCTCCTCTAAAAGGCAGGGAGGGGGCGCTGGAGGGGGAGCCCCTTCTCCCTTCACAGTGGCTCATCCCCGCTTGCTTTAAAGGGACATGGGGATGAGGGGAGAACGCTTTAAAGCATGCGGGGATGAGCCTGCTTTTGGCATCGGCACGCGGGGTGGTGGAGAAAGCAGCAGCATCCCCGCTGTTTTCTCCACCACCCCGCACCTGCTGCTGTTTTCTCCACCACCCCGCACCTTGCACGGATCCCAAAAGCCTGCTTTTGGGATCAGAGGGCAGCGTGTGGGGTGGTGGAGGAAATCCTCCACCAACCTCCCTGCCGCACACCGATCCCAAAAGCAGGCATCGCAGCAGCCTCCCCCCACCTCCCACCGAACGCGGTGGGGGATGGGGAGAGGTAGCAGGAAGCGACGGGGATGTTGCTGGATCGTGGCAGTATTATGTACATTGCCAAATTCAAATCCCCACCCGCCATGAATCTCACTGGGTGTCCTATGGCCAGTCACCACCTCTTACCTAACTTACTCTACTGGGTTTTCATGAAAATAAATGGTGGTGAGAGAACCATGCATGCTGCTTTAAACTTACTTAGGGAAAATGTGAGATTAAAATGTAATAAACAAACAAGCACAGTTTTCTGAACTAACTTTTCAGCTTGAATATCTCTTTACCACAAGTTTAGAAACAAGCTACTTGGAAATATTGGGCAGTGGGGGGAGAGAATTGTAGCAAATGTTATATTCCACCTTACCAGCATACTCATTGACCCCACTGCTATGGGCTTGTCTCTCAATTCAGGATTGTCTCTCAGTTCAACAGCTGCATAAAAGGCATCCATGTCAATGTGTACAATAGTACAGCTAAGATCACGGCTCTGATCTAACTTCATTGCAAGCTTATCCATCTGCACATAAGTAAATATATACAATTAGATAAGTTTTCTTGTGGCATACAATGATTCTTATCAATATAACTCTTTAAAGGAAAGTAATATAACATACAGAGACAAATGGAAAATATATTTTGGTAATCTTGCTGTGCGGGAAAACAGTATCTGATTTGGCAAAGACTATAAGAATAGCTTTGGCACTTTAGACGTTAACTATTTTAGGACTGCTTTACAGCTTTACACATAAACAATGTAAAGACATAATGGGTCTTGCTTCATGACCTCCCCATGCCATTACAAATCATTCAGTTTGCAATGATGTGGAATAAATGAAATTACAGCTTCTAATCAATGTCCCAAGTCACTGAGGTTTGTCTTACAAAGCAACCACCACGTGGCTTCTACGCTACTTTTTGTTTGTTTATCGTAGCACAGGAAAATGGTGCACATACATATGGTAATTGTGGTACCAACCTTGCACTCTGTGTATGGGGAAAAGAAGGGCTCAGAGTAACTCATATGAAGCTCTAATATAAACTTAGTATGGCTATTTTATTTTCTTTATTTTAGCAATTTATATAATGCTTATCTACAATAGTCTCTAAGCAGTGTACAAGAAATACAGTACAGAACGGGTGGTGGTGGTGGTTAAAGCTGCATCTAAAATGCCTGCAGAAACAAGAAGGCTGCAGTAGGTGGCAGAACTTTAACAGGAAGAGGACCTGTCTGACCTGAACGGAGAGTTCCACAACATTGGGCCCATAATACTACATGCATGGCTCCCTGTGAATGTAAGCCATGCATCTGAATTAGTCCTTGGCGGTGTATTGATACATCATCCAGGACCGGTATGAGGGGCAGACCTGGTGGTATATCATGGGTGAAACCGACGCTGCTTCTGAGTCCCTCTGCTACAAGTGGCGGTTTCAACATTGGGCCTGGTAGCAGAGGGACTCAGGAGCAGTGGTGGTTTCACCCAGCTGAGCGAGCCCCAATGCCTCAAGCACAAGCGGGCCAGTAGCAGAGACCTTGGGGCTTGCTCAGCTGAGGGGCGGGAACCCTCCTATTCCTATCATGGACTTTGGGTGACTGGAAAATTTATACATAAATCTACTTGTTGATAATATACAACATATATTTAAAAACCAACAATATGAATATGAGCTTAAGATCTTGAATATAATCACAGATATGTAATAGCTTTTGAAGTAAGGAGGAACAATAATATAAATTTCTCCCACAGTTTTTCTATTCTGTTTTCCTTTTGAACTACCAAATCATTATATTAAATCCAATTCCAAAGTGCTCCCAGCACTGTATAATAAATAAAATTAAAGAACCTAAATTTGAATCTATTTTTTCCTGTATCTAAACCGCTGATATTTACAGATTTTTCCCCTCAGTCATAATGGTCAAAATTGCTGGGAAGGTATGCACTGACCTCACTCCCACCATGACAAGAATAGAAATTCAACAATAGCTTCTGAGAGCATTAAAGCTGAAGGTTAGCAGACTTGAAAGACGAGTTGAGGCACTTCAGAGGTATGCACATTGAGTTTGGTCAAGAGATTGCTTCACATATCATTCAGGTTTATCAAACAAGCTTTTATTTATTTAAGTGGTAATGCTTTGTCAAAAGTAAGCTTAACTGCATGTTTATATATGAGGCTAATACCGTGGGTTGCCTAAAAATACTTTCCTCTCCTAAATGAATCATGTTTATACATATTACCTTTATCTGTGCTTTCATAAGCTGTTGGTCGGTTACTTTACTTTTTAATTTCAGGATTTTTTCAATTCGCTCATTAACTTGTTGATCCTTCTTCAGCTCATTTTCATAAAATTTAGAACCCTGAAAAATAGATTTAAATTATTTAATATCCATCATTAGCCTTATCCAGTCTAGTGCAGTTTGATATACTGGTAATTCTTACATAATTATTTTTAAGTTATACCAAACATTAAAAACACATTTTAAAAATTTAGTCAGCCCCAGCTTTCAGGATGCCAGACACCACAGCAGTTAGCAGCAAATGAAGGTGGAAGTGGAGTCACTCAATAAAAATTATATGAAGATACACAGAGCACCAGCAAAAGACGCTGCCTGAATATTAATTTTGCACACACATTTTGTTTGTGTGATGATGCATTATTTTTGATAAGCCACTGAGCAACATGGTAAAATGTTATAAATATTGCACTAGGCTAGCATTATGTTACCAAACACAACATTTCAGAGGCATTGCAACATTACCTCTGTGTTACATGCACAATATTCAAAATTTGCACAGAAGGCAGCAATTTAAAAAAGCAATTAATTATTTGGCATGTCACACTGATTAGAATTCAGCTTCATTTTAATTTACAGCATGCCTAAAATTTGACAAGCACTGCACAGAGATTAAAGATGAGTCAGTACTTGCCTGCAGACATATTCTCTTAACACAGATACACATCCCAAAAAAATGGATGTGGAGGATACCTTGCCTTCTTCACTAAACAATAAAGCATGCTAGTAAAAACCCTACAGTTTTTATTGAATGTAATCAATACCTGTGAATAGCTAAAGCATTTGTGAGAGTTTAAACAAACAAACCTTGGAAGCTTCCATTATGATTTTGTTGATCTTCTCCTTATCCAGCCCCTGCATTCCAGCTTTGTTATCATTGAGGCCCAGTCTAAGCAGAAGTCCCTCTCTGGAAGAAGCATTGCCTTTATCTGCATTTTCCATTGCACAACCAAGTGAACAGATTCTCACTTCTTGCCCTGAAAAAAAACAAACTGCATAATTTTGCTAGATGTACTACTGACATTATCACATCATAATGCTATAGTACAAGAGAGGGGAACCTTTTTATGTGGCCTGTGGATGCCCTCCCTGTTGGCTGTGGCAACTCTTCTGCTACCATGGCAGTCTCAGCAGAGCTATCAGTGCTCTGAAGTCTGACACTTTCTTCCCTACTATTCAGCTGTGGTGAGCAGTTATTAACATCAGGAGGCAACAGCTTTGCTACAAAGAATTGTGGGTGCGAAATACTGACTACTGCTGCTCTATGAATGCTCAAAAGTGTATTCAGTGCTGTAATTGTTAGGTTCTACAGCACACATTAGGGGCTGGACTCCCGCTCACTCCATTTGCCAGCCCCCTGCTATTCCCCTATTCCCCTAGAGCAGGGATCAGCAAACTTTTTCAGGAGGGGGCCAGTCCACTGTCCCTCAGACCTTGGGGGGGCGGACCCACCCCCTCCCAAAAGCACACACACCCCGCCGATGCAACTCATGCCGACACCTCGTCTTCGGCAGTGTTGGCGTCCTGTCTCAGTGGAGCGCAGAGCCCATGCTGCTGGCCTGGGCAGCGGAGGCAGCCTCCACGCCGCTGCCGCTTCCTTCCTGCTTGGCCGCTTCCTCCCGCTCGGCCGCCTCAGCAGGAGGGAAGTGGCGGCGCTCAGAGGCGTCCGTGGCTTCTGATTGGCTGCAAATCAGAAGCCAGGCCGCATCGCAAAAGTCAGTCAGCTGCGCCTGTTTAGTGCAGGGACTGACTGAGTGGGCGGCAGGGTCTACAAGGTTCGCAGGCCAGATTAACAAGCTCGGTGGGCCATATCTGGCCCGCAGACCATAGTTTGGTGACCTCTGCCCTAGAGTTTCCTCTTCCCACCCCATGCAACTACCAAGTTTGCTTTTCAACTTCCCAGTCCCATATCTGAAGCCACTTCTCTTCTATTGCACCCCTTTTCACCTTCAGCTCCCATCTTCATGCTTCCCCACTCCCTTTTGTGCAATCCCCTGCATACAAACCACCCCATGGTAACCTCCTGCAACATCCTCCTGTCACACAATGAAACTACTAAGCACCCTTTTCACCTTCTACCCAATTATGAAGCAGAAGAAGCATGTCTCGTATCCTCAGGGTGCTGCCAAGATTTCCCTTTACTGTATATAATGTAAATAACTGTAGTTCATATTATTATATATTTATTTTACTTTTTGAATGGATTGTACACACCTTTAGAACCATAGCCCATAAGATAAAAAAGGAAAAATAAGTCAACTGCATTGGAAGATTTTTCAGTACATGAATTTCGATCTGCTAAATTTCTATGGTAACAACACAGAGCACAGGCTTATTTTCTATACTACCAAAGTTGGTAAAGTTCAGTTATGATTGCGTTATTTAAGAATGTTTATACTAAATGTCTATCCCATCAAATTCTTCATTCTACTGAATTCAAATTCTTCAAGTGGAGTACTAATCTTTATTTTCTTCAAGTGGAGTACTAATCTTTATTTTATAAAGAGGTATCCTTAAAGCAGATTTTAGCTAACTATTAAAGTGAAACTCAATTCAGCAAAAGGCATTCACCAAAGCTTAAGGATCATCAAACCACCTCCACCCATATCTGGGCTCCTAAATACAAGAATCCTAGAGAGGCACTGTTTGTATCCACTCATAAAATCCTTTGGAACAATCAGGAGCATTCTTTCCACTCAATAGAGCTTTTGCAATTTTTAAGAGCCCTGGTGGAACACAAGATTCTCGTCAGTTTCAAGAATAGTAATAATGTCAAGGAGAAAGTTTGATTAGCTTGCATGTGCTCAGGAGCTTAGGATGTTTGGTTTGCCTTAGGCTCTTTCAGATGAATGGCTAAAACTACAGAATTGTTGTAGCCTTCATTTAGCAATGAGAGCAAGCGTAAGCATCTTAAGCACAGCTTGTAATGCACAATATCTTATAGCGTACAACTGAATATTTTTAATCATAGAATAGTAAAACTGAAATTCTAGGCATAATTTCCTTCAAATCCTTTAGGCTTCCCCCGCACCCACACAAAAAGCAGGCTAACATACCATTTGGCTTATACAAATGTGGATGGAGAAAATATTAGCTTGAAGCTATAGGGAAAGCAAGGCTTAAAATGCTTTAGAAATAAGATTATGTTGAAGCATCAACAAATAGGGCAACTGTAATTTATGAGACAAAGAAACGTGCCAAAATGTAATATACGTTTTTCATTTGTTTTCTAAATGGTAGTAACATCCACAGACAATGGCCTGTATACCTCCTCTTCTCCTTAAGCTATAAAAGTATCCAAAGTATCTGCATACAGTAGTTTGAATTTGTGAAGTCATGGAACTGAAAGCCCTTTGCCACTGAGCTACTGCAACCCAGCCAGTAGCTTTGTGCCACAGAAGTTAATGCAGAGTTTATTTTACACCAATGAATTTAACGGGGACTATTCATTCTTACTGTAAAAACAAAATACTGTAGACCTGATGTGAGGGACATTGGGAAGGAAAGAAACTGAAAGAGGGAGGAATGTAAGAGATACACTGCCTCTTTGCCAGCAGCCCCTCCAATATACTTGCTCTTCCTGGCTGTCATAATTTCAGACAACTCAGTACCATGTATAGGATGTGAAGGGAACAGAGAAACCCTCTAAGTACACACTTTCAAGATGAGCAATTATGTAATTTGCTCAGTTAATTGTCGAGGGTAAAATTGTAAATCCAACCTGTAATTAGCTATATACCCAGGACAGTGTTGCAAATTACCGTACTATTACTGTGGGAAACACACCTTTGTTTTCAGGAGCAAATATGCCAAATGGTTGGACTAGATGGCCCCTGTAGTCTCTTTCCAACTCAACAATTCTATTATTTCCATCTACATTTGCCTATAAATGGTCATGTCTGTATTTCTGGAAACCTGGCCCAATCGAACTGTCCAAGGCTATTTCTATTTATCTTACTTTATTTATTAATAGAGATTAATTTGCCTAGATCAGAAGCTGTTGGGTATCAGGCCTAGGCTACCACCTATACACGGAAAGCTTCTACAGTTAGAAGCAGAGGGTGAACAGTAATCCTCCCACAACTACAAATCTCTTGCCCATCACCCATTACAGTTATCAAGCTGGGTGTGTGTACAGTGGTACCTTGGTTTATGAACTTAATCTGTTCTGGAAGTCCATTCTTAAAGCAAAGCGTTCTTAAACCAAGGCGTGCTTTCCCATAGCAGCAGGAGACTCAATTTACAAATGGAACGCACTCAACAGGTTCTGCTTCCAAGGCAAAGTTCACAAACCAAAACACCTACTTCCGGGTTTGTAGCGTTCTTAATCCAAGTTGTCCATAAACTAAGCTGTTCTTAAACCAAGGTACCACTGTAGTGCTAAAGGGGAAATTATCCCCACAGCTCTTCATCTGTAAGCAGCCAAAGGTTTGTTTAAAAAAATAAACAAATAGCAACTTAATTTACATTAAATTGGGAATCCAAGTGTCAGGTTACATACTGCAACAGGAAACATATTCCCTAAAAGATGCTTTTCCAAACTCTCCAAAGTAGAAATTGAGCAACATTTCTAGGCAAAATGTTATTCCTGGTTTGTTGACTTTGCACTGGAAATTATCCTAAGATTTCTAACAAGGCAAAGGGCAGCAAAAGGGAGAACAATTGTTCTTCACTTCCTTATGGCAACCTTTCTAAAATACCTTGTCATTAATACTATTTTCACAAGGCAGGCAATTCTTCCTTTCCTATTTCTTATAGCCAATTTCTCACATTCTTATCTATTTCTACTCTCCTCTGAACTGTCGCCAGTTTGTCTGCATCCTCCTTAGGTGTGGCTATCAACACAAGACAAAATCGTTCCAGCAAAAGCATGATCAAAGCCAAGCAGAAGACGGTTACTCCCTAAGTGGTGGATGCTGTGTTTCTACTAATGCAACTCAAAACAGTATTTTATGTCTAAAACAATAGATCAGGCTATTAGTTTGCTACATTTTTTTTTACTGTCATTTAAAAATAGGCTTGATATAATATCAAATCTTCATCCACCCTAGATCAAGCTTCATAAATAATTCCAAAAATTCCTATTTTCTGCAACAAGATCCCTGCCACCAGATCTTCCTGTTTCTTTGAGTAATACTGTTTCCTCTTCTACAAAGACTTGTTCTGATGCAATCTTGCAAAGAAGCCCACAAAAGTTAGTAGCCTACAAAAATATTTACCAGCCCACTTATCCACAGGATAGTTAAAAATAAAATAACAAGAACTATCAGAGAGGTCTTGTACCAGCCTATTTAGTTCCTGTGCTAGATGTGCATAAAAGGGGCTTTCCTGCTCTATGGCTAGTATGGAGACCAAATAAATATATCACGATTCTACCAGGTCACTCACTCATCTGCATGGAATTCCTGTAACAGATTCTTGGCAAATAAGGCTATTCATTATCTTTAATACCAGAGGTGGTTTGTCTCTGAATACCAGTTGTTGGGGACCATAAATAGGAGAGAACTGTAACATTTATCTGCAATAGTGGGCTTCCTACAGGCATCTGGCTGGCCACTGTGAGAACAAAATGCTGGGCTAGATAGGCTATTGATTTGACATAGCAGCTACCAGGTTGAGTTTTTGAAAACAATATATTCTAAATGATTGGGATTTTAAAAACAAAATACTTTATCCATCAAAATTCAAAATATTTTAAAAAATCATATTCAGTGACACTGAAAATGCTCCAATTACCATAAATTTTGATGCAAAAGGTTGGTATTGTGAAAAGAGACATTATGAAGTTTTCATCTTGCATAATCTTAAATGCACGCTTAACTAAACTGTGTACTGCTAACCCAGCATCACTGATCTAAATGGTATTCCTGTTGTTGACTCTTTTTTTGCCCTCCTAGCCTACAACTACTGCAGTGATGTTACATGATGAATGTTGGGGAAATTAGGGGACAGAAACCCAACAGCTCCTAAAATTGTAATCTAGCACATCAAGTGTGTCCACTCCCCAACCCCTCTGGCTAACTCCCTGAACAGTGGTAATGAACATTTAAAACAACAACAACAAAGCAATCCTACCATATCTACACAGAAGTAATTTATACTGAATTCAGTGACTTCCTCCCAGGTAAGCAGAGTTTGGAATCTGGCCTAACTTACCCGGTACATAAGGAATGCAGATTCTGAAGAAGTGTGTCATAATAGGAAGAAATCAGGAGGAGCAAAGTGGTAGAATGTTGTAAGAGAGCAGGAAAAATTGAAGATGGTTACAGATGGAGCAAAAGTATCAAAGAGAGCAACTTTCCAATATCCAGTGATGGGGCCATCACACATTATTTGATTTAATTGTCTGCAGAATCTATTTCTATGCAAGTCAATGAGATGTTTATATTTGCTCCTTTGACATGTACCTTGAAAATGTAAGAACTGTATTCCTGGCTGATATCAAAGCCTACATGTTGCCCAACAATTCAACCTTCAGTTGTAGCCAGCCAGATCATCATGACCATACCAGGTTGCTAAAAGAACCACTGGTTGAGTACACCTGTGCCCACATAAAAGTAACAGTTTGAAAATGGCACTCCCAAGTAGGTGTCTATGGGCATGATGGAACTCCTGCCCCTCCCTTCTAAAAAAAAACTTATTTATTTCAACAACTTACATACAGTTTAACACCCAAGTTTCAAAGTAGTGTAACATTAGATTACAAAAACAAAAAAGAAGTTTTTAGGAGGTGTTATTTGTTTGGCAGGGGGCGGCCTACTTTTTTGTCTGTTTTATATGAGTTCTGCATAATAAACTTGCCTCTTGATCGACAGGAGTCGGTGGGTCTCAGCATAAAAAAAAAATATTTTGTGAAATGGGTATTTTGTGATGGCCACAATTTTTTAGATTTCTAAATGTGCTCTCAGGTCTCAAAAGTTGGGGATCTGCTGTAGAACTAAGTTGGCAACTACAAACTCATGAACTGCGTAAAGGGACCCTTGACCATTAGGTCCAGTCGTGTCTGACTCTGGGATTGCGGAGCTCATCTCGCTTTACTGGCCGAGGGGGCCGGCGTACAGCTTCCAGGTCATGTGGCCAGCATGACTAAGCCGCTTCTGGCGAACCAGAGCAGTGCATGGAAACGCCGTTTACCTTCCTGCTGGAGCGGTACCTATTTATCTACTTGCACTTTTGACGTGCTAGGTGGGCAGGAGCTGGGACCGAGCAACAGGAGCTCACCCCATCGCGGGGATTCAAATCGCCGGACCTTTTGATCGGCAAGCCCTAGGCTCTGTGGTTTAACCCACAGCGCCACCTGTCTCCCTTATGAACTGCATACAGATCCCCAAATCAATTACAGTGTATATTTGCTCCCTGGCACATTTTAAATGCAAGGTATGGTGGAGAGTTTGCTCAGATTCCACTTTGTAGGAGGTTTTACTGTATATGGAATGCCTGAACTACTGCTATTGTCAGGTACATATGTTCTGATGCTATATCCTTTAACTAGTGAACCTTGGGGCTACCACAGAGCCTTTTTGGAAGTGGCATCTAAGTTGTAAAACAACCTCTGCAAAGATGCCTCTCCAGTCCCCTTCTTTACAGCCTTTTTGGCAACAGGGGAAGATTTCCTGAGGTTTCTAAGCAGTTTTTTAACACCAGACTACAAACTGTTTTATGCTTTTTCTAAGTAGTTATTTTGTTATTTTGTTTTTTAAATGTATTTATTAAATTTTCAGATATACATTTCCCATTAAATACACAACAGTACATTCAAGGACTTCCCTTCTTCTCCTTCCACGGTACCTCTGGTTACGAACTTAATTCGTTCCAGAGATCTGTTCTTAAACTGAAACCGTTCTTATCCTGAGGTGCGCTTTCGCTAATGGGGCCTCCCGCTGCGTGTGCGCCTCCAGCGCACGATTTCCGTTTGCATCCTGGGGCAAAGTTCGCAAGTAGGAGCAGCTACTTCCGGGTTAGCGGCGCTCATAACCTGAAGTGTTCGTAACCAGAGGTACCACTATACTTCCCAAAGTGACTGCATAGTCTATTTCCTCCATCTAGTTCCCTCCTTCAGCGGTGGTGGAAGCCTCTCGGGCACCTGGGGCGGTGTGCCCAGGGGCAGGGCTAACTGCCCATAGGGACGGGGCGTGCAGCGCCCTTAGGATAGGACAATATGGGGCACGCCGTGGGGCCTCAGCTGCCCTACAGCTGGGGGGGGGGGAGGCAGTGGGTGGACAGCGTGGAGCCTGCAGGCACCAGAGATGTGTGGCTCCAGCACGCTGCAGGCCCTGCAGTGAGTGCTGCCTGCCATTTTGTCACCCCCTCAGTGGGGACACCCGGGGAGGGTCTCACCTATCGCACCCCCTTGCTACGGCCCTGCCCTCCATTCCTTTATATCTTAATCTACATTATACTGTTGAATGTAGATTAAGATATAATGGGAAATGGGAAACTAGCTGGAGGAGATCAAATATGCAGGTAGTTATTTGGGGGCAGGGGGTTGCTGCCTTTTATTGTTGATTGCTAAGCTTTAATTATTACTGCATATGGTCTTGTGATTCTATTATGTTTGCTGTCACCCACCCCAAGTGTGTTTATCGATATGTGGCTATAAGAAGTCTAATAAACAACTTCGTGTCATTAGCTACCTGTGAAGAGGGCGGCGTATACCGCAAGATACATTTTGGTTCCTTAAGACTGGATGATTTTGCGCACTCCCCCCAAAATGAGAAATTGCTTTTCCCTGCTCTAGTCTAGTCCAAAACCAAGCACGTTTCTCATCCTCCCACAATTAGCAGCGCCACAAAATGCCATGGTAAAATAAATAAAAATCTGAAATCGGCTTCTGCCACTTGGGAACGAACCATGGCAACAGAGGCGTCGCTGCCTGTCTCTTACGGAGCGTGCCTGTGCATCATGCATGTTTCCTCAGAAGTAACTATTTCTCCCACGTAGCTTTTGCAAAGGACCGCAGTTTGCCTTTCCTTCGGTTTAAGCGTTGGTTATGCACACACTACATACGCACGGCTGCCCGGAGCCACTAAAAACCCTCTGTCTACAGTATATGTGTTTATCTGCCTATATATGTCTACACAGGCAGCTGCCCCATTGCTGAGAAGGAACTCCTTCGCTTCCCTTCCCCCATTTGTTCCTAAACGAGGTGTGGAGAAAATGGGGAGAGAAAAGTTCCCTTTCAGGGGAGGCGAGAAGAGCAATATAGCAGGCGAAAGGAAAGCAAAGCTCAGGTAGACACACCTCAGTCTCTCACCAGCCCCCGCTTCCGCAACAATTAAGCCGCGCCAAGATGGCGACCACCCGAGGCTTTAGAAAAGAGAACGGACGACGGACGTCTTGAGAATCCCGCGCCCAAGAACTACAGCACCCAAGAAGCCCCGAGGAACGCGACGACTCGCTTGTTCCACCGACCCCGCCCCGTTTCCCAGAGGGCAGCGCGCCGCCAGAAACCAAGCCCCTCAGCGGACTACACCTCCCAAAAGCCTTCACTGCCAGGGCGGGTAGGGCTTGGAGTGGCCGAGAGCGAGTTCCTCGAGTAAGATGGCGGCGGCAGCGGCGGTGGCGGCAGCAGCAGCGTCGCTTTGAGGAGAGAGAGAGAGAGAGAGAGGCGAGCGCTCGCTCCGCGGCGTGTGGCTGCTTCAGATGGTCGGAACTACCAGCGTGCGCTGAGCGGGGTTGGGGGTTAAGTCGGGAGCTGCGGTCCCGGCGGCGGCCAGGAGGGGACAGGCAGAAGGGCTGGGGCGGCGTCGGCGACAGCAGCAGCAGCAGCAAGAGCGAGAGCAGCGGCAGGAGCAGCAACAGCGGAGCCTCGCGGAGAGAGGCGCCAGGCAGGTAGAGCGAGCTCCCGCGGCCTCGTCGCTTCGCTGCCCGCTGGCAACGGCTGTGAGGGAAGCGCCTCCATGTCGGACAACCAAAGCTGGAATTCCTCGGGCTCCGAAGAGGATCCCGAGACCGAATCCGGGCCGCCTGTTGAGCTCTGCGGAGTCCTCAGCAAGGTAAGGAGGTTCCTTCCTCTCCCCGCCACGGAGCGGTCGTGCTAGGCTTGGCTTTCCCCCTTCACCTGAGTTCCTGAGGCCTCCCCCCCCCACTTCGTCTCCTTCGTGGTCGACGGGGGACATGCGGGGAGCGCCCCCTGCGGTAGGGTGGCCGGTTGTGGGAGCCTGGCGCCGAGTCCCCCCTCACCTCGCCTGGTAGGGTGGCGGCCTAGGAGCCTCCTGCCCTCTTCCCCAGCTTAGAGGGAGGTCCCCGCACATCTCCTTCCCCGCCTCCCACTGGGTGTTGTGGCTTCTGTTTTTGTTATTATTCCGGTGTGGTGGTGGTGGTGGTGTTAAAAAAAAAAAAAAGCTTTAGAATCCTTTACCTCCGGAGTCTTGGAAACCTTTTATCCGGGTAGGGGGGCGGATTGGTTAGTTTCAGAGCGCAGCCTTCGCCCTTTCTATCTAGGTGGGAAATGCCTGTGAATGTCACTTTCTCTATTCCCCAGGAGCCCACCCGCCGCTGCCACCTTTCCGTGATGATCAAAGTATGAGTCTTGGTTTGAGGAAGGGTGACTTGTTAAAATAATATTTATGCTCATTGGAGTGGGACTTTTTATTATTTAATTTATCTGTGTGTGTGTGTGTGTGTGTGCATGTGATGCAGCTGGAGAAGGAAAAAAGATAAATCCGTTCCATCAGGTTCTTCTCAAGAGCCTGGTAATCCTGACTAGATTTCACTTGTAGCCACTGCTTGGCTGAGTAATGCTATCAAGGCAGCCTGTATGGGGAATCGCTCAGAGCGCTTCCACTCTTTGATTCTGCACGACTGGAAAAGCTAACTTCTTGGGCCTGCGAATCAAAACCTTAACGGTTTTCTCCCTCTCTTAAAAAACGAAGGAAACAAAATCATGTGATATGCATGAACACATAAAGCACAATTGTACCATAGAAAAGAGTGGTGTGACCTTTGCTCTAAACAGTGCAGTAAAATAGACTGACTGGAGGGATAATATATGGAGTTTAGGAGAAAGCAGCTGTATACATGACTGGAAGACTTTAAGGCTTCAGTCCCTGTATTATTTCTAATTTTTAGCATGAATCCTTTTAAGTTTGCTATTTAGAAACTTGCAAAGGAGTCATTATTCAGACAGAAAGCTAAGTTTTTAAGCAAGATATCAAGTTTTAGCAATATGATTAAGTCCTTCAGAAAATAAATGGTAATTTTGCTTTTCAAAGCAGTTTCACTTGCACCGTGTTTTTGACCCTGTTTTGTGTACTGAAGCAAGCAGTGAAAGCACAAGCTGCGAGATGCTAGATTTGGAAAAAGTTATTGCTGGAAAAGCTTTTGCAGTCCAGTTAGTTTTCATGTATTTATAGGGAAACTGAACATAATTACCAACTATTTTCATTCCTGAATTATAAGGTAGATAAAGGTAAAGGTACCTACCCCTGACCTTTAAGTCCAGTCGCGGATGACTCTGGGGTTGTGGTGCTCATCTCGCTCTATAGGCTGAGGGAGCCGGCGTTTGTCCGCAGACAGCTTCCGGGTCATGTGGCCAGCATGACTAAGCCGCTTCTGGCGAACCAGAGCAGCACACGGAAACGCCATTTACCTTCCCGCTGGAGCAGTAAAGCAGTGGAGCACTATTTATCTACTTGCACTTTGACGTACTTTCTGCTAGGTTGGCAGGAGCTGGGACCGAACAACGGGATTTCACCCCATCACGGGGATTCGAACCGCCGACCTTCTGTTCGGCAAGCTCAAGGCTCTGTGGTTTAGACCACAGTGCCACCCGCAGAAGGTAGATAAAGTGCTGCAAATGGGGACTCTGGATCAGGTAACAAGAATATGACACATCTCAGAGAATGGAAACACGTGCAGCCCTTTAGCCCAGTATGACTTTAGATGACAGTTAGCTGCCAGAATGTATTTAGTCATCATTGTTACAGCAAAGATATGGAGCAACTCTGCCATTTTTCATGCCATTTTTCAGTAGGAATAGAGACTCCTGGGGTTGAGTCTGGTGCAGGTTTCTTCCACACTGACTGTTCCTACTAGTGTTAGCTAAATGGCCTGATTTTTTTTAAAAAAAAACATAGAATGCTCACCTGCACTCATCTTTGAACACAATTGTAATGCTCACAACCAGTGTGGATTTAGACTGTTGTCAGGTGCAGGTACTGACGGTTGTGTACAGTATGTCAACATCCTTGACAACTTTCTTTTCTTGTCAACTGTTTAGTTTTAGTTTTTGTTTTAAACTCAATCTGCAACTTACTGTAACTTTTATTATTAGCCAATGTACTGTACAATTTATAACAACATTATTTCAGCTCCTTGTCATTATGTGGCTACCAAATGTTAAATCTCAAGATTGAAACGTATGTTGCTTTTACAGGCTACTCGCCCTTGATGTTAGCCAGGATGCCTTTCCTGTTCTCATCTATACAGCAATAAATGAAAGGAAATCTAAATTGCAAAATGTGATCTAACCTGTTGCAGTTTAAAAAGCTGAGCTACATTATTGCATAGTTTTTAGAACTTTCTTTGTGATGTGTGTCTTCATTAATTAAATGAAATAAATTGAAATTAGTAGTAGATTTGCAAGGATTTAAAAAGCAATAATACAGTCTTCTGCTAAGGTACAGGAACAAAAAAATATATCATTTTTTCTTATAGAATGCCCACTTGAATGGCAACTTATGCAAGTGCATATTATGCATGCACATATATTATTGCTGTAGAATTCTATACAAAGAATAATTTTCTGTATGTTAACTTGTCAAACTGCTAAGCTTGCTTCTATCTTTAGTACAATCTTTTTCTCTTTGTACAATTCTAATTTAAGACTTTCTATATATTTTAACTTATAGA
This sequence comes from Lacerta agilis, assembly GCF_009819535.1. Taxonomy (NCBI): domain Eukaryota; kingdom Metazoa; phylum Chordata; class Lepidosauria; order Squamata; family Lacertidae; genus Lacerta; species Lacerta agilis. The sequence continues at coordinate 28,169,162 of NC_046322.1, forward strand.
ATGAAACTCAATGTTGTGGAACGGCTTTTGATCTAAGAGGTGTCCATTAATATAAGGGAATGGGAGATTGTTTTTGCCAATCCCCTCCTCCTGCTGCAGCCCCTGAACCTCGCAAAAATAAGTTCCAGAAGTTTGGAGGACCCTTCAGAAGAATGTGGAAGATGACATGGAAAGTTCAGGGGACTGCAGCTGGAAGAACTTGCAAAAAAAAATTTCACTCTTGATCAAATGCCGCTCTGCAAGGTTATTGCCCATTACATATATATTTTAAGATATAGATTATAATAATTATTAAGTTGCAAGTAGCATTAAAAGTGAAACATTAATTAAAACTAGATTGTAGATGATCCATCGAGGAAGGGTTAACCAGTGACTGTTCTATTCTGATCTTGCTTATCACTGGTAGAAACTTTATTGCTATTTAAGTTTCTTTTGTTTAATATTTTAATATTATGTTTACTTAGTTACCTGAAGTAACTTGAAGTAACTAATTCTCGTTGGGTTATTCCTAGTTTTTTGTTACAAGTTAAGAATAATTTGAAGAATTCCAGCTCAGTTGGTAGAGCATGAGAGACTTAATCTCAGAGTCATGGGTTCAAGTCCCAGGAGCAAAAGATTCCTGCATTGCCGAGGTTTGGACTAGGTGACCCTCATGGTCCTTCCAACTTGACAATTCTATGATTCTAACCAGGGCATCTTTACATTTTGATGAATTAAATCTGGGACAGTGGTATGGATTTTCTGGAAAAGTTTGAGTAGAAATATTGTTTACCCTATACCAGCTTGTTAGCATGCTGATTTAGCATGCTTAGATTGTATAGTTGGCTCGGTGCCTAGGGGATAGTACAGTTGTACCTCCTTTTGCGTCTGGGATCCAAACCCAGTACTTCCAGGTTTGCCGCGGACATTGGATGAAACGGACCCTAAACAGGGTGGACGCAAAAGAAGATACAACTGTACTGTAGTCTGAAAAAGTTAGTTGCAACTTTGAAAATGCCTGTTTTGATACTGTATCCATTCATGGTGTTGCAAATAAAATTTAGGTAACAATGTACTTTTAAAACAAAATTAACTGCAGAAAAGGATGATACCAAACAGTAGGCATACTACAAGTAGACCTACCGAAAACAATGAAAACATTTATCTCAATTAGTCAACTCTGACTTGAATGCCACCAATTGTAGTGGCAAATCTGCTGTCTCACTCACATCATTACTATCTGCAAACATCTGTCTGTATAAAAAGTGTAATTCATGTTATGCTGCAGTAAATTCACTGATCAATTAAATAGCTTTTCATTCTAATTTCAAGACTCACTCATACTGGTAGGGATTGAGTTCATTTATTTGGGAAAGAGTAAGTTATTTTCTCTTTGCTTTTGCCATGCAAATGTATAGGGCAATATCTGGTCATACTTGGAATAGATGCATCAAAATCAATGGGATTGGGTAATTTAAGTTGATTGATTTCAATGACTCTACTCTGAGTATGACTAACACTGGCTATCACCCATGATATTGGGTCCATCACATGACCTGTGGAAATTGTGGTAATGATGTCTGTTTTCAGCAGTAGGTAGCCATGGTTCATTAGAAAATCTCCAAAATTGCTATCCATTGACTCATAAGCTGACACCTCCTTCTTCTGTAACCACTGTACGCCCACATAATCTATTCCAGATGATTGGGAGAGGAAATCTATTCCACCATCAGTGTCCATTCTGCCAATAGATGGATACCATTGAATTTTATTCATAATAAATTGGTGATTTATTAGGGCTATCTCAGATGTCACAAAGCAATGAAAAATCTAAAGTCTCCTCAATACTTTGTGACAATTTAGATAGATGGATAGATACCTTATTGTCATTGTACATAATACAACGAAATTAAATGCCACCCCACATTTACAGCCACATATACACTGGACCTCTCGATTAATCCAGGTTTCTGATTAGGATAATCAGAATAAACCTAATTTAGATGATCCTAATAATTGTATTGGCCCACTGATAGGAGTTCCTTTCAAATATGCCTAAATCTTGGTTGCTCTTTGTACCTGCTCTCGCATGACTGCAGATGGCAAGAATTAAACTCTGTATTCCAAGAACTGCACTATGGCTTTGTCTATTCATGTTGTTTTCCATGCTTTGATGAATAGTTCTGTTTGCCTTTTGAGCAGTGAAATGTGTGGAACTGATTATTGTATTATTGGAAATAAACCCTAGTGGCTTTTCTCAATTGTAATGTTTACTTAAGTTAAAAGAAATGAATACTTTTTATTGTTTCTAATTATTAATATATTATACTTGCCAATTTGAATTGTTTAAAAATGCAACTATACAGGCACAAAGGCATGCTTCTATAATCATTCACTATGACAATCCTATGAAGGCACAATGGCCTGGCTCAGAAATCATGGTAAGACAAACTATGACTTACCAGGATTGTGTGGGATTCCAACGAGAAACTTGTAGTCACTTTGCTCCTTTCCTGGCTTTATTCCAATGCTAAGTCAAGGTTTTACTTCAAAATGATTTCTGAAACTCCGCCCTTTTATAAAACAAAAGAAGAACCCTTGTTAGCTGGAAAAACTCAAGGCATTGAGTGTTGCCCAGGCCCTTAAAACTGACTTCTAGTGGTCTCTTAAGAATTCTGACAGTACCCCATACCTAAATAGGACTGCCTGTTGTTGATCTGAAATATTTTCCTCGGCTTGCTGTCAATTAACTTGCAGTCCTCTGGAACTTAAGTTGAATTAGCTATTGAATTCTCAGAGTTATGCTGTCTCATTTGGGTGTGTGCTTAGAATGCACAAAACTGGTTGCTTACTTCAGTTCAGTCTCCTTGGTTCAAAAGCTGAAGTGCTAATCCATTAAGCTTAGTCACTAAGAATTATATGTGACTATTTGTACTTGATTATTCTTCATTAATTTAACATAAAAGTTGGAGTTCATTGTTTGACCTCTGAAAAGCACCTCTAAGGTTCAGTGTTGAACCAGTGAAATAGTTTATAGAACTTTATATTTATTTTGGCAGGCATTAATCTGGTTAGTTTTTATGTACATTTTATCTACTGCTGTGTTTATGTTTTAGTATTCAATTGGCTTTTAACATTATGTTTATTAAATTGTGCTTAGTTTAATTGTTAGCTGCCTTCAGCATCTGTCGGACAGAAAAGCAGATTGTTTAAATATTTCATATAGAACCAAAACCTAGGGATATCAAGCACACAGAAATGAATTGGCAGTTTTAAAAGCCAGGAAGATTTTTGGTCAGCTTTTCCCCATACCCCACTATATCAGGTATTTTAGAACTCAAGCAGCTAGTTTCTGTAGATTCCTATTTTGATACAAGTATTATCTGCAGCAAAATGTTGCAGTATACTCACCTCTTGTTCTTTTTAGTCTTCTTTAGGCAGGGATCAGGAGGATGGGAAAGAATGAACCCTCTTTCTTTCTAATCCATCTTCGAGGCAGTATCTTCTGTACTAAAGAATTGGGTGGCAGGTAGAAGAAAAAGATAAATAAAAACATTTATTTCATTCCATTTATGAATTGCTTCCTGTGAAACAGCTCAAAGTAATCCAACATTTACCGGTAAAAAAACAGGCATTTTTAAGCTATTAAGCTTGGATGAGAATTCTGGAGAGTAGTAAATGGAAAAATCAACTTTATTCATTTTCTTTTCACCTCAAACATCACTGTGTAGTCTAGAGAATAAAGGGCTTTTTATTTTTTTGAAGAACACATCATAGCACCTGCTTCCAGAATGCTTTTTCTAAGCTGATAGGGGTTTGATCCCCACCCCCCATTGTAAACATACCCCATGCCAAACTAGCACCTCAACAGCATTCTGTGTAGAAGCTAACAGATGCATGTCAGGTTTTGGATGTGGGGAAAAACTTAACTTACAAATGAATATATTTATATACATGTAGGGAACCCCCAAGAAAAAGTAGACAGCTCTGTCTTATTTTGAGGTAGTGCTTTTCCACCTCACCTCGTTCCCAGTGGAAACCAGTGCTGGCAGTTTCACCAGCAATATCCCTTCCCTAAGCCATTTCAGGAAACCATTAGTACTTATCATTCTGTGGGCCATACTCAGTTTTGGTGCTCTACCCTTGCAGAGATTACAGATCGCCTGAAGCTAAAATCTGATAAAGTCTGATGAAGCTAGTGAATCCTTCTGTACTTATGATTGTATGAATCTGTTTTCATAGAAATTAATGCAGTATTACTAGTAGTATTTATTTTAGGAACCCAAAAATCCATTGCACAGTGCTGAAGCGGTGTAAATGCCAAATATTAAATTATATTCAAATGTCATTTTTATATACTTTTGTTTATTGTGGAGCTTTGTGTTTATTAAATGTTCATTTCAAGCACATGGAGATCACATAGTGATCTACTCGTTGAGCTTTCTGCCCAGATGAAACACGATAGCTCTTCAAAATAAACTATGTGCATCAGTGTATATTTTAGTTATATATACTGTTTTTATTGTGGTACTCTCATTTCACAGTGATGACTGTTTGACAAAGAGATGAGAGAGGAAGGAGTCTAATATATGTGAAGAAAAAAGTAGTTAAGTCTAGGCTAGTGGACCTAAACATTAAAATCTTTGTTCAGTTTTTGTTTTTGAGCCTGCAACTTATTTATTCTGAACTATCAGTTTCTTCAAGATGAGGACTGTGGACTAGCCTCTTCTTAAAAGGCAGCCCAGATTTACAGGAATACAAACCATGTATTTCAGTCTAGAGTTTATAGTTAGTGATAGGACATAACCACCTAATGTTTATTGTGAATTGTGGCAGATCTGCTGCTTCTGAAATGGTATTGTCATGATTGTCCCTACTACATCTGATCTTATTTTATTTTGAACACTTATTTTCTAAGGAATTGGCATTTATTTTTCAGATTGTCTGCATCAGAACCATTTTTTACTCTGTGTTGTAACTTTTGATTAAAGCACTATACATTAGCATATGTATTGTAACAGTTGGTTTGTTTTTATGAAAAAAATTAAAACAAGATTTAGAATAAACTATGGGTGGTGTTTGATGTTAGTCATACTTAGAGTATGTATATCTATTGAAGTAAATGAATTTAAGTAACTTTGATTTCACTGGGTCTATTTTCTGAGTATGTCTTGGTTGGGTTTCACTCTAAGAAAATTATGCACAAGTGGTATGGAGCTTTGTTTGATTAAAAAATGTATGTATTTGTTTTCTTTAGTGGACCAACTACATCCATGGGTGGCAGGACCGGTGGGTAGTCTTGAAGAACAATACTCTAAGTTACTACAAGTCTGAAGATGAAACTGAGTATGGCTGCAGGGGCTCAATCTGTTTGAGTAAGGCTGTCATTACAGTAAGTGTTGTTTTAAAGTTTCTTTGTGCCCATGCTTTATGTACATTTCCAGACAATAATAAATACAAGCGAATATGGTAAAAAATAAATAATTTTTAGTGTAATCTTCTGTCAGAGCAATATGGTTTGAAAATACTTGCATAAGAACTGTCAATATTTTTAGTTAGCTATAGGAAGAATAGAAAACCTTTGCAAGATTTTTTTTTTACAGTTTAAAATTCTGAGATGCACAGCAATCAAGCATGTGCATCGGATTCAGGTGAATCCCAATTCTAAGTGGGGTGCCTCATAGGGTTTTTGGGATCTGTTAGAATTGAAATGGGAAGTATAAGCAAGAGACAAAAGCAGGGACACTGAAGCACTTTACGGTGCCTCAGCAATCCAGATATCAGAACAATTTCTGCTTACCTGTATCTGTTAAAAATTAAAGTAGCATCTCTAAGCTTACCATACAAGGAATAATACTGGGGTGGGTTGATGAAGAAGAGAGAGCAGACACCACTGACAGTTCAAGCTTACAATCAGTGGGAATGATATTACCCCCAAAATAAATCCATTTTAGTTATTTGTGACTCCCAAATCAAATTTAAATATGCCTAGCACAAAAGCCCTTGGACTTATTTGCCTATTATTTGGCAAGCTTTATCCATTCTGGCGGGGCTAGTATGCTTTCAGAATTCATCCATTTATCTTGGAGGGGGAGCTGCTAAACTGCACACCACCCCCCATTTCCATTTCCAGTAGTGAGGGGTGGGGAGGACAAAGTAGACCTGGTTGGACTCTAAAGAGAGTTAGGCCACAAAGTGCCTTGGACACTAATGGACTGTTTTCTAGAGCACCAAATTATGGTCTGAACTGAATCTTGTGACCAGTGTACACACCTAAGAGCAATAATGCAATAATTCTGAAACCATATTAAGACCAGCATATCAAGTGATCACATGATTGTTTCCTGATTCATCAGCAGATCTGCATGGAAGCACCCATGCTCTAGCAGCTCTCGTGCTCTTGGTATTAATGTATGATTCAGGCTTCAGGTGGCTTAATCACATGTTTCTTAAAGTGTATCATGGGGCTTAAAAAAAAAAGCCTTGTCCAGGGCAGGCTCAAGAGACCTGAATCGCATGTGTAAGAACCACATGTACAGCTGGAGCTTGTTTGTTTTTTAGTGCAGTGTTTCTGCTGCCAAGGAGACAAGCCACTTTTGAAACAGCAGCTTGTCTCTATTAAAAGTGGGAAAGATATGTTTTCTAAGAAGATTTTGCCATTCATTAATTTGTAAATATTTGTGTTAACAAAAACACTTTAAAATGTCTTGTTGCCCCATTTATTGGGGTCTTCTTTTACATCAGGTGTGGGGAACATTTTAAAACTCCACAGACTAGATCCTTACTGTGACCAGCCTAAATTGGCAGGTGGGTGGCCATGAAACAACATAATTATGATTTCACATGGTTGACAGATGGGCAATGTCTCAAAATTGGTTAGTATTGAACCGTAGTCACTTAATGATATAACAGTGTTTGCTGTGGTTTCATTAACTACACACTACCAAATTTTATGATTTTGTGAAAACTGTCATGGAGTTTGTGTCCCAAAATATATGCAGTAGGTAGTGTAAAGTTGCAGCAACAGCTACCTGTAGCATGGCAGCAATTTAAAGCAGTTTAATAGTAACACTCTTCTTTCCTGAATAATCCCTGGGAACTTGCGAGGGGACAAGATAACTCTAACATAATTCTGTGCATCCTTACCAAACTAGCACTCCTAATATTGAGGGAAGGCATGAATGTGACCAAGTTAAAAATAGGACTAAAAAGTTTAGTTAATTAATTTTAAACAGGGGTGGGAATCCAACCTTCTGCCCAGTCTTGGCCTGCCAAGGGGTTCAGTTTGGCCTGAAAGGACGTTTTCTCCAAACCATGCCCATTAGTCCATTAGATGATATAACTGGTGACTTCAGCTGATGGGCAGGAGGGCAGGGTTCAATCCTGAATTTGTTGTGCACCCTGTTCCTACATATTGTTCAGGACAAAAACCCAATAAAGAGGCTCATGTCAGTTTATCTCTTTGGTTTCTATGTCTTTGAAAGCAGGCAGATCCCATATTTGATTATATGCACTGCTAGTTAATAATTAGCTTCAGCTGTTCTTCCATTACTACCACAACAACTTTATATGATACCAGTCTGTACTGTTCAGATTTGTCATTTAGAATGTTAAGTGATAAAACTATTGTAGTATAGGATTTAGAAAACTGTATTGCTGCAGATTCACTGTCCAGACATGAAGAAAATGTTTTAGGTTAAAATTACATTTTAAAGACCTCAGATTGATATGCTAGAGTTACACAATCCCTCTTCCTGATATTGAAAGAATTTTTTTCACAGATCTTAATCTGCTGTTTATAATAAAATGTAATATTTGTGTCATAAATTGTTTAGTATTGAGCCATAGCCACATATAGCAGTGTTTGCTGTTGTAGTTTCATTAAGTACACACTACCAAATTTTATGATTTTGCAAGAACATATAATCTGGTAACTTTGCAACTACATCTTTTAAAAATCAGAAGCCCTGTGTTGCATCTTCTTAAACTATTACTTAAAAACACTGCAATCCCTGTAACTTTGAAGCAACTTGTGAAACTACCTCACTGGTGGAACATGCCCCTTTGGGACAACAATTGTGAACATATGTACGGTTTCTGATTCTCTTTCCTTGACCTGATTGTTTTCTGATTATTTAGAGAAGGCTTGGCAACTATTGTTTAGGAATTGCTGTGGAACCTGAGAGGAAGTGTAGTGGAAGCATTAAATCTTCTGTATAAACACAGTAGATGTTGCAATGCACATTTCTTTACAGCAGAGGCACAGGTTTGCTTCCTTTATAGGCTGGGGAAATAGCTGTGAAGCAATTGCTTTGAAAGTTTTTAAAGGAAAAAGGTAATTTATAATTTTAAACTCACCCTCCCCCCCCAAAAAAAGAAGAGTACCCTTTTAAACTGCATCTGTTCTACTAAGATGTAGATGCCAAATGCAAACCAACTTTCTGTGGCAACTGAATCTCTGAAGATAACTTGTTGGCAGTGATATGCCCTCTAACATTTCAAATGTGAAAACAGGGACCCTCCTGCTCATGAGTGAATGGTACAAAGCAGAGTGTAACAGCCCAATTAAGATTGTGCTCAGGGGTGACTTGGCACTAGTAGAGGCGTCTCCACTTGTGAAAGGCCGGACACCTATTTATTACTGATCCCTCCTACTCAGTGCAGCCCCTGAAAAGCTTCTCTTGAGTACTGGGAGGATATTGGGATATAGCATAGATTGCTATAGTTTGCAGTGCATCCAGTTGCCTTGTAAATGAAGATTTGAAAAAAATAAGTTTACTTAAAAGGGGAGAAGGTTCAGGTGATCCACACCTTGGAGCATGAATCTAATGCCTCCCCACCCCCCACAAATAACATTCCTCCCTGTCTGGCTGTTGCACTTACGGACACCTTAGTCAAGAAGCATCCAACCTCCCATTCCTTATTTTGTGCAGCAGTTGCCAATCAGGCTGCTGCTTGGTCATGATACTCCAGTCACCTTAACTGAGAGGCACCAAGAAGACTCCTCCTCCTCTGTTTTCCTTTCATCTCTGGAAATCTTTCCAGTTGGTTAGGCCTTCATGGTCAATGCATTCTGAGTATAGCAGACAAATCACCCCCATCCTTCCTCCCAACTTTAGAGCCAGGGAGGGGCAGGGATCATTGCACAATTGCCAGGGTGGTCAGCGCCCTCTCTGTCATTTCCAGATTGAGTACAAGGCTCATTCTCCATGGCAAGCAACACTGTGGAAACCTGACTTTGAAACTCCTGATACAAGCACAATGTTACAGCTGCGCTTGGCCCTAAAAGCACTGTGGTGTTTTTACAGAAATTTGCTTGGGTTGAGTGAACATGGTTGCTGGGTTGTAAAATAGAAGGGTGGGGGGAGTCGTTTGTATGTTTGCCATTGCAATACAGCCAAAAGTGTTTCCCTCCAGTTGTTGTTTTTTAAAAAACAAAATAACGTATTGATGGAAAGCATTGAAAAATAATTCCATGGTTGCAAAATGTTGCCTCGCTATTTGTTGTTTAATGTTAAGACTGTTTTTTAATCACATGTGCAGAATGAGAATGGGAAGGTGCATGGTTCACTATTTAAGGCTTATTGGAATAATAAAAATCACATACTTCAAAACAACTATGATAATACTTAATTGTATAATGCCTTCAAGTGCTCAGAATGTCTCACATACGTTATGTAGCTGCAATCCTTACAGCAGTGCTGTGAGGCAGTGGTCGGGAACCTCTGGCCCATGGACCAGTCTTGGTCTGCCATGGCTTCTAGTTTTGTCCTTGAGGCTGGTTTCTTTTTTTAAGCACGCCCACTTGTCCATCAGCTGACATCACCTCACTTAGCCAGGGTGGGAGTTTCAATTCCTCAGGGAACTGGCATGTGTAGTCATGGCAGCAGGATTTAATCTCCCGCTCATCAGCTGTTGAGAGAAGACTTAAATTCTGCTCAGTTTGGCAGGATTCAGTACAAGCCCCTTCTTGATGACAAGGGGTTTGCATTTTGAAACCTATACTAAAATAGAGGGGCAATCCTTCGTTTTAGCAAGGGGTTCAGTGCACACCGCTTGTCATCAGGAAGGGGTTTGCCTTTAACTGCCTACTTAAATTGAGCTTTCATCTTCTGTTTTAGCAAAGAGCTTTGAAGTGCTGCCATAGTGACCTCAGGTGAAATTTTGTCTAAACCAAAAAGAACCTGGTCCATGGAGCCAAATGTTTTCCCGCCCCTTCTGTAAGCCAGGTCATATTTAAGTCGTATTGCAGATGGCAATGTCTGAGGTGGGGGGGGGAGCTTTAGTAAGGTCACCTAGAAGTTCATGGTAGAGAAAAGATTTGAACCAGGTACCTTCTGATGCAAAGTTCAGTCTTTTGACCATTACATGGTACAAAGAAGATATAGACTGTCTTCTTTGTCTGCACCAGGACTTTACAGCCAATCTTCCTGCTCATACATCTCACAAAAGCTGCCCTTACAACTCGGGACCCTCCAGAGCAATATTGCACCTAGGGGCTGTGGTTTGAAAGGGAAATTGACTGAAGCAGCAACAACAAACACTGTCTCAGTTTGTAATGAGTTGTTTGTACAGAAACCTCTCTGGATCTCTGACCAATGTTTTGAATGAAGAAGGGCTTCCAGTAAGCAAACTGAAAACTTTATTGGAAGAATGACAACATTTTGGGCAATGCACTGAAGTTTAGTGCAAAATTATCTGATCATTAAGTAGACTGGAAAGCTATTTAAAACTTGCTACAAGTGTCACACACAACAAAACATTGTGGTGTGGAATGCTGTTGTTCAAGCCAGGATTCAGTGCACACTGAGCATTCTCAGTGGGCTGTTTGAGTCCCCCTACTGATATCTTCCTCTTGTGCATGGACGGGTCTGTTTTTGCTACATAAGGACTGCCACTCAGAATTGAGATCATTGTTTGTATATCTGATAAAGAAAGCAATGTAGTTAAGAATGCATCTTTTTAAAGTTAATCTCAGTTTTGCATACACCTATGTGGTTATAAGTGGGCCAGAATTATGGTATCAGTGCAAAATACTCAACAGTATTTTCTGTAGCTAACTAGGTTTGCATCTTATCAGTGCTTGGATGGGACACCTCAGAACCTCAATGTATGCCACTTTACGTTGTGTTTAAGAAATGTTGCACGTAAATGTGACCAATAGTTGCAGTGATAGACATTGTAATGAACTGAAAATAATTGCAATGAAACGTCATCCCAATGAGCTGTATGTACCTTGTGAAAGCTGTGATTGTGATGTTAATAAGGTTCTTAGTTCATAATTAATTTTTATCCTTTGAATTTCCTTGTTCCTGTAGTGTGTTTGACCTGATTAATAGAGCCAATAAGAGTATTAGCAGAAATTGAACTTTTATAACCTGTGGTGTGCTTTGTGCATCCATTAAAGATTTAAATATTAAAAGAAGTGGAAATTAAGTGCAGTTAATTAGGTACTTTAGTTTAGGTCCAATTACTAAAGGTGGGGTATTTATGAATTGGTTATATTGGTAGTAAGTTTTAATAACTATTCAAAGGAACTAATATTGAAAACAACCCTAAATCTCTACTGGTGACAACAAAAACAACAACCTAGGGAGCACATTAAATGTCAAGCAGTGTTGCCAGCTAAAATAGTTCTCGATATGGAAATTCAGGAAACAAAATTAACACATTAATTTCAAGCCAAGACTTGTAGTGCCTTCTTGAGTTTGCTCAAGTGCCAGAGCTCTATGGAAAGGAAAGAGAAAGAAAAAGAACACTAACATGAGGAAAATATGCACTTCCTAAACAGCAGAGGCCAATTGGTCACTGAGCAGAGGCGCAAAAGGGCCAATTGCTCTGGAGCAGATGAAGCTTGAGGAGAGGGGGAAAGAGGAAGGAAGAAAAGGTTCCGCATTCATTCATTTTTCTACACTCTGCTAGGTCAGATGCTCAGAACTTTAATTTCATTTGGTCTACTCTGAGCATGACTAACATTGGATACAACTCCATGCAACTTCTTAACAAATTGAAACACACACCTTTGTCTTTTATAAAATGGCTCTGCATGACATGTGAATGCAGCCGAAGTCTAAAATCCAGTTATAAAATATTAGTTTTAGCAATATCTTTTGTGTTCCTAGACCTAATGTAGATGGAGCTATGTTTTATAGACTGTTAAATATTCTGTCACCTATAAAGAAGAAAGGATATTCTTTGGGGACCATTTTTCAGGCAGAAAAGTAAAGTTAAACAACTCAGCTATGTGCAGAAGCCTGTAAAATAAGCTCTGAAGAGCAGCAGTGATTGTGTGTGAATATGAAGTAAAATTCTGACAGTATGCCTGCTGCATTTATTGCTGTTTCAACAGGAAATCAGTGATTAATCTGCCTGGCAGAATCATTTCCCAACAGCATTGGTAATCCACCATACAAAGCTACTAGCTTCCAAAGAATACAATATCGGAAGTGACAGGACTGCCAGACAAAAAGTGATGGAATTATATATCCCTTGGGTAGGACATGGTCTCAGAGCCTTCAACTGGTGAATTTAACAGACAGTTGCCTCTCAAGCTAAGAAGTTTGAGCAGTAATACTCAACTGGGCACTAGGCCTGGGCGATATATCAATACATCACCCAGGACCGGTATGAGGAGCAGACCGTGATGTCAGCTTCATTCAGCGGTATATCACTGGTGAAATCGCCACTGCTCCTGAGTCCCTATGCTCGCAGCATTGGCTAGAGTTGCTTCCTCCAGCGGGCACTGCTAGCAGAGGGACTCAGGAGTGGCAGCGGTTTCATCAGCGATATATCGCTGAGTGATACTGCCATCCAACTTTGCCCTCATACAATGCAGAGGTAGAAACAAGCTGTATCAGCAAGGCACCAATACAACTTGTTTCTCCCTCTGCATCTTTAAACTGCTTAACTGAGGAGTGGGCAGCTGCTCTTACCTCAGTCGAGCAGTTAAAGGAGCCCCCAGGCCAGCGTTGGCTCCCACAAGCCATTGGCGGGGTGGGGGCTCAGTGAAACCGCTCAGCTGAGGGGAGCGCGGTTACTGCTCTCCACAACGCCCTGAGTACCAAGGCTGTATCAGCTTGGGGGGGGGGGGGATGTTCCTGATCCCCAGCTGAGCAGCACAAACAAGCTGCATTGTCCTAGCCCACAAGCGCCTGAGTGAAACCACCTCAGCTCTTGAGGTGAGAGCTAGGGCAGTTTCACCCAGTGTCTTGTGGACAGAGACCAATGCATTTTGGTTTTTTCAACATTGTGGTATATCGCCAAACCTCAATGTTTGGCTGGCGATACACTGCAATGTTGAAAAGATGATACCGCCCAGCCCTACTGGGGACTTTGACCTGTATGTTTCTTGTAGGCTTAGTCATGATTCTGCAGTAACTGACAGTTGTGTCCTAAACATACTTTAACTTCTGGAAAAGGAGGAAGAAAGGCTGTATGAATTAGCAAGTTCACTGGCCCTTCAAATAGGCTGATGCTAAATGGTAAATTACAAGTAGCATGTAATGGTAGGCTTTATTGTATGTTGAGCCTGTAAAAAAGAATGCCATGTGATGCACTGAGATTTTGTTTTCTGCTTGGCTTTGATAGTCATTCACAGGCAGTTTCAAATTATTTGTTGATCTAAATGCTCCCTCTCCTGTGTTTGTATAAATTAAGATTTACAAAGATACGTCCTGCTTTTACAAACTAGCAACTCGTCCTTTAGAGAGGCATCCTGGAAGGCCTAGAGCAGTCTACAGATAGACAAGTCTTTGCAGCCAAAGATTTGGGTAAAGATACAGCACAATCCTAACCATGCCTAGTTGGAAGCAATCACCAACCTATTTCTTGTTGCATTGTGAAAGTTTCATTGTAGAAGTTACATTAATAAATCTATTAATGATTGCCTTCAATTCTCCTTCAGTTGAGGGAAGGCAGAATCTTTAACTCTGAGGCTGTTCCTCATTCTGTTACCTGACCTGTGGCAAAGGTCTACTGTGATGTTGAAATTCTAAATAAGCAGTGCTCATTGTTATGAACCTGTCAAAGAAACAACTTCATTACTAGTTCCATGAGGTTTGAATGAGACTTAGTTCCAATAATGAGTTGTACATGAACTGGTGCAAAAGATGCTTTCAGATTTTCTTTTCATGGAAGGGGAATTGGGATATCGCTCGGCTTCTGGCTTCCATATTATGGTGCTCAGGCAAGTAGACAGTTTGCACAAGTAGTTGGGATGGCATTTCACCTCTGACAAACTTACAAGAGATTTTGTAGTACTGAGGCTTCATCTTTCAAAATAAGCATTGGCCAATTGTATGGAAATGCAAACTACAGCATGTGAGTGTCATCTTCCAAGCAGCCACATTTAAGCTTGCATGAAACTCTGCATCTAAGAACCTCTCCAGGCTTGCAACACTTCCTGAGGTTTTCATGAATCAGGAGCAATCTGTGCTGCTACTATGCAATCTTCTGAGATCTGGTGTCCTCTGCACCTCTCTTACCACAGTGCTACTGTATCTAATTATACTGGGTTGTTGTTCCTCCTCACAAGTTGTTGTGGGTTTTTTTAAAATAAAAAACCCTTCACTGGTGAGTCTTGAATAATCATTGACTTCAGGGCACATATAAGTAAAAGCTCTTAAGGAAGTAGTGGGTTAGGTGAAATATGGGAAATAACCTTATAGAGAAACTACCATTGAGAGGGACATTCTGTCCTGGTCCACAAACTGATCACAACTGACATGTGATGCAATTATGTAAAAGGAGGTGGGAGGGGGCTATTGCACCATTGGCTCTTACATGAAACAAACTACAATCTTTTGTATTGTGTGGCACACCAATTTGTATAATATGATAGCTATAATTAATCATGCTACTGCTGCTTACCCTCGAGGGTCTGGACCCTGAGTGAGAACCTGGAGGCTGAGAGGGAGGGTGTGTCAGAAGGAAAAAACAATACTGATTTATATATAGTTTATATATAGTAGTAACTTTGTATTAATGTAACGTTTTTTATATGTAACAATTTCTGTTAAAGGTGTCTGTTGTTGCTTCAGATAAGAGATATAGTTAATATATTAAACAGTATAGAAATTAAATAATCATCAAAACGAACACCACTGCAAGGCATAATTATTATGTTTCTGCTCACTCTAGTGCAGCCTTCCCATAGCCTGATTCTCTCCCTATGTTTCATATAGCAACTCAAATCATCCCCTTGCACTGGCTATGCTGGCTGGGGCTGCTGGGAATTGGTGTTCAAAACATCTGGAGAACACAAGGTTCTGCTCTAATGAAAAGTTGCATACCTCTGATTTAATACTTCCCTTCCCATGATGGTCTGAAGGGATCATTTCAAGCTTTAGGGCTGAAGGAGTGTTCGGCGTGAATCTGCTCTATGCTAAAGTCCATCTGCTGTCATCATAATCAAGAAACCATTTTAGAGGGAAACATCTAATGTAATTGGTTTGTGTTGCTTTCATTGGTTTGTGTTGTATGTTTATATTCACTGGTTTTTAATTGTATTCTAATTTTTATTGAATTGTTGCTGCCTTGGAGATTTGTGTCTCGGTCAAAAATACAGGATATTACCGGTAAATGTGTCAACAAATCTTACTGCATCTTCAGTAGTTATTCTTCTCATGCAGATAACTTATTTTGTAGATCTTCATTAGTGTTCAGAGTTTGCTTCATTAACTTTTGTATTTCATAAAGGTACTATGTTCTGAATTTTCTTGGTTGAATCCTGACATTGCAACATTAATAATCATGATTGTCTCAGTTTGGCTGAATATAGCAACTGATATGAAACAAAATGATCAACTTTTATTGGGTCTTTTAATGTGAATTGTCATCTGCTGTGGTATCTATGATAAAGGCTGGATATAAATATGAATAAATGAAAATACCTGTGGTTTGTTTTTATTAAAGGCTAAAGTAGCAAATTATGTAAAAGGCCTTATCTGAGATTTTAGAGAGCATGTCACAGTAGTCAGTACAGGGGTAGATTAACTGATGGTTTAATTTGGTATATGGTAGCTTGTTAAAGGACTGTTAAGACACTCAAAGAAAATGAAGCTGGTGAAATCAGGTTTAACTAACATCAGGTTTAACTAACATGATTTGGGCGTATCTGGAGTGGCGGCATTGCCAAAACTAAGCAGGTATGAACTTGTTTGGGAAACAGTGAGTCCCACCCCCTCACCCCAGAAACATGGGCAAATGACAGGGTGCCACAAGTTATCTCCTTTATGTATAATTCTTATTGTTATAATGACCTTCCATTTTTCCTTCCACAGCCCCATGATTTTGATGAGTGCAGATTTGATATTAGCGTGAATGATAGTGTTTGGTATCTACGGGCTCAGGATCCAGATCATAGACAACAATGGATAGATGCAATTGAACAGCACAAGGTATGGTTTCTGTTCCTTAGCAGTTAATAATGGTGTGTGGTTATGGATAAGCCTCCAGGGGCTTTGCTTAAACACTTCAGTGACATTTCTATGGCAAAACAGATGCTGATGTCCTCAAGAACTGAAAATCGTATTTAAGTATTGTAACTTATGATATAAGAATGGGTAAAACGAGCGAAATGAAGATTGTGTAAGACTTTGCACTTGACAAATGTAGCAGTAATGAAAGGCTTGGTGATACTTGGAATCAATGTGTGGCAATACAGAAAACAAGCAACATCAATTACATCCAGCAAATAAGAGTTTAAACCATTTTGAGCAAGCTATCATATGCTAATGGTAAAGTTTAAAAATAGATTTTTACAAGGATTAAAGTAGGAAGAACTTGTAGTGGTTGTTAAAAGTACAATGCTAAAAGATGCTGTTGGATTGATCTTGAAGATAATGACTGGATGTGATGTTAGTTCTCAAAGGTTTTTGAAACTAAAACTGAACTATGATTTAGTTTTTTGTGTTTTCTTTTCTTGTACAGTATAGTGGTTAGGCATAAAGATAATGTTCCTAATCAGATTAAAGTCACACAGTTAAAACATTTAATATTCTGATTTGGGTCTGAATGACTGATCTGGTGCTGGTGTGGCGGGATAAGTAACCAGCTGTAGATTTTTCAAAGGGTATTATGAAGTTACGGAAGGAGCTAACTTTCCATTAAACATCTTTACTGGAAAATCAAATGTACTTTTCTTTATTCAGAACATTTATGGGATGCATATTTTGCACTCAAGCCAGTGTTAAATAATATACAATAGAATGAAAACACTAAATACATTCTTTCAAAAGGCTATAAATGCAACAAAACCAAAAACTCACATAGCAACTTCTAAAAGAGCCTCAGCAACTGAACTTGGAGAAATGGGGGGGAATGCATGTGACCAGGCTGTCTGTGTGGTTGAGATATGCCTGTGGCCCTTCAGATGATGGACTTCAACTCCCATCAACCTCGGTCAACATGATTAATGGTGTTGGACGATTAAAATGTTGAAGAAAATCAGGGTGCAGGGACAGGAAAATGCAGCGGAGGAGAAAACTCAAAACTGGTCAAGTGTTATATCAAAGAATTAAGCATGTATGAATTTATGTAGAGAGCCAAAAAAAAAAGGCTACCAAAACAGTTCACACACCACTAAAACGGCTCCAGTTAAATTAAGGTGGTGAGTTGTGTGTCTTTTTGGCACTGTACTTTGCCCAACTATCCTATAAGCAAAGCTTAAAACAAGTTTTCAGTTACGTTTAAAACAGGGAAAGGTACAGGATATCCAGGGCCCAAACACCAGAGATGGGCACCTCCAGCAAATACACCTGCATTTTCCTGAGGGGGGGGGGGCAAACTACATATCATATGCAAAAATCTCATTGCACTTTTTAAAATAAAAATAAAGCTGCTTTGGAAGTGGGAATATAACACAAGGAAGCAACAGGGCCCTCTTTAGCAGATGCGGCGCCGGGGTGCAAATATCTGTCCAGTGCCCCCAAATTACCACGGATAGTGGGGGGGGTTGCAACTCTCCCCCATGCCGCTGCGGGAGAGCAATCCCCACAGAGGCTTGGGAGGGAAGCTGTGCCCCGCCAACCATATGGCTGGCAGGTATGCAGCTTCCCTCCCAAGCCTCCGCAGGAGGAGAGCGCAGCTTCCAGCCTAAGCCTCTGTGGGGATCACTCTCCTGCGGAGGCTTGAGAAAGAAGCTGCACGCCTGCCAGCCATATGGTTGGCGGGGTGCAGCTGGTGGACATGCAGGGAAAGGGGAGGCTGCCAGCAAAGCCACGCAGCTCCTCCACTTGCTGGGGTGCCCCTGAGAGGCTGGCGCCCTGGCGCGACGCACCACACCACTAAGCCCAGTGGGAAAGACGGCTCTGGAAAGCAACATAATACAGAGAAGGTGGTCATCCTTGTCCCCATTCTAAACTGTTTCTCTATTCCATGGGCTTTCAAATGAGTATCTGCTCTCTCAAGTGGGTGTTTTGAACTCCACATACATTCAATCAGAAATTGAATGTAATAGCTTAACTATCCCATGAGGTTACAGCCCAAAGACTTCTGTCCTAACTCTGGTAACTAGTGGGCAAGCGACATTAACCCTTCATTATGCGATTGAAGAACTACTTTTCTCTACTGGTCTAGTATAGAAATTCCTAACTGATGTTGAAATAAATGTATTTTTGCAATTGAGCCCTGTAACATGGGCTGAAATCTTAGCTATGTTGAAGGAGTCAGTCCAGTGAGATACTATCTTTGCCTCTCCTTGGACTTTGAGTTGAGGCAGATAACTTTCTAGAAATACTATATTCAGGACTTTGTGTACTTCGCTCTCTCTTATCATATTTTTTTTTTGTAAATCCACAAAGCAGCACTTAGAAAATCAAGCACTTTATTTTATTTTATTGGCTGCTTTTCTAGTAAGAGTCCCCAAAAGGTTTCAAGTAAAATGTGTGTAGACAATGGAGATAGAAAACACAAAGGGCTAATTTCAAACCTATCTGATAGGACTACCCAAAATTAGATTGTTCTGCAATAATAAATATAATATATGATATCCTTAATGATTAATCACATTATACCTTTAGAGCCTCTGACAATACTACTAGGTTGTGTGGATGGCAATTAAAGTTAATATGGAATCTTCCAAGAGTATCTAGAATTCTAGCAACTCAGAAATGGAGGTGAGCTTCACCACCACTGCTTGGCAATACCTAGCTAGAATTTGGAATATAGCAGAGATTCTGAAAGAATATGTGCTTTGGAGAGAGAGAAGACAGAAAAAAATACTGAATTAAACATTGATTCCCATTTAGTACCTGTGTAAAATCCTGATGCAGCCTGGAAAAATTGATCTATGTAAAAATTTATTCCTGCTGTAAAATATATCTATTTATACATAATTATATTTAAGTTACATATACCTTTTATACTTTCACATTTATATATTGATTTAAGGTGATTGTTCTATGCCTGCTTAAAGATAGTCTGTTCTGTTTCTTTATACGCTATGCTTATATGGGGCAAAGTGCTATGGAGGGTATAGAAGCCTATTTGCTTCTGACTCTGGGATCTGACACTTTGCTAGGCAGTACAACTTTCAAGACTAAATCTGGGGTAGGCAACTGGTGCCTTCCAGGTTGTTGGAATGCAGTTTCCATCAGTCGCTGCTTTGGGGCTTTCTATAGGCAACTATCTACTATCCAAAAGGGGATGCTGAATTTGATGGACTTTTGGTTTGATCCAGCAGGACTCCTCTTATCATTTGATCCATTGCAATTTTTTAAAGCAAACTTTTATGCAAGCTTTGTTTATATGTAAAGCAAGCTGAGATTCAGGATGCAGAATTCTGTGCCTGGTGGAAAACTGTATGGTGCAGTTGTCATAACACAAATAATGAGGGTGCCCTTATTATATTCCACAAAGAGATGCAATAAATTCAATAGCTAGTGTTTCAGAACAATAGAATTGGCAGGAGGGGGTTAAGCATTATCTTTTACAATGTGTTCAGAACCCTGAGGTCTGCCTTGTATGCAAGTTTCACTCTGAAGTAGCTAAGGTAGGTCTGAAACTCTCTATAAAAATAAAATCTAACCTCGATTTTAATTTAAGAAACCTGAAGCTGTACAGGCTTTTTCAGCTAAAGCCAGACATGTATGAACCTTTAATCATTTAAAATTAGGCTCTTTTATTAATTTTAACTAAGTACAAACCAAAAATTGTAACAAGAAATTTTACAAAAAGGAATTGTAAAAAAAATAAAAATTATATCACACAAAACATTTAAATTTCTATTCCATGCACTTCCCTTCTTTCATATTATGTCTTCCTTATATCTTACATCTATATTTCGCACGTCAATTGAAAACATTTTTAAATGCGGAGTAACCAGAATGTAATAAAAGCATGATAAAGGTTACCTTTGGACTTTGACCAATAGTAACCTTAAGCAAAGTCTTCATCTTCTTTTTATTGCTTCCATCTAGTGGCCATTATTGTTCATGGCATGTAATTCTTAATCATTATTTTCTTCTCAAGATTTTTAGTTTGCAATCTGGTGTAGTCACTTCATCTAAATGGAATAGTTATGATTTTCTGTTTCAGTATGAGGAAAGATAATAATAACAGTAATTTTATTATTTATTATGGCTTGCCCCGGCCACATGAAATTCATGAGTCTCCTGTGATTCATGAGAGTGTGTGCTCACATGTAGATATGCATAGTTAGATCATGTGTGGGTGAATTGCTTTCCTGAAGCCAGTATCTTAACATTAAACCTAAAGACATTTTTCTGATCTATCCATCCAGTTTGCTTAAGAATCTGTTTCTTATCTGGTCTCATAAAGGATTCCTGCAGCCTTGGGATTTGATTATTGTACCAGCCGTATGTCAAAACTGTATCTGAACATGGTCATATGTGAACAACAAAAGACGTTTATTTCAGAGTATTTCCCATGCCATTTTTGAAAAAGCCAGTGCCCAGTTTTTGTGGTTATGAAATGAGCTCTTTCCTTACAATTCTTTGAACAGTTTCCATTTACTACCAGCTTCCTCACCCATATGTGTCTCTTCAACATCCCATTGAGATCTATTTGTGGATTTGTTCTAAGGAGTATGGCTGCTCTTCACTGTCATCAGTCCCTTCTCAGCCAAGACACCCTCCTTGAGCAGTGCCAAAGGATGTCCTCTGTTTGATTCCTGTCTCTGCCATTTGGGGCTGAACAGTTCCCCCTAGTGAACTACACCTTTATGTTGTCTAACTTTCTGCCCAGTTCCATCAGATTCTAGGTGTATGAAATATTATTGTTGAACTTGTGTTTTAAAGCACCTCTCCTTCAAATCATTCAGCAGTTTCTTTGGTGATATGTGTGTGCATTCTATGAGAATATTCATTGCATAACAGCTTTCATCAGTCTTATTTTCCTATGCCTTCTTGTTTTTATTCTGTTTTCATTCACATATATCTTCCTCTTACCTACTTCAATATATTATTTCACTTTGATGCTTCTTAACTTTCTATCTCTTTTTATAGCTTGATTAATAAAGTACAGGTCAAGCAAAATGGTATTTCATATGTAAAGAGTGTTGCATAGAATTAGTGTCAAGCATCTGTAGTGTTTTATCCTGCTGCTTCCCAATTCTTAGGTGTGGGTTTCTAATTGGAGAAGAATAGCTATTTATATGTAGCTGTTATGCAATATGTAGGCCAGGCTAAAAAAAGTCAGTGGGTGAATACATTAAGCTTCATGAGAGGTTAAAGTAAATTTATCTAAATATGGGAAGTCAGGGCGTGGGACCTGTGATGCTTCCCATGAGTCTCTGCTTTTTCTCTCTGAAGCATTACTGACCCACTTAAGGAAATCCCTATCAGAGGATTGAGTCAGCAGTGAAGGTCTGATGTGATTGAATACTTAAGCTATTGTGTTGCTGGATGCTGTTTCACTGATGGTGTGCTTTGCTGCTACTGCCTGCACCAACAAAATATTACACAAGGCTTTAGGATCATGTGGCTTTCCCCTCCTCAACTGTCAACCTATGAAAGAGCTTTCTGAAAGGAATAATGGAGGCTATTCATAGATGCAAAAAGCTGGTGAAGATGTTGCAGTGTGCTTTGTTAGTTCTGAGTATAGCTTTGAGGCTACACCCTTGCATGGATATTTGACAAAATGGCTTCTGGATGTTCAGCATGGTAATTGGCATTAGTGTTTAATATTGTGCATTGATTGCTACAATAAGAATGAGCAAGTCCTTTAATTTCAAGGCAGCGACTGTCAGCTTTTCTGCTGAGTAGACTTTGGCTGCCTCTGTTTTAGCAACCTGGATTATTCATACTTAGGGTGGAAGACACTTTTATCAACATTTTTCATCTTGATTATAACGGAGTTATTTCTACAGTGAATAACTAATGATCTGCTCTGCAAGACATAAAAAGTTCGGCATTGAACTGCTCCGCCTTAGATGCTGCAGTCATAGAATGGTGGGGCTTTGCATGATGCTTGCTTTGTTTTACTTCTTAATGCTTTTTGCATGTGCCACTAACCTCTATACATATATCTCTATGTACTATTAATATTCCTCCCTTTTCTGAAGCCACACTGCAATTCCCCTCATATTTAGCTTTATCTTCCCCCTACCCCACCATAGTAACTAAAAATAATTGTTTTTGTAATTGTCATTAATAGTCTCAAAATGTGGAGATACTGACAACTGCATGTTACTCTCTTGTCCTTAGTTATTGTAGCAGATAAAATTGTACAAGGAGTGCACATATTGTAAGTCTTCAGTACAATTAGCAAAACCTGACTCCAATGACACACACCTCAGTTGCACATCAAGAATGAATTACTGCAGTGCACTCTGCACTGGGTTATCGCTGAAAAGTTTTGGGAAGCTGCATTTGGTTCATAATGCAGCAGCAAGGATGTTGTTGGGCACACACCCATGGGATCATGTTACTCTTATCCTACAGTGTTTGCCTTAACTTCTAATTTGCTTCTGGACAGAGTTAAGGTCTTCTCAGTGACTGTAGCAATACTGTGGTGATACTCTGCCCTGTCTTTGTAAAGCAAATAATCCCTTCTCTGGCTGTCTCTCATGCTGACAAAAACATTTTCATTCTGGCAGGTTCTTCCCTGCTAAACTTCATCTGTGGTAGGCATTTTTATCTGTGACCTCTTGTTTCTTTAAAATATATTTTACTATTTGTGTATTGAGTATTTTACTGTTTTGGAAGGTCAGGGAGGGTTAATACATGTATGCATACTCTTGACTTTTGGCAAACACTTAATGATGGTGAAATCCTGGGGAACCACAAGATACAGGTAGGGAACAAACGACTTATTAATAGGCTGCTCCAATGAAATATGCTTACTCTTGTGTTGAATTTACATGTGGTCTTGGCACATCATGCCATATGTTGATACATATACTGCATCACCTCCTCTCACCTGTCCTCTTTGGCTCTCCTTTTTCTACTACACCAAATCGAGTCTTGCATGATTGAAGTTGAAGTAGTATATATTAACGTCGCTGCATTTCTCTAAGCACTATCCTGTTTAAAGAATATCATTTTTGAAAAATCTCTTTAATGGGGATTTGCCTCTTTACATTTCATAATTAATGTATGTGTTCCTCTTTCTTCAGACTGAATCTGGCTATGGATCAGAGACGAGCTTACGGCGCCATGGCTCTATGGTATCCCTTGTGTCTGGAGCGAGTGGGTATTCGGCAACATCGACCTCCTCATTCAAGGTTAGTGACAAAGAATGTAAAGATCTTACAATGATTCCTCATCATACCCCAGGTTGCATGCATCTCCTGTGATAACCTCATAGTGATGTGTTTTTGCTGTTTTGTCTACTTAACTTTTTATTGATTGCTTCGTTACATTATTGCCTTGTGAACTGCCCTGGTATTTCTTTTGAAATGAAAGTTGATATAGAAAGTAATATAGTAAATAAAAATAAATAACAGCTGAATGTTTTTAACTTCTGGGTTTTCAGAAGGGCCACAGTTTGCGTGAGAAGCTTGCTGAAATGGAAACCTTCAGAGACATATTGTGTAGACAGGTTGATACGCTACAGAAATACTTTGATGCCTGTGCTGATGCTGTCTCCAAGGATGAACTTCAGAGAGATAAAGGTATTTAGATTAAGTTGGTTATTTAAACAAAAGGCATCACATTCTAGGGTCTGATAGGAAAGTAACAAGTGTTACAAACTGTCAGATTTGTAACTTTTGTTTAAAAAAATTGACAAATCTTTCAGCTGTCTAGCACAGCACTGTCCAGCCTCCTTCATTAGAGGTAATTGTCTACTTGCTTCCCATACACTTTCTTCTGCTCTCTTCAGATCCCCATCTTCTCTTCCTATTCCCACTAATGCTGTTGATATGTGTGTTTTTAATAATTGGTCTTTCACTTTACATGGGATGCATAGGGTTACCGCAGAGTCACTTGTAGATGGACATTTATGCTGAGTGCACATACGCAATGGACTTGGGTTACTGGTGCAGAATGTAAGGCCTTCCTACACTGATGTAATACAAGTTCCCTATGACTATTCGCATTCCATCATAATAGGGTTACATTCAGAAGTAACCCTGCAGTAAAAGGCTAATACAGACATAATCAACGAAAGCAGAAACTTGTGCATTGCTGCTCTGAAGTGAGACCCTTTGTCGGGGGGGCTTGCTCCAAAGTAAGTGTGGCTTAGATGCAGCTTTAGTGAAAGCAGTGCTAAAATTTCTCAAGTTGGAAGGAAATGTCACTACTTGCTTTGATGCACATTTTGCTGTACCTGGCCAATTGTTCACTCGTGTGTTTTCATATTTCACAGCAGAACTAATAGAAATGTAGCAATGGGGGTAGCCAAGAGTTCTTTTGTTTCCGTCAAGAATCCAAAGCTACAAAGTTACTTGAGTGATGTCACAGAGCACATGATGAAATATCACCTCAATTGTTTTGCTGAACAGATGTGTCAGAATAGCCCTCAGCGTGGCTGAACCACCACTACTCCCAGCATTTGGATCCCTGCTAGCCTTAACTTCCTGTTGCTTGTACATGATAAAAAAAATCATTTATGACCATGTTGCAGTGTACACTGAAATTATACACTGAAATTATACACACATAAGAGTAGTAGTAGAGTGTGTCCGGTTGACTCTCCAGATATGACTGCGCTGGCAAATTATTTTTCTACTCCTCTTTCAGTTTCCTCCAAGGCCCAGTAGTAATCAATGCTTCTCTTTGTTGTAGTGGTAGAAGATGATGAAGATGATTTCCCTACAACGCGCTCTGATGGGGATTTTTTGCACAATAGTAATGGAAGTAAGGAAAAATGTGAGTACACTTAAATGTATGGTTGTCAAAATGTTCTAAAGATATAAGAACAGTGATCCTGTGGCAAATTAGCCACAAAATAACTGTTGTTCAGAGACTTACAATGGAACCCTTTGCATGTCTTCTTAGAAGTAAATCTTAGTAAGTTCACTGGCACTTACACCCAGGTAAGTTGGCATATATTGCAGCTACAGAGTTCAAAAATTCTTCAGGGTTTCAATAAATGTGCTCTGGTAATAAATTATGTGTTCCACTAATAAATTATATGTACTGATTTGTAGTTTAGCCAACCTTCAATTGCTGAGAATTATTGCATCTCCTAGGTTTGGCTTGTGCAGAACTGCGGGGGAAAGATCTTCTCTATAAAACTAGTTAACAATCACAAAGTTTTATTTCTAACTTGAAATATCTCCCCTTTGGCTGTATCCCTTAAAAGTGAAAATAGATAGTGACTAATTCCCATGTGATCTAATTTAAATAAAAGCTGCCTCATCCCAGTTGATTGTGCACAATTATGTTTAGGTGGGCATCTTCAGCTGTCACTTTGAACTCTCCTTTTTTCTTTTCATTAGCATTGTAAACTACACATACATCTTGTCATGAAATATGACACAGGTATTTAAAACCACTCAGCCACGTGTTCGAGGGGGGGGGGTTTAGTTTGCTTTCTTTCTGACTACTGATCTTGTACTTGGTTGTGTTTCCTCATCTGAAAAGACATAGAAACCTTTATCTTACTACTTCCACTGCAAGATGATGTGTTGAGAATTTATGCAAGCATGTATAGAATCCTATAATTGTAGGGTTGGAAGGGACCCTGAGGATCCAACCCCCCTACAATGCAGAAACATGCAGCTGTCCCATGCGGGAATCAAACCTGCAACCTTAGCATTATCAGCACCATGCTCTAACCAACTGAGCTATTGTGTTCTGTTCTAAAAGAGGGGCAAGAGTTATACTGCTCATGGAATAGTACAGATGGAGGAAATGTGGCCATTCAGATGCTGATGGGCTTCAACTCCCATCAGGCCAAGCCAGCATGCCAGTAGTCTGTGATTATGGAATTGGTGGCCAACCTGGTATTCGACTGCAGGTTTTCACTAGAGCCAGACTGAAAACAGGCTTTCTAAATTTATACCTGGAGAACAATTTCTCTGGAGTCCCTCTTCACCAGGCATAGGCAAACTTGGCCCTCCAGATGTTTTGGGACTACAACTCCCATCATCCCTGACCACTGGTCCTGTTAGCTAGGGATGATGGGAGTTGTAGTCCCAAAACATCTGGAGGGCCAAGTTTGCCTATGCCTGCTCTTCATGGATCTTCATATGAAGACTTTGATGCAGAATGTTACCATGGAGCTGCCACTTTGCCGTGGCTTCCCTGTTCAATGGTTTTTCAGAGGCAACTTCACATAGAATCCCAGAACTGTAGAGTTGGAAGGGAACCAGAGGGGCATCTAGTCCAACCCCCTGCAATGCAGGAATCACAGCTAAACAGGAGATACCAAAGGGCAGGGAACCCGTTCTGTATGTGGGCACAAAGGGATCTTGTGACCCAGGACAAATTTTACCAGCATATGGTCACAAAAAACCTATATTACTTCTGTGTACAAATAATTAAATAGATAAATAAAAAACAGAGTAATGACTAATTTTTAATCTCTTTTCCTTTTTTAAAAAATATATCCAGAGCTGTAGAAGTGTACTTGACTAGTGGGGGAGGGTTATTGGAATGATGCTGTTTGTGAACTGCTATCCTTCACTTTAGTTTTGGAAGATTGAGTGGTTGTGAAGACAAAACAATTCTGTGCATAGTCGTCTTGATTCTTCCTGTGTGGCACTTATTGTAGCTTATATATTATTATTATTTTCTGGTTGTTAATATTGATTTAAGCCTCTTGTATAAAGCAAAAACTTTCAGTAATGTGTCTGAAAAAATATAAGCTGCAAGAGGACTTGAAGCAGCATCCTCTGAAAGATTATGCTTTTTTGTATCTCTTTTCATTTTTAAAATGGTCTTGATCGCTTATGATGACTCCAGAAGCGACAGTAGGGTAGTGGACATTTTGGCTGTTTCATGTACATTACTTGAATGGAACAGAATGAGCTGAAATTGTCAATGCCACCACTTCTCTTTGTCAACTAAGGGAAAGTCTGGAATGTTACCTTGATCCCTGGGCAGGGGAAAGGCTTAATGTGTCAGCTTTTATCGGAGCAGATTCTTTTGATCCAAGATCTATCCGCTAAATTTCTGAAGCTGCCATTAGCAGTTCACCCTATGATAGCTCTTAGAGCATGGGCTGGAAAATCTCTGCTTCAGACCTTGTCTCAGCCATAAATTTGCTAGGTGACCTTATCTTTCAGCCTCCACTCCCCACCTCCCCACTATTTCTGATAATACTGCCAACAACCGAGTAGCTCTGGTAATCACTGCAAATGTATGTGAAGCCTTTGGAGCAACTCTTTTAAATGCTGAACTCCAGCCCTGCAAGGGACTAGTTTCAGTTACCAATTAGATTTCTGATTTAGATTGTACATCTGATTTGGAAGTGGTAGATGCTCTGAGTACACCGTATATTGGGCCATGCCATTCCTAAATGCAGGCTCCTAGCAAGCAGCCAGCTCCAGTCTTAGTGTGTCAGCGCATGATTTGAACAATATGTTTTGCCACTGTTAATATATGTTGTTGTATTTTTATAACATTCTCTCTCATATACTTTTAAATAGATCACTTTTTTATTTAAACAAGCTTAGCAACAGATGGCTGATGCGGTATTCGAAATCAATGTAACTAAGGAGAATTCATTTGTTGAGGTATATTCAGAAAGTGTCCTTCCACTTCAGAGGACATCATTAGAAACCTGAACACTTTTTTTGAGGGCATTTTTCAGTTCATGACAAGATTCGAGTGCATGTTAATTATTGGTTTTTAAATGCTACATCTGCTAGGCTTTAAGGTAGTTCTGTTTTAATCGAGCTGTCAAACTGGCGGTATTGTTACAAGAGTATTACCACTTCTGCCACCCACATGGCTTTTTTCCCTTTCAATGCTGCTATACAGCACAGAAGAACTGAGAGAATACAGTATGATAAAGAAGTAGCTGAAGAGGGACATTTCTCCTGTTGAGATTCCTCTATGCTTTCCAAATAGGTGAACTCTAATAGTTTAAACTGCGCACAAGCCAAGCATGCAGTAAATGATTTATGAGGTAACATGCATTTCAGCAAAGCACGGTTTGTACTGATAAATCTCTAATCTGTTTGTTTTAGTGTTTCCACATGTAACGCCCAAAGGAATAAATGGCATAGACTTTAAAGGAGAAGCTATAACTTTCAAGGCAACTACTGCTGGAATCCTTGCTACACTTTCCCATTGTATTGAGCTAATGGTAAAACGTGAAGAAAGCTGGCAGAAAAGGCTGGATAAGGTAAGATTTCACTGCTTTTTGAAGGGTTAAATGGTGTGGCTTAGGCTTCAGGTAAATTAAGGGTGGTAACTTGTGTTTACATGCAGTTATGTACCTTAAGGTTGTTTTCAACAAAATGCTTTAAAATGCCAGCACTTCCATCTACTTGTAGCCATGTTATTTAGCAAATATCACATGTTGCTTGTTGGTTTTTCCATCTGCAGACCTGATTGCAATCTGTTAGTGCTGTGTGTTTGAAGTGTGCTTCTTACAATTTGGTGTTTAAGAAGCTTTAAACAGGATTAAGCTTTTTTTAAAAAATAATAATTAATATTTGTGCTATTTTTCCTCATGCCCTGTGTTAGCCATATTGCTTGTTTATGAGTAGTGCTACATAACTCTGCAGTATATTTTAACTCTGTGTCCTTGGGTGAGAGTCTTCTTCTTTGGCGATCACTCGTAGCCAAGTTAATAAACACAGTTATTAACAATGAGTCCATAAGTGACTGTGGAGGCCAATTCTGGATCCACACATCGTTCCACATTGGAGATAGAGGTTTCGAGGCAGAAGTTGATCAAGATGAACGTAGCCTCTCAAAATCTGTTTTGTTTTCAATTGCTATACGGTATTTTAGTTAAAAGTCTAAAATTCCAGTTGCTCCAATAGCTTTCAGCTTGAGAACTTTTTTATTCTCTTTTCCTCTTATCATTTGCAATAACCCAACAGTTTGTTATGCCTCTGCATCTTGTGATGCAATATAGCAATTTATGATGATGCTATCACAGTGTTCAATTCTTGTTCCAATATGAGATTAGAAATAAACTTTTGCCCTTGTGTGTATTCTTACAGGAAATTGAAAAAAGGAGGAGAATAGAAGAAGCCTACAAAAATGCTATGACAGAACTTAAAAAAAAGTCTCATTTCGGTGGGCCAGATTATGAGGTAGGAACTGGTGTTACGCAGTAGCTCTGTCCCTAGGCTATGCATGGGTGGTGGTCATAAGCATAAGGGAAATATTAGAATACCAGGCAATGAAGTTCAAATATTTATCTTTTTTCAATATTTCAATATTTTTTCAATATTTACCCTGGGCCATGAATACCTGGAAGCAAGGTTTCAGTGCAGACTTCCTGCGCATCAAGAAAGGGTTGTGACTTAGTAGATTTGAAAGCACAGTAGCTTAAATACACTTATTGCTAAAACCTTTCCCTTACTTTTTAATCAGTGAATAATTGTAAGGGCGTATCCCCAATGCAATCCATTGTTCTATTTCTCATGCTAAGTCTCATTAAATATAACGAGACTGAAACATTTGTAGCTTTTCCAGATTATGGACCCAGTTTGAAAGAATGTGGAATGCAACAGACCCCACCTGTCCATTTTATCGGACTTTACAGTCAACTTGTATATGCTATAAAGCTTGTTTGAAAGAAGTGGTGGTGGTTGAAAACATTGTAATTATTCATTTATACTATGCAGATGAACCAATTACTTCCCAGTCATGTGGTAGTAACAAATATGACTAAGAAGTCGACAGAGAGTTTGAATAACGTTTGTTATAGTGTGAAGGTTTTGCAACTAAGATCTTGAATATAAACCCTTAGCTAGAATAGTAAGAGAGCTTAGGATTGTCGGTCTTAAATCAGGATTTTGTTCTCATTACCTAGGACATGTACTCTTATGAACAACCCAACTTCCCATGTATGTGCTTAAGCATTATTCAGATTTGCTCTTGGTACTGCAGCTCCTCCAGCTCCTTATGCTGCTGTGTAAGAAAGAGGACTGGGAAATGTGTGTGTCAAACTCCAGAGTGTGGGTTGTGCCAGATATATTTTGTGTAAAAATGCATGGGGAGTAAGAGATACAAAACTAGCCCAACTGCTTCATGCTGCTTATGAACTTGGTTCCCCAGCAGTTATGTGAATAAAGATGGTAGCAGAGACTGCAGCAGATACAGGCACTCCAACCCTTTGTGGTCTCCGTGCGGTCTGCACATGCGCAGAAGTGTTATGCACAGGTCACGCATGCGCAGAAGCACGATACTGTGCTTCCACGCATTCGCGATATTGCCGCTCGGGTTGCAGACTTTCCGGGGTGCGAACGGCACCCCCGGAACAGATCATGTCTACAACCCGAGGTACCACTGTAACAGAATCCCATGTTCTCGCCACCTTATAAATACGTAAAAGGTCTATACTATAAATATTAAGCATAAAAGGTAATGATATAAACAGATCTGTAGAAAGTTGACGCAATTGTTTTATTTTTATTTTTAATTGTCTAAACAGCTTTTTACACAAGCATTTTTAATGAAATACATTCCCCTTAATGAAGAACTTGGTTTGCATTTGGTTTATTAAAAAATGTCATTTTGTACCTGCTATCGACCTTTACTCATGTTTGTTATAGGAAGGTCCCAACAGTCTGATTAATGAAGAAGAATTTTTTGATGCTGTAGAAGCTGCTCTTGATAGGCAAGACAAAATCGAAGAACAGGTAATGGATGTTCATCTAATTAAGTGAAGAGCATGGATGCCACAGTGGAGTTTAATTAAGCCCCTTTAAGATCACATATTAAGCTCTTGTCAGAAGTATAACCTTGTCTGTGGGTTCATGCAGCCAATATAACATTTCAGTTCATTTATTTTAGAACCTCACTTTATTATGTAAAAATATGTGTTCAGAGCAAATATTCATAGTAGTATTTTGCTGTAGCTTGGCAGAGTGCTATACAGTACATGTGAATGTGCTGCAATAGTTTTATTATGAGCAGAGTAAACTTAGGTCAGTTTCCTAAGCTCCCTGCATTGTAACTTTTCTGTTTTGTTAATATTACAGACAAGAGACAATTGCTGTCTGTTTGCAGCACGGCCATTATCTTTAAGGCTTTGCATTCTTAACTTACGGGCTGGAGTACCATGTCGTGCCTGCCATAGATGGATAATTATTTTTAGCATTTCTGTGGTAATTGTTCACGATACATCCAAAAAGTACAGACTAATAACTATACCTTGTTATTTTAGTCCCAGAGTGAAAAGGTCAGATTACACTGGCCATCATCATTACCACCTGGTGATGCATTTTCTGGTGTGGGGACTCACAGATTTGTCCCAAAGGTAAGATGTTTCCTAGGCTCTCCTTGATAGGAAATCTTTTTGTTGTATTCCAATGTAACTAGAATTAATTGCTTGTGATGTAATCCATTGCTGTTCCTAATAGGTCCTTGAAATTGCTTTTAACTTTGGGGGAAGGAAGCTGGCTTGACCTTGAAACACTTCTTCTGTTAAACTTTTGTGCTTGGAAATTAAGCTTTAAAAATTCACAACTTGGGGAGAAAGTTTCTTTTTCAGATTTCCACAAGCCCTTATTTTGCACTCTGTTGGTGATGGTGCATTTTGAGCCGGTGAAAATTTATTGTGCATCAAATCTAGCCATCATCATTTAGCATCAGGGAGAGAGAATTCTGTTACAGGGCAATGTTGGGAGCATAATACATAATAGGTGCATGAAGTCAGCATTTGCTGCTGTACTCCCTGCTTACGATGCTTTTGTTCTTCCTTTTCTTCATTATCCTATGCTTGGAAGTTGGTACTGAATGCTCTGTTGTGCTTTTGTTCTGATTACTTGGTTTTTTCTTTGTCTGTCCCTGTTAGCCCTATAGTCGCTCTTCCTCCATGTCTTCCATTGATCTAGTCAGTGCCTCTGATGATGTTCACAGATTCAGCTCCCAGGTACTGTATGATTACACAGAGTGGCTTTACATATCTTTATGCTGTATTTCATCCTCTTTATTGCCTCTGTTTCCCCTGTTATATTGCCCATTTGTACTTGTTTTAAACAAGTTGCAAATGAAACCATAAGAAGGAAGTGCATAGTCCAGAACTTTATATTGTTTCATTGTTTCTACACTTAGCACTCCATGCCAAGGTCCTCTTCTGGAAAATGAAGCAGTATTAATTTATGGAACATAAATTAAACATGTTAGCTATTTCATATCCTGCTTTCTGGATATGAATAACTTACCATAAAAGCAGCAGGACACCTGGTCTGTGTAGGATGCAAAGGAATTTGGTTTCAAAATAGCTGCTGTTGTATATAAACCAAAGATGTTCCCAAATGTATTTAAATTCTCCATTTGCAACAATGCAGTACTTCTAAGTTAAGCAGCACCACTTTTCCCAAGCATCTGTGCTCAGAAAATCCTAATTGTTAAATTTGTAAATTTAGATAAACTTAACCCTAAACTGTCCTAATGAAATTTACCAAGGGAGGTCTGCAGTTAGTATCTTCTCCCTTGTTTGGAAACATCAGAATACTGAATATTTTCAGTCTCTTAAGTAAGTACCTCATGTTGGAGATATACTAGTGGTCAGTTGACATTAAAATGGGATATCAACACAAACCATATTTATAGCAGGCTCAAAGACACTGACTTCCTCTGTCTTGTCCAACCTTGCTTTTTTCCTTGCAAATGGGTTTTCTTTAAGTGCTCCTAATAGCAGAAGACTTCTCCCATCAGTTAGAAAGGAATACTGCTGTAAAATGTTCCTTAAATTCTATGTAGTGGTTCTAGTAAAAGTCTGAAGATCTTTCACTGTTCTTTTTATATAGCCTGTTGGTTTGTTGTTAGAATTCAATTGAGAATTATGCACCACATGTTCCATATTAGAAACCAAGCCATATCTGTGTTAACTGTTGATGATGTACCTTCTTAGACCAATGCCTATGGAAAGTATTTTGGGTGTTCTGTGTAGACTAAAATGGTGCTATCCATTGGACTTCTACTTATACAGCCAGATTTCCCCTTCCTCTCCTCCCCCTGCAGCCCCCAAATCTACTCCAGAGGGTTGAGTGGATAGTATGGTTGGGAAGATTCTTTATTACAGTGTTCATTATCACCCAGAATAGGGGTTCTTAAATTTCCTGCCCTTAAGGCTACTTGAGACATCTGAAAATTACTGAGGCCTACCAGACAGAAAATGGTGGTGCAGGGGCAGATCCAGTCACAAAATGATGGCAGGCAGAGGTAGAGTTTGGCATAATCAGTTGCCAATTACCGACATCACTTTCTACAGATAGGTACTTCATCTTTGGATATAGTTAAATTTTTCCTGCAGTGTTTTCCTTGTGGCGGTTTCCACAAGCTAAGTAGAGACATTTGTTCTGGAAGTATTGTTACTTGGCCTCCTGTTTTAGACAGAATTTGCTGATCCAGAGGCTCTGAGCAGGAAATGCTTTTTCTTTTCTATCCAGCCCAACAGGACCCACAATGTATTATTACCCACTTCCTCTGATTCTTTTCACACTCAAGTTGTACCATCTTCACCTCCCTCCAAAATACCAGTTTTTTCATCCCTGACTCTTTTACTTTCCTGTCTTCCTCCTTATAATAGCTTTATTTACTCTCCTCCTCTTCCTCCTCCATCCTATTTTTGTCTCCCTAAGCCCTTTCCCCTCCAAGGAGAGAGACCTACCT
The DNA here is from genome assembly GCF_009819535.1 of Lacerta agilis. Taxonomy (NCBI): domain Eukaryota; kingdom Metazoa; phylum Chordata; class Lepidosauria; order Squamata; family Lacertidae; genus Lacerta; species Lacerta agilis. The sequence continues at coordinate 28,203,295 of NC_046322.1, forward strand.
TCTCCCCCCCCCCCCAACTTCTTTCTCCCAGCCAACTGTACACAGCATGCAAAGGGATATTTTGGCATTGGGCTAACTCAAAACTTACAGGAAGGAGGCAGTACAGGCAAGTGCGGCACTAGACAGGTTGTGACACTGAAGCCCACCACAAAGTGGCCCAAACTAATGTTTGAGAAACACTGATCCAGAATATCTGTTACGTTTGTGAGTGGAGGATCAAATTGCTTACATACTGTTAAATTGGACTGAAAAAAATGCACATACCCCGCTCTGTGAACCCTTGTCATTTTGGGAGTTGGCTGCTTGTTTGTCATCTTCAGTTTCTAGATGCTAATGCAATGTGTAAACTCCATAGTGATTAGATTAGATTATTTAAATTCTATACTGTTTAATAGATTGAAAATATCTCAAAGCGGTGTGATGTAGTGATATTTTCACACGAACATGCACTAGTTTGAGAGGGACATTTGAAGCGTGCAGAGTGAAGGAAAGGTCATTCTGCTTGGTCTGTTGCACATAATAATAAATTGTTGGAATTTGATGGCTGTTTCAATAGGCAGAGCTACCTTTGTTTCTTACTTACTGTGTCTAGGATTATTGCTCTCACACTTGACATAACTGGTGAATGTGACCTCTAAATTTCCAGGTGCTGTGCAGCAAAGGATAAAATTTAGAAGTAGACTAGTATCTGCTTTCAGAACTAGATTGACATTCCAGAAAAAGTATCATGGAAGTTTGGTTGTCACTCTATAGACAAGTAATATACAACCCAGCATAAATTTATTACAGTCATCATGCAGTCACTGGTTGTGATACTTCTCTATCTGGTGACAAACACAGGAGTGAAAAGATCTCTAGGAAGTGGGTGGTCCCCTTCCATTATTTATTTTTTTGCTTCTGCCTGGCGAAGCAAACTTCATCTTCCCCAAATCAGGCTAAAGATATGTGATGGTTAACTAGTAGAATATATGGTTTACTGACCAGGGTGCTAAAGAGTTTTGAATGCTGCTATGGACAATGCTGTGGCCTTTTTTAGTGATTCTGGATGAGCCCAGAAAAGGCACATAATTCACAGGAATCGTTGACTGGTTGTTTAAAAAAAATGTTTAACCTTTACCACTACGAGGATATATTTGAAAGCATGTGGAAGATGCCTGCAAAGGATTTCACAAACCAGAGTGGTGGTATTTGTGGAAAGGGATTCAGTATTCTGCATGACTACTTGCCCAGCAAAACCAAAAAAAATTGTGCAAAATAGTAAACATTGTGAATGAATTCTGCATGAAAAAAGAATTCAACTTGCATAATTCATATTTGTTCAACTTGCATAATTTATAGGGGCTTCAAAATTGAGTTTTCATTGTTGTGCCGGAAGTTGGGCACACACTGCACACAAGCTCTTGACATACTGGGCTGACTGAGAACCTCCCTGACTAGGGAGTCATTACTACTGACTGGCTTGGTTTGCACATAATGCTTTGTTTGATCATCCAGACCCAGTGGCTTAGCTTATTTACTGCCAGCTGACCAGAATCTGAAACAATTGTTTGTTGTTGGCTTACAGAATCTAGTTTCATAAATCTGGGGGACAACGAGTTAGCTTTATGTATGAAACAGGGCACTCTAAACGAGAGAACAAGAAGTATTAGATAGAAATTCACTGTGCTCTGTCTGGGGCCGGTCCAAGATGTTCCAGGGACGCAGCACAGGTGTTGATGTGGCCTGTGAGCAACAATTCTAAAGCACCTGCATTTGATGCCTTTATCTCACTGGACCCAATTTAAGGTGTTGACTTTGATATATTAAAACCTGGATGCCTTGGGCCCCAACTACCTGAAAGAGTGTCCATCCCAATACTAGCCAGCCTGTTTATTCAAATCTGTCAGGGAAGCCTTGTTAGAAGCCCCATCACTGGTGGAGGTCTGGTTGGCTGGTATCTGTAGCAGGACCTTCTCAGTAGTGACGCCCCAGTTCTGGAATGCCCTCCCCCCTAAGATTAGACAGGTATAGACACTGTTGTTGTTGTTCAGTCGTTCAGTCGTGTCCGACTCTTCGTGACCCCATGGACCAGAGTACGCCAGGCACGCCTATCCTTCACTGCCTCTCGCAGTTTGGCCAAACTCATGTTAGTAGCTTCAAGAACACTGTCCAACCATCTCATCCTCTGTCGTCCCCTTCTCCTTGTGCCCTCCATCTTTCCCAACATCAGGGTCTTTTCTAGGGATTCTTCTCTTCTCATGAGGTGGCCAAAGTACTGGAGCCTCAACTTCAGGATCTGTCCTTCTAGTGAGTACTCAGGGCTGATTTCTTTGAGAATGGATAGGTTTGATCTTCTTGCAGTCCACGGGACTCTCAAGAGTCTCTGGGAGGTGGTTAATGTGCCTTTCCTTAACAGTGGTGATTTTATACATTTCAGGTTAAGGGAGATAGCTGGTAATGATTTTTGTTAAATTTACATTTGTATTGCTTGCTTCTGTTCTGTTACTGCATTGTACCTTACCCAAGTGTAATCCACTCTAAGATCATTAGATGAAACAGTGAGATATAAATAAATCTTAATATCTTATTTTTGGAAGAAGACCCACCTTTGTCTGAATCCTTTGTGGCTTGTGCTTGCCTGCTTTCAGAAATTCCTTTGTCCAAATCCATCTCTTTCAGATGTTCGGCTATCAATGCCTCATTGAGCACCCCCCACAAATCCACACAGTGACTGATATTTTTTCATAAATGTGTTTTTTCTTTTTCTTCTTTTTTCCCCGAAGGTGGAAGAAATGGTGCAGAACCACATGACCTATTCATTACAGGATGTGGGGGGAGATGCTAATTGGCAGCTGGTGGTTGAAGAAGGTGAAATGAAGGTTTGTAGAACATTGTAACGCTTTATATTTTGGAAATGTAAACTAACATTTGTTTTATTGCACTAATGCAATAGATTGAAATTTTTCTTGTATCAAAGGGGAGTATAGAAAAAAAAATAAGTAAAGATAACGTTATAAGATGGCTACAGTTGGTACAGTTCCTTAACAGCAAACGGCATATGAACTGGATATTTCTGCAAATGACAGGTTACAAGTTTTGTTCCTTTTTGAGAAAGTTGTCTACTCACCACCATTTCATTCCTCATTTGGATCCCCCCCCCCATACATGTAATCAAAGGCCTTATTTTCAACTGAATATTGCAAATAATACCGGATCCCAGTACTCTTGTGTATGTCTTACTGCCTTCCTGTTTGCTAACATGCCTTAGGCTGCCTGCTAATTTGAAAGCAGGGTTTGGATTTGAGCACAGGCATCCTGCTGATTCTTTTTGGTGTTCTCTACACAGCTGTGCTGGCTGGGACTGATGTAGTCTAAAACACCTGGAGGGTGCCAGGTTGGAAGGCTCCACTGTGTTGTGCTTCAGGTTCCTTTTTTAATACTAATATTCAGAGGTAGCATTAACAGGATATTTATATTTAAATAATTCAGACCCTTCCTGGACCTAAAATTATTTGTATCACTGCCTTTAGTTTCCAGGATGAAACCAAGCAAATGTTCTCAAACATTTTACGTTTATTCAAAGGTGTACAGGAGGGAAGTGGAAGAAAACGGAATTGTTCTCGATCCTTTGAAGGCCACACATGCAGTCAAAGGTGTCACAGGGCATGAGGTCTGCCACTACTTCTGGAATGTTGATGTTCGTAACGATTGGGAAAGTAAGTCACCCTGCTAGTTGCGTCTGTTTGTCTGGATAGTGTACAGAAATCTTAGCTATTTGTTTAATTGTTTGTTTTGATTATATTTTTCCTTCCTTTCTAGCAACCATTGAGAATTTCCATGTAGTAGAAACTTTAGCAGATAATGCAATCATAATCTACCAGACACACAAGGTAAGGCTTAAGGCTTTGCATTTATACGCTGTAGCTTTTTCATAGGACTGCACAGTACCATGTATGCTATGAAGAATGATGTATGCTATAAAGAAAGGAAACGAAGTCTAGCTATTAAAAAAAAATCAATCCTTTCTGGTGTGGTTTAGCCTATTGAAGCATTGCCGAAGTCTTCATAGCAGGCCAGATTGGACAGTGAAAAATTCTACGTATGCTGTTGCTCTTTAGTGGCAAGGAATTTTTTTGATTTATTCCCTTTCCTTCAGCCCCCGTTTGTCCAGTCACAATGAACACCTTTCAACTTGCAGAACCTGAAGTTGAGGAGTGAGGCCTATCACATGTGTTTCTGACCCTTGCCTGTCCTGACTTATAAAAGAAGTTGTGAGGGGGGGGTGAATGCCTGTTTAAATCAAGGCAGAGTCCCACCATGCCTGTAAGAGGCATTGGTTAGACCTCTTCTTTTTTTAACAAAAAAATACCAACAACTCTCTCTGAATCCCATGGTATAATTGTCAACCAGTCACCAATCTTTCATTCTTTGGCAAGGTGTTAGAGCATGTGGCAGCCTCTCAGCTCCAAGATGAAACCAATTATCTAGCTCCATTCCAGTCAGGCTTTAGGCCTCATTATAGAAAGGAGACAGCATTGGCCACCTTGGTGGATGATCCATGCTGGGAACTGGACAGGAGGAGAGTGTCCATGTGCCAACTGTACCCGTTTATTGAAATGTCAGATCTTGCCACAGTGATGCACGCATGCCTTAGTTACATCCCAGTTGGACCACTGTAACACGCTGTACATGTGGCTGCCTTTGAAAAGTGTTTAGAAGCTTCAACTAGTTCAAAATGCTCTGGCCAGACTGCTGACTGGGGCCACTTAACATGTTACTTCCCTGATAAAGCAACTTCACTGGCTACCGGTTCATTTCCAGGCACAATTCAAAGTGATGGTTATGCCCTATAAAGTTCTATATTGCTTGGGCCCAGGATACCTGGAAGCTCATATATCCCATTGCAAACCTGCTCAGATGCTAAGATCCTTGGCTGAGCAACTTCTCTCAGTCCCATCAGCATTAGAGACACAAGAGAGAACCTTTTTTCTGGCAGGTGCTGCCATATTGTGGAATTCCCTTCCAAGAATGGTTAGATTGGCTCCCTTTTTGTTGTCCTTCCACCAGTGGGCTAAGCCCTTGGCATTCAGACAAGCCTTTGAAAACTAAGGTGCAGACACTGCTGACCACTGGACTGCTGTCAGGGCAAACTGTATTTGAATGCTGGAACAAAATGTGTTTTGATGTATCTTAACTATTTTTAACTAGTTTGTTTTTATTATTTCACATTTTATAATGATGTTTTTAAATGTTGCGAGCTCCCTTGGGAGAAAGGCAAGATACATTAAATAATGATGATGATGATAACCTTGCTCATAAAACTTTTGGTTTGTTAGATATTTAAATCTGTTTTCCTTTTGATCTTCAATAATGGTGTGTCATACTTGGGAGAGGGACAATAGTCCAGTGATAGAGCACATGCTTGGCAAGTCTTCAGTTCAACACTCACTCTGTGTGTGCGTGTGATCAGTATTATGTGATCTCGACGATCAGGACATAGCTGACCACCACACACTCCCATAGTAGCTATTTTGTGATTGGCGCCCCCAACAAAAATGTTCCCACCATGTTAAGCCAAGCTATGGCTTAGCTCAGCAAGATTACAGAACAACCGGGAGAAAGAAGCAAAGGAGCCTCTCAGGGAGCTTGAACATTTGCCATAACCCATGATTCCGTTGAGCATGATGTGTAAATCAGGCCTATCAAAGCTCATGGCATAATAAATACTGTAAATGTTAGTTGTGTTTGCTGCAACAGGCTAACACAGCTTACCGCTCTCAGAATTGTTACAGGGTTGTTGTAAGGATTACAATAAGGTAATGTGTGTGGAGTGGTTTAAGTGCTCTGAAGTGCTGTAAATATGCTTACAATTTTCTTTTCTTCTAGAGAGTGTGGCCTGCTTCTCAACGTGATGTGCTGTATTTGTCTGCTATTAGAAAAATACCAGCTTTCAATGAAAATGACAGTGAAACATGGATTGTCTGCAACTTCTCTGTGGATCATGATAGTGCTCCTGTAAGTGTATATTTCCAGTTCTGAGGGTGTTTCTTGCTTTAATAATGTAATCAAACTTCAGATTACCATAGAATGCAGAAGGGAGCTATGAGAAAGGGTAATTAAAAATGCAGACTGACTGAATTGTAGTGAAAATGGAGGGACTGTGTTTGTTGTAATATTTCATCCTAATTAGCATTTTAACAACATAACAGTCTTAAATGTTTGTATTTCTTGACAGTTGAACAATCGATGTGTTCGTGCCAAAATAAATGTTGCTATGATATGTCAGACGTTGGTAAGCCCACCAGAAGGGAACAAGGAGATAAGCAGAGACAACATCCTATGCAAGATTACCTATGTAGCAAATGGTAAGGCATGTCTACACATTTCGTTACAAACTGAGTTTATGCAAAAGCCCCGCTCCTTTTCTTAATAAAGCACCTAGTTGTAGGCACTATATAATAAACTGAGAACTTAAAAATAGGAATGCTATTTCATTTATATAAATGAGGCAACTTTGAGCCAATCTAGTCAAAGGTGTTTTTAAGGACTATTGAAACTAGGGTTGGGCACTTGGGTGGGTGGGGGGAATTGTTGAGTTTTTCTTAGTTTTGCCAAAAGTTGTTGAACAACCATGCCATTTTTGAGCTATTTTTATGGGAAATTGACAAAAAAGGCACTGCTGTCATGGGCATATATCCAGATTTTCCCAGACATATGGCAACCCTAGTTGAAACTGAAGTTAAATCCAAGTGGTACTGAAATTTTAAATGTCCACTTCCTTATATTGGACAATGTATCTTAATTAATAAAAATAATTGCCAGGTTCTTGAGGCTGCAGGGAGGGGGGAGGGAAATAGGGGCGGAATTAGAAAAATTGCAGAAGCACAAAGAAGCTAAGGAGGATAAATGTTAATAAATTAGGCAAGAATATATATGTTAAATATAGAATTATTTAGAAGGAATTAGATTTTAAAGATGAGAGAGGAAAACTGTAAATTATATTTGATTATGGAGTCAGCATGTGGGGGGGGGCTGGGGAACTCAGGACAAAAGAATTGAATATATGATTACCTGACCCAGGAGGGGGGTTGGGATTAAGCAACAATTAGAATATTGAATGTGGTTGAATTTAAAATGATTTTAATGGCTCCTGTGAGAGGGGAGTGAGGTTAAATTGCTCCCCTCGGTGGGAGAGGGGGGAGTAGTGAAATGTTTAAACTTGTAATATTTGTGCTTTTAATTGGAAAATCTTATAAATTTTTAATAAAAAAATAAAAATAAATGTCCACTTCCTTTTTTGAGATAAGGCAGGCAGGTGTGACACTAGAGCAGGTATTTTCAAGCTTTTCAGACATAGGACTCACACGCGTTTGGGGGCCATTAATCTTTTACCTTATATTTGCATGGTAGTAGTGCTCCTGTTGCAACCCACCTTGGATCAGGCCACCATCCACTAGTGGGTTTCAACCCACCCATTGAGGACCACTAAGTACATTTGGCTAAATGCCTTCTGCCCACTTCACATATCAACAAGACTAGGTTTCATACAATGAACAGTGAAGCCACAGTCAAACCTTCTCTCTGATAGGTATATATCCATTCGATGCATTCACACTTCACATTTTTTTGCATTTAATATCTTGGGTGCAATGGATGAAGTAGCTCTTAGGTTTCATAGCCTAGTCGCTACCAAATGTGATACATATATTTTATCTCTTTTCTCTATAAATACTATATTTTAAATTTACAAAAAATGATACATGTATTTCTGTCTAGGGTTTTTTCTGCTCTTATATTTATGCATAATTTCCTTTGCTCCACCATGCAATATTTTGTTACAGGACCCCACTGGTTCTTACATTGATATTCACCATGCTTCTTATGCTGCAGCCAGGGATCATGAGCCTTTTTGGACCTACGAACACATGTAATGAATTGTGGGCACCAGTTACACTTCATCTAGCTGCAAATATATGTCCAGCTCCCTACACAAACCACACATACATACAGGACACATATTCTCACATGTATGTGTGCAGCACACAGTCACATAATTTCATGCTATTTCACACACACATACACACACATTTTTGCCATTCAAGAGCTCTCTGATCAGGTCTGAAGTATCCATTGAATCTGAAGTGTGGGAGGATGAGTAATTGCTGGAGGAGTATCCACATCTCAGGATTGACTTTTCTTCTTATAATATTTTTGTGCCCTTTTGGCTAAGGTCACAAAAGCACTTTCTTCTGGTCCTGCACCACCTGAAGGTGAAGCTGCTCAGGCATCAAGGGTAGTTTTTGCTCAAGGACCCCTGAAACCCCACATTGTTGCTTCCTTAGATTTTTTTTCACAGAGTACACAAGACAGAGTGGACCAACCCTACGCAAGGGAAATCTTTGCTTCACATGGCTAATAAACTCTACACTAGGACACAGTTTTGTGCAATCCCAACCAGGGACTAAGACATCTGCCACTTTCATCAGGGGTCGGAAGAAAACTTTTTTGGGTTGTTGTTTTTGTTGATTGCTGCTCTCAACCTCTGTGCCTGTAAGCTCAAGTGCAGTATTCAGATTTGCCCAAAGACTGAGGCCAACTGATGAAAAGCAGGCCTTCTTAATAAAATCATTTGTTCTGCATAAAAAAGGGTGTATTGTTCTAGTTGCATTTTTATATATGCGATGTCACCTTTCAGTGTATACATCACTCTCATCTTTATTTGTAGTGAACCCTGGAGGTTGGGCACCAGCTTCTGTGTTACGGGCAGTAGCAAAGCGAGAGTACCCAAAATTCTTGAAGCGGTTCACATCATATGTGCAAGAGAAAACGTCAGGAAAGCCTATTTTGTTCTAGTGTTAACAGGTAATGCAATTATGTTAAGTCAAAATTAACGTTTGCTGCAACATTATTGCCATTAGAGGCAGCCATTGCATAATTAAGAGATACTGAGATTCTGGAAATACAATGGTATTTGGAGCTTAATTTTAAAATGGTGCAGTAAGTTTGAAATCTTCCTGTGTTGGGAGGCAAGGAAGATGTTTATTTGTTGCAGGGTAAAATTTGAGAATCAACATTATACTTTGGGGGAATTGCTTTTGTCACTGAAATACTGTGAAATTGCAGTGTTGCTGCCTTGAAGCATATATGAAGTTTGGTATAGTTTGATTCCTTGTGTTTCATAGAAAAGGAACATTAGATGCATATACTTGTTTTTGCCCCTTATAAGACTGTGCAGTGGGTTTCCTCAGCTGCCAAGAATGATCAGTTAAGAAATCATGTAGCTAGGAAACAGTAGGAATGGGTAACGTAAAGATTGCCTTGCTGGCAATCTGTCTGCTAGTAAATGCAGAAGGTACGATAAATAAAATGCCAGGTGGTGCTTTCATTTTTAAGCGCCCCCCCCCGTCCTTTCTGTGGGTGTCACTTATTGTTATATAATACTCAACAGAATCTCTTCATTATGAACTGTCAAATGAAATGATGAATGGGGAATATATAATAAAGACATTATTGTGCTTTCCACATTTTCATGTTTCATAGCACCGTCTTAGCTTTGTTGGTGGTAATCAGAACTGAAGCTTTCATCCATTCCCCTCCCTCCTCCATCCCCAGTGATTGGAACAAGGCTGTGTGAACATTCCACATGGAGAAATGAACCAAAATGAATGCTCCAAGCTGGAACGTAGGATCTACAGTCTTATGACCCAAGTCCTGGATTCTGTACTCAAATGAAGAAATACTGCAATGCCATGATGCTGATCTTTCACTGTCTTTTGCTAGCTCACCTTGCTGAATTGGTGTGTAATTATAAACAAAACACAAAATACATGTGTTGATACATGTATGTGGCTCTACTTTATTTGCTTGCTTTAGAGAAGAAAAATACAACTTTTGGGTCACCAACTTGGTTTATTGCTTTAATTTTTGAATAATTTGAAAAGCTTTTGTTTACTGTGGATCTTCATCATAAGACACTTGCACAGCTTCCATTTTGTGTATGTCTAAAAAAAAGCACAAAGGACAAATGCACATATAACATACTGTATGTGCTTTATATACACAAAAACCTGTGTGTTGTAACTTTTTTCCTTCAGGTTTTCAGTAAACTCTGTCTTTCGGGGGGATTTTTTTTGTTTGCTTTGTATAATCATAGTTCATTGCTGCTGGTTTCTATGATAAATCATATTGTTATGTAAGACATCTCTTACTATGAGAGAGTTGTCGAGATCCTTATGACTTTGCCTTTTCTTGCTCCTATGAAGTTCTTCAGGGTTCTGATGGAGTAAGTGTGGAAAGCTTTATTTCCCCCTCCCCCAGATATCTTTATATTTCTATTGTATTTTTTAGTTGTGTAAAATGTGCTACAGAAATTTAGTTATTGAACATGATCCAGAATTTCTAAATAGGTAGAGGACGTGAACAGGAAGGTGAGAGCACCCGAAAAAGCTAGAGAAGTGTCTTGCCCAGGTTGTGTGTGATGGCCTTGCTTTCTTGCAATCTGATTTCCTGAAGCTACAAGAAGTTAACACTGTGTAATATTTATTAAAGTAAATTGGAATACATAATATAACATTCCCAGTCACAAAGAAAGAGCAAATATGCTGTTTTCTGGTCCTGCATGTTTGTTTGTTTTCTGTTCAATAAAGCTGTGCTATGAAGTTCATACATACAACCTTTCACACATGTAATATTTGCCCCCCACCCGCAATCTGCATTGTAAAATGTAAAAATCCATAAAAGCAAAAAAGCAAAGTTCCCCTTAGTTGCTGTGAGAACTTAAACTTTCAAGGATATGCCTGTCTGTGATGCCAACAAATAACATGAAAAGTGAACTGTGACAAAAGACTGGGTGTCCTATTGAGGAAATGTCTCACTTGGTGGTTGTGCTTTTAAATGGAGATTATTCAGAGGATTTGTTTTGTTTTGTTTTTTTAGCTGTTAGATCAACTTGTGTATATATAGAGAGAGAGACGAGATTTGGATATATTTTTGAAAAGAAAGCAGAAAGTCTTATTTCGTATAGAGTAACTGATGCCTGAAAACAAAGACTTTTTAATGAAGATACAGCTGATGAAAATCGTTGAGGTTGGAAGCAAATTTTCTTGGGTGTGGCTGGTGTGTCTTAGATATGCTAAGGTAGACGCACTATGGTTGATTTATACACATGCACACAGATTCCATGTTTTTTAATCTCCTTTATTTGCCTTTCTCTAAATAATGTGCATGGAATATGCCTTATTACAGAATAATTCTGATCATGATTTGAAAATGTAAAAGAGAAGTGCCTATGGGGTAATGCCAGTAAGGCAAGTAAGTTGAGAAATTTGATCTGTTTACTATATCACCAGTAAGCATTTTATATACAGTTTCTTATACCTCAGATACATTTAATCTTTTTACAATCAACTGAAGGATAAAATTGTTCATTCACCATAGCCACTGATGGGAACTTCAACAATGCTTAGACCCCAAATGCAGATTTAACAATTTGCCATTTCTGGTAATGATCATGGGAGACATGCAAGTAACTCTAATTTAATTGGATAGCTTTATTATACAAAGAGATGGAAAGTTTACAAAGCAGTATATAAATCTTAATATCATTAGTTGCATTTGCACTAAATGTGATGTATTTTGCAATTCTGTAAATAAAAATTACACTAAATATACTATTTGTAAAGAATACATTTTACTTTTAGACAAGCGGAGTCACTTTATTAGAGCTAGCCCTGCCCAACTGATAACTGGAGGCTTCCTGGGATATATGGCAAGAGCTTTAAAAAAAACCCAATGATGACATGGAACCTTCTCCTAAGAAACTGACAGGCTCAATCAGCCAATGCAAAGAACCTTTCCCCCAGCAGAGAACTCTTTTCTTCCCCATCTCTTGTCCCTTCCAAATGAGTCATTCCATCAAAACTCTCATTCTGCCTATCCATATCCTCCTCTGTCAAAGGCAATAGCTGATGAGCACATGTGTCAGTCCCTTTTCCTTTACTTTTGTACGAACTTGACAATACAGTTGCCCTCTATGTGTGTGGAGACTTCCCCAAAGGTGGCTCTGCCTCCTCAGTGCCTGTTCGTTTCATTGAAAGCCTGACTTTGCCACCACATAAATTGATTTCTGTCAAATGATGGACCTCGCCCCATGTATTTAGCTGTTGTGATTGGTGGGGAAGAAGATGGAAAAGAAGGTCAGGAAACAAGCACTGGTCATTTCTCCCTGATTTTTAGACCCTTTTAATATTTTCTTTTCCAGTCTGTCTAAATCTTGCAAATTTCTTGGGGTGGGTGCATTATTTGACCTTGAAAGAAGTTAACTCTTATCTTATTGGGCTGAACTGGTTCATAATAAAGTTGTACTGGTTCTCCTTAATCAAATTGTCAAGTCAAACCTTTCACTGATCTTTCTGTCAACTGTTGTATATGAAGCTGTATTTGAGTTGCCACTGTTCATCTACATACTCAAAACATGAATCACTTTAAAGAGTATCTTGAGTGTGTAGAGTGTGACTGTTCTATGATAGCTTTATGATTCTGTTAACTTTAAAAACAAACAGCTAGACTGAGTTGGCTCTTCCATGTTACAATCACAAATTTAAAAACCAGTATTTAAAAGTGAAAAGTATTAAAAGATATTACAAACAAATTTCTGTTTTGTAGTTATTTTTAATACTCGGAAATGCTCAAGTGAAATGGTTTTGTTTTTAAAAATATAATGAATGGATCTAAAAATAGCTTGATATACATCAGTAACTAGGGATGCAGGTGGCGCTGTGGTCTAAACCACAGAGCCTAGGGCTTGCCAATCAGAAGGTCGGCGGTTCGAATCCCCGCAATGGGGTGAGCTCCCGTTGCTCGGTCCTGTTCCTGCCAACCTAGCAGTTCGAAAGCATGTCAAAAAGTGCAAGTAGATAAATAGGTACCACTCTGGCGGGAAGGTAAACGGCATTTCCGTGCACTGCTCTGGTTCGACAGAAGCGGCTTAGTCATGCTGGCCACACGACCCAGAAGCTGTACGCCAGTTCCATCGGCCAGTAAAGTGAGATGAGCGCCGCAACCCCAGAGTCGGACACGACTGGACCTAATGGTCAGGGGTCCCTTTACCTTTACCTTACATCAGTAACTATTTGTCTGCACTGACGAAGGTGGTATAGAGTTTATGTTGACAAATAAAGCTAGCAATTTCCACAGAGCTCAGTTGACACTCCACATGCAGTGGCAAACTCTGAATATGGTGAGATTTTAGTATGAGTGATCAGCGTGTGCATACACAATCCAACCAGATATTGGGTACATGGAGCATGTGTACAATGAGAGCCATATGGTTGGGAGGGGGCATGTGTTGGAATGAACCCTTTTTATATCTTTATAGAGAGAAAGAGAGACTGAAAAGTATCCCTTGATCTGAGATATATTCTGAAGATAAGGCTGAGAACATTTATTTCATGACCACACACTGGTACTATTGATTTTCAGCCAATTCACACCAGTTAGATGGCAGTTTATTGCCACTTCCAGTTTTAGAATGGCTCTGCAAATCCTCGGTGTGAACTAGACGACACAACCAAAAGCCACTTCCTCTATCACAGAGACATGTTCCATGCCTCCTACCAGCAACCAGCTACCAACACAGGTAGTTGGCAGGTGGTTGCTGGTAGTGGGTGGTTTTTACAACCTATTGGAAAGAATAAAGTTGAGGGATGGCGAGAGGTCTGTAGCTCAGTCACAGAGCACATGTCTTGTATACACAAGGTCCCAGGTTCAGAGTAGATTACTAGCTAAATGAATAAATATTCTGATCTGGTACAAGACAGCTTTGTGTGTGCTGCTTTGATCTAATATTAAAGGGACTGCAAGCTTTCAGCTATAGGGTTCCTCCTTAATAAAGAACATTATTCATTTCTTTGAGGTGGTTCTTCAAAACAGACTTCAAGTGTTCCACCATAAAACTGGATGAGGTTTATTCAGAGGACCATTTTGGGAGATGAATGAAACATTAGCATTTCCTTAAAATATACATTTAAAAAAAACAACTCTAGACCAACATCAGCAATTGAAAATGATTTTTTTTCAGGCCCATTTAAAAGTGACTAAAGGGAGCCAAATGTATGCCATATAAGCAAGTTGCACAGTGACTGGGCCACCACCATTATGACCAGCCTTAATCGTAGACCTTTGAGCTGGGCCTCTGTATCCAAGTGGGATTTTTGTATGGGTTCAGGCAGTCGGGTCTCAAACCTTTGGGCCCAGAAATGCATTAGTAACCAGTACTACTGATATATTTGACCCACACCAGTAGCTTAGGCAGCTGTTTTCTGCACCAACTGGAGTTTTGAACCATCTTCAATGGTAGCTGCACTTAGAGTACATTGCAGTAATCTAGCTAAGGTTGCCATATTTCCAAAATAGTTTTGGGGGGGATTTTTGTACATTTAAAAAAAACAAAAAAACACCACCCCTTGCCATACATCCAGGTTTTCTGGACATTTTGCTGATTTAGCTAAAAAAAGAAAATCCTGGACACCTTTTTGTTGTCCGATTCCCGGACGTGTCCAGGAAAACCCAGACACATGGCAACCCTAAAGACAAGTTAAAACTAGAGAATGAGTAACTCTGACAAGGTCTGCTTTATCTACTAAGTGGTGCAAATCAGCTAAAGAAAACTGTCTGGGAGGGGGCGGAATCCAGGACTCTGGTCATTTCCAGGTCTAGCCACTACTTTCAATTTGCCCACAATGTGCCTGAGTTATTCCAGCATATTGTGGGGAAATTTAAATTGCGGCTCCTAACTGCCCAATGCTCACCAGAGCACACAGCTGATGCTTGCCTTTGCCACCACCATCTAATAAACATGTCAAGGTGCACAGACATGGGAAGGAAATTGCCAGAGGTCATCTTCAAATCTCTGGCTGCCTCCAGCACGTTATTTTAATTATTATGTATTAATGTAGGCTATATACCACTTAATGCCGACAGGTGGCACAAAAACCAGACACAAAAGGTTGAAATGTAAAGAGGACCTTTTGGACTGAAAACCTGTCAGCTTTTGGACTGAAAACTTTCAGCCCCTCTGAACACAGAGGGATTTACATCTGAGTAAATGTGCTTAGCATTGCACTGTCGCCCAAGTAAAAATTTGTCTTTGCCTTCGAGGAACTGCATCTGAAAGACCGTGGATGTCTAAAGGGCTCGTTTTTAAATTATTGTGCTGTTTTTTAAATTGAGCTTTTTAGCCTGTCCTGGGATTACATGTGGTGAAGGACTGCCTGAAAATATTTTATTTTATTTTATTACTTTTTCAAGAAACACAATATAAGCATAAGCACAACATTATCAAAACAATTGGTTTCCCCCCCTTCTACCCCTCCCCCAGAAAAGAAGACTAATGTAGCAGATTTCCCATAAATCTGTATGTGTGGGTGCCAGACATCAGGGTGTTCATTTGAATACTTTATAAAGGGGTACGGCGACGCCACACTGGAGGCGCAGGGAACTGTTAATCCTCCTGCTGGCTCCCCCGTTCCAGGCCAGAGGACCCAGGCCAAAGGAATCCCTTCCTGGGGAGATGGGGGCCCAAGGCACAGCTACCCTGCCCTGGTTTCTCTCTCTCGGCCAAGATCTGTTGGCCAAGATCCATGGCAACATCCCCACACGGGCTTCGGAGAGTGTGGTGTTTACCCAGAAGGAAGTCCAGCTGAGCCAAAGGGTGCTAACACTGCAGGGACTGCGCTCAGGATCAGCCCCCCCCCCCCGAATTTCCAGACATGAGACCTTCAGGAGCTTCAATCTGCTTCATCGGAATTAAAATGGACCTCACAGGGCTGGTGGTGATGAGGACCACCATAAAAACGGGGTGGGTGGCCTGAGCCTACTCAAAGGGACTTTGGAAGGGCCTGAGAGAAGCTTCTTCACCTGCGAGGGTCAACTGTTTGGTTTAACTTTAGCCAATCTTCCCCGACCCTCAAATCCTCCTCTGCAGCCATGAGGACTAGAAGCTTGGGGATTCCTTTAGAGTGGAAATGAGAAGGGGTTCCCCACTGTGGCACAGGGTGGAGGGAGGGAGTAGTCCTGGGCACGAGGGATGCTGAAGTTTCTCTGTGATCGGCAAAATTGTTTGGTTCCTGTGATATTATCAAGGTGAAGATTCCGCATTTCCTTTCAGAGGTTGATTGCCCTTCTGAGTTTCTGTCTGTCAGACAGCTATGAAAATAGGGATATGGCTCTCTGGATGTCATTGGACCTCTTCATCAGCCCCAGCAGTAAAAAAGAGAGAGATTTGGTAAATAATAAAATATAATAATACCGGGGGGGGGGGGTAAAAAAAACAAAGGGGTGCCATGTTTTAGCAAAATTGTCCATATCAGTTTCATCAATTCAGGGTGTGTATTCTCTTAGTTCTCAGATAAAGCATTGTCCATACTTTTGTTTCCACTGTGTCATATGTAGATGATAAAGTCTTTTCCATTTTTATTTATTTTTTGTTGTGAGCAATTGTGCTGCTACAGGAAGAAAAGTGATAAGTTCCTTATGCAATAATTTAAGCTGAATATCTATTTAAAATGTTAATAAACCTAGGCATGGGCTGCATCATACATCCTGATTCATAATTTTGCTTATTTCTGTAAATACCTTTTCCCAAAATGCACTAATTCACTTGTCCACCACATATTGAAAATCATGCCCATTACCTTGCACTCTCTCCAGTATGCTGCAAAAATATTTTAAATAAGTAAAGTTTGAGACCTTCTCCATAAAAAAGTGAAACAGGAGAAACTGGTACCTAGGAATGGAGGAAAATTGCCTCATGCTGCTAAGTCAGCTCAGTATTATCCGCTCTGACCCAGAACGGCTCTGCAGGATTTCAAACAGTAAGCTATTCTCCCCCAGCCCAGCTGGAGATGTTGGGGGTTGAACCCAGGACCTAATGATCTGCCTCTGAGCTACAGCCCTTCCCCAAGGTAGAATAATACAAAAAAAGCTAGACTATTTAATTTATGGCAACATGATTTTCATGTATTGTGCATATTAATGATTACTAGGGCCAGATTTCCAAACTAGTTACACTTAAATCCTTTGTTTCTATTGAGAACCTAAGACTTAATTTTAACCAACCGAAACAATTGTGAACCCCCATCTCTGTCTTAGGAAGAGAACTATGATACCAGAAACTTATATAACAATACGCTCAGGACTGCTGCCTTTTCCTGTTCAGCAAGTTTGCCTTTCAACTGCACTTTTACGACTGGCAAAAGCAAACGATTGTTTTGCTTTTGTTTTATTGCCTACTTTGTAGTCTCATTTTACATTTTTTCTGTTACGAAGTATACAAATTTAAGAAGTAATCATAACTAACCATGAGCAGCCCCACTACATTTCTAAGTATTCAAAGCTCCAGAAGTGTGCACAAGGGGGCTGGCAAGTCTAAAATGTACTCTCTGGTTGCAATCCTTTACACCCTGACCTCTGAGTAGGCACACATAGGATTGCACTGCTACTGTGACTTAAGGTGCTTCTACACTTTCTTATCAGAGCCAACCAAGGAGTCGGCGATTCTTCAGCTGCCTCTCTCATCTGCAGTTCATGGTCTGTAGCAGGGAACTAAATTGGCCCTAGAAATCAGTAGCTGCCTGAGCGTCCAGTGAAGCGGAGCAGTTTGTGCCTGAGCTGGTGTGATGTGATGAAAAGGCAGCTGATTGGCTCTCCTGGCACTGGTGAGACTATGCCATGGTTACTGCAGAGACAGGGGCTTGGGTTGGTCTGAAAATTTCACTGTATGATAAGATACAGGGTACATTTTGCTGAGCTTTCTTTGCTTTGTGTTTCGTTGCTTTTAAAGCAACTGGTCTTGCTCATATAATATTAAGGTGCGAGTTTCTTTTGCAGTGGATCCAGCTGGAGCATTAGAAAAAATATATATGCAAGATTTTTTTTTTATTTGGTATGGATGTTCACCTCCCCCTCCCCCTAAAAAAAAAAAATACCATCCTGATGCAGATTTGAGCCAATGCAAATATTCCATCCTTCTCTGCATGGAGCAATGTGAGGATTATTTAGACAACGGGCAGGTGAATTTTCTGCCTGAGGTGGAGCAGCAAATGACATGCATGCACACACACACACACACACACACAGCCCACCATTAATTCAGCATAGACAAGTATTCAAGACTCTTCAAGTTATTTTAGCACCCGTGGCAGGAAATTCCTCACCTCTCCCCTGGCAGTAAAAATGCAAGGCCAAATTCAGTAACTCATAATTTGCTGACCTTTAATGATCCCCCAAAACTGTCTCCAACACCTAGGGCAAAATCAAAGGATAACCCCTAGCCCCAACGGGCTGCTTAGGGAGTAATTGGTCCCTTACTAGGGATCGAGGGCCTGCTAACCCATGGCCCATCCCAAGCAGGGCCTGCTGTTTTTGTTGTTGCAACAACTCTAGCAACACTTTTGTACATTTTACCCCACACTTCCTTCAGGGAGCTTAAGAAAGTGGACCTAGGAAGCTGCCTTATAGTGAGTTAAACCACTGGTCCATTGAGCTCAGAATTGTCTGCACTTACTGGCAGCAGCTTTCCAGGGTTTTAGGCAGGGGACATTCCTATCCCTACCTGGAGATGCTAGGAACTGGACTCGAGACCTTCTGTATCAGAAGTCAGATGCTCTCTCACTGAGCTGCGGCCTTTCCCCTCGGTCTGACCTGTCCGCTAGCCTGCAGACAACTTGAGGCAGCTCCATGGTTGCCATGGAGACCATGAAGTTCTGAGCTGGCCCAGTCAAGGTAGCCTCAGCATAGATAGTGAAATCTCCAAGTACCAGTGCCCTGAGGTTCTTCAACATCACACCCAAACAATATCACCTTTGCCAACTCAGTCATGTAGGCTATGCTGTTGGGCAGTAAGGTTAAAAAAAAGGTAAAGGACCCCATGGCTGTTAAGTCCAGTCAAAGACGACTATGGGGTTGTGGCGCTCATCTTGCTTCAGGCTGAGGGAGCCGACGTTTATCCACAGACAGCTTTCTGGGTCATGTGGCCAGCATGACTAAACCGCGTCTGGTGCAACGGAACACCGTGACAGAAACTAGAACACACGGAAATGCTGTTTACCTTCCCACCACAGTGGTACCTATTTATCTACTTGCACTGGCATACTTTCGAACTGCTAGGTTGGCAGAAGCTGAGACAGAGCAACGGGAGCTCACCCCGTCACACAGATTCAAACCGGCGACCTTCTGATCAGCAAGCCCAAGAGGTTCAGTGGTTTAGACCACAGCACCACCCCCGTTCTGCAAAGATGGTCAGTGCACCAACAGCACCCCCAGTCTGCCCACTGACCCAACACAAAGGTATAAGTGCTCATGGCTCTCCCAAGAATGGAGAGATTTCCTGGTGGGCAAGTTGAAATTTTATGGACTACAGTGACTTCCCACCCCTCCAAGGGAAGTTGATGCTGTGCCAGGTACCTGGGTGAGTAAAAGTGAGTCAGATTCACTCAACCCAACTTGCCCAACAGGCCTCATGAATACAGACTAGATCCATTCTCTCAAGCTCAATCAATGCTTCTGAATACCAGTTGCTGGAAACCACAGGAAGGGAGGGTGTTATTGTGCTCAAATTCTACTTGCGGGTTTTCCACACACATCTGGACAGCCACTGTGAGAACAGTGTGATGGACTAGATAGGCCTTTGGCCTGACACTGCAGGCTCTCCGTATGCCCTTTTGTTCTTGTCACAGGTGACTGTGGTCTTCTTATGAACTGATCTGCACCATCAGCACCATGAAACCATCAGCACCATGTCAGAGGCCCTAGGAACCAGACCACAAGTTACTTGTAATGTAGCATGAATGGAGGAAACATCCTTCAGCTGTCTAAGGCAGCTATTGAGTTTTCAAATAAATGGTGTATATGCTCCTAGTCAAGGGTGGCCCATCCCGTTTTGCCACCTGAGGCTAAATGGGAATGGGCACTTGCCCACTGCCTCCCACACCCCACTTTCACTGCATGAACTCAGCAAAAAGGGAAGTGTTCCACAATGCTTTGGTGCTCGCCTCGTCCGCCTCAGCAGAGGGGAAGACAAGTGGCAAAGTGGTGCAACAGAACTGTGCCCCCTCACTAAGTTTGGTGAGAGAAGGAGCGTTCTGAAATGTTTTGATGTTTATATCCTTCACCCCAGAGGGAAAACAAGCAGCAACGCCACGCACTGGAAAACTCCCAGTCAGAGGGAGCGTTTTGCTGATGACATGCTAAACACAAGCCTTCCAAAGAACAACATGGTCAAAACCCTCTAAAAGCCTTACTAACAGATGCAAGGAGAATAACCAGGATGGTTCTGCTGGTAAAGGATGGTCATGTCAGGGTGACTATGGGTAGAGAGCACTAATCCTGATTTTATGAATTTCTCTTACCTGAAAGGGTAAGATCAAAGAATTGTCAAAATTAGAAATAACCTTTACAAACACCAGTATAATTGCCTTAGATGAGAGAGGCTGCTAATCCTTCATGGAAATGGAATGTTTTGGGTAGGAAGGGACATGTTGAGAATAAATGAGCTGCCCTTGAGCCTATTTCCGAATTACGTCACACTTATTAACCTTATTATATATAACACAAGTGGTTCTGCATATCACACAGCCATATTGGAATTTGTCCTTTAAAAAATTATTATTATGCAACCCTCTTGGAAGTCTTGGAACTTTTTTTATGTGAATTTTTGTTTTATTTTTATTTTTTTGTTGTTACTCTCACTTTTAAAGGCAAACACTCTATTCTAGATGTGAGCATTCCATTGAACATTATATGGGGGAGGCTCTAAAAACCTTACTAAACAGATGCAAGGAGAATAAGAAGGATGGTCTTCCTTAGAAAGGACAGTCATGTTAGGGTTACTGTTGATAGGAAAGACAATGCTCTTATTCTATGGATATCCATTTCCACGAGTAAGGGAATTTCTAGGAAAACAGCTGATGACATAACAAGCAAGTGTGGGGAATTGCTAAATGCTACTCAAGGACATGCACACCTTATTCTGGAAAGCTTGAGCATTAATCTGCTCCTGTTCTAGTCAAGATGAGGCCTGCACCTCTCAAAGTGCCAACAAAGTTGTTTCTTTTGGGAAACAAGAATCCTGCTGCTATTAATTCCTCTTATTTGAAAAGGTGAAAAGTGGTAAGATGATCAAAGAATTGTCAAAATTAGACGTAATCTTTACAAACATCATGATTCATCTTGCTTTGAAGGGAGCAGAGCTGGTGCAATTGCCTTAGGCGAGAGAGAGTGCTAATCCTTCATGGAAATGGAATACTTTGGGTAGGAAGGGACGCATACAACAATTTATCAGAGATTAAGTGAGCTGCCCTGCCCTTGAGCCTAAATTTCCGAATTATGTCAAACTCCTCCGCCTTATTTTTATATAGTACAAGTTGTCCTATATTTATATTACAGACTCATGTTGGGAGTTATCCTGTGTTTTGTATTACACAACCAACCATACAGAGACGCACTTTGTTCTGCAGCAGAACCAGCCTTTAGTTATTGCTCAGTCCTTTGCTCTTTTTAAAAAAGATATATTTTATGAAATTTCCAAAAAGTTCACATAGCTAGTCCAATACATTCCCCCCTCCTTTTGTTTTGCCAACTTCCCATCCCATTTCCCATGGTGTTTTTTTTACTCCATCCCTTTGCTGAACCCTACCTTCCCTCTTTTATTTCATAATAAAATAATCTCTAATTTCTTCTGTTCTACATAGTTCAAATCCTGCTCGTGAATTCATCATACTATAATATTTCTTTAAATAGTCTGAAAAAGGCTTCCATTCTTCCATAAAGCAATAATCATTCAGTTATCTTATTTTAGCTGTTAACTTTGGCACTGAAGACCTTAAGGGGTGAGTCTTCGTTCTGCACCCCATGTGCCATTATGACAGCAGTTCTGTCTCAGCAGCACTTGGGATAGGTAGGAGCAGGGGCATAGCTAGTTCCTCCGGTACCCGGTGTGGCTAGGGCGGAGCAACCCGCCCACAGGGCCACTGCAAGCTTTGTGCGCGCCCCGAATGGATTGACACATCGGCGATCCATCGGGGGGTGCCAAGATTGCTCCCTGAGTGGATCCGCCACACCAATTGACGCTTCGGCGATCCACCTGGGGGGGCGATCTTGTCACCCTCCTTAGGCATGACACCCAGAGCGGGGCGCCCATCTGCCCCCCCATATCCCTATGCCAGTGGGTAGGAGAAGGCATTTCGGAGAAGACACAGAAACAGACTAGTGTAGTCAG
Organism: Lacerta agilis; assembly: GCF_009819535.1. Lineage (NCBI taxonomy): Eukaryota > Metazoa > Chordata > Lepidosauria > Squamata > Lacertidae > Lacerta > Lacerta agilis. The sequence goes on from NC_046322.1 coordinate 28,225,547, forward strand.
TTAAGTTAACCTCTACCTATGTTTATATATGGACTGCCTAGTTTCTTTCATTCCTGTTCTCCACCTAACAAGGGAACCTGTGCATATCACTTAAGACTGGAGGTAGAACTGAGTAAAAGCTGGTTGTTGTATTTGCAAAGATGGTGGATCAGCCATTATGTGTTTCAGGCTTTCCCAAGAGGCCTGGGTGCAGCCTGAAAGCAAAAAAGCACCTTAAAGGGACTCATGGAAATGTCTCACACTCTATCTTAAAAATACATCTTGTACAAAACTTTTCAAACCATGGCTGGTTTGAATAGTCTTCTCCCTTTCCCTGTTTGTGTTTTTCTTTTTAACAATCTAGCCTGATGAAGAGTTTTGGGGAACTTAAAAGCTTGCAGATTGTTTTGTTGCACACATTACCGTGTTTCTCCTAAAATAAGACATAGCCATAAAATAAGCCATAGCAGGATTTCTATGCATTTGCGAAATATAAGCCGTTCCCCGAAAATAAGCCATACCCCGAAAATAAGCCATACCCCGAAAATAAGCCATAGTGATGCGGCACCTCCCATTAAAACAGCCTGGAGAGGCGTGGCTATGCAGCGTACTGATGTGACGTGGTTAAAATAAGACACCCCCTGAAAATAAGCCATACTGTGTTTTGTTGAGGGGAAAAAAATATAAGACGGTCTTATTTTAGGAGAAACACGGTAGGAAATATTTTTAAACATTTACTTCAACATCCTTCAAAATCACTGTGACTGGCGCATTCTGAATTCAATGTGATTTAAACTAGATGGGGTTTCTCACATTTCTTACCCTTTGGCATTTTCTTTTCTTTTTTTCCATCCTATCCCTACATGCCTCACATAGTGTTTTTATGCACCTCCTGTAATTTCCTCTGGCATTCTCTTTTCACGCTCAGTTTGCACCTTATTCTCGCCATCCCTCAGCTCTCAGATGACTAGTTTATTTTATTCCTCCTTCGTGGTCCTTTTGTCTTTGCTTCTTCCTATCTCATCCCCTTGCTTTCTGTTCCAGTTTATCAATCAATCAATCAATCAATCAATCAATAAAACAGTAGTATAATATATATTCTCCTTTTATCTTACCTTCTTCAACACCTCTTTTGGTCCTTCCACCACTTTCCAGCCTTTCTCCCTTTATCCCCAAACCCAAATTTCTCTGTCTCCCCAACCTCTTTTACTCAGCAAACAGGGAACTGCTGCTCCTGGCCTTGTCCACTCAAAAGGCTTTGACAGCTTCAGCAAGGGAAAGGGCACTGGACAGGCTGTGGCAGTGAGGCCCGAGGCCCACTACTTGAGAAACACCAAGCTGAATTGAAAGATCATCCCCTCCACACTAAACGGTTTCTGTTATGTATTGAAGTTCTCACCCTAGGCCACTAGGGGTGTTGTGTATATAGTTTCACTCTGCCTACCGTGGTTGCAGTTCTCACTCAGGTCCGCACATGCAAATGAAGGATTGAGATTGCAGCTCACGGATTGGGTAGCTAGAGAGAGAGTTGTTACTGTTGCATGTTACTGAGTACTATATAAGCAGGCTGGCTCAGCCCTTCGGTTCAGTTCTGTTCCAGCCTGAGAATAAAGAGAGCTGCTTGGAGAATCACTGTGTCTTCTGCTATGTCCACCCACTATTTAATAGTTTCCTTAGTCAGCTTCATTTTACTCTAAAAACACACACACACACACACACACACACTTTGAGGGACCCAAGTCCACAGTGAGGACTTTAGGGAAGCTTTTAATGTGTGATATTTTAATGTATTTTGATTTTTGCTGGAAGCAAATAATAATATTATTATTATTTAGGTAATCTGTGATCCAACTCAAATCACCTTGTTAGCAGGTCAGACAACCCAGCAACCTTTCCTGAGGCACTCTTACTCACTTTTGTTTTTATTCATTGCATTATCCCTCCAATGAGTTCAAGGTGGAGTGCCTGGTGTCCTCATCTAATCCCAACAACACTGTGAGGCAGATTAGGCTGAGAGTCCTTAACTGGATTAAGGTCACCCAGCGAGCTTCAAGGCCAAATGGTGATTTGAACCTTTGTCTCCCAAATCTTAACAAAATAAATAAATAAAAAATAAATTTTAAAAAATCCTTCCAGTAGCACCTTAGAGACCAACTAAGTTTGTTCTCGTGCATGCACACGAAAGCTCATACCAAGAACAAATTTAGTTGGTCTCTAAGGTGCTACTGGAAGGAATTTTTTTATTTTTTTTATTTTACTATGGCAGACCAACATGGCTACCTACCTGTATCCCAAATCTTAGTCTGACTTTATAGCCATTACATTACACCACACCACACTGGCTTTGTAATTTGGGAAGGACATAGAACCTATACACACCTCTGTGATTTACACACTGGTAAGACCAACATGCTGCCTCTTCTTTCTAGGTAGAAGAGATAAAGCTTCAGATAAAGTGGTTTAAGATTATGAAATACAAAACAGATTACCTGAGTTTAATCAGAACACCTGCCTAGGCTAAAGCACTAGATTATTGAGATCGTTTTTCTGCCGCTGGATATTACATGGCCACCTAGGTAGAAAACCCATTATTTTTTCCTCAAATAAGGATGACTAGATTGTATCCTTGTAAAATATGAGCAATGTTGTCAAGGAAATGTGAGAGTCAGGGCTGGGAGGTTATCTATCTATCTGTTCAAAGAAAGGTAAAATCATCGGTAAATCCAATGCTAATGGGTCTTCTCAGAGCATGATCAATTTTAATGAGTCTACTCTGCTACCACTGATGCTACTACTGAAGTTACTCGCCAGCTGGTAAAAAGATTTTATAAACAGAATGCAATGTGATTTTGTGGACCATCTCCCTGCCTCCACAGGAAGACTATTTCGGTTTTACACTAGTATTTTTACAGGGCAACACACTCATCTGCGGCCAATAAAGCAGTATGACCAAACCCAACTATTATGCAATTCATGGTATTTAACTTCGCAAACAAAGCATTAAATGTTACGATTTCCCACACCCTAGTGATATATAGCACCTATAGCTTGTTTGCCTCATGCCTTTTTAACAACAACAACAACAGACCCTCCAAGTGTCCCTGTTTTCCAGGAGCAGTCCTGGATTTGCAGAAGCCATCCCAGTTACTGATTTGATCCCAGAATGTCCCGCTTTTCCTTAGGATGTCCCTATTTTCATCAGAAAAATGTTGGAGGGAATGGAGTTATGCAACCCCTGAGCCAAGGAAATATGTAACCATATAACCTTTAGAAGACATTTGAAGGCAGCTCTGTATAGGGGTGGTTTTTTAATGTTTAATGGGTGGAATATAAATAAATTATGATGGTGATGGTGATGGTGATGATGGAATAGGATGTCCCTATTTTCATTGGAGAAATATTGTTGTATACCGCCCTCAGATCACAGAGAGGTTCACAACATAAAAATACAACTTCAGAACACAAAATACATAGTAAAACAAAAACAAACCAATAACCCTCCTCCTACAAACACATTTTAAAGGCCATAGAACGTTAAGCAGCCAAAGGCCTGGCTGTACAGAAACGTTTTCGCCTGGCGCCTAAAGATATGTAAGGAAGGTGCCAGGCGAGCCTCCGTGGGGAGAGCACTCCACAAATGGGGACCCACTTCCAGTGGTGTTTGGCAAGGAGCTATATTGGCGTCTCTGAAGCCAGGAGGGACCATGGACCAGAAACTCAAAAAGTGTGCTTTTCATCACTCTGCCAATGACTTCCTGCAGGGCCATTGGGATTGGAGTCGTGTCTGCTCTGCTCCGCCTCTCCTCCTCCTCCTATGTCCAGCCATCTGTTTGCCTGCTTGCTTCCTCTACTAGCTTTCTTTCTGCTCCCTCCCTTTTTCCTCCCCCTGCATCACTTGCCTGCTCTCTCCATCTTTTTTCTCCTCTGAGCCCTTCTGGATGCTCCACTTGTTCTTCTAATAGCACCACCAGCCAAGTGGAGGGGTGTGTGTGTTGTGTTGCAGGTCTGTTGTGAAGGCCCATGCCAGTGACCAGATCCTACACCGAGGAGCCCAGAGGAGCTTGCATGCCTCGCTTGGCCACCCAGAGCAGTGGAGAAGTGGTTCAGGGAGGGCACGGGTGGGAGGGAGGGAGGTCTTCTAGCTATTCCAAGCCAGAATGGAGAGGTGTGATTTTTGCATTCTCTTGGGCCTATGCCCTTTGTGAAGGCCTACCAAATCAACTCCTAGGTATGGCCCTAGCCATGGCTGAAAAGGCCCATTCTCATGTCACCATCCTCTGGACCTCTGAGGGAGGAGCCACACCAAAAAGAGCCATTTAAGGATTTTTAGTTCAAAACTAGCACTTTGAATTGGGCCCAGAAATTGGCAGCTAGTGCAGTCGATTGGAGCAGTATACTCAAAATGTCTTGCTCCAGTAAGCCACTGAAGTCCGCCCCAGCTGATAAAATTGAACCATGCGGAACCTCAAATTGAAGGCTCCATGGGACCAAATAACACTCCCCAAGCATGAAACAACTTCCCATTAGTGGTGCCGCCCATCACTAACTCAGACAGCCACTGTAGAAGCATACCATGGTTGATGGTACAGAAAGCTGTTCAGAGACTGAGAAGAATTAACAGGACACATTTCCCCTTTCTCCTGACAGATGTCATCATACAGGGAGACCAAAGCAGTTTCTGTGCCTAAACCAGAAGTAAACCCCAACTGAAATGGATCTTAAAAACCAGTTTCCTCCAAGAGCACCTGAATCTGGCCCACAACCACCTGCTCAAGAACCTTGCCCCAGAAGGGGAGCTTGGCAACTGACCAGTAGTTTCTTAAGATTTTCTGAATCCAGGGAGGGTTTATTTAGGAGTGGTTTTACTGCTGCCTCCTACAAGCAGACAGGGACCACCCACTCTCACAAGGAGGCATTTATCACTTCCCTGGCCCAGCCAACTGTCCCCTCTGCTAGTTTTCATCAGCCATGAGGGACAAGGGCCCAGAGCAAAACTGGTCGCCCTGACCGGGACAATCTGTCAGAGGGCTGTCAGCGGCTCTCGGCTGGTTGCCCAGGAAATTATAAAGACAAGGAAGTTTCTTACAGTCCTTTTTATTTCAAACTTTACAGAGAGAGGCTATAGAACCCAGCCTCTTTGATAACAGTGTTGTCCTGAGTGAATCTCCACCCCACCTTCTCTCCTACTTCCTCATTCGTCAAGATTATAATCTCCTGTAGGGTGCTGCTAAATGCCCTCGAGTTCTTTGCTCTACTACTTTTAAGGCTTGCCGGGTTCTGGGAGATGGTGGGTCTGGGATGCTTTCTAGTGAAGTGTCAGCCAGCTGCTGCTCAGCCTCTGTCTGTTCCTCCTCTCTCATTATTTCTTGTTTCCCCTCATCTGCCTCTGAGCTGTGACCTCCTGCAAACCACTGTTGTAAATCTATATTGTCTTCCTCTTCTTCCTCCCTGGAAGGGTCTTGCCTCAAGCGGTTTCTCAGGACCTGGCAGTGAGGCAGGGAGAAGGGCTTCTAACACCACTGCTCCCCCAATGCCTGGTGCCCTCTGGCACTAGAGAAAAGCTGCAAGCTATTATGAGCTCAAAGAGGAAACTGTGGGCTGTGAGGGTTCCAACGCCTACTGCTTCCACATCAGTTCCAGGCCAGGAGATTCAGCTGTCATGGCCATTGGAACATCTGAAAACATTTTGTGTGTGTGTGTGTGTACGCACGTGCACACATAAGCGCACTATACGCACCTTTGTCTCACCCAAGTAATTACTTAATATTGTCTGTTTTGTTTTATTTTAAATATACTGTAAGGCACCTTGAGAACTTTAATAGGTGGGGTGTATTACAAAAATAAATATATATTCTCCTGCCACCCCAAATCATGTTGGGAACCAGGGTTCTCTAAAAGCCTTGTAGTGCAAAAACTGGAGTCAACATACTGTGCTACTGATGTCTGCAATTAGATGTTTTTAGAAACACAACTTCCCATAGGTGTTTTTGCATTGTTTTACTGAAACTGAAAAAGTATCTGTACCAAAATGTACACAATTTTGCAATAGTACAAAATGGTTTTTTTTTAAGACCGAACATCAGTTACATTCACCCAAATAAGCACTGAACAAACCATTTATTGCTAGCTCAGTGTCATATTAAATAATCAAAGCAAGGTCAAACTGCATAAATAAGAAAAAACAGTAACTTCTGGACAACAATACTGTAAGGATATGGACATTCATGATGCTATTTACAAGTAGCTGTAGCACATACCTAGCAATAGGTGTTGATTTGCATTAGCTCTATAACCTATTAACAAAGTACTACAAACAAGAGTACCACACAAAAAGGGACAATCACAATGAGTTCCAATGAGAAGCCGAAGACCCCAGCCCTCAAATTGTCCTTTGAGCCAACTTGGAACAGTGAGCCATCATTCCATCTATAGTCTTCCAACAAGTTTTCCTGTGTAGCATTGAGTGCACTTCCCTGGAATGCAGCTACCTTGGATGGAATTGCTTTTCTTCTCTCATCTCAAATCCTGTAGTTAGTAGTCTTCAAGAAGTGATAAGCAACTTTAACTTGCTAAAAAAAAAACATTTATAACTTGCTAAAAAAAACACCCCTTACAATTTCTTCAGGAAAAGAAATATTAAATAAGTAATCGAGTAGTATTAATTTAACCGCTCTCTCATCTTGAGATACACGCCTATTCCTGCAGAAGTGCACACCATATTCAAAAGTGATTATTAAGAAATTGTGTAAACATGTTTTTGACTTGCTTGAAACCATTCCTTTTAAACTTTACCAGGGGTGCTGTTCACTATGACATTCTCCCAGGGAAAGCACCACTGAACTTAATAGGAACCACTGTCTAGAGCAGCTGCCCATCATTTCCACAGGGCTAGCCCAGGAGAACTTCCCAGTGGCTTGTTCTGCAAAGTTTCTCACCCGAGTGAAAGATAAGAGTCTCTGAACAACATGCCTGTTAACTTCACATGTCTGTATTACCGAAATGTTGCATACTTTCATGAACGTTTAAAAACTGTATTATACACAACAGAATGCAAAGCACTCTGAAATAGAGACTTCTAAAAACTATTGTGACTCAGTGAAATTATCCCAACACCCAAATTCTAGGCTTAAAATTTTGAATAAAACTAAAGTAAGGATTTTGTGATAAGCAATTAGATGAGACTTGAAAACAGTCACAACATATGAAAGCGCCAACAAGCCATTCTAAAACCCCTCTCCATCCCCCAATTTTCTGAAAAGTGATTAATTTGGTGGAGCTGGCTATTCTCTTGCTCCAAAGGAGTTTTACTGGTGGCTAGTTCTTGCTGCAGATTTATATGCATGACACTCCAGGTTAACCCGAAAACAGTGATCACATTGGACATTGCAAGGCAACTAATGGAGTAGACTGGTTTAAAACAAAAAGTTACTGAACTTATCTCTCAGTAGTACACTAGTCAAATTATGTTCACCTCAAAAATGACAAAAGGCAGACACTTTTGAATAACTTGAGTAGACTACAAGGAGCCTCACTCTATAAAGTGTATGACTCTAGCTTATTCATAGTCCCATTTAAGAACTATCTGAAGCATTTCCCACAGAGAAGCATCCTTTTATGGCAGACAAAGGGGCTAAGGATCCAGGAAGCTGTGGGATGCCTATATGTCCACTGATCCTCTTTCAAGTGTATTTCCAAGAATTCACTGCACTGAAGATTTATCTTCCTTCCAAAATTCACAGATAATGTGTTATTTCTTTTCACTGGTCAAACAGCCACAGCAATGCTTTGCTCCAAGTTTGCCAATGCTCAAACAGCTTTCTTGGTACAAGTTCCTTGGAGATCTTGGAGGTTAATTTTTGACCTATTAAAAACAACAGAAACAAATTCAGGTATGTCCTGATTTCCACATTGTATTTTGTTAGTTGGTGGGGCACAATTTCTTTCTCACCTGTTGTGGATCATGTGGCTTTTGACCAAATGCCCAGCAGCTAAAGCAGCCATTAGAGAGAGTTCTCCTGCCATTACTGTGCCACACACAATTCTGGCAAGCTGACGGGCATTTTCTCCAGGGTTCTCTGTACTTGCTCCCTGAACCCCCAGCACCTGTAAGCAAGAGGAGACACTACTTTAGAAGCCAGGCAGAAACAGGTTATATTCAAGGCATGAACAACCTAAGGTTCTCTCAAAAACACAGAAAGCATAATGCAGAGCTGACAACTCAGTGGTAGAATACAGGCTTTGCACTCAGCAAGTCCCAGGTTCAATATCTGGCATTTTTGGTTAACAGAACCTCAGGGAAAGAGCTCTGCATGGGATCTTGGGAGAGCCAATGTTGTCACAGTGGACTGAACAGTGATGTTATCAGTGTCTGACCTGTAGAGCCTAAACTGATGTTTTTATTTTACTTTATTTTATTGTGGGAGAGAGGGAGGGAAGAAAAACTATGCATGCTTTATGTTACATTTAAGAAACCAGTGAAACATTTCATCTCTCCCAAAGGTAAAGGGCTCTGTGATTACAAGTGTTCTTCTCACACATGCTCTGCTTTAAATGCAGGCATGTGAGTGACAGGCATACATGTTTTTTTCATTGGTACACATGAGAAGTTTATCCTAGCCATGAAAAGAACAGTAATAATCAGGAAATAGTGGGATAAATGTGGGTTTGCAGGCACAGTACATGGGTTACAAATTGCAAAACATGAACAAATTTAACTATGGCCTCTGAACAGAGGTGGGCAACTTGCAGTCCACATAGTGCTATCAGCTGCTCTTTGTGCAGCCCAATGAACCCTGATAGATAGATGTTTATTCGGCATTTGCGCCCATCATACAATACAATTATATAATACAAAACAAGCAGTCAATCAAAAATCAGATAAAATCAATTAAAACGACGACCCAATACAGGCTGCGGATATAATAACACAACTCACAGGGACCAATATTATCACTTCGATAAAACGTATCTAAAAAAGAATTAAGGTTAAAATTTAGGCACCCAAAACTAAAACCAATGTCTAATTCTATTTTTGAAAAACATATCTAATTATCAGTAATCGGCTGACATCCCATTTTGTCTCTTGTGCGAGATGACGGCTGTTAGGAATCTAGCAACCTGTAGAGTTATATAAGGGTCCACATCTTGGAGAACCCAAGCAAGACGTAGGTCAACTGGCTTATCAGCAATGGACTGAATTATCAGATTTAATATACTGGCACATATCGATCTGTACATAGGGCAATTGAACATTACATGCTGTAGAGATTCAGTTGATTTATTTTCACAGGCACACATAGGAGAAACTTGGCCCTTAGTAAATCTATGACTCAGCACGTTCGATGGAAAAACATGAAACCTAGCTCTAATGAAGGCATAACGATGTGAAGCAACCGTGAGTGATACCCTGGAGAGCTGCACTTAGCTGAGCATTGGGGGAAGCTATTAGTTGGCTGGCAGGAAAATTATTCATCCTCCAATGCAGCTAAGATAGCAGCACAAGGACCTTGATTTTTCTTGTCACTCTGGCCAGCTGAGCACCAGGAAAGTGTGAGATTGGAGACAAGAGGTGTGGTGTGAATGGGTGTTTGTATTCTTGACATTGACAAGAAGGTTCCAAGTGCCCACCCACATGAGGCCAACGTGGCAAAAAAGATTGCTCACCCTGCAATTTATTATTATTGCTGCTGTTGTTTTATTAATTTATACATACCACCCATCTGGCTGGGTTTCACCAACCACTCTGGGCAGCTCCCAACAGAATATTAAAAGCACGATACAATATCAAACATTAAAAACTTCCCTAAATGCAGTTACGATACAGATCTGAGTATGGTTCTGGGTTAGCAGCTTTCTTTCTTTTGCTGCTTCATACCTGCAAACAAGCCTGCTGTGGTAAAAGATTGGTTCCTCCACCCACTGTTCCAATTTCGATTGAGGGCATTGTGCAACTGATATATAGATCTTCATTGGTAGGGCCAGCTGATTCCATCAGTGTGATGCAGTTCGAGCTGCTAACATTCTGTGCTGCATCCTACAGTCAGTACAGAAAATTTCAGTTTTAGCATAGGAGTGTTTCAGCTGCACAATCTCTCGCATACACTTAAGTCAAGGGCTAACATACCTGCCCACATGCAATATACATTGCAGTGACAATGTTTGCCGCGTGAGCATTATAGCCACCGATGCTGCCAGCCATTGCGGAACCAACCAAATTCTTGTTTATATTGACTTCAATCATGGCTTCCGTGGTAGATTTCAGTACCTAGAACAAGCCCACAAAATACTGTTATACTTCTCAGAAGCTGAAGCAGTAATTCTCTGCTACTCAGGGATAAAACTCATTATGTAGATGCAATTGCTGTGGGGGGGGAAACAAAACCTAAATTCTCCACCCCACCTGAAATATCACCATCACAGGGTGTAGGAAGCTAAGAATTCCAAGGGAGATCTAATATGCCCACTACATTATTACTAATCTTTAAAACTTCTACCCCACCCTTCTTCCTCACAGACCTATAGCCAGGCAGTCTGGCAAGCTACTCTGAACAGGATAAAAGATTGAAAATAGTGATAATCTGAAAATGAATTCAACACAAGCCATTTAACAAACATGTTGAATCCTGGAGTGTTGGCTCACACAGCATGTACTCACCTCTTTTACAACCTTTGCAGGAATGATTGCCTCACAGACCACAGACTTCCCTCTCCCCTCTATCCAGTTTATTGCAGCTGGTTTTTTATCTGTACAGTAATTACCACTAACAGCTACAATGTGGAGATCAGGAAACTCTTCTTGTAGCCTTGCAAGTGCTTTCTCAGTGCCCTGTTTGAAAAAAGGGAAAGGGAAAAAGAGTGAAAATTTATTTACTGAACACCAGCCATGAAGCGTTGCAGTTCTCATTGATCTCTTGTCTCAAAAGAATTGCTGCTGACACTTGACAGTAGAACTGGGAAAATACATACAGAATTTTTGTTAACTATTTAAGTAACATTTGAACTGAACTCGAGAGGCCATGTGCAAGGCACATCATTCCAGGGTTACCAATACCGTCCCCATGGGCATCAGGGCAATGCCTGGGAAGCTATCAGATTATCAGCTTGCTTCCATGGCCAGCTGTGGACCTAAATAGCCTCTGTAGGAAACATCAGGTGCCTCCTTAGGCCTAGCTCCTTTCTGGCTGTGCTTTTCTCTCTGCACCCATCCCCCTTCCATCCTGATAGCAATTGTGAGTGTTTGAAAGAACAGAAGAGGAAGAGGAAGAGCAAAGTGAGCAATGGAAAATCAGCCACTGGGTATCCCCTAGAAGGACAGGGCAGTTGCAGATGGAAAAAAAAAACAGGAAAGGGGTGGGAGAGATAAATAAGAGAGAGGCCCAGGGATAAAATGATGTGGAGCTGGAAGGAGTTAACTTATGCACAGAACCATAATGAAACAGCATCTATACTGATATCATACCACTACACATTTCAAGAACAGTTCATTTTGAACTATTTAGAACAAGTGTTCAAATACCACACATTTCATTTGCCCTGCAAGAGAACTGTGACCCCTCTCCATTTTATCAACTAGGAACTGAAGATAATACAAAGCAATTTGTTTCAGAGAATCCTTTATGTCCTGAGGGAGATTCCCTGATCAGAGATATTTCATTTAATTGGACTACAATACCATTTTATTAGTGTAACGCTTTCACACACAAGAAAGATGTGTATGCATATGCATAAGGGACAAGAATCCTGATTCCTTATACAGTATTGTTTTTCTCTTATCCCTCAAGAGTTTCCTAGAAAAGGGCTTGAATAATTTTGAAATAATTGTTTAAATGCACAGAACAAATCCTGGAACTTACTTTCGAAATCATGTTCATTCCCATTGCATCACCAGTTCTAGACGAGAAGCGAATATAAAGGTTGCGGCCAGCCAAACCAATCTGAAGCCTTTGCAGACGGGCAAATCTATAACGAAGGTTGATTAGATTACATCCCGTCTCATAATATATTTTGGGTGCATGACTTTCAACTGTTAACAACAACGTTAAGATTCCCTCCTGCCTCCCTCTTGCTAGCTATAGAAAATGCTAACCTGCTTGTGCTATCAAATGCATCTTTAATTATCTTGAATCCTTCTGGGGTTTCCAGCCAAGCCTTCACTTCGGCAGCCTGGCAGGCAGTGGGCAGCCTTACAACAGGCCCTCGTGTCATTCCATCTGCCAGAATGCGGCTATTGGCACCTCCACCAAGCTGAAAGCAAAAAAAAACCCCAAATGGTAGGGTGAGTGGCTGGTTAATATGCAGGTTCAACAAACAAGTAATTATTGTTTCATAGTAGCTGCTTAAAAGGTGCCTGGCCAACACAGCTTGTGTAATCAATACTTACACATATTGCTCTGCACCCTCTATTTGTGCTTGCCACCAGACAGCCTTCTGTTGTTGCCATCGGAACTTGAAATTCTTTCTTATCCAGAAGAAGGGGGCCTGCCACTCCCACAGGGATCGGCATGTATCCAATCACATTTTCACAGCAGGCTCCCAGCACCTTAACAAAAAAGCCAACATTTAAGATGTAACCATCAACACATTTTTCGAAAATTAGAAATTTCATAGTTATCAAAATTATTTTTAAAACCTCAAATGTTTGATATTTAAAGTAACTTGTTACAAAGAGTAAAACAATTTTCTTTCACTCTCATTCAATGTGACTGTCAAGTAACTTAGGCAGTTTTCCTACATCAGTAACAAAACACACACACACACACTGCATACTTTCCCCTATAATCTTGGTAATAAGATGAGTGCAGAACAAGTTGTTCTCTTGTTCTACGAAACAAGCAAATTAAAAATGTATACGATCACATACTTGTTACAAACAGGGATGAGGCACTTGTGTGATGCTGAAACAGGCTGGGAAGGTTACAGAAGCAACAAAAAACCCAAGGAGACGCCATCACTGACTTTACAAAATGTCCACCACTAGCTATACCCGATGCTCTCCTTTCTCATTTACCACAGGCTGAGAACTCATAGCTATTACTGACCAAACTCATTATCCTAGACTCCAAATCAAGAAGTTTGGAACACTGAATTCCTCTGTTAAAAGAAAAAATGTTTACACACAGTTACGTTCGCCCACTTGTGCTCACCAAAGAATAATCGTAGTTCTTATAAGGAAGACACTGTAGGGAGGAAGGTTCAGGAAGCTTCTGGGATAACATCTGTCTGCGAATCGACACACCACGTTCCTGAGTTTCCATCAAAGTTTCCAACTTATAGGCAGGGATATATTTTGCATTGACTAAACTAATGACCTCAGCATCAGAAAGGAACTTTGCACCCATCTAGAGGAAAGAAATAATTTGGTAACTTCGTTTTTAAAAAGTATTTACAGTTTGCCTCTTTGCTTGAGGCAACAGAACTACAATTAAGCAGAGAATTAGTTGAAAGTCCAACAAAAGAGATTCACTCCTCCAGGAAAATTTGCTCTTGACTTCATCTTTGTTGGTCTTTTGGGACTAGGCAAAGGCAATGTTTCTTCCGCAAAACAAGTCTGTAAGTCCATATGTATCAAGCCATGTAATAGCTAGAATTTTAGCTGCCAGTAAAGACTGGGAAAGCAAGAACTTTACTTTTCAGCATGCCATAAATTCCAAGGTGGCAATATAGACTCTTACTTCTTGACCTTTTAAGGAGGTATTTAACTTCGGACATAAGCTAGAAACCAGAGCAAAGCCTCTCTTCCAGATTTCAAACAAGGAGGAACATATAGAATGGTTTTATCTGCAACACACTCAGCTACAGTCAATCTAATGATCTTAACAGTGGAACCACAATGGAAATTTATACTTTCCAAGATTCAATATGAACGCTTTTATACAGCCAGTGTAAGCTTAGAGGCTCTTACCAATATTTAAAAAGATTGCCATTGATTTGGTGGGGGAGGTCACAGAGGAAGAGATGGAAATTTGAAGTGTAACAGCTCGAGTGTAAAATAAATTTTGAAAAATATTATTCTGGGGAGCAGGCCATTTGTATTGCTCATACCCAGGCCTTTGAAAAATATTAAGGCAAGGGAGGGAAACCTTTTTCAGCTCAAAGGTTAGCTTCTCCCTGAGGCAACGGGGGGGGGGGCATGCCAGTGGTAGGTGGCGCCATCGGCTAAAATGAATGGAGCAACAGGTGTGACTCTGACCTTTGGACACTGGGCTACATTCGAACCATGCAAATTACTGAACATGTTTTTACACACCACCACAACACATGTCTCCATACTCCACTGAGGCAAACAACAGGCATGATCATAATGCAGTGTCACATTCCAGCAAGACAAAAGGGCTTGAGGAAGGCACAGAGCAGAGTCAATGGAGAGGCCTGAGGGCTGGAAGGAGAGACCTAGAAAGCCACATTCTGTGCCCAGGTATCAGGTTTCCCTTTAATTTTGGGTGCAAGTTACCAAAACATACAGAAAAAGGGGCAGTTTCCCCCAATTCCCACTATGTCCCCTAAAAGCTGTTTTGGGGGGTCAGAGGAACCCCACACAACAGGATGGGAAGTGGCAGTGGGGAAGAGGAAATCTGAAAAATTCACTTTCAGCAGGCGTTTTCTGCTAGAGCGCCACACTTCCCTTCATGATAGAGTAAGACTGGATCCATTCTGAAGCCAATCCAATTTTTACCCATTCCTGATCATTTCAATGACTATAAATCAGCATGAGTAAAAAGAAAAAGCAGAAAGTTTCCAAATTTACTCTGCATGTTACGTTCACAAAGTTGACATGTATAAGCACAGTGCACTCCAGTTAATAGAAGTTGTGAATAACCCACACCCAAATATTACTGAATAATAGTTTTTGCATAAAGATCCTGAACAACTTTAAAGTACTAGGTGATTCCATAGTTCTCCTTTCTTACCTTATCATTCTTAAATATACCCAGACATTCCTCAACAGAGCGTGTCTCTTTAGGCAATTCAATTCCAGGATATTTGCTGTCACTCACTGGGGAAGTTTCTGAAGAAGTACAATTACCAACCACAAATGTGGCCTTCGATGGAGATTCTTGTAGGACAGGCATTTTAACTTCATCTGCAGAGAACACCAACATTGGAAATTTGAGGAGCGGGCAGTTTCATCAACAACTTGTTTGTATTGCTAAAAAAGATAATACTAAAAGGTTACCTTTTCTGTTTTTGGCAAGTGGAAGATTTTCTACTTTTCTGGGGCTGGGATTAGTTTTTAAAGGCACAGATTGTTTTACGCAGCAGTGTTCAGGATTTTTTTTCTGGATCACTAGTGGGGATGTTATAGGGTTCTTCAACGATAGTGTAGATTCCATCTCTGTTTGCTCAAAGAAGATGTATTTGACAGCAAGGAGGAAAGCTAACCCAAGTGTAATAACTTGCTCGATGTCCATACTGGCCATCCTAGAAAGATTAAAGAAGTCGACTACATTACCTACTTCACTGTTAAGAATGCATGCATGACAGTGCTTTAAGTAAAGGAAATTTAGCTAATCCTGCTTTTTAAACTTCCACCTGTCCCTTTTTTCTTTCCCTTCACTCAAATACTTCCTACTACACCTGCTGATTCCTGGGACTGCTTGAGTGGTACCTCATCCCTTACTTGCTGCAAATCCTTCCTCAAAACTCACTTCTTCTATGAAGCCTTTGGAACAATCCCCTGGGTCTTGATACTTTCCTGAAGACAAGACAAGGTTCATGTACAGGGAGTAACTGAATATTCTTGCACTGTTTACCACTGCTACCATTTCCTTCCACTTCCTTTGTTTTCCTTTATATTTATTTTTAGAGTGTGAGCTCCTTAGGATAGGGACCAGTCAATCCCATACTTTGTAAAGCACTAAATACATAGATGGTGCTATATAAGCTTTTCCTCCTTCTGTACCAAAGCACTTGTTACGTTCTGCAAGACAGCATAGTCACTTAATATATGCTAGTTACACCGTAACCCCTCACAAATTTCAAGCACGTACTCCTGCTTTCTACATTTAATAAACATTAACAAATGATGGAGATTCTTGCAAAGTAACAGATGAAATCATTCATGACAAGTGAGCTGATTTCCCTAAACTACAAGATACATCTCCCTATTACTAACAGGAAGGTTCATGTTACCACTGTGGCCTAGGACCCACTTCTGCACAATCAGGTTCTACACTTCAGAGATAATTTTGATACACAAGAAACAGGTGGAAAGGGTATATGGTTACTGTCTATCCTTTCCTGTAGGCATGCAGTAGTGTCATGGGAAGCAACCATCTCAAATCACGTGAACCCTGAGTACAATTATCAGCAGCCTGGGATACTACCACTCAAGCAGCTATCAGGCTGCAATAGTAGCATATATATCAGCCATAGGTAAAGTGTGGCACTTATTTGAATAGCATAGCTAGCATATAAATAATTTCAACACTCAGAATTATTCACATTGGGATTAGGCCCAGGAAAAAATGTAACTGTCCAAATCCTTTAAACTCAACATGTGTGCCATCCTCCAGTGACTCTTATGGTAGATGCAATGGAATACTGATTAGCAACATTATGCGAAACATACCTAGAAAGATAGAATTGCCATAGAGAAACATTAGGTTCAATTCTCTTTGGTGCATTTTCATCCAGTCCCATAGAAATTTCTGCCGTGCTGTTCTGAGCAGATGGCTCTGCTATCCAACGACTGTGAGCATGAACAAGAACCAAACCTAGAGACTTAAATTTAAGAAATCAGTTGTTATTGGTCAGCTCACCAAGGGCTTTGCACCAAAGCCAACATTAAACACAAAGATGAGAAAATGGTAGGTACCACTTCCAAATAAATATTCATGTATGGTCCTCCTTTATAGTGTATTTGGGGAGGGTGATATCCAATGTTAGTCATCCTCAGGAACCTAAGTCCACTGATTTCAGTGAGTCTACTGAAAGCTGTAGCTTACTACAAGGCATTTGTGTCCTGTTACTTATTATTATTTCTTTCTTTGTATACTTTGAGAAAGTTGAAAATTTGTAAGATTTAAAAAATGAAGTCAATAGAAATAATGTTGTTCATTTTAAAAAGCTGTAGTCAGCATGGCTAGTGCCCTCCTGATTAATGCAACACAAAGTCTTAATTCCGGCTACACATTCCAAGTCCAGGGAGGAGGAATAGAAATCACTGGAGTTTGGTCTCCTACCAGGCTTTGAGCCCAAATGGTCATGTTCCTTTTTTCTTTTCAACTTGCATGTCATACTCAGGATGCTAATAGTCAAATTACATGGCAACTGAATCTGTTACATTTGGGGGAACTCAATGCACTTTAAATACCTCTTAAAATTTTATACTCAAGTTTTCCTGGACTCTTTAATCTTGTCTTTATCCAGTTTGGATAAATTCAACTTTATGGAATTTTTATTGTAAACCTCTTAATTTATTTATTATATTAAGTGGTAAACATTTTTTAAATTAATAAATCAAACCAAATCTGTTTCACTACTTGGAGTGCTCATGAAAAGCAACAACCTACCATAATCATTTTGACTCTCTGCGTTACAGGATTAGGTTTGTTTTCTTCTTCTTCAAGAACACGAGCAAAGTGACTAAGCTGCCATATGGGACGTCCTTCACGGCTTTCTCGTGAAAGCTGCAGAAATAAATAATATATATACAACATAGATTTGAAAAACAAGTTTCCAGAAGTCTCTTGCACAGGACCATATTACAAGGTATACAACTGTGTATATCTCTGTGTGTGAAACATAAGTTTAACTTTTCAAAATAGAAACAATGGTAAAGATGCTTGTGTAACTGGCTTTTAACTCTCCTAAATATTATAAAGATTAGCAGCGATGTAGCTAGCCGGTCGGGTGACTGTGGCAGCAAGCAAGCATGTGCTGTGCATGAGGGGCGAGGCGCACTGCTTGGAGCCTGCACAGAGTCCACTCGCCGCCTCCCCCTCAGCTGGAGAGCAGCCAGGAGAGAGAAGGTGGCTGGAGTGCCCTGCAGGCCACGCACCAGTGTCCTGCTCCATGCCCCGTGCTGGAGGGCGCCCTGCAGCCCCAGGGCTGCCCCGCCCCCTCCACTCCCCCTTCCTCTGCTAGTGAAGATTAGATATGCTTATGGAGGTGAGACCAAAATAAAGAAGCATTTATCCTCTAACTATTTATAAGATATGAAATAAGGAAGAAAAAAAGAGTTTACATATTGGGTTTTTTAAAAAAAAAATCTGTAACAGGGTAACAAAATATTAGTTGTTGCATTCTAACTATGCTACAAACATACAGTCTGACAACTGCAATATGAATCATAATTATAACAAAGCTATGAGTTTATTAATGCCTGTGGTTATAACCTTAACTCTTCACAGATCACAGAATCTTCAAAATAAATTACAGCATTTTATTAGCCCATATTGGATTGTTTCCTCTGTTAAGTATTCTTGCACTATGCTCTTTAAAATTATCAGGAGCAACAGCTACAGAATGCTCTTGTGCAATTTCCATAAATTTCAATTGCTAGAGGAAATCCCAGTGACTGGCACATATACAAATGATTTCCCCTTGTTTTTAATAAATTTTCTTGGAACAAAAACCATTTTCAAAATAATCTTTTTTTTTTTTTTAAAAAAAAACCTTACTCAACCCCCCTTTAACAACAAAGGGAACAGTATGACACCTACATATTTGTATATATAGCATTATATAGCACAATAATGGAAATGAATAACCTAGATCAGTTATGGGGAGCATTTCTCCTAACTGATGTTGAAGTATAATTCCCATCAACTGGAGGGACAAAGGTTCCACAATCCTGACCTAAATCCTAGAAGCTTTTCTGCTAAAACATCATACAGTACATGAAGAGTTTTTGTGGGGTAGATGGAGTTGGGGCATTTCCAGAAAACATTATTTCTTACTGATCAAAACTAGAGACATATACCATCCTGTCAAAATTTTAAAAGTTCTCTCGCCATATTTAAAGAAAATGTTTATTTTTATTCCAGTTTTTCCCAGATCCCCATAGGCTTATTTTCTCCAATATTTTAAGCCCATTTAATTACAAAGTATTTCATTTTCTGGCTCTCAATTACACTTGAACAATAAGACATCAATCCTAGAAAGTAGATAGTTATTGCTGGTGGTTATATCAGTGATGGTTTTGGCACGCTCTTACCTCCAATACCAGTGACACACATGCAGGAAAGAATGTCATGAAGACAAAATAGTTGGCCAGGACAGACATACAGCCAAAACAGCACATGATTTCAAGCTGTCTTACTCCTGTTAGGGAGACAAATATCAAGCAATTAGAATCCCTGATTCCCCCCACTGTATTTTCATATGGATTTTAAAAGGCATACAAGCACACCTCTAGACACTGCGGCACATGCACTCAATACAAAATGGACAGAAGTGAGAAGAAAGTAGCTTCCTTATAATCACTCTTCCTACTGGAAATAACACACAGCTTGCTACTCATGACCAGCAATTTTTAAAAGTCTGCTGGCATCAGTAAATGTGAAGCTAGAATAATCCCAAGCCACATTTATTTATATGTTTATATATTAGGGTTCCAAGTCACAATCTCAGTCGGTCTTAAGTGGACTGCAGCAGAGGTTTTAAGTTGTGAGATAATAAGAGATACATGAAATTCAGGAGGAATTTAAGGCTGAGTCCAATTAGGGCACTCCTTTGAAGTAATTCTTCCTCTCCTTCTCACTCAGCTTGTTGAAAATAACTGGAGGCTGAGGGGGTCGAAGGACTTAGAAGCGGTGAAGGAGTCCGTGGGTTGATAGCCTTGGGAGCCAAAAGCCCCGAGTTTTCAAAAGTTAGAGTCAAAAGAAGCCAAGGTCAAAGTCCCTAAAAATTCTTGGAACGAGTTGACGCGAGGAGTCAACAGGAAGCCCGGGCGGGGATGCCAGGTAGGTTACTTAACTTCATTAAGATAAAAACACGGCACCAGGGCAGTCAAAGTATTCAAAAATACAACAGCTTCACCTTTGATTTAGAGAAGTGAAGGCTAAGAGAAACAGAAGGGGAGGACCAACAACAAAGGCTTATAGTTGAAGATTTCTTTGAGCTCCGATAAGAGTGTCTTACCTCGGCGCCATCTTTGTCATAAAAACACTTACTCTCAATAAATAGAAATTAGAATGAAGCATGTGGCTCACAGAGAAAGGGATCTGCTGCCCCAATCAAATTCAAAGTGTGTGTGTCCTTCCCTCCATATTTGCTTTCGCAGACTTGTACAATTGCAAGGGACGAGCCAAGGCATGGCCAAACTTAGCCTTCCAGCTGTTTTGGAACTACAACTCCCATCATCCCTAGCTAACAGGACAGTGGTCAGGGATGATGGGAATTGTAGTCACAAAACAGCTGGAGGGCCAAGTTTGGCCATGCCTGAACTAGAGGGAGGGGGTTACCTAGTTCAACCCCCTGCAATGCAGGAATCAAGGTAAAGAATCCCTGAAAGATGGCCATCCAACCTCTGCTTAAACACCTCCAATGAAGGAGAGCTCACCACCTTCCAAGGCAGTCTGTTCCATTTTGAAATAGTTCTTACCAGCAGAAAGTTCTACCTAACATTTAATGGGAATCTCCTTTCTTGTCATTTCAATCCATTGGTTCAGGTCCTACCCTCTGGAGCAGGAGAAAACAAGCTTGCTCCATCTTCCATGTGACAGGCCTTCAGATATCTGAAGATGGCTACCATATTAACACTCCATCTTCTATTCTCCAGGCTAAGCATACCCAACTCCCTGAACAATTCCTCATAAAGCTTGGGTTTCCAGACTCTTTATCAATCTTTGTCACCTTCTGGACAAATTCCAGCTTTTCAATATCATTCTTGAAGTGTAGTGGCCAAAACTGGACACAGTACTCTAGCTTGATTCTGACCAAGGCACAATAAAGTGGTACTATTACTTCCCTTGACCTGGATACTATGCTTCTGTTGATGCAGCCTAGAACTGCATAAGCTTTCTTTTGCTGCTACACCACACTGTTGAATATCTATTGCAAATTGGTACTTTCTGTTCATATTTAGGTTAGGAAGACTGAGGATTTACAAGCTGTACCCTAGAAAGCTGTTGGTCAGTCTTAAAGGCATTTCAAGGAAAAGGTAAAGGTCCAGTCGTGGACGACTATGGGGTTGCGGTGCTCATCTCGCTTTATTGGCCGAGGGAGCCGGCGTACAGCTTCCGGGTCATGTGGCCAGCATGACAAAGCCGCTTCTGGCAAACTAAAGCAGCGCACGGAAATGCCGTTTACCTTCCTGCCAGAGTGGTCCCTATTTATCTACTTGCACTTGGATGTGCTTTCGAACTGCTAGGTTGGCAGGAGCAGGGAACGAGCAACGGGAGCACACCCCGTTGCGGGGATTTGAACCGCCGACCTTCTGATCGGCAAGCCCTAGGCTCTGTGGTTTAACCCACAGCGCCACCCGCGTCCCAAGGCATTTCAAACAATAGGTTAAATCTACAGTAAGTTCTGTTCATGAAAGGAGGTCTTCCCCTCCCCCTCCGTCCATACAGTAGCTCCTAGCTTTGCCAAAGAGTGATAGGGTGCTATACGGCATTGGAGGGAGATGGGAGGGGAGAGCCAAGCTGAAAATCACACATCTTCTCTAAGCAGAAGTGCCTTTCTGCTCATGTAAACAGGCTCTTCATTCACCCAAACATATTACAAATTTATGAGCATGAGCTTGGCAGTTAACATAGGTATGTATAGAAACATGGGCAGCATAAGCTAACAAATCCCATCTTATGGGTACAGGTTAAGAAAAACAAAACAACAAGAATAATTTTAAGATTAGCCAACAGATACTACCGGAATGTAAAAGGAAGTTCAATTATTAACTAGTGCGTCTACCAATTAATTCTGACTTCTTCAAGAATCTCTTTGTTCACTATGATATAATGACCACATAGAGGCAACTCCTGGTTTAGGTGTGTCTGAATGTCACGCGATCTTGCACATGTGCACAGTACTGAACCCAGAAATAGCCCCCCAAAGGGCCGACTTATGCATGGGGGTTCAGAAGAAAAACCCCAAGCAATCCTCACAAAATGAGGATTGACTATAGTTATGGATATGGGATGACACTTAAAAACTTTTTTTAATGTAAAAATATTTATGTACTGCTGTATCATAAAAATATATCACAGTGGTTTACAACATAAAAACATAAAACCAAACAATATCATAAAAAGCTAAAAACAAGCAAAATGAAAAACAAACATCAATAGACCATTGTGGGAGATGTAAATTGCATGGATGGCCTTGGCGGAATAGAAAATATTCAATTATGCAATATTTAACTATTAAATGTGCAAAATTCCTATGCAACACCTTGGCACATGCAATGGTTACAAAGAACCTGTGCCAAATAATTTCCTTAAGATGATAATTGCCTTTGTTGCAAAAAATGTGACCAGCTGTATAGTGAGGGCCTAGTAAAGGGAGATGAGCACGCAACCCCAGAGTCGTCCGTGACTGGACCTAACTGTCAGAGGTACCTTTACCTTTTTACCTCTGCGTTAAGGGAAGAGAAAGGAATGAATCAAGGGTGCTTATGTTCTGCACACAAATTCACTTGAAGAAGAAGAAGAAGGAGGAGGAGGAGGAGGAGGAGTTTGGATTTGATATCCCGCTTTTCACTACCCGAAGGAGTCTCAAAGCGGCTAACATTCTCCTTTCCCTTCCTCCCCCACAACAAATACTCTGTGAGGTGAGTGGGGCTGAGAGACTTCATTCATAACAGACATATGACAGGAGAACAAACTTGTTAAGCTTTTTGTTGTGCTCCTCAAAATTCCTCAGCTTACCAGACATGGTTCCAACGCCAATGACAAGACATTCAACAAGAGCATCAAGTGTAAATGTAGGGCCCAGGATAGCCATGCCACGTGAAATATTTTCTCTTACTTCATCCTATACAAAATAGAAAAAAATTAAATTAGTTAATGTACAACAGTGCTGGGTGAACTGTGGTCCTACAAATATTGGACTCAAACTCCCATCAGCCCCAGTAAACATGACCAGGGATCAGCCCCAGTAAACATGATCAGGGAATATGGGAATTGTAAATCTGATCTGGGGAACCTGTGGTCCTCAAGATGTTGCCGGACTACAGGTTGAAAAAATTGTGTTTGCCAATTGCATTGGTGGATGGTAATTAAGAAGCAAGCAAAATAGAAAAGATTGTTTTGTATCCCAAGTTCCCTCAAAACTGAATTTATTTAAGTTTAGACAGTTGCTGCAACAACATACTTTTACGATAGAGATTAAATATCATGTAAAGGAAATACCTAATCAAAATTCATACAAGCTCATGTTTAAGCAGAGGTGCGAAGATTTGCTTCCAAATTGTCCCAAAGACTTTGTTCTCAGAATATCATTGTGTGCAAACCCTATTTCAAAATGTTCTTTATCAAATGGTTGGCTGACCTGAGAATTGGAACTGAGCGCGAATTTGGCTAATGCGCTGGCCCTGGAGAGGTCAACCAGAAGCAAGAAGAATGGCAGAGCTTCACTGAAAAGATACAAAAATTATTATAGACATGCAAAACAGAAACAAAAAACCCCACATCTTAAGAAACAATCCCAATTACACAAGCCCAAAACCTATACCAGAATTAGTTATGATTTATTCCTTAAACTTCAAATACCCATTAAACAGTTTATGTGGCATGTATTTGTTTGGATACACTCAACATACTTGATCTTTCACTTGTCTATATTGGATAGATAAAAGGCATGAAGAATGGATAATATAGGCAGAGCTAAAGTTGCCTGGAGATCACAGAGTAACAGCAACAATGGCACAAAGAATACTGGAGGGGGAAGAAAGCACTCTTTCAGCATTGAAAGTGAAATAAGAGGAAATCTCTGTGGAAGCCTGTCAATCATATTTTTTGGGTCTAGCATTCAACATCTGAAAGGAAAATACACAGAAGGGGAATTAAATCCCGAAGACCTCTGTTGTATAATTTCACATGAAAGGATGGCCATGCCAGAAGCAGCATAAAAGGATGCATGTACAATTTCTTCATGTGAATGAGATGAGGCTACCCTGAAGACTTCTGGAGTGCCCTCCTATTTTGTTCCATCTCTCCAATTCTTAATTTCAAGACTAGGGTGGTCAACTGTCAAAAAACTGGCTCCTGAATAGATGAAGGTATATTTTCAAAAAACCCAACAATGAATAATACGTACTTCAGGCCCGTCAATTCTTTATCAAGGAAATGAATCACTACTGTACTGAAGACAAAACTCGAGAAGATTGTGAAGAGCCCAGCAATACCTACCAAAATGAAAAAGGAAAAGTCTATGTAAAACATTAAACAAATACAAACACGCTTCCTTACAAAATAATACTTTAAACCTAATCCAAATCCTTCCCTTTGCAGAAAGCATAGATACATTGGATTCTGTTGTGAAACTGCTACACCATTTTGCTTCATGTTACATTTAGGACAGATGTGAGCAAAAAGATAATGTTCTATTTATCCATGTGCTTCTGTCATTCTGGTCTCATATTAGTAATTCTAAGGAAGAATCCAGAGTATAAAATGCTTTATCTCTGTTTCTTTAATTTCAAATAAAAGATATTTGGGGCAAGCTGTCTAGTCAATGACAGAGCTGGGAAGCAGGACATAGCACTGAATTTGCCCTGTGGCCAGTAGGAACTGCCCATATGCATTGTGCTCTTGGAAATTTAGGCCAGTCTCTTTAGATTATAGGATTGAGTTCCTGACCTGTTGGGGGCAAAATCTGTTACAAGGATACTATCCTGCTGACTAAAATGCTGGGACATTAAGATGCATTCTTATCCCTCTTCAGCTAGAACTGCCAAACCACCAGTAGTCGTCTGCCAATCTATCCCTTACATTTTCTCATTTACAAGTAGACGGTGGGTTCCCTTTCCATTGCAAATGGGTCCTGTTGGCTAGATCAGTAGTATTCTGGAAAGTACAGTTAATCAGTAGAACATTTACATGCAGCTTCCACAGCTCTCAGCAATGGAAATCATCACATGCTAAATTGCACTTGCACGATTTTTCCTGTTGGCAGGAATGGAAGTCCTTAGGTTCTCCTCAGTTATTTCAACATTTATTATCTTGAATAACTGTTGTAAAATATAACTGAATGGATCCAGTTTCCCATCTGGGACAGGGGTCCTTCAATTTACAGAAGACACGAAGAGCCTATGGAGGCCCCCTGCTGGAGAATGGGGCTCAAGCAGTTTTCACCAATAACCTCTGCACTGCCTTTCATGCTGTTTTGAAGGGTCCTCCAACCCTATAACATATTTTCAGGGAGCTTCAAAGAGAAGGAACAATCTGCAAAAATTGCCTCTCCTAACCCCCTTCCTCCTGCATGAGTGAAAGTTGAAATATTAAAGTGAAATATGAATTCAACCCACTTGAGAAATATTTTGTGTGCTGTATGCTGCACATTTCTCTGTTAGATTGGTGCTGATCCCCAAACAGGACCTGCCCCAGGTCATAAACAAGACAGAAGTCCTTCTAATACTGGCAATTTTCTTGCTCCACTGCGTGTTCATGGCCCAAATTTTACTTATGCTGGCACCAATCTGGGAAATCCCCATACACAAACTTGTTTTTATGCATTGTTCAGGGTACATGTGTTTAGGAATAAGTTATTATCCTTCATTTACTTGGGTGCTTGTTTGTTTGTTTTTACTGACATACATTAATAATTATATAAATCAATTTATCTTACCTAAAATATATTTTGACCCAAGCTGCCTCAGATTCTGAAACTGGAAGTATATATAAAGGATTGCTATACAGCGTGTGATTGTCAGGATTATGATATCACTGCTCAAAACGTCCTGAAAGAAAGAAATATAATTAAGTGCATTTTCAAAATAAAAAATTGTAAGAAAACTGCATTTCTGGAAAACTCATATCAGTATTTTAGGTGTTTATCTGACAAGTAAGTATACTGCATTTCACTAATCGCTACAACTCACAACTTACTACATGAAAAGCTGCAGTCTAAAGGTAAAAAAGGTAAAGGAACCCTGGGAAGTTAAGTCTAGTCAAAGGCGACTATGGGGTGCAGTGCTCATCTCACTTCAGGCCGAGGGAGCTGGCATTTGTCCACAGACAGCTTTCCGTATCATGTGGCCAGCATGACTAAATCGCTTCTGGTACAACAGGACACCATGATAAGTGCCGTAGCGCATGGAAATGCTGTTTACCTTCCTGCCACTGAAGTACCTATGTATCTACTTGCACTGGTATGCTTTCAAACTGCTAGGTTTGCAGGAACTGGGACAGAGCAATGGGAGCTCACCCCGTCGCACCGATTCAAACCACTGACCTTCCAATCAGCAAGCCCTAGAGGCTCAGAGGTTTGGATCACATTGCTACCCGCTCCCTATACTGCAATCTACTGATATATTTAGTCCTCCAAAACAGAAGAGAATGAAATCTATGTAAATTAGTCAACTGATAACTTCAGTGAAGCAACATTTAATTAAAATAAGATGATTATACTGACAAGTAGTATTTAAAATAATAAATTTAACTTCTTACTTCTTCAAATTTGGGGCATTCATAATTCCAGCCACAGATCTTGTCATTACCAGTGAACATCTTCATGGACATCATACAGATGGTAAGAGTTACAGTTCCCACTATGACCTCCCATGGGTGTGAAGCCACAAAAAGGCCGTGCATTCGAAAGAGTCTGGACAGCATTTTCAAAAGTTCTTTTCCCAAATCTAAGACAAAATGCAAAGAAACAAAAATACAGTATAGTAAATTTTTTGCTCAGGTAAAAGTCGAAATTTTAAGGAATTCCACAATGGCTCAGCCATCATACCCATGATATTTAAAGCATTAATTCATGAAAACAGAAAAATAACTACAGAAACTCCTGCCTTCTAAAAGACTTGAGAACACTTTCCATCTAAGAATGCTTCAAGAAACTTTAAGCAGCATCCTGCTAGGTCACACAGAGGTTCTTCCTCCACCCAGCAAGTGCAACTGATGCAATAATGGGCAAAACTCCTCAGCACTTGTGCCTTACATAGTCTCTTCAACAAATAACAGAGTAGGATGGGATCTTCAAAAAGTCATTTTGTCCAGCTCCCTGTCAATTTTATCTATGGACTCTCTGGCACATAGGGCCTAATGTCTCTGTGAAAGTAGAAAATGTATTTGCTTTGCAAAGGAAATTATTTCCTTGCTTGTACTGTGGTGCCTCACCTGTTTGAAGCAACAGTGCCAACACATATGCTGCACTACTTGAGATGTGTTCCGATGTAACAGTCATTCAAATGAGGGAAACAGTCTAAGGTTTCAGCCTGGTTTGCTAGTTCACCTGCAATATATGAGGAAGGCCAACACACAGTCTTGCTAAATGTACCCTTCAAAATGGTGCCAACACCTTCCTTTGTTCTGTTATAAGGAACAGGACACAAAGCTTTCACAAAGCACAGCACGGTATTGCACTATTAATTCAGTTGAAATACCTCTGTGAAATCTTAATTGTGCACAACTGCATGACTAGTATGTACTGTTTCTGCTTTTGCACCTCCAATTTTAAAGCCACCTGAGGATAAACGACTGAGCAGGCCACAGTAACTGTCTACATTAGTTTTCTGATAACCGCTTGCATGCGTTTACTTTATACAGTACTGCCTTCCTAGACTCTATGTCCATTTTCCCTATTAGAGATGGCTGCAACTACAGCACACAACCACTAAAAGATAGGTAAAGACATACAGCGCCTAACAGCATCCAGGACTCCAAAGAAGTTGGGCCACATCACTTAGTTAAGGGGTGCGGCAAAAAACTCTCTGGAGAGTTGGGCAGGACATATTCTTAAAGCAGGACCGAGTGCATGCCCTGACTACTTGAAGTTGTTACCAGATGTAAGCACCATTCAATACAAAAGGTAGGCTGTCACTTAATCATATACTGTAGTCAGGAACTCCATTATGTATTGATCACACTCAAGTACTGTAATATGCAGTCAATCAACAGTATCCAACTGTTCATCTACTTTCACTGCATCCTCATAAAGAAAGAAAAATATGAAACAGTCATTCAACTGGCTACCTGAAGCATTATAAAACTCTTCAGGAGGTCAATATAAAGCAGTTGTTATTTTCTTTAGGCCACATATGACTGACGGAGAGATGTGTGGGTGGGTGGACCTACAAATTCATTTATAAGGGTGAATTATTATGCAGAGTTTTCAAATGATGCTGGGTTTTAAAACTATTTTCATAAAGTTTACAGGTTAACTTATATAAAAAATAATGCTGTGTCTATTTCAAAGTTAGGCTTTATAGGCAAAATTAAAATACAAGTCCCCACTGAATCTTAAATATGATCTTTTCCCTCATAAAAACAAACCTAATTTCTGTCAATACTCGTATGTTGGCCCTGTCAAATATACTGTTAGCATAGTCTGCTACAGATCTACTAATGCTACATGTAAATAGGTTGCTGCACATATTAAGTGCACTTAAATATGAGACATGTAGAACTTTTTCATCACTTTGTTTCAGTCCTTCTTAAGTTTAAATCTATTTTAAGCCAACATACACAAAACATTAAGACAAAGTGGGAGTTCTGCTCCATTAATGCCATAACAAAAAATTCACAAGCAATCTGGGTTTATTCTCCATCAACCAGACTAGCTGCTATAAACTTTTCTCAAAAATATGAATCACCAATCACATAACATCTTCATTAATCTTTCAGAAAGGTGGTACAGAATTTCATATTGGACATTTTCATTATAACTGCCTAAAGTCTTCTGTGAAGTATGGATGCTAACAAGTCACACTCTCAGATATGATTAGTTTGAAGTAGTGTTTGAAATAGTGGTCAGTTGAAGAGTCAGAAAGGTTTTATTTTAGTGCACAGTTTCCCACTCAGACCATTAAAGATTAAACAGGATCTTCATCTCCCTTAAGCAATTATTGTTGCCCCTTTATGAGAGGTTCTGCTACTGAACATAATTTTTCATAATCACAAAGATAAATATATCCTCTCTTCAATAAATACCAAGTCTCCAAATAAAGAATGTGATATGTTCTGGGACGAAAGCTTCAAACCTTCTAGAAGGTTCTAACTTGAAGAAACCAGGAACGTGACTGGTTTATTCATTTAATTTGTATAATACTGTACTCTGAATATGACTAAGCATTTTAGATTTCACTTAGCTTTATAAACCCACATGCAAATATTACTCTTTACAAAGTAACCTTCCTTGAGTACCATTTATTGAGCACTTTTACTTTTCAGTAAGTCACTTAAAGCAACTTATTCTGACCAAGCAGTTTGTATAGAAATTCATAGATACATTTTTGTATCTCCCTGCAGCCACTCCAGTCTCCTACTTTGCTTAGGCACAAGAAACTCAGCATGATTATGGGGAAATTGAAATTCCAAAATAATAGTCACTTATATATAAATATGAAGTTGGCGTTAATTATGATTGCATTGGAATTATCACCAATTGTTCCCAAATTAAAGTAATACAGTGCTTGGAAACGTGCTAGGAAGTAATACCAGTGAATTGTTATTTAATTCACCGGTATTACTTCCGAGTATTAATTATCAAGGCAATCCAGCGAAGCCAGTCCTTGATGGAAAGAACCTGGTCATTTTAAACGAGATGCACTAATAATCAGTGAAAAAGAACTAAATTCTTAACAGCGATACTGTAATCGGATAACCTTGAGCACTACTGCTCCGCAAATATGCTGCCACCAACCACACCCCAAAAGCATCCTTCCTTACGTAAATACTGAAAAATCCAGGCTGAATATAGAGAGGGTGGTGAAGCGATCAGCAACGATCTGAACCATAGTTGCTAATAGGGTTTTCATATTAACTCTGCAGCTGATTTCTGCCACCGCCCGCCCCCCCCCCCTTCGGAAACAGCTACGCTCTAACGCATCCTCCTGTGCAAAGATCAGTTTCAGGATGCTCCTTTTGGGGGGAGGTTTTGGCTTGTTATCGTAATCTCTCCTCAGCCTGAATGCGTAACGCTGGAACAAATGCCGTTCCGCGATGTTACTTGCCGTAGTAGCCAAGGAACCAGCTCCCTCCCCCCCTCCCCCCGCGCGCCGCCCTCCTTCCCAGGGCCACCGTCGAGATGCTGACGGCTGCCGACAAGGACCCGAAGGACGGAGCAGGGAGGGAGACCGGTGGAAACAACAGGCGAGCACCTGCGTGAAGTCCCAGGCCGGGGTGGGATCGGTTAGTTGCGTCGTGTGCTTTTGGTCTCCCCCGCCCAGGGAGCCCCTTGAGGAAACCGCCAAATCCCAGCCTCTATGGCCACCTCCGCCAGGCAAGGGCATTCCGCCTCCTTCGCCGGGGACTGACCGGTGGGCAACCGTCAGCGGCGCCAACACCCTCGGCTTCCCCTCCCCCCCCCCCCCCGCGCGCCCTGCCATCGTTCGGCCGACGGTACCCTGACAGACGGCGGGCACCTCAGCCGGTTTCGGAGGCCTCGGCGTTCCCTCATGAAGGAGGCAAGGAGGCGGACAAGGTCCCCCTCCGCGCGGAAGGAGAGGCTGCCCGCGGCGCGCCTGCCTAGAATTCTGCCCGCAGCGCGGCGACGCTCCCCGTGTAGCGGCCAAGTACCTCCTTCAGGCAACGGCTGGGGTTGGCAAGACCGGCAGACTCCTTTCTCCGTCGGCCTGCTCTGCTTTCTTTCTCTCCCTTGCTCCAATGCCGCAGACTGAAGCGCCCGCTCTCCCTGCTACGCAAGGACACCAGGCTCGCGACACCCCGGCCAGCGGCCATCGCCCGATCGCCTAGCCAATAGCAAGCGCTCGCCACGCCCAGCCCTGGTGTACGTCACCCCGCTCCGTCGCTTTGGCAACCGGCGAAAGGGAAGCGGCAGCGCCCGACTGATCAGGAGGGGGCCACGCGCCATCTCGCCACGGGAACAGCGGCCAATGAGTCGCCGCCCAAATCTCCTCGCCGCCTCCTGAGTGGCTCGAGGCCGCTGGCCTTCTTTCGCATTTGGGCTTCCGCGAGCCAATTGGCTTTGCGCTGGTCAGCGGGAGAGAAGAAAGCTCGGAGGGCTCTGCACATACTGTATTTCCGACCCACCTTCGCTGCTGCTCTCTGAGTGCTTACCCCATTGGTGGCGCTGTGGTGTAAACCACTGAGCCTCTTGGGCTTGCCGATCGAAGGTCGGCGGTTTGAATCCGCGCAATGGGGTGAGCTCCCGTTGACCTGTCCCAGCTCTTGCTAACCTAGCAGTTCGAAAGCATGCCAGTCCAAGTAGATAAACAGGCACTGCTGCAAAGGCGAGGTAAATAGCGTTTGTGTGAGCTCTGGTTTCCCTTGTATAAGGGAGTCATTGGAGCACCCCACAATTGCCTAACTTTGGCTCCCATAGGTTCAGATGGGGGGGGGGGTCACAAGCAACAGACTTCAGCCAGGAGATAGAAGCAAAAGAGTGGCCTGTAGGCCTGATCTTTATTGTTGCAACAAGACTTCCCACTACCACAAAGATGAAGCAGCCAGAAGCCCCAAACAATAATTATGTCATTATTATAAAGTTTCCCATAATACATCTCAGGATGCATCATCAAGACATCATAGATATTTCACGGAAAAGGTGTGGTCTCAGGTAGAACCTGAGATTCAGGCATGCCCCGTCAATCAAATACAGTCGTACCTTGGAAGTCGAACAGAATCCGTTGTGGAAGTCCTTTCAACTTCCAAAATGTTCGGAAACCAAAGTGTGGCTTTTGATTGGCTGCAGGAAGCCAAAATGTTTGAGAACTAAGCTGTTCAAAAACCACAGTATGACTGTATAGTCTTTCACATGTACTCCTTCACAATACAAAGGAAAGCATTTACAGTTCCCCTGGTCCCTGAGTCAAGTCAAATACACTACTTTGTCCTGACTGGGTTTCATCCCACTATGGGCCAGGTAGGCATTGTGATTGAGATGGTTATCTGTCTGACACTCTTGGAGCACGATATCACCCGTCATGAATCTTTGGGAAGGCCCTGCGGACAGATGACTGTACAGTACATCTATCTTGGAGATTAAGGTGGATTTACTAACCCAGACATTTCCAAACTAAGGCCTGCGGGCCGCATGCGGCCCACGCGAGCCAATTGTTTGGATCCCGCCACCCGCTCTTACCGGCGTGGCGCAGTGCGGTTGCCCATCTCCGGGTCAGCGCGGCACCGGAAATAGCTTGTGCACATGCGCCATTTCTGGCGCACTTTCAGGTCTGCAGAGGCCCGTGTGCACGCGCACAAGCTATTTCCGGTGCCGCGCCAACCAGGCAGTGCACTGGAAATGACGCTTGCGCATGCACACAAGCTATTTCCGGCACTGCGCTGCACCAGAAGTGCACCAGAAAAAGCGAGTGCACACGCGTATGGGTGTGTACTCCTCCGGTCTGCCGTGCGATCGGCGCTGGAGGAACCGGCCCGAGGCCGGGAAAGTTTGGGGACCCATGCACTAACCTCTCCTCTTAAACATCACTTCCCTAGGTCCTAAATGCCATTGGAACTGAGAAGATTGATACAACGGTGTGATTTCTTATGAATTTCAAAAGTTATCACATTGAGCCAGTGCATAGATACATTTATCAGTGATTGCTAGATTTGGTAATGTGCAGCAGAGCTTTGTCTTTGCCTTGTGGTGTGGAGAGGCAAGGCTGGGGGGGGGAGGTCTCTCACCCCCCCTTCCAATTTCCGGGTAACCCCATCACAGTCTTCCGTTGTGCCAGAAGTGGTTTTGTCATGCTGGCCACATGACCTGGAAAGCTGTGGACAAATGCCAGCTCCTTTGGCCTGAAAGCAAGATGAATGCCGCACCCCCATAGTCGCCTTTCACTGGACTTAACCGTCCAGGGGTCCTTTATCTTTACCAATTGAATGCTAAAGAAGAAGAAGCAACAACCCTATAATTTGCAGAAGAGAAATATGTTATAATCGACACACCCAACTGTACCAGCCATTGTTGCTTGCCATTGATCTCTTGATTACCTGCTATTACTGTCTCCTTTGTTCCTGGTATCAGTCATGTCACAAATCCTCTTTACACCATTGCAAAACATGTTGCCCTTTATTGGCCCATTTGCTCGCTGGTGATCTCTTGCCAAGACAACTGCAATCTTCCCTCGGGCCACCCATTCTGACTGCTTCCCTCATGTCTACCCATTTCTAGAAGGATAGTTTCTTAGTCCATTGCAGTAAAATAAAATAAAAAAGCCTTGTGGCATTTTAAAGACCAGCTCATTTTATTATAGCATAAGGCTTGGCGTAAGATAAAGGTAAAGGGTCCCTGACTGTTAGGTCCAGTCGCAGACGACTCTGGGGTTGTGGCGCTCATCTCACTTTACTGGCTGAGGGAGCCGGCATACAGCTTCTGGGTCATGTGGCCAGCATGACTAAGCCGCTTCTGGCGAACCAGAACAGCGCACGGAAATGCGGTTTACCTTCCCGCTAGAGCGGTCCCTATTTATCTACTTGCACTTGGACGTGCTTTTGAACTGCTAGGTTGGCAGGAGCAGGGACCGAGCAACGGGAGCTCACCCCATCACAGGGATTCAAACCACCAACCTTCTGATCGGCAAGCCCTAAGCTCTGTGGTTTAGACCACAGCGCTACCCGTGTCCCTAAGGCTTGGCATACTAGAGCCCAATTTGTCAAACACATAATTGTAAGCGGTGGAGAGGCATTTGTAAGCAGTGGGAATAAATGCAAGTAAAACAGATACAACAGGGCAAAATTGAACTTCCTCATTTTCTGTATTACCGGTAGTTGAGTTCCAGGTATAGTCACTGAACAAAGTATGCCTGTCATCCACATGCCAATACAATTACTGAATTCCCTTAAACTTCAATTGCAGCAGGAAGTAAATTACTGAATTCCCTTAAACTTCAATTGCAGCAGGAAGTAAATTGAAGTTAAGCAACACTTGCGTGGTGGCAATAATGGAGGAGCATTGCTAAACAATTTCAGAAGTGAGAGGATGTGCACTACAACACACTTTAATTACATCCATGCTTTATTGCTGCATACACCTACAATAATAATAATTGTTGCTGGTGCCCTGAAACTGCATGTGGCCAGCTCTTTCTGAGGTTAATGCTATTTTTCTCAATCTCTTTACATCAAGCATCTGATGTTGGATTCACCCTGCAATGCTATCCTACAGTTACACCTGGTGGACAAAGACCAAATCACTGCTAAATCTCTTTGCACTGATGGAACACAAAGGCTCTTGCTGTGGTAAATTCAGGCTGCAAAATTAAAGCTGACTTGGAGCTCTTGCAGAACACACCTGTCCCATCCCCAACCATCAGACCTTTTGCAATAGGGAAAGTGGTGGAGGAAATGCACTGGAAAGTGTGGGAGAACATTTGCTTCACACAAAGTCATCTAATCTTCACAATTAAATTAAAGAGTCAGTACTGTCTAATCGCTCCAATGAATGCTTGTTAAACAGGCCATCTGGAGTTATATTGGTGTGACACCACTGGTGTGAACGTGCAAAAATCCTGTCTGCTCAGAAGTGCCTCCTACCCCCCAAATTGCCATAATGTTATGTTAGCAAGAGGTTGTTTGCATTTTAAAATTCCAGTTGAAGCATCCGACAACTAACCCCACCTGCTTCCTCGCTGTCCCCATAGCTTCAAAAGAGGATAATAGGATAATACGGTAACTAAAGACCTCTTCAGGTGTTAAATGGGGGGGGGGCGCACTGTGGTGATGTGAGGCTATGCATGCCAGACCCATCTTATTGGTTTTTTTTTTGGGGGGGGGTTCTTGTTTTTATTATGTGTTTTGCGTTTTTATATTCCATTTTTATGCTGTGAACTGCCCTGAGATGTGTGGATGAAGGTCAGTACAGTCATACCTTGGGTTGCGCTTGCTTCAGGTTGCGCGCTTTCATGATGCAAATGCGCCAAACCTGGAAGTACCGGAACGGGTTACTTCCAGGTTTCGGCGCATGTGCAGAAGTGCTGAATCACGCCGTGCACATGTGCAGATACGGCGCTTCAGGTTGCGGGCTTTTCATGTTGCGAACGGGCCTCCGGAACAGATCCCGTTTGCAACCAGAGATACCACTGTATACAAATTTAATATTAAAAATAAGTAGAAAGGTCTGAAGAGGGGTTGTAAGTCTGTTCACCTGAACAGGATTACAAACTGAGGAACACAAGGCAATCAAAGTTCCTGCTCAAAGGGAAGCTTGTGAACATGCTTACAAGCCCACTTCAGGCTTGGACCTCAGGTCTGGGGGAAGGGAGGGAGACCCGTGGGCATTGTCCCGCACCACCTACTCATTTTGACTTTCCAAGCCCGCAGAGGACTCAATTCCATAGCCAATCGTGGCAGATAGCCATACAATTGCCACAGTCTGGAAACACCTATTCCATATCAAGATGTTCACATTTCACATTTTATTTCCTTGTGCACTCTAGCTCCATTTCGCTCCCTGTGTTGACCTTTGAGCCCTTCAGGGCATGGGCCTGACCACTTGTGTTTAGAAAGCACTAGGCACAATGATGTCTCTAGAACAGGGGTCCTCCATGTGTCGGGAGACTGCAACTCCTATTACCCCTGACCATTGAGAACGGGAGTCTAAAATTCTCCACTCCTGCCTCTAAAGCATACAAGTGAGAGCTAGTTGATGGGAACTCCGAGAAAATGCAATTTACACAAACAGCCATTACTAACAGCAATAACAGTGCAGATCAGTGTCTTTCCAGAACCCTTTACAAATGTCTTTCCTCAGGGCTTGAGTCACAAAGGTCCACTTACAAGTTCTACTGCTGTAACTAGGATGGCAAGGACATGTCAGCCCACACAGATGAGCATTGGAGGGTGGTGAGAACATGCTTTGTAAAAGGGTAAAAGAGTATTTGGAAATAATTTATAATGAACTGGAAAAAAAATATTTAAAAGCACTTTTCCAAAAAAAGAAAAGAAAAAAAAGAGTCCTTTTTGTTGGGGATAATTCAGATGGCAATTTCCAGGTGTCAAAAAAGGTTATTTATGTATGCCACTACTGCGGCCCAATTTTTGTTAGCCAAAAAATGGGAAACAAGCAAGGTCTCAAATAAAGAAGAATGGCAACTTAAACTGATGGAATATCCACAGCCTGCGAACGTAACGTTGGCAGCATTAAGATAAATTCAACAGTGTACAGAGGTTTTGATGGATGTAATAATGGAATATGAAGTGATTCAGTTTATATAAAATATGCAGGGATTTATGCTATGCAAAATGAACCATGGAAAGAGAAGGGAAGTCGTTGATATTTTAAGGTTGTTTAAATGAACACATACTGTGCTTTTTTTCTGGGGGGACGCAAGGGTACGCATACCCCTAAACATTTTGTGAATCTAAGTTTCAATGTGAGTAGGAAAACGAGAGTACCCTTAAACATTTTTTTAAGAAAAAAGCACTGTGTGTGTGTGTGTGTGTGTGTGTGTGTGTGTATGCTTTGTAGTGCTATAACTCCACCTTCCACATCTCTTTCAACACTTGCTTAAGTTTGTCACTGCATAAATAACCAGTACAGAGGAGCCCATGCCACATTAGAATTAACCCATGTCAAATCAGGTGTGTAACCCTGCCCTGGTCCTAATCGAAATTTCATCCCAAGTACACTTGCTAAGGGAAGAAAGCATTGGCTGGGCTGATATTTTGCTCTTTAAATCTAGCTAAATTGGGATGCACCCAATGCTTGGGCGTGTATACACTGTGTGATCATTTGCATTCAGTACTGGATACAAACACTTTTGTGGGTGCTGTACACATGACATCATTCCTATGTCATCCAAAGTGCATTCTGCAGGGGCTGTTTTAATCCATTTTGTGCTGAGAATGCGCTTCTCAAGGGTTTGCTGTTGCCACAGAGTGTCCTATAGGTCACCAAGTGATGCTGCAGAGCTGTACCATTCCTCATCTCCTATCAGACTGCCACTATATTCCTACCAGACTTCCAGTATATTTAAAAAGTGTGAAAAAATACTTTTTAAAAGTGAGGAACACTGTGTGTGTGCGGGTAGGTGTTACATTGTTTCCGCCAGTGCTTAGGGGGCAAGGACACACTAATTAATGGACTAATTAATAGACTGCACAGGCAACATTACCATATGAAGGTATGTACAATTGCGAAGCATGATGTACCAAAGCAGCCTGTGGGAAAATGAGTCCTGTGTATTTCAAACTCTAGTGCGTATGTGTCTTGCCTTTCCTCCCAAGGGAGTCCAGGGTGACAACATACTCTTAGGAAATTCTTTCCAGTAGCACCTTAGAGACCAACTGAGTTTGTTCTTGGTATGAGCTTTCGTGTGCATGCACACTTCTTCAGATACACACGAAAGCTCATACCAAGAACAAACTCAGTTGGTCTCTAAGGTGCTACTGGAAAGAATTTCCTATTTTGTTTCGACTATGGCAGACCAACACGGCTACCCACCTGTAACTGGAACATACTCTTAGTCCTTCTCAGAATACACCCATTAATAATAATAATAATAATAATAATAATAATAATAATAATGGAAACGACTAACTTAGATCTGTTCTAACTCTGTTGGATACTATCTTTCAAGCAGGAGCATAAGGAGCTGCCTAATACTGAATCAGACCATTGGGTCCGTCTTTCAAGCATACTTCTCTAGTTACACACAATAGAATTGATCATTATTGAAAACAGATGTGAAAGACAGAGGGGCATTTGCTGTTAGGACCACAAATATTAGTTGGGGCCATGGGAAGTGGACCTAATTTCACTTGTAATACTAGTGTAGCTAGCCGCTTGGGCACCTGGGGCACAGGGTGCACCTGGGGGTGGGGCAGGGCACCCGTGGGGGTGGGACGAGGCACTGCAGGGTGAGGTGCCCACAGGGCAGGGCAGGGCATGCTAGAATCTTAGTGTCCGAGCCGCATTTGGCTCTGGCACCCTGCAGACCTGCATTGCTTTTTCAAGCAGCATACAGCCTTCAGGGAGTCCACCTGCTGCCTCCCCATCAGCTGTAGGGCAGCTGAGGGAGAGGCAACGGGTGGATGCAAACTCCACACTGCCCTTTCTAACAACGCAGACTCAGAGCCTGCAGGTGCCCGAGCCACCAAATCACTCCCAGGAGAGACTTACGGCTTGGGCGCTCTGCAGGCCCCTAGTTAAGTGCTGTCCCCCGTTGCCCCAGTTATGCCTCTGATATAGCTGCCCTCTGTGTCAGTTGTTTATCATTTGCAGCTTGAAGTTTTTATACAGCAGTGCCGTGGAGCAGGGATGAGGCGCTGACACTTATTTCCTGTGCCAATATTTTGCATGTCAAATAAATAAGTTTTTCTCAGAGAGAAACCCACCAAATAAGCTAAGCAGGAAAAGATGCTGCTACTTTTATTTTGAAAAATTCCAAAATCCCTCCATTCTGATCAAAATGTTACACAATAAGAAGCAACCTTTTGCATACACCAGTAGTCTTAGGCTGGGGGTCAGGGGAGAGAAAAGGTGGCTTAGTATTGAAACCATAGTCTACATTGGTCAAAACTTCATTTTTGTTATGTAGACTCAGAAGGATGTGGCTACAAGGCTTGTGATTTCAGAACATGCCACTATAGTATACTACTTAGTGAGGGGGGTCAATGCCTCCCTAATATTTTTCAGCAAGCCATTCTGTAGTACACACATACTGCAAATTATTCACACATCTGTTGTGTCACTATTGTGACATATAAATATAATAATAACATGGTAATGAAATAGAACTGTAATCAAATAGCAATTATTATAATTATATAGCACCTATAGAAAAACAGAGTAGTTACCAACAGTTTTAATTGATTTTACCACTGCAGGGAACCAGGCAGAGGGCCTTCTCGGTAGTGGCGCCCGCCCTGTGGAACGCCCTCCCATCACAGGTCAAGGAGATAAACAACTACCTGACATTCAGAAAATACCTGAAGGCAGCCCTTTTCAGGGAAGTTTTTAATGTGTGATATTTTTGTATCTGATTTTTGTTGGAAGCCGCCCAGAGTGGCTGTGGAAATCCAGCCAGATGGGCGGGGTACAAATAATAAATATTATTATTATTAAATATTATTATTATATTAAAATTGTTGTAACCTACCCTGTGACCTCAAAATGGTCCATGTGTGGTTACCAAGCAAGGACTTTTCAACAAGTATTTGTTTCTTATACTGAAGAAAATATTTTTTTTACAAATAATACAAATAATGATTGCTCCAGGTTAATTGAATTGCGGTAAATTCCACATTCTGCTTGAAGCCCAAAGTATTTTGCTATGGATCCAGATTCTACCAATAAAATCTGACATTAGGCCAATGCACACAACCTGTTTCTGGGCTTCTTTTCAGTAATTATCCACACATACAGAATTGAGGTGTGGTAAACCAGTGGCATGAATCAGCTACAGCAAATATAAGCTGTTGACTGGATTTTCTCAAAAAAATAAGTAAATGCATGGCACATGAAGAGATGACTTATGATTCATAAACCATCTCTTCATGTAACCAGTTTGCCGTAGCTACAGCAAAGCTATGAATAAAAAAACTTTTGTGCTTTTATGCAGAAACAGAGCAGGGGAACGATTTCAGGGCATAAATAAGAGGGGTGGGGGGGGGAGGGGGAGAAGGCTTTGCCTGTTTAGGTCAAGGAACAGAAGCTATGCTCCAAAACTGGCAAAGTTCGATGCACAGGGAACATAAGAGCCTTTAACACAGATGAAAAGGAAAGCGTGGAAGTGATCTTTTGAAATTAAAATATAAGGTACTGGCCTACGTCCAGTTTACCTGCAAATCAGCCCTGTGTCCCTGAACGCACTTCACTCCCTATCAAATGCATACCTTTTTAATTGCATTTCAGCAGCGGAAGTTAAGATTCAGAAATCTTGCCAAGTGATCTCTCTCGGATAGCAATCGTCCCCGTTTTCTGCCCGGCTAATGGGTAGCACTTTCTCATCTCTTACTCGTTTGTAATTTATTTGTTTTCGTTATAAGCAGCCGCCTTGCACAGCTACCTCTTTATCGTGTTTTTAATAGTCTGTTGGGAGCCAACCAGTGACTGGGCACACCCAGCCAGATGAGCGGGTTATAAATAAAATAATCATCGTCACCATCATCATCCCAAGTCTTTTCCTCCTGTAAGGTGCTCTGGAAAACAACGACGACGACGACACGTAAAGTAACTAAATAAATAAATACTTGTTTTCGGATGCCCTTTCTCTTGACACCGCCACCCCTCCCAATGCCCGCATGATACACGTTCCTTGCCTTAGTCAGGGACCAGGATCTTGCGCGGAGGACTACGACCCCCGAAATGCACCGGGCCTCCCCTCGGAGAAGTCTCGAGGGGCGGAAGTGTTGCCTGAGGAGAAGGTGGCTTTCGGTCGGGCCCGGGCGTCCTGTGGTCGTTTGCAAGGAGGGGCAACTGGCTTCGGGCAAAGAGCAAAAGTCCCTGAGAGGGGGTGTGGGGGGTGAGGGGCGTAAGTAGCAGGCAGCCATGTCGGAGGGAGGCGGCACCTGCGAGACCGACAGCGATGAGACGATAGTGGAGGGTTCCGTCCCTGAGAGCGACTGGGACGAAGTGGAGCTGCACGCTAGGAGGTGACACACGCGTTACAATTAGTTGTGCAAACACTTCACAGAGGCGTCACAAGTCACCCTCTGGGGCCGACTGTGTTTAAATACAGGCAAAGGGCGTATGGCTACTCAGAAGTAAGCCGCCCTGAGTTCAGTGGGACTTGCTCATCTGGTATAGGATTGCTGCCTGAAGGATATGCCAATTGCTTCTGTTACTCATTCAGATGCACGGTAAAATTAATTGTGTGTGTGGCCCTTCCGCCCATACAACCGTGCTAAATGGCTGCCTACTCTCTCCACATAACGCCCCAAACAGAAAACAAAATACAACCAACTACCCGTGGGATTGAAATGTGCCTTTTTTAGGCCCCATATTTGGAAACACGGTCTTCAGTCAAACGGTTCAGATAGGGTTCAGTTAGGGTTTACTCTAAAAACGGCAATTAAGGTTCACTGAAGGTGTGTGTTGCTATCCTTGCCTCCTCAAGTTCAGGAAATAGTGAGATCAATGGTGTTGGGGGCACAGGCAGCAGGTGCAATCCCTCTCCCAACACCACACACCAGTATTTCACAAATAACAGTATGTCTTGTGAACAGGGCTTCTGCATCAAGCTCCTGAATCTATATGAGGTGGCAAAATCTCAGATGTTTTTGGCAAGGCCTGAGCCACTAACTTCTCTCTCTTACCTTTACCACACTGCAGTGGAAATGTGCTCTAAATACCACAGCTCCTTAAAACATTCATATCAGTCTAGCTAAGTTCTTGGCAGGAGTAAACCCAGCCTAAACTCCATTTTAAATAAATAAGTAAATAATATAGAAATATTTGGTACTGAAGAGATAGGAACATAGTTTTCTTTCTCCCCCCCCCCATAAGATGTTATTAAAGCTTTTTTCGTGATACAATAAAACAAAAAAAAGGGGGGACTTCCGGTGTGAGCGCCATTCCGAGCAGTCGGGAGCTGTCTCGGTTCCGAGACAGCTCCGGTGCCTTCGGGGATTGGAGCTACCGCAACTGCGCTGCGGGCTCCGTTAAACCGCGGGAAGAGCGTCCCGCGGTCCTGGGTTTCTAGTGGGTGCCAGAAGTCCCAACCCTGCTCTTAGGCAACCCTTGTAAAAGGGAGGCTTGAGCGAGCGGGGCTCCGGGACGGCGCTGAAGAAGCCACCTCTAACCGAAGGCACGAAGCAGCGGGAACTGCCGGATTTTGAGCGCTCCGCTTTTCCTCAATTTGGATCCAAAACAAGGACTCTGTAAGTACAGAGCTTAATTTGAACCTAAAAGTCTGGAATTTGGCTTACGGAGAGAGATTTAAAATGAGGAAGTCCGTCTCTCTGACAGCGGCAAGATCAAAGTAACGTCAATGGAGCTGGAGCCGCTTAAGACTTGCTTTAAAGTTTAGCGCTGATTTTGTATACTTTAGAGAACCCTCTTGGTGGGGTAAGACTGAGAGTTTGATTGATTTCTTCCTGTGGATTATAAAGTAAAAGAGTGACACCGTTAACCCTCTGGCCAAGGAGCCTGGGTCGGTCAGGGAATGGCGGCTGCAGACCGGCTGGCGCAGCTGGAAAAATACTGAGACCCTATCACTTCCTGCCTACTTAATTCCCACGGTCTCCTTAGACTCAACAATGACACCAATCCAGGAAAGACTATTGCTTGAATTACAATCACTTCAGAAGAACGTTATAGAAATGTTTACCCAGATTGGAGCTACTTTGAAAAACTGTTCTATATATCCACTTGATAGAAAGGATGGAATGAAGGCTGACCCAGTGGAATTTTTAGAAGAGGAACATGCTCAAGTTGCTAAACAAGAAAGGCATCTCTGGTGTGAGAGGCGGGGAGCCCCTAGTGTGGACAGTACAATGAGCTTCTGGGGTGGCAGCCCAGAGGTTCAAGAACAACAACCCTGGAAAGTGCAACAAGAAGTTGAGAGTGGAGGAAAGAAACTTTGTGATGAACTTATTGAAACTACTTATCAAGGAGTCTGCTACATT
Organism: Lacerta agilis; assembly: GCF_009819535.1. Classification (NCBI taxonomy): domain Eukaryota; kingdom Metazoa; phylum Chordata; class Lepidosauria; order Squamata; family Lacertidae; genus Lacerta; species Lacerta agilis. Next base: position 28,268,104 of record NC_046322.1, read on the forward strand.
CTGGAGAAGAAGAAGCTACATCTGAAGGGAACAACAGAAGGAAAAGAAGTAGAATTAAACATGAAGGAGATAATAGAAGAAGGAGAACCTGGTCTGGTGGAATGTTAGGGGGAGACTGGGGGGGGGAAGGCAAAGGGATGGGTGGTGTTGGACAGGAGGGGGGTGGGGTAAAGTAAGAATTAGTAGGGTTTGAAAGGCTGATCAAGGTACTCCAACACCAGAGGGAAAACGGATTATGAGACTGGAAGAAATATCTAGGTATTTGTTAAAATGTGATGTTTTTTATATATATTTGAAATTGGAATCAGAAGAAATATAGGCCACAGCATAACAAAGTTAAGTGAAGAGAGGATAAAAGAGGTAGAGATGTGTAATTTGATGTTCTAGTTGGAAAATAAGATTTTAGAGTTGAGATATGTTGTTAAGAATAAGATTTAAGGTTTAAGATATATTGATTATAATTGTAAGATTAAGATTAGGTGTGAAAAAGTAGATTTTACAATGTTACAAAGTTACTAAAGAAGATTAGAAATGAACGCAAAAGAAAGGATGTGAGGAAGTCCCAAGTTTAAGATTATAAAGAAGATTAGGATGAGGAATTGATTGTTTTGTTTGTGTCTATTTTGTGTAGTTTGTGAAGTGTGTGTGTATTTTGTGTATTTTATTTTGAAAATCCAATAAATTCTCATTAAAAAAAAAAACAAACAAAAGGAATGAATCTAGATAAAAACAAAGAAAAAAGGAAATACAGAGTCCTAGCTCTTAACCAGTGCTTTTTTTCAGGGGGTGCACAAGGGTACACAGTACCAGCACCTCTTTTTTGTTGTGTGGCATTTACTGTAATATCTTCATGGTGAGTACCAGCACCTATTTATTTAGGAAAAAAGCACTGCTTTTAACCCTTATCTCACACAAAAATAGTGGACCCTTCCAGCTCTCACCTGGGAGCTTTCCTGTCTTCTTCCATTCAGTCACCCTGGGAGGTTTTCCCTTCCCTGGCTCTTATCCAGGGTCCTTCCATCCATCCACAACCTTCAAGTGTGTGTAATCCTGAACCCCAATAACAGCCCAGAGCAGAGGACACCATAGTAAAGAGAGGGAGAGAAGAAAAAAGATAAAAAGAAGAGATGTATATAAGAAGAAGAAAAAGAAGACAAAAATATAAAGGACTTCTGATTCTCCGTCTGCCAGTTACATAGAAGAAATTATTTATCCTATGTTGTCTGCTTGCATTCCCAATCTCCTCAGGTAGAATGTAAAATGCATCCAGTCAGATATCCAAATGATAATTTCAAAAACAAGAGCTTTCTTCAAACAAGGATTCCTGGGATTCAGACTATTATAGCGTTATTTTAAGAATATCAGTGAATGGCAATTAATAACTAAATTACCGGTACCTTTTAGTTTATGCACAAGTAGTAAAGGGGTGGAATTTTTGTTTTGTTTTTAAGTGTAACTTATGTGAGAATGTTCCAGGTTATTTTCAGGAAGTACGTATTTGCATAGGATAGTGAGAACAGTTACATAAGTATGAATTTTACTAATCCTTAGGGTGTGGTTACTGAAGAATGTTGGATTATGTTAAGCAACTAATTGAGGAATGTAATTAAATATGTTATTCATTTTCATAGAATCATAGAATTGTAGGGTTGGAAAGGACCTGAGGGTTATCTAGTCCAACCCCCTGCAATGTAGGAACCCTGCCCACAGCCGTCCCTGGGTGGACTTGAACCACCAACTTTCTTGTTAACAGCCAGATGCACTGACCCATTGCACCAGTGGGGGTGATCATTTTTTTAAAAAGAAACAAGTTACTTCATGCAAATATGAAACAAACAAATAAATTTGCTGCTTTACATGAAAAGATACATTATATATTTCATTTCTGTATGCCTTATAAAACATGGAATTGTGTAGACTAGTGCCTGCTGTCCTGGTTTAGGTATTGTATCTATGCATGTCCTTTCATTAAATTACACTCTTGGAAATATCAGAGTTTGAAGACAGTGTTCAGGTGGACCTTTGTTGGTTCTTATGTAAAAATCTGAGTCATAATTCCATTTAGAAGTGGCATCGATCCATTATTTGAATATTGAGCTATATTTAGTTTATTAATGTCAAATCCAAATTCTGCTATTAGGATAAATATAGCATAGTTCTATGATAAATATAGCATACCTTGAATCATAGACTTGAACCATAAATTCATAGAGTTGCAAGGGACCCTTGGGATCATCATTCTAGTCCAACTCCCTGCAATGCAGGAACATTCAGATGTCCCTCATGGGGATCAAACCTTCAACCATAGCATTATCAGCAGCATGCTGTAATCAACAGAGCTACTATATGTGTTAAACTTCACATATTCATTGATCGGTTCATGATTAAAATATTTTAATTCGATTTTTCTTTTTTTACTTTGATCACCTAATCAGGACCAACCCAAGGCAACTTGCTGCCTGCGGCAAACACTAAAGATGGTGCCCTCTGCATTCTACATGCATAAACCAATTGATACGCAGTTCAATCTTACTTTATCATGGACAAACAAGGTGCATGTTTTACTGCACTACGGGACAGCAGGCTACCATAGGGAGTGCAGGGCAGTATGTGGGGCACATGCAGCTCTTTCCTCCAACACTTTGGTGCTGCTTGCTCACTGCTCCACCTGGTGTCTTTTCACTTCCCACTCAAATGTTGCAAAGCAGCAGCGGCACCATAGCCACCACCACCACCATGTATGATGTGAGCAGAGCAGTACATATGTGATGCCTGCTGGAATGCCTGCTCACCTGATATGGGGCAGGGGTGCCAACTTGAATAAAATATTTGGGGGGGGCAGGTAAGCCCCACCCTGCATAATTGATCACAGTATGTGGCACATGCATACCATTTGAATGCCGTCCATCAACATGTGGGGCAGCCACCCCTAATATTTTATGGGGGGGGCAAAGGGACATCGACCCCAAGGAGTTGGCTCCTATGATTATGGGTTTTTCCCATCAGTGCTGTCTCTGATATGTTGGGAAACATTCCACTTGCCCAGTCCAGCAAGCATCACTACTGGTGGGTTGCTGGCTCAGTAGGATAGGAATGGTGGAGGGGGGAGGACTCTGCGGAGTGTCTGTGGGGGCTACTCACACCCACAGCACCTCCTGCCTGGGTTGGTTGTTTCACTCAATCTAATGGTAGGGCTGGTTTTTTTTTTAATCTAATGCATAAAAAGTTAGCTCTCATCAATGTGTTGTAGGGGAAGAATAAGAACCTCCTCCCCTGCAGCTGAAAATAGCAGCAAAAGACGCAATGGAGAAATGGATCTAAATAAAGAGCAAGATTCAGGAGATACTACATGATATATATGGGATAAGATAAATTCATTTTAAATAAGAGAGATAACATTTCTTGTTCCAAGCTGGGCCAGGTTATTGTGTTCACCACTCAGGTGTGGCTTCTTTTAATAATAGAAATATTGAACAGGGAAGATTTATTACTATAGGTTCTGTATTAAATATCAGATGGTGTGTCATCTGTTCATGTAGTTAAAGGTGTAAGCAGATGTTTTCTGCCTTACATCTGCCAGAAATTGCATCAGAATGAATGGATGTACTTACAAGCAGGGTTTAATTAAAATCAGAAAACTATGACATTAATCCAATAATTACAACTTTCATCTAAAAATCACCTGATCATCTAATTTTGCAATTTTTCATGCAATATAACTCATCAACTGTGTTGGGCTGTTGAAATCCTATAGATTTTTCAGTTGCATAATTATGTTATTTAACCTTAATTACAGGTTGTTATGTTAAGTACAAAATGTACATTGTTCCAATCTGTCCTGGTTCCTTCAAACTCCTCACCTGGCTGCTACTTATTCCTTCAAACCTTGCTAAGCTTCACTGGACTTACAGTAGCTTAGTCTAAAGACGATGCTTTCTCATTTTTCTGTCTTGGTTTCCTTAACTGACAACTCTAATAAGTATTCTTCAAGTCATCAATATAATCTAATCTTCATAGATTCAAGGCAACCATGGCTTTAACAAATTGCCTGGTTGTAGACCTTATGCACCCAAGAATTCCATGTTGGCCAGTGAGCAAGCTGGTGGAGGATGAATGGAACTCATGAGAGAGCCCTTCTCTGTCAGTCCACTTCGTTTCTGTTCTAGCCATGAGAGAAGGAAAGTTCTTTCCTATGCAAATTCATCTGGAAATGTACAGTGCTAACCTATTAGTAGACTGATGACTTTTGTGGGTTTATTTACAAGGCTGAATTAACAACCATGCAATAACCATGCAGGGACATAACAAAGGAAGATCTGCCATTGAAACCAAGAATGTTTAGTTGAGATTCTTGCATTGCGGGGGGTTGTACTAGATGGCCCTTCCAGCTCTACAATTCTATGATTATATATTATCTTCTTCCCGCTGAATGTTCTGGCTGCTGCTGTCACTGTCTCCTCCTCCTTCCGTTGATAGATGCTGTCTATGACTTGTTGCCTGATGCAAGAGGAGGTTGCATTGCTTCCATCTCTGGTACCCCACTGTGGGGTGGTTCCTTTCCCTGCTCAATCACCTGCCCGCTCACTACCACCACCACATCTTCCTGAAAAAGAAAGTGCTTGCAGCTGAATGTCTGTGGTGGAAGCAAACAGTATAATGCTCCTACCTCAGTCAACTGGCTGTGGGCTGCTTCATTCTCCAACGGGTGGAGGAAGTAGTAGTTAAAGCATAAGCCAGGAAGGAGTAGCAGGATGACATTCTAGCATTTGCTTTGCTGGAATATTGTGGGCACACATACACAGAGAGAGAGCTCAAAATGCATCCACAGTGCTTTGTGTTTCTTTTTATATTTTGCCCTTACATGCTTGTTACAGAAGTGATAGAGAACAGTTCACTTCATATTTATAAAATGATTTTAATGGATATGAATAAGTAGCTCAGAACTTTGCAGGAGTGAGTCAAACCAGAATGCCTCATTTTTTTTTAAATCAGGACTGAATCTTGCAAATTAATTTCTAGATATCACCATAACAGGCTATTTAGGAATAGAGAAGCTACATTTTCAGAGGTAATGTGTTTAGGTGATGATGCTATCTCAGTGCTAGATGGTTTTTGATTGCTATCTAGTCAAGTGAATCCAACTTTGCCTTTGGTTTTGCCTTGAGCATTTGCCCTTTGTGGGGGTTTAAAAAAAAAAACCTGTATCTGTATTCCTCCTCTGTATTCCTAATCATATTCTCACGCACATTTTATTCAGAAGCAAATTCACCATGCTTACCTGTTTCTCAGATACTCAGAAAAATATATGGACAAATTCAGTGCTTTTTGTCTGGTGGTATGTACTGATATGCAGTACCAGCACCTCCACCCTCCTCAGAGCCTTGCACCTTTCCCCCAAAGCCCAGGAAGCTTCTGCCTGGCTTAGGGAGGGAGGCACGATGTTCTGGCAGTGTCTGAGAGCCTTCCCACCTCCTCCATAAAGCTTGCCCAGTTTTGGGAAGGAGGCAGGAGGGCTGCAGGATCCTGTCAGACTCCTCATACCTCCTTCTCAAAGCCTGGGAAGCTTCTGCCAGGCTTAGGAAGGGAGGTGCAATGTTCTGGCAGGGTCCAAGAGCCCTCACTTGCAGGCTGAGTACTGGCACCTTTTTTCTAGAAAAAAGCACTAGACAATCTACATCTTTCATTGAATAGCCCAAGCTTCAGGATTGTAGTCAGAGAGATGGCAAGGGAGGGCTCTTGGACCCTGCCAGAGCAATGTTTTGTTATCAGCAGTAAAACGATCATGATAGATTTGATGCTTTAGTTTTTTATTTGATTAAGAAAAAAGAATCGTTTTTCTAAAGCCATAATTTGTATGTGTCATTGCATCAGCCACCTGTCATGCAACACCAAGTGCAGAATTGGATAGAAAAAAGTTAGAACTGATTATCTTTTTACATTCCAATACTGTGCATGTTTGCTTGGAAGTAAGGCCTACTATACTCATTGGGACTTACTCCCAAGTAAATGTGATTACAACTGCAGCTTTAGTCTCCCTGATTTCAACTTTTAAAGTTTTAGATAACATATGTATGTTTTGTTTTAGAAAGAGTACCTTTTAAGCACTTTAGAAATCCTGATGATTTCATGTATTTGTGTGAAACAAATTGTTAACATACATTCATCATTATATCAGCTACAAATATGTGTGAAGGATCTGAGTAAAACAGAGATTACAATCAAGGCTAAATCACCCAAACATGCAAAGTAAATTAATCTTATCTGTTCTTTTCCTTTCTAGAACTGGGATAAACTGTCCTGTCATTGTTACAGGTATTTGCCAACTTGATCGTTCACCAGCTGCTATTGTACATGGATGATACAAGCTTTTTATCTGCATGTTTATATAATGGAGAGTAACTTGCTTAAGTATAGTTATTACATGGTTTGCAGAAAATATCAAACAGATATATACATGTATCTATACAGCATAGTAAGGAACTAAATGGCTTTTGGAGTTTCAGTCTCAGAAAGGAGTTTGCAATTGGCCTCCCACTGTTACTTTCTGTGCAGTTGTTTTACCTAATGCCTATTAGCGTGGTCACCTAGAACTTCACAAGGCATTGCAGTCCATTAAGAGGAAGGTTACCTAAATCCATTGTGAAATGATTTCTTCCTCCCTCCCACCCTGCCCTCATACTGCATCCCATAATTCTGGATTTGAACTAAATTGCCAGTTTTATATATATAGATATATATAGATATATATAGATCACCTGGAGGTACCTGTTCCTATAAGCCCTATTCAGGTTAAATAGGGCTTAAACTAGGGAAGGGTCACATACACAACCCACCCCCAATATATACATCCATTTCAGGCTCACCATTTAGCACAATGGTTTGAAGGAGGATTCTAAGTGCCTGTAAAGGGCAAACTGTAAATAGCAGCCACGGGAAAGCTTGAGCAGTCTTGGGGCCATGGAGAGTCCACAGTCCTGATGAAAATTACCTCTCTGAAGCTGCTATTTGTAGTTCAAGGGATGCTCCCACTGGTGCAAGTGAAAGCTTCCGGATACAAGTTCTGCTTGTTAAGTTACAGATTAATTTTAGGTGGCACACTAGGTATAAAGTCCATAGAAGCTTTATTGTGAGGGGAGGCTATGCTTTCCTCATAGGTGGTCAGAAGCTCTTCTTCCTTCAGTTCCAGGATGGCTAAATTTGGTATTAACTGTTTCCCTTCAAAGACCATACAATGTTTTAAAGGATATTCAAAGTGTTATTCATTGAAAATAAAGTTTAAAATTCACTTATTTGCTGTTGTTTTAGGTTTAGATTCTGAAGTGGCTGGATTTCTGGAAACATTAGACAGAAATGTACCGGTAGGTCTGTTAGTGTTCCCCTGCCCCCCCATTGTAACTATATAATCTCTGTTTTTCAATTAATTTATGCCTCATGGACCCCCCCCCCCCGGTGAAAACCTCTGAACATGTTTTCTCCATATATTTAAAATAAATAACTGTAATCTTAACAAAGATGTCATTTCAAACATTTAGTCTGAGTTTGAGCTTGCTGTTTTTATGCAAATCGACCAGCATGCCCATAGGAGGTGTATAATGATACTGTATTGTGATACATTCTTTCACAATATTGTATGGTGTAATACTTTGTAACAGGTCAGATTTGCCAACATAGTATGTTGAGTATTGAAAATGCACATTTGTAATTTTCCTGCAGTAGCTCCATTGGTCCTATTATGAGCACTGAACTAGATGTGATATTAATTGCATGAATGAAATTAACACACACATTTTTTCTTATGTAACTAGCAGTCTTGGAACCTTTGGGAAGGGAAGTTTAACTTTTTCTTCTCCTTGCCATGGTCCCGACCAAAATAGCTTCTTTGAAGCTGCCATTTGCATTTCAAGAGTAACTATTTTTGTTGGGACCATGGAAGAGAGTTTTTTTTTTTGAAACTTTGTGTGCTTGTGACACCCCCATCATTTACACAGACACCAATCAGTGCATGGCAATAGCCAAAAAACTTCGTGATTTCACTCTATCTAGGATACACACAAAAGATAACAGGGTAGCCACAAAGACAACATGCCACCCTCCCATGTGAAGACCTCCATAGCATAGTGAACAGGAAGGTGGCATCCCTAGTAACCATGTACTCCAAGTTTCTCCACAGAAAGGGTTTTGATTCCCTTGACATCCATGTTATTTTGATCATTCCCTGTCATCCTATCCAACCACAGTTCTCATGTCCACTTATTTGATTTCCTGTGTCTGCTAGCATTATCCCAGCAGATTTCACTCCATTCAGCCCCCTCTCTGCTGCTTGACTTGTCATAATATCAGCAGCACTCTGGAGAAAGCAATAAGATTATTGGAGCCCGCCATATTGCCTGTGGTGATGCTCTAGTAGTAGACCTCCAATTGTACTAAAGAAAAAGTTTTTCTTCAGCTTTTTTACAATGGGTTATATATGTTTTCTGGGTGGGTTCCCAGGCTAATAACAGGACCAGGCTTGAAATTTATTATTTGGTATTGTGTTATGGTACTTTATGCTGTGGAGCACTTTGATATTTTATGTAATTGGGCGTATAGAAATACTTTTATCAATCAATTTATTTTTTGCATTTATACTTTCCCATTAACTCACTCCTCTGGGGAGGTTATGAAAAATAGAAAATACAAGACAGAGAAAATTAAAATAAAACCAATTTTTAAGCAATACAAATCAACCCACAAAGCCATCTAAAGGCCAGAGAAAATACATAGCTTCATCAGTACAACGGCATCAGATGCCTTCACATCATAAGAAAAAATATAATAATGAATGAATGATACTGATAAAATACACATTTAAATGTAAAAGACTGATAACGAGTAAAGGTTGGCTGTAAGCTCCCTGGAAGCAGACTGAGGGATCATAAGAAACCATTAAAGTTTTTAGCTCAGTGTAGCAGGGTAAACCCTTTTTCTTTAAGTATCTTAAAACCATTATGTAAATATGCAGTCTAGAAAATTGTGCACTTTTGTCTCAGATTAAAAATAATATAATAGAACTGGGGAAGGTATGAAAACAGCTCTTTTAAAAAGTTATTTTAAAAAGAGCTATGAAGAGGAAGCAGCATTTTCTTTGAAGAAAGCTTTGCAAATGTGTGCTTTTGAGTGTTAAACTAGGATATGTTTTTATCATTAGCTTCCAGAGACTTTAAATGTTGAAGTGTATCCAGAAATAAGCCTTCTTTCTGGTATGGATGCAATAGAGGATTCAATTCCACAAGATACAGAGATGTCAGAGGTTTTTCAAATTGTTAGTAAGGAAGATATGACAGAAAACCATCCATTTCTTGAAACAGTGCAGTCAAGTATAAGTGTAGATGAAATAATGGCTGTGGAATTTGAAGATTTGATGGAACCACTTGATGATTCTGAGACCCCCAAAATGCTTGACATATTGGAAAATCAGGGCGGTGCTATGTCTATGCCTATGTCTGTAAATAAGGAGAGCAATGCCCTGCCTGTAGAGCTTCTCACAGCACTGAACTCCATGTCAGAATTTGCAGCAGCATCTGTCTGTCAGCCAGAAGGCAAGGGAAGTTGGTTCATCATCGCAGACAAACAGCTGACACCAGACCAAACAGATGGTGATTGCACACAAATAACAGATATAAATGTAAAATCTCAGCTTAATATAAAACACCTTGAAGAAACAGAAGCTTTAATGATGACCACATTGCCATATGCTTCAGAGGAACAAGTATGTATGCTTTAAAGTTGAAATGTTAGTTTACAATTTATATTGTAAAGCCCTCTTATTATAAGTTTACAGTTTGCTCAACCAGTCTTCCCTTTCTGTTTCTCCTTATGCAATCCACTGTACTCCTGACAACCCTCTCCATGGTGTGTGTGTGTGTGTATACATGTGCGTGCTCCTGAACAGTGAACAGCAGTGGGATATGGGGCTGCAGTGGGAAGGAAGAATAATCCCAAATCAGATGGAGGGATGTTACTTAAGTGAGAGCTTTGCTGACACAAGAGTCCTCTGGTTTTCAGGTGATTCCCTCTCTCACTGCAGCTTCATATGACATGGTCCACACTTGTACATGGGGCTGCAGGAAGGAGGCAAAAGAACAGCTGCCTTCCACTATTATTTTTAATTATTATTTATTAAATTTATATATTGCCTTTCATCTGAAGATCTTTTCTTAGCATCCATCTCTCTATTGAGAGACAACAGAGTGTGCCTCTGGGGGTGAGGTCAAACTGCTGGAGAATCACAGCACCTGCTGTGGCTGCAGAGACTGGTAACCAGAACATTTAGCACCAGCTTGGCTGCTGGAGTTTCTGGAGGGAGGTGTACAAGACACTGTTCAGCCATTTTACTTTACTCCAGATTTGTGTAGGGTTTACTCCTTAGCCTTTTCTTTCCCTAAGATGCCCACAAGGCAGCGGGTATCTTGAGGATCACAGGGCAGTTTATAGTATATAAATACAGAATGAAAGCACAAAATATATAACATAACAAAAAGAAGCAAACAAAATACATAGCATATCAAAAACAGAAAAACCAATACCCCCTCTCTCACAAACACATTTAAAAGATCATAGATTGTTTAATCAGCCAAAGCACAATAATTTGAAACAACCATATATAATAATCTCTTGTCTCCATTAATTATTTTAGAATGATTTAGGAAGCTGGCTTATACCATTGGTCCATATAGCTCAGTATTGTCTACACTGATCGGCAGCATTGCTCCAGTGTTTCAGACTGAGGGTATTCCAGCTCGACTTGGAAATGCTAGAAATTGAACCTGGGACTTTTTGCATGTAAAACAAAGACATTGTAGTCCCTCTTACCAAATGAAGCACCCTTCAGACCTATTTCCTCCCCAGAAGCTCCTACAAGGAAGTCCTCACCCAACTCAAGTGCAACTGAAGGTTCTTTGGTGACCAGCACATTTAGTCTGTCTTGATAATTTGCCTTTGCATGTTTGTTTCTGATATGTATGTGTGTATGAAGAAATGTAGGTTGTGCATCGTCACTAAACAAATCCATATATTTATTACATATCCTCTGTATATCAGTACCGGCAACTCCCCTTTTACATGCATTCAAAGCATGTGTGACCATTCCTCTTGCACAACAAGGCATAAAAACTGTGTCTAACAATCTATTGAGCCTTTGCAAATGCAATCCCATAAGCCCTTGTGCAAACTGTGGCGAGTTGGAGTTTCAGCAAGGAGTTTGGAGGGTGTTTGCTGCCTTTTTCAGCGGTGTTCACGCAATTTTACTTAAATGTGTGGTGCCTCGGAACACAACCCCCGTGTAAATGGGGAGTTGTGTTTATATCAAAACACCAGTTTCCAATCCCTCTCTTTTGAAAAAGTGTAAAAATATTTTTAAGGGTCTACTGAAACGGTAACTGAGGGAATAAGAATAGAGAACACCAATGCTCATTGGTTTGAAAACATGCCCCCTTGTGTATATAGTCAGCATGGGTAGTAGGTGCTGCGTTAAATGATGTTGTTGTGTGAAGGTTTGTACAATTGCAAACTGCTATGTACACTGTGAAAAAATTACCCTTGTGTGTTTCATAGGGTGTGTGTATACACAGCCCCAGAACAGACAAATGAAACTACGTTTTCACACTGCACATAGCTGAACTATGAAATTTGCTCCCACAAGAGGCAGTGATGGCCACCCACTTGTGTGGATTAGACATTTTTGATGGAGGGTAACTAGCATGCATAATGGCTGTGTTTTGCCTCCACTGTCATAGACAGTATCCCCCTGTAGAGCTGTTGCTGGGAATCACAAGTGGAGAGAGTGCTGTTGCATCCAGGTCCTGGTTGTGGGATTTCCATAGGCATCTGGTTGGCCACTCTGAGAGCAGGATGCTGGGCTAGATGGGCCTTTGTTCAGATCCAGCAGAGCTCTACTTGCACGGTTACACTCAATGGAACAGCAATTACACAGACTGTAGGTAACAACAAGGAAAGAAGCATAAGAGATTTTCTCCCCTTGGTTGCTCCAGGGAATGAGGAAGATAAGTAGCAGCAGAGCACTCAGATTTCTGGAACTTACAAATACAAAGCCAGATAACTGGTCTGTGCTAATTTTCATTGCATAGTTCTGTGAAAGAGTTATAAAACAGGCTTAACTTGTTGATTTATGTTGCTTGAATTGGACAAAATTGGTGGCATGGCATTCAGTGGGATATGCTATCAGCACACACTGGTTAGGAGGAGGATGCAACATTGCACAACATTTCCAGTTAGTAATATTGATAATGAACTTTAACATCCAGAACTGCTAGACCTATGCCATAGAAGGAGTGCTTGCATCTAAGGCAGGCAGCCTGAGGCCCTTTAGATGTTGTTTGACTCTGATCATCACTAACCACTGCCCATGCTAGCTGGGACTAATGGATGTTGGAATCTATCAACCTCTGGAGGGGTACAGGTTCCCCATTTCTGTTTCATTAGCATGTTCTTTTCAGTGACTGTAGCTCAACTGCACCTGTAGTTCTGCCATAGCACTGTTTGGTCATATTAGAAGATAACTCAGAAACAGTAAAATGCAGTGGCTCACCTTCTAGGTGGAGTTAATAGAGCTATGTTGCACCTGTTTTTAAAGATTTGCACTGGCTGTCTGCTTTGTTCCAGTCCAAATTAAAGGTTCTACAGCTGATGTATAAAACCCTAAATAGCTTGGTAACTAAAAACCTGAAGGAGCAACCCAAGAGTTAAGATCCTTAGTGTCCTGCCAGTGGGTTTTATACATTTGCTGGTGATGCATGTGTAGGAGTTCTATGTACTCCTATCCTGGCTTTGGAACCTCCTGCCACTTGAAATTTTGGAAGTTAACACTGATATTCAGCTTACAGTTTTGTGATGCATAGTTTTTTTTAATTGAGTTTTTTGTGATTTTATGGTTACTGTTATTTTAATAAAATGATGAGATCTTCTGAGGAGAGGCAGTGGTGTGACCACTCCTAAAGAAATCAGCTCTGGGTCCTTTGGATTGAATCTGCTATTGGCCAGTTGTCAATACAGTACTCCCTTTTGGGGGAAGTTGGTGGAGGGGGCCATGGTGGAGCAACCGCAAGCATTCTTGGAGGACACAGATTATTAAGATCCATTCTAATCTGGGTTCAGGTCTGGCAGCAGAACTGAGTCACCCTTAGTCACCCGTATGGATTACCTTTGCAGAGAGCGGGACAAGGGGAGTATGACTTTGCTCCTACTTCTTCATCTCTCATTGACATTTGATACCATCAACCATGAAATCGTCCTGGACCAGCTCCAGGAAATGGGAATTGGGGGCACTGTATTACAGTCATTCCAATCTTACCTTCAGGACTGAATCCAGAGAGTAGCATTGAGAGTTTGCCTTTTGATCCCCTGGCAGCTACATTATGGTGTAGCTACATTAACTGCAATCAACATTAATGTCTAAGAGATTCTACCTTCAGAAGATTCAACAGGAAAGCTGTTGTCAAATCCTCCAGATGCAGTCACAATGCTGGAAACCCCTTATAGATAATAGTATCAGGAGGCAGCAATGAAAACCATCCCAATGAAAAGGAAATGCAAGAAAGCAAAGTGGCTGTCCAATGAGGCCTTACAAATAGTGGGGAGAGAAGGCAAGCAAAATGCGAGGGAGATAGTGAAAGATACAGGAAATTGAATGCAAATTTCCCAAAAAATAGCAAGGAGAGACAAGAGGGCCTTCTTAAACGAGCAATGCAAAGAAATAGAGGAAAACAACAGAATGGGAAAAACCAGAGATCTGTTCAAGAAAATTGGAGATATGAAAGGAACATTTCGTCCAAAGATTACCATAATAAAGGACAAAAGTGGAAAGGACCTAACAGAAGCAGAAGACATCAAGAAGAGGTGGCAAGAATACACAGAGGAATTATACCAGAAAGATATGGAGGTCTCGTAAACCCCAGATAGTGTGGTTACTGACCTTGAGCCAGACATCCTGGAGAGTGAAGTCAAATGGGCCTTAGAAAGCAGTGCTAATAACAAGGCCAGTGGAAGTGATGATATTCCAGCTGAACTATTTAAAATTTTAAAAAATGATGCTATTAAGGTGCTACACTCAATATGCCAGCAAATTTGGAAAACTCAGTAGTGGCCAGAAGACTGGAGAAGATCAGTCTACATCCCAATCTCAAAGAAGAGCAGTGCCAAAGAATGCTCCAACTACTGCACAATTGCGCTCATTTCACACGCTAGCGAGGTTATGCTTAAAATTCTACAAGGCAGGCTTAAGCAGTATGTGGACCGAGAACTCCCAGAAGTGCAAGCTGGATTTCGAAGGGGCAGAGGAACCAGAGACCAAATTGTAAACATGCGCTGGATTATGGAGAAAGCTAGAGAGTTCCAAAAAAAAATCTACTTCTGCTTCATTGACTACGCAAAAGCTTTTGACTGTGTTGACAACAGCAAACTATGGCAAGTTCTTAAAGAAATGGGAGTGCCTGATCACCTCATCTGTCTCCTGAGAAATCTCTATGTGGGACAAGAAGCTACAGTTAGAACTGGATATGGAACAACTGATTGGTTCAAGATTGGGAAAGGAGTACGACAAGGCTGTATATTGTCTTCCTGCTTATTTAATTTATATGCAAAATTCATCATGTGATAGGCTGGACTGGATGAATCCCAAACTGGAATTAAGATTGCCGGAAGAAATATCAACAACCTGAGATATGCTGATGACACAACCCTGATGGCAGAAAGTGAGGAGGAATTAAAGAACCTTTTTAATGAGGGTGAAAGAGGAGAGCGCAAAATATGGTCTGAAGTTCAACATCAAAAAAATTAAGATCATGGCCACTGGTCCCATCACCTCCTGGCAAATAGAAGGGGAAGAAATGGAGGCAGTGAGAGATTTACTTTCTTGGGTTCCATGATCACTGCAGATGGTGACAGCAGTCACGAAATTAAAGGCGCCTGCTTCTTGGGAGAAAAGCAATAACAAACCTAGACAGCATCTTAAAAAGCAGAGACATCACCTTGCCGACAAAGGTCCGTATAGTTAAAGCTATGGTTTTCCCAGTAGCAATGTATGGAAGTGAGAGCTGGACTACAAAGAAGGCTGATCA
The DNA here is from genome assembly GCF_009819535.1 of Lacerta agilis. Lineage (NCBI taxonomy): Eukaryota > Metazoa > Chordata > Lepidosauria > Squamata > Lacertidae > Lacerta > Lacerta agilis. Next base: position 28,283,217 of record NC_046322.1, read on the forward strand.
CCAAAGAATTGATGCTTTTGAATTATGGTGCTGGAGGAGACTCTTGAGAGTCCCATGGACTGCAATAAGATCAAACATATCCATTCTTAAGGAAATCAGCCCTGAGTGCTCACTGGAAGGACAGATCCTGAAGCTGAGGCTCCAATACTTTGGCCACCTCATGAGAAGAGAAGACTCCCTGGAAAAGACCCTGATGTTGGGAAAGATTGAGGGCACAAGGAGAAGGGGACGACAGAGGATGAGATGGTTGGACAGTGTTCTCGAAGCTACCAACATGGGTCTGACCAAACTGCGGGAGGCATTGGAAGACAGGAGTGCCTGGTGTGCTCTGGTCCATGGGGTCATGAAGAGTCGGGTACGACTAAACAACTAAACAACAACAATCATTCTTATGCACCTTAAATAGTTATGTGAATAAAATATAACTGAAAATTGGTACACCTTCACAATTTTAAAAATTATTGTTCATAACATCTATTTTTTGCATTAAATAATCATCTACACTGAAGCTATATGCATACAAAGAAGTAGAAAATTATTTCTATAAAATATTTTACATTCTAAAATAATTGGGTATGTGAAGGAAATGCAATGTGATACTCTATTCCCTCCAAAAGCCCCATCCAGCTCAAGGAAGAAACACAGTATTGTGTAACTAGAAAAAGCACCATTCTTCACATACATTGTACAGCTCAGTTATCTCTTTTCTTATGAAGCAAATGACATCTAACCTTTGTCAGAAAAAATTAGGGGTTATGGTAAGAGGCTGTCTCATTATAATTTTACTAAACCTATGATGCTAGTCCTGGAAGATCTCTAAATTTGACAGTGATTTCATTGTTCATACTTTTAAAACAGAAGTTTAAATACATGTAGCTGTACCTAGGGCTGCCATATTTCAGTGTAAAGCACCTGGGTTTTCCTGGACATTTTTCTGATTTACAAAAATTCCACCCTGACACTATTTCCGACGGATGAATCCGAGATATGTCCAGGAAATCCCGGGTGTATGGCAGCCCTACGATGTACCAATATGTTTTACTGCTCTACTGATAATTTTGACCTCTTTTATGATTGTTATTTCACAGGTTGGCTGTAGTCAGAATATGCACAAATTAGTCCATTCAGAACACCAGAATATTTCCTCTTGTGACAGACCAGCTGAAAAAGGAGATTCTATTTTAAAGGATAGCAGTTCATGTGAACAAACTATCCAGGTTGCTCCACGTACATTAAAGAATTCAGCACAAAAAAGGAAGAAGCTTACTCTAAATGATACTGATCCTACTTCCAGTTGTCAGTTTCTAGAAGGGATGCATCAGAATATACACAGTTTCGAGGCTCAAACAAGAGAGTAAGCTAACGCTTTTGAATATGATATAAATTTTTACAGTGGTTAATGGGAAAGCCTATATTTAATCGAACATTTTTACCACTTTGAGATATTTTATATAATGTGTTATGGAAATGGAAATAATAATATAAATAAGTATATCCTGAGAAGGTTAAAAAAAGTTTCCATGTGAAGTTTGGGTGAGACTAAATATACAGTTTTCCTTATCATTTTCAATAAAAATGTTTTAAAATGTATATGGACATCATGCGGAGTATAGAGAAATGCATTTGGTAATTTAAATTGTTTCGTTTGTCAGCAGATCTGACACTAAAGATAAGGAAGATGACTGTTCACAGATGGGAACTGGATTATGCCACTTCTCAACTACAGATACAAATACTAAAGTTGAGCAAGTGAGGAAAAGTCAGAGGATTGCCAAGAATAGAAGTAACCAGTGTTTATTTTATCTTCTGTTTGTAGCCTGAAGGACATATGCTTTCCTTCCCTAAATATGTCACTGTGACAAAGTGTCCCAGTTCATGTTACCATTTCTGGGCGTTAACAGAAGCTCTGCGTCCATTGCTATGAATTCTCTGTCTTGTACTGGGTTGGAAGAAACTATTGTAACCAAAAGTGGAATTTAATTAGAGCAAGGGACACCTTCATTTTCTAGGTCTAAGCAAGAAGGCTTCACTGGCATTTCCCCTTACTCAAATCTAAAGGCCAAAGTGCTAAACTCATGATCCTCAATATTACCTCAGGTTTGGGGTAGGGGATAAAATTTGATTCAGTTAAAGGTGAACCTACCTAATTTGCACTTTTTAAAACAATATGCGAACAAAAAAGCCTTCTTTTGAAATTCACATTTCTCTTAATTTTGCAATGTTGCTCTCACCCCAAATTATGTGTACGATAATGCTCATACTAGGGTAAAGTGTACATAAAAAGGCATATATTGTATCAGTAATGTACAAAAATAAATTGCAAAACTCTATGTATTGGGCAAAATTGTACACAAACATGCATATTAAGAGAAATTCACACTTAAAGGCGAATGAATTTCAATGAAGACATTTTAAATTTTGTTTTGCAAACTGATGCAGAAATGTGGAGATAAGAACTTAAGGCTACAAAAATGAGAAGCTGAAAGAAACCAAAATTGATTGATTTGTCCATCCCTATGCCAGATTCAATTTTACTACATCATCCTTATTGAGTAGAAAGCTTTTAGGGCTTGGGCATGCAGTTTGCTCCTTGGCCACTAGAGTCAGTTCCTATTACTTTTAGAAGACATTTTTTTAATTGGAAGTGCATCATTATTTGAAATCCATGATCACTGGGTTGGGCATGAAGTATTCATAATGAGGGGAGGAAACATGTTTGCCTATATGAGTAGATGCTGTGGGGAACCTTAGTTGATTGGGAATTCTCCACTGTATCCATTTATATCACAAACACATATTTTAAAATATTAAAATTTGCATATTTATCATGTAGGATACACATGCATACTAAAACAGCATTATGAGTCTGTTCTGCATATACTATTACTGTCTTGGTTTGTACAATAAATCTGCAAGTATCAGGATAAAGTAATTAAAAGTTAAAAGCACAGTCCATTGATACATGACTTCTTGTTATCCAGCAGAGGGCAATGGATATAGTACTTACCAGTAGTAACTTTGGATTGGCAACTGGAAGTTTTGCTTTAATTACCGGTACATGTATTTATTTAGTACGTGCATGTGCCATCTTGGAATTTTTTTTAATGTATGGGGCAGCTTATAAATAAATGCATTTGCTAAAATAAATAAGCTAAATTTGTTGCCTGCTGTTCATGATACCCTTTCAGATGTTTGAAAAATTGAGTTTAATATGCATATTGTGTTAAATATGCAACTCAGATATTTGATATTAAGTACATGAATAACATTAGTTGATGAAACAAAATAAAAATTAAAAAAATCCTTCTAGTAGCACCTTAGAGACCAACTAAATTTGTTCTTGGTATGAGCTTTCGTGTGCATGCACACTTCTTCAGATACACTGAAACAGAAGTCACTAGACCACGGGTGTCAAACACAAGGCCCGGGGGCCTAATCTGGCCCGCCAGACCTTGTCATGTGGCCCGCGCGCACCTCCCTCCCTCCCGGCGCCCGCCCGCCCGCACTGGGGAGGGAGGGCACGCGCGCTCACTGCACGCACGTAAACACACACGCACAGGCGCGCGCACACAGAGCAACCTCCTTCCCCTTCCCCCTGATCACGTGCCCCACTGCTGCCGGGACGGTCACCAGCACCACCCCCTCCCTGCATCTACACACACACACACACACATAGCCGCACAGCTGGCCTCTCTTGTTCCGTCCGCAGCCGGCACAGGCGCTTCCCCTCCGGGAGCCTTGCGGAGAAAGAGGCGCCGCGGCGGGGAGGAAGAGAGAAGTAGCAGCCGGCGCCGATCTCCTGTTTCGCCACCGGCGGAGGATCCTTCTCCTTCCTGCTCCTCTTTCCTGCCGCCACCGCCTGGAGGTAGCTTTTCTCCTTGGCGTTGCCGGCCGGCTCTCCTCCCTTTCCCCGCGCGCCCTTGCGCCGCTCTCTCGGGGGGCCATGGGGCTCCTGTCGCAGGGCTCCCCGCTGAGCTGGGAGAAGACACAGCGCCACGCGGAGCACGTGCGCAAACACGGCATCCTCCAGTTCCTGCACATCTACCGGGCGGTGGGCGAGAGGCACAAGGACGTGCTCAAGTGGGGCGACGAGGTGAGTGAGGGCCGGGGAGATGGAGCTGAAGACCGGATGGATCCAAGAAGCTGCCTTCCTTCCTTTCCTCTCCTCTCCTTCCTTCTTTTTTTCCTCTCTCTCTTCTTTCTTTCGTCCACCCACCATGGCGCGCTTTTGCTGCTGCTGCTTCAACTTCAACACAACAACCTTGGGAGGTAGACCGCTGGCGGCTCTGCCCTCGCCCAACACCACTGCATGGTGCACATGTTCATAGCTGTCAACTTTTCCCTTTTCTTGCGAGGAATCCTATTCGGAATAAGGGAATTTCCCTTTAAAAAAGGGAAAAGTTGACAGCTATGCATGTTGCATGGGGAGCGAGTTTACTGGGCGTCGACGGGGTTTGCCCTGACGAAAAAGTTTGGGGTTGTTATGGTTGTTATTGTTATTTGTTAAATTTGTTTGCTGCCCTTGGATCTCAGGATAGTTTACGACATGAAAAAGCACAACATACATAATAAAGCAAACCAATAAGACACACACACTCACACACGTGGGTTCCCTTGCACCCCCAATTCTGCTGGTTCACACTCAACCGAGACCATTTTTTGCAGTGTGAAACCTGTGTCACCTTGGAAAGCCACAAGCACATCCGATTTAAAGCTTGTGTCTCACATTCGGTTTCAGAAGTGGTTTAAAAGGCTTGTATAGCATCACTTATGAAAATGCCCTTCAGCTTCCCTCCTGCATGTAACAGATTGCTTTGTGCCTGGGTCTTCTCACATGGTGACTATTCAGTAGGCATGGTGCTTGTTTACTAATTAATGGGTTTGTGTATGCTAGTCCTATCAGAAGGGCCATGATTTACACCAGTGCCACCGTGCTCTCCTTTCACCGCAAGTTAAAATGATTGAAGTAGTGCACGGAGTGGACACATAGTCCTACAGATAAAACCGGCCCTTTGAGGGTGACCAAACTGCTAATGCGGCCCCCGATGAATTTGAGTTTGACACCCCTGCACTAGACCCTTATATATAGTGAGAGGGTGGGGAGGGGTATGACTCATAAGGGTGGTGGGAATGGGTGATTGGTGTTGGTAAACCTGTTGACGACTGCAATTGGTCTTACAGCAAAAAGCTTTTTCCTATCAGCCAATCACCCATTCCGACCCCACTTCTGAGTCATACCCCTCCCCACCCTCTCACTATACAGTATATAAGGGTCTGGTGACTTCTGTTTCAGTGTATCTGAAGAAGTGTGCATGCACACGAAAGCTCATACCAAGAACAAACTCAGTTGGTCTCTAAGGTGCTACTGGAAGGATTTTTTTATTTTTTTAATCTGTAATTAATGATACATTTCACCAGAGCTTTCCAAACTTTTCACATTGGTGACACTTTTTAGACATGCATCATTTTGTGACACAGTAATTCAGTTTTACTAGCAAACTAGAGGTTAAACGAACCCCTTTCCAGCCCTGGAAGGAGTGCCGTGAGCATTTGCCTGGCACATCTACACCCTGCAGCCAACACACTAACGTGTCACAACCTATAGTTTGGAAAGCTCTGCATTAAACCATGATTCATAGAAGCAAACTAATACTATTAGATTAGATTACACAACAATAAGCAACCTGCAATATTTTTGCTTATTGCATTCTTTTGTTTTGTGCATATTTCTCAGGGAGGCAAGCCACTTGGAACGGTTCCTCTGACTCCTCGTATAACTACATTTCATTATCCAAAATCAATAGAAGAGATTTATTTGGTCAGACATTGTTGCACAGAGCTGCTGTGGAAGATGACCTAGATGGTTTACGTGCAATGATAAAAGCTGGTGGAAATGTAAATACTCAGGATTATGCAGGTGAGCATAGTCTCCAATGTTAATTTCATCCAATGATGAAATAATAATGTGTAATAATAAACTTGAGCAAGGCACAACTTAATACTAAGCATGTTTACTTACCGTGTGTTCTGTGATATGCTTGTTTTAGAAGTAAGTGCTTAGGGCTGTGCCTGTGATTCCTGTTAACTACCATTTTGTGAAATGGTAGTTAACACAAATCATTTCCTGTTCAATCCAGGAGAAAAGGGGGAAAGTCTGGGAAATTGAAGCCAAACATAACTGTGCATGAAGGGGTTCAGACCACAGACCTGTGTTCCTAGACTCAATTAGGTCATGCTCCCACCTCCGATGAGGGCGGAAATGAAGCTTCTTCTCTTTCCTTTCCTTACCCTCTTTGTGCCTTGTAACCAACCAGGAAGGACATGTCTGAGCTTGCTCCAATCTCAGATCTCATACTTGAAACTATAGTCTGTATTGTGCATCCAAGTATATTCTACCTGTGTTCACCTTTGGATTTTGTAAGTAAAACATTTTAAAACTTACTTAACAGTGTGTGGTCTGTTCATTTTCTCATTACTTTCCTGATGGACATGTGGTAATATGCCTCCAGCAGCTCCTGCTTATCCTTTAACCTCTGGAATTTGAAGGAGAAATGTGGGAGGGGGTGTCTGAATGCCAGGATGTTTACAAAGAACTGTTCGAAACCACCATGGTTTGCTTTGAATTCCCAATAATCAGGGCTTCAAAGGGAAGCATCACCTGATATTACTATGACATCAAGTCATTGACGGGTGGGCAGCCCCAGCCACCTGTCAGCTTTGGTCTGTCAGCAGTTGGGGAGATAAAGATTTGGTCCTCTGGCCAGAAACTTTCTTCACTTTATTTGCACGACCTTTTGGTATGTGCTTGAATTTCTCTCACAGAATTAACTGTTGGCACCTTTAGCCACCATAGCAGTTCTAAGATATACAATAGGTTGCTAGTGTTCCATTCCTCCCCTTTCCACTACTAATCCCTCAAAAACCAGTCATAGTCTCCAGGAGGGGAATGTTTTCTGGCCAGAGGGAAGTGTTAAGTCGTTAGAAAATAATCCTATAAAATATATGGCCTAAATTCTAAGAAAGGAACACATTGTCCCATTTGGAGAAATTAAGTATTTTTTTGATGCTACAGGTTGGACTCCACTGCATGACGCCAGTCTTGCTGGGTTTTGGGGGACAACAAATGAGCTTTTAAAAGCAGGAGCTGATGTTAACTGTAAAGGAAGTGAAAAAATAACACCATTACATGATGCAGTTAAAGGTGGTCACTATAAGGTAATGCTTCTGTATTTCAAAATACGTTGCCGTTTATCTTCTACAGAAAGCCACAAGGAAAGACATTGTTTTTCCTTCTTAAATATACAGATGCTATTGTTTTGGGGTGCTGCTGCAGTGGAAGCTGCCAACCATGTGACAAGGACCAGGAGGCAGGGATTAAAATAGGGAAAATAAAGATTTAGAGGCCTGGTCCATTTGTTTTTATGTATTGGTTTGTCTGCAAAAAAAAAAAAAAAATAGTGGGTAGCCCATCTCCAGATAATTTCTGGATACGGAAATCACCCAACCTAGTAGTTAGTTATAAAGAAGCTTTGTTATCTCTTGTTTTGAGCTCTTGTCTTGCACCATCTAGTGGAAAAAAGAAAGAAATAACTGTTTCTCTTTATTTTTCAAATGATTGAGAAGGTTCAAGAGTTCTCGTATGCAATAAAACTTCTGCAAGATTTGCCATCATTTCTGCCTGAAGTCCTGTTTAGCTGTGGAGAGTACTTACCTGTCTGAAGCTGTTCCCAAGTACTGGGAGTCTTTAGTTCACTTATATTTAAGAAATACCCTTTCCTTTCCTTTCCTATCCTGTCACAATTTGCATTCCTTCCATTTTTGCATGTATTTTGCTAATTTTATCATAATTAGCTTTACTTAGAAAATCGGGGGGGGGGGGGTATTTATTTTAGACATTCAATAAGACATCTGTGGAATGTAAACCTAGACTAAATTGATCCTGTTTCTCTCTTCTAAAAGAGCTTACATATTCCATTAGTCTTCTGCGGTGGTATTCAACTGAGTTTCACTCAGAGTAAACCCACTGAAATTACTTGACCTAACTTAGTCATATTCATTAATTTCAGTGGGTGTCCTCTGAGTAAAACTTACCACCTCTGATTTGTAGATTTCTTAAACCATCTACCATATTTTACATAAGAAGTGTGAGTTTATTTATGACAGTGTTGTAACCGCTCCTTTTTTGTTTTTGCTGACAGTGGCAACAATGTTTAAATTTGATTTTAGGGACCTAACAAGTCAGAATGCTGCACAAGCCTAGTGGTGTCCAGAGCCATTGAATGTTGAGAATGTCAGTCTTCAGGGACAACATAGTAATAAAGTGCTCAGGCCCTAAAACCGACTCCTTTCACATTATAAGTGCAGAGCAGGAAGGTTTCATGAAGATGAAACAAAAGCCTGTTCATTTTTTGTTGAAACTTCCTCTTCTCTTCATCAAGTTTAATAAGTGCTCTTGTTCCAGGCTGTCTGAGCCCCAAACAGAACCATTTCTGTTAGAGGCTGAGGATGAGCTTCATCATTTTGTTGCAGGGTCTTACTTGCTCATATTATATCTGTAACTATAAAATTGCAATGAGCAACAGCGGCTTTGACTTTTAGTTGCTGTGGAGCGACACCTGTGGCTGTTCTATATGATGATAAACTGTATGTTTAGGGCGATTTTTTTATGTTTGATGCTGTATTGTTTTTAATATTCGATTGGAAGCCGCCCAGAAAAGTGTGAAAGCGTTAGGAACAAATGTTGAAACATCTTTACCTCTAGGTGGCAGAGTTACTACTTCAGTATGGAGCTGATCCACTGTTCAAAAATGAGAGAGGGAAGAGTGCTTTAGAAGAAGCAACTGACATGCCTGTGAGGAAACTACTTGCAAGATTTATAGCTAAATCTAGAAGAAGGTCAGGTAAGAAAGAGCTATATTTACACTGACACTCATTCACAAAGGAGCTACAAGAAATATTTTTACTCTAAATTTGAGATTTGTTCTGTATGCAGCTAGGACTTTGTCAGCATAGCTTCACCAGAGCACTGGAATATAACAAAATGACATATGTATACAGGATTTGTGTTTTGGATTAATTAAGAAGGAATTGCTGTCAAGTGACAGTCAATTTTACAATATATAGGGCATGCATTATTGTAAACTTCAATGGAAGCAAGATGTTTTTCTTAGCATTTTCATATTACAAATCTAGTAATGTTTTCTTTGAATTTTATTCCTCTATGGCAAGCATCAAGCTGTATCACACAGCTCCTCCAGATGTGGGTAGCACTTCCAATTTTTAGTAAATAAAAAAAAACTTATCTCAAATTCATATTCATGGAATAAAAAAAAACTGATGTAAATTTGTTGAACAAATCTGGAACTATGATGAAGTTCTGAAACTGGTGTGTGTATTTAAGGTAGCTAGAATCATACATTGCAAGTGTGAAGCAGCTGTAATGTTTTATTTTGATCTGTGCAATTTTGTAACGTGCGAAGATCTGACACATTTGATTCATTTGTTCTTTGAAAGCTCAGCAATGATTGGCAGAATGATAACACTAGAGCAAAACATGGCATCCACATTCAACAAATAGCCCCCAAAACTCCCCTCCTTCTGAGCCTTGAATGCCCCCAAATATGCTACCAACAGGCGCTTTCCAAGCCTGAGAGTCGCAAAGGTCATCTTGCATGGTGAGGGTCATTTTGCAACAGCAATGAAGTGGGGCAGCCAGCAATTTAACAAAGCCATGGGAATATTTAAGACTGAGGGCTTTAATTCAATAACATCCTGAGCTCCACCCTTTGTAGAACTGCTGGTCATCTGAGCTAACACAGTATAGGTCTACTCATGAAGGAGCCGCCTGCCTCTCAGATGGGCACTGTGCCATATAGCCATTGCCCTGTCTTGGAACTTCATGAGGCAGCACTCTCTAGGATTTGGAGGTGGCTCATTCTTAATCTCCACTTCTGAGTTTTGGTCTTGCTGTGGCAAGGACCAGGGGTCCCCAGTGCCAAAGGGCCTGGGCTCAGCACCACTGTCATCACATCCTGCCTATTCTTCTGTCATGTTCTTCAGAGAGTCCTCTTTCTGGGTCCTCTTTCACAGAAGCCTCCTGCTATGGGAGCATGACAAATATCCATGTCAGAGAAGAGTTCAGCTGGGGTAGGATAATTACAGTGGGACAGAGTTATATTTTTCAGCCAGACTAATTTGCTGGGTCTCTTCCCATTCCGCTCTTTTTTGCTGTGTTGCCTCCTTTGATCAGAGGTTGAGTAAGAACCAACCCAGATTGTGCATGTGCTACTTAGTTCTTCCACAATGAAATCATTGTTGTTTAAGAAGAGGTTTGACAGCACCTTTGGGTGACAACCTTTGCAGTATTTAAGAACAGAGCTTAGAGACCAGCTTAATTCCATTTTTGCAATGAAAATGACTGGTGTACAGCACATATCAGTGACCTGCATGGTCATTCAGCTATCAGTTACTATCTCTATCCCAACTTCAGACAGGCTATCAGCTGTTCCACATAAAAAAATACCACACACTCATTAATTCATAATTTTATAAATGTATTTTTTAAGATGAAAACTTGGAGAGGACTTTTTCTAATAGTTTTTGTGTGTCATTAAAATTCAGGCTTAAAAAGCAGATCAAATATCTTCCTTCAAATGTATTTTTAGCTGAAAGACTTCTAGACGACACAGTGAGTGGCCAAAGTAGAATTGAGAGCCAGCCTAAGGTAAAAGTTAATAATGAATTTTCAATACAAGTGAGTAGTGAATAGTCAAGTAATAGTCAAGGTATTTTATTGCGGAGGATTTCTGAAGTGCTCTTCAAGGTCCTAACCATAATAATTAGTTTCTAACTAGTAATATGAAATGCATTCAACCAGAGACACTGCCAAATTTGAGGGTATTGTCTGTCACCCCACCCCACCCCGGACCAGCTGCTATGCTCTTCTTCCTTTGGAAGCAGAAGGGGATGCCACTTACCTTAAATGCACGAGGCAGCCAAAGGTTGTTTAATTATTTATTATTACTCTTTAAAAGGAAGGATTCCCACCACTTACATCAGCGTGAGTGTCTCTACACCCATTGCCCCCACCTACACTTCTTAGAAGAGCTTCAGTTCTGGAGGCAGCATGGTGCTGAAGCCGTTCCAGAAGTGTGGCTAGAAGGAAGCAGCCAACCACAGTTTCTGGAGCTGAAGCCCTTCTAGGAAGGCCTTTTTAGAAAACTTAGGCAGAGCGAATGGGCATCGAGAGATCCGCACTGTGGTGAGCTATGCAAGCCTCTCTTTAAAAAGTTAAAAAATAATAATAAAATAAGGGGAGGAACCCTTGGGTACCTTGTATATTTAAAGTGAGCAATAGCCCCACTTTCCTCTCCTCTCCCAAAGACTAAGCCTCCTCAGCTTGCTTGTGGGTCCCCTTAGCTGCATGGGGTCCTCTAATTGCCACAGAGCTACAAGTTGAACCCTTTTGTCTTGATCTAGCAGCACTACGGCATTTATTTAGCATAGCGTGGAACTGATTTTTGATTGTCCTGTGGTAATTCACAATCTTTTCTCTTCCCTATTGTTATCAAAACCCATTCATGTGAATAAATATTGGGTGGGGACTAGGAAATATATCCTGGCCATTATTTCTGTTTCTCTTCTATTAACACTGTTTTGCTTTTCCAGGCAAAAACATGCTCACGTGAAAGAGTTCACCATACATCTAAGGAAAATACTAAGGTACTAAAGCAACAGAGGGTAAAGCCGGAACAAACTAAGAGAAAAAGGACTTCACAAAGAAATTATGCTTCCAAAATGTGCAATATTTGTTCATTAGTGAACGCTACAACTTTTGAAGGTACATGTCTGGTTTCAAAGGTAAAGCAGTCAGTCAGAGGAAGGCCACCATATTTAGGTGCATCAGGTAACAAAAGAATAAATGGCCAGAGGAAGGACATTCAGAATGGTCCTGCAACTGATCTTACATTGGTCTCAAAAAGAACAGTTGGATCTTCAGAGTATCACCAGTATAATTCGAACAGAAGTTGTGAAACTGGAGAAGACTGTAACATGGCAATGGGGTCAGAAATTCAGCAAAAGAGTGACTCTAATAATAGTATTGATGACTGGACATCAGAAAGAAATGAGGCTCTTAAAAGCACTGAACTGGCAGGAGCAACAAAAGATCAAGCAACTAATTTCCATACTGTCACATCACTGAATCCTGTTGAAGAAGAATCTGCTTTACCTTCTGAAACTGAAGTAGTAAATGATCCTAATTTGGATTCTACACACTTCTTATGCAAAGACATTGGTTTGTCTTTGCAGGAGGAAAGCCAGTATGCAATGAAATATAATAAAGGGTCTAATAGTCTTAAAGTTGTTACTTTAGAGGACAATCTTCATACTGCTGAAAAGAAGCATGTCTGGACAGTAAGAGAAGACATCATTATTCCTGCTTCTAAGAAAAATAGAACACTAGACCAATATATGCATTCTGAAAACTCTGTAGATCAGATTAATCTGGACAACCATAGTTTGGGGCATGAACTGGGTGTGCAAGATCCTTTATCTATAGCTGAATCTGTCTGTTTAGAAGAAAACCCATTTGAGTCAAAAATCCTAACCATCTCAATGTTGCAAGAAATTGCACTTCTCAGTGATTCAGATTGTACAGTCCATTCTGAAGAATACAATTTAAATGCAGGCCAAAACCCAGGTGAAAACACCTCTAGAGCTGCTGGACTCTGTAATGGACAAGCAATTTATGATTGTATGGAACTTTCCTCAACAACTTCACAGAGTATTAATAGAGTTGGTGTTTCTGAAAGGCCCGGCACTTGCAGCTTCAGTGAGCAAAGATTTTCAACTCCTCCTGTGCCTGAGGGCATTATGATGGGAACAGCAGAAGGAAATGTTGGGAAATGTTGCTTTGAGAGAACAGGAAATGGTCGTAGGACTGAGAACAACAAAGTCCTCCCTTTACAGATGCTGGACAAAGACCCATTCCAAGGTAATCCATTCAGAGAAGATAGAGAGATTGCTGAAAATGCAGTGGTACAAAAGGAGAGGTGGAGAGAGAAAAGCAGACATACATCTAACTTCCATTGTGATTATTTTAATGAAACGTTTGCCTGTTTCGCACCTCACATTAAATTAATGTTAGCATCAACTGGTTTAACGTGAACAAACAGCATGCAGGTGCTTCACTCCTGTGCCTCCATGCTTTCTGGAAACAAGCCCTGGTCTGATTTGTCATGTCATTTGAACTCAGGCTTGTGGTTTGTTTCCCCAAAACAAAGCATGAACAGTAAGCCAAGAACAAGGTTTAGTTTCTTCTCATAGTTTGGAGAGAAACAAGCCATGAGGTCAGATTTGGGTAGCATGAAAAGCCAGCGCAAGCCTTGTTTCCCAGCAGGAGCAGGGGAGGAGTAAAGCATTCACAATTCCAGCAGTAGGCACCAGTATGTTGCTCAGCCACATTAAACCATAGTTTATTTTAACTACAGCTTAAGGTGATGCATGAAACAAGCCATTGCTACACTATCTTTCGTTTCAAAGTAAGCAATAGAAATGTTAATAGATTTTTATAGAAGCATTTTGTAATAATTTTCTGTGGAATCTTAAAAAGTTTGGTGAATATTTCAAGAGCAGCAGTCAGCTCATACTAATTATGTCTGTAATAATATACTTTATGGTATTTTCATTAACATTCTTCATGGAGACACTGCACTTTTTTATTCAACAGATAAATCACTACAAACTCAGATCCTTGAAAAACGTTACAGTGAGAAGAATGATAAAGAACATTCAAACAATACTCCAGATGTATCTTTACAGTCAAGTGAATTAGAAACTATCCAAAGTAAAAGAATGGATTCTATATCCATTGAGGATTGCCAAAATGCACATTTGTGTTCTAGCAGTAGTGCAACTCCTTTACAGTTTAAATCAACTGAGAAACAGCAAATGCCACAATCATTAGGTAAGACGGGTATGGTTAACCTGTGGCCGTCTTGATGTTGCTGAACTACAACTTCCAACTTCCCATTGGCTGTACTGGTTGGGGTTGATGGGAATTGTAGTTCAGCAATATCTAAATAAGAAGAGGTTAACCCACCCCTCAGGTAAGCAATTAATAAAATTGCAGAAATGAATGTTGTGGTTGGATTGAGTCAGATTCCCCTGTCGCTTTGAGATTGTTCAGACATACCTTGGCCTCCAAAAGAATATCTGAGACGCAGCTGGGAGAGGACTAAAAGCAGGGGCAGTGTGTCCCATTTCACCGAGGTATCGCTCCCACCACAGCCTCATTTACCTGGGTCTTGCAGTGGCACCCATAAAGTGGAGATGATGGTGGTGGGTTCTGGCAGCTTCTCACAAAATCTTGCATGAGATCTCATGAGATCTTGGTGGAAGCCACCACCACCACGTCCCTGCCAAGGAAGGGCAGCCACAGGGACACTTTCTCTTGGACTTCTACCGCCTGAGGTGGCTGCCTCAGCTTGCCTCAGGGGTGGGCCAGCCCTGACTCAAAGCTCATACAGTCCTTCCTTTCTTCCTTCACTCGTTTAAGATTCTAATTTAATGGAATGTCCCACATATATTTAAAAGGGGAATCTCCTTGACATTTTACATATAAGCACAGGTATGTTGGGTGGGAGTCTTCATGATGTTTCCCTTTTATCTTAAACTTCCTAAGGATCATTGGTTATAATGGATAAAATAAATCACTCTGCAATGCCGTTAAGTCTTCTAAAGCTATTTCTCCACATTTGTGGTATGAAGTATTTACATTTGTGCCTTGCTTAGATTCATTCTCTTTTAAGTTGTTGCTCTTCTCCATTTTCTCCCCAAATTTTATTATCTGTAAGGTACACATGATAAGGCTATATGAACTCATGGTTATTATATATACATATACATGTACATATAAATATACTTATATATATATATTTGTGTGTGTGTATATGTGTGTATGTGTGTGTGTGTGTGTATACACACACACACGCACACACATATACATATATACATCCATATATATATATATGTATATATATGTATAGATGCTGTCTAGTAACAGAAGACTGAAGAATACGGACTAATGTTATATAAACTTTAGGAGACATAATTGTTTTAGGTTTACACAGCTGAAGTTCAAAAGGTTGTTAATGTTGACACTGATGTGTGAATATTTTACACCAGTGTCTTTGAAAGCATGTTTTGGCAAGTGGTATTCCTTTAAAAAGTATTGGCCAGCATCTAACATTTGGTGTAGCAGTGCCCCTCAAAATACCTTATGTAATTATTAATGAGTGCAAAATATGTCTTTAGACTCTTCACATTCTAGTGAAAAGGAGAAACTAGCTTCTTCTAATCAGCTGCTGTGTACCATAAAACCAAGAATAAACAAAACAAATGCCAAAGGAGAAACTTGTTTGCATCTGGCTGCTAAAAAAGGAGATTTGTCTTTAGTGAAATCTTTAATAGCATCTGGAGCATGTGTAAATCAGAAAGATAATGCAGGTGTGGTATTATTAATTTATAGTTTAAATGTTTTCTGCTATGTTGTTACCCTAGAATCATCTCTCTCTCCTCTCTCTCTCTCTCTCTCTCTCTCTCTCTCTCTTTCTGTCTCTCTCTCTTATAAAATTATCTTCTTCACTGCCAACAACAATGTCCAAATAAGGATGCTTCATGGTTATATAGGATTAATATTATGCTCCATGGATATGCACACGCACACACACACACACACACACACACACACACACACACACACTGATATATACATATGGATACACACACACACTATATTTGAACAGATGTCTGGTAGATGAATAGGTGTGCACATATGTAAAGTGGCCTGGATCTAAAGAGCTATTGGAAAAAAGAAATTTGGGTGGGACTTTGAATTGCTTTCTATGAACAACAGATCATAAGCTGCCTTCAAAACTCCTCTCAAGTTCAAAGTGCTCTTGGGCACCTGGAACAAGCTGTACAGTTATTTGGTCCAGGCCAATATAGTAAAATTATTACATATTATTAGATGTGGCAACATGATAATGGGGCTTTTCTTCAGTAGCTCCCCATCTGTGGGGTACAAATATCTTTAGACACCAGGCTCCAACTTCCCACTTCCCCCAGGCTTTTGACTAATTAAAAAATTTAACTGAGTGTTAGGGTCATTGTTTAGTTTGTTATTATGCTACATATTTTTGTGTTTTTTTTACATAAACCACCCTGTGATCTTTGAATGATGAATGGTATCTTGATAACAACAACAGCAACATTAGGTAAAGGCCCATGCATCTTACAGACTCATATCTTAACTCTGGTTTTACTAGGCTGGACAGCAATTCATGAAGCTTCCATTAAGGGCTTTACTGAGATTATCGAAGAGCTACTCAAAGCAGGTGCTGATGTGAATTCTAAAAGCCTGGATGGTGTTTTTCCAATTCATGATGCTGTTTCAGGCAACCATTTTGAGGTAATGTAGTGCTAACCAGCCTCTCTCACGTCCACAGTCTGTTTACCATCTTCAAAGCATGTTTCATATCCTAATTCAGAAGGACCTATTTGAATTAATAAAGGGTTTGCCAACATGACAACCATAGGGTTCACATGTGCCTGCAGAGGCCTTCATCAGAGCCCACTGTGCCTCCTCCACCTCATTGAAACTCACCTTGACAGAAGCATTCTGTTGTAGTCCATAGACAAGGCTGTGGTATGCACTTGACTGTGATGTAGTGCTTACATCAGTTTCTCTGGTTTGCAAGTATGCCCACAGCCTCCAAAATATTAGCAGCCTCTGATATAGAAGGCACCTTATTTGAAGGGTTTTTTATGTCTATGGCCTGGGTAGGGGCGGGGAAGAATTTAGATTTGGTTGGTATTTTTGCATTATAATGAGAACTATATAATTTCACTTCTCAAACTGATACAGAAACTGAAACATGACTATCTTTTAAATTCAACACTTCTCTGAATTTAGCGGCACAATTGCCCAACCAAACAATGTGTACAAAAATGCTTATATTAGTGGAAAGTGTGTTTAAAATGCATGTATTAGTGAAAACAATATATAAATTGCATATATTAGTGAACACATCATATAAATTTTTATCTTGAGGAAACTGCTTGCATAGTATATATGCGCATATTGGCATATTTATAAGCTAATACTACACTTAAATATGTTTATCAGGAGAAATATGCACTAACATGCTGACTAGTTTTCATGAAGTTTTTTTTTTGGGGGGGAGCATAAATTGCTGCAGAACCGAGTGTGGAGTGTGGAATTTAGTATTCAAAAAATGAGAAAATGGGAGAAATGAAATTGTCAGATTTCTCCACCCTTAAGCCTGTCTGCATTTAGCCTTTGATAGAGTAGGTAGTGACAAAACACAGAGTCCAACTTAGGTTTTGCTTCTGGATTCTTTTATTTTCCCAGCATCTCTTGGGAATACCCCCTTTGTACCAGATTATTGACTATCACAAATCCTTTCCTCTTCTAATTTCCTCATCATTTTTCAGTTAGCAACATATGCAACAATGTATATTCTTGTTTTAAACTGTGTTTTTACTATAATGTTATTGTGGGTTTTTTTTTTGTAAGCTGTTTTGAGGTTTTATTATCCTGAAGTGGTATATAAATGTTGTAAAATAAAATAAATACAATTTTAAAATGAATTGGAAAAAGGAAGCCGAATGTCTGTTTCTGAACTTAACATTTGGCCGGTCTCTGGACTATTGTAAGAGCAGAATAAGATGAAAAAATAGTAACTAGACCATAGGAGTGGATAATTAAGAAATGTGTTGCAGGCAGCACAGTGTCTACTACTTCATGGTGCAAACCCAAATGAGATGGACGGCTGTGGGAACAATGCCCTGGATGAAGCCACCTGTGACAAAATGAAAGAACTCCTTAAATCTTATGGTGCTACTGAGACCAAAGAGGCTCATTGGATAAGTGATGTGCTTGGTATGTCCCTTCCTTCATATTAACTGCAACTTCCTTTATCCTTTTAAAAAGCATCCAATAGCATGGCAAGCTTACGGAAGTTACTTGTTTTCCAGCACCCTGGCCGTATTGTAATTAATTCTCCATTTTAATATGTTTTAAGTGGATTTGATTTTTAGAAGAAGGTATCAAATGATAAATACACACGCGTGCATGTGCACACCCAGATTTCCCCCCCCCCCTTGTATCTAATATACAGTATGTGTACTCAAGCTGATACTATGTTGATTTGGTACATTCCTAACTTATTTTGAAACTATAATCATTATTTCTTGATTTAGGCGAAGAAGAGTTACACACTTCTAGGTCTAGAAAAATCCGTAGTAGTTGCAGTTGCTGTGAAAAGGATAACGTGGTTTCACAGCTCAATTCAGCTGAACAGAGCTGTGACACAGTGAGTATAGATAGCTGAGCAGTTTTGTTTCCATGCATTACCATCAATTGTGGCCTGTATGAAGTTGCTGAATCGTGAATTATGGTTGTGTTGTGTGAAGTTTCTGTTCACCTCTTGGCCAAAAAAGGCCCCAAAGGCAGCTCATAAAACTTATAAACACAAAATCCAAACAATACAATAAGATACAACTTACACAAGATTTAAATAGTAATATTTCAATAACATATTCAAAAGAAAGGAAATTAAACCCAAAGAAATCTCCCACTTCATGAAAGCAACCCCTGCCTATGCCAAAAGAGAGCAGGAATAACCTGACTCCTCCTTTCCCCTTTGGCAGCCATTACCCAGTCAGGGAGATGCAGAACAGCTCACCCCTGACTATTCTGAGCACAGTCTTTTCCTTGCATCAGGACTAGGCAGCAGCTTCTTATAAGAGTTCCAGGCAAAGCTGCATGCACAAGGTATATTTCATTATCACAAAGGATATTCTGCATGTCATGTTATTGTGTTGCACAGGAAAAATGGAACTAATTCCAAAACTACTCTTCCACTTGTAGTTGTGTTGTTTTTGCCAGCATAAGTATTATAGAATCAATGTATCATTGCATGAACTTTTCCCCTGGTGCTTGCACTTCTGCCTTTTGCTGATGGTTCTTTGGATTAGACCACATGTTTTACAGACAGTAAGTAGCAGCACAAACCTTCATAACAGTAAATTACTGTACACCTTTCTCTCTTTGTAAGTTGTGTGCACCTATCCGTCCAACACAGCTGGCTCAGGTAAAATACCTGGCATCTTTCCAAGTTCTCATGTTTTAGTTCAGTTCCAGACTGTCTGTCTTTAATAGATTGAACAATGATTTGCATTTGACAGAATGATTGCATCAATGAAGTATTGCAGAATATAGAAGAGAAACAGGATAGACTTTTGCTCTTTGAATTAAGAAGCCAAAGAGATGCAGGTGTGGATAAATTGTATAACCCATGAAATATTGGCTAAATGTGTGTTCCATTGTTATGTTGGAGTAACAATTTTTTAAAACTCCAAAGTTGCGTCTTGGATTCATGTTCATAGATGCTGGAAATATTCCCATTGTAGTAAAAACTGGTGAACCTACTACATTGAACAGGAGCAAACTTCTGAAGCTTGAGACTCGAACTGGAGCAATTGGGGGCTGCCTCAATATGATCCATCCCAATCCTGTGTTGTCTTGAATTGCCCCAATTCAGTTCAGGATCCAGTGTATAACTCTAGTGGAGATACAGGAAGCAGAGGGCATGGTCCCTAAAGATAGCTTTCCTTAAGAAAAGATGCCACCATTGGGTGCTGCCTTGTTGGCACAGGGTGGCAGTTCCTGCCTAATTGAGGTCCATCTACCTTCCTCAGTTTAATATTTAGGAGGAATTTAAAAATATTCCTGTTCACTCAGAAGTTTAATGACTGAAAGCTACTGAAGGATGCTGTTCCTGCCAACCTTGAATTGTTAGCTGTGAAGGTACAGTCGTACCTCAGAAGTCAAACGGAATCCATTCTGGAAGCCTGTTTGACTTTTAAAACTTTTAGAAACCAAAGTGCAGCTTCTGATTGGCTGCAGGAAGCTCCTGCAGCCAATCAGGAGCCACAGAAGCCCCATTGGACATTCGGGTTCCAAAGAATGTTCACAAACCAGAACACTTCCAGCTTTTTGGCGTTTGGGAGCCAAAATGTCCGAGTACCAAGGCATTTGGGATCCAAGGTATGACTGTATTGGATTGTTTTTTTTTTTTTTTTAAATTCATTTTGCTATTTTATTAGTTGCTGTTCTCAGCTCCTTTGGGTGTAAGGACAGAATAGAAATAAATAAACATTCTCAGTGATATTGGCATGGATTTTGTATTGCATACAAAATTGCATACAAAATTGTATAGCGTTGTAAAGCAATTTGTAGAATGAAATTTGCTTTAAAAAGCTCAAGAGTAGACAATACTAGCTGATTTCTCTGTCACTTTGTTTTAACTGCCATATTTTTATTGCCTCTGTTACAAATTATCAAAAGGAGGCATGTCAGTTTAGACTATTAACTTGTTAAATCTGTAAATGTTGAACAGATCTATATATCCAAGATCTATCTCAGATACAGAACATTTTGAATGCTGTACTTGCCAAACAGAAATCAGAAAGGGATGATCTTGCTAAGAAATACAGGTAGGCAGAAGAAAAACTGTAGGCTATTCTTTTCTTTATAAAATAGAACATGGAATTATTATTTTTTTACTTTGAAATCAAGCAAAATTGTAATATGCTACCAACA
Source organism: Lacerta agilis (assembly GCF_009819535.1). Classification (NCBI taxonomy): domain Eukaryota; kingdom Metazoa; phylum Chordata; class Lepidosauria; order Squamata; family Lacertidae; genus Lacerta; species Lacerta agilis. The sequence continues at coordinate 28,303,906 of NC_046322.1, forward strand.
TTCTCAGAACCTTCATCAGTTTTAAACCTTGTATATCTCCTATTAAGTTAAATCAATCCTGGTTCTACAAAAAGTAGTAAAGATCTGGTGCTGCTTTGGCATCTGTTTTTAGCTGTTGTGAGAATTATGCTTTTATTTATTTGTATTGTTTTAAATAAAAATCAATATGAATAAATTATTTCAAAATAGGATTCTGCCTTTAAAAAAATGTTTGCTACCTTCATTTAGGGTGGTTTAAAAAAGCTTTTGTTCTTTGCAGATTTAGATACAAATTGACCTGATCCACCTCCTGGATTAATACATCTCTGAATATTGTGGTGCAATTCTCAGCTTTAAAAACAAAAAAGGAGAAGCATGCAAAATGTGTATACTTTAGGATAGAATACATTTTCGCATATATATTTATGAGAAAGTATGTTTTGGAATACACATTTTAATGCAGATTCTTTTTTTTAATCTTTTTTTTTAATCTGCATTTTAAAAAAATCTACATATTAATGCAGAAAGAGATGTGATGGACGTATGAATGAACACCTATGAGACTAACCTAGAATGGAAATAGATGGATCTGATCATTATGCTTAGAGGCAAGCCTTATTCTAGAATGGAATGGGTGGTTCATTTTAAACAATATGTATTTTTCATGGAAGTTCAATTGACTGTTCAATTGTTTTAAAATTTGATTTCAGAGCTTCTGCAGAATCTTTTAAACAGGGAGCCCTAAGGGAACAGGTAGCAAAGCTTGTTTCCAGACAAAAGAGTCTTTTGCTCATGGCACAAAAGCAGAAAGAACTAGGCCAGAAAATACAGAATTATAAGAATGCGAAAAAGGAGGCTTCACATTCAGCAAAATGTGTCCCAAGCACACGTGGCTCTTATGAACGCAAGATCACAGAAGATGATCCATCTGGGAGAACAGCACCCTCCTCTGATATAGCTATAGGCCTTGAAAACAGTTGGGTCACAGACAATATTTATTTAGATCAAGAATCCAGCCAGTATCCAGACAGGTCTCTGAATATGTCAGGAGGGAATGGAAAAGAAAAAAGGCAAAAAGCAGTTGGTCCCAAAAAAACAGCGTCTGAAAACAAACCCAAGGAATATAACATTGAGGAGTTAAAAAAGGTAACACATTTGAAGTGTGTTAGATCATACTATAAATAATACTATAGATCTGGCAACATTGCCTTCAGAACATGTAGTTTGCCTTATTCAACAAACACACATAGAATATATCAGTGGCACTACAGAGAAGCAAATTCCCAAGAATATGTACACTAAATAGTTCAGCAACTAAAAGTACTGTTGTCAATAATAATATCAGTCAGCAAACCACTGAAAGTCAATATGTTTTCTCTAATGTGTCTTCACAGCAATGTTCATATGTAAGTGAGGATTTGCAGATGCAGCCAGAATTAGAATCTACACACAGCTATCTCGCTACTCATCAGAAAAACATCCTAAAAAATAGACACTCGCTTAATGCTAATTTAGAGCCTGCAGGGATATTTTCTCATGTGCTATCACAAAGCAGAATCAGCCCAAGTTCTTCTCAATATTCTGACAGTCAGAATTCTGAAAAACAATTAAACTTCAAAGCAAGCAGAAGGAAGAAAAATCAGCTATTAGATCTGCTCGAACTGGGAAAGATTAAGACCGGAGATGATGTTCTAGAATTCACAGTACAGGTAGATTGTTCAGTTGCAAAGCAATGTAAATATCAATGCAAAATGTATAACCCCCCCCCCCCCCACAGTAATGAATTCTTAGCAAAAGCTAATTGATCATTAGAAGCAACAAGTAATCCTGTGGCACGTTAAAGCGAACAAATTTATTATGGCATAAGCCAATGTTATCTGACATTGCAGGTATACAAATATGGTTGGGGGTGAATTGTGAGGTCAGGAGGAAATGATGCCTAAATAACGTTGTAATGATTTTGCCTGCTCCATTACTGCATTGTTCAGGCAACATATATGTTATAATACGATCAGAACCTGGTTCAAATTCTAGCATTAAAAATAAGTATTCAGAGTTTGTTTTCTGGCCTCTCTTCCCCTCCACCCTGATCCAGCTGGGTGCTAAAATTGCTCTTTGGTCCTGTATTATCAAAAATAAGCAGGAACACAAATAAAGGCTGGCCTATGCCATTTGATTGTGCTATGTCCTAGCTTAGTGTCAGAAGAGGGTGTGGGGCAATAACACAGATGCAACTATGTCACACAACATGCGTTACTTGCAAAGAAATGCAGTACTGTAGTGCCTGTATTTTCTCCATCCTCTGGCCTTCCCTTGCAGCACTATGATGGCAGCAGATGTACAGCAAACTGCAGTTTTTCCAGTCAGCTGCTTAGCTGGGGACAATTTCTGCTTATTACAGGAAGCAAGTGCACAAGGGGGAAATTGCGAGGCTGGTATGATAGAATTAGCTTCAGCTGCTACTGACATAATAGTTCATGGTCTTTGTAGTCCTGTGGTTTATAGAGAGGAGGAGCCATGTCTTGTGCTGCTACCTCTAAGGGGTAAAACTGTCTTGTGCTGCTACCTCTAAGGGGTTTAAAAGCTTGAAGTGCTTTTAAACAAGCCTTCCAGGGGACTATATCTAATTAATACGTCCCATTTATGCAATTACCTCTGTGCAATGGAACTCCCCCTCCTTCTTTCCCCAAACATAACAGATTTGGGTGATGCACAGGAGAAGGAGAGGGAAAAGGAGTTACCGGTATGTTGTGCAAGTGGAAGTCGTTGTGTGAATGGGACGACTTCATGGGATACAACCTAATGTTTTCAGGTATATTTTTTTCCAGGTGTGTACAGCTTGTGGCTTTTACGCTCCATAGGTTTCCCCGTAGAGAGTAGAGTTCATATTGTTTTCCTGGCTGTTGCCATATTCCAGTCTGTGAAGGGTTGACAAATACTGTAGACGATGGGGTGGAGGTGCTTTTCAAGTGAGACTGTAGGTCTCTTGGGAGCTGATCAGCTGTGAAATTGCAAGAGCTTTTGGAACCTTCATTTGATCTTTTGAATGTCATAATATTTTTATTCACTGTTGAACAACGGATTAATCTTAATGGCAATAGTGCTAGTTTCCTTTTTTCAGCCTTGGCCCTAAGTAATAGGGGCCTCCGAGGGTCTTCTGGCGGTTCCCTCACTCCCAGAAGTGAAGTTAAGGGAACCAGGCAGAGGGCCTTCTCAGCAGTAGCACCGTCCCTGTGGAATGCCCTCCCATCAGATGTCAAGGAGATAAAGGAACTACACAGTTTTTAGAAGTCATCTGAAGGCTATATCAAGAAATTTTAAATGTTTGATGTTTTATTGTGTTTTTATATGTGTTGGAAGCCACCCAGAGTGGCTGGGGAAACCCAGCCAGATGGGCAGGTATAAATAATACATTATTATTATTATTATTATTATTATTATTATTATTATTATTATTCTGGGATCTCCTCTCTCTCTCGCAGATTTTTTCAGTAAGCTTGTGAAGTTGTTGTGCAAGTTCAATTTCTCCCACTTTGAATATTTTGGCAGATATCCCATCAGGCCCACTGGCTTTGTTGTTTTTCGTTTGATTAATAGCTGTATACAACTCTCCCAGATTTGGAGATACTGCAAGATCATCTTTAATTTATTTTTGCGGAATTTGTGAGAGGACCTCAGCAGCTACGGGGGAGTTGCGGTTAAGAAGATGCTGGTAATATTCTTTCCAGCGCAATGCAATAGCTTCTTTATCTTTTAGAAGTGTGGTAGCATCTGTTTAACATAGGGGGCGTATACCATGATTTATTGGCCCATAGATGGTCTTTGTGGCTTTAAAGAAACTCTGTGCATCATGAGTGTCCGCTAAGTGCTCGATCTCTTCAGCTTTTTTTATCCACCAGATGTTATTTAGTTCTCTGGTTCTTCTTTGAAGCAGTGGCATAGGTTTTTTCTTAGTGGCGCAGTTTCTATCCCTTTGCCCAATCTGAAAGGCTTTAATTTTCTTGTCAATAATGTGTTCAATCTCACTATCATTCTCATCAAACCAGCCTGGTGTTTCTTGGTTTGGCATCCAATAGTTTGTTCACAGTGTGCAATAATGGATGTTTTTAGCTTGGTCCATTGTTCCTCAATGTTATCAGGGAACTCCAAAAGCAGATGGTCCTTAAGAGTCGTTTGGAAGCAATCCTACATAATAGGATCTTGAAGGACTTGAGTATTCATTTTGCACTTTGGCTTCCTTCCTTGAAGCTTGTGTTGAGGTATAATCCTGATAGCTACCATGGAAAGTATTAATTGGTGATCTGTCCAGCAGTTGTCAACACTCGTCATAGCTCTGGTAAGGAGCACATCATGGTGATCTTCAGCTCAGACAGTTACATAGTCTAAGAGGTGCTGGTGGTTCAAAGTGTAGGGGGTTATAATTATTAATTGTTTTGTGTTCCTTGTTTTTGTTTTTGTTTTTAAATTAGGATTTCAAACATAAAGCCAGCCTTTTGGAAAATGGTAAAGTCAAAGCTGGCAACAACTCAGTTTACCAAAATCTGGTTCAATGGATTAAAGCACTACTAGGAAGTGACATTTCTGTAAGCTGGAAATATGTATACAACAAGGTATGCTCATTGTTGTTTTTAATAGGTGACAGAAAATTTAATGTTAGTGTGAAGTTTGTTGCATGAAAGTGAGCAGTGTAGTGGTAGTTTGAGCACAGGCAGGCAGGCAGTGTCAGGAGCGAGTCAGCAATAAATCACATGGTATAAATGAAGTTAACTCTTTGTTAGAAGAAGCAGGATCTGCTCAGGTGAGCCAGGCCTAATGAGTACAGCAACTGGTTCATTATCATCATCATCATCATATTCTGTACGATTCATTATTATTATTTTTAAGGAAAACTGCCATCAACTAAAAAGTGTATTTTAAAAAAATAAGCAAGAAAAAGAAGGGGAAAAGCTGCAAAGCATTATAGTCCTGTGTAGTCTTCTGCATTTGACTTTGGCTTTTTGTTTTTCCATTTTCCTTGCAGGAAATGTACAAAGTAGATATATTACTTTGACACGGGCTCAATATTTCTTGATGCATTTTTTAAAAATGAAGTCAATAACTTCTTTATTGACATATATTTGCCTTTATACAGGTCACATACTGTGGAACTCTGTTATCAAAAATTATTGCTGAAGTTTATGTTTCTAAGGAACCAGAGTTAACACTGCAACAAAATAAGCTATTTGGTATGTGCTGACTAAAATGTGAATTCCATTTAGATGAAAATGCCCCCCAGAAGGACAGGGTTTATAAATGCTCAGACTTCTACTGCACACTTTTTCTATCTTTAATCACAAATTATGGACATAACAGCATTTTTAGTAGAGCCATGCATGTGCCTCAGAAATGCTAAGACAAGTTTTCTCTGTTGGAAATGTTATGGTTTGCTGTGATTCTCTCCAGAGCGAAGCTAGTGAGTTAACCTACATGGGTTGGAGATCCTATAAGTGCTAAAAGAGTTAATGGCTTAATTAAACTTGTCTTTGCTGGAATTTTTGTGAATTTAATCCCGTGTTTGTGTGGCTGAGGGAAACAGGATTCTGTAGAAGTACTGTCCTCTAGTTGTTCTTGGGAATAAGAAATATTAGCTTCAGTCAAAACTGTTCATGTACACACAAGGAAGGCACTGTTGTTGATTAAAATACCTACAGTATTACCAACTTGTGCTTAGAGGTATCAATATTGGGTAAGGGAATGTTCTGATACAAATTAGTAACTGTTTATGAACTTCAAGTTACAACTTCTATTTTTTAAACAATAATATTAAATAAATCTTTTAAAATTATGTCCAGGTGATATATGATCCTAGTATTGATAAGCAAAATGAATAAATGGTACTGCTCTATTTTCTGGAGATGTCAAAAATAGTGAGGGGATTTCTGCCATTTGGAGTGAACCACATACCTAGCAATTTCTTGGAGGAAAGATAGTATTATTGGACAGGTATATTTCTCTTGGCTTGCATATTCCCCATGACTTCTTGACATACACAAGAACAAAGCCACCCCTTGCCTAATCCACCAATTAGGAACAAATTGGCAGGCCTGCTCTAAGTTTTTTAATAGGCTGAACACAAATCCAACACTAGCAGGTGCTGATATGATAAGCCTGTGGTAGATGTGAAGGGCTGGGAGCTTGATAACAGATGAGACAAGCAAGAACCAAGGACCAGAGGCAGCAAGATGTACCGGTAATTGTGGACAGGATGAAGGTCACATTCTGCCCAGAGGATATGATTAAATGGTTAATGAATGCCAAAAATAAGCAAAATACAGGATCAGTCAGGGAACAGAAGTATATCTATGATAAAGCAACAAGTTGCTCAGACTGAGGAGTTGGCTTGGAAGTAAAGGTTTATAGGGTCTGGTATGTTTCCATTAGCTTTTGAGGTCAGCTGACCAAGCTGTATGATCTACTGATAGCATCCAGACTAGCACTGTCACCTAGAGGACACCCTTGACTCGCAGAACCTGGCCCTCCCCTGAGGAACTAGAATGCTGGTGGCATAGGAATGATGGAATGTATTGCAGGCTCTGGTTCAAGACTTCCCTTGGCTGGCATGTTACACAGATAATTTTGATCTTTTTCAACCAGGGAGAAACTCTACAAGATGCAATCATAGCCGAGGTGCTCAGTACCACTGTTTTAGTCATAAGGCTGCTTCCTCTCAGAATGCAGAGAATATAAGGCAGGAAACTGCACCCTTTCCTCAGGAAGAAGTGGAAATCTCTCTGTCCCCTGAAACAGAAGCTGAGGAAATAATGACAGCAGTCAGTGAAATAAGTAAGTGAAATAAGACCAAATACAATCCTGTTTTGTCACAAGTTTGTCGCAAGTAAAATTTTGGTGGTAGTACTATTGCAAACTCTTGGTCTTGGCACAAAAAATATTAGTATGCTGTTGAATTGTACCCTTTTTCTTTCTGCAAAACATGCATTTTCTGTTTACTGCTTCAGAGCCTGTGCTATTAAACTATTGCTGTCTTTAAATATTCTGTAGTTTTTCCTAATTCAGTCTAGTTTAACTATGAAAGACATTTTACAAAGCCTTACCTTCTACATTTATCTGATTTGCTGTATAATATAACAAATATAACAAATATATGTAGGACATTGTATATCTTATGAATCCACATACCGGTACATATTGGATAATCGGGAATGAACAGCAAAGCCAAAGTAGAACATTTAATTATCTAAACATATGGTTGCAACCTGCATCCTTTTAGAGATACTCTACATCTGCAGTGAATCTTCCAAAATAAAGCTTATTGCTCTTTAAATAACCCATACTAAGGATATGCATTTATTGATGGAGTGTTAAATGGTTTTGATACTGAAAGACTTAATCAGGATTTAGTTCTTAAAATGGGGAGAGCATCTGGATAGTGACATATAATATCTGTTTTAACTGAGAATCTTCTTCAGGGCATTATTGTATTTTTAAAACATCTGTTTGAGCAGAGTTTTTCGGCCTCCTCATAAGCAGCTTCCCTAAGGGTAACCTACCGTGTTGCTTTTTGTAGCTAGAGGTGCTTACACTCATGTAAAATGAAGTGTGCAAACATAATATGAGACGGGCAACTGTATGTTTCAGTTTTCACGGGGAAGATGCTCTTTTGGAAGAACTGTAAAAGCAGATCCAGACAATCCTGTTTCTTTACTAAGAAGAAAGAGGTTATACCTGTGTATTCCATCTTAGAAACTTGTAACCATTCTACTTGTGGTGGATGAGTGTGTGTTTATTGTTTATTTTTTTAAAAAAGTGTTGCATGCCACCCAAATTTCTGAGTGGTGTGAGATTCCAGGGGTTTCAGGCACTTCTCCGGGGTTTGTATTTCTGTTTGGAAATGAGTCACAATGGATACAGTGGTGTCTTCATGATATATGGTTTATTTACACATACCGGTGTATATACAACCTGAGCATGCGATGGAGGGGTTCACAGCATCAACACCCCAAAAAAGTCTAATTTCTCCCATAGCCACAGCCTTGGATTTGAACATAACGCAAACATTGCTCTCAAGCGTTGCCCTGATTTTCTCTCCAGCTTGCTGCTTTACTTCTAAGTTACATCACTGCAAACTCTCAACTCTCACCTTTGTCTTTTTCTAAGTACTAGGCAATCACCTCAACAGGAAACTAACCTGGCTTATATTTTAACATTTGCTGGATCCAGGGATTAGAAGGGTCTCTGCACATAGCCTACTTCCCTCAACCCCAAACTTATAACAGAAACCTCTTTAAAATTTGCTATATGACCCAACTTCAGTTGTGTTGGTACTTCAGTGTACAGTCATATCCCATGTTACAGCTGCTGCGGGTTACGTCTTTTCGGGTTGCGCTCCGTGCCAAACCCGGAAGTACCGGAATGGGTTACTTCCGGGTTTCGGCGCTCGCGCATGCGCAGAAACACCAAATTGCATCACGTGCGTCTGCAGACACGGCGCAGCAGGATACGAACACTGAGGGTTGCGGATGTGCCTCCATCACGGATTACATCCGTAACCTAAGTGTCCACTGTAAATTTGTATTCCTGTTCACTAGGTGGCTGCTTATATTATTTGTTATTATTTATTTGTTTTTTAAAATGTATATACCACCATTCATCAAAAGACCACAGGGAGATTTGCAACGTAGAACATACAATAGTAAATTATATATATGAATACATAACATAATATCCATACAAGAATATGGATAATCAGTGCTTTTTTTCTGGGGGTACTCAAGGGTACACAGTACCGGCACTCCCCCCAGAAGAAAGGGCACTGGTTAAAAGTGCGGCACTTACTGTAACAACTTCATGGTGAGTACCAGCACCTTCTTTTTCTAGAGGAAAAGCATTGATAACAATATATACCGGTAGTAATAAATAATACATAATAGTACACAGTGCTTTTTTGGTTTAAAAAAATGATGTACCAGTACTTAAATTGATAAAAGTGTCATGGTTGCCCACACAAAATGGCTGCCATGGGCAGCAAAAAAAGAGATGCGAGGGCTCCATGCCAGTGAGTACTGTCACAGAAAGCAGAGGTGAAACTAGGTTTTGTTTCACCTGGATCAAAGACCCAGTTTGGCACACCCACCCACGCGGATTTGCACACACACACGCACACAGGCTGGGAGCCTCCAATTACTTCACATTTTCAGGACTGAATCCTGGATTGTAGATATGTTCTGCTAGGTTCTGATGTGCTTCAACTCAAATAAAACAAATCATTTTTTTGTATCCTGTTTTGAATACTTTGTCCTTTTAATTTAGAGGGGGAAAGTGTTTTGGAGAATGAATAGTTAAATTGATTTTGGAGGATAGGAAAACAACATGCAAATATATATTAAAAAGTTTTCCTTACAGTTTAAAATATTTTGTGCGTTTGGTGTTTTTGTCAATGGGTGTGCAAGGTGTAAAAAAACAATACATGAATTCAACAATTCTGTCATGAAATGGCTTTATTTCTAAATAAAGAGGTATGGAGTCAATCATTCTTATCTGAAAATCATACTTGGATTCTCTTATGTGGAAGCTCTTTCCCTGTCCTTAAATGCAGAAAATAATAGATTTTGTTTAAGAGAGTAGGAGAAAAAATCACACCGCACATGTGCTATGACACACGAGCTAGCACTGGTTGCTAGCTTAAGAAATTGGGGTTTTAAAACATTCCTAATACTTCATGCTAGATATTTTAATTTAGTGTGTTTCATCTTTCTAACAGAAGTTCCCTACCACCTTGATTCCTCAACACCACCCAGGAGATTTCTACAGTTCAACAGCAGGGTACTAATAAAGGATGAAGAATTTATGCCAGGTCATATAATGGATCAGTACTGGAACTTCTATGTCCATTGTGAGGGTTTTGGATTTTAAACGAAAAAATAGATAAACGTTTTGCTTCTCTATCTAGTAAAATTTAATGAGCTTAGGGAAGAGGATTGTGTTGTGTTTTTTTGAGTTTTATTATTGCACCAAATCTTTGTTAGCATCACTTTTAAAATACAAAGGGAACCTTGTTGTGTCCCAACAGATGTAAACTGTTTGAGAGCTTTTAGTAGGAGACCAGGTGGGGGGGAAAGATTATGGGTATAGATAAGGTTGAGAAACGGCTGTGTGGTTACAGTTGCTATGCACTTTGACCTTGATATGTCTCATTATGGAAAGGAAAAGTCTGATGTGATGAGATGGTTGAAATAAAAAAAAATGGTCAGGATGGCACCGGTTGTTATTACTGAAGCATAGACTGAGAGAAAATTAAAAGCATTTCAGGTGAAACAGGTGTTGAGTTGTGGCCTGAGCTCCAGCCTCTAGGTCACCAGTGAAAGTTTAGTCTGGTTATCTTTAGACAAGGTTGACTCAAATTGTCAGCATCTGCGAATTTTGATATGTCAGCCCTAATTAAAGAATAGGGAACAAATGATTATCTCTAAAGAGTCCTACACTGGGTCCCCCCCCCCCCAGTGGAAGACTCTTTCAGACTCAGAATCTAATTCTAAGATAGCAAACCTTACAACACTGAACTGAGAATTGTGCTCACCTCTGTTTATACACACCCACATAACCAATAAAGGATAATTGGTTTCAATTACTTTTGTGGCTAATGTTTGTTGTTAGTGAAAGTTTTTGTAATGCAACCTGAAATCTCATTTTACCTCAAGCTTCCATTTGTAGCAGGATGAAGCTGTCTTATTTACATTTCCTATCATGGGGCCACATTTAGCTCTTTTATAAGGGGACAAATCCTAAACAGCTTTCAATGGAGCTCCACGACTAAGTTATAATACAGTATTTTGAACCTCCATTTGAATCCCATCTGTGTGAACATACCATACAGTGAAGATTTATAGAGCTTTCTTTCTTTCTTTTTTTAAAGGAAGTAATTCCTTTGGGGATTTTTCACATTGAGCTGGTCCCAATGTAAAGCTATTCATGGTATTGTGCAGTCCCTCTCCCCTTCCATCTCTTACAGAAAGTTGCTAGCATTATCTGTGATTAGTGTTGGTGACATGTAAGGTAACATAGCCATGGTTAAGGCCTGTTGGAGAATTACGGTAGTATGAGAGCAGGGAAGGCTTTGAGAAGAAAGTGTTTCACAACCTCCTCCCAATATTCTAGTCACCATAAAGTGATTGCAGTCTTTGCACTGGTCCAATGAGATATTTTTAAAAAACACCACACTTATTGGATTATATAAAATATCAGTATTTTATGAAATGCAGTATCTTGAAATAAACAGAGGTGAAGGCTTAATTATCAGTGTCATTCAGAAATATCCACGGGCATTCAAATACAAGGCGAAAATACTTTTTAATCATTTTGATTATAATCTCTTTGAGCTTTTAAACCCGGGAGCTACTTTATACTGTGCAGTATCTTTTGGAGGAGGGATGGTGTTTGTGTTACATGTGAATTATTTCCTACTTCTTTGCTAGGGTATCTGTAGCAGATACAGCTGCCATAGCCAGAGTTGAAAATGTTTTGGGGCTCTTTCATGTCAGATTAAACAACATTTTAAAGATGCAAAATGAGATTCTTGCTTGTTAACTCGTTTTGCTGAATTGCTATCAGCCACATATGGAAGAGTTTCTCTACTGATTATCTGATTGGCATATAAACTGGTGTACGGAAATGACTGTTGACTGGCTTAGGCAAAAAAGATACTGGAGATAATAATAGAGAACAAAGTCTGTGGTAAGGAAAGTTAACAAAGTTAACACTTTGTTAGAAAGAACGTCTAAGGTTTCAGATGTCCCAAACTGTCGTGTAACAAAAAGGTAAACTAGTTTGATGAGTAAAACAATGTTATTTTAGTTGAATCTTGGTGGTTTTTGTGTGTGTTTTGTTGGCCATTCAGGTCCTGTTGCACTTTAATTACACAATTATAACACACATACTGCATTACTTGTTGAAAGAGAGCAGTGGTTCATATTCATCTTTTGTTGCAGGAGAATATTGTATTGCCTATGAAATGTACAAAAGATTTATCTGAATGTTACGGTAGATTTACTTCACTGTTCACTCAATTTGTTGCTTATGTTGTTTTCTTTTATGTAAGGTACCTAATAAATTAGGAACATGCCAACTGCAAGGCCTTGTTGCTGCATTTTGGATTAGCTTTGTTCCTACAGGAGAACATAAAATCAAGATTTGACATGATGAGTATGAAGTAAAAGCTTTGGCTCGCAAGCTGGCTTCTCGGTACTAAAAAAGACAGACACCATTTGTTAAATATTGTTTCTTCTGTATTTGATTTACTAAAGTTTAAAATGTAATTACATTACCTTCTCTTTTCTTTTTGAAAGGAAAGGGGGGAACTTTATTGTATAAATTTAGTAGATCAGTGCAAGATTTTATGGTATGAGTGGCTGCTGTTCTGGTGGGGGATAAAATTCAGATTCAGAATCTAGGAGACATGTGACTGTGTTTTAGTATGTAGATAAGCAGTCTCTTAGCACCATGGTCCAGGATTTGTTGTTACAACTCTGACAGTGTTGATTAGTGAAACTGTTTTTCAACAGTGTCACTGTAACCACAAAATCCACTAAGTTGTAGATTTCCTTTGTTGGGGAAAAAATCTAATTGACTTAATGTCTTTGTGATTTCTGTTTTTATTGTGTAAGCTGCTTTGAGACACCCTAGTGCAAAAATGCAATAAATAATAAATACTGAAAAAGCATTTTTGTAATCAGTTTAATATCGCTGGTCATTCAGAACACATTGTTCTCTCTTGATCACCTAGTACTCTGTTACCTGTAACTGATACACTGGAAACAAATAAAACTAGGCCAGTATCTAATACTTCCGTAAAACCAAAGTGCCTGTTGTTTGGACATACTATTCTACTGTACTACATTGACTATTAAAAATTATTCATGAAATATCTGAACACATAAAGTGCCCATTGGGTGGGCAAGCTTTTTCTGTTGAGGGCCACATTTTTCAGTGGAAATCTGTTGGGGGCCACAGCTAGTGGTAGGAAGGGCCAAAACCAAAAGTGAACAGGGCCACCTCTTCTCTCTTTTTCTGCCATCTACTTTTTCTCTCTGGCATCCCCCTTTCTCCATGTCCAGTCAGGCTCTACAGGCCAGGGACAGATCACCTTTGCAAGAGATTTGAACTGATTGCTTGCAGATTACTTTTTAAATTATGCCAAGATCTAAATAATGCTTGTTGCTGGTCTATCCAGTCCTGCATTTGTCTATCCTTTAACTGCCTCTCTAAGGATGGTACTCGCATTACTGTCTTGGAGCACAGTGAGATTGTTTTTTCTTTCATTTCTGGTGCATTTCACATCTCTTTCCCTCCAGCTGTTCATATCAGCATGGCTTCATTGGTGACAAATTCACTTCTGTTGGTGTACACACCAGGGGGTGTTTATGGGCAGCGATGTCTTTACCTCATGCAAATGTGTTCGTTCACACCTTGGCTAGAGACAAATTAGAAGAGCTGCTTAAGAACTGCAGCCATGGTGAAGCTAGTTTGAGAAACAACTCATCAAACAGTATTACCGGTATTTTATTTAAAAGTACAGGATACATAAGCATTTTTGACAAATGTCATGTGAACAAATTCAAAACCCAGCACTGGAAATGCAAAGTGCACAGTGTAAACACAGCTTAGATCTCAGATCAGGGCCGTCTTAGAGGGATCGGCCACTGTGGCGTGGTGATCCCTCGGTGCCCCCGGCGTGCCGCCTCTCCGCCCGCCTCCCTCCCGCGCTGGCCGCCCCTCGGGAGGGGGGTGGGCGAGCGGGGGGTGAGGGGCGTGGCGCGGGGCTTTGCGCGCCCTTCCAGCGCTCCAGCTGGGGCTCCAGGAGGCGAGGGCGGCTGGCTTTCAGCCCGCCCATGGGGGCGGGGGCAGGTTGGGGAGGCGGCGCCCGGTATGCCGGTGGGCTCACGGGGGCGCCCCTGGGGGGCCCGGTGCCCTGGCGCAGCGCGCCACCAGCCCCTATGGACGAGACGGCCCTGTCTCAGATAAGAGATGAGCCAGCCATACTACTTAAATCCCTTGTTTGCGAGAGACACCAGGGCCTGACTTTCTCCTGGACATGATACTGGTGGAAGCGGGGAAGCTGACTTCAATTATACAACTGCAGCCTGAATTTAAGACCTGATCTTACATACCAGCATTTCTGCATAAAAAAAATCTCACGTTGAAGCCTGTGAGAAGCTGTCTTTTATGAGCTTCAGTGTGCTGATGCTCAGTCTCTGTGCATGCAATGCAGTGCACCCTCAAGCTTCTACCCATTTACTGAAGGGGGGGAAATACAGAATGGGCGAGATTAAATGACATTACACTGCATGTGCATCCTACCTCCTAGCAAAGTAGCATTTATAGGATTATCTAATTTTAGCCTCACAGCAACCGTGAAGACATATACACATTTAACTGGGAGTAAGCACCACTGAGTACAGTAGGAACAGGAAGCTGCCTTATACTGAGTCAGACTTATTAAACTAGCTCAATATTGCCCACACTGACTGGCAGCAGCTCACCCCAGCCAGATGGGTGGGGTATAAATAAATTATTATTATTATTATTATTATTATTCTCCCAGCCTTACCTGGAGATGCCAGGGATTGAACTTGGGGCCTTTGACATGCAAAGCAGATGCTTTACCACTGAGCTATGGAGTTTCAAAGTGATGCTGAAGCTACCAACTTCTGAGTTGACAGACTACATATGCTGTTACATCCACTACATCTTGGGTAAGGGAAAAAGCACTTCTACTCATGAGAGGCTTAAATGCCCAACAGAGATGATGGGTAACCATTCAAGGATTTATTTTATTTTTAACGTGTTTCACTGCTCTCCCAGCTGCATAAAAAGACCATTAAATTGTTTTCTTTTAAATGAATATTATAATGTAGTAAACCACATTTTAGCACTCCCCTTCAGCAATTAAAAACCTCAGCGCAAGGCTCAAGCCCAATCAAAACAAATTATCGGTTGCAGCCAGTCTAGACAATATGCGTGATTGAGGCTGCATGCCATCAAAAGCTTTCCGAAATAATAAAAAAGGAACATTGTATTTGCTACCAAGCGCTTACAAAGTATCAGCTCTGGGGGAGGAAGGTCTCCCAGGAAGGAAAGAGGGAGCGATAACACGCCTCCTTATCATTTTTTTATGGGTATGTGGTGGACAAATCCCAAGTTCCACTTTTCCTGACGAATAACATTTGCCTATGAAATACGATGTCGTCTGGGAGGAACAGATTAAAAAGTCCAGCTTTGCACACACACACACGGAGGGCAATGGAATACTGGAAACTTTCCAAATTTGCAACTAGTGGAATTGGAAACAAGCAAGCTGATTAAAACACTCAAATAATTACTGCGCGCTTTCCCCCCCCCCCCGCGCACCCACCCTGGCCACAGAGCAAAAGTTGGAGGAGCTAGCCTAAAGGGGATTAACTGGCTGCGGCGACACAGCCGGCCCTCGAGATCTGCCTGCCAGCGCCTGGGTTGGATTTCCTCGCCCTCCTTCCTACTCCGCAGCCGCCGCGCCCGGCCTCTTGGAGTCTCCCAAAGTCGCCTAAGCGAAACCTCGGGAGCCTTAGCGCTCTGCTTTCCCAATAAGTCCGTAGCAGTCCCGAAACAGCGCTGGGCAGCGCAGGATGGATGTTCCGTGCCAACCAGAGGAGGTGCGGCGCTCTTCCCCGCCCTTTCCAAACACATAAACAAGGCGGTTGGGATGGGAACGAGCTCGATATGGAGATTCGTTCCTAATCTCGGTCTCTGCCTATCTAGGTCGCCTAGACAGCAAAGAGAAAACACGTTCCTGGAGGTGAACCAGAAGCTTTAGGGGTTCGATGCCACCCAGGCTGTGAGCAGGGGGTTGGACTGAATGACCCTCGGGGTCCCTTCCAGGCCAGCTCTAAACTAGTTCTATGATTATAACACTGCAGAGGGAAAGGAGGAAGAGGAAGACTGGCTTTAGTTGTTGTTTAGTCGTATCTGACTCTTCGTGACCCCATGGACCACAGCACGCCAGGCACTCCACACACACACACAAATATAACTGTGCTCATCCTTGCGACACGTTTCCTTTATTTCGACATTTGCATTTCGAGTTGGACTGGAATAGCCTGGCGTCTCCGGGCCAGCCAGGGAAGGCCCGGCCAGAGGGCTCCTCCCGCCTTTCCCTTCCCATTTTTCCCCATTACAGAAACAAGGGAAGGCAAAGGTTCGTGACAAAGTTCTCCAGCACGCCCGTGTGCGCTCGCGGGACGCCATGAAAGGCTCAGTCAGAGAGCTCGGTAAGGGGCCTCCGGGTGGGGAGAAGAAACGGTGAGGAGCCCGTTGGGTGTTGTTGGCGGCGGAGTGTTCCTGACTCGAAAAAAAAGGGGTCACGCTGCTGCTGTTTTGGTTTCTCTTGGGCTGAGCGGGCGGCAGCGTCGCTCTTCCTCGCTCAGGATGAAGGAGGTCCCGGGCGCCCCTCCTCCTCCGACCACGTCATGGGGTCCTCTCCTTCGCGGGAGCAACAGTTCCCGCGCACTCCGTCTCCCACAGACACGCTCGCTCGCGCGCGCCAATGTGCGGTGGGGGCAGGGAGGAGAAGGAAAACTGCGCGGCGGCGGCTCTGGGTGCGCCGGCCACCAAGCCAGCGGCAAACATCTGCCTGACTTCACAGCAGCCGCTGGCACCGCCGGGACAGACAGGGCCGGCGCCTAGTCGCTGCGCTCTGGTAAGTGCCGCGTTCGCTGCTCAGGAGGGAAAGAAACTTTTAGATGTCGTTGTTTGCCCGCCTTTCTTGCTTTGCTCTGAGGGGAGTGCCCTGAGGAAGCCGCTCGGAGTGCGGGGCGGCGGCGGCACTGAGGGAAGGGCAGAAGGAGGAACTGGAACTGTTTGCCTCAAGAAGGAAGCGGCAAAGGGCGGGCGAGGAAGCGCGCGCGAGGTCCTCGCGGTTGGCTTTGGGGCTCAGGAGAAGGCGCAGCCTCTCAGCCCCTTCGTTTCTCCCGCGGCAGAGCTCGGCGCTGCCAGCTTGTGCAGGGACGACGCTCGGGAAGCCCCATTTCCTCGGGACAAGCAAGCACGTGCAGGAGGAGGAGGGCGACTTCGGACCTAGTAATTTCTGCGAAGTGCCTGTGCAGTTTATCGCGCGTGTCTGCTGTTCGCTTTCCCCGCTGGCTAACAACAACCCCGCGTGGAGTTGAGGCGAAGCTCTGGCAAAGAAACCAAGGGCAGGCCGGCTAGCCCCTCCCTGAGATATCGCTCGGATGGTTGCTTACATTCCTTCCTCTCTCAGTTTGGCATGTGATCCTCAGTTCTTGCAAAACAGCCGGTTCGCTGAGGAACGAGCGGACAGGTAAGGCTGGGGCGCTTCACGTGACCGCAGGAGATGCTGCTTTCCCTTCCAGAAGCTTGCTCTCGCTGCACAAGTTTCGGGTCACTCCCATCTTGCATTGGGCAGGTATCCGGCTAGCATCAAACTGAAACTTTGGCGTCCTGGGAGGGCCAGACCCGAGAGGTTGCTTGGAGTAGAGTCGTCCTCTGTGGGATGAAGGGAAGCTTGCTGCCTTTCAGTGGCCAGAGGCCCTTGCTTTTATTGACCGAGTGATGGGCAGACAATCAACAGGTGCAGCTCCTACTGTATATTTGTGCTTAGAAAAGAACTCCAGTTCTTGCTGATTCTTTTTTTTGTCTCTTCTGCGGTTGCTAAAGGTGCAAGTCCTCAATCTTTATAAGGAGTCATTCTCTTAAATTTTAAGGGGTCACTCAAGGGAGTTCCACTTGGCCCTTTGGGTAGGGGTGTGGGGGGGTACTGAACTCAAATGTGCAATGCTACAAGCTGTCCAGCACCTAAGTAGAACCTCACTACACATCTGCATTTTCCAGTTTTATAAATTTCATGTTAAATGATTTTTGACCTCTTGATCCAAGTAGCAGTTGTCTGCCCCATGGCAATAGTTTTTGTTTTTTGTTTTTAGTAGAGGAGTTCTGGAGTTCTGAAGGCTAGGTTGCAAAGTCCTCCTTGTCCTAAGATAATCAAAGGCACAGGGTAATGACGTTTCTTGTTGAAAGAGCTTGACCCTGGCTTTCAGTGTAGTGTATTGTGAGTAAAGTAATGTTCAGGGGAAGTAAATAAAGGGGGAGGGGGAAAGATATGCCTAGCTGTTGAGAAAAGGCAGCTGTTGTGCCATCTTTTAAAAAGCCTTTTCTGGACAAGTGGAAGATGTTGTAGACAAGTGGCACAATGGAGTTGAATTAGAAGCCTCCTAATTGTGAGAATGAATTAGGAAAAAGCCAGAAAAAGCTGCTTAGATAAATGGTGAGATTACGGTCTTGGAGGCTTTTAGTGTGATATTTGTAAGACATGTTGGAAAGAACAAAAGTGTGCCTTGGTATAGGATAGCGATATGGACTAGTTACTTAGCTGCAATCCTATGGATATTTAAGTGGGAGAAACCCCCCACTGAGCACAGCAGGGCTTGCTTCTGAGTAAACACAGTTAGAGTTATGCTAGATAGGTCCTTCTGACATTGAGGTTCTGTAATTCTCAAATACAACAGCAAAAGAAACGGCAGCATCAGGGTGCTACACAGAATTGCAGTAAGTACTGTCCCTTGCTTAAAAGCACTAAGATAGAAGATTACCACTGCAAGAGTTAGATTCAGGTAGGTAACCATGTTGGTCTGACGCAGTCAAAATATATACAAAATTTTTGTCCAGGATCACTTTAGAGACCATGAAAGCTTATACCAGGAACAAACTTAGTTGGTCTCTACATTGCAAGAGTTAGTTATTTAGGTTTGTGCACAGTGAGACTTTGCTGTAATGGACAGCACTCCCCCTCTCAAACTACCCACTGCAGATCCCTCTTCTCTCCCAAAAGCTGCCCACAAGGGTTGGGGAACCCTTTGGA
Organism: Lacerta agilis; assembly: GCF_009819535.1. Classification (NCBI taxonomy): domain Eukaryota; kingdom Metazoa; phylum Chordata; class Lepidosauria; order Squamata; family Lacertidae; genus Lacerta; species Lacerta agilis. Next base: position 28,322,786 of record NC_046322.1, read on the forward strand.
ACAGTATATGGGGTATTGTGCAGAGGGCAGCAGTAGGTAGGCGGAGTGGGTGGACTGACAACAAAAAATGGATGCCCTGCCCTGCTTCACACAAACACAAGCACTTTCCACTACTGCACCACCAACAATGGATCACACAGACTAGGCTTTGCAATTTCCTGTAAAATGACACTGGTTTATGCCCTTCTCCAATGCTTGCAAGTCATTACGCAAGTGGCATTATTAATTTGGTGTGGTTAAGTGGATTGAATTTTAGACTTGGGAACCATGGACTCATTAGGTAGTCTTTACCTAGACAGCTTCAGATTCCAACCTACAATTTTGCGATGTTGAGAGCATAGACAAGTCAACAACTGCAATGTGCTTTCGGATATCAAGAGTACTGTGCAACATAAATGATTTGGCATTGAAATATTTTTCCTATCTGGAACTTAAAGTTAACCTTTCTGATGAACGGTCCCTATAATAAAAGGGCAGGGTGGTGTTGTGTTTTTTAACGCACCATGAGCTGAACATGCAAGACTGTCACCTAAGTCTAATTAATTACTGCTGTTAACCTTAATTGATTCAATTAATCACTTCCTGGCTTTTGAAACCTCAAAAATTTAAATGTAACTTGTCACTTGGAAAAGATGCATGCAACCTTTGTTAGAATAATTTCCACACAGATACAAATTCATATACACCACCAACTTTACTTTTTCACTAGAAGATGAACCATGGAATTAAAAAACAACAATCCTGCATTGTATATCATTGGTATTTCAGTGACTTCAGCTGAGTAACTGAATTATAAGCAGGTGGGTAGCCGTGTTGGTGTGCCATAGTCGAAACAAAATAGAAAATTCTTTCCAGTAGCACCTTAGAGACCAACTGAGTTTGTTCTTGGTATGAGCTTTCGTGTGCATGCACACGAAAGCTCAGACCAAGAACAAACTCAGTTGGTCTCTAAGGTGCTACTGGAAAGAATTTTCTATTTTGTTTTGAATTATAAGCCTTTGCTTTGCTCCCATTCTTTAATTTTCAAGTGACTCCACTGTGCACATGAAGCTGCTTCACTGGCCTGTCACTAGTCCAGCAATATCTGTTCATAACTGAATCTCCAGGGTCTATCTCAGCTCAGAAGCCTGACATCTTTTTAACAGGAATTGCCAGGGATTTAACATGGGTCCTTGTGCATTCAAAGCATGTCCTACCACTGAGCTGTGGATTGCTTCTTAATGCCCCCATAGCTGTGCTTTTAATAGCAGCTTAATGTGCACACATTAGCAGGTGATAAAGTTTCTCAATGTTGTTAAAAAGCTTTGCCTGATGATTTTGCACATCAAACACAAGAGCAGATTAGGTTGTTTTTTCTTCTGCAGCTCAATTCCTAGCTATGAACAAAAGTAGAAAAAGATTTCAGTTCATTTGTGGTATGTGGGAAGATCTAGCTGGATACTTCTTGTATGATAATTTTAACTTTAAGTAAATCTTAATTACTGTAAACCTCATCTTAAAAAAGAACTGCTATTATAGCCCATAATTAGGTGCTAATTACATTTTTCCTGTTGTCTGCTAACATCCCTATGTTCTGACCTGCAGCACTGACACACTCAGTTTCCATTGCCATTTTCTTTTTCTTTTTCAAAGTAAGGATTGTGCTGAATAAAGTTGCACACAGTCTTTGTAAGCAAAGAACCTAAATTTGCAGGAAGGTCATATTTGTCATTTGTAGCTCTTAACTGTATTCTTTGGCTTTGCACTATAGTCATACCTTGGGTTGTGCTTGCTTCAGGTTGCGCGTTTTCATGATGCGAACGCGCCGAACCCGGAAGTACCAGAACAGGTTACTTCCAGGTTTCAGCATGCACGCATGCACAGAAGCGCTAAATCGCACTTTGCGCATGTGCAGAAGCGCCAAATCGCGCCACACACATGCGCAGATACGGCACTTCAGGTTGCGGGCTTTTCATGTTGTGAATGCGCCTCTGGAACAGATCCTGTTCGCAACTAGAGGTACCACTGTATTTGAAATCTGTATGCTTAACAATCTAGGGTTGCAGTCCTGTACAGTGGTACCTCAGTTTACAAACTTAATCCATTCTGGAAGTCTGTTCTTAAACCAAAACTGTTCTTAAACTGAGGCACGCTTTCCCTAATGAGGCCCCCCACTGCTGGTGCCATTCCACTGTTCAGATTCTGTTCTTAGACTGAGGTAAAGTTCTCAAACCAGGACACTATTTCCAGTTTTGCAGAGTTTGTAAACCGAATCGTTCTTAAACCAGACTGTTCTTAAACCGAGGTACACACTTCCGTAGGAGTAAGCCCCTGTGACCTCAGTGGAACATACTTCTGGGTAGACATGCATAGAATGGCACTGCCACGATGGCATTAATGTAGTTATCACTTTTTGAGAACTAGAAGATTTCTCTGAAATAGTGGTGTGTGAAGGGAGGAAGGGGAGTAACACAGTATTACGCAGAGCTGTAGCTACAGGGGTGGGAGGGCTATCTGGGTTTTTTGCCCTGGGTGAAGCTCCAAAGGGGTGCCATTGAGGCTCCCAGTGTGTGTGTGTGTGTGTGTGTGTGTGCAAATGTGTGTGGTGTGTGTGCCAAACTGGGTCTTCAACCTGGGTGAAATAAAGCCTGGTTTCGCCCCTGGTATTATGCCTCACATTGAACAGGAGGGCTTTTGAGAGTAAGGATGGAACCACAAATTACAAGGGAAACAGGATTCCAAAAGTGGAGCAGGCAAGAGGTGGGTGCTTAATCCTTTCCCCATCTGCTGATTGTATGTTGTGAATGCTTGCCAAGCAATTTTTAATCTCCTGTTCTCAAGCTGGGATTCCAAAACTAGAGACAAACCTGACTGATGGGGGGGGGGAGATCAGCCAGTGGTGGGGGTTGTGCAGGTACATGAGAGTACAGATCCACATCCACTCCAGACATTTAGAGAGCACAGTGACTTCCCCCAAGGAATCCTGCAGTTTGCTAAAGGTGTTTGGAACTGTAGCTCTGTGGGAAGTAAACTATGGTTCCTAAGGTTCTTTGGGGAAGCTATGTGCTTTAAATGTATGGTATTAAGGGCTGTAGAACAGGCAGAGGGCCTTCTTGGTACTGGCACCCGCCCTGTGGAATGCCCTCCCATCACATGTCAGGGAAATAAACAACTACAGTATCTGACCTGAAGGCAGCCTTGTTTAGGGAAGTTTTTAATGTTTGATGTTTTATTGTGTTTTTAGTATTCTGTTGGGAGCTGACCAGCCAGATGGGTGGGGTATAAATAAATCATCATCATCATCATCATCATCATCATCATCATTATTACTTTATTTATTATGTAGCCAAATAATTCCCACTCCTAGCAGACCTATTGAAATTAATAGACTCTTAAGTTAGTCATTTTCATTAATTTCAATAGGTTGGCTCTGAGTAGGACTAACATTGGCTACAACTGAAAGAATCATTAGATTGTAAATAAACCATCCTTCACTTGCTGACACTTCCTCAGAAACGACTCCCTCCTTTTTTTGGCAGATAGGAATTAAATTTGCAGGTGTGTCTGTCTCTCTTAAGGAGAAGGTTTTATCACCAATTTGCTCTGTACATGTGTGACTGCGTTATACACACACACACACGCGCACACACACACACACACACCATACACACACAGTGTGTTATGGTAATGCTGGTGCAAACCTTATGGGCGCAGCTCCTGCATGTGAAAGAGTATCCATAGGGTGGAACAGAACCTTCAGCGTGTTTCCCTGCTTGTTTCAATTGACTGAGGTCAACATGTGTTTAAAGCGCTGTTACGCCACTTTCAACAATTCTTTGCTTCCCTCAGTGAATTATGGGAACTGCAGTTTGTTAAGGCTGCTGAGAGTTGTTAGGAGGCCTCTCACAGAGCTACGGTTCCCAGCATCCTTAACCAATTGCAGTTGCCAGGATTCTTTGGGGGGAACCTATGAAGTGGTACAAGAGTGCTTTAAGCGTGGGTAGAGAGCTAGATAAGGATATGAATATGCCCACAGGCTTCCTATTCCTTTTAATTGCTCTGCACACATGCCAAGATTCAAGGGTGCATTTGGGTGAGGGTGAGTGAAAAATGCAGACTTCTGTATGCCCTGTGATCAGTCTCTGTGCCCATTTGTCAGGGGATCAGGTCCTTTGTCAGTTTGTTTAATTTATAATTTGGAGGACAATTCTAAATATTAAAAACCTTTCCTTCTGCTTGTAAACCAAGTGAACAAGTAGGACCTTCAATAAAATGTTGCAGGGTGGCATCTTCAAATATCTGAAGGGCTGTCACATGGGAAGCAAGCAAGCTTGTTTTCTGATGATCTAGGGGGTAGGAGCCAAACTCATGTATTCAAATGAAAGGAGGTTCCAGCTAAACACTGGGAAGAACTTTATGATGGTAAGAACTTTTTGACAGTAGGAACGGACTGCCTCCTTCATTAGAGAAGTTTTTAAACAGATGTTGGATGGCCATTTGTCAGGGGTTCTTTAGCTGTGATTCCTGCATTGTAGGCAGATGGACTAAATGACCCTTGGGATCCCTTCCAACTCTTCAGTTCTATGATTCAATGAATCCTCTTGCTTTGGGTTGCAGCCAGAGAGCCACACTGCCTTTCAGGATACTTCATTCCATTCCCACCTCCCTCTGGTTTTCCACATCACAAAGAATCTGCCAGCATTCTGTGGCCATTAAGTATTCTTAGTCCTCATCAGGCTGATTTTGAGCCATCCCCCCAATTTTTAAAAATACTTTTGCAAATGTTAGGGTTTCTCAATAACCTCCCTTAAGTGTGCGGATGTTGCTATTTTGGAGCTATTCCTATACTGTATATGATTGGCTGTCTGAAGGAATTAAGGGATATGTTGCAGAAGAAAATTATTGACTGTTAATTAGTTGATTATCTGAATGAAATTGCCCAGTTGATCATTTGAAGGAATTAAGGGGCAACTTAATCATTAATAATGGAAATGAACCAAGAGACTGTTGTAGCCATGGCAGTAATCTTTTCCTATAGTTAATTGAATATTGCAAATTGATTTATGATCATGAAAGTTTAATTAGATTTGAGTAGTGGAAACAGGAAAATAGATTCATATTTTGTCTCAAGGAGGCTGAAAACTGGAAAGCAAATGCAGGCAATTATGTAAACTATGGTTCTTAATTTAAAGGAAATAAAGAAATTTTGCAACCAGGATGATGTTTTTAAAATGTTTTTACATATGTTTTGCTGATGTTTTTAAATATTTCTTGTAAACTGCTTTATATTACAATCAAGTGGCATATAAAGTTTGTTGAAATAAAATAGGCACACAACATGGTTTCTTCTTGCTTTTCTTATACCCCCATAACTTATGTTTTCTGTTACTCTTCTCCTTTTTTATTTTTGTGTGTTTTAAGCACTAAACAAATAATAAACATTTTTAAAATAATAATAATAATGCAATGTTAAATTTAAAAGTTAAGATTTAATGTTAGCATGGTGTCAGCTTGTGCAAGTAACTGTGACAGAAGGAAACTTTAGTCTAAGATAAGCCAGATCCTTTTTTTTTATTTGTCTAGGGAAGGGTGAAGAAAAAAATTCTAAAAGCTGTCTTATGCAACATAATCCATCATGCTCCTTGAAACACCAAAACAAAGATACTAATGATAGGCTGCCAGGTTGAAATTCCAGTGCGAGTCACAGAGAAGTTGAAGTATCCAAAAAAATAGATGCTTGTTTTTAAAAGGCATAAATGTTATGTGGTATTGACCAAATGATGAAGAAGCAGTATTTTTCAAGGCTGCAGTGTGTACACACTTTCCTAAGAGTAAGCTCCATTACACTCAGTGAGACTTCTGAGTAAAAGGGTAAAGGTAAAGGGACCCCGACTGTTAGGTCCAGTCGCAGACGACTCAGGGGTTGTGGTGCTCATCTCGCTTTACTGGCCGAGGGAGCCAGCGTACAGCTTCCAGGTCATGTGGCCAGCATGACTAAGCCGCTTCTAATGAACCAGAGCAGCACACGGAAACTCTGTTTACCTTCCTGCCGGAGCGGTACCTATTTATCTACTTGCACTTTGATGTGCTTTCGAACTGCTAGGCTGGCAGGAGCTGGGACCAAGCAACGGGAGCTCACCCCGTCACAGGGATTCGAACCACCAACCTTCTGATCGGCAAGCCCTAGGCTCTGTGGTTTAGACCACAGTGCCACCCGCGTCCCAAGACTTCTGAGTAGATGTGCGCAATTCAGAAAGTAGAAAAATGGATTGAATGAAAAGTTACAGTTGCTGGAAACTTAAAGAACTTAAAGTGTGTTCTATACTGTTATACAAAGCTAATGAAAAAATAGAACACTGAGGCATTGCCTAAAGCAACACAGCACCACCCCAAGCATGTTTACTCAGAAGGAGTGACTCCCACTGAGTTCAGCTGGACTTACTCCCTGTTAAGTGTGTTTAGGGTTGCAGCCTTCTTGGCTGATAATTAGTTGGAAATTTTACAATCCATAGTGTTCCCACAGTGGCTGACCATAGGCCTGTGGGAAGCCTGCAAGCTGGACATGAGTGCAACAGCACTCTGCCCACATGCAATTCCCAGCTGCTGGTATTCAAATATAGCTTCGACTTCCATGAATTTGTCCAATCCCTTTTAAAATCATCCAAGTTGCTGGTTATCACTGACCTACTGTGGGAGTGATTTCCATAGTTTAACTGCAGTGCATGAAGAATTAGTTTCTTTTATATATCCTGGATCTTCCAGCATGGATGTCCATGATTTCTAGCGTTATGAAAGGGAGAAAAACTTAACTCTACCCACCTTCTTCATAATTTTCTAAACTTCTGTTATGTCACTTTCCCCTCACCTTTTATCAAACTGAGAAGCCACCAACGCTGCAACCTTTCCTCATAGGAGAGTTGCTCCATCTAATTATTTTGTTTGCCCTTTCCCAAACTCCTTCCAATTCTACAATACTGCTTCTTGAGGTTGGGCAAGCAGAACTGTACACAGAACTCCAAACGTGGCCACACCATAGATTTGTATAATGCCATTATGATATTGGCAGTTTTATTTTCAATTCCTTTCCTAATGATCCCTAGCATGGAATTTGCCTTTTTCACAGCTACCACACACTGGGTCAGCATCTTCATTTGCTATCTAATCTGACCTCAAGGTCTTGTTCCTGGTCAGTCATTGCCAGTTCAGACCCCATGAACATGTGACCTTAAGGTTTTTTGCCCCAACATGCATCACTTTACACTTGTTTACATTTAATTCCATTTGCCATTGTACTGCCCATTCACTCAATTTGGAGAGGTCCTTTTGAAGCTCTTTTTACCATCTCCTTTTGTTTTAATGACCCTGAAAAATTTGGAATCATCAGCAAATCTGGTGACCTCACTACTCACTCCTAACTCTAGATCGTTTATGAACAAGTTAAAATTGCAGTGCCAATTCTTGAAGGACTCCACACTCTCTATCTCTCCATTTGGAGAACTGTCCATTTATTCCTACTCTCTGCTTCCTGCTACTTAACCAATAACTGATTCACAAAAGGACTTCTATTATTCCATGACTGCTAAGCTTACTCAGGAGTCTTTGATGAAGTTCCTTGTTGAAAGCTTTTTGAAAGTCCAAGCACACCTTGCCTCATTACAATCCATGTGCTACTTCATGTAAAAACACAGAAATGTATTTGTTGCACCATACAGTAAAATGTAGGCCAGAGCCATTGTCCACATGATGTACCGTATATACCCGAGTATAAGCCGACCCGAATATAAACCGAGGCACCTAATTTTCCTACAAAAACCTGGGAAAGCTTATTGACTCGAGTATAAGCCGGTTCACCTTTGCCGGTGTGGAGGAGGAGGAGGAACGAGCAGCCCGAAAGCAACCCTTTGGGCTGCTCCTTCCTCTTCTTCTTTTGCCAAGTTTGCATTTATGCGAGCAGTTCAGGAATGGAACAAAGCTGCCTGGGGAGAGTAAAGAACCGCTGTTCTTGTACACTTCTTAAGGAATGGTTGACTGGGGAGAGCGGGTGGTGGCACGAGCAGAGACAAAGGGCTTCTTTCTCGCCGCCCCCACCGCCCGCCTCACTCAAGTATAAGCCGAGGGCAGCTTTTTCAGCACAAAAAATGTGCTGAAAAACTAGGCTTATACTCAAGTATATATGGTATTTATGTATTTGAAGTCTAAAAACTATTTCCCAAAGTAGAGTTCACAGTTGCATTCAAAATTCAGATTGTTATGTCAGTTCAGGAAACTATTTTAAGACATCTTAACCCCCTTTTTTCTTTGACCTTAACAGAAAGAAGTGTTTTTCCTTCATACTTGCATAGAATGGCTGCATACTTGAAAAAGAGAAATTGGTCTAGAGCAGAGCTGATACAAATATGGGAAAGAACTATTTTGATGTAACCCATCAGTTTACATGGTGACTACAAAGTATCCTACAACCCAGCACAAAGGAAACAGGATACAGAGAGATACAAAAGGTAGGTCTACAAATGCGGTGGGTCTAACCTCTCTAGAATCCTCTTTGAAATTCATATGTTGCATATTGCAGTTGGGATATTCAAACATCAGACAGCTTTATGGGTCATGTGGCCAGAATGACTATACCGCTTCTGGTGCAATGGGTCGCTGTGACGAGTGCCCAGAGCGCACGAAACACCATTTACCTTCCCACTGCAGTGGTGCCTATTTATCTACTTGAACTAGTATGCTTTTGAACTGCTAGGTTGGAAGAAGCTGGGAAAGAGCAACAGAAGCTCACGCTATCGTGTGGATTCGAACAAAAATGCCCGGGTGCCAGGATAGCACCTGATGTCTCCACAGTGTGGAGGTGCATGCCTGGGGATCCTTGGATCTTGGCTGTTTTCCCACACTAGCAACACATCTTGTAGAATCATCTCTGTTATATTTTATCTGCACAATCAGAATGGATTTCAGGAACCAAAAAGCTGTATTGAAAAATATGACTTTCAAGCCGTCTGGCCCCAAAATGGCAACTAGGCATTCTGTTTGGGTGAGGTTAACCCTGGTTTAAGGAGCCATTTGGCACATAACTGAGTTTCTAACACTGCTTCATGTTGCTGCATGTTGCTTTTCTTGAAATGAAACCAGCATTTCCAGACTCATGACAGCAGAAATAAACCTGTTTGGGGGTGACTCAGAGATGTTTGGAAACAACAGGAAGGCAAGCTAACAGGTTTGAATTTTGTTGGTCCATTGTGAGTAAACACACAATTAGGAGAGGAAAGTGGCTATGTGGAGGCTTCTTGTTAACTGAAAGTTAGCTCTATAAGCAGAACACCTTATAGTGCTGGTATATTGCCTTTACATGGAAGTTTCCTGTGTCCAGTGCTGTGTTGGGAAACTCCAGAATGCTTACGGCCTGTGCAGTGAGCCATTCATGCAGGGAGGAAAGAGTGTATGACTCAATTTCCTTTGTTTTGTATAAATCCTAACAGGGAAAGCCCAAACTATAGGCTTCCTCAGCCCTCAATCCTTGGTAAACTTGCATGATTGCAGCACAAGCATATTAGTAATGCCCTTGAAATGAATAAAATTGGGGTAGGCCAAGGAAGCAAAAGAACCATAATGGTAATAATGAAATTGGAAGATGACATGCTTAGCTCTAGAGTTGCGAGGGTTTCCTGTTAGTATTGTCAACCCCTGAGTGTTAGTGCTGAGACTTTATAAGGGCTAAAAGTGATTTGTAGGCAACAGAATATAAAAAGTAAGACAAGCCCAGTCCCAGCTTGAAACAAGCCCTTGTGTATGTACTGTATATATGCAGAAGCATCTCCAGGTAATTAGGTATCTCCATAGACCTGGAATAAACAAGAGAAATTTAGCAAGGATTTGGCAATCCTTTAGCACTTCTTCTCCTCTGTCATATAAATTACATTATACATGTGGCAGGGAGAAAAGACATGAAACTTTTTTTTTTGGCAGCATGACGGAAATCCATAAAACTGCTATAGACACAAGCAACATAAAATTTGCAGTAGATTTGCTTTAATCATTGTAGTTATTTTATGCTCTCCTTTTCCTGAAATAAGGACAAGTTAATTCTTGCTCATTTATATAAACAAGAGATGCATGAAGCCTTGTGACACACACACACACACACACACACACACACACGGATAACCTGTACATTTGCACAAAATGTTTTGTGCTTCATTTGTGGGGGTGTACAACTACAAGAAATCTTGCCTGGTACCAGTTGGGCTATTTAAAGATTTGTGACTCAGCTGAGGTGATAATTTGATTAAAATACTTTAATGTTACTTAGCACCTCTTGCCCAGAAAAGTATCTAAGGTGTAAATGCCTGTTTACATCAAGCAGTGTATTTCAAACTTACGTGAGAAACCAGATGGAATCCTTCAAAGAATGAGAACCATCTTAGAGCCCAACCCTACATAGGTCTACTCAAAGTAAGCCCTATTTTGTTCAGTGAGGATTACTTACAAGTAAATGTGCTTTCAGCCCAACCCTACAAATGTCTACTTAGAATATGGTCTACTGTGCATGGTGGGGTTTACTCACAGGTAAATGAGAATAGGATAGCATTTTTAGGTTTCAATCCTATCCTTCCTTACCTGGGAATAAGCTCTATTGAACACATTCATTTTCTGAGTTAATTCAACATGTAAGGTGGGCTAGTCCACCTCCCAAATCTCTTTCCTATTGACCTCCACAAGTTGGGGGCAACTTTGTAAATGAGGAAAAGATGAGAAGAGTCTTGCTCAATTAGGCCAAGGGTCCATCTGGTCCAACATCCCATTCTCACAATGGCTGACTTGATGCCTATGAGAAACCCACAAGCAGGACCTGAGTGTAACAGCCCCTTCCCACACTGAGAGCCAGTGTGGTGTAGTGGTTAAGAGCGGTAGACTCGTAATCTGGGGAACCAGGTTCGTGTCTCCACTCCTCCACATGCAGCTGCTGGGTGACCTTGGGCTAGTCACACTTCTTTGAAGTCTCTCAGCCCCACTCACCTCACAGAGTGTTTGTTGTGGGGGAGGAAGGGAAAGGAGAATGTTAGCCGCTTTGAGACTCCTTCGGGTAGTGAAAAGCGGGATATCAAATCCAAACTCTTCTTCTTCTTCTTCTTCTTCTTCTTCTTCTTCTTCTTCTTCTTCTTCTTCTTCTTCCCTTCCTCTAATTCCCAGCACATGGCACTCAGAGGCACACTGCCTCTTGACAGTCAAGGTAGAACATAGTAATTGTGGCTAGTAGCCTTATTTTCCATGAATTTGCTTAATCCTTCTATGGATCCATCCAAGTTGATGGCCACCAGTACATCTTGTGGTAGCAAATCCCATAGTTTAACTATGTGATTTATGAAGAAGTGCTTCCTTTTGTCTGCCCTGAATCTACCAACGTTCATCTCTATTCACATGCAGAGTCACACCAAAGAAGAGGCAAGTGACACATTCTAGTCAGGCAAAAACACTTGGGGTGCAAAGCAGGACCAAGTGAGGGGGTGTGGCCTGGGGAGAGTCCAAAAGGCCAGACAAAGAGGTCTGGAGGGCCATATTTGCCTCCACCCTGCACACCTGAGGTTCCTCACTCCTGCACTAAACAGTTCTGATGCAAACCAGAAAACTAGTTCTAGTTATAGGTAGGTAGCCATGTTGGTCTGCTGTAGTCGAAACAAAATAAATTTCATGCATGCACATGAAAGCTCATACCAATAACAAACTTAGTTGGTCTCTAAGGTGCTACTGGAAGGATTTTTTATTTTTATTTTTTATTTTGTGCAGAAAACTAGTGCCTCTCATTTTGAAAGGCCAAGTGCTAAGTAGCCCTAGGATCAAGAACAGTGTAGACCCTCATTCTGTGGCAGATTAAAGATTGTGAGTTTGGAGTTAGCATGATCTCATGCATCACATAAAACCTTTTGAGAAACTGCAGCTAAATCATTATGGTTTTTCAGTACACCAGGGTTTCTGAAGATGGTGCTGTTTATAGAATAGTTTGCCTTATACTTAAAACTCAGCCTTCTGGGGTTTAGAAAATGAGGAGCCCTGCTAGTCCACATGATGTTAGCTGCAAGCAAATATATGGCTATATCCAACACTTATTCTGGAGCTATTCAGAAATTATGTTGGTTCACAGTTTATGTATTCATCAGTCTGTTTGAGGGCAAAGCTCTCAATTTGTAACAGGTTTTGCATAATAAAGACTGTACAATGCACCCACTGTACAGTATTTGCTGAACAAGGCATCGTGTTGCCAATCTCTGTGCATGTGTATCCTCTGCTGACGGTGTGTTTCTGAACTGCCTCTTTCAACAAATCTGTGAGGAGCCAAACCAGCTGCCTGGTGTTTCCCTTGCTGCTGACTGAATGCCCAGGCACTTGATGTGAGAGGACTCCTTTTCACGAGAAAAGGAATTTTTGAGGCTTCAACCTTTATGCATAGTTCCATTTAAAAGCAGAGAGATTGGCATCCTGAGTATGTTTCATCTAACAATAAATGTTCCCCAGCAATGTTGCTGCTAAAAGCAATATATTTGGGTGTGGATCACTGCATGCCTTTGTTTTATTGTTTACAGTAACAAAATTACTGAGTTTTAGGAACACCCAGCGTTGTGTTGTCCCCTACCCCACCAATACTTCATGAAGTTGAAATATTGGCGCAATTTTGTTTTATTTATTTATTGAATTTATATACCACACTAGACCCACAGGTATAGCATTCACCTGTTGCCCCACATGGCTGTTTTTATAAAACATTTTTCTCAGTGGATGGGTTACATTAAGTAATATGTTTGATGTTGAACGTGTAAGTGTATGTCTAGAGACAACGGATTAAACAAAAATCAGCAGATGTGCTGCTGGATAAGTGTTTAATGGTTCTTGTATTTGTTTAAAAAAAATAAAAAATTGTTTTAAAAAATATGCACGTTGGCACATAAAAAGGAAAAGTCTTATTATTAAGGAAATGGAGAAGAAAAGTAAACCCAGGTCAAAACTTTACAAAAGTACAGTATGTTAAAAATAGCAGGGTTTTAAAATACTGCAGTGGAGGGAAAACACAACAAATAACAACTGTAATCTTCACTAATCAATTTATATAGCAGGGGTAGCCAATGTGGTGCCCCCCTTCCCGATGTTTTAGACTACCACCAGCCCCAGTCAGCATGGCCAATGTTCAATGATGAGTTGTAGCAGAAGAAAGGTACTGGCTTTTCTACCAGGGATGGAGAACCTATAGCCTTCCAGGAACTGTTGGATTCCAACTCCCATCAGCCCCAGCCATCATGGTCAGTAATGATGGGATTGTGGGGGCCACCCCTGATATATCCACAAAAAGTGACGGTAGACATGTTGGCCATTAAAAGCATCTTCAGGTGCAGTGTGGGAGGTGGCAGATGTTCCTGTGAGGTGCTGTGCAGATTTCAGGTTGCCTCTTGTGAAAGAGAAATGCTTTGTGGCCATTTTAGTTGGCCTACTAAGGGTATTGCGCTAATACGGATTTTGATTATTCACCATTCTTCTTTGTGAAGAGCTGGCCTATTTTACCCATTTCTTTTGAAGTTTTATTCAATGCATCAGCAGAATCCTTTGTGCTACCTATATAGATGTTCCCCCAAACTGGTAAAATTTTAACCGTGACATTTAGCCTCTATACAGACTACCAAATCTCATTCTCTTTCTTGCTTGTCCAGCAATAGCACCAGCATCACTGTTGAGAGGGGTCTCTGGAGGCTCCCTGTCAGGTGTAACTTTGCTCTTTCACCACTGAGGAAGACAGGGCAGGGAGGAGCCACAGTGGGTGATGGAGTGTGACTGTCCCTCACGCTTAGGACAGCCTGGTTTCTGCTTCAGTCTGTCAAATCAGTGGATACTTCACTAGTTCAGCATACTAGCCCCAGCAGATGTGGGTGGCGCTGTGGTCTAAACCACTGAGCCCCTTGGGAAGGTTGGCAGTTCAAATCCCCATGATGGAGTGAGCTCCCATTGCTCTGTCCCAACTCCTGCCAACCTAGCAGTTTGAAAGCATGCCAGTGCAAGTAGATAAATAGGTACCACTGTGGCGGGAAGGTAAATGGTGTTTCCGTGCACTCTGGCTTTCATCACGGTGTTCCGTTGCACCAGAAGTGGTTTAGCCATGCTGGCCACACAACCCAGAAAGCTGTCTGTGGACAAACGCTGGCTCCCTTGGCCTGAAAGCAAGATGAGCGCCGCAACCCCATAGTCTGCTTTGACTGGACTTAACTTTCCAGGGGTTCTTTACCTTTTTACCTTTTTAGTAACCCCAGCAGTAATTATGACAGCTGATACTTCATTTCATTTACTGGTCGGACTTGGGATTCAGGAAACAAAGTTTTGTGTAAAGTTAATGAATCATATTTAGTTGGTGGTGTTTTGAGATGATCGTAAGGAACTGTAGAAGCATCCCATTAGAGCTGCAGTCTTGTCAGTGTTTGTCTCATATGTGAAAAGTATAGAATTGTCTTTAATTCCTTGGCTGTATTTTCTTTCTTTTCACAGAATGAAGAGACATAAATGCTCCTCTAATTATCCAACAAGACGGCATCTCTTGATCTTGTTTTTAACAGCGTGGCTGCTCTTGCTGCTGAAACTTCTCAGAGTTGAGCTGCTCCCTCACAAAAATATTTATTTTGTAGAACCATTTTTAAGCACCTCATCATTTGTGAAAAACAAATATACATTTTCCCAAAAAGACACCCAGTATGAGATTAACTGTTCCTCCATATATAATCAGGATCCTGTGGAGATTGGGAAAACTTTAGAGATAAGGAGACAATCCATTGTCGATTTAGATGATGAAGATGTTGTAACAATGACTAGTAACTGTCAGCTGTACCGTGCAATTAGAGGATATCATCTAAAGCCCGTCTCTCTGGAAGAGGAAAAATTCCCATTAGCTTATTCTCTGGTTGTTCATAAAGATGCAATAATGGTTGAGAGGCTCATCCATACAATATACAGCAGTCAAAATGTTTACTGTATCCATTATGACAAAAAGTCCTCTAGCACTTTTAAGAATGCTTTGGATAATCTGGCCAAATGTTTCCCCAATATTTTCATTGCGTCCAAATTGGAGGTGGTGGAATATGCCCATATTTCAAGGCTCCAGGCAGATTTGAATTGCTTATCTGATTTGCTTAAGTCCTCCATCCCATGGAAGTATGTAATCAATTTATGTGGCCAAGATTTTCCTCTGAGATCAAACTATGAGCTGGTGTCTGAATTTAAGAAGTTAAATGAAGGAAACATGCTGGAGACAACCAAACCGAGTAGCAGTAAAAAGGAACGATTTACCTATCACTACGAACTTCAGAAAATGCCTTATGACATGAACATGCCTGTGAAAACCAATATCTCTAAGGACCTGCCACCCCACAATATTGAAGTTTTTGTAGGCAGTGCCTATTTTGTGTTATGTCGAGCTTTTGTACAGCATGTCCTAGAAAGTTCCATTGCTCAAGATTTTTTTGAATGGTCAAAGGACACTTATTCGCCCGATGAACATTTCTGGGCAACCCTTGTTCGTGTTCCTGGAGCACCTGGAGGGATTTCACGGACAGCCCAGGATATCTCAGATCTTCAGAGCAAAACTCGTTTAGTAAAATGGAATTACCTTGAAGACCACCTCTATCCTCCCTGTACTGGTGCACATCTCCGTAGTGTGTGCATCTACGCCGCTGGAGAATTGAGGTGGCTTATAAACTATGGGCACTGGTTTGCTAACAAATTCGACTCAAAAGTGGACCCGGTTTTAATAAAATGTTTGGCAGAAATGCTTGCAGACCAGCAGAAGGAATGGGTTGACTTGTCTTCTGAAAAACTTTTTATGCACAGGACATTTACAAATGTCTCATAACAATATAGCATACCTATGGTTGGACTTCCGCCATTTTTTTAAATGTGGAATTGCTGGATCGAGCCATATCACTCCTTGGAATACCTCCTAAAAGCATCTCTCTGATCTGTCTCAGTGGAATTTTAGTACACTGCTAATACATGCAATTAAATGCAAGGCTTGTTTAGATCTTTGGAGTAGAGGTAGGATCAAAAGACCAAGAAGGGCCTTGGCTTAATCCAGTGGTTCTCAATACTTTTGAACTTGGCACCCCTTTCCAAATTTACTTTGCTTTCTGCCACAGTGAAACCCAAACCGTTGACCAACACAAGATGATCCTTGCATGTTGTCATGTGTGTGCATGTTGCATGCAAGGATCTATAGACAAGGAGTACCAATCCAAATCCAGCATTAGAAGAAAAAAGAAGAGGGCAACTCTGACCACCCCTACTCCAAACTATACGCAGGGATGCATAGGTGAAACAAAGCAACCGCTATTTCCAAATCAGGTTAGGATGGTGATGTACTGTGGAACAATCACATCCACAAATTGAATGAAGTTCAGTCCCCTGCTAGGGCCATTCAACCCACCCAGGTCTTTCTTAATTTCACCCCTTCCAGGAGGAACCCACCTTGTAGGTTGATAAATGCTGGCTTAACCCATATAAGGCCCTGTGTCAGATTCTGCTCATGATTATGCCTAGACTGAGCCTTCGTTATCTTTTACTTTGTGTGGTCATTTGACTATTCCTATGCAATCGCCTCTTTGTTAAACTTCTGTGCCATGCCTTTGATAGATGATGTTATTATTTAAGCTGTTGTGTCCTTCAAAGCTGGCTGAGTAGCTTTGGAATAGTGTTTCCTGGTGCTCGTGCTCCTTCTGAGCATGCTACCTACAAGGTGGTCAAAAAAGATGCACACCACAGTACAGTGGTACCTCTGGTTATGAACTTAATTCATTCCGGAGGTCCATTCTTAACCTGAGGTACCACTTTAGCTAATGGGGCCTCCCGCTGCCACCGTGCCGCCGGCGCACAATTTCTGTTCTCATCTTATTATTAGGTTTTAAAAGCCAAATTAATACAGTTTTCATCTGCTTGTGCCATAATTTTGTGTAGCAATTACTCAATGTCCACTCCTCTTCCAACCCTCCAGCTAGAATATGGTAGCTATTAAAGTACAGTCAATGATGATATTTTTACTGAGATTGAGACAGATCCAGAGCTGTACTGCAATAGACTGGGGTGTTTGTAAACCTTGGAAGGTATGGAAACCAAACCACCGGGAGCTGGAACATATTCCTTATGAAGAAGAAAAGCGACTATAGAGGTACATGAAAAAGATTTGCAAAATTATGTGTGGTGTGGAGAAAGTGTGAGGGTTTTCTCCTGTACTAGATTTTGAACCCAATTGAAACTGATTGGCAAGAGAATCTGGATAGACAAAGGAAATTGGGTTTTTGACACTGCACCTAATTAATTTATGGAACTTGCTGCCAAAATATGATGTCATGGTCAGTAGTTTAGTTGCCTTTGAAAGGGGATTAGACAAATAAATGAAGCACATGTCTATCAGTGTCTATAAAGATCCATGATGGCTATGTGCACTTTTAAAGAGGAAATAAAGTATGCCAATGAATACCAGGTGCTTCAAGCAAAACCAGGAGAGGACAGTTGCTTGCTTGTCACCTCAGCCTAGACATTGTAGAAAATGAGATGCTCCCAGCAGGGATCTTGCAGAGTACAACTATGTATAGTGTTACTTACTGGATAACACGAGAGAGAGAGGGTACCTTTACAGGAGTGACTTCTGCTACAGTGTCTTAGGTATGCTTCATATGGACAATAAGCTGGGTGGAGAAATACATGCCACGCCAGCAATTTATTCGAATGGTTTGCCACTGCACACAATGGGCTCACTGTATGAAGCTTTCAGTTTTCAAGAAGCCTCCTGTTGTATACTGCTCTTTGCAGGGCCACTCTTGCCTTCCTTCTGTGGCACAAATAGGTTAGAACCTGAGAAACATTTCTGTGTGTGCATTTTTCATGATAAATTGAAGAGGAGGAGGTTAAGTGTACCTTCTCCATGTACCAAACCTCAGCCATTCACATGGCTTGAGTTGAACCCAGGTGCCTAGTGACTTGCTGGGGTTGTATTTGGGGAAAAGGGGCACGTTTAATCCTCCCCCCTTTTAATTTCTCTTGAAGACGAATAACCTTTTGCACTCAGAGCAGTTGCCTGTGTCTGAGGCACATCCCTTGCACTATTAAACCTACTTGGAGGGAAAAGGCAGCAAGCAGCCTCCAAGTAATGGTGCCTACCCTTTGCACAAACAGATCAAAAGGAAATGGAGAGCAGGAGAAAAGGTCATTTTCTCTCTTTCAGAGGGAAAAATGGATAAGGGTGGTTTTAGTCATGCTACAAAATAGGTAAAGTAACATATTTATTGGATTGTTTAAATAAAACAAATCATTGACCTCATAAAAAAGTATTCATTTGTATATTCTGTATCTCTTCCTGAACTCCAGAACTAACAAAATAAATGCAGAGGGTTGGCCACAAAGAGGATCTTATTTTGTACAGATGTCTGCTGCGTGGCTCATGCAGCAAATACACTGCAGGTGTATTTGTACCTATAAGCCATTGCCTCTATAGAGTGGTCCGTCTTACCTTTGAGAAGCATTGTGCTCAAATAATCCTACTAGGCTTAGTGGAAATTGTATGCACCCCTCAAAAAATTATTCCGTAGCCCCTCTTCTATTTCCACACTTTGTTTTCTGAGAGTCCCCTAAAGAATTTAGTGCAGCACGTGCATAGACTCATAACACAACTTTTACTTTAACTCAAACATTTGATAAATCAACCAGTATAGTTTTCAGGAATTGCCCAGGAGATGGTGAAAGCTATTCATTGCACAGATGATGACAATCAGGGCTATTCTGCAGGAATTGTGACAAATGGTGGCAGCTTTGAAAATAACACACCTAGTTCTCTCTAAGGAGTGCGTTTTTGTATGTGAGGTGAAGATAAAATGTCAAGTTTCTGAGAATTTTTATGCTGAGAACATCTTGCTGTTGTGCAGCATTTGGTGAATGTTGGCCTTGTTCAGGATTTTACCTGGATATTATTGTGGAAAATAATTGTAAATGCCAAAATAAATCTGATGTGAATGTGATGTTGCCTACAAATGTGAGTTGATTTTTCCTCTTGGCTTTTTATACAAGGCATAGATAATGGGAGCCCCCACAAACTCAGTGTTTTGTGCTTTCCCAGAATCTACTACTTACATTCAAATACTCACCCATAAGGTTCCTATCACATTGGAAATCTCGAAGGCTTATAAATAATGCTAATTCTGAGCTTTTTTGTTTCACTTTTAAATGCACAAGTGAAAAACACAACTAATGGGTAGATAACGCTCCATTCACCCCTTGCTCTCCCTTGCATTTTTCCGTTAGTTGCCTCAGAGCTACATCCGAGGAGGTAACTCAGTGGGGTCCATTGGCAGCCACCTCTATCAGTTCATTCAGTTGGGGAAATTCCTGGGTTGAGCTGGCTTGCAGCCACATTGGTGGCCAGTCCTTCTATAAGCCAGCCATTCATTCCAGGATAATGCCATTAAACAGATCTGCACAGTTCAACTACTGTGTGCAACTCTGGTCACCTTGCCTCAAAAAGGACATTGTGAGGTGTGAAAAGGTTCAGAAAAGGGCAACTGAAAAGGTCAAGGAGATGGAGCCAGTCCCGTAAAAGGGAAGGTTGCAAACATTTGGTTTTTTTTTTAGTTTAAATAGAAAGGGTGATTAAGAAGTAACATGGCAGAATATATAAAGCAATGCATAGATAGAGAAAGGGATTTATCTCTTAGGATGCTAGAGCTTGTGAACATCCAATGAAGATGAATGTTGAAAGATTCAGGACAGATGAAAGTACTTATTCACACAGTGCCTAGTTAAACTATGGAACTCACCAACTTTAAATGATTCAACAAATTCATGGAGGTAAAGGCTATCAATGGCTGCTGAGCAGGGTGGTTATGTTCTGCCTTCGTGGCTGGAAGCACTATGCTTCTGAATACCAGTTACTGGAAACCACAGGAGAGGAGAGAGCTGTTGTGCTCAGGTCCTGCTTGCCGGCTTCCCACAGGTACCTGGCTGACCACTGTTGACCAACAGGATACTTGACTAGATGGGCAACTCTGGCCTGATCCAGCAGGCTCTCCTTGCGTTCTTATGATATCACAATTGAAACCATGGTCAACTTTTGGCTAATGTGGAACTTCCCCTTTTTAGAAATGAATCCAGAAGCTTGAATAACAGATGTATGGAACACTCCTTCATTTACTTTGCCCACTGGCTGCTGCCATCCTCTTGATTACAACCCAACTGAGTGTCACAAAAGTTAATGCCAGATTCTCATTAACACCATCAGATTCAACATTTAGTACTTAAAAGCTTCAGTCCAAATGGAAAACAAACTGGGATATTCATACTTCCTTTCCATGAAGTGAAATAAAGCTTTTGGCAACCAAAGTATCACTTATGACAGAAAAAAAGGATTTGGGCACATATTTTATAATGGAAATAAAATATGCCTAGCATGGTGAGGGGGAAGAAAATGGAATTTCAGTATTTGCTTTGGGAATGAAAGAGTTTTTAAACAGATAGTAAAAGAGAACCACACAAATGTTAGCACTGAAAATATTAGGATTGAATTGTCACCTTGGTTTAAGAGAATCTATTGAAGACTACTGTATTAGAGTGTTTTATTTGAATAAGAAAATTGGTCTGATGTGATGAAAGGCATTTCTTGTGCATTAGTGGTGTAACTTTGCTTTTTAATCCCATGATGACATTAATATTGATGCTTTGGAACGTCTTTAAGAGCATAAATGAAATGGCTAAGACTTTAGTAAGGCAAACATGACAATCTAACCCTCTTCTTTCTTATTTAAGCTTTTGTGGATTGGGAAGACTTTTGAAAACACAGTTGCCACTGAAGGTTCAGAAACAAGACAGTTTATAATTAGGAAAGTAAGTGCTCAGTTAAATCATTGTTCTTCTGTGCCACAGACTTATATGCTCCTAACCTTCCAACATCCTCTTCCTGACTTTCAGTTCAGACTTTCCAGATTCAAAACAATGCCCCTGAAAACAGCAACTTCCACCACTATTTCAAACTGTATAAAATAGAGTAAGACAGGCTTCTTAAACTATGTTTCATGGAGCTGATAACTCCAAATTTTCATAACTGGATTTTGCTCCTGTGCAAAACTAACTTATAAAGATTTGGAGTTAATTCTTTCATGTTGAGAGATGAAGGCTTGGCTCAGACTTTCAAAATCTGAGTTCAATACAAAGGAGTAGGGAGTAGGGAGTCTAATTTCCATTAGTTCTTTTCCTTCAATGACAGCCTCTACACCAGAGGTCACCAACCTAAGGCCCATGGGCCGGAAGCAGCCTGCGAAGGTTGTTTGACTGGCCCATGAGCTGCCGCCGAACTGAGCTGCCTGCTCACGTGCTGTGCTAAACCGGTGCAGCGCAGTGCAGGGACTCACTTCCGTGGTGCCGGAAATTGCATCTGTGCAGATGTAGATACCAAAAATCGCATCTGCGTACGCACAGACGCCAAAAATCACAGGTGCGCACACAATCCGGCTCACGGAGGGATCTCTGTGGGACCGATCTGGTCCAGGCAAGGTTTATCTTGCTGACCCCTGCTCTACACCATTCCTGAAGGTTCCCCATCCCTCAGAAACTTTTGTTTTTTGGTGGAGCGGTGCAGTGGAAAGAAGGGGATGGATGAGCTCTATTCTGGGAGAGGAACTATACTTGTGAAGGCTAGAATTCAATCCCATCATGGATAATATTGTTGCACGTACATCAATTTCCAAGCACTTAGAGATTAGAAGTTCCTCTGGGGTTGGTTTCCTTGAAGTGACTGTCCCTAGAGACCCTGGTCCATTTATGATATATGGTTTTATTTACATATACAGTATATACAATATTTGATAACTAACATATAGGAACAGTGTTTGACAATGCCATTTAATATTTGACAGTTGACACAGTTAAGCAGCAGCATGACAGAAACAAGTGGATTCAGAATCCTGCTTGTCATCTGTCAGACATGGTTTGTGAATTAATTAAAATGTATAGATACATAAAAGTGTCCATGAAGTCCTTCATTTTCTCTGAAGTCAAAAGCCAAACCATACAGCTATATCAACCCTCCTGTTTCCCTTCTTTCCTCTCCTTATAAAGCTTCATAGTTAAGCATTTAAATTGCTTTTCATTATATTATTTTAATAAACACCAATTTTTTGGGGGGGAAGCTCTGATTTGTCTCCATTGCTTCCTCATATACTTTTTGTGAGGGCACTTCTCTACTCAAACAAAATGATTTGAATGTTACTAATGCTTAGCTCCTCTGTGTTTTGACCATCTATGCAGTAGCGGTCAAAGATATCAATCAGTATCTGACAGCATCTAACAGCAGAAATGCAGTAGCAATCAGTATTTGACAACTGAGTACGCTAGAATGTGGAACGCTCCATATGTCATTCATTGATTACTGAGCTGAATTTTGAAGTTACAGGTAGGTAGCCGTGTTGGTCTGCCATAGTCAAAACAAAATAAAAAAATACCAGTAGCACCTCAGAGAGCAACTAAGTTTGTTCTTGGTATGAGCTTTCACACATGAAAGCTCATACCAAGAACAAACTTAGTTGCTCTCTAAGGTGCTACTGGAAGGAATTTTTTTATTTTTATTTTTGTTCTGAATTTTGAAGTATGACATGAAATTTCAACATTTCAATTCTGAGATCAAGATTTGACATTTTAAAAAAGAAACTCCAAGCATGTTCCATGTATTTTGTAAATTTTTGTTACGCTCATGCGCTGGCTGTGCATCCCATTCTGCATTCTTGATCTATTTGCTTGCCTTTAGTTTATTTCCTTTATTTCCTTATTGCCTTTAGTCTATTTCCCAGTCTAAGCTTCTTTCTCTTCTGAACAGATTTCCCAGCTGTAACCTTGGCTTGGCTAACCTCTGGCTTTGGTCCCCTGCCCCTTTCATTAATGGCTTCTTCTGTCCATTCACTCCCACCAAAATACTTACTATGTGACATACCTAGGGTCCCACACACTGCAGCAGGTAAGAGAGGATAGGGGGAGACATTGTGACTGCTGGGTTTCTTGCTTTGGGGGAGGATTTAAAGGTCCAGCAATGCTTTCTGATCAGCAGCCTGGCCCTTTTACCCTTTTGTGGCCTTTGCATACCATACTTCCTTTCTGAGCCAATAGTGCTCACTGACCACCACTCCCTCTGATTACTTTCTACCTCCTGTGATTGTGGAGCTTCTCTGAATCAGAATTCCTAGCCCAACATAACAGGAAACCCCTGGAACAGTTTTGTTAGAGATGACACAAAACAAGCAAAGTTTTGCCAAGTTCCTGAGATCATGACAGCACAACAGTTTGAAGTGCTGGGATGTTCGTGGCAGAGTTCTATTGTTTGGCCTTGTGCTAAATAAATAAATAAATAAATTAATTAAAAGATTAAAAGATTCTAAGTGTGAGTTCACACATACATGCTTGTCACTCGGTGACTGAAATTTTTAGTGCTACTGTTGCACCTAGGGAACCTGGCATCACATATATTAATAGCTTTCTATGAATAATCTCTGACTTCCATGGTTTTTAATAGCAGCATTTCACACATTCAGCTGTGTGAATCACTGGGTGTTGGGCAATCAGGTGATGAAATCTTGAGTGGTGTATACAGAAGTCCGCAAAGGGAGCTCTCACCACTAAATATTGTATAAAAAGGAAAAAGAAAAAGGAGATCTCTCGGCAGCTCATATGTTTGGCGTGTCCCTGCGTCTCCGACACAGGATGTATATAGCTTTCCATGAATAAACATTTGATTGCTGCATTGCCGGACTTTGGATTAGATTACCCTTGGGGTCCCTTCCAACTCTACCATTCTGTGATTCTATGATTCTGTGACTTGATTCATTCTTTTTAATGCATGCTTCCTCAAGTGGCACACACTTTGTATATAATGGAACAGCTAATGGGATGTTTATTTTGGGAAACGGAAAGTTTGTCTTGCTTCAATAATGTATGTGAATGAATTATCTTTGGACATCAGCCTTGGGAAAGCCAGCCTGTCACATCGCCATGTCACTATGAGGTTCTTTCTGTGCTCTTTAATAACACCCGCCCCATATTTTCCTCTTGTGCTGAGAGCATCCAAAGTGGTGTTATGCATTCCGTTTTGGACTCTACAACTGCGGTGCTTCATGTGGATATTGTTTTCCCTTTTGTGAATGGCACTACTGCACGATTTCCTCGTCCTGATTTGACATGACAACACTAATTCACTCTCAACAGCACCTTTTATGATTTATCCAAGCAAGACTGAAGGAGCTCCCATAGCTGCTTGTCTTGTTTGAGAGGTAATTGACCCATGTTTCCCAAAGATGAACTAGACCAGGCAAAAATCTGTTTCATGCTTTAGTAAGGTCTGAATGAGGCCAACCCCAAGACACTAAGCAGGTGTGGTTAGTACCTGAATGGCCGCCTGCTGGGAAAGAACTGCATGCATGTTCTTTGGGGTTCCATGACAGAATAAAGAAGGAATAAAAATATAAGGCAGCTGGTCATTATATTGTTATGAGTTTGTGGGTTGTGGGCAGAATCCCCACAATACCTGGAACCAGTAAAGGGTTAGAATTTAATCCAGCCCCCTGAATCCCTGGAATAGGCAGGCCAGCCTGAGTCCAGTGCTTTTTTTCTTTAAAAAAATGTTTAGGGGTACTCTCATTTTCCTGCTCACATTGAAATACTGCCCTTCAATGAGGCCAAACTTAGATTCACAAAATGTTTAGGGGTATGCTTCCCTCTGCGCCCCCCCCCCCCGGAAAAAAGCACTGGCTAAGTCATTAACCAAACAGAGGCAGGGATGTGAGCCATTAGCAAAGATGGCAGAGGGGTGGGACCCCTCCTTCAGCTCTGTGTTAGTTAGCAGGGGCAAGGCAGAGGTTTCAGTCTGCAAGTGGCGGCAAGATTGAGAGGGGAGTCAGAGCACAAATGTGGGCTGACTATTTGTCACTTGGATCTGAGGCTGCAGCAGTGGGAGAATGCTAGGGTTGTGAATGCTAGGGACCCTCCATCGTAGGATCATTTTTGTATGTGTACATGTAAATAAACTATTTTTAGCATAAAGATACTGCAGCTTCTGCTATGCTTCATTTCCAAAAGGAAACACGAATCCTGGGGAAACACCTGGATCCCTGGAATCTCCCTGCTGTGGAGACTGGGACAGTGTGTAACAACATTAAGCAAACAAGAGTGAGTGGAAGATACTTCTTTCTGATGGATCTTAAGGGCCAAGTTACACATGGGATTAGTCATGTCAAGTGTTTGAACAAGTGTGCTTGCCCTGGTGACTTATGTTTTTTTGGGGGGGAAAGTAGCCCCACATTGGTTTTCTGCTGAACATCATGCCCTACCTGGTTGCTGACCTACTGACAATATTTTTTTAAAAAACATTAACTGGCTTGCTCCTAGGTAGGCCTGCCCAGGATTGCAGGTTAAGGCTACAATCCTATGCAAAGGAGTAAATCCCATCAGATACAGTGGGACTTTCTTTTGAGCAAATTTGCATAGGATTGCAGTAAGAATCCACAAGCCATTCCCCCTATATATTTTTTGCATTTGTTGCAGCAGGCAGGGCTATGTTACATGTTTATATGTGAGAACTCTCAATTAGGTAAATATTTGATTTCTTTTTTCATATATATGTTTAAAGGACTTACAACCAATTAATCATCCTTGGCTATGTTTGATATGGGAACCAAGGGAAAACCAATACCTTCTGAAAATAGGTAAACAAATATACAATGAATATATTAGGCTGCGTACACATCGTTGTACCTTTTACTCTGGCTCCAGTGTGCTCCGATCACTGGAATTTGAATCATTGTGCGCACAACTTTACTCACAATACAGAGAAATCCTGCTGTTTCATAAGAAGTACTGCTGTTCTGGGTATTTTACCACAAACCAGCTTCAGCCCAAAAGGAAAACCTAAGCCACATTCACCTTGCAGTTAATCTGAGGCGTGTACATTCTGAGACATTCATTGTGCATATGTAGATGACTGCATCATGAACAGGAGTTGTGTAAATTTGTGAGGGGTGGAGAAACAAGCAGGTAATCTGCAGACATATCTGACCCCTCCCTAGTGTGTACAACAGTGTGTATAGAGGATTGCAGCCTTTGACCTCTCTCCCTGCCACCTCCGGGCCCTGTTTGTGTTAACAGAAGGAAGTGTCGCACTCAGTGGTGCAGTAGAAGGAGAACAAGGGGGAGAATTGCCCCTGGCCTTCATGCCCCACTGTGTCTGTTTAGCCCCTCAAGGCCTTTACACTGCTGGTGTTGCATAAAATGCTTGCAAATACGGGGAGAGAGAGAGAGAGAGAGAGAGAGAGAGAGAGAGAGAGAGAGAGAAGGTTAGAGGATCACTGCTCTCAAAGCGTCTGGCAGGCTGAAAGGCACAACAGATACATTTATTTGGAGGAAGTATAATAAACATCCATTAGGCTTCTGCTTTTAATGTGTATGAAAATCCGGCAAAAGCTTATTAAAATGTTGCCTGAGGCATTTTCAGGGCACCTTCAGTCTGGAAGGATTATTACGCACTGCTAAACTAGGGTAATAATTTCTCTCAGATTGTCAGGCCACGTAGGAGAAACATAAGCTGTGCACAGAAGGGTTGTAAATGTCAAGGCTGGCCTGGAATTGCCCTTTCAAACCAAAGGCAACTCACAAGTTACATGATGCATGAAACACGTGGTTGCCTTTAATACGTGCTTGGTCCTTTTTTAGTAGAATATTTTGTGAGGGGTTTAATCATGATTGGGACTATGGCATATGGGCATGGGAAGGGCAGACACTCTAATATTTTCTCCATGTTGTAGTCCTCATGAAAATCCTGCTCCCCTTCAAAACTGCTACTTGGTGCTGGAGGGAAGCAAATAGCAGCTTCAAAACAGGGGTGTGTGTGTTTTCCATTGTGGCTGCAATAGGGTGGTGAGTTTGAAAGGGTTAATGGCATTCCTTGCATTCTCAGCCAAGTGTGTGCTACAAAACTTAGGACAGATGGGTGGATGAACTGCACATACTGATCAGTTTGCATATCTTTGCATTTTGTGTTGTTCACTTTCCTTTTTTAAAGCCAATCTTTGTTCAGAGCTACAAAGGGAAAAATTCAAAATGATTTACAGTAAGCTTGCAAGTTATGTTGAGGGCTTAAAGGTAAAGGTAAAGGACCCCTGATCGTTAAGTCCAGTTGCAGACTACTCTGGGGTTGTGGCACTCATCTCGCTTTACTGGCCGAGGGAGCTGGCGTTTGTCTGCAGACAGCTTCCGGGTCATGTGGCCAGCACGACTAAGCCGCTTCTGGCGAACCAGAGCAGCGCACGGAAATGCTGTTTGCCTTCCCGCCGCAGCGGTACCTATTTATCTACTTGCACTACAACATGCTTTTGAACTGCTAGGTGGGCAGGAGCTGGGACTGAGCAACGGGAGCTGACCCCGTCGCAGGGATTCGAACCGCTGACCTTCTGATTGGCAAGCCCAAGAGTCTCAGTGGTTTAGACCACAGCACCTCCCGCGTCCCAACTGTTGAGGGCTGCAACGAACCTCCCTTTCACACTCCCCTCCCCTGTTACTAAGTTTAATTATTTTTATTATTTTTATTGCTCAGGTGTTCCGGGTCAGACTAATTAGCCTCCCCACCTGTCCCTCGGAGGTCCGTCAATGAAGTATACTCCCTGGTAGATACAAAACGGGAGTATCTTAGTAACCAGAGTGTATTTGTCCAGCTGCCGCGGCCGTTTATAATCCTTGCTCTGGGCTTCAGGGGTTAAACACCTTATTGCCTACAGCCCCAGGGTCTCTCTCTCTAGATCCCTCACTGTAGCAGTCTGCTAAACCCTTTTAGCAACTCAGTGTCATACACAATGTTTCAGCCCGTTAGCCCCTCCTGAGTGAAACCCCTAAGACACAAACTAACATCCCACAGGATAGTTTGGACACTTCCCTGGGTTCACCTCTTCATGAGCAGCTTATAACCCGCTGGACCCACAAATTGACGACGACTGACTTATAGCAACAAAAGCTAGCCTTTATTTTCTTTTTAGAGCATAACGGTTTCAGAGCATCAAAAGATTAAACGTAGTTTCATAACAGCATAACAGGTTTTCTATTCAGTGTAACATATTAAATCTTCGACCTAGCCTAACCTACCCACCACTATCCTGGTCTCTAACCCTCTCTCCCTCAGTCACCACTCACTCCCTCTTTCACCCTCCTGACCAACTGCCGCTCCCTCCTTTTAAAGGGCGAACAGTCCCGCCTCCTGCGAGCGAACTGCCACTCAAACAGGTGGAACCTTAACTCTTCACACGCTGGGGTTTCTGACCATACCCTGCCTAAGGGCAGATCTGTTACAAGGGCTTACTATATATTAGCATACAAATACATTGACAGTTCCTTCAAAATTATGTCAGTATCAGATTAAGCAAGGGCACTGCAGAAGAATATCACAATCGGGGAGAAAATATGTATTGTAGCAGGATGAGACTTTCCAGCTCTATTCTGCTGTTTGTGTTTGTGTGTGTGTATCTAGTAATAATGGGCTGCATGTCCCCCCCCATGCATTAAACTGTGTACAATTCATGCTTTCATGAGCAAATGGGCAGACTTGGAACACTTGAATGGTTGCATTGTCCATTGATCATTGCACATTTTTTAAAAGCGAAAGAGAAGTGGCAAGCTTCAAGACAAATGCCAGGCTCCAGAAAACTATTTAATTTGATGATTCTGCTAATGGCAGTGGAGTTTGGCACACAAATGCTCCAAACAGAATCCCTCACTCCTTTGTGGAAAACTGCATTAGAAATTCGAAACTAGTTGAATTCAAAACTCTTGAGAGATTTTTTTGTTATGTACAGTACATAATTGGTGCAGTGTGTCTAAACAGGTCTTGTGATTGTGTTCACAGATTCCGTGTAACTTTTGTTATCATTCTGAACTTTTTCATTTTACGAACACTAAGGCTATGTTCACATACTGTACCTTAGTGGCTTGAAACTTAGCGAAGTTGCTCACCACCTCTCGCCGTGTTTCAAGCTGCATTTGAATATTCCTGTCCACACCAGAGAGGGGGCAGTGATGTCTTAACCCCATACGTATTACCTGTTTGGTTTCTCTTTGCCTGCAACCCCTCCCTAAAACTCCTATTCACGAAGCTGTCCACTGTGTGTGTGCATATGGAACAGCTGTCTCAAATGTACACACTTCAGCTTGCCTGTGACGTGAATGTGGCTCAGGTTTTCAAATTGGATGTAAGCTGGTTTAAGGAAAAGGTATCAAACAGCAGTATTTCTTGAGTAACTACAGCACAAATATGGATTGCAGCTGATGTCATGTATACACAGCTTCAAACACCAGCAGTGGGACCACACTATAATGTGTACACAGCCTCAGAAGGCTACATATTTGCTAACTTACTTTCAAAAGGTATTGATCTTTCCTCGGCTCCTATGTCAAACATGCTATGTACAGCCTGGATTAACAGATTATAAAGCCTCCAAACATATGTATGAAAAAGAAATCAAACATTTACCTTATTACTTCAGAGTACTCACTTATTTGTTCCAGGATAACCCTGTTAGTCTGTAACAAGAAATGCAAAAGAAGGAGAGGCCCAAGGCACCTTAAAGACCTGAGTGCAATCCTATGTGTTTTTTGGTCCAAACTAAGTCCCATTGTAGGGAAGCGGGTGGCGCTGTGGGTTAAACCACAGAGCCTAAGGCTTGCTGATCAGAAGGTCGGTGCTTCGAATCCCTGTGACGGGGTGCTCAGTCCCTGCTCCTGCCAATTTAGTAGTTCGAAAACACGTCAAAGTGCAAGTACCGGTAGATAAATAGGGACTGCTGCGGCGGGAACGTAAATGGCATTTCTGTGCGCTGCTCTGGTTCACCAGAAGTGGCTTAGTCATGCTGGCCACATGACCCAGAAGCTGTACGCCGGCTCCCTCGGCCAGTAACACAAGATGAGCGCCGCAACCCCAGAGTTGGACACGACTGGACCTAATGGTCAGGGGTCCCTTTACCTTTACCTTTAAGTCCCATTGTAGCTGGTGGGATTAAGGGAATTTTTAAAACTAATCTCCAGGAAAGGACCTGCAGAATACAGCTAATTGAAACGGGAGTGGAGCAAGAGATTTAAAGTGTTATTCCTTGCTACTCAGTGCCGTTGTGGTTTCTTTGATCCTAAGTAGTCACAATATAATAACTACTTTTGTGGAAAGCTCTACCTAACCAACAATGTGTAGAAAAATAGCATTAATTTATGTGGGTTTTAATTTCTTAAACTAGACAGGAGCTGGTTCATGCTGCTACCACTTTGGGTAAAGTATAAAATTATGCTACACCAACAGGCAATTAATTCACAAAGAAACTGAAGTAACAGGAACAATATATACCGCTTTTCGTCATATTTTGCATGTGATACTGCTTTGAAAAGAAGCCCAAAATTTCTTCAAATCAAATCAAGCATATATAGCAAAGTTTAGGAGGCTGTGCATTGGAATGCGGGTGCTTGGGTGATTTGGGTTTTCAGGTTCCTAAACTTTAGGGGCTTAGAGCTACTCCCCCTAGTTCAGGGGCTTAGGATTCACAGTTCCTACTTTTCTCCCTGACCCTGAACAAAATCCACATTGTCCTGCTCTCCCCCCCCCCACTGCTTCAGTGACCCCCTATTCCTCATAGATGCACAAAAATGGGAATGCAACCAGGGTTAGAAAAATTATCCAAAATCCTCTTAACATGAACATCTAAAATGTCACACAATAGTGAGCAAGCTCTTGAGAAGTTCTGGAGGACACCTTCTTTGACTCTTTTTCACTGCTCTGAGGGAAGCTCACTCCATACTGTGGGTCCTAATGGGTACAAATGAAGGTACAGTATAAGCACTCCATCCACTGGCAGAGGCTGATGGGAGTTGAAGTCTCAAATATCTGGAAAGCAGCAGTTTGTGGGAAGCTGGTGTAGAGTAATGGTTTCCTTGTAGGCAACAGAGACTGAGAAAAACTATGCCGTGCTAAGTTCTGAAGGAACAGCTTCCTATTTGAATTTAATTGTGAGCATTAAAGGGAGGGGAATTATTTTCCTGGCAGAATTTGCAGCTTTTCTTTCCAATGTGGTTACATCTGTTGACATAGGCCTGCAGGTTTACATAAGGAAGGTAGGCTGCCTCAGTGCCTCACCTAGTTGTCTAACTTCAGAGCAGGCCTGTGTTTTGTTTTTCAAGAGAAGTGGTTTGAAAAGTGAGGCTTTTCATATTATGTTTTAAAGAGGTTTTCTCCCTCTGTGCTCTTCTTTGGAACAGGTGGGAGAAGTTGCCTTGCTGGGTAAAAGATAATAAATAATCTGTTTGGTCATTTATTTCTGGAATTTCTTCAAGACTGTGGGAGTTGCTCACTCCTGCTCAGAAGAGCTGCAGTGTGCAGCCTTCAAAGGGAGTGGAAGTGTAGGTGCTCCTCTCAAGGAACTGAACTGTTGAAAGAGGGGGTACAGAAACTCGCCCAACCAGAGAGACTGCATTCCCTTGTGGACCAGCCTTCCAAGGGCCACATCATGCCAGGGGCAAAAGTGGAAGTAGCAAAGGATTTGACTTTTACTGTCCAACAAGCTGCATTCCAGCCAGGCAAAAGCTTGAGAATTCTACAGACATTCTGCATTTGCAAGACTCATTATTACAGTTAATAAAACATCTAGCCAGGCAAAAGCACCTGAGGAAGGTGCGGAGCATAGGTGGGGAAGGGTGTGGTCTGGGCAGAGAGGCTTGGAAGAGTCCACATTTGGCTCCAGGCCAGATGCCCTCATACCCCTACGTAAATAAATAAATAAATAAATAAATAAATAAATAAATAAATAAATAAATAAAACTCTATAATTACCGCTCACTCATCAAGGCAGTGGGCGGGGTTTTTGCAACCCTGGGCTTCCCATGCCAGGGTGACACCCCCTTTTTGGTTGCTGGCTGTTGCTCCGCCCTCTCCCCGGCTACCCAATTGGCTGCCAGCTGTGGGGTGGAGCAAGGACCATGTATTGCAGGGCTACAGCTGACCCATCTCTCCCATTTTATCCCATACATCTGTTGTCGTGTCTCATTATTTATGGGTTGGCTCCCGGGCTGGGGGGGGGGGTTAGCGCATGGGCTTGCAATCTCTTCTCTTTCTTGAGAGAGAAGGGGTTGCCTTTATCTAGTTATGTTGTATGAACATGCTGCACTTCAGTGGTGTATGTGTGGGTTTCTAGGAAACATTTTTAATGATAAGGGACAAAATATATTCTGTAAGGTTATGTGAGTGGGCAGAGAGACTTGTGTCCTATGGCACAATAGTGGCACGGGAACCATGAAGTACCGGTAGCTGCTTGTTGGTCTCCATTTCCATTAAGCCCAGCCAGTGTGGCCAATGGTCATGGAAGATGAGAGCTATCGACTGGCAATGGACACGTCCAGACTGTCACTATTTTCACTTGGGATTCAGTCGCATCCTGGCAAATTCAGACTGTACATTAAAGCCATGATACACACACTATATATTTAAAGCACATTTACCCCCTCAAAGAGTTCTGGGCACTGCAGTTTACCCCTTACAGATCCCAGTGACCCTTAAATTACAGGGCCCATAATTCTTTGGGGGGGGTGTGCTTTTAATGTGCTCTAAAGATATAGTGTGTGTGCAGCCTAAAGCTGAGGGGGAGGTCGTGTGCCAGAAGCCAGCTTTCCCTGAGGATTGAACATTTTGCGCCAAGTAATTGGAAAGTGCATTGAAAAGTGTAGCATAATTCTTGAACAATACTGTATAACCTTGCCTCAAACAAATCAGGATGAATGATCACTAAACAGGTCATATGGACAGGGGTGGAGGAAGGGGTGTGTGGTGGGTGCAGGCCGCCCCGGGTGTCACCACAGGGGGTGGTGGTGGTGACAAAATGCCGGGCGGCACTCACCGTAGGGCCTGCAGTGCGCCCGAGCCACACGTCTCTTCTGGGAGTGATGCAGTGGCTTGGGCGCCCGCAGGCTCCATGCTGCCCCAAATGGTCCGCCCGCCACCTCCCCCTCAGCTGTAGGGCGGCTGAGTGGGAGGAGGCAGGCAGACTCCTCGGAGGCCCCGTGGAGCATCCTGCCCTGGTTGGCTCTGCCCCACGGTTGGCTGCCTCCCCCCAGGTGCGGGGCACGCGTGCCGCCCCAGGTGCCCAATCGGTTTGCTCCGCCGCTGCAAAACCTGGGGCACCAGAGGCTCCCTATTCCTGGGCCTTCAAATGTAAGGAGAAGCATTCAACTGAACAGCTGCGAAAGCTTTCAGGCATCCTCCATCATGGAAGAAATAAGAACCCGAGATGAGCGAATTGTGGTCCAAGAACTCTTGAGAAACTGCTGCCACTTGAACCGTCAGAGCAGTGGGGGAGATTGTTAGAGGGTCACTGGGTCATGCAGTATTCTGGCTGGGAGGTCATATCAGTGCAGCAAAACAGATGTGTACCCTGGTTGTCTTTTAAATAATTGATCTTCCTTGTATACAAATATAAGTTATTTGCAGTTTTGCCAAAGGCGAGCAGATAACAAATAAAGCAATACTACAGCACAAGCCCTAGAATGAAGGGGGAAATAGTTTTAGAATTTGAGACAATATTTCTACGGATTTCAATTGCAGTATGTTTCATGATGGAATTTGTTTCCAATGCCCTTAGTAGCAATATACAAACAGTGCAATGAACATTTCCAGGGAGATCTTGGCAGCCTTTGCTTTGTTGTCTTACGTTGAACCACTTTCTTGAGGACATGCGGAATGCTTAGCAGTTGTTGTGGAAAATGAGCGTTACTGAGTTTCAACCAAATATCTGATAACAAGAACAGCAATAGATTATTTATTGTCTGATACATTCGGGTGTTGGTTTGTGCGGCTGTCTTGCTCACAGTTTGGCATTGTTGATGTGCCGTTTTTCAGATATCTATATATTAGTAAAGATAATGGAGCATCACACCAGTGAACGCAAGTTTAATTCAAAGCTGGAGTTTTGTTTTGTTTTTAAAAATCATAGCTGGATAAAATAAAAGACCTTTGGAAAGAGTTGAAAAGAGGATTGATCACATTATTTCACAAAGGAAAGGAAATATGCAGGAAGCAGAGGAGGAAAGTGTATAACATCTAGTGCTGAGTAAAAGCTACACTTGCAGAAAAGGGTTATCTATGGATACATTTTTAATAATAATGCTTGGGAAATTATTATAATGCCTGTTGTAAGGTTCTCAGTTAGTTGCTCATGAGTAAACAGCCAGGACTCCGCTGTTTCCTTTAAAGATTTTATTGTGCAAACTATGTACAGTGTAGAGCTAAAACGTTCATGTCTATATCAAGCGGTGTCAGAATCCGGGAATGGCCCCTTCCGGTTCTGACCCCAACAAAAGAGTTTCGGTATACGAAAACCCTGCCTTCCATCCTTTCTTTTCACCCCACGACACCTTTGGGGTCCGTTCCCCCTGTATCGCCCTCGGGACTGTGGGAATGCTGGGTCTCTCTTGCACCCCCAGAGCCTCTACTCCCTTTCCCCTGTGAACTCTCCCCCTCCTCGCTGGACGTCTTGCCCGCTACCAGAGGAGGAGCTGCTGGCAAGGTGGGACTGGGGCTCTCTGTAGCATCCGGAGAGCCCTTCCACCACCTTGCGCTGCATCGGGGACAATTCCCTGACACATTCCCACACATGTTTATTTGAAATTAGGCAGGGCTTAATTTGTGTCACTCTCAGATATCTATCTCAATATCTAAACTCAGCTGTTATTGAAATTGCTGGCTATGCATGCTTGCAATCAAGCAAAGTGACTTTTCCTAATAGGAGCATTGTATAGATATGTCCCTGGGTGTAAATAATTAGAGCTAATTGCTTCAGCAACCTGCTCCACCTCTCCTTTCCACACTCACCTCTCCCTTGATGGGAAGGTGAGGAGATTGCCAACAGTTTCCATGGGTTAAAGGAGAAAACGCCCTGTGCATTCAGGATCTTTAGTAAGGAGTTCAGCACAGCAATCACTTCCCTGCAGTCCTTCACCTGGACTTAGGAATGGCAGCCCCTGAGATGCTACACTGAAGACAACCACTAGCCCCTAATACAAAGGTTAGGGAGAGGGATGTGTGGGCATAGTAGTAGATAACCCTTAACTAGCTCTCTCTTGATCCAGTTTTTCACACAACCCAGTATTTGTCTACTGAAGCCTTAGAGCAGGGGTTGCCATTGGGGTGTATGCAGGTGTCAGTGTGCCTGCTGGCAAAAATGTCTCAGTAAATATAGAAACCCCACAATGCAGGACTATTTGTTCTTCTTGCCCACTTCCCATTTTGCAGTTCTTTTATAATAAATTAAGCAAAAACCACAAATACACACAATATTTTTGTCACTTTTTTTAACAGCTAAGTTGACACACCTGTTTATTTTACACTAGGATTGTGTCTAAGTTTTACTGACAGTAGACCCACTGGAATTAATGGGCCTAGTTTGGTCTTGTCATAATTTTTTTCAATTGGGTAAATCTGAGTATGACTAATGTTGGATACCACATAGTAAGGAACCTGACATGTTTACTGATTCACATATTTAAAACACTAATATATTTGTTATCGTAATTGCTCCCAATTGATTGGACCAATCACTAAGTGGAAGCTCAAAAAATGTATCTTCCAGTGTCAGTGGTGTAGAGTGGGTTGCTAGTGCCCAGGGCCGTGCAGAGGTGGTGGGAGGGAGGGAAATGGATGGTATATGCATGCACATTCAGCTGCCTAATGAGGTCTTCACCCAGGAGATTGTATCCGCAGAGATAAGAAAAGAAGAGTCATTCTGTTGTCTGGAGAGGTCACTTCCTGGTTCACATGGAGAAGCTGTTTTCATTAGAGCCCTGAGATAGAAGCGCACAGCTGTATTGAAGCAGTGCGCCCCTAACAATTTTTTTCACCCAGGACAATTCCCCCTGTGGCCCCCCCCTCATGCTACGTCACTGTCAAGTATTGCTCCAGGGCTCTCATCATTTTTTAAGCTAATGTTTATAATTAGCTGTGTTTTCCTAATGCTTGGTTTACGCACTGAATTTTATTTATCTGTTCTTAAAAATGCTTTATATTGCTATATTATATTATAGTTATATATTCAAAATAATTTTATTGAAACTTTTAGTTCAGGGTAAAACAAAACAAAACAAAACAAAACAAAACATGGAACAAGCCATAAATAAACTAAAAAGTTTGGTCACAATAAAATTTCATTGAAAAGCATCTGTTACGTTGGAAACCACCCCAGAGAACACTGTGTGTGTGAGAGATGAAGATCTGGTAAATTAAAAATCTGGTAAATAAATAAATAAATAAATAAATAAATAATATAGCCGCTTCCTTAAGATCAGCTTTTTAAATGGTACAATAATATGGTAAAGACTAGAGAGAATTAAGTTAAACATGAGCTCATATGCAAATCAGGTTCGAAAACAGGCTGTATGGGAAATTCATCCGGAAGACAAAATGTATATTAAAGAGTTAGTGATTCTAGCATGCTTACCCTTCCTGCCTCTGTTCCTTTCCCCTCCCTCGCAACAGTTAAGTTTTTGAAGGTGTGAGAATAGTCTTTGATGTCCTAATCAGTTGGGAGGAGGTGAAGCCCCCCCTCCCCCACAGCTGCCTTAATCAGTCTGGGAGGATAGTGCTGGATAGGTGGCTATCTAGAAAATGAGGATGGTTTGGGCAGAGTTTTTAAGAAGTTCATGCACAGACTGATGCAAACTGAGGCCACCTGGGGGCTTCCAAGTGGCAGGTAGAAGTGCATGCTTGGTATGTATATATAGTTGTACCTTGGCTCTCGAATGCCTTGTGACTCAAACGTTTTGGCTCCTGAACGCTGCAAACCCGGAAGTGAGTGTTCCGATTTGCAAACATTTTTTGGAAGCCGAACGTCCCGACGCGGCTTCCAATTGAGCGCAGGAAGCTCCTGCAGCCAATCAGAAACCGCGCCTTGATTTTCAACCATTTTCAGAAGTCGAATGGACTTCTCACTCACTTGTGTTTTGTATTGCTTCTGAATCTCTTTTAAAAGAACCACCTCGCATTTGACAAGACACAGGCATGTTCTTAGAAAAGTTATTCCACAAAATGAATTGGAGTTGTTCAAGAACATGGTATTAAACGAGCTGGATGGTGACCTTAATATTTAGAGTATGGTAGCAGAGGAATTTGTACACTCTGACAGTGTCTCAAGAAACATCACAGAAAGACTGCTTTTATATTTACCTCCATCCCTTTAATTACCAAGATGCCAGCTACAATTAGGTACAAGGTACATTCCCAGTAAGTGTTATACAATACTGATAATCTTTCTAATTTACTTCCGGCATTTATTTAATCAACAATTTTACTTCCGGCATAAATTGGGTCATTGCTGCACATCCAAAACCCAGGAAGTTTAAAATATATGTATTACTAATGGAACATTTTCAAACAGAGAAACACACAATGCATCACAAGCAGGTGATTAAAGTATTCTTTTTTTCCCCAGCACGTGAAACTATATCTATCTATCTATTTATCGTTTTGGTATTAAGGGAAATCATTATGGAGTTGTTAATAGTTACAATCTACTGCCATGCCTCCAATAACCCATCTACAGATCCTAATCCTGTTTTCTAACATATGAAAAGAAAATGTAATGCACAGGTATGTAATTATAACATGTAAGGACGCGGGTGGCGCTGTGGTCTAAACCACTGAGCCTCTTGGACTTGCCGATCAGTAAGTCGGTGGTTCAAATCCCGGCGACGGGGTGAGCTCCCGTTGTTCGGTCCCAGCTCCTGCCAACCTAGCAGTTCGAAAGCACGACAAAGTGCAAGTAGATAAACAGGTACTGCTCCGGCGGGAAGGTAAATGGCATATCCGTGAGGTGCTCTGGTTTGCCAGAAGCTGCTTAGTCATGCTGGCCACATGACTCAGAAGCTGTCTGCAAACAAACGCTGGCTCCCTTGGCCTATAGAGTGAGATGAGTGCCACAACCCCAGAGTCGTCCACGACTGGGCCTTACGGTCAGGGGTTGTTGTTGTTGTTTAGTCGTTTAGTCATGTCCGACTCTTCGTGACCCCATGGACCAGAGCACACCAGGCACTCCTGTCTTCCACTGCCTCCCGCAGTTTGGTCAGACTCATGTTGGTAGCTTCGAGAACATTGTCCAACCATCTTATCCTCTGTCGTCCCCTTCTCCTTGTGCCCTCAATCTTTCCCAATATCACGTTCTTTTCCAGGGAGTCTTCTCTTCTCATGAAGTGGCCAAAGTATTGGAGCCTCAGTTTCAGGATCTGTCCTTCCAGTGAGCACTCAGGGCTGATTTCTTTGAGAATGGATAGGTTTGATCTTCTTGCAGTCCATGGGACTCTCAAGAGTCTCTTCCAGCACCATAATTCAAAGGCATCAATTCTTCGGCCAGGGGTACCTTTACCTAATTCTAACACAGGGGTAGGCAACCTAAGGCCCGTGGGCCGGATGTGGCCCAATTGCCTTCTCAATCCGGCCCATGGAATCAGCGTGCTTTTACATGAGTAGAATGTGTCCTTTTATTTAAAATGCATCTCGGGTTTATTTGTGGGACATAGGAATTCATTCACCCCCCCCCCCAAAAAAATATAGCCTGGCCCACCACACGGTCAGAGGGACAGTAGATCAGCCCATGGCTGAAAAAGGTTGCTGACCCTTGTTCTAACACATGGCATCACAATGGCTGTTGACAACTTTTAATAATACTGGGAAAAAATTCACAGGCAAAATTCCAAAGAGAATATGATGCCACATATAACCAAATACAGAGGGTTGAGAAGAAGGCCAGCTCTGTTGTTAGGCAGGGAACCCTGTCCCATTCTGGACAACACTCCCTCTGTAGGAGCCTGTATGCAGCTTGGGGGTACTCCTTTGCTCTGTCGCTTGAGGCTCAGGTGGTCTGGGTGGCGCAGAATGCCTTCCCATCAGTTTTGGCTGGTGGTCCAGGTGCGCCCCTATCTGGACAGGGATAGCCTAACTTCTGCTGCCTATGCTCCAGTAACCTCTGGGTGTCTTGAAGCTGTTTGCTCTGGCAAATTTTCTCCATTCACAAGAAGAGAGCCAAAATGAGAAATAAGTACCCAGAGAAACAAAGCTCAGGGGAGTTAAAATTCAAGAGGAGGGGAGCAGGTCCATTATTCATCTACTGCTTTTGCTATTAAAGTAGGACAAGTAATACTGCTGCTTTCTGGTATCATGAGCAAGATAGGTATAATTATTATTATTAATTGAATTTATATACCGCCTTATATACTGGAGGTCTCAGGACGGTTCACATAAAAAGATACCAAGATTAGTGCAAAATGTTCCACCTGTTCTACAAATGGCAAGATGACACCACCCTCTTTTGCCCTAAGCTGTCTGGACTTGTTGAATTTGCATAAGGTTGCTTCCAGACAGCCCAGTTATTGTGCACTAGCAGGCCTCACACCCACATTGCTTAGGAATTGTAAGGAGCCAAAGTATTTGTGGTTTTGAAACCAGTTGGCAAACCAGTGGTTTTGAAAGATTCAGTCTGCCTGCCGTCTTGATTCAAAATGATGTCCAACTACATCCACACATAGATGAAAACCTGTTCCTTGGTTTCAGGAAACAACATGCAAAATTTGGTTATGATATCTTAAGACGTGTCCAAATGCATAGCAAACAAACAAAGAACTTTCCAAAATATATAGGTTCAAGTGTTACCGCAAAATTTCCAGTTTTCCCTTCCGTTTCCTTATTGCAAAAAATATACTATCTTTGGGGAAAGTGGGTTTGTGGCGCAATAGCGCCCAATTGACTATACAGTGGTACCTCGGGTTACAGATGTTTCAGGTTACAGATGCTTCAGGTTACAGATGCTTCAGGTTACAGACTCCGCTAACCCAGAAATAGTACCTTAGGTTAAGAACTTTGCTTCAGAAATCGTGCTCCGGCAGTGCAGCGGCAGCGGGAGGCCCCATTAGCTAAAGTGGTATCTCAGGTTAAGAACAGTTTCAGGTTAAGAACGGACCTCTAGAACGAATTTAGTTCTTAACCCGAGATACCACTGTAATTTTGCAAACTGGATTAGCTGGTGACTGAATCTGATCCAAAAATAGTGACAGTCTGGGAAGCACCCTAAGAATGGGGCTGTGCATTTAAATATACACAGCTGTGTGTGTGTGTGTGTGTGTGTGTTTGTGTGTGTATGCGCAAGGCTTTCCCCCCCAGCTGAAACTCAGTTCTGGCATCTTTCAGGTGGGCACCATTGCCATTATAAGAGAACAAGGGAAGCGGTGGTGGTGCTTTTTCTAGAAAAATAGGACTGTATATAAGGAACAGGAAGTAGGATGCTTTAGTTTAACTGGTAATCATAGAAAAGAAGACATGTGCACCATCTGCAGACCAACTTGATTATTGCAAGTGATTATTCACAAAAACCAAATGCTAAATCCTATGCAGCGCCTTACATGACAAAGCACTGCTCATTCCTTATGTCAATTATTTTCCTTATCAATAGAAGTCAATATATTTTTGTTAGTTAAACAATAATTCAGTTTTCGAATGGTGGCGCATAGTATGATGGCCTAAGATCGTGCAGCTGAGCTGAGCTATGACAGTTCACTGGGAAGTTATTGTTGCTGTTCTGGTGTCTTCTTCAAGCTCTCTTCAAAGCTCTTATTTCCAAAAGCACAGTGAACCAAAAACTGCCTTGAGCTTTTTAGATGAAAGATGGGTTATAATAAATAAATAGGAGGGTAATAGGGCTGCCAGCTAACTTGAAAGAATGCATTCTGGCCCATTTCTGTCTCTTTAATATCTGGACATCTGACCAGTATTAGTAGGGGATCAGGCTCACATGCACTCCATGCCAACTGAGGCCAATATCATGCAACCAACAAAGTGGGAACTAGTCTCTAAAGCTTACATCACAATATATCTGTATATAAAAGCTCGTAGTGTGGCAGAAGCAGCAACCACACCACATTGAAGAAGAAGAAGAGTTTGGATTTGATATCCCGCTTTATCACTCCCCTTAAGGAGTCTCAAAGCGGCTAACATTCTCCTTTCCCTTCCTCCCCCACAACAAACACTCTGTGAGGTGAGTGGGGCTGAGAGATTTCAGAGAAGTGTGACTAGCCCAAGGTCACCCAGCAGGCGCATGTGGAGAAGCAGGGAATTGAACCCGGTCCACCAGATTATGAGTCTATCGCTCTTAACCACTACACCACATTGTCGCATTGTGTCACATTGGTGACACTTGGATCACTTCTTGGATAGGCTTTCAAATAATCCTCTGATGGACGCATACCCCACTCAAAATAGTCTGTGGATTAAATTAACCCTAATGGGCAGGAAGTTCAATGCACGTTAATACTGCCGGTGAAGAAGAGTTGTTAATCTGATAGCTCCACCTTCTGGCCAGAAGTTTTAAGCACGGAATTGAATTACTGTAATTGTTTCCTTCTGACCTTAACGTGCGCTGGAAATTGATATGGCCAAGCGGAGCAATCAGAATACCATTTATTTTATTATGTGACCCACCTCAACATTCATTGGGTGAGATCCAATTAAGTCATATTCAGAGAAGACCCATCAAAACCAATGAAGTCAACACCATTGATTTTAAAGCACATACTCTATTGCTTAATTGAATGGTCAGCCACTGCTGAATTTGTTGAAAGCATGCTCAGATCTCACTTTGGGTTTTATGAATCACCCCTGATGGGATGATTGTTAACGGAGAAATCTGAGGGCTCCCTTGGACAAAATTAAGGACACCAGCCAGGAATACCAGAGCAAAACAGCAGCCAGTAGGCTTGGTCTTTATTGAAGACTGTTGCAACAGGACTCCCACCTGCCACCAGGTGGAACAAGATCGTTCCCAACCAAGAGAGACCCCAACTTTTATTAGTTCCTAATCCCCCAGTTACACCCCTAAAACTACATCACCACCACTACATCACCAATACATCATAAAAGGGAGGGTTCAAGGTGGAAACCTGAGTAAGTTTACACGTGTCCTGCTTCCTCTTCTCAACCCTCCCAGACACACATTCCAGAGAACAAAGAGATGTTCACAGTTTCCTGCCTGGCACCTGAGCAGAGTTCGCTGTGGAGGTGCTGCCACATCTAGGAGACCATGGCTTCCCCGCACTCCAAGTCTCCCTCCCCTGATAGTCCTCCCTCCACGGTGAGAAACAAAGGCCGAATTTATAGGAATTTATAACGGAAACATCACAGAGAAAGAAATACTTTCACTCAAGTGTGTGTGTGTGAGTGTAGTGCCTGTGGAACTGGGTGTTTCGGGGAAATTCCTGTAACATGATGATGATGATTTTTTGCATTTATAGGTTGCCTTTCAGAATTGCCTGCCCCTCTCAAGGTAGCTCCCAACATACCCCAATATATATATATAGAGGTCTTTGTTTTTGTCCCGTCCCCCCCGACGTTCCTAGGCAGGCTGAAAGCCTGGGATCAGCAAGCATATAAATGTCTTGCTGGTAGATGCTCATGAGGTTGGAAGTTAGAACGGACTGACTCAGTGTCAGTTTGCATTTCTTAGTGCAGAAATCGGGTTCTACCCTGAGTAAGAGCATGTGTTGCGATTGGGACCTGGCAAGACTCATCCCTTCCTGTGGGGGTGGGGCCGGCAGCCGGCCGTCGTAGCTATAGGTCAGTGAGGTGTTGCTGGGCAAAGCTAAATGTAGCAATTTGTGATGGACAGCTTAGCGTCCTATATATTCCTCTGCACGCAGGGTGATCTCTCTCTTGGCTTCGGCTTCTGATCACCCATCCCACCCCCCCTATTTTTATTAGGCCTCTGTGTTTGACCTTGCAACTGCCTGTCATGGGGTCGTCTGCTTTGTGGCAGGGGCCCAGTAGGAATTTGTCCATATGGCTGATTGGCTGTTGCCATTTTGGTTTTGCCTACTGCAGTAGCAACTTGTCACAACTTGTAAGGTTGGCGGTTAGGCATTGGTTCCTGTGTGGATTGCTGGTTTGGGCGGTGCCCATCCAGAATCATGATGATACTGGGAATTCCGTTAAAGGAATCCGGCGACTCTTATGCTTTGTCCGAGCCCCCGGTCGGGGTTAGGGCCATAGCCGAGTCCCCGGGACCTCTGGGGAGAGGGTTGCGTGTATCCCCCCACTCCTTAACTCTCCTCAGTTGCAATTTCCCAATCGCTGGTTCTAGGCCAGCTTCTGTCCCGGTAGGACAGTAGTCTGAACCAATGCCTACGCAACCACTCACCGAATTTGTATTTAAATAAAGTTGTGGCCTAAATTATTGCCAAAAACCCAAACAAAAATTCATGTCTCCTGTGTCAGTTCCTTGGGGAAGGTCTTGAGGTCCTCGATACGCAAAGTACTGATCTGATGTGTAGATCTTTCCTATTCTGATTAATTCAAGAGGGTTAAGGAAGTTTCTGAAAGCTTCTCTGTATGAAAGAAGCTTCATTATTGTTTGGGTTATACTTTCAGAGAAGCTGAGTACAGCTGGTTTGAACTGGTTCTTTTATCTCTTCCAACTAAGGTCATGCTGACTATAAATATAGGCCAGAAGGAGCCTGGGTTTTACTTTCTCTTTCTATCTCTCTTCCTTCTGGTGTGGTGTTCTGTACATAGTATGCTTAGCGTTAATATTTAGTCTTGTTGTAAGTTTATAGGTTTTTGTAAGTGCTGCAACCGGATTCTTATGGACTGTGCCAATCCTGAATGTACTGGATTTGTGACCATTATGCTTATTTGCCTTCAGTAGCAAGTAAAGCTCTGCTGGATGAACTACAATTGCCTCTGGTCCATTTTTGGGCACTCTACATTGTGTAAGTTTTTTCCTCCACAGAAGAAGCTGGGGCGACACTCAGGACCATGATTGCCACATGCTGGCAGCAGGATCACGAACAGCCACTGAGACATGAGCTTTCACAGGGGCACCTTAAACACACAAAAACAGCAGGCGGTATTGTCTTTCTTAGAAGACTTCAGC
This sequence comes from Lacerta agilis, assembly GCF_009819535.1. Classification (NCBI taxonomy): domain Eukaryota; kingdom Metazoa; phylum Chordata; class Lepidosauria; order Squamata; family Lacertidae; genus Lacerta; species Lacerta agilis. The sequence goes on from NC_046322.1 coordinate 28,366,774, forward strand.
TTCACACTTGAGGTATAAGACTGCATGGAGTTCTCATCTAGCACATATGTTTATTTATCTATTTTCCTCTGAATAGAAAGATAGCAAGTCGTGAAGAACAGTTTGGATCTTTGGAATGGAATCTGAGTATAGGTGAATGAGTCGTGTTTTGTGTATGGCTGCAAAAGAATTATAAAGTAAGTGGCATGGTATAGGTATGAATGGAATGTGATATGTGTGTGAAGGTCTAGCATATCTCTGGGAAAGAGAAATATAAAAAAGGCTCAGCATTACCAAAATACAGAAAACCTGTGTGATTTGTCTATGTGTGAATGCAGGTGGATGCTCAAATCATTTTGACAGCTTACTGCGATCATATGATAGCTACTCGACTTGCTAGTTTGTGTGCTAGTTCCTTTATTTTGCATGAACACTTGCTGAAGACTTAATAGTCAAGATGATTGCCACCTTTAAATATTTGAAGGGCTGAGGCATAGGTTCTGTACACATTGCCATTGCTGCAGCTCCTGTGTGCTCCATCTGCTGGTCTTTGAAACCAAGTACACATGATGTTTACCACCAACCAGCAATATGTATCCTGCATTTTCTCAAGAAACGTTGTTTGATGCATTTCCCCTCAAACCAGCTTTCATCCAACTTGAAAACATAAACTGAAGTTAACGTGTTTGCATTTCACACATCTGTTGCACATGTCAATGCATGCACAGATGATGGGTTCACTGAATTAGGAGTTCGGTTCAGGTGTCTCTGTGTGTGCGCAAGTACAGTGAAACAAATCAGATAATGGTGTGCACAGCAATGTAAAACATGACTTGAAATGCAGTGGGGGGAAACAATCTCACAAGCATTGTGTACGTGCCCATAGCTGAACGGGCAAATTTGTCTTCTGTTGTTCCAGATGGTGGGGCCTGAACCAAAGGTCAAAATTACAAGAAACAGGGCTGGCTAAATGCTTGGAAAAAACTTCTGACAGTATAAGCTGCTTGGCAGTAGAACACTGTCCTGAAAAAAGTTTGACTTGTTCACAATGCTTAGAAATTCTGAATACACACTTCATAGAGAATGAACTCCGAGTGTGCATGTATATTCACCAGGGCAACATCATAAGGAACAATAAAGGTAGCATAACTCAAATAGGGCAATGCTTTCTTTAAAGGTCCATACGGAAGTTGGGAAATCATACATTTGATCTGATAACACTTTGAGGTGTAGTGCACTAATACCATTAAATTTAAAAAATTGACTATTTGGATCAACAAAGCCTTCTTAATCAATTTATAAACTAAGTAACAAATCATGTACACCTCAGCTGCTTTGCAACCATAGACCGAGCTCTATTTTGAATATATATATATTTGCAATAATTAACTAGGAACCAACTTCAGCTTCATGGGTAGCTGTGCTTGCGTGTGGACACAGTGAAGAAGGTGGGACACTTTTGTGCAAGCATTAGTCAGAAGAGGACAGGTGGTGCTTACCTGGGTACAATTCCACAAAATGCACAGCTAAAGATAAAGGCGTTTAAGTTTGGAAAGGGACTGCCCTCTGATCCGGAACAGAATCCTATTAATATATCTTTACTTATTTATCTTTACAAAGTTCCTAGACGGTTCTCTAGAATTATAGTTTATTTCACATTTTCAGGGATGTAAAACTACGAAGCAGGTTGGGGGAACCTCTGGCCCTCCAGGGACTCATCTGTATGTCATTTAATGTGGACAGTAAGCTTCCTCAACCTCCATTTAGTCTCCATTGTCCATATGATGCTCTCCTCCAAATCACTGCCTTCCCACACTTTCCCTTCCCTCAATCCATATTTGTTCATATCCTCTCCTCTCTGGAGTATCCCTGATATAAGAAATTCTGGATTGGTGGAGGGTAGAGTGTGGGTGGTTGGTGATTAAAGGAGAATGTCATAGCCAATGGAGAATTAACGTAGGTACTGTTCATATTAAACAACAGTATGGGGGAGCCCCAGATGTTGCTGAATTACAACTCCCATCATCCCTGGCCAAAGGTTCCACATACCTGGCATAGAGCTAGAAAGAAAGCTTAGCCTAAACTCAATCTTTACAACAAGCCCAATGGGGCAGATGCATTTAAATTTATAAAAGTCCCAAAGGAAATATATACTTGATTTTGTAAACACATATTGTATTCATTGTAACTGAGGCTCATGAATATTCACTAGGGCGGCAACTCCATTGCATTCAGTGGGATTTACCAGACTTCAGAGAAAATATGTGGAGAATCAAACTGCAAGTCCCAGCGGTTCCATTTAATTTACTCCACAGGACTTAATCCCACTGAGCAAAGTGATATTTACTTCTGTGCAAATGCGCTGGGAGACATTGCAAAACACAGTCAAATACCTGCAGTCCAGGAGCCTAGATGATTAAATACACTGTTTCTTTTTAAATAAAAACGAGACTTTCCTTCTGTGTTATCCTATGCCAGTTTTGTGGCTTATTTAAATACATGGAACATCACTAATGCCTGCCCTTTCTTTTCTTCATTGGGTAACATACATGAACATCATTTCCTCGAGCTCCAAACCCCACTTTGTTGTAAAATCATCTTTCCAATCAATTTCTAAGCATTTCCCTACTGCACGTTCAACAAAGGCTGTCATTAACGTTATAGCCCTCGCTACTCTGCCATACCCAAACAAGAGATCGCAATGCCGCGCCAACCCTCTCCAAATGTTTGCCTCCATCGCTGCGTTTCTTTGCCGCCTGCCCATCAACTGGCAGCTATCAGTCATTTTGTTCTCTGGAATATTTGCAGCGACTGCTGTAGTAGAGCACTGCTGCAGCAATAGATTGGGGGCCTTTTGGAAGGAAAGGTAGGTGGTGTGTTGTGCCAACATTACCCTTCATTTTGCATTCATAAATCCTTCGCCCAGCTGTGCCGTCTTTGGAGCACGACAAAAGGAAGGCTTGAGTTGATTTTACGCACAAGGTCTCGTTTGTCCCCGGATTTCTTTTGTTGTTGGAGCAGCGGCGGCAGCAGCAGCAGCAGCAGCTTCTTGCCGGCTGGGCGATGCACTGAGGGGGGAGAGCTCCAAGCGCTCTGGAGTGGGTGCAGCTGAAAGCTCCAGACGTTGCAGAATGAGTGCGTCAGAAACAGGGAGAGGAGAGGCGAGCACGGCAGGGGGAGGGACGCCGATGATGCTATCAGGCGCCCAGTAGCAACGGCGAGAGGAGCAGAAGGTGAGCCTAGGTGGACTCCTAGCCGGCCCAACCACCGCCCCCACCCCCGGTCCATTTTGCAGCCCCCCCGGAGGAGGTAGATTTGCCCGAGGTGAGTGAATGCAGAATGCAGGGGGCGTGAAAGGAGATGGGGGCAGCCTTCGCCTGATGACAACCTGCTCCCCACTCTCCCTAATAATCCAGGCCTGGCAAGCACCAGATCCAGGATTCATAGTTGTTGCTAGGCAGCCCGGGGTGGGAGTGGTGGTCAGCCCTGGGGCTCGGGGTCCTTTCCCCCTTCCCCTCCTCTCGAAAGGAAGTGACTGCGCTTGTCGTCGTGTAAAGCCAGGTAGGCGAGGGGAGCGGAGACCCGGCCGCTGGCGTGTGCGTGCGTCCCTCTTTCCCTGCGCTCCCCCTTGGCGTGCGCTCTAAGCCCACCCTCTCCCATGTTCTCTAGGCCTTCCTGCGCTGCGCCTGCTAGGTAGCGGCGCGTGCGCGTGCATAGATCCGAGTGCCTGCGTCCCTCGGGTGCCCGAAGGAACCTGGGCGCTGCACGGGGGGCTGCTTCCGACCCCCACCGTACCCGCTAGGAACGACCAAAGATAGGCACCTCACACCGGCGCCCCGTCCGCCCCCTCCGGCTTTTCGCCCGCCCACGTCTCCTCTCCGGAGCGCGGCGTGCGCCTGCAGCCTTTTCTTGCCGGCCTCAGCTGTGGAGAATGAATTAAACCCGCGCTCCGGGCGCAGCACTGGGCGTGGGGTCACCGAGGGCGGCGGCGAAGGTAACGGGCGCGTGGTATTTCGAGGGGTTCAAGTGTAATCCGGAGGGGGGGAGGGGAGCATAATAATCGTTAATTGGCAAGGTTCCCTTTTCTGTTCCAGCGGCTTGGCGCCCCTCCCCCTTCTGCCTTTTCTTACTGTGATATTGTATGTAGGCCAATAATTGTGGTGGGAGGGTTGTTGGTGCGCGTTATTCTTGCCCAGTGCTCGTTTTAAGCCTGTTGGAGGGAAGGGATGGTGGACTCTGAGGAGGTATGTGCAAACATCTGTGGAGGATGTGCATTTTTAAAATGTGGGTGTGAGAGAGGTTAGATTTTTCTGGATTGTTTACGTCGGGGGTGGGTCGGTTTCGGGGTTGTGGGGTCTGTTTCTGCTAGAAATTCAAAGTATTGTACACTTAGTGTGAACGGTGGAGTCAGCAGCTGTGTATTTTACAGTATTGGGTTTCCCTTTACCATCAGGACCCCGGGGTGGGTAACAGGAACTAAAAAAATAACTGTTTTATTTGGTATATAAAATAATTGTTTAACAACCATAAAGATAACTGTAAGGACAATGAAAAACACTTCCAAGTGCAAAACAATTACATATAAAAAGAGTTAAAATTAGTTCCAATGCAGACTGGGATATAAAGATAATCAACTTTAAAGGCTTGGTGAAAAAAGGTATTGAGTAGGTGCCAAAACACACACACAAAACAAAACCAGAGACTGTCTGTTTAATATGGAATGGGAAGGCTTTCCAAAGGCTGCTACCACATTAAAGGCTTGATTCCTATATCCCAAGAAAGGAACCTCCTGATAACATGGTATCCACAGGGGGCCTTCTCCTGCAGAGCACAGTGATCAATTGGGTATACAAGTGGTGAGACTATCTTTTTGGTTTCCTGGTTCCCAGCTATGTAGGTCTTTGTACCCCAGTACTTGGCAGCATGTCCAGTAAGCTATACACTGAGAAAAAAGTACTGTATATGAGTACAAATCTACATCTTAAGTTACTACAGATCAGGGACTTACTTAAACATAGGACTCTTAAAGCTGGCCAGTAGAACTGCACAAAGACCTAGTCAGAAGCAAACACATTTCATTCATTCAGCCTTTATTGGCATACAGTACTGGCAAACACTTAATAATCATATTTTATAGGAGAAGAACTTAGAACAAGACTAGCCATGCCAGAGAAATATATATTTTCACTTGCGTTAAATTATACAGAGCAAGAAGTAACTTTTATCAACTGCAAATCACCTAGAGCTGTAGATCCTGAGGATCTACCTTTTACCTATCCTGGTTTACATGAAAGTATTTGGCAGGATCTTTTAACAAGTCACAGGTTAACTTTGTGATTTATATAGAGCTTCTAGCTGGCATGTCCAAAGTCCATTTTGGGGGCCAAATTTGCCCCCCGTGGCAGCATATGTCCTGGGTTAAAAGCCTTAAAAAGCTCAACAACTTTGGGGTAAAATTGTAAAAACAACATTGGTCGGCCCTCACGCATGTTCGCTTCATCAAATCTGGCCCTCTTTGAAAAAAGTTTGGGCACCCCGGCTTATAGGAATGGGTAGTTAGCACATGGTTTCAGCACAGTCCAATCCTACTTAGAGACAGATCTGGTCGGCTTCATTCCCAGGCAAGTAAGTTCAGGAGTGCAGTTTAAATTTAGGTTAATTACCAGGAGTGGTGATTCCCAAAGTGTGTGCTGGAGAGTTTCTAGTGAGGTCTGGGCTCTTGGGGCTTTGCATGTGTGTTTGTAGTAGCAAGTTTATTACGTCTTTGCTGTAGTACTCTCAGCTGTTCTTGAGGGATTTCATACCTGATTCTAGCGCCACGTTGCTTTTGCTGGTGTAAATCAATTAAAGTGTGCTACTACTGTAGGGGAGCAGCATGCAGAGGCATTATAAATTAAGAATGTGTTTCCAAAGCGGCCTGCCTTGAGCTTCTCCAATTTGTGTGGTGGTGAGTGACTACTTATAGTACAGTATGTCTAATACCCCATGCTCCCTTGGGTTGATTTCAAGGGTGACAATTTGTGTCCTGTCCCCCCTCGCAAAGTTCTCCGATGCCATAGAATCTCTCACACCCTTCTGCTCATGGGTCTTGTATGTGCCCTTTGTCATTTTATCAACTTGCCTCAGCCAAACCACCTGTTTCACATTTTGTCTCAAAATTGAGGAGCCTCATAATTCTTACAGTCTTGGGAATTGGTGTTCTGACTAAGTTGGACAACTTCTGCACCATGGCAAAATTCTGTTTTGGATCCTAGGAATTACTGGGGCTCTAATTCAGAATTACATTAGCATGCAGGATGCAAATTGATTTCATACCAGTGCCTTGGCTGTTTCAGATTGCATTGCAATTACTGGCAGTGCTGCAATGAAGACCTGTCCTCTTGTACTGTTCTCTAAAGCACCATGCACATTGAAGGTGTTGTTTACAGTACCGCCTGCTAACACCATTTTAAAGCATGTGAATGGCATTAGAGTAAGGGCTTAGATGAGCAATAACTTCTCCTTAAAAAGAGAACTGCTGTTGAGAAGCTCAGGAGAGGTATTTCCTTCTCCCACTAAGAACCTTGCTCTAGGAGGGGCCAGATGCAGAAGGAGAGAGGATTCCAGGAGGTGTTGCAGCTCCCTCTTCTGCACAGTTACTAAAGGTGCCTGAGCACCCTTTCCTCATTTGCATCCAATCACCCTAGTTCTAGAGGACATTCTCAGTTTGTGTGGGTTTGCCAGATAGGCCTGCTTGGTGGGGGGACGGGGATGACTTGTAAATTGTGTGTAAGAAGGAAGGACTTGTTCTCCTCTCCAGATTTCCCAACCACCACCAAATTGCCATTTGGGGAAATGCAAAAAAAACCCCTACCCTCTATATATGAGAGGAGTTTGGATTTGATATCCCGCTTTATCACTACCCGAAGGAGTCTCAAAGCGGCTAACATTCTCCTTTCCCTTCCTCCCCCACAACAAACACTCTGTGAGGTGAGTGGGGCTGAGAGACTTCAAAGAACTGTGACTAGCCCAAGGTCACCCAGCAGCTGCATGTGGAGGAGCGGAGACACGAACCCAGTTCCCCAGATTACGAGTCTACTGCTCTTAACCACTACACCACACTGGCTCTCTGAGATATTTTGTTTGTTTTGGAAGGAGTGAAATGCTCTCTAGGATAATAATTTTATCTACTCAAAATGTTTAGTATGAGTTTATTTGTGCAAGACAAAATACTGCTGGAGAGAAGGTTAATTCCTCAGAACTTTGTAGACTTGAGTCAAAGATGCATCCTAGACAATACTGCCATGTCTGTGAGAAGAGCTAAGAGAGCCTTAGCTGTAGCTTGCCACCTCCTACTAGTGACCTTCGATCTAGTTTGGAGATATTAGAAGCAAACACCCTGTATCTGCTGTCCTTTTGATATGGCTGACCCCTTGCGGTGGAGCTTTTCGCCTCTCTTCTCCAAGGACTGACGCAGATACCCTGGGGGGGGGGGCATTGGGTGCAGCAGTGTGCAGCTCCCTCTCTAGTGATGATAATATTTTCAACTTTGCGTGTACGAAACTTAAGGCATTTATAAGGCTGCAATTCTATGCGCGCTTACCTAGGAATGAGCTCCATTACATAGAGTGGGCCTTATTGTGGAGTAAACATCTGTAGATTTCCATAAATACGCCAACTAGTTAAATTTTTTGTGCTAAGTTATAAACGATGCATGGCTTGGGGAAACCCAGCCAGATGGGTGGGGTATAAATAATAAATTATTATTATATTATTTGACATTGTTGAAGTTTTACTGCTTTAGGTTTGATAATAAAAAAAGATATTGCATACATTTAAAATTTGCCCTCAAAATCTCTAGCTTGGCAGTGCAAATTGAGGGTGTACCTTAGAATCAGTAGCCTTCAACATTTTCAGATCTGGGATCCAGTTTCATCCAGAACATGCATTGGAGACGGGTAGTCCCACTTCCCACCAGACATATCTCCTTCAGGAATGTGTTCCACAGTTAAGGTACACCACAGAAAAGACCCTTCCTTTGTACTTCTAAAGATGGAATGCAGAGAAGGGTGTAGGGGGCAGTTCTCTTTTTGCCACCCCCATGAAATCAGGATGCAATTCAGTTGTGGGTCCTAATCCACCAGTTTGCGACCAATGCCTTAGAATAGCTCCTGTTGCAAGGGAAGATCAGCACCAGGGGTCAAACTGGCTTCCAATCTTGTTGACATGGAATGCCTCATATTGCTCAGAACTTTGCAAACCAATGAGCTAGAAAACAAAGCTCATTGTTAGGAAGTGTGAGTTTTAAGCTGTCTTTGATAGGTCTGGCAGAATAACTTTGATAAGAGGTATGTCATACCTCCATTCATCTCAGTAAATTTCACCTCTGGATCCTAATACAGTAATTCTGTTTTTCTTTTCCCCCAGCATAAACTGTCTGACCACATCAAATCCCCAGGGACTGTGAGTATTTGTTAGCATTGACTACTCTCTTACTTTCTCTAATCTGTTTATATCCAGCTTCCATTGTGTGGGGAACAACAATTGCTAAAAATAATAATACTGTAAAATAAATTGCTCTACAACAGAGGTACCCCATGCTTGGCAGAATACCAAGCATTTTTGTAAACTGGTCATTTATCTATCTGGCAGCTTTGTGCAGCGTGGGTGTGTGGTACAAAATCTGCTAATGTTATATGCAGAACAAGGGCTGTTTATATCTGCGGGGGGGGGGGGGGAAGCAAACCCCTCCGGAGCATATTGAAATTTCCTTTGTGGTGGGCCGAGAACTGTGATTCCAATTCGGATGTGCTCTGGATGTTTGCAATGGAATCCAGCTGTTAGGCAGCACTGACAGACTGACTGGCACTCCCTGTGTATTACATTTCTATCCTAGCCTTCCTTCCCGAAAACCTCATAACGTGTGGAATCAAGGCACTTAATTGCCCTGAATCCCTGGAACAATGCTTGTACCTTGAGGGTGGAATGTGGGTATAGTGGGGAGACCACTGTTTTGGAACCTAATGTAAGTTAGCTTAAGGAAATTCACAGAAGGATAACTTCCAGTCCCCTGAAAAGTTTTGATGTAGGGCCAGGGGACCTTCCTGAATGATGTGGTGGGGCAGCGGGGAATTGTGCGAAGGTGGGCAGAGCTTCACATTTGCATCCCGTCAGTCTCCTTGGCCCGTCAGGGGGCCTTTTCGCAGTGCATGGGTGGCAATGGCATAAGGAGAGCACGTGAAACTTCCTGTGAATTTCCTTAGTACAGCACCTTGTCTTAGGATCCAAGCCACAATTCTTAAAACAAGGATAAATATGCATGTTACGCTTAAAAACCCCAAATAAAAATATCAAGCAGTTTGCCTGTCTAAGCCTTGAAGGAGATGCAGAAGTTGCATCTGAACAAGCATTCAGTTTGTATCAGCTGAACTGTCAATGGGGGCGGGGGCTACCAGGCTCACCTTGTGGGTGAGGAATGTGGTGTGAGCTCTCTTTTATATTATAGAATCATAGAGTTGGAAGGGACTATGAGGGTCATCTAGTCCACACACCCCAGCAATGCAGGACTCCTTAGCCCAAGTTGAACCCACAACCCTGAGATTAAGAGTTTCGTGCTGTATCTACTGAGCTATCCCAGCTGGATATGTTTGTCTTCATCCTTCTCTTGGTTGTTGGTGCCAGTTAAAAGTATCCTGACAAACGTTAGTCCAGGTACCCATGTGTGCATCGACTGGAATGCTAAAGATTGCCAGGCTCCCATGGAAGTGCAAAAGGAAGTGGGTGGCATGGGGCTGCTACCCGTGAAGTGTTTGTTGATTGCGCCATTGTTCGTGACGTAATGTGATGGCAAAGACCATTTTGACCATGTAAAGTTGACAAGTGACAAAAGCATTTGCTTTCAGATGGCTGCAACCAGCAGCATATTTGAGCAGCAGGAACTTAAGAACTTTTCTGGACACTCTTGTTCTTGCACCTGAGATGATTGCATTGCAATGGTAGTTTCGGCTGGTTCGGTATCACCCTAGCAAATTAACTCTTGCTTAAGTCCATGTGTCCCTGATGTTGCCTCGGTGGAGGATGGAGAGGGGTGTGTATGCAAACTAGCCTACTGTGCCAGAGGTAGAATTCACATTCATTGCTTTGCATGCTTTTGCCTCTGGCTGTACCCCATGCCACATGGTCCCCTGAAAGAAACTAAGAAAGAAAGCGGCCCTCAGCTCGAAAAAAGGTTCCGCACCATAGTGCTACACCAGCAACACAACATAGAGTTCAAAGAAGTTGGAAGCTTCGCTTTGATGTTGGCAAGCACAGTTGACAACCATTATCTGAACTGATATACTTTTAATGCACAGCGTCCCTCCCTTTCCCGTGTCTTTAAAGGGGCTCAGTTTTTCAAAGAGCTGTGGGAGTTACCTCCCTACCAGTGCAGTGTGTGCAACTCTAAATTGTGTGCCCTTAAAGGAGGCATATCTGTAGAAGTTCTGACCCTGGAAAGGTCCCTGTGTTCCTATCAATTCCTGGCCCTGTTAACCTGCCTTTGTGGTATTCAAGGCATTTAAACTATTCTGAAGACTGAAAGAGCTGTGTGCTTTCATGAGAGTAATTAATTCTGGTTACCACATGATTTGTTGTTTCTCATATAGACGATATGTTGAGAATGGAGAAAATTGTATACAGTATATATGTATAAACAAACAAACAAAAATCCTTCCAGTAGCACCTTAGAGGCCAACTAAGTTTGTTCTTGGTATGAGCTTTCGTGTGCATGCACACTTCTTCAGATACACTGAAACAGAAGTATATACCGGTATGTATATAAATCTTGATATGCTGATGATACTACCTTGATGGCAGAAAGTGAGGAAGAATTGAAGAACCTTTTAATGAGGGTGAAAGAAGAGAGCGCAAAATATGGTCTGAAGCTCAACATCAAAAAAACTAAGATCATGGCCACTGGTCCCATCACCTCCTGGCAAATAGAAGGGGAAGAAATGGAGGCAGTGTGAGATTTCACTTTCTTGGGTTCCATGATCACTGCAGATGGTGACAGCAGTCACGAAATCAGAAGACGCCTGCTTCTTGGGAGAAAAGCAATGACAAACCTAGACAGCATCTTAAAAAGCAAAGACATCACCTTGCCGACAAAAGTCCGTATAGTTAAAGCTATGGTTTTCCCAGTAGTAATGTACGGAAGTGAGAGCTGGACCATCAAGAAGGCTGATCGCCGTAGAATTGATGCTTTTGAATTATGGTGCTGGAGGAGACTCTTGAGAGTCCCGTGGACTGCAAGAAGATCAAACCTATCCATTCTCAAAGAAATCAGCCCTGAGTACTCACTAGAAGGACAGATCCTGAAGTTGAGGCTCCAGTACTTTGGCCACCTCATGAGAAGAGAAGAATCCCTAGAAAAGACCCTGATGTTGGGAAAGATGGAGGGCACAAGGAGAAGGGGACGACAGAGGATGAGATGGTTGGACAGTGTTCTTGAAGCTACTAACATGAGTTTGGCCAAACTGCGAGAGGCAGTGAAGGATAGGCGTGCCTGGCGTACTCTGGTCCATGGGGTCACGAAGAGTCGGACACGACTGAACGACTGAACAACAACAACAACAAATATAAATCTTAGAACTCATTTAAATCAATCTTGCGGTTTTGTTATTTTAGGTTTCACATATGTGCTCCAGATACCTTTAATCTGTTTCACAACTGACATACCGGTAAGTCTCCTTGCACAAGACTTTGTGGGATCATGAAACCAGTATTATGTTTTTAAGTTGTATGTTATATACTGCCTTGCAGTATTTTATACCAAAGTGCGGTTTATAAATATCTAAATAATGATAAACTACTTTGGGTGATGTTAGATTGTCCCATTTAGATTAATTTTGTCTTGTAAAATTTGACCTGTTGATTTTATAATGCTAAAAACACTCAAAGCAGCACATTTCAAATATTGGCCAATTTAAATTGGATTAAAATATCTTGCAGGATATTTAACCTGGTGCACTGTGCCATTTTCCAACACATGTGGCAGTTCTTAGGCAGAGCATTCCCAGGGGGGCCAATTGCCTTGAGTTAGACTTTGATCTGACAGAAGGTCATTGTTCTGCTTGAGCCGTAAAAAGATGTCAGTTTTTGATTTTGACCCGTATGGTTTCTGCTTGAAAGCCTTATGGTTTCCCAGAGATGGGCTGTCTGTAGCTTGCAAGCTGTGTGAAAGTTCATTAGGAATAGGAATAGGAATAAATTAATAAAATAAATAAATAAATAAAATAAGTAAAAATATTAGGGCAGTTTTGTATCCTTACAATGTAAAAGTTCGTAAAAATCCTGTGAGCTCTTGTTCTCCCACTGCTAGCTGTCATGGCGATTATAAATTGCTAGCTGTCAAGGAGAAAAATAACCATTTCCTTAATAACAATTTAAACAATTTATTTAACTAAAACTATAACATTATAGCATATGTATCCATGTTTGTTAACTGATGTGGTTAAACAATTAAAAAAAAACTTACTGAGTTTTAGCACACATGAAAAACTTAAAACATATCCTTATTTCCTGACTATATAGCCTTTGGACTATAATGTAACTTAAATAGAAAACTAATAATAAAATAAAAATAAAAAAGATCCTTTTTCTTTTTAAAAATCATTTATTTTTATCCACCCTGTTTCTGCTCCAGTATGGTGTGAGGTTTTTTTAAAAAAAAAATTGTCTGCAATCCTGAAGAGGGGAGGGAGAGAGAGCTGGTTGTTGTTGAAGTGCCACATCCATTGCTCTGCGGGGCTTGTGCTTTCAGGGCAGAAGTATGAGCTCTTGTGGTCCTCTGTCCTTTTCTGTCTCCTCCGTTAATGATTTCCCTCCCATTAGGAACAATGGATGGGAAATCAATGACACCAGCCTCCAGGGATGCTGTGTGTTTCCTTTTGGTTTGGAGGTGAATCAGGCGACTGGGATAGCTGTGCCTTTCCCCCAACCCTCTCCTCGCAGTACCCCCTTTTGGACCTACGGATGTCAGAGCTCTATGGAGGAGGCGTCTGACACCAGACTTCCCTCTGCCACGATTGCTGCCCCCTCCACACTTGCAGAACGACCTCTGATGCCTCCTTGCCACAGTTCCCCCCTTGAAGAATGACCTCTGATGTTTGCTATAGCCCCTGGGATGCTCTCTTAGGCACTGTAAGCTTGCAGGTTTAATTATTTTCAGGGACAGCTTGGGTTCCATGCTTGTGGGAGATGTTGATAACAAGCGTAAGAATCATGTTGTGTTTCTTTCTTCCTCGGCTATCCCTTGGCACTGAAGCCATCTTGATTGGACCTTCTCTGGTGATCCTAAAAGTGACTGGGGGTGAGGTAAATTCTATTGGGAAAACCTTCCGGCATGCGGGATTTGGCTGATAACCCAGAATCTTTAGCTGGACCCTGAACTTCAGGAAAGAATTTTGATTGGGGCAATTGGTGTATTCTACACTGTAGAAGTTAGCCCCTCTCCTCCAGTGTCGCGACCCAAACATTCTGTGATCCACTCCCCAACAATGCTGCTTTTAGCTTAAAAAACAAATTTTGGTTGGTCAGACCTCCTGCTGTCTAATAATAATAATGAGTTTGGCTCTGAAATATGCCATTTAGTTGGTTCACAATTTATTTCCCGTTGTTTGGTGCTGAATAAACATTTGACCCTTGTCCATTTTATTTTTCCTTTTGCAATTCAACATGATATATATTTGTAGCGTTACATGTCAGAGGCTTTTTCTACCGAACTTTGTTTTTCAGAAGAACAAACTTTTCTTAAAAACATGAAAGCTTCATGAGAGCCAGAAAACATGGCAGCTGCTATTTCTCAGGTTTCATAAATAGTTGTGCCTTGACATAATTTAAAATCTGTTGAAACAGATGAAGACTGAGGGCGAGGAGGAGTAGGAATCGGGTCTTCATTAATTTCCCTTTCAATTCAGATCGAAAGCTATGACTTGTCTCACTTTCTAATACCGAGCAGCATAAGCTTCTTGGGAAGAGATTACAAATAATATGGTTGGTGCATTAATCTGGGCTGCTTGGTGGATGTTGACAACCTATTTTTAAATCTGACAAGCAAGACGGTGGGAAGTAATCTTGTAGCATTCAGCTGTATGAAGATCTAGGGAAGATCTTACTCTGACCCATCCCATGATTTTTAGTGTCTACACAAAAATGCCGGAATAGGTTGCCTGGGGATTTGTGATTAGGTGATATCAATGTACTGAGGACCTTCCTCCTTTATCTTCTGAGCCAGGTGAGGTGGTGTGAAGGGCTTCAGTGGGAAAGTGGGCTATAAATTTATGAATTATTAAGTAAATAGGATGCTGGTGGTAGTAAGTGATGTAGGAACCAGAGAAGGGCATATCGTCTGGCAAGTAAAGGCTGAGAATGAGAACTTTAAAATTTTAGGAATGTAGGGGTGGTCCATCCGGACTTAGGTTTTTTTTTCAGGTGCCTCCTGAGACATGTTCTTGAGTCATGACACAATCGTGGTACATCAGTGGTGGGTTGATTCTTCTTTACCTTGTTTTGAGATCCTTCCTCAATGCCAGCTCATCGTTGCTTTCCGGGAGGATATAATGCAGCAAAAGGGAGGTAAAAATAAACCCAAACATTTGTGGTTTTCTATATTGCTATGTAAATAATTAAAAAAATTAAAAAATTTAAAAAAATTGTAAATTGAATGTAAGGAATGAAATGTGAATTAGAGATAAATATGTAATATCAAACAGCAGTAGGGAATGCGGAGTTAACCAGGGCTATTGACTGTCTGGCTCCGAAGCGTCCTCTCCGATTGCATGGAGCCCGGACAGCTCCGTGGTTTTCCCCGGAGCTGAGGGCGATGAAACAGTCGCTGAGACGGCTAGAGCGCCGGTGGCGGAAAACTCATTCTGAATCAGACCAGACACGGGCTAGAGCTCAACTTCGAGCCTACCAAGTGGCAATGGCGACAGCGAAGAGGACCTTCTTCGCTGTTTCTATTGCATCTGCAGAAAACAGCAGCAGGAGACTCTTCCAGGTGGTTCGCAACCTAGCAGAACCACCTTTGTCACCGGGGTCTGGTAGGGACCCCAAGATCTCCTGCAATGCTTTTGCAAAGTTTTTTGCAGATAAAGTCGCTCAGATTCAGAAGGAGGTAGACTCCACCGTGGGAGCAGGGCTGGGGCGGGAGAGTGCTAGAGCCCTGTCTAGTCATGTTTCATGGGATCAATTCCAATCTGTTACCTCCGAGGATGTGGACAGGCTGCTTGGACGAGTGAAACCGACCACCTGTCTCCTAGATCCTTGCCCATCCTGGCTTATAAAAGCTAGCCGGGAAGGGCTGGGCGATGGCCTCTGCGCGGTGGTGAATGCTTCCCTCTGCGAGGGAATCTTTCCAGACCCGCTGAAAGAGGCGGTCATTAAACCGCTTCTTAAAAAAACATCTCTAGACCCGGCCAATATGGCCAACTATCGCCCAGTCTCAAATTTACCATTCTTGGGCAAGGTGATTGAGCGGGTGGTTGCTGAACAACTCCAAGCACGCCTGGAAGATGCGGACCATTTGGATCCCTTCCAATCAGGATTCAGGCCTCATCATGGGACTGAAACTGCCTTGGTCGCGCTGGTTGATGATCTCCGGCGGGCTAGGGACAAAGGTGAGAGCTGTTTCCTGGTTCTGCTGGATCTCTCAGCGGCCTTTGACACCATCGATCATAACATCCTTCTGGACCGGCTAGAGGGGTTGGGAGCTGGGGGCACTGTTATACAGTGGTTCCGCTCTTTCCTCCTGGGCCGTGTTCAGAAAGTGGTGGTGGGGGATGAGTGTTCAGACCCCTGGGCTCTCACTTGTGGGGTGCCTCAGGGTTCTGTCCTCTCCCCCATGCTTTTTAATATCTATATGAAGCCGCTGGGAGAGATCATCAGGGGGTTTGGGTTGGGTGTTCATCAATATGCAGATGACACCCAGCTCTACCTCTCTTTTAAATCAGAACCAGTGAAGGCGGTGAAGGTCCTGTGTGAGTGCCTGGAGGCTGTTGGAGGATGGATGGCGGCTAACAGATTGAGGTTGAATCCTGACAAGACAGAAGTACTGTTTTTGGGGGACAGGAGGCGGGCGGGTGTGGGGGACTCCCTGGTCCTGAATGGGGTAACTGTGCCCCTGAAGGACCAGGTGCGCAGCCTGGGAGTCATTTTGGACTCACAGCTGTCCATGGAAGCGCAGGTTAATTCTGTGTCCAGGGCGGCTGTCTACCAGCTCCATCTGGTACGCAGGCTGAGACCCTACCTGCCCGCAGACTGTCTTGTCAGAGTGGTGCATGCTCTGGTTATCTCCCGCTTGGACTACTGCAATGCGCTCTACGTGGGGCTACCTTTGAAGGTGACCCGGAAACTGCAATTAATCCAGAATGCGGCAGCTAGACTGGTGACTGGGAGTGGCCGCCGGGACCACATAACACCGGTCCTGAGAGATCTGCATTGGCTCCCAGTACGTTTCCGAGCACAATTCAAAGTGTTGGTGTTGACCTTTAAAGCCCTAAACGGCCTCGGTCCCGTATACCTGAAGGAGCGTCTCCACCCCCATCATTCAGCCCGGACACTGAGATCCAGCGCCGAGGGCCTTCTGGCGGTTCCCTCACTGCGAGAAGCAAAACTACAGGGAACCAGGCAGAGGGCCTTCTCGGTAGTGGCGCCCGCCCTGTGGAACGCCCTCCCGTCAGAAGTCAAGGGAATAAACAACTACCTGACATTCAGAAAACACCTAAAGGCAGCCCTGTTTAGGGAAGTTTTTAATTTGTGACTCTGTATTGTATTTTGATATTTGTTGGAGGCCGCCCAGAGTGGCTGGGGAGACCCGGCCAGATGGGCGGGGTATAAATAATAAATTATTATTATTATTATTATTATTATTACTATGGACCGTAACTATGACTAGGAGTGGGAAGTCAACTTTTTGGAAAAATTGTATTAAATTTGCTGTAATTTGGCATTGATTTGTTTTTTAAAAAAATGGAAAACTAATAAATATTATTTGGCAAAATAAATAAAATAAAATAAAAAGTTATGAGTTTTCAGCAGGGAGTATGGGATATTTACTGATTGCAAATGAAACAGTGTGGCCACCACAAAACTTTTGCAGGGTTGCATAAGCTTAGTTGTACTGTACTGCATATGACCAGAGCCTTGCCTACCAGAGCTAGGGGTCTTTTTATTAAGGGCATCTATCCCCCCTCCTTCCTCTAGCTCTCTCTGTGCAGTGAGTGGTCAAGTTTAGAACTGCAGCAGCCTTCAGTTACACTGTACTACAAATCCCACACCCATACAGTGAGGGAATAAAGTATTTGACCCCCTGCTAAATTTGCCCGTTTCCCCTCTGACGAAGAAATGACCAGTCCATAGTTTTAATGGTAGGTTTATTGAAGCTTTGAGAGACAGAATAACAACAGGAAAACCCCCAGAAACCCAGAAGACTGCAACCCTGGGCTGCCAGGCTGTCTCTTGTCTTGCTTAGCTTTAGCAAAGTTGCTGCATCATGCACCTTGAGAACCTGCCCTGTTCTGGGGCCATTCAGAGCTTTGAAGAGAGTTAACTATACTGGACAAGGTATTGGCTTAGTTGCTTATAATGTACACATTCCCAACATTTCCTGGCAGCTGCATGTTGCAGTGGAAGACGGATAATAGTGCCTGTCTTCCGTAACTGGCTGTGCCAGTGAGGTACCCCAAAGTTCCTCCAAACATAGCTGGAAAACCACTTTTCTAGGCTGAGCAGTCTTTGAACATGCTGTATTTATTATATTTCTTTCATTTTTCTCGTGTGATACTGAAATGCAGTGGGAGTAACATAAATGACCAGGTAACTCCCATTTATTTTCAGTGACAGCAGTTTGGTCATTAATGGGCTGCCAGTGAAATGCGCTTGTTGAAGTGCATTCACAGTTTTTTTTAAAAAAAAGATTTTGTACTGTATGTGGAAATTAATATAATGCTAAGATGAGCTGGAATCTGCAGCCTGTTCAGCAAGTTATGGATCATGTTTGCACAATTTGTTACTTTTGCACACTGTTCTACGATTGCAGCTGTCTTGCACAATTGTCACAGAAGAGGAAAGGATATTTGAATCTCACAACCCACATTCTGCCCTTTCCTCCTCTTGTTCAGCCATAGCCCTGTTTTTTCCTAGGTACGGTAAATCCCTTTAGCTCATCATTGTATAACTAGAGGATATTCCTGTAATCAGCCATATTGACATTGAAAATGCTGGAGTGATTCAGGTGCCCATACTTGCTTATTTTGTGCTGCATTGAATTCAGTCTAAGAAGCCACAACAATGGCACATTCTGTTAGTGAAGGACGTGCTGCTTGTAGCGTAGTCACTTTACACGGCCACGGAGAGTGTGGAAGGTCCGTAGCTATTACAGTGGAAAGCAGGCACGACTTCTGGGACTTAGCACAAAGAACCTTTTAATGCTGTTATGTAAGCGTGCATGGTGGCGTCTCTCTCTCCCTCTCCTCTTAACGGTGTAATAAAATGAGAGTGCCTGCTTGTTTCATACAAAAGCGCTGTACTCCTAATTAAATAATGGGTTGTGTTTGGAATTTATTGGGATTATTCTCTCTTCCCTTTTCAAATTTCCGTTTTGCATGAATGGGCACGACAATTTGTGTTGCTTAAGGCTACATCGCTTTTGTTCAGTCAGCCAGAATATTCACTGACCAATCGGGTAGTTATCTCATGAACAGAGCACAACCCCGAGCGCATGACGAGGATTTGATCTGACAGTTTTACTGTCATGCAATGCAAAGAGGTTTTAAAGCAAGAGGAAGGAGAAGGAGGCATCTGGGTGTTGTAGGAGGAATCTGTGCTGTCCTCAGTTGTCAGAAATGATGCAATATGCTTTCCAGTATAAACAGCTGCTTCTGTCTGGCTCATCTGTCTGTCTGTCTGTCTGTCTGTCTGTCTGTCTGTCTGTCTATCTATCTATCTATCTATCTATCTATCTATCTATCTATCATCATCATCATCATCATCATCTTACCACCTATCATCATCTATCCATCCATCTGGCTATCTATCTAGCTATCATCCATCATGGATCATTGTTGGCAGCCATCAGTCTCGAGAGACAATGGAAGAGTGCACCATTGGGGGTAAAGTCAAATAGTTAGGAGACTTA
Source organism: Lacerta agilis (assembly GCF_009819535.1). Taxonomy (NCBI): domain Eukaryota; kingdom Metazoa; phylum Chordata; class Lepidosauria; order Squamata; family Lacertidae; genus Lacerta; species Lacerta agilis. The sequence goes on from NC_046322.1 coordinate 28,385,906, forward strand.
CAGCGCCTGCTGTGGCTGTAGAGGCCAGTACTGAAGAGACATGTTTTATTGCAGCTGGGGAAGATGAAGGCATTTGGTTTCACTGTTACAGATGCACCATGGCATTTCTTCTCTCCTATCAGAGAGAGCGAGAGAGCTCTAATTTTAATATTCTCCATATTTTAAAGGCTTATTATGTAACTTCAAAAGAAAGCTAAGCAGTGACATATACGCATCAATATGGAACAGACGTCAGCTTTTGAATCCACACTTATATTTTTACTTTCAGAAGTCCTTGGTATATTTACAAACAGGCATAAAAGTCACAGATGAAATTTGTTTATTGCAGTGAGTTCACTTTTGTAATGGATATAGCGTTCAGGATTGGAAAAACCCTATGCCCTGTTTAAAGTAAAGCAGTAGCTATTAAGATTATTGATGATCATGACAATGAAACACCTTTCCTAGAAAAGTATTTATTGAAGTGTGTATGTTGTCTGGTGAATCTTGTTTGTCTCACCAAATCCTGGAAGCAAAGCCAGTGTGTTTCACCTGAGAATTGTGAAAGATTGAAATGAAAGAACTTAACAATTTTTTACACTAGGCATTGGAATGAAATATATGACAGGAATTCATTTGGATTTTCTGGTTCTGTGAAAGAAGCAGAAGCTGAGGAAGTACTATTGACTTGTGTTCCTGAAATGCAAATGCAAACTTCTGGTTCATTACAAACACACAAAAGAAGCACAACATTTTTCTTCTCCTGGAATGTTTCCGTAATTGAAAGTGAAGCCAGAGTGCAGCAGTTAAGCAGTTGCTGCTGCTCATTTTCTGCTTCAGTTCTGCTTTATTCTAAAACATGTCAGGAATGATGTTGACCTAGAGGGTTTTTGATGGGGCAGGTGGTTCGCATATTTCACTGTTGTGTAAGCCTGATGGAAACTTCCATTGTAATGCGCAGGTTCTTTACCCTCTCCCACTTTTTTATTGGATGTCCTTTAGTTTGGTTGTATACAGTGCAGAGTGATTTTCATTTGCTTGCAGTTCTTCAGCTGCACTGTTCTACTCTAGTGAACTTCAGCCTTGAGCGTTTAGGTTTAGAGTTCAGTTTTGAAAGTACATGACCGAGTTACACTACTAAAACTGAGCAGGTCTTAACACTGCAAGCAGCCAGACTGTTTGGGCACCATACCTTTAGCTGCTCTATTCTCTTTGGAAGAAGGGCAGGGTGTTACGAATAAAATGTCACGAAGCTGTTAATCTGCCTCCCAGGCTTCATACCATCACTAGTTCCTGGTGCAACTTAATGCAAACGATTTCCTCCTTAATCCTACCTTAATTGTCTTTTTATGGAAACTGGCCTGCATAGGATTTGGATCATCCTTGGCAGTCATGTCACTTTCCTAAATGCAAAGCTGCCATTGTAGTTTCTGCCTTCTGTTGGAGTTGGGAGAAGTAGCTTCTGGTATCTGTCAAAGCTTTGTGTGAACCATTTGTCCATAATAAGGGTATATGCACACTGTGCACTGTAAGCAAGGGCATATATGCTGCCTAAAAATGTTTCTTTGCATAGCTTACATTATCAATGAAATATCAAAATTACAGCTGTACTGTACTAGGTGTGAGCACTGTGTTAACCATAATAACAAATTTCCCTGCTTAAGTGTACCACGTGTGGGAGTGAGCTACCAGGAAAACAGGATATTACAAGTGTTGTAATATCGTATCGTTTGCAGACTTTTGCTGAGGTTTTATTCCTTCTTGCTTTTGATATAGAAAAATAGGGGTGGTTGGCTTTTGCTGCCTGACTCCCCAAGGGACAGAGTCCCCTAAATCCATGGTGGGTCAGAGGATGAATAGATGGAGGCAGGAGGCAGTGAAAGCAAGGCAGATCTTTTATTTTTCTGTTGCAACTGAGTTCTCTCCCCTCCTAGCCAGGAAGCAAGAGAGATCCAGAACCAAGAAGAAACATCCCTTTTAAGGGTTTGCGTTTTGGTTTGTAGAAAAAGGACATCCCCTCTAGAAAGAGTCAGAAATTACATCACACATAAGGTGGGGTTACTGTGGCTCAGGCAGGCCAAGGTGTGATATTCCTGAGGATTTAGCAAGTTTTACATAGTTCCAGACAGTTTACACAAAACACCAGCATTTGATAAGACAACCAGAATGCAGGTCAGACATCCCTCAGTGCAGAGCATCTGGGCAAACGATGACAATTAATACAAAGGAGGTTCATAGATCTAGGAGAGGAATCCCTTCTGCCTCCATGTTCTCAGGCAAGGGGGATTAAGGAGGCAGAGGAAATACTTGAGTCTTTCGAAGAGCCAAGATGCCTTTTTGGATTGCTCTCCTGTACTATTTTAGACATGTGGTTTATATACTTAGGTATGTGTGTTTACCTTGTGCAATTATCAACATTTATTCTATATTTGAGACCTTAGAATTCCTATAACTGTTTCATTTTTGGGAGCTGAACAAATTCAGCCAGTTTTGAGAAATGACAAAAGAATTGTTCTGCCGAGCCATTTCACTTGACTGGATATAGTAGCAGTGAACTGCAAATCTCGTCAGTACATGTGTAAGGATAGCGTTTTTATTTTTTTGACCCAGTATAAAATCATAGAATTGTAGAGTTAGAAGGTACCCTGAGGGTAATCTAATCTAACCCCCTGCTAATCAGGAACCTCACAGTGCTTCTCATCAAGGCTTGGAGATTTGAATTTACTTAAAGTAGCTTTGTTGTTGTTCAGTCGTGTCCGACTCTTCGTGACCCCATGGACCAGAGCACGCCAGGCACCCCTATCTTCCACTGCCTCCCGCAGTTTGGCCAAACTCATGCCAGTCGCTTCGAGAACACTGTCCAACCATCTCATCCTCTGTCGTCCCCTTCTCCTTGTGCCCTCCATCTTTCCCAACATCAGGGTCTTTTCCAGGGAGTCTTCTCTTCTCATGAGGTGGCCAAAGTACTGGAGCCTCAACTTCAGGATCTGTCCTTCCAGTGAGCACTCAGGACTGATTTCTTTAAGGATGGATAAGTTTGATCTTATTGCAATCCATGGGACTCTCAAGAGTCTCCTCCAGCACCATAATTCAAAAGCATCAATTTTGAATTAGGTGTTGAGCAGTTCTGCCTTATCTCTGTAGTCTATGCATCCTTTGAATCTTACTTGCCTTGTGGTTGCCTGTCTGCTCTGTTTGGAGAGGTCCTTATTTGAAGGTCTTCTTTGCAGTTTGCTTGGATTTTCACCATCCTGGATTATTTGGGGTCCTCCACAAATTTGGGCACTTACTCTGACTTAATTATGAGGAAATTGAATAACAACAGTCCCAGTGCAGATCCTTGGGAGACTTCGCTTCTTATTTTTCTCCATTGTGAGGCTTTATATACTATTGCTGCCTGGTTGCTGGTTAAACAAAAGGAAGCAATCAGTGCACATCCTCTTATCATATTTGTGTTAATTTCATTAGTTTTAATTGCCATGAGCTCTGGAATATAAAAATGTAAACAAATTTTCCCGCTGTTGAGTTTACTAGTAAATACAGTGATTAGTGTTAAATACTAATCACTGCTGGTTAGGGACTTCGTAAAATGTTTTTTGAAAGCCTAAGTAGTCTGATTGCTGCCAGCATATTGGTCCATGGTGGAACATGAAGCACAAGATATTGAAAGGGAAAATAATGTCACAAATAGATTTTTGAAGTTCATATATACGTGAGTAGGTGTGCTTGTATTTGCTGGACTAGATTGGGATGTAATTGAGGTCCCCTCCTAAATTTTATAACTTTGGAGTTGAAATCAAATAAAAGTTGGATTCTTATTATTTAGTTGTCTGCCTGCAATAGCAATAAAATGTGTCCTCTGTTTCAAGGGGATGGCCTTCCCTGTGGACTTACTGGAAAACTACAGCCATGAAGACCTGGAAAGTTCTGGAGAAGATTATATGTCTGATCTCAGGTGTGGGGATCCAGAAAACCCAGAGTTCCTGTCTCTTGCCAGTAACGTCAAAGTAAGACTTGAGAATTAGCTTGGCATCTTGGTGTTTTCTGTGTCTGTTAACAGTGGACTTTAGTTGTACATTTATAATGGCTTTCAATACACTGTTACTCAGAGCCTTTTACTCTCCCAGTATTTGTCAGATGGGGTATATATGTCGCAGGCATTGTGTGTTCTGGATCAGCCTTTCCCAGCTTTTGGTCCCCAGATGTTGTTGGACCTCAACTCCCAGCATCCCTGACCACTGGTCCTGCTGGATCTAGGGATGATGGGATTTATAGTCCAACAACACCTAGGGACCGAAGGTTGGGAAAGGCTGTTTTGGAGGCACTGAGGGCCCAGTTGTTTGTTTGTTTGTCTGTCTTTTTTTTTAAACCCAATGTCATAGGAGAATCAAGGAGATTGAACCCCCCCCCCAACCCATCACTCACAATTTCCAACTTTTTGTTTTGCCTTTCTCTTTGTAATTTAATGCCACAGCTAAATCTTTCATTCTTGGATCCTGGCATGTCCTTGGTAAATTGATACGCAGCAAAGCAGAGGGAGAGACTGTGTCTGGTTGGGTTCTTTCTTTAAAAAAAAAACCTTTGATGACTGCAGCAGAACAAATGAGTCTATTGTCTCTTCTGTAGCATATTTTAATGTGTGACTGTGCTAACAATTTTACAGCAGAAGAAGAACATGAAAAGGTGATAATGTTTTTCTTCTCCTTCCTGCCCCCACTCCCCAGATCCCAATTCGTCTGTCCACAATAGGCTTCGTCCCCCTTTATGGCGGAGAGGAAAGACACAAAGTCCTTGCTTTGTTTGCGCCAGAGGATTCACTCACAGGTTTCACTTCAATTTTTGTTTCAGTATTGTAGTGTTCTGCTCTGAGTCTTTTTATTTTTACTTTTCTTACTTATTTCTTGTCCTTGCTCCTGAATCTCTCTGTAATTGTGCATTTCAGAACCATAATAACTTTAGTTGGTACTGAGGCCAGGGTGCGGAGCAGCTGGCTAGGCAAATATTCAGCTTGCTCCAGCTCCAGCTGTGTAATGTTTGGTCTGTAGGAAAGACCTGCAAACTGTCTGTCCGTGTTGCCTTGTGGGCACTGACAGATTATACAACCTAAGGAGGTTATCCCAGAGAACATCCCTGGCTGTGGAATGGAATAGTGCTGCCCTGCCCCCTTCTCTGTTTTTTTTTGGAAACAGGAGCAGATTGCCATTACTGAATGGAAGCAAAGAGCCCGAGGTTCAGATGTAACAACGAACCGTGGTTGGATATTACAAGTATGAGCCTTGATGTCATGCGTTCCCTCTCCACCCAAGAACAGAAGAGGTTTAAAGTTTCTGTTCCTGGTTGTTTCAAACCATGGTTTCCCTTTTTCACCCAACCCACAGTTTTCCAAGTTCAGACAAAACAGGAAACTGCCCTTAAGAGGAAGCCAAGAAAAGGAGCTTTGAATCTCTTTTCCTTGCACACCGAGGCGAAGAAGTAGCAATCTGGCTCGTCCTCATAACCGGCCATGGTTTGTTGTTGCAGCTTGAAGGAGGGCCTATGTCCGTCAATGCTACTGTAAAGGCCAGCTAGCTTCTCCTCTCCCCACACTGCCCCTCCTGCTGAACCCTTTTGGCTAAGGCTTAATAAGTGGCGAGGACTGAAAAGTAATGCTTGTTTAGCAAGTGTTCACTGAGAATAAAAATAACCCTTAGAGCGTAATCCCAGTGCTCCTAACGATGAGGGTTTTTGAAGGAGGTCAAGGATTAGGATGATACATAGGTACCTCTCCACCTGCAGAGAGGACTGCTGCTTGAAGGCGGGGAGCTGCACCTCAGCAGAGGTACCAGCAGGTGGAAAGCTACTGCTAGCAGTAGCAAGTAAGAAGACTCTCAAAACAACAGGATGGAGGTAGTAGAGCTTTGGCATCTTTGGATTCCAATCCCCCAAGGGGTCCAATGCCCCAGTCCTTCAGCTGCAGCACGCAGGACCTGGCATTGCCAAAAGGAAGACCCAACACCCACTTCTGCTCTGGCTGGCATAAGCCTGTCAGAGCTGATACAGCAGTGGACACACCATTCCTCCCAAGTTAGAAATACGTCCTCTATTAAAGTAGCAGTTTGCGACCAGGAGGATTGCCCTACTCCATATATGCAACCTTGAGAGCTTTGGTTCGCAGGACAATTACAGATGACACAGAATACTTGTTCCACACAAGAAATTTATCTTTTTGTGTGACCCCCACATACACTTTAAAGGTAAAGGACCCCTGACAGTTAATTCCAGTTGCAAACAACTCTGGGGTTGCGGCGCTCATCTCGCTTTATTGGCTGAGGGAGCCGGCGTACAGCTTCCGGGTCATGTGGCCAGCATGACTAAGCCAATTCTGACGAACCAGAGCAGCGCACGGAAACGCTGTTTACCTTCCCGCAGGAGCGGTACCTATTTATCTACTTGCACTTTGACGTGCTTTCAAACTGCTAGGTTGGCAGGAGCAGGGACCGAGCAATGGGAGCTCACCCCGTCGCGGGGATTCGAACCGCCGACCTTCCGATTGGCAAGCCCTAGGCTCAGTGGTATAGACTACAACACCACCTGCGCCCCTTACATACACTTACATACACTTAGGAACTCCCAAAGTAGGTTAAGAAAATAGTTACAAAATTACCAAAGTATATTAATATTGAACGCAGTCAAGAGAATGGGGGAAGTCCCCCCCAAAGAAGATTGGAAATTAGATTTAAACAATGATTTCTTAATGTTGTTGTTTAGGTTTGTATAAGTTTCTTTTGTTATTTCTTATGTTATTTTAATGTGTTTGATGTCTTTTATTGTTCTTTGTTGATGTTGGTTATTTGTTTGTATTTGTTGTTTATTGTAGGAAATAAAAATTCTTATAAAAAAAAGGAACTCCCAAAGTGGACATCAGGCAGGTGCCTTTGCTAGATTCATTCTAGCACATGCTTAGAATATTTTTGGTTAAGCAAGTCTCTCCAGACATGCAAAACTTACATTTTTTAATGTCTTTGGTTTTTTTAAGCTACTGTTGATTTTAACCAGATTTGAATATTTTAAAATACCTGTTTTTAACTGTTCTTTGGTGACCACTTTAATTTTTGGAAACTTCTTAGAGATAAATTACAACCAACTGGTGTAGATTAAAAAAAAACAAAAACCTGTAGTAACATTGTTATACCTACTTTTATGCAACTTTACACTTACTCAACACAATTAAGACCATTGGAAACCACCTAGCTTCATATTTCTCTTTTCTCATTCAAGCTGTTGCCCTGCTCCTTGCTGATCAGTGGTGGCCTATTGATGATATTGTAAGAACATCTGTTCCTTCCAGAGAAGGACTTTTGCAGGTAAGTAAAGCTTTTGTTCTGTTAAGTGTGTGTGTAATCTGAGGAGCCATCTAATCCAAACAGAGATACTGCGTAATGTATTCAGAGTGTCTAATTCATATTTACTTGGAACAGAATTGGTGTGTGTCCATGCACAGAGATGTGCAGGCAGTGCTTTCTATAATTTTGATTATGTTTTCGGGTTGTGGCACAGGCGTCTTGTATGTGTCACAGGAAGCTGACTCTGTCTTTTAAAGCATGTATACACTACAAATTTAAGATGGCTCAGCTGATAACGGCTTTTTCCTCAGCAAATCCTGCAGATAATATTTTTGAGTGAGTGGTCAGGCTGCCTCACGTAATGAGCAGCCCTCTCCCCAGACTTCCAGGTCCCATAATCTCATGAAAAAAAGTGACAATAAGCACTGTTTTGCTGGAAAGGTAGGATACAAATTTAACAACTGACAAATAAATTAACACTTTAATGTGGGTCTGCCCTATCATCAGGTGTTCATCTAATTCTTGGCTTTATGGTGTATGTGTTATGTTTATAGAGGACACGGGTGGCGCTGTGGGTTAAACCACTGAGCCTAGGGCTTGCCGATCAGAAGGTTGGCGGTTCGAATCCCCGCGACGGGGTGAGCTCCTGTTGCTTGGTCCCTGCTGCTGCCAACCTAGCAGTTCGAAAGCACGTCAAAGTGCAAGTAGATAAATAGGTACCGCTCCGACGGGAAGGTAAACGGCATTTCCGTGCGCTGCTTAGTCATGAATTGGCTTAGTCATGCTGGCCACGTGACCCGGGAGCTTTATGCCGGCTCCCTTGGCCAGTAAAGTGAGATGAGCGCCGCAATCCCAGAGTTGTCCGTGACTGGACCTAATGGTCAGGGGTCCCTTTTCCCTTTACCATTATGTTTATATTATCTAAAGTATTACAGTTCTCTCGAGATAGTTTACAAATGAAGATAAAAACAAATGGAATAACGTAGTGTGTCATAACCACAAAACCCAAACATATTTTTAGAAAAAAAATTAATCTACCCCTCTTTGCTACCTTGAAAGTAGGGATGTGGATTTCAGCAAAATTTAGCCACGTGGCCTTTTTGGAACAATATTTTCCAATCATAGTCATATTCTTTCTATGGTGAAAATATTCATATTCTTTACTATAGGTGAAAACCATTGGAGAGAGAGTGGTCCTTTATGTGCTAAATAGATTAATTTATCGCAAGCAAGAAATGGAGAAAAATGAATGCCCATTCCTCTGTCACGGTAGCCATGATTATGCGAAAATACTATGGAAGAAAGGAGAGGCAATTGGTTTTTATTCTGTTAAGCTTCCAGGTAAGACTTCCCTTTTAAAATAAAATCACAAAATGCTGTTTAATGAAAGGCAGAGAAAAACAAAGTCCATATTTTTACATTGTTTGAGAACCATGCCTGTAATTCTCTTGCATTTTTACGTTCAGGGTGATAAGTGGTAGTGGCAATGGAGGCAATGCACAAACTGAAAGCCATAACATTATAAAAGCAGCATAAAATAGAAAGCAGAATTAAAATGGCATCTGTGAAGCTTTGAAAAATAATGAGGTCAATAGGGCAATAAAGCTCCTTTTAAAAACATAACTATAAAAAATAATACTTATTTTAACATCTTGCCAATCTAATTCCACAAATAAACCTACAATGGATGTCTGCAAAATTAATTGCACTTGCAGTATTTGGGGGGCCAAATGGATTAATTTCCAGGGCCATTGGTTGCCAAGTGCGATATGTTATATAGTCTTGATGTCTGTTGGAAACTTGATACTTAGGCAGATGGGTTTCTAACCTGCTGTAGCTAACCGCATCTTAGGGGAAGGCAGTAAGCAGATGGCGGTCTTTTTGTGTGTTTGTTCCTGTTGATACTTTGACCTTTGTGAACAGAAGACACTATTTCAAAGTACATTTGGAGTTTACAGTTGGTTTCAGAGATTTGTAGCCTGTTGTTGTTTTTAAATCTTTCCTCTTTGTGGGTAGGATAGTGATTGCTATAAAATCATCCAAATAAGTTGGCTGACCCAAGTATGACCCCTTGCCAACACCTTAGACAAGAAGTAGTGAGGATAAGGTTCTGCAGTAAGTTACTTTGAATACTGTTTGTCCAACCTTGCCACCCCTAATTGCACCCCAGGTTTGTTATGTTAGCCTGGCACTGCCAGAATCAAGAGTAATGGGGTAAGGACAGAAAGGTAAAAAGTTGATACTTGCCAGTGTTAATGTAGGACTAACAGCAATCGCAGGTATGTGGGTGGCGCTGTGGTCTAAACCACTGAGCCTCTTGGGCTTGCCGATCAGAAGGTTGGCAGTTCGAATCCGCACAATGGGGTGAGCTCCTGTTGCTCTGTCCCGGCTCCTGCCTATCTAGCAGTTCGAAAGCACACCAGTGCAAGTAGATAAATAGGTACCGCTGTGGTGGGAAAGTAAACGGCGTTTCCCTGCGCTCTGACTTACATCATGGTGTCCCATTGTGCCAGAAGCGGTTTAGTTATGCTGGCCACATGACCCAGAAAGCTGTCTGTGGACAAACGCCAGCTCCCTCAGCCTGAAAGCGAGATAAGCGCTGCAACCTCGTAGTCGCCTTTGACTGGACTTAACCGTCCAGGGGTCCTTTACCTTTGTTGTTGTTGTTGTTCAGTCGTTCAGTCGTGTCCGACTCTTCGTGACCCCATGGACCAGAGCACGCCAGGCACGCCTATCCTTCACTGCCTCTCGCAGTTTGGCCAAACTCATGTTAGTAGCTTCAAGAACACTGTCCAACCATCTCATCCTCTGTCGTCCCCTTCTTCTTGTGACTAACAGCGATGTTTTAGATACACCTGGAACCAAAGGGCAAAGAAAAGTAATGAGCTGATCAAAGTAGAAGTTACATGCCTGGGCAGCAGTGAAGCTTTTTCTTTTTTTGGGGGGTGGGGTGGGGTTTAGAGAAGGTGCAAAAAGAAAATAGAAGATTTTTGAGGTGCATAACCAAAAATATACCGTAAGTTGCTAAGTTCATAAGCTGTCCAGATAATGATTTTGGGGATGTTACAGAAATGCATGCAGGGCAGAGAGAAAGGGTCGCTTAGTTGTCTTTGAAGAATACCTTGGACACAGCAACCGAATGAATGCTAATCAGAGCTGCTGTTACGATTTCAGGAAGCATATGCGGTGCCTTTCTAACCCAGAGCTACCAGCTTCCGGTCCTTGACACAATGTTTGTGAGGAAGAAACATCGAGGGAAAGATTTTGGGCTCCTGATGCTGGAAGATTTTGTGGATTCTTTCACAGAAGATGCTCTTGGCCTGCGGTTCCCACTCACGTCTTTTATGCTTGTTGGTAAGCCCTTCCGTTCGTCTCATTGCATCAAACCATACTGATACGGATAATGTATTTTTTTTAGTTTCCAGGGTTCTGCATAAAGGGCCATCCAATTATATCCAAATAGAGACAGAAACCTCCTTTATCTCAGGAACCACAGTGCTGAATTGGGTGACAGTATCTTAAGAGGTGTCCAAATCAGCACTGTTTGAAATGCTTCCGACCAGCATCTTGATTCAAAATGGTGTCGGAAGGTTTCTGAACATAGGGCAAAACTTGCGCCTCCCATCTTGGGAACAGTCATGCCAAATTGGCTGACTATATCATCAGAGGCATCTCAATTGGCACAGTTTGGAACTCTGTGTTCCACCCAAGGGACCTGGACCCCTTAGATAGAGTTGGTGCCTGTGGTGGAAAGAAAGCAGGAAGTACACAGACAAGGAAGAAGAGAGAAAAGCCCAAGATATAGTAGTTCTCTTAGACAAATGAAATATATTCTGTATCATGATTGGGAAGCCTGTGGCCCTCCAGGTGATGTTGAATTCCCAGCTCCCATCAGCCAAAGCCAGCGTGGCTAGTCTAGCAGTAACAGGAAGGCCACAAGTTCTCCATCATTGTCCTGAATGTTCCCTCCCTTCCTTGAACCAGCTACAGCCATTAAACACCCCATTTCCTTCTGCAGTCATCACATTTTTGAGTCCCAGTGGCTAGTTTGGGAGATTTGTATGTTTTTGTTTTACTTGACCTGTGGAAATACTGAATGGGAATGTTGGTTTCGGTCCTCATATAATTTCTCTGTTCATAACTTTCAAACAGTGTAGGAATCAGGTACATCAGAATCGGGCAAATGCTTCAAAACAGTATCTGCACACAACTTGGGGAATTGCTAGGAAGATAGGTTTCTACATAAATGTTTCATACCTCTGTTTCTGGATCGGATCTTTTGCGTTCCTGTTGGCTTTACTTGAATTAGACTTGGCTGTATCCTTTTGCATACTTCAAAGTCCTGACCAGGCAATTAAGATAAGACATGCAGTCTGCCATGAAGAGCTGTTCTGAAAGTTTAGGGTCTGAAATCCCTTGGGTGTGGCAATAGAAGAGAAAAAAATTGCAGATATGCTTACTGTTCCCCTGTGTCAGTGTCCCAAAATTTATTTAAACTGGTGGCATTTCATAGATGCTGAAGCTCCTGTTACTTTAGCATTGCTTTCAGTTATCGTATTGGCCTGAATATAAGCCACACCCAAATATAAGCCGCACCTTTAAAATTGGAGGGGGGGGAGGGAGGAGAAAAAATACCCGAATATAAGCTGCTCCCATCCTTGCTGTTCCTGCATGGGGCGGGCGCCACTTTGCCGCGCTCCTGGCTGCATACCGCAAGGTTGCGAATATAAGCCGCACTTTAACTTTTCACGGTCGGAATTTGGGGGGGAAAGTGAGGCTTATATTCAGGCCAATGCGGTATATAGTATTATTAGCCTTGTACCATGTGTTGCTTGGGAATTCTAAAAGGCAAACAAAAACCTGCAGTTTTGAAATACAGTAGGTGGTTAAAATCAGTAGTTTTGAAAGATTCCGTCTGCCACCTTGTTTCAAAACGACATCCAATTGTAACAAAACATAGATGAAAAGCTGCTCCTTGATACCAAGAACTATCATGCAAAATTTGGTTAAAATCAATGTAGTTTTTAAAGGTTCAGTCCACCATCTTGATTCTGCATAGCATCCAGTTTTATCCAATCCTAGTGAGAAACCAAACTCCTTGAGACCAGGTACTATCATGCAAAATTTAGTTACAATATGTTAAGAGATAATCCAAATGCATAGTGAACAAACAACTTTCCAAAACATTCATTAGTTAAAAGGTGCTGCCTTAGCTGTTCAGGAAGGCAAAAAAACATAGATGATTTACAGATATAGGCTGCAAAATGCTTATTGGAAAACTAATTGTGCTTATTTACATGAGACAGTTGGTGTGGTGTTGCAAATAGTAAAAAAAAAAAAAAAGTTTTAAAAATTCAAAATATTCTTATGTAGGGCAATTATCCTGTCTGTGACTGAGCTGACTCTCTCTAACACTTCCTTGGAGAAGTCTTTAAAATAAGTTTGTCATCATGTTGAGGAAGAAAAGTATTTTGTAAAGAATTATGCAAGTACTGAACCCATTTTGTTAATATTTTTTCCTAGCTTGCCAGAAGTACTTTGAACGGTATCCAGGGGATCATGACCTTCTGTGGGAAATTGAAGGCACTGGCAACTTTCACCAGCGGAAAACTGTAGCTAGCATTTTGCAGAGAGAAAGTTTCAAATGCATAGGTATGATGGCATGGTGTAAGCATGGCTGGGGGGGGGCGGATGGGATGAGGTGCTGAAAAATAGACGGTTGCTGATGTGGACCTTGGAGAGAGGCTGTTTTAAATTGGCGTTTGCATATTCTTTTTTCTGAATTTTTCCAAGAGCAGAAGGCTCACAGAAAGAAAACATCGGTTCCCAGGCTGATGAAAGTTTTCTGCAGACTGCCGTGAACACCACAAGTGAGCAGGCATCTGAGCCCAGGGAAACACAGTTAAGTGTAGGTACACAAACTGTTTTCTCTGTTTCAGTTTGGAACTTGTGTGTCCCGTTTATTTTTAACTTCTGAGCAGTTTTGTAGAAGTGAGAAGGAAAAAAAGTTCCAAATCTACCGAATTATTATTTCATTATTATTTATTTTTTCTTTTTTTAATTGATAATTGGATAAATAATTTGGAATGTAATTTGAAATGTTTCAATGTGGTTTTGTTATATTGGAAACTTTAATAAAAATGATTTGGCAAAAAAAGAAGTGAGAAGGAACATCAGGGAACACTTAAAAGTGGTCTTAAAATCGCTGGCAGGATTTGAATAAACATACACAAATTTTATTGGCATAATGTGAATTTGAACAACATGACAATATTTACAGATGTATTACATGCAGAATTAACATATACCAACAAAACAGTTACGGGAGCTGGGGGAAGTCGTAGAGGGGACAAGGGGGGAGGGAGGGGGGAGAAGGGAAAAATGGGGGGAAATCTATTTGATTTTAATGTTTAGAATAGTTATGGATTTAAAATTTCTTTCAATTAAAATTTATATACAAACAAAGGGAACACCAAAAAGGAAGTTTGCTTCGAGTTGGGTGCTCTGCCCCTCCTCCCAAATTTACTTCGACTACATTTGGTGATATTCTTCTTCTATAATTAAAAAATAATGTTTGGAAAGGATATGTGAAGTGCTTCCGCTGTTTTTAGAGGTAACAGGTGCCGCATGTGTAAGCATGTGAAAGCATGTGACAGACTTTTTTAATTTATAAAAGGATTTACTTTTAACCCCCTCATAAAACATCGTCATGCATGTGATGCACATGTTGTTCAGCAACACGTGTATGTTTAAAGCCTTTTACCTAGCCAGTCAGTTTAAGGATTGTTCTGTTTTTAATGGTTCTGTGTTTGGTTGTCTATAACAAAACACAGAACCATTAAAAACAGAAAAAAGCAATCCTTAAACTGACTGGCTAGGTAAAAGACTTTAAACATATACATAGACATACAGTCGTACCTTGGAAGTCAAACGGAATCCGTTCTGGAAGTCCGTCCGATTTCCAAAATGTTCGGAAACCAAGGTGCGGCTTCCGATTGTCTGCAGGACAGTTGGAAGCTGCGGATGCCACCCCGGACGTTCAACTTCCAAAGAACATTTGCAAGCCGGAACACTCACTTCTGGGTTTGTGGCGTTCGGGAGTCAAAATGTACAAGTGCCAAGGCATTAAGTTTCTAAGGTACAACTGTACATACATACATACATAACTTGGTTTGTATATCACCTTCTGTTAGTTCAAACCATGCTCAAGGCAGCTTACAACATGGAAAAAATACATAATTTCAAACAAAACAAGAATAGTCATAAACTAAAACATCAGAAAGTACACAACCAAATTAAACAATTTCCACATTCTTCATAATAAGATCTAAAACAAAGATACAAAAAATAAATAATAGCAACAACTTCCCCTAAACAGTTCCCCAGCCCAAGATTCTGCAGAGGTCTGTTGCCACAAGGTCCAGTCTAACCTATTCAGATGGCACATACTTAGTCAAAACTATCTACTATCTGAAGGTGCTGCTAGACAAGCAGCACTTCACAAAGAACAAGGGCTTATGGTTAAAATAGAGCTAGGGAAAGGGAAAAAATGGAGGCATGGGAATAGACGGGAAAGAATGGGATTATATAAATCACACATAAAGGTAAAGGGTAAAGGGACCCCTCACCGTTGGGTCCAGTCATGGACGACTCTGGGGTTGCAGCGCTCATCTCGCTTTACTGGCCGAGGGAGCAACGGGAGCTCACCCCGTTGTGGGAATTTGAACAACTAACCTTCTGGTTGGGAAGTCCTAGGCTCTGTGGTTTAGACCACAGCGCCACCCGCGTCCCTAAATTGCACATAAGGTAAAGGTAAAGGGACCCCTGACCATTAGGTCCAGTCGTGTCTGACTCTGGGGTTGCGGTGCTCATCTCACGTTACTGGCCGAAGGAGCCGGCGTACAGCTTCTGGGTCATGTGGCCAGCATGACAAGGCCGCTTCTGGTGGACCACAGCAGCGCACAGAAATGCTGTTTACCTTCCCGCCAGAGCAGTACCTCTTTATCTACTTGCACTTTGACGTTCTTTCGAACTGCTAGGTGGGCAGGAGCAGGGACCGAGCAACGGGAGCTCACCCTGTCGCGGGGATTAGAACCGCCGACCTTCTGATCAGCAAGCCCTAGGCTCTGTGGTTTAACCCATACTTCATCTTAATTACGATATAAGGTATAGGAACTAGGGGGGTGAGGGAGCAGGAGTTTCTAAAAGATCAGGAAAAGAAATACGGGGTGAGGGATGATGTGGAAGTGGAACAATGAACAGAAATGAGATTAGGATAGAGACTGAGAAAAAGGGGGCTTGTGGGTGCCATGAAGTTTGCCACAAAGCACCTCTGGCAGAACCCAGAGTTCAAGCAGTCCTGGCACACAAAGACTCTTCAGGGACCTTTGGCTGTTGCCACAGAGCAGGCACCTGGGCAGAGGTGAATTGGGTGATGGCTTTGCCTTAGGCAGGTGATGGAGGGGAAACTTTGACTCCCTTTCATAACCTTGCCTGTGAAAAGGAAGGAAGCAGCTGGCACAGCTTGCGCTTTTCAGGGTGGTACACCCTGAAAAGGGTAAGATAATACCTCTCTTGTATTTCACACAGACAACAAAGGGAATTAAATTAACTTTTGTCAAAATCCAGATGGTGTGTATAATTGAATATAATACGAATGCAAGAAAATGTGCCGCCAATGTCATAAGTCCAAGGATCTTCAGTAGTGTGTCATTTATTTATTTTTAAGCTTGTTGTTTCTCTCTCCCAGGCTGATGCTCATAAAAACAAAGATGGCTTAGAAGTATTTGAAGGCACATCCGAAGGTAAAAGAAGTCTAGCTTGCATGATTTCTGTTAGAGCTTTCTTGCAGTCCATAATATGCTCCATCACCACCTAAGCTTTGTGTTCTTCACTTTTAACTAATGCCTCTGCATTGCAGTGATGCAATACCAAAGAGAGATTTCTTTTTTAAGAAGTCAAAAACCATGCATTGGAAAAATTGGCACATTTTAACTTACGTTAATGGAGCACTGGGTAGTGGGGGAGAGAAATCAAGTAGAGCGCTTAGTAACTTGTTTATTCCCAGGTGGTGGTTTTTTAAAAAAAATCGTATAATGCACAAAATTCAAATGAGTTGAGTACAATCCAAATAATAACCAAGATTCAGAATACTTAATTAAATTGCTCAATAGGAAATAGAGTAGTTTATGATCCAGAAAATAAAAAATATAAACTAATTCCAAAACATTTCTACTTAATCTGGAATATCTGTTATGAGTGCACATCTTGATTGTTTTTCAAGTTCCAAAAAGTTGTTACAAAACTGTTCCAATTATAACACAAATCCTTAGTTTCCAAATACACTCCCAATCTTCTCTGACCCTCACTAAATGAATGAGTTTAGCCATGTAGAGGATTTGCCCAATAGGCTCCAGTCAGCCCTCCGCTTTAGGCCCATTTACTTGATTCCACTTGCTGTGCCTTGAACTCACTGCTGTACGTAAAACAGTACGTAAACGTGCAGGTTTATTTCAAAGATAAAATGACCTGGAAATAACTCCCATAGAACTCAATGGAGTTTGCTTCTGAGTGCATGGTACATGCATAGGAGTGCAGTGTGGAACTTGCACAGTCACGGGAAAAAGAAAGTTCACCCTCTTTGAATTCTGTGGTTTTACATACGAAGACATAATAATCTGTTCCTTAGCAGGTCTTCAAACTGGGTAAATAAAACCTCAGGTGAACAACAGCACATAACATATTACACCGTCTCATGATTTCTTTAACAGAAATAAAGCCAAACTGGAGAAACTACAAGTACACCCTTACTGCTTCCATAGGAATTAAGGGGCTAAGCAGCAGATAGGTGCTGCTGATCAAATGCCCTTGCTTAATTGATCACCAGCAAGTCTGCCCTTATACACAAAGTAAAGGTATTCTTAATTTGAAGAATGCTCAGATAATAGTGCTACCTGTCTGTTGCATTTGCTTTGGAGAATGGGCAGTTCTTTATGTTGCTCCCCTCTGAACCTACAAAAGGCGTATGTAAAATCTTTGTTCCTGTGGATGTCACTGAAGGAGGAGCCACTGCTTGTACCAAAAAGTAGTAAAAAGCATAGGAAAATACACTTCAAATTCCTAGGAACCAGCACTTGTTTTTTAAGATGGCTACACAAAACTGTAAAAATACTTGATTTCTAGCACCAGCAGCACAAGGTTAGCGCAGGCTGGGTTTCTAGGCATGTTCAAGCTTTGTGACATTATTTACCTGCATTCAAATCTGAGCGTGTGGGTTTTTCTTCCCCTCAGAACTTAATGCTGCTCAGCTTTCTACACGATCACGAGGCAATAATCTCAAACGTCCAAAATTGGGGAAAAGGTTCCAAGAGCCTGAAATTGTTGAAGATGAAGATATAAATGTTTTTCAAACACCAGAAAGCAGGTATACTTGTGTGTGTGTATGTGTTGTATAAGAAATGTAGGGTCTCTGTTGTACTGAATTGTACAAAGGAATGGCATATATGCAGAGCCGTCTCATCCATTGGGGCTGGTGGCGCGGCGCGCCAGGGCGCAATGGCCTGGAGGGCGCCTCCGTCCTCCAGCCCCGCTGGCAGCGCCTGCCGGCAGCGCCCTCTGACTCCCGGCAAGGGAGCTGGCCGGCCACGCCACGCCCTCTGGCTGCCCAGCAGAGCACAGGAGCACAGCTCTGCGCGCCCTTCCAGCGCTTCCGGGACGGGAGGCGAGGGCGGCCGGCTTGCGCTCCCGCGCGCAGCCGGCCGCCCACCCAATGGAGCACAAGCCGCCCGGCTGCGCCTCGCCATCCGGATGCGCGCGGGAGCGCGAGCCGGCCGCCCTCGCCTCCCGCCCCGGAAGCGCTGGAAGGGCGCGCAGAGCCCCGCGCCGCTCCAGCGCCACGCCCCTCATCCCCCGCTCGCCCACCCCCCTCCCAAGGGGCGGCAAGCGCGGGAGGGAGGCGGCGGAGAGGCGGCATGGCGGGGGCGCCGGAGGGATAGCCACGCCAGGGCGGCAGATCCCCTTAAGACGGCTCTGCATATATGCTTGCGTAGTTGTAGATGTATTGAAATCTTGATATGTGGTTCGTTGTTGTTATTATTACTACTCATACTATTTATTTATTCAGTTGATTATTTGCCCTTCACCATAAGATCCCCAGGAGAGTTTCGACAATTTCAACTACAGTATCAAAAACAGTTTCAAACGAAGGAAATTTGTTGCAAGGAAAGGCTTGTTAATGTTTATTTTTTTATTCCTTGTCATTAACCTATCAGAATTAAAAGAGACTCTGCATGCCAAATAAAGTTTTTAACCCTGATTTTTCACCTATCTAGAATTCTGACAATGTAATCCTATACATGACTGCTTGAAATTAAGTCTCGTTGAGTTCAATAGGAATGGAGCCTTTATCCAATTTAGTGTGTATAAGGTTGTAGCCTCACTGAGCAAGGTCTGCTTGCTGGAGGGAGTTAGGATTGTGTTGAGGTGTTTTCCAGTGGAGAAGAGCAGTAGAAAAGAGCTCATTTAGCAAGGTGGGAATCTCTACTGTGGAAGCCGTTATTTCACCTGCAGAAAGCTCCACAGGCTTGGCCTGTGTTTCGGGGGCAGCATAGTAGAGAGGCAGCCTTGGATCTGCTGGATCCATTTCCCTTTCATTCTCTGAAGAGGCTACGGGATCAGGCTCCCTCATCCATGGCAGTCTGGAGTTGGCATAAATAATTTCTGCTCATAGGAACAAATGCAATAAATTGATTTTTATAAAGTGTCATTCGAAACGAAATACTTCCTTGATTTTTAAAAATGTTTTGTTGCATGAAGTTACTGGTTGGGTTTGTCTGTATGCCACACTGATTGATTATCCGCTGCCTAATTTCATTTGCGTCCCTCACATTAAAAGTGTGCATTTCAATATTACATATACAGTACCTTGAGTATTTCACATTCATTTTTCTTGTTGCTGCACAGACCAGAACCTGATACACGCGTATCTGAAAGTTCGGAAGAGGTGATGGAGATGGAAGAAAATGTGGTTGAAAGTGAGCAGGAGGTGTTAGTTGAAAACCAGAAACAACCAGCCCAAGAAGCACCACAGATGTGTCCTGCATCTGAGAAGCAAGATGATAAAGAGGTGTGATTTGAATATATTAAGAACAATTTGTCTGTTTGAGGCTCTGACAACTCTTTTTCCTGCCAAGTGTGACAGAGGAGTAAGCCATGGGCTTCCACCTGCTATTGCCTTCTCTGCTTGGACAGAAGGCTTTGTATGAACTGAGATAAGCATCTAAACCAGGGGTCCCCAAACTAAGGCCCGGGGGCCAGATGTGGCCCAATTGCCTTCTAAATGCGGCCCATGGACGGTCCGGGAATCAGCGCGTTTTACTTGAGTAGAATGTGTGCTTTTATTTAAAATGCATCTCTGGGTTATTTGTGGGGCATAGGAATTCGTTCATATTTTTTTTCAAAATACAGTCCGGCCCCCCACAAGGTCTGAGGAACAGTGGACCCGGCCCCCTGCTGAAAAAGTTTGCTGACCCTTGATCTAAAATCTGGAAAGGATGTGCCTTTGTTGCACGGTAGCTTTACTTGTAACAAGTGGAAAAGGAGTTGTCTGAATAATGTGTGCATCCAACCAGGAAGCATTTTTTTTCCTTCTGTTGTTTTCTATGCTTTTTTATAATTTGAGACTCTTGTCACTGATGTATTGAATTCTGTTGTTAACTTTACATGATAAAAGTGGCTTTGCACCATTTTAATGTGTACATGCCATACTATAGGAAATGGAAGTGGAGCCACTCAACGGAGAGCTCGTGGAAGATGCTATCAAGGTCTCAATAGTGGCTGAAGGACAAGCAGGAAGTGAAGCAGTGGATGGAGAGTCAAAGCTGCAGTTGGAAAATCCAGAGGAAACAACTTTAACCTTACTTGTCCCATTAATCCTTGATTCGTCAGTAAAATCCACTGAAGACAGTGATGACAATGTTTCTGATAAGGTGAGGGGAAATATATAAGCGATGCTTAAGAGTTTCTTCGCTGTGTTGGGACAATCATTGGCAATATTATAAATTTCTTTTAATAATAATTAAATCCAGCCCATTGGAATGTAGCATGCCGTACAAAGTTAAGAATATCATCTGTGGCCCTCAGAATATTGTCAAAAAGTTTCGTCGCCTTTGACTTAACAAAATGGCTAACAAGAGTTTGTTTTTATCCATTAGGTTGACAGTGTGGCAGATGCAGAAGAGGAACAACAAGCAACACAAAGGAAAAGGACCCTTGTTCCAAATGCAGATCCCGTCGCTGCAGCCGAGAAGGAAGAACCCTCCAACAATGGTCTTTCGAACTCTGTAGCAACCGCTGAGGCTCTGGAAGATACCATTTCTGAGAATGTGTCTCCTAACACAACTTCCTCTGTGGAGGAGCAGAGTGAAGAAGGAGGTTCTGACACTCCAGAGGCCCCCGTTGTTCTAGGCCAGGGTGCTTTAATGATGGTTGAACTGGAGGATATCTCGTACTCGCATCACCCAGAAGGGCAAAAGAACCAACTGGATGAACAGTCTGAAGAGTCAGCTGAGCCCGCATCTGAGAAAGCCGCAGACAGCAGTTCGGAGGATGTGGAAATCGAAGTGCCCGTAGTGGACAGGCGGACCTTAAGAAGGAAGGCCAAAGGATACAAAGGACCACCCAAGAAAAAAGGAAAGCTCATTTGAAAAGGGAAGAGGAGCATTGTTTCCACCCAGTTGGATCACTTTCCGCATTTTTCTTAAAAAAACAAAACAAAAAAACAAAAACAAAAACAAATTGAAACTACATGGAACACCAGAACACACGTGTATTCAAACACTGAAATCACTCTGCATTTCCCTGTTCAGTTATTCGTTTTGTGTGTTTAACCACTATATGAGGAGAATAAATTTGGAGGTAAACGGTTAGTCTTTTAAAAAAAATAGTAGGACCTATTTTAGCCCAGTTTGTTTAGTCACAAAAAAAAGCTTTTCATCAGGCCACAGTAGAGTTGTGGAGAGGCCAAACAAATTTTGCGACAAGTTGTAAATTACCAAGCCTTCTGATGTGGCTTTTGATTCGTAAGCCGTTATTTACAACAGCTGTTCCCCTAGAAGTAAGTGCCACCTATTGTCCTGTATGTTCTTATTATGTGTACTTCTCTGGTTCTGGCTTAGAGAACATGCTGTGAATCTGCCCCTTGTGGTGTGGAAGTAGACACACCCTGGTAAATTCAGCGGTAACTTTCATAGGCTTATTGGGAACAGAAGCTATGACTAGTTATTTTTCAAGACCTGGAGCATTATTTTGTAGCGAATTAAAATCCTGTTTTAACACAATGCAAAATATCTGACATTATTTCTGCTTAGTCGTGAGCATTGTTCCCTGTTGCATCTTTGGCTCTTCATGGATGCTATATCCACTTTCATTAAGTCAAGTGTCAGCCGCTCCCAACTATAGATCAGCTAATCCTGAATTCTGTTTCATATTGGGAGTCTTCTTGTTATTTCACATTGTGAATAAAGCAGATTGATTGACTAACGAAGCTTCTAAAATAACAGATGGAAACTGAAGAGTAATTAACGGTAAGATAAGAACCTCAGATTTGTACGGTTACACCTTTTTATAAGTAGCGGCAATTGGTAAGGTTCGTAAAAAAAATGTTACATTTTAAATTTGAAACAATTTATCTTTTAGTGTTTATTAATAAAAAGGTTCACTTGAATAGGGTGGAAAGATTTTGATTTCAATGTGCTGAGGATTGGCCTGTTTTGGCTTTCTGATTGTACAGAATTTCTGGCTATTTTCTAATAGCTCAGTTGACTGGTAGGTTTTTTTTATTTTTTTAAAAAACTATTTTTTTCTTGTCTTGACAAACGTGCTGGGTTGTTTTTTTTTTAAAAAGCATGTCATGAGAAGGTTTGTGACATGCATAGAATTGCTAAGTTGAGTGGGTTTTTCAGGGCGTTCTTTTTTCTACCAATGTACATTCGGTATTGTGGATTAGGAGTGTATGTGCAGAAATATTAGTTGTTGTTTATAAACAATATATTCAAGTGAACCTTCAGCATTTTTAATGTTTGATTAAATACTTTCTTACAAAGCACATTAAAAACCGTTTAAGGCTTGTCTCTTGTAGTACTAAGATCTTTTTTTGTAAAATACAACACCTTGACAATTTAAGAATTGTCTGCAGCTTTTGCCACGTCACTAGGACTGGAGTTTTTGAGGGTGATGATGGGGTGGGTTTAGAACCTTGTGTACAGAGTTTTAACAAATATAGGATATGAATGTTAGGTGTGTTGGGCTAAGCTTTATTAAAGTAAACATTTTGTGAGACTTTATATTTCTTGCTCTGTAAATCAAAGCTGTGTTTTGTGAGGTGACTCGAGTCTGTATCCCTGTCATGGCTTCTGGATTACAGTGATAACAGTTTTAAGTGTGCTTTTAAATCGGTGTGTGTTCTCCCCCAAATCATACATTGTTCCTTCTGCATTTAAAGCTATGGAACTTTGCTAGTGGAGTCAAATTTTTGTCTTCATTCTGCAACTTCAACTGGTCTGTGGTGGCATCTTATTGCAAATGTATATTTCTTCAGTTAGAGCTCAGCTTCTCCACACTTCTTGGGTGTGTTTTAAGGTACCATAATATTCATGGAAGTGGGTCCAAGAGCACACCTTTGGTTGCTTTGTGCATAAACCGGAGTAGCAGGTTTTTTTTTCCTTTTTATGCAAACATAGGAAAGGCTTGCCCATCTGCCATAGCCTATCATATGTTAATTAGCCGTGAGTGATTCTTGTTTGCATGCATTTAACCAAGATAAGTATATCTCAAACCATGCTTTGTTGATAAACTAAACATATAAGCCAGCCTTTGTGAACCTGTTGCCCTCCATATGTTTTGGATGACAACACCATTGGTCCCAGCTGGCTGAGGCAGATGGGAGTTGCCTTCCAAAACATCTGGAAGACACCAGGATCTCAGAAGTTGTGAAGACACTCTATGGATAATGTGTATCCTGCAGTTACAGCTTCTCCTTGCAGAGCCACATCTGGATGGTCTCACTCTAGTAAGCATCACAACTAGATATTTGTTCCTTTTCACTGGCTTGTATTTTTTAAAAAATGTACCTATTACTACAGAGTACATCAAATTACTAGAACTTTGCTGAAAGGATCAGTTAAGAACAGGTCTGTAAAATTGAAAGAAGGCTATGTGACTGAAAGTTTATGCAACATTGAAGAGCAAGTGCTTGAAGTTTATTTACTTGTTCAGCACTGAAGTTTTGTAGACAACCATAGAAGACTTGTGACTCCTTGAAAGGAAGAAAAGGACCAATTCTTCACTGTAGTTCAGAGCAAATGTGACTATAAAACATGTGGACCATTGCATACAATTCAAACACAGTATTAATCACTTTTTAAGTTGTAGGAACTGGCCTAAAGAATGTTAGTGTGTGGACTCAACTTTGCTTTCAGCTGTGCAGTTCTGGATCTCACTGCTACATGTTTGGATGTCTTACTGTTTCTCCTAATGTCTCAAATGTGCTTTACATCCCATGCTCACTTCACCATTTTCAAAAGGTTTTATTTCATGCAGAACTGCTTTACTTCTGAATCTGTTGCATGAAATAATGTAGGACCTCATCTTGTGTTAGGAATAAAATGTTTTGCCCTTTTAGCTCAACATAAGCTTTTTTGCTGTCTCTCTTTGATTCTCAGTGCTGCTATCTAGGTACAAAAGCAATACAGTGGTACCTCAGGTTACAAACACTTCGGGTTACAGACTCCGCTAACCCAGTAGTAGTACCTTGGGTTAAGAACTTTACCTCAGGATGAGAACAGAAATTGCGTGGCGGCGGCAGTGAGAGGCCTCATTAGCTAAAGTGGTACCTCAGGTTAAGAACGGACCTCCAGAACTAATTAAGTTCGTAACCAGAGGTAACACTGTACATAGTTCAGGTTTCAGCTCCTTGTTTTCAGCACTGTTGCAGAATTCAGTCTTCAGTTTAAGGGAATCGTCACAAACATGGCATTAATTGTTCTGTTCATCAATCTCTTCATGTGATGCTGTTGTACAGTAGCGTTATTTGGTGTCTTTCAGTTTGACCCTTATTAGTATGTATTGTTTTGTTTCTCAGCAGTAATTAAAATTGTTTTGTAATTTTCTCATTGGTTTCAGTGGCTTGAGGTCTTCTCTCTTCTAAAGGTTAATGTGCTTTTTATTCTCACCCATGTATGTAATGTATACTCCCAAAATAGCTAATACAATGGTAGTCTCAGAAAGCCAGGGTTTCCCAAACTTGGGTCTCCAGCTGTTTTTGGTCTACAATTCCCATCATCCCTGACTGCTGGTCCTGCTAGCTAGGGATGGTGGAAGTTGTAGTCCAAACGCAGCTGGAGATCCAAGTTTGGGAAACCCTGCATTAAGCTAACAGGATGCGCTTCAGATGGTTGGACACCCATCAGCTTTAGCCAGCATGACTGACAGCTGCTGGGTACCATATTGAGTGCTCATCCAGGAGGCAGTGGCTGCTGCTTGTTACAAGTTGTAGACTGGCACTGTTTGTGCTATGTGGTGCAAGGGGGCACCTAATACGGTGTCTACATCACAAACATTGGATCAAATAACCTGTGCTGAATGGAAACAGTTCTAATGAATCCCAAGTAGGGCTGCATATGATTTCTGTCAATACCTTGTGATAACAGTTCATTGATGAGAGAAAAAGGACATCTAAACAAACCACTTGTATAAACTGATGTGCTAGGGTAGAAATTGTACTCCAGTTACTACTACTAGGAGTTATGATACTGTGCATCTTCTACTACCCCAATAATAGACATCACACTAGCAACACACAACCCCTTCCCCCAATATTTCCTTGTATAAAATAATGTTGGCTGTTTCTTGTCCCCAGGCAGCCAGTGCAACTTCAAAATCCAGTTGGGAAATACCGGTACATTTTTAAAGGACCGATCAAAATGTCCACAACATTGTTGGCAAGTGAAATCTCCAGGACTCTTGATGAGGCAAGTTACACAAAAGCAAATGACTGGGGAGGGGGGAACCTAGGCTCTTATGTTATAGCCATGAGGTTAGCATGGACTATAGACTCAGTTCCAAGATGGAGACTGCAGGCTGCTTATTCTTAGCCAGACTAAAAATCTTAAAATGCCTCCTGTAAGCTTTTAAGCTTAATCTTTCTGTTTAATGTGCAGCTAGTGGATTATTTATTTTAAAAGTTACACAAGCCACAAGTATCAGTGTTCCACCTGCACTTCCATATGTGCAATATTCATGCATCACACAAACGCTTGGATATATGCTAGTGTTACACAAAAATAGACCAGTGCATATGGCAAAGGTAGGTAAACACTTACCTGTAGTCCACTTCACACTATTTAGCTAACTACAAAACACACTCTATGTACCCACTTCTGTTCTTTTTCTGTTACATCTGAGGCCATGCTGTGTATGCCTCCACCTACTGAAGTTTGGGTACTAGCTACAAGAGGTTTCTTGGTTTTGGTGCCAGTTCTATGGGATGGTTTATAGGGAGGACTGTAGTAGGGCCCTACTGCAGTGGTCCATTGCAACTTGGCTGTTTTTAATTGAGCTCAAAGGCTGTCCTGAAAGCCTGTTGGGTGTGTTCTCTGCTCTGCCATTTAGATCTGTCTTGCTGCTTTTGAAACCATTAATGTTGATGTTGTTATTTAACTGCATTTGTGTTTTTTTACTGTTTCTTTTATTATGAACTTCGTTTCAGTTTGAATTTTTATTCTGTATCCTACTGTACAAGATATAGAGATATTATGCTAAAGTTAGACAACCATGCTAAAATTAGACAAGTGAGAAGACAAGTGGAACTTTGAAATGTATTTGAACATTAGGCCTTGTTAAATGTGCTGTAACACTTTTCACTTCATTGCTCCACACAAACTATTGCTTGATCTTTGCTTTGACATTTAGCATTTCTGTACCTGCTAGCCTTTGAGTAGCATTTTCAAAGAATTCTATCTTTAGCACATTTCTAATTTCCTTAAAATTAGGAATAGGTGGCAGATGTGTTTCTTTCCTACTTCATTAATGTTGGAGAGGACTACGCACTCTAGTATTACCAGCATCAAGGGGAGACGTGTGTACGGTTCTTCTGTTGAGGGCAAATCTTAGGACAATAAGATGCATGTTTATGATGCCAAACATATATGGCCAGGGCAATAGGCACATGCACTGTCATGGCCAATGCCTGCAATCCATCTTCATGTATTCACAAACACTGACAGTAATGGGACCCCCCCCCCCAACACACTTTGTGTTTACCAAGAGTAGTTTCCTAGAATTTATCTAACTGCTAAATGCAGAATAAGCCACTTCCAACAAGTCAAACACTTGTAATGATTGGGATTAACTAGTTTGGGCCCACAATGGTTTCCTTTTATTGATTGTAAGGTTCAGTGAAAAACAGTTCTTAGAATCCATTTCCTGACTGATGCTTTGACACAAGAAGTTCATTATCTGCAAATGTTTTGAGGAAGTCATGGTTCTCCTTGGAAAAGTAACTGTGTATCCAAGACTGTAAGATGCCACTTAGACAAGCAGAACTGCATTAATGCACCCATCATTTTCTGGATTGTTGGTTACTTGTGCATATTTTCCTGAAATGGGAAAGAACTATATTAGCACTTACTAAAGTGAGTCTAAGCTGCACTTATGTTCACAGAAATGGCACATGCTCATGCATTTATTTTCCACACACCAATTGTAATATGGTAGGTGAAGTAGCATCTGGCAGAGTTCTCCCTCCACCCATGGCTAGGACAGAGGCATGGCCTATTGGCTAGTCAACCTTGGTCCTGGGTCTACAGTGGAGATGAGAAGTTTCCACTGTTCACTCCCTCTCATGGGAATATGCCTCATCTGAGAGATGCAAAAGGTGCAGATGTCAAGTTGTGCAGAAGTGTTAGTGGTCCACAACACTAAACCACCCTCACAAAATAATGAAAAGGAATCCCATCTCCACATATGTGGCTATGTTTATCAAATACACAAATCGAAACCTTAAAGGCAAGGAAGCAGCACTTAAAAATGAAAAAAGATAAGAAATTTAAACAGAGGACCTAGGGAAAGAAGCTGTTTTGAGAGGAATAAGCTGGAAGAAATGGGAACTTCAAATTTCACATCCTAAAGGGGGAGAGCTCTGTTATCACTGAACTAACCCATTATCTAGTTAGCCTGATTCTGTGGCTGTTGTCCAGCAGACATAGCCACCTGTGTGAGTACACCTTTCCACCAAGCTCAAAGATATTAAGGCTTCATACTGAGTGGCCAATTAAGTCAGGTCTTGATGTAAGAGTTGGGGCCTACAAACAGTTCAATTAGCTATGGGCAATACAGTTTAATGTAACATTGTAATATGATGCTAGTCTTATTTTGACTAGAAATAAGACTAGTTCATTCACAATGTAGTTTCAGGCCAAATTAACTATACCACAAGACATGTAAAATATATTCTAACTTTGATTAAGAGAACTGTATCTATATGGGAATGGGGGGTAAAATATTTTGTATCCTTCATGCTGGTGTTGGGCAGTTAGGCAAGAAAGCAGAATTTAATTTTATTCTCCTGTTGCAGTCCTTAGGAAAATCACTCATCTGAAGGTAGTGTTTGCATTGAGAGGAAATTCCCCCTCCCTATTGATGCAATAAAAACCCCTACACATAAGTTTAACATTAAGATTGGTAACTGATATTTCAATACTTACCCCAGACAACCTTGCCTCCTTGTGTCACGAGACCAAGCTCACTCACATTCACCTCGATGACTGTACCTTTTGTAATTACTCCCAAAGATGTATACAGAGGAGAAGAGGGATTCTTTTTTACACCAAGAATAGGTAGGCAAAAAGTGGCTTTAAGTTCAGGATGTGTTACATGGGCCTTCTTGAATCGTAAACCCTGTCAGGTAACAAAAGATTGCTGTAAACAATAAATAGAGATGGAAACTTAACTAGCCATGATGGTGCTTCAAGAATCAAATTAGCAGTGCAGAAAATTAGAGGCATCTCTGTTAGATGTTTGGTATTAAATGCTAACTTCTTAGTGTGTATATTTCTGTAAATTACTGTGCTATCCAGTGCAAATAACAAAAGGCTTTACTGGCTACCTAGTTCTGAAGTGTAGATAGGAGACTTATCAGTTCAAAGAAAAATGTTCTATTACAACATTGTTGAAACTGCTAATGTTTTCTCCACTCAAGGATGATAATCGTGAAGTAAAGCAACAACTTACGTAAAGAATAATCAAACAATCAAATCATTTACCATCGGCCGAATGAAACGTTCATATTTAGGCGGCTTTCGGGTAAAGCCATCCCCAACAAAACACACTTTAGTAACCATTCTCTTCCAAGCCTTCTTCTTTCTCTTTCCGGTACGGATCACCTTGAGCACTTCTGTTTCTCCCTGAGCACGAACCTTGGGTACAGGAACCTCCCATTTCCCCTGCAATGAAACAGCAAAAAATGGTTGAGTGCTAAAGACGGAGAACAACTAGAATGAACAACATGCTGTCTAACTAGTCAAGACCAACTGACTGCCATCTCATAACATGAAAAAAAATACTATAGTTGTGCAGGTGTATTCACATTTTTGCTTGATTTACTAGCCAATCATAGTTTGTTATTACCACCACCACCTTGCCTTTAGTCCTCTGCTCATTCCAGAGGACTAGGGGGACAGAAGGTCTCATAGGCTCTGAAACAGGCAGAAGAGATCTATTGCTTCTATGTACCGGTACTTCAAAGCTGATTATGGCATGAGGCTCTGCTCATAGTGACCTAGGTTTTGGAGCCGGGAGAAGCACAGCATGTGTTACAGTGCTTTTGCCTTCTCCAAAGTTCAGTGCAACATAGTGCTGCTACCCTCTTCACCCTCACTGGCACAGGAGGTGATTTTTTAAATGGACAATGCTTTAGCTTCTACCTACTCCAAATCTCTGTGAAATATCTAGCTTGCAGAGAATGGAATTATACTGCTGCTGTGTGTTGGAACTTATTTGGGGGGGGGGTCATCTCTGACAAGGTGCAAGTCCATGGCTACCTTAATTTGGTTTTAGAGCAGGGATCAGCAAACTTTTTCAGCAGGGGGCCGGTCCACTGTCCCTCAGACTTTGTGGGGGGGGGCAGACTTTTTTTTTGGGGGGGGGGGATGAACGAATTCCTATGCCTCACAAATAACCCAGAGATGCATTTTAAATAAAAGCACACATTCTACTCCTGTAAAAACATGCTGATTCTCGGACTGTCCACAGGCCGGATTTAGAAGGCGATTGAGCCTGATCCGCCCCCCGGGCCTTAGTTTGCCTACCCATGGGGTTGAATCCAATGCTGCTGGTACGTGAACAGAAAGGGACTTCATTTTCCATTCTGCAATGCACTGCCCTTCGCCCCTCATCTGCTCTGGAGGGCTAGGCAGTGTGCATGACCCTACCATGGAGAGAAGTCCCACTGAATGAGTTTGCACAACACTGGATTTTACCCAGAAACTTTACCAACTATGTCTTGATACAACCACATGTAACCTTTTTTTTTTAAAACCACACATTCAGGAGTAGAAGTTAAATCAGCTTTTGGAGTATGATATGCAGCAGAGAATTGCTAAACTGCAAGTACGCTGCACACAGTATTTTAGTGCAAGTCATAAATTTGTCTTGGCAAGTCCAATAATTTCTCACTGGATAAATGAGTTTGCCTGGTTAAAACTGGAAACTGAGAACAGTATGTGTGTATTTCATACCCTGAACAAATACCAGAGCCACCAGCTTGATAACCAGTATTTTTACAACTTGGCAAATAGTGGTAACCTGAACTTCTACAATACTTACAGCTTTCTCTTTTCGCTTCTGTTTAATCATGTTGGAGAGAACTTTAGCTCGGGACTGACCCTCTCTGTCCAGCAGATATGCTGGCACAGCTCCTTCTGGGGTCTTGTCATCATTTTTCTGCTTGGTATTTCTTTTTTCATGCATCTTAATACTAGATAAATAGAATGTGCACAAATTATTTTTTAAAAAAATTGAAAAGCAAAATTTCAGGTGGGGATCAAAGTCAATTGATAATAGTTCAACACGTTTTATACTAGTCACAAAGTTTTTCCTAACAGAGAACATGACTAAATCAGAACAAGCTATGCAAAATTAATGTCAACTGAAGACTAACTGTTGTCTGAGATAGTTATACAGTCCTTAAAAAGAAGAAAGCGTACATTTTGGCATAGGTTTATAAAAGCCCAGTAATAGGCAAACAGTAAGTTTCAAGGAGTAATCTTTAGTTTTTCTTCCAGTGGAGCTAGTTCTGAACTATATCAATTTTTCACTATGCCAAAGAAGTTTAGCCGAACAAAAAAAGCCCACTCACGTCTTTTTCATCTGTATCTTCTCTGCATGGCGCTGTTTATGATAAAGCTTAGCTTTCAGTCCAATCATTTTCTTAGCTTTTTGTGAGCGTTCATGAGCCTCACGGCCCTCTTTCTTCCTCTTCCTCTCATGGTAATCCAAACGATAACCATATCGCTTCCGATGTAACTCTATGTACTCGTTTTGTGGCTGCAAAGTGCAAGGAAATTAAATGTTCAGAACTAAGAAATACTTTGTGAAAGTTGAAAGTTGTTTTTACTATTACCACTCCAGAAACGTTTCAGTAAGAAAAATCCCTTATTCATCCTAATAAATTCCAATTATTTCAATGTAATTGTATCACTATGCAATGTTATTTTAGCTTATTATGTTTTTATTGAGACCTGAAATTATCATACCTTAAACTACCCAGGGTTCAAGAGTCAAAGACTGCCCTTCAGATTTTTTAAATTGATGCAGTAGACAGTAATAGATAAAAATCAAACTAGTTTAACTACTTTGTCAGTTGATGATGGTGAAAGAAATCCTGCTTATTTTTACTTGGATGTCCTTACCATTGAGTTCGATAGGATTATATATTTATACTAATACTATGCTGCTTAGTATATCTCTTAAGTGGTGTACAGAAAACCAAAACAAACAAATGACTATTACAAAAGTACTTGACATACAGAAATCCTAAAATTAGCAATGTACTAATGTAACTAAGTCACCCCTCTGCTCTTGGTTCTTTCTCCAGGGAAGCAGGTATTTAAACTACAGCCTTAGCTATAGCATAATGAGAGATGTGCCTTGTCTACATTATAATAATGAGCATAAACTGCTTGTATTTTGATGCGTTTAAAAATTAAATAAGGGCGTAAGGGCCCAATTGTATCAAACCAAAGGCCCATCTAGTCCAGCAAGGCCAAGAAGACGCCTATAAGGAAGCCCACAAGCGAGTATTCAGAGGCAGGCTGCCTTCCAGCAGCGGAGAGCGGAACATAAGCCAGCACGGCTAGACTTGTCCTCAGTGAACTGGCCTCGCTTTCGTTTAATGATAAGCAAATAAATAGCTTTATACCGGTGTCGCACGTCTTAATGTAAGGCAGAGACTAATAAATCTAAAGGAAGAGGTCTCTCGCCCCCGCCCTCCCTCAAAGAAGCCCTTCGGAGCCGAGCCCGCCGAGCCCCCCACTCCTGCTACTCACCATGGCGCCGCGGTGCCTCGGAACGAACTAGACTCGGCGCGGGACTCGCGGCGACTCTCCTTCCCGGCTGCCGGACCTGAAAGGAAAAGGAGGGTTCCACCGCGAAGCGGCCCCGGCTCGAAACCCGTTCCGCTTCCTGGCGTTCCGCTTCCAACGAAGGAGACCCAGGCGTCAGGCGTCCCCTGGTGCCGGTCGCGCGCTTCTTCTCCCCACCCGCTGCTCTGCTCAGTTTGGAGTCCGGGAAAATAGACAGCGGTTCATTTACGAAATACGAAGACTTTTCCTTTTAAACGCCTTCCGGAACGAAATAGTAAGGAGGGCGGACTAGAAAGGCGAGCATCCGGCGGAAGTAGCGCGTGTGGCACGCTGAGACTAAACCGGAAGTTTCTAGGAATGCGCAGTGAGCCCTTCTCGGAGATTTTGCCTTATCTCAAGAGCGAAGTGATGGACGGCGGTGAGGCAGAATTTCACGCAATAGTAACCTGACGGAAGCGGCGTTTTGGCTGCCGAATAGTCGCTTCTTGAAAGGAATTTTTGGACTGTTTACTTACCAAATAGAAACAAACAAAAGCCGGTTTAATTCGGTGCCTGTTTGTGTTGAAGAGAACCTGGCCATCGATTTCAGTAGGCTTTTTAAAGCGCTTGCCTCAACTCTGCGCCGTTACCCGTTGCAGTTGCTTATGTGACCAGGATACTAGATAGATATGCTGCGAGATACAAGGAAATTGTTACTGGGTCCCCTCAAAGTGGTATGTTTACACAGTGTGGTAAGCCCCCCCCCCCCCATCGATTTTTTTTTAAACTAGAAAGTACAGTATGTAAATAGCCAGTGTTATACAGATAATATTATGTGGAGTGTTTTAGCATTTATTTATTTATTTCTATTTATTAAGCACCTCCCAGAAAATATCTCAAAGTGACATGAACAATAAAAGCAATTAAAAATTCCATTTGTAAAAAGCATATGCAATATTTTAATTTCAAATGGAATAAAGATATTCCACTTAAAAGGCTTATTGGAAAATGAAGGTCTTCAGTAGGTGCCGGAAAGAGAATATAAATAGTGCCTGTCTGATGTGTAATGGAAGGAAATTAACAAAGGGTGCCACCACACAAAAGGCCCATTTTCTGTATTGGACAGAACTCCTGATGAGATGGTTTCCACAGGAGGTCCTATACTGCAGAGGGCAATGATTAATTGCATATATAAGGGCTGAGGTCACCATAAGATATCCTGGCCCCAAACTGCATAGGGCTTTGTATACCAAAAACAACACATTGATCTTAGTTTGGTAGCTAATTGGTAGCCAGTGCAATTCCTTCCATAGTAGACTTATAATACGGTGTGGCTTCTGGTCCAACCTCAAGGGCAGCTTCACATGCAGCACAATTCAGTAATCCAAACTGGAGGTTACCAGTGCATAATGACTGTCCTGGCCTACAAACAGCTGTAACTGTGTTATCAGCTGAAGCCGTTAAAACTCACTTATAGCTACTGAGGACACCTGGGCCTCTAGTGCCAGGTGGATCTATGAACCTGTTTTTTCAGGAAGGGTATGTAATTAACCAAGCATATGAGTTTTTTTGCTGGATGTTAACATTCTATGTTTGGTTAACCTAGGCTGTATCTGTGACTTATGCTTAAGATATCAAAAGCTAGCTAGCTAGTTCTATCCGGAAAAATCAGCATCTGTCTTCTGACAGTGACATGTATTGTGTAGATAAAATTATTTTGGTGAGGTGTGCTGGCTTCCTCTAATTGTGATTTTCCCTTTTGAAGTGTATGTATTGCAGAAAATCAAGAATTATAGCTGTAAAATGCTTCAAAGGTACTTTGACTTTTCAGAGAAGTTACAGTTATCCAGCAGGTAATTCCTTCCCACACTCCCACCTTACATTTTCTATACAGATCTACTATAATATGATAAAAAGGAATGAGATGTACTTATGAAAATATGCTTCTGTGCATAACTGTTACATGCCAGTATTATTGTTGCTGTATGTAAAGGTTCTGTATGTGGAATTATTTTTGTAGTTGATAATAGGAACATAGGGAACTGCTTTATACCAAGTCAAACAATCTGTCTAACTCGGTATTGTCTACAAAGTTATCCAGGTTTTCTCATGGGGGGTGGGGAAACACCCTTCAGAGCTGACAGTGCTGCTAATCACATCAGCCAGAGGAAAAAGTGTGTGTGTGTGTGTGAGAGAGAGAGTGAGAGAGATCCTCGTGTTCAGTAGTAGACACAAATGCAGGAGGATCTCTAATTGGTACTGATGTTTGTGCTGTGAAACATAACTTCAACTCATTGGAAACATTTTAAATGCTCTGGCCACTTCTCTTTTAACAGGTGAAGTGAAATCTTTGCGCTCTATTATCACTCCACCTGCCTCTAAGTAAGTAATAAATTTTCATATATTCTATTTTTCCTATTTATTTTTTGCCCTTCACACATTGGTATTAGGGTAGGCTACATTAAAATTCAACATAAAAGAATTTGTTCAGTAAAACCACAAAAATATTGTACTAAAAAAGGGCTGAGAACCAGGCCAGGCAGCTGGATGTGGCCCTCCAGGTGTCTCTATTTGGCTCTTGCAACTCTCTGTAGGCCAAGCCCCTGTCCAGCCGTGCTACATGCTCTCTTTGTGTTTTGTCTGGTTGGAATGTCATTGAGCTATAATGCCTCTTACTTTCCCAGATGAAGAAATGGGTGTGTGGAAACCTCTCTTGACTTCTGCATGGCTGTGGTACAAAAGTAAATATCAAATCTGTTGCTCTGCCTGTTTGTGCCTCTGATGCTACTCACCACTGGAATGCAGCCCCTAGAGTTTAAATACTGTTCATGTAAAGGTAAAGGACCCCTGACCGTTAGGTCCAGTTGCGAACGACTTTGGGGTTGTGGCGCTCATCTCACTTTATTGGCCGAGGGAGCCGGCGTACAGCTTCCAGGTCATGTGGCCAGCATGACTAAGCAGCTTCTGGTGAACCAGAGCAGCGCACGGAAACACCGTATACCTTCCCACTGGAGCAGTACCTATTTATCTACTTGCACTTTGATGTGCTTTCAAACTGCTAGGTTGTCAGGAGCAGGGACCAAGCAACAGGAGCTCACCCTGTCGCGAGGATTCAAACCGCCAACCTTCTGATTGGCAAGGCCTAAACCACAGCGCCACCCGTGTCCCTATTGTACAGATGAGCAAAGTTATTTTTATGTATTATCTGTAAAGTTATAATTGCCTTAAATACTTAGGTGCTGAAGACAGGAGTGCCTGGCGTGCTTTGGTCCATGGGGTCATGAAGAGTCAGACACGACTAAACAATAATAACAACAACTTAGGTGCTAAATGGGAATTCTTTGATTTTCTTAAACAGAATCCGCAACATTGGCATCATGGCTCACATAGATGCAGGAAAAACAACTACCACCGAAAGGATGCTGTATTATTCTGGATACACAAGAAACCTTGGAGGTTAGTTAACAAAATCTGCTACGGTTTAAAATTGGTGTTATCATTCTTATATAGGGAGAACACAAACATAAAATATTGCACCACTCAAGCCTCTGCCCCAGGTTAAGTTGGCTGTCACCTTTCTTGTGCTGGTGCAGACTGGACAGTCTCCTATCCTTCCACTTGCCTAGTTGTCATTTTATTTTTCCCTTTCTGGGGTCCATTTCCAGGGTTCCTGGTCTGTATGCTTCCCTGTCCCATGTTTGGCACAGGGAGAATTTCTGGGCATGTCCATGGAGGTTATGGGGCTCTGTTTGCAGGGGTGTTTATTTTTTTGTTCTTTGTATTTCTGTCCTGTGTGTAGGAGGATCTGTTCTGCTTGTTGTATGGGGCTCTGCAAAGATACTAACATTTGGCTTAAGTTATTTGCATTTTAAAAATGCAGCCTTGCACGCATACAAAGTGAGGTTTTGACTGTGGCATCAAGGATGAGCTATTTACTTACGTTGCCCCTGCCATGCAATGCATTCTACTTCTCCCACCTGATGTTTGTCCAGCACCTTGCATGGTTTACCTATCCATTCAATGGATAGGACCTCCGTTTCGTTGGTGCAGGGATACTGCTGCCCTTATACAAGGCCATGTACAGTCATACCTCGGGTTGCGTTCACTGTGGGTTGCCTTCATCATGGGATACAAACGCGCCAAACCCGCAAGTACCGGAATGGGTTACTTCCGGGTTTGGTGCTTCGCGCATGTGCAGGAGCGCTGAATCGCGCCACGCACACGTGCAGAAGCGCCAAATCACGCCACGCACATGTGCAGATACAGCACTTCAGGTTGTGGACCTTTCAGGTTGTGAATGGGGCTCCGGAACGGATCCCGTTCGCAACCAGAGATACCACTGTACTTGGCATCCTAACCAGCTTTCCCTGTCTTTGACATTAGATAGGAGAACTGGGCCTTAGGCATTTTGTTTTATAGCATTTCCCCTGTGATACATTGCATTCTGATAAAATTAATCAAGAGCTAAGATCATTTTACAGTGGCCAAACTGAAAAAAGCTACATTTTTTTTATTAATCAGATGTTGATGATGGGGACACAGTCACAGATTTCATGGCACAGGAGCGAGAACGTGGCATTACCATTCAATCTGCTGCTGTAACTTTTGATTGGAAGGGCTACAGAATAAATCTGATAGACACACCAGGTATGTTATTTTGAGTGAGCAAGATAAGTCAAGGCAATCGTGACCAAGTAACCTCAGATGGCATTGAAAATGTGTAGCTTTGAAAATTTTGATGAAGTCTTGAAAACTTACACTTTTCAATTAATGTGCTTATATAGTGAGTGTAATTCTCCTGGGAATTTCCCCTGTGTCATGTCAATTAAAAAGAATAGGAGCTGTGCAAGAATGCAAAAGTTACCTATTTGCTGGAGAAATTCCTGCTGACTATGGTCTGTTACCATAAAAATCCTCGCATCATTAAACAAGTTGGTTTCATAATGTAACTGGCTAAATCCACAAAGGCCATATGCTTGTTCTTGGATCATCTATTTGATGCATGTTGTGTTTATAATTTTGTCTATTTCAGGATCAGAGTCCAGGAAGACTTGGGTAGACATAAGTTTTTAACAGACATTTAAAAGCATTTACTGTCTGTGGCTCTTTTCAGAGAGTGGGTGCTATCCTCAAGTAACAATCCACTGGACATGGAATGACATGTAGGGTTTTCTTAAAAGATCTTAAATATCAGTTTGGTCTGTACCATGGGAGGTAGTCTGCTAAGTATCATTGTGCCAAGTTGTTTAGGACTTTAAATGTCAGCGACAAAACTTTGAACTTAGCTTGGCAGCTAATAGGCAGCCAGTGCAGATCTTTCAACCCACTAAGCACCCTAGTAGCTGCATTTTTCATCAGCTGCAGCTTCTGAACCAGACACAAGGTTAGTTCCACATGCAGTGTGTTACGGTAGTGTAACTGCGAGGTTACCAGTGACACAATTTGGCCTTAAATTCCAAGGTACTCCATGTCCTGGTGGATATCAGTGCTGCGGAAGCTTGTTTGGAGTGGATGTGTCTGGTTCTTGATAAATCACGCAGAGGCAAAGTTCATTAGCAAAAGAAGAAATTTTACTAAAGCTTTTCCAACTTTGTTACAAAAAACACCACAACTCTTCAGAAGGGTTAGAAAACAAAAGTAAGAATGATAAACCAGCCCACTGAGCTCACAGATTTATCTGTCTGGTTCAGCGTAACCTTGAGACTCAAAAGACTTTAGCCACAACAACCAGTGCATGGACCATAGTGGCTATGCTATCTCTGTGCAGGTAATGTGTAAGCCACTGAATTCACCAGGCTAGTGACAGTGATTTATTTAGGATCACCCCTAAGCTACACTTCTGCTCTTTCAGATGAAGTGCAAACCTACCCAGAACTGTTACACAACTCAATTCTAGGAACTTGGAACTACCCACCATTGGATCTCAGTCTTATTAGTTATTTTCCATCCCGTGACTGCACCCAAAGACCGGTTTAGGACACGCATGGCCTTTCCTGGTTCAGATGTTACAGAGAAATAGAGCTGATATTTTCAGCATGCTGGTGACACTTTCCCTCAGATCACTTAATGGCAGCCCACAACAACTTCATATAAATAGAGTTTAAAAAAATTATTCAAAATTACATTTACAAAGAAGCCAGAAGCTTTTTTTATTAGGTCTAGTCTCGGATGAAATTCTCAAAAAGAATATTAATGTATTCTTATATGCCACAGCCGTGGCGAGGTTACTAATTGCTAAATATTGGAAAGGGGAGAAAATCCCAACAATATCAGAGTGGAGAAATAAGATGTATGAGTTGGTTGAGATGGCAAAAATAACGGCAAATATTAGAGGTCGATCAAATCAAGAAATAATAAAGGAATGGGAAGGAGTGAAAGATTATATGATCGTACACTGCTCTGGAATTGATATTTTGGCAAATATGGAGTAAATTATGCAGGGGAAAATAGTAAGGAAATATAAAGATACAGGAGAATAACAAGGAAAGTAATAACACAACTAGGAAAGAGAAGTTGGAATATTGAGTAAAGGAAATCATGAACGGATGAGGGGGAGTAAGGAGGGGGGTGGGACAAGGGGAAAAATATTTTTCTTTTTATGTAAAGGATTCTTCATGTTTATTGATTTTTTTATTTTTATTTTTGTAAGTTTTGAAATTGATTAAATAAAGATTATTTTTAAATAAAAAAAACTTCATATAAATATTACATATCACTTGGGACAAAATCCTCCCCTTTGGCACTCTGCAGATCAGCTAACAGAGGGCTGAGGTGTCTCTGGAACTGACCCTGTAAATAGGAGCAAAGCCACTGTAAAACGGTGTCCTCCCATTTCACAAAGATGATCCAGGAGGAGACAGTGGTCACTTGTGTCAAAAGCTGCTGAGAGATCTTGGAGAATCAACAGGATCACACACGTGCTGTTGCTCTCTCTTGAAGTTCATCCACCAGGGTGTCACCAAACCAGGCCTGGGTGCAGCCTGGAATGGGTACAGATCATCAGTTTCATCCAAGAGTGTCTATTGTGGTTTTAGACTGAGTGCCTATTCATGACAAACCAGTAAAAAGTTATTAGGTGAAGACATGCTGCCTTTCTAATATTGTTAAAGCATTACTGTTCTTATGACCTATGTTACTTCTCTGTTTAAATTGTATGTTAGGTCATGTGGATTTTACAGTGGAGGTGGAACGTTCCCTGAGAGTGCTGGATGGAGCAGTGGCTGTATTTGATGCCTCGGCTGGTGTGGAAGTAAGAATGATCACAGCATGCTGTGACTTTACCTCACTTTAGTCCTGTTTCTATAGCCATGATTTTAACTGATGAGAACTTAAGGCCTAGATGCTCACTTCCACCAGCAAATGCTTACCTCACATTATAAGGAGAGCGTATGTCTGCCATACATCATCAGATGGAGGAAAAGGCAAGACAAGAGCTTTTTGGGGGTGGTCAGTCAAAGCTGCCCCCATTTCTGCAAAATGCAAGCCCCACAGCTATGAACGTTTATCTTGAGGATCTAATCTGAGGATCCAAAATGGCATCTTCTGCATGATAGCATAAGAAATGCTGTGTTGGACTAGCATTCTTTCTCCAGTAGCAGCCAGTGAGATGCTTCTTGAAGTATGCAAGATGGGCATGTCCCTTGTTTGCCAACAAGTACCATACCCAGGGATTTTAATGACACACTGATTTCAGTGACATATTCAGTGCTACCTCGGGTTACATACGCTTCAGGTTACATACGCTTCAGGTTACAGACTCTGCTAACCCAGAAATAATGCTTCAGGTTAAGAACTTTGCTTCAGGATAGGAACAGAAATCGTGCTCTGGCGGCGCAGCAGCAGCAGGAGGCCCCATTAGCTAAAGTGGTGCTTCAGGTTAAGAACGGACCTCCGGAACGAATTAAGTACATAACTAGAGGTACCACTGTATTGCAGATTGTCTACAGTTTTTTTTAAAAGGCTCCAGTTCTTTGAAGGTGCCTGTCAGCTGCCATCCAACTCCCTGCCTCCATTCCTTATCCATCACATTTGTCACTCAGTCTCTTGACTTCTCCATACCTTGTCTCATCTGTCTTACTGCAAACTTTCTGAGTAGGAGCCATGCCCATTTAGATGCCTCATACATTGCAAGTGTTAAGTAAGTGTTTCCACAATTGTAGGTGACAGCAGGCACTTATTTCACTGAAAGTATTGACACTTTCCATCTTTGGCTTAGGCTCAGTCTTTGACAGTGTGGAGACAAGCAGACAAGCACCACATACCACGGATTTGCTTCTTAAACAAGATGGACAAAAATGGAGCAAGGTACTAAGATGTCTATTTCTTTCCAGGGTCGGTGAAGCAAGGAAAGGCTGATAGATAGTATTATATTTTAGGGTGGTTTCTGATTATCCAAGATTCATGTGACTTAACAACACATGAACGTTAACTGTGCAGTGGTTGCTGTAATTCCTTTTTTGTGAAATTTACAAAAAAGATCACTTGCCTGGTTGCTTGGGATGCTTCCTGGTCACCAAACAGGGTAACTTTACAAAATTTGTTTGATTCATCCTTTGATTCTACAAATAACTTAGATATAGGTATGTATGAAAAGGTAGGCTTGAGAAAGAATGGTGTGAGTTAAAAAAAACCCCTCTGGATATTTGCAAGACAGATTTAAAATATTCAGATAAGGAAGTTGAATGATTGCAAAATATGTTCTTAATCTGCATAACTGACACCCTAGTCCTATCATGTTTGTGGAAAATCCAAACTAACGTACATATAGTCCCATCAATTCAGGTCTTCAGAAAGGCTCTAAGGTCCAGTTTGTTTTGAGTTGCTTTCTCTTGGACTAAGATGGGCGTAGCTGTTTTTAAATAGGCTTTGTGTTGCCTGGAAATTAACTATTTAATAGGTTGCTTATGCTGGTTGTTAACTGCATTTGGTTTTATTGTTGTCAGATTCAATTTTGGTATTGTGTTTTATACATTAGAAGCTCGTTTCTGAAAGTTTGACCTT
The DNA here is from genome assembly GCF_009819535.1 of Lacerta agilis. Taxonomy (NCBI): domain Eukaryota; kingdom Metazoa; phylum Chordata; class Lepidosauria; order Squamata; family Lacertidae; genus Lacerta; species Lacerta agilis. The sequence continues at coordinate 28,426,821 of NC_046322.1, forward strand.
AACAGGCAACCTATAATTTTTTTGAAAAGATTGAGCTGCTTGAGATGCAGTGTCTCAAATGTTTATGGCACACTGCCTTGCAAACAGGACTCCCTGATGGTGAAAGTGTTAGTCTGTTCATTTATTGCCCTGGTTTTCCTGTGTGTCTAGCAGCTTCTCACGTGCCAGAGTGGTACATGTGACTGTGTACATGGGCACAATTTCTGCACCATGACTTTACCTGCTGACTCCAGGTTATCACCTCTATTACTAAACGGAGGTTGGGCAGCAGCTTGCTACTATTAGCCAGTATAGCAAGCTGATGCTCAACCAGTAGCTGTGGCTGCTGATGCCCAGCCTAGGTTCTACTTCTTTGTTAGTACGGCTACATGTTGTGGTGGATGTGCTGGGTTTGATTGGCCTTGCTGCTGGTAGGAGCCAGGGGTTTGGTTACTAGCATGTGGTTTCTTGCACTCTAATTTCATGAACCATTAGGCTCACAAGTGCATATTTTTTAAAGATGAATTCTTTTGTGTTTGGCTAAAAAAAACAGACTGTTCAATGAGTTGGGAGGGTTGTTGAACTTGAGATTTCCACATTTGGATCCTTTCTCAGATGTTTAGTTTTTTTGGCATGTTTTTAGCTAAAACACTGTGTTTTTATTTAGTTCCCTATGTCTCAGGTGGGGCTTTTTGGTTGGGAGGAGTGACATATTGGATAAAGATAAGGACATAGTTTTCTCTCTAAGAGTAATAATTTGTCTTTAGTTTCACCTATGCAGTTGAGAGTATCAGGCAGAAGTTGAAGGCTAAGCCTCTGCTTTTACAGGTAATGTAAAACAAACTTTTAAACAATTAGCATTAGTTACAAATCATGATGCATTTTAACTTTGGTGTTTCCTTCATACTACTATTTCTTACTATCTAATTGGGTTTATTTATTTATTTTGTTCTCTCCTTCCCACTGCATCCAGTTGCCAATTGGAGAGGGAAAGAACTTTAGGGGAATAGTTGACGTGGTGACCGCGAACCAAATTATTTGGAAAGCTGCAACTGAGTTGGATGATGGAAAGAATTTTGAACAGAAACCCTTGGAAGAAACTGATGATCCTGACTTGCTAAGGGATGCCAGGGATACAAGAAATGCCTTAATAGAACAAGTAAAGTTCTAAAGTAAATATGATATAAAACAGTTGAAACCTTTGATTAATGCAGATAAGTCTGAAAACCAAAACTCAAGTGACTGATAATGTTGGCCATACAAGTTGAGATTCTGATAAGATTGTAAATTGGGATGTTTTAAATAATGATACACCAGATACTTTAATTATTATATTTTGTACATTTGACTACCGGGAGAGATAAAAGTTCTATATTTCCATTTATACATACTGCGTTTTAATTTGCGGGTTTGTACACTCCTACCCATTTTTGAATTTTGGTTCAGTATAAAAAAATGTTCCCTGTTTAGTTAGTATAAGTGATCCAAGGAAAACCTGAACTGCTCGTGGGAGTTTCTTTCCTTCTTTGTCCAACCCTTGTTTTCTCTGGGCTGGAGATAAAGAGGCTAAAAATATAAAAGCAAAATTAGGGAAGTTTATATTTTCACGTTGTTGAATACTCTAAAATTCTATATTTTTAGATTTTATATATTCTTTTACATGCCAATTGGTGGTTTGCAGATAGTCAAACAGACATTTGGGGGGACTAACTTGAATAGTGTGTAATGGCAGTAGTGTAGAATTTTTTTTCTCTTCATAAGGTTGCAGACCTGGATGATGAATTTGCTGAGCTGGTCCTTGGGGATTTCAGTGAGAATTTTGATGAATTGCCAGCTGATAAGGTACATGGCTCTGGGGGTTGTTTATTATATGAACTGCATATTATTACAGTTTTATTGTATTTGTACATAACAGGACAGTGCGTCTTTTTCCTGCATGTGTGATGCAACCAAATTATTAACGCTTGGTAGAGAATACTATTATGCTGTGGCAAACCTGCAGGGAGTGATGAGATGGCAGCAGGCAGGGGAGGAAGAAAGATTAGAGTAAAGCTGTTGTAAATCAGTAGATGCATGACACATATTGACAGTAATTAGAAATAGTTAATAAAAGGGTACTGCCCCCCTGCAGTTGACTGGATAGTTATCTTCTGCTCCATGTCAGTATTTTAGTCCAGACAAAATATTGGTACAAGTCAACATGCAGAGCCACACAACTAGTTCATTGAGTCCAGGGGAACTTTGAACTGGCAGGCTGCAAACAGTTGCCTGCACCCCATCCATACAGTGCCATGACTTTTGAAAGTGTGAAAAGTTTCACAAGCAGCTTGGGACACAATGGATATGGGTAGGGCCCACTGTGCAAATAAAAATAGTTTTTAAAAAGCTATTGAGTACACTTAAGTCTTTGAGCATACCTCGTGTAGCACTCTCCTAGTCTGAATGCTTAAAAGCTGGGGTGCATAATGTTAAGCTGCATGTCTTACTGGTATTAAAGCATTTTTTTCTTTTTAATAAGGAAGGCATTTCTTTCTAGAAACTGCATGGTTTTATGGGAAGACCTGATCATAAAATGTTTTAAAATGATATCCTACTAATATGTTCTTTTTATAATGGGAAAGGATCCTTAGGTTGAAACAAGAGCCATAAGCCATAAAACCAAATGGTAGCTACAAAGCCATAGAAAGGATAGGGTTTTTTGTGGGCAGCAATATTATAAACCCTGAGGGTCAAGGGTATATTCAGGAAGGTGTTTGCAAGGTGAAGACTGAGGAATATGGCCAGAAAGGCTGTTCCATAGCACTCATCGGTTGCTTGGTTTTTTAGTCAAAACAAAATTTAAAAATCCTTCCAGTAGCACCTTAGAGACCAACTAAGTTTGTTCTTGGTATGAGCTTTCGTGTGCATGCACACTTCTTCAGATACACTGAAACAGAAGTCACCAGACCCTTATATATAGTGAGAGGGTGGGGAGGGGTATGACTCAGAAGGGTGGTGGGAATGGGTGATAGGCTGATAGCTGTGGTAAACCTGTTGACGACTGTTAATGACTGCAATTGGTCTTACAGGAAAAAGCAAGGGGTGAGAAGGTTAAAAATAGCTTTGTCATGTGTAATGAGATAAGAATCCAATGTCTCTATTCAGACCAGGTCTCTCCATGCTTTTAAGTTTGGTAATGAGTTGCAATTCAGCAACTTCTCTTTCCAGTCTATTTTTCCAGCCTATTGTTTTTTAGGGTGGCTTGAGAAAAGAATATGCCCTAAAAGAAATTTTCTGAGGTCTTTGATAAATATTACATAATGCATATCAAGCAGAAGCCCATAACTTAAGTATTTTTTTCATTAGGACCTGGAGTAATGTATATGATAAACACCTTATGACCAAAACAAAATACCATCCAAAGGTGCAACTCAGTTAATGCTTGAGCTGTATACTGTTCCTTTGACTCTTAAGTAGATCATTGTTAAAATTATGAATCTTTGTGCCTCTGCAGTTGCATTCTGCTGTACGAAGAGTAACTCTAGCACAGAAAGCTGTACCTGTGTTCTGTGGAAGTGCACTGAAAAACAAAGGTGTTCAGCCATTATTGGATGGTGTCACCAGGTATTTGCCTGCACCGGATGAACGCAGCTACGACTTTGTGTGAGTAAGAAGATGATGCGTTTTAATAAGTTGAAGCATGTGTTAGAAAAGCCATGAAAAAGAAACCATTTGTTAACATCTTGTGGGAGAGTACAAATAGGCTGGGTTCTTGGGGAGGAGAGAGAGGCTCTAGTGAGGCATAGATCTAGGAAGCATGCACAGACCACACATTGTAAGTAGCAGCTGGTGTGCTGCAATGTGCACTCATAGCCCAGGACTCAGTCATTCCTATGCAGATTCCTAAAAGGATGCAGGGTACATGATGCCCCTCATTTTTCTATTAAGCAGTTTTATTTTAGCTTGGCTAAACTATTACCAATAGATTATTCGTATAGCCAGAGAAAATACCCTATTTTTTATCATTCAAAATATCCGTTAATGTTATATTTTTCCTTCACTACTTTTTGCAGGCAGTGGTATAAAGATGACCTGTGCGCTCTAGCATTTAAAGTTATTCATGACAAACAACGTGGGCCATTGGTTTTCTTCCGCATTTACTCTGGCACAATGAAGCCTCAGTCAGCTGTCTATAATATTAACAAAAACTGCACGTGAGTAAAAAAAAGGGCGAGGAAAGGATTGTGAGTGTAACTGTTCGGATTTCTCAATAGGAGTAGCGTTTAATCTGAGCTATTCCTTGCAGGGAGAGAATGAGTCGCCTGCTTCTGCCTTTTGCTGATCAGCAAATAGAAATCTCTTCGCTGACGGCTGGCAACATTGCCCTCACAGTTGGATTGAAACAGGTGAAGAAATATGAACCCCAAACATTTTTGAAAATTTGCATCAACATTAATGTGGAAAATTACTACCATTTTGCTTGATTGCCAATATCACTGGGGAAAAGTGAAACCAATACTCTAGTAACTTCTTTATTTTTTTAATGACGTAAGTTTTTTGTTAGTTCTGTTAGGGAATCTCTCTGTAGCTATAAGCTGACTAGCAAAGGGTTCACTTTGTAGTAAGAAACAGTGTGTTAAACATCAAAGAAGCTTTTGTCCCAGTTTTTTTCAATATGGTTCTCTCTACTGGCAAAGAAAAACAATTAGCGAAGGTGAGTTGGAGCAAAACCAAAAAGTTGCTCTAATTGCTGTCATGCCAAATTGGCTTCTCTTTTGCCTGGGAAAAGACCGCCTTCGGCAATTGGCTAATTTTCTGTACTTTTTAATGATGCAAATCAATTAAATGTTGACAAACGATATCCCATGTGCTTTTTGGCATCCACCAGAGTGCCACTGGCGACACCATTGTTTCGTCAAAGGCTTCAGCAATGGCTGCAGCTCAACAAGCTGGAAGAAATGTGGGGTCAAAGCACGGCCGAAGCAGCGAAGTAGAGAATCTTATCTTGGCCGGCATTGAGATTCCAGAGCCAGTCTTCTTTTGTACCATAGAGCCGCCTTCCATGGCCAGGCAACCAGGTATGATGCAGTTACTCAAAGTGCTGATAGTGTACTCTTAATTCATACATAGTCCTGAAGAAATAGAACGTTCTGTGGTTTCTCAATAGGCGCAATGTGTTCAAGAAGACATTTTAAAAAGGCCCAGTGTTCTCATTTAGAGCCAGGATGGGGGAGGGGATGAATTTGCCTTGCCAGTTTATAAAAAGTTGTTTAAAGTACAGTCGTACCTTGGATCTCAGACGGCTTAGTTGCTGAATGTTTTGGTTCCCGAATGATCAAAAACTGGATGTGAGTGTTCCAGGTTTTGAATGTTTTTTTTTGGAAGACGAACGTCCGATGGGGCTTCCACGGCTTCTGATTGGCTACAGGAGCTTCCTGCAATCACAAGCTGCACTTTGGTTTCTGAACGTTTTGGAAGTTGAATGGACTTCTGGAACAGATTCTGTTCTTCTTCCAAAGTACGACTGTATTGGCTAAAATGCCTAATTCAGAGTCTAGAACAGAGCTTTCCTAACTTTTCATTGACACACATTTTAGACGTGCATCATTTCGCGACACAGTAATTTAGTTTTACTAGCAAACTGGAGGTTAAATGAACGCCTTTCAAGCCCTGGGAGTGTTCATGCAACACACACACTGCAACCAGTACACTAATGTGTCGCGACACACACTTTGGAAAGCTCTAGTACTCAGGCTCAGTACTCCTAAGCATGGACGTGATTGGCAGCTCCCTGTGTTGACAAAAGATTTCTTGAAATGGATTCAGGGGTTTCAAAAGCAGCTTACGATGCAACATAGTGTTCAAGGGGGAAGTGGGGGAGAGAAAAATTATCATTGGGACCATAAGCATTTGAATTATTTTCCTTCCATCACATCGGTGGAGTTTTGATCTATCTTTTGTTGGAAGCTAGAATCTTTTAGTATAGCAGTACAGAAACATTAATAGGTTGATTACAGCTAAAAATACTTTAGCTGTGTTTGGAAGGCTTTGCGATTCCTATATATTGCTATTTGCGCCAACCTTTCTTTGATGGAAGGGGAGCAGGAACACAGCAGCACATCTGCCTCTTCCCTCTCCTACCTTTAATTTCCACAGATTATTTAAATCCTCAGCAGAGTCTACTTAAACCCCAGTTGTGCTCTTCATACTTAATATATAGTCAATACTTTTATTTTAGATCTGGATAATGCCTTGGCTTGCCTGCAACGTGAGGATCCAAGTTTGAAAGTCAAGATAGATTCAGACACTGGGCAGGTAAGGCCCTTTAGTGCCAATTACTAAACTTCTCCCAATATTATAATGTCGAGGTTTCCTTGACTGTGTTTTTAATGTCTATGGATGCAACAACTATTGCGCTGTCTTAGGCTAATTCAAGTCTGTAATGTATATATATCCTAAGTGCCATAGCTTTCCAGTGAGAAATGTTGGGAATTTGTTTTCTGCAACAGTTTTATTTTCCCCTCTCATAAATATGCAGTACTGCTGCTTCTGTGGAAGCCATTATGATTCAACTGGTTTAAAACCCAATTTGGGTTTGTAACATAACCTTAGAAACATCTATTATCAAGATGTGATTTAAAAATAGAAACAAAAACGGAGGTTTAACAAACAAGTATTAGTGATACACATTTTACAACTTTCTTTTTTATAGCTGCATTAAAAGCTGTGAGCTTTTACCTATAAACTGCACACAGCTTGACTCAGCACTGGCTTACTTCATTGGGAAGTTGTTTTGATATGTTAAGAGGCCATAAGTTTATAACATGTATTATTTCTTTAAATATTGAGAAAAATATAAATGAAGCCACGTGAATGCTACCAGTGTAAAGGATGTTCTGAGGGTTCTTTTGCCTTGTTTTGTGGCATAAAAAACATGTATCTCAAACTGGTAACTTTAATACTGACCTGCATTCTGTTTCAGATTATGAAGCTGTCCTTATTTATTCTGTTTTTAAATCCAGAAATTTTTATAAACTCGTATATTCCCATTATGTCACTTTTTCACATGCCTCTAATTCTCTATGCCTTTAATTCTCCAACCCATAGTTCATTTCTGGCTTGGAAATTGAAATTTTGGATTTGCCATATACTTTTCATATACTTTTGAGATCTGTTAACAACATCATAGTTTAAGCTAATCTATTTTGCAGAGTTCTCCCACTATTCTCAGTTGAATTAAATGAACCAACGTAGGCCAAAGTCACTGAAAATGCAATCTGCTTCCTGCTGTGTTGTTCCCCTTGATCTAGGTTATTTAAAATCTCATCTGAATTATCCTTTTTGAAGTAAGAGAAAAGTAGCTCACCTCTGTACCCTATGCCTTTGATGTAACTGTTAAGAATACTTTCATATTTTTGTCAGACTATCCTTTGTGGCATGGGAGAGCTGCACATTGAGATCATTCATGACCGAATCAAACGTGAACATAAACTTGAGACCTATCTGGGACCTCTTCAGATAGCTTACCGAGAAACAATCCAAAACTCTGCTAAGGCTATAGGTAAAGTAACTGTCATCTTGGACCTGCAAGTGAACGACTTAAAATTTTGTTGGCAAGAAGTTCAGTGTGATCTGTGGGATTTTCATTATTTTGTTACAGATACGCTGGACAGAACTGTAGGAGAAAAACGGCACCAGGTGACTGTAGAATTGGGAGTGAGACCGTGGGCGGGAGAAATGTCAGCAACAGCACCAGTCATTGAGTATGTGGAGAACATCTGTGACTCCCTCCAGCCAGACCTTCGTGAAGCTATAGCAAACGGAATCCATACATCGTGCCTTCAAGGTAAGAGCCACCTCAACCCTTATTCTGAATTTATTGAATTGTTGTTTTCTGAGTGCCTAGCCCAAGCCGAGACATTTCGTGAAATGGATCCAACATAATGATCAGAATCTTTCTCCCCATCTGCACCCCACTTGCCTGTCCCCACCCCCTTGTTCTGGGTTTGATTATGAGTTGTTAGGAAGAAAAAACTGCAAAAAATCAGTGTTCTGAAATTTGTATGTGAAAATTTTTTTTTTTACGCAAATAAACTAAATACACATGGCAGCGTGGGCTGGAATCTGAGCTCTGCAACCCTGATAGTTCTGTGAAAGAGATTTTAAGTATGTTTAAGAGTAACCATGGATAAAAGTTGCCTGAGGTAGCTCAATCCAGTCAGTTGATGGATGAATCATGACAGTCAGTTCTGGTTCCTGATCAGTTGGTGTTCTCTTGGTGGTGCAACAAGTCAGCTCAGCCTGCCTAAATATTGAATTCTTCATACCTATTATTTTCACATTCCATGGATTAGTAGAAAATTGGAAACTGTAAATTAATGTAAATATATATTCCCCTATTTTGTTTGATTACTCAGTTTCTTTTTTTAAAAGAAAAAAGAACAAAGCTTGTGTGTCTGGTGCTGTTTGCCAGTGTTGTCCTTACCTAATGATAGGTAGATTATCATTAGTGATGACTGGGGTGTTTACTTTTTCAAAGCTAGTAAGACGACCAAAACAACAGATTCCCTGCCAGTCAGTGTAGACAGTATTGAGCTTGATGGCCAATGGTTTTACTTGGGGTAATGCAGATTTCTGTGTTCCTGGCTACTATCAGTGTCAACTAAATGTTATGCAGACATTAAGAAAACTCTTTTCCTAGCTTCCTAAGAAGTGTTCATTTGGTGTTAATGCATTCTTTGTATTTTCATGTTGTAGGACCACTGCTGGGGTTTCCAGTTCAAGATGTAGTAGTAACGGTACATGCAGTGACTGTAAGCTCAGATACATCTCTGACGATGGTTTCTGCTTGTGTTTCTCGTTGCATGCAAAAGGTATAGAAGTCCAACTGTCTTTCTGAGGTCATTTGCAGCAATCTTCATTCAAAGTAACAGAATTACAGAGGGGTTAAACAGTCTCCCTTAATGGTATTCTCCGGTGGTTCCCAATTGGTGGTCTGCGGATCCCGGCACCATTCACATAACAAAAACTACCATAGAGATATCAAAACTTTCCAAAGTAGGGGGTCCATGGCTTGGCTTTTGAAAAACAGGGGGTCTGCAGTACTTAGCTAATTGGGAACCACTGGTATAGTCTGTTGGTGGCATCTTCAGGATCGTAATATGCCCATTTTCAGATGTACAGGAGGCCCACAGTTTACACGGGGGCTACATTCCAGGGGTCCATGTGAAAAGGCAAAATCATGTAAAGTCAGGAAGACCCCTGGAAACCACTGCTCAAGCACCCCCACCTGTCTGGAGCAGGCCTTGCCCCTCCTTGCTTACTGCATCCTTCCCAGAGCCTGCTGAGCAAGGCTTTGCCTGACACGAGTTTCTAAAGCCTTGCTTAGCAGCTTCTGGAGGCTCTTGTGAGATCTCGCACAGCCCCCTCCAAGGTTTCTTCCTTCTGTTTATTTTTTGATGACAAGCACAAGGCTGCGATGGCATAAGTAAACTGTGTGTAAGTTCCAGGCCTATTGTATATTCAGTTCCATTATTTATTTGCTTTACTTATGCACAACCAGCAAAGGTGCGATTACAAATTAATCTTGTGATATGTTAGAGTCATGTATACTGTACTGAATAAGCGTTTGCCTTTAAGAATGTTCTTATTCTGCTTGTTAGGCTCTGAAGAAAGCTGATAAACAAGTGCTGGAGCCTCTCATGAACCTGGAAATAACAGTGGGCAGAGATCACCTTGGTGCCGTACTGGGTGACCTTGCACAGAGAAGAGGCAGCATTCAGGAAATTCAGGGTCGCCAAGACAACCAAGTTGTAATTGCATCTGTTCCATTGGCTGAAATGATGGTATGTGCGTATGGGTGCTCAAAACAGATGCTTCATATTTATTTTGTTCTGTGTTACCAGGGTGTTTTGCAGCTCTGTTGAACAAAGCAAGGCATGCCTACACTACAAGTGTGAAATTCAACTACTGTTGCTTTTCATGAAAAGTAGGAACTATAATTTTTGATGGTGCTGAGATTTTCTTATAAAGTTGTCTTATTCTGTGGTAGACCGATGGTTATCCATCTTGCTAGTTCATACTGTCCAGTTTGATTGGCAGCAGTACTAAGAGGCAGATGTTCCTAGTCCAGTGTTTTTCAACCTTTTTTGGGCAAGGGCACACTTGTTTTATGAAAAAAATCACGAGGCACACCACCATTAGAAAATGTTAAAATTTTTAACTCTGTGCCTATATTGACTAGATATAAAGTAATTCTCTTGAATAGGAATCAAATAAACACAATTTTTCCCACGGCACACCAGGCAACATCTCGCGGCACACTAGTGTGCCGCGGAACAGTGATTGAAAAACACTGTCCTAGTCTTGCTTTAGCAGAGAGCTTGTAACTGGAGTTAAACCAGAGTGGTGGCTGCTTTTCTAGGAATTAAATGGTTCCAGTGGAATGATTTTTTTTAAAAAAAATTAAGGTAGTTATTTCGATTATTTATTGCATTAGCATTCAGCCATAGCCCGGCAGGTAGTTGTTATGTAACCTAGTATGGGTCAAGTTCCATAAAAGTAATTATTATCTATTGGTTTTTGTTGTAGGGTTATTCAACAGCTTTGCGCTCTTTGACATCTGGCTGTGCAACATTTACATTGGAATTGGCAAGCTACCAAGTGATGAGTCTCCCAGAGCAAGCTGCTCTGCTTAAGAGGAGTGGTTTGCAGTAGTATCAGCATGGAGGAACAAGGAATTGCCTCTAACAAAGCAGCAGTGGATTTTTGTAGGTTTCCTACTGTCAAAGCATGTGGCTTCCGTTTAGCGTGCACACAGCGGGAGTATCTTGTAAAATACTTGCTAGTTACAACTACCTCTTCCAGGCTACTGTATTACTGCAGTTGTCTACTTTCAGCAATTACGTAGAATGCTGTGTATATTTGTGTCTCATTCCGAATAATTTGCAATGACAAATGTATATGCTATGTTCCCTACTCAGAGGAACAAGTTCCTCATTATATGCATTCTAACCCTTGAATTATAGTGCCAGAGTCCTTGCCTCAATAATTCTCCACCCATTTCTTTGGCCCAAGCTTTTCAGTCATGTAGATCAACCCCATCCATCTGCAACAAACACATACACACAGGAATCTGAATGAGCTACTTTCTCTTAAAAAGTTCAACATTTATTTTTTCCACATCTACAAGAAATTTAACATTCTCTAAATTTCAGCATTTCAAAATGAGAGTGCTCCAGTGCAGGTTTTTCTCCCAGAAAGGCACTTCTGGCAACGTCGTCCTACAGCTGTTAGGGGTCTCTTGCTTCGTGCCTGCAGTATCCAACAAACAAAGGCGCCGCTGCTATTCCACGCCTGTGGGGGAGAGAAGTGTGATTTGCTTTCGCCTTTTGAGATTAATAAGCTTCCAAGTTTTGATGCAAGAAATCTACAGAGACTATTGCTGGGATTGTACCTGCTTTACTAGATTGCATTTCTTACCTGAGCATGCGACAACGATGTTCAGTAAGCCTGTTATAAGCATCTCCAATATCGGTTACATTTTTACTGCTCCAGAGTCTCTCCCCAACAGCACTTGCCCGAGGCCTGGAATTAATATGAATAGAAGGCTATATTAAGTCGTTACTGCCCATTCAAAATAATTTGATTTAAAAGTATTTGCAACATGAATGTATGCCAGTACTCCATTTTTTAAAACAATCTGCCCCTCCCCTTACCAAGCACACCACGTTACAGCATTGTTCTGTGCAAAAAGAGCAAAACAGTGAGATGTAATATTAAAAATGGCACACACTAGCTCAGCCTTCCTCAAGCTGGTGGCCTCCAGGACTTTTAAACTACAACTTTAATCATCCCTGCCTATTGACCGTGTTTGCTGGGGCTGATGGGATTTGTAGTCCAAAACATCTGGAGAACACTAGGTTGGAGAAGGCTGCACTAAATTATGTACTGCAGATGTACTGCAGCCTTGAATTGTGTAATTCTGCTGGTTGATCAGGAACTTAATGCAGGCAGGTGAGAAGGTGGGGCATCACTCCAAGGAAATCTAACTTTTCTATGACCAGCTGAGGCTGGTCATTTCGTAAAAAGCAAGAGCCCTCCCATCTTTTTCAGCTGGCCCTTGTACACCCGAGTGCCATGCAGTATCCATGGTAAGTGAGAACTATGCCAATCGCTAATGCTCCTCATAGGCAGAATTAAGAGGAAGGAAGACAACTTGAGAAAGTAAAGTTTAAAAATCATGATGCAAGCGTAGTTTTGTCAGATGTAAGAGGTTAGATCAAGATGGTTAGCATTTCTGTTGAAAAAAATTGAGTGATTAACTATACCAGAGTCTTGGTGTGAGATTAGTTGCATCCACGTATTCTCCCCAAAGACAGGCTTCACCACCAAGCACCAGCTCTTTCTGGGATTGGAACCCTGTGTTTAAGGAAAAGAAGTATTGGCTTGTGTCTTACTTTAAAAGCAGGCCCAGTCTGATACAGTTACAGTATTTTACACTTGCAAGTTGAGTATTGTGGAAATAGTCATTAGGTGTTAATTACGTTGTACCAATTCTTAATGTCATGACTATTAAAATAAATCCAGATGATTTGAGTTGCAGCCTATACACTATTATATTAAATACTTAACATAAAAAGCCCGTATGACCGAACATAGCGAGCTTATAAATACAAAGAATATTACTATCTTTTATTAAACTCTACTTCAGTGACAAAGTTCATTTCCCCTGCAGCCAAACTGAAATAAATAAAAAGGAAATTGTTCATTAAAAAAAAAACACCACCACCAAGATTTTGTCTCCCCTTATTAACAGTCTAGAATGCCATCTCCACCAACAAACTGGAGAGATAACTTGGGTGAAAGGAGAGTATGGAGGGATATAATTTTATCATTCATTAAAACTGGGAGACACAGCAACAAGGCCATGCAACTTTCCCACTGGAACCAATGCCTGGATAATGCTCAAAGGAAAAAGGAAACTACAAACCAAGGAAGTCTAGTGGCTCCACGCTGTAGTATTTCTTCCAGTCCTGGCCGTAACTAATGAGGTCTAGGTACCATGGTGCTGCCAGGATGGCGCCGTGCCCGGCTTTGGTTACTTTTCTTAACTCTTCTTTATACATGGTGTCAATCCACACTTCAACTATTGTGTCTGACTGTAGCTGAAGACATCAAAAACATGGGGTTCAGACAGCATGAAAATCTGTCCAGCTACAGGCATCTCTTCCAAAGCATATGCAGATAGTAGCATGCCAGGGTATGTGATACGGTTATGTGAAAACTAATGTCACTCATATGAAGTCCCATTGGGATTTGTCCACATATTGGTGTGACATCAACTTGTTCCATGGTAATTATAGCATCTTTGCAATTACCCCAGTGACAAGATTTCAGAAGTACAAAGAAACCTCTTAGAAATCCTAATATGTGGACTGGAGGGGAAGTGGCTAGTCTCCAAAGTTACCTACTCAGAATAAGCAGCATTTTGACTGCTAAGGCCAATGGTTATGTACTGAAACAGGAAGTATACAGATGGCCGAGACGGGGCTGTCATGCCTGGAGGTCAAGGCAGGAATACAAGCAGGTGATCAAACCACTTTTGAGTGCTAATTTGCTCAACCCCTCCTCCCCACCACCAACTTAAAAGTACTGTGGAAAAGGAGGCTGGCAAGCTGGTAGGCTAAACACTCATGTAGGAGATGAGAATCCACAGCAATTTAGTGTTGCGGGTTCCACTTGTGTGACTGGTTTGCTAAGAGCATTTAGTTGTGCTAAGATTTATTCCAATTTTTACAGAGTGACCCCCACAAAGTTTATTGGAGCACTTGAAATGGTGAAAGAAACTGATGTTTGGAGCTTTGAGGGTTAAAGAAGCTCAACAGTTCGCTCCTCCCACAGGGAGGATGTGTCACAACATCCGGGGTTATCTGCTGTATGCGATGTCTTTGTGATTTATGTGACGCACCATTTATTTCTTGGTCAGTCTTACTTTCGGTTCTGAACCGGAGAGACCGGAGCGATGATGGCCTCCCACTCTCCGGGAAAGTGGCTATGATTTATATGCTTGTAATAAAGCGTACTTGCTTTGAAACAACCCAGACGTTGTGGGAGTTTAATTGCTGGCACGAAAGGTACACACACCGTCGCGCAAGAAGGAGAAGTAAGAAGTTTGAAAAAACTCTGCAAAAGCACTGGAGAAGCAGAAGAACGCAGAGGAAGCGTTGCTGGATACCCAAGTGCTAAACTGGTTTTAAGGCTTTTCCAGTTAAAACTTAACTAGTACTGCCTAAAATAATGAACCTTAAAATAAAAACAGAGCAGGCTTACAGACAGTCTCCCTTTTTAAGGGTTGCTTTGGCGTATTAAGAGCTACAAGAGTGATGCAATTTTAGAAAGGCATAAGCTATGAGACAGCCACGTAAAGTACCGGTATGTCACCTTTCCAGCATCATATTATATGTACTTTTGAAATATACAGGACAGTCACATTTCTACTACATTTGACTTACAATGTATTTGCTTCTTATATTGCCTTGATGAAATGCATCCTTGGATCAGATCACACAATTCTGAAAGGTTTAAACATTTCAGATAGTGCTACAGGTGTCTTCTGGGTTACTCTAGCACATGAAAATTAAGTTTTCGCAGAACAGCACAGATAATCTCTCAGTCCTTACCTTTGCTCCATGATCAAAGACTTCCTGCCACACTATGGATTTCTTGTTCAGAGAAGACACCATGTCCAATATTCTAGTAGTAATAATATTTTTAAGATGTTATGTACTTGCTATTTACTTGTTTCATTTATATCCCTTATTTCAGCCATGATTGGCTCCAAATGATTAAGAACAGCAAGTTACTAGCACAAATTGTGGCTGTGATATACTTTAAAACATGCAAGGAGTATCTGCCAAAGTCTCCAGGGTTCAAGAAAGGAGCCTCTGAGAAAATGCCCCCTTCTCACACACTCCTTGCATTGCCTTTTCTGGTGGTTATTGCTTAACATCTCTGTTTCTAGCCACTACGCTGCTTCTTGCCAAACATCAAAAATTGTATTAAAGCACAAAAAATGACTATTTTTTAAAATAAAAGAAACACCTTGGGCCAACATAGGAATTGATTTGTCCAACTTTTTCTTGTTGCAGAAACTGGTTGCAAGCCAACAGTTAAGGAGTGTACCTAATTCTGTGTTGGACTGTGGACTTTAGGTTTTGTTTGTGCTTAATGTGAACAGAATGAGCTCCAGTGTGGAACTGAGAAGGTGTGAGCGTTATGCTGATAAAGTGTTGAATCACATGTCTTTGACTACAAGAATGTGTTGCTGACAATAACAATGGTGGTTTTTGCATGGATAAAGGAGTAGGGAAAAACAGCAAGAATGCAATAGCTGTGTAATGCTAAACCATGGTTTAGTGCTACATGGATGTGTCTCTGTGTGACCAAGTGAAGCTCCTCGGGCGCACACACCCTCCCACACAGCTGGGAGGATGACTTAGTGAACCTACAGGTTGAAGATACATAGAAATCAGGAATCCTGGTTTAAAACAAACCACTTAGCGTCTAAACAAGCCAGGCTAACCCACCATTATTTGTTTTATACCAGAAGTTCAGGTTCACACATAATTGGAAACCAAGATTATTTGAAAATGAAAATTAACTCAGCAAATGTCTTTATCCTGGCCACACAGCAGGGAAGCTTGACTTGGGCTTACTAAACCATGTTTTAGCATTGTGTGGAAACTGCCAATAAGCAGTCTCTTGCCTGAAAGAGAAACTCACTTCTCAACAAAGTGGGATTCCAGTTTAGCATAGGTAAACCAAATCCCTTGCTTCTTCATGTATTCTTGTATATCAGGATTGGACCTCCTATAAGGGAAGAGAGAAAACACAATTATGCTTCTTGCCAAGATCAGCAGCATACTACAGAAGTACCAATGGGATTTTGCACCAAGACTTACTAGGAAATAACATGTTACCCACTGACCACCAGAATTCTCCAATATGCATTCTTTCAGAACTCTTACCCCCTTATGAAGCCACAGACAATGGCTTTACCGAAGAAAAATAAACAATAACTAAATGATTACTATTCATTAAATTTGTTAGTTGCTTTATCTTACCCAAGGCAACCCAAAGCAACTTACAACCAACCAGACAGACAAAAACCCCAACATAGATACATTAAAAAAGGAATGCATTAAAAAAACATCCTGCCTGCTTCTAAAAACCCACAGATGGTTAAAGGCCAAAGGCCTGGTAATAGAGGACAGATTTTGCCTGGCACCTAAAGATATATAAGAATGGCGCCAGGAAAACCTCCTTGGGGAGAGCATTCCACAAATGGTGCCATTGCAGAAAATGCCTCTTTTCATGTTGCCACCCTCTGGACCCCCCATGGAGGGGGGGCACGAAAAAGGGACTCAGAAGATGAGCACAGGGTCTGGGTCAGTTCATACGGGGAGAGGCAGCCCTTGTATTGGCAGTGACGCTGCATCTCCACAATAGATGAGCAAGAGGAACAGAAACCAAGTAATTCAGATAAAGTCTGCTTATGATGAGATCTTGTAACTTGCATAGGATAATAGGAGGCAGGCTGATCAGTGGTTGTAAGCCATGGTAATGACCAGATTTGTGACGCAACAAACTAAGACACTGTCTACCTGACATGTATGGCAACCTATTTGTGGTACCAGGTAGGCTCCAAAAGAGAGAGAAGAGGTGGGGGGGGGAGCAGCGTCTATCATTCGGCAGACACCTGGCTGTGTTTTGCTTTATGAGGCACAGCTTCTACATGCCTGCTGTGTTTTCACCAAACACTGAAGCTGTTCTCTCTGTTAAGATTTGACATTGATCTTCCCAGCATCTATCAAATGCTAGCAAGTCGCTGCAACCATGCCCTACTTAATGAAGTGATCCAAACTACTGGCTCTGGAAAGGCTCGTGAGCTAGATGAGCAGTAGTTCACCTCCTGCCAGGGGCTTCATCTGGCTGCCTAGGCAATTTATTTTTCTGGCCACCCAAGACAGCAGCAGCAAAACGAAAGGTTAAAGCAGACAATGCCTTGGGTTGGGTTGTTGTTATTGTTCAGTCGTGTCCGACTCTTCGTGACCCCATGGACCAGAGCACGCCAGGCACCCCTATCCCCCACTGCCTCCCGAAGTTTGGCCAAACTCATGCCAGTCGCTTCGAGAACACTGTCCAACCATCTCGTCCTCGGTCGCCCCCTTCTCCTTGTGCCCTCCATCTTTCCCAACATCAGGGTTTTTTCCAGGGAGTCTTCTCTTCTCATGAGGTGGCCAAAGTAAACCTCTCCCCTCCCAGCCCAACAGTTTAAGGGATTATCCTCTCCCCAATAATCAAATCAACCATTAGATGAGCAGGGGAGGGGGCAATAACCTTCTCCCCTTCAGCTGGTCTGCAATTTTGGTCACGCCCACCAATGATATGCAGCCCCTGGAGGGCTGGTCAATGATGAATTTGCTCTTGGGGTAAAAATAAGTATCAACCCCCCCCCCCCCGCTAGATGGACCAGATGGTCTGCTCCACTATTGGAATTCTTCCGCTTTCAACAGTATGCACAGAAGTTCTAAGGTAGCCAGAAGCCATGTAGGGCTGGCTTGTGCGAAGTCTTTCCCCAATCTGCTAGCCACACCCAGACCAGGATTCAGTTCATCCAAAGTGAGCCACTGGCAAGTCCCACAATATACAATCAGCTGCACCCCTCCCCTTTATTGTACAACACTATTGTACAACCTTCTGCTTTGTCTAACAAGCCACGAGCTTGGAGGAACGTGGACCCCAACCTGGTGCAAAGGGCTACAGTCTGGAGTGGGGTGGGGTGTGGGGGAGAGCCACGCTTGAAGGATCCTTGCCTATCCTATTTCCTTTCCTGTTACAGTTTCCAACTCAACAGATTTCAGGTGAATAAGCAATGTAGACTCTTCATGTTATACCGTACCAACAACTGAAGTCCACTTCATCTCCTCCCAAGTGGATATAATCATCCGGAAATACACTGCCAATTTCTTTGAATAATTTAGCCATGAAATCATATGTTGTATTCAAAATGGGGTTTACAGGCCCATAAGACCCACTCGGATGTGCTCCACTGTAGCATGGTGTGAGGATCTCTTTTTGTCCTAAAATAAAATAACATTGAAACATTAGCTTCAAAAGGTGCATTTGTTGTTGTTGCACCATATAAAGTTGCATTCTTATGCTTCTTTTAAAAACAATTCCAAGAACTTAAATACATGGGGTCCCCCCCCCCAAATATGGTCAAGAACACGATGTTTTTTAAGCTTTTAAAAATTTCAGAGTTCTATAGAAGGTCAGATCCTGAAAAGTATGGACCAGTAGTCACAAGAGGTTTGCATTCACTTGCCAAATTTGTCATTTTATTCCAGAGATTAGCGCTTTCTGTTTCACATTATGGGCTACTGAACATTTGTTTCCCTACTAAATACTCCCCCACCCCACCCTGTGTCCTACATTTTTATTATTGGCATTGTTAGAAAGGTTGTCTATACTAGGAACATAGGAAGCTGCCTTATCCTAAGGCAGATCATTGGTCAATTTATCTAAGTACTGTCTGCACTGACCAGCTATGACAGTTTACAATGCTATTTTACTAGATGTCAGAACAAAAATTAAAAGAACTGATCAGCAATATGGTACAAAGGCAGATTTATCACAACAACAACAACGTTAAGAAGTTCAACCCATTTCTAGGTTATATATTTAAAGGCCAATCTCAGAAACCCTGAAACATATAGTTAAGCTATATGTAGCGTGGTGAAAACTGAACTGTTTTGGAATTAAATTATACTTCGTAATAAATCTATTTGCACTCAATTGATTTTCTTTTCTTCATAATGGGAGGGTGAAATCCTGTGGCTGGACTACTTCCTATAGTAAGTTCAATACCCCACCTTTTGTAACTAAATGGTGCTGAAGGCAGTTAATAACAATGCAAATACAATAAAAATGAATACGATAGCAATAATAGAAGCATCTTGAAAATAAGAACAAAGTGGGAAATAAATAAATAAATAAATAAATAAATGCGCCCAACTAAAGCCAGTTCCAACATGTTTACAATATCAATAGCATTTCAGAATAATATGCATCTTACCTTTCCCCCAAGATTGGGTATGTCCTGGGCTGTCAAATTCAGGGATAACTCTAATCCCCCGTAACCGAGCATACTCTAGCACCAGACGGATGTCAGTGGGAGTGTAAACATGATTGTATGAATAGGCCCCCTGTGAAAATGTCCACACATGTAGTTATTTTACAATGTGATGCCAAGAATATGCCAGTAAGGCTGAAGAGCCGATTAAACTTGAGTGTCGTGTTACAGCACCCAAGGACTACTGGCAATGTAGTCTAGCTTCTGAGCAGTTTCAGTGTCCCCATCTGGGGGATAAGACTGCACTTTTGCTGATGCAGTCTGAAAGAAAGTTGCAGCTGGTACAGTGGTGCCCCGCTAGACAAAAATAATTCGTCCTGCGAAAATTTTTGTCTAGTGGGTTTTTCGTCTAGCGAAGCGGCAATGACAGCCGCGCAGCTTCCGCTAGACGAATGCCGTTCGTCTAGCGAGTTTTTTGTCTAGCGAGGCATTCGTCTAGCGGGGCACCACTGTATTGGCCAGAGTGTTGTTGTTCCAAGGCTGGATAATGTTGTACAAAGGCCTGGCTGACAACTGGTTCAAAATAGTAGCCCATGCCAGTATATTATATAAAGCAGACTGAGAAAACAAATAAAAAATGGGAATCACCAAGACTATTTGGGTTATTTAACTTGAACTGTTGACCCCTGGGGGGAAACAGGATGCTGGATTAGGTGGGCCTTCAATCTGATTTAAAAGGGCTCCACTTATGTCCTTAAGATTTAGGAGGAGGTACCAATCATGGGAAAAGCAGCTAGGTGACTGAATGATCTGAAATGTCTTAGAAAATACACACACACACACACACACTTTCATAGGGCTTGCAACTTTTAATCAAAATTTTGGTAATTTGCTTCAGAAAGCAAAAAAATAGGCAAAGTCTCAAAATGGTGCTAAGATTTATAAGAAACTTTAATCCAAGATATACATTATATAATGTTTCTTATATATTTCGCAGCCATTTTTGCCCACTTTCTTCATTTCCTTTCTTTTTCCTTCTTTCTTGTGTTGTCCTGTCCTTTCTCCACCATTTTAAATTTCCCAAATCAGCAGCCCATCACAGTGGTGTTCTTGGAGGCAGGCTGCAAAGTGCCGAGCTGCTAGGGAGCCAGAGGCAGCGATCTGACTCCCCCAGGTGTGCCTTCCACGCTTTCAATGTTTCACGGACTCTTTGTTGTATCTGTTCCAACAGACTTAACATGGTTGCCTCTCAGAGAGGTGCGACAATGCCATTCCAGTGAACCGTCTGCGCGGAGAACTTTCTCGTTTTTCCACTAAGTGGGAACCTGTGGCCCTCCAGAAGCTGTTGAGAGTACAAATGCTTTCATCCCTGAGCATTGGTAATACTGGCTAGGACTGATTGGGTTTGGAGCCCAAAAATATCCAGGGAGCCATAGGTTCCTCTTCCTTGTATTATGGCTTTTAAGCAGCAACTAATACAACATAATAGACTCATTTACAGGTGGGTAGCCGTGTTGGTCTGCCATAGTCAAAACAAAATCGAAAATTCTTTCTAGTAGCACCTTAGAGACCAACTGAGTTAGTTGCTGGTATGAGCTTTCGTGTGCATGCACACTTCTTCAGACTCATGTTTGGGAAAGGCTCTTTATTATGGGGCACTAAATTTTCAGAATGTTCTACAGGACCATTTACTTACCTGGCGACTCAGTTCAGGAAAAGTGACACTCTGATAAGGAAAGGATGGGTCATCTACAATGTGCCAATGCAGGACATTGAACTTGTTAAATGCCATGGCATCCTAAGAGAAAAAAAGGATGGTGTTTCAGTTAGGTATCCTGCATGGAGAGGCAAATAGTTTTTAAAGAGAGATTTTTACACAGCACTTAGCAAAGTCTCTCTCCCCCCCCCAAGTAATTGTCTTCTTCAGTGCCATAAATTAGGGCTGCCATACTTCTGAACAATACTGGGATTTCAAAGGCGAAAGTGACGTCCTGTCGGCTGTTTATCCTGGATCTTCAGGAAGTAACCAAGAAATCATGGTGGTTTTTCGGGTTGGGTTTTTTCCCCCATAAAATAAGTCAACTGCTTTGGTGTCTTAAAAGAGCTCAAAAGCTTTTGGTTTTTCCTAAAAAGCTCAACAACTTTTGGGGTGTCCTGTTTTTTTACTTTTTGAAATATGGCAACCCTACATAAATCAAGAGTAAAGTGACCCTACCGTTTCTTCTCCAACACCTACATTATTCTGAAACACCATAACAAAGTGAAGCCTTCACCCACAATCCTAAATAAAGGTACATTAAATCTGCTGTTAAGTAAGTGCCACTGCAATGCTCTTTGTTCCTCACCATCCATGGTTCCATTACTAAGCAGCCAGTAAAGAAGAAGATTGTAGTTGCCTGGCAGTAAGAGAGTTGCTAAAGCAAGCATTCAATGGCCCTTTCCAGATACTGTGGAAGGCTGAGGTGGGAGTGCACGGCCATTAACTAGCCACCCAGACATTTAGAGTAAGCACTTCCCCTGTTTACTAGCACCCAGGTGCTTGAAATAGCTATCCTTGAGCCAGAAAGGACAAATATGCTGAACTGAAAGGAAGCCCCACTCAGAAGGTGCCTGTGCCTTGGTTTTCTGTGATTTCCTCAGCCTCCTCCTGCACTGTTTCCCACCCCATACAGCCTTGGGGGGGGGGGGTGTTTAGGGACTCAATGGCTGCCAAGGAGAGAAGGGGCATGAAAACTTCCATGGGTGGATTCGATTCAAACAATGGACTGAAAATAGTACTACTTCGGAGTCAGCAACAAGGAACCTGGCTGATTTTTGCCACCAGTTACGAAACTGGGTTGATGTTTATGCTTCCCAGAATTCCTGAGCAACACCAAGTACAAGGCTATTAGTATCATCACGTATTTCAAGTGATTTGAACTTTAATCCTTTTCTTGGCAAGGAAACAGGTGGTTTCATTTAAACTTGCCACATTAGCGGAAGACAGGCAGGGGAGAACATGCCGATTGCCAACTTACCAAAGTCAATAGGATAGTTTTCAAAGGCAGAAAATGCCTTGAGGTGTCAATCAAGATCCCTCGATGAGCAAATCTTGGGAAGTCAGTAATGTCGGATTCATTGACAAATAGCTATTAAAATATAAGAGAGGAAGAGAAGGTTCAACTGGTTCCCAAATTAATATGATATGATATTGTAGCAGCGGCTTGCAAACGCTTTTTCACCAAGGACCACTTGAAAACTAATGATTTTTCTGCCTGTGGTAGCAATTGTAATTCACTGTGCTAGATGCTGTATGGTTTTTAATAGTAATTGTATTGGTTTTTATTGTATTTTATTGTATTCCATATAATTCAAAGTGCAATACATTAAGAAAACTGTAAGGAATAAGAGATGCAATTAGAATTCGAAGTGAAAATGGGCTAATACCCAGAATATGACATTGGAATCCCAGATCTATGGTCTAACATGCAGATGTAGCCATGCAGTCAGTTATTAGCTCCTGGTCAAAACAGGCAACTGGAGTTATTTCAGCAAGGATATAGCAAGCCAGGGCAGATGCTGCAGAACAGCTTTAATCTGCTGCTGGTACCCACCACCTGGTACACCACAGCTTCCAAACAGTCTCTGAGGCAACCTTTGACGCAGAGCAGCCTGAAAAATTTAATAAGCAGTTGCTGAAGTCCAAACTTGGGGAAAACTCCAAATTAGCCCACTGTACCATGAAGAGATGCGGGTGGCACTGTGGGTTAAACTACTGAGCCTAGGGCTTGCCGATCAGAAAGTCGGCAGTTCGGATCCCCATGACAGGGTGAGCTCCCGTTGCTCAGTTCCTGCTCCTGCAAACCTAGCAGTTCGAAAGCACGGCAAAGTGCAAGTAGATAAATAGGTACCGCTCCGGCGGGAAGGTAAACGACGTTTCCGTGTACTGCTCTGGATCGCCAGAAGCGGCTTAGTCATGCTGGCCACATGACCCGGAAGCTGTACGCCGGCTCCGTTGGCCAGTAAAGCGAGATGAGCGCCGCAACCCCAGAGTCGACCTAACCGTCAGGGGTCCCTTTACCCTTTACCATGAAGAGAAATACTTACACTTCCATAGTCGTCTTCATTTACTAACTGACTGAATGTTTCTAAACCTGGAAGTCAAAACAGATTGAACTGTAATCCATAACTGGCAAAGGAAAACGGATGTCATCCAACAGCTACTTTGGATGTTCCAAGGAAGTGCCAAGAACCAGAAAACACAAATGACTAGCACTTTTTTCTAACCCTTCTAGGCCGACCTTTCAAGGGTTGGCCAGCGGGAGAATATGGGGCCCCTGTGTGGGAATGTTTGCTTTTCTTATTCTGGGACAAAATGTTTATCTCCAGTGCCTCCTGTATCAGGAACAGTATGAACAGCAATTGCTGGGAATCAAGAGTGGGGAAGAGTGTTGTTCAGGCATTCAGGTCCTGCCTGTGGCCTTCCCAGACGTTTCTGGTTGTACACTGTGTGAACAGAATGCTGAAGTAGAAAGGCCTTTGGTCTGATCCAGCAGGGCTCTTATCATCTCCCTGCAAGGAATATACACTTGTCTCTACATTGGACAAAATCCAAAAGTTTAAGTCTGCCAACTTGCTTCCTTTTTCACCACTTTTTAAATGTTTGGAGTAGCTCCATCCTTTTTCATTTTCTTTTAAGTCATCAAGATGATGGCCACCACTGATTAAATATGTCTAACACACAAACCACTTATGGCTGATTTACACAAGAAAATTTGGGGCTCCTATTCCAACCAAGACAGAGATTGTGTTCCCCCAGATTACAACACACACCACTGCAAAACAGGTCATGTGACTCCAGCTTCAGCCATGACTGTAAGTTGCTGGATTCTGCAGCTTAGGGGGATGCTATGGAGAATGCCCTTTCCTGAGCCAACACCACCTCTGAGCCACTGAAGGTGATGGAAACATGAAGGGAGCCCCCTCTGCTGATAGGGCCTAACGGAATGAGAAGACCTTTCATTACTCACCTCTCAATGCTCCCCAAACTTTGTCTGCCTTCAGCACAGCTGTAGGTCCTGATACCTGGAGCTGATCTTTAAGAGCAAATGACAATTATGAGTTTTAGTAATGAAAATATTGGTTTACTTATAAAGACAACCAATTATAAGAATTTGGGAGCAGTCCTGCACAAAGGCTGCTTGTATCCAAATGAAGTCAGGGGGACTTAAGCAGTCTCTGGCTTGGAACTGAGAATACATTCACATAAGGAAAGTCTGTCATCCTCTGCTTCCTCTTCGGCAACCTTCCTGCCCCATGAAAAGCTTATTCAAGAGGGGGTCCTCCCCTCCAGAGAACATGGGATGGTGTGTGGGAAGTTGCAGGGAAAAGAGGGCATGGGAAATTTCCCTTTCATTAACTTCTGCAAGTGAATTTGTATCAGGATTTGAGCCCAATCCTGGGCAACTTTCCTCTATCCACCCCACATTGTTCAAGAAGGCCCCCAAGTCTTCTAGAGAAGCTTTTGGGTGGCCAGTGTGGCAGGGACTCCCTAGGTTAGCTAATCTTAGGATCCAAAACTATGGGGTTGGATTGCAACACTGATAATAAACTAGCCGTTTTAAGTCCTAGGTGCCTTTTTAAAGTAAAGCTGACCATTGGCAATTAAGGAAAGGTGAAAATTAATTCTAGTTCACCTCTGGTCTTCATGTAACTATAAAAAGACTTGTAGGAATAAGGATTTATCCAAGTCAGGCGTGCATCACTTGTGGCCCCAACAGAGCATCCCGAGCCACATACTACAGCCACCTGAATGCCGCTTAACAACTCCTCTGTTTCTGCAGTAACAGCAGCAAAAGCTATAAAGAGGGCTATGAAGTTGTGCAAGCCTACTCTGAGCAGTTTCTTAAAAACAGCCACACTGCTGAACAAAAATGCAAGATCTTCAATCTCAATTAAAATAAGCCAAACACCATTTCATCTGCACAGCCAGCGATCTTTTAAAACAGGTTGGGAACCTTTTTCAGCTTGAGAGCTACTCTCTCTTCTGTGGGCCACATGCCAGAGGTGGGTGGGGCCAGAGGCAAAAGTAGGTGCAGAAATCGTTGTTCTTGTTACCCTGCCCATCTGACTAGGTTGCCCCAGCCACTCTGGGCGGCTTCCGACAGAATATAAAAACACAACAGTGACTGGCCCAAAGCCACTCAGTGAACTTCATGCCTGCGTGGGTATTTGAACCCTTGTCTCCCAGGTCCTAGTCCGACCCTCTAACCATGACATGACACTGGATCCTTAGTGCTAAGTAACTGGTTCCATCTGTGCAAGGATCTCTCTTTGCGCAACGGAACATTTTCCACCTCTCCTTCACCAACGTCCCCCCTAAATCTGTTCTGGGAGCTCCCTCAGTACTCTGGAGCAGATTTGGGGAGGCGAAGCAAGGAAATCCTGTTGCACTTGTACTAATCCTTGCACGCACAAACTGTTTGGTTCAATTCCACCCTTCCTGCTCCAAATCTCAGCACATCAGGAGAGGACACCCCCTGCTGCTGCTGCTGCTACTGCCCCAGTCCTTCATGCCACACTGTAATCCCTCAACTTACATGGGACCTATGTCCTAGGGATCGTGCCTAAAGCCAAAATCGCATATAGTCCAAACACACTGGGTGCAATGGTGGGTGGGACTGCCAAAGTCTTTCCCCCACCCCCTTTCTATTTAATTTTTTTTAACTGCCAAGCGCGTAAAGCTGAATGCACACACGGAGCAGGGAGAAGCAGCCCAAGTCTCCAAAAATGATTGGGGAGAGGGAACGTCTTGTATCCTACTGAGCTCTGGAGCAGGGAAAAGCAGCACAACTTTCTTGTGCTACCTCTGTCTGCTTCAAAGCCCTGGATGAGGACATCAGATTCTCTTTCCAATGCCCTCCCCCGAGACTGACAGTAACCACAAACAACATTAGATGACTAAGCCAACGAAAAGGAGAACTGAAATGAGAAGTAGAGCCTTCCAAAGAGGCTGCCCCTGCCTTCCTGTATTTCTGCTCTCAGCAGCTGCAGTCCACATAAAGTCAGTAATTCTGCCACCCTATTGATTTCAATGGCATGTCTGTGACAAACTTTCTTTGGATCAGGTTCATCATATATATATCCAGTAGGCACAGCATACCTACAAATATTCTGTAATATTTACAAACAGTTTCTCCCTGCTCCCATCTGCCCGGTGTAGCCGTCCTCAAAATATGCCCCATTTATGTGAACACAGGAAAACTAGGAAAATGTAAACAAACACCTTCAGAACTTACAAGACTCTCCTATATTTAAATCAGTAGAATCGTCACTATTTATCCAAAATCTGGAAATCAAGACTGTCTCATCTCATAGCAACCATCGCTATAACACAAAGCAATTTTTATTTTTATTTTAAAAAATTAGCCCACCATTTGGATCACGTTCTCCAGGGAGCTTATGAAATAAAACACGCAACAGTTTCCATAAAGCAATGAACATAAAAACAAAGGATATCCTTTTTACAAAACAAACAAACCCACCCCAAAACAGCCCAATGCATATAATTGCCTCTATCTCCAAAACTTACTCAATTTTGTATTCTTATGCAATCAAAACAACACAAACCATTCAAGAGAAGGAAGCCTCATCAGGTCTGGATGAACTCGAAGGTTCGCAGAATTACAAAAGATGTTTAGCACAAACCCTCAGCAGGGACCCAAAAACAGCCTAATGAGGACTGAGTGTGTTCACTCACTATGGAATGCAAATTGTTCGGGGCAAAAGTTTTTTTTAAAAAAGGAGGAATGGCTGAGGGCTGGAACACTGAATAGAAGTGTCCAATGCTAAAATATTATGTGGAGGCCCCACCTGTGTTCTTCCAGTAAACTTCCAGTTACACAGGTGTAGTCAGTTTCAATTGATGAGGAAGAATCAGCGATGTGGCTGGGTATATATTGGATTGCTCCATAAAGCACCAACAGGTGTCAAGCATTTGTCCCTGATTTTCCAGAATGCAAGTCTCCACACCCATAATTTAGCACCCCAACTCATCTTGCTTGCTAGGGAAAAAATACATCAAAATTATGAATACAGATATTAATACCAGTGAGAAATATTCAAGACTTTTATTTTTAACTGATTGGAGGAGGGGGTCTAGTAATCTGGAAGGCCACAGTTTCCCCACCCTAGTCAATAGAATGCTGTAATTAATCCACAGCTGGGAAGGAAGAAGGCGCTACACACATTTACACCAGCATACTTACAAGATTCATCAGATGTGATGCTGGGAAATTTATCACATTCAGAATCTTCTGAAGTAATAATGACCTGAAGCGAGGATAGCTCCGTTTCCAAAAGAGGTTTCTTCTCATCATCATTCTGCCATTTGGAATACCCAAATATGTATTCATAGTACCTGGAAGTGAACCCAGAAAGATGTTATGTGCAGCATAAATCTATATAAATCTATATATTCCAACAAGATTTTTGTTAGGGGAGGCAGGTCTTTTGTTGGGGAGGCAGGTCTTTTGTGTGTGTGTGTGGGGGGAGAACCTAGGTTTGCTGTGTATTTTTATTGATGGGGCAGCTGTCCCTTTCTGTCTCCCCTTGGCTACACCCATGTATTCCAGTCTGACTACATTTCTTATAGACTGAGCTCCTATCAGCGTTGGCTGTCATCCTCCAGATGTTGCTGGATAGCAACTCCCATCATCCCTGATCACCGGCCATGCTGCCTAGCGCTGATGGGGTTTGGGGTGTCACCCTCCTCGCTGGCCCACCCCTCTCCATGCCCAGGCTCCTCCAGCCAGTGGCAAAAAAAGCTTTTTCCACCGCTGGCTGGGCTCCCTGAGAGGAGTCAGAGAATGGAGAGGGGCGGGCCAGCTTTTTTCGCCGCTGGGCTCCTTGGGCGCAGGGGCGTCGCAAGGGGGGGCGGGCCGCCCCTAGGTCAAGGGGGGGGTTTGACACTTTGGCCGGCCCCTGCCACCCCGCCCCGCCGGGCGGACCCGAATAGGGGGCATGTCGCCTTTTCCCCCTTCCAGCGGCTATTTTTCGGCGGGGGGGGGGGGGCCGACCAGCGATGGGGGGTGTCAAACTTGTCACCCCCTCCTCGCTGGCCACCACCCCCCGCCGAAAAAAACCGCTGGGGGGGGCGGGGAAAGGAAGCAGAACAGGCGTGCATTCAAGCGCTTGCTCTGCTTCTTTTTGCCCTTTCTGCCGCTTTTTTCCTTTTTTTTTAATAAAGAATTTATTGGTATTTTCCATAACAAATAATACCGTCACCCACCCACATTTATACAAAACAAAAACAAACATAACCACGATTCTTCTTTTTTACACACATAAAGAAAAAAAAAATTTCTAGTTTCGATTCTTTAAAGTTGACTTCCCCTGCCTTCTCTCCTTCGGTTCCAAATCCAGATTCTACTTTAATAACTTCATCTCTCAAAAAATTGAATTCATTTAAAAAGAAATTCAAATCTAAACAATCATCTTAATCCATAATGATTGATAACATAACTTTATATCTTAACAAATTATTCTTATATCAGATCTAAGCTATTCTTCTTTCCCTTAAACTGCTGCTAATAACAAAAAAATTCAAAATATCCCTTTTCTTGTTAAAAAATATAATAAAACTTAATGTCTTAACCCTCCGATTTCAGATTACCATAACAGACCATTTATATTCTGCACTTAACACACTTCACCCTATCCCCCCTCTATCCAATGTCCTTCTCCATCTTACACCGGAACTACTCCTCAAATTGTCCTCTTTTCTTGTACGTCCACAGAACCAGACACAGTCCCCAACAGTCCTTGCATCGAACATCAGGGTACACTGTTCATCTTCTTTCGGCTTCTCCCATTCAATGCTGCATTCTTCTTCTATTTGTAAATATCTTAATTTCTTGCCCTTCGCTCCCGAGCTCTCACCTCGGGGGCTGGATATAACATTCTTCGCCGTCCCCGGGCTGCCACCACCGAAGGACGTTTCTTTTTCCGGGAGTCGCCAAGCCATCTCTCTCAATTCTTCGATCATCCCTTTCAGCTCTTTGCCAAGGCTCTCTTCCATAGTGTCGAATACCTGAAAGGTCTCCTCTGTGGGAAGTAAATTTTTCTTCATATCCCCACTCAAAACCTTCAATTTCTGATTAAGCAGTTCCAGTTTCAAAATAATAATCCTTTGTTCATCAGTTAGTCCAGAGTCCAAAACAATTTCAAAAACAAAGCCCAACATGGTGAGGACGGGCATAGGTATCAAATTTCAGTTTCTATTTCAATGTTTTCCATCTTATAGCAGTAATTTTCCACTTCGGCTCAAACTTTTCGCAGCCATTTTCCCTGAAACCGGGGCGCAAAGACCATAGCTTTCACAAGGAATATTCTCCATCCTCTTCCTCCCCAAAGGGAGATCTATAAAGTCTCACTTGTGAAAAAATCTTAACATTGTAACCATCTCAGTAGCAACAGTGTCATAGACCGTTATTTTCTTGCCGCCGAAGGGAGGGAGGCAGACTTCCTTTCTCTAAAACCTCCCGGATCGTTAAGTCGTTAAGTTCACAAATTAATCCAATCAGGTACTCACGACCACCGGGCTTCGTTTCCTTTCATCTTTACAGGGAGAACGTCGTCGCTCGTCACGGCCAGTACTCGCCGCTTTTCCGCCCGGTTGGGGCATTTCCCCTAATGGCCCAGCTCCGCGCTCCCTTCACCCCCACTCCCCCTTTACAGGGGGAACGAGGGAAGGGTACGGAGCCTAGCGGGCCCGCCGGGGAGCCCGAGGCGCAGGACGCTCTTCCCGCGCCTCACCGGAGCCCCGCTTAGCGGTAGCGGGGCTCCAACCCCCGGGCTGGACTGGGTCGCCTCGCTGCCGAGGCAACCCACGACCGCCCGTGATGGCGACCTCGCCGGAAGTTTCTGCCGCTTTTTTCCGGCGGGGGGGGGGGCGACCAGCAAGGAGGGGGTGTCATGCTTGTCACCCCCTCCTACCTGACCACCCCCCCGCCGAAAAAAGCCTCGGAAAGGGGGAAATTCCCACTTTCTGCATACACGTGCATCGTGACGTCATGATGACGTAACGACGCACGCGTCGTGCCCCTCCCCCAGGGGGGTGCCTCTGCTCTGCCGCCGCCCCCAGCAGCGCAGAGGCTAGCTACGCCACTGCTTGGGCGGAGCCGGGCGGGCTAGCGAGGAGGGGCCCCTACTCGCTGGCCTGGGCGGAGGCGTCACTCCGTGCGCATGCGTCATGAAGTCATGCACACAGAACGACGCCCTGCCCCCCCGGGGGTGCCGCTTGGCTTGCCGCCCCCGGCAGCCAAGCGGCTCGCTACGCCCCTGAAGCACACCTATCTCTGTGCAAGTTCACCCGACAACCCTGTTTACACGACCATTACTTATCCTATGGTGAAAGAGGCAACTAAAGAAACTTTGATCCTGTCAAAAGATACTGACTCTCAGATCATTTCAGGTTATCCAAGCAGCAATTACTCTGCAATTACCCATTCAAAAGGGAAGAAAGCAAGTAAGGTTAACAAAATAGAACCTGGTGGTTGGTGGCTCACAGAAGAACAATGGATACCTTTGACACCAAATTTGTATAAGCTCTTTTTTCATTTTTGATGCTAGAAAGTAAAAAATATTCTGTGCAACTCTACTGTTGAGAAAAGATCCTCCAACCATTCATATTAGGCAAGAATAGCTCCACTTCCTTTTGCATCAGTTTTCATTTAAAGGGTGGTTCTCTCTCAACTTAAGGGTAGCTGATTTTTTTTCTTATGTCAAGGTTTTTTGTGTCATTTTTTTATTATCTGTTAGATTTCTATCCTGCCCTCCTTCCCCAAAGAGTTTAGGGCTCAGTGAATAGATGGAAGACAGACATGAATCCTGCCCCTTTAAAAATTCTCCAGGCAAGGGAATTTGGAGCAGGTGCAAATTGTCATGGCAAAGTATTACAGGTGAGAGAGATGCTGTTTCAGTCAGATTTCCCTTGCCTACATACACAACACTCAAAGGCATGGGAGCTCCACTCCCTCTAGCATCTGTTTTCATTTAAAGGGTGGTTCTCTCTCAACTTAAAGGTAGCTGTTTCCCCCCCCCCCCTTATATCAGGGTTTTTTGTGTCATTCTTTTATTATCTATTACGGTAGATTTCTATCCTGGCCTTCCTCCCAAAAGATCTTAGGACTGCAAACAACCAAGCAGCAGAACACCACAGTATAAAAATATATATAAAGTTGTCTTGGTGAACAGCAGCATTTTCAAATTACTTCTGAATGTTAGTAACAAAAGAGATGAATAGACACATCTCACCACGGAAGGTAAGACCCAGAGAGCCTTCCATCAGCTTTGACTGGTTGCCCAGCTACACCCCAATCTGGACAGGGATATCCTAACCACTGTTGTCTGTGCTCTGGTAACCTCAAGGTTAGATTACTGCAATGTGTTATACGTAGGGCTGCCTTTGAAGATGGTCCAGAAACTTCAGTCAGTTCAGAATTCAGTGGCCACGTTGCTCACTGGAGCAAGATGGTTTGAGCATATTACACCGATCCTGGTCCACCTCTTTCCACATGAACCTACCCTGACCCCAAGATCATCTTCTGAGGCCCTTCTTCATGTGAGGTCTGGAGGGTGGTAACACAAGAACGGGCCTTCTCTGCAATGGCTCCCTGTCTGTGGAAAGAATGCTCTCCCCAGGGAAGTTCAACTGGTGCCTTCATTATACACCTTCAGTCGCCAGGCAAAAACGTTCCTTTTTAAGCTTTGGTTGATTGGATTGATATCCTATGCCCTTTTAAAATGTTGGGTTTTTGGGGGGGGAGGGGTTATTGGGTGGTTGTTTTTATTTTGATTATATATTTTGCGGTTTTATATTTTGATTCAGTTCTGTGAACCACCGTGAGACCTCCGGGTATAGGGTGGTATATAAATTCAATGATTAAAATAAAAATAATTTAAAAGCTACACATTTAAAGCACACCACTCCTCCTAAAAGAGACACAAGGGGTTGTTTAGGGTGCTGAGATCTGCAGCTCCATGCAAGCTACAATTCCCATGATTTTTCTTTCTTTCGGGGGTGTGTGTGTGTGTGTATGCTCTTAAATGGATGGCATGCATCTACACATGGGGTCAACACGTCCCCCTGTCAGATTTTACATGCCGAGGGAGAAAAAACACAACAGCCCTTCCGGGAGAAAGACAAGAGAACAACAACTCGAGCGGGTGCACCTTGCAAGAGCTGAGGTATAGCAGGGCGGCTTGGGCTGGGGTACGAGGAGGCAGCCCTGCCCGAGAGTTGAAACCGAAAGCTCTCGCAGCTCACCTCCGGAACGCATCTTGCAGCAAGGAGCAGCTCGGCCCCGCCGAGGAGCCCGGGCCGTGGACGATCTGGAACCGCTTGGGCGCCAGCTGCAGCCGGGCTGTGGAGACGCAGAGCGAGCGGGGCAGCGGCCACAGGGAGACGGAGGAGGAAGCCGCCTCCTGGCCACAAAGCAGCTCCTCGGCTTTGGGCGGCCCCTGCGGCTGGTGCGCGGACGAGGCGGCAGCCAGCGCCGCGGAGACCCACAGCAGAACCGCCAGCCGCTCCATGGCTCCTGTGGCTGCCGGCAGCCGAGGAGCGCCGAGGTCTCCCAGCCGTCGCAGTCACCTGACGGACAGGGGGCCTGGCTCTCCCCGGCAACGCCCAGCGCCGAAGCCTTACTCATCCTACTTGCACGCCCCGAGGAGGAAGTCCCCACCCCCACCCCCACCCCCCAAGAGTTGCTGCTCGAGAGGAAGAGGAAGGCAGAGTCAGAACTCAGAGCCCGGGAGACGCCTCGTGGACTCAGGGAGTGGGGCTCCCCCCTCCCCGGCCGCCTCCCGGCCAGCCTAGTTCCCACGCCAAATGCGAACGCTCGAGAAGGGCGGATTACAAAACAATGGCCGCTCTGTTCTCTCCCACCCGCGCCGCTCCCCCGCTGGCCTTGGCAGGGCAGGACTGAGGCGTGGGGACGAGGCTTTCCCGGAGACAACCCAAAGGCGTTTTAACCCGGAGGCAAAAAAAAACCTCCAAATAATATTATTACCATTATTATTTAGCCGCTCTTCACCCTAAGGTCCCCCAGGGCTGGTTACAGCACTAAAATAGATTGACTTAAAGGCCAGTCCTTGTCTTGAACGGCAGAGGAAGCACCCAAAAACACCCTCAGGTTGTTGTGGTTTTTTAAGACGATTAAATGCATTTATCTTATGCTGTTAACTTTTTTTTAAACAAACTACAGTTTCCAAGAATAGTAACAAAAGCCTCCCCATTTTCTTTCATTCCAATGGAATGTATGTTGTGATTATTGTCCATGTTCAGTATAAATACTGTTCAGTATAAATACTAAAGCAAAGCATTGGAGTGGTTTCTGTCTCAGTGTTTGTTACATAACTTTCAAGGATAATGCCTCCGCTTAAAGACCTCCAAAGAAGGAGACTCCACCACACTCCTTGGCAGCAAATTCCACTGTCGAACAGCTCTTACTGTCAAGAAGTTCTTCCTAATGTTTAGGTGGAATCTTCTTTCTTGTAGTTTGAATCCATTGCTCTGTGTCTGCTTCTCTGGAGCAGCAGAAAACAACCTTTCTCCCTCCTTTACATGACATCCTTTTATATATTTGAACATGGCTATCATATCACCCCTTAACCTTCTCTTCTCCAGGCTAAACATACCCAGTGCCCTAAGCCGTTCCTCATAAGGCATTGTTTCCAGGCCTTTGACCATTTTGGTTGCCCTGCTCTGGACACGTTCCAGCTTGTCAGTATCCTTCTTGAACTGTGGTGCCCAGAACTGGACACAATATTCCAGGTGAGGTCTGACCAGAGCGGAATACAGTGGTACTATTACTTCCCTTGATCTAGATGCTATACTCCTATTGATGCAGCCCAGAATTGCATTGGCTTTTTTAGCTGCTGCATCACACTGTTGACTCATGTCAAGTTTATGGTCTACCAAGACTCCTAGATCCTTTTCACATGTACTGCTCTCAAGCCAGGTGTCACCCATCCTGTATTTGTGCCTTTCATTTTTTTTGCCCAAGTGTAGTACTTTACATTTATCCCTGTTAAAATTCATCTTGTTTGCTTTGGCCCAGTTCTCTAATCTGTTAAGGTCATTTTGAAGTGTGATCCTGTCCTCTGGGGTATTAGCCACCCCTCCCAATTTGGTGTCATCTGCAAACTTGATCAGGATACCCTCAAGCCCATCATCCAAGTCATTAATAAAGATGTTGAATAAGACTGGGCCCAAGACAGAACCCTGTGGCACCCAACAAGTCACTTCTCTCCAGGATGAAGAGGAGCCGTTAATGAGTACCCTTTGGGCTTGGTCAGTCAGCCAGTTACAAATCCTCTGAATGGTAGCATTGTCTAACCCGCATTTTACCAGCTTCTTTACAAGAATATCATGGGGCACCTTGTCAAAGGCCTTGCTGAAATCAAGATAGGCTACATCCACAGCGTTCCCTTCATTTACCAGGCTTGTAATTCTGTCAAAAAATGAGATCAGATTGGTCTGACATGACTTATTTTTCAGAAACCCATGCTGACTTTTAGTGATCACAGCGTTCCTTTCTAGGTGCTCACAGACCGTTGGCTTAATGATCTGTTCTAGAATCTTTCCTGGTATTGATGTCAGGCTGACTGGGCGGTAATTGTTTGGGTCTTCTCTTTCCCCCTTTTTGAAAATAGGGACAACATTTGCCCTCCTCCAGTCTGCTGGGACTTCGCCTGTTCTCCAGGAATTCTCAAAGATTACTGCCAGTGGTTCTGAAATCACCTCTGCCAGTTCTTTTAATACTCTTGGATGTAGTTCACCTGGCCCTGGAGACTTGAGTACATCTAAACTAGCCAAGTATTCTTGTACTACCTCCTTACTTATTCTGGGCTGTTTTCCCCCTGCTGAATCATCTGCTCCATATTCTTCAGGTTGGGCATTGTTTTCTTGTTTTGGAGAAGACTGAGGCAAAGAAGGTATTGAGGAGTTCTGCCCTTTCTCTGTCTCCTGTTCGCATTTCACCATCTTCTCCTCTAAGTGACCCCACTGTTTCCTTGTTCTTCCTTTTGCTACGGACATACCCATAAAAGCCCTTTTTATTGCTTTTAACCTCTCTAGCAAGCCTGAGTTCATTCTGTGCTTTAGTTTTTCTGACTTTGTCTCTACATGTGCTGGCAATTTGTTTGAATTCATCTCTGGTTATTTCCCCCTTTTTCCATTTTTTTGTGCATATCCCTTTTAAATCTTAAATCAGTTAAAAGTTCTTTAGAAAGCCACCCTGGCTTCTTTAGGCACCTTCCATGTTTTTGTCTCATTGGTACTGCTTGAAGTTGTGCTTTTAATATCTCCCTTTTAACAAACTCCCATCCCTTTTAGTATTACTGACCATGGGATCACACCCAGCGTTTCCCTAAGTTTTCTGAAATCGGCTTTCTTAAAGTCTAGAATTTGAGTCTTAGTATGCTTGGTTGCTCCTTTCCACTGCATAATAAACTCCAGAAGAGCATGATCACTCCCACCTAATGATCCTGCCACTTCTACCCCACTTACCAAGTCATCACTATTGGTTAGGACCAGATCTAAAATGGCTGATCCTCTTGTTGCTTCTTCCACTTTCTGGACAATGAAATTGTCTGCAAGGCCAGTGAGGAATCTGTTCGACCTTATGCTCTTGGCTGAGTTTGACATCCAACAAATATCAGGATAGTTGAAATCCCCCATTACTACTATCTCACTTCCTTTTGAATGCTTGGTCATCTGTTCCAGGAAGGCATCATCTGTGTCCTCAGTTGGGCTTGGGGATCTGTAGTAAACTCCCACAATGAGATCACTGATATTTTTCTCTCCCTTAATTTTGACCCAGATACTCTCAGTTTGGCTTTGAAGTTTTAAATCCTGGATCTCTTCACAGGTATACACATCCCTGACATATAATGCCACTCCTCCTCCTTTCCTGTTTGGTCTATTTCTCTGAAATAGATTGTATCCTTCTATTACTACATTCCAATCATGAGACTCATCCCACCAGGTTTCAGTGATGCCTATTATGTCGTATTTAGTTTGCTGTACCAAGAGCTCAAGTTCATCTTGTTTATTTCCCATGCTCTGTGCATTAGTATACAGACATTGAAGACCATTGATCATTCCCCCTAGTCTCTTATTTAAGGATTTTTTCCTCCTGCCACTAGGTCTGCGTGCTGTTTGCTTCATTTGGTCTTTGACATTTGGATGATCATCTTCAGCACTTGATAGACTCCTACCTTCAGGACCACTGTCTCCCTCCCCCACATGTCAGTTTAAAGCCCTCCTGATAAGGTTTTTGAGATTATTGGCAAAAACATTCCTCCCAACCCTTGTGAGATGATAGCCCTCAGTTCTTATACCTCAAGAGGCAACTGATCTATAGCTAAATCCGTATCCAACCTGTATCCAAAAGTGGGTTGATGAGAAGGTAGCAACTTGGATACAAAACTATCTGGTGGGGATTCAGATGGGATGCCAGTGATGAAATGAAGCTAAACATTGCAAAGGTGGGCTGCTTTTGCTATGATGTTGAATACAAAGAAGCATGAGAAATGGAAGCTTAATCCCTTGAGTGGCTACTACATCTCAGGCAGAAGGTATGCACCAGGTAGGTCAAAAATAATGATACAGGCCATGAATACAGTACTCAAATTAATACAATAAAATTGCATGCATAAACAGTCA
Organism: Lacerta agilis; assembly: GCF_009819535.1. Lineage (NCBI taxonomy): Eukaryota > Metazoa > Chordata > Lepidosauria > Squamata > Lacertidae > Lacerta > Lacerta agilis. The sequence goes on from NC_046322.1 coordinate 28,463,621, forward strand.
AACATGGCATGAATCAGATGGGTAAACACATAGTTCTTTAGAAGACATCAGATGAATCAGAGACTTCAATAAAAACTGGTTTAACTAATTATAATATTTGCAGTAGGCAACCCTAACTATGCAATTATGTAAGTCACAATTGTCACCCACACATGTAACCACGCACCCCAGTTCCACCTAAGCCTTCACTTCATAAGATATAATTCCTTAAACATCCCTGGGATCTGAACACATAGATAAGGGTTGGTTACAGGTTTCTGTGTGCTCTTACAAAAGGGACCCACAAAAGGCAGTTAGGTCTTTCAGATCATGGTTTCATAATAAAACTTTTAAAAAACCTAACATCTTAACTATTGTATGGACCAAACTCACAATAACACAAATGCTAGTCATTCAGGGCAATTAGCCAACTGATCAATAATTCTTATTACTTTTTTGGCAAGCAGAACATCTAAGAAAAGACTGGGGAATGATTGGTCCAGCAGATGGTGCCGAACTACAACTTCCATCATCCCTTGCCACTGACCATGCTTTCTGGGGCTGATGGGAGTTGAAGTCCAACAACATCCAGAGGGTTCCTCCTCTAGGATGAGACCCATAAAAAGAACACAAATGGTGTCATACTGGGCAGAGGTGAAGGGAGCAGTGAGAGAGAATGACAGCTGTTTATGAATGTCCCCTGTTACTGGTCTCCACTCCAGGTTGGCTTCCGTAGCCCTGAGATAAATTCAGATACATATTGACTGATCCAAGATTGTGTCCCATGCTTTTGGAGATAAAATGTGTTTAGAGGAATGGGAGGAGTGTTGATTCCAAATCTTAAGAGTATTTCGGGAAAGATACCCTGAGTAGCTTTCCTGTCCCCAACACATAAACAGTGGGATTCACTTCCACAAGAAGTAGTAATGGCCACCAACTTAGTTGGCTTTCTACGAGGGTTAGATAAATTCATGGTGGATAAAACTATCAATGGCTACTACATGTTTTTAATGTTGTAACCCACCCTGGGGCCTTAGGGTGAAGGCTGGGTAGTAAATGAAGAAATAAATAAAACTGATAATTGTTGTTGTTGACATCCGTCTGTCTCGGGAGACAATGGTGGAATGTGCCTTTGTGAGTGAAGCCAAACTGTTGGAAGGTTACAGCGCTGGCTGTGTCTGTAGAGACTGATATGAAAGAGACATGTTTCATTGCAGCTGGGGCAGATGAAGGCGTCCGGTTGTGCTGCCGCAGATGCACCATGCCATTTCTTCTTTCTGCGTTCCTCCCAGCAGTCACTTCCCCTCTAGTCACTGCTATGGAGGCACAACCTGACTGTCTGTCTCCAGGCACTGCGGTCATCTGCAAGGGATTTCCACATGGTGGGGTTGGTGTTGCCAGTCTTCATGTCACGCTTTCAGACATATTTGTAATGCAGAGTTGGTCTGCCAACAGACCTGGTGCCTGAAACCAGCTCCCCATAGAGCACATCCTTGGGGATCCTGCCATTTTCCATTCTGTGGACATGACCAAGTCAGTGTAGACGTTGCTGAGACAGGAGTGTGAACATACTGGGAATGTGGGCTTGGAATAAAACTCATCCTCCTCCTCCTCATCACAATAGCTGTGTTCTACCTTCATTGTGGGAGGTACCAGTAGTATGCCTCTGAATACCAGTTGTTGAGAATCACAAGTGCAGAGAGTGCTGTTGCACTTAGGTTCTGCTTATAGGCTTCATCAAAATGAATAAATGCATCAATTATCCTGACAATCAGGGACACACACACAGAGAGATAGAGATAGAGATAGAGAGAGAGTTGTGTCAGCTTGACCATAGATCAGTTCCTGAATTCTGATCAGTTTGGCAACTGTACACATCATAGCATCTCAGTGCTGGGGGGGAATCATCCCACTCATACACTGCTAAAGGCCACAGAAATGCCAGAAGCAAAGGTGGGAATCCAAATAATGAACTTACTTGAACTAGGTAGTTTTCTGTGTATTCCTGACCAAGGTGGAAATATTATGAGGAACAGACTTATTAATATTATGAAAACTATTTGGAGAAATGCACCTACTTCATTATAAATGGCATATGAGAAGCTCGTCAAACATGGAAGCCTGATTATAACTCACACTACACCAACGTAAAACTTTTGTGAATCATTTTGAAGGTTCCAAATGAGAAGACAAAGAGTCATCAGTGTAAAATCTCAACCAGTAGGTGGCAATAGACACCTATGAGTTTTGTATGTTGCTTTCAGTTCATTTCAGGTACAGTGCTACCTTGGTTCTCAAACATTTTGGTACTCAAACGCCTTGGTTCTCAAACACCAAAAACCCGGAAGTAAATGTTCCGGTTTTCGAATGTTTTTTGGAAGGTGAACCTCCGATGTGGCTGTCGGCTAGTGTTTCCGGGATGCCTGCACCAATCGGAAGCTGCACCTTGGTTTTCAAACATTTCGGAAGTCAAATGGACTTCCAGAACAGATTACTGGTAAGTTAGGTGCTTCTGTTTTTGCTATTTATTTTGCCTTTTTGTTTTTGAGGCTTTTTCGGTTAATTTGTTTTTGCGACTGTGTGAAACCCAGTTCAGCTACTGATTGATTGATTGTGTGAATGCAGAAATGGATAAAAGCCCCCCATCCAAACTGACTGTCATCAGTGCAGGTAAGATTTTTTTTTTAAAATTTTAATAATAATTTATTATTTATACCCCGCCCATCTGGTTTATCATCTACAATACTGCCTTATTTATTTTATAATACAGTACATTGATTATTGCTTTCATTTTATGGATCAATGGCCTCGTTAGATAGTAAAATTCATGTTAAATTGCTGTTTCAGGGGTTGTTTTTAAAAGTCTGGAACTGATTAATCCATTTTGCATTACTTTCTATGGGAAAGCTCGCCTTGGTTTTGGAACCCTTTGGTTTTGGAACAGACTTCTGGAACGGATTAAGTTTGAGAACCAAGGTACCACTGTATGATAAACTGTGGAATGACTTTTTTGGGGGTTGCCAAACCTTGAAACAATCAGGGTTTGGTTAGGTGCACAAAAATTTGTTCATCAGTCCACAGCTGCCTCTCATTCTCCACCCTCAGCCTTACGGCTATCTTGGAAACATGTTCCTGGAATCCGGCATTGCTGTACACATACACCAGCAGCCCTTTGTAAAGTAGGGTGTCTGGTTGCAAAAAAAGAGGGCAGGCCCCCCACACCTTTAAAAGTTGTGACAAATAAAGAATTTCAGTTGGTGAAATGCCCTCTTCAACATATTAAGGTACCATTGTGCCTCCAGATGTTGTTGGCTTCAGAAGTGGCTTGCTGGGTACAGTGGAGCTGCTGCCACTGGGCAGGAGGGGAGAGCAGCATAGTGGAAACAGACTGGTGGAGCCAATTCTCTGCTCATGCTGATATGTCCCCATGCTGACCTCCCTGTCACATCAGCCCTCACACATTTGGTAAGAAAGAGGAATTTACCTTCTAGAAAGCTAGCATAGCAGCTCAATTTCACCTGGTGAGTCCCTTCTGGCTGTCATGGCAAAATAGTCAAGGATGGCGAGAGTTGTAGCCTAACATCCGGAAGGTCACATATGTTCCCCTTTCCTGCCCTAGGAGGAGCATTCAGTCAAGTAGACCCCCACCTGCAATCTGACATGGTCCTGCCCAGACACAAGCCGGTGTACGTGGCTCTCCCCATCTCATATGGCCTGCACAACAAACCTGTGAGACAAGTTAGCCTGAGAGTTGATGACTAGTCCAAAGTTACCCAATGACCATCATGGCCAAGTGGGGATTTGAATCCTGATCTCCAAGGTCCTAGCCTGAAACTCTAACCACTACACCACATTTGCCATGAGAACTAGGTCCCTGTCACTCTGCAAACGGTGTCCCCCTCTCCTTCTTTCCTAAACTCTGATCATGTTTATATTCACTGGATTGAAGGAAAGATCCCAAACCTTAAGGACCAGCCGGCTCCTTTGGCTACTACAAGTTAGCCTTGCTCACCTGCCAAGAACCACTAGGAGAGGCCCCATTCAAACTGAGAATACCAAACTCTTTAAGGCCACTATTACATGAAACTATTACACATCTAATTGAGCAATCTGACAACAGAAAGCCAAGGACAAGATGGCCAATTAGTTGTCTATTTGAATTTGCTGCCTCGGTTTCAAGATAAAGAAGATGAGGTGGATAATTCTTGAGAAACCCCAGTGTTACAGCATTAAAATGAGATACACAGCATCATGCTTATATCCCAAAAGGTCCACTTTTGAAATACATTCTAGGTGTGCCTCCTCTGACACAACTGGTAATACTGCTGTGCTGCATGAGTGATGGAAAGGTCTAGTCATGCCAGGTGTAGCGATTCTTCCACTGGAAGTTCACTGGGAACTGATTGGAAGGAGGCCAGAGACCTCTCTGGTCATTAAAAATATGGTACCAGGAAGGGTAAGACGTGCTGGGAGTTTCCATGAGTGCTTCACACAAGCTGGAGTGTGGGAAGAATGTCAGTGGAGAAGGGTGGAGTTGACACACTCATCCTCACTCATAGCTCCCACCATGTTTACTTCCTGATATTTCTATTACTGTATATGAAAAAAAAGAGTGCTCATGGCAGAGCAATTAATAACTAACAGGATAGACAGAAGCTGCCCCATGTGGTGAACAACTGAACTACAGGTAGCAGTTTCATACTGGTAGTGAAGTACCCTCAGGCCCCGGACTGATGTCTCCCCCCTAAAACAATAAAATTTGATGTAAATACATCGCTAACTGAGGTTTTGCCCCCCCCACAAAAGACCTCCCCCTGAAGCAAAAGGCCTGCTCCCCCTAGCAAAAACCCTGGCTACGCCCACGCCTACCCAGGTTGGCCATTGGATCCTCCAGGAAAGGGCCGGCCCACCTATGAGGCAAAGTGAGGAGACTTCCTCAGGCATATCTTTATTCCCCCACCTTCCTGATATAGATCTTCACTTACCCCTTCTTCTCTAGGCTAGCGGTGTGTGTGTGCCATTTTGTCTCCTCACCTGTGAATCCTAGCAAACGGTATTCAGCACTGCCTTCGACAGTGGAGAAAGGACGTAACTTTTATGGATAGCCACCAAAATGAACAGTGGCATAGATTAGCTGTCTTCTTCTAGTGGAGTTGCCTTGAAATGTGGTTTGGAAATCTTTTAATAAATCAATGAGAAGAAGAATAGAATTGTGGAGTGGGAAGGGACCATGAGGGTCATCTAGTCCAAACCCCTGCAAAACTGGAGTCTTTTTGTCAAATGTGGGGGCAAAGATTAAGAGAGTCTCACGCTCTGCTGACTGAGCAATCCTAGAAAGATATAAGATAGGGAGCACATGGTGAGAATGTAAGAAATTGATGTATTGTGCAAGTCAGAACATTAATAGTACTTTATTAAAATATACTAGCCTGTTAATGTACTGAATTAAAATGGCTTTTTGCAGTTATGGCCCATCTCACAAGTAAATAAGGTTCATAAATAAGGAACCGTTCCTTGAAATAAGGAACAGGTGCACAAACACGACGGCAGTGCTTTCTTTTCCTTGCAAGTGGGACTTCTTGCTGCCATATGCAGAGAGATCTCCTGGAGCAATGTAAAGCACATGCTCTCTGTGAATGGGCCATGCTCAACTACCAGTATGTGGTCGCAGCCAGCCATCTGCTGCCATGCTGTGGTAATGCAAAACAGCCATAAAATCTACATTGGCGACACAGTCAGAGCAGGTTTGCATCTGCATTGAATTTCAAGAACGTAACAAAGTAGCCATAGTGTATGGCTCAATCCGTGCAATATCCTAGAGGAGCTGAAAATGGTGACAGATTGCCTCCATCTATCTGGAAGAAAAACCCACCAGTTCTCCTAATATAATTAATTTCCAGAGTCATCCCATTTGGGGATGCACAGGCTGGAGACATGCATTTCTAACAACAGGGATTGGGAAGTCACAGTGTTGGAAACAAGCATGGGCATAGCCAGGATTTTTGTTAGGGGGGCAGGCCTTTCGTTAGGGGGAGCAGAACCTGAGTTTGCTATGTATTTTTAATAACGAGGCATCTGCAAAGGGCAAAGGAAGGAATTACACACCCACACCCACACCCCAAATAGCAGGGATCTAGGATGGTGATAAGGAAAACAACAACAATTCTATTTCACAGCACAAGTAGAAAACGAGCTTTTGCTTGTAAATTCTGGATTGGTTCCGATCGACTGTTGGTGGTGTTACTATGGATTCAATGCGTAAAAAGTTATATAAGGAGCAGCTTAACCAGCAACAATAGTGGTGTCTTTCCTTCTTCCTACCAAACACCCTCACCCCCACAAGGAAACATGTATAAGGGACTTAAGTGAGGACTCAGCAATGGAATCCAGAGCTCAGATCAAATACTGTGAAGTCCCTGTCAAGGCTGGCAGTTTAGAGATAAGCCAGGAAACAGTTGAGTAAATACATAGAGATTAGCACTCTTAAGAGCTTGTTCTGTACCTGAATGGTGAATTGTTTTAATAGTCACACCAAAGTTAGCAGCTTTAAAAGGATCAGGTGCAATCCTAGAGGCCTTTTTGTCTGATGCACTCCCAGAGTTTTTGGACTACAAGTCCCATGCTGGCTGGGGCTGATGGGTGTTGCAGTCAAAAAACTTGGTTGAGGAAGGCTGCTATATATAGCTTTCGCTCTCTGTAATGATGTTCTTGAGGCACTGCAGATGACAGGTGAGTAACTCCCTCTTCTAGCAGGCTGCCCTGATGGCATAGGTTAGAAAGTTAGGAGCTTGGGACCCGTGCTGCATGCTGTAGTCTGCGGCGGGCAAGCATGCTGGCTGGATTGGGAGCCCTGCTGCAAAGCTGCTCAGTGCAACCTATCTAAATATAGACCCAGGCCCTTGCCCAGCATGCTCCCCCACTGAATATCATTTGTGGTCCTGTCCAGTTTCCATCACGATTCCAGATGCTGTGCCACTGTAGGAATGTCTTGCTCTATTCCACCTCTAAGACAGGGTGGGCAGGATGTGACCGGTGAGTGGATTTCATGTGTCTTGTGGTGTCTCTCACAACCCAACCTCTTCAATCCTGAACCATACCTGTGGAGAAGTGGAGGCCAGGTACAACTTTCAAAAGGACCTCCCACCTTGCAACAAGTTTTGCTGCCCAGGTAGCAAATGGAAGGGGCAGTGGTCATGGGCATAGCCAGGATTTTTGTTGGGGGGGGCAAGACTTTTTTAAGGGGAGCAGGACCATCGTAACTGGTCAGTTAGTTAAATATTTCTATTGTTTTACTTGATTGGGGGGCGGGAGGCAGCTGCCCCCTGCCCCCCCTTGGGTAGGCCCATGGCAGTGGTTGCTTTCTTGGTGATGGCAACAGCAGCTGTGCAGCAGTGGGGAAGGTGCTGGCCAGAGAGGGAAGAAGAGAAGAACATAGGAAAAGCCTGCTGGTCCTGGCCTGTGGCTCATCTTGTCCAGCTGTGACATGGGCCACCCAGGCGCCTGTGGGAAACTTGCAAGCAGGAACTGAGCACAACAGCACTCACTGCTTGGTTTCCAGCAACTGGTAATCAGAAGCATTACTGCCTCTGAGCATGGGGGCAGAGCGTAGCCATCATACTCTGGGCATGGACAGAGAAAGAAATGGGTATGTTAGAAACTGAGAGAAAGGGGGACAACAGAGAGAGGGGTGTATGGGAGAGAGAAAACAGGGAGGGAGGGAGAGAGAGGAAGAGGGAAGGAGAAGGGGAGTGTTGAAAGAAAGAAAGAGAAAGAAAGAAAGAGAGGGGGGAGAGGTAGGAGGGGAGGTGTGTGCCAGAAAGACAGAGGGAGAGGGGTGTGTAAATTTGGACCTCATCCCAACATATATTTCACAGAGGTATGCTTATGTGTAGGGATGAGGGAGAAATTCATTTCAGTTTGCATTTAATACTGAATTTCTCATTATCCGTGGCTTAGTATGCATATGCATTTTATCACATTTATATTTTGCTTCAACGGTTAAATAGATCATTGAGGCTCACCTCTAGATAGCAAGGATGGCAAAAATACACCTTGGGTGAGACCTACAATGGCTCCCAGTACGTTTCCGAGCACAATTCAAAGTGTTGGTGCTGACCTTTAAAGCCCTAAACGGCCTCAGCCCAGTATACCTGGAGGAGCGTCACCACCCCCATCATTCTGCCCAGACACTGAGGTCCAGCGCCGAGGACCTTCTGCTGGTTCCCTCACTGCAAGAAGTGAGGTTACAGGGAACCAAGCAGAGGGCCTTCTACCGGTAGTGGAGGCCGCCCTGTGGAACGCCCTCCCACCAGATGTCAAGGAAATAAACAACTATCTGACTTTTAGAAGACATCTGAAGGCAGCCGTGTTTTTAATGTTGGATGTTTTATTGTGTTTTTAATATTCTGTTGGGAGCTGCCCAGAGTGGCTGGGGAAACCCAGCCAGATGGGCAGGGGTAAAAATAATAAATTATTATTATTATTACTTTTGAGAAGCAAAAGAATCACCAGAGCTCAGTTGCACTTACTGTTTAATCTTCTTTTCCTGTGATTCACCTGCTCCACCTGCCACTGGCTCTGGCTTGCCTGTTGCTGGCCTCCCTACCTTCCACCCTACACCAGCCACCAATGGACACCAACCACCACTCACTTGTGGACACATTTTAAGATTTGCTGTGATTAGAATGGGGTTCGCAAATGACTGGCCCTCGAGATCTATAACCTGCTTAACAAACAGTACCATAGCGGTGCACAGCAAAATAGAATCAGGTAAAGGAGAAAAGGGACAGAGCCAATAAGCTAAAAGCTCTACAATGGCTGGGTCACACTAACCTCTTTAGTAATCACCTAAATATCAAGATGCTAGGTGATGGTCTTAATTTCGGTTGGCACACAGGATTCCTGAGGGCGACTGCTACAGTGTGGTATATAGCACTGCACCACAACATATAATGCTGTGCAGGACCATACGATGCAATGATGATATTGCAGGGAAGTGTGCCACTGTTTAAGTTATACATTTTGCTTGTAAGGCCATCTGGAAATTTTGCCAGTAGAGCAGGCTAAAAGCAACTTTTCATGCAATAAAATTACAAGTGAATTAAATGAGGGTCCCCATCAGACAACAGTTAACTGTTTCCTTTAGCTTAACCTTACCCCTCACTTCTTCAAATAAATATACTTCAATCAACTGCTCAACAACACTCGTGTCTGCAAGTTACAACACATCTGGAAAATTAGACTAAATGGAGAAAACAGCACAAAGTTTGGAGTATCTGGCATCCATACAAACTCTCCATAATGCACAATTTTATGGTCCAGATGTGGCATTTATGTGTTATGAAGAAAGGAGGCATGTTCGCTCATACCTTTTATTGCATTTAAAATGTAAGGTATATTTTAATAACTCACAATGGGAATTGTATCACAGTGATTAGAGGCTGTCAATATGTCACACATAAATCTTTGAAAAGTGAGTGTATCTGCTAGAAAACAATAGGTATAATTTGAATGGAAGTTTAACAGTACACTTATGGGGAGCTGGCAAACTAGGGGGAATGCTTCTTATAAATTTCCACTGACTATTCCAATGAAGGTGATCCATGAATCCTTTTGATCTTACAGTTGTGTTTATATCCTGCGTAGGCCTGTGTTCTGTTACATTTACTGCCCTATGAAATAATTACTTCTTTATGCTTATTCTTCAGCCTTTCCCATTTTCTCATTAAGATAATAACTTTGCACAAAAGCCACCTGCAAAATATCCATTTTTACAGACCTCCGCTGGGGGTTCTGCAGGGTGAATTTAACATATGGGTCTTAAAGAGCTGGTTTAAATCCACTCAGCCTACCTTAGCTTTTGACTGCTGTTTTCAAGAACATTTTAAAGGTCAGTAGGGTATCTTCTTTCCTTACCTATTCCGTTTTCCTGCTATATTCTGCATTGCACATTGGTTTCAAAAGCCTAGCAGCTCTGGTTAAAAGGATATCACCTAGGAAGTACTGGGAAAGACTTTGGGCCAAGACTATTGAAAGCTTCTGGCAGTCAAGAGTAGACAATAAGGACGTAGAGCTGTACAAAGCAGGCTCCTATGAGAACACAAGAAGAGCTCTGCTGGACCAGACAAAAGGCCCATCTAATCCAGTGTGCTGTTCTCATAGTGGTCAATCAGATGCCCATGGGAAGCCCACAAGTATAACAGCACTCTCCCAACTTGTGCTCCACACAAACTGGTAGTCCAGCTATATTGCCTTTGACACTGGAGGTAGCATATATCCATCATGACTAGTCAGGGCCGGCCCAATATATTTTTCCACCTGAGGTGAATCAGAAAATGCCTCCCCAGGAATTGGAGTTTTTAAGGGTGCATAGATATAGATATAAAGGTAAAGGTAAAGGACCCCTGACAGTTAAGTCCAGTCACGAACGACTCTGGGGTTGCACTGTTCATCTCGCTTTACTGGCCGCGGGAGCCGATGTTTGTCCACAGACAGTTTTTCCAGGTCATGTGGCCAGCTTGACTAAGTTGCTTCTGGCAAACCAGAGCAGCGCACGGAAATGCCATTTACCTTCCTGCCGGAGAGGTACCTATTTATCTACTTGCACTTTGACCGTGCTTTCGAACTGCTAGGTGGGCAGGAAGCTGGGACCGAACAACGGGAGCTCACCCCGTCGCGGGGATTTGAACCGCCGACCTTCCGATCAGCAAGCCCTAGGCTCTGTGGTTTAGACCACATCCCTAGATATAAATATATAGGGAATAAAGAGTCAATCCCCTCCTTTGCCTCCTGCCTTCTCTGCAGCCCCACCGGCAGGAGCAGAATTGGCACCGGCATCAGCCAAGGCTCTGGGTGGGGCTCTGGGTAGGGATGGCACGGGGGGGGGGGGCTGGCGTGGCTGAGCTGGTGACCAAGGGCAGCAGGAAGGGTGTTTGCTGGGGCCTGTGCACCCTTCCTCCTCCACCCAGAGTCAGCCTCTTCAGAGAGGTTGAAGAGAGAGACAGGAGACAGGTGGTGGGGAGGGCAGGCTGGGAGCCAGTTAGTGCCACTAAATGTTGGCGCTGCTCTGGAGATCTCCCCCAAGGAAGCAAAACAAAAAAAGGAATGAGCTGCAAGAAGGCTTGAGAAAGACTGCTGCTGCCAAAGGTAAATCCTTAAGCCGAGAAACCCCTGCAGATGTTGTGGGGAAAAGCTCAAGCAGGACCTGAGCAGAAGAGCACTTTCCGTTCCACCAGTTGGTATTCAGAAACATTATTGCCTTGGAACGTCAAGGCACACTAGGAGTTTAGCAGTGTTAGTAGAAATAATACACAGTCTCATATTATCTGAAGATTATGGCTTTCGTGGAGATTTGTACCTTTTTTTTCTTTGCAGTGTGACTTCCTGGACCTTTGGTTTTATTGCTAACTATTTCAGCTAGCAACAAGGAAAGTTCTGTGTTGTCTTCATTGTTAACTAGGTATTTATTCTGCCCCCACCTGCACCTGTTCTTTGTACATACTCATATCCTGAAGACATTAGGGGGCGCTCTTGTTTCACTCAAAAGGGCTGATGTCCTGTACAAGTTGCATTTTCACAGTAACATTACTGTCGGGAGGAGAAAGTGTCAAGAAATATGGCAAGACCATATTTCTTGCCTGCTTGCCTAAACTTGGTACTTCTCACAGTTTAAAAGGGGTACATAAAAAATAGTGCACTTCACAAATGCTCCAAATGAATACATTAATTAGGAATTATTCTGGAGCTATTTCCACATGCTGATAATTCTTAGTTTTTAACCCCCTGGAATGTTAACTAGATACAACTGAAGGACCAAGGGAGAGAATACCACTTCACATTTGGGATGCATACGCACAGTACTTTTAAAGCACATTGGAGGAAGCAAAGATTCCTGGAAATTGTAGTTTGTTAAAGGCGCTCGTAACTGTATCTTTCTGAGGGGTGAACTACACTTTCCAGGAGTCTTTGGGGGAAGCCATGTGCTTTAAATGTATGGTGGATTTGTGTCTGTGTGTATTTATTTATATTTATTGTACAATTTCTGTTTATTTCAGACTTTATTTTTTATTATTATTATTATTTAATAAATAATCTTTATTTCAAAATATTTTAAAAGAATACATTCACACACAAATATACAACAGAAAATGCAAATCATACAATACAAACACAATCACAAAAAAGATAGCCAATAACCCCCCCCAAAACAACAAAAAATGAAAATGAAAATGAAAAATAAAAACAATGACTCCCCATCATTTGTATATCGTTTCCCTCTACGTTTTAACATTTCTTACTTTTCCTCACCATACAATACAATACCACCATCTAGCAAATGCATCAATCTGTCATATAATATACTATCCATCTATATATTCCCTTATGTGTCTCATTCTAGAAAGATCACCAATTCCGTTTTTATACCTTCTTTAATCAAGTAATCCTCCACATATTTCCACTTGCTTTTGATTTTTTGTTTTGGGACATTTCTAATTGCTGCTGTCATCTTTGCTAAATTCATATATTCTACTAATTTAATCTGCCAATCCTCAATTGTTGGAATTTTCTCCCCTTTCCAATTTTGAGCAATCAACATCCTCGCCGCTGCACATGCATATAGAAATACATTTCTCCTATCTTCCGGGATATTCTCAGGGATCAAGCTTAAAAGGAAGGCTTCTGGCTTTTTCCTCAAACGTTACTTTCAACATTTTTTTCATTTTGTCATAAATCTCGCTCCAGAATTTAGTAACCTTTATACATTTTCACCAACAGTGGAAATAACTACCTACCTTCTCCTGACATTTCCAACATTTATCCAAATTGTTTTTGTAGATTTTTGCTGGTTTTTCTGGTGTCAGATGCCATCTGTATACTAGCTTCATCATATTTTCTCTAATTCCCATGCAAGCAGTGAATTTCATGTTTGCCTTCCACAACCTATCCCACTGGCTATCCTCCCTCCAGAAGGAAGGAAGGAAAGAAGGAATGAATGTGAAAGAGGGGGAAGTCGTTGACCTGAATACTGGAGATATGGAAGATAGCTGTGACTGCTCATCTAGTTCAGTACTGTCAAAACAGGCAGCAGCTCTCCAAGGTTTTAGGCAGGGGACCCTACCAGCCCTAGCTGGAGATGCTGCGGATTGAAAATGGGAACTTTTGTGTGTAAAGCACACACTCTGCTACTGAGCTGCAGTCCTTCCCTGCTAAAGAGAGTGGCATAGTAGATTTCAAAATGAAATGAAATAGATAATTTACTGGAAATATTTGCTGATCGTCAACACTAAGCTTTTAGTAATTATCTATTTCATTTAATTTTATGTTAGAAATTTATCATGCCAAAAACACATCAGAGTTGGTGCTTGCCAACTTGCTGAACTTCAGGAGGGAGACAGTTCCTAAAGACAGGTTCCACAACAGGAAAAGGCCCTCTCCCAGGTTAACGCAAGATCAATTCCACCCAACTTTAAAGCAATCAGGAGGGCTGCATCCAAAGCAAGCCTCTGTGGGAAAATATCTCCCAGGGAGCCAGGTCCTAAATTGTTTAGTGCATCTTAAGTCAGGAACAGAAGCTTAAACTTGGACCAGTAGCAAATTGCTGGAGATCCAGTAACAGCTTGTGGATATCTCAACATCTGAGCCTGGGGGAGAGCTGGCCCCAGCCCCAGGGCAGTTCTTTTGGAGATAATGTTATGTGCTGCCTGTAATAGTTCCACTCAGCAGCCTAACCACTGCATTCTGCACAAACTGCAGCTTCTAGACCAGTCGTAAAGGCAGCTCTACATAGAGTAATCCAGTTTTGAGGTTACCAAGGGATCGCTGTGGCCAGGCTATTCCTGACCAGGAATGGCTGTAACTGAAGCTGGTAAAAGGCACTCGTAGCTACTACAGCTACTTGGATCTCCTGTGACAATGATACGCCCTGTTCTTTCAGGGAGTGCACAACAACCTCATCAAGAACAGGCAATCTGCCCAGTCCCTGGACATGAGAACCACTCTTATCGGGATCCAGCTTACTGGCCCTCATTCAGCCAACTGCTGGGTCCAGGCATGAGTCCAGGATTTGCATGGCTGCACCTGACTCAGGTGTAACAGAGAGACAGAGCTGGGTGTCATCGGCATACATGTTTTAGTTTTCATGGGGAGAAGGGATACAGATCCCTATGCTCTTTCCCCCCATGAAAGAAGAAAGAGGCTGGGCACCTGTGAAAAACAGCCAGCAGGAAAATAATTAAGCACCCTCCACTCCTTTATTGCAGCCGCCTCCTCAGGCTGCTTTTCCTTGTAGAACAGCCCCAAACCTGCTGAGCAAAAGTTACACATGTCTGTAATGTCTTGTTTGGCCCTCGGAGAAAAAGTTTGGCCATGGGATCTGCAGCACACATGCAAATTCTACATTTCAGTGTGTAGCTTATGGACGACTCCAGACGCCAAAACCCATCATTTTAGATGACAGGAGGCAATAATAGGACTGCTATCTAAACAGAGATTTTCACACGGTCTTATGTAACCACTGCTTTCTATGTTCTGCAGTGATCCAGTACCTGCCTTTTAAAGAGCTGTGCTGTTTTCATTTCCAAACAGCTTTGAATGGAGCCCTTTAATTAGACCAATATATACACATACATTTTGCTCCCTACAGATCTCTTCTTTCAGGTGCAGGCATGTCCGGACGTGCCTGAAAGGTCTGCATATTGCCAAATAGTATACAAACTTGAAATATCAACAATTGTCTCCTTTGAGCGGCAATCAGATGTGTAATATAATTAAAAGCCAATCATCTGGTTTCCAAACTAAACTAAACCGAAGTCTATGAAGGTCACACAGTTTTATGGATTCAGATCGATAGACTGTATGGATGGGTTTGATCGATCATGTTATACAAAGCCTTTCAAAGGCCTGCCAGCAAAACATTCATTAGGGGCTAAAAGTTGCTACATCTAATCAATAGTTAGAAGAACACAAAAATAATGGCCACGATCCTGAAACCATTTTGTCCTCCTGCTGCCACCACTAATGGCTCTTCTTATGAGTTGGTGGTTTCACAACTGTTACTAATGTATGCAAATGCACTATATATGACTTGCAAACTAATGACTTTATATCTCATTCCCAGGATGGAAATAAAACATACGAGATCATTTTCATTTACAGTAATTCCTAACTTTTTTGTGGGTGTATTATTTTTCATCAAGGCAGCTTAGTGGTGTAAATCAGAGATGGGGAGCCTATGGGCCTCTCTATGTTGTTGAACTCCAACTCCCATTGTCCATTATCCATGCTTGCTGTGGCTCATGGGAGTTTGAGTCCATCAACATCAGGAAGGACGCAGGTTCTCCATCCCTGTTACACATAGGAGAGATCAAAATAGCATTTATAGTAACACTGTGAAAGGGCTACTGAAATTGTGTACTAGGGGTATGTGCGTATCCATGTCAGTGCTCATTGGGCTGTTTGGGGATTAAATAACCCCTCCCACACCATTTCCCACACCCTGCCCCCAGCTATCAGTTATGCCCTCCCAAAATGACTTTCAAAAAAATGTTGATACAAATTTAGGACCCAATCCCTTATAAGGCCTACTGAAAACATTGGTAAATATATATCAGTAAAAAAGGACTAGAATCTTACTATGGAGTTAGCATATAATACTGATTTTTTCTTTCTTTCTTTAAAAAGAGTATACTTTTTATTGAAGTCACACCTTATAAACTATACTTTTGGAATCATAGTCTGGAAAATGTCAGTGTCTTTCTTTATATAAATAGGAAAAAACACTGAGCCAAAACATTTCATGCTTTCGATGCCAAAATTCCCAAAGCTGTGATGATCACTAGATTATATGGGCTGAGGTATTGTTTAGCGGGGTTTGTTGGTGTTAATTTTCTGTATCTTTATTTCGGATCTTATTATTTATGTGGAAATTGTTACATTTGGTTGTGTACTTTTTGATGTATTGTTTATTGTTCATGGCTACTTTTGTTATGTTTGCAGCTATATACTTTTTGTATGCTGCAAGCCACCTTGAGCGTGGTTTTAACTTTGGAAAGGCAGCATACAAATATAATTATTGATTGATTAATATTAATATTTTCTTGGTGGGGGACACACACAAAACAGGAGAATTCTTACTCCTCCTTTAACTTCCAGATATAAATCATCTTCATCTTCAGCATTAGAAGTGGTCAAAAGACTTCACGAAAACAACCCTATAAGTACAGTAACCCCCATTTTGAAAATGGGGAGCTGCCACTGAGAGACAGTGGGTTGCTTCAGGACTACCTATATCTCTTCTTTAAATCAGAACCAATGAAGGCGGTGACTGTCCTGTGTGAGTGTCTCTAGATTCTAGTTCACAATTATGTAGTACACCTCACACTACAATTCTCTCTTGAACCAAGGAAAAGGACTTCCATCATTTAAACAAACCTTTACGTTGGCCTAACAAATTATCTAATTTTAACTGGACCTGCCTCAGTGCTTCCTAGTACAACAGTATGGTACAACATATACTGTATACAGTATAGTATAACATATGCATAGTACAACATGATGTCTGTGAATCATGTTTGCACTGCACTGATTTCGTTCCAGTGACTTGTCATTAGGGATATTTCCCAGAGTCAAATGTGTCCTTTCAGTGCTATAAAAAAACATGCACAGAAGATGGAAATGTTAATTGTCTAGGTGTCTTTAGGAAACATAGCTCTATGTGCTTCCTTAAAAAGGGACAGGAATGCAGTCTGGGGAATGAAAAGGGGCAGTTCTGTTATTATGAAGTAACGAAACCAGGTTTGGCAGTGAGGGCATACTCAACCGAGAGCTGTAGTTGATCCCTGCTTCCTGGCATAAAAGGAGCCCTGTTGGATCAAACCAAAGGCCCATCCTGTTCTCACAGTGGCCAACCAGATGCCTGTGGAAAGCCTGTCAGCATGATGGTAACAGCACCCTTCCTATTTGTGATACAGTACTCAGTAACCAGTATTCAGAGACATGTTGCCACGTTCTGACAATAGAGGTTAGTGGCAGAAAGCAGGGAGCCCAGAAGTAGGTGGACCCAAATCCAATGACAGGTAGAGGCTAAACTAGCTCCAGTTTTGTCCCCATGCCAGTGAGTTCTACAAAAGCAACACTGAGACTTGACTGAATGTAAGAAAGGTGGCAGGAAGGTGGGGGCAACTGAGGTTGATAGAGGTAAACATGGCCACAAGAAAGTTGTGTGCGAGAGAGAAAAGTGTGTGTAACCACAAGATACAAAGGCAACCTAAACAAAACTCATAAAAATAAACTGATATGCAAAGCAAGTGTTAGCCACTGTGGGGGTCTGTGGGACTGTATTCCCCAAGGAGGCCTCTGACCTTATTAGGTTTGTAGCCTAGCATTAATTAGATCAGTCTAATTAATTCAAAGTGTAAATTAGGAAACCATGAAACTAAATTATGTTTGAAGGCTCCTAATACATTTAACCTCATGTTGTTTACTCAGCAGTTAAAAAAAAATCATTTTGTTAAAATGGTTGAACAAAGCAAAAGCTCAGGATCTATCTGCTTAATGGCATTGAAAACAGGACCTACGTTGCCCATGCAACTCTGTGAGGTGTTATATCCTATAGTGTGGTATTGGAATGCAAACATGGGTGCCCCATGTGCTATGGTTGCAGCCAATCAGTGTAGATAATACTGAGTTAGGTGGACAAATGGGGGAGGTCAATGTGGTGCAAATGCACTGGCAGAGCCAATCCAACGTTCCTGCCGGTGTGTTTGCACAGTACCAATCTCTCTTACGCCTTCTCCTCTCCCTCCTGGTAAGCAGTAGCAACTCAGCTGTTAATTGGTTAGAATAATGCCACCATGCTATCCACTTACTGACTTGTACCTGACTGTTAGACATTACAGAATTCTTGATTTCTGGTTGCTTGCCTATACACAGATAGCTATTTAGTTTTGGTGAGTTTACTTGTTGTATTTTATTTTGCTAATCAGAGGGTACACTTTTTAAAAAAACAACAACAAAGAGTATACTTTGCAGAGTACATTATGCCTTGGGTTCTTCTTGATATTTGAAAATATAATTCTGTTTAAAAACTTTTTTAAAAAGTGAGTTCAAATGGCATTGCCATTATTTTATGATCCAGCATGCTTTTACCATTTATTTATTTTTTTGCATAAGGGGAAAAAATGAAATTGCAAATAGCCAAGTTAAATTGTGAACTTCCTCCTGGGGAAGCTTAAATGGTTTATTCTCCCTTCCTGTCGGGTTATTTTTAAACTCTAGGATGGTTTGCCACCTCTTAGCTGGCCTGAGGCTCCTATACCCGGGCTTGGAAATTAAAACTCTGACTTAAGGGAGGCAGAAAAACATCAGCACTCAAGCTGTCCAAGTGTTAAACGTTAAGTATTTTAACAGCGCTAGCCAATCATCAGTTAAAAAGCAGCAGCCTTCTTGAAAGTTATTCAGTTATGTCGATTGTGGAGACTCAGCTGGTGAGCTGTCTGCCACTGGGACTGAAGAGTCTCAGCCAGTTGTTGCCTTTTCTGTGAAAGGCTCAAGGATGTTGGGTCAAAACTTTGGCCTGAGAGATGTGCTCTCATGTGCAAATCCAGTAAGACAGTAGGTCAGCCAGGGTTGGCGGGGGGGGGGGCGTGTGTGTGGAATTTCATTCAACCACATGCTTAATTTATAATGGAAGGAGCAGTCAGCTGATTTCAGCAAAACTCCAAGCAGTGTGTAAACAAGTGTCAGCTGAAATACCTTTGTCTACTATCTCTTTTTTTTTTACAGTGATGCTTATGTTGGACTTTTTTGCCAACACAGAGTGTGCACAGCGACTGGAGCGTAGAAATAAAAGGCTATCCGCAATATTTTTGCTTAGTTTTATTTTTGAAAACGTAACAACCAAACGCTGCAAACCATCACTCCTCCTCACCAACAGCATACAAAATATTCAATCAACTTAAATACAGTTTTCAAATAACCGATTATCCTATCACATCCCTTCCTGCATCCGGTGCAGAAAGTAAACTCCCCTTTTAATTAGTCAAATAGTCAAGAGACCACAGGTGTGCAGCTAAATAGGTCAAACTGCAAACATACACCTCTGAGTAGCACCATTGACCACTTAAGATAAAGAAAAACCAACAGTTTATGCAGCATGCATGATGTAATAAAAACCTATGTATGCTATATATACTGCTTAGTGCTTTACTTTCTAAGCTGTGTATAAGTTTAGAAATGCTTGCCTGCTGATATAAAGGTCTTCACCAAATCTATCTATCTATGTGTGCACAAACAAACCACCTTCTCATCTCATTTCCCCTCCTATCTGTTTTTATGGGCATTGGTGAAAGTAAATGAATAATCCCGATGAAGAAGGTTTGCTTTCTGTATCAGTTTTCTTTCTTTCTGCCTCGCCCTCTGAGGGGCAAGTGTGTTCATGTACTATGCATTAAGGCCTAGGCATTGCCATTAAAATGTTACAACTCCAAAGAAAGGGCATTCAAAGAGCAACAAATTTATCTCTGCAGAATACTCCATCCAGCAAGCAACATATGAGAGCCATTTGCTTTGATTCAAGCGCTGCCAGCTATTGGCCGGGAAACAAGTGCGGGGGGGGGGGGGGGCGAGTGGCTGGGGAAAGTGCGTTGGTTACAGCAAAAAGAGTGGAGAGTTTTTTGGGTTTTTTTGCTTTTCTGGGATCGGTTGTTTCCTAAAGAGAGGAGACATCTATATCAAAACCAGAAGGATCATGGCATGTTCCAAATAGATGGAATCACAATCAACTGCTTTGTTCTTTAATGGAATTTAAATGCTGATATGCATATTTGGGCAAAAGTCCCCCCCCCCCCAATGTATTAAACAGGATTATATCTTCTGTTTTAAATTCCTCCCTGCACTTTACCACTCCCAAACAAAACCGAACTTTTCCTTTGCTGCTTTTTGACAAATCAAGATTCCATCACTGCATGCAGCCATTGTGCATTGCAGTGTATAGACAGTTCCCCTAAATGTATTGTTTCCTATTGCTTTCACAAATAGGTATTCATCCTAGATAGCCCATTTAGAAGCTAGTGTGCACATATCACCTTTTCAATAAAATATCACTCATAATAAAACAACCACAACAACAGTCTATCCAGCTGAATCACACAGTCTGACATGGTCTTGTGGCACATGGCTTTAAAATTAGCTGATAATAGACTATATAGTACATCCTCCTGGGGCCAGGACTATTCCTCTGGCCTCTGGATATTGATGGGAAGGGAATGGCCATCATTTTTATGGTTTCTCATCCGAGAAGCTCCTGAGATAATCTTTATTCTGCATCCTTCTCTTTGCTGTTTTCTCTTCTTGGGGTGCATTGATACTCCCTGTTCTCCCCCCCCCCCCAAAGTATTGTGCCATGCATAGCCAACAGCCTAACCACCACCCTCCTCCAACTCCTGCTGCCTTCGGACACACCATGGGGGAACTATTACCACATTATCTTATAATTACCAATCAGTTATAAGCTGCAAAGGGATACATCACTGTCAGTCCCCTGAAGCAGAGGCAGTAGGAGGTGCAGTGAAAGCAACATACTGGTAGTTCTTTTGAGGGTAAACAACCATTTTGCCCTGATCATCATGGAGGAAGGGGAGGAGATCACAAATAAATAAGCGGAGCCTGCAACGAAATGTCACAGTGTGCAGTGCTCCTATTTAGGGTTCTAGCCAACAAGCATCATCCTCTCCCAGGATACGCCATTACCTGATTTTGCAGGTTCTCATCCCCCTCCAACAGCCAAAAGGCATTTGTATGGATCCTGATCACACACTGCTCAGCATTCATTGAGAAGCTTGTGTTTCCCCGCCACCCTGAAGAGTTTTTGCAAACCTTTGATGGCGTCAAGCTTGCACAGAGAACTGAGTTCACTACCACTAAACAATACACTGTATTTTAAGTTGTTGCTGTGCAATGAACTTGTACCAGAGGCTACATCTCTATAGCAACCCCTGTGCTCTCTGTTTGGTGCTCTAGAACACAATCGGGGAAGACCAGGAAGACCAGCCATGCAAATTGCACAGATGGCCACAAGCTCTTCTGTTGACTGTGTAAATGAGGAGAGGTACCACAATTGGCTGAAGCCTACTGTTGATGTGGACTGCAAGAAGCTGAGATGCTGTGTGAGTACAACTGCAAAAACAAGTAATAGTGCGGATATGCCCCCACTTTTAAGGAGCTTACCGGTACCTGGAATACAAGAAGAGCCCTGCTGAATCTCATCTGGATCAGAATCCTGTTTCTACAGAGGCCAGCTAGATGCCTATAGGAAACCCTCAAGCATATACCTTCCAATACATTACACTGGGGAACAATTTTTTTTTTCTTTTTCTGTTGCATTAGATTTTTCAACTGTTCTTATATGTTCTTTCAGTGCTGATTTCAAATCTGAAGTCGGTTTTGTTCTGTAAGCTCTAGGTTTTTTTTGCAATTCATGTTTTTCACTTTTCACCATAATCTTCGTTTTTCACAATGCAAAAATTCAATATTTTATTAAACACATAGCCAAAGTAGTACAATATGAGTATAAATGTAAGTGACTTATATAGCATTGCACGTGACATGTATAGCATTGAAAATGACATGTATATCTATGCACAGTTGGAGGTATGCAAAAAAATGTACCGGTATTCCCTTGGGATACACAGTATCTGCAAGCTGTTGTTATTCAGGCAAGAATTTGCGCTTGTAGCTCTTGCGTTTGTGGACTTGCACAGGGGATTCTCATTTGATGTTCCAACAGTAGTCTGACATCATAGTTTTGTCCCATCGCCCTTGATAACGCTCTTCCATTGTCTTCAGGTCTTGATAGAAGCGCTCTCCCTGTTCATCACTGACTGCCCCAAGGTTTTTGGGGAATTGATGTAGGTGACTGTTCAGGAAATGGAGCTTCACACTCATATTGCACCCAAGATTGTGGAAAGCCAACAACATTTTTTCAACCACAAACTCATAGCTGTCTGCTTTTTTGTTGCCAAGGAAGTTTTTGATAACTGCCACGAAAGACAGCCACGCTTTCTTCTCTTTGCCATTCATCTTCCTGACAAATTCCTCATCTTGAACACGGCCACGAATCTGAGGTCCATCAAACACACCTGCTTTGATCTTCTTGAAAGACAAAGCGGGAAAAGCTGCAACTATATGTTGAAAACATTTACCTTCAGTATTTAATGCCTTCACAAACTGTTTCATAAAGCCATCTTTTCCATGTCTCCTATGTTGCTTTTCAAACTCCAAATTCTTTTAAATCCATCTTAGAATAATATCCAGAATTCCTCCTTCCATGTTGATTGTGAAGCAATATGAGTGTGAAGCTCCATTTCCTGAACAGTCACCTAGATCAATTCCCTGAAAACCTTGGGGCAGTCAGTGATGAACAGGGAGAGCGCTTCTATCAAGACCTGAAGACAATGGAAGAGCGTTATCAAGGGCGATGGGACAAAACTATGATGTCAGACTACTGTTGGAACATCAAATGAGAATCCCCTGTACAAGTCCACAAACGCAAGAGCTACAAGTGCAAATTCTTGCCTGAATAACAACAGCTTGCAGATACTGTGTATCCCAAGGGAATACCAGTACATTTTTTTGCATACCTCCAACTGTGCATAGATATACATGTCATTTTCAATGCTATATAAGTCACTTACATTTATACTCATATTGTACTACTTTGGCTATGTGTTTAATAAAATATTGAATTCTTGCATTGTGAAAAACGAAGATTATGGTGAAAAGTGAAAAACATGAATTGCAAAAAAACCTAGAGCTTACAGAACAAAACCGACTACATATTTGAAATCAGCATTGAAAGAACATATAAGAACAGTTGAAAAATCTCATGCAACAGAAAATGGAAAAAAAAAATTGTTCCCCAGTGTTACCCACTAGCAGGATCTTGCACCAGGATCTTGTGCTTTGTACAAACTTTTGAAATGCACAATATTATTGCATCCTGCCCTATCTCACCCCAGTTGTGAGGCAACTGAAATGTCTACAGGTGCTTCCAGCTGGGGGCTTAATACTGCAAACTGACCATTCAGAATTGCAAATGGGACATTGGCAGCTGTTGTTGTTGTTTTAAAAAAAACTAATCTGATTTTTGTGAAAACGGTGACTCTGAATATAAAAGGAATGAAACACAGCCTAGCATTTTGATGCTGATCTCATGGGGTGTATGCGAGAGCAGTGCCAATCCCACAATAAACACCCTGTCTGCAAGCAACCTATAATATACCAGGATGCGGTGAAATAGGGAAACGTACCTTTTAACTCTTCAAAACTGCAGCAGCAGCACATATCACCTTCCCATACGGATGAGATTGTAACATGATAACATAAGACGATCCCTGCTGGATCCGGCCACCTAGTCCAGCATCCTGGGGATTGTCCACACCCAGCCAGGGGCGTTCCGAGGGGGGGGGGGCGGTCCACTCCGGGTGCCATTCCAAAGGGGGGATGACACAAAATGCCAATCCCCAATTGGCGACACCCCCCGGGGCACGCACCGCTCACCCCCATGGGCGGTGCACCATGCCCCACGGGCGGTGCGCCACACCCCCAAGATGTACGCCACGCTTCTGTGCACACCTGAACATGTGGCTTTGCACCTGCCTGTCTCATTAATACAGGGACGTCCACATGATGTCCTCCCCATCCCAGTGTTGTCCCATATCTTTTCCCCTTTAAATGCAGATTTTCAAGCTTTGAAAAGTCAGAAATGGCCATCTTGTGTAGTGCAGTGTTTTTCAACCACTGTTCCGCGGCACACTAGTGTGCCGCGAGATGTTGCCTGGTGTGCCGTGGGAAAAATTGAAAAATTACTTTATATATAGTCAATATAGGCACAGAGTTAATTTTTTTAAACATTTTCTAATGGTGGTGTGCCTCGTGATTTTTTTCATGAAACAAGTGTGCCTTTGCCCAAAAAAGGTTGAAAAACACTGGTGTAGTGCATTTTTGGGGGAGTACTCAAGTACGCAGTACCCACACCTTCCCATGTTAAAAGTGTGAGGCTTATTGTAACAACTTCATGGTGATTACTGGCACTTAAAAAAAAAAAAGCACGGGGGACCCACATTTAAAGGGCAGAAAGGTCCTGGACAACACTGGGATGGGGAAGTTTCCCTGAGCGCTGCTCTCCTCGCTTGTGATTCCTGGTCTTGCAGCTTCCCACAGAATCTCCCGGGAACATGCGGGTTTTTTCATGAATTACCTTTGGCATAAATTACTTAACATAAATTTACTCTAGAATTGGGTGCCTTTGCCTCAGCTTTCTATATTTGTTATTGACTAACGCTGAATATCACACACACACACACACACACACACACACACACACTGAGACGCCCTTGAGAGTTTTGCGCCTTCATTTTGCATGCAGCGACCACGAGCGCAGCTGGCAGGAAAGCGCCTCGGGAGCCCGGCCAGCAACGCTGCTCCCGGCTTCCCCACACACCGCCGGCCCCCAACGGGACACCCTGCCTACGCCTCCAGGAGCCTCCCGGCGGCCTGGCTTCCCTCCCCGCCCCCTGCGTGTCACAGGCGCTCTTTGCATAGGCGGCGCTCCCCGCCGGCAGCCCCCTTTATAGGCTCTCCCCTCGCGCCAGCCGAGGCCAGAGCAGGAGCGCGAGGCGAAGCAGGCAGTGCGCCGCAGCCCCACCTCCTTTCGCCTCCTCCTCCTCCTCTTTTTCCTCCTCCTCCTGCTGCTGCTCCTGCAGCAAGCGCCGCCGCCAGCGTCTCCCTCAGACGCTCTGAGGCAGCTGCCCGGGCAGGAGTGGCGCGGCGTCCCTTACCTTGGAAGAGCGAGGACAGCCTCTCCTGGCTCGGGAGCAGGCGGCTGAAGAACCGAGAAAGGCGCCGGCGGAACCTGGGGCGAGGAAGGACCGGCCTCGTATCCATGCCGTGAGCTGCCCCGGTCTCGGAAGGCTGGACGGACTGGAGCGTCCCCGAGGAAACGCCGGCTGTAAGTTTCTCTCCAGCCTCTTCCTGCGACCTGTTGCGTCGCGCGAGGGTTGCTGGTGCCCGGAGCGGCGCGCGCCGGGTCAATCAATGGATTGGGGGGTGGCGGCGGCGGGGGCGGGGGCGGCGGGGGGGGGAACGGACGACGTTCCACCTTCTGCCCGGCAAGCCCTTCCGAATTCAGACGGACGTGCCTAGGATTTGCAGCTTTCAGCCCTGTGACCCACGTTTGCGTTCAGCACCAGGGCGAAGGTTTGCTGCAACGCGCGCTTTTTTGAGCATGCACAGAGGGCACCGCCGAGTCAGCACCCAGAAGCAGCAATATCCACGAGTGTGGGATGGAGGGATAGTGTATGAGACGGGATAGTGAAGGAGTGTGTGTGTCGCAAAGTAAAACTTGAAAGTAGGATCGAGGCCCCCGCCCCCTATACTGTAGTTCGCTTTTTGAAATGCAGCTCTCTCTCGTGTGTGTGTGATGCGCCTGGGGTTTTGTTCCGAGGGGACAATTGTTTATACAGCCCAGAGAAAGGGAGCCGGGTTGCAGACAGGGCACGTTTCTGCCTTTCCGTCCCACAGGAAGAGGGAAGGTCAGAGGGTGTGCTGCTGCTTGCTTCCTTCCTCTCTCTTCCGAGAGATGGCTCTGGCTTTTCTCTCTCTCCCCCCTCCCTTCCTAGCTCCACTTCAAAGCGGAGGGAAGTGTGAGGCAGCCGTTGACAGAGCTTTTGTATTTTGTAGAGACGCACATGGCGCGCTGCTCTTCCAGGCAGCTGCTGAATGGGCACGTTAGGCGAGGAAGACGGCTCTACATGTTTAACATTTCAGTCGTCATAATCAAGAAGTATTTTGATCGGCGGAACCGCAAACTAACAACGTGATCCATTGAAACATGAAACCTCCCCCTTAATCTCTCTCTCTCTCTCTCCAAATCACTGGGAAATTTGAAGTGTCTTATTTCAATAATAAGAGAGGCGAAGGCGTGTGTGTTCTATATAATTTTATGAAGCTGGGATTTTGTCCACTATGCTCAAGTTTTCTGAAATAAAGAAAACTTAAAAATAAAGGATATTCGGTATCTGTATCAAGTTTATTGCTTATAGCCAAAGGCTGCTGCAATGTGTACAATGTCATTCAGTAAAATATATGTATACAAATTTGGTACAAAACTTAGAACATTTACATTATCAAAACATGACCTAATCAGCACAAAGCTATGGCAAGACTTAAATATACTAATTAAAACATTAAACAATAAAATTTATATACTAAAATCATCACGTGGCCACTGATATTTTAAAAGAAATATTAAAAATAAAGGATATTGGGAAATCCTGGTTATCACACTTGTGGTCACTATGGAGGGAGTCTTTTAAAAAGTGTGTGTGTGTGTGTGTGTGTGTGTGTGTGTATATATATATATATACACACACACACCTATACTTTGAATATTTTAAACCCAATGCAAAATATTATCTGAACAATAACGTCCTGTGCTGGTTCAAGAAAGCTGGTTCATCTGTTTTTGCATCACTGCGTTTATTGCTACCCTGATAAGATGATACAATAGTGACAGGTATTTGTATGAACCGTTGAACTGTGGCTATGCATTTCTGTTTACCAGAAAAGGATTAATATTTTGCACTGATGAGGTCTTTGTGAACCAAAATCAGTTTATTTAACAATATAATGGAATATTTTCCCAACCATACATAAGTACATGTGATAAAGAATGATGAACTGTATCAGTATTTGCTTATTGTTATTATTATTTATTAAATTTATATACTGCCCTACACCCGCAGTTCTCCAGGCAGTTCACAGTAACTTGAGTCCACCCCTCATGCAGCTCCTTTGAAGTTTGAGAGAGGGCTGAACACAGGAAGCAAAAGAAGATTTTAGCCTTAGGGTATTTTCTTTTTCATTGGGTAAGGTATTATTGCTGCATATGAAAAACAGAAAGTTAGTAAGGGGATACCCTTATTGGATCAGCTGCTTGGAGCAAGGTGTGTGCAGGTCTTTAGTTTTTCCAGATTTCATCCTAACACCAAAGAACTCTGTGAGACTTTCAGCTAGACTGTGTTTACCAGTGTGTGTTTCTTAAAAGTTACTCAG
Organism: Lacerta agilis; assembly: GCF_009819535.1. Lineage (NCBI taxonomy): Eukaryota > Metazoa > Chordata > Lepidosauria > Squamata > Lacertidae > Lacerta > Lacerta agilis. The sequence continues at coordinate 28,490,708 of NC_046322.1, forward strand.
GAATAAACACTCAGCTGAATTATTGAATAGTCACTGGAGATAGCATTTCAATAACATGTTTTGTCTCTACCTGTCTCTACTCTTAATCTGTTCTCTGCTCATTTGCTCATTGATTTGGCCAAGACTCCCAGTTGTCACAGTTTCTCTTTGGAGACTATATGGAGCCTCCCTGTTCAGTGGCACTATATCTGTGAATAACAGGTGTGTGGGTGTGTGGGTTTGTGAAACAATGAATAGGCAATAGCCATTTGGCATCATGACTTGCTTGTGAGATTTCAGAATCAACTGAATGCTATGTAGTTTGTAGGCTGGTGCTGGAAACAGACCAGACTAGATTTGTCTGGTCCAGCAAAGTATTTCTTGCATTCTAGAAAGCTTTAAGAATGAGGAGCATGAGCCATCAGTCAGTTGTGTAGTTGCTTTGATATGCTTCCTACTGAATTCCTAATAATGCAGCAGTGTTTCAGTATGAGATGCACTATGTGCAGATTACATGTTAATTTTATTGTGGGGGGGTTGCCTCATCTTTTTTGTTCAGTGTCTTTGCCAAGCTGTTTTAGCTAAAATATTTGTGGCTTGCGTAATCTGCAGCAACAAAGGAGCAAAGTGTTTCAACTGATAACTTTGAATGCAATACGACTTATTCTAGTGGACTGTAGGACACCCCCATATGTCCAGATAAGCAGAAGTTCATAGAAATAGATGAGTTGAGATGGAGCCATATGAGAGAGAACCAGTTAGCCATAAGGTCATACTTTTTGCAATGGGGTTCTGCTGCATTCTTAGAACCCTCTGTAATGAAATTGTATTAAAAAGCATTAGAATATTTATTTAGGCATTATTTCAAAAATAACAGTGATACTCTTGTATCAGTGTATTTTGAGTTATTGTTAGAAGTGTATAAGGAAGTGAGCATAAGGAAGTTGTGTGCTTTTTAAAAAAAAAAAATCCAGGTTTACTTGTTCTGCTCAGAATTCTTCTGAAATTGCAGTTTTATTACTTTTCGGATTCACAAAAGCTTGACACAGCACCCCTTTACAAGGGCATGGATTGCTGAAAAACCATACTGGCAGGTGACCTTCAGCAATCTGTACCGATGGGCTCTTTCCTGCTTTTGTTCCGTTTATGCAAATGCCCTCAGATTACAAATTGTTAATCTCTGTTTAGAGGAATTTTTTAATTTGAGACATTACCTTGGTTTACCTTTAGGCTTTTAACGTACATGTTAAGGACCTCCTCTTACGTGATGCTGTATAGCCACACCTTGGGGAGACTTGACTTACAAGTACTACATGGAACCAGACCTGCTGCAGCTTCAAGTATTCCTTTTTGTATTTTAAGATTGCATTACTGTTACTGAGCTGGTTTGCATGGCACAGTACGCAAAACCTTGTTTTTAGCAGGAGCACGTGAATGGTGCCAGCTCTCGCAGCTGCTTTGCTCCTTCCTTATCCCCTTCGCTCCTGTGCTGGCACTGAATTAAGCCCGGGTTTCGCAAGGTGTGGTGAGCTCTCTCATCACTAACCAGAAGCCGTAGCCATGGTTTGCTTTTTTGCAAGAGCAAAAGGGACAGAGGAGGAGCCAAGTGACTACTCTCTGTGAACATTTGTGTCCGCTCACTAAACCAAGGTTTGGCTTAGTGTGTCATGCGAACCAGGTCACCGTGTGTTAAGCCACAGACTTTCTGTCTTCCTGCCAAGGACTACGTTTAGGAAGGTTTGATCCGTTTATAAACTTCTATGTGGGTAGAGTAGTAGGTCTGCCTAGAGTTTGTTTCACAAGCACGAAGGATCCTATCTGCCGAGGTCAAGTCAATATTATTTGTAGGATCAGATTTGGTAACTTTCTTACTTACCTAATCTGAGCAGGTATCTCCGATTTCTTAGGCTTCTTTTTCTCATGGTTTCTGCTGGTGACATAAATCTGGATTCAGATCATAATGATTTTCTGCAGTAGGCTGATTGAGGAATGGATTCCTTGTAGATGTATGATGCCAACTGAGTTCAGTGGCTAGGCCTTAGAGGTTTTGGGGGATTCTTCCATCTGGCAGTAGTAAATTATAAATACTAAGGAAAAACTAGGCTAGTTGCACAGTACGTATTAGGTTCCAGCTGCAAGTTTTCACTTGATGATTCTAACTCATGGGGTGATAACATCATCTAACTTTCCGGTAGGTATACCGGGGACTCCTTGAGGCAACGAGGTAAATGGTAATCCAAGATTAGTTTTTGGGGCTTCTGAATGCCAGGTTAATGTATGATTGTTTGTCAGATAATTTGCTTAGCTGTAAGAGCTAATAACAATTTTATTCACTGTGTCTAATTTGATATATATGGTGAGACAACACAATCTTAAACGTTTTTACTCTGAAGTAGAATCAGTGTGGTTTACTCCATGGTAACTGTGCTTAGGATTGCAGCTTGAGTTTGCATTTTCTTTTTAATTGCTCACACTGTACCATGTTAGTGGAGAAATGTGAAACATTAGGCTCAGCATGCAGATTACGCGGCTGCTTTGCAAAATGTATCTCAGAAATTCACTTGCAGTGCTGTTCATTCCATACGAAGGCCACAAATCCAGGTAATAAAAGGATTGCTGCATATTTCACCATCAAGGTATGCCACATCTGTAATGCTGACTGAGGTGTGCCGACTGTACATTGTGGTGACCCATTGATGGATTTCCCATCAAACTGAGGCTTTATTTCCCAAATCAAAGATAACTTCGTTCTGAGTAAATATTATTAAGATTGGGCTGCAAAGCTTGAAAAGGTTCTAGTCTCATAGCAATTTCCACAAGTGCTTCGCAGGGAGCAGCACCTGTACTACAGAGGCTTCAAAAGCTAGAATGACAGCCAACACCTTCTCCATCATCTGATATCAAATAAGGAAAACCTGCAGAGCAATCCAAACCCCTGATCTGCCACGTTGAAGGAGGTTTGGATGCAGCGGAGGTGTACCCCCCCACCAGCAGAGGAGCCCCCACTAGCAAAGAACACCCCCAGTACACCTACCCAAGTGGCAGGCCGGTTGACTTGGTGGTGGTGTCATCTCGATGGGAAGACTGTGGGCCCAATCTGGACCTCTTCACTGTCCTAGCCTGACCTCCCATTTTGCGCCCTAGTTGGTGTGTCCAGTAGGGCTGTGGTGGTGCCGTTGCTCCATGAAGACCCACTGTTACTGGCCAGAGGTTAGAGATCTCAACTAAATACTCAAATATGAGTTGGTTGGTGGGCTGTTTCCTCCCCTGTAGCGGCTCTTTGCCTTTTCTCAAGGGCACTGTGCTTCTGATCAAGCATTGTGGACATACTGTATTATGAAACATACTGTACCTACTTTCCCTGAGCTTTATGTATGTCTAGGGTATGGTCACGTACAGTGCTTTTTTTCAATAAAAATAGGTGCAGGTACTCGCCAAAGTTGTTAAAGTAAGTGCCACACACTTTAACAACAAGGAGAGGTGCCGGTACAGCGTACTCTTGAGTGCCCCCTGGAAAAAAAGTCACTGGCAGCATCCTTTCAGGTGTCCTTTCATATCTGACTCATCACCTAGCTGCAGATTAATGAATAGTTCAGCTTCTCTTTCTTCTGTTGACACTTTCTGCTTGGGTGACAGGCTTAGTCTTGTGGGAAAGTTTCGTGGAGGTCATGCAAATTATAACTTTCTGTTCTCCAGACTTCCTTCACTCCTACCTCTGGACTGTGAAGACTTACTTAGGCTCTTATTCTGTGGGCTGTGGTTGTTTCTATGAAACTTGAATCAGAGCTGGTCTGACCTGCACAGCAAGTAGACCCAACCCCACTGGACTTTAAACTCAGTTATGAGTGAGAGAACTTTTTGCTGTGGTGTGTTAAATCTTCCTCTCCTACCTGTGTTCTCTTGGTGCCCCAAAGCACCCTCTATCTCTTGTGTCTTCCTAATGGGACAAAAAGTCTTGACTTGAACCTGGAACCATTAATAAAGGCCTATCAGGCTGCAAGGCTCTACAGTATTTTGTTAGGGTGCTGGCTTATAGTTCCCTCTTGCCATGGCCTTGTATCCCTTCTCACTAAATCTGAACTTACATGCGCAAGGACATAACTCAATTGAGATTAATGCAATAGTTTTTGCTCTCAAAATTGAAGGATACTCCAGAACTCGGGCTCTATTTTGTTTTAGCATATTATTAAATCACAGTGCTTTCCAGCTTAGAATATCTATTACTCATAACAGAAAGTAAAATATGCTAGGCATGGTCTCTGTCTTTCCTTTTACATACCTTTTTGGTGTGTTTGGAACGGTTGTGTGAGGATAGTATCTTAATGAGTTTCATTTGTAGCTGTTGGTGCTCCAAGCAGTATTTTTACATTCCTGAATGTAGTGTGTCTTGTTGCTCATCCTGCTATGATTCAAAGCACAACAATGTTTTAAATATGTGTATGTGCATATTTGGTGAATCAGCTGCTGTGTGCTGGGGAGGTGTGACAAAAATCAGAGCTGTCTCTTCCCCCCCCCCCTTTTCTGAGTTACAGTGCCAACATATATTGCCATGAAAGTAGGATATCTAGTTTGCCAATATAAACCTGCTATCTTGAGCAACAATTTTCAGAATATGCCAGTTAAGAAATTTGTATCAGAAAAACACAAACAGGCTCAGTAGTCTGTGTCTTCAGCTTCTGTTTAGCATTGCTCAGAATTCAGTTACATTTTGCAAGATGTGGGTGGTGGAGGAAGACAGAATATCATCATCATTGTTATCTCCTAAAACTTAACTGTATTTTTTATGTTTAGGTGTGGAAGAAAATGTCAGTCAGCATGCATGAGAATCGCAAATCTAGAGCCAGCACTGGCTCCATAAACATATATCTGTTCCACAAATCTTCATATGCTGATAGCGTTCTCACTCATCTAAACCTTCTGCGCCAACAACGTCTTTTTACGGATGTGCTTCTTCATGCTGGAAGCAAGTCATTCCCTTGCCATAGAGCTGTCTTAGCTGCTTGCAGTCGATACTTTGAAGCCATGTTCAGTGGAGGACTCAAGGAGAGCCAAGCCAGTGAAGTCAACTTCCATAATTCCATCCACCCAGAGGTTCTAGAACTTCTCCTGGACTATGCATACTCCTCAAGGGTCATCATCAATGAAGAAAATGCGGAGTCTCTTCTGGAGGCTGGAGACATGTTGGAGTTTCAAGACATCAGAGATGCTTGTGCAGAATTCCTGGAGAAAAATCTTCATCCTACTAACTGTCTCGGCATGCTGCTTCTGTCTGATGCTCACCAGTGTACCAAACTCTATGAACTCTCTTGGAGGATGTGCCTTAGCAACTTCCAGGCTATCAGCAAAAGCGAAGATTTTCTCCAGCTCCCAAAAGACATGGTTGTGCAGCTCCTGTCTAGTGAAGAATTGGAGACTGAAGATGAGCGTCTGGTGTATGAGTCTGCCATGAATTGGATTAACTATGATCTGAACAAACGCTACTGTTATCTACCAGAACTGTTGCAGACTGTGAGACTGGCTCTTTTGCCAGCCATCTATCTGATGGAGAATGTGGCTACCGAGGAGCTTATCACCAAGCAGAGGAAGAGCAAAGAGATTGTTGAAGAAGCAATAAGGTGCAAGTTGAAGATTTTGCAGAACGATGGTGTAGTCACCAGTTTGTGTGCGAGGCCTCGAAAAACTGGCCATGCCCTATTTCTTTTAGGAGGACAAACCTTTATGTGTGACAAGTTGTACCTGGTTGACCAAAAAGCAAAGGAGATCATCCCAAAAGCTGACATCCCAAGCCCAAGGAAAGAGTTCAGTGCATGCGCTATCGGCTGTAAAGTCTACATTACAGGTGGCCGGGGATCTGAAAATGGCGTCTCTAAAGATGTTTGGGTGTATGATACACTTCATGAAGAGTGGTCCAAGGCTGCTCCCATGCTAGTAGCTCGGTTTGGTCATGGTTCTGCTGAACTCAAACATTGTCTATATGTTGTTGGAGGGCACACAGCAGCCACTGGTTGCCTCCCAGCTTCTCCTTCAGTATCCTTAAAGCAAGTAGAACAGTATGATCCTGTGACCAACAAATGGACAATGGTTGCTCCACTTCGAGAAGGAGTAAGCAATGCAGCTGTAGTCAGTGCAAAGCTGAAGCTGTTTGCCTTTGGCGGTACCAGTGTCAGCCATGATAAGCTACCCAAAGTTCAGTGTTACGACCTTTGCGAAAACAGATGGACAGTACCAGCCACCTGCCCCCAGCCATGGCGATACACAGCTGCAGCTGTTCTGGGCAACCAGATCTTTATTATGGGTGGAGATACTGAATTCTCCGCGTGCTCGGCTTATAAATTCAACAGTGAAACTTACCAGTGGACTAAAGTGGGAGATGTTACAGCTAAGAGAATGAGCTGCCACGCAGTAGCGTCGGGAAACAAGCTGTATGTTGTTGGGGGATATTTTGGCATCCAGAGATGCAAGACGCTAGATTGCTATGACCCCACTCTAGATGTATGGAACAGCATAACCACAGTGCCCTACTCCCTAATTCCCACTGCATTTGTGAGCACATGGAAGCATCTCCCTTCTTAACTGCATGTGTGCCTGTACAGGTAAGAAACCACACCTGCAAGTTACAAGTTGCTATGTATCTTACCCATAACCTCAGGAGATTCAAATGTTGATTATAATGCTTTTTGTTAGTGGAATAGGAGACAGAAAAGGCTTGTGTCATTCAGCCAATGCCATATGTTGACAGAATCAGGAATAGAACCCCACTTTCTTAATTAAACCTCACTGGCTTGCAATATAAGATCAGCTTGCGCAAGGTGTTTTGTTCAGCACTGTGAGCAGTCCTAATTGTCCCCAGCTATGCAATTGTGTGGGCAATATAATGATGGACTAGTCAATCATAGATAACAACCATTAGTAATTCATGGCACAAGAATTGCTTTTGGGTGTGTTTATGATTATTTGCTTCACATGTTATCTTCCTTTGTGTGAGTACCGGTATGTACTCGAGGGTAGTTGGGGACTGCTTGCACATAGATATAGAAATGAAAATATCCAAACTTTCCCCCCCGATACTGGATAGCATTGTCTGAACTACATGAAATTTAGCTTATTCATGAACTTATCTACTAGATTCCTGTCACAACTCCTGTTAACTGCTTTACTAACTACACTATCTGGAAGTAAGTTAAATTGACTAATTGCAGGGAAATATATTTGCAATTGCAGAGCAAGCAGGATAGTTGTTGACCTTAAAGTATAAATAGGCAACTATCATCTGTTTGCATGGACTACATTTTTCGAAAATACATTTGGTATGCAACATCAAAGGGAAAAGCTGTGGGCTTAGGTAGTTGAACTTGGTGGAAACAGGACTATTTATAACATTTAAGTAGAAAGCTTCTGCTTTTGAAGGAAAAAAAGAGTTTAGCTCCTGTGCCCAATGGTAAATCACGTTGACCTTATGCTTAAAAGAAGACATGCCACTTGGTTCAAGTAATAATTTGGTCTGCAAACTCAGAGCGTTCCAAAGCCCATAAATTCTACTTTATAGTTTAGTGCAGCGGCCCAAGTTCTCACCTGATGATGTAGGCAGGTGCATTGCTGGTGACTTCAACAGAATGGCATCTCCTTACAAGCAACTCTGAATTTCAACTTGGTCATGCAGGTGCTTGTACTGTTCTCTTCTTGCTGGTTTAAACATTTCCCTCCCCCTCCTGATTTTTTCCCCCCAATTTTGAAATGCCAGTGAAGCTTCCTCAAACATAGCCTTTTCGTAACAGTTAACCTCCTATTACCTGTCTTTTGCTGTTCCAAACTGGTAAAACACATTTTAAGGTAAATTTTGCAATCCTAAACACACTTGCTTGGAAATCTGTGCCCTTAGAACTCAGAGGGGCTTACTTCTAGGTTAACTTGTACTTCAGGCCCAAGTGTGTGTGTTTTTCCTTTTTCCCTGGGATGTGTGCAGCCCAATCCAATTCATAGCTGACTGTTGCCTTTAAAACAATCATTAAAAAAAAAAAGCAACCCACTAGACTTGTGTATTAACTAGTAGTCAGGCTATTCCAATGTAAGTAGTCTGAGAAATGCAGTTCATGCTACAAGATGCTTGCACTGTATTTTCTTCCAACGTTTGGAAGCTGCATAATAGGCCTGTAAAGCCAGCCAGGTTGTAAATACTCTTTGAGATTCTTTCCTTGTGAAGGTTACAATTGGTGGGTAGATTAAAAGGAAATAGCTAAGTGGTTTTTGCAATAAAAGTTGGACAAACTATTGCCTTTGTAACATAGTAAATAGCAAACAAGCAGAGCCATTAGACATACAATAAAAACTACAGTATTGCAAATTGGGCCACCAAAGTGTAGAAACACCAGCCAATATGGTTGCAGGATCACAGCCTTAATTCCAAAGAACTCATGGCAGGGAACCTGCAAGCTTGAGGTTCTCAACCATTGGCTTATAGATGCTCTCAGACCATTCATTGATATCACTTGTATTTGAGAATAACCTGCATGCCAAAGACGATAGTTGTGACTGTCCCCTGACTAAAACAGTTAAGCAAAATAACAACAATAGCAACAGCAGCAACAACAACAACAACAACAAAAATCACATCAACCTTCCTAGAGTGCAATAGTGATTCTTCATATCACGCTGTTTTAGCGGCCATGGATATGATCATCTTGCGAGTAACAAATCCTTCAATCCGAATTGTCCCCAGAGACAGTGATGCGGTCTTTCAAGATTTCCCCGAATTGTTCTAAAAATAACAACCGTAATAAAACGAATGGGCATCGTGTACATAATCAGAGGACTGTCCTTTCATGTTAGCAAGGGCACAGAGCAAATTTGCTTGCTGTGCTGCCCATCTCGGATGTCTGCTCTCCCATACACACCACAGACACAAAGCCATTCCTTAGCTTCTGTAATGCATTAAGATAACTGTAGAGCTCAGTCTCTAGGGCTGCATATACATCCAGCAAATAGATCTCTTCTCTTCTTCTTTTTTTACTGTCTCCTGCTGCTTTCTCAGTGGGAGGGAGGGATAGAAAGGAAATTACTTCTGATTGCGCTCTGTTTTCATGGTGTTGTGTGGCCCCAGCCTGACAGCAGTTAGGAAGATCTTAAGTGTGCTTTGTCTCTTCTCTCAGACTTGCAGGCTCTTGAGCAGGGGACCCTATCCCCCCCCCCCCCCACAAAAAATGTGAATACTGGTTTCAGTGGCTGGAGTGGAAGTTGAGGGGTGGGAGGGTGGGGAATGACACACCAGGCACAAGAATGTGTAGAAGACTCTGATCAGCAGGAAACATTTCAAAAATAATGAAGGGGCTGTGTCTTTAATCTGCAAGAGGCGATGAGCTAGGGCTGCAGATTTATCCTGAATGCACTCTAGTACAGGTTCTAGTACAGTGCTTTTAGTTTAAGGTTGACTTGAGCTTTCAGTAACACACATGTACATTCAAATCAGTCGCACCAAGTTAACTGGAGCAGTTCTGCAATTACCCCAGCGGAAATCCCATCAAACTTTGCCTCATACATTCTGGCAGAGCTATTAATTGCTACTTTAAAAACCAGCGTGGTGCCTGGTTTGAGAACTGGCTCTGAGCATAATAATGAAGTGAGAAGGTGGAGTCTGGACGCCAAAAAACGGCAGCGTCCAAAGCCAATATTCTGCACTGCATAATCAACGCACGGGGGGGTGGGGGGGTTGGGGTGGGGGGAAGGCTTCAGTGCAGAGGCATTGAAGCATACTACATTGTCACATGACAAAGCACAGCAAAGCAGAGTTCTGACATAATGAATAGCAGAAACGTTTTAAATAAGGGGATTAATATGTCTGCCATTCATATGCTGAATCAATTCTATTCAGGATTCTCCATGGTTAACAGAGGGCATTGGTTAGAGATTTTCTTTCTTTCCAACAGGCTGGGTCCCCCCCCCCCCCTTTTTCTCTCCTTGGCTAGTTTGATTTGGCTCATGACCAAAATGACTGTCTTGCTACTTCTGCCAGCAACTTTGCATTACATGAATTTTTATTCTGTCTCTGCCACATTATCTGTTCGTGCAGCTCACTGGAGAGTTCCATACTGGATCAATCCATCAAATTGAACCGCCCCCCCCCACCGTTTTACTTATATTAAACAGAAACCTTTGCTGTGAATGCTCTCAGAAGAAGGAGTGCTTAACAGTGCAATCCTATACTTGTTTACTCGGATATAAGACTCATTAAGCTGAATGGGACTTACTCCCAGGTAAATTTGCATAGGTTTGCGGCCTAACTGGAGTCTATATAACTTTGATATTTGTAGTCTGTGAGCTATCGGCTGCTGGTTATTGGACAAGTTCTAAAAAAGGCGCCAGCATTTTCTATAAACTAGGCCTGACATTGAAAGTCTTATGGTATGTTGTTTCATCGAATCCCTCTAAACTTTCTTCCTTTTTCTTTCTTTTAGTTTGTTCCATTATTTGGTGAAGAAATGTTGGAACTGTGGAGAAGCAGCTTTAATGAAGAAGAAAAAACCCTGTTCCTTTTTATTTTGAGTTTGAAGAAAATATTCTGCACCTTCTAAATTCTTAAAAAGCTGGAAATGAAGGAATGGGAGGGAGAATATTGTCTTCAGTATATCAGCACATAGTTTAACTATGAGTGAATGAACCTATGATCTGATCCCTGTGTTAGTAATTGTGGATTAATGTCAAGTTTAATCAGCCCTTCAAAGCGGGGGGAAGCTGAACTTTTCAGAGCTGCACAGCACAGCACAAACCCTCAATTTTCATGGGCCAGGTCTGGAGCAGCAAGATGTCTTTGTGAATGAAGGTGCAGCTGTATCCCCTGCCACAGGGAAGTGCTTGTTCTCTTAGGCAGTGCCTGGAGCATCCGTTCAAATTGCTGAGCTGCATTGTTGTAGCTGCAGCGAGTGACCTTCTACTTGCTAAGGAGCAGCACACCTATTAAAAAAGAGAGAGAAGAGGGTTGTTGTTGTTTTGCAGCATTTTGTGGGCGAAGGGGAATAACTCATTTTCCCCACTCCCCACGCATTTGATTTCCTCTTGTATTTATTAATTACAACTGTCCTACTCTTAAATTGTTACTTGTTGTAAATATAGCTATTTATTGTTCAGTGCTTGCATGCGGAGGAAACGATGCCCACAGTTGTCTTTTAAGGGCTTATGTGAATCGTTTGTTTTGCACATTCTGTGGTCTCGTGACTTGCTGTGCTGCACAAGAAGAAAAAGTGCTGAGTAATATTTGGGGAGAGGAGAAATGAGGTAAAGAGTCAGAAATTGAAGGATTACCAGGTAGCATCTTAAATTACACGTATACTGAAGGAGGAAGCCATGGAGGTCACTTTCTCAGGCCACTGGTTTCCCTGTTACACTTGATTTCACTAGCGTTACCTTTTTTTTTTTTAAGGAACTAATGTGGAAGTAGCCACTGTCACTTAACAGTTTTCTTCTTGTGCAGCCTCATCGCTACTGGAAAAGGGGTGTGTGTGTGGAAAGCCCCTGCAGAATTAATTTACACAGAGCCCTGTTCATGGCATTATCCAACATTTTATTTTGTTTATTTATTTATTTAAAGTTAGCTGGTGGGATGTCTACTATGGACCCACTTCCTCCAACCGTGAGAAGTATTTTTGATTCACAAAGCAAAATAAAGAAGATGGGGAAGAGTTTTTATTTTATTTTTATTTTGCCTTTTCTTTATTTTTTTAAAATTAACACCGACTTTTTGTCCATCCCCTTTTGAATTTAAATTGTACACACACATACACCATCAGTGTCTTACAAGGTTTGGCATGATTGTTAGGATGACAAAGGAGAAATGTTGCTCAAACATTGGTTTAATAATAATTCCTTCATTAATTAGCAAGTTAAGCTTTCAAATGCATACTATCTGGAAGCATCACATAGGATCCCGATCAAAGTCCCATCCCCTGGAATTTATTTTTTTAGTTCTTACTTTCAAGCCTGATCATTCCATTCTTGGTTTGTTTGTTTGTTTTACACTTTGTGTCTTTGCCAGACTTTTAGTTGTGCTATCCATGAGAATCGGTGCAGCTCAACCAGCGTAAAGCTGCCAGTCCTCATCGTGGTTGGTTGTCTTGTCTTAATGTTGTATAAGCAAAATTACTTTAAAATGCATGCATGCATGCCTAAAAGGAATTATGATGATGATGATGATGCCTGCCTGCATAATGATGATGTAGCTCAACTCTTCACACTCTTTACCATATGGGAAAAACACAGTAATCTTACACTGCATTCCTATGGGTGCTTACACAGAAGTAAACCCACACTGCATTACGTGGGGCTTACTTCTTAGTAAGTATGTTTAGGATGGCATTATCAGTCTTAAGACCTCTTCTCATGCTGCCATAGGCTAATTCTGCAGACTCAGTTATGTGCATTTCTTATGTGTTCCTATTTGCTTTAATGAGAAATGCGTGTGTGTGCAGTTTTGCAAATAGCGAGTAGTGGTTCTTAGCATGGGTAGCCAGAATGGTTTTTTTTAGAAACTCTGAACAGTATGCACCATAAAGTTTGATTTGCAGACCACTGTTTTGATTTGCATTTTTTTGACCAGCTTTGACGTTTTCAGGTATTACAGCTGTATCAAGGGAGGCTGTTTGAGTGGATTCTAGAACAAAACTCCTTTCAAACTTTGATTCAAATGTACCGAGTGCCTGGGGTGGAGGAAAAATGAAAGTATTCCTAAACACCATCGATAATTTTTCAGTGAAGTCTAGTGTATTGGTTATTGAGGGCCAGTGCCCTCAGGGCAGCTGCACTGGAGTGCAGTAGGAGTGGTGATGGGATTTGCTGCAGGTCACTCTTTGCTCTAGAAAGAGCTGTTGGCATTTGCTGTTTGTTGGTTTAAGAATCGCTGCTGAAGTTGGCTCTGAAAAGGATTTTTCTACACAGCAACAACATACAGTAAAATGCCAGTAAGTTTAGTAAGAAATTGTGAAAGATGGGAAACCCTCTTCCAAGTTATGCAAGTTACAGGTAGGTAGCCGTGTTGGTCTGCCATAGTTGAAACAAACAAACAAAAAAATTCCTTCCAGTAGCACCTTAGAGACCAACTAAGTTTGTTATTGGTATGAGCTTTCGTGTGCATGTACACGAAGAAGTGTGTATCTGAAGAAGAAGTGCATGCACAGAAAGCTCATACCAATAACAAACTTAGTTGGTCTCTTAAGGTGCTACTGGAAGGATTTTTTTTTTTCATTTTTCATTTTTTTCTTTATGCAAGGGTTGTCTCTCACTTTCGGTTTGGAGGTGTCCTTGCCCTTCCATAAAATAAAAAGTAACCTGTAAAGCCTTGCCGAACTGTAATAATGTTTTTGCATTCACTTAACACAGGCATGCATTACTCCCAAGGTGTTTTGAGTAAATGGCCCAAAACCCTTTGTTTAGGGAAGTGACGGAATCCTGTCTGCAGCAGCTCTCTATAACTGTTTAGCTTATGACACAGATCTGTTTTGTAATACCATCCAATTTCCTGAAGCGCCCGAAGTCTCCACAGTTGTATTTCAAAGCAGTGGTTTGCTTTCAAGTCCTTGGATTTAATTCCTGGGCCTAGGTTGAAGAAAACAAAAAACCAGGGTGGCCCCTAGCCCTGCAGGCAAATATTTTGGGTTCCTGTTGTTTGAATAGACGTGGGAATCCTGGCTTACTACTTGGCGATTCCAGTCCGAAAAACACCCTACACTTCTGAGAGAAATGCAATTCACACCAGAGTACACACAAAAACCTTGGCATAAGAAGAGAAAAGTTCTTATTTTGTGGGCTGGTTGCTGTGGAAACGCGGAACAAAGGACAGCCTACCACTTCTGGTATAATTGTGTAGGCCCTTTTTTCTAGGCCTGACACCTGTCTGAATAAGAGTGATTAGAGCTGAATAGTGTCCCTTGTCTGACAATTGAAGATGCGGTTCACGTACAAAAAAATGGGGGGGGGAGGGGGGAAGGAAAGCTGTACCGGTGAAGAAGTAAAATATCTATGTTGTCTCTTTATTTGCTACTACATTTTGAGGTTTTGTAAAACTGCATTTTTTTTTCACAATGTGAAACTGAAGGTCAATAAATTATTAGAGATTTTCTCTTCAATGAACAAGTTCTCCTGAGGTTTTATTTCCCTAGCAGAAATGTTTCGGTCCATTTAGACTCTCACCTTAACAAAAAAAACAGGGCATCTCCAACAAGGAGCTTGCCGATTTCCTTTAAATGTCTGCTTCAGTTACACTTGGAATGCTCCCCTTTGTCCTGTCCTGTCACTCTTGCTATGAACTAGCTCTGAAAGTTCAACAGCTAAAATGACAGGAGCTTTAAGACAGCTCTGTGGACAGGAAATGCAAGAGTTTGTAAAAATCCCCCTGCCCCATAGCTCTTGAAGCATGGCTTAGTGACTGATATTACTTCAGAAGGAAATTATGCAAGTCAAATCCTGCAGTATTATTCCTGAGGGGGAGAAGGGAAAAAAGATAATGTGGGTTTCTACAAAATGCATGCCTTTTAGTTTTTAATGTGTCATAAATAATGTTGAGTTTCCTATTTCCTTAGCACTCATCAGTTCCCAATCGGGGATGGGCCCCTTTCTGATCATTGGCTCTTCTGCAAATCCATTCTTTTTTACATTGTTTTATATATTCATGCAAGCACACAGGTAAAACTACAAAAAGAATTCTGATGCCATCATGGGATAATCTGCTCAGGAAATGGCAAAGTCAGCGTTAGGACATAGTAGGCTAATCTTGATGTAATCATATAGATGTGGTTGTTGATTTTTTACAGTGGGGTGGGGGTAGATAAGACATAAAGGAACAGAAAGCTGTGATAAACTGCATGCACTGCAATATGTTAAAAATTTTGAAATAATAAACTAAGCTGTGGTAAATTCTGAAAGCCTTGGTGGCAGTGCAGAAGTAAGAGACCATGAAATTCAAAACACTAAAGTCCAGGGAGAAATTTGGATGAGTTGAACTTCAAAAGCATTCTTAGTCTTGTGGTTAACTAACTGAAATCCAGTCGAAGATAGGCATGTTTTGAGTCCCAATGTCTTAATTTATTTCTGAATGAAATTTTATGTAGTTCAAATATACTTAATTTTGGATGGAAAGTTACTTAATTTTGGTTAGGGAGGCCTTTGGGATTTATTTATTTTTAGATTAAAGAAGGGAGATCAACTCTTTTTGTTTAAAACAACAACAAACCAACAAAAAACAATGTTCAGGTTCTCAGGAATCATAAATGTGATCACATGAACATTTGAAGAGCTAATGATTGCACACTGAAACATGCAGAGTATTCTAATGTTACAGGAGGCTCCTATTTTAAGCCTTCTGAGGTGCAATTTCCTTCCTTCACATACCGGTATTTCTACATATGAGTTTTTATTATTAATAAATTATTACTATTTATTAAATTGTATACTGCCACTCATCCGTAGCTCTCAGGGTGGTTCGCAGCATAAAAATACATGCTAAATACACAGAATGTATAATAAAAACAAGAACAAAACAAGCCAATAGCCTCCCTCCCCCTCCCATAAACATATTTAAAATTTTATAGGATGCTAGTTGGCTAAAGGTCTGGTTGAAGAGGAGCATTTTTGCTTGGTGCCTAAAGGTGTATAATGAAGGCACCAGGCGAACCTCCCTGGGGAAAGTATTCCACAAATGGGGAGCTATGCAGAAAAGGTCCATTCTTGTGTTGCCACCCAACAAGACATTACCAAAGACCATGTTATAGGTCATAGCCAGCGTTCTGAGTTGTGCCCAGAAATGGACTGGCAACCAGTGTAGCTGTTGCAACTTGGGAATCACATGCTCCTTATAACTGGTCCGGGTCAAGGGCTTGATGGCAGCAATGTGTTGTGCCAAACAGAACAGAAGTAACATCAAAAGCAAGCCAAGGCCAATCCTTGGGTCAATGTACAATGGGGGCATACTTCATCCCTAGGCCAGGGGTGGCTACCTTCACTACAGGGTAACCCTCTTGATGCCCACTTGCCAGCAGTGGGCATGGCCAAAGCAAAACCACTGGTGCCAATGAAGTCTTTCCTTCTAAGCCTAACTGGAGCACAGGGGAGGGGGGGAATTTTCATTGTGATCATGGTGACGATGGAGAGGGTTAAACCTACCTTCTCAGATGCTGTGTTACCAATGAAGATTGTCTTGCCCCAATGCCTGTAATTAAATAAGGAAGACAACAACATGATTGCAGGCTCCACAGTTAGCACTGTATGGAGCTAGGCCCTCCGACTTAGGGATGGGCCAACTTGTTGGTTCAGTTCTCTACATTTCTGCAGCAATTTGCAAATGTTACTTAAAATAATCTTCATGAAAACTCACCAGCATTTTGGTGTGAATTTCTCTTAGTAAACACATTTTTGTATGCAGCTTTGACAAATATACACATTTCTGCGAGCAGTTTCCCTTCCCCCCAATATTATTGTATGTTATTTCACTAATATATGGATTTATATGCACACTTTACAATACTATGTCCATTTTTTGTACACATCACTTGGCTGGGCAGCTGCATCGCAAAATCAGGGAAGTGCAAAATTTAAAGGATTACTATCTGTGTTTAATTCAGAAAGGATGAATTAGGTAAGCTCACCTTTAAATTTCTCCTCCTTCCCAACCTCAGACTGTCTTAGAATCATAGAATTGTAGAGCTGGAAGGGACCCTGTACTGAATCAACTCCCTGGTCCACATTGTACTATCTATTTTGACTGATACATACAGTCCTCCAAGGTCTCAGACACAAGACCTTTCCTACCCTGCCAACAGGCATCTGGCAAGGATTGAATTGATGCCCTTCTACATGCGAAGCATGCATGTGCCACCTGAGTTAAGCACACGAAGCTCCCTTTGTAAAAATGCAAAAGATTCCATGTGCCTCAGCGCCTAAAATGTGCATATTGACAACAATGCCATCTGTCTTGTATGTGACTTCCATAACAGTTCACAAATGGAGAGCACCCTTTTCGGTTGGAGACCACATAGAAATGTGTATAAGACGCGACCAGGCATTATAATGTGTTTGGTTAAGTAAATTACAGGCCCCTTATAATCAGGTTTGGACTACGCTTTTGAACTAACAGTGCTTGGAGAACCTCGAGGAACTAATTTAGGCAAAATTTTCTCCCCTATGCTACTTTCCTCCGTTGCCTTAGCAACCATAATCTTTATCTCTGAAGAGGTGGGGAGCAGTGAAAGAAGGAAAGCAGGAGAAACTGCAGCAAAGACTCTTGCTAATCCTCTTCTTATGCCATCAGATTTCAGCTGCTATTGTTTTACACTCACTAGTTACTGGGGAATGTCCTCTGAGATGGTGTACTGATGCTACATGGCTTTTGTTTGATGCTTTGATTTCACAGAAAAATCTCACTGCTGGCTTCACGCTGGGTGATATATTTCAGTGGAATTATACAATCCAACACATAAATGATCATCGTTATCCCAGCTGTTGCACCGCCAGTCAGAAGAGCTGGAAGGTTTTTGCAAGAACACGTGGAAAGCTCTGTGTAGTTGTGATGGTCAGTTGCGAAAGCTGGCACGGTCAGGCAGCTCCTGAGGACAGTGAATGGATGGAAATTTGAGGGATCTCCATGTGATGCTTGCTTGGGGCACCAAAGAAGTAGGGAGTAGAGTAGAGTTGCTAAGCTGGTTGGATGGTGTCTTCTATGCCTCCTTCTGGCAACTCTTGCAGCCAAGGTGGTGCCAAACATATTCCTCTGCTTTCCAGCGAGGCCAAGAAGGAGGTATTGTCGTCTGGGCAGCCCAGGACCTCACTTTTGCTAACACAACAAAAACAACGCAGGCACAGTGATTCTCCAGTGGTTTGACTTTACCCCTAGAAGCACACTCCATTGTCTCTCAAGACAGATGGATGTCAACATTATTATATTAATTTATTTATTATAATGATCATTATTACTGTTACCTGAACAGGTCCTGCAGCAGCAGCAGGCCAAGTTGGAGGGCTGCTATTTTGGGGGTTAGCAGAGCACAGCATCCTCCTACCGCCCTTCCTTCTGTTCTTCACCTGTTTGTTTTTATCCTTTCATCCATCCATCCTCTGGCTGCTTTGGCTTTCCCTTCTCTTTACTCTTCCTCAATTTCCCTTATCTCCATTCACTTCCTTGTTCCCTCCCATCAATCTCAACCTTTTCATCTTTTCCCTACTAATTTTTCCTCTCCACCTTCCACCTTTTCCTTTTCCCACCCTTCAACTCCATCTCTCACATACACCCCACTTCTTTCAAGATACCATTCCTTCCACACTTCTAACCAACCAAACTGTAATGGTGCTTATTCTGTCCCACCACCCGCTAACAGTCACATTAAGAATGCATGGTTTTGATTGGCTTAGGTAGGGTGCAGAGAGAGAGAGAGAGAGCATTTAAATAAAGGCTTTCCTGTTGATTTAATTATTTATTTGCCCCCTCCAAAAAAGGAGGGTGGAATTTAGTGGGGCAACCCCCAGCACCCCCTGTGTGCCTGATATAGGAACCTACAGACAGCAGTACTGTTGCAAGTTTGCAATACTACCTGGCAGAATATTGTGACTTTAGATAACGAAAGATATAAGCCTCTATAAGTAGTGCTTGGTAAGTGATGGAATATAATTCTGGCTTTTCATTTTCAAGCATTTTCAAGTTTCCATATTAATTTATTCCCTCCCTCCAATATTTTTTTAAATAAAATTTTAAATAAATAGCAAGATCCAAGTAAACAGCTGCCTGAGGGCGGTATAAATTCGTGCAACAAAATTCCTTCAAATGTCATTCCTCCAGTGCATATGTCAAACACCTACAGAGAATGACTGTGGATTCTGCTAGGCACAAACCCATTAAATTTCTGCACATCATGTACCCTTATCATGGCAATGGAAACTAGCAAAAAACCCAGAACAGTTCTTTAGCTATTTTTCCAGTTTTAGTGGGAATCCAGGGGTTGATTCACATTTTACTTGTCAGCAGTGACAATTGTGTCTACTCTTGAGGGACCTCTGCAATTGGTCATAGGTCCAGGCCCATTGAGTATATTGAGTGTTAGAATTATATGTGTGCATCCTCTACACATTTTATGGTGTCCACCATGGCAGACATTGGTGGCTACTATATAAAGTGTGCATTGGCACTCCAATATTTCAACACTTTTTCTGGTCAGCTTTCAGATACTACTTTTACCCTCTCATACTACAGTGGCAAATAATTCCGCTGCATCCTGTACTATAGGTCGTGAAATATCATTTCAACCTGAGGGCATTTGGTGTTGGAACACTTAGACATACATACTATTTATTTATTTCCTATTACTTATACCCTACTTTAGAAAGACATTCAAAATAATGAACAAAGCAAGCAATAAAAACAGTTAGAAATTGTAAAATTACAGTTAGTATGTGCCACTGATTATTGGCCTTATAGCAGAGAGCTACAAGCCATAAGCCTGTAATACATAGAGAAACATGAAGATTGGTTTCAGGCGCACAAAAAGCTGAACTGCTTATGGGAGGGACATCTTCATTCAGCTACTTTAGAACATGGAAGTTTGATAATTATATAACAAGACCTGAGAGTGAGACTTGACTCCTGTTTCTAGAACCTGTATGAGGTTTAAAGCTCAAAGTGATAATTTCCCCCTTCCCTCACAGAATTTGGACTGCATGTATTCTGTCAGTTTTGTGTCTTAAGCAGTTAGAATGTTCACAAACATTTTATGCCACTGTATCAATTAGTGTCAGGGCCTTTACTGCCAGAAGAGCGATAAACTGACACTACTGGATGGCAAACAGTCAAATTTCAATCCAAAGAGGAACTTCAAAAGACAAGAAAATGTCCTGGTATGGAAAGACATTACCAATAAGGACAAGTAGCTATGCACTGTTTTCTTTTTCTTTTTAAAGAGTGGCATGCATTTTATTAAACACTCTCCCTCTTGATTATGTTCTTGTTTGCATCAGAGTTCAGAGAGCATTTGTATTACCAGCAATGGTAGACACCATTTAGGCTACCCCATTGCCAAGAATAATCAGTTTACACCACACAGTTTTAAAGTCTCTGGGTACCTTTTGTTACATTCTTACTTCTTTTGATAAAAACAATAGAAACCGAGTCTCACTTAAATCTGGCTCTGGGAACACAGGTGTGGTAGAGGGATTCTCCATCTGATTAGTAGCTTTATTTATCACCATCTAAAGCTGGACACAGGTCTAGAGTCATGATCTGCAGCCCCCTATAAGTTCTCTAGCATTGTAATTGGACCTTGACCTTTCTTGAAAGCAGGAGGTGCCTTGTTTTCACTCAAAGACGTTTCTGAGAAACCAGACCTTCTAATCTGGATGAAGGCCTGAATGAAAGCCTTGTTAGGGAAGGGATTAAATCCCAGCAGGCCTTGCCACTTCTGTGGGGCTGTTTGCAAAGGCCTTCTGCGGAAGGCTGGAGGTGGTCCTTCTCAGTTTCATCTGGACACACAGGAAGATTGGAGTTCTCAGCAGGTACCCAGGAGAGATGTCACTTGGACGGAACTATCTGTCTTGTCTGTAGCTGCTGCCCAAATGCACCAACTTGGCCTTTTCTCGTTGTCTTTAAAGGACCACCTGCCTTCCATGCTGCTGGCAGCAAAATATGTCAGGCGAGAAGAGAACAACTCCCTTATGCACAATACGTGGTTGAAAAGCAGGCGTTGATCCAAGACTTGAAATGTGTCGAGATAATTTTGCTCCATATATGCCAAGGCTGAAAATTTAGGTTTTATTCTGGTAGTGAGAAATCCTTTTCTACTGCTATCGAAAGTAAGTGTATCTAATGATGCACTGGATCAAGTCTAGTAAGTGAGAGTAAGTACTGTACTGCTGTAATAAATGGGAGTGTTTTCCTGTTACTGAGACCTACTACTGAGAGCAGTAATTAATGTCCTTAGGACAGGGGGTGGGGGTGGAATTGGGGTCATCCTGTTTTTTTTTATTATGAACAAACCTTGTAATAAATCGAAACAGATCTTCCCAGCTGCCTGGATGTTTCAAGGTGGAGGCCCAGCTCCTGTGAAGAAGAAGACAGCAGGCGCTTTCAGGCTAAAACTGCAAGTTAAGAGAAGGCTTTATAACATCTCAAGCCACAGTAACTGCCGCCAAGCAGCTCTGAAGAGTGACATGGAGACTTCAAGGCAAAACATAACATTTTTTGTCATTGGTGCAATATATTTTTCTCCCCAAAATAACCAGTATGGAAGGGGCTATGCTGGATCAGAGCTGGGGAACAGGGGCTTTAACCCTTTGCAATCACCATGGCCATAATTAGAATGCCCCCCTTCTCGACCTTCAGTTTGCAATGGAAGGAAAGTTTTTGGTAGCAGTATTTCAACAGCTATAATGTCAAGTTATGGTCATAACTTTGCAGATAATATAACAGACTTTATTCAACAATAATGGAAGAACATTGGTGCTCATTTTGATACCTTGCTGTTTTATTAATAGTCCTTTATTTGAACAAATCCTCTGCTTGAAGGGATGTCTGGTCCAATGCTAGTTTAAAGACAAATAAGTTCAGGAATCGCAAGCAGGAGGGACCTTAAAGTTGCTTGTCAATAGTGAGTGCCCAGACAGCGGACAGGTTACTTGGCTAGTCTTTCCCCCTATAGCAAGATGCATTGAATTTCTATTCAGATTGCAGTAATTTTTTTCTAAATTTGCATCTTTACATACTAAGTAGCATGTGTGTGTGTGTGTGTGTGTGTGATATTCTGTCCTCTTTTGGAGGGGAGATACATAAGTGGCCATTCTGCTCAATAAACATTGTCTAGGTTCAGCCCCTGAGATGAACTCTAATGGTAACACTCCTTTGACTGTTAAGAATCAAATTCTAGGGGGCAGAACCCTTTAAGAACATCCTGAATCATGAGTCATTTGCCAGCTAAAAGGCTATACAGGAATTACCTCAGTGTGATACAATCAGCTTCTGGCCCAGGAATCTTATATGGCTGAAACCGAAGAGGCCATTAAATCGTTATCTTACAGAAAGGCAGCTGGTACTGATGTTGCGATGCCGCCTTAGATTGACTTGGAACTATCCCCAAATATCTCTTTTAACCTCATGCTGATTTCACCACATCCCTCAACGAATGTGGCATCATGAAAAGATACCTGGGGCACATAAAGATACCTATGTCGTTCGGTGGCATGAAAGGCAAGGAAATTGTTTCCTCTGAAATAGCCACAGAGAGATTTCCAGCAGCAGATGGAAAGAATCATCCTCCTATACAACTTGGGCCTAAAGTACCTTAAAGACTGACTTATTATTCATGTTCCACCTTGTCAGTGAGATCTTCTGTTGGGGAGCATCTGGTGTTCCCCCATCCCTGAGGTTCAGATGGTAAGTAAGTAAGTACTTTATTACGGTCGACGGCCAGCACACACACACACACAAAAAAGACACATACAGAATCAATAATAATTGCAATTTAAAATTGATCTGAGATTTGATCTAAAGGGGGTTGGCCGTATTAAAATTAAAGTACATTAAAATTAATAATTATTGCTTTAAAAGAATAAATTTAGAAATTAATTAAAAAATCAACAATTCAGATTATTATAATACTTAAATCAAAAGAAGGATCAGGAGCCACCTAATTGTGCGGACCGAAGCTTACCGGTAATAGCGACAGCACAGAACTTTGCCACCGCAGCTGTGACCTTAGGGTTGGCATCTGAGAGGAGCCAATGGGCGTAGTGTTGTTCGGGACATCCAGGAGACTCACATAATAGCGGAGAGATAAGTTCATTCCGTAAAGCCCTATAAAAGCAGCAACGGAGAAGTACGTGGTCTGTAGTCTCTACTTCTCCGGAGTCGCATGGACAGAGTCTGTCACCCAAAGGAACGCCCCTATACCTCCCATCCAATACGGCAGATGGCAGGACATGATTTCGGGCCAGTGTGAACGCCCTTCTGTGGGATGAGACCTCAAGCTGAGTAAAATACCTAGCTGGGAGTTGTAAGTATCTCCGTTCCTCTGGGGTTAAAAAAAGAGGGACTTTACTTAAGTCATTTTGCCTCTCGATAGCCATTAGCCTCTGCTTGACTAATGCCCTTGCTGTGTTGTAACTATGTGAACACAGGTATGTGGTACACAGATGGTATATACCAGGCACTCATCCTTTAGTGTAGCAGAGCCTGCCCTGTGGAAATATTTGGTGGCAGAAGTCTGTCAGGAGTCATTCCTGCTGTTTGAAAATTGTACTGTCCAGACTTTACAATGTTGCTTCTTTAACCATCTTGTATTTATTGCCATTAATATTGCGCAAATGCATAGAAATCCTGCTACGGCTTATTTTATGGGTATGTCTTATTTTCGGGGAAACACGGTACAGTGGTACCTTGGTTCTCGAACTTAATCCATTTCTGAAGTCCATTTGACTCCCGAAACCATTCAAAAAACCAAGGTGCAGCTTCCGACTGGCTGCAGGAGCTTCCTGCACTCAAGCAGAAGCCGCGTTGGACATTCGGCTTCCGAAAAACATTCGAAAACTGGAACACTTACTTCTGGGTTTCGCCGTTCGGGAGCTGACTTGTTCATCAACTAAGCCGTTTGAGAACCAAAGTACCACTGTGCTGTTGTATTATATTTTTATATTGTAAGCCAACTTGTTATCTCTCTCTCTCTCTCTCTCTCTCTCTCTCTCTCGTGTGTGTGTGTGTGTGTGTGAGAGAGAGAGAGAGAATATGAATGAATGAATGAATGAATGAATAAATAAATAAATAAATAACATGTCTGACTAGGACCAGGGAGGCCCAAGTTCAAGTCTCTACTCAGCCATGAAGCTCCCTGGGTGACCATGGCCCATTCACTCTCCCCACCTTTCTTAAATTACAATAAAGCAGAATAAAATATCAAGTCTATGAATGCTAGCTAGTCATGGTGGCTATATGAGCCTTCCAAGGTCAGAGGTCACTGCATATCTGTTGCTGTGGAACAACAATGAGAGGGGTCTAATGCCTCCTTGCCCAGCTTGTAGGCTTCTCAGAGGCATTTGATGGGCCACTGTGGGAAGCAGGGTGTTGAACTAGCTAGATATTTAATCTGATCTGGCACTGGCTCTCTTATTTATGAAGGAGCTGTTTAAAAAAAAGGGGAAAAAAGAATCACCAGCTGCTAGCACAAAAGCTTGCCTAAATAGATGGGCTGACTATTCTTCCAAAAGAAGCCAGAGGACAAGCCAAGTGGCCTTCTTGAGCCAGACATTTTACAGCATAGTAATGACCACCAAGACAGTTGTTCTTTTATTTAATCTTTAAAGTACTTTGGAACAAGGCTTTACTGAAGGATGTTAAGTGTATGTGTGCAGATACCTGTATGGGAACACATATTCCCTGTTTTTTTGGGGGGGAGGGGCTTGCAGGGACGTGGACTGTTTCAGGTGAATCACAGTTATCAAGAACAAAACACTTGGCTATTTGTTGATTTTATAGAGGCATCTATGGTGTATATGATAGATCCATTCTTTTGACCATACCTACGGTTCAAGAAGATCCTGGTTGCAGAACAGTCAACTTGAGAACTTTTAGTGGGCAAGTAGGCCAGACCACATTCTTGGAAAAATAAGCTATTGAAGCACTATAGAAAAACAACTGTGTTAGACAGGAATGGGGAACCTCAGCCTGAAGGCCAAATTCCAGGGCTTTCTATCAGCGCCCCAGGACTCTCCGAGGCCATGCTCTCTCCTCAGGTCACATACCTACAGGCTGTACTCTGCATCCTATGTGAGTACTTTCCCCTGTTGGAATGGACTCCTGAACTGTGTGACTGGTAAGAGTCACACCTATTATTCTGACCACTTTTGCATGTGGCCCCCGGAAGGACCTCCATGAAGAAATGCAGCCCTGGGCTGAAAAAGCTTCCCCAGCCCTGGTATAAGACAGGATTTCTCCTGCAGGAGGGTCAGTAGGACAGCAAGCGGCAAACAGAATCAGAGGCTGCTTGTTTATCTGCATTGCATAACATGAATTAAATGCAAACCACAGGGAAGGTACTGTAGTTCTTTCCCGCTTAAGGAAAAATATATACATTACCAGAGACAGGCTTTTTATGGTTATTCATGACCACATAACCTGAATAACTTCGCTCCTTTTGAGGAAGCCACAAATGCAAATAATCTGTAGGCAGAATGGTGGTAACGACAACATCCCGATAACTGTGATGCCTCCAGCCCTTTCACAGACATGCCACGTTCTAATAACATCCTTCCTGGTATTTTAAAAGTTTTTCATCATAAGGCAATTTCCTTTGAATGTAGTCATTGTTTTAATTAAGTTCTGCATATGTAGCGCATTGTTATAAGCTCTCATAAAACACTGTGTACAATTATGTTTAGAGTGTAGCCTACAACTAAATCAGAATTGCCATTAATGAAATCCCTTATCAGAAGACAAAAAAGAGCCTTAGCTGGAGCTTAGGCAATGCCTCCTAAAAATGTATTATGCATGGAAGGAAATAATTTGGCCATTTGAAGGGCATGGGAGAATCTAGGAAAGATAAACTGGTTGTGGGGAGGAAGTAGAGAGGATGGAGGGTGGTTGTAGAATTCTGAGGGTGCCCAGAATAAAGGGTCCTTGCTTTGTTTCTTAGATTTTAAAAAAAGGTATGATAGTCACCCCCAATTTCTCTAATGTTCTAATAAGTCAAAGTAATGGCAGGTTTCAGCAATTCTAGGGGAAATAATATTTTTACAGGCAAAATTCCATTAGGCATTGTTTGACATTTATTGCATATATAGCACATTGCAGAAAATCCATTAGCAACTGATGGGTTGTTAGGAAGGAGATTTGCTGGGTTTTACTCCACTTCAGGTGATTAGCACAGAATGATTACTGGTCTAATTTTCATAGAAATGCTAATATGTACGACACCTGGAACATAGGAAGCAGCCTCACAGTAGGTCAGACCACTAGTCTGTCTGGCTCAGTATTGTCTACATTGATTTGCAGTGGCTCTCTAGGGCTTCAGAGCAGGAGATTTTCCCAATCTGACCTGGAGGTGCCAGGATTGACCTTGGGACCTTCTGCATCTGAAACACATGCTCTTCCACTGAGCTTATCTTTGCACAAACATTTTTGACGGAGGACTAAAATAAAAATGTATTCAAAAATATTTTTCATTAGACTATCAACCAAATATATTCCAATAATGTATTAGGTGGCTGGGGCAACCCAGTCAGATGGGTGTTATATAAAGTAGTAGTAGTAGTAGTAGTTGTTACTATTTTCTTTGCATGAGCCCTCTTCCTCAAGTGGAGTGAGCTTGTCCCATTGTAATGGATAATAAATTATTTGATTTGTTCACATACTTTCTTACAGAACTAGTAGTCAAGAAAATGGAAGGCAAAGATGGAGCCCAGTCCAGATGGAAACATTGAATTTCCAAATGCTTGTGCATACCTGATGCCCTTGGTAGCTCAGTTGGTAGAGCACGAGACTCTTAACCAGGGTCGTGGGTATGAGCATGTTGGGAAAAGATTCCTGCATTGCAGGTGGTTGGACAAGATTACCCTTGTGGTCCCTTCCAACACTACAATTCTATGATTCTACTCTGTGTCTTAAAGGTGCACAATCCAGAGCAAGGACTCTGTTTTACTCATTGTCCTGAGCATGTGGTTTTGCATATGAGACTCTGGACCACCCACCTTGGTCTGAGTGAGCTGACCAAGCTTTCTGGTCTAAATAAAATTTTAAAATATTCTATAACATTTCATAATCCATACTCCCAAGCCTCAGCAAAATGCAGGACTAACAATATGGACTCTAATACAATAGCAATCCAAAGAGGCACAAAACAAGGATGCCCACTGTCTCCCTTCTTATTCATCCTGGCTCTGGAACCTTTAGCAATCCGAATCTGAACAGCCACAGACATCAAAGGAATGAAAATAAAAGGCAGAACCTATAAATTAGGGCTCTTCGCAGATGACACAACACCAGACCCCATAAACACAGCAACATCCCTAATCAGAGAACTCAACACATTTGCAACAGTATCGGGCCTACAGGTAAATTTTGCAAAGTTGACAGCCATGTGCTTCAACCCCCCTCCTCACACCCAAAAAGAAATCACTAACGCCACCAAGATAAAACTTTGCCACACCAAGTTCAGATACCTAGGGGGTTCATATAACCAGAAACCTCAATAAATTATACCTCCACAACTACAAGCCCCTGTGGCGACAAATTAACAAAGACCTAAAGAGATGGGACAACATAAACTTCACTCTCTTAGACAAAATAGCCATTATCAAAATGATCACCCTCCCAAAACTAACCTACCTATTCCAAACCCCCCCAATCTGGATTTTCCCAACCCAACCCAGATGGCAGAGAAAGCTACACTCATTTATCTTCTCACATAAAAAACCAAGAATAAGCCAGAAATACCTGCACCACCTCTCCTCAGAAGGAGGATGGGGAATCCCCAACATAGAAGCATATTACATTGCCAACCAAGTATGTCATATAATCCCATACATACTAGAAGATGAGACAAAACAATGGATACACCTAGAGAGGGACACAATTGAAAATACCTGCACCACAGCATACCCACTCCTCCCAAAAAACTAAGGAAAATACCCACAACACTTAACAGGTACACACAGACCATGCTGAAAACATGGAAAGCAGAAATAGGCAAACTATCCCTAACCCCATCCCCACTAATTCCACCACACAGCACAAAACCTCCAGATAAAAACCTGGCAAACCAAAAGCTTATATTGCCTAATAGACTTCTATAAATAACAAACCCTAGTCTACACAAGAAATGCAGGACAAGCTAGAAGACACCCAAATGCCCTGGTTAACACACCACCAACTACGGTACATGCCCTCCTAAACAATCCAGCAGTAAAATCAGCAGCAACTAGGCCCCTGACAACCTTCGAAAACCTCCTCCTAACAACAAAGGGACATGGCAAAGGGTTGGTATCGCCAATACACAAAATACTACTCCAAAATCCCATGAACCCCCTAGACGCAATCAGAAAACAATGGGAGGATGAAATAGGCTATGAGATCAACCCCACCCAGTGGACCAGAATATGGTCTAAACTCCCCTTTAAATCCATATCAACGAAAAGGAAAGCACTCACTCTGACACTCACCTACAGGTGGTACCTAACACCAAGAAAACTAATGCTAATACGCCCAGGAATATCACCTAAATGCTGGAGAGGGTGCACCTCCACAGGCACATACCTCCACATGTGGTGGGAATGCCCCAAAATCCAACTATTCTGGACAACAGCCATACAAGAAATTTTACATAACTAAGCAAGTACTAGAAAACACCCCAGAATTGGCCCTACTAAACATCTTCCAAGACAATAACGCCCATTTATATCACAAAGAACTCATAACCCACCTACTTTCAGCATCCATGAACATCATAACCAGACACTGTAGAGAGCTGTCAGGAGTAAGCATGGACCAGTGGTACCAAATAGTATGGAAAACAGCCCTACTTGAAAAACTAACCAATAAACTGAAACTGACACAGGGACAAATAGAAGAAGACGCCTTCACCCCGGTATGGATCCCCTTTATCACACACATAGCGCAACAAGACAATGACAAAAATCCACCAAAAGCATACAAATCAATATGGCTAACCTGTTGTCCAGCGTGCAAGTCTCTCTCCCCTCCCCTTTTTGCATGGCAAAGGCAGTTCCCGCCCAGTATTAAAGAAAATAACTAAAATAAATAAATAAATAAAAAATAAATGGCTAACCTGATCCAAAACACCCACCCACCACACTCACACATGAAAACAAAGCTCACCACAGCCAATCACAAATGAACAACCACACCCTAGGCCAGGCATAGGGAACCTTCGGCTCTCCAGATGTTTTGGCCTACAACTCCCATGATCCCTAGCTAACAGGACCAGTGGTCAGGGATGATGGGAATTGTAGTCCAAAACATCTGGAGAGCCGAAGGTTCCCTATGCCTGCCCTAGGCCAACCCCAACCTCTCTCACCACCGAAGGAACACAAGCAAATAGCAGAGAACCTGCACAAGCGATGCTGACACAAAACCCCACACATATATTAAGTAAAATAGAAACATTGCCACCTGACACCGCCCCACTCACCTTTCCCCGCTCCACTTCTTTCCCCCATTTTCTTCCTAATGTAACACTAATGTCTCAACAAATGAAACTTATTTGTAAAAATGTAACTTGGGAAAAAAAAGAGAGAGTCATTGCTCATACTTTTGTAAACCAAGAAAATATTTAATAATAATAATAATAATAATAATAATAATAATAATAATAATAATAATTACATTAGAAAGTGGGTACAGGTTTTACTGAGCAATTAGGGAAAATACTGACTGTGTTTTTTTCTTACTATTCTGCCTGTAAATGTAAATAGGAAATTGTAAAATAAATCAATAAATAAATTTTAAAATGAGAGCAGGTTACACTGCTTTCCACAGTCCCCTACCCCCATTGGCTATAGGTCCCAGACAACACCTCTTAGAAACAAACCCCTGTGAACACTCACCTTGGGAGTAAACTTACCTGAACACAAGTGGAATTTAGGCATCTAAATAATCAAGTCAGACTGGTTGAAGCATTGGAGTTGTCTCTATCTCCCCTCCCCCATCTAAAAAAAAAAACCTTCTAGATGCATCTAGGAATAAAGATGCATCACTTGGGTCAAAGGAATAGAAATGTGATGCCCAAGGGTTACAGCCATTTTATACCACTTTCTATACCTTCACAACAGCCCTGTGATTAGGCTGAGAGTTGGTGACTGGCCCAAGGCAGGAAATGAGTTCATTCAAAATGTGAAACTGCACACGCTCAGAGTATATTTTGTGGTCCACAAAAGCTTATGTCATAATAATTGTGTTCATCTTTAAAATGCCACAATATTCCGTTCACATTACTTTATTTGATGCGTTCCTTCTTGGGGGAAAAAGGGTGTTTGGGGAAGTGCACAAGAGCCCCCAGTCACCTTAACCCCACCTTCTCTCCCCCCATAAATATGGAAAATGTGTATAGATGTTTATCTATGAAGGCCTGAGCCACTTACTCTAGGAATTTAAGAGCATTACGGGTTGAGAGCTAAAGGTTTTGAAAAATATTCTGGCAAAGTGATTTACTGTGCTATGTGGTGTACCTGCAAAAGGAGTTAAAACACCCTGGGAAGTTGCTAGGGAACAGAAGTTGCTGCATCATTGACCATCCAATGAGAGATCGTTCTGATGATGTAATGCTTCTGTTTGGTCTGTGCTGATATCATTTTAGGAGAAGCCAGGATGCAGTATTGTTCTGAAAACACAGGAACAATCCAACTTGAATTAACTATTTTTTTAAAAAAAATTGAGGCTGGTTTGGTTCTGCTCATTGCACTGCTACTATTCCAAGGTAGGGAACGGAACCTCGCCTCCATAAAAGCACCTCAGTGTCCAAAGAAATGCATAGATGTGACACAGTTCACCTCAGATTAAAAGCTGAGCTATATTTTAAGCTCACCCTGGGAGATGCTGAAAATAGCATGTCTAGAGATGAACTCCTCTCCTTCATGCCATAACAAGTTGGAACATTCACAGTACTGTGAATACTTCCTGCATAGTAAGCTTCTTTGCCCCTGCCAGTATTGGCCACTTATGGCGATTGGGAATGGATAAATTATCAGTGTCATATAGTGGTTAGAGCGTTGGACTAAGACCTGGGAGGCCAGGGTTCAATTCTCACTCAGCCATGAAGCTCCTTGGGTAACCTTGGGCCAGTCTACCTCACAGGTTTATTGTGAGGATAAAATGGTGGTGGGGTTGGGGAGACAAGGGTGTACACAACCTTGAGCTCCTTGGAGGAAAGATGGGAGACCAATGAAAATAAATAAATAGTGTGCTGTGCATTCCTAGATATCATGGCCATCATAATCTACTCCAAAATTCTGTATGCACTCCATTGCACATATACGTGACCCAGTCTACATGTGCAAACGACAGACAGGGTCCCAGGATTTATTAGACAACCTGTTGTTGTCAGAGGAACTCTGTAAGCACACCTGAGCTTCCATGCTTTGAACCAGTGTTTCTCAAAATTGGCTCCCCAGCTGTTGTTGGACCACAACACCCATCATCCCTAGCTAGCAGGACCATTAGTCAGGGATGATGGGAGTTGTAGTCCAACAGCTGAGGACCCAAGTTTGGGCTGTGTAGCTTCAGTGTGACCAAGCAGCATGGAAGGGCTTCTCCACGCTAGAGCAAAATGTGGATTTGCACCAGCTTCTCTCCGCATTAATGATGTGACATCATCCCCACCCCACTGTTGTCCTAAACCTTCCTTGCCCAAAATGTATATTGTTGTTTTGTTATATTGTAACATGATTTTTTTAAAAAAATGTCTGTGCCCATTGTTCACTGTTTTTATTACTTACAATATATAAAAGGCCATCAAAGCTTTATAATGAATATAAGTATAGATATAAAATCTGTTGCATGTTAGACTCAACGCCAAACATTTCTACCTAAAGATAACATCTTAAGTACTCACCACAGAATCTCTTTGGTTTTTGCTAGAATGTAATTCTTCAGGTTGTTCTTGAAAAGCACAAGAAATCATGTAACATCACAGCTGTTAGATTACTGGTAGTGACTGATGTAATTACATGACACGCCAATTACTGTGCATTTGGCATTGCTGTTTGGATAATTTCGGCATTCAGAGTGAAGCTAAACAGGAAGCTAAGAAAAGCAATGCTAGTAATCTGTGGCTATCCATGTGCAATCTGTTGTTGCCTACATTGACCATTGCTGCTACTTTACCATTTCAGAAGGCCAAAGAATTGACCCAGGTCTTATGAAGTAATAAACAATGGTGTGATGGAGGAAGACTGATGCTTGATGGCCTTTTCTCTTTGGTGCAAATGATAGCAATATTATTGCACATCAGTTATAGTACTGTGAAAGCCTTGGCAATAGGACAACCAAATTGTGGCACTGTGACTTTATTGTTGTTGTTGTTGTTCAGTCGTTCAGTCGTGTCCGACTCTTCGTGACCCCATGGACCAGAGCACGCCAGGCACGCCTATCCTTCACTGCCTCTCGCAGTTTGGCCAAACTCATGTTAGTAGCTTCGAGAACACTGTCCAACCATCTCATCCTCTGTCGTCCCCTTCTCCTTGTGCCCTCCATCTTTCCCAACATCAGGGTCTTTTCTAGGGAGTCTTCTCTTCTCATGAGGTGGCCAAAGTACTGGAGCCTCAACTTCAGGATCTGTCCTTCTAGTGAGTACTCAGGGCTGATTTCTTTGAGAATGGATAGGTTTGATCTTCTTGCAGTCCACGGGACTCTCAAGAGTCTCCTCCTCCTCCTCAAGAGTCTCCTCCAGTGACTTTATTACTTAAGTCTATCTACTACAGGGGCCAGTAGGAACAATGCAAAAAAGAGGCATTTTTTTACATGCAACAATGCAAAAACAAAACAGAGAAGAGCTGTGGTAGAACATATGCTTAGTGTGCAGAAGGTTCCAGGTTCAATTCCTGACACCTCCAGGTAAAGATGTAGAAATGAATGGACCCATTGATGTCTGGTTCATCCCAGATCTGCATGATGATGGGAATAAATCCATCCTATCATGTTTCTGTGCTGGGCAACATTTTTTATTTTATTTTATTTTTTTTAGAATGATGGACCATAATCAATTCCCGTTGCTCCCAGGGGCACTTCTGTTCAAATGGCATTAAGTCCCATGTACCAACTTTTTCTGGTAGTGGGTGGCTGAATTACCTGTTTTTAAATGATCCATTCCCGGCCGTGATCTGTCAGTCCAGGGATTCCACTATGAAATCTGAGTTTCCTCCCTGGTCCTTCACCTCTAGTGAGTGTGTATGGAGCTTGATGGGAGCCAATGGTCTGACTTGGTGCAGCTTCCTATGTTACAAAATACCTCACTTCCACCCAAACACATCAGCCTTGGTGAGGCTCAAGGATTCCCACTGCTGTGCTGACCAGGAATGGTGTATTTAATCTTTTCAGCTACCCCATCTATTGCTGACATCCCTAAGGTTCAACAATTCCTCCTCGGCTTCAACGCCATACATTTAAAGCACTGTTATGCCTCTTTAGCAGTCGTTGAGAATGCTGGGGACTGTAGTTTGTTGCTGACCGGCATCCTGAACAAACTACAGCATCCAGGATTCTCTGTGACTGCTAAATGGTTTCAATATACAGCATGGATGTAACCTAAGTCTTTATGGAGGCACAGTTCAGCCAATGAGGGCAGGCAGAAGACCTCTGCCTTTCAAGTGGGCAGAAGTTGAGCAGCATAGGAAGGTAATTCTCCTTGACTTTCCTTCCTACAGGGTCTCTGTCAACAGGATGCTGTCCGGTGAATAAGATGTTCCTCCTTGTTCCTTTCTGCTGAGGCAGAGAGGCATCAATATGAGAACTAACAATGGATGGAGCTGGTTGGCAGACAGGCAGTTGCTTACAATTTGTGCTGGCTCTCTGTCAAGTCTGACGCTGGAAACCGCCGCCCCCCCTCCCTTCAAGCAAAGACTATTATTGGAAGGTATGCCTCCAATTGCTCAGCCCCTGCCCATTTTAGTGACATCCATTTGGAGAGTAAGCATTATTCAAAATGTCCTAAATCTAAAGCTCTGTAATCCTTTTCGGCTGGGGTGTTGTTGTTGTTGGTGGTGGTGGGAGGAAAAGCTAATTTCTACAAAGTCCAATTCATGTACACAACCACCACATCAAAACATATAAAAACAAGGAAACCCCATGCACAAGCTTTGAACCCTTTCATGTTACGACATCTCGTTCATTTATACAAATGTTATATCTTTGCAACAGCCGGGGAGTCTGCAGTTTATTCGTAAGTATACGAAAGTTGTTTAAAAGCAGCTTAAAACATGAATGTGTGTGCCATTTGTAATAAATTAGACCCGTTGCTTTTAATTAAAGAGGCCGACCGATAATTTCAGCCATGTTTATGCAATTCTTCCCCCCTCCACCCATGACACTTTTAAATCTCTTTCCCTTTGTTTTCCTTTGACTGAATAGCTTAAGAAACAGTCTTTAATTAACTAACTGAAATGAGCCTCCTAACACTGAGAACTAGATTAAGAAAATCCTTTTAATTACTGGAACCAGATTTAAGTTTGATGGTGAAGGGTGGTTAAATACCCTCTTTTAAATTGGGCCTTAATTAAAAGCAGCGAGGTGCTGTGAAGGCCCTTTATTTACATGAGTAACCAGTTTGAGCCGAACCTTTGGCTTTGGTGGAACCTGTGGGAGATCCACTTTCAAATCTTTCTTTCATTTAAGAATAAAATAAAAGAAGTTAGTTAAAATAGGAAGGGATTGACCAAACATCGGGTTGCCATGTAAATTCCATGAGTTCCTCTGCCCCGCAAGCAAATGAATATTTTGGAATTACCACTTGCCTTGTGGTTGTTAAAATAACTCAAGAACATGTTTATGATTGAGTTCATAATCCAACAATATGCTTTCTCCTGACAAGTCATAAGAAGCTGGAAATTTAGCATCTGCATTATGGAAAACTTCAGATTTTGCTTTTTTGCACATTAGCTGCATGATTCTAGATATGTCTGCTCAGAAGTAAGCCCTACTGAGTCCAGTAGAGCATTGTTGTTCAGTTGTTCAGTCTGTAAGACCATAATGGGCTCTTGAGCTCTTGAGCGGTGGATTCAGGAACACGAAGAGGCAAAACACCATGCAGGGTTCAGCAGGATTTATTTTGAGTTACATATGTAAAGCAAAAGGCACAATCCAAAAGTTGGACTGAGCACTGAGAGACTGGCGCGTACTCCTTATAAAGACAATACAGAAACCGAAAATAGAAACCGAAAATTGGCTCAAGGTTCACATGTTCCCTAGGAGGGTAACCTCCCTAGCCTCCCCAGTCTGGGAATGTGTACCTGGCGAGCTTTGAATATACTTGGCAGACTTCCCAGAAATATAGCAACATCACCTAGCTTGTGAGCACACAGATCCGCTATTGTATGCTGAAGGTTGAACCTATTCATAAGGCATGTGTGTGTGCCTATCAGCAAGAAAGCATAACTTCAGTTAACCGGCAATAATACTTGTTGCATTAGATAGGAAATACAAAAGCATAAATCAATAATACCCATGCAGGGGGATGAGTCTACTAACTAGGAAATACCTTACATCTTAATGGACTGAATATAATATTAATACAGTTGGCAGGAGCCAACTCCAGCTGCATTCCTCCTGTCTGCTCAGAAAGCGCATACATCCCGTCCAAGGCTGAGAGCCCCCCTTGCTCACACAACTCAGAGCTGCCCCTCTCCCAAAGACCCATAGGAACAATACACAAATATAAATCAATACATACCAATACATGTAATGGATACACAACTCCAACAAGCCTGATGCCTCCAGTATGATCAATCAACAAGACCAGCTCTTAAGCCCATTAAAGGCTAACCACAATTAACGGCACATTCCTTAAAAGGGGCTTTCCGTCCCCCTCTCTCGTGATGGTGTTTCTATGGTAACAGCCAAGGTGCTATTTCTGTATTAACAGGCCATTGTTTAATTCCAGACCGTACACCGTTATCAAAACCTTGAAGCTGCTGGCTAATTTTGGCTGATTTCCCAGAAATAGTTGAAGAAGCAACATTAGGCACATTCCTTTGTCTCTCTTAATATTACAAAAATACAGAAAATATATTAATGCACAAATGCTGTGAATGATACACAAATAAACAAGCTTAGAAAGCAATTAAGGCATTTATAATCAATATGGGATATTTAGCTATTTGAACTGTCCCCTTCAAGTCGTGTCCGACTCTTCTTGACCCCATGGACCAGAGCACACCAGGCACGCCTGTCTTTCACTGCCTCCTGCAGTTTGGTCAGACTCATGTTGGTAGCCTTGAGAACACCGTCCAACCATCTTGTCTTCTGTCGTCCCCTGAGCATACTCCCAGTTAAATATTGGATTGTGGCCTTAAAATGTTTTTATTGCTAACTTTGTGTGAGATAAAGGTCAGGCCCAGCCCAATACATTTTGTCACCTGAGATGAACCACAAAATGGCACCCCTGTCCCTGCCACAAAAGAAGGGGTGAGGGACAATCTTCATCAGGAACAAGGAGGGAAAGGAAGATTAACTTTGGGATCTGCTGCCCCCATGGATCCTGCCACCTGAGGCAGTCACCTCATCTTGGCTCATGGGTGGGCAGGCCCTGACAGAGGTTCAAAAACAGCAATTGAAAATTGTGTGGCCAAAATCATTCTGCCTCATTCATCTTCAACCATTTCCTGCCTGTGTGCCAGGAAGTTTCCAGTGACTTTCAATCTGTCACCCTTGTTGAGTACTACCGGTATATCCCTTTCCTTCTTTGTCCAAACATGCCTCAGTGCTGCATCCTGTGATGTTTTGCAGTTGGCACACTCTAATCTTATTAGTCGGCAAACAGTTGCCTGATTATAATGTGTAGACTGCTACCTACTTGAAGGCTGGCCTTCTGTAGCAGGAGCACCCTTCTTTCAAGGCGTGCATAGTACATAGAGATGTGTAAAATTCAAGTGTTGAGTGTGCTATGGAAGTGCACTCATAATGTTTGGTTCTAGGGTGGTTGGCTATGCTTTGTCAAGAATGCAATACACTCCATCTGAAGCTTTCCTTATGCTTGATCCAGAAACTGCAACTGTGCTAGGTACGTATTTGTGACTTGAAACACACCAAATGCCATTCTCCCCCACTCAGCGCCGGCCCGAGACATTTTGCCAGCCCCATTACTGCAACTGTACCTTCATCTGTGAGTGCACCCACGCTGCCTCTGCAACACAGCAGCAGCTGTGAGGGTGCAGTGTCAACAGTGAGAGCAATAAGGCTGTGTTGGTGACATGGTGCTGTGTAATGACAGGACTGAGGAGGGGGTCTGATCTGCCACCTGAAGCAGATGGCTTCACCGCACCTAAGCCATGTTTCAAGTCACATTTGCACATACACTGTCATCTGCACATGTGCAATGGCTTCCTGAAGTGTACACACCTCAGTTTCCCAATCGGATGGAAACTGGTTCGAGGGAAAGTGCACCAAACAGGAGTATTTCTCAAGAAATACTGCAGCATGCCTATGGATTGTGGCTAACGTTGCGTGCACTTGGCTTCAAACATCAGTGCTAGAGCCGGAGCAAGTGGGATTGTGTACACAGCCTTAGTGCAGACTGCTGCAGTACAGTTGCTGAAAGGTGTAAGAATCGCAGCATATTATGCCTGTGCTCCAAGATCTTCACTAGCTCTCAATTCATTGGCAGACCACATTCAAGGCAGTCGAGATTCAGAGGTCAAAGTGGAGGCTGCAGAGGAGAAGGGAGAGGCTGCTGAAGTAGCCAGGGAATCTCCCCCTCCTGCTGTCACTAGCTCCCCTTCCCCCTGGTCTCCCAGAATATGAAGAGGAATGAGGAGGGCGGAGCAAAGAGAGACAAAATGAACGAGCCTCAAGTTGCTGGGGAAGGACCCAGGGGAGGAGTCTTAGAGAATGGTGGGACTTTCAGTCCTTGCAACTGCCTCATTGGGGCAAGACCTACTGGGAAGAGTTGCTGTGTTCACTAGGCCTGCACTGTTTTGCTTTCTTTGAATAAAGAGTTAACTTCACTGACACTGGGTGCTTTATTACTAATCTACTCCTGGTTCAGACTCCTGACAGTATTAGGCCAACCAAACATGTCACAAGATAGTGTACTTTACAGCATGCACACTATTTTGTGCCATTTCATATGGCCTAGTAAAGGTACTGTATTGCCTTATTAGGGACTGTGGAATCTCCCTTTTTGTTTTTCTGAAGTAGCAGTGAAACCTCATGGCAGTGGAGAAAGGGAAGTTTTACCCAGCGTTAACCGGAAAAAAGTAACAGAAAATGCAGGTGCCAGCATTAAAGATTCCCCAGGCATAAACCTTTTGCTCAAAATATTCATATCTTAATGGACTCTTGTTTCTATTTAAGATTTTTGCTTCTGCTTATCCTTTCTCCCAGCAGCCAGCAGGGAGGCTGGCTAAACAATTGCCTTTCATCTGCATAACATGCCTTTAGCCCTAAGCAAAATTTCATTCCAGAAGCAATATATCAAGAGCATCATGGTCAAACCAAGCAGGCACATCCAATGTTGTTTATCCAAAGTTTTAATTTGCAAACGAAATTGTTCTATTTGTGTGTACATGCACACAAATCAGATTTTTTTTTTAAAAAAAAATGCGTTTGTCTTTTTCTTAGGAAAACAATGTCCTTACATCATTAAAATGTAAATGTCTCATTCAACTGATTTACTCTAGTATAATCTGGGAATAAGCAAACTGAAAGTAGGTAATTTCACTTTACCCTGTAAGAGGAGAATCAGACTCAGGCAATGTTTAAGACCATGCCATTATTTTACTCTGTCTTGAATCTATGGAAACTTCTCAAGGTGATCATTTTTAATTATTTTTCTTATTTATTAAATTTGTACATCGGTTTATACTCATGGATCTCAGGGTGATTCATTACATGAAATTATATATATATATATATCGCAATAAAAATAAAAACAAAGTGAACTCAGTGAGTGATAATAGATGACATTTTAAAAAATATTTTTTATGTTACTTTCTCCTTCAGAAAGCCCAGTGCTATTTTTGCACTGCTTAAATATTCATAAACCATTTATATTTTATGGGGGGGGAGTTTAGCATTTAAGTTCCTGTATTCCTTCCATCCTGTCAAGCACACTTTCATATAATGAGAGCCACTTGTCTTCTACGATCAAAGAAATGTTGAAGCCTTCTTCTCTCAATCTGTTTTGGCAGAATGTCAACAAACTCAATCACTCCTTCAGCTGTGAAATATAATTTGCAGCTCTGCACTGCAACCAGGGAAAGAGCCAAACAGAGTTGATTTGGTGGAGGTTTCAGTCAATGATGCTGCAAGGGACATGGGGATGTTCTAAATGCAGAGTCTTTCACCACAGTCCTGAAAACGTGGTGGCTAGGGAGCTTTATGTACCTTCTGGAGCTTCAGATTGATGTATCTAAAAACTCAGTCCCATGTTCCACAAGGGAAACGCCTTTGGAAACTTTCAAAAGCTGATTGCGATACGGCATGAAGATATGTAATTCTGAGATGAAAAGTAAAAGCTGCACAGTTTGTAACCTCCTTCGCCTGCCTCCTCCACGAAACGTCTGGAGGGTGGCAGCACGAGAATGGGCCTTTTCTGCAGTGGCTCCCTGTTTGTGGAATGCTGCCTCCAGGAAGCTTTGGCTGGCGCCTTCATTATAAACCTTTAGGCACCAAGCAAAAATGTTCCTCTTTAACTGGGGCTTTGGCTGATTAACATCTATAGCAGTGGGGAACAGCAGGGAGGGTTGACAGCTATGCTTATACCCCTTTTAAATGTGTTGTGGAAGTGAGGATTATTGAGTTGTCTTCATTTTTATTACGTATTTTGTGTTTTTTATATTGTAATTTTAGGTTGTGAACCGCCATGAGATCCGTGGGTACAGGGCGGTATATCAATTTCAATAATAATAATAGTCGCTGGACATGCCGAAACAGTCTCTTAATTATAGCCCTTTTACTTTAGAGCAGGAGTGGGCAGCTTACAGTGAAGAGTCGCATGTGGCCCTTAGCTTAATTTCATGCTGATGACAAATAGGGGAAAACAGGGGTGGGGATAAAAGAGTGGCAGAAATGGAGAAAAGCGAGGGGCTGAGAGAAGGAGATGGGCCACAGCATATATTTAAAGCATGCAACTCCCTCCCCTAAATCCTGGGAACTGTAGTTTGTTAAGGGTGTTGGGAATTATAGTTCTGTGAGGGGTGAACAACAGTTCTCAGGAATCTCGTGTGCTTTAAATGTAGGGTGTGGATGTGACCATGGGGGGGGGGAGGAGGGAGTAAGACAAACCCTGCTGAATCAGGCCTAAGGCCCTTCTAGCCTAGCATCATGTTCTCACAATGGCTAGCCAGATGCCAAGGGAAGCCCACAACAAGCAGAAACTGAGTGCAACAGCGCTCTCACAGTTTGTAGTTTCCTGCAACTGGCATTCAGAAGCATTCTGCCTCTGACAGTGGAATGGGAAACAAGGGGTAGATAGAGAAAAGTGGGCCGTGGCCACCTTTGTGTCTAGTTCTGTCTGCATGTGGCTCCCAACACAGTACGCTTGAGGGAATTCGGCCTTCAAAAAAGGGAAAAATAAGGTTCCCTAGGCCTGACTTATGTTTTCTGCTGCTGATTCTGTGCTTTAAAGTCAACCTAGAAGTTTGCATTCCACCCCCACCCCCAAAGCAGTGCTATTTTTCTAGAAAAAAGAACTCGCCACGAACACTTCCCTTGTTCTCTCAGAATGGCAATGGTGCCCACCTGTGAGTTCTGGCAAGTTCCGGCTGAAAAAAAAAAAGCCCTGCCCCAAAGTAATTACCATATGGCACTATAACAGCTTATCACCTTGACTCCTGCCCACTAAGTCCTGTCTAAAGACCTGGAATTCCAATCTAAATTTGGCTTAGAAATGTAACATTAGTTTATGAGGTATTAATAACAACGCCAGAATTTAGTAAGACTGGTTGCTCAACCATGTCCATCTCACAACACTTCTTTATTGGAGACAATCATCCTTTCCCCCCAATATTTTGGTTCATAATCCAGTTGAAATAGAGGCTGTTTACATGTTATCGGCAAGTCAAGTTGTGGCAGTGGAAATGCAACAATGTGACATCATTCAGTAAACTCACTTTAAATGAAAAATCACAACAAAATGCAGAGTACATCTCATTTTTGAATGCTTTTTAATTTTTTTATTAAATATTTTCATGGTTCACAAAAATGTGCACTGTCTTTTCTCAAATTGTATAGTTGGTTTTTTTTTTTACATCTGATGCGAGACATTATATTGTTTGTGAATGTTTTGGCGGGGTCACTGACCTGCAAACTCCTGGATGATCCCTGTGTTGTGAGGAGAATGCTAGGCCCAATGTTCCTGTGATGCCTTCCTAGTCTTAGGAAAACCCACAGGTCAGTAACCTTTCTCTTTCTGACCTTTTAACTTGCTCTAGTCGGCCATGAAGACCTAAATGCCATTTTCTTTCAGATTCTCAGGAAGCTTCAGGCTTCTTTGAATCTAATTCTCCCTGAGAGTTTTGCTCTCATAAATTCAGGTCACTGATATTGCAACAGCGACTTTCAGTCATGTGTGAGAGGAGAAACTTTTGGGGCATCCATGCGTTACGTGACACAAAACAACCAAAGAGCTGGGTCTCAGCATCTCACTCTCAGTAGGCAAGAGATCCAGCTTATCTCATCTGCTTTCATTTCCACAGAGAATAGTTTCTATATAAACTCAGTGCAAACATTCATTTGAAGGACCATAGCTCAGTGGCAGAGCATCTATTTTGCTTGCAGAAGGTCTCAGGTTCAATCTCCGGCATCTTCAGGTAGGACTGGGAATGTCTCCTGTCTGAATTCCTAGAGAGTCTCTGCCAACAGGCAGTGGCGGAGTAAGGCTCCGCGCTACCCGGGGTGGCGAAAAAACACGCCCCAGGGGCGGGGTGTCGTGACGTCACATTGTGACGTCACGATCGCCGGGCCGCTGCTGCTTCCGCAACCCCCTTTTGAGCCGCAGAGGGAAAAGGCGGCTCGTGGAGCTGCTGAGCGCTATCGGCGGCTCCCTGCCGATCGCGCACGGTAGCCCCCACCAGCCGCCTTTTCCCTCTGCGGCTCAAAAGAGCCGCGGAAGCGGTGGTCCGACGACGGAGTGCGCCTGCAGGCCGTGCACTGCTGCTCCTGGGGTGACGGAGGGAGCGGCCGCACGTGGGAGTGGTGGGAGGGGCCGCCGCTTGTCACCCCCCACGCGCCGCCATTCGTTCCGTCGCCTGGGAGCAGCAGCACCGCATACACCGTGCGCTGCTCCCCCCAGGGCGACGGAGCGAGCAGCGGTGCGTGGGGTGACAAGCGGCGGCCCCTCCTGCCACTCCCCACGCACCGCCGGTCACCCCAGGAGCAGCAGCGCTGCAGGACGGGGTGCTCACTCAGCCGTGTGCTGCTGCTCCCGGGGTGACGGGGGAGCGCAACGCGTGGGAGTGACGGGAGGGGCCGCCGCTTGTCACCCCCACCCGCCGCTTGTCACCCCCACCCTCCCCTGTCACCCGGGGTGTACCGCCCTTGCCGCCCCCTAGCGACGCCCCTGCCAGCAGGTATACGATACCGAGCTACATGGACCAGTGGTTTGACTTAGTACAGGGCAGCTTTGTGGGTTCTGGTGGTGGCACTCACAGGCCATGCCCACACCTTCCGCAGGTTTACGATGCACTGGGATTTTTTAAACGCAGATTTTCCAGCTGCAAAATTTCCCCATCAGATGCCTCCCCTTACACACACAAAACTGAACGGATACAACATGTGCTTTGCTCCTTGCTTACACAATGCTGAAGTGAGCACACATAACTTATATCATGAAGTAGGAACGGAGGGCCCCTTGTACATCTGCAGGCTGCTCGAGTTCTTAAGATGTCCAGAGGAGGAGAGTGGCTTTTATTTTCCACTTGGCAGTCAAACAGCAGCTGCCTGAGAGAAGTGTGGGGTTTTCTTAGGAGCAACAGGCACCTCCTTGTTATTTACTTTGCTCAATTCTGTCAACATTACTGTAGATAGAGGCCTTTTCACACCATCTCTCTCTCTCTCTCTCTCTCTCTCTCTCTCTCTCTCTCTCTCTCTCTCTCTCTCTCTCTCTCCTCATCTGCTGGGATAGAAGGTACCCAGGACCTAAAATGTTCAGGGCTTTGTATTCCAAAGGTGAGCAGTTTTGTACATGAGAGAGTGCATACCCTCCAACATTTATCCGATGAAAATAGGGACGTCCCATTCCATAATGATAATTTTACTATTTATACCCCACACATCTTACTGGGTTGGCCCACCCACTCTGGGTGGTTTCCAACATATATAAAAACATAATAAAACATTAAACATTTAAAAAACTTCCCTATACAGGATTGTCTTCAGTGGGTCGGATAACTCCATACCCTCCAACATTTCTCCAGTGAAAATAGGGACATCCTAAGGAAAAGTGGGACATTCTGGGATCAAATCATAAACTGGGACAGCTTCTCTAAATCAGGGATGTTCCTGGAAAATAGGGACACTTGGAGGGTCTGAGAGTGCGGTTCGTCTCTCAGAAGCTGCATTCATAGCTTTGTAATTGTGGTTGTACAAGTGCTGTCGTTGCTTTGTAGACATATTTGAGGGCACTGCTTGTTGTGACAGAGTGACACAAGTCACCTCCCCTGTTCATCTGCATTCCATTATGGCTTAAAATGCTTGCTCAAAAATAACCACACCATTCTGTGAAAGTTGTGTGGAAGTTGTTGCAAAGTTCCCAGTGCACGTTTTTAAATGTGAGCTCAGTTATTTTACACAAGAGCTCTAGCGGTGGTCCTTCACTTTGATGCACATCTTCAGTTCCATAGACCCAGAATAGATGAAAAGTTTACCATGTAGTTGCCTATCCTGGTCTTGGTGTTTTGACAATAAATTGCATCTCTCTTTGTGTATGGGAACCACAGCAGGATGCATGCAGACAGGTAAGAAGGGTCTGACTTTTCCCATAGAAAATTGGAGTTGCTTGAAGTGTGAAATAGAAAAGTTAGAAGTTATTAATCAAGCGTAGCAATACAACTAGATCAATATGTCTTTAAATACTTTTCTTTAAATACTAGACAGCTTTAAAGCCACATTGTAAAAAAGTAAAGAAAACAAGTTTGCATCTGATTAATGGTTTGTAATTCCCAGATGGAACTTTTGCCTATGATAAAATCCTTGATAACACTCAAGATAAAAAAAAAATCTATGTGGAGTAGATAAATTAAAAATGTCCACACAAATGACAACAACTCTCTTTCCCAGTGTTTGCTCAGTAGTGTTTGATAACAATGAAAAGAAACTCACAATTTTACCAAAACAACCCAGCCCAATTCAGAGAAGCCAGAAGATCAACGAAGAATCATTGGGACCATTTCTTCCCCCTTTTGCTTAATTTGCTGACCAGGTTTGTACATGGCTAATTATTTTGTATATATTAATATGTCCATGGTCATTGTTGTCATATTGATACGGGCACCAGCTTTGTTCAGATGTCTCTGAGCAGTGGTGTGCTCAGGTGAATCATGA
Source organism: Lacerta agilis (assembly GCF_009819535.1). Lineage (NCBI taxonomy): Eukaryota > Metazoa > Chordata > Lepidosauria > Squamata > Lacertidae > Lacerta > Lacerta agilis. The sequence continues at coordinate 28,534,893 of NC_046322.1, forward strand.
TGACTCCTATAAGGCCTTCACAAATGTCAGTGTGAACTATACAGATCTGTTCTAATCTACCAGGAGAGGTTTGTGTGCAAGGCAAGTTTCCACAGCTGCAGCAAGACATAAAAGCCCTTATGCAAACTCTGAATGGAGCATAAATGGAAGGATGCTGCTCATTTGGTTCCCTTGAAGTGGGTGGAGGAGGATGTTCCCTGGGGAACTAACAGCTTCTGCATAACTAGTTAGGAATGACTGCACCTAGACTGGAGCTACTGACTCTTGTGGGACTTTTGGTGACAGAACCCTTTGTTTCTCTGGCTCTAAAATCAATACGCCTTGTCACTTACCCAATAACTCTACTGATTTATAAACTTAGATTTTATACAGCGGATCCGATGTCCCTATGACAGGAGGAATGAAAAAAAAATGAAATGAAATGAAAATGTCGTTTATTTATTCCATACCTGGGTGAATTATGGGTTTAAAAGTGTGTCCTGCTACAGAAATGAAACAGGTTTTCTTTGACAGATTGCTTTGCTACTGTATTTGATTTCGGTTTTCCACCGAATTGTTCCGAGCAAAAATCTGTTCTGCTTTAACTTGTAATATGACTTTCCCTAGCAACACAATTGTATCAATCATCTCAAGTCTTTTAAGTCTATGTTTTAAAATGAAACAAGTTCAGCGGACATTTTTTCAGCTTGACCTTGGGACCCAAACCCTAAACATGTAGCACTCAGAGCATAATGATAAACAAATGAAACACAAAGGGTTAGTCTTCCCTAATGCTTTTTGCATTGCATTTTGGTGCAAACAGTCCTACCTTATTGTACACGGTTGGGTGAAATATATTTGGTTTAAGTCCTTCTAACATTTAATATTTATAGATGGGCTTTCTACTTCTGCTTCTTAAGCAACTGCCTTGACCTCCTGAATTAAAGGGGGATATTGAAACAAAGCAATAAATAAATAAAATGAATCAACTGGCATCATAGGCCCTGCAGCTGCACAAGTCCTTTCTGGTGACCCATTCCACCAGCAAGAGCCTAGTGAAAATACTAGTATCAAGCTATTTCATAGAATCTTAGAATCATAGAGTTGGAAGAGACCACAAGGGCCATCCAGTCCAACCCCCTGCCAAGCAGGAAACACCATCAAAGCATTCCTGACAGATGGCTGTCAAGCCTCTGCTTAAAGACCTCCAAGGAAGGAGACTCCACCACACTCCTTGGTAGCAAATTCCACTGCCGAACAGCTCTCACTGTCAGGAAGTTCTTCCTAATGTTTAGGTGGAATCTTCTTTCTTGTAGTTTGAATCCATTGCTCCGTGTCCGCTTCTCTGGAGCAGTAGAAAACAACCTTTCACCCTCCTCTATATGACATCCTTTTATATATTTGAACATGGCTATCATATCACCCCTTAACCTTCGCTTCTCCAGGCTAAACATACCCAGCTCCCTAAGCCGTTCCTCATAAGGCATTGTTTCCAGGCCTTTGACCATTTTGGTTGCCCTCTTCTGGACACGTTCCAGCTTGTCAGTATCATTCTTGAACTGTGGTGCCCAGAACTGGACACAGTATTCCAGGTGAAGTCTGACCAGAGCAGAATATAGTGGTACTATTACTTCCCTTGATATTTGCATTTCTGAATCATCATGCTTAGGTAGTCTGGAGCCCCTTTCATAATGGGTGATTATAGGTGGTTGACACATATGTGCCAGTATGGTGTAGTGGTTAGAGTGTTGAACTAGGTCATGGGAGACGTGGGTTCATAATACCCACTTGGCCATGAAGCTCACTGAGTAACTTTGAGCCAGTCACTGCCTCGTAGCCTAACCTACCTCACAGGGTTGTTGTGAGGAGGAAAAAAGGGAGAACTGTGTGGGCCACCGTGAGCTCCTTGAAAGAAAGGTGTGATACTAAATTGAGTACATAAATAAAAATACTTAATTAAATGACCAATTGCATCGCAGATAACTCGGTTCTGCCCCCCCATAAAGCCTGCCCCCCCTTAAAATAAATCATGGCTATGCCCATGATACAGATGCAATAAGTAAATAAACAATAGATCAGTGTTGGGAAACCTCTTCTTTGTCCTCTGCATGCCTAGGGTGGGCTGGGCTAAAGCCACTGGGGGTATGGAGGCAAAAGTGGGTGGAACCATTACATTTCCTCTCTCTTTTTCTGCCACCCCGCTTTCTCCTCTCTTGCTCTCCATACCCACCCAGTAGACTGACAGGGGAGGTACATTTAAAAGGTCCAAACTGAGCACTTGCAAAGAGCTTCCCCCCTTTGCTGCCATCATGCCATTCTTCTCAGCTAATCCTCTATTCCCCCCCCCCCATGTGACCTCCTTCTGGACTCCTCCCACCTGCTTGAAATTAAGCCAGTGGTCACATACAGCCCACCCTAACGCTCAGAGGACCGTGGTATCAATGGATGGTGCTTCGATATGTGAATGAAACATTACAACAGTGTGTGCAGGCAGCGTATCACTCCATTTCATGCCAAATGCCACGCTTTTCACTGGAATCAGCCTGCATCTTTACCTGCCAGTCCTGTCCTCAAGAGGTGAAAACAAATTAAATGATGTGCATGTAGGTTTGGACCGGCCTAAGGCTGTTATTGACAGAAATGGAACACTCGACAGTCAAGCTGCAGCACTTAAGACTAGGAACTTATCCCCTTTTGAAACTAACTACCCTGTTTTTAATTGCCTTGAGATTAGGGATGTATGAAGACATCGTTTTCCATTCTGCTCTGCTTTTGTTGCATCCGCCACTGTTTTCATTCCACTGCAGTTTGTCTTCCACTAATAACTGCTGCAAGATTATGTAATTTAGATAATTACACAAACTACATTATTTCACCCCACGCACTTCACTGCAAAGAAAATGCAATGCAGATGGGGGGTGTGTGTGTGTGAAATTTAATCAATCATGTACTCTTTGCAGACTGGCGGCAGCAGCAAATTGTGATTATATTTGCTGGATTGATTTCCATTCCATCACAGGATGGCTAAGCAAACACCAGCAATTTCTGCTTCCGTTTCCTTCAAAATTCTCCACCATCCCTGCCTGGGACACATTTCAGTTTTTTATTTGGAAAAGGAAACAGAGAATAAGACGAGGCTCAGTTTTGTCTTCAAAACTCAGGCCCACTTTTGTCTATGCTTCCATTTATAAAAGGATGCAGCAATCTCTAGACTCACAGAATCACCCACTTGTGCCCACTTGCCCCCTTTTGCCATGCTTATTCTTCAAGGTGAGGCTGTCTTGCCACTGTCTTGTTATTTTGTTTGTTTCGGAATTGCTTGTTTTAGCCATGGAGCCTTCACAGCACTCTACTTTTACTGAGAAAGCTTGGGAGTTAAAGTTCAAAGATCCTCTTTTCCTTTGATCCTTCCTGGGCACTGCCATGTTACTTGGAGGGTGGCCCATTATGTGAGGTCATTTCCACAACACTTGATTCCCTCACCTGCTGTTTGCTTTCCTGGGAAGATTCACGCCTTCATAAGATTGTCACTAGGCATCCTTGAAATGTGATTAAGGCTGCAAACCTATGCATGCTCACCTGGGAGAAAGGGTTCATCCACACTTCTGCTTTACCTGCTACTTTTCCCTGGGAAAACCTTTTTTTTAAAAAAATCATCATCATCATCTTTTTAAAAAATAAAAAATTATAAGACAAAAGAATATGAAAAGTGAAAAAGAGAAAACTGGTTTTTGGTAACCATCAGTTGCTATTTCAAAACTCAGTCCTTTGAAATACCATACCGCCCTCACTTACATTATTTCTGAAAGAAACTCCAGCATAAATCAATAATATTCTCTCTCTAAGAAAAACCTCCTGTGCTCAAACCTCCACAATAAATACTTTCCCTTTTTGCCACTGCTATGGAAACAATTCTGTATGCTGCTGAAAGTCACAGATTGAAGTGGTTCATTATTATTCTTGTATCCCTAATAGAAAATAAATACGTAGTTTTCATGTACCTGTTTAAAAGTCACATTTAGTTTTGTGGCACACGAGAAGTCTAAAAAAACACACCCTTGTGTTTAGATATTATTTATTTAAAGTACTCATATGACACCTTTTAGGGCAAAGCCCAACCATGGTGGCTACCAAAAGGGCACAGCCACTGTGGTGTAGTTGTTAAGAGTGTTGGACTAGGACCTAGAGGAACAGCATTCGAATCCCCACTTCACTGTGAAGATCACTGGGTGACCTTGGGCCAGTCAAAGTCTCTCAGCCTAACCTACCTCACAGGGTTGTTGTGTGGGTAAAACTGGGGGGAAGAGAACCATGGATGCCTCTTTGAGCTCCTTAAAGGCAATGTGGGATATAAACGTAATAATAAATAAAATAAAGCTCCACTGCCATAGCAAAATCCAAACCTCTAGTACCCACACTCCCTCTTTTTCTAGTTTTTGGTGGCACCAAATTTTCAGCAGGGTAAGAATACCTGTCATTTTTTGCTTTCAGTGTGTGTCCCGCCAAGGGGCAGGGTTCTTTTGGGGTCTGGATTCAATGAACACACCAATGGAAGAAGAACAAATATGCTTTTATTTTTAGATACAATCAGCAGCAGACAAATGTACCGGTAGCATACCTGATAAAAGCCCAAGCACAATCTCCCCTTCTGCCGCCCGGGGCCCCAAAGGAGCGGCAAGAGAGACCCCCACGCCAGGAAACCCACAGCACCCGGTTCCTGGTCTGCGGCGAAGCCCAATCGGTCCCCTCCATTCCTTCGTTTATATAGTTAACTTAATAGGTTTGATTGATTCCACCTGGCTATCAGGTGCCATTCCCGACTGGTCAGGAACCTGGGTGTGGCCTGGCTAAGATCATTGGCAGCTGAAGGTGTTCACAACTAATTGTATCTTCCTCACCAGCAACCTATTACAGCTGGACATCTTCCTTTCGGCATGTACCGTAGATACATAGATACTGTGCTAATTTCAAGACTGAGGATGGAAAAGGGAGGAGGATATGCCACCTGACTCCTCGTGATTACAAAGATCTTCCACGAGTTTCCACTACAGTGTCCCAAGATTTCTTTGTGACTTACACTTCTGTATTGGTGTTTACAGTATTGATGTTTATGTGCGTACTCAGAAGTGGGACTTACTCCCAAGGAAGCAAGCATAGGGTCGGAGTCTTGGGCGCTCACTTGCAATGTGTTGAATTTTAGCTGGCCCAATAACAATATTGCCTTCCTTGCTCTGTGCTTTTCTTTCTCCATCTGCCCTCTGGCTTAGGCTTCATACTTATTTGTGACCTAACTCAGACTCTCCTTTCATTTCAGTTTAAAGGTTTTTCTTCTCTAGATATAACTATCACCCCCGATTCTCTCTGTTGTTGTTCAGTCGTTCAGTCGTGTCCGACTCTTCGTGACCCCATGGACCAGAGCACGCCAGGCACGCCTATCCTTCACTGCCTCTCGTAGTTTGGCCAAACTCATGTTAGTAGCTTCGAGAACACTGTCCAACCATCTCATCCTCTGTCGTCCCCTTCTCCTTGTGCCCTCCATCTTTCCCAACATCAGGGTCTTTTCTAGGGAGTCTTCTCTTCTCATGAGGTGGCCAAAGTACTGGAGCCTCAACTTCAGGATCTGTCCTTCTAGTGAGCACTCAGGGCTGATTTCTTTGAGAATAACCTTGCTATTTTCTCCCTGCTCACAGAGAGACAATTGTAGAGAAACATCAACAGCTTCGAGAATCAAACGTCTCCATTTCTGACAGCAACAGGAAATGCTAAGCACCAGTTTACACTGATCCTGCCCTGGCTTCTAAGACTCGTTTAATTACTGTGTAAAAAAGGGAGGGTTAAACCAATTTAGTTGAATTGGGCAAGCCCTCAATGAGAGAGGGGAAATGTCTAAGCAGAGCAATGTGCCCTGGGCAATTCCTGCCACAGTTACAAGCTACAGTTGAGATAATAAGTTAATTTTAAAAGACTTTTGAAAGGAAATGATTCAGGCATGAACCCTTCTGCTTCCAGACTTCTTTTTGATTGGGGTGGTTTTTATTTTTTTCTGGTTGCTGCTGCTAAAATCAGTAATGCTGGATGACATTTTTTTTTCTCAGACAGATTGCATTTTGGCAGGTAATAACTTCACAGGTACAGGAGTTATTTCCTGAATACCCAGCTGGCACATTTCAAAGGCCTGTTTAATGAGGGAATTATATACCCATGAAGAGCATAGACACTTCCTCTTGCTCAAGGAAAGAAGACACCCAGGGAACCAAGCAAAAAATTTGGAACTCTTTCCTCCCTTGCAGTGTTCTCAGCAATGGGTTGTGAAGCAAAGAGGGTTAAAATGGACATTCCATAGTCTCCTATCAATTGCAACAGGGGAAAGCTTCATAGAAATCTACCCTAATATGGGAACAATTAGTTAACCTGACACCCAATGAAATTAATGGCATTGTCAGTGCTGTGCTGTGCTGTGCCCTGATTCTTTTAAGTACCTAGCAGTGCCCCCGATATCCATAGAAACATATAGTTTAGATATGTATATGTATGGGTGCTTCTGTACAATAACTTTAAGAACCAAACTCTTGTTCTCACTGTCAGGACTTGTTCTGAGCTAAGGGGTGACAACAGGCTTTTCTGGGCCGTTATGGATTTGTCCCTTCACAAACCTCACTCCACTCACCATCTATTGACAAGAACAGACAGACCCTCCACATGTCCCTATTTTCCAGGGATAGTCCTGGATTTACAGAAGCTGTCCTGGTTTCTGATTTGATCTCAGAATGTCCTGCTTTTCCTTAGGACGTTTCTGTTTTCATTGGAGAAATGTTGGAGGGTATGCAAGAATGGATGATGATGTATACATATATTAAAAGCAAAACAGATCTTCTCCAGCATGAAGTTGACTCCATGCATCTTGGAGACCGGGAATCCGCTACCTGCCATCTGAAGGGGTATGATCCATTCTAAAACTCTTGCCACTGTATTCCTTCCATGGGTAGACCAAGCCTGAATCCAAGGAGAAGAGAAGCAGCAGAGATATAGGATGCAGGCATTGTCCCATCCCTTCCACAGTTTTGACAGGTATAGTCAGGCCTTAGAGGATGTGGGAAGATGTGGGATAGGATCATACACAATGTGTCTTTTGAATTCTCCCAGGGGACAGCAAATGGGAAAGGGAACACAATAGACCTGTCATGCAGGCCTAATCTAGGGCAGAAGGTGAAATTCTTATTGGAATCATAGAAAGCACAGAATATGACATCAGTGGACATATAACCTCCTTTAATTTATTTTTGTGACAGCTTTGCTATGAGTGAAACCTTGTCGAGTTCTTACGCAAGATTTCATGGTATTTGTGCTATCCTATTACTGTCATCAAAAAAGCTATTGTTTTTGCCAAAAAAATTATTTTAAAAATCTGTTGGCTGGATATAATGAGGAGAGGCATTGTGATATTGATTTACAGAAATGGCCCAAACAACTTTCTGGTCTTGGCGAGAACAGGGAGGGGAAAAGCTTAAAAGAGAATCACTCTTTATCTATCACACTGTTTACTTATCTGCTGGCAAGAGATCAAAAGTGAAGAAATCAGAGTACATAATAGGGGGCAGACCCAGGAAAGGAGGCACAGATTCAAAACAAGTCTGTGAGAACTAACAACCTTCATTGTGACTTTTAGTTCCTCCTCATGGGAACTGCCTGAACCGTAAACCTTATCAACATGTGGGGGGAAATCCCAGCCTTTCATTCCATCACCTCATGGCCAACAGCTGTTGTAATGAAATGAACCTACATAACATTTATCTTACAAAATCAGATACTTATCTTAGAAAATACAAAATATGCCAAATGTAATTATTTTCTTGAATGGTCATTGGACTGTATCGGGGTGTTTTTTTATGGCTTCTCGAGATAGAACCCTGTTGGTCTTTTGGTGTGGCAAAAACACAAAGCACCTCAAAGACTAACAAATTATTATTAGGGCTGTGTACAGTTACCAGTTACATCAGATGCACTCCAGATGTGATGGGACTTCCAACTCCCATCTGCCCCAACAGCATAGCCATTGATAAGGAAGTTATAGGCCTGAAACATCTGGAGGATCACTGATTCTGATTTAAAGTGGGAAGACTGCTTAAAAAATATTTGAGATGAATTTATGGAGGATAAGTTAATCAATGACTATTAGCTGCGAGAACTAAATGGATTGCCAGTATACCAAATATTGGGACAATTGGGGGGGGGGGGGGAGGCACATACAGAAGCCAATTGAACTGGTAGTTGAATCTTACTCCAATACTAGTGAAAAGATAAAATCTTCAACTGCATTTGAGGGCAGCAGGCTAGTGTAGATAGTAAGGGCAGGCCACACAGCACTCACAGCTCTGTCCACTCCCCACACATCAGCATTTGCCACCTGAGGCAACTGCCTCACTTTGGCTCCTTGTAGGGCCGGCCCTGCCCTGCCTACCCTGTTCATTGTATGTGCTTATTCATGTCCAAGCGCTGACTACCGGTACCTGATAGGGCTGAATTTTTCCTATCTCGGTGCAAAATTCAAAGAAAGGTCTGTGAGCAGCTGTATAAAAAGGCTCATGTGGAATTATTTAAAGTATAATTTGCAACCTAGCTTCTACATTTCCTTTACTATTTTTTTCTTCAGGGCCACACTTTATATCACTTCATGGGGGGAAAAAACCAATGCTTGAAGAACTGCTTATCATGTTTATGTTAAAACAAACAAACAAACACATCGCCCCCCCCCCCACAGTGCATATGACCTACAGAAGAAATGACTTATTTGGAAGGAATAATGGTTTTGGTTTTTCTAACAGACCCAATGCAAGAATGCTTCTCGTATATCCCACATCCTGCTTCACAAGAATCAGGCATTCATTCTTCATTAATAGCATAACTCCCTGGAGCCAAGCTTCCTGGAGCATGTGATAGCACCATCACATTTCAAATTATCTGGTGATATTAGTACAGAGTTTGTGAACAATGCTTTAAGTAATGGGGAAAAAAATTAAACACCAACCTATTTTTTGGCACAAATGGGGAACCCTTTTAAAACTGAGGGCCATATTATCTCAGTGGAAAGCTGTTGAGAGCCAGACTCCAGCAGAGGATTGGGTGAGACTGGCACATAATCAGACACCCTTAGTGTACACACACACACACACACACACACACACACACACACCCTATAGAAACAGTCATAGCTTTAATTCTTAGTAACTGCACTCATGATTCACTTTCCCATGCCCCACACCCCAATTCTCCAATACTCTTTAGTTGTCCTGCGTAAAAGGCAAAAAGAACTCCTTTAACCCCCCCCATAAGAATGCAAACAAAATCAATGCAAAGCTGAGCTGCAAGTCCTGCCTTAAAGGTAAAGGTAAAGGGACCCCTGACCATCAGGTCCAGTCGTGTCCGACTCTGGGGTTGCAGCGCTCATCTCGCTCTATAGGCCGAGGGAGCTGGCATTTGTCCACAGACAGCTTCTGGGTCATGTGGCCAGCATGACTAAGCCGCTTCTGGCGAACCAGAGCAGTGCACGGAAACACCGTTTACCTTCCCACTGGAGCGGTCCCTATTTATCTACTTGCACTTTGATGTGCTTTCGAACTGCTAGGTGGGCAGGAGCTGGGACCGAGCAACGGGAGCTCACCCTGTGGCAGGGATTCGAACTGCTGACCTTCTGATCAGCAAGCCCTAGACTCTGTGGTTTAACCCACATCGCCACATTTAAGTCCTGCCTTAGAGGTATGTAAAGACTCAAACTTCAAAATGCAATTGCATTCCCCAAATTGCACATGTGCAATTGCAAAGCGTATGGGTGACTTTTTGCATACTTTCAAGGAACACAAGTCTACCGGTTTATACCCTTGCAGAGGAAGTAGCTGCAACTGGAAAGCATTAAAGACCCTTTACCTTTCAGCTTATAGCCCAGAGGAGGCCCAGAGGGCTTGACGACATTCCACTGAGGGTTGCATCCAGCCTGCGGGCTGTGGTGTGGCTGTGTATGGTTTTGAAGCTTGCCTACTCTATTTGTTGCATGCAAACTTTGCAAGTTTACTGGTAATTTTCTAGGTGATCACCCAAAATTGACTTGGCTAACTTGAAAGAGCTATGTGAGAAATCTCTTATGTTGGTGTTCCCTGAATTCTTCTTCCTCATGAATAAGCAGAGGACTTGAAAGTCCAGAATTTTTACATATTTCCCTTTTCAGACTGGAGCTGTTCATAATGAGCAATAAACAGATGCGCAGATCATGGGTGTGCTCCTTTGCAGATGGTATAAATACCAGTGTAATTATTAAAACTATGGACAGTACGAAGTGGCAGAAGGGAACTGTTATAGAGGGACAAAACTGCTCCCCTTTTAAAAATAAACAATTTCCACAGTAAATCTGCTTAGAAATGTGAAATGTTGGGTGGGTGGGTGAGGAATGGAAACCTTTTTTGGGGGGTAGGAGAGCAAAAAATCACATCTGTTTCTTCCAAAGTATAAAAGAGGAAAAATGGGGGACAGGACATAAAACACTGTAATATTTTTTTTTTCTGTTTCGGAATGATGCTTAAGTATTTTTTTTAAAAGCAGCGTCTCAAAATAATATTGAAACGGAGCCAAGTCACACTGCTGAAAAGCTTTCAGAGCCAAGACTCAGAGGTATAAATGTTAGAACCAATAATGCTATCACTATGACTTCCTGGATTGTGAAATAAGTAACCACTTCTTCCCACTTTCTTCAGATTCCTCCATCTGCTGCAGCAAGTGAAATAAACTGATAGATGTAAAAACACAAATGCTCTCTTTAGGCATCTTCTTTCTTCATGTGATAAACTCCCTCCCCACACCACTTGAGAATTGGTGAGAGTTTTGTTGTACTACTTAATGATTTGTGTGTGTGTGTGTGTGCTTGTTGTAGCAATTGTAGTGCCCTGTGCTGGATGCTGTGTGATATTTAATTGTATTTTTATTGCTTTTTAATTCTTTTATTGTGTTGCAACTTGAATTCCATAGAATTCAAATTGTGACACAATGGAGCGCAATATATAACAAAGAGGGGAGGCAACAAAAATATCATTATTGAGGGTGAATCCTGACAAGACAGAAGTACTGTTTTGTGGGGACAGGGGACGGGCGGGTGTGGGGGACTCCCTGGTCCTGAATGGGATAACTGTGCCTCTGAAGGGCCAGGTGCACAGCCTGGGAGTCATTTTGGACTCACAGCTGTCCATGGAGGCGCAGGTCAATTCTGTGTCCAGGGCAGCTGTCTACCAGCTCCAAGCTGAGACCCTACCTGCCCGCGGACTGCCTTGCCAGAGTGGTGCATGCTCTGGTTATCTCCTGCTTGGACTACTGCAATGCGCTCTACATGGGGCTACCTTTGAAGGTGACCTGGAAACTACAACTAATCCAGAATGCGGCAGCTAGACTGGTGACTGGAAGCGGCCGCCGAGACCACATAACACTGATCCTGAAAGACCTACATTGGCTCCCAGTATGTTTCCAGGCACAATTCAAAGTGTTGGTGCTGACCTCTAAAAAGCCCTAAATGGCCTCGGCCCAGTATACCTGAAGGAGCGTCTCAACCCCCATCGTTCAACCCGGACAGTGAGGTCCAGTGCCGAGGGCCTTCTGGCGGTTCCCTCACTGCAAGAAGCGAAATTACAGGGAACCAGGCAGAGGGCCTTCTTGGTAGTAGCGCCTGCCCTGTGGAATGCCCTACTGTCAGATGTTAAAGAAATAAACAACTATATGTCTTTTAGAAGACATCTGAAGGCAGGCCTGTCTAAGGAAGCTTTTAATATTTGATGAATTATTGCATTTCAATATTTTGCTGGAAGCCTCCCAGAGTGGCTGGGGAAACCCAGCCAGATGGGTGGGGTATAAATAATAAATTATTATTAAAATAAATATGAATATTGAAGTTACAGGTGGGTAGCCGTGTTGGTCTGCCATAGTTGAAACAAAATAGAAAATTCTTTCCAGTAGCACCTTAGAGACCAACTGAGTTTGTTCTTGGTATGAGCTTTCTGAAGAAGTGTGCATGCACACTGCATTCAATATTCATAACAAAATAGAAAATTCTTTCCAGTAGCACCTTAGAGACCAACTGAGTTTGTTCTTGGTATGAGCTTTCTGAAGAAGTGTGCATGCACACGAAAGCTCATACCAAGAACAAACTCAGTTGGTCTCTAAGGTGCTACTGGAAAGAATTTTCTATTTTGTTATGAATATTGAATGCAGTGAATGTGCCATCTCTTGCCTTCAACCAAAAATCCACAGGCATGGACGGGAGAACAAGGCTATCAATGGCTGCTAACCATGATGACTATGTTCTACCTCCACTATCTGGAGGCAGCATCCCTCTGAAGACCAGTTGCTGGGAATCACAGCTGAGCAAAGTGCTGTTGTGTTCATGCCATGCTTGCAGGCTTCTCACAGTCACTTAACTGGCTGCTGTGAGAACAGGATGCTGGACCATTCTCCTGATCCAGCAAGCTCTTATGATTACAAGCAGCAATCCATTGAGCAGATAGATGGCCAACACTGGATGTCACCCAATGCAGATTTTAAAACCTACACTCAATTTAAGCTCAACATTTTTGGGGTCTTCCTAAAAAAATCTCAATAACTTTTGGGCAACCCTGCAGCAAATATCTATATTATGATATTGTTTTAATAAAGGGGTGGGGTGAGTTTTGATGTGGGAAAGGGAGATTTAAATTTGAAAAATTCAAAACTATTGGCACATGTGAAGGCTCAGTGAAATAATCTATTTCTCTTATCTATCTATCTATCTATCTATCTATCCATCTATTATAACAACATACCGGTACTTTTCAGACACAAATTCAAGGTAGCTCAGCACTATACTGTATGCTGTTGAACATTTATTTGAGAGACGTGAATTGCTCACCTGTTCTGCCCGAATGCATAGCATCAAATTTGTAGCTCTGATTTTTCACTTCCTTATTTGTATACCTGTTGAGTTAAATCCTTCACGCTCATATTCCCCTTCTCTATTCCAAATTATAACACAATTGAGAAAGGTGTGTGTGTGTAGAATTAAGGTGTCACAAAAGAAGGGTTGGTTCTAACATTCTCCTTAGTGTTGGTCAGGAGGAAATCCAGAGGCTGTAAACAAATACAAAAGCCTTTTGGGACTGTCACTTGAATAGCCAAGGGACCAATTAACACCTTATTGTTAGGATTAAGCATTATGGTGTTTGCAGCAAGGCCCTTTAAATTGGTACCCTTGTTTGTAGTTCAAAGTGTGAGTACATGGCAGTTTGCAAGGGAAGTGAAGATCAAAGCCCCTGCGGAACAAATAAATTACATGAAGGTAAATTCCATCTGATATAGGAAACGGGCTCTAAGGCCCTTCTCCAAAGGGTGGCTAATACTTTGGCACAAAGTAGCATGTAGGAGTTGTGAGCAGTACAAAAGGCAGGCTGACAAAGGGGAAAAAACACCTCCTCTCAAATGAATGAATGATTTCAGAGCAACCCATTCATTTTGCCTTGCCATAGGGTGGCTGATTGCTGAGTCAGCTGGTTCCTTAGGAGGCACTTTATATTTTAGGGGGTGGTTCACAACTCAGCTGACTGACACCATACGCTTAGATGAGGCACCTTAGAGCCACTGGTTAATTTAGAAAGCCTATTTGAGTTGGTTGTTTTAAAGGTGTTTTTTTTTTAATTAAAAGAACGAAACAATAAAGCAACATGCAGAAGAAAAATTCCATCAATTGATTTGTTCCACTGTTTTTCTACCATCACATGGTAAATAATCCTGCACATCAACCCCCTTGATTTTATTTAAGAACCACAACATCCCTCTTTTCAGTGGAGATTAATATGTATTAGAAAATCACATAGTTTTCATCAGTACTACAATCATATCTCATGTTACGGCCACTGCGGGTTACTTTTTTTGTATTGTGCTCTGAGCCAAACCTGGAAGTACTGGAATGGGTTACTTCCGGGTTTCGGTGCATGTGCAGAAGCACCAGATTGCATCACGCACATGCGCAGACGTGGTTCTGCGGTATACGAACGCTGCAGATTGCGGACGTGCCTCCGTCACGGAATACGTCCGTAACCCGAGCGTCCACTGTATAAGCTTGGATACAATGACAACAGCCAGTTAAATCCGCTGGTTCAAAAAAATAGTGAATCAAAACACCATAAAGTGTAATCACCGATATTGAAAGTTTTCATTCACCTTTTTGCACTTGGCCTGCCGTAGTCGAAACACAATAAAAAAAAAATCCTTCTAGTAGCACCTTAGAGACCAACTAAACACAAAAGCTCATACCAATAACAAACTTAGTTGGACTCTAAGGTGCTACTGGAAGGATTTTTTTATTTTTTATTTTGTTTCGACTTTTTGCACTTTCCATTTTTCAGAATTCAACAATCAATATAAATCTATACAAATCAAATACTGTAATGTTTTCTGTGACTTTCCTCCCTTTCCCTTCTGTGGTTTCTAATTTTATTTATATTGTTTTCTTACTGCATATCCAAAATTATCCTTAAAATTCCTTTAGATTTCTTACTGCTTGTGTTTATATCAATCCTGCTAATGTTTTTAATTGTTTACAATTTGTTATCAGATATTCAATAAATATCTGCGAGAGGCAGTGAAGGATAGGCGTGCCTGGTGTGCTCACAACAACAAATTCAATAAATTTCCCCCAATTCTGTTACAAAAAGTCTTTCATCTTGACCTCTTAATCTTTTGGTTAAGTTTCGCCATCTCTGCGTATTCCATCAATTTTAATTGCCAGTCACCTCTTTTGGGGGCTTTGTAGGGGGCGAGATTGTGGTGTGAGATCACAGCGCCCAAAATGGCCTCTGTGTTCTCGCGTGAAAAAAGCCAGTTTTCCCAGGACAGTTGCATGGGGTCGGGTTCTGTACCTTACCTGTATGTAAGCCCCACTGAGCTCAAGGGGACTTACTTCTGAGTAGGTACAGTGCATCAAGATTGCCACTATGGGGTTTCCGCAGTCTGTTGGTTTATTCTTGGGAAGGTAATGCTATAGCCAGGTAAACCCAGGGAAGAAAATCTGTGTTATAGCTGAGTTTAAGTGCAGCTGACAAGGCAGTTCTAAAAGTGAGCCAAAGGGGTACATCTTGATTTGCCCTGGGCTCATCTGAAAACCCATAATTTCCATTTAGTTTTATTTTAAGGTCTTTCATGTTTCCCGTGGCAGTTTTTAAAAAATGAATGTGATGGCATTTAGTATATGAAGATTGGAAATAATAATAATTATTATGTGAGCATTTCTACATCATTTTACTTTTTTGGTTGACAGTTTTGGACGGGTCCATAGTTTTGGCTGGCTGCAACCCTATATGCACACTGAACTGGAGCAGTGTTTTTCAACCTTTTTTGGGCAAAGGCACACTTGTTTCATGAAAAAAATCACGAGGCACACCACCATTAGAAAATGTTAAAAAATTTAACTCTGTGCCTATATTGACTATATATAAAGTAATTATCTTGAATAGGAATCAAATAAACAATTTTTTTCCCACGGCACACCAGGCAACATCTCGCGGCACACTAGTGTGCCTCGGAACAGTGGTTGAAAAACACTGAACTGGAGTCAGCCCTGTTAAACAAAACAAGCCTCACTACTATGTAGACCCTGATGTTGGGAAAGATGGAGGGCACAAGGAGAAGGGGACGACAGAGGATGAGATGGTTGGACAGTGTTCTCGAAGCTACTAACATGAGTTTGGCCAAACTGCGAGAGGCAGTGAAGGATAGGCGTGCCTGGCGTGCTCTGGTCCATGGGGTCACGAAGAGTCGGACACGACTGAACGACTGAACAACAACAACAACAACAACAACAACAACAACAACAACAACACCACTATGTAGACATGCACAGGACTGCACTGTGAATATGCGTTTTAGAGAAGCCCAGAGAACTGCTTTAATTCCCTTATACATTTTGCTTCATGATTTCATTTACAAGTGAAGATCCTTTGAAGTGACCGCCACTGTAACTCTTTACCTTATTTCAAGGCTGCTTCTCATGCAGGAAAGAAGCTGATGTTTAGCTAAAGCAAATGTTTTGACATAAACTGACAAAAGCCAGGAAACTGACACTTCATGGTGACCCAGAATAACTCACTAGGTCTTGGTGAATGTTTTCGTTTCTCAAGTGGAGCCAGTTTAAAGACAGAGACGCAACTGCAGCTTTTGAATATCTGAGTTTTTGCTATACATCCAGAACTGTGCTTAACATTTATTCTCTCTGTGATATTAATGCAGAAAAGGTACCATTTATTTACAGTTAACAAATGTTTAAGGAGTGAGGAAACCGGAGAAAGTTTTTCTTGGATTAAAGGAAAGAGAGAGCTGTTGAAACCAGCAATAGCCCAAATGAGTTTCTGGCAGGAAATGATCCTTTATATTTTTACTCCTAGGGCCAGCTTCCTTTAAAAATATAAATCCACTTTTGTTCTGTGAATGCAGTTACTGCAAATATGTTTAGTAACAGACTTGTTTCTTTCTGGGAGATTGAAGCATTGTTATTTCTGTCAAAAGATCCAATCACAGAAATCTTTAACAGTCTATTTTCAAAGAACAACAATCAGATTTATAGGGACATTAGCAGGGGGAAAAAAGCATTGCTGTTTATTTTCACTTTGCTGCAGTATTGGAGTAATTGGAGCATCTTTGGATAACTTATGGGTAATTTCCTCTTTTAAGTTGCATGCAGGAAAGCATGCAACCCCCATTAACCTCACTGGGAGTTAATCCCTCCCTGGAGGTCAATGAAGTTTCATCAGGGATGAATTTGCCCCCATGGGATGGGGAATGCTTTGGAGAATTCACAGAACGACTACTCTGCGTTTTAGGTAATAGAAGTTTTATATGAAAGGCAAATGAGATTGACTCCCTTGAGGACGCACTTGGGAGGGATAGGCTTTCACTGCAACTGTGGTTTCACGGGAATTAAAAGGATCAAAGAAACAATCACAAAAATAAGCATTAACAAGGAAAGCCTTTTGAAACTCCTAAAAACAATCCTATCAGCAAGAAATTGGTCATTCCACGCATGCCTGTGTGTTAGCAACTCCCCAGAGGGGTGAACACAGCATTTGTGCAGTTGTTACATGCCAAATTGTTGGTTTTCCCTCAGATTGACCATCACATTCAATGCAGTTCATTGTGATCTATGGGCTAGAAACACTCTGTGATTTGGAAATATAGGAGTCTGACCACCTAGCTCAGAATTGTGTGCACTGATTGGCAGTGGTTCTCTGGGGTTTCAAATGAGGGTCTCTCCCAGCCTTAGCTGAAGATGTTACTTTGTAACAAACTTATCAGAACAGTATTAACCACAATTTTGCCCCCACCAGGGGCGTAGCAAGGTAAATTGGTACCCAGGGGCAAAAAGATTTTTGTCACCTCCCCCGAGGCGTAGGAAGGTCAGGTGGTACCCAGTGCGGAAAATTTCTTGTCACCCCACCCCCCCCCATTGACAACCCCCCCCCACAAAAATGGTTTTACGTTATTTCATATTTTCTTACAAAGGAATAATAACAAGTAATAATAATAAAAAACTTTTCTTTATATCTCACCCCCCCCCCCGGCTGAAGTCGGGCTCAGGGTGGCTAACATCAGATACATAACATTGGTATAAAATCAATCAATAATTAAATTACCTCCTAAAAACATCTTCATGACATAGGAAAACAGCCAAGTAAACAGCTATTTTGGTGGAGGAGGGTCAAGATATTAACCGATATGCATGAAATTTCATATATAGCTATATAATCCCTAGTATAGTAAAATAAGACCTTTGGAACAGGCATTTTTTTTTTAAAGTTTTTTACGAACCGCCCTTGTAGGGCAGTAATTGTTCCTTGATAATTTGTCACCCCCTCCATTATGGAACCTGGGGTGGTCCACCCCCTACGCCCCGCCTTGTTATGCCCCTGGCCCCCACCCAACAAAGTGCATGTTAGCCCTCTTTGCACAAAGTACAGTGAATGACCTGAGGCCTTACTATTTGTGTACATAATAAAAGTTTGCCACACCTCATAAAACATGTCCAATTGTGCTTGGTTTCTAGAGATTTAGATCTGATGGGTTAGCAATAAACTGCAATACACACACACACCATGTTCCTAGGGTGACACCACCTTGCCACAAAACCCCCAATGTTTAGAAATAACCAAATGAGCCACCACCAACATGAAGTTGAAAAAAACTTTGGTTTTAAATCACCACTTTCCACCTCTCAGTGTCTCTTCCCTTCTCACTTCCATGTCATGGCTACTGCTGTTGTCCAACCTGTTTTCATTTTTGCTCCTCTACCATGTCTGACACAATCTAGGATTGTGACGAGGCACTGTAAATCCTTCAATGGGAGCTGTGTGATGACATTGTTACATTTTTATTATATAGAAAATTATTTATTATGAATAATATTAATAGGGATAGGCAGGGCTTTTTCAGACGGAACTCACTGGAACTCAGTTCCAGCACCTCTTAGGTGGGCACCATTGCCATTATAAGAGAACAAGAGAGGCATTCAAGGTGTGGTTCGGCACCTCTTTTTCTAGATAAATAGCACTAGGGATAGGGATAGATATCTAAACAAACAATGAGTAGACAATATAGCATCAAAATAAAGATTCCAAACTGCAGAGAAGCCATTGCATTGTACTGGCAGCGAAGCAGACAAAACACAAATCTTACCTGTTATCCATAAATTGGCTCTAGGCTGCTTGTGCATTGAATTCCAGCCACTAGATTTGAAGGAATGCCACCCAGTGCTGATGCTTTGCCACATGAAAGCAGAAATGTCCATGCTGAAGCATCCAGAGGAACTGGGCAGTTTATCAGCTTTTGGGATGAATTAAACCCTTGTTCTGCATAAAGAGCTCCCCCCCCCATTATTCTAAAATAACTTTGATAAAGCTATTCTGTATAGAATTTGCTCCTCTTTCCGCTTAGAGAAACTGGTCCCTCCCACTTGACTTGTTTCCCCAAGTTGTAGATAGGGTAGGCACTTATGCAGCATCGCTCAACACCCCCTCCAAAGAGGCACAGAGATTTGCATGTGCTAATTTATGTCTACAGGTGAACATTTAGAAATGTAACCTAATGCTTGAGTGTATGGGGTGTTAGGGAAAGGTTGTACCTTCTGGGGTAGTTTGCCCACCTTTGGTCCCCTCCCTGCACTCAACTCTCACCTGTGACTCCTAGAAGCTGTCAGCATGTGACAGTGGCCACACTCCAGGAAACCACCTTGACTACCCAACAAAGCCTGGTGAGTGTAGCTGATGGATCTCAAACCTGCGGTGAGCTAGGGATTTCCCCTTCATGCAAAGACAGGCTCCAGTGAATGAGACCAATCATGGGTCCAATAGTCAAGAAGGCGGTCACTACATGTGGTGTAGAGGGAAATGAGGGTCAGATGGGGCTTGTCAACCTGGGAAGGTAGCCCATCTAAGTCAAGGAAAACTCCGATCCTAAACCTCCGCTGCCTTGCAGCTATACTCATTCATGAGAAAGGCTTCAGGAATAAACCCTGAGGAGCAATTTGGAAAGTCTAAGAAGTAAACCTTACATGGATCCAGTGAGGAGTCCTTAAGACAGTTGGATGGCATCTTGTATGTCTCCTTCTGGCAACTCTGCAGTCAAGCTGGTGCCAAACGTATTGCTCTGCTTTCCTTTGGACCACATCAGCAAGGCTGAAAGGGGAGTCTTGTCATCTGGGCAGCCCAGGATCTCCATACACACTGCCCAGGCTTGTGCCCCAGAGAGGTCACTTCGGTGCCACTATTGCAGCAAAAACTATGTGAGAGACAGAGTTACAAGTAACCAGCCTCTGTAGCCACAGTGGGTGCTGTGGTTCTCCAGCAGTTTGGCATCACCCCCGGAGGTGCACTCCATTGTCTCTTGGGACAGATGGATGCCAACAGCGGAATGCCTGCTCAGTCTGCTATTCAGGGGTTGATTAACCTGGACTTGGAATGGACAGTTCTATCAATAAAGACCTATCCCCTGATAGTCCTCCAAATAGAGGACTGAAAGTAGGTTGCATGCCCACCCCAGCTGTAGATTTTTGCATACCCACCAACATGCTGAGTTCCAAAACCAGGATGCGTGTCTTCCCATTTGTGTTCTTGCATGAGTCATGTGACCCACACAAGATCATGGATCGCAAAAGATGCACTTTTTTTGGGGGGGGGTTGTGCTCTCACGGTGCCCAAAAATGCACATTTGGGGGCACTGCACGAGATCTCAGCGCAAGATCATGGTGCCCAAAATGGCTGCCATGCTCTTGCAGGAAAAGCGGGATGCAGAGTATACAGGTGAAACTTGAAAAATTAGAATATAGTTGAAAAGTCCATTTATGTAAGCAATTGTTTTCATTAGCTACTGGAGTTTAATATATGAGATAGACTCATGACATGCAAAGCGAGATATGTCAAGCCTTTGTTTGTTATAATTGTGATGATTATGGCGTACAGCTGATGAAAACCCCAAAGTTGAAATTGTTAATTTGGGGTTCTCATCAGCTGTACGCCATAATCATCACAATTATAACAAATAAAGGCTTGACATATCTCGCTTTGCATGTCATGAGTCTATCTCATATATTAGTTTCACCTTTTAAGTTGAATTACTGAAAGAAATGAACTTTTCCACGATATTCTAATTTTTTGACTATATGGGCTGTCTTTGGAAAGCCAAGAACTGTGGCTGACTTGTGAAGCTCAAGAAGAAAGATGGATTGTCAGGTTCTGCTGAACTAACCTTGAATGTTTTTGTTTTTGCCATCTTAAGGTTAAATGGTGTAGTGTGTTACTATAGCCTGAAAGTAGCACGAGTACACATTATGACCACAGTAACAATTCCTAGCCATTTTCAAATGTCAACCATTCAGTCTCAGTTGCTTCTTCCGACTGGGGGCAGGAGAAGTGCTTTGTCGTGCAGCAGGGCTTCTTCACCTATTATGCTTTAGGCTTTTGTGAGATTATTCCTTCAGGGAAGATTCTGTCTCTGAATGCAGCCACGGTGCTCTATTGTTGGGATACTTGGCAGGGCAGTGAGCTGACATAGGTCATGACACTGCCTAAAGTGATTGTATTCAGGCCATACAGAGCAAAATTGCCATTTGTACGCCTAACCTCCTGCCAGCGAAAGCTCCGCATGTTCTTTTGTTCCCTGCTGAAGACTCCTTCCCCCATCCCCGCCAGTGGTCTTAAAGGCTGGCCCATAAGAACAAAATCAGGAGTTGGTAAAAGAAAAAATGCTCCTCAAGAATTGGGGGGGGGGGAGCCACAAAGACGTGAATGACAGGAATCGTCTGCCAAGAGGCAGCTGGTGTTAGACCCATTTGCGCGTTCAAACATAAATGGTTGTCTTGGGTGTTTGAGGAGTTGGTTATTCATTAGCTCTGTTTCCATTGGGGTTAATGAACTTATAGGGATGGATCATGTTTCTCTTTCAAACAGTGGATATTATGCAAGCAAATGTAGTGGGAGTACATGTGCATGGGGATTTCAGCTGCATATACACCAACCTCCAGTGCCCAGGGCCTTCTGGAGGTTCCCCTCGCTGCGAGAAGCCAAGTTACAGGGAACCAGGCAGAGGGCCTTCTTGGTAGTGGCACCCGCCCTGTGGAACACCCTCCCACCAGATGTCAAAGAGAAAAACAACTACCAGACTTTTAGAAGACATCTGAAGGCAGCCCTGTTTAGGGAAGCTTTTAATGTTTAACAGACTATTGTATTTTAATATTTTGTTGGAAGCCGCCCAGAGTGGCTGGGGAAACCCAGCCAGATGAGCAGGGTATAAATATATTATTATTATTATTATTATTATTATTATTATTATTATTATTATTATTATTCTGTTTGTAGCAAGAAAATGTGGCTTTTCTTAATCTAGAATTGTTCATACTCATTCTCAACATGCTGCTTTCAATCTAGATTGATTCTACATCTTGCCGTCCACAAGGGTGGGTGTAGTTACTTGATACTCATTTGAAAACCCCTTGATTAGGCTATCCACACCTTTCCCTTCCTGCACATGCCACAGGTGAGCGAGGAAAGAAGTGGCAATTGCTGTCTCAGTAAATGACCCCCCACAACACAATTAACTATGATCCTTTTCTTCAGATGCACGACTGTAGCATACAGGGAGGTTGCTAGGTTGGTGACAAGGTGTTTTAAAGATGCTTTGTGGAGGAATTCCTCAAAAAATAATGTGGAGTTTATTTTAGCAATAAAATAAAAAAGAAATAGCCCACAAAGCTGATGCCATACTAAATTTCTTAGATTTTAAGGTGCCATGGGACTCTGTTGGTTTTGCTGTGAGAGACTAACATGGAAGTCCAGTGCATTCAGGTGTGCAGGCCGTTCAGGCAGAAACAAGGATTAAATTAGGGATTTCCTAGATTGTGGCCATCAGCATAGCCAGGATTTTTGTAGAGGGGGACAGGCTTTTGTTTTTTTGGGGGGCAGAACCTCAGATTTGTATTGATTTTTTTATGGGGGGGGAAGTCCCCCCTGCTCCCTCTTGGCTATGCCCATCATTGCGGCTCAGTTTCTTAGCTATTACGTAAGTTTGAGGGAGCCTTGGCAAGGATTTCTAGCCGCTCCCTTAAATTTTCCACAATGGAGTGATGCTGTGTCAGGTGTCCTGGGGCATTGCAGGAAACTTAATATGATACAGCCAGCTTCCAGGATGACCCAAGGCCAGCATCAGCTGGGGTGCATGTGTAATAATGGCCTGCACCAACCCCTGCCTGTCCATCTACCACAACCTTTGGATATGACTCCATCACTCAAAAACTGGATTTTGAGCATCTCCCCCCAATAAACAATAGTGCTTTCTCTTTAGCTAATTTTTCCTGATAGGAACCCTTCCAGTTGTCACTTCTTCCCCTCTGTGTGCAGAGTAATAACTGCTGCAAGCACGAAACCTCAAAGGTTTCTGGCACTTGGCCCAAGCCCCCTCCACATTGCTTGGGCTCCCCAGCCCATTCCTCTGCCAGCCAAGATATAGATAAAATAATATTTATTGGTTTTGGTCTTTATCAGTACATCTTGAAGAACCATGTAAGATGAACCTTAGGCTAGCTAGATGTTATGTTTTTGTTTTATTTTGTGCTTCCTTACTTGTTATCTTTAAAATAAACTCTTTACCGTTTTGGAATACTGGAGGCTGGCTGCTTTAAATCACTATGGTTTATCTCCTGTGAGCTGGGCTGCTCTGAAAAGATGACCCACGTTTTGGCCTAACAGGGAATTAGGAAAACAATTGGCTGACTCTCACGTCCAGTGGCACCTGAAGAGAATCTGTTGGCAGTTCCCCAGTTCCCAGGATCAGTGCCTGAAGGCTGTGTGTGTCCCTGCAACCCATTATCACAGAGTCTTATAAGCAGGGTGGTGGCACGAATACTGAAAAGTGGAAGGTGGGGTGGTGCTTCATGCCCCTTTACAGGGTGGATTCACCTAGAGGTAGATGGACACAGTTCCAACAACTGCCTGAGGATTCTGGGTGCAGATGTTGGATGCAATATTATACAGATCCATTTAACCCAGATCTCTGCCCACCATTTGCAATGACTAAGGAGGGGCTGTTGGAAGAGATTCAATAAAATAAATTCTGTATACATGTACAACATGTCTTACGTTTTCCATATGTAACCCAGATTCCCAAAAGACTTCATTCAATAAAAGGATGGTCCAAGTAGTGAAATTTCACCTGTTGGAGGTGTTCGTTGTTCGATATTGCTATTTGAAACTTTATGGAGGTAGGATCAAAACGATTTTCACTACTGTTTGGTGGCCCAGCTTCATAAACACATTGGGGGAAAAGGCTGGAAGCATGCAAAGAGCAATCTGGTTCAGTGTAAACGGATAATTGACTTGAGCCTGAATAGGGCTTGTCATTTTTCTCAACTCAGCCACTGACCTGTGGCATGACTGCCAGAAGCCCAGGTCAAGGCTTTAATCAGGGTCAAGCCAGGTCAGGAACCAAAAGGTCAGGAATCGTGAGAAAGATCATAGTCAATGCTGAGGAGCCATGCCAGGTCAAGAGCTAGGAGAATGGGAGCATACGCAAGAATCCTAGGGGATCAGGCAAAAGTTGAGGTCAGAAGTCCATGCTGAGCTGGTAAGCCAAGAGTTTAGAGCCTGGAGAGAAAGCAGACAGAAGAAGGACCAGAAGTAGGATGGAAGGGGGTAAAAAAACCACTGGAATTAGGGCAATGAACATGCCAGGTATTATGATGTCCACAATTTGAATGTATAAAATAATGGACTGTGTATATGACATTGCCATGTGACCCATGTATTCACTGAAGCATGTGATGCCCCTAGGTCCCTCCAGTGATTCCTCCCCACCCTTTAAAAATGGTAGATTTTCTGCAAATTGGGCCAACATACATAGATATGCACGATGTATCCATGTTGTGTGAGAGGGATTGGTATGCTTCTTCTTTGCACATAGTGTGAACCATTCTAGATTGGTAATAATGCACACTTGATTTAAGGAAGCCTTTCCCCCACTCTGTCTAGCATGACCAACCTCAGGCTTGCATGAGGCTTTCTAGACTGAAATTGTTCTGCTGCATGAAACATTAAGGACCTAACACGAAGACAATAAAAAGTCCATGTGGTAGTGCTGCATGTGGAAGCTCCACGGGGGAACAATATTTGTATCATCTTACCTTGCAACTCACGTTGTTAAGATGGAGGTTCTGTCAGGAAATGGCCTACTCACAAGTAGGACCCTGGCAGAGACACATGCCCGACTGGCATGTTCCCTCCTTTCTGGATGATCGTTCGGGAGCTTCTTAAGCTTCTTCAGCCCGAACATCACAGTGACTGATGTTAGAAGACATCAGCACACTCTTAGGAATCCACAGAGGTTTGCTCAGCTTGTGTGACAGACCACAGCAACTCAGCATGTTGCTAATCTACTTTATTTACATATAAACACACATGGAGCACTTCAACATGGCTCCCTCTCTCTCTAGCATCAGACAGCAAAGAGAGAGAACAAAAGACAATAGTCCCACTTCAGGGAACACAGTAAGACAAACATCCTGTCTTCGTCACATCCCATTTCCTACTCTGTGGAATGAAAACATCATCATGTGATAGACTAAAATCCTATGACTGCACACGGGGAATGAATCTCCAAGAGGTTCCCTATGTTAGGGTTCTACTTTTAATCTTATGCAACTCTTGGTGGCAGCTCAGGAAGCTGCCTCATACCAGGTCAAACTGTTTGTCCATCTTGCCCAATATTATATACTCTGATAGGCAGTAGGTTTCCGTGGTCTAGGCCAGGCATAGGCAAACTTGGCCATCCAGACGTTTTGGGACTACAACTCCCTTCATCCCTGACTACTGGTTCTGTTAGCTGGGCTTTAGCCAAATCCAGCCCTATGAGAGCTGAAAGTTGAGAATTCTGTCTGATCTCCAAAGGGTTCATAATATGAAGCATTTATTTAATTAACGAGCGATCAAAGATTCTCCAAAATACAGTCCAGCATTAAATTCCAAGCATATTACACACACAGAGAGAGATAGAATGCTCAAGGCCCTCTTTGGAGTATTTTAATGACTTGGGGGTGCTTTCTGGCAGACTAAACCAGTCGCCCCTAACTATAACTGGAACTACCCAAAAGTAGGTAGAACTTCCCACTTATAGGTAACCAGAATCTCTCTGAGGTCCAGTGCCGAGGGCCTTCTGGCGGTTCCCTCGCTGCGAGAAGCCATGTTACAGGGAACCAGGCAGAGGGCCTTCTCGGTAGTGGCACCCGCCCTGTGGAACGCACTCCCACCAGATGTCAAAGAGAAAAACAACTACCAGACTTTTAGAAGACATCTGAAGGCAGCCCTGTTTAGGGAAGCTTTTAATGTTTAACAGACTATTGTATTTTAATATTTTGTTGGAAGCCGCCCAGAGTGGCTGGGGAAACCCAGCCAGATGGGCGGGGTATAAATTAAATTATTATTATTATTATTATTATTATTATTATTATTATTATTATTATTATTATTACAAGTTCCTCTTTGTTTTCATGATAACCAAACCCTATTTTCTCTCTACCCACAGTTCTGTCACAGGTCTAAGACACTAATGGGCACTGATGAAATTAGAAAAACAAACCTCATCAGGATGTAAAAACTTAATACAATAATAAACTTACTTCAACACACCAGTGCATGTTCATCCTCATTTTAATTTGTATGGAATTTCATTGTATTGCACCAAGGATTATTTGGTCTAATACATTTTAATAGTGTCCTTAAGGTATTCATTATCACCTAGAATTCGTTTTGTTACAATATTTTATCGCGTAGCTCTTGGCACAATTTGTTGTTTATCTTTGGTGCAAAGCTTGCATATCCTGGGGTATGCAATATTTGTATTGGAATAGAGAGAGAGCAAGAAATAATAATAATTTAAAAAAAAGATCTAATTTGGTTAAATGATATAATATTTTCCCTTCTCTCAGGCTAAGATTAATCATTCGAGGAAACACTTTGTCCTGGGTACTTAATATGCAAACTCCAAATCTTTGAAGGCTTTAGCCAACAGCAACATGACATAGCTGAAAAGAGAATGTGCTTTGTGGAGATGGATTTAATTATCTCGAGCTATAGGGTAAGAAACTGCTGCAGCTTCTTCACCATTATTATTTTTAATCAGTAGCTTTATAAGCATTTAAATCTGTCAAACAAAAACCAATACGCAGTCCCAAATAAATAAAACTTAGCATCCAAGCAAATAAAACACTAATATTATTCTGCAAATAACATATGCAAGAAATCATACGAAGCCTGAGCTGTAGCAAAGGAAGTGGTGAGCTTGCTTATGACTGATGATGCAGCCAAGGGAGGTGTGAGCCTCAGCATTATTCATTTGGCTGGTCCAGCATCATCAGCTCCTCCAATTGGTGCAACGAAGGATGTGCTTCATCCTGGTTTTTGCATCCACTAGAATCCCAGCTATTCTCTGGGATTATATCTTCTGTGTGTTTGTGTTCCCGTAGTATGTTTTTGCCAAGTTTGTTCTTGGAGCACACATCCTTTTTTCACTTCTCATTTTGTTTTGTTTTGTTTTGTTTTATTAAAGATTTTCAAAGGTAGTACAATGTCTCTCTCGAGTTTTTCCATACAACATTTTTATAAGTCAGTGTTGGTGAGACATTAGAAAAGAAAGGGGGAGAAGGGGGGAAGAAGTGGGTGGGACGGGGAGGTAGGTGGGTTGGGGTGACTGTGTTTCTTTTTTACTTGATATGAGTAGGGTTTGGTGTCAGCATTGTTTATGTAGGTTCTCTGTTGTTTGCTTGTGCTCGTTTGGCAGTGTGAGAGGTCGGAGTTGGCTTGGGATGTGGTTGTTCGTTTGTGGTTGGCTGTGGTGATCTTTGGTTTCCTGTGTGAGTGGGGTTGGTGGGTATTTTGGGTCAGGTTAGCCATATTGATTTGTATGCTGTCGGTAGATTTTTGTCATTGTCTTGTTGGGCTGTGTATGTGATGAAGGGGAACCATACCGGGGTGAAGGTGTCTTCTTCAGTTTGTCCCCGTGTCAGTTTCAGTTTACTGGTTAGTTTTTCTAGTAGGGCTGTTTCCTATACTGCTTGGTACCATTGGTCCATGTTGGCCTTGGGTCTCCAGCTGCTTTTGAACTTCAGCTCCCATCATCATCCCTAGCTAGCAGGACCCAGTGGTCAGGGATGATGGGAATTGTGGTCCAAAAATAGATGGGGACCCAAATTCAGGAGACCCTGACAAAGGAGATCTGCTAAACAAGCCACCCACATTTGTTTTACCTGAACTTTACCTCTTGCTGTATTGTTGACTAAATTGGCCACCAGACTAAATCAGGGTCACTTTTGCTCAGGGCAGTTTACGAGGAAGTCAAATAAGATAGAAAATAATCCATAAAACGACACGGTCGTTAGTATACACAACTCATAACAACTCAATAAAACAGTGGCAGTTCTTAAAAACAACAACTCGGTAATAACTCACTAAACAGCAATTTACTAATAGCCACAACAACTAATCCATTGAACTACAGTTCAGCTTACTTACCCCAGACCAGTGCAGTCTGAATTTAACGGCACTTTTCCAACATAAGGAGAATGGTTGCCTAAATGTGTTATTTCATAAATGCAGTTTATTCCAGCTGAGGAAGAGACTCAGAATTTGCAAACAAGCATCTGGCTGACAGAGTCTGGCACCAAAGGAAGCCTCGGGGTTGGCAGGTTTCCACTGACTGGAGAGATCAGACCAAAGCAGCCATGGGGTCAGGCTGTCTGAAGGTGGGGTCTGCCAGGAATACAAGTTGCATGGCTTTGGCCAGGAGCAGAGTGTGGAGGCTTTCTGGAAAAATAATTGGGTGTTTTCATGTGCATAAAAACTTGTGTATGAAAATAGCCATATGCAAATCAAAGGCAGGCTTGGTTTTCTCTAATTCTATGAAGAATTGAGCCATGCTGGTTGTTGGTTTGAAGTTTTCGGTACTTATGGTTATCATCAGCAACAGATACTGCAATATATAAATATTAAAAAGAAAAAGAATGGGGTTCTTTCTCCAAAGAAAATAACATGAAAGAGGTGTGTATATGTGTGAGAAGGATTTCATTTACTTCCTTAAAGGAAGAATAAGATATCATTGCTAGAAATGGATTTAGGATTTGGAACTATCTAGTGCCAAATAGAGTCAGCTGAGACTGTATTTTCTACACTTATCGGCACACACTTGTATACGTGAGCATTTTCATGTTTCTCATGCTATTATGATTTAATATGTTTATATCCTATCTTTCCTTCAAGGACCTCGATGTGGCTTACGTGGTCCTCTTCCTCCCCACTTTATTCTCACAACAATCCTGTGAGGCAGGTTAGCCTGAGAAACTCTGTGACTGGCCCAAGGTGACCCATGGCTGAGCAAGGATTTGAATCTTGGTCTCTTGAGTCCTAGTCCAACACTCCGATCACTACAATACACTGGCCTTTGTCAACCTGGTGCCCTCCAGATGTTCTGGACTACAACTCTCCTCAGTTCCTGCCAGCACAACTGAGAGTTGTAGTCCAGAACATCTGGAGAGCACCAAGTTGGCAAATGCTATTCTAGACCAGCCTTCAGCTGGAATGGCCCTGGCCCTTAGCTACACAGAGACCTTTTTGCCATTGAGTAAAGGGCTATGGAACGGCTTTAGTGAAAAACCAAACATAAATACTACTCTTATGTCCCTGGTGGAGTATAGGCAAAAATGAAGAGCATTTGAGAGGAACTTGGCACAATTCCTACTGCCTTGATGTTAGGAAAGCTATATGTTGAATGAATTAATTTATTTTTACGGTCACAGACCAACTTACTAAATCAACAATACAAAAATAATACATTAAAATTTGCACAACAAAAACCATACAAGTATATATACGTATACAAGAGCATTTAAAATCTATAGATTAGAATTGGGGCATTAAAATATGGCCTAAAAATTGCCATTTAAGGAGCTATATGTTTATAGCTTTGGGTAATGTGTGTGATTAGGGATTCCTTTAATTAGTCTGACTGACTAGAGTAGACCAAACAGATGCCTTCATCGCTGGTTTCATTTCTCTTACAATGCATTATAGATTCAATAGCCTGTTGCTATTAATCTAGTTTTCTTTTTCTAATGAATTAGTCTGGCCACTTCGAAATCACAAAAAAGAGAGGACAAAGGAGGAAACAGATTTGCACAAAATTTGCATGCTCTAATTTGCATGTACAGATGCAAATTTAGAAGCATTTGCTATAACTTAAATAGAAATACAAACCACCTGCAGCCAGCTGATCTACATGTCTGCTCAGGCTGCTGTTCAGGTGGTAATGGGCAACTGGACAGTCCTTCCTGCTTTTCCTTCCAAGGGTTTGTTTATTCAGCTGGACTTGAATCAATGAGATCTTCAAAGAAAGGATTCCTTCAAACAGAGGACTGCTTCTGTAAGATAGGACACAGGGCCACCCTATTACGTATGATAAAAAGTGAATATGGCCATATGCATAAAATGGTCTATTACTTTACTCACGAAGGATTTGGAGCTGCACAGCAGCTGAGCTGTGAAGGCATCTGTTGTGGTCAGTGGACCCAGGCCGTAATACATGTTACTGCTGACATAAAGGGAATATTAAATTCAAAGCACTGGTTTTGACCTATAAAGCGTCTCAGGAAGTGTAGTTTACCACTCAAACAGCTAAAGTTCCCAACACTCTTAACAAACCACAGTTTCCAGGATTCTTTGGGAGAATGCATGTGTTTTAAATGCACATTTAACTGTATGTACTTTGCCAGCTTCCTGGTGTTCTTATGCTTCTGTGTCTTTTGCAGTTTCAGTTTTTCATTTTTTAAAAATCTTTTGTAGCTTTTAAAATCTATTACAGTGGTACCCAGGGTTGCGTACGTAAATGGTTCCGGGTTACAGTTTGTAACCCGAAAAGTACGTAAGCCGAGGTACGACTGTATTACTGCAAGTACATAAGCCACTCTGGAAACACGATGCCTTGAAGAGCAGGCATGTGGTTAAACCCTGCCTTATTATTTTACCTTCCCACTTCCCTGGATGGCAACACATGGTAACATTTGGCTGAGCTACACAGTTGCAAATGTATTGTAATACAGTTGAAAAACTGAAAAATAAGCTGTGGTATAGCTCCTAGCCATCTGAGTTCAACCCATGTGATGAGGTTTCAACACCCCACACTGCATTTTTGGCTGGCAGCTTTTTCATATTCTTAACAATGCCACCCGGGGCATTTTCTAATGGGAGCGTCTCCACCCGCATCGTTCAGCCTGGACACTGAGGTCCTCTTCCGGGGGGCTTCTGCTGGCTCCCTCACTGCGAGAAGCGAAGTTACAGGGAACCAGGCAAAGGACCTTCTCGGTAGTGGAGCCCTCCCTGTGGAACACCCTCCCTTCAGATGTCAAGGAGATAAAAGAACTACACAACCTTTAGAAGACAATTGAAGGCAGCCCTGTATTGGGAAGTTTTTAATATTTGATGTTTTATTATGTTTTGATATATGCTGTAAGCTGCCCAGATGGGCGGGGTATTAATAATAATAATAATAATAATAATAATAATAATAATAATAATAATATAGATACACATGATGGTGGTGGACAACTCATTATGTACATCTTCGAAATCATGCGTGTTTATATATATATAAATGGGTGCCCATCAGATAATTAGAGTCAATTCATCATTTTAAAGTAGACTTTCAACTGAATGAAAAATAAATGTTTCTCACTGCAATTACCAAATTCACACTTCTTTAAAATTAAAAGGTACATCATTAGGGTCACTTGCATGTAGCACTGAAAATGTGTGGGCGAATCTTATGCTGGGTGCATCCAATGCTCTACTCACTGCAAGCAAGTTTGATTCTTGGTGCAATTACAATGGCAGAATCTGAAGTGTGTCACAGGAGCAAGATTGATGCTTTCTGAGTTGTCCCATGGCACGTTGTTCCTGGTTTAGGAAACCTAATTTGTACTGTGACTACAGTCTTTCCAGTTTGGACATGCAGCAGCCTCTCTTATCAGCCGCTGTGCAGCACTTATGAAAGGTGCAATTACACATGCTTATGCAAGGATTTCCCTGAGCAGTTGGTTCCATCCCTATCTGAAATGATTTCAAAACTTATGGAGCTTGGAGGACATAACTATGTCAATGGCAAAAACCCCGATCGTGCTATAGATGAGGCAAAATGCTTCTCATAGGTAAAAGTGTTGAGATACAGCAGAAGAGGAGTAAACTCCCAGGTGAAAAAGCAAGAAACAAATATATAATGTCATCCACAGATCATGTAAATAAAGACAGAAAACAAAATGCATATTAGAACTAACTGAACATTCGTTTTGGAGTCCTAGCATGTGCAGATGATACAAGGAGACTAAGAAAATCTGATTGGGGCAATCAATCCTGGTCCAAGAAATATTTCCATAGTTGTCAAACGGGATGGAACAGTGACATCAAAGAGAAGAAATACAATGGCTACTGAGTGGGTTGAATCTATAAGTTCAGACTACCTGCCTGGACTGCAGCTGCCTAATGTAGGTGGTGGTGACTGCATGAAAAATACTGCCAATATATGTCCTACACGCTTGATCAATGCAATACCACCCCCTCTCTTACATAGGCATCCTTTCAAATCTTCATCGCATATACAACTGAGATAGTTAACTCTTGAGCAACAGTATTATTACCAGCAGTATTCCAGGGTCATATCTCCAAAAACATTTGTAGTATTCAGATGCACCAGTGTTATTTTATTAATTTATTAAGTCTATATCCCACACTTCCTCCCAAAGGAGCCCAGGGTGGCAAACACAGAAACAATTAAACAATTAAAAGAAAAACACCTGAAAACAATTCCAGTATGCATGCATACTGGGAAAGAATTCTACCTAAAGGGCTTTTTGGAAAAGAAGGGTCTCCACAGTGCTATTATTCAGGAGAAAGAGATGTGGGAACTCACCATGAATGCCCCCCTTGCTCTCTTACAATGGCAATGGTGCTCACCTACAAGGCGCTGGAACTGAGTTTGGGTGAGTTCCTGCTGGAAAAAAAGCCCCGGGTCTTCAATAGGTGCCAAAAAGATCACAGAGACAGTGCCTGTCAAGTATTGAACGAGAAGGAATTCCACAGGGGAGGTGCCACAACACTAAAGGCCTGATTCATATATTGTCCAAAATGGACCTCATGATAGGATAGTATCTGCAAGAGGCTCTCATCTGCAGAGCACAGCGATTGACAGGTGAGATGATTTTTGGTTGCAATGCTGCATACTTACCTGAGAATGAGGGCCAGACCACCCATGAGGTAAAATGAGTGCTTCGGGTGGCAGGATCCACAGAGGCAGCAGATCTGGTTTCTAAGGAATGTATTACCTGCCACTGCTGCTGCTGTGGCAGTGGCAGCTGTGGCACGTTCCTTGGAGGCTGGTTCTGATGTCTCCTCAGCAACCCCTTCCCCTCCAATGCTGCCTCTACAGGGCCTCTTGGTGAATAGGAGGCACTCCTGGCCTCCTCCTACCCTTGTCCCTAATGTAGATCTTCACTAGCCATTTCTTCCCTTGTGTGTGAGGGGGTGGGGGCACCATTTTTTGATTTGCCTCAGGTGTCAAAATGCCTTGGGCCGCCCTGCTAGGAGTAAATTCCACTCAGCTCAGTGGGACCTCCTTCCAATAAAACATATATATATAGCACTGTACAGTGGTACCTCTGGTTACGAACGGGATCCGTTCCGGAGCCCCGATCATAACCAGCGATGTCTGTATCATGAAGTGCAACGTCTGCGCATGTGCATGACGCGATTTGGCACTTCTGCACATGCGCATGACATCACTGCATGCATCTGTGCATGCGCGGCGAACCCGGAAGTAACCCGTTCGTTACTTCCGGGTTGCATCCCGAACATACGCATCCTGCAGTGTACGTAACACGAGGTATGACTGTACTGCTGAGTTCGGTGGGACCCCAGTGTTAAACAATGTTTGCTTAGTGACCTCACTAATCACTTCTATGAATAAAATATCACCATCTATCCTAGGAAGGGAAATATATTGAAAAATTGTAACCCACATGGTTTTCCACAAATCAGTTGGCTAGATATCCGAATGAATGTACAAATGAATGAGGTTTCGTTTTTCTTGTTCTCTGCATTTTACAGGAAGGAGAACAAATGGCTGCATAACTATTGGTTTTATGACCATATAAAGATCAAAATACCTCTGATCCCAAGGAGGCAAATGAGGGGCAATAGTTGTTCCATTACGTTAGCCATATTACAGATAATGCCCATCTGGCATTTTGTTATTGTAGTATATTGTTTCTAAATCACTTTAGTTTAATGACTGAAACATGAACAGTTCCATATATTAAATCTAATTTCAATTGTCACATGTAACAGCTGCTTGACACTGGCATATCAGTTTCTGCAGATACGGAACGATTATTCCTAATCCAATGTCTTGCTCTGTAACTTGTTACAGTACCAGAAATGAACTCAGCCGTGTATTTCATGACATTTCTGTGTGGAGCTATTTGTATTCTGAATGACTAGAAAAATAAAGCCTCTCTGTGAAAGCGAAGAGCTTTGGCCATTGCACAAACTTTTGTTAATCCCTCAGGGTTTACTAGTACATGGGCCAATTGTGAGAGTTCTACTATGTTTATTACCGTACGAAAATGTTGTTAATTCTTTGAGGTGGAACCAGTCCAAACTGCTTCATCCTGGACTGCAGAATCAACATTTCTAACATAAGGAACATCGCAGAACTGTGATAATGCGCAACATTTCAGTATAAAATGATAATATGAAGATTATCATCATTTTTTTCTTCTTTTGGTCTTGTTCTTATGTTTGAGCATTAAGGAGGAACTCATAAATGGTTCGATAAAAGTTGCTTAAACTTTTAAAAATCATAGTGTTGAAAATAATATTACCTTGACTGTGGCCAAAATTCTCCATTTAATGGTGTTATTCTACCTGTTAATGAAATGCAGATAACGATTAATAGAAATGCCTCTCCATCTAGTAACATGAGGTTGACCTCAGTCTTCCTCAAAGTTAATGTTTAGAGGCTTTGATTCAAGGCCAGATCTAGGGCTCATGCCGTAGTGATTTAGATCTGTCTTCTTTAGGATTATGTTCTCAAGCAACTCTGAGGACTGAGTTGCATTTAAACCAACTTCTCCTTTCATCTTTCAGAAGTATCAGTAGTTGGGAATTGTACCGAAGCATGATATCCATATTTTACCACAACTCAGTTTGATGGAAAGAAAATTATGCAGAGTTCCTGTCAGATTTGAATCTCAGTTATTTGCTTAGCTACGACAGAAAGAGTATTCTGAGGCAGCAGTTCATGTCTGTAGGACAGAAGAATAACCTATTAGGAGATGTTCAAGCAGCTCATGCTTTGTGATCTCTACTAGATGGATTCATAGTCAATTTATTTCCTGTATTACCTCTTTACATCAATGTGATTAGGAACATAGGAAGCTGAGTCGGGCAATTGAGCCATCTAGCTCAGTATTGTCTTCACTGACTGGCAGCAGCTCTCCGGGGTTTTAGACAGGGAGTCTTTTCCAGACATACCTGATGATGGCAGGAATCAAACCTGAGATCTGCATGCAAAGCAGATGCTCTCCCACTGACCTATGACCCACAAGAAGCTTGATTTGAGGGCTGACATTCAATTAGATTGAAGTGAGTTACCTGCTTTGCTGCATAAGAATCCCTGATCTAGAATCAGGTTGCCTATAGACGATTTGGCGCTGGGTCCCCCATGAGCCTCCCAGCTGTGTTCCGCTCCTGAGATGGAGATTTGATTGAATGAAACATTTGACATAGACAAGGGCAAGAGGTGTTCCAAAATGCTGTGTGATGCTAACCCTAAGCTATTTTATTGGAGGTTGTTATTTACCACCCTTCTTTACATGTTGTTGTTGTTCAGTGGTTCAGTCGTGTCTGAATCTTCGTGACCCCATGGACCAGAGCACACCAGGCACCCCTATCCTCCACTGCCTCCTGCAGTTTGGCCAAACTCATGCCAGTCGCTTCGAGAACACTGTCCAACCATCTCATCCTCTGTCGTCCCCTTCTCCTTGTGCCCTCCATCTTTCCCAACATCAGAGTTTTTTTTTCCGAAAGACTCTTCTCTTCTCATGAGGTGGCCAAAGTATTGGAGCCTCAGCTTCAGGACCTGTCCTTCCAGTGAGCACTCAGGGCTAATTTCTTTAAGGATGGATATGTTTGATCTTTTTGCAGTCCACGGGACTCTCAAGAGTCTCCTCCAGCACCATAATTCAAAAGCATCAATTCTTCGGCGACCAGTCTTCTTTATGGTCCAGCTCTCACTTCCATACATCACTACTGGGAAAACCATAGCTTGAACTATTCGGACCTTTGTATGTATTTCAGGACTATTCCAGTAACCACTCAAAAGATTAATTGGCAGTGGGGGCGGGGCGGGGCTGTGAGGACTGTCGCCCCTGGCACAGGTTTTTTTGGGGCGGGAGGAGGGGAGGCACATCACAGCACCCTGCCCCGTTGTGAGCTGTCGAGTCCTTCTCAGTGCCCTCCAGCTGGGGATAGGCTGAGAAAGATGCTACAGGCATGCACCTTGGGCCCCGTGAGTCACAGGGATATGCAACGCCCATGGAAAGTCCTCAAGGTAAAAGCTGAGCACAACAGCGCTCTCCTCACATGCAACTCCCATTAACTGAAATTCCGAGGCACACAGTCATGATGGCCCCATTAGTCCATGCCTCTGTCAGCAACCCTGCAAAAGGAAGCAGAATTTTTTTAAAAAGAAGAACCTTCATAATCGTTAGCCTTGCCTGCTTTGTTATGGCTCCTTTAACATGAATGAGAAAAAGCATCTCCACTGAGCTAACCTCATGTTCATTACTCATGCTAATGCGAAACACTGCGCAATGAAAGAACTTGCCATACCTCAGCCAATTTTCTGCTACAACAGTGTTTTCAGCTGCATCTCATTTATGGAAATGAAATAGGCCAGAACTACTGGCACCAAGTAATTAGTCTTCTGCCCAGGAGGGGCTTGATTGCATTTTTCCCAGCCACCTTCCAGCCTTTTCCTGGAGGCTTGATATTGCAAATGCCAATGTGGCCGCAAGGCACTCTTGCTTTTCAAACTGGATCCCCGTGGCAGGTTCAGCTTGTGTAATTAACAAATGAAATATGGAGCAAGGAGCAAAGTGATTTTGGCAAGCCTGTTGCTGTGCAAATCTAACATTGAGCAAGAATCAATGTATAAAAATATCAAGGCAAACTCTTTCCTCTTTAACTCGGGATTAATTAGGTGGCTGGTGCCGAGCTAGTGCTGGAGAAATGAGAGAGAGATCGCAAGCTAATCTCTTTGTCTCTTTCCTTATCCAAGTTTCACCTGAACTGCAACAACAATGAAAGTAGAATAAGTGCCTATGACGCTAACACCTGGTCCTAAATGTGTTTGTTTGAACTTAAGAACCACAGAGTTCAGCACACAGTACTTTGTGACAGGTGTGCTTTCTATAGCAGCTGAAGAGAATGAGTTGAATCCAGAACTTGGTTCCCATTGAAATCAATTGGAGTTAAATCATGGCTAACCTGCCCCACTGGTTTCAGTGGGATTGAAGTCTGGATTAAATATGATGGGTGGTATTCAACTAAATTTTACTCCATTGAAATTGATGGGCCTAACTTATTCATATTCATTGATTTCATTGGACCTGCCCTGAGCAAAGCCTGGTTGAATACATCCAACGAATATTGGATGTATTGAGTGGAAGAGGAACCTGTGGACCATCATTTCTATTTTCTTTCTGTGGCATGTTACCAAATGCCTGCTCTGAAAGTGGAAGCAGAGCATAGCCATTGTGGCTAGTAGCCATTGATACCTTTATCCTCCATGCTTGCCTTGACTCATGTGACAAGTTATGATAAATAATACAGACAGCTCAACACAAGGACCATGACCCCCATGGCGAGTACAGCGTCTAGACTGCCTCTCTTCACCACTACTACTACCAGATAGTTTTGCATTCTGCTTTTAAAAACTTAAATCTTGTTCTCTTTGTACAAAGGCACCATTGTGCTAAATCAGCCAGGTAAAAATATGAAACATTCTGGCTGATTTCCATCACGTTGTCCATGGGGGAGTAATGGTATTTGGCTGATCTTCTACAAAACACCCAAAGGGTTCAAAATGAAAGGGGAGAGGGTTTTTAGGATTTTGGCAACACACACACACACACACACACACACACACAAATGGGCATGCTTACCTGAACATGGAGCATGGAGCATGAACCATGGAGATGGAAAGATGGGGAGATTTTCCCTCTGTAATGTTTTATTAAAGCTTTTTCATAATACAATAAGATAAAACAAAATCGAAAATTCTTTCCAATAGCACCTTAGAGACCAACTGAGTTTGTTCTTGGTATGAGCTTTCGTGTGTATCTGAAGAAGTGTGCATGCACACGAAAGCTCATACCAGGAACAAACTCAGTTGGTCTCTAAGGTGCTA
Organism: Lacerta agilis; assembly: GCF_009819535.1. NCBI lineage: Eukaryota > Metazoa > Chordata > Lepidosauria > Squamata > Lacertidae > Lacerta > Lacerta agilis. Next base: position 28,572,972 of record NC_046322.1, read on the forward strand.
CTAGAAAGAATTTTCTATTTTGTTTTGACTATGGCAGACCAACACGGCTACCCACCTGTAACTGCAATAAGATAAAAGAAACTAATCTAAATAAAAACAAAAGAAAGAAAGAAAGAAAGAAAGAAAGAAAGAAAGAAAGAAAGAAAGAAAGAGAAAATGCAGAGTCCTCTTTCAAAGGTAGCTCTTAACCTTTGTCATGCCCAGAAAGTGGTGGATGCTCCGAGCTCTCACCTGGGAGCTTTCCTTTCTGCTCCCATTCTCTCACCCTTGGAGATCTTCCCTTTCCTGCTTTTCACACAGGGGAAGATGGGCGATAGTATGGAAAGGGAAGGAAGGGGTTGGGTGGGAAGGAGGAAGAGATCATTTTCCTCAGAGCACTGTGATTGATAACTTAATGGAGTTTGCAGCTTGTAAGGTGGTGCAATGCCTCTTTAAAGAGGAGCTGTGGTTTGCAAAACAATCCAGAAGAGAGGGATTAATTGAGACAAGAACAGGCAACACAGTAAGAGCAGCACAAATTAATTCTAGCGACAACAGATTGTATGAAAAGGGGCCAGTCTCAATTTAGCTCTGATCCAAAAATGTTAGAATTGGAAGGCACCCTAAGGGTCATCTAGTCCATTTCCCTGCAATGCAGGAATCTCAATTAAAGCATACATAGCAGATGGCCATCCAACTTCTACTTTGAAACCTCCAAGGAAGGAGAGTCCACCACAGCTCTCACTGTGCCAAACAGCTCTCACTGTCAGAAAGTTCTTCCTGATGTTTAGTCAGAATATCCTTTCTTTCAACTTGAAGGCATCTGTTTGGGTGCTATCCTCCAGAGCAGGAGAAAGCAAGCTTGCTCCATCTTCCATGTGACAGCGCTTTAGATGTTTGAAGATGGCTATCCTATCTCCTCTCAGTCTCCTCTTTACCAAGCTACATACCCAACTTCCTCAACTGTTCATCATACGGCTTGGTTTCGAGACCCTTCATTTCCTTGGCCGCTGTCTTCTGCACACATTCCAGCTTGTCAATATCCTTTGTAAATTGTGCCCAGAACTGGACACAGTATTCCAGGCGTGGACTGACTAAGGTAGAATAAAGTGGAACTACTACTTCCCTCAATCAAGACACTCTATTTCTGTTGATGCAGCAAATCATGGCCCAATTTCATTAGAATCAGGCTCTCTTTTCAGGGTCGTAAGTGCAGGCTACTCCAGCTGCCCTGTGGAAGCCCCGAGGAAAGAAATTGCACAAGATCAGGTACAAAGATGCTCCCATACAGTTCCTATTCATGTCAGTAAAACTTGTGCAAGAGAAATTCCTGCACTGTGAAGTTCAGACTTGCTTAGATATTTATATATCAGTATCCCTGAACTCTCTCTCTCAATATAGAAATCCAGCTCACAGACAAAAGAATCATGCTACATTTATCCTGATCTGTATTCTCAAACAGTACGATGAAGAAAAACTTTCTAAACTAGAAAGGGAACCCCTTAAAGCCAAGTGTGATGCAGATATTCCTGAAAATACTAACCAAGAAAGAAAAGGGGAAGGTTGCACGGGAATCTCTCACCCCTGACATCCCTGATAGCAGAGTCCTAGTATTCAAAGGCAGTTTAGTGCCCAATGGACGCTAGCTAAGGTCTGTTATGTGTCCTATTTTATAGAGCACAATCCTGTATTTGTGAGAGGACCAGCTTCTGTTTGAAAGTGTCTTGTATTTGAAGGGCTTTCTGGTCCAAGTCCAGTTTAAAGATATAGAGCAGGGTCCTTGACATTCTCCAGTTAGCATCTAGATGATAGACTGAGCAGGTGTGCAGATCAAAGTCTTCTCCAATATGCTGTGATGCATTTCTTTTTAAATTACAGTAGCTGTGTCTCAATTTTCATCCATATGCATGGATTCCTATATGAATATATATATGCAAATCTACATTTTTTTGGGGGGGGGGGTATGTGTGTGTGATGTGACCTTTGGCTCTCCAGATGCTGCTGAACTACATTTTCCATCAACCCCCAGCCAGCATGACCAATATACAAAGCTGATGGGAGTTGTAGTTCAACAAGATTTGGAGAGGCGTTTGTTCCCCCCAAATGGAAGCATGAGGGTGGCTGGGAATGTACTTGACCAGAGACTATGCTAAACTCTGCATTGTGCAGGTAGCACAAGTAGGCTGTGCATTAAATGAAATGGAAATTTGTGAAAAAGGTGGCAATTTAGGCATAGGAGGTGTTGTCAGACCTAAGCCTAGGATCAATGGATTTATTTATTTTTTAACGTTGGTAAAAAGGTTTCAAAGCTGAAGGGTGAAATTCATGCTATAGGTGGCAGGAGACATCTCTGAAATCAACATTAGAATGGTGTGCTGTAAACGTCCACCTTTTACTTAACAACCTGGGTTGGAAATTCCATTTTATAAGGCAGCACCTTCTATAGTCTCTGCATTCTGCCCCATTTTACAAATGGGACGTTCCTAATGCTTACCAGTATGTTCCATACACTGTGATAGTTACCTTTACAATTCTCCTGTTTTGCTCAACTCCATATATAACCCAGCATTTGTTCCAGCCCCCACAACCCCAAAAGTAACTGTGTATGAGGGTTTTGTTTTTGTTTTTTTAATAGGTGCTGGCAGTGGAAAAGTTCACACCTGGAACAACAACAGGCAGGTTGTTTTTGGCATCTGATAAACACATCATAGAAGGGATTGCTTTTTTTGGATGGAGTTTATTTTAATGTCGAAATGTTCCATACTGTTGATGGATCCCTTCTGCCATCTTGCTTGCTTGTTCTCCTGACGCCTACACAACCGAAAACGCTCACGCTTCTCTTGGTGCAATTAAAACAGGTGCACTGCTTGCTGTGATGTATTCAAAAAATTTAGTCAAATGAGAAGAGGACTGAATAGGTTCACATTCACTCATTTGTAGCCAGGCACGTAAACTGATGGGGTGAAATGAACTGTGCCGAGTAGGTCACCTGGATTAGATTGATAACACCCTCCTGAGACTAAGTGCCTTCATTTTGCATTAAGTAAACATGCTTCTTAATTTATAACATTACTTCCCAGTGCAATGCCTCGATCACTGGTTGTGCAATTGCTGTTACTGGGGCATCTTATTTGCCTCAGGATAAAATTCATGACAAGAGTGAAGGGGAGAGTGAATATAAAACCTAAGTTCTATTTACTTACCTTGCTGGGCTAGGCATGTGGTCTCGTATTTGTTAGATTTGCTTATGGCTTGGGTTAGACCCTGTAAAATCTAGTGCTCTAATAAATGTTTGTTCATTTTTTCTTTAACAATATAGTGCTTCAGAGGAGGTCAAAATGTTACCCTCCAAAAAAATCCTTTCTTACTGCCTTTCACAGACTCATAGAATGGTAGAGTTGGAAGGGACCATGAGGGTCATTTAGTCAAAAATCTCCTTCACTGCAGGAATCTTTCACCCACGACCCTGAGATAAAGAGTCTCATGCTCTACTGACTGGGTTGTGTAGGATTGTGGCCACCGTCCAACTCCCAAGCCTCACAGCCAGTGAGAGCCAGTGTGGTGTAGTGGTTAAGAGTGGTAGACTCGTAATCTGGTGAACCGGATTCGCGTCTCCGCTCCTCCACATGCAGCTGCTGGGTGAACTTGGGCTAGTCACACTTCTTTGAAGTCTCTCAGCCCCACTCACCCTACAGAGTGTTTGTTGTGGGGGAGGAAGGGAAAGGAGAATGTTAGTCGCTTTGAGACTCTTTTGGGTAGTGATAAACGGGATATCAAATCCAAACTCCTCCTCCTCTTCTTCTTCTTCTTCTTCTTTTTCTTCTTCTTCTTCACAGATTCACCTGATCTTGTGCACAGAGATAGATTTATTCAAGCTATATACTACACATACTCTGCCCACTTTGTCTGTACTTCAGGAGGAAAAAAAATAACAGTGTTTTAGTGGTAGCAATAACAGAAGTGTGTGAAGGTGACAGTGAGTGAGAGAAAGAGGGGAGGAAGAATAGAGGAAGAGAAGAAAGTTCTTTGAATGTAAGTTTTCCCTAAGAGCCAGTATCTATCTCAATAACATGTGAATATTGGGGCTGGTCTATTTGCCCTGTATCCATAACCGACTTGGTTTATTTAGAACAGTGGTTTGCAAATTCCCTCCTGCCATGGGAACATTGCTGTGCATTTTGGTGGGCAACTCAATTATCTTTCTGCCCATTGTTGCAATTGCAATGTGCTGTGCTAGATGCTGTAAGATTTCTAATTGTTATTTTTACAGACCCGCCATGGACCACCTGAATGAAGCTCATGGACTGCTGCTAGTCTGCAGACCACAGTTTGGGAACCCCCAATTTAGAAGACTTTAAATCAAAGGATTCTCTAAGTGGTGGGCAAATAAAATTGTAGATAAAACAGAGCTAAAATCCACAAAGAAATTGAACACACACAAACACAAAATAATAATTAAAACACAGATAAAACCAGTAGACCATCTAAAATGAATGCATGTCTGTGTAGGCTTACCAAAATAAAAATGTTTTCAGCAGGATAATACTAATAGTAATACTAAACCACTGAGCCTCTTGCGCTTGCCAATCAGAAGGTCGGCGGTTCAAATCCGCGCAACAGGGTGAGCTCCCGTTGCTTTATCCCAGCTTCTGCCATCCTAGTAGTTTGAAAATACACCAGTGCAAGTAGATAAATAGATACTGCTGCTGTGGGAAGGTAAACATTTTTTCCATGCGCTCTGGCTTCAATCACAGTGTTCTGTTGCGCCAGAAGCGGATTAGTCATGCTGGCCACATGACCCAGAAAGCTGTCTGTGGACAAATACCAGCTCCCTTAGCCTGAAGTGAGATGAGCGCCGCAACTGGACTTAACCATTCAGGGGTCATTTACCTTTACCTTACTACTACTACTACTAATTTTATTTGTACTGTGCCCATCTGACTGGGTTGCCCCAGCCACTCTGAACAGCTCCCAACAGATATAAAAGCAATCTAAATATCAATAGGGAGTTCCAAATTGTTACCCAAAAAGTTGCTGCTTTCCTAGTTTCAGCAAATCTGTTTCCTGACTTCAACATCATTAGATGAGACTGGTCCCCCCCCCCACTCCCGGCTCACGATACTTTCCAGAAAGGTAATGATGCCCAATTAATTTTTGGAACAATTTGCTTACTGAATATGTGTAAAATGGTACCCTTTGGCAGATGTTTGTTTTTGAAATGATGTGACCTTTATTTTAAGAGCTCGAAGCAATTTTCCGGTGCGGCACTTAAGAAGGGAGAAGATTTGCTGAGATGAGCTGATATGTAAACTCTGTGCTGCTCCCCTGAACCTCTAGGCGCTTCAGCAGTACAAGCCATTTAGTGGATTCCCTGCTGTGAAACCCCCCACCCCCACCCCCCTGCCGCAACAAAAGGCGCCATGCTTGCAGTCGGCATGAAAATGAACGGATTAAAAAAGGAGAGACAGGACGTGTTGCGAGTATGAGCAGCACCCTATTAGCATGCAGAAGGGGGACAGCAGACAATCCAAGGGAGACTGAATAAAGGACAGCACAGAGGTGGTCAGGAAGATGGAAAAATAATGTACCAAGGACTTTCTAAGCACAGTTTAGCATTCTTTCCCCATTGTGGATGGGCTCGTGTGGAGAAATGATAAACCGAGCTGCTTGCAAAGAGTGGGCAGGCAAGGGAGCTGGCTGTGACTTTGTGCAGGATCTTTAGGGGAAACAGGCTGAGAAAAAAATAATGAGAAAATGGTGCGGAGAGAATGGGCATAGCGACATGCTATAGCACAGAAAGGAAGCTGGAAAACAAGCAGGCAAGACACGGACACCACTTGAATAAACAGGACTCAGGACACGTGTGCACCATGTGGCTATCTATGGGGGAAAAGAGAGAAAAGCACTTTATCCCATGGAAAGGCCAGTCAGCCAATTTCAGTTTCCCTCGGTTTCCAATTTTTCCATTCTTAAGTTCAGTTCTCCACATTTCCACATAAGTTCCTTTTTTTAAAAAAAGCCCTAATGGAAGATTCATAAGCATTTTCACACACATTTTCCCTAATATACGGTTCGAATCCCTGTGATGGGGTGAGCTCCCGTTGTTCGGTCCCAGCTCCTGCCAACCTAGCAGTTTGAAAGCACGTCAAAGTGCAAGTAGATAAATAGGTACCACTCCGGCGGGAAGGTAAACGGCGTTTCCGTGTGCTGCTCTGGTTCGCCAGAAGCAGCTTAGCCATGCTAGCCACATGTCCCAGAAAAACTGTCTGCGGACAAACGCCGGCTCTCTCGGCCTATAGAGCGAGAAGAGCGCACAACCCCAGAGTGGTCCGCGACTGGACCTAACGGTCAGGGGTACCTTTACCTTTACCTTCACCAAATACAAATCATTTTTGTATTATTGTCTCTTATATATGCATTTTCATGCACACTTTACTGTAATATATGCATTTTGGTAACACATTACTTGGCTGGAGCACTGTGTTGTAAAATTTGCCATTGTGCAAATTTTGAAGGATGCCAGTTAAAAAGTGGGCAAGTTAGGTGGGTTGGCCTTTAAATACAAATGGAATAAAAAATTCTCCTCCATCTTTGGTCTTTCTTTGGAAACCTCACCTTTAAGGTGTGAACATAGAAATGTAGTGATGGAGCTCTCCTTAAAGGTCAAATTTGGCACTGCTAATCTATAGGCAGAAGCATTCCTGACTTCCATGCTTGTAAAGCCTCTGCTGATGGGCTATGGAGTTACAGCTAAATCCCACTCAGGAAAAACTTCTGAAATACTGTGGAAGTTAATGGGGCTGCATGGATTTAAGAGCCCAGAATTTGTTTCTTGCGGTAAGCAGATAAAGACATCTCTCCCTTGATGGTAGAAGGCAATTTTTATAAACCTGTCTGCCTTATCTTGGGTCATAAATATAGCTTTTTCTTTTTCTTTTTCTTTGCACAGTTTCCTCTGTGGCTTCCAAATCCCCTCCACATTTATGATTCTGATATCCTATTTTATTTGGAAGGTCAGTCGTTCCTTTTCTCTTCATACTGCTGCCGCGTGAAGGGAAAATCCTATATACAACTAGAGATCATGTCCTGAGCTATATGTGAAGACTCATATTTCCTGACAGTTCCATTTCCTCCTGCTGTCTCTGTCCCAATTCCACTCCCCTCTTTTTACGTTACATCAGCATTTTCATTTTATTACCCTACGTTAAAACTCTGCAGCAGACTAATATTTTGTGGGGTGGCAATTTCATGTGCGGGCTACAACTAAAGCGGATAAAAAAAAGGCAAGCTGAGCTTGAGCCATAATAACTGAGTAACGAGAGAAAGTTTCCTTATTTGCAAGCTTTTAAGATCGTAAGGATGTGAGGCCCCCACATTACTGAAATTATATTCATTTCACCAACATTAAAGGCTTAAGTTTTGTCGTTCCCTACAGAAGACTCCTCTACTGCAAGTGTAAAAAAAAGAAATTATTTCAGTAGGGCATTATCTCTGTCAGAGCAGAGAGCCATGGAGTTTGGCTCACTGAAGAGCCAGTGGTATTCTGACATGGTTTCATAGCACTTATGCATTGCTAAAAAAGAGGAAACCAAAAGAGGACCCCCCCCAAAGGGGTGTTGATTTGCATAAATGTTGCATATGCTTATTTATATGCATAAATTTAAATTTAGAAACAATTAATGTAATTTAAATGGAAATATGTATTGCCAGCGGTGCCTTGTCCCATTTTGTTTTGCACTTAAAATGGGAGAATTTTATTTTAGCTGATCCTGAGTTTTGTTTTAACTTCTATTTTTTAAAGAGATGTCATGCTTTATGATATGCTACTTAATTTTGTACCTGTGCGGTTTCCCACATCCTTCTTTCTCTCTCCTCTCCCATTAAGTTGTGGTTTAAAATAATCCACAGCTTCTTGACTAATAAGGCCAGGGGTCAGCTGTATGGTGAAACTGAAGACCGTATGGCTAGAGTCTGAGCCTTAACATAAATTGGTTTATGTCCATGTCCTCTTCAGGGCACTAGCCTGCATGCTCCAGATGGCAGCATGTTTGAAGCACATCAACCATATGGTAGCATAAATCCAAACCTTTTTGGGCAGTAAGGTGTGTACATTGTTCTGAGAAACGAAGAAGCGCAGTAGGTTCAATCAGTGACATATGGGTCATGCTCCACTGCAGGTCCAAAGCAACTGAAAGGAAATTATCATGCTGGTGTCCTGGCTACAGGCAAAATTGAGTAAATACAGAAAGGGGGACGGGCGGAACCAAGAGTAAATGAAATACATGTGGCATTTCAAAGTTCAGAAAGATGGGCAAATCATGCCCTCAGGTTGTCATCCTGAGGGAAAGCAAAAATATTATGCATGGCATTATGATGCAGTCGCCCATTCAGTTGTAGGTTCAATTCATGTGTGCTTTTAATTTCATCATAGAACTGTAGAGTTGGAAGCGACCCAAAGGTCATCTAGTCCAACCCCCTATAATGCAGGAATCTCAACTAAATAAGCAAAACACAACACAAAGGAATACAGAGAAATAAAGAAACACAGCTCACACAACTCTGTATACAATTATATAGAACTTCCCAAAGACCAAATATAAAAATGAGACATTTATATTCCACCAAGTGTCTGTTTCTTTAAATACAGCTTTTACGTCATGTATGCAATAACAAAATCATATTCAAGTGCAATACAGGATGTCTGAAAGCCAAAGTTACGTCCAAGTATTCATTTGTTCAATAAAGAGAAAAGAATCTCTACAAGTATACTTGTTGCTAAAGGATAATCCACAGACTGGGAAAAAATAACTGTCCACATCCCCGAGAGTGTTGTAGCTTTACTCTCAATCACTCAGACTGCAGTGGTAGTGCCCCAGCTCTGTGAAATCCTAAGCAGTACTCCAACAATGAGATCACTGGATGCAAATCTCTGCTGCAAATGTCTTCCTCCTGTTCGCCCGCAATGGAATGATATGATGGCGAAAGACATGCTTAAATAGAAAAGTCAACTCCATAAAATTGAAAAGGGCTTACCCAATGATGATAATAGCAGCAGTAGGTAGCAGGAGCAGCCGCCACACTCAGAGGAACATTGGGCAGCTGGTCTGCAAAGCTGGCATGTTAATTTCTTGCATTGTCTCTGCTGTGGTGTCTCTCCAGGGCTTCGTGAAAAATTAAAATGGTGGCTCTTATCCCCATCCAGCTTGGTGTTTATTGCAGCACCATTGAAAAATATTATTAAAAGGTAGCCCAGGTCAGACAACACTGGACATCCCCAGGGTCTTGGGAGCTGCATGTTGATGCCAGGCCTCCATGTGTAGGCCAGCTGTGGGTACGTTTCTAAGGCTGTCTTTTATTACCCAAGTCTGAAGTTGCTGGCTATCAGTCTTGATGTTGCAACATGATTCATTGCTAACAAGATGGCAAAGGAAGACTAAGTATTTTCTCCCTATAGTCCCTTCCTTCCTTCTTGTTGTTGTTGTTTAGTCATTTAGTCGTGTCCGACTCTTCATGACCCCATGGACCAGAGCACGCCAGGCACTCCTGTCTTCCACTGCCTCCTGCAAAATAGAAAATTCTTTCCAGTAGCACCTTAGAGACCAACTGAGTTTGTTCTTGGTATGAGCTTTCGTGTGCATGCACACTTCTTCAGATACACTGAAACAGAAGTCACCAGATCCTTAAATATAGTGAGGGAGTGGGGAGGGGTATTACTCAGAAGGGTGGTGGGAATGGGTGATCAGCTGATAGGTGTGGAAAACCTGTTGACGGCTGCAATTAGTCTTGCAGGGAAAGGCAAGGGGTGAGATGGCTAAAGATAGCTTTGTTATGTATAATGAGATAAGAATCCAATGTCTTTGTTCAGACCAGGTTTCTCCATGGTTTTAAGTTTGGTGATTAGTTGTAATTCAGCCACTTCTCTTTCCAGTCTATTTCTGAATTTTTTTTGTATTAAGACAGCTACTTTGAGATCTTTTATAGAATGTCCTGGGAGATTGAAGAGTTCTCCTACTGGTTTCTTTGTCTTGTGATTCCTGATATCAGATTTATGTCCATTTATCCTTTGGCGTAGGGTTTGGCCTGTTTGTCCAATATAGAGAGCTGAAGGGCACTGTTGGCATTTGATTGCATACACAATGTTGGAAGATGAGCAATTAAACTGCCTCCTGCAGTTTGGTCAGACTCATGTTGGTAGCTTCGAGAACACTGTCCAACCATCTCATCCTCTGTCGTCCCCTTCTTCCCCAACATCAGGGTCTTTTCCAGGGAGTCTTCTCTTCTCATAAGGTGGCCAAAGTGTTGGAGCCTCAGCTTCAGGACCTGTCCTTCCAGTGAGCACTCAGGGCTGATTTCCTTAACAATGGATAGGTTTGATCCAGTGGCATACTTAGGGGTGTGTGTGATGAGGGCAGAGCGCCCTGGGTGCCAGCCTGGGAGGAGGGTGCGCGCGAGCAGCAGCACAGACGCCTGTTGCCACCACCGCATGGAAGGGGTGGTGGCCGCTCGCGCCTGGCATCTTGGATGGAGTGCGCATGTGCGGAGAGGCGCCCCGCCGCCGGGTGTGTGTGTTGCCCCCGCGTTTGCTGCTCTGGGTGGCAAAGCGGCTCCCTACGCCACTGGTTTGATATTCTCGCAGCCCATGAGACTCTCAAGAGTCTCCTCCAGCACCATAATTCAAAAGCATAAATTCTTCGGCGATCAGCCTTCTTTATGGTCCAGCTCTCACTTCCATACATCACTACTGGGAAAACCATAGTTTTAACTGTACGGACCTTTGTCGGCAAGGTGATGTCTCTGCTTTTTAAGATGCTGTCTAGGTTTGTCATTGCTTTTCTCCCAAGAAGCAGGCGTCTTCTAATTTCGTGACTGCTGTCACCATCTGCAGCGATCATCGAACCCAAGAAAGTAAAATCTCTCACTGCCTCCATTTCTTCCCCTTCTATTTGCCAGGAGTTCCTTCCTTACACACGCCCTTTCCTGTCTTTCTTTAAAAAACCCCACACACCTTGCTTTCTTATGTCTGTGGTAAAAAAATACATTGGCTGCCCCAAACCTTTTATTTAATTATGAAAAGCTTGGCTAGTTAGAAGGTTGCCTAAACCATTCGTCCAGGGGCGTCGCTGGGGAGGGGCGGTGGGGGCGGTACGCCCCCAGTGACAGGGTGAGCAGCGGCGGGTGGGGGTGTCAAGCGGCAGCCCCTCCCGCCACTCCCACGCGCCGCCGCTCCCTCCGTCACCCCGGGAGCAGCAGCACACGGATGGGGTGCTTCTGCCGCTTTTTTTCGGCGGGGGGGGGGGCGACCAGCGAGGGGGGTTGTCACGCTTGTCACCCCCTCCTCGCTGGTCACCACCCCCCGCCGAAAAAACCGCGGGGGGGGCGGTGAAAGTCTGGAAAGGAAGCAGAGCAGGCGCGTTTAAGCGCCGCTCTGCTTCTTTTTCCGCTTTCCGCCGCTTTTTTCGGGGGGGGGCCGACCAGCGAGGTGGGGGTCACCCTTGTCACCCCCTCCTCGCTGGTCACCACCCCCCCGCCGAAAAAACCGCGGGGGGGGGGGCGGGGAAAGCCTGGAAAGGAAGCAGAGCAGGCGCGTTTAAGCACCGCTCTGCTTCTTTTTCCGCTTTCCGCCGCTTTTTTCGGCGGGGGGGGGCCCGACCAGCGAGGTGGGGGTCACCCTTGTCACCCCCTCCTCACTGGTCACCACCCCCCCGCCGAAAAAAGCCTCGGAAACGGGGAAATCCCCCCTTTCTGTATACACGTGCGTCGTGACGTCATGATGACGTCACGGCGCGCGCGTCGTGCCCCTCCCCCAGGGGGTGCCTCTGTGCTGCCGCCGCCCCCAGCAGCGCAGAGGCTAGTGACGCCACTGCATTCGTCAACATCCTCCTGCACTCTGGCTCTGGCATAACCTGCACAAAATACATGATTTGTTTTTGCCTGGTGTAAGGAAATGAGCCCAGCTCCCTTTGTTCCTCTTCTTTAAAGTAGTTGCTTAGCAAACAGTAGGGAAGCTGCACCTGTCTGGCTGACACCTTACGCCAAGCATGCAAACAGGAAACATTCCTGCTCCCAGAAGCCTGCTCTTGGGAAAGAGATTCCCAGAAGACAACAGTGTTTCCAAAGAATACAGTGAAATGGCGTGACCTTCACCTCCTCCTATCAGTATGAATGCTTTGCAATTATAAAGGGCTTTCTTCATCACGAAAGGTACTAGCATACCTGTCAACTGCCCCAGAAAAACTGGGACATCCTCTTTTTTTCCTGCAAGAGCACGGCGGCCATTTGGGGAAACTGGATTAATAACTTGTCAATGGTGCAAATAGCGTTATGACAGTTCTGCTCATCATTTCTTTGAGGAAATGTGGGTTTTTAAAAAAAGTCCATACCCAGGGTTGTATACCCTGTGGCCCTCCAGCTGGATTACAATTCCCACCATGCTTGACCATGTTGGCCGGTTGGGCCTGATGGGAGTTGGAGTACAATGTCATTTGGAGGTCCAAAATGTAGTCACTCCTGCTATAACAAGGGGTGAGGGTAAGAAATAGAAAGATGTAGTGAACTTTTTTTGGGGGGAGGGAGAGTTACCCAAGCCTCTGGAAAGCTGAGAATTATTAATTTAAGGGTAGGACTAACAATTTCAGCTCATTTTGCATGATGCCTATGTATCGGGGGAAATAAATCTCAGATAACATTTTAGACACAACATATCACTTTATTTGTAAACTAGAAACAGCTGCCACATATGCTTCTGGTACAGGAAGAATGGATTAAATATGTGTGCATATCCCCGTGCAGTGTAGCCATATTGTCCTCATCCAATAAATGAAGTTTTTCCCCATAGGATATGTAACTGATTCTCAGTGACACCATCACTTCTGCTTATACATCTGTTCCGCCTTTAAAGAGAGGATAACATGATCACTCAGGACAGATCTTTATTTCAGATACATATTTCCTCTAAAGCTATCAAGTCACAAACATGACATTTCTTGATTTTTTTTAAATGCCAAGGTCAATTGATTATAAACCATTTTTGCATTTAATGGCAACTTCTTTATGCGTAAAGTGTCTTTGGGAATTCTGTCTTGTTTCAGCTGCCAAAACCTAAATGTTCAATCCCAAGAGGATACTAGCAGTTTGCTCTATGAGTAAACAGGAAAAGGAGAGGGAATATTATGTTATTGTGGTTAATTTGGTTTACTCTGTCAGATAATCTCACTCTTAAGCTAATTTCAAATGTCAGTTTGTCTTGTAGCAACTGGGTGAATCACACCATAATATTCCAAGGAACATGTCCATGCCTATTTACTGTTTTTAAATCTGGTGATAAATCTGGTGATAACCTGATATTAAGAACATTTTAATGTATGAGACCAGAAATAGAAAACATGGTTACAGTAGATAAATTTGCCCTTCTTTGATTTTTTATTGCTCTCTCCAGCACATCTTACGGAGTAACATAAGCAAAAAAACAAACAACAAACAACAAACAAAAAAACCACACCTCCCTTTCCCAAGAAGGTTGCAATTGTAGAGCAACTTGAACCATAGTAGAAAAGCACCACATTGTCCAGTTTATGTTGTTTCCCCAAGACTTAGTCCCAGAATCTAATGCTGAGGTTTATAGCATGAATTTGGACTTGGAAAAGTAGCAATGCAATGCTTCCAAAATTTTCTTTCCTCTCACCATCAAGCAACTGCAACCAGACCCCACAGAGTGAGATATGGAGGATAAGGCTTTCAGACAGATTTGAGACACAGAACCTCTTTCCATGAATCAAGCATTGTAGGTATAGGAAAGGGATTCGGGTGGCGCTGTGGTCTAAACCACTGAGCCTCTTGGGCTTGCCAATCAGAAGGTTGGTGGTTCGAATCCACATGATGGGGTGAGCTCCTGTTGCTCTGTCTTAGCTCCTGCCAACCTAGCAGTTCAAAAGCATACCAGTGCAAGTAGATAAATAGGTACTGCTGCAGCGGGAAGGTAAACAGTGTTTCTGTGAGCTCTAGGCACTCATCACAGTGTTCCGTTGCACCAGAAGCGGTTTAGTCATGCTGGCCACATGACCCGGAAAAGTGTGGACAAACGCTGGCTCCCTTGGCCTGAAAGCAAGATGAGTGCTGCAGCCCATAGTCGTCTTTGACTGGACTTAACTGTCCAAGGGTCCTTTACCCCCCTCTCTCTCTATATATAAAGGGTACATAACATAAATGCTAAAGTGAAATGTGTGATGATAAGGTCAACAGGCATGGGGCTAAGAGCGTGTCGGTGTGACTTAAGGGCACCATTCCATTTTTATCTTCAACTACCTGGGACCCCCTGGAATCTTGCTACTGCTTGACAGAGATTGGGGGTGGCGTGTTACAATAGTTTGCACTGCTATTAAAATCCAGCTTTCCCACTGGAGGCAATAAATATCTCAATAAACATACATATACACAGAATCTTATTTATTATATTCATGGAAACCTGTGTGCATCACCTTCTGGCTTCCATAAAGGCCTTCCAAGGTGGTTTCACCACCATAAAAACACAATCCTCTTTCAATCAAAACAGAACACAGTAAAACCACTAAAAACAAAATAAAATAAAAGCAGCCAGCAAGATTAATGTTCAGTTAAAACCCATTAGTACAATTGCAAAATAAAAGAAATTGAACTGTGAAAGCAGTTATCTCTAAATTAAAAAGTTGCGAGAGACACAGACACTTTTCTCTGGGCTGTATTGTTGCTAAACATTTCTATTTTAAAATTTCTGTGGTTGAAATAGAGAGGTATTGTGCTCTTAGCCCCTCCTCCCTAGACATTCAGGAAATCTCTGCCTCCACCATTATGTTTTGGAAGCAGCCATTCCCCCCTTACCATGTGGTTAAACATGATAGGTTTTAATGAGAAAATAATGCTATGTTAAACATGGAGCAGAACCACCTTTCTAATTCCATATCTGGCTGGTTGCAGAACTGCAGAAAAGCATCTTAGTGGTTCTGCCATTTGTCTAGTGGAATGTGCAAACTGTTTCTCTTCAATTTGAGAAGGAGGGCTAGTATGGTAATTTCCCTTCCTTCACCTTTATGAGGTGGAGAAAGCCAATCTTTAATGAATAACAAGTTGAAACGCCACCAGCTGCCTGACTCCTTGCGGACAAGCTGTGATTATTTACAAATCTGTTGCACACACACACACACACACACACAGACACACACAGACACACAGACACACACACAGCTCCCAAACTTCAAAGAGCACTCATTACCAGGCTCCAAATTCTCCAAATTACTTTCCCATCCATCTGAATTATAGTTATAAGGAGTTCATAATGAGAATCTAATCTCATCCCTTAGATCGTGAAAAAAGCACACTGGAGATAGGCTGTGACAAAATTATTCAAATCCAGTCTGATTATCTTCTGATTACTTTTCCTAAGCACAGCTCGCTCACCGCCCTAATGAGTTTTTTGATTGAAAAACAAACACCCAAACGAAAGACAGAAATAACTGATTGAAGGACTCTCTTTAATGCTAACCATTAACATGAATGGGGCAAGAATGGTGGAAATTTCTGAAAGTGAATGGAGCCCTGACTCCTGTCGGAGTTTAAAAAGAAAACATTTTAAAACAACACTGTCCAGGGAGCAACAAATAGGTATTATCTGTGAGCCAGAGAATGTCAGTAAAATGCCTTCTGTTTAATTTGAGATAGGTTGCACCACCCCATCTCCAGCAAGATATTTCAGCTTCCTAATTTCCAGCAGCAGGCTAGATCTCTGAGGCTTCCTGTTTCTTATAGTAGTCTGACTGTTCAAGGTTTATGTTACTGTATTGCTAATTCACCTGTCTTCATCCTGCTTATGAACCTGGTGGGGTGTGAAGGGGTGAAGATGCACCAAAAGAAAGGGAAAACAATGATCAACAGAGCACCCTTGACCAACAACTGTTGCGAATGATGCCTGTAAGCAAATGCCTGAATTCTTGTATGGAAATGGTGTTGCTAATGTACTGTAGAACTTCCACACAGACCTGAGTCACTGCTTACATTATGTCCTCTGTTTAGACAGCTTAAGGCATAATCTTTCATTCTTTACAGGACCAGTATTATGTGATTTTTTTCATGCTGTAAGCTGCCTTGAGCATTGTTTTAACTGTGGAAAGGCAGCGTACAAATAAATGGATGTATGTATGTAACTTTTAACATTTGGGATGGGGGCAGGGTCCAGGAGTGAATGGGCACACCTACGCCATATTACATCTTTGGGTGGCTTCCTTCCTTTGGAGGAAATAAATAAATGTGCAGCTGAATTTTAACCCAGCAATAAAGAAAAGCATTTTGTTAGCCACCCAGGACGGCAGGAATTAATGTGTCTAAACCCCAATATGATACTGGTGAGAAACGGAATTGGAAAGGGGGAGGGGACGGGACACACCAATATGCACAGCTGCAGAGGTATTGCATTTAAAAGCAGTTTTCGGTTTGGACTCTTCAATTTTCTTCCAAGAGCTACAGGAACTAGGTGCAAGTCTGCTTGTACATAATACATTTCCAGCCGGGATTCAATGAGTAGGAAATCATTTCTTTAATCAATTTTATTCAAATAGACTATGAATAAATTCTGTGCCTTCATTGTCTCATATGATGAAGGAGGCTGATAACAGAAAGAAGTGATAAAAAAATGGAGAAACTGTCAAGACCATGAATGAATTTTTATATCTCATACTGATTAGACTCTGGCTGTGAGTGGATAAATGCATTCAGCACCCACTGTATGCAAGAAAGCATGGAGCTATTTTGAACCTGGTTGAGTCTATAAAGTACCAAAAGGAGGTGCCACACCATTAAACAGTAAGAACCTTTAACTTCATACTACACACACACACACACACACACACACACACACACACACACACAGTGTTTTTCTGAAGTTCTTTGTCTGGTTTTCTTAAAAATATTTGTAGTGTTTTAGTGCCATTTTGAAAAAAGCTGAGTTTACAGGCATGCATATAATAAGCCCACGCAATGAAACCTATGGATGAATGAAAGTGACAGAAGCAATAGCTGTCATGCTGCTTTGTAATGCAGCAGCAGTCCCTTCCTATTAGGAACAAGTTGGGCAGGAGTGGACTGGGTGATGTTGACGCTTCTGAGTACAAAGATAGGACCCAGTTAAAACCCCACCTTTCAGGCACCTTTCTAGATGGGTGCATGGGTAGCCTCGTGGTCCATTCTCAGTCACCTCTCTCATATTCCCATAACCTCCCCTCCTCCCCTTGAGGAGGCATTGGCAGCAAAGGAAGGCGAAACAGTCACTGAGGAGTTAAGGAGGCTACCGTTCTATGAAATGGGACTTGCAAGCAGATGGTGAGTGAGTGTCGTTTTATCCAAGTGGACAGCATTGCATAATATATTGCCTCGGCTCTGCAGACGTCATCACAAATCAATGGGCTAAGAGTCTGTGTCCCCAGCACTTAG
This sequence comes from Lacerta agilis, assembly GCF_009819535.1. Taxonomy (NCBI): domain Eukaryota; kingdom Metazoa; phylum Chordata; class Lepidosauria; order Squamata; family Lacertidae; genus Lacerta; species Lacerta agilis. Next base: position 28,590,405 of record NC_046322.1, read on the forward strand.
CCCAATGGCAGTTATTGAAATGTGACAGGAAGAGCTGCAGGGTGCTGGGATCTTGGGCCTGTTTGTTGCTTTACGTAGGAAGCTGCGTCAAACCGGGTCAACGGTTCCTCCAACTGGCCAAGTATTGTCAGTTCTGACAAGTAGTGGCAATGTCTGAGTAATCATAGCTTCGAAAGACTTGATATGAGCCTTTTGCCCCTTTGCTCCTCTCTCTGCGGTGTGCAGCAATCAAACCAGATCTCTAATTAGCCATAGTCCCGCATTGCATCTGAACCAGCAAACTAAGGCTTGTCCAGCCTGCCTCCCCATTAATGCAAGAGCTTCACACGACACCCAGCCCAGTGTTAAACCAGACTTTTCTGCCTTTAACTGCAGGGTTTTTTAAATCCTTGGGAAATCCAAAAAGCCCATTTAAAGGGTAAAAGGTCTAGGAAAACACTGGGATGGGGTCCACATTTTGGTCCATTGTGGACAAGCCCATAGGTTACCAGCTTTGGAACAAGCCAGATGCATAGCTGTCAACTTTTCCCTTTTCTTGCGAGGAATCCTATTCGGAATAAGGGAATTTCCCTTAAAAAAAGGGAAAAGTTGACAGCTATGGCCAGATGATTCCACCACACTTTAATATCCTGACATGTTCTGAGTGTAGTTTCCCAACTAGAGACATCCTGGTTTAATTGTATCTCATGCAAAGGGAGGACCAAAAGGGGTTGGCTGCCCAACCAAAAGACTCATATCTCAGTTTGATAATAAGATATTGTCTGGAGATCAGGCAACACTGCAGCAAGGAGGAAAAGGAAGATCACCAGAGCAGAGAGGTTAACATCTGCCACAGAGAGAGGAAAGGAAGATCGCTGGAGCAGACTTTTATAACATAGCGTCCCTCTGCAAACACCTGAGGACAGGTGAGGCAGAGCAACTAGGCAGGGCTCATTTTCTAATCAGCCTTGCAGGGTCCTGCAGGGTCCCATTCTTTTTTTTTTTATAAAGAATTTATTGGTTTTTGCAAAACAAAAAACAACATAACACATACACCAACACAAACCCAAACACAAACCCAACAATCAAACCATAATAAAAACAAATACAAATCACACCAATAATTCTTTTTCTTGTTTACACACACAAAAAAAACTTTTCTTGTTCGAATCAATACTAGGTGACTTCCCCCATTTTCTCTCCTTTGGTTCCAATTCTAATTTTACTTTAATAACTTCTCATCTCTAAAATTAAATCATTCAGAAATCAAAACTAAACATACTTCTTAAAATCTAGTTTTTACTCCAAAATAATCTATCACTTCTTAGCTTGAATCAAATCTATTCCAAATATAACTTCATAATAATTAATAATATAATTACATAACACAACATATTACTTCTTGTATCAAATCATACATCTTCTTTCACTTAGACTGCTGCTAATAAAGAAATTCAAATATCTCTTCTCTAGTTCAGAAACTTAAGATCTTAACACACCGGCTTCAGGGTACCATAATAAACCATCCTAATTTTATCCTTAATATATTTCACCCTATCCCTTTTCTAACCATTTTCTTTCGCCATCTCGGGGTCTCCCCCCAGACATTTCTCCATCTTACACCAAAACCATTTTTCAGAATGTCCTTTTTTCTTATAAGTCCACAGTTCCAGACGTAGTCTATAACAGTCCTTGCAGGGAGCATCACGGTACACAGATCATCACCTTCCAGCATCTCTGCTTCAAAATTCCGTTCATCTTCTAATTGTAGATATATAAATCTTTTCCCCATCATTCCTGGGCTCTCACCCCAGAAATTGGATATAAATCGTCTTCTAATCCCGGGTCTCTCACCCCGACAGGATTTTTCATCTTCTCGGAGTTGCAAAAGCATTGTACTTTGTACTTCAATAATTCCCTTAAGCTCCCTGCCAAGGTTTTCTTCCATTTTAACAATGTTCTGAATAGTCTTTCCTGTGGGATATAAATTGTCATCCTGATTCAGCAAAGTTAATTTCTGGTTCAGCAATTCTAAGTTCAAAAAAATAATCCTTTGTACGTGAGTCAGTCCAGAGTCTAAAACCAGCTTGAAAACGAAACCCAACATGGTAGAAGTGGGCATAGGGTATCAGGTTTCAGTATTTTTCCATCTTAGTCACAGTACTTTTCCATCTCAATCACAAGTCTCCGCAGCCATTTTCCCTGGAGTCAGGACGAAAAGATTACATTCTATCCACTTCAAGAAGAAATATTTCCACCAACTTAGGTCCCCCAAAAGGGGTCTAACCAGTCTCACTTGTCAAATTCGAAACATTGTATCCACCACTGCAACAGCAGTCGCCATCAAAGCAGTTACTTTCTCTCCACACAAAGGGAAAAAAACGGGCTTCCTTTCCATCGTAACTCCCGGAGCGCCAAAAGTCAAAAATAAGTCCAATTGTTAACGTACTCACGGCCAATGGGCTTCTTCTGTTCTCCTTCTGACAGGTAGAACGATCTCGCTCATCGCGAGCGGCGGCCGCCGCTTCGCCGGTCCGGTTGGGGCATGCCTCCACAGCCCGGCTCCGTGGTCCCTTCACCCCCACTCCCCCTTTACAGGGGGAACGGGAGAAGGGTTCGGAGCCATAGCGGGCTCGCTGGAGAGCCCATGCCATGGGACGCTCGACCCGCGGTTTAGCGGAGCCCCGCTTTGCGGTAGCGGGGCTCCTACCCCCGGGCCGGCCTGAGTCGCTTCGCTGCCGAAGCGACCCATGACCGCCCGCGATGGCGTCCTCGCCGGAAGTCCCTGCAGGGTCCCATTCTGTCCCCGATGCTGTTTCCAGTGCCAGCCTTTCAGTTATATATAAACATGATCTAAAGCCACGCTCCAAGCTTTCTCTGAGACCAAATGCTCTGCCCTGTTAATTGGCATTTGTGAAAACAAATGGCTGCTTTTTTTGAGCTTGGGGCTTCTAAGAAGACAGTTTAGCACAGTTTGCCCAGTGTATTTCCAGTCCTTCAAGGATAATCACCCTTAATGCTGCTGTGTTTCAGGGTGGCCTTGTACACAATGCAGCAGCCTCCATAACCCAAATAATTCCCAAGCAACCGTACATAATCAGGCTGTTTATAGGTGATGATAATTATACTTCCTTCCATTTTATTAGCTAGATCCAGGTGCAAGAGGCACAGCAGCACCGCAGAGAACAGAACTATCCATGTTGCCATGCTGCTTTTCCTGGGTCTTGCATAGCCACAGGTCATGCGTGTGTGGTGCTTTCTGCTTTTCTAAATCCACCTGTTTTGATTATATGCATTATTCATCGTGTTTGCTTTTCATTTTTATTGCACCCTGAAGTGTGGTCCTCGGGAACAAAGATTACAATCTGGATTCTCTGTTTTCAGTGGAAGATTTAACGGCATATGGGGTTTTCTGGGTTTATGCTATCGATGCTGATATTTAAGGGGAAAGTGAACCTGGCAGGTTTAGACACAACAGGTTTAACTGTGCACGTAGGTTTAGGTTTAAGAATCTTCCCCTCATCTTACCTGTGGCAAGATGGATCGGTAAGATCAGGGCCTTTTCCAGCTGGAACTCACCAGAACTCAGTTCCGGCACCTCTCAAGTGGGCGCCATTACCATTATAAGAGAACAATGGAGGCATTTGTGGAGAGTTCCGGTACCTCTTTTTCTAGAAAAATAGCAGTGGGTAAGATTAAGGAATAAATGGCTCGGCACATTTTACTAGCCCAGTTTACCAGCCCACACCCACTGTTTCTGTCTTGGTGTGTCTGCTTTCTGGTTTTATTTCAAGCATACCTTGAATGAGCCTGGGCAAGCTTTAGGCTCGTGAATTCAACCCCTCTCCCAAGCATCCCTTGGCCACAAGGATGACATTGACACCGGAAGCTTCCATTTCAATTTTGGTACCTCCATTTTTACAGGCATTCCCTTGATATCTTGACCTGACTATCCTGTTTTAATTTGCTGTGAATTCCTCGATATTACATTGGGCAATGGATATTGGTCATAATATTGAAATGTCAGCATGGGAATATAGATCAAAAGTATACAGCAAGTTATGGTTTGAGGGAAAACTATATGAAAATGATGCATAGATGGTATTTGACAACCAATAGATTAGCAAAAAATGTATAAACCTGAATCAAATACCTACTGGGAATGTAAAGATAAAGAAGGTACCTTTTCCCATACGTGGTGGACTTGTAATAAGGTAAAAGCTTACATATATAAAGAATTGAAAAAAGATTTAAGTAAACTTTTATTAAGAAACCAGAGGCTTTGCTTTTGGGAATTATGGAACTAGAGTTACCTAGAAAATATAAAAAAATATTTATGTATGTGACCCCTGCCACTCAAACTAAAGAAGAATGGCAACAGAAGTTATTAGAATACTCAGAAATGGCTAAACTTACTAGAAGAATAAAAAATCCAGACAACAATTTTTTAAAATGTAGAATGGAAACCTGAACGTAGAATTGAAAACTGAATATTTACAAAACTATTGTAAACAAACTAAGACATTAGAAGAATTAAAGTAAAAACGTGCAGTAACAGAAAACATATATTGACTATTTGGGATGAACAATAAATAGGGTTAACTTGGAAATGCAGTTTAAAAAAAGTATAAATGTAAGAAATGCAGGAAGGAGGTAGGGGAGTCTAAATATGATGTGGAATAATTCAAGTTTATGTTTTGTGTTTGTTGTAAAATGAAAAGTATAAATAATTTTTTTTTAAAGGAAGTTTATATGAACTGAAAAAATGCTGTTTTGTTTTAATGGGATTGTTTTATTGGGCATTTTAATGACAGATATTTAAATTTAAATTCTTGTGTAGCTGGTTTATATGCATGATAATAGCTGTGAAGCTATTTTGACATTATGTGGCATATAAACAAACAATTGCTGAAGGCTCTGGTGTTGAGCCTGGTTTATATTGACTATTAATGGCTTCCAATACAAAACTCCATTTGGGGAAACAATCTAAGAAGCGAAGTCAGTCCTATGGAACATGCCTCTATCCTGCAAGCAGGGCCGTCTTAAGTAAATCCGGCGCCCTGGCGCATAGATCCCTCTGGTGCCCCTCACGCTCCGCTGGGCAGGGCCAGGCACAGCGGGCAGCTGGAGGGCACAGCATGGCAGACGGGGACGCCGAACTTGTGCTCTGCCAGGCAGGGCCAGGCACAGCGGACAGCCGGAGGGCGTGGAGGGGCGGGTGGGGATGCTGCCATCTGTGCTCCACCTCCGCCTCAGCCTGCTCGGCCGAAGTGGCGGCGCGGCTGTCCAGGGAGCCCTGGCTGCAGTGCTGATGGGAGGCTCGCCGACGGCCTCCCCGCATCCGCAGTCCGAGAAGAGGTGGGCGAGAGCAGTGCTGCCGGCGGGGCTGGAGGGCGCAGGCGCCCTCCTCAGTCCATGCTGCTGTGCCGCCTTGCGCCAGTAGCCTCAATGGCTAAGACGTCCCTGCCTGCAAATGTTCTTTGTTTTATATTGCCTGCCACATGCAGTGAACATGGGCTTAGTGAATAATCCACATGCAAAGTCATCATAGAGTTTAAAGGCGGATGGAAGAGAAACAAACGCATAATCAGTTGTATTTGTTTACTCTGCAATGGCTGCCTGAACCCTTGTGTCATTCATTTCTTTTAGTAGATTCTACACCAGGACACCTCACAATCCTGCAGACCTCCTAATTCTGACTCAAGATCCCTTCCCACCTCTGTATGCTATTTTTGGCACATTGCATGGATTTTACAAGCGCACAGGTGCAATTGCTCAGTTTCAATGTATAGTTAAGATGGGGGGAAAAACCCACATGTATTCCAGTATGTATGAGAAATGCACAAAGATTACGATTCCAAACTGTGAAAAACAAAGCTGAAACCCGATGCAGCAAAATATTGGTTGGGAAAGCAGGGCAGAAAAAAGAAAAAATCTCTTCATAAAACTATTAATGAATGAATACGCTTCCAATATTGGAAATAGCTGCATGGGCAGTTTCCTTGATTTGACTGCTGTTCACGGAGCAAAGTGTCAAGATAAAAAGAAGACAAGAAAAACATCTTTTAAGAAAGTCTGCAAGCTAGTATTAAAAGTATTAATCTCAGGGTTGTGGGTTTGAGCCCCATGTTAGACAAAAAGATTCCTGCAGGGGGTTGGGTTACAAGACACTCATGGTCCCTTCTGACTCTATGAGAAACCCTGATGCTGGCCCTGACTCATTTGTTTGTGTGTTTTAGAAAAGTTTGTCTGTGCCCAGCAGTTGTATTTCACGATCCTGTGTATTAGGGAGCTTTTAATGTCTTCTGTCATAACCCCAGGCACTTGGAGTCCTCTGCTCCTGAGCACTTGCAGGCTGCTGCTTGTTCCAGAATTACATTTTGAACTCCTATTGAAATGCAAATGTTATCTTTGCTGTCTGGGGTTGCTTCGTATATATTATTAATGCACGGCACAGAAAACACTCTGCAGATTTGCAAGGAGTTAATTGATTGCGAACTCGGGAATGCAATACTAATCCCACTTCTGAAGCCAGCTAGACGCACACACTAAAAAAACCAGATCTTTTAAGCAGTACCTCCACGGTAATTTCTTCCAGCTTTCTTTGCTGTTGGCTGATTATCCAGTCCTGGAACTGCTTACCTGTATGTAACCTCCACCAGTTTATACAAAAAAACCAGGCGCTTCTATGGGTAGGATCATACTGTGATACTTAATGACTCAGCAAATAAAGAGCCTTGATTTACGGGACTGTAAGAACACTAGAGGACTGTAAGAGGATGCGGGGGAGCCTAGGGCTTGCTGATCAGAAGGTCGGCGGTTCGAATCCCTGTGACAGGATGAGCTCCCGTTGCTCGGTCCCTGCTCCTGCCAACCTAGCAGATCGAAAGCACATCAAAGTCCAAGTAGATAAATAGGTACCGCTCTGGCAGGAAGGTAAAAGGTGTTTCTGTGCGCTGCTCTGGTTCGCCAGAAGCTGCTTAGTCATGCTGGCCACATGACCTGGAAGCTGTCTGTGGACAAACGCCGGTTCCCTCAGCCTATAGAGCGAGATGAGCGCCGCAACCCCAGAGTCGTCCGCGACTGGACCTAACGGTCAGGGATCCCTTTACCTTTACCTTTAACAACACTAGAGGGAGTGGAGGCCGGAGTAGTTTGTGGGCTTGGTGCCAACTTTGGGATAGACTGGGCAAAAACAAAATACAAAAAAACACCTCCAGGTCTATCATGGCAACATCTCACATACCCTCCAACATTTGTCAGATGGGACATTTCTCACTCCCCCCAACTGATCCTCCTTGACCCCCATTTTTGGTCAGCCCCCACCCACAGAGCATTTCATATCAGAAGAGGGCACGTGCCAGCACCACTACACCAATGGGACACAGCACACATACCCTCCACCGTCCTGAGAAAACCACTTAATCCTGATTTGATTTGATTTGATTCTTTGGTAAATTTGCAAAAAGAAAAACACATGCCAATACTTTTTTTATAAAAAAGGTGCAAAAATAGATATGGATGTAATTTTCTTCTTCAAAAAATCAAGATTCCTTGCCCTCTGCTTCCTCCTCCCTGCCCTCTGGCTGCCCCTTAGAGCCACTGAGTGCATCACACAGGGCTGGGCCTTGGCGGCAGCAGCCTCCCCTCCTCCTCACCCACTCTCAATCTGTCCAAGGGAGGACGCTGGTGGTGGCCATGGGGAGGCCATGGAGAAGCAATGAAACGCTCCCTCACTGCCATCACTGTTGCTGCTGCTAAGGACATGTGCTAATTCCTCCTCTTCCCCAAGCTCAGCACTGGCAGGGGAAACAGGGACATTTTGGGATCAAATAAGAAACCAGGATGGCTTTCATAATTCTGGGACTGTCTCTGGAAAATCGGGACACTTGGAAGGGTATGCACCTCAGAGTGTTGTATGCAGTGGTTTTTTCTTTAAAAAAAATGTTTAGGTGTACTCTCATTTTGACTCAAGAAATACTGCCACTCAATGAGGCCAAACTTTCAACAGTAAAACACCACACATCCACGTTCCACTCTGCTTCACACATTAAACGCTCACTTCCGCCTGAGACTCAGGAAACACCATGACAGGAAACGAGGCCGCCATCGGGGGTAACAACAGAACTGACGATACACCGTGCTAGAGAAGAAACTATTTTTTTCTTCTTCTCCCGTTAGATTCACAAAATGTATAGGGGTATGCGTACCCCTGCGTCCTCCCAGAAAAAAGCACTGGTTGCATGTATACCAAAATACTACTGACTTTTAATTGCCCTGTGCTCGGGCCCTTTCATGAAGCAAAATTAGGCAGCCATCTCAGGTGGCAAATGGTGAAGGGTAGAGAGCCCCACCTTTCTGCCATGCAACCTCCCCTGCTCCCGGTAACCTAGTTTGCTGCTCTCAAGGGGAGTGCGGGTCTCTCTCCCATTACCAGTCGAGTCAGCTTTTGGCGAAGGCACCATCTTGTCCTTGGTCTCAGCAAGTAAAATGTCTTGGGGTGGCCCTGAATGTGCTGAAACTTTGTTGTTTGTCACTGTACACACGATTTCGAGCACCTCACCCAAGGCCCTGTCCTATTTCAGACTAAAAACAACAATGAGACTTCTAGCAAATGGAGGGGGGGGGAGGAAAGAAAATTCAGACAGCGAAGGTTTGTATTAAAGTGCTCTGAATTTGGATAATAAAATGTTAATTCGTACAGAAATCTAAACCTAATTACTTATGAACATGAAGCGTTTATTGCTGTCAGCTTTAATCACTTTTCAACTTCCAGCTGTTAAGACCTTCTGGCAAATCTCCAAGCAATTCCTCTGCAGCCGTTCTCCCTGAATTAAATATTGGTCCTGTTCTCAGGCTGCTATTATATAATCAGCATATTTGTACAGAACATCTGAACTTTTGCAAAATAACAAAACAGCGGCCTCGTACTGGGCTGGAACACCTTCCCATGTCAACCTGTACATGGTGTTTATATCACATTTAAATAGGTATATTTCAAGTGTAATTAGGGGAGCTTAGTTTTTTATATATATGTTTGCCTTTAATGTGGTTCTTCCGCCTTCCATTTTAAAATATTTTCCCAAAGATGTGTCCTTCCAGCTGTATTTCATTACAGTGAGTCTTCCAGGACAAAAAAGTGCATTTTCCTCCCACTAAGCTCATCAGGAACAACCATGTCATTCATTCACAATACTTTTTCTGCAAGCTTGTCCATTTCCATCATCACACACAGGTTCCAGGATAATTCCTGGATTTGATAGCTATGTCATCAGCTTTTCGTTAAGCTATCTGTATCATTTAAAAAACCCCAACCAGTGCTGGTTATAACAACAATTCTAGCTGGACAGAAATCTATCTAGTATCTATCTGTCTGTCTGTCTGTCTGTCTATCATCTGTCTGTCTATCATCTATCTATCTATCATCTATCTATCATCATCATCTATCTATACTTTTATTGGAGCTTTCATATGCATTCTAAAATTGTAGGGTAAAGCCACACATGGAGACATACTCCTGGGAGTTCACTGTCACTTTTCTTGTGTGGGAAGGAAGGAAGGAAGGAAGGAAGGAAGGAAGGACCAGAGTAAGGAAAAGGGCTGCCACACACACAACACCACTCATAGATACAGTGTGGTGCAGTGGTTGGAGTGTTGGACTAGGACCTGGAGAACTAGGGTTCAATGCCCCCACTCAGGCATGAAGCTCATTGTGCAACCTTTGGCCAGTCACTATCTCTTAGCCTGACCTACCTCGCAGGGTTGTTGTGAGGATAAAACGGGTGCGTGTTATAGACAGGGTGACACAGGGCATTTCAATGCCCATAGCTAGGTACAGTAGCACCTCGGCTTACGTAACTCTCTGGTTACGTAAACTTCACGTTATGAAAGCGGCAAACCTGGAAGTATCAGACCGGGTTTCGCTCGAGCGTGCATGCACAGAAGTGGTCTACTGCCGTGCGCACACGCAGAACAGTGATCCTCGGGTTGCGGAAACCTTGGGATCCATCCTGTTCGCAACCGGAGGTACCACTGTACTTGTGTGTACCTGATATGCCACACGCCAAGTGATCTGCTCAGCCTGTTTCTGTGCACTTAAGTCCTATTCAAGTCAGTGTTGCTTACTCATGTGCAAGGATTACAGCTTGAGTTTTTAAAGTTATTGGAAACTTTAAAACACATTGCAAAATAGAGTCTTGCTTTGCACTGGTTGGACTGTGATTAAGGATAGGCATATTTGTCTATTCTAAAGGAAATTTAATGCAGCAGGTCACTTTTTGCATGCTACAGTGGAGGCAAGGACAGCATCATACACCATATAAACCTGTCAAAGAATTTGCAATCGGGAGCTGTACCCTAAGGTACATTTATTTAGTATCTCACTCTTCCTCTCAAAAGCTTAAAGCAGCACCCATGGGCCTCTTCTCCATTTTATCACAACAGTCCTGTGAGGTAGGTTAGGCTAAGGCTTCGGGAGTGGCCCAACGATGCCCAGTGAGCTACATGGCTGAGTGGGAATTTGAACCTGGATCTCTCTAGTCCTGGTTTGACACTCCAAGTTGAATTCAACATAGCTCTAAGGAGATTGATTCTTCAATGCAGGCCTTTCTGCTTGTCTGGCAGAATCATTTCAGCTCTCTTCCCCCTGTGTGCTGTTCTGGGGGTTTTCTTGATCCTCAAGAATGGAGCCAGTGTGGTGTAGTGGTTAAGAGTGGTAGTCTCATAATCTGGTGAACCGGGTTCGCATCCCCGCTCCTCCACATGCAGCTGCTGGGTGACCTTGTGCTAGTCACACTTCTTTGAAGTTTCTCAGCCCCACTCACCTCACAGAGTGTTTGTTGTGGGAGAGGAAGGGAAAGGAGAATGTTAGCCGCTTTGAGACTCCCTAGGGTAGTGATAAAGCGGGATATCAAATCCAAACTCTTCTTCTTCTTCTTCTTCTTCTTCTTCTTCTTCTTCTTCTTCTTCTTCTTCTTCTTCTTCTTCCGGAACAGAGTAGCTAAATCCAGCGCTCTGCCCATGACATGCCAGGCCTATGAATTCCTTTTTACACAGGTCTGTTCAGCAAGCAAATGAACTGCAAATGTTCAGTCACAACTGCAGTACTCATAGTGTGGCTTTCTGTTCCCTTTTGCTGCTATGTGTAGTTTTAGGATTTTTCTTGCTTCTCTCTGTTTTCATTGGCAGAATGCTGTAACTCTGTCCAGCTGTGTCATCCCTGCGTGTGTGATAACAATTCCGCATTGGAAGCTTATGATTGTGATTTGGTTTGGGCAGCTGGTCTGGCAAAGTGTGAGTCGCTTTCAGGCAGTTGTGTTTTGCTTGCTGATGCTCACTCGAGAGCTTCCGGGAAAAGCTGCTGTCGTAACAAGCAAAGAAGCGCAGGCTGGCTTATTGAAGAAAAACACCAGCCATGCAGTGTGTGCAAATCCTGCAAGAAGCAGAAGCCAGAGCACAGAAAAAACATCATCTCCTGCCACTAGCCATGATGGCTTCATTCTTCTTCTTCACTGTTGGAGTCAGTATGTCTCAGTAATACCAGGCGCAGACTCTCCAAGTGTCCCTATTATACAGGGACAGTCCTGGATTTACAGAAGTTGTCACGGTTTCTGATTTGATCCCGGAATGTCCCGCTTTTCCTTATGGCATCCCTATTCTCATTCGAGAAACGTTGGAGAGTATGGAGTTATCCGACTCCTAGCCCTCTGAAGGCAACCTTGTGTAGGGAAGTGTTGGTTTTTAAAAAATGTTTATTGTTTTATCATGTTTTTATATACATTCGTACCTTGGAAGGTGAACGGAATCTGTTCCGGAAGTCTGTTCGACTTCCAAAATGTTCGGAAACCCAAGTGTGGCTTTGTATTGGCTGTAGGAAGTTCTGCAGCCAATCGGAAACCAAACTGTGGCTTTGTATTGGCTGTAGGAAGTTCTGCAGCCAATCGGAAGCCGTGGAAGCCCCGTCGGATGTTTGGCTTCCAAAAATAGTTTGCAAACTGGAACAGTCACTTCCGGGTTTGTGGCGTTTGGGAGCCAAAACGTTCAAGAACCAAGCTGTTCGAAAACCAAGGTATGACTGTATGTTGGAAGCTGTTCTGAATGGCTGGGGCAGCTTCCAATATACAGTCACAGACCTGGATTCCAGCAGAGATCAAGCATGGCTTTCCCTCTCAAGCTTCTGCCTGCTTCCTGCTTCCAACCCAGCACTCACTCACTCACTCACTCACTCACATTGTCCTTCTCACTAGCAGACAGGTGAGGAAGGGGGGCCCACCCACATGTCTTCTGGCACAGAACAACCTCCTTTGTTATACTAATGACTTTCTTAGGTGGCAGCTACAACCCTTGCCTGGCTAATTCAGCAACAGAATCCTTCATTAGATTTCAACCCTCTTTTTTTTTTTTTTTTTAGAATCCAGGACCCTGGCACAGCATTCCAGCCTTAGGAAGACATTGTTTTGTTTGCAGAAAGCCCATTGTTGCCAGAGTGGAATTCGCAAAGCTGTGAAGATTCATCATCGCCTCCTTCAGAATGCTTCCACACAAACACCCCACCTCACGATGCAAATGGCCTGGGAATCTCTTGCTGGCAGTAAAATAAGTGCCGTAACAGCCAACTATGTGGGCAAACAATAGGAAAGACAGGATCTGAGGAGGCTTTTGAAAAATTCCGGCTATTTCACAAAGCCCCGAAGAAATGCTTGAAATGTTGCAATCAGCAAACTATGTCTTCTGAAGGAAGGAAAACATGTTTTTAGTTGGTGCTGTCTACACCCCAGCTTCTACATAGCCTGAGTCATGTGCATTCAGAGTCAAGTATATGTTGCATGTAAATACCCTCCAACATTTCTCAGATGAAAATAGGGACATTTCTCACTTGCCCACCAACTGACCCTTCTCAACTCCCCATTTTTTTTTGTCCCCCACCCACAGATCATTTCCTATCAGAAGAAAGGCAAGTGACACCACCACTTCACCAATGGAACACAGCACACACTCCCTCCACCATCCTGAGAAAACTCCTTAATCCCAATTTTAGTTTGTTCTTTGGTAGATTATACACCAATAAATACATTTTGGAAAGGGGCAAGACATGGACACACAGAGCAATTTTTATTTTTAAAAAACAAGACTCCTTGTGCTCCACTATCCCTTTCTTCCCACCAGGATGGCCCTGCCCCGAAGAAGAAGAAGAAGAAGAAGAAGAAGAAGAAGAGGAGGAGGAGGAGGAGGAGGAGGAGTTTGGATTTGATATCCCGCTACCCAAAGGAGTCTCAAAGCGACTAACATTCTCCTTTCCCTTCCTCCTGCACAACAAACACTCTGTGAGGTGAGTGGGGCTGAGAGACTTCAAAGAAATGTGACTAGCCCAAGGTCACCCAGCAGCTGCATGTGGAGGAGCGGAGACGCCAACCCGGTTCACCAGATTGTAAGTCTACTGCTCTTAACCACTACACCACACTGGCTGCGCCTTGCCAAGGGAGGAGGCCAGCAGTGGTGGCAGCCATGGAGATACAATGAGATTCTCCCTCGCAGCCGCCACTGCCACCACCGCCATTGTTTGGGACAAGTGCCAGCTCATCCTCCTCCCCAAGCTTGGCAGTAGTGGCATTGGTGGGGGAAATAGGGGCATTCCAGGATCAAATCAGAAGCCGGGATGACTTTCATAATTCTGGGAGCATCCCTGAAAAATTGGGACACTTGGAGGGTGTGCATGTAGAGCTGGGTGCTTCCCCCACCCCCAACATTTCCCCTCACCCAGGAAAAAGCATCCTTGGGAGGCTGGGTTCTTGTGTGAAGAAGGGGGCTGAAAGGGGTGCTTTACTCTTTCCTTGCCAGCTGTTTACTCGGGTGGCAAAACTGTGGGTATAAGATTGTACTGCCTTGCAGCAGGGATTTCTTTCCTTTTGGAAAACTGTCTTAAAAAAAAAGATGTGCATAGAGAAGATAGCTCAATAGCAATTGTGCTAGGTAGCCTAACTGCCTGCTTCTAGTGTGTTATACACAGAAGTTCGGTATCTTAATTTCCCCCAGAATTTTACAGTTACAGCCTGATTATAGGAGCATAGATACAGAAATAATTTACAATGTCAGCCTCAGGGCCTCCTAGCAATTTGTTATCATGGATTCTCCTTATAAACGTTTAGGGTGCACGCACATTCTCTGTTTCCTGATGCTTTATTACTCCATAAAAGGGTGTGTAAAATTGCATGGTTTGAAGGAGTGTGTATAATGAATGAAACTATCGCTACAGGGGCCAAACTCTCCAGCCGATGCCAGAGAGAGGGCCGTCTCATGGGAGACACGCCACCCACCTACCATGTGTTCCGAGATCTTGAAGAGAAAATGCATGTGGCTGTGCTCATTTCTCTGGGTTCAGGAGCATGAACCAAAAAAGTAGCCACACCTGGAAGAGAGCTACGAACACCAAGAGTAGTCCACCATTATTACACCTTTTGTATATGAGGTCGGTGAATGCTTGGCACTTCAGGTTTCACATGCTCTTTAAATGTATGGTGTGTATGTGGCCACTCTCGATGCCATCCAGAGTCATTCTTTTATTCAGGCTATGAGAAGCGGATCAGGCCACACATATTTTTATGCATTTCAGCATTCCTTGCATTGTTTTATTTTCCATTCCCTGGTAAACAGCAATTTCAGAGTTACATGACTATTCTTGTCCTCTGGGTCTACTTAAAAAAATAATGATGATTACAATCACTTCTTTCTCTTCTGCCTTCCAGCAGCACTATCACTAGTTGCAGGGGAGAAACCCGGCTTCGACATAATAAAAAGGCCAAACTGGTGCCAGTCACTTAAATAATATGCAAGAGCCTGGGTGTTTTTCTTTTCTGTAAAATTACTACATGGTATCAGCAGCATCAGGCTAAACAGACATAAATACACAACCTGGATTACAGGTATACCGTTTGCCTGTTGCAGAAGCTATGAGGTGCCACCCTTAAATGGAATCTCCCTACCCAGAGGCTGCATAGATCAGAGTACCAGGTGTTGGTTGGGGCAAAAGGGGGAGATGGTTGTATAAGGGAATGGAAAGAGCCATAGCATAATAGTAAAAAGGTAAAGGTAAAGGACCCCTAGACGGTTAAGTCCAGTCATAGGTGACTATGGGTTGTGGCGCTCATCTCGCTTTCAGGCCAAGAGAGCCGGTGATTGTCCTCAGACAGCCTTCCGGGAAATGTGGCCAGCATAACTAAACTGCTACTGGCACAACGGAACACCGTGACGGAAACCAGAGCGCACGGAAACACCGTTTACCTTCCCACCGCAGTGGTACCCATTTATCTACTTGCACTGGTGTGCTTTCGAACTGCCAAGTTGGCAGGAGCTGGGACAGAGCAACGGGAGCTTACTCCGTCACTCGGATTTGAACTGCCAACCTTCCGATCGGCAAGCCCAAGAAGCTCAGTGGTTTAGACCACAGCGCCTCCCACTCCTCCCAAGCATAATGGTAGAGTGTATTCATTGCATGGAAATGGTCCCAGGTTCAATCCCCAACATCCACAGGAGGGGAAGCCTGAGAGCTGCTTCCAGCATGTGTTCACACCATACATTTAAAGCACATGACTTCCTGCAAAGAATCCTGGGAATTCTAGTGTATCCCTCCCAGAGCTACCACTACCAACACCCTTAGCAAACTACAGGTCCCAGGATTCTTTGGTGAAAGGAATGTGCTTTAAATTTATGAGGTGTACACAGTCTCGCTGTACACAGCCCTGCTGTTTGGAAAAAGAGCACCTCTAGACAAGCACACAGGGCTGCCTCTGAAGATACCGTAGTTTGGAAACTTTGGCTGGTGCAGAATTCAGCGGCCAGGTTGTTCACCAGGGTGAGATGGTTTGGGCAAATAATGCCAATCCTGGCCCAACTGCATTGGCTGCCAATTAGTTTCTGGGCCCAATTCAAAACGCTGGTTCTGACCTGTAAAGCCTTAAATGGCTCAGGACTGCAAGACCTCAAGGACCACCTTTCTCCATATGAACTAACCTGGACCCTGAAATCATTATCTGAAGCCCTTCTTCGTGTGTCTCCTCCAGAGAGTGGCAACATGAGAATGGGTCTTTTCTGTGGTGGCTCCTCATTGGTGGAATGCTCTCCCCAGGGAGACTCAGCCTTCATTATATATCTTTAAGCGCCAGGCAAAAACATTCCTCTTCTCCCATGCCTTTGTTTAATTAAACAATCTATAGCCTTTTAAACTGGGGTGGGGTGGGGTGGTAAATATTGTTTCTATTTGTTATTATGGTATGTATTTTGGTGTTTTTATATTGTAAACTGCCCTGTGATCCTCGCATGAAGGACCATATAGAAATGTAATAATAATAAATAAAAATTAATTAATCAATGTGCATTCAAGACAATTGATGCTTTTGATGCTATGGGGGTGTTGTTCTCACACATTCAAAATGGTTTTCGACCCCAAAGCCCTAAGCCAGGCTCCCCCAAACTAAGGTCCGCGGGCCGGATGTGGCCTCAGGGACTCCGTTATCCAGCCCGCAGCGACCCCCGCCGCCCACTCTTACCGGCGCGGTGCGGCTGCCCACTTTCGGGTTGGCGGAGTGCCGGAAATAGCTTGTGCGCATGCACAAGCATCATTTCTGGCGCACTTCCGGGTCTGCAGAGGCCCGTGCACATGTACACAAGATACTTCTCGTGCTCCATCGACCCGTAAGTGCGCCAGAAATGATGCTTGCGCATGTGCACAAGCTATTTCTGGCGCTCTGTCGACCTGAAAGTGCGCTGGAAATAGCGTGTGGGCGCGCGCTCCCCCACCCTCTGGCCCACCGCAAGATCGGCGCTGGAGGAACCGGTCTGAGGCCAGGTAAGTTTGGCGACCCCTGCCCTAAGCAATAAGCATGGTCTTCCAGTTCACTGTACTTTATCAGTACTCCTCGTTATCATCACTATAATTATCTCCAAGATCAAGCAAGCATTCCTTAAGCCAGAATTGCCTGCTCAGTCCAAAGAATCTTGTAAACAACCTAATTTTCCATTACATCATATATATTTTTGGTCAACCTAACTACACTGTAATCAGTTGAGCTCCTAATTAAGAGGCCAGTTTAAACTAGAGCCATTCCATGTTTTTCACCATAAAGTTACATTGGCTCATTTAGTGCAGCATTGTTTATCCCAGCTTTTCCAAATGTAGGGTCCTCACTTGTTTCAAACTATACCTCCCATTCTCCCTAGCCAGCATGACCATGGTGGGTCAAGTTTGTTTTGTTTTTAGTGTGTGGTTGTATGAAGAGGGAGGAGCAAAGACAGGAACGACAACAAAGTCTGAGATTGCTTAGGAATCTGAGACTCCTCTCAGGGGAGGAGATTATGTAGGGAACTGTGGGAAGGCGGGGACCTTCAGCCCCCACAACTGCCTGCTAGGAGCAAGATCTAGTGGGACCAGTTGCTGTGCTCACCAGACTTGGCCTCCTATTTCAACCATGTTTCCTTGAAAAAAGAGTTAACTTTGTTGGCACCACCGCCTACTAGAAAAACTAACCAGTAACCTGAAACTGACACAGGGACAAACAGAAGAAGACACCTTCACCTCGGTATGGTTCGCCCTTCATCACACACACAGCCCAACAAGACAAAGACAAAAATTTACCGACAGCATACAAATCAATATGGCTAACCTGATCCAAAACACCCACCAACCCCACTCACACAGGAAACCAAAGATCATCACAGCCAACCACAAATGAACAATCACACCCTACGCCAATCCCGACCTCTCTCACCGCCAAACACAAGCGAACAACAGAGAACCTACACAATCAACGCTGACACCAAACCCTACGTATATTAAGGAAAACAGAAACATCGTCACCCCACCTCACCCATCCCCCCCAACCCACCCACCTCTTTCCCTAATGTCTCAATAACCAAAACCGATTTGTAAAAATGTTACATGGAAAAAATACGCGAGAGACATTGCACACACTTTTGTAAATCAATAAAATCTTCAATAATAATAATAATAAAACTTTGCTGACACCAGTGTGATTTATTGCTGACCTGCTCCTGAAACTGTCTGTCTCCAACCACTGAGGTCCAAAACATTTGGAGGGGAGCCAGATGGAGAAGGATGGTCTATTCTGAACGGCAGCAGCTTCCCCCTACCTTTTGCAACCCATGGGTATCATTTGACTATTTTTTTCTGAGAGCATAAACCCATTGACCTCAATGAACCTTAGTAGTGTTCTTTAATTTCAACGGGCCTACTTTGAGTAAAACCTAGTTGGCCACTACCATAAGATCTTTTTAACTGGAAGGAGCAAGGATTGAACTTGAGACCTCCTGCATGTGCTGCACCACCAAACTCTAGTCCTGCTGTTAATTACTATGAAATTAAATAACAATTATACTTTTGAATAAGCTTCCTTTCCTATTTCTACATAATTAGTTGTTGTAGCCAAGCTATAAGTAAGCCCAGCATTCCTTGATGTAAGCTTTCCAATTTCCTTTCAATTAATATGCAGAACTTCAAAGATTCCCTTTGAATGCAGATAGGTGTGTTACAGTTTTCCAACACACTTCCTGCTTTCCATAATACCTTTCAGAAGATGTCCTCATTAGACTTAGGCCTGTTTATATGCTAATGATTCCCCACCCACCCACCCCCAGGAGGTTGGCAGGTGTCTCTTGCTTTCCTTGTGTGGTGAGTTAGCATATTTCCTTGAGACAAAAGAGGTAACATATTTTTCATACATTCCTGATTTAGATTCATTATCGGAGAGGACTATTCATTCTGACTCCTTCATGACAGCAGCTGAAATAGTCTGCTGAAATCTGCCAGCGCTGTTCATAATTCCATGCCCTCTGTGTTACTTGTGGGACTTCCGACAAGGAAGGTCTTAAAGAACCCTCATCTTCAAAAATGCCGCCCATGTTTCCTGGCTGTGGAAGAACGGAGGGTGGAAGAACTAAGATGGGACATTGACCCATAAGAAAAAGGAGTCAGAGACCACTCCCTTTTGGTCAGAGCCAAAAATGGGAAGCAGAAGTAGTGTGTGAGGGGGTAGGAATGGGGGCGAGTGACACCCTCACAGCAGCAGTGCTGCACCTGCCAGGGGAGAGATGCGGGGGGGGGGGAGCAACACGCCAGCAAGGTCAGCGTGGCAGCGGCTTTGGGTTGGCAGTGGAGGTGGGACCACTGCCCACCCCATGACAAACAGCCAATCAACACTGGTAGCAAACACAAAACAAACATTAGCATCATCCCCAATGGGACCCTGAAAGTGTAGTTTGCTTGGTAGATAGCTGTCAGTTTGCATTTCTTAGTACAGAAACTATTGATTTAATGTGTAGATATCTTTCCTATTCTAATTCATTCAAAGGGTTTCTGGAAGTTTCTGGAAGCTTCTCTGTGCGAAAGACGCTTCATGATTGTTTGGGTTATACCTTCAGAGAAGCCGAGTACATCTGGCTTGAACTGACTCTCTTATCTCTTCCTGCAAGGTCATGCTGACTATCAATATAGGCCGGAAGGAGTCTGGGTTTTACTTTCTCTTTCTGTCTCTTTGTTCTGGTGTGGTGTTTTGTACCCAGTATGCTTAATGTTGAGCTTTAGTCTTGTTATAAGTTTGTAAGTTTTATTGTAAGTGCTCAACTGGATTTTTATGGACTGTGCCAATCCTGAACGTGCTGGATTTGTGACCATTCTGCTCATTTGCCTTCAGTAGCAAGCAAAGCTCTGCCGGGTGAAGTACAATTGCCTCTGGTCTATTTTGGGGGAACTGTGCTACGTGTTCAAGTTTTTCCTCCTCCGGTGCTGGCGTGACAATAGCAATCCTGAGTTTAAAAGGGTTGAACACAACAAATTGATCTAGTCAGCCCTGCAAGGGACACATTCTTGTTCCCTGGCTCAGGATCATTGGGGACACAGATTTATTTATTGAGGAATCTCTATGCGTCTGTTGCACATTCCTTATCTTCAGCTCTTTCCCTCTCCTGGGAAATGCCACCGCTGGGAGAGTGCCACTGCATCCAAGGCAGCAACCGCTGCATCAGTGTGCTCAACTTTGACATGTTCAGCCTCTTTTCACTTCCAGGGGCATTTCTGTATGATCCAGTACACATGCAAACATCTTCTTCCTGCTTCTCTTGCACTCAACATTCAAGCACAAGGATGATTAACCACACATTCTGGAAGAAAGACAACCTGTCTTTCTAGGGTGGCATCGACCCACTGAATGATAGACTTTGGGCAAATGCTGCTGGAGCCAGGCTTATTTATTTTCTCTTTGCAATGACAACGTCCTTCCATTGAATATTTTTATGCAAGAACTGCTGAAAGCTTTCTCATCCCAGGACTCGGTGCCTTGCTACTGTTGCCATGAACCCAAAGAACATGTACTGGCAAAGGCTCCCGATGAGTCCAGATGAGCTCTTGTTGATGAATGCCAGCATTGTTGGCTTTAAATACCTTTTTAGCCATTTTCTGAAAGAGAAGATAAACTCGAGATGTTAATTGTTTCGAACTAAAGCTATTTGGGAGGGGTTTTCTGGCTCGGCAACGTTGGCTGTTTTTCAATATCTTGACAGGCACCGAGTGAAAAGCTTTGGAGCTTATTAATTTTCTTGGGGATGGAACTGCGGGCAGAACAAAGAACCCCCGGTAATTTCATTTGCGGCCAGTGAAAGGCTTGTCAAATGTTGGGGATGTCTATAGGTTGCATCGCCTTCTGTCACGGATGCATTGCAGGCAATTGGACTAGATGATCCTCAGGCTCCTTTCCAACTCTACAATTCTATGATTCTTTGTTGTTGTTCAGTCGTTCAGTCGTGTCCGACTCTTCGTGACCCCATGGACCAGAGCACGCCAGGCACGCCTATCCTTCACTGCCTCTCTCAGTTTTGCCAAACTCATGTTAGTAGCTTCGGGAACACTGTCCAACCATCTCATCCTCTGTCGTCCCCTTCTCCTTGTGCCCTCCATCTTTCCCAACATCAGGGTCTTTTCCAGGGAGTCTTCTCTTCTTATGAGGTGGCCAAAGTACTGGAGCCTCAACTTCAGGATCTGTCCTTCTAGTGAGTACTCAGGGCCGATTTCCTTGAGAATGGATAGGTTTGATCTTCTTGCAGTCCATGGGACTCTCAAGAGTCTCCTCCAGCACCATAATTCAAAAGCATCAATTCTTCGGCGATCAGCCTTCTTGATGGTCCAGCTCTGTCCCCTAAGGCCTCTGCCCCTACTCTCGCTTGATCTCTGCTCACTCCTCTTCATTTATTTATATCCTGCCTTTTATCCAAGAAGTTCAAGGTGGCATACATTGCGTTTCTCCATTTTGTCTTCGCAAACACCCGGCAAGGTAAGTCAAGCTAAAAGATGGCCAGGGATAGGAGCCTAGATTTCCCCAGTGCTAGTCTGGCACCCTAACCACTACATCACACAAGTCCTTTCTCTGAGCTTCCCAGGGGGTCCTGCTATAGCTTTCCTTTACATGGGTTTAGCTTTCTCTACACCTGCTTCATACTTCACCTTTTTCTCTACATCCCCTTCCTTATTCCCTTCTTGCTATAGGGCAGCGGCGAAGGAAGCCGCTTGGCCACCCAGAGCGGCAAACCCTGACGCCCCTCCCTGGCCTGCCCCTCGCCTCCGCCCCAGCCAGAAAAAGGAAAGTGGATGCTGAGCAAGCCGTCGGCGCGCGCTTTTTACCAGGTGGTGGGGCTCGGCTTGGGCATCACTGGGGGCGGGGGTGTGCCGAGTGTCACACCGTCCAGGGTGGCACTTGGGGCGGCCCACACCCAACACACCCCCTTGCTCCACCCCTGCTATAGGGGTGCCAAACCTTCACCCCATGGGCTAATCTTGGACCACAAGGAAGTCAAATTAGGCCCAGGAGGCCATTCAAAAAACCAAAACCACAACCTACAACCAACTGCCAGTCAGCTGATCTCACTCCAATGGGGGAGGTTGACATCAGCTGGTGGGAAGGGGGAGGGGTTGATTCTGCATTGTCTGCATGCACCAGTTCCCCTGCTGGGAAATGATTTATGCAGCCAAAGCAGCAGGATTTAACCACTGCCCATCAGTTGATGTGTGGTGGGGTTAAATCCTGCTCAGTTTGGCTGTGCAGACCTGTTTCCCTGTTGAAAACAGACATGCACAGCCAAAGCTCAGTGTGAGGCTGTTTGAAAGCCCTTTTGCAAACAACCTCGTGCTACTCTTCAAACCTCCACATTTCAAAAGGGCTTTCAGACAGCTCTATGCTGCCCTTTGAAGACCCAGCATTTGGGGCTTCAAAGCACAACATCACCTTACATCACAATGACGTCAGGTGATTGAGAGTTGGGTAGCCCTGAACATGTCAAATTTGGCCCTGCAGGGATGAGAAGATAAGGATCTGGCCTGATGGAAAAGATTTCCTGCCTTTGCAATAGACTACATGCCTCTGGCATCATCCCCCCACAGTCGTATTCAGCTATAGCCCAAACCTAGTGCAATATGACATCATTTTATCTCAAAGGAAATCAGGGTAGGTTGTGAGAGAGATGACTTCTCTGCCAATTTATCTGAACAAGGCATCCAAGCCTGAATCCTAAGCCAGGCTTGTGGTTCTGCCCACTGTATTTTCTGAGCACAATTTGGTAAAAAAAAAGACAGGACACACATTTAACAATTGCAATAAAAAAACAGCTTAGCATTTGGGTGGTTTTCTTTGAGGTGAAATATTGAAGCTTCCCTCTCCCTTCTCAGCTTTTCAAAAGTACCCGTTCTGCCTAGACAGATTAAGCTATTGAGGAGAAAGAGGTGATCCAACACATGTGTAGACAACATGCAGAGAAATGCAAGTCCTCCTTGGCTTGCCTGAGCTGCCAAGGCAAAAAGTAGGTCACAACAAAATGGAGGGGGAGGATTAGGGTGAGCACCAGGGTTTGGACAGGGTTTGACACACCTTTCAGACCCAATGCCAGAATGAGAAAGGCAGAGGCACTTGGAGCAGCCAAGACTAAAACAGGAACAATGATGCCAAGACAGGAAAGCAAGAGATCATGCGTCAGGTGCCTGAAGCCAAATCCAAAGGATATGTCAAAAGGATGAGGAGCCAAAACAAAGATTATCGGGGAGATCTAGCCTTTGAAAGGACTGGCGTCTGAACCAGCCAGAGTCTAGAAAGCAGGAGGTATGAGGGTTGGTGAAGGCAGGAACCTACAGCACAGACTCTTCACGTGGTGGGGATGTGCCCACACAAGAGAAGGAGAAATGCCAGGGTTTTTTGAGGGTGGCATGGAACATTCATGCTCTGAAGATACCTATGGCTTAATGTGCCAACCTTTTGAACTCACTCCTGTCCTAACAGCAGGAGTGTCTTCTGATTGAGTGCACACGAAGCACCAATATCTACCATGTTGGGGGAAAAGCAGCAGCAACAGCTTTAAAGAGCAATTTGAATGAATTTAGACCAACACATCTATCCGGACTGTTTATCTGATGCATAATGAACCTTGCTTGAACTTAATTCCTGCTGTGCTGCACTGAACATTTTTCCTATGGCACTTCTGGTGTTATGCCCTCCTGCACTCCAGCCACAAATTCCTAAGCATTTTGTGTCCTCTTAAAAACTTACAGAATCTTCTGCCTGTGAAGGAGGAGTGCCTAGAACTGTAACTCACACAGAGACAGAGGGATGGACGGGAACCAGTGTGGCATAATGGCTAGAGTGTTGGTCTAGAATTGGGAGATCTGGGTTCAAATACCCACTGCTTTTGTTCACTTGTTATGTTTATCCCAACCTACCTTACAGGGCTGTTGTGAAGATATAAAGTAGGCAGGCGCCAGGTGGGGGAAGGACCTGGTGCAC
Organism: Lacerta agilis; assembly: GCF_009819535.1. NCBI lineage: Eukaryota > Metazoa > Chordata > Lepidosauria > Squamata > Lacertidae > Lacerta > Lacerta agilis. The sequence goes on from NC_046322.1 coordinate 28,614,209, forward strand.
TGTCCTTGGCTCATTGAAAGAAAAGCAGGGCACTGTATACAGTGGTGGAGCTTCATTCTCCAGCACCGGGGGTGGGGAGCAGGCGGGGGCAGGGCTGGCACACGTCCCGGGGGCAGGGCACGCCACCCAAAGGGGCAGGGCACGCATACTGGGGGTGGAGCATGCCACCTGCAGGGGTGTGGCGTGCGTTCTGGGCACGCAGCCTGCGGGGGCGGGGCACCCAGTGCGGGCAGGGGGGCAGCCACGATGGAACCCCACCGGGATCTCGCCAATGGGGGCGGTGCGCTCCCATCGCCCCCACCTTCCTCCACCCCTGACTGTATAAATATAACAAATAACAGTTTTTGCAGTGCACTCTTATGCATGCTTCTTTCTCCTGTGCCACCCACTAAGATCAGTTCCTTTCTTCTACTCTTGCCTGGTTTCTTTACAGCAGCAGGTCCTGGCACATTCTCTCTCCTTGCTCTCTGGCTTTCTTCCTGTTGTCCACTGCATCATCATCATCATCATCATCATCATCATCATCATCTCAAGTTCTTCATGTCTTCATCAATACCCTCTCTCTACTCCTGCTTTCTCCATCTCTCTCTCTCCATCTCTCTCTCTCTCTCTCTCTCTCTCTCTCTCACACACACACACACGGAGGGAGGGAATGAAATGGAAGCAGGTACATGCTACCTGGTCACTGCCACTTGGAGGAGCCCAGAGTGGGAGACACAACACTTTTGGAGAGCTGGGGGGGGGGGGGCGGCAGACCAGGCCCCCTAGTCTCCACCTCACAGTTGACAGACAGAACTGGCAAGTTCTGGTCTTGTTTTCTGAAAGTTGCAGGAGGTTGCAGTTGGTGCGCTGCCATTTGGAGGTGACCAAAGGGTGGTGGGGACCAGGACAAGTGTCCTGTTTTCCAGTCCTAGTGGTCCTACTGCTGCAGGTGGGAACGGAAGGGTAAGTCATCTCATGCAACACTGGCTATCGCCCTAAATCCCTTGCAGAGTTTTGAATGTATTGTGTGTGCTCTTTTCTGCTGTTCTAGAAACAAGCTAAAGCATTAACAATGCCTCGCATGAAACCCATTTTAATTCCAAACCTCGCTGAGTTTGCCATGCCTGTAAAGGGAATAATAGAATTAATTTGCTTGGAGTGGGGCAGCTGCAGTGCAAACTGCACCCCTCCATGCCAGTGGAGAGAACAACATTCAATGGCAACTCATGCCTTCAGGGAAGCCAAAGGACATTTGCACAACAATTACTTATAGGAGGCCTGCCATAGGGCAGCTTCAAATTGCTGTCAGTGCCCCATTACATTCCAGCTGGTGTATATCGCCTTGGGAATATCCTGAATAAGGTTGTCACAATACTGTCTGGAATTTTGTTGATGTCCCTGTATATTAGTTTGCAAAGAAAAGGAAGCCTACAAGGGATTCAAACTTGGTTATTATCGACCCTCCCCAAGTTATTGGAAGCAATATGTGAAGCCGAGCAAAACCCTCCAGAGGTGGCATTGGTTGGCAAGGTTGAGATTCTTAATACTTGAGAGATTAAACTCACTGAAATCAATGGGACTTGCCACTGAATGTATATGGTTAGGATCAGGTTGCAGTTCTTTGCTGGCCATTCAGCAGAGCACTAAGTAACAACAGGAATTGAGTTGTATTATAATGCTCACTTCTAGTTCCTCTTCATTTGGCATCTGCGAAAAGCTGCACGTGGTTTTCTGGAAGTTTACAATTGGCCACACAGAAATGGTGAACATGCTACACTAATTTGCTTTTTAGTGCAATTCTGTGCTCCCCCCCCCCCCGTAAGGGTTTGTGGTGCTCCTCACGAGTAAAAGGCGATGACTCAGGATCTGTATATTTACATCGGTTTTATTATTCAGATGTGTACAAGACAGACCTCCAAATTTCCATGACTGCCTTAGTCACTCTCAGATTCCAGAAGTGGCGCTTTCCGATGGTGCCTCCAACAAAAAATCCTGGGGACCCCCAGACTCCTCCTTTCCTCATTCCGTTTGAGCCCCCTACGTAATCGGGGCGACGGAACTACCATTTCCCCCTCTGTCCCTGAACTGCTTAATTGGTGGCAGGGGCGGAGCAAGGGGGCGGGCCACCCCGGGTACTGCCCTGGGGGGGGGGTGACACACGGGGCAGCGCCCCGCCCCTGCGATTGGCGGCGCCAGTGCGCCACAACTTTTAAGGCTGCAGCGTGCGAATAGCAGCACAGTGTCTGTGCTGCTGTTCGCCCTACAGCCTTAAAACTTGCCGTGCCGCCGCACGGAAGGGGTGCTGGCCGCTCGCACCCGCCATCTTGGGTGGACTGCGCATGTCCGCAGTCTACCTGGGATGCTGCGCGCACGCCGTGACATCAGGGCGCATGCACGCTAGGGAGCGGTGCCCCACCCCCAGGGGGGTGCCGCTGCGTTTTCCGCCCCGGGCGGCAAAGCGGCTCCCTACGCCCCTGATTGGTGGACCCTGCAGCGTCTGACTGCCCTTCTACCACGGAACTCTCCCCCTGCCTGTCACTCCCACAGGAAGTCTCTGGGCTCCTCGGGTGGTGTTGGGTACTCTCAGCATCCCAGGTGCCTCCTCCACCCCAGCCGGCTCTCCGCTGCCTCTGGAGGCTCCCCTGACACCCCACCCCCACCCCAGCTGCACACAATTACTTCCATGCACTCACAATGACCCATCTTCTTAGGTATTACTAGCAGCAGTGAGCAGGTGTGAAGTTGTAGTGTGTCTCTCACTAGATAGCTTTCAAATACAAACATTCCAAATAAGCTGAAACCATCCCTGAAACAAATATATGTGGGCATAACATTTGGGCTTCCGTGCTGGTTTCATTACCATAAGATTTGTGTTTGTAAATGGATACAACCCCCCCCCCCCAGTAGGGTTGTATTGACCTCTGGGGAAATGTTTGTTGTGAACAATGCTTTGTAACCTTCCTTCACCCTACGCGGACACATTCAGTAAAAGAGCAATTAAGAAGACCTGTCAAATGGAAACATCTTCAAATTTGCTTGATTGCTTAAAGTAAACGCTTTGGAAATACAGTTATGCATCTTCTTGCCGCTGGCTGAATTCTGTGTGCATTCACATTAATTTCCTTCCCGATCTTAATACCAAACCCATTGGCACTTCTCGCTAGCTGAGCTGGAAACTCAGCGTTTCTCTAATAGATGTTCATTGAAGAGGACTATAATTTATGCTCACTAGCACTGTCTGAAATGGTTTCTGAAATGGAAAATCAGTCGTCTCCCATTCTCAAAAGAGTTCACCCTCCAAAGCCTGACATTATTCTCTTATTAGCTGGAAGAACCCAATTTACAAGAATGAATTCTAGAACCCAGAGATAGGGAGAATGGTATCCTCCAGATGTTTTGGACTATATAACATCTCTTATACTGCCTCTTGCCAATAGCATCTCATTGTCATGGACTGGCTGGACACAGAAGAATGGTGGCAGGTACCAGCTGGGGAATCCTCAAGGGAAGAAGGCTCAGAGCCCAGGGATTGGTGGTCAGAGGGAGAAGCCTGGGAGCAGCGTGTGTGGGAAGCTGAAGAGGTAACAGGTTTTAGTGAGTAGAGAGAGTTTGTGGCAGAGAGAAGTCCAGTGTCAGAAGCTGAAACAGAAGAGGAGGGAGGCCACGAGGCAGAGATGAGTCAGGCTGGTGAAGAAGCCAGAGTGACTCCTGCTGCTGCTGCAACAAGCTCCCTTCCCCTCTAATCCCCCCCCCAAGAAGTGTGAAGAGGGAGGAGCACAGGTAGCTGCATTGGTGAAGTCTCAGATTGCTTGGGAATTACAGTGGACCCTCTGGATACAAACGTAATTCATTCTGGGGGTCCATCTGCCACCTGAAAAGTCCGTATCCGGAGGTGCGCTTCTGCGCACATGCATGGCACAATACAGCACTTCTGCACATGCTTTACCGCATTAGCAACCTGAAGTTTACATATCCAAAGGGATACATAAGTAGAGGTATGACTGTACCCGGGGAGGAGAAAAAGATTAAGGCCGCTGTGTGAAGGTGGGGACCTTCAGCCTCCACAACTGCTTCATAAGGGCAAAACCTACTGAGAAGAGTTGCTGTGCCCATTAGGCCTGGCACTCTTGAGCAGACCTTGTTTCCGTCCAATAAAGAGTTAATTTCACTTACTCCATGTGATTTATTCCTAACCTAAACTGCTGACACATATCCCCCCCAGTTGCCTCCGGCATGTTTTCAACAAGGGATCCCAAGTAGTGAAAACTCCAAATCAGGCTATGATTGCCATTTATGCAGGTCAAAAGGCGGCACATATTTGTATACAATGGGCATAGGTTAATTCATGTGGATAGTTTCAGATTTCAAAATAATTTCCATAATTTAAATAGAAATATACAGTATTACTTTTCACCTAAATGGGTAAAGACCCTGTGTTGGCTGTCCAGTGCTGTTGATGGGCAAGGGCCCTGCTGGTCTCCCCCCTTAGGGTGCTTTATTTTTCAAATGGACTTGAACCAGTTGGACTGTTCCCCTATGAAGCTGGACACAATGCCACTCTAGCTTCATGTGGTAGATTGCAATCCTTCAGGCATCCTTGGCCCAGTCAGTTTAGATTCACATTTCAGGATTGAAGGGTGCTCATTAGGATAAAAGTACAAACATGCATTCTTACCTAGGATGGCAGGAGAGGAATTGGCTGGAGCTATCGCGAGTCTGAATGGGGAGGCAATGCAGGAGAGAAGAAGCATATGGTAAATTAGGCGATTCAAAGCTGAACTTCTGCAGAAGTCAATACTTCCGGCAAAGGGCCTCCGAGTAGGAACATAAAAGCATAGTTCTATCTCCAAATTGGCCACTGGCAACCTCTGCGGAAAGGAGCCAGGAAGGGGGCTGAGGTGGGGAGCTGTGTGACCCTTTCCCTCACACAGTTCATTGATTTCTTTGCTTTATAATTCAGGGCTTTCCATTGCCCTTTGACACCAAATTAAAGTTTAATTCAGATGGAGATGGAAGCATCCCCCCCTTGCAGGTTCACTGCTGAGGCATCAATAAGATCTTCTGGGAGTTAATTACACAGTAATTCTTTCGCAGCTCAACACAGCTCATTAAATCCCTTCTCTGCCCCTCCCTTGATAAGCTCTCCCCCCCACCCCAAATGACTGAACTGTTTGCAGACAATAATAGGAGCAGCTTTCCTGCTCCTGTTTGAACCCTTATATCTTCTTCCTCTTCTCTCCCCCACCCCTGCCCCTGCTAAATAGTACTCAGACCTTCCTTTTCTGCTGATAGCAGATTTGATTTGCATTCTGCCAGAGGGTGGGGAAATGCTATCAGCCTCACCAAGGAGGACAGTAAAACAAACCGGCCAATTAGTCATGTACTGCCAGTCCTGGATTCCTTTTGACAGAGCCATTAACATACATAAATAGAAAATCCACATCAGACTTTGTACTTTTAAAAGGCAAAATTAACATCCCATTAGTACTCAGGGCGAGTAAGAACAAGGAGATCAATGGCAGCTGTGTAATTCATCATGGTAATTAAATGGATTTAAGTACTGTACTAATCTGAGGACAACTGAGGAATTGGTTTGATATCAGGAGGAAATAAAGGAGGGCAAGGAAACAGCCTTCATCCCTCTCCAGAGAGAAGAGACAGCATTACATGAGTGGGATCTGTTTGTCCACCAAAACTTATTTAACACCCCATCGTCACTCTCTTCCATTCTGCTGTAGCAGAGAAGGAGACACCACAGTTCTCGGACCTTGTGCCATGAGAGGACTATTGGTGTGATTAAAAATATATATAATTTAAGAGAGCCAGTGTGAGGACATGTGCTATTTTGCAGCAATGGCCAACTCTGCTATTAAAAGCCCCGCTCGATGGCCATTGGGGGCCACCTAGTTCAGCACTCTGTTCATGCAGTGGCCAAACACATGCCTATCTATGGGAAGCCCACAAGCAGGACCTGAGCACAGCAGTGCTCTCCACACCTGCAGTTTCCACAAATGACTCACGTCCTCCAACAACAGAACAGAACAAGAGTGAGACACTTAGCCTTTGGAGGTGGGTGTTTTGGAACTGTCCTGTCCTCACTGGGCACCAGAGTAAGCCAGGGACTTGCCAGCAGCCACACCCAGGGGACAGTAACCAGAGCACTATCCGGTCCAAGCAAGCAAGGTGCACCACAAAGGGCCAAATGAGAGTCAGGGTCGGCCAATCCACTTGGACAGAGTTAGTTCACACAGACTGTTCCAATCAGCCTCTTCTCAGCCTCCTCCCAGGATCCTGACACTTCACCCCCAAATGGAGCCTGACCCAGGACTTAACCTCCTACTTCTCCTTTGATGAGGAGTCCCCGGGCCGAGGCATGACAGGAACGAGCAACAGTCCCCCAACCTGAGCCCATAAGCTTGCCTGCTGCTGAAGATACGCTGTTATTTTCCATACTCTGCAGTGACACATTTCCAGAGATGAGTAGTATGTGCTTTCCATTCCAATTGAGAGAATAAATACTGTAGCACATTAGCAGTCTCCTTTCTCCATTTGACTGGGAGAACACCAAATGTTTCAGAAGCTTATTGTAGAAAATGAAACTAGGCACCTGTGACTATCCTTGCGAGAGAGCGTATTCCTGACTTGCTCGGTTTCAATACGGCTAAGGGATCTGAGGTCAGATTCACACCATATGTTTAAAGCCCTATGATCCCACTTTAAACAGCCATGGATTCCCCCAAAGAACCCTGGGAGCTGTAGTTTGTTAAGGGTGCTAAGAGATGCTATGTGACCCCTATATTCCCCCAGAGCGACAATTCCCATAGTGGTTTAAAAACCAATCCCTCTTCACAGGGAACTCTGGGCATGGGAGCTCAGTGACGGGAACAGGGGTCTCCTAACAACTCTCAGCACCGTTAGCAAACTACAGCTCCCGAGGTTCTTTGAGGGAAGCCATGACTGTTTAAACTGGTATCAAGGTGTTTTAAATGTATGGTGTGGGTGTAGCCCGAACTGACCAAGAATATATGAGATCAGCTGCAAACTTCAATAGTAATCCTTCTATCAAATGCTGGATGTGTTCAGTATCCAGTCCACACTACCTACCGGTATCTTTCTTTTACTTTCTTTTTAAAAACATTGCTAAGCTCCTGGACTCTGTGACATCTTAAAGGCAGTCAGGAGACCCCTGGAGCTGCTACTAGATCATGTGCTTTGGTTCACATACCCTTGAGAGGCGGGGAGACAGAAAGAAACCTTAGCCGCGCACTGGCAATAGATTGCGACATGTAATGCATTTTATTTCATGTAGAATTAAACCTAATTGGAAGCGGCATGTCTGGGAGGCGAGCGTGTGGAGAGTGGCGGCACTCAAGGGAATAGGGTTAGACAAAACAGATTTGTTCTGAGGTTTCTTCTCTTTGGCAAGCTAAGAGTGTAGCTAACTAAGCAGCTTCCTGTGGCATCAGGTACGGCCCAGAGGGACCGCGCTAGACGATTACATAGTGGCAGCGAGAGAGATAAAACGAAGCCTGATCGTTTTGCAATCCTCATCTCCCAATACCAAATTTGTAGAATCGTCTGTGCTTGGGGCTTAATTTCAGCCGTCTTGTTTATCACATTTTTATCCCAACCTTCCTCCAAGGACCTTAACTCTCTCCCCCTCTCCATTTTATTTCCCCAATACGTGAGATGGATTGCGCAGACCCAAGGTCACTTATGAGCTTAATGGCTGGAGGTGGATGAAACCAAGGACTCCTCAATGCTTCTTCTAACTGCTACGCCACTCAGTCCCAATTGTTCTCGAATGCATGAATCAGGAATCACAGTGTGTGTGTGTGTGTTTCTGGGAATACACAGAGGGTCTTCTTTTCCATATTAGAGAGGCACCACAACATCTGTTGTTTTTTCAGTATGCCATATTCACTGCCTTAAATTGTGTTCTCGATGTAGCACAGATTGCGTTGGTCTGTAGTTGCTACAGATCTTGTGTGGATGGTAGGTAAGGCACCCCTGGACAGTTAAGTCCAGTCAAAAGCAACTATGGGGTGTGGTGCTCATCTTGCTTTTCAGGCCGAGGGAGCCGGCGTTTGTCCACAGACAGCTTTCTGGGTCACGTGGCCAGCATGACTAAACTGCTTCAGGCGCAACAGAACACCATGAAGGAAACCAGAGCGCACAGAAACGCCGTTTACCTTCCTGCTGCAGCGGTACCTATTTATCTACTTGCACTGGTGTGCTTTCAAACTGCTAAGTTGGCAGAAACTGGGACAGAGCAACGGAAGCTTACCCCGTCACACGGATTCGAACCACCGACCTTCTGATCGGCAAGTCCAAGAGGCTCAGTGGTTTATACCACAGTGCCACCCTTGTCCCCTGGATGGTACTGACTAGTGACGGAGGACTTCTAAGCACTAGGCCTGGGCAATATCTGCTATTCAACATCATTTTGTATCACTAGCCAAACATCACTCCCTTGGCAGGAATGGTGGTGGTTTCACCTCGGTGCCTCATAGGGTCGGGCCTGATGGAGCTAGTTCATTCCTTGGCACGCTGGGTGCTGGCAGCGGATGGAGGCCTGGAACTACAAGGGACAAACGAGCTCCATGGGCCATGGTGCCTCGCAGCTCGTTGCTCCCTCAGTTTGAGGACCAGAGTGCAATGGTGCCTTTACCCAGTGGTATATTGCGGGTGAAACTGAAGCCACTTCTCAGGAGTGGCAGTGGTTTCATCCCTGATATACTGCCAGGTGAAGGTGCCATTGAGCTCTGGCACTCAAATCAGTCCTGGGTGGTGTATCGATACACTGCCCTGGCCTACTAAGGACCTGCGATCGCAGGATAGGGTGGTTAGGAGAAGTAAGTGTGGTGTAGTGGTCAGAGTCTTGGAATGGGACCTAGGAGACCAGGGTTCAAACCCCCGTTTGGCCATGAAGATCACTGGGTGAGCTCGGGCCGGTTTCTCAGCCTAACCTACCTCACAGGGTTGTTAACGGGGTAAAATGGGGAGTTAGAGAAACATGTATGCCACCTTGAACTTGGAGGAAAGGTGGGATATAAATATGATAGATAGAAAGATTATGTTTTATGTTGAAAAAGACTTATTTTTTTTAGTTTTAATATACATATAAGCAGCATTTTTTGGGGGCAGTGTACCTAGAAAATCCTGCTGGCATCCCATAGCTCAGAGTAAGCCCTGGCAACAAGGGCTAGAGTTTGTCAACTTAATTCAACTTAAATTGACATCTGTACATATACCTGTAAATGTATGTCATCTGGGACGGTGCCTCATGTCTTTTAAACATCTAGCAACATCCCTGCAGGACAGACAAAAGATAGAACTTCTTCACACAATCCATGGATTAATTTATGGAATTCATTGGCACTGACACAAGATATGGTGATGGCTTTTCGGCTTAGCTGTCTTTAAAAATGGATCAGATGAAATAATGAAAGATGGGTGTGTGACAGAAATTGGCTACATTTATAACATCTGTCAGTTAAACAAGACAGAGTTAATATTTTTAAGGGCTGGGGAGGTGGAGGGGTGGTGCAGGAGAATCACATTCTCCAGCTGCCTGTGTACTTGAATGTGTGTTAATGTCATTCCCTTTGTGTATCAAAGTGTGTTACCCAGAAGCAGAAACCTCCAAATGCCCTTCTCCTCTTGCTGGCTTTTTGCTCAGTCTTTTGTTGGTGGGCCTGGTTCATGCAGGTACTCAGCTGTGGATTGACTGGGGCAACTTACCACCTCTCTATATTAGGAGAAAAGAGTTCACAGTAGTTTGTACTTCAAGAACCCAGTAGACCACCTGGTGACAAATGAGAGACAAAAGAAAGTGGCGGCGGCTGAAAATTTTGCTAAATGCTGGTCTCCCACCGACATCTGACTCTTCTACGCAGAACCTGAAGTATAGGTAGGAGAAAGTTAATGTCAAAAGCTAATACTATACTCACCTGCCCTTTGCCAACTTTGAGTGGGAAAAAGGACAGCAGCTTTCGCTAAGCGGACCAAGCAAACTCTGCAGTTGATGCCTGAAGCATGGATGAGTTTCTGCCAATTCTACTGGTCTAGGCAGCACATTCAAAGCAGTTACATACTTTAGATTCTTTGGAAGGGCAGCCACTGAACTGGCCCACTTTATCTGTCTTTTGTCTTTGTTTGTTGAAATGTTCACTCCACATACCGACAGGGAATGTGCTCCTAGCAGCTGCTTGTGTACCTCTAAACCAATAAATAAAACAATTGCTGCAATTGCTGCATCCTCCTCAAAGGCACCATAGTATGCAGATTATGGGTAACATACCTTACGGAGGGGTGGGGTGGGCAATCTGCGCCTCCCCATATTGCTAAACCACCAACTCCTATCAATCCTAGGCAGCAGCATTAGGAATGCTGGGAGTTGTAGAGCAGCAAAATCTGGAGCTTTTGCACCTCTGCTTGCAGCATGATCCTAAGCATGACACACCTGGCCCTGGCTCTTTATGTGCCCAGATCTCACCTTGCTGGAGCATGAAGGCAAGTTATACCTACCAAAAGGTGGCGGCACTCCTTGAACTGTACAGCAAAGCTGACAAACAAAAGGCTGTGGTATATAAGGATAAAGGCAGAGGTAGATGGGTGGGGTTGGGATTAATTCTGAATTCCCTGACTTGCACATTACTGTATAGTTATATGCTGTGGTTATATGCTGCCTGGTAAGGTAAGCAAACAGGGCATTTTCTTCTTACAGCAATACCTTAGGGCGAAATTACATACTGACATCATCCATGGTTTCTTTTTATTTTTTTAAAAAAGAAAAAATTAAAGCATTAATAATGTAACCTGTTGTTTGGCCCTAACTCTTGGAAGTGCTGCAGGGGTTTCAGAACACAAAAACAAAGAATGATTTTTCTAAGGATGTTTTTAAAGCACTAGCTTCCATTTTCACATATCAGACATCTGTCAATGAAGTTCAAATTTGCAAAATGGTTTGCAAATGGGTTCTTTGCTTATTTAGACTGGAAAGTTGTGGGGTGGGGCATTTCAAGAAAGGGCACACTACAGCTCTTATATATAGGAGTTTCTACAGTTTGATTAAATCCAAGCAATTCACTTTAAACCTTTTGAAAAATGAAACACTCGTTTAATAGCCCTCCCTCTATTTTCCTTCTCATTAACACAGAGTTGGCTTTTTCTTAGCCCTTAGCCCTGTAGCCAGGAAGACAGACAAGAAGTTGCTTGTTTGGCTGTCAGAAAAACCACGCTTTGGCTAGCCTCTGCGATTTGTTCAAGCCTGGGAATCTGAATTTTTCCATCCAGAGAGTGATCAAAGGGGAAAACTAATGTAGCCTCCTGTATGTATCCACAACACAATCCCTCTCTATATTCATCTTCCACAAGCATTGTCATTCAGCAAGAAATGTAGGTGGGTGGGGAAGCATTTGGAGGGGGCACCCAAACTTCAAAGGCCAAAGGAATGTTTAAAATTCCTCTTTAGAATGTTTGGATAATGTTTGCAGCTTTGGCTAATTGCTAAACTAAGGGACGGGTGTCCTTGGCAGGGTCAATTGCCATACCATTTGCAGTTGGGACCTGATATTTCTGTGGTCTTGAGGCAAAGAAAGCAAGCAAAGAGGTGAGCGTATTTCGTTGGGCACAGCCCAAAGTCTTCCATGATTGTTTAATTAGTGAAAGGCCTGGATGAAGAGGTATGTTTTATTCCTGGCACCTAAAGATACGTAATGAAGGCATCACACCAGGAGCCAACACAGAAAAGACCCGTTCTCAGGTTGCCACCCTCCAGACCTCTCACAGAGGAGGCAAGTGAAGCAGGGCCTCAGATGATGATCACAGGATCTGGGTTGGTTCATATGGGGAGAGGCGGTCCTTGAGGTATTGCAGTTCTGAGCCATTTTAAGTTAAGTACTTTCAATTGGGCCAGGAAACTAACTGACAGCCAGTTCAGTCAGGTCAAGATTGGCATTATATGCTCAAACCTTTTTGAAGCTGATGGAAGGCACTCCATGCCATCAAGGCCACCTGACCCTCAAGCAACAGCAATGGATCTAGAGCAGGGGTCAGCAACCTTTTTCAGCCGTGGGCCTGTCCACCGTCCCTCAGACCATGTGGTGGGCCAGACTATATTTTGAAAAATATATATGAATGAATTCCTATGCCCGACAAATAATCCAGAGATGCATTTTAAATAAAAGCACACATTCTACTCATGGAAAACAAAATCGAAAATTCTTTCTAGTAGCACCTTAGAGACCAACTGAGTTTGTTCCTGGTATGAGCTTTCGTGTGCTTGCACACTTCTTCAGATACTTCTTCAGCTTTCGTGTGCATGCACACGAAAGCTCATACCAGGAACAAACTCAGTTGGTCTCTAAGGTGCTACTAGAAAGAATTTTCGATTTTGTTTTGACTATGGCAGACCAACACGGCTACCCACCTGTAACTGGTACTCATGGAAAAACATGCTGATTCCCAGGCCGGATTGAGAAGGCGATTGGGCCACATCCGGCCCCTGGGCCTTAGGTTGCCTACCCCGATTTAGAAGTACCCCCAAGGTACACACCTGCTCCTTCAAAGGGAGTGTAACCCCATCAAGAGCAGGCCACTTCCCAATCTAGGGAATCACGAACACTGTAATAGTGCCTCAGTCTTATATGGATTAAGCTTCAGTTTATTGGCTCTCATCCAGTCCATTAGTGAGGCAAGACAATGGTCCAGCACATCCCCTGACACACCTGCAGATGTAAAGGACAATGTACTCCAAACCTGCAGACAACTCCTAATTCCCTCATAGAGTTGGATTTAGTTTTAGCTCTCTGTTTCTATTTATCAGTTATTGTGTACTTTGCATAGATACCATGCACATGCACATAACATTCCCCCAAAGAATCCTGGGAACTGAAGCTTTTAAAGGGTCCTGGGAACAGTCGCTCTGTGCACTATATTTCCCACATGCTTTAAATGTGTGGTGTGTGTATACAGCTCAATTGTTATGTGTTAATGCATATTGCAAACTGCCTTGGGGACCCCTTGAGGGTTGAAAAATGAAGTAGGGGAACAAACAATTCGTTAAATAAATAAAGCCATCTGAATTCATTTCAGCTTGGTATGTTCTGACCCATCTCTCCCTCACACTCAGGATTTACAGTCGTACCTTGGTTCTCGAACGCCTTGGTACTCGTACGTTTTGGCTCCCGAACGCCGAAAACCCGGAAGTAAATGTTCCGGTTTTCGAAATTTTTGGGAAGCCGAACGGCTGAAGTGGCTTTCGCTTGAGTGCAGGAAGCTCATGCAGCCAATTGGAAGCCGCAACATGGTTTTTGAACAGTTTCGGGAGTCGAACGGACTCCCGGAATGGATTAGGTTTGAGAACCAAGGTTCCACGGTATTGTCAATATAAAAAAGCATCTTGTGGTACCTCATACATTCCAACATTTCTCCAATGAAAATAGAGATGTCTTAAGGAAAAGGACATTCCGGGATCAAATCAGAAATCCGGGACTGTCCCTGGAAAATAGGGACACTTGGAGGGTCGGGCCCACAAACTTTTGTGGACTATGACATACTTTGCTGCATGACTTCTGCGTGTCTCATTTCCCCTGTAACTTAACTCTCATTCTCTAACTTCAGAAGCTTATTTTTAGCTCCTGTATCTGGGTAACTTACAAATGGCTCACCTGGCCTAATTAATTCCAGATTTTTCTTCAGCGGCCTTTATAGATACCAGCAAATGCAATTATTTTTGAAAGGCCACAGATCACCACAAAGTGAGTTAACAGCAGAGGTTCCATGGGGACGTTCATATCTGCAATGTTATGGGATTATTCTCTCTCTCTCTCACCGCTTAGAGCCGCTCCTTTGCTATATCTATACCTTTTATCAGAAATGGCCTCGTCAGACATCATGCTGGGAAATGCTATGGAAAGATGAGAAATTAGATTACCATACCTACAGGATGATAAGGCAAGGCAGAGTAAAGGAAAAGGGGGGGGGCGGTAAAGAAAAGGGCGTGCTCCCTTTCACAGCCTGATAGTTTCATATTTTAAAATCATTTTTATTCCGTTCCGCATCCCTGGGCTATGACACCGCAGAGCGGCATCCATTTGATCTCTTCAGCAGTTGCCAAATAACCTTCCTCGAGGGCACCCGTGATTGGCTCTGCTTGTTGCTTTTCTGCTCAGAACACAAAGTTCATCCTGTTCTCATCAATGGATAATGCATTCTCAGTTCTGCATCGGCACAGGATGTTGAGTGTATCTCCAGTTCTTTGGAGGGGGAAAGTCGAAGACATCTCTACTTTAACTCACAGGAAGAAGCCCAACCTAGGGATGCAAAGCAAAGCAATCTACCCGTTGTGTTTAAAACCTCCTGAATGGTTTTTAGATGCAAAGAGAGAGGAACCTTGAACTTCTCTGTACAATGGCATTTGCTGGCTTAATTTAAGCCATGTCTGCCACTGATGCTTACTCAATTTCCTGTCTTTTTGTGCATGTTGTGCGGTTTGGTTCTAATTGCTTGGAGCATATTTCTGTCTGGCCATCTGCCCTCATTCCGGTCCTCCTGTATTCTCTGTCTAGATAGATGTCACTGCGGACTTTCCACTTTGCTTTTGGGACCCACTGGAGGCAAATTATCCCTCCATGTCCTTGAATGTTCTGTTCCTGTGTTGCTCACAAGTGCCAACATTATATCCAAATTACAAGCAGCATCTGCCCCTGAGGGGTTTGTAGCCCTGAGGTTTTTACTTTGCAAGATCAAAGCCAAATAAAAATGTCTCTGTTTCAAGCTTGTAACTTGCGCTTACTTACTTTCCTGTTCGTTTCCTGATTTGGCACAGGCTGTCTGTGATCAGCTTGGGTGACTCATTGAGTTTCTTTAGGTCTGCACCTCAAAAGACAGGATAAAAGCAGTTCCTTACTTTCTATGATGCTGTCAGGATAAATAAATACACTCATGAGAGTGACAGATATAGGAACAGGCTGTGATTGTGCATCAAGTAGTATAAATCTGCCCTGTTGATTTTACTTTTCACATAGCCCATTGCTTCTCTTCCTCCTCCTCCTTTCTGTCATCGTCCGTATCATTTGCCACAGAGGAGATACTGTGCTGGATTATCAATGGGCAAAGTGTTCCTTCTGCCCTGCCCCACAACACCCATGAGACCCTTGTAAGAAAGAATATTAGCAGGAAATCAATCTTTTAGTGTGGCAGCACCTACACGTTGGAACTCCCTGCCTGTTGACATCAGGCAGGTGCCTTCACTGTACTCTTTTTGCTACCTGCTAGAAACATTTTTGTTTAGACAAGCCTACCCAGATATGTAGCATGTTGGTGTGTGTGTTTTTAATCTGTTTTTAGTTTATCATCGTTTTTTATGTTTTAAATAGTTGTTTTAACTGTTTTTATCAATAATTTTATTGGTTTATTCTTTTTGTAAAGTGCCTTGCAGTTTTATACTGTCAAGCATTGTATACATTTTATGAACTAAATAAAATTAAAGAGGCGCTACCCCAAAAAAGTTGCTTTCTTTGACATTTGTGGCAGGAACACAGATGTCTTTGACTTTTAGTCTTCTTTAAAATGTTGAGGTTTCATTGTCTTAAAATTTTGTAAGTAATCATTTTACTTGAATTTTAGTTTGGCCAGAAAGTGACCTAGAAAAAAACTCTTAACATCAAGAATTCTTCTTCTTCTTCTTCTTCTTCTTCTTCTTCTTCTTCTTCTTCTTCTTCTTCTTCTTCTTCTCTAAAACACTATGCATACTTCCAGATATAATGAAAGAGGAGGTATTTTGTCAACCCATGTATAGCCAATAGGCCATGATTATGCACAGTGAGAAAGTCAGACTGAGCGTGCATACCTCTTCATAACATAACATTTGCATCGGGCCTTTACATGAAAAGCTGTTTCCTGGATGTTATGTAGGTTAATGCATGCCTATGTATGATGAACTTTATTTGTGCAGACACTGTGTAAATATTTATTCCATGTGTAGATTCCAGCAGGCCTGAAAGTAGGGCGGGCATATCTGGTGAGTGAACTGTTGTATTTGTTCTTATGTGGTGATGGCTACCAACTTGCAAGGCATTACAAGAGGGTTAGGCAAATTTGTGGAAGATAAGATGGTCAATGGCTTAAGACACAAGGGCTATGTTCTCCTCTAGCATATCTTCCAAGTGTCCCAGTTTTCCAGGGACAGTCCCGGAATTACGAAATTTGTTTTGATCCCAGAAAGTCCCTATTTCCCCTGCTGGTGCTGCCACCACCAAGGTTAGGGAGGAGGATGAGCCAGGGCTTGCCCCGAGTGGCGGCTGCAGTGGCAAAGGAACATCCTGGTGCCTCTCCATGGCCACTACTGCTGGCCTCCTCCCTTGGGCAGCTTGTAGCGGCTGCGGGAAAGGAGAAGGAGAGGCTGTTGCCACAGACCTAGCCCTCATAACACACCAGCTCCGAAGGGCAGGCAGAGGGCAGGGCCACCCTGGGTGGGAATATTACTTTCTGTTCTTTAGAATATATGCCAAAGTCTTTTCCTTCACTAGTGGCCTTTGCAGATTCCCCTGTACTGTTTATTCTAGTGTCATCTCTGCTTCTCCAGATTAGAATTCTCAGCAGATATTTTGCCGTGCTGCTTTGCATCCTTGGTGGCCAGCAGCTGGGTAGCTTGCTCAATATTGAATCAAGCTCAACCCCTTGGCTGCTCTCCCCGCCCCCTTTTCCTCCTATCATACTTTGCCGATGACTTTTCCACTCTCTGCAAATCTTGCCTCTGAAATTCAAATCAAGGCCGTGCTCCCTGTGCTGGCAGCAATCCAATAGAAGGAACAGATCAGCCAATAAAGGTGAGTTTTGATGAGAAGAGAAATTGATCTGCTGCCCTGAAGGGGATTCAGACTGGGGAAAGTCAGTATTTAATTTTATCCGATATATTCCACCTTTTCACCCTTCGTCCCCACCCCCTGCATCTCATCAAAACACTTGCCTTCTTTTTTCTCTGAGATCAAAGTGCCTTTGAGCTCCACATCTAGATGATGCACCATCAGCAGAAGAGGAATTATAGAATATTATCACTACTCTGGCCAGAGCTGGCCCAGGAAATTCTGCTGCCTGAGGCAAGATCCCACCCCCTCCTCTCCCACACATTTCATGCAGAGAAGCCAACAGGAAATGGGATGATGCCTTCCACCACATTTGTTGTTGTTTTTTTATAAAAAATTTATTGGTTTTCCACAATAGAACATACAAATACAGTAAGACAAATACAACAACAACAAATACAACAAGCAAAACAAAAATAAAAGAAATACAAACCCACACTGGAACACCAACACTCCTTTCATTAGTTAAAATCTTATTTCAAATCTAATTAGGGGACTTCCCCCGTTTCTCTCCTGTGCTTCCAGTTCCAATTTACTTTAATAACTTTCTCATCTCTAAAGTTTAAAACAATTACCATCAAAAAATCCAAATATAACTTCTTAATGCAAAATATAACTTCTTAATACAAAATATAACTTCTTAATACCAATCTTAATTTCTTATTTTCCTAAAACTGCTGCTAATATTTCTTAATTCTAACCTTATATAATATTACACTATTCTTCTATAAAAACAATCCAAGTATCTCTTCCCAGATCCAAATAATAATAATAAAAAACCCTTGACACACTGACTTCGGGGTACCATGATGAGCCGTCCTAATTATATCTAAAAGATTTTTCACCCTACCCCTCTTCTTGCCATTTTTCCTCGCCATCTTGGAATCACCCACCAAACTTCTCTCCACCCCTTTCCAACATCATTGTCCAGAATGTCCTCTTTTTCCTTGTATCCAAAGGCCATAAACATCCTTGCAGAGCTCTTCAGGAAATATGATACGTCACCGTCCAGCATCTCCGTTTCAAACTTCCAGTCGTCTTCTAATTGTAATTCCCAGAATTGTTTTTCCTTCATTCCTGGGCTCCCACCCCAGAAATCGGATATAATATGTCTCGATTCAACCCTGGGCCTCTCACACCAACAGGGTTTTTCCTCTTCTTGGAGTTGCATAGTCACTGTATCTTGTTCTTCGAATATTTCCTCAAGTTCCCTAGCAAGGTTCTCTTCCAATTTAGCAAAGTTCTCAGAAGCCTTTCCAATTCCAAAAAACTTTTCATCGACATTCTGATTCATCAATTCTAATTTCTGGTTTAAAAGCTCTAATTTCAAAAGAATAATCCTTTGTCCTTGGGTCATTCCCGGATCTAAAGCCATTTTAAAAGCGAAACCAAGCATGGTAGAAGTAGGCAGGGAGTATCAAAGTTCAGTACTTTTCCATCTTTAAGCCACAAGTTTCAGCTGCCATTTTCCCCCTAATCAGGGTGCAGGAATTATAATCCAGCAACTTTAAAGAAGAAATACTTCCAACATCTTAATCCTCCCCTGACGGGGATTCAATCAATCATGGTTGTAAAAAAAAAAAAAAAAAAACTCCAATAGAAACGTTGTATCAGCCTGGTACAGCAGCAGCTAGAAACATTGTTATTTTCTTCCATTTGGCAGGGAGAGGAACGGGCTTCCTTTTAACGTTCCTCCCAGAGAGCCAATTAAAACAATTTTTCAGTCCAATTAAACTCCGTACTTACGGCTTACGGGGTTCTTCTTCTTTTACTTCAGATTAGGTAAGAACGGCACGCTCATTGCTGGCGGCAGCCGCCACTTCGCCTTCCTGGCTGGGGCATAGCCTCCACAGCCCCGCGCCGTTGCCCCTTCACTCCCGCGCCCCTTTTACAAGGGGAACGAGAGAAGGGGCCAGCGCAATATGGGGCCAGCTGGAGAGCCCACGCCGCGGGACGCTCGACCCGTGGTTTGACGGAGCCCGCTGTGCGGTAGCGGAGCTCCTAACCCCCGGGAAGGCCAGGGTCGTCTTGCTGCCGAAATGACCCTCGACCGTCCGCAATGGCGTCCTCGCCGGAAGTTGCCTTCCACCACATTTGATGGCAGGAGGTTAGCTTAGACTAGAGGGTACAAAGCAGGCCATGTGGCACACACAGATCTGTCATCCAGCACCTCACCACCTTCCCCCTGTGCCTCCGTCTACCTGATGATAGAGCTGTCCCTGACTCTGGCTGTCCAATATGTTACAATTAACAATATGCCCAGCTCCATACACTTGATATTTGCTGCCTTGGGCTCCTATCGGAGAAATGATGGGATAGAAATTCAATAAATAAATAGATGAACAAACAAACATAGTACAGTAGGGTTGGGTATCCTCAGCCTATAAGGTAAATGGTAAATGACCCCTGGGCGGTTAAGTCCAGTCAAAGGTGACTGTGGGGTGCTCATCTTGCTTCAAGCTGAGAGAGCCGGCGTTCGTCCACAGACAGATTTCCAGGTCATGTGGTCAACATGACTAAACCGCTTCTGGCGCAACGGAACACCGTGACGGAAACCAGGACGCATGGAAATGCTGTTTACCTTCACGCCACAGCGGTACCTATTTATCTACTTGCACTGGCGTGCTTTCAAACTGCTAGGTTGGCAGAAGCTGGGATAAAGCAATGCTCACCCCGTCACGCAGATTCGAACCGCTGACCTTCCGATCGGCAAGCCCAAGAGGCTCAGTGGTCTAGACCACAGCACCACCTGTGTCCCTTTACCTTTTACCTCAGCCTATAGGCCAAGTTTGGCCCACCAGACCTCCCCATTTGGCCTTCAAGGACATTTCCCCTACATGATGCCCACCTGGTGTCATATATGTCATGTCAGGCAGGTACTGACATGGGTACAAAGGAGCAAACGGGAGCTTAAAGTGAGCTCCTGATTATTCCTTTCCTGGATCAAGGTGTGCTCTCCCCAGCTGATGGTTGAGGGAAGTGTGCCTTGCACCCATTGAAACAGCTGTAAAAATGAAGGGGGAAAGCTCAGTTTTAACAGCTATTTCAATGGAAACCACTTGGTGCTACTGGAGCAACAAAGCCTCATAGCCCCTGGCAACCAGCTGTCACATGCCTGTGAAGCTTTTCACATTGGACTTTGACAGGTGGGTGGGATGTCAAGTGATTGACAGGTAGGATGGCCTGCCCACTTGTCAAAAGTGGCCCATGTTGGTTGGGTCCAGATAAGGAAGGGGGTGTGGCCTCTCAAGCCCAAAAGGTTCCCTACTTCTGTAGGAGAGTTGTTGTTGTTCAGTCGTTCAGTCGTGTCCGACTCTTCGTGACCCCATGGACCAGAGCACGCCAGGCACCCCTATCCTCCACTGCCTCCCGCAGTTTGGCCAAACTCATGCCAGTCACATGTAGGAGAGTAGCTGATCCAAATAGCACCTTGAGACTCTGAAAGGGATGAGAGATCCCTTTGCACTGCACTGTTAAATCAGCAGTGCAAATTTCAGTTGTTTTGCACATAGTTCCCAAGTGAGTGGGCAATTGCATAACACATAAGACATGGAGGGAAACTTACTTTCCACCCTGCTTAATAAGGTACACATCATAAATACTTTGGATAGCCTGGTGGTGTGGTTAAATGCCAGTGGAGGCTGCTTTTTTCTAGCTTGCCATTTCTTTGAGTGGCAAGTCATTAAACTTGACTATCAACAGATATTCCGACAAGTGCCTGAATGTCTTGACAGGTGCACAATTACTCCGGCATGTGGTCCGATTAAATTAAAATGAATCATCAGAAATTCCTTCGGTAGGAATTGCATGTGAACTCAGCAAGCTGTAAAATACACTCCACTTATACACAGTAAATTGATTCAGGTGCGTGCACTTAGTCGGGCATGTGGACAGCCTGGAGTGGCCTCTTTAGATCTTGACATTTTGTGGCAGCAGATTCAGTATTTTCAGCCCAGTTGAAAGCATAGCTACTTGGATGTAAGATCCTCTGCCGTGCGAGAAAGGCAGAACGGAATCTCAACCTGCTATTATAGCATTCCAAGAACTTGTATATGCTTGTAGAAGAGCATCAGCAACTGTTGTCCTTCAGCTCATGGATCTTTGGGTCTTTTCCTCCATCTCTGTTGAGCTCATTAGTTCTATGCTTTGGACAACTGTTGTAATATAGACGATTAAATAGGACCATGTTTTAGAATTTGTTTGTTAAAAAGAGACTCCTCTGCTTTTAAACTTGGGCGACTGTTCTTCAGGGGTAATATTGCTTTAGTTATTATGAGTTTTTTTTTGGGGGGGGGGTTATTCAAAAGAGAAGCAATCACAACATCTTATTGCTGGGAAACCTTTTTGGCCCAGTGAGCCAGATCTTCCTTTCCTCCCACCTCTGTGGGTCAACTTTGACAGGTGGGTGGGGCCACACTTCTGTCAATCATCTGATATAATTATACTACATGACAGGTCAGTGCCACCCACCTGCCACCCACAGGGGTGAAGCAACACTAAGCAGGATTGAATTCTCTGCAGATGAGCAGATAGTTCAGTCCTAATTTCCGCAAGGGTCTGAGTAGGATTAAACTACCCACTCATCAACTGATAAGAAGGTGGGTGGGTGGGGTTAAATCCTGCTGCTTTGGCTGTATGTGCCAGTTCCCTTTGGAACAGAATTGAACCCTGCCCCTGCCCATCAGTTGATGGCACCTGCCCCTCAGAGTGGCATCAGCTGATTGATAGGGGAGCATGGTCAGGGGAAAATATCCTAGTGGGTGAAATTCAGACTCCCAGCAAACCATGGGCTGGAGGTTCCCCACCCCATCTTACTGCTACCTAGGAGGGAGCTTTGGCCTTTAATTACATGCATATATCCAAGGCAATATCAAGATTGGGCAGAGGGGCAAGTGAGTTTGCATGTACTACAAGATAGGGAAAGCTTTCTAATTTGGGGTACTTGGCGATAGATGAATGACCTGTTGCTTCTGGGAAATGCAAATTTTGCTGGTGCATGAAACATCTATTAATTTAAATTTAAGGAAGGGGGGAGAGGGGAAAGGGGGGGAAGCCTTTGCCTCCTTCCTCCAACCCCTGTAGACTTTTCAAGAGCTGATCTCCCCCATTTCCAATTCTCCATCTCATGCTATTGACATCCCCACCTCTTCGCTGTACTTCTTAGTGCACTGCAATATTTCCAAACCGTTGAGTGCATGACTGTTTTTTAAGCTGCACCTCAGGCTGTTGCTACTCTCAGTCAATACTGTTGACATCATTGTTTCCATAGTGTGCTGTTGTTCCCAGCCGACACGAGTTTGTGTGTGCATGGATATTTGTTCTTTTCATGATAGCTTTACCATTTCAGCATAGAGGAACCGTGCTGTTTGGGGAGTGTGCACTTGTTCCCAGTCACACCCAAAGCCAAGATTTAAAACTCAGGTGACAGGTTAAATAATGTTCCCGTGTCAACAGCAGCCTGCTTATTATTTATATGTCGATACCTTTGCTCCTGCAGGTCCGATAGCCTTGCTTACCCTCAGCGATAAGGACACTTTGATATCTTATGGAAGCAGGACTAGTCTGACTTCACAAGCAACCAAGTGTGGTAATATTAAGAGCACCAGGGGTGTGTGCTGTATTACTTAACCAGATATCTGCCGAGCAGCCCCTTTCAGAGTACCGGTAATAGCCATAACCTAGACTGTTCACACAGAGAGAACTTCCTAGGTCAGTCCCCATCAGTCATGACCAATGGTCAGAGATTGTGGGAGTTCATAGAAGCATAGAATTGTAGAGCTGGAAGGGACTAAATAGTCCAACCCCCTGAAGTGCAGGAATATTTTGCCCAACATGGGGCTTGAACCCACGACCCTGAGATTAAGAGTCTCATGCTCTACCGACTGAGCTACCAGGGGAGTTCTGAAATCCCCTCCTCACAGGGGTCTGGAACCTTCACTATTTTGTGTGTGTGTGTGTGTGTGAGTGTGTGTGTGTGTGAGAGAGAGAGAGAATGGCTCTTTACTCCAGCCTTTGACTCCTGGGATGTTTGTTTTCCGGGGGAACAAGGGGACCAGGACCAAACCATTCCTGTGGCTGTAATTTGCTTTAACAGATTTTAATGCTGAATTTTAAATTGTTGTAACTGACCCTGGAACCTGCTGGTGAGGGGCAGGTGATGAATAGAATAGAATAGAATAGAATAGAATAGAATAGAATAGAATAGAATAGAATAAAATAGAATAGAATAAAATAGAATAGAATAGAATAGAAATCTACTGAGCAAACAAGCATTACAGGGAAGACCACTTGGAGAGGGCAAGAGATCTTTCAGGGAAGCTTATAATCCATTATTGATCTTCTGGGCTTCTCATAAGCTTCCAAGAAAGCTCCTGGGAGATAGTTAAAAAATAATTGCAGTGAAACAGCAAATGGGTTACTGTGCAATCCTGTATAAAATGACTCAGAAGTAAGCTCCACCATGTGTTTTATGGGGCTTACTCCTGGGTAAGCATGAAAAGATTGCAGCCATATGGGTTTGACAATGACAATTGCACAACACATTTTGAAATACAATATACCTTTACTCATTTGAAACGTGAGTTTCAAAATGTGTTGTGCAAGTGCTTCTTACTTACAGAGCACATCTCTAAATATAGGGGCAACGTACACATTGCCTTTGGTTCAAGACACCAGCTGAGTCAACCACATTTAAAATGAGGTTTCTCTACATATTCCCAGGTAATTTGCTTTCTCAGGTAGAAGAAACAAAGAAACCCAGCTGCTTTGTCATGTCGAAGATATATGCACACCAAATAAGTTCCTGGGAAAGACACGCTCCCAGATTTCCAGTTACAAACCCACCCAGCCTAACAAAGCTCTATGCTAACATGTTTGGGGTTCATCATACTTTGACTTCTCATACCTAGAACAACCTGGACAGAAGTACTTGGGGGAGATCTGGAAAACCCCACCTCACCGCTGAGCAGGGGAAAGATTCCCCCGCTACCCAGCAGCAAAGCTGGGTGGTAGAACGCCTCCCCTCTCACTGACTTGGCTGGAATGGAAGCATTCTGCACAGCTTGCTTTGCCGCCAGTCCCTCTCTGCTCCTAGAGGCGGTGGAGACCAGCGGCAAAGCCAAGTGGCAGAAGTTGGCCGATGCCCCATGGGTGCTGCCACCTGAGGCAGCCACTTCTCCCAACTAATGGGTGGGCTGGCTCTGACCCCATATGCTCTATTATTGTGTCAGGAAGATGCTAGAATACACCCACAATTAAACACTAGTTGTGGGAGGGGGCTGTTGCTGTAGCCTAGTGCAACTACTCTGCTGGGGCAAGTGAGCAGAATTTTTTTGGGGGGAAAGCACTGAAAAGTGTGGGATGAACCAACAATTGATGGGAAGATGTATAAACACTCCTGCAAGCAAGTCAGATGACTGCTCACTGCCATATGACACCTGGGGGGGGGGGGAATCGAGGTATGTAGATATGTTATTGTTATGCATGTTTGTGTTTCTCTATTGCAAAGCACCCTATGATCCTCTGATAAAGAGCAGCATAGAAACTTATAAATCAATCAATCAATCAATGAATCAGAACAAATGTTCAGTGAAGCCTGGACACAGTGTAACCCCCACATAAGCTTTCTGCAAACAAATCAAGAGGAATGCTCAATGGACAGGTTAGCTGATAAAGCTGTAGGTAAGTATGATGTGTGACCACATGGCTGGTTTGTAACATAAGCAGCAACTCCAAGCCTCAGCTGATCAGAGGCACTGCAAAGGCACTCTCTGCAAGCCCTGTATGGAGGTCTGAAATCCCAATATCATTTTGATGCCATGCGATTAACAGGTGGGCAGCCTCACGCACCAGTCAAATTTGGGCTGCAAGATTTAGGGAAGGGAAGGATCTGTCCCACTGGCCTGATCCAGTTCCCCACCCTTGTTCTGTGTCAATCTGTAGCTTAGCTCAAGGCAGCATCATAGCTGTCAAGTTTCGGATTTGAAAATAAGGGATCAGCAGTCTCACCTATCCTGGGGACAGTCACATGTCAGTGGTGGGCGGAGCCAGAAGCAAAAGTGGGCGGAGCAGCAATGTAAACTCCAAGCGGGCTCGGGCTCGGAGCGGAGCAAAGAGGAGGGCAGCCAGCAAAGAGGAGGGCAGCCATGGGCTCCGTGCGATGGAGCCCCATCGTCTTCTTGTCTGATCCCATCAAAACAGGACAGGAAGCAGCAGCTGCTCAAAGGCAGCCAGGCTCCGTCTGCCAGCTAACCCTATTGGCCGGCTGAGGGGCTCGGTGGCAACTGATAGGGGCTGGTGCAGGGGGAGGAATACACCCCCCTGTAAGTGCGGGAAACGGCTCCCACTTGCTTTGAGGGCTGAGGCTTTTCTCTCCAAGTAGGCGAGGTCTTCCCACCCAGTCCCTGACCAGCAGGGGAGGAGCTGCTTCCATTAAAAACGGGAAATTTAAGGGAAATAAAAAATAAGGGAGAGCAGCGGGAAACTGCTTGAAATAAGGAAGAATCCCGAGGAAAACGGGATACTTGACAGCACTGGGCAGCATAGCAGCTGGAGACAAGAAGAGGAACCGACAAGCTCAGGGATTCAAGCTGAGTCATCATTATGGCCTAGCGTTTCATGGTAACCCACTCTATGTGGAAAGAAATCAAATAATGAATAAGGATTTGAAATGGGGTTTTGTTGTTTTTTACTGCTGGTATTATGACAGTGATTATAGTGTTTGTGTTTTATATGGTTTTAAATGTCATAACCCAGCATGGGAAAATATTGTATTTTGGTTGTTGGCTAATACATTTATTAAATAAATAAGTGGCCAGCTTAAGCCGAGTGCTTTTCTGAGGGCGTGAATCATGTCACAAATTGCTTGGCCTGTCCTCATCTCAGTCCTTTGGGGCCTTACACAACACCTCCAACTCTCAAAAGCCATTGAGCCAGCAAGGAACTCAAGAGCCATTAGTGTGCTGAAGAAACCTCTTTAGCTGCTAGCTGAATAAAAGGCTAAGAAAAGGTCACCTTCCAATTTGATGCCCATAAGACTATAAGTGAATTATGCTCTGCTACCGGGGTTTATTATTATTTTTGTTTTGTTTAAAAAACATATTCTTGCTCTTTTTTTCCCATTCAGGCACTCAGACCTGCAGACAAAGGTAATAGTTCATGTGGGGCTGGAGACAGGATAGTCTGGGTGATTCCCTGGTGTCCTCTCTATAGAGTCTTGCCAAATAATAGTCTAATTACAGTATCTTGGGCCTCCTCTTAAGCACCAGTGTTTACTCACTAAGTGACCCAATGCCAAAAAAAAGTCTACAGAGAGCAAGAGTTACAGAAGTAGATAATGAGGATTTTGTATATTGTAAAATGTTATTACTTCATGAGCTAACTAAAGGGTTTTGATATACATTTATTTCAGCAAGTGTTCGTGTAAGCAAAATGTCATATCATCTCAATTGTCATAACTGTATTTTCAGTTTTGAAATTTCCCCCCTGTCCTAGCTATCTTATTTATATTTACCTTTACAATGGTGTTTTGATTTACATTTCATCATCTGTTGTGGTGCTTCTCTGAAGCTCACATCCTTTATCAGTAATGAGCCCTTTGCTACTCATCTTGAGAATTCAAAACAGTTTTTGCATAAACAGGAGTAAGATACACAAGTGTAACAACTGGAGGAGAGCCATATAATGAGCAAGACTTGGCCCCACAATGGTGAATATAATAATAATAATAATAATAATAATAATAATAATAATAATAATAATAATAATATATGCCACTCATCTGAAGAAGTATGCATGCACACAAACGCTCATACCAAGAACAAACTTAGTTTGGTCTCTCAAGGTGCTACTGGAAGGAATTGTTTTATTTTTTATTTTGTTTCATCTGACTGGGTGCCACTGGCCACTTGGATGGCTTCCAACTAAATATAAATGGGAGTATTCTAATAGTCAATCTACATGGTTCCACCAATTGGCTGCACAAAATCTGTAGTCTTATGCCCATCATGTTGTTGCCCTGTGCTTGCCCTGTTGTGGAAAGCTTTCTAAAGTTAATAGTAGGCTCCTACCTGGAAGCTCTTCTGCGTACGTGCAACCTCATCTTCCAAGTGTTCCCATAAGCCCCACAGCGGAGTAATTTTCTGTTTGGCCTTATAAATCATTCAGTGTGGTTATGATTAGAGATGGGATTCAGCCAGCAGATTCAACTCTTGATTTAAGTTTTAAAACACCTCAGGTGCTCAGATCACAGTTTTGGCAATTTTTCATTTTGCACAACTGTAATATTGGGAAATTGGGCTTAAGATTCAGTTTCTGTTTCTGACGCAAAACCTTTCCCTTCTCCCTCGGTGCTAATTTTTTGTGTGTGTTTTACTCAAATCTATTCTTCCCCATATATATATATATATATATATATATATATATATATATATATATACAGTGGTACCTCGCAAGACGAATGCCTCGCACAACGAAAAACTCGCTAGACGAAAGGCATTCACTAATGAAAGGGTGACTCGCAAGACGAATTTTTCTATGGTCATGCTTCGCAAGACGAAAATTTCAATGCATTCCTATGGGAATTAAATTCCTATGCATTCCTATGCATTCCTATGGTCGTGCTTCGCAAGACGAATATTTCGCAATACGAAACGACTCGCAGAACGAATTAATTTCGTCTTGCGAGGCACCACTGTATATATATATATGTATATGTATAGTCTGTAGAGCATTAATTACAGTTGTGGGAAGACCAATCTGGATTCACATGTCGCTGAAAATTCCCCCCCTTCCTTTTCAACCATAAGTGTCCACTTGTACACTGCAGCCTGTTCTTCCCAAGGCTTTCCCTTGGTTCAAAATGCGTGTTTTGCCAGCTGGTCAGGGAAGCCACCTATAGAAAACATTTGGACATATGGTTTGGATGCTGATTTTTATCAGAGTGAAATATCTCCCGACAGACCTTTGCATTTTTAAAAACAAATCACCAAACATGATGTCAGAATGTTTATTGTTTCTTCCCTGGGAACATATTCTTGGCATCTGGGTTTGATCTTCTAGGTGTGTCTAATTGTTCTAAACCCACAGCTGCACAGTTTTCATTTCCTAGGGAATGCAGCAATGGGTTTTAATTTTAGCGTCCCACAACCTTCCTCCCATTTCCCACCTTTGGATATTCTCTGGAGCCCAAAGCACTTTTCTAATTGAATTATGACTATTGCTAGAGAACATGAAGTAACGTTTCCTTTAAACTTAAGTTCAAAAGGCAAACACTTCTTCATCTTATCGTCACCAAAGTAGACAAAGTTTCCGGGGGGGTGTGTGTGTGTGTCATTACTGTTTGGATGCCGACCGCCATTTTGAATAAATATGGTGGACTGAAACATTGCTTTGGTGTGACTTCACCTGATTTTTGGCATGATGGGTCCAAACTCACAAATTACACTATCCATTAAATAGTGTTTCTAAAAATCCTGGGCAGCACTGGGCACTCCCCACTAGTTTATTATATTGATGTTGTGTTTTGGGGATATGCAACTTTGTATATTTTTAGAAGGTTCAGCTTTGCAATTGTTTTTATAGACGTTTCATTGACATCACACTTAACTGTGAGGCTGACTTTTTTTGTTCTTGTCTTTTTTCTGTGGCTCTTTTTGACCCTTTCTACTGTGTTAAGAATTGCACATTTCCTCTGTAAGGAGACTTGTGTGTTGTGCCCACATTGGGAGTACACAACCTCTTCCCATGCTGGAGATGCACCCATGCCACATGTTCACACTGCATGGTGGTCTCAAGGGGACATGACATGGGTGAAGAAAAGGGAGGAGAGGGTATTAAGTGAATCTGCCGGTCTTTCTTGTGGAAAGTACAGCGCACAGGAACTGAAAAAGCCAAGGCTTACAACAAGGATGATCTGGCAAATCTTAGCCATTCTATTGCTGCTTCTTTAAAAAATAATAGCATAGATTTCCCAACAGTCACAGCATAATGAGTATGGGTAAAAAAATTGGACAGATGGTTAATGTTCAGTGTAATGTTATGGTCCCAGCAGAAGCAGGGCAGGCCCAGCTAGGCAGAGCAGCCAGAAGGTGGAACACAAATTCAGCAGGCTAAGCCCAACCTCAGGAGGTTTGCAACACAAATCTCCAGGCTCTGATCCATCTTCTCTGTGTTGCATATAACCACATAGATGCATCTCTAGGAAGAGAGTAACTGAAACTCAAGCCCAGGAGTGAATAAGGGACAGATGCACATATGCAAAACCTTTCTTTCAATTTTTCACTAGACAGTTTCTGCTGGATAAGCAGTCTGCATTGCCCCAACACGTAAGTTTAGCTGAAGACAGAATGGAAGGAAGCTTCATTCAGCAAGGTGGTGCTTTTGCACCCAAAACCATTCTACAAATAAGGTGCCTACAGAAGACGTAAATGTGTTAACACATGAGCATTTAAAAAGCATCTTCGTTATTACAGCAATGGTTAGAGTGATGGGAAATCAGCCAGTTGTATATAAATGGCGCCCCGGGCAATCAAGTGAAAATGTGTTGCTGTGAACTGAGCTATTACGGTTTGCATCAAGATAAAAGATGAAAGATTACATCAGCTTGTCACTCGTTAAAATCAAACAGGATGATGACTTCACCGCTCTGCTTCTACTCCTGCCAGCTCACATTTGCCCTTGATCCAAAGTTCCTGACTGATTAGTGTTTTTGAGGATCAAACCTGCACCACTAAAACCCCAATGCCTGGGAAGTTCCTCTGAAGTAGAGCAGTAATAACATCTGGAAAGAAAGGGTGATGAGGCAGGAAGAAAGCAAGTTGAGTCAGTGATGAAATTTAATCAGCATGATGTCAGGTATTGAACATCAGGAGCACATCTACTGCAGATGGCTCACACCTGAAGGAAACAGACTTGGACTAGGAGGAGGCTTGCTCACTTTAGATCTGCTTATACCTGAACACATCCCACAATAGTCATCAGAGGCCCTTCGATGTGACTCTCCTCTGAGGGCGGTGTGGAGAAAGGGCTTTTTTCAGTGGTGGCCCTCTGTCTATGGAATGCTCTCCCCAGGAAAATGATGCCTGGCCCCATCATTGCTCTCCTTGTTCCCTTCTTCTCTGCTAGGGATGGGGTGCCATTTTTGGTTGCCTCCCAGTGCCAGAATGTTTTGGGCTGGTACATGGGAATGGGATCAGAAGGGGGAAAGGATTTCTCCTGTTTGTTTCCCCCCGTCTTGTGCACGTCTATTTTTGGTCCTGAGGATAGCATTGCACCGTAACAGGCAGTCAATGCAATGCCTTCCAGTAAACACTGCTGCCATTCAACTTCCATTCATTTCAATGGGTCTTTTATATGGTTCCTAGTGTTGAGTACACAGGTTTGGATTTAGCAGTGCTCAGCATGTATGGAAAGATACTTCACCTTCTGCCAGGGAAGCCCCCTAGTTTCCAACTCTCCTCCTTCCCGCCTCTAAGCTGCAATCTTCCATTTTCATGTCCGTGGCTTTTCTGGATGGAGATGAAAGGAAAGGGGAATCTGACCACAAATTCTCAGATCTAAGCCCTAGAATATGCCTCATGATTCCATTTCCTTCCCTGTCAACTGAAAATATTACCAGATATTCTCTGCACACCTGCAAACACCTGATATAGTGTCTTTTAAAATTCCTTAGACTGGGGCAACCTGTCTGTTATTAACATTGACTCTTTTTCCTTTTTTATTTAAAAAAAAAAGACTATCAGATGCTTGCAGGTGTCTGGAGGATACTGAGCGAGGTTTTGAATGCCAAGGTTTTAAGAAAGAATCACAGTGAATCTTTTGCCTTTCAATTCCATGTGCAAAAGAATTTGTTACTCTTCCAGTGCTAATGGCGGAGAAAGTCAGTTCAGTTTGCAATGTAATGTGAACTTATCAAATCCACACTTCTTGAAACGATATGTGAACCGAATTGCAGCTAGTCATTGAAATCCACACTTTCCTGACTGTTGTGGTGCAGTTTTTTCATCCGCCAAAGGAGGGCAAAATTGCACATATAAGAGAAAGCGTGCATCAGAATGCATAGCATATACAAAAATGCACAATGTTAGAGAAAAATGCCTGCAAAATTGTACATCGGACAAATTGCATATGAACTAAAATGCTGAATTTTCATGAGGACTGGAGGGGAATGGCACACTGATGCAGAAAGTGCTGAACTAGACTTAAGACTGGAAGATTTAAAAAATTGGGAGAAACCAAAATGGACAGATTTGCGTGTCAATCAGAGGACTGTTCAGCGAAAGGAGAGGTGTTGCGGCTCTTCCTTGTTACAGAACCAATAAAGCTTTGATCATGACTTAATTTTCTCCATGGGAAAAAAGTTATTTGATCTTGCTTATGAATTTGATTCTATATTTTCATCTTTATTACCTTCCCTCCTCTCTCCTTTGTCTTTATTTACCACCACAATGTGAGAGCAGGCACCTGGCTAAACATAGTGCATCCAGGTAACATTTAATGAAACATTTATCACCCGCTACTCAGATTGCCCAATTTCTTCTTAGAGATTAATACGAAAGCCACACAGCTGTTCCTGGAATACCACGGCGATTTCATTAACATTATGAATACCCTCATGGCCTCTCACTTTTACCTCATTTATTTTTAATAAACCTCCATTATTTTTCCATCTGTTTGCTTGATTACAAAAGCTACTAATTTTCAGCGGTAGAAAGTTGCGCTTCTTAACAAACTAACTTCTCAGTTGAAAGTAGACTCCAAAACATGGCTTGCAAGTAATAGCTTGGAAGTCTTAGCTCATAGGAACATAGGAAGCCTGCCTTCTGCTGAGCCAGACCACTGATCCCATGACTCAGTATGGTCCGATACTGACTAGCAGTGGCTCCCCATGGTTTCAGACAAGGGACTGTAATGGTGTGCACAGATCTGGAACTTTTACATGTTTAATATTGTAGACCATGGCATTCCTACAGCTGGCATAACTTGACATAAAAATAGACCCCTTTAGGAACTGTTTAGACCCTGGTGCTAGTCTTTGTATTAAATGTGTCCAGGAAGGTGCTAAAAATATTCTAACCTCTTAAGGTAACACGGTATAATCAACAATATTAAACAATAACACGGTATAATCAACATATTTAATTTAAGGGTTCTGCATAGACAACTGAATCTCCCTCCTAAACAGTAACCCTCAGGATGTAGGAAACAAACAAGGTAACCAGTTTAGTCATTGCTCACTAGGCTTATGCCCTTTCAGCTACCATCTGACCAAAGTAAACAAAATGGAAAATGGACAGGAACTTGTAGGAAATAGACACTGAAACCAAATGAATTGTTATGACAAATCACCGATCCAAAAAGACACCCCCTTTTCATAAGAATATATTGGTTCAAAATAGTATTTAAACCCCAGATTTTCACCAGCCACCAAGGGCCCCTTTTTGGCACTACACTCTCTAGAACCAACTCTATGCTTTATTGGATCACAGACCAAGGAATGGTGAGAGAGATGCTTGTAGTCTTGCTGGTGTTGGTTATTGTAGGCAATAGCTAATTCTTACAGGAGGAAGTATCTCTGACATGTTTCACCATAAAGAAGGCTGATCGCCGAAGAACTGATGCTTTTGAATTACGGTGCTGGAGGAACTGCAAGAAGATCAAACCT
The DNA here is from genome assembly GCF_009819535.1 of Lacerta agilis. Taxonomy (NCBI): domain Eukaryota; kingdom Metazoa; phylum Chordata; class Lepidosauria; order Squamata; family Lacertidae; genus Lacerta; species Lacerta agilis. The sequence goes on from NC_046322.1 coordinate 28,646,723, forward strand.
ATCCATTCTTAAGGAAATCAGCCCTGAGTGCTCACTGGAAGGACAGATGCTGAAGTTGAGGCTCCAATACTTTGGGCGCCTCATGAGAAGAGAAGACTCCCTGGAAAAGACCCTGATGTTGGGAAAGATGGAGGGCACAAGGAGAAGGGGAAGACAGAGGATGAGATGGTTGGACAGTGTTCTCGAAGCTACCAACATGAGTCTGACCAAACTGCGGGAGGCAGTGGAAGACAGGAGAGCCTGGCGTGCTCTGGTCCATGGGGTCACGAAGAGTCGGACACGACCCCTAAACACAAACAAATGGCAAAATTGTCATGCTCTCTCTCTCTCATCTCTCTCTCTCTCTCTCTCTCTCTCTCGTTAGGGATCCTTCTTTTATTCTTTAGATTAAAGTGTGCATGCAGTGCAATTTGCTGCCTGCTTACCGGTATATTGCAACTTTGCAGTCTTAAGCAGCATTTCTGTACTCTCTCACTTTCATTTCATGTAATGAACTCACCTCTCTTTATTCCTCTTGTGTGTGAACTTCTTTTGGCCATCAGGTTAAGGGCAAATGCATATTCATTACGAACACATGTCATAGCATCGCAAAAAGAGCTTCAACCTCTCAGCTTGATATTTGGGAGTGTGTATAATAGACACACATGTAGATGCATTGCACACCTTGTAACAGAACTATTCCAACCATAGTGGAGATGCTGGGAATTGACTTTTCCCATTTAAAGTAGATGCCATGCCACTGAACAATGACCATTCCCTGGTAACTGTAGTTTCTGACATTTGAATTCCAGGTCAAATATTGAGTGGCTGACTATTCCAGATGCCGAAAGGACTTAGTGGAGGACAAAGCGCAATCACCTGTAGGCTAGGCTGACTGACGTCACCAAGGAATGGAATGTGCTGCTCCTTCTGTTCTCTTTTTGTCAGTTCATCTATCAGATGCTATAGTGACTCATATGACAAGAACCAGTTTCTCAGGCAGTTGTAGTTACAGAAGCAGTTAGGGGAAGCACAGAGCAAGGAACAGAATCTGGGACAGCGACCGTTTAGCTAGCATTTTAAGAACTGTGCAAATTCCCTAGCTGCACACTCCAATTGCTACCTTCCATCATGCGAATTTTGAAGCATCAGTATTCTGAAGCAACAAATATACCGGTAGTTGCTATCTGCCTTGAGGAGGAGAAGTCTCCTCTCTGTGAAGGTCTCTTCCAACTCTATGATTCTATGAAGGTCTTCACACATGGTCCTCAGCAAATTACTGTCGCTGATGTTGTCATTTGTATTTGCTTACAAAAGTGACCCAAAGCTACTTACAAGGTAGTATGAACACTAAAACTAACTTCAACAGACAAACTGATAAAAACCTGAAAACACATATACAAGTCAAAGACAGAACCACCCTCACTGAAAGAGGTGGAAGACTGGAAACCCTTCAAATTAAGAGCCAAAAGGAAAGGTTTTGCCTGGAGCCTAAAAATAAAGATTTCATCAGGCAAGCTTCCACACATTGGGAGCCAGCACTGAAAAGGCCTTTTCTGGTGTTGCTACTCTCTGGATTTCTCATGGAGGGGGATCACATAGAAGGACCCTCCTAATGATTACAGGATCTAGGTCAGTCATGTGGTTCTGGGACAAGAATAAAAAGAGAGATAGCCTGCTGATGAATAATGAAGGCAAAGCTAAAAATACATGTATGCACCCAGTGTTGATAATGTGCTTCCCACTGAATGAAGCACTGGAACCTGCCAAGAGGTAAGTTTTCTGCAGCCGCCAGGCACTTAAAAGAGTGTGCCAGTCACCTTTACCTCAAAGCAAATGCAACCAAATGGTTGTTGCTGACACTCAAAGAGCAGCCAGCATGTTTCAGTTAACAGCAAGTTTGGAGAGAGGCGAGTCTGTCCCAGTTGAAACAATCAGCTTCTACCTGAACTTCACCCAACATTTCCACCTCAGCCTTACTTTCTCCAGTGTCATTGTAAACAAAACGACACATTGACATTATGTTTTTTTTAAAAAAATAAAAATAAAAGGGCTTTTATTGTAAAGTACGCCGAGGAACACAATGAGTGAATTTGGCACTAGCTTAGTAACGCAGAACCTTGGCGCTGTGCTTTTCAAGTCCCAGAGTCCAAATCCTGCTGCCAAGATGCTATGTAACACTGGGAACATAGTCCATATCTGGATGTTTCCCATCCTGGGGCCTCTGATAACACAGTGCAATTCACTGAAAGGCCAGGATGAATGGGAAGAAAGGCCAAGCGTAAGAAATCTTTGGTATTCAGGCCCCCATGGAGCAGATAAGGTGTCCTTCCAACTTCACTTACGGCCTTATCAGTCTGCTTCAAGGTTCTGGTGTCACCAGAAAGCCACCACAATCAACAGACCATATTTGTTTGCATTCCTAAAAGCCGCACAGTCTTAAGTGTTGAATCAGTTCAGGTTCCCCACCCTCAGCTCACTTAACTTGGCTCAAAGGCAGATGTTTCAGCTGAATTCCCATTATTTCCCAGGGCAAAGCCGCCCTGCTGCTCATCAGCTTATTTAGAGCTGCATTGCTGAAACATATTCAGTGCAGGACTCAAAACTTAAAGCGTTTGTTTGGAGTTGATGGAAAGAATATATGAAATGTGGCTTTATATTTGTAGTGTGTGTGTGTGTGTGTGTGTGTGTGTGTGTGTGTGTGTGTAACATGACCTCTTTCAGTGTGGGCTGTCTTGAGAAACAATGAGCCTGTGTTGAGTTCTACCACTGGCAGTAAGCACCAGGGAAGTCCCATGACAGCTCGCAGCATGGCTTGGCTTTCCACATGCGCCTGCCAATGGGACACAACTGAATAAGCCTTATGGCTTAAAAACTGGTCCACGATGAACTAAGTACAGATCTATTGCAGCCATGTGAACTCTTCAGCACATGGTCCTTGGGCTGGGTATCAGTGTCAGCGGACTTTTTGCATGTGACTGAGGTTTTTCCTCCATATTACTTGGATGTAGCAAAACCACAAGTAGGAAGGTGAGGGCAGCCACACCACTGACCCTACACAGATGATGCGTGTGGTGGCTTACCCAATGTCCACACATTAGGGGCATGTTCACATTTAAAGCACTATGATGTCACTTTAATCAGTCATGAGTTCCACCAAAGAATCCTGGGAGCTGTAGTTTGTTAACGGAGTGCTGTTGTGAGACTGCTATTCCCCTAACAGAGACACGGTTCCCAGAATTCCCTGGGAAGAGGGATTCGTTACTAAACCACTCAGAATTGTAACCTTCTCCTAACAACTAGGATCTCCTAACAACTCTCACCACCCTTAATAAAACACAGATCCCAGTACTGTGTTCTGTATTGCATTATTTGAGGATAAGCTTCCTTTGCTGTCATCCTCTGCAAGAAAGAGAAAATGTACTTAAAATAGCACATAGATGGTATCTATATTCCTCTCTGCTTAATAAATTTAGCAAAAGCATCTTGTCACAAAGCTGGAGAAACTGGCAACTTGGGGTCTTTTATTCATATGTTGTGGTCCTGTCTATTTCACCTCTTTTGGGTTAAGCTTTTTTTTTTTTTTAAGAAACTAATCATAGCTCAAATGATTGATACAAATCCCAAAATTACTCTTCTTTTCAACTACTCTTCAACCACTGGACCTTACTGAGAAGGACCTTGTAACCTAACAATTGCTCAATACTGGAGAAGTCTAAAAGCTGGTTTCTTTGAAATGTAGTTCATAAAGGTGTGGGACTTGATAGTAATGGAAAAATGGACTAATAAACATGGAGACTGGGGGGGGGGGAACCAACGCCACAAAACCAGACAAGCTTTATAAAAAATGGTTCAGCTTTATTTCTTATGCAACTGCAAAAGGATATAGCTCTATCCCACCAGCAATTCATGGGGACATATGGAAGATACACACAAATATTTCTCATTTAAATAAGAGTATTTAAATGGGACTGGGATTGGGACTGTGCTTGGGGGGGTGAGTGGGAAGGAGTTTTCATTTTTGATTGTGGTATTATGCAAATGACAAACACTTCAATTTCTTTTAAAGAATACTATACAGTGAAAAAGAAAAATAGCATTTTTTCTCACCATGCCACCCACGTTCCACCTGTATCTAGCATATTATCATCTGTTTAGTGGTATACACATTACGGTTGCAGCGATCCAATACATTTTTCATGCTGTACCAAAAGATTTCAGAGTAAATTAAGCCACATTGAACATTCTGACAAATAATTTATTAAACTAGTGGCTTTCTGCAGCACTCGCAATATCTTTGCCATGCAAGTGTATGAAACTGGCTGGGAAAAGAAAAGCTGCTTTATTTATTCTTCTTCTTCTTTTAAAATCCTTTCAAAATGTCTCTGGAATCCTGAAACGGCTTCCCAAGCCCTCCCACCCAGTACTCTTTCTGCACGGAGTGAGCTTAATAAGACAAATGAGAGCTAAGGTTCTTTATAGGCTGTGCTGAAATTCTCAGAAAATCCCCAAATAATAAACCACAAGCCTTGCAATAAAACCATAAGAGTTGGCAGACTTGTTTATTCATCCATCCATTTAAGCTGTTCAGTTTCTTTCAGACCAAAATGGGAGTCCCCAGAGCTACTTTTTGCCAAGATGACAACTTTCAACTCTTGGTCTTTCCCTGTTTCTTTAAGAGTGACCACCAACATGGATGACAGAATTTAGAACCACAGCTGATGTTAACTAGTAATACACGTATTTTGTTACCTAGGTCATTTTTCATCTTATTTTGATTTGTACTAGCAGAATGTTGTTCTTTTTTTTAAAAAAAACACCATGTTTCTGGTTGTCAGTGACTAGGGATTGTATGTAACTAATAGACCCATCGAAATCGAAGAATCATAGAACTATAGAATTTGAAGGGACCCAAGGGTCATCTAGTCCAACCTCTGCTTAAAAACCTCCAAGGAAGGAGAGTCCACCATTCATCTCGAATCCCAATTCTGTCTTCTCAGCAGTAGCTAGTGCTCCACCACTTTCCGAGGGAGTCCGGTCCACTGTCAAACAGTTCTTACCATGAGAAAGTTAAGCATGGCCATTGATTTCATTGGGTCTACTCTGAGTAAATGTTGGTTGAATGCAACCTTGGAAACTTAGGTGGCTCCACATACATCCACAGTGCTGCTCTACGGTGGAGTTTTAATGCATCTCACAGAGGGGCGGCGGGGAGAGCTATGATGCTAGCTTCTCAGCAGGTGGATCACTGTTACATACCAAGAGAAGAGGGCCAAGGCACAAGGGAGGTCAACACAATGCCAACATGCTGGTAGGAGCACTGGATTGGTTCCCCCAGTGCATTTGCCTTGCACCAATCCCCTCCATCAACTTGCCCCTTCCCCTCTGCCTCCCAGTAAACAACAGCAACCCATCAGCTGGAAGTTAATGTAGAGGTTCTGCCACAATTGGCAAGCTACTTGTGATCTATACATATGTAGTAGCATATTGTTATAGGTTTAGGAGGCCTGTCCAGATGAGGCTTGTGATCCTGTATCCAATGAGGTTTAGTAGAAGAGGCATCTGAACTGGTCATGCAGGTTTCCTTGTAATTAAGTACCACCATTTACATGTACCAAGGTATTGCCGTGGAGACAAATGGGTGGGCCTTTTTCCACATCACCTGACTAGACACCACATCATTCTAGGATGAATTGGTGGGGTCAGGTGGGAGAGATAGTTTTGGCTGATGTTGGAACCTAAAGGAACAGAAAGATGTCTTGCTCAGAGCTGGACCCAAAGCTGTGACTTGGAGCTTCCATGGAAACCTAATGGGAAGCACTATCTCTTGAAGTGTTAATGCCGTGCGCCCTTCCAAACGATGCTCAAGTTGTATATATGTGTAAACAAAACCATAGATCTTAAAGACGCCACAGTCTTCATTTTCTGTCCTGAATCCCTGGCCTACCTGGCAGCAAGTTCCACTAGCATATACAGTATGCCAAGTCCAAAGTTCAAAAGTCAGGAAACTTGGTCCAGGGGTCCATTCCACGTACACAAAGTCTGGAAACACAGTCCAGAGTCAAACATGAAGCGGAGTCCCACAGAGGTCCTAGAACATCCAAGCCGAGGTCCATCGACATGGCTTTTGAGCAGACCCAGCATCTCAGCTCTGCTTCCCTTTTATACTTTGCATGTTGATTGCAGCATCTGGGCTTGAAGAGGCATGTGACCCTCACCAGTATTGAGCCTACTCTAGCTGAGGAATCACATACCTCCTCCCTGAGCTAATGACCCCCACCTAGGCTGTGGGCCCTTGCCTGCCTCAGCTTCCCAGAGCATATCTCCCGCTGCTCTCTACGCCTTGTTCATGGAGACAGGGGCCTCTCTGGCTTGGATGAGGGGTCCTGCTTTTCTGGTCTCTGCATCTCACTATCCCATCACTGTCCTCTGTCATCCTGTGTGTATTTTCCACAACCCCAACCTCTCCTTTCCCTGGCTTGCCCCAGTGTGCCCCAGTCACAGCTGCACACCTTGCCAGGATCCTCTTCCTCCTCCCCGTTGTCCCGCCGGTTCATGGAATTTACCTTCATTCCAAGGAAGCCAAACCCTAGGTAAGTGCTGGACCCCCTTAAGATTATTGTCGCTTGGAGCTTGGGGTGCGTGCAACCCTCTACGTTTTTAAAATACAAGTAAGTGTCTATCTTTTATCTTTGTTTTTGACAATGCATTCCTTCTGTTTTGGTCACTGTAACAACTTCAGCAATACTGGAGACTCAAGCAGAGAGCCACTTTAATGCCCCCAAATCTGTCAACATTGGGGGCCTAAGAATTTGGGGCAGGAGGGACTTATTAATCTTCACAACATTTCTTCCTTAATGAAAGATGCATGAAATAATGTTTGTCATTTTGTACCGATGACTTAGAGGGTTAGCAAGATTAAGAGGGAAGGGACTCTGGCTGGGTAAACTGTAAACTAGCTCACTGACATCTCGACGACTTGGGTGGCAAGAGATTCCTCGGAGATGTGTATGAACATTTGCTCCTTTCTCTTGCCAAAACATCTGGAACACAACATCTCATATTCAGACAGCCACACATGTTACAAAAACAACTGGACAGAGAAAGCAGAACCACAAAAAATGGACAGAGCATGATTATTATTATTCTTATGAGAAAATGGGACATTTCAGATTACACTTTTTTTTTTACAGTGTGTTCAAACTGTTTGATTTATTGCACAGCAGATTTAGCTTGCCGGACAGAAATGAAAAGAAAAGGCTGCAGCAGGAAAAGCAAAAAGGGAAGAATTCTCTCTCTCTCTCTCTCTCTCTCTCTCTCTCTCACACACACACACACACACACACACACTTTCCTATATACCCTTATTCTTTGCTTTTTACAGTTTTACAGGTAAGGATAGACAAATGTGTCAGTTTCAGTTTCTCTTAGTTTCTCATTTTATCCAATCTTATGTTCAATTTGCCACATTTCCATATCAGTCCTCATGAAAATTCACCAGCATTTTAGTGCAAACTTCCCCACTCTTTACCAACAATGTTTGCAAAGCAGTTTCACCTAATATAATGCCATTTTAAGGTATATTTTCACTAATATATGCATTTATATGTGTACTTTACACTAGTATATGCATTTTTTGTACGCATTACTTGGCTGGAGAACTGCATTCCAAGAAAGGCACATTTCAAATGAGAGTTGTTTTTCGGTTTGCATCTTGTTTCAGAAATTGTAAATGAGGTATGTTCACCTTTAAATGGAAACTGATTCAAAATTCTCCTCCATCCCTACTCAATGTCTTGGAGCTTTAGTGTTTGTGTGTGTGACATTCACAGGTAAATCCATGTGGTTTTGATGAAAAGAAAAGATGTTCTAATTAAAGAACGAGCTTACACACCACGATAGTCACATTAAAAATGACCAGAGCCTGGTAACTTTGAGCAGCCTATATATAGCCAAAAGTTTAGTTTCCTTTTCCTTTTTCAAAACCACTTTCCTTTCAACAAAAACTGGAACATGCATAGTTTTCCCTTTCCTTCAGAAATTTTGTACAGTAATTTTATCTGCGCTTCTGTGTCTTTTGAAGTGACTTGCACTAACATCTTCAAGTAGGTCAGCATTCTGGTTTTAGAATGCTGTTCTATGTTTCCATTATTTTCATCTATGCCTACATTTATGCTCTCATTTCCTGAGCAAATCTAAATGTTTTTAATGTTATTTTGCTTTGCCCTGAAAGAGCAGCCGGCTTTTAGCTTAGTTACCGTAGTTTTCATTTAAAAGAGAGAGGCAGCTTGAATAGTCTTTAAAAAAAATTTATTAAAGATTTTCTTGATTTACAAAGGTAGTTCCGTATAAAGAGTAAATTAGGAAATGGTCATAGAAGCATTCAAGGGATCTCTTTGCATGAAAGCATGGATATCAGTGCGGAGGAAGCTGAGATGTAATGAGCTCTATGGACCTTGCCTTCATTCCTCTTTCCATGCTCTATGGTGACATGTGTGTTCTGACAAATTTTCCAGCTGGATGAATTGGGTGTCCATTTTGAAAGGCTTCAAACTTCATCTTCTGGTTTTTGGGTTGTTGTTTTTATTGTTTTTACAGTTTTTAATCAATTTTTGTATTAATTGCCTTGGGGCATGTGTAGAAGATGTTGTTGTTGTTACTATTAAGGCACCCAAAAGCAATTTAAAATACAATAAATAACACATATAGCATACATTCCAACATATCGTTGGTAGCATGTTACATGAAAAAACCCTACAGGTTTGAATGTACCCTCCAAAAAAATCTACCAAAAATGTGATATAAAACTATGGGCTACTTCTTTCCCCCCTAGGCAGTAGAAACAGTTAAACAAAGCCATAAAAACCCACTCAGAAATATGCTTATCTCAATGAAAGATTTTGCTCCAAGTTAAGTTTGTATGGAGTAATCAGTGAGCCCTGCCAAGACTGTTTCACACAGCTGAATGCTGGAGAACTTCTGCCAACTACTGAAGGAAAAAAAGACAAAGGGAAAAAAATAGGATATCCGTTTTTTGTTTTTGGTCTTGTTTTAGAGCTTATCTCTTCAGAACTAAAATGTTTTTACTACTAATCCTAAACAATGTTTTGAAAAATGTCTCCAAACAGATTTTTGGATCCACTGCTGTAATAGAAACATTTTTATTAGATTAAGAAGTGAATTAAACTCAGTTTTGTCCAACTTCTTTTTCCGCTCCAAAGTAAATTGTATTAAGATTAGGAGCTTTAACCATTGTTTTTATATAATTTGAAAATAAAATAATTTGCAGGGCCTCAAAATCATCAGTAAAACCAAAGAGTGGAATTACTGGAAAAAGAGATTCCCTTTTTTTTGGAGGCTTTGAGCAATTTTTTTACCTGTGTCGAAATGACTTCTTAACTTGTGCCCCCCCCCCCTTTTGCTTGTTACTTTGCTTGTTTGCTTGTGTCTTCATTTGATTATTTGAACCGTTGTGCTCAGGTGGTGTTTCCCCATCCATCCATTTTCAGGTGAGCCTCAGTGCCACACCCCACCTGGTGCCTCCTCACTTGCCTGCTCCATCTCAAGGCTGCACCATAACATTTTGGACAGATCAGTGCTACCACTAGCAAGTCCTTGCCTGCTGAATAAAGGGCGCTGGTCAGAAGCAGAAAACAGTGGAGTGTGAAAAGGGCCAGAGGAAAGGAGAAAGAAACATGAAAGGTTAATATTTTTAAAGGGAGGAAGAGGAGAAATAATCTGAGACTAAAACAGAAGAGGGATAACGGAGAGAAACTGTTACAGGAAGATGGAGTCAGTGTTACAGGAGCAGAGTGAAAGGATGAAACAAACTTGCAGTTTTGAGGGGAGATAAGGTACAAGTTACATTTGAAAGCAGCTAGGGAGAAGAAGTAACAGGAGATAAGTAAAATTTATGCAAGGGGGAAATATCTTGAAAAGTGGTCAGCATGTGTCTGGGGTCAGCAAATGTTTTCAGCAGGGGGCCAGTCCACTGTCCCTCAGACCTTGGGGGGGGGACAGTGAATGAACGAATTCCTATGGCCCCACAAATAACCCAGAGATGCATTTTAAATAAAAGCACACATTCTACTCATATAAAAACACCAGGCAGGCCCCACAAATAACCCAGAGATGCATTTTAAATAAAAGGACACATTCTACTCATGTAAAAACACGCTGATTCCTGGACCGTCCGTGGGCCCGATTTAGAAGGGGATTGGGCCGGATCCGGCCTCCTGGCCTTAGTTTGCCTACCCATGTGCTAGATTTTAGGTGCATTAGTCCTATTCAATGTTGCATCTCACTAATCAGTTTAAAAGTAAAGTACAGTGGACGCTTGGGTTGCGAACGTGATCCGTGTGGGAGGCACGTTCGCAACCCACAGCATTCGCAACCTGCAGTGCCACGCCTGCGCACACGCGGGTCACAATTTGGCGCTTCTGCACATGTGCAAAGCGCGATTTAGTGCTGCACATGCACGAGCACCAAAACCCAGAAGTAACCCATTCCGGTACTTCCAGGTTCGGTGCGGTGCGCAACCCGAAAACGCGCAACCTGAAGCGGCCGTAACCCGAGGTATGACTGTACTGTACGAACGGAGAGGAGGAGGAGGAAACTCAAAGCAACATTGTAGCATCACAACAGGAAGACAGGCTGCAGCACCAGCTCCCCTGAGGTGATGTAAGGTCCGTGACTTCATGCACCTGAGGAAGTTGGTTCTAGCCCACAAAAGCTTGTGCTGTAATGTAATTCATCATGGTTTAAGGTGCCACTGGACTCTTTTTATTGTTTCTTTGCTGCAACAGGCTAGCGTGGCTACTGCTCTGGAAAATACAAAGCTCATAGTACACTGTGAATGCACAGGTGGAAATACTAGGCCACCCACAATTAAACAGCCACAATATGCACAAGAAACTATTCAAGAACATAATTTTAATACCCTCCACCCTCCTTGCTGTGGGACTAAATGGCAGATGACTAAGGAAGACCACCCTTCCTTTGTGTGGAGAGACTTCTGCAAAATGGAAAATAAAGCAATGGCATTATTTACATTATAGATCCTCTCATTCCATTTCAAAACCGAAAGCAGTTCATCTTCCTGGGCTCATGTCTATCCTCAACAACATCTGTGAATCATTTTTGTCCCCTTTTCCTTTATTATCAGAAGTACAAGAAGAGAGAAAAAAGTTGGCAATTTGTTTAAGTAGCCGTCACTCAGCCTTAGATAAGACAGAGCCCTATCTTAACCTCCACATTTTCAGTTAATGAATGAGCATGGAAACTTGGAGCAGGATCAAAGTTGCTTTATGACCAAATTGCTGACATTCCTGAAATAGCACAGCTCCGCCATTCATACCATGGCAGAATCAAGTTCACTGACATATGAAAGGGGAAGTCACAAAGGGACCTCGAATTTGATTGTTATCTTGAGTCTTAGCTTATTGCCCTGGCTGGCCTCCTACTAAAGCAGTGACTGCAGCTCCTCCCATTGTTCTGCCCATATAAAAGGTGCCGAAGGTCAAGATGGGTAGCAGAGAAAAGAAAAGGGCAAGCCATCAGACAGCAAGCTTTACAACAGTGTGGTTAAAGAAACACAACCCTGTGCACTGAGATTGCAAGAGTGGGCGGTTATTTTTGCAGCATCTGAAAAGTGTTAGAATCAGGGGCGGTGGGCTGGGGCAGGGCAGGTGAAATTCCACAAAGTGTCAGACATCGAATCCTTTTGAAACCATCTTGATGCTAAAGGATTTTCCTTTGTCCAATCAAAGTAGCATTACAGCACGATGCTGTTGCAGCCCTGTAACACTCTTGTACTTAAATGACATTTCACTCATATTTTAACTTTTAAAATGAAATGAAATAAGCCAAAACAGCATTTTAGCACTACCTAAAATATCACCTCACCCCTCATATACCCAACCGATCACCCTGCAGGAGAGGGTCTCCTGCAGATTTATTATTATTATTATTATTATTATTATTATTATTATTATTATTCCTTCCTACCTACCTACCTACCCTGCCCATCTGGCTGGCCCACCAGGAGGTCTGTGGCACATCATGTAGGAATTGGGCCTTTGGGGTGATGGCACCTATCATTTGAAATTCCCTCCCATTAAATACCCAGGCAGACAGCATTTCTATTGTCTCTACTGAAGATCTTCCTTTCTCAGCAAATGTTTAAAGTGGAGGTTTTGTAGCCCAGCCTCTAACTTCACTGAATTTTAAATCGTTCTATATATGATGCTGCTGTTTTGAATTTTTGTACTGTTAATGGCTTCAGAACATTTTGTGAGAAGGAATTACCGGTACTAAGGCATGGGTTGATACAATGGCATCAACCACAAAGTTTATAGCGAATGTGTGTACAAAGGAAAGTGTGTACTGTGGCAACTCAGGTGAATTGGTCCTACCCCACCCAAAGGAGCTGTGTCACACCCTCTGATTTGGATGAAACAGAGCAGAATGAATATGCAGAAAAGGGGCAATATGTCTCTGAGAGTATGGAAAGTCAATTGCAATTTTAGTTGCAGCCTGCAGTGTCAGAGCAATGGTAATTAGTGCTCTAGGAGGAGGGATGTTGGAGAATTCTAACAAAAATGAAAAGAGGAGCAGAAGCTGCCAATCCCTGCTTATTCCTTCCATGTCCAGAATGAAAATCAATCCAGCAAATACAATTGAAAACAAGGACAGTGAATACCAGACTACAAACGATACGTAATTGACTACACCCCCACAATTTATGTTGTGTTTCATTTGAGTTAAAATGAATAAGATAGTATTGGCGGTTGGAGGATGGATGGCGGCTAACAGATTGAGGTTGAATCCTGACAAGACAGAAGTACTGTCTTTGGGGGACAGGAGGTGGGCTGGGGTGGAGGACTCCCTGGTCCTGAATGGGGTAACTGTGCCCCTGAAGGACCAGGTGTGCAGCCTGGGAGTCATATTTAACTCACAGCTGTCCATGGAGGCTCAGGTTATTTCTGTGTCCAGGGCAGCTGTTTATCAGCTCCATCTAGTATGCAAGCTGAGACCCTACCTGCCCACAGACTGTCTCGCCAGAGTGGTGCATGCTCCAGTTATCTCTCACTTGGATTACTGCAATGCGCTCTATGTGGGGCTACCTTTGAAGGTGACCCGGACACTACAACTAATGCAGCAGCTAGACTGGTGACGGGGAGCAACAGCCGAGACCACATAACACTGGTCTTGAAAGACCTACATTGGCTCCCAGTATGTTTCCGAGCACAATTCAAAGTGTTGGTGCTGACCTTTAAAGCCACATGACCCAGAAAAACTGTCTGCTGACAAACGCTGGCTCCCTCGGCCAGTAAGGCGAGATGAGCGCCGCAACCCCAAAGTCATTTGCGACTGGACTTAACTGTCAGGGGTCCTTTACCTTTACCTTCAAGTAGGTAAGAGGACAGATAGACTAGGATACCTTTTCAAAATTGCTTTGTATTGTATATATTCACTTTAAAAAAAAAACAGTGCTTGCTTTAAGTTGTGTGTGTTTTACCTCGTGTTTTCATTTGCATTGCAATTAATGGTTTGTTATATATATATATATATATATATATATATATATATATATATATATTGGAAGCATGGGCTTAGAAGAGTTATATATATATATTTAAAAGGTTTGAAACTAATATGCCACCAGTTTCCGACAGATATTGACGAGAAATTGGAATGCTGTCTTTTCAGTCAAAATGCCATCTCTTCAAATGTCTCAATCTGCCGCAGAGCGCAGCAATATCCAGCAGCTTAGTGTCATTTTGAGACCTGACTGGACTGCAGTTCATAAAGAAACTGCATGAGAAATTTGGTGCTGCTTACATTGAACAAACCTCTCAGCACTTAAGAAATAACAACCCGAGCCCCAGACTCTGGGAGTGTGATCTTACAGTATTCTCCGCCAGGGAGCTATTGCTTTGTTAGGGAACCTAATTCCTTTTGAGCAGGATGTAAAGTGAAGCAACAGATTCATCATCATCCTGGCCCTTGCTAGCCCATTACCACTCTGTGAATTCATTACACACATTTAAAATGGCCTTTTCTAATAAGATTGATTGGGCTGCACATTGTGCCTTGGGAAGATAAATGGCATTTTAAACAGGAGTAGATGCTTTAGTGCCTACAAAACAAAGGAGCTCTGAGGCTCAGCAAGGTACTTTTTTCTGGTCTTCAGCAATTATACCACTCATTTACCCACCCACTTCTTTGGAAAAAGCTATTTTCCTTCCATTTCCCCTATTTGCCTTTAGATTTTCTGTTTCCAGGAAACCTCCGTTGCAAGACTTAATTCGAAAAGCTCAGGTGACAGAGCTTGTGAAGCAGGACGTTAATGCATTTGGGTTAGTATAAATGAGACCTGAAATTTTGCCACATACTAATTAGTGAAAGGGTGTTTCATTTGAATTTATATCTGACAATTCTTTTTTTTTTAAAACTGTAATCTATCTACAGAACAAGAGAGTAGATCCACACCATACATTTAAAGCACTCTTAGACCACCTTAAGAATCTTTGCTTCCCCCAGAGCATCTTGGGAACAGTAGTTTGTTAAGGACGCTGAGTGCTGTTAGGAGACCCCTAGCAAACTACAGTTCCCATGGTTCTTTGAGGGAAGCCATTCCTCATAAAGTGATATAAGAGTGCTTTAAATGTATGATGTGACCTCAGTCAAAGCGAACCTGGAAAATCCATCTATGGGCATTCGCCAATATGTGGGCTATCCTATCAGCCAAATGCACCTTATAGTAACAACAACAACAACAACAACAACAATTTATTATTTGTGCTGTGGGTTAAACCACAGAGTCTAGGGCTTGCCGATCAGAAGGTCGGCAGTTCGAATCCCTGTGACGGGGTGAGCTCCTGTTGCTCGGTCCCCGCTCCTGCCCACCTAGCAGTTCGAAAGCACATCAAAGTGCAAGCAGACAAATAGGGACCACTCTGGCAGGAAGGTAAATGGCGTTTCCATGCGCTGCTCTGGTTTTCCAGAAGCGGCTTTGTCATGCTGGCCACATGACCCGGAAGCTGTCTGTGGACAAACGCCGGCTCCCTCGGCCTATAGAGCGAGATGAGCGCCGCAACTCCAGAGTCGGACACGACTGGACCTAACGGTCAGGGGCCCCTTTACCTTTACCTTACCCCGCCCAACTGGCTGGGTCCCCCCAGCCACTCTGGGCGGCCTCCAACAGATATTAAAATACATTAAAATATCACAGGTTAAAAACTTCCCGTATGGGGTCTCTATCACAAGAGAATGGTTCTATTAGTTTTGGTGGGGTGGCTGCTGTAATAGAAAGTGCCCACTCTCAGTGCCCTATTCTCAGGGGTGATAAGCTTATTACTATGTGTCAAGCAGACTTGCAGCTTGTCTTATTTGCTTCCTTGAAAGCACCGTACCTGGTGAATAAAAAAAGTACAAGTGCTTACTGCTGGTGTCACTTAGTCACGTACATGGGGACATGCAGGCTGACAAAGATCACAAGTGCTGCACTAGGACTTACTTCTCACAGACATTGCTGTGTTCAAAGCCATGTGGAATGTGAGCTATTTTAGGTTTGCAGTCTGCTGATATGTGATGAAAGAGCTTAATTAGTTCCAATGGTTCTTGAATGAGGTTTGTAATGAGAAAATTACCCTGGCACGGCATTTTACTTTTTTTGCTTAGAAAGTCCAACATTTTGATGGAACGGAATACTTTCCAAAGGCATCAGTATTCTCTCTGGGTCTAGTGGTGGCTTAATGAAACAAACCATAGCCACTCACAACCAAAGCTTCTGGCATTTTCTATGAGCTCATCTTGTGGATCTGGGCAGGCATTTTTTCCTGGTAGTTTCTTTCTAGTTACAGTGGTACCTCAGGTTGCATACTCCGCTAACCCAGAAATAACGCTTCAGATTAAGAACTTTGCTTCAGGATAAGAACAGAAATCGTGCTCTGGCGGTGCAGCTGCAGCGGGAGGCCCCATCAGCTAAAGTGGTGCTTCAGGTTAAGAACAGTTTCAGGTTAAGAACGGACCTCCGGAACAAATTAAGTACGTAACCAGAGGTACCACTGTACTAGAAATGGTTCTTGCTATTCCAACGGCATTTTCTGGCATGGTATTTTTACTTGAACTCAAAGCTCCTAATCCTTTTATCACTCTCAGAGGCAACTGAAAAACTGAAGATGCATGCTATAAAGATGATGATGATAATAATAATAATAATAATAATAATAATAATAATAATAATGCAATAAATAAATAAATAAATGCTAAGGGGAGCATCTGTAATTTATTTATTTGTCTTTAAACGTAAAAATAACCTGAAATTTGATTATTGACTCTGCATTACGATCATAAATAAATAAAAGGGGATAAATGTAAGACAACTTTATTGCCTGGTCTTTCACAGCTTCAGTCCTTATAGAATTATAATAATTTACAGTTGAGCAATAATGTGTTTGTGTGGCTTAAGAACAAGACTTCAATAATATCTGACGTGAAAAAAATTGAAAGTATCTTAAAATAACTGATTTAGCAGATGAAAGTCTCCCTGTTGAGTATCTATGTCTCCAGTTGAGAAGCTTTTTGATGAAAAATCTCTGTGAAGGGAAGATTAATGCAGAATGGACACCATTTGAAGAAAAAAAAAGTTATACAAGGCAGGAAAAAACTTCAAAAAGCTATTGTTCTACATATATGAGAATCACCATTGAAGAAAATGAGGGGAATAAATTCAAAGTTGACAAAATGAACACCACAGAAGAATTATGGGAAACATATTTTCCAACTATGTTTTCTAGAAACAAGTGGGGGGATGCCAAACAACCTAGAAGAAAGCGCGCAATTACCTGACTGAGCATTCGCAGTGGCCACAGAATGCTGGCTAACTCCTGAGGAGAGGAGAAAGGGAAAATGGGCGAGGAAGGGAAGGCAATATCCTGGAGGAGAGCATGGCTGACTGAATGGAAGACTAAGCAGGAGCATGCCACCCTGCAACATTTTGTTGCAGGTCCCACAATTTTTTACTTTAAAAATCCATCCCCATTGCTGGTGTGCAGCAATGGGCTGCTGGGTGAGAAGACTTCCCCTCCTGCAGTGGTGGGTAGGACAGGTGTGGGGATGCTGAAGGCAATTCTTCCATACCCTAAAGAAGTCATCAGTACAGTGGTGCTCATTGTGGTGACCATTGGGCTGCCTATGGGTACCTTATAATGTGTTGCTTTTGAAGTGTTTGATTCTGCATTTTTATTGTGGGGTGTTTGTTTGTTTGTTTGTTTGTTTGTTTAACCATCTTGTTAACTGCCCTGGGTTTCGAAATTGGATACTGAGGACCAGATTCAGTTTAATTCAGGGGTGGATAGGGCGCCCTGTGCGAGGCCAAAATTTGACATGCTCTCCAGTCTTCGCCCTGCCTTCCCAAATTCAGGTAAGAGCTTTCCCGGCTTTGGGAAGGAGGAAGGAGAAATCTAGGACCCTGTCAGAACCATTCCGGAAACAGGGCAAGCACATACTGGGCTCTGAGAAGGTGCCCTTCTTGGCTGCATGCTCACTGCAGGCGAACTGGTGCTGCTGCTCTAAAATTGCCTCTGTTTAGTTGTTGCGCTAGCACAGAGCGAATTTGCCCCCCATCTCCTTCCCCTGCTGAAGTTGACACTAGAGACCTGTGGTCCCCCACCCCCATTCTAGGAAGTGCTGTCAAGCTGGACGTTGGCATGCAGAGAGCTGTGTGTGGCTGTTAGCATGTGCAGTGCTTTTACACTGCAGTGACCAGAGCCGTCTCATCCATAGAGGCCGGTGGCGCGGCACGCCAGGGCGCTGGGCACCCCAGGGGCACCCCCGCGAGCCCGCCGGCATACCGGCCTCCCCCTCCCTAACCCGCCCCCGCCCCCACGGGCAGGCGGGCACTCGCGCGCCGGCGGGCGGGCGGGCTGTAAGCCGCCCGCCCTCGCCTCCCGGAGCCCCAGCTGGAGCGCTGAAGCAGTGCGGGGATTTGCGCGACCTTCCAGCACTCCAGCTGGGGCTCTGGGAGGCGAGGGAGGCCGGCTTGCAGCCCGCCCGCCGGCTTGCAGCCCGCCCGCCCGCCGGTGCACGAGCGCCAGTCCGTCCGCCCCTCATCCTCCGCCCACCAGAGCGCGGGCGCCCGCTCCAATGCCACGCCCCTCATCCCCCGCTTGCCCACCCCCCCTCCCGAGGGGCGGCCAGCGCGGGAGGGAGGCGGGCGGAAAGGCGGCAGGCGGGGGGCGCCGAGGGATCGCTGCGCCAGGGCGGCCGATCCCTCTAAGACGGGCCTGGCAGTGACAACTCTTAAGACCCCTTGGCCAACCTCACACAGTAAGTAAGGTAAATGCAGCCCTGCTCTCCAAAATGGAAAACAACAACAAACTATTAGAAACTCACTCATCGTTTCCCCCATTAAGGGTAGGTTTGGTTTCCGCACCACAATTGAATTGTTCAGAGCAGGATTAATAGCAATGGATATGCTAGCAGGGGGAATAACATTTTCCCAGACACAAAAAAACAACACATCCAGCATTGGGGATATGTGATATCATCACAACAGAACCGCAATCCTTTGGGAAGACATCTGGACTCTGCAAAACAAATTGGTTAACCACTACAGCTTTGTTGAATGAAAAGCTATCCACTGAATGAAAAAATGATTTACTCAAGGGTACAGCAGCACAAGGCAGGTTTGCAGAAGGCCATCTATTTGGAGGTGATGGTGGTAGTAGTGCTAACTATCTCCAACCTGGTCAGTTCATTTACACACTGGTTTGGGTATACACCATACATTTAAAGCATACATCTCTACAAAGAAATCATGGAAACTGTGCTGCAATTCCCAGCACCCTTAACAAACCACAGTACTCAAGAACACCAGTTAAGGTTTGCAGTAGGTCACATATTTGGGAGTGATGTTGGTAGCAGTGACTACCTCAAACCTGCCCAGGTCCCATCTGAACTGACATGTCACATATCTTTTCTGCTTTCACAAGGGATTCTGGGCCATTTTTTTTATGGTTGGAGGCAGGATGCTACTGCATACCATATGCTGGAAACAGCAAGAGGGGATACAGCTATTGTGCTCAGGTACTGCTTTGTGGGCCTCCCACAGTAAGAACAGGATGCTGGACTAGATGAGACATTGCCTGAACTAGCAGGCTCTTCTCATGTTCTTCCTCTCTCAGATGAACTAAGCCCTTTGGTGTCTTTTGAATCTCACCTTGGACTAAGGTTGTCTGATAAAGACTTTTCCCCCCAATAAATTTTATTAATTTTCCAACAATAAAACACATACATTACAAACAGACACTACACACAAAATAATAAATAAAAAATAAAAAATATCAAGAGAAAAAAAATACAAAATATGACAAAATATGAAAAACAAAAATATCTAGAATAACTGTAATGACCTATTCCTTAACATTGTAAATTGACTTGCTCACATCCTCTCCTTCTGCATTCACTGTATATCATCATTAGTAAATTCTTCACATTGTATAATCGTTATTCATATCTAATCTGTCTGATAAAGACTTTGTCTTCCTGCCCCTGCCAAACAAGCTCTGCCAAGCAGGCTGCAGGGAGCCCTTTGACCACAGACATGACAGAATCATCATTCATAATGAAGTTCTACTGCTTTCCAATTTGAATCTCAGGGTGTGAATTGTTAACACTATATCACCAAAGAACAAACAAGAAGGTATGCATGCTCAAACAATACTCAGCAGTCTATATAAGGTTCACACAATCAGTACCTTTAAGCTATGTTTTTCCATATAATACTCAATAGTCCAGGCAAGTATGGTCCAGACAATCAGGACAGCAATGTCAAATTCCTTCACATCCACATTTCCACGTCAGTTTGTGAATATTCACACATTTATGAAATTTTGCCCAATTTTTGCAAGTCGTTTCTCCCAATATAATTTATTTTAACACTATTTTTACTAATACACGTATTTTTATGCACACTTTATCCCAGTATATGCATTTT
The DNA here is from genome assembly GCF_009819535.1 of Lacerta agilis. Lineage (NCBI taxonomy): Eukaryota > Metazoa > Chordata > Lepidosauria > Squamata > Lacertidae > Lacerta > Lacerta agilis. Next base: position 28,666,704 of record NC_046322.1, read on the forward strand.
TATGCACATTACTTGGCTGAAGAACTGCATTGAAAAATTCAGAGAGGTGCGGATTTTGAAGGGTGGCTCCATCTTAGTTTGCATACTGTTCTGAAAATTTGGAAGATTCACCTTTAAATGTGAACTTCACTACGCCGAAGATGTGGTGCTCTTAAATGGGTCATGACTTCAGCAAATGCCCAACCCAGATGACCTCTGGAACTGGCCATCATAGTTAGCTACACTTGAGAAGTCTCATCCCATTTGTTCTGTGATTTGAGGCGTCTTGCTGTGACATACACAGAGAGCCTCTGTTCTAAAAGAACATTACTCCCCACTAAAACATTATGAGCTGAAATCAATCCTGTGCTGAGATTTAAAGCATTCTCTTAAAGTGGACTGGAGTATGAGCCTGTATATGTTTCTACTTTGGTCCCCAGGGGATTGCAAACTTTCTGAAATATTACAAAAGGGGGGGGGGGTTGACCACAGACCCGCTTGCTCTGTTCCATCAAACATTCTAGAAACTTGAACACAACAATCGTTCTTTAAAATAAAAACGGGAACTTGAGGCTAGTGAAAAGGAAGTACCTGTCTTTACAAACAGGAGAAGGAGAATTTACAGCTTTTGTACTGGAAACAAGAAACTTTTATAATGTGTGTCTTTTGCAGAAAATCACCTTCATCTGCAGGCATGTGTGCAAAAGCCATGATTTTCTGTCTGCTTTGGAGGCAGCAAAATAAAATAAAATAAAAGAGATTCACACCCCCCCCCCAATACTGTTTCATACTCATTAATCTGCTATCTCCTACAGGACTTATATACCGTATTTTTTGCTCCATAAGACGCACTTTTTTCCTTCTAAAAAGTAATGGGAAATATCTCTGCGTCTTATGGAGCGAATGGTGGTCCCTGGAGCTGAATTGCCCAGGGGCCAAAAGAGGATCATGCTTTTTATTTTACAAAGAGAAAAGGGAGTGTTGAAAGGACCCCGCTCAGCAGCTGATCAGCAAGAGATCGGGAGAGTGATAAGAGTCCCGGCTCCCTTTCAGCCCCGCCCTCCTTTGTTGAATGTGCTGCAGAGGGAGGTTGTTTGTTTCCCCAGGACATGTGACTGGCTGATTAGATTATCTGTCTGGAAACTGTAGAAATGGCTCCCTTTCCTTAAGATTTTTCAGAAATGTGAGTTAAACCTCATAAAAATGGGGCTTTTTCTCTTTGCTTTTCCCCCTTTGCAAAAAAAGCTGCAAAACCTTTAGCTGATCCTCGGGGAAAAAACCCCAGGGCTTTTCCCTTTTCAAAAAAAGCTGCAAAACTTTTAGCTGATCCTAAAAAAAGCCTTTTGCCTTTGCAAAAACAGCTGCAAAACTTTTAGCTGATCCTAAAAAAAGCCAGGGCTTTTCCCTTTGCAAAAAAGCTGCAAAACTTTTAGCTGAGCCTCAAAAACACACACACACACACACACACACACACACACACACAAAAAGGGCTTTTAGAGGAGGAAAACCAGAAAAATATTTTTTCCCCTTGTTTCCTCCTCTAAAAATGAGGTGCGCCCTATGGTCCGGTGCGTTCTATGGAGCGAAAAATACGGTACCATTGTTGTCAGTGCTACATTTTGAATGGAAGGAATAATGCTGTTGGGAGTAATGTTCTGAGAACGCCCATCAGACTGAACCACAAGGAAGAATTTAAGATACCTAGCAGAGGGACTCAGTGCTGCATGTGCACAGATTTTGTCTCACTCTCTGCTGCTTGTAAAACAGGGATGGAGAACCTTTGGCCCTCCAAATGGTGCTGAGCTACAACTCCCACCAGTCTCAGCCAGCATGACCAATGGCCAAAGATGATGGGAGCTGTGTTCCAGAAACACCTGCAGAGACAAGGCTCAACAACCTTGCTGTAAAATATTTGACCTTTTCAATCCTGTTCAGTCTTGAGTGCCAACCATTGTAAGAATCTTCCAGGAAGGAAGTGTGGTTGCCAGGGCAGGGCCTTTTCTCTCATGGTTCTGAAACTGGAGCAGTCTCTCCCCGAGAAGCTTTGTCTGTTCACCCTAGTCTACTTTCATAGACAGATGGAAACACTTGTCTTCAGCTGGGCTTTGGGAGATTAGTGGAGATTCTCACTGTCATGGCATAGATTTTAACAGTGGTTTTGATTAGTTGTAGTCTACTTTATTAGGGATTGTATTCATGTGTGCTTTTTAAATTGTCGTCAGCCACCTCGTGAACTATTTCAGACCCTCCAAGGGTCCCTATTTTTCAGGGACAGTCCTGTATTTACAGAAGCCGTCCCGGTTTCTGATTTGATCCTGGAATGTCCTGCTTTTCTCTAGGGCATCCCTACTTGTATCGGAGAAATGATGGAGGTTATGGAGTTATGCAATGCCTGAGCCAAGAAGATAAGTAACTATACAACCTTTAGTGGACAGCTGAAGGCAGTCTTGTACAGGGGAGTTTTTAATGTTTGATGTTTTATTATGTTTTTTATATATGCTAGTCTAGAAGCTTCCCAGAGTGGCTGGGGCAACCCAGTCAGATAGGCAGGGTATTTTTTATTATTATTATTATTATTATTATTATTATTATTATTATTATTGCTACTAAATAGGATATCCCTATTTTCATTGGAGAAATGTTGGAAGGTGTGCTATTTCTGATGAAAGGTGATCTATAAAAGTTGTACATAGATAACTACATATTCATAGGAACTGTTATTATTTGCAGTAATGCACAACTCCGCTTTCCCCCCCCAGGCTCATGCTTTGTGTACGATGTCCTTATATATATATTGTAATAAACGAAGACGTTTCAGCAAGAGCTCAGCGGGCTCAGTTTGCAGAACATGCACTTCATAATGGATGATCTGTTTAGGCCAGATGCTCTCCTTTATAGGAAAGTGGAGAAAATGAGGCAATTAGAAAGTGCCATGAACCAAGTCCAAACTGTAGAACATTCCATAGATAGCTCACTGTTCCCAAACTGGGTAAACTTAAAACCCCTTGTAACTGTGCAGGTGTGCAGATTCACAGACCTTGCGCTTTGGTGCTGCAGTGGGTCTTATTCTTTACTCAGGCCATGATCCTGTAACTGAATATCAGTTAATAACCTTTAATAATATTTCAGTCTTGAATTGTCGGCAAGGCAGCACAAAGCTCTTTGTCATATTTCAGCCAGGCTTCTGGAACACCTGCAATAAAAAAGAATGTCTGTGAGAGCTCCCAAGGTAACAGCAACAACCTGCGCCAATATATTGACACCTGCAGGTTCAAAAAGTGAAAGAGGCCTGCCGCTGACTTCTTGCATCTCTATGAATATTGCATCAAATACAGACTACGATTCAGAGGGGTGCCAACTGGGTTTCCTGGGCACAGTATGCTGTGTTTGGTTAGGGCCCTCTGCTACACCTGTGCAAGTGCAGATGCAAATTTGCACAACATTTGAATATACTTTATACCATATGTAGATTTGTGCCCTCTTTTGCAGGTGGGGTGGAGGCTCAAAAGGAAATCACACAGGGGAAAAGATGTCTGCTAGGCAGAACGTCAACAGGGGAATTGCTTTCCCCATTAATAGTATCTCCACATTCAAAAAGTCTTACCCTGTTGAACTTTTGCCTGCCACATGGCTGTTAAAGGCACAAGAGTCTTGCTCTCCCCCAGTGCTAATGCCCTTCAAAGAACTTGCAAGTTGTAAGCTACAGGTAGATATTAGGGTTTCCATCAGCCATTCTTAGGCTGGCGATTCTACATTCAGTGCAATACCAGCCATGGGGGGGGGGAGTCCAAGGAGATTTAATATTTACAGTAATCCTGTTCAGTTGGTACTGTCAAGATTGAAGTGGCTAAAAAAGTGACATATTCTAAGATAATTCATTGCCATTTATTAATATATCACAATACCTACGGCAATGTTACCACACCAGTCAGACAAGCGCCTTTTCTCTCCTTCTCCCTTTTCTTTTTTTTGGAGCATAAACTATCTGAGATGTTAGCATGACTATACCCATTTAAATGTTTGTACCAGCAGCAACCCAAGGTAATATATTTGTAAATTAAAGAAATAATAATTAAAAAAAGAATGGCTGTAATGGTATATGTGTAATTTAGCATTCACAGGCAATGAGAGGTGATGAGACCCTAGAAATAAAAATACAGACAAACCCTCCATGTGTCTATTGCTACCTTCTATTTTGTAGCCAGTGCAGTGGGGTAGGGGAGCCAGACTGGACCTTGACACGGAGAGGTGTAATTTAACCCTTTGCACCTGCCATAGATCCAACCCCACACAGTCCTCTGCTATTCGCAATGAGAGAACAGCTCCCACTGGAACAATTGTGAATAGGAGGTGCAGGCCTCCCTTGGGAAGTTGTGGTCTCTCCTTCCTTGGAGGTTTCTGAGCAAAGGTTGGATGGCCATCTGTCATGGATGCTTTAGTTGAGATTCCTGCATTGCAGGGGGTTGGATTAGATGACCCTTGGGTCTCTTCCAACTCTATGATTCTAGGCCACTCGATTCTGATCAGGGCTGTGGCATGGCACACAGGGTGAAATCTTCTTCCTCTCATTTTGTGGTCCTGATCTTGTTCATTCCTAATAACCACATCAATGTTATTATTTTTTAAGTCATGTCTAGCTTGCCGATTAACCAACCTTTAAACTATACAAGCAGACTTTATTTCTCCAAGAAAGCTCCAAATCTTTTAGATGGTCCCCTCTGTAGATTTGGTGGCTTTGTGCATTTATCAACCTAAATATCTTTTGCCTCGTGTTCTTTCATTGTAAGAAAAGGTGCTGTGGGACAGAGCTAAAGCTGAAGAAGCATCTCGCGAGTAGCCCCCAAGGTACCAAAAAGAAGAAGCTTTATTGTGTTCCTAACTCATTTCTGCAATTTGAAATTATTTGCCTTAACGTTCCCCTGACATACATACATCCAATTTAGATTTAATAAGATAGCGCTCATCTGTTAGTAAAATAACAGTTATTAAAAACATACTTCTTGTGGTTCAAATGGCAGTCAATCCTTTTGGGAAAGCAGATGCTGAGCTGCTGCTCAAATCGTTCTCTCTCTGTGCGCATTTCATGCCCAGCTGGAATTACTATTATAGAAAGTAATCACTTTAATAAGCAGAAAATAACTTGCTATGTACAAATGTGAAATTTAGACAAGAAGGAAAGCTGAATAACCCACAGGAACCAGCCAAACACAAAGCTACCCTTGCGCCTTGTTGCGCACAGCCCCTCAGAGAGAACGGTTTGGACCCAGGGAAGCCAGTTCCCCACAAGTCCCAAGCTCTGCTGCTGCTTGTCAGCTCTCGTTCCACAATCTCCGCATCATAGCCAAAGTCTCGTTCTCTTGCTTTTGGATAAGCAATTAAGCCCACAGAGAAATTGCTACTTTGGAGGAATCGAGCAACAGCTCTGCCTGTGCAGAAATGGCCTTCCAGGCAGCATTGAAAATGCAGTAACTGTTCTTATGGATGCTTCACCTCTCCATAGAATCCTGGAGGAGAGGAGAGATCGAATTTTGCGTGACCAGGCGGCGACTGCCCCAGCCCCCAGGGACCACCGGAATGGAATAATGACTCATGACGACGTGTTATGGAATTAAAATTTGGCCACAACTTTATTAAACTTTCAAATGTAGGAAGGCCTTGGGCTTAGGCATTGGGTGTGTATCCCTCCCAGCCCCCCAGCCGGGGGAACTGGGGTTCCTCAGGGTAAATGGGATATGGGGGTGCTCTGCAAGATGTATGTGTTATGCAGGCAGCCCACCCTATATCCCTGCACGCAGGGTAGTTCACTGACAACCTTTCAGTGTATGGTCAGTGACACCCATATTTGTTGTTGTTGTTCAGTCGTTCAGTCGTGTCCGACTCTTCGTGACCCCATGGACCAGAGCATGCCAGGCACGCCTATCCTTCACTGCCTCTCGCAGTTTGGCCAAACTCATGTTAGTAGCTTCGAGAACACTGTCCAACCATCTCATCCTCTGTCGTCCCCTTCTCCTTGTGCCCTCCATCTTTCCCAACATCAGGGTCTTTTCTAGGGAGTCTTCTCTTCTCATGAGGTGGCCAAAGTACTGGAGCCTCAACTTCAGGATCTGTCCTTCTAATGAGCACTCAGGGCTGATTTCTTTGAGAATGGATAGGTTTGATCTTCTTGCAGTCCATGGGACTCTCAAGAGTCTCCTCCAGCACCATAATTCAAAAGCATCAATTCTTTGGCGATCAGCCTTCTTTATGGTCCATATTACAATCCATATTACAATCCCTTTAAGAGGGGACCCTGGAATTGCATCCCCCATTTTAGGGAAGAAAAGACTAAAGGATTCCTCCCAAGGCCTTAAACTGCCAAAGTTGGATGAGCTGCTACGGGGAAGACAAAACCTGCCAATGCAGGAAAATTTATTCCTGGCTCTTCAACAGCAACCAGTCAAAAGACCGTAGCAGTGCCTGCTAAACAGGAAGAAAAAAGTTAACCTGTAAACGAGAAACATTAAACAAAGGGAGGGTTGGGTGGGTGAAGCTCCTGAGCAGGCTGCCTGGCTGCTGCTGGCTCCACCCCCTATTTATGTGACTGGCCCCACCTCCCAGCAGTGTGACTTGAATACCGAGGCTGGGCGTGAGTCTCCAAAGAATAACACTGAGAGGCAGGCCAGCCCACACAAACTGGTAAGTTCCCTGGGGTCCAAAGCACCGCTCGTGACCCCGCAAAGGGCACCAACAGCTTAAAGAATATGAGCGCTTATTTCAGAATACAGCTTTCTGATCACCACCGCGATCTCTGGTAAAAGAAGAAGACCGCTTTCATAGAATTGACTCCAATGGCACTAAGTCTGGGACATCATGAAGGATGCAAAATGTGTCAACAACATCTACAGAAATAAAGATGCTGAATCCAGCAGAACTTCCCCCCCCCCTGAAAAAAACCCATTAGGAAAAAATAAGGAAGCTGTATGATTGGCACTTTTAATGGTGAGCCAAACCCAATGGGAAGCTACTGGAGAATTTCTCCTACAACTGGAGAAATTACATGAATTAACCCAGCCCACCCCTATTTGAGGGTGAATTGCACTTAAGAGAATGATACAAAGTGAATTCTCTATTTTGGGAGTATCAGGGAAGTGTGGATATGAGCGGTACAATGTTCTTGTTCTCATATTCTCCATTGAGAAACAAACTGCTTTTGCCATTTAAATCACTGGGAGGTCTAATAATATAAATTGATTAAGTCCTTCTGTTTTGCCTTTGAGCCAGCTTTATTAGGTAGGTAAAGAGGCACATGACACATTTATGGCTGAATTAATTGAATGATAGATTTTTAAAAGTCACTGTTCAGGGTATCTTAGACCCATAAACGTACACACATGGTCAGATTAATGTGGGGACAATAAAGCAACTTTATTGGTTTCATATAAAACCATTAAAGGATTCTGCATCCTATAATCTGCCTATACAAAGAATACAAAATATGTCAAATCTCTCTCTGTGTGTGGATGTGTGTACATGTGTGTACTGAGAGCCAGTGTGGTGTAGTGGTTAAGAGTGGTATACTTGTAACCGGGTTCGTGTCTCCGCTCCTCCACATGCAGCTGCTGGGTGACCTTGGGCTAGTCACACCTCTTTGAAGTCTCTCAGCCCCACTCACCTCACAGAGTGTTTGTTGTGGGGGAGGGAGGGAAAGGAGAATGTTAGCCGCTTTGAGACTCCTTCGGGTAGTGAAAAGCGGGATATCAAATCCAAACTCTTCTTCTTCTTCTTCTTCTTCTTCTTCTTCTTCTTCTTCGAGTGTGAGCCAACCACAAGATTCACTTCAAACCCCAAGTCATCACTTTAGGAAATGTTCTGCCTTGTTCTGAGGTGCTTCGTAGGCTTCCCAGTTCAGATTACGGTCCATCTGTACCTCCTTCATTCATCCCACCCCCAACACCTTGGGGGGAGGGGGGAATGGCGACAACTTTTTCTGTTTGACGCAAGGTGAAATTATGTTGTAGCTGAGACTGCACCTTCTAAGGGGCTTACCGTAATCAGCAGTTACAGTGCATCCCTTTGAACTTTGTGTATGCAGGTGCGAATTATCTGCCCCTATAAATGGAGAAAGCAGGGCTCACAGCAAGCCCCTTTGAAGATGTGCTGTCAAGCCTGCCTTCAAAGGGGCTTGCTCACAGTACCAATCTGCTGATGTCATGGAATGGTTGGACTCTGATGAATGGTGGGAGGAACCAGCTGGTGAACACTCAAGGGAAGAAGGCTCAGAGCCTGGGGTGTGGTGGTGGGACAATGATGAGTGAGCAGAGGGAGAAGACTGCGAAGAAGAGGTGTCATGAGCTGAAGAGGTAACAGGGCTTAGTGAGTTGGGAGAGTCTGTGACAGAGAGAAGTCCAGAATCAGAGGCAGAAGCCGAAGCAGGGCAGGAGGGAGACCAAGAGGCAGAGATGAGTCAGGCTGATGAAGAAGCCAGGGTGTCTTGCCCTCCTGCTGCAACAAGCTCCCCTTCCCCAATGTCCCAGGATCAGAAAAGGTATGAAGAGGGAGGAGCAGAGACAGGTGCGTTGACAGAGTCTTAGATTGCTTGGGAAGGACCTGGTATAAAGCCTACCAACATTTCAGAGAAATAAGTATGGGGGTTTTTGTGCTGTACAACTTTAAAGTTTGATTTTCTTAAACAAGAAATGTCTCTCTGTAGGATTATTTTTTTTAGCTGAATTCAATGAAATTTGCAGGCAAATTTCAGAATCAAAGCTGCTATAGTTGTCCTGTAAGGCTATTGCATTTTTAGGGTAGATAAAAAAGGAATCACTAAAACTCCTTTAGTGTTTTGTGGGCAGTTTAAGAGTGTCAGCACACCCTGTACTTCTCTACCACCTCCTTTTCTCACCACTTTAAGGTAAGTATTTCTTGTTTCTTTCAATCGCTGCAGAAACAGAAATGTTAAGAGATGTTTGCACAGTATTAGAAGACTGTCTTGGACCCAGAATGTTTGTTCTGTTCTCTTTTCATACCAGAGCACAACATGTCCAGAAATTAATGTACTGAGATTTAAGTGAACCTTCTGCAGTTACCGTACTTTATAATCTGACTGCTTTTAACAATGAAATACATTGTTAATTGAATAAACAGCTGACATACAAATTCAAATCCCATCACGATGATTTTTTGTTTGCTTTTAATGTATTGGTGAAAATAATTCATCTGTCTGTAAACACAGAAGATTAGCTGGATTGAAGTGTTTTTTTATTGGTCTTGTTATATGAACATTTTCCTGTTTCCTCATATTTCTGAGCAGTTCACAATGGGCTGAAACATTCCCTCAAGACGGGTTAGCCAGTGATCTGCATGCATATCGAGCTATGCAGACAATGGGTTCAATACATACAAATTAATCCTGGATTTAAAATTCAATTTGGATTGAATGACAATTATTATTTAAAATGGCCAGGCACCATTGGCCCTTAATTTCAACAAGTCAATGGAAATCAACAATAGTCAACAGAAGAAGAAGAAGAAGAAGAAGAAGAAGAAGAAGAAGAAGAAGAAGAAGAAGAAGAAGAAGAAACTCTTATAGCTTACTCCACTGTATAGCTGTGCTGAGTGGCAGGATTTTAAGTCAATTTCAATGGGAATTTGAATTTAAACTGATTGGCAGTGCAATTCTGCACATCTTCACTCAGAAATCAGGCCTATTGAATTTAGTCATGCTAGGTAAGTGTGCATAGAACTGTAGCCTTAGTCAATTAACAACTTAAGTCAGAAGTGATTTTTGTATAAATGCTGTGGCCAGGAAATCTATGCCAACAAGGCCCCTGAGACATAATGTCTGTAGCAGTTCTCTAAAGTAGGCATTTTTTTTTTACACAGAACTGCATTCAAGTTCATAGCTCAACCATAAGCACCCAGCACCCATTTAGTCATTAGCAACTGGATAGCTTTTTTATTTGGTACTAATTATCTCCTATTTGTTGATTTCCATGCCAATATGATACCTTTGTCAACATGTCATTTTCATCTGTGCTGGAAGTAAGGGCATATTTGCATGAGGTCTATGACGAACCTCAATATTTTGTGAGGATCATGAGAACAACATCATTTTATGGATAGGTCATTTGCTGATTCACCCTGAGAAACTAAGGTTCACAGGGAGGAATGTGAAAGGTGTCCATGGTACTCCCCAAAATGGAGATACCCGCCCCCTGCCCTGCCCACCAAGCAGCCTAATGTCGACCAAGTATGACCAATGGGCGCAAAATTATAGGCAATTGTTGGAGAAGAAGAGAAAGCCAGGGGTGAGGATGGCATGGAGTGGCTGCAACACTGAACAGAAGCAGAGGCCATTTCTCATCAATACATATCCAAGCTCGTGAACACTAAAGTTCCATGCAGTACACACAGCCTGCCATTTTGCACTCTGAAGTGTGGATAACATATTGTAGGGCAACTATGTATTCCAAATATGCCTTTCACCGAAAGAGCAAAAATCCTCTTGCTTTTTTAAAAATGGGGTAAATGAATTGCAGCCTACAGAGCCTTCAGGAACGTGTAATAGTAGCAGAGGCTGGGACTCACAAAGCAAGGCTTTGTATGAGACTAGAAGTGTTACCAGCATGCCTTGGTTTTTATATGATTAATGCTGGAGGATATGAGGCCCTCTGTGCAACATATTGATGTCTAGGCTCAGTCCAGAAGAGCAGTGGTGTCCCTGCTCTTACAGAACGAGATTATCCATGTTTCACACCATTTTCTTTATCACCAGTCACTTTTAAAGTGGTCTTTTGGGAATCCCAAACCCTATATTATGAGGGAGGGATAACTCTTCATGACAAAGAAGAAACACTTCCCAGTGTAATCATATAAAGGATTCATAGGGAAACAACAGCCCAAGCAAATCTCACACTTCATGAATATCATTCTATAAAAGTCAAAAGTCTCAGGGCTTAGGGAGCCTGACTCATGATTTTTGACCTCGTAATATTGCAGGAAGTATTGTAAATGTTTAATGCAAATACCAAGATTAAATGCCTGGAAAACATACCTGTTTACATAGCACCATTGGTTTCTATCTCACTGGTGTGACATAATTGTTCTAAGGAATGGTGCTGTCAATTATACCGCCTTTAACCGTAATCTCTTGTAAGCAAAGCCTGGATTTTTCTTATCTGTTTGTACAGGGCCTAGTGCACTGGGTTCCCTAGACCATGAATTGTATTTCCTAGGCAATAACATAACAAATGTTAAACTACTCGATGATGAAATAGCCTGAAGACTGTGATTGGTGTTAGGAAGTTGTTCTTGTGCCTTTTAACCACCCTAAATGACATTCTATTGTGCTTCTAACTTTTGAATGCTTATAAAAATGAAGTTTCAAATGCAATTCTGTCATGCAGTTGCATCTGGGTTTAAAGGGGTTTATCACACACTAAATCATATTACAACAAATAATAACTCACACCCTGCAAAACACAGTATGTGTGCATCTTCCATTGTATTTTATCCAGCATTCCATTCAGCATGCACAAATAACATGAAGATGCAAAGGAGACTGGGGGGATCACTCTATGAAAGGCATTCATGGGGCAAATAATGGCAAGGGAGATGTATACACCCAGTCAAGCGCCAGTGATGGGGTTGGTGATAAAGGGCTTCATTATGGCTGTGGGAGGGAAAATAGAAAACCTCTGACCTACATAGATTGGAAGTGAGAGCTGGACATAGAATGGAAGTGAGAGAATGGAAGTATGGAAGTGAGAGCTGGACCATAAAGAAGACTGATCGCCGAAGAATTGATGCTTTTGACTGCAAAAAGATCAAACTTATCCATCCTTAAAGAAATCAGCCCTGAGTGCTCACTGGAAGGACAGATCCTGAAGTTGAGGCTCCAGTACTTTGGCCACCTCATGAGAAGAGAAGACTCCCTGGAAAAGACCCTGATGTTGGGAAAGATGGAGGGCACAAGGAGAAGGGGACGACAGAGGATGAGATGGTTGGACAGTGTTCTCGAAGCGACTGGCATGAGTTTGGCCAAAATGCGGGAGGCAGTGGAGGATAGGGGTACCTGGTGTGCTGTGGTCCATGGGGTCATGAAGAGTTGGACACGACTGAACGACTGAACAACTGAACAACAACAATGACCTACATATGTGGGGAAAAGAACAAAATAATCAGCTGGGTGTCTGAATTCAAAATGTGGGACTAAATTCACTCTCCAGCATGAGAGAGCCCCCAGTAGCAGAGTTTAAACTCACAAAGTCAAGCAGCACAGTGAAGTGTTAGGAATGTAGGCTGCCAAACCTTTTGCATATCCTGTTTAGTCTGCTTGCAAAGTGCTCCTCTATCTACCCCTCTTGCAATGAACTGACTGCACACTGTTAAGTAAGTTTAAAATGATTTACTTACAAATTCAAATTTATATCAAATTGATAAAATGCTTTACTTACACATTCAGATTGATGCATTTATCCAAGCAGCAGCAAAGAGAACATAGGCAGAATACTCTGGGGTAGAAAATACAAAAATATATCTTCAAGATAGCTTAGACATGTCTTCCTTAGTCAGTTACCTGGTACAGAGAGAGGGAACAGGAACAGAAGTCTTCACTTTCTCCCTCATTGGAGAAGAGGGGTGTGACCTAGCATAACTGCTTCACACACTAACTAGCATTCATGCATAGTTATATTTGACTGCAATTTCCTATAGTGGGATCCTAGGGGGAACTTCTGTGTGCACAGGACAGCATCAACCACATCTTTAGTCTTTAGCAAATCTGTTTCTTGTAAGATTTTTTTGTAAGTTTTTCCCCCCAGCAGCAGAGCAACTAAATGGGGAGAGATGAAAAAAAAACCCTATTCTGAAAATTAACTTTGAAATTAACTTTGAAATAAAAATGCTTTAATGCATTTTTATCATGTAGAAATGTATTTCTAACTTGTTTCGTGTTGCCGTTTTCAGCCAGGGATTGTCTCTACAAGTAAAACCTATATTCTGTCATTCACAGTAAAATATTGATATGCTCGTCTAGATGGTGTCTTAACAGCTGTGTATTTTGGATATGTCAACTAATCCTTCCTTATGACATTCAGGGGAATTTCCAAGAAAGTGAAAACTGGGATGTGAAAGTGGCTCATTGACCTTTGTGCTAGATGGCTGAAAAAACAAAGCAATATAACAGAAATCAAAGAGTCTTGCCGGGGCTTTAAACATATTTGTGTGGGTGGGGATCCATTGAAGTCCAAAAAGTCATACAAGTTAAACTAGGTTTAGGATCAAAGTAATGCAACCGGAAGCAAGAGAAAACGAAACTATTTTTAGTACAAGAATGAAAGGAATGTGTAGTCCTCTACTAAAGCTCTCCTGGAATCAAAGGTTTTGGGTCTTAAAAGAAATGACATGAAAACAGTTTAAAAGAGGATAAAGCCATCAACCTTTTTTTCTCTTCTGTCAGAGCAAGTAACAGGACTGAATGAAAACAAGGGCTTTGAGGTTTTAAGTCTAACTCTTTCTTGTTAGCTACACTGTAAAAGCGGGTGTTAAATGAGCTTGGGGCATCAACAAGAAAAAGTCTGATCATGCTGCTTACTGACGAGGCTTTTACTTCAATTTCCGCTAGCTAACAACCATGATTTCCAGGTTCATGCAGTGTGCTTGACCACATGAGTTCATCATCAGGAATGGTTCATGGAAGGTGAGACATGTCATGCTTGAACCAACTCAAGAAAAAACATTCACTTGGCAAAGCCATATTAAAGACAATAACATTTTCATGAAAGAACTGGAAGAGCCATTTCCATTTCAAAGATTATGAGTTTCCTTATCCAAAATGAAACATTGCAGTTATTAATCATGCACCTTTATGTTTCTTGCATAATGTGTACATAAGAAATGTTGTCTTAGATGCTTTAAACAAAAAATAGGAGTCTAAGATTATCACCTTACCTGGTTTATTGGCTCACAGAGATTTTCTTAACTGGTTTGTTGGATCCTCCTGCAGTTTCCTCTCTGGCCAGATATAAGTGACACTACCAAGGTCACTTCCATGGTCAGACAGAGCACCAGATCAAACTCTGTTGCAGACTCAAGACCTTACAATCTGTGAATGAACTCTGAGTTAAGATGATTGGCTCAGTGTATCTCGAATGGTGGCAGGTGGTCTGCGACGTACCGGTATCTGTGGATTCCAGGTTGAAGATGGGAGATGGCACATTCATTGCATTAAATAATTTGATTTTTATACATATTCTGTTGCTTTTTCATTTCTTATATATTGCATTTTATTGTGCTACAATTTGCATTAGGGAATTCAAATTGAAATGCAATAAAATGCAACAGAATGAATGAAAGAAGCAATAAAAGTAAAAATAAAAAACCATACAGCATCTAGCACAACACAATACAATTGCTACAACAGGCCCCAAAATCAAGTGGCTTGGCAAAACCTGCAGCAATTTTCAAGTGGGCCATGGAGGGGGGGAAGGTTTGGGAACTGCTGGTGTAGATAACTCTGTGATGGAGAATTCTCCAACTAGTGCTGAGCCAAAAATTTCTCCCCATTTTCTCTTACTGTTCTCCATCAATTAACGAGAAGAAAATTGTGTTTGAAAACTATCAAAGAGGAGAGACTGCATGACTCCAAGGTTCATTCATGTAATCATTTTCTTTTTCCCAGAAGAAAGTGGATCAGGTCAAGGTTTTTTCTCCCCCAGTCATATTCTTTTATGGCACTGTATTGAGGCATACAAACACATACACGCCTTGCCTAGTTTCCTAGAGCAGTGCTAATACTCCCTTAGGCAGCTTCTATTCAGAAGTTGCCAATACACTTTCCCACCTAGCAGCTGTAAAGAGACAACAAAGCTATGTCTTCATTGTTATGCCACTTTAAACAAGGGTGGTGGAAGAAGACCATCAGACATCTGAGGGTGTACATGCCTTGCTCCCCGGGTAATGTTTTGTGTACAGCCCCAGCTCTTTGCATAAGTCAACCGCAGAGCAGGAGAACCTGTTTTTGCAATGAGCAGTATCTGTATGGTACTAATCCATCCTTTTCTTACCATGTTTTTTATGGGCTGTGTTGCCTTTTGAATACACAGCTACTATTTTTCAAGAGCCCGTGTCGTTTTCTCAAGGTAAGAATAATGCTACTGCATAACTTAAGGATATGCAAACAAGAAAATGTTGCTCTCTTGTTGTGTTACCATATTGCAGAACGCTCCTATCTGTATAAATGTCCACTGGGTAGGAATAGGATCGCTGCTAAATCCATTACCACAGAACAGTGTGTTATAGCAGCATTGTTGACATACACTTTTGGCTCTGTGCCACATCCCTGACCCACATTGTACACCCAAAGGTGCTATTAGGTGCAGAACAAAAGGCAATTTATGTGAGGGAATCAATGCATTCATGAAGTATTAGAGCGGGACTCCTCACCCCCACCCAGTGCAATAGTTTTAACCAATTTTAATATTGTATTTTTATATTGTAACCTGTCCTGGGACCTGTTGATGAAGGGTAGGTAAAAATAATAATCCAATAAATAACAATAGCTCCAAGCCAATTGCCTCCTTAGATACTTTTTTTTAAAAAGAAAGTAAAATAGAACTCCCACTTTGGCCCTGCCACTGTAATCCACATTACTGTTGTTTTAAGACCAACTCCCAGAAGACCTCTAGCCAGAGGAAATGAATGGTATGACTAAAAGATGAGACAAAGCTCAATGTAGGCTGATCATGGCTGAATGAATCCTGTTGTTTGGCAAATGTTGTACCTCAGTTATTGAATACTGTAGTTCCTTATCAGTCACCATGTCTCAGCTCCTGGCTCTTGGACTAAAGGGAACATTACAAACTGACGAGATATTTTTGTTTACAGCGCTATAACTATAGTCTTTTCGATGGCCAGGATACCCCCGCTTTCTGTACCTCCTTCCACCCCATTGGACTCAGCACCGTACAAAGGTTAAAACAAAGGTATTTGTGTCACCCAGCCTCCCCCAACCTTGTGTCCTCCAGATAATTTGGACTACTGCTCCCATAATTTCTAAGCATTGGCCACATGGAAGGGAACTCTACTTGGAGCTGTAGTCCAAAATATCTGGTGGGCATCAGGCTGGGGAAGGAGAGCTCGGAAAAGGCCTGCTGGAGGCTGCTGTCCAATCAACAGCAGCTGCCCAGAGTTCCAGGTCTCCAGTGTTGTCCCCTGACACAGTTTTCAGTAACAAACAGTGAAATCCTATGCATATTTTCCTGGAAGTAAGTTCTATGTTCTGTGGGGTTTGCTGTATGCTCAGAGGTGTACCTAGGGTCTCTTGTGCCCTTGGCAAAGAGCTGTATTGACAACCCCCTCCCCACCAAAAAAATATGAGAAGCAAGCAAGGTTACCTGGACAGAAGGAACATGCCTCCTTGGGGTTAGATGAGGCATCCACATTGCTCTCTGCCTGGAAGCCGCTCAGAGGACCCATTTTCTGTCCCCTCCTGCAAAAGCAGCAGCAGCTTTCCTGCTGGAGATCCTGCCAGATTCCTTCTGTGGGCAAAGCAGGTGTTGGAGTTCTGAGCTGGGGGTCCTCCAGGTATTGTGGGAGGACCTCAACACCTGATAGGTTATTTTTACACCCCTGGTGGTGCCAGTTTCACCAACCCCTAGGTATGCCCCTGAGTATGCTCAGCATTGCAGCCCATGTGTCCTTTATTGTGTGGTTCTCCTCAAACTGTCGTAATAAGTCCATCTTCCACCTGGAAATTTAGCACGATGCAAGACAGGAATGACACGGTTTAATATTTGTCAGTGGCCCCTCCTGCCCATTTTGCACCCATGTGAACATTCTTTCTGGGAAAAAGAAATTAACCCACTGTAAATTGTATAGATTTAAACTGCCAAGAGGAAGGCAGCCGCTTGTGAATATGTGGTCCCAGGATTACATCCTACTTAATTAGGAAAATACTTACACCCAACGGAGGTTGCCAACAGCATCTGTTATTTGATTTTGAGAGCTGCCAAGTTGGAAGAAGGAACTGTTTCCTGGTCAGATTCCAACTTGGATAAAATTGTACTCTTCTTACCTGAAATATTTCTTCCTATAAGTTTGGAATCAATATTAGGAAATTGGTATAAGATAAAACAAGTCTATTTTGAGGCAGCTTGTGCAAATCCCCCATCTCTTTTATTCAATTCCAATAAGGCTGAACAATTGGAAGGGAAATTTGTTTCTCATTAGGTTCCTATCTTCTAACTCATAAACACTTGAATGAATACAAAGCAACTCCTAATCAGTCATTAAACGAGATTTATTAACACAGCCAAGGGCAAACTGTGGGAAAAGCAAACCTTGTAAAGTCTACAGTATTTGAGAAGAGAATGCAGCTGGCAACAGAGACACTCAAGTTTCAGACAGAGGTGCCAATTCACTTACAATGCTATGAAAGTTTTTAACTGGTTTGGTACCCAACTTTCTGTAATGTATTCTAGAAAGATGACTGGAGACAGTTTAGCTTGTCCTGCAATGCTACCATGCATGAAAAAAGATAGTATATTCTGCATTTTTATTAACTCATTGGAATTTAGGATTTAACTATTTCATTATTATTCCCTTTAATGTTGTGCCCCCCTGTATTTATGTAAGCTTCATATTTATTGTTATTGTTATTGTTGTTGTTTTCTTGTTTTACAAAAGTATGCACAATGTCTCTTCTTTCAAGTTACATTTTCCATACATCAGTTTCATTTGTTGAGACATTAGGAAGAAAGGGGGGGAGAGGTGGAGGGGGCCATGGTGGGTGGGGTCAGGAGGCAGTGTTTCTATTTTACTTAATGTATGTGTGGGGTTTTGTGTCAGCGTTGTTTGCGCAGGTTCTTTTTGCTATTCACTTGTGATCCTTTGGTGTGAGAGAAGTTGGGATTGGCCTGGGGTGTGGTGGCTTGTTTGTGATTGGCTGTGGTGAACTTTGTTTTTGTGTGTGAATGGGGTGGGTGGGTGTTTTTGAATCAGGTTAGCCATATTGATTTGTATGCCATTGGTGGATTCTTGTCGTTGTCTTGTTGGGCTGTGTATGTGATAAAGAGGAGCCATACCGGGGTGAAGGCTGTTGTTGTTCAGTCGTTCAGTCATGTCCGAGACTTCATGACCCCATGGACCAGAGCACGTCAGGCATCCCTATCCTCCACTGCCTCCCCCAGTTTGGCCAAACTCATGCCAGTCGCTTCGAGAACATTCTGCAGGGAGGGTGCCACTGCTGAGAACATCCTCTGCCAGGGTCCCTGTAACTTTGCTTCTCACAGTGAGGGTACCACCAGAAGGTTCTCTGGTGCTGGATCTCAGTGTCTGGGCTGAATGATGGGGTTAGAGATGCTCCTTCAGGTATATAGGGCCAAAGCAGTTTAGGGCTTTAAAGGTCAGCAACAATACTTTGAATTGTACTCAAAAACGTACTGGGAACCAATGTAGATCTTTTTGGACTGGCAGTTCGTTCTAGTGAGGAAGACACTACATGACTTTTGTACCTACACCATCTCCATGACCAGGTGCTGCTAACTATTGATGGGCAAGTTCAAGGCCCATGCTTGAAGCCCTTCTTATGGTTCTTTATCTTTAAGCAGGACTTGGACTAGACTGCGCTCATATAGAGGAGTCCTTTGACTAGATGTAAAGTAGGGCACATGGCCACCCTACTTACCGGTATCTAGCCTTGGGCATATGTGACCTGCTGACTTTTCACTGCATTAACTCCACTTTATAGTAAAGGGTGTTTATCATGACTATGATGCGATGCTTCAAGCTGGCTGAAAAACATATTTTCGATGTTTTCTTTTTACTAGTTACTGGACCACATGTCCAGGCAGATAAAACAAATGTTCCCAATGAAACTGAAGAAGAAATAAGGAATTCTCTTGGGTGCGGTGAGGGCTCCTTTCCACCTCCCAACATGCACAAAATAAGGAAAAAAACTCCAGTCTCCCAACTGAAGTTTTAAAACCCAGGAGAGAAGCAACAACGGAAGAACTATTTAAAAATACATACACATGGCACTGTTTAATCAGCTCCTCCCTTCTGTTAGTTGGGCTTTGTAATCCGAGAACGGAAGAGGGAGCGCCAAGATAGAAGCACTCTAAATAAAAGATTACTAATCAAACACCTGAGACAAGTGGAAATGTACATATGCCTTGTGTAGGTTCAAGCGGAGAAAAAGAACAGGAGGAAATGTTCCTTTCAGATTACAGACATGTTTCCTATTTGCAGTGTTTCCCCTCCCTGTTTGCAAACTTCCTTTACAAAAGCTGCTTTCCTGCATTATATAGCTATAGAACGGTTGCCAGTTAGACAGCAGAGTCAATTTGATTCAAGAATCCCAACTGTGTGCAGGATGGCTGCCATGTTCATTAGAAATATTGATGAAGGGCCAAATCGTGTGTTTTGTTTCATTTCGCTGGTAAACCAATATCGAAATCTACTCCAGCATGCCCAGAAAGGGGGAAGAAATCCACCCCCCAGGCAAATAGATCTGATCTGCACTCAGATTGAAGTATTCTAGAATTCTTTTTCATGTGTGACTATGGCTCAGGACAGGGCTGGCCCTATCATTAGGCAGACTGAGGCAACTGCCTCTGATATAGTGGAGTCCAGACTGCTTCTGTATCGAGAATGGTAATGGCCACCATCTTGTCCTTTGCCTCAGTCAGAAAATGTATTGAGTTGCCCTCCTTAGGAGAGACCTTTTCATGTTGTTATTGTATTTTAATGTGATTCTGCCCGGTAAATTATCAAACCAAGTGGTATATAGGTCTTTTAAATAACCACATTGTTTATTCTGTGTTTATTTATTACCTTTATATCCCATGTTTCCTCCAATAAATTCAAGGCAGCACCTGCTTTGTTCAGCCTTTATGTTCATAATAATCCTGCAACATTAGGCTAGGCTGAGAGATGGTGACTGGTCAAAAATCACCCCAGTAAGCCTCGTGGCTGAATGAGGATTTGAAGTTGGGTCTCCCATGTAAAAGATAAAAGTTCAATGTGCATAAAACATTGTGTTTGTGTACATTGTGTATGGAATGTTTTGTGGAGGTTTGCATTTTGGAAAACTGTAGCAAGTGCTGAAGGTGCTTGTGCAGCTAAAGTGGCAAAAAGAAGATGGAGTCTTTGTTTCAATGTTCTGTTAATTGATGACCCATCCCTGGGAGTCTGGGTTTCTCTCAGAAGCTACCAGCATACTGAACAAACAGCTTGCTTATATGAATCTCTCTCTGGGACGAGAGAGAGGATGGTCCTTTGACTATACTAACATGTAAGAGCTTAAAGAAAACTGAACTGCATTTCTCATTCTTTAAGAGCAATGTGTTGATTTGTATTTGCATCGTTTTTGTAACAAGTTTAAAGATAGTTTGCTGTAAAACTTTTAAACTCATTCTTGTGGTGGAGAGCTTATTGATTCATACTCTGCCTCCTCTAACATTCCATTCTTAGTTTAAAACTTTAACCAGTACATCACACTGCCTACCTAGTGTGACTTCTACTGCTGCTTACTGTAAATCTAAAAAGGTAGTGTGTGATTCTTCCCTTTGCATTTCTTTGAAATCATGATGTCTATATTGTGGGAATGTTCAGGGTGGCAGGGGAGGATATATTGTTTATTAATATCCTTCCTAACTTGCGCTAGCAAGTTCCTTTACTTAGCAGAGTGCATTCCCTTTTACACAGCAGAAAACTGGTTGCAAACTCGTGTGAGTTTCTTAAGACAATACGCAGTTCAATCTGGCTTGTCCAGATTGAAATGTGTTCTCATATTTTCCTGGTAAGACCCCTTGAATCCCTCCTAAAAGAATAAAGACCCCCACAGTCTTATTCATAAGTAAGAAAAAGAAAGTTTACTCACGATCAGGCAGAGCACAGTGTGATCCCTGAAGGCAGGCTTTAGGCTTAAAGTTTCAAACATATACAAACAGGTTTACCCTATACGGGAGATTTACCTAGTGACTGCAGGCTAGCAGCCCAGCAATTCACATGACGAAAGGAAGATGGAAAAAGAGAGAGAGAGAGAGAGAGAGAGAGAGGGAGAGAGAGAGAGAGCATGCCTTGGCCTTTTACCAGGTCTGGAAAGGTCATGCCCACCCACTAGTCACATGCAAGGAAGGATGCTCCAGGCCAGGAGGAACAGGAAGTTTCGACTTGCTGGACCAAACATTCCCTTGCATGTCCACTCTAGCAAAACAAGGAATGTTGCATTTGACTGCTCCCAGTGGATTACATCCCACATATATACTTTACAGCAGCGAGCCCTAGGAATGTTCACTTAAAATGAATCGTAATCCCATGTTACTCTAAGAATCTATGGTGGCACTTACATGATATTGTCTATTAAGTCATGCAAATAAAACAAGGAAGTGGGGACACTTAAAGTGCAGCATGGGTGATGCAGGACATGTGCACTCCCCTCCCACCAATCATCTCCTTCCTAGTCATTTTTATCTCTTTTCATTTGAAGTTATCAGTTCTGGTCCACAGCACTTTGCTGCCTAAAGCAGAGCATCTAATGGCATCCTCCCATGCTGGGGCCATCAGAAGACTCAGTGGTCTTTCAAGAGAAAATTGGCTGAGGATAAGCAGTAATCATGTGGAGAGTGCAGGCAGGAGAAAGGCACACCACTTTCTTCCTACCCCTTTATGCTGTGCTTTAAATCATCTACTGCCACCTCCCTGCTTTATGGGAGATTGACACGACCCCATCTTAATAAACAGGTTGAGTTACCATAATGTCTAGCTTCGTGCTAAGGCTGGTCACAAAACTTAGGTTGGAGAGATCTGTAAATTTTGATTTCACTGTTTCTCATTGTTCCTATTTGAGCCTGTGGGTTTCATTTTTTTAAGTCCTTGTGGAAACTCCACAGGATTTCAGCACCCATGTCTCCTAATATACACATTTGTGCAAGCAATTTCCCCTAATATAATGCTTTTGGAGTTTTATTTGGATTTAGCAAAAAGCTTACAAATCAACTTTGACATGACACTGCAAGAGAACTGCTATTGCTGGCCACTGATCTTGGCTTGCCTTCTTGCTAGTCTGTCCCTTAGATTTGCAAAGCTCCCTTTGTGACAGGAAATTTCTGTCTGGAGACATTTCTGGAGACAATCCCTGGTGCGATTGAGAACTGCGCACAGATGATCTCTTCATCTGCACGGCCTCTGCCGACTTCCCAGCCTATGACTCATCTGAGGGCGTCTGACATCTTGTATCTTTCCTATTCATTCTGTCTAGGTTGCTTAGAAATCCAAGCCATGAATGTCCTTATCATCCTGTGGCTCTCCATTAATAACTAAACATACCACAGATTATCATGAGACTATTGAAACAATCGAGCTCTTTTCTTGTATACACTCTGGTTTACTCAGTATAGAAAGGGAAATCCCTTGAAAGGAACACGCCTCATATCTGGCTGTGAGATCATGCTGCAGATACTGCTGGTTTGCTGATAAAAAGGCAGCAACAGGGCAGAATCTTGTGCTGCTGTCTTTGAGGTGGTAACCTGCAGCGTTTGGCGCAGGACTGTTGCCCTTCGTAAATTCTGAATCTGGGACCTTGGAGATGTCTGACAGGGATTTGTTGCAAGGTCTGCATAAACGTTCTGGAGTGGATGGGGATTCAGATACCACCACCACCAACCACCCATTCAAAAATATGTAAGAGGGTTGCATGGGCTAGCTGCTCCCCCATGGCTAATGCACAGGCAGAAACACTGCCAATCTCTCTGCTTGTTCAGCATGCATGAGAAGCAATGGGAGCTGGCCCATTAGGATAAGTGGAGAGGATGACCATCCAGGCTGCCCTCAGCCACCCACATTCGCAGCATACATGCTGACCTTTAAAGCCCTAAGTGGCCTCAGCCCTGTACACCTGAAAGAGTGCCTCCATTGTCATTGTTCAGCCTGGACACTGAGCTCCAGCTCCAAGGGCCTTCTGACACTTCCCTCAACGGGAGAAGTGAGGTTACAGGGAACCAGGCAGAGGACCTTCTCGATAGTGGCACCCACCCTGTGGAACGCCCTCCCATCAGATGTCAAGGAGATAAGTAACTATTCAGCTTTGAGAAGACATCTGAAGAAAGCCCTGTATAGGGAAGTTGTTAATGTTCAATGTTTTATTATGTTTTTATATCTGTTGGAAGCCACCCAGATTGGCTGGGGCAACCCACACAGATGAGAATTATTATACCATACAGTACAGTATACTATACAGTATAGAATTATTATACTATACAGATAGTATAATGTTGTTGTTCAGTCATTCAGTCGTGTCTGACTCTTCGTGACCCCATGGACCAGAGCACGCCAGGCATGCCTATCCTTCACTGCGTCCCGCAGTTTGGCCAAACTCATGCTAGTCGCTTCGAGAACACTGTCCAGCCATCTCATCCTCTGTCACCCCCTTCTCCTTGTGCCCTCCATCTTTCCCAACACCAGGGTCTTTTCTAGGGAGTCTTCTCTTCTCATGAGGTGGCCAAAGTACTGGAGCTTCAACTTCAGGATCTGATAGTATAATAATTAATAATATAAATTCCACTATGATAGCACTTTAAATAGTCAAGGCTTCCCCCAAAGAATTATAGAAGCTGGTCTGTTAATGGTGCTGAGAGTTGCTAGAGACCCCTATACTCTCTCACAGAGCTACAATTGCATGCCAAGGCCCTGTGACCTGCAGTTCTACCCGGCCCCAACAATATGGCGGCCAACATTTGTCCATAGCAAGGTCGTGTCATAGCAAAGCATAAAAAGAGGGCGGGTGGGTTGGGAGATCCAGTGAAGGGCACGAGAGATTGACTGTCAAACCATTCTGGAGAATTGTAGCTCTGTAAGGAGGAATTGGGGTCTCCCCCTCCCCCCAAAGATTGGAGCTTGTGTGATATGGAAAGGGGATGGGGAAATGCACTGGAAAAGCAGTGCTTTGACACAACACCATCTAATTTCCTCTCGGGGTGGGGGTATCAGAAGAAATGCTCAGGAAATAGCCACTGTTGTCTTATCTCCATTCACACAAATCGGAATGAATGCTCGATACGTAGGTTGTCTGGAAGCGCCCTGGCAGGATTCTGAACTGATAATCTGGCAATGCAGACCAAGTTGACCCACTGGTTGAGTAAAAGGATGGTGCTTCTGCTGCAGTGATAGGTTTCCATCTCCCTGGTTGGTTGTTTCAGTAAGTTTACTGTATCATTCTTCCCTATTTTTCTTTTGGAATTATCATTAAAAAAAAACCTGATGTACTTTTCAGAAAGCTAGAAAATATATACATATATATTCAGTTGCACCATGAGTGGGTCTGTGACCTTTTTAACTCGGCTGGGAATCTGCCGTAAAACAGCTGTGTGATGTTTTCCAGTTGTGAAACGATATCAAAAGGGCAGAGCTCGCCTTCATGTCTAGCTTTTTTAGTATCTTTGCCGTGAACTTCATACGGACTTTTTGTCCCTATGAGTCAAGAATCATGAGTCAAACTTTGCCTGAGAAAGGCTGGCTTACTTGTCATCTATAGGGTTACTTTGGGGTGAGCCAAACCCCATTAGGAACTTGCACTGTTTAGATCCACAGGCCTACATCCTGAGCAATAGATTAGGAAAAAGTATTACCTGGGGGCATGACTGACTACAAACACACACACACACACACACAAAGAAGGAGGGAAAAGAACAGCAAGAATAAGAAAAAATAGTTCTTAACTCTATCCCAAATTATGGTGGCCTTGTCCACATGAGAATTTCATTGCAGGTCTAGAACTGATTGAAGGAGTTCTGTTTAATGTAATTCAATGATTTGAACATATTTATATACCACTAAGTTATTAAAATAACCAAAAGTAACAAACAAGAAATACAGGTGCATAAAATAAATATCAGAATTATATTTCACAGAGCAGAAAACCCCCCAAACCCAATAAACAATAACTGACTGGGCTATGTATCAGAGAAGTACTGCTTAAACAGATTCAGCTTAAGTTTATTGGCCCTCAGCCAGCCCATTACCAAGTCAAAGCACCAGTTCAGCATCTTCATAGTCTCACCTTACTCAGATGACAAAGAGAGGTAGAGCTATAATGACAGTTGTAATTGTGGTGGTTTCCATGCTGATCAGAGATAGCTCAAACTAGTAGCCGGGACCAGTGCAGGCTATTATTTAAGCAGTAGTGGCAAAACTTGAGGTTGGTGGATCCCTCTTCTTAAAGTCTACTCTCTACCATTTAGACTTTGTCCTTGTGCCCATTGCTCTTGTTGCTAGGCAGCTGTCATCTAGAAGTATCCCACTAGCATAAAGTTTGCAGCAGTGTGTTTCTCTCTATGCCATTCAACTCCAATTCAATTCCCATTTTATGTTTTTAAAAGTGCATCTTTTTCCATCTTCAAGACAATGGAAATAGAACAGGAGCTAATGGGGAAATACATATAGTTCTGAGTCGAATGGTCTTGTGTCACATTAAAATTTCATCAAGTGATTCAGTTGACGTCTTAGGCCCATTACCATTTGATCTAGGGCTTCATTCTTGTTTTCAATTAAATTCTGCTAATTGCTTTAAAAGATGCTTTCAAATTTCCGTATTATTGGCATCCTGGTTTCACGACATCTTCCTGCTTCCTCTTGTATTATATTAGGGCTAACAAATGAGAAGACTGCTCTGTCTCCGGCTTCTCTACTTACATGAAATTGTTTTGATTGTGGACAATGAATACATTTACCAGGAGTTATAAAATCCCAGCTACTTCACATGTCATCTTCTGAAAAAGCTCTCCAGAATGTTTTAACTATCATCATCCTCTTCAGCTATTATACACCCCAGAGCTTTGAATGCATCTGAGATGGGAGCTGCAAATTTTATCTCTTGTCATTCTTCCTCCCTGTCTGTTCTCACAAAGAGCAAAGTTTAATGGATAGCATATGCTGTTAGGAGAACCTTTGTTCCCTCACCAGACACACTACTGCCAAGTCTCACCATGTTTCAGTGCCTCTCGAGCATTATCATTTTTGGGGCTTGAGTTTCCTGCGGTATGAAGCTGACATGTATGAAGCCCAGAATATTTGCAATACATTTAAATGGAATATTTAAGCCATCACTCAAAGGGCCGGTATTCCTCTCCCCCACCCCCTCACAAGTCCTTTCACTGACCGAAACTTGGCAGGTTTGCCGGCAGTCTGATAAGGGTGGCTGAGGGACTCCTCCCAGTCTCAACAGCAAAACCATAAGCAACAGCCTTGCAAAGGAACATTTGAAGTGAAATTAATGATTAATCTGTACAGTCCTCTGGCTCTCATACAGTATTTCATCAGTAAATACATTAAAATGTTTTTTTTATTATTAATTCTTGTTGCTCGGGACATTAAAATGGATGTCTGGTTTGTGGTCTCACAAAATATCTTAGACATGTCAAAAAATGGTGTTGGCAGAATCATCTGTCTGTGACTCTCCTTGTTATGGAATTTCCCAGGAGATTTGTCTGATTATGTCACATTCTGCTGACAGCTCCTTAGAAACATGTGTGTGTTTCAGAAATAAGAAGTTATTCTCTTTTTTAAAAATGTTAAATAGTTTTTTAAAATGTAGTTCTTTGTCTTTCATTAAAGGTCTTCTAATATAAAAACCATATGATACTATATAAGGGTGGAAGAATCAGCCAGTGATTTTTTAATTTCTCTCAGTTTCTAATTCCCCCCCCCCAATTTTAAGATCCACATCAGTTTGCTTTTTTAAAAAGTCCTCATTTTTAAATTTAATTTATTCAATTAGACAACTTATAGATCCCTTTAAAAGGTAAAGGACCCCTGACAGTTAAGTCAAGTCGCAAGTGACTCTGGGGTTGTGGTACTCATCTCGCTTTACAGGCCAAGGGAGCTGGTGTTTGTCCGCAGACAGTTTTTCCGGGTCATGTGGCCAGCATGACTAAGCCGCTTCTGGCGAAACCAGAGCAGCTCATGGAACAGCTGTTTACCTTCCCACCGGAGCGGTACCCATTTATCTACTTGCACTTTGACGTGCTTTTGAACTGCTAGGTTGGCAGGAGCTGGGACCAAGCAACGGGAGCTCACCCTATCGCGGGGATTCAAACTGCCGACCTTCCGATTGGCACCTTCCGATCGGCAAGCCCTAGGCTCAGTGGTTTAGACCACAGCCCCACCCGCATCCCAATAGATCACTTACCATGTATTTAAAAAATCTTATAGCAGTTTATAAAATGCATGCAACTTTGTAAGCATTTTGATATAATTCCCTCCTAAAATACACATATTTATTCAATCTTGCCTAATATACATATATTTTCAAGCCATGCTATCCAATATAATGCAATTATGTATGTTCTCTTTTTACAA
Organism: Lacerta agilis; assembly: GCF_009819535.1. Lineage (NCBI taxonomy): Eukaryota > Metazoa > Chordata > Lepidosauria > Squamata > Lacertidae > Lacerta > Lacerta agilis. Next base: position 28,694,016 of record NC_046322.1, read on the forward strand.
ATATGTGCATTTCTTGCACACTTTCCCCTGATATAGACAGTTTTTTGTGTGTTTATTTGGTAGGGGAACAGCACCTCAGAATTCAAAGAGGCATGGATTTCAAAGCCAACTGTATTGGTTCATTTTGGGAACCAAAATGATATATGGCAAATATGGTGATACCATTATATATATGGCATCACACAGGTGCCACAGCAGCAACAGTTCATAAACATGCAAACACAACACTGTACTAAAACTGCCAAGAGGAGAAAAGCTGATTTCCAATCATTACTGCAAGAACATAAAATAACCTCTCCAAAGTTAAAGGTTAGCCCTGAGATGCACTACTGTTGTAAATGCTGTATATAAACTCTGTTCCAAACTATTTATAAAAAAATTCTCCTACCCACTTAGCTGTGCTATAAATTATTTGTATCTGGGGTTTTTCAAGGCAGAAGGCACTTTTGCATTGCTGCACGAAATCAATTATGGAGAGTGTCTTGGGTGGAGGGAATAATCTAAACATTTCCTGAGAGATGTCCTTTGGGGTGCTTCATTGAATCTGCACAAAATCAGCCAAGTGATCAGATGGTATTCAACCAATCCCCAGGAACTGGCACAGTCAACAGATTGTCAACATTAAGATCCTGAGAGTCTTCAGCACACTGTTCAAGGGTGGAAATTCATGGCTTAGTGGGCTTCAAACTGATAGGTCACCGTACTAGTGAATGCATGGAAACAGAGGAACATGCCACCCACTTAGCTATCTGATATGTACCGGTAATCCACCCCCTCCACTGAATTTCCAAACAGCAGGAAATCTGATAATCACAGAGCTTGCCAGATCATTTCTTTTCACCAGACAGTGAAAAAGGATGCAGCTACTGTGATTTCTGCTCTGTGACTCCAACTGGTCTTATTGTCCACCCTTTTTTCTGTTAGTAAGCAAAATGTTTGCATTCTGTTTTTGAACTTATAGCCACATAGGCATGACTTAAAAGGTAAAGGTAAAGGACCCCTGACAAAACCAGAAACCAGAGCAGCACACGGAAACACCATTTACATTCCCGCCAGAGCAGTACCTATTTATCTACTTGCACTTCGACATGCTTTCGAACTGCTAGGTTGGCAGGAGCTGGGACCGAGCAACGGGAGCTCACCCCATTGTGGGGATTCGAAAAGCCTTAGGCTCAGTGGTTTAGACCACAGCGCCACCCACATCCCTATAGGCATGACTTACCTGTCCCAATTGCATGGTCTGTAAGAAGCCAAGCCCCCTGATGTTTTGGTGCTAACTCATGGTTGCATCATGCATGGTCCCTCAACAGGCCACATATGGTCTGTATTTCATGCTGGCCTAATATGGCCATAGAGGTATCCCATGCTAAAGCTATCATATAGTAGATTTCTCTCTCCAGCATTATAATATTGGCACTAGACACTGCCCAGCATCTGGCACATGGTATCTCTTCCCTGCACGATGGATAGGATAAATCTTGCTGTAGGGAAGTTGCTGAGCTTGATTCTTTACTTGAGATACCTCCTTTTACAAACTGTTTGGGGTTTAAGGTTGCAACCATAGACCCACTTACCTGGAAGTAAGCCGCATGGAATCCAATGGGACTAGTTTCTAAGTAGTCCTGTATAAGATTGCCCTACAAATGAACTACATTATTATGCTTGCAATCCGAAGCCTACTCTCTGTGTAGACGGCCATGGGAAGGAGTGGTCTTGGGTAAACACCAACCCTGAAACAACCACACACCCCTAACCCTAGGTGTTCCTAGCTAAATTTATTCTGTGTCAAAGTGCAACCAGCCTCCACATTAACAATTTCAAAACCACGAAGACAAAGACAGGCAATTTCAAAAATTGTTTGAAATGTTTGAAATGCCCTAGTTTTGTTTTCCCTAACTGAGCTTGAGTTTCTTTATATACTACATTTTCCACAAATACATTTGTGCTCAAAGGAACAGTCTAAATGCAGCCATACAATAGCCGTGATACATCATAAATTCAACGTAACTCTAAAAACTCAACCATTAGCAGCTCCTTTAACATATATCACAACTGAAGGGAGCGTAAAACTCACCCGTTAGCTAATAACTTCATATCTGAACATAACCCCAAAGATTACAGGTGGCATTATTACCTAGCAACCCCCTCTCTCAAATCTTTTTTACCTCAATCCAAAATGCCAGAAGTTCCCTTCTAGAAGCAGTTTCTTTATGAAGACTCCTAGGACTCGAAGGTGGAGCAAGGCAAGTGGCAGTTGCTTTAGTCCCTGGTGGTTCTGCAAATGTCTCAGTTTTGCGATGGTGAAGCATTCATTGCTGTTGGGTCATACTAGGCACCCATGAGAAAACCTCACAAATGTCTCCCATTCATCATCTATTCATACAGGAAACCAGGCAGAGGGCCTTCTCGGTAGCGCCAACCACCCTGTGGAACACCCTCCCATCAGATTTTAAGGAGATACCGGTAAGTAGCTATCCAACCTTTAGAAGACATCTGAAGGCAGCCCAGGACAGGCAAGTTTTTAATGTTTATATTTTATTATATTTTTGTGTATGCTTAGAAGCCACCCAGAGTAGCTGGGGCAACCCAGTCAGATGAGCGAGGTACAAATAATAAAATTATTATTTATTATTTTCTCAGGAGAGAATTAAACTTAGATCACAGCTCATTGGAACCATCGCTAACACCTGACCATCAAAGGGAACATGCATGTGTGATGCACTCTTCCTTCTTTTGCATTTCTTCGTGTATAATGAGATCATATATTCTTGAAGAATGAGAAATGGTTGTCAGGACCCATCTGAACATTTGGTTAATTTGAACACATTTTTGTGCCATGAGCTCATATTAGAGCACAGAGAGCTTATCCATCTCTAATTTAGTTATATGGTCATTACATGGAAAATCCACTTCAGATAAAGCAAAGCATTTCCATACTCTAGTTTCACAAGTATCAGGTCACAGCAATTATGCACAAATGCCAGAGAGACAGTAAAACGCCACTGCAGGGTTAAACTGTAAATGCTTTGCGCTAAGGAGGGTGGGACGATATATGGCAACTGGGATGAAGCAGGAGAGAGATTAGATGCTGGATCAGAAAAATAGCTGAAGAGGGTTTTTTTAATTTATGTTTGAGAGGGAAGAAGCGGTTTCTTTGTTTCTGCATTCCTATAACCACTTTAACAACTCAGATGTGATAACCTAAACAGTGACATAATAGGCTTCAATCCAAGGACTACAGAGCAGCTATTCTTTGAGTTTTCCTCCTTTGTCCTATATCCTTGGAGTTTTATCCACAGAGAGCCATTCCCACCTCCTCAACATCATCCTGGAAATAATGAGCTACACCTGTGAAAACATTTCCTATATCTTTCTCTTCCTGCCCATCACCCAAAAGCTGGTTCATACTCCAGCTATCTCCTTCCCTCATGGGCTGTTCTAGTCGTATTCCTTCTAGACTCCATGAGACTAAGCTTTGCGCCTTTTCCACACTTCCAAATGTGTCTGTCAAATTTCTCCTCATTCTTCTTTCTTCATTCTCCATCACAGAGTCTTCCTCGTTCCCCTGCACATTACATTTCTCTGGGTTGTGCCATCTGATCTAACATCTTTGGGATAACCAGCCTCATATAATCAACATGCTTACGTCGAGGTAGTGCATGAAGGGGTTAATATCATAGAGTAAGCTATCCTGCCAGGCTTAGCTATGTCACTTCCCTTACCTTGGAGAGAAATAGGTAATCAAACCTATTTCCCCCCATCCCCAGTCTACATGAGAAGCTCTTTGTGTGAAGAGGTTTGAGCTGGTTGCTCCAGTTCAACCATATGGCTCTCACTACTCTTGAGTTCCTATATCAATAATCTAGGAATTTTCACCACTCTGTAACAAAGCTAAGTTTTACTGCCTGTGCAACTTTTCTGACTAATGTATGAAAAAGCACATGAACCCGATCTTTGAAGAGTTTGTAAGTAAGCATTTTTTAACTTACCAAACATGTGGTCTTTTCCTATGTTAGGGGAAGAAGGAACTTAGGAAGGAACTTGAAAGGGCACATTTTAAAGGTCTAAGAGCCTATATTTGCACACTTTACTTTGCTTCACATTTTGTGATTTTAAATCTCTGCTGGGGTTCTGCCACCAAGGAGTACTTGCCCCAAACAGTTCTTCAGCCACATAGTGTATAGAAAAACACATATACTAAGTTGGTATGTGAATTAAATGCATATATTATTGAAAATAACATGCAAAAATGCATTTTATTAGGAAAAAATGCTTTGTAAAAATGTGAGTATTAGGCAAAATTACAGTATGTAAGTTAGGAAAAATTCACACTTAAATGCTGATGGATTTAAATGAGAACTTTAAGAATAATCACAATGTAGAAATGTTGGTTTAAGATTTGAAAAGTGAGAAACTGAGAAAAACTGAAATGTTATCCAATCCCTAATTGTAAGTGATGGGACGTGTTTGCAGAAGAGGCCTTAATATTGAAATGAACAAGTCTTTTGATTTGTCATTAGCCTGGATTTTAAAAGCCTTAGGCAATTTTCAAATGGTTTGGTTCCACACTGAGGAACATGTCTCACATGGAGCCAGATTGTATTCTCTGTCAAAATCTGCAGGAGATTTAAAAACATCATTTGCCTACTCTTCTATGATTGGCTGGTTCCTGTTGCTTTTATCCTCCTCCTTGCTGCCCCCAAAAGTTATTTCTTCCAATCTTGACAGGGTATGCACGGTTTTGATCCTTGAGAAAAGATGTGAGACTTGCAAACATATATGTATCTTAGCAGATCTTGGGAGGATTCTTTGTCTGGAGAGATTCCACTTGGAACGCCCAGACCATGGAATAAATTCACTGGTTTTCTTTATTCTGAAACAACATGTGACTGGCTCCATTTAAAACAAAGACTCTGGGGAAGCAGATCAGTTTGAGTCCCAGCCCAGACACAGTGGTATGCCAGGCACAGGCATTTGGGAGGCAATGGAGAAGTCTTGTTTTGTTTTTAACATAAAGGAAACTTTAGCCTTTTACCATTATTTAAAAATTATTCTTCCTTTACTTTAAATGCCAAGTAAATTTGGATCTCCTTTGTAATAAAATAAAACGTTAAATAAATAAAGATATAAATGCAATGGGAATGGACTGAGCTGCCTAATTTTGCCTTGTTTTAGTTTGGCTGGTGTTTTCTGTGGATATTTTTTTAAAGAACACAAAAAGGACAGTATCCAACAAAGGATGCAGTCCCCTGTGTACCATAAAGAACCATTTCAGATATACACAAAAAGGATATCAAACGTCCCTTTCTGGACTGTACCATTTCAAAACTTAGATGGTGAGAATCACATGTTTTAATGCTTTCAACATTTAAAAACAAAACAAAAACAAAAACCCTTCTTGTGGAAAGCTAGCATACCAGAGCTCAGGCAAAGGTTTACAGCCTTCGTGGCATTTTAGCTTTCCAATCATGCACAGAGAATATTCTACAAGAGGCAGCATTTGAAGACACAACCCCTCACTTTCTGCGAGAAATGCTACAGTGCCGGTAGGGATGTGCCATTTAATATTGTGCCTTTAAAAAACAACACTGGCAATGAATTTTAGCTAAAATTGGTTCTTGCTCCAATCTTGCTCAAACTAGTCATTTGAGTTAACACCAGTGGTTCTGCATCTCATTTATCAATGATGCTAGGATGTCCTTGAATCATTTTGATAATGAAAACACCAGCTGCTTCTGAGCACAGGCACAGGCAAGATACTTACAATTCTACCATTATTTGTCTCAGTGGCCTTATTTAGAGAGCTGCAATCCTTGCTAGACACGGAGCAGCTAGAATTGGTTTGTAGTCATCACACACACACAAATCAGACTTCTGTTCTAAGCATAATCAAGCCTATCAATCATGGATGGATTGAATCTGTGATGTGTCTGCCATGTTTTCTAGAATCAGCAAAATCTGTCCCTCCTTCCATTTTTGAAATATTGTATTACTCACAAGAGACACCTAAAATGGCCCTTATGAAACTGTTTCATTTCTTTGAGTGAGAAGCCCAGCCATTTCCTGTTGTGGTTGTTCACTTTGATGACAAATGAATCGGCTCCTGAGATGCAGTTACTTAATGCATAATACATGAAATGCATCAGATTTACTCACACAAGAGAATAAAGAAGACTTTGCATGCAGAGAAGTTTAGATTGTGGGTGTTCACTGGGAAGCAGGGGATTCCCTGCACCCCCCCTCCAATTCTTTCAACGACACCCACAACCCCACCCTGGAGATCAGCTTATCATATGCAGCGTTATCATTTTCTAACTGGGGTGGAGGGAATCCAACCCGATCTTAGTGCTGGACTGAACAAAGTAGGAATAAATCTCTGGCTCCTTCCGAACACAATAACAAGAGTTAAATGTTCCTTTCATCACTAAATAGAGTTCTATGTTCTGAAAGAAAGTTCCCTTTTGCCTGGTGATGTAAATAAAGTAATAAGCCTAGCCAACTGAAGGGCTGTCCAAGAAGTACTGAAAATGAGTATGAAATGTTCAAGAAATTCATTAACAGAGTCATGGAGAACATAAATATGGCCAACTTTTTAATTAAAACTTAAATTGAATCCCATGGTCAACATTTTTTCTTTTTACTCTGGGTGCAACCCAGAGTCCAGCATCACCAAGGGTGAAGGATCTCATCCACTTGATAATTCACACACACACACACACACACACACACACACACACACACTTAAATTCCTGGGGTAAACACTGTTCCATTGCCTTTAATTGAATTGGACTTCCATGTAAGTGTGCATAGGTTTGCAGTCTTAGCCACAAAAATATTTACATGGGCTTCAGGTCCATAGTTTGTATGGAGTATAGCATTGCTTCGGTTATTCTTCCCTCCACTGCTGCCACAGGATGTCTGGAACTCCCCTCCCTCTTGATGTTGCTCAATGGCCCTTACTGCCTATGGTAATTCCCGTGTTCCTTGGCTGTAAGGAAGGCCTGTCAGAGAAGGGGTATAGCTCAAAGAACATCTACTCTGCATGCAAAAATCCCCATGTTTGATCCCCGACATCTGCAGGCAGGGCTGGGGAAAGTCTGGATTGCTGCTGCCAATCAGGTCAACAGTGCTGAGCTAAATGGACCAATGCTCTGGCATGGGATAAGGCAGCTTCCTACAGTCTTGTGCACTACTTTATCATTGTCTTATATCCAGCAGCACTAGTCTGTGTCCAGGGCATCTGTCTACCAGCCCCATCTGGTACGCAGGCTCATTTGAGTTAAAATGAATAAGATAGTATTGGCGGTTGGAGGATGGATGGCGGCTAACAGATTGAGGTTGAATCCTGACAAGACAGAAGTACTGTCTTTGGGGGACAGGAGGTGGGCTGGGGTGGAGGACTCCCTGGTCCTGAATGGGGTAACTGTGCCCCTGAAGGACCAGGTGTGCAGCCTGGGAGTCATTTTTAACTCACAGCTGTCCATGGAGGCTCAGGTTATTTCTGTGTCCAGGGCAGCTGTTTATCAGCTCCATCTGGTATGCAGGCTGAGACCCTACCTGCCCATAGTCTGTCTCGCCTGAGTGGTGCATGCTCTAGTTATCTCTCGCTTGGACTACTGCAATGCGCTCTACGTGGTGCTACCTTTGAAGGTGACCCGGAAACTACAACTAATCCAGAATGCGGCAGCTAGACTGGGGACTGGGGGCAGCCGCCGAGAACATATAACACCGGTCTTGAAAGACCTACATTGACTCCCAGTATGTTTCAGAGCACAATTCAAAGTGTTGGTGCTGACCTTTAAAGCCCTAAACAGCCTCGGCCCAGTATACCTGAAGGAGCGTCTTCACCCCCATCGTTCAGCCTGGACACAGGTCCAGCGCCGAGGGCCTTCTGGCAGTTCCCTCACTGCAAGAAGTGAAGTTACAGGGAACCAGGTAGAGGGACTTCTTGGTAATGGTGCCTGCCATGTGGAACGCCCTCCCATCAGATGTCAAAGAAATAAACAACATCTGAAGGCAGACCTGTTTAGGGAAGCTTTTCATATTTGATGAATTATTGTATTTTAATCTTTTGTTGGAAGCCGCCCAGAGTGGCTGGGGAAACCCAGCCAGATGGGAGGGGTATAAATTATTATTATTATTATTATTATTATTATTATTATTATTATTATTATTATTATCTGGGCCAAATTACCATTCTGAACTCATCTTTGTGATGCTGTGAGAGACCTAGACATTCACCTTGTTCTTCAGCTTGTGTTGTGATTCTTTCAGAAACCTGCTGGGTGGCCTTGGGGAAGCTGCTTGACTTATATTCATTTCTCCATAGCCAAACAAGGATAACAATTCTCTGCTTACTTTTCACATTTACTGCGGTGAATGACTCATAGTTAGTTAATGTACAAAGCTTGAAAATTGCAAAGAGCTACATAAGTACTGCAGGTTATTGTTATTTCTACAAGCTGTCTCTCACATGGACTATCAATCTGAAGAAGGCTTACACCTTCTCAGGTTCCTTCAGACTTTCCCCCTCTTATTTAAAACAAAAACAAAGGTTTCTGGCACTGATTTCTTAAATAAAGATATTCACTTCTGTTGGGCAGGAGTTCATGTAAAATAATCTTTGTTTGTCTGCCAATAATAATTTATTAACAAATTTTCCTTGATAGATTTCTGTTGTTTTATTTGTTGCTACAGTCTATCATGAGTAACAGTCTTGATACATGCTCCAAGGATAACTTTTCTGACACTTGATATGTCATGCAATCTTATCACAGCATAATTCCAATCCATGCTAATGGCAGTTTAAAGAAAATCAAACAAGACATAAAGAAACAGTATACCTTCCAACATTTCCCCGATGAAAACAGGGATGTCCTATTCCACCATCATCATAGTTTTATTATTTATACCCCACCCAGCTGACAATAAAACATTAAACATATTTAAAAAAAACTTCTCTATACAGGGCTGCTTTCAGATCTCTTCTGAAGTTACTTATCTCCTTGGCTCAGGGGTCACATAACTCCACAGCCTCCAATGAAAATAGGGATGTCCTAAGGAAAAGCGGGACATTCCAGGATCAAATCAGAAACCAGGACAGCTTACTCTAAGATGTAGGATTGCAGCTTAAAACAAACAAACAAACAAACAAACAAAAGTCAGCAGCAAAGATATGCACACATTCTGTATAATTGACCAAATCTTGATCAAGTCAATGAGATGGAATCCAAAGAACTGGAGATGTTAAGCAGATTGGTGACTTTTTTTTTTACTGTAACTCTGATGAGCAGCAAAGATTTACCGGTAATGGCTTTAACAGATGTGGTGTCCCTGGGACTGCACATCAGTATGCTCTCGCCTATGCGGGAACTGCAATTATCTCATGTTTTTCAAAACCTCTGGCCTGCAATTGAGTTGTCACAGTCTCTCAGACACTGCTCCAAGGCAGAGCAGATGGTGCCAGCTTACACACTTGGGGCATATCATTATGAGCATGTGCAAAGCACATGATTCCAACCAGCTTCCTGACACCTAAAGCATGACATGACCTTCAAAGGACACATCTGATACAGGACCGTACAGTATATCTAACTGGAAGGTGAAGGGCAAATAATTAAAATGTGCAAACTGCTGTATACAAATGAAAATGCTAAGGCGCATTGATCCTAAAATCAATTTTATTAAGAAGATGTGTGTACATGTGTGTGTTTGTCTGTGTACTGTATGTGTATTTTAAAACTTCTTCATTTGGATTTTAGAAGATCCTTTTTTTCATTGAGGAATGAACACACAAAGTTTTGCCCAAGGGCTGGCATATTTGACCAGCTGGCTTTGTTTTTTGTTTTGTTTTTAAAGGAAGAACTGCCAGCGTGAATGTAGAATGCCTAATACTGTGCCTTTTGATGATCTGTTCGATATAATTGGCTTCACAAATCTGACAGTGCCATTTAAAACTTGCTGGGAGTAACATCTTGCCAATCTGCTAAGAACTCAAAGCAATAACAGGCCATCTTTTAGAGGTACTTCATATGCACAAAGCAGCAGAACAGGATGTTTCTGGAATCTGTGCAAGCACAAGCTGATGGAGTGTAGGACTTAGCAGTGACAACAACAAGGTCAGCATGAAGGGTCAGCATGCTTGGGGATCTGGAGAGCATTGGGCATTTTTCTGCTTGCATGCAGATTTTTATAGGCAAGCAGCATGCTGGAATAAGGCTTGAGAGAAATTGAAATGGACAGATGACTCTATTCCTACCTGGAAAAAAGATAGCAAATGTGGTTAGTGATGTGCTGAAATCTGTCTCGCAATTTCTCAAAAGTTTTCAGCTTCTTCGAAAGAGGCCTTTCATTTTTATGCCCATTCTCTAGAATTTTGGTAGGTCATGGCTGTGGGCAGTGCTATTTTTCTAGAAAATAAGGTGCCGGAACTCACCATAAACAGCTCCCTTGTTCTCTTATAATGGGAATGGTGCCCATCTGAGAGGTGCCAGAACTGAGTTCCAGCAAGTTCCAGCTGAAAAGTCTTGGCTGTGGGTTATATGTATGCTTTTTTTCTTTCCAATAAACATTTCCCCAGCACACTGCAGTGCCGCCCCCCCCCCCCGGTGCCCACACTGTGGGAGAAAAATATGAATCCCTGTGCCCCATGTGTGGGTGGCAAATACCGGTAATAAAAGAATCGGCCAGGTGACTGAATTCAAAACATGGGGCTAAACTCACTCTCCAACAAAAGACCCCCAGTAGTTTAAATGCACACAAGTCAAGAGACCCAGCCAGATGGGCGGGGTACAAATAATAAATTATTATTAATTATTATAAGCAGCAAAATAGCATAAGGAATGTAAGTTGTTAGACCCTTTTATCCCATTCAGTCTGCTTGCAAAATCCTCTCTTTCTACCCCTCTTGCAATAAACAAACCACACACTGTTAAGAAAGTTTAAAATGCTCTACTTACAAAATACTGTATTCCAAATATCAGATTCACGCATTTATCCAAGCAGCAGCAAGGAGAATTCAGGCAGAATAGTCTTGGGTAGAAAATATAGAAAGATAGCTTGAAACACTTGGAGCTAGCTTAGGCACTTCTTCCTTGGTCAGTTACATGGCACCGAGGAAGAGAAGGAACAGGAAGAAAGTGCTTCACTTCCTCTGTCATTGGACAAAAGAGGGCATGACCTAGCTGTGTCTAGGAATGCAGCTCCTTTGTCTTAACCCTTCATGCACTAACTAGTACAGTGGTACCTTGGGTGTCAAATGGCTTGGCTCCCGAACAAATCGGCTCCCGAACACTGCAATCCTGGAAGTGAGTGTCCTGGTTTTTTAACATTTTTTTGGAAGCTGAACATCTGACATGGCTTCCGTGGCTTCCAATTGAGTGTAGGAAGCTCCTGCAGACAATCAGAAGCCATGCCTTGGGTTTCAAACCATTCTAGGGAGTTGAAGGGATTAAGTTCGACAACCAAGGTACCACTGTACTCATGCATAGTTATGTTTCACTATGGTTTCACACACACACTTCCGGAGCTAAGATCTGTGCTAAGCACAGAGTTGGAAGGGACCCTGAGGATCATCTAATCCAACCCGCTGCAAGGCAGGAATATATACAGCTGTCCCATACAGGGATCAAACTTGCAACCTTGGCATTATCAGCACCATGCTCTAACCAACTGAGCTACAAAACCCCATGGGAAGAGTCAGCTCCTTATGTTTCCCCCTGGGCTCTAATGGAAGCAAGGGCACCTGGGAAGGCTACAAAGTGAAGACCACTGGTGAGATGATCTCTAGAATGAAAGAAAGGACTCATAAACACCCTTCAGCCACCACAGAAGTAAGGTAAACATGACACGACCCCTGCAATCCACCCATGAGAATTTCACCAAAATGTTGTTTCCTCTTTGATAATTTTGGAAGACAATTTCATGAGCACAAATCATCATGAATTGCAGTAAAAAGGATGTTTGGGGGGCCCCTTAAAGTAAAAGGATGTCACCCGTATTATGTGTTAACTGGAATTACTAGTCTTCATTGGAAGACATGTTCATGACATCACTTAAATATCTCTCTTGTACAGCTTCAGCGCGTCCTTCAACAATAAAAAAAGTTTAATTGCTTATGGAGAATCTACATGCCAGACTGATTATGTTTTTGAAGGTAAAATGCCCTTAAACCAGAAGACAGTTGATCAAATTACCATGGCAGCCAAAACAAAAGATTTGCGGCTTTATGTTACTATTTACTGTGAAATTTGCCTTTCAGCTTGATGGACCGACAGGCATTTCAGTCTGTTTTCAAAGGCATTGGTTACTGTTTGTTTATTAAATGTGTGTATGTCACAAGGAAACACAAAGGGCTGATCCAAACTTGATGGACATCAATAAATAGTTCTTGGAATATCTCATGGAGTATGTGGCTGATCTTTTATCTTTTTGATCCTCTCTCTTATAGATTTTTAAAATAATTAACTTTGATACGATGAATCAAATTCTTTTCTCTCTTTTTTAACAAAGCAATTTTAATCCCCCTTCCTTCCCAATTCTGAGCAACTTCAAAATAAGGTTTATAGTTGACATTCTGATCAAGACCCAAACTCTAGCTCAATAATAGACCACATGTGTATGTGTAACCCACAATATGTTTCTCTAATACAGGCATAGGCAAACTTGGCCCTCCAGATGTTTTGGGACTACAACTCCCACCATCCCTAGCTAACAGGACCAGTGGTCAGGGATGATGGGACTTGTAGCCCCAAAACATCTGGAGGGCCAAGTTCGCCTATGCCTGCCCTAATACATTGCATTATGGACTTTTAAACATCTGGTTAAACAATTAATATCAAAGACACAGCTAAACTCTTATAAACCAGAAGCTGGCTCTTGGTTTCACATCCTGAATCTAAGGCTGGAAAGGAGAAACCAAGAGAGATGAAAATGACAGATCCTCTCACCCCTAGTGGTAGCATTAGTATATCTTGCATGCTAATGGTTTCATGTTCAACCCTAAGCACCATCAGTTCAAAGGATTAGGTATCCGGGTTGCTGCCTGCAAATTCTCATTTAGATGGACCAGAAGGCAGCTCATATGCTCATGTCTCATTGCGAAGGAGTGAACAGCAGAGTCTGCCTTTGGTGGCTGGCCAGAAGCAGCCAGTATCGTCAAGGACACATTGAGTCAGGGCTACACACTGCTGGCCACCTAGAAGTTCAGTGTAGGCATAGCAGTGTCCATTGGTAAGGGAGTGGACCTTGTTTCCTGTCCAGCTGCTGCATAGTGAAGGCAGCAAAAGTATTACTTTCTGACCCCTTAAACAGAAGAAGAAGAAGAGTTTGGATTTGATATCCCGCTTTACTACCCGAAGGAGTCTCAAAGTGGCTAACATTCTCCTTTCCCTTCCACCCCACAACAAACATTCTGTGAGGTGAGTAGGGCTGAGAGACTTCAAAGAAGTGTGACTAGCCCAAGGTCACCCAGCAGCTGCATGTGGACGAGCGGAGACGCGAACCCAGTTCCCCAGATTACAAGTCTACCATTCTTAACCACTACACCATACAGGACACCACTGCCTATTCCAGCTGCCAACTCAGAACCAACAATGGTGTAGGATAAAGTGAAGGCTCTGGGAATACCAGGAGCCACTGGCTCGGAGGGATAGCAGAGCGCCCCATGCCTCTCGTCAGCTAAGAAGTCCCCTTGGAAGAAATGCGCTTCTTACTCAGATTGTCTTCCTCTAAAACAAGTCACTGATCAGGGTTTGAATGGAGGTCCCAGAAGATACACAAGACACAGTTCAGATTTCTGTTACTCTTTGCTTCTTCATACCCCATTGGTATCACTATGCTGAACACAAATGGCTAGGTTCGGTTAAGGAATAGCTGTCTTGCATAGGCACCATCTGCCCGAGGCTCTGGGTGCCCGAACAACCCCAAAATTTCCCTTATGGGGGTCGGGCACCCACAAAATGCAGGGGCAGGCATGCAGGCACCACACCCCGTGGAAAAAGCACAGAGTTTGGGCATGGGATGCAAGAGTGTGGAGTTGTGGATGGGGGGAGAGAGAGAGGAATTGGAAGTCAAAGACAGAGCACAGAGATGGGGGGAGAGAGCGTGGAGTTTGGGGTGGGTGGGAGAGAAAGCAGGGAGATCAAGCGGAAGGTAGAAGAAAGAGCGCATTATTCGGGTGGGAGGGGTCCAGTCGCTTCCATGCTGCTGGAGCTTGTGCCCCACCCCACAGTATGATGTCATGACACCACAATGTGCATCATGACATCATTGTGTGGGTGAGGTGCGTTGGGTCCCCACAGTGTGGGGCTCAAGTCAGCTCCATTGCTGTCTTGGTTGCCAAGCAACCTTAGCTCAAGTTCTCCTACCCAGATATGAGCCAAATGAACTCCCTGCCTACTGAAATCAAGCAGGTGCCCTCGCTGTACTCTTTTTGGTGCCTGCTAAGAACATTCCTGTTTAGACAAGTCTACCCAGATGCTTGGAAAGTTGAGGTAATTTTAATCTGTTCTTGCATTTTAACTTTTGTATGTTTTAAAGTAGGCTTCTGACTTTTTCTCGATTCTACTGTTTTATCTTTTGTAACCCACTTTGGGGTTTCTTACAAAGAAGTGGTGTATAAATCTAATGAAAATAAATAAATGAAATTGGCAGTAATGAGGTAACATTGCCAAGATGGCTGCTTGAGCAACGCCTCCTGTCTAGCTACTGAGGAGTCCAGTGAACGGAATGTCCTTACATGTGAATTAACAGCCAGTGTAGTCTCTTGTTTTGTTTTGTCTCCTTGAAGTTAAATGGGTGTGGAAGGAAATTGAGACATAGCACTTCCAACCCAAATTGCAAAGGGAATTCTGTGTGTTCAGAATTTAATTACTTGAGTTAAAAACTGGAATTTAGCCAGGGTGTGGATTAATGTCTGCCTATGCTTCCGTAGAATGCTGTAGGATTTTCACTGCTCAGAGATGATCAGGATTTTAGTTAAATATGCCTCCTTCAAGAGATTGTCTTGCATAAAAGATGGAAACTTCTCAAAAGGACTTTGTATATCTTCACATATGGTAAATATCTCAGGATCTAATCTGTCTGCTTGAATCTTTCCACAGCAAATTATGTGAAAATTCATTCTCCTGGCTGGAATAGGCAAGTGTACATTTCTGGTTTTCAGGAAACTTGGGGACCCCACACACGGAACTATACAATTAAAATGCTTCTTGTTTCCTTCACCCCAACAGATGAGAGAAGTTGATCAATTGCAGATACATAAATCATGATCACGGATACAGACACCATGGTTGCACAAAACCTGGATCTTTAATTCAGCATTTGATGGATTTTTATTGTCCTGTCCAAACTTGACAGGGTCAAATCACAGTGGGAGAACCAAAGGCCAAACGCTCTCTTTTCAAGCTTAATACGGTGGGTTTAAAACTCAGTGTGAGGTTTGGTGAAGTCACCTCCTATCTCCAATGCGAATTTAATGGCTTCTGTCTCGCTCTCTTTTTAAAGCACTCTTTTTTTGATGGATACGGTAAGGACTAGGACAATAATATCCATTCAGCTAGAACAACACTTTTTGCAAAAGATTTGTTCCTGTAGTTGGTAATTAGGCAATGAACTTGGTTGTCTTGCTATAAAAAAGGAAGGGGGAGGGAGCGATAATCTTTACAAGGGCAGCCCAGGGTGTTAGCAACTTGGCAGTCTTGAAGCGCAGTTAGCAAAACAGCTGTTCAGGTCCCATAGCCTTTATGGGCTTTGAGTTGAGCAGAAGGATTAACAGAATTAGAGGGTCTGCAGAAACAAGATGGAAATTTTCCATTGGAAAGGAGCTTGAAATGGAACATTAAATGAAAGTATAAATCAACATTTTGCACGGTGGGGGTAGAAAAATGCATCGTCTTGCAACAGAGTGCTGTTAACTGAGCAGACGCTTGCCAAAATCCCAGAAAAAGCACAGTCCTGTTCAAGCTCAGGCCAGGCAGTTTGGATAAACTACGAGGGAGGGTTTGGATTCTGCTGTGTGGCAGATAAATAAGCAAGGGTGGTCGCCCGTGTAGAATTATTGCAGGGTCAGGCTCGAGGGGGTCTGGGGAGTCTGCTAAGAACATTTTGGAACAGTGCACCGCCCTAGGTTTAAGGAGCTGCTTTAAATTGAGCAAGAGCTATGTTCCATCTGGCCCCATCGACAAAGACTGGAGGCAGGACTCCCAGGGCATTGACAATGGTGTATGCATGGATTGTGAGATCGGCATCTGAAACGTCAACAAAATCAACCGAACAAGTGGGAGGACCTGCTACAATGGTCAGAAAACTATTTTGTGCATCTGAACTCGACTCCTTTGCCCATTGTAACCACACACACACAACTTTTTCTCACTCGCACACAAGCAATCCCCCTTCTGTCTCATACCTACACTCAACAACTTCTGCCCTGGGAGCTTGTGGAAGAGTGGGGTGTCAATCCCTAAAAATACATAACACCCAAGCACACATTTTCTGTCCTTTTCTCTCACACCCTATATAGATTAGACACATGCACAGCATATAGCATGAGTTTGAATCAAAGTGTCCAGAGGAGACTGTGAAAGGCAGAGATCCCCCGATCCACATTTCTTGCTGTCTTGGATCTTCCTGGACAACCCTCCATCCTCCATTTGGACTGATGAAGCTCAGATGCAGCGAAGAAGCTGGGAAGGCCAGGAAGCACATTCCATCAGCTCCTGATCATTGACCTGAGAGAACTGTTGGGGCGACCAGCCTTGCAGTGGCCGGTCCTAGCATTAGGCATAGTGAGGCAGCAGGTACATTACCTTTGCTGTAGATCAGAGCCATATGTACCACAGGCTCCCCACCACCCTGCATTGGAGCATGCTATTCCATTTCCCAAGTTGATGAGCCATTTCACTGCCGGTCCAGTCAGCTCCTGTATATGGAATGGGGAGATGCACCACCACCGCGTCCTTTGCCTAAGGCAGCAAAATATCTTGGTCCAACCCTGATTCTAGGGGACTACTTAAGAAAGACCAGTGTGCCATGAGAGACAGCGGGAGAGGAGAATGTAGCTTCCTTTTGCTCACTGTGTTTTCCATTGTCTCAAATGGTGTCTACAGCTGCCCTGACAATGGTATTGAGATGCTCTCTTTGCTATAGGATAGGGTTAGGATTATGCATTGCCAAAAAAAAAAAGGAAACAGATATTTTAAAAAATGGCAACAGAGAAAACAGGTTTCTATAAAAATGTCATATGCTAATTTATTATATGTATAGACACAAACTTAGAAGTAATTAGCAGAATTTAAATGGAAATGAGTCTCACTATAGTGAGGAAGATCACTATAGTGATCTGTGTGCCCACTCAGTCTGCTGCCCATGTGCTAACAGCTAGGAGGCAACATCCAGACCCTTGCTCTGCTTTCTGATGGTTCTTTATCTGTAAAGCAGACTTGGACATAAGAAGGCCAATGACCCATCTAGTCCAGCATTCTGTTCTCACAGTGGCCAACCACAGGCTTTTGGGAAGCCCCAAAGCTGTGTACAACAGTCCTCTGCCCACTTGTGTTTCCCAGAAACTAGCTTTCAGTGGCATTCGGCCTCTGACAGTGAATGCAGAACCATTATAGAACCATACAACCACAGAACTGTAGAGTTGGGAGGGACCCCAAGGGTAACTGCTAAGACCCACCACAAATTTGTGCAGCCAGCTTTTAATGCCGTGCAAGTTGGTTTTTGCTCCTGAACGCCGCAAACCCGGAAGTGAGTGTTTCGGTTTGCGAATGTTTTTTGGAACCCGAACGTCCAACGCGGCTTCTGCAGCTCCTGATCGGCTGCAGGAGCTTCCTGCAGCCAATCGGAAGCCGCGCCTTGGTTTCCAAATGTTTTGGAAGTCGAACGGACTTCCAGAATGGATTCCATATGACTTCCAAGGTACCACTGTACTTTCTTCTGCCTGTAGTTTCATTGAAACTGCGATGGATCAAATCCTGTGCACACTTAATTGAGAGAAATTACCATTGAATTTCATAGGATTTACTTCTGAATAAATAGAATTGGACTTGTTCTGTATGCATATATTTACCAGAGAATGTTCAAAATCCCCTAGGCGATTTCACATTCCTAAAAATCATTTGGAGGTGATGCAGTTGATAACCAGTTTACAAATTACTCTGAATATGCTGCCAATTCATGAACATTCTTCCTGCTGTCACACAGATCTGCATAGTCGTAGATATTTATGCACATTATCCATATATTATTAAATGTTCCAAACTTTAAAGTTTAGCGGCAATGAAAAACAGAAATCATGCTGAAGTTTCGTAATGGTTGGCGGGCGTATTCAAGAGCCCATGCATGAGAAGAGAGAGACAAAGATCTTCTTTGAAGTAATGAATCTCCCAAATTGTAAGCAACATTAATGTGTTTCTTGAAGTGAAGTATGCAACACAGAGAACAAATCAAAAAAGTGTTGGTGAATGATGTGATGACAGCTTTGTGCCCATCACACATTTATCACAGGGCGAGATACCCATCTGTTATGTATTTAAGTACTTTTATTAGGCGCTTCAGAGATGTGTAAGCACATAAGAATCTGCCAGTAGATTCTGCAAATAAATAACCACATGTTGTGTGGATGGTAGAGGCTCAGTTGCTAAGAATATGAATTGTCAAGATGTCATCCCTCAGAGAAGACAATGGTTTCTGTGGCATAAGCTCTTTGTGAGTTATTTAGGAGAAGTGAAGCTTCAGCATTAGAAGAATCAGGCAAACGTTTGTGCTTTTATTTATATAAAAACGTTTTTGGGGAGTCAAACATAGACACTGAGTGAATGGAAGAAGCATTGTGTAGTGGTTAGAGTATCAGATGGGGACCTGGGAGAACAGGGTTCAAATCTCCCCTTAGTCATGAAGCTTACTAGGTGAACTTGGGCCCAGTCACTATCTCTTAGCCTAACTTACCGGTACTTTACAGAGTCATTGTGATGATAAAACAGGGAGGAGGAGAACCACC
The DNA here is from genome assembly GCF_009819535.1 of Lacerta agilis. NCBI lineage: Eukaryota > Metazoa > Chordata > Lepidosauria > Squamata > Lacertidae > Lacerta > Lacerta agilis. The sequence goes on from NC_046322.1 coordinate 28,713,016, forward strand.
TTGGAGGTGTTACTGTATGTGTCTGAACCCACACTTGTGTCCAGCACTTGTGTGTATTCATACACACAACAATGAGAGATTGGGGATCTTTTGCTAGACTTTTGTAACGTGTGTCCTCTTATGAGCATGTGTTTGCCTCTATTCTTGCCTAAATAAAACTCCTGACACAAAATAATTAATGAGAGATTGGGGATCTTTTGCTAGACTTTTGTAACGTGTGTCCTCTTATGAGCATGTGTTTGCCTCTATTCTTGCCTAAATAAAACTCCTGACACAAAATAATTAATTTTATTCTGGGCTGGCAATCCTAAAGACCTCTTAAATGTCAGATGGGCGACCCAGTAATTTTTAGAAGCAAACAAACTAGCATTACATTAAGATTCTTGAGAGACACATTGACAAAAAAAAAGCTTGGTTTATTACATGAAATGAAAACGACAGAATGCTTAAGTGCTGTTTCAGGCAGTAAGATTACAAGTTCAGTAAGAAGCATATCATACCACATATACAGAGTGGAAGACTCATTATCTATACTCAAATGCCTACGGAAGTGAGCGTGACTATTTTGCCAACAGGACTCACACTAATAGTAAGTTGAGAAATGGAGGGCCAAGCATGAGTATATACCTCTCCTCAAGGTATGTGCTGATTCCTTGGGAGTGCTGAGTACTGATGGAGCTAGGAGAGTCAAACTAACTTTTTGGAATCTGAAGTTTTTATGTGTTTTCTTTTGTTTGTTCAAGGCATTCCAGTGGAGAGGAGAGGGAGGTCTTGAGATGAGCAGCTAGTTTTATTGTGCTTTTGAATTTATCCCAGAACATGAAACAACCAACTTGGATTGCTTCAGATCTTACCCAAAGCTGCATTGCCAAAAGACAGAAATAAAACGAAAATTAAACAAATGAAACTTGAATCATTCCAACACTTGCTTACTTCCGACCAGAGCATGGCTTCTGCAGTGGGACTCCCTTGTTTCCTACTTCGGTGTTCCTCATTCTGCTTCAATACTTGTGGCAGTAATTCTCTGTTTCATGTTGCTTTCTCTGTGGGACTGGAGGAAGAGGTCAATTATTGTCAGGTCTGCTATGCTTAAAAGCTGCAGCACTCTGGTAATTAAGGCTGTTAGGGAGAAGTGAGGGCCCCCTTTCCTGCCAATTGATGTAGAATGAGGTCCGAAGGGAGATTTGTAGTTTCAATTTAAATGCAGGCCTGGTCTTTAGCAGTATGATTGAGTTTGCTGAAAAGATCTGGACACCATCTTTTGTGCTGACCATTTGGATCTAATAATGTGTTTTCGGGATTAAAGCAATGCAGAATTTTGGAGGAGGAGAAGTATACTTTCTGCTGGATGACTTTTGAGAAAAGTTATCTCCTAATTCTTAACTAGATGGACCCCACCAAAATAATGCACAAAAAACTACTTTTATATAACACAAACACTTATTTTGTAGCGAAAGGGAATGCCCATTTGGGGACTATAATTTGTGGTTGATTTTGAGCCTTTTTAAATCTGTTGATATGTGAAGAAAAACTGATTGCTCCTTGGTTTGTAAGTTATAAATTATTTTCTAATAACAAAAGAAACGGAAAGTGTTTGGAAATGGCAATTGACTGTGGCAGCCAGAGTGCTAACTGGGCAGACCGCAAAGGAGCATGTTATTTCAATTTTATGACAGCTTCACTGGCGGATGATTCCAGACATAGGTTTCAAAATTTAAAGCCCCAGCAGGTATCTGGGGGAATACACATGCCCTCACAGAGCTCCTCTGGTGCCCTAGTGGCAGCAACTTCATGTCCTAGCATGTCCTAGCATGGTATGTCCATATACAGCAGTGTGAAGCACTGTGAAAAAATTAAAAATGGCAGCTTACCAGGCTGAAATGCCCAGCATAGAGAAGGCAGGGCAGCCACCAATACTTGGCAGAATGCTGAGGCCCCAGCTGTTGAATGACAGTGCTGGGCACTGGTGCCAAATCTGGAACAAGAGCAATAGTTTATTGGCAGCATATTTGGAGGGTGAAGAGCAGTAGGTCAATTAAAACAAGAAGATTGTGTGGGCAGCCTGGGGGACAGCAATTTGTTCACAAATAGACATTTATATGTTAGCAGGACAGAGCTAAAAAGGAAGCACCGGCGATGCTTGCAAATGTTTCTTTTAGCATTGTTCACTGATTTTAAAAATGAAATAAATTATCACTGCAAAGGAGACAAAACCTTTTCATGAAGAATTGCCCAGAATAAGCTTAGTTTTCTCCTATGTAAAACAGTCCAGTCACACAGGATGAGTCCTACCACAAGAGGAGGCAGACGAAGGGTTGATGGGCAGCAGGGAGCAATGGCAAACTATTGCCCTTTGCCCCCAAGCTTCCAGTCTCTCTGAGGTACAACAGGAGGTGCTCTCTCATTGTCAGTGTGGAAGTTCGATTCAACGGCCAGTGCGGTTGGCTCTGTGGGATGGGCAGGGCCAGCCCACTACATTTTATCACCTGAGGCAAACTACAAAATGGCACCTCCCTCCAGCTGAGAAGGTTTTCCTTTCCTGGATCCTTTAGGGAGACCCTCTGCACCTTCCTGTGGAGTCAGTTTCTTTCCTCTCTCAAGGATAATTCTTGGCTGAGATGAGCTGACTGTGACGGACGCAAGCTAAGCCAGGCTATCAGTTTCAGATGTTCTGTCTGTGGGATGTGGAAGGGGAAACAGACTTACAGGATATCATGGGAGAGCAGCAGGCTGCTCAGAGAACAATTTGAATGCTATTACTGCCATCATCCTTTACAAAAAGAAAGAAAGAAAAAGAAAAGGAGGAGGGGGAAAGAAGAGAGTAGTTATATGCAATCCTGTTAAAGCTCATCCAGAGTAATAATCCTCCAAAGAGCTATCATGCAATTTCAGCCTGTTCTCAAAGAGGGCTGACAGGAGGAGGCGAAGGATCCCCCCACCTCAGTCATTCCCAGAGGCTTCCCAACTAATTTTAAAAGTAAGGAGAATCAGATACGTCTCCATCCGGAGTGAAAAGTTCACCAGGTTCTCAGCTGAGAGTGAGCAAAAGCTAACAGGTTTTATTAAAGGTGTAAAGGGAGTAAATCTCATAATGGTGAGGGCAGGGGCAGAGCAAGGGCGAGCCGTTTGGGGCGGTTCGCCCCGTGTTCCACCCTGGAGGGGGTGACACTCGGGGCCCCAGCCCCGCGACTAGCAACTCCCAAGCCAAGCCCTGCCGCCCGGCAAAAACCTCGCGCTTTGCGAAGTTCTCCCTTCCTGCTACTGGTGGGCCCTGGGCGGAGTCACGGAGGCAAGGGGCGTCACGCCCGCTCGTCGTGCGTCATGACTTCTCGATGCATGTACGCTGCGGAGCGGCGCCCCACCCCCGGGGGTGCCTCCACGTTTGGCACCCCGGGCAACCAAGCAGCTCCGTTCACCGCTGGGTGGGGGGGCATGAAAGATAATGGTGTATTCCACTTACCTTGCCTTTTCCCCTTTTTATGCTTTGGGGGGGAAAATATTTATAAGCAGTGTTTTTTTCTGGGGGGACGCAGGGGTACGCATATCCCTAAACATTTCAATATGAGTCGGAAAATGAGAGTGCCCCTAAACTTTTTTTTTTACAAAAAAACCCACTGTTTATAAGAATTATTTTATATTTCTTAATAACATTTAACATTGAATATCTTGCCAGAGTCTTCATCGTCATAACAATAATAAAAGGAACTGGAAGTACAAAGAAAAGAGCTTAGTATTTTATAATGCTTTGCTATCATTTATCTTAATATGTAAAACAGTTCCACATTGTTTCTAGTACAGCCTTCCCGATGCTATTATACTAAGCTTTATATTTCCAACATTCAACAAATTTATAACAGTGCTCCAATGCTTCTTTTTCTTTATTGCTTTGCTGTCCCACAATCTCTTGTATTATCTTATTTTGTGCATTAGTATTCTATGCCAGATGGCTTGTTCCTACATGTCACGGTTTTTCCAATACTTAGCCATTAATATTCTAGCTACAACCAGAATATTATTCTAGCTGCAACTGACACATTTCCTATCCTTTTTTCTTAAAATTTTGGCAACTCATCAGTTCATTTCCATGATGATATAACACAAGGTGTTATTAAAATTTGCATCCTGTGGGTTTGTTATCCCCCCCCTTTCTTATACTTTTTATACAACAATCCCACCAGATATGACCAAACCCATTGCCCTCTATAAAGGGGTTGGCCCTTTCCTCCATTTGCAACTTGATTGCAGTGAGCTTGGGCTACCCCATTGCGCCTTAGTAATTGGTAGTTTGTTTGCCATGATATATGATGACAAAATCAATGGCTGCCTACCTGTGAAAAACAAGGGAATAAAACAAGAGGACAAAAGATAATGCAGATTTGCATAAAGTGTGCGCCTGTTAATTATGTAATTATCATATGCACAAATTTAAAGATATAGGGCCATATACAACATTCTCTGTTGGTGCAAAAGCCCTCATGCTGGTAAATGGCAGAGTTTAAAGGTTATGCAACAAAGAAATACAGTGCAACAACTGCCTGGACAAGTGTATTGGCAAGGCAGCTACGGCAACAGCTCGCCTCTCCAAAAGGGTATGGGAGAATGCAAGGCTAATGATCAATAGCAACATGAAGGTCTGCCACGCTTGTATGTTGAGCACACTGCTTTATGTTAGTGAGATGTGGGCAACTTACACCCACCAGGAGCAACACCTCAAGGCCTTCCACATGCACCAAGAAGATTTTGGGCAACACATGGCAGGATAGAGTCTCAAACAAAGATGTGCTCCCCCAAGCCAACATTCCCAGCATGTTCACATTCCTATCTCAGTGCCAACTATGCTGACTTGGTCATGTCCACAGAATGGAAAATGGTGGATCCCCCAAAGATGTGCTGTATGAGGAGCTGGCTTCAGGCACCAGGCCCGTTGGCAGAGGCGGAGCTAGCTGTTCCAGCACCTGGAGCGGCACACATGCTGTGCACCCAGGGGCAGGGCTGGTCACCCGCGGTGGCGGGGCAAGCATCCCAGGGGGTGCCGCCCGCAGCGAGCTTCACCCACCGCACCCCCTTCCTCCACCAGTGCTCGTTGGCAGACCAATTCTGTGTTACAACGATATCTGCAAACGTGACATGAAGGCTGGCAACATTAACTCAGCCATGGGGCAATCCCTTGCAGATGACCTCAGTGTCAGCTCGTGTATCCACAGCAGTGACCATAGGGGGAATGGCTGCAGGGAGGAGTGCAGAAAGAAGTAACACCATGGTGCATCTGCAGCATCATATCCAGATGCCTTCATCTTCCCCAGCTGCAATAAAACATCTCTCTCCTGTATCAACTCTCTACAGCCACAGCAGGTGCTGTAACTCTCCAACAGTTTGACTTCAACTCTGAAGGAGCCCTTCTCCATTGTCTCCCAAGAAAAGACAGATGCTAACCAACCAACTATAATTTGAATAGAAATAGCAGCAGATCTTGCCATAATGGGGAAGACTCACCAGGTGAACTGTATGACTGCTCAGTCTGCTGCCCAAGTGCTACAAATTCAAGGCTGGGCCCTCTCCATTCTCCTTTATCGCTAAACAGGGCAGCCCTTCAAATGGTGGAATCCTTCGTATAAGGACTGTCCTCTGTAAAGTAGGACACATGGCCACCTTTAACTAAGTTTTTCCTCTAATGTTTGATCTGGGCTGGCTTACTGACACATGTGTAAATCATAAAGCATGTCACGAAAAGCCCCAAGGGCCGGATTATTCAAAGTATCATTAACTTGTTGCTCGTATAGGGGTTGCTTTTCAGACAAGCTCAGTCTTTCCCAATGAATGCAACTCAGCAGGATTTTTAATATGTTGCTTTTATATGTTCCTTTATCACTAGGCTATGATATAGCCATGCTATAAATCTGTCTCTATAGATGTTTTATTCTGGACTTAGCCATCAACAGGCTACAACGAGCCCACTCCAGTTTAAAGAGACAATTTTCTTAGAGATGCAAGGATTTATAAACCATTGGATACAGCCCAACTTTTAAGGACAAATTAGAGGTTATTGTATTTAGATAAAAGTTTCTCTGCGTATTTAACAGTGGTTGCTACTTAAAAGTGATCTGTGGTCAAGTCCCCCTGCTGTGTTTATGCCGAGGAAAAGCATTTGATTATTTTCATATGGTTGTGCGTTGAAACATCTCCTTAAAATCCATACATCCATAGATCTCTCTCAGCTTTTCACTGCCTTCAAAATCCAGCTATCATCTGCTTTTGTTTTAGTGCAGTGTAGCAGTCAGATAATAATCAACTACAAGTTTCTGTAATTCTGCATTTTACTGAATCTTGTCATGTAACTGAATACAGCCCTGGGATACAATCAAAGATAGTGGTCATCATCCTGCTTAGAAAGATCCTATATGGAAAAGGAAAGCAAGTCTAACTTTGTTGTTATTGTTTAGTTGTGTCCGACTCTTCGTGGCCCCATGGACCAGAGTCTAACTTTAGTATCCCCATAAAGCAATTTTAGCACAGCTCCGAACCTTGTTGCAGATTTAGAATGGTTAACAAAGGAATAACCTGATTTTCCTAGTGTTTTGAGGGCAACTGATGTGAAAATTGCAAACATGAGAGAAGTGCCTCAGATAAGAAATTGGGCAAATTGCAGACAAATAGATTCAGGAGCTTTTGTGCTAGGCACTTTTAAAGTTGATTTTCAGAATGTGGAGAGCTAAAAGGGGTTCACTTTACAGATGAAATCATTCCCTATGATTACAAGCTTGGCTGGTTAGTCACAACAAAGTGCTTTCTCTGCCCTTCTACCCACTCTGTTATTTCTTCTTCTTTTTCCTCCATAATCCTCTGATATTATGGTGTTATGGTAATCTTGGAGACTTTTACATCTGGATTGCCAAAACACCACAATGAGTTTCAGAGATCCTGCTTCAACTCATGCTACCATGTGCAGGTCCACTTCACCTCTAACAAGCAAAAAAATCCTCCAAGGCATCCTGCTTTGATTCAGGAATCAGATACACACCCCTAATTTATAAGTGGGGACACTGTGGTTCAGCCATGAATGTGGTGTCTTAAGCATTTCCTTAGTTGGTTAGAGACCAAAAGTTCGTCTAGTCTGGTACTCTGTTTTCAAGGAGATGTGGGCCAGACTTGACACGAGGTTAAATGTGTACTTGCATTTAATGTGCAGAGCTGCCAGCATTATCCTCTGGTGAGGCTGATATTTATTAGGACTGCAACAGACAAGGAGGGGGGATTTTTTCATCTGCTTTGTCCAACAACTAACCTTGCAAAGAGTTGACAATAGAGCTCTCATGTAACAATGTAAATAAACAGAGTTTCAAGTAAGAATTAAGAAACCATGGCCTTACAGATGCTGTGGAACTTCAGCTCCCATCATCTCTGACCATTGGCTCAGCTGATGGGAGTTCAACAACATCTGAAGGGCTAGAGCAGGGGTCCCCAAACTAAGGCCTGGGGGCTGGATACAGCCCGCAGACAGTCTGGGAATCTGCATGTTTTTACATGAGTAGAATGCGTCCTTTTATTTAAAATGCATCTCTGGGTTATTTGTGGGGCCTGCCTGGTGTTTTTACATGAGTAGAATGTGTGCTTTTATTCCTGCCTGCCAACTTCCCCTTTGTTAATAAGTGTATTATTTCTGAGGTGTTCCGGGTCACTTTTTCTATCCACCCCACCTCGATCCTTGAGGTCCATCTGTGTGGATAATCCCCTTTTATTATAACTAGGGATAACTTAGTAACGGGGTTCTCTTGTCCAGCTGTCGTGGCCATATATATATATATATATATATATATATATATATATATATATTGCTCTGGGCTCCTGGGTTACGAATACCTCTCAGCTCTATCAGTTCCGGGTCACTCTCTCATTAGATCCCCCCACTGCGTCAGTTAGCTAAACCCTTTTAGCAACTGTGTAGCCTTACCAAGGTTTCTGCCCTTTTGCCCCTCCTGAGGGAAACTCCAAGACACAAACTATCACCCTGCAGGTCAGTTTTGTCTTTTCCCTGAGTTTACCTCCTCATGAGCATCCATACATTGCTGGACCAAAAAAATGCCTCTTTTCTCTTGGCTCAACAAAAACAAGTCTTTATTTATTTCAGGACAGCATGTTTCACGTACTTCAATAGTTCATCAGCTTAGTTACATCTAAATTAAAAACTCTTTCAGTATAACCGACTGATCTTCATACTATCCTAGCCTAACCACCTCTATCCTGGCCCCACACCCCTCTTCTTCCCTGTCTCCACACACACCCTCCCTCTTCTCAACTGCCCAAATAGCCGTTCCCTCCTTTTAAACCGGGGACCACCCAAAGGATGAACTGTCTGTCAAGATGAAGGTGGATTAACTCCTTCTGAGCCAGGATGTAAAACCTCCTCCACCCTAGGGCCAATCCGTCACACCTGCCTGGTGTTTTTACATGAGTAGAATGTGTGTTTTTATTTAAAATTTGTCTCTGGGTTATTTGTGGGGCATAGGAATTCATTCATTTTTTCCAAAATATAGTCCAGCCACCCCACAAGGTCTGAGGGACAGTGGACTGGCCCCCTGCTGAAAAAGTTTGCTGACCCCTGGGCTAGAGATTCCCCCATCCCTTCTGTCACACTACATGTCCTCTTGCAATGAATTAGCACCTCTGGGAAGGGAGCTGTCCATGTTACCATGGCTGCAGTTTATCTAATTGTAGCACACATGCCAAAAGGGCCTTTTGCAAACAAGGGCCTCTGCAATCTCTGTGCAGAGGCCTCAGTCTCACAAGAGGAACCTCCAGTGGAGCACAAGAGGAACCTCCAGTGGGGAGAGTATCTGAATTGAGCCTACAGTGGTACCCCGCTAGACGAATGCTTCGCTAGACGAAAAACTCGCTAGACGAAAGCATTCGTCTAGCGGGAGGCTGCCCCGCTAGACGAAAAAGTCTATGGGGCTGCCTCGCAAGACGAAAAAATTTCGTCTTTTTTTTTTTCGTTTTGCGGAGCGCGGCCCCCATTGCCGCTCCGCAAGACGAAAACCCCGCTAGACGAAAATTTTCGCGGGACGAATTATTTTCGTCTAGCGGGGCACCACTGTACTTTGTGAGGAAGTGTTCATGGTACCTCCTCTACCAGTGCAGGAGATGGGCTGATTCATCTTACTGTTATACATATCAATGCATTTTGGTACACATCAGTGGGCTATCATATATATCTTGAGAATACTGAGGCGCTGCATGTACCTGTATAAAAAAACCTACTGTTTCCCACAGTGGCCCACCAGATGCCCGTGGAAAGCTCAAAAGCAGAACATGAGGGTAATAGCTCTTTACCATTGATATTCACTCTTTCTTATGAGTTGGGTCCAAAGTATCCCTTTTGTGAATGGATAGGCTCCTTCAGTTTGTGGATGGCTGACAAAAGGGCTATGTGTTGGCTAATTCCCCCTTCAACTCCGCTCTCTCTGCTGCTATGCTATTTCACAGGGTCCTTCTACTCTCAGGAGAAGATTTTGGGAGGAGGCTGCAGATGGAATGGGGAATATCATCTTCCAAACCTCTTTTTTGAGCAAAACTCCACTCACAGATTATTTGCATCCAACCCTATGTATTTTTAAGGACAGTTTTGGGATTTATATTTCTTGGGTTAATGCACTTGTCTCCTACACTGGGCATGTTTCTGTTTTGCAGAACTGTCCTTTGGGTGTGGTCTGCTACCTCTGCTACCACTACTTACCACTGTTTGCAGTAAACAGCAATAATACCCCTTCCATGTTAGGTCCTTTGTTTCCTATAGCAGTAAGAAGAATGGTAAATAAAAACTTCTCAAGGGGTGCCTTGGTAATATATCTGCTGATACAGTTTACTATCATCTGTCTTCCACCCCCCCCTACAGTATTTGCCTTTCTCTTCTCTCTTTTCATTATACAGCTAAAATCAGATAAATTATGTCTTTGCAGAACATTTTTCCTGGCAACATTGCTTTAGAGACGGCCCTAAGGAAGAAGCCCATAACAAAAGAGATCTTTCAAATTAAACCTGAAAGATGGAGAGTGGTTTTGGATTTATTTACTTAAGTTGTTTTTGTTTTATTCTTGCAAATAGAACTGGGGAGAAAGAGCAAAGCATCACCTGCTGATGTTTGACAATAAAAAATAACCCATCACTTCTGACTTAAATGTATAAATTAATACAGGTAGTCCATTTGTCCAAATAGTATCCAAATGAGATTATAATCTCTGTGTTCAAACAAAGAAAGGGCAGTGAGATCTTCAGACCACTGAGTAGTAGATGGCAGGTAGCATTTCAGCGTAAGTTTCTTTGCTTATAGAGCCCACTTTCATTATCCACATCACAGGGATATAATTTAAGCATGTGTGATCATACACAAAATTGGATTTTTGATAAGAGCAGGAGGAAGACGAGGAAGCCCAGCACAGCTCATCTTCTCCTACCACTTCTTCCAAGCATATGCAGCTGTGTCATCCTCTAACAGGTCGGCAGAGTGGCTGGGGCAATGCAGCCAAATGGGTGGGGTACAAATAATAAAAATGTTGTTGTTGTTGTTGTTGTTGTTGTTGTTGTTGTTGCTGCTGCTGCTGCTGTTTATTAGTATTATTATAGCTGGTTCATAACTTATGGATATTCTCTTTACTGGTGGAGGGGATGTTAGACAGTAGTTTTTCAATAAATTTGGGGACAGGGCTGTTAGAGCATAGGAAAGCCTAAAACTGCTGTTGTATAAACTGTTGGTGCTTAGATAAATCAATAGAGGTTAAGGCTATCCATGGCTGTTGGCTATGATGACTATGTGCTACCTCCAGTATGCTTCTGAATAAAAGTTGCCCTGCTTCCAGGCTTCCCACAGGTATCTGTTAAGCCATTATAAAAACAGGATGGTGGACTAGATAGGGCTATCCTTGTGCTTGTGTTCCAGTTACAGGTAGGGAGCCGTGTTGGTCTGCCATAGTCAAAACAAAATAAAATAAAAAATTCCTTCCAGTAGCACACGAAAGCTCATACCAAGAACAAACTTAGTTGGTCTCTAAGGTGCTACTGGAAGGAATTTTTTATTTTATTTTGTTTTGACTTATGCTTGTGTGTTGGATTAGATGTTATTGCTGAATATTTGCTGGTTAGGTTTTATTGGTTATTTGTTGAATTGTTTTATTGTTTATTTGTTGAACTGCTGTATTTGTTGTGTTTTTAATTTTGTTTCACATTACCATTTTATGTCTGCTAGAGAATATCTTTTTTAGATGACTAATACAAGGAAATAATGAATAAAGCTATACATCCAGAGATCTGAAGGAGATGGAAGATTAATACAGCATGGATTTTGTGTATTGTGGAAAGAAATAGGTACCCAAGTTGATCACCCAATTCTCCCATCCATGGTCAAGGCTGATAAAATCTTCACTTCTCTAAATCTCATTGATAAAGAAGGGAAACATGGAAAACCAAAGCCCTACATGGGGAACCCTCAGGAAACTACAACAGAAAAGGAGGATAAAGTTTCATTAGTAAAGTGACTAAAAACAAAAGGTGAAAGTTGTATGACTGCTATTCAAGCCTGCAAATGACTAGAGGATTTTTAGAAACACGAGGTAATTCATATAGTATCCTTCTCAGAATCAGCTATAGGAGTGATTCCAAATATCCCGAAGCATGGTGTCTCAATTCCTATTACATACAATACAAAGTGCTGTCAATTTCCAGACTAATTCCACAATATTTGACACTCCTTACAGAAGAGGCTTGGGATGTTGATTCCTTGCCTGAGTAATCACTGGAACAAGCAAGTAGGAAAGGGATAAAACAAGAACAATATCATTAGCAATTTTCTTTGAAAGATCTTTCATGCTTCAGCAGTTATACAACTCAGTTGTGTACAAATAATGCACAGTTCTTGGACATGTTTTTACATGCAGTTAAGTTGCTATCACAAAAACATGTGCAGAAGCTAATTGTGTATCTGCAGAACAGCAAACAATGGTGACAGTGCTTTGAAAAATCAGACCCTGTGTGTGTGCTTGTGTGTATTCAATATGTGCCAGCTGCTAAAATCAAAGGACATAAAAATGACATAAGCAGGAAAAGATATCCACTGAATTAGCCTTTACCCAGGCGGGCTATTATTTTTATGGACAGACTGTTCCTTTTCAGCTGAAAGATGGGGAAAGGCAATTCCCACAATAACAAGCCTGATAATTTCAAAAATACAATTTTGATTAATGTTGGTCTGAAGTTCAATATGGAGCTAGATCCGTTCTGTCTGAAGAGGAAACGCCCACCCACCTGGGAAATAGCAGACAACATGTGTAAATTCTCTTTTGTGTATGAAAAATTATGAAACAGCACAAAACGTCATTATTTCTTGCAACTTCCTGAAATCTGTTCCCCAAATCCCCCGAACCAACAGCCTACTGAATAAATGATTTACAGGGATTTATATGGCTTTCCCAGAGCATTCACCCAGCTCCGTGGACAAGTAAGGAAATGGGGGATTACAACCAACTACAGCACTCAGGTCAGCCAAAGTTCACTTCTTGATTGAGCCTTCAGCTGATGGCGACAATTCCCAGATACTTGTGGAGGATCCGTTTGGGACATAGATGTTCCACAGACATTGCATAAGATGGTGCTCCAGTTTTGGCAGACAGGCAAGGCCTATGTTTTTGAATATAGCAAGCCTTTGATAACTACTCACTAGGTTGTCCTAAGTGGATGATGCACCTCCTTCTTTGATAGGCTGAAGTAATATTATATTGGTAGCAGTAGCCAGTCTCAGATAGTTGAGGGACATGGGAAAGTCAAAACAATGTTTGTTCATCAAAGGATGAGTGCTGATAACCATTTACCATTTGGTAAGTTGGTAGTTTGGAGTGTTAAGGTAATTATTCAGCATCATCACCATCATATTGGATCCACACTAAGTCGATTGAACTTAGCCTAGTTAGTTATGACTTAAGTTGTACTGAAACCAATAGGACTTAAGTACACCTAACCTGGAATTAGATTCAACTAAGTTCTATTCAGAATAGACTTATAGGGTGGGATTTGACTAGCGAGTCCTACTGATGGAAGACCACACATGGAGTTCTGTTAGCACAATGGGACACACCTTCCTCCTCTACCCATGCACCACTTGGAGCCCTTGGAATTGGCTTGGGTGGGTCAGAAGAACTTTCTGACAGTAGGAACTGTACAACAGTGCAACAGACTTCCTTGGGAGGTAGTGGACTTTTCTTCATTGGAGGCTTAAAAGCAGAGGTTGGATGATCATTTATCATGCATGCTTTAGTTAAGATGACTGCATTACAGAGGGTTGGACTACATAACCATTCAAACTCTATGATTCTATGACTGTTAAACCACTGTGATAATTACAGCTCTGTGAGGGGAATAGGGGTTTTCAGTTCCTGGGATTTTTTTTGGTGGGGGGAACCATGTTTGTTTAAAGTTGCATGATACTGCTTTAATGTAGAGTACAGATGGGGCCTCTAATTGTGCAAGATTCCCTGACTGCATGAAGTATTGGAAGTGACACCCCCATGCCATGTCCCCTACCCAGTTTCAGCCCTCATGTGTACTTCTGGACACCTGCCATGGGCTCAATTCAAGAAAAAGAAACTGGTTAATGATTGACAAGTTGCTTTGTGAAAACAATTCACTGTCAACGTGCAGAACACAGGTGGGCTTTTTTGTGGGGAGAGCACTTTCAACTTGTTCTTGTATGATAGGAAGTCTAGACATGATGTGTCACAAAAGATAGGTGAGATATTTAGAGCAGTTCTGGTCAAAAACAATGATAGCCTGTTCCAAGTTCCTGTCAATTAATTAGCAGCTAGAGAGCTGGAAACATCAGTATTGAACAAGCACCTCCAAGGACAGATGGAATTGCCAGGAAACTCAATTGAAAAACTTGGACAGCAGCAGAATGTCTCATTTGTTTTGAGTTCATTAGTCTGAAAACTTGGCATCCAGCTTCTTTTCCCAGGTGTGGATTTTTATATTTCAAAAAAGATGGTTGCAACTTGGCGAACAGTAAGTTATAAAACACAGTGTGCTGTGTGGAGGGTTTTTTTTTTTGGGGGGGGCTTTTTATCCAAAGATTTGTGTAAACAGAAGCTTCTTTATTTAAAAATCACGACTTTTGCAAACAGTTAAGCTTCTGCACCATTTAAAAAGGCCAGAGAGAATGGGAGAGAGGAAGAAAGAATCTTATCTAGCATCGTCTCTCATTTTGCCGAATGGATATCATGTTATATTAAATGGATATCATGTTATGGTGTAACTAATTCTGACCTGAAGTATATTCTTCATTTGTCATGGTTTCCTACTGTAACTTGGCTACTGAGAATCATATTGACTTACCACTGGCAACAGAAGATGTCAGGCAAGAAGAGATCCACCCATTATTTCTCTTTTTATATGTGTATATAGCCCTGTTCACACAAGGTATTGTGAGATATAATAGCATGTATGTCAGGGGCAGGTGTAGTGATTGCAAACCCATTTCCTACTATCTCTTCAGGGCTGTTGAGAAGTAGGTACAAGGCGTATTGATATTCTAGGCCCACAAGACAGGCTCAGACCCTGAGTTTTTTTCCCCTATCCTAGAAAGAAAGTTATGAAGCAAAATGTGCAGTCACTCTTCTAAGTGATGCTTGTGAGATGAGCCAAGCTGGCTGATCCCATATTCCAGCATTTTAGCCACTAAGTGAAGTCAGAGCTGTGACTGCCAACTGAGATTTTAGACACTAGCAATAGGAATCCTTAAAGCCTTAAGAAGCTGCCATTTCCTTTCCCCTTTCCTGCTCCTGCGTCATTTTCTAGTCCTTGGAATCTCTGTAGTTCACATCCCCTTTCCCCCCTAATATCCAGGATGCATCTTTCCTGTGGTGGATTCATCTGAGATCCAGTACTCCCTAGAGTTTAATTTCTCCAAAAGCTACTACACAGTGAGTGCAGGTGGGTGCTAAAGATCCGCCCCCTAAAAAAAGGTGAAATGTGAAAACTTTGCAAAGAGGTTTATGCCTGTCTCCTGCTGAGCAGCATCTACAAACCAGGCACAATGGTATGCATGCCTTCTCAAAAGTAAGTCTCTTTGTGTTTAGTGGATTTTACTACCAGGTAAGTGGGTTAAACCACAGAGCCTAGGGGTTGACGATCAGAAGGTCAGTGGTTCGAATCCCCACAACGGGGTGAGCTCCTGCTGCTCAGTCCCTGCTCCTGCCAACCTAGCAGTTCGAAAGCACGTCAAAGTGCAAGTAGATAAATAGGTACAGTACCGCTCCGGCGGGAAGGTAAACAGCGTTTCCGTGCACTGCTCTGGTTTGCCAGAAGTGGCTTAGTCATGCTGGCCACATGACCCAGAAGCTGTACGCCAGCTCCCTCAGCCAGTAAAGTGCGATAAGCACCGCAACCCCAGAGTCGTCCATAACTGGACCTAATGGTCAGGGGTCCCTTTACCTTTACCTTTAAATACATATAGGATAGCAGCCTAGGGTTTGGTTTAGGGTTGGAATTGGAGTTGTCTGTCAAACATTTTATTGAGCTCAGCGGTACTTCCAGGTTAGAATGTAGAGGACTGTAGCCCTAGAGCAGCCTGAAATTCAAGGAGAAATTCAGATGAAGAGAATTTCAGAAGCAACCCTAGAAACGTGGGAAATGGAGAGTGAAAGTGAATGGCAACAAAGTAATGAGATAAGCAAATATTATTAGAAACAGACACTACAAATGACCAAACATTGGTGATTTTTTTTTTAGCACTAATGAAGATGTATGCAACCACAACAACAAAAATTGGGAGTTGGTTTGGCTCAGTTCCACTTTTGTTCTTCCAACAGCACCACCCTAGGAAGGTTTCCTCAGAAGTTAGTCACTGAGTTCAATGGAGCTTTCTGCCAAGGAATCATGCATATAGGCTTGCGGCCTAAGTGAACTCTTTCTTACTTACAAATTATTTGGACTGAGGTTTCTGGTGCCTTAATCCTAATAGATAACATCTGTACCACATAAGTACAGCCATGATGCAAGCATGTGATGGAGTCCAAGCTGTGGGCGAGATGTCTGTATATTGTTTCATAATCTGAATAGGAAGTAGTTCTCTGCTGGGTATCTGGACTGCATTTGAAAAGGAACCCAGCCAGGTACTGTTGTAAATAGAGGGCAGGTCTGTTGGCTTTTCATTGGAAGCGTGATAGCGGTTGAAGTTTTATTAGCCTGCTGGTGCGATCGCCATGGTTTCCAGGCTCACTTTCATTGCAGAAGAGCAACTACCCTTTAACTTTTGCTTCTAGGTGTCCCTTCACTTACAGCAGATGGAGGCCAACTCTACATCGTAATAAAGGCAACCCCCGAGGGACTTGTTAAGTAAATCGATCCTGAACTTTGAAGCCGTAAAATAATAAGGTGATTAGGAACAATCTAAAGCCACTTGATAATGTGATGTTGATTGGATAGAATTGGCTTTCATTACTGCACTGGCAAGAAAACGGGTTTCTGGGCGGAGGGAAGATGTAGAAAGAAGGAGTTTCCCTGTTTTATATGCAACCGTTGCTTCCACCCTTTCCCCCTTTTGCATCTCAATCTCTTCCAGATACTCTTGGATTCAAGATGAAACTGTACCAGGCTTATTTTAAAGTGTTGCAAGGCAGACACTTGATTTCTTCCAGCTGTGCATCTCTGGCCTAAACTGCCAAGAAGAGGCTGAGAAACAGAAGGGGAGGGGTGAGAAATAACCCCCCTGGGTGCAGAACGCTGCCTGCCTCCCTCTGAAATGAGAAGGACATGAGCTAGACCCCAAGAGAGTGAGAGGTACAAGCTAGGACTTCAACCTGTTTTTTTTCTTTTCAGCATAGCTCTGTTGAGTTAACATCATTCATGCTGTCATGGCAATAGCAGTAGCTGACTATTTTGGGCTAAGAATTTACCACAGAAGCCCCCAGAATAAATTTGCACATCGCAGCTCTCGTTCTGATTCTCCAAACGCAGCAATTATCGTTTCTTGCTTGTGACTTTGTAAAGACCCAGTATACAGTATGTTTGATTTGAGTACCAATGACAAATATTTCAGTGAGAAAATAAGTTCCTCAGAGAAAAACCAGCATGACTTGGTAGTCATTCCCCCTCCCCCGCCGAGCTTTTATTGGTGCCATTAAAGGGGCAGGGGAGGACTGTACTGCCCTCAAACTGCACCAGTTGGATGCAGTCCTTCCGCTCTTGTTTGAATCTAGAGTTTCAGGGCTGCTTCACAGAGTACGGAGGGCAGGTGTAGCTTTCTTCACAGTGATCCCAGTGAGTTATCTACCTGTGGTGTGAACACAGTTTTGCACCCTGCCTTACATAACATACATAAATGCAAATCAAGGGCTAGATAAACTCCCAGTATTTCCCTTCTTCTTGAATTTCAGGCTGCCTTTCCATTATTACATATATTTTAAAGTGACACGTGTATGTTCCTATAATCATATACATTTTATCCTTTGCCTCTTCCCTGATAAGAAACACATGTTAAAAACTGCCTTTGGGTTTAAGAGTGTAGAGGTGTGTTTGCAGTACCATGGACACTAGCCAGTAGATGCCAATCACACCCTTCTAGCTTTGGCGGGCTGGATTCTTTCAATAGCTGGGCTTACTGCTCCCACGATAGAAACAGGCTAGTTGTGGAGGAACGCACTGCTTATCTGGGGCTAGGAAGCAGTGGGTGGCCTGCTGCCACCTTCTTCTACTTCAAGATTTAATAAAAGCCTTGCAGCCAGCCATGCTGTCCAGTTGCTACCTATAGAGTTGACCACATGTGTCCCCAGGCAGCACTTGAGGCCTGCAGATAATTTCCAAAGCTTGCAGATATCACAGACCCTGTTGCCTGTTCCCCTCAACACAAAGTGTCTGTGGTTGCAGCCAACCATGGTCCCCAAACTTATCACCAATAATTCAAAAGGGTTGCTCCCAGCTGGCCTTGCCAACTGCCCTCTACAACACAATGGTTCAGTTTTGGTCCTTGTGTCTTATCATGCCACTGGAGGGGGGAAGTACCGGGCATTGAAACCCCCTCAGCCACCTAGCCTTAGGAGTTTTGTGTAAGTGTGTGCGCAGAGTCATAGAATCCTAGAACTGTAGCGTTGGAAGGGACCCTGAGGATCATCTAGCCCCACCCCTTGCAAGGCAGAAATATGCAGCTGTCCCATATGGGGATCGAACCTGCAACCTTGGTGTTATCAGCACCAAGCTCTAACCAACTGCAATTTATACTGCAATCTATACTGTTACATGCCACCCCAAACTCTGAGCAGTGTGAGATTCCAGGGGTTCCAGGTGCTTACCCAGGATTTGTGTTTCCTTTAGGACAGGTATGTCCAACAGGTAGATTGTGATCTCCTGGTAGATCACTGGACGTCTGTGGTAGATCATTGGCTGCCCCCAAAGAAACTGAACAACTGTGGCTCCCCTTAAAAAAGCTCAACATTTTACCTCCTCCCTGAAAAAATTCAACTTTGACCCGAACCCCAAAAAAGGGGGTCGATCACTGCCAGTTTTTAACTCTGTGAGTAGATCGCAGTCTCTTGGGAGTTGGCCACCCCTGCTTTAGGAAATGAGGCGCAGCAAAGATTGTGGTGTGATATATGCTTTATTCACGCCTATATACAAGCTGAGCCTACGATGGAGGGGCTCACAGCATTAACACCCCAAGAGGATCTTGCTTCTTCCATAGCCACAGCCTTGGATTCCAAGAGAAATCAGGCATAGCTCTGTCTTCCAGCTGCCCAGCCTGCAGCCGGCCAGCTTCTAGGTTCTAGCTCACATATCTCAACTTTCAACTCTGTTTTTGCCTTTCTAACTACCAACAAGTGGAGGAAGGGGAGCCCACCCATTTGCTCTCTGGCACAGAGCCACTTCCTTTGTTGCCTTAATGGTCCATACTTAGAGAGACATCACCTCACCAGGAAGCGAGCCTGGCTATTCCAGGAATTGAATCAGTGCTGGATCCAGGAATTAGAAGGGGGCTTGAGCATAAAGCCTACCACCAGGTTTTTTCCCCCCCAGCTGGAACTCACCAAAACTCAGTTCTGGCACTTCTCAGGTGGGTGCCATTTCCATTATAAGAGAACAAGGTTTGTGATGAGTTTCTAGACAAATAGAACTGTCCACCACCCACCAAAATTCCTTAGCCTGGCTGGAGTGCCCAACACAGCATCAATCCAGGGCATTGTGGAAAATTAAAATGGAAAGTTGCATACCCAGCCACCCAGCATGGATGGCCCTGTTGAGGCAGTGGAGCACCATCAACTGCCCTAGAATTCCAAGTACTGGTGCTTAACCTATCAGGATACACTTTACTGCAGGCTAAGTTGTCCACCCCTTTTAGAAATCAAGAACGTTCCACATGGAACTGCCCATACTTTGCATCAGCCTGATTTTATTCTACAGGGAGGAAAAACAAACCCAGAATTATTGCTAATAATGTACAGCACATGCTATAGTGCGGAAAATGAACTTGAAACTTAATCAGGTGCTGGCTCTCTCTCTCTCTCCCTGTTCTTTGGCTGTGGCAAATTAATGTTATTACATTTCTTTTTGAATGTGGGTGTTCTCTGGTCCTATGGAACCAGAAACACAGGAAGGTTTTGCAAACAGCAAAGTAACAAGAGACCTAAAGAACCAACTGGTCCAGAATAAGAGGGATTTTGAATTACAAAAAAAGAAGGCCAGCTGCTCTGGATGGAGAAAATTAAGTTAGCCCTTGTCTGCTGCGATAGATGTAAATTTTGGCGTGCCAGTGGTGTTGCATTTGACATCAACAAACACATCAGTGCCAGTTCACTAGCGAGTAATTCAATTCCTAACAGCAGTGATTTAATCTGCCAGAATAAGGCTGGTGTTGGAGAAAGCTCTGAGCAGCATATGGGGGTTGGGGGAGTCTGTGCAAAAACAAATGTGCCAAATACTTTACTAATTTTGTTATAGAAGAGTGGAGAAAAACATGCAAGAAGGAGATTTGTTTCTCCTTTGTGCCAGCCTTAAGACTTTGATATAACACATAAGCATGTGCATACTTTTAAGGATGTCACTCAATTAACTTCAAACAAACCACATACGAACCACACACACGCTATGCTATGACTATGCAAGTCCCTAAATACTTGGTCTGATTAGGACTCTAGAGCTTTTGAATGCATTTTGCAATCAGGCCTGTAATTTAAAAAAAACACACAAAACGACTGTGCATGAAACCATAAAGCCACAGAAAGTTTAATTTTCATGTCGTGTTTCTGCAGAATACAGGGAATGACTCTATTCATGAAAACAAAGGCGGTAAGTGGTGTAATGTTGGTTCAGAATTTCCAGTAATACTTGTTTGGATGGTATTGCAACCACTAGCAGATCTACCACCTTGAACCACAATCTGTTCTCAAGCATTGTCCTTTAAAGTGTTACCAAGTGTTCATTTTTTCACCAAGGTTACTTAAATAACAGTCCAGGATTGGCAATTAGGGGAAAGCTGGCAAGAGCTGGGCTGCAAGATCAAAGCAGAGCTCCTTGTAAAAGCCCCACCCTCTTTGGATAAAATTTGATATTTATCATATTGTGGAGAACAATGAACTGAAACCAGTAAATATGAGAAAACACAATGGTTTAAGACACCTCATCAGAACAACACTGTTGTTGTTTCTTGACCAAACATCAGTAACAAAATTATGGTTTGTACTCCAGTTAGCCCTAATAGAATGATTTAACAATACTTGAACAATCTTTATGATGGCACATATCACAGCCATTAAAAGGATGAAAATAAGCCCAAATGGCTGCTGATAAGGCAGGAAAGATAAAGCTAGAATTTATAACTCTCCTAATAGAATATAAGGATCCAATGCATCTTGTATTTTATTGTTCCAATATAAAATAGACTCCAATTGCTCTATAAATTTATTGTCCTGCTGCCTTCCTTCTGTGACTTTTACTGTGTTTGTTAATTTGGTCATAAATGCCATATCCCAGATTCTTGTAATCCATTCATGAATAGTAGGTGGACTAGTTACTTCCCCCACCCCACCCTGTTAAAGGAGAATGCCATGCAGGCAGCTGTCAAGAAACTCACTTCTGCAAATACAAGGTTGGAGAACCTCAGGCTGTGGGGTGGGAGAATGTGGGCCTCCAGGCCACTCTTATCTGTCTCTTGAGACTTTTCCCAGGCCACATCCTGCCCTAGCAACTCCCTCCTTGATCATCATCATCATCATCATCATCATCATCATCTATTACTTACATCCCACCCATCTGACTGGGTTGCCCCAGCCCCTCTGGGCAGCTTCCAGCATAATAAAAGCACAGGAGAACACCAGATAGGCTACTAAAAACTTCCCAATACAGGGCTGTCTTCAAATGTATTTGGAAAGTGGTGTAGTTGTTTATCTATTTGACCTCTGACGGGAGGGCATTCTACAGGGAGGGGGACACTGCCAAGAAGGCCCTCTACCTGGTTCCCTATAACTTCACTTTTCTCAAGAGCTGGACCTCAGTGTCTGGGTGGAACAATGGTGGTGGAGATGATGCTCCTTCATGGTATACAAGGCCGAAGCCGTTTAGGTATTTAAAGGTCAACATCAACACTTTGAACCTCCAGGAGATACATCCTTCCTCAGAAATCTTTCTGCTATGTGGCAAGCCACAAACAATGCAGTATATTTCTCTCTATCTCTCTAGATTTGAGATACCGCCACTCATATATGGATAAAAGTGCTGTGGGTGCCAGCACAAAATGGCTGCCATGGTGCTCACTGTACCAGTGAGGACTTGATGATGCTGGCAATCTGAAGCTGCCCTCATGATTCAAGGAGCTTCTAGCTTTTAATCACTTCAAGTTTGGGGGTGCTTTTTTAAGGCTATTCCTATTACCAAACAGTTGCCAATCATTGTTGAAAAGAAAGCAGACCCACTGTGGAGCATGAAATTAAATTTTCCAGGTAGTAGCAAGTAATTGATACCACAGTGTGACCTTTGCCTAAAGGAGCCAATTTAGAGCAGCGTGTGGCTGAAAAGTCAGGCGGCACATGGGCCCACGTCCCACAGAAAGCCTTTTGTGTGGGGCTTTCTAAAGAAACCGTTCTATTACTGCTGCTGTTACCTTGGGGCAATTAGCACAGCCCAGCTATTGATTAACCATCAGGATTCATATACCACCAACATACTTTGATAAAATAGCCTTGTTCACTTGGACCACACAAGAAATAAGAATGATTCTCCAGCCAGGTGGGGTGGGGAGGATTTTATTATGGACCTCACGGCACAGTCCTGGAGCTGACAGTCAAACTACACATGATGCCACTTCCGGCGAGGTCGCCATCACGGCGGTCGTGGGTTGCCTCGGCAGTGAGGCGACCCATCCAGCCCGGGGGTTGGAGCCCTGCCACCGCTACGCGGGGCTCCGGTGAGGCACGGGAAGAGCGTCCCGTGCCTCGGGCTCCCCGGCGGGCCCGCTAAGCTACGCGCCCTTCCCTCGCTCCCCCTGTAAAGGGGGAGTGGGGGTGAAGGGAATGCGGAGCTGGGCCATTAGGGGAAATGCCCCAACCGGGCGGAAAAGCGGCGAGAACCGGCCGTGGTGAGCGAGACGTTCTACCTGAGAGAGATGAAAGGAAAAGAAGCTGAGGGTCGTAAGTACTTAATTGGATTAACTGCTGAGTTCAAAGACTTAACGACTTAACGACCCTGGAGGCTGCAGACAAAGGCAGACCGCCTGTCTCCCTTCGGAACTGAGAAAAATAACAGATAGTGATGCTGTTGCTATTGAATGGATACATTGTTAAGACTTTTTGAGGAGTGAGACTTTATAGATCTCCCTTGGGGGAGGAAGAGGATGGAAAATATTCCTTTTGAAAGTTTTAGTCTTTGCGTCCCGGTTTCAGAGAAAATGGCCGCGAAAGCTCTGAACCGAAGTGGAAAAGTACTGAGTACTGTTACATTGAAATAGAAACTGAAATTTGATACCTATGCCCATCCTCACCATGCTGGGCTATGTTTTTGAAATTGTTTTGGACTCTGAACTAACTGATGAAGAAAGGATTATTTTACTGGAACTGGAATTGATTAATCGGAAATTGAAGGTTTTGAGTGGGGGTTTGAAGGAAAATATATTTCCCACAGAGGAGACCTTCCAGATACTTGACACTATGGAAGAATGTCTGGGCAAAGAGTTGAAGGAGTTGTTTGAGAAATTGAGTGAGTTGGCATGGCGATCCCTGGAAAAAGGAGCGTTTCTCGGTGGTGGCAGCTCGAGAACGGCAAGGAATGTTATATCCAGCCCCCGAGGTGTGAGCTCGGGAGCGATGGTCAAGAAATTAAGATATTTACAAATAGAAGAATGCAGCATTGAATGGGAGAAGCCGAGAGATGAACAGTGTATCCTGATGCTCGATGCAAAGATGGTTGGGGACGGTGTCTGGCTGGTCTGGCCCTGTGGACGTATAAGAAAAAAGGACAATCCGAGGAGCGGTTCCGGTGAAAGACGGAGAAGGACACTAGACAGAGGGGGGATAGGGTGAACTTTACTAAGTAGAAAATATAAATGCTTTGTTATGGTAATCTGAAATCGGAAGGTTAAGACTGTAAGCTTTATTTTAATTTTCAATAAGAAAAGGGATATGCTGAAACTTTTTGATATTAGCAACAGTTTAAGGGAAGAATAATAATTTAGATTTAATATAAGAGCAATTTGTTAAGACCCAAAGAATTGTTATTAAGATTGTGGTTTAAGGTTCGAATTGTATTAAGTGAATAAAATTTTTCGAGAAAGGATGTTATTAAAGTAGAATAATGGATATAAAACTGAAGGAGAGAGGGTGGGGGAAGTCAATTGTTAAGATTTGGAACTAGAAGATTTTCTTAAGTGAGGAAATAAGAAGAATTGTATTTGTGTTTGTATTTGATTTATATATGTGGGTGTGGGTGTGGGTTATGTTTTGTTATGAAAATGACAATAAATTCTTATTAAAAAAAAAAACAAAAACAAACTACACATGATGCCAAAGATGTCATTAAAAACTAAGGGTGCAATCCTAATGTCTGGCTGGTGGCAGTAGTGCTGGAGGGAGTAGCATAGCCAGGGCTACATTACCTGGCCAGGAGCCTGACAGTAGGGAAAAATGCTCCTTCATTGTGGTGAAGCATAGGTGCCCAGATTGAGCCCATTGCCATCATGTGAAAGCAGTAGGGTCCAACAGATCTTGTGCCAGCTCAACCCTGTCTCTTCCCTGTCCATAAAATGCCCCACAGTCTACTGCCAACCAGTAGTGGGAATGTTGCTTCCACCCACCTACTGTTCAGGTGGGCACATGGGGATGCTGTTCCCTGGCAGAGCTCCCCCATAAAGGGCATTAATTTCTTTGGGAATGCAGCATATAGGGAGGGGTGTTATAAGCCTTCCTCCCTCAGTCATAATCTTTCTCTCCTCCCTTTGACACCCCCCCAGGTGTTACTGTGATCCTTTGAGGGGGGAAAACTGCCACTGGAATCCATGGGATCTGTTTTTCTAAGGCTGTGTATACACCAGAGCATTAATGCACATGTGGGTGCACAAATCCAGTTTTTTTGTGCAATTTTGTGCACGAGCATTTTCATCTGAACTCTGTCTCAGTGTTTTCTAATCACACTAGTGGACGGTGTTTCATCCTGACTCAAAAAGTTAACATTGTCATGTTGTTAGTCAGGTTTGAGAAACTGCATACATGCCAACTAGAAACATCCCTTGACCAGCTCCACACAAATTCTTCTCAAAGCTTTGATAGCGATACATGAAGGATACACCTCCCTCATTTCATTTTGCTTGCCATCAGACTGTAATCTGGATTTTAATTTAAAACCCTACTGAAAGACTGAAAAAGACAAACACTTCAAATTGTGTGATTTTAAAAAAGCAACTTGAGATAATATTGGACCACTTGTTTGAGGCTACATTAATTCTTCCAACTGTATGCTGGTGATGAATGAAAACTGCAGGATGAGGGATGTGATTTCTTTTGCTCAGAAAATTACAAATTGTGAAATGTAATTTTCTCCTCTGATTTCTCATGCTTCCTTGACTTTGCAGCACATAGTCAAACCATGGAACCTGCTCCCACAGGAGGCAGAGTAGCCATTAACCTAGATGGCTTTAAAAGATTAGACAAATTCATGGAGGAGAGGGCTATGAAGAGCAACTAGCCATGATGGCTGTGCTCTGCCTCCATAGTTGCAGGCAGTAATGCTTCTGAACACCAGTTTCTGGAAAGCACAGGAGGGAAGAGTGCTCTTGTGCTCAGACTCTGCTTGCTGGTTTCCCACAGGCATCTGGTTGGCCACTGTGAGAACAGACTGGATAAGGGGTCAGCAAACTTACCGTGCCTCAGCCAGTGTATCCAGCGCCGATCGTGCGGCGGGCCGGAGGGCGGGGGAGCACACGCCCATACACGGGCGCACACACCATTTCTGGTGCACTTCCGGGTCGGAGGAGCACCAGAAATAGCTTGTGCGCATGTGCATGGGCCTCCTAAGACCCAGATGTGCACCGGAAATAACGCTTGCACATGCGCACAAGCTATTTCTGGTGCTCCTCCGACCCAGAAGCGCCGTGCTGCGCCGGTAAGAGCGGGCGGTGGCAGCGGGCGGCGGGGGTCGCCAGGGGCTGGATAAATGAGTCCCTTGGGCTGTATCTGGCCTCCGGGTCATAGTTTGGAGACCCCTGGACTAGATGATCCAGCAGGTTCTCCTTGTGTTCTCATGTTCTTTTCTTTCCTTATAGGATTTTTGTTTTCTGGCTGCTGGTGTTTGTGTGCAGTATATCTTAAAATAGTTACGGCATCCTCTTTCCCACAGCGTCAAACCAAATGTCACTTGCTTTATTCCTGTCTGCATCTATCTGCAATGAGAGAGAGAGAGAGAGAGAGAGAAGTGGTAACATCACTACTCAATTTCAAAGAAGTTTAGCATGACTACCACTGATCTTTGAGGTGACCTAACCCTTGACTTCTTATTTGTGAGCTCTTGACAACTTTGACATAACATTCAGTACTGTAGACTCTGTAGGCTCTGGGGCAGGGGTCTGCAACCTTTAAGACAAAAAGAGCCACTTGGACCCGTTTCCAAAGGAAAAACAACAACTGGGAGCCGCAAAACCATTGCGCCATTTAAAACAAATATAACCCTGCATTTTATTTTTAAAAATCCGATTTAAATTTTTAAAAATCCGATTTAAATTTTAAAAATCTGATTTAAATTTAAAAATCCATTTTTATTTATTTATTTTTTTAAAAAAATCATTCATTTTTATCCTCCCTGGGGACCACTACCAGGTCACAGCCTGATCCAAGGTGGGTTGCAACAGCATACAAATATTTGATTTGTTGTTGGGTTTTTTAAAAAAATGAGTCCTCAACTGCACACTTGTGTTAAATGTTGTCCCATGTCTAATTGAAGACTGCTGGCTTTTACAATAATCTTAGTGTCTTTTACCCTTAATATTCCAGACCAGAGGCTATGCTCACCTCTTCCAACCTCCTCTCTTGCTAAATAAAGCACAGAATTGCACCAGAGAAGCCTGTGATGTTTGTGCTGACTTGCATACAGGTGGATGTAGTAGTTCATAGTGTTCAAACTTTTTTAGGGGAGTTCCCTGCCCCCTTAATGACAATGGCAATAGATTTTGCACATGAACACAGATCCAAGTTAGGACTCCTCTCTTCCACGCCAACAGGTGCTTTGTCAAGGCTCCCCTAACACACACTCAGGACAGAGGAAAAACTGCAACCTTTTTGGGGCGTCCCAGCCTTGCTCCGGAGGGAAACTGCTGCTGTCTGCTGCTGCGACTGCGCTGGCAGAAACGAGGCACAACGCATGAGCAGAGCAGCACAGCAGCAGCGCCCTCAGCCTCCGGAGGGTGGGCCGCCGGCCAGCTGGAGGGTGGCAGCTGCTGCTGGCCAGCTGGAGAAGTGGTTGGGCGTATCCGCCCCGGAGCCCCGGAGCCGCGGCAAAGGTGTAAAAGAGCCACATGCGGCTCCGGAGCCGCGGGTTGCTGACCCCTGCTCTGGGGTATTCCTTCAGCTGCCTTTGACTGTATTCCTTCAAGTTCCTTTTCCAGTGACAAAATGGCAGTATTCCATCTGTACCACACAATCAATGGGTAGCTGTGGGAAGCAAACAGCCTTGCAGCAGCAGGAGGAGGAGGCAGCAGCAGCCTGCATGAGCGATAATAGCCATGCACTTGTCCTCTTTTGTCTTCCAAACCATCATGCCAGATACGCACTCAAGCACTGGCGTGGGGAGTGCACAACCTGTCAGGTATAATCCATAAAAGAGCAGTAAAAGGATAGACCTGGTATTTGCAGCTTTATCTTATACTCTTTGTATAAGGAGCTCATAGTGACTCAGGGAGCATATGGTTCCCAGGCTGGTTTCCTATCCAGGCAGCTTACAGGGCCAGACATGCTCAGTTCCCACAGTGTGCTTGTTCGACCAGAGCTTTTTCCGTTGTACTCCTCCTTGCCAGGCCAAAATCAAACAGTGCCTGGGGGCTGTAAACCAATGCTAGTTCTAACCCACTGACGGTAATGGAACTTAGGTTCAATAATTTCCATGGGTCTATTCTGAGTCAAACTTGGTTGGTTGCAATCACTAGTCAAAAGTACCATTTTGAAATGAGATGTAGAAAAGGTGTATAACAAATAAGGAGCACACAAATATTCATGCATATATAAATATACTTTCTAACAGCAAACTCAGATGGCTAGTGTCAACAGGATCAAAGGTAGAATGGGCCCATGAAGAAACAAGACTGAAGCAACCTGATTCTACATAGGGTTGCCATATTTCAAAAAGTAACCACTGAAAATGGATTGACTTGCCTAAGATCCAGGACAAAGCGCCGCCTTTTGGAAATTTCCCCCGGACGTCAGTTCCACCTTTGAAATCCTGGTAATGTCCAGGGAAATCCAGACGTATGGCAGTCCTATTCTACAGCTCTCTAAACCAACTATAATACTGGAAAAGGCAATGCCTCAACCTTGCAATGGCTCTTGGAAGCGTCAACACGTGTATATAGTACATAGAATAACTACAGTATAACCTAACTGGTCACATTGCAGCTCTGACTGCAGATTGTTTTGAGACTCAAAAAATCAGCTTATCTGCAGATTTAGCAGGGAGCCTTCTGGCCAATTTGAACTATAGCTGAACAAGGTCTTTTTTCATAATTAACCTTTGTTCCGATGACTGTATAATTAAGCAGGCATCTGTTTTTAGATTTATTTTAAGTTAACTGTGGCTTTCTACTTGTTCATAAGAAGTCTTAGAAAGGAGGCTTTAAAAAGTCTCATGCTGGTAATGAAAAATCAAGAGGGCCGAACAACATACAAATGGCACAGCTACTTATCCATTTAATCAGCCTGACAAGACAAGACTATTAACTATAGAATAATCCACAGAGCATTGCTAGTGAAAACTACCCCCAAGATATAAGGATGGGATTCGTTGTTAATGAAAGTGACCCTGCAGACCTACTGTCTGTCCCCACAGAAATTCAGGGATTACAGCCGGTGGTAAAGGGTTCTGAGGGAAGTGGTGGCAGCCTTCAGAGCTTTGAATATTATTGACTTACCTTGAGAGGCTGCTGTTTTGGAGGAAGGGAGGAAGTAGTTTCTTTACCCCTCCCCTTCTGTTGCACTGTACAGTCATACCTTGGAAGTTGAACGGAATCAGTTCTGGAAGTCTGTTCGACTTCTAAAATGTTTGGAAACCAAAGCACAGTTTCGGATTGGCTGCAGGAACGTTTGCAAACCGGAATACTCACTTCCGGGTTTGTGGTGTTCGGGAGCCAAAACGTCTGAGTACCAAGGCATTCGGGATCCAAGATAGTCTGTTAAGGGGCCTGGGAGTTAATAATCATAAGAAATAAATAAACTTTATTCGCATTAGCCAAAGGCCATAGCAACAATAAAACGTTACAATGTATACAGAAAATAGAATTTGATATAAAAGCACATATTAGAATCCTGAATTATCAATCAGTTAATGGCCCTTATTCTAATTGCCCCAGCTATGAAGCTGGCAACCTTAGCTGTTATCTGGTCATTTTGGTCTGATAGAAGGAAGGGCATTATGGCCGTGGCTGAGCGCCCTGGGGTGGTTAGTAGGAGTGGGGTGATGATCTCATTCCTCAGGTCTTTGTAAAGGGTACAAGACAGGAGGACGTGTGCCACTGATTCTATACTACCATCTCCACAGGGGCAAAGTCATTTCTCAGGTAAGATCTTTTGGAATCGACCCTCAAGTACAGCAGATGGCAGAATATCCAGTCTTGCAAGTGTAAAGGCACGTCTGTATTTTGGGATAATAAGTTTGTGCAAATATGGGGCCAGAGAATCGAAGTGGTGAGTTGGAAAATGAGCATACCAAGGGCAAAATTTCTTTATGGTGGCCAGGTTGTTCTGATGCTCTATATCTTTTAAACGTTGGCCAATTAGACTGTTTGCTTTGGTAGGGCCCACCATGAGTAGCTGTTGTGGGGATAGGCCACAGGAGAGAAGTTTTTGATAAACAGTTTTGGTCCACGCACTTTTGTGGGAGTCTTGAAGAGAGCCAGCACTGGTGTAGTGGTTAAGAATGGTAGACTCGTAATCTGGGGAACCGGGTTCGCGTCTCCGCTCCTCCACATGCAGCTGCTGGGTGACCTTGGGCTAGTCACACTTCTTTGAAGTCTCTCAGCCCCACTCACCTCACAGAGTGTTTGTTGTGGGGGAGGAAGGGAAAGGAGAATGTTAGCCGCTTTGAGACTCCTTCGGGTAGTGAAAAAGCGGGATATCAAATCCAAACTCTTCCTCTTCTTCTTCTTCTTCTTCTTCTTCTTCTTCTTCTTCTTCTTCTTCTTCTTCTTCTTCTTCTACTAGAGATAATAAACCGGGGGGGGGGGTGAGTTTAGGTGGAGCCAGAAGTTAAAAGTTCTTTGCCAGGTGTGTACTTCTACTGAAGGAAGACTTGCCTCCAGTCACAATGATGCGTTTGGGATGCATGGCGGTACAGAAAAGATCTGCCTTAAAAACTTTGATTGAACAGATTCCAGAGTGCTAAGGTGGTTACCAGTCCAAATTTGGGCCCCATATAGTAGCTGCACTAGGGGTTTAGCTTGAAATACTTCTATGGCTGATGGTATATGTTTACCACCCTTTGTGTGGAAAAATCAGGTCAACGTTTTGGCACTTTGGGATGCTTTTTCT
The DNA here is from genome assembly GCF_009819535.1 of Lacerta agilis. Lineage (NCBI taxonomy): Eukaryota > Metazoa > Chordata > Lepidosauria > Squamata > Lacertidae > Lacerta > Lacerta agilis. The sequence goes on from NC_046322.1 coordinate 28,743,252, forward strand.
TTTGCACATTTTTGGTGTGCATCCTATGACCCCGTGGACTGAAAAATAAGGCCCAAATATTTGAAAGCTTTAACCAGTTCGATTGGCTGGTTATCCATGTGCCAACTGTGGGGCCTATATTTTCTTGAGAAGACGGTGCTGGGAGTTATTAGGAGACCACAATTCCCAGCATCCTTAACAAACTAAGTTTCTCAGTATTCTTTGGTGGAAGCCACAACTGTTAAAGTGCCATAAGAATGCTTGAAATGTATGTTGTGGATTGACCCCAGTTCAGTTGCAAGTGATATTCTGTCAATTGGCCTTTGTTAATTTTGACCTTTTGTAGAGCCCGCTGTCACTGAGATTGGCAGCAAGTGCAGAGCAAAAGCAGTTCCAATGGAACCAGGCTGATACCAAGTGAAACTCACATAAAGAGTCGCTCAATATCCAATTAGGAAGACAGTCATCACGACAAAAACAAACATAAAGGGCATTTTGCATTGGATATAATTAATTCCAGGATAACATCTCAGAGGCAATGTTTGAATGACATCCAAGATATAAACTGTCATTCAAGCATACAGCACTTATCTGTGTATTCTTCCATCAACACAAGTGAGCGGGGGGGGGGGGAGCCTTAAGGAAATCTTTTTAAAAATGAGGAAATTAGACGTGAAAGCTAAAACTCTATAACTAAGAAGTTGTACAGCATGCAGTTAATTCTAAAGGGCATTCAATTATCATTTTTAACCCTGCCAAATGCAAGTATGGCTTAATTAATTACTCTGTGATTGACATGTATTTCGAGCTACGAAGTTACTTTGAATATACAGTATTGTAATATAAGCAGAACAAGATGATTGTAACCACATAAAAATGGAAAGGTTGTTATTTTTCAGTGGAGGCTGCTGTATTATGGTGAATGGGGCACTGTTCTGCTAACCTCAGTCTGCTGTCTGTCAGCTCCCGCCTGCATGCCTGCCCGCCTTCTTACAACCAACCTGGGGGTGGGGGGTGGCCCTGGTTGTGAACTTCCTCCTCTTTAGTCTCAGCTTTACCCTTGTAGAAGTCAGGAGAAGGAAGGGGGCAAAACAAGACTTAATACACATCCACACCATCTCCAACACCTGCCTCTCTCTCTCTCTCTCTCTCTCTCTCTCTCTCTCTCTCTCTCTCTCTCTCATGAGCCATATATCATTTCAGTTGGGCAGGATATAAGGAATAAAATTAATATTATTATTACCTTGAGATGCCAGGAATTGAACCAGAGACCTTCTGCATGCAAAGCAGTTGTTCCACCCCGGGCCATAGCCCTTCCCATCCCCTTCTGACATTTTGCAGATGAAAGGAGAAACTTGTTTGTGGCACCTCTGTACTCAGGGCAGGAATGGCTTTTGAACCAGCCCCAGGTGATTACAAATTGTGGAAGACAATGCTCAAACTGCAGAGGGGTAGGCGTCAAATGAGAGCCTTGTTTCCTTACCTTTTGCGTTGTCCCCTTTCAAAGGATGGAGGCGGGGGGGGGGCTTCAATGTGGCTAAAATTGCAGGGGGGGTCAAGGGGTTTTGCTCCCTATCAAATCAAAGCTGACATGTGCAGAGGGCTGGACCATAACCCTGCCTTTTTGTGTGTGTGTTTGTTTTAATCAAAAATCCACACTGCGGTTTTCTGAATCCCTGCAAAAGCTGCTGTAAATTAGCTTCATGAGGGCTGAGGTCTACGTGGTGTGCCCGGCGCAATCAAAGGACTGAATTTTCTATTATTCATCAGCCATGAATCTTTAATGGATCCTCTTCTGCAAAGAGAAGTCGCTTCTCCCCCCCCCCCATCATAAAAAGCTGCACGCAGGCTGCCAAAAAAATTCAAGCGGCTCCAAGTGTGCAAGCCAGCAGCACTGCAGACATGGAATTCATTTGGAGAGGGATGTTGTTTTTATATGCGCACGAGGGGGCTGAGGCCTGGAAGGCACTGTGGCACAAGGAGAACAAATGAATGCAAAAGGAAAAGGGGAGGGTAGAGAGAAGGCGATTTCAACACCAAATGATGTCTCTTCAATTGGTGGCTAGGGGGTTCTGTTATTATTATTATTAATGATCCAGAGACAATTTGGCTTCTCCTGGCACCTCCTGCTTCTCTGTAAGCTTGCTGTTGGGCATGATGCCAGTCACCAGCATGGTTGGTGGCTCATACAGGGCATACGGGCAGCAGGAGCAGGAGCTTCCAAGTCCCTCTGGACAGTCTGTGCCCACGAGGCAGAAAACCCCAGCTTCTCTTTTCCAGAGCTTAACGCTCTCACTCTATTCCCATTTTGCATTCCCTGCTGCACTTGACACATGGTGTCTTAACCCGTCAGCTTAATAACCATCTGCAGGAGTGTCCTGTTCCCTGTTTCCCAAGTGTTTTTTTGGTGTGTGTTTTTTTTAAAGAACCTAATATTTAAAACAGTTATTACTAGGTATTGTTTTTGATCCAGCCCACATGCTCCATTTTAAGAGTGGTCTCTGTGTTCCATTTGCAGTGTCCCCTTCTGCCCCCAGTCTGATGAAAGGTACTGACACAAGCCTCCATCAGTTCCTGGACAGGCAGATATTCTATGGGCAACACTGCCAGGTTTCATTTCCTTGGGCTGAGAGAGCACACAGATACTCCACAGGCATGCCATCTATGCGGGACCATGGGAACCAAGCCCTGCCCCAATTTTCACTGTGGGGGCCCTCCCACAGCTGCGACTAGGCCCCATCAGGCATTTTGGAGGGCAAGATGGGCCCCGTCGGGTCTCCTTCTACTTTGTGTCAGGGACTGGACTGAGGAGGAATGGTGGAGACCCCCCCCCCCACATACACACCTCCCAGAGAAGAGGGAGACAGAATAGATTTAGAACAGTGGGTTGCAGAAGGTCACAGTTCAGAGGCTGCAGAGGGGAGAAGCTGGGAAATATTGGGAGAGGAGCAGGAGGAGGAAGAAGCCCCAGGGGAGAGACAGCTGACAGACTCAGTGTCCTTAGAAAGCATTCCAGACTCCCCCTCCCTCCCAGGACCAGGCGGGCATTGAAAGTAGCAGAACAGAAAGCTCAGAGGCAGAAAGCACAGATCAGCCAATGTAGGGATGATGTATAATAGGAGAGGGGGGTGGGGCTTTACTTGGAGCAATGCCATTACTGCAATAGAGGCACTTTTCAAAGCCTCTCTCTGTGAATATTGAATAAAAGACTTGGTAAGAACTCTTCTTGTTTATCTAATTCTTGTCTGCCCACCGTGGGAGGGATCAGATTCCCTGAAACCTGACACCATGTGACATCACACACCAGGGCCCCACAATGTTGGGCCAAACCCAGCGCGCCTGCACTCCAGGTGCCTTTGTGATACTGGCTTCATTTACAAACATATAAGCAGACAACAAGTGGAAGCAAGTGGGCCCTCTTACAAGGCAGAGGATCCCATACTCCACGTCTGCCATCTGCCCTTCTGGTCATTCAGGTCAATGCTGGCATAAGGGGTGGAGCTAGAGGCACTCCCCCCCCCTCCACCTATCGGCTGTGCACATGAAGCAGGGGGTGGGATTGTGCCTCTAGCAGCTGGTTCCAGGTGGCTGGCTGGATCCTAAGCTCCCTCCTACCCTCGTGGGCAACTTGGACAGGTGGGCGGGGCCGTCTGGCTGCCAATCATCTGACATCACCACAGCATAAGGTGACGGAAAAGGAAAGAATCAGGAGTGCACTCTCAGTTCTTTCATTTCTTCTTATTTAGTTCAACAACTTAGTGTCTAAGTGGTCCTGAAGGGAGTATTGATTCTTAATCTTGAAGCAAACCATGTCTGCAAAGGAAGAGCCCTGCCACAGGCAGGGAAGGCATTTGGCCATGAATTTAAATTCAGCCAAATTTGAAAAGCACTGAATGAAAGCCCCACTGCCGGAGCAACAGTCAGGAGCTTCCTATAATGCTCCCTTTCTTTTGCAGGCACAGCTTTACCTGCCCCACACCAGATATCAGGTGTGATGTCAGAAGTGGGGCAGGTGGGCATATCCGGGAGCAAATGGCCTCACAGGCCAAATTAGGACTCCTGGTCACATGAGCAGAAAGCATAGCCAATCAGAGTTCCCATTCAGTATTTATTTATTTATACATACATACCTACATACATACATACCCCACTCATCAGGTTGGGTTTTCCCAGCCACTCTGGGCAGCTTCCAACAAAATATTAAAAATACAATAAAACATCAAACACTAAAAACTTCCCTAAACATCCGTTTGTGTGTGCATAGCGTCCCCTTTTAGACTACAGTGGTACCTCGGGTTACATATTCTTCAGGTTACATATGCTTCAGGTTACAGACTCCACTAACCCAGAAATAGTACCTTGGGTTAAGAACTTTGCTTCAGGATGAGAACAGAAATTGTGTTCTGGCAGCGCGGCGGCAGCGGGAGGCCCCATTAGCTAAAGTGGTGTCTCAGGATAAGAACAGTTTCAGGTTAAGAACGAACCTCCGGAACGAATTAAGTTCTTAAACCGAGGTACCACTGTATTGCCAACCATGTGGCCTCGGCAAAACATGGCCACTAGGCACATCAGAAATGGGGCTGTGGCTGGCTGCATGAGCCTGCTCCCTCTTCCATGCATGCAATAACCAAGTGGAGACAGTTGGGAGGGCTGTGGCTCAGTGGTAGAGCACATGGATGACCCAGGTTCAAGCCCTGGCATTGTCAGGTAGGATTGGGAAAGATTCTAGCCTACAGCTCTGTTGAACCACTGCCAGTTGGGTCTGTGTAGACAATCCCCGTGGCTAAGCATCCATCTTTTGACTTGGTAGAAGACAGCTGTCTACGTATCCTGGATATTGAATATTTATAATTGCGGAAGGGGTGCATTTGCCTGAATAACTGAATAGGGCTAATGCTGTTTTGAAACTGCTGCTTCTCATATTCTGCCAAGCGGTGTCTGGGACCCCACCCCTGTAAGTGAATAGCCCATTCAGGGAACTATCTGCAGCCATTAAGAAATATTAACATTCTTTTGTCAAATCCCAGACACTAATCAGGCATCCCTTTAAGGCAAACCCATCACGATTAGACCCATTCACAATTATCAGTCAGCGGAGCTCATAACACTCCTCTCCGCCTATTTAATAGGCAAAAGTACACACATTCACCATGGGCACAAGCCACTGTGGCTGCACACATAATGTCAGCGATAATTTACAATTTCCAAAACTATATGAGAACAAAAACACTGCTATCCTTCAAAATTCGCACTTCTCTGAATTTTGTGATGCAGCTCCCCAGCCAACTAATGTGTACAAAAATACATACAGTGGGGCAAAGTGTGCAAAGAATGCACGTATTTGTAAAAGATAGCATACAGAAATACATTGTGTCAGTGAAACTTGCTTTGCAAAGATATGTATATTAGGCAAAATTGCATACAAACATGTGTATATTAGGATAAATCAGCACTAAATGCCAATGAATTTTTGTAAGGACTTTTTAAAAATTGCAATCTGAAGTGGAAACATAGAGAACTGAATTTAAGGCTGAAAAAATGAGGTTTGAGAAGCAAAGGCAGGGGAAACAGACCTCACCCCCATGGTCAAAATACACTTGCTGCTTGTCATTCTACGTATGTCTGTGTGCACCCCAAATATGTGCCTAATGCTGGAGCCGGGGGGGGGGTACAAATTGCTGTTTTTCTTGATTTTGTTTTGTTTTGTTATTTTATTTTTATTTTGATGGCATTTTTTCACCAATCTGGCTGGCTCACCTTACCTGAGAATTGAAATTCACAATTCTGCTAGTGCACAGAGTCCTGAAGTTTGTTACCAACGTAACAAGCTGTATGAAAGCAAAGAACAAGCAGAATACCTAAAAACTAGGTATTCTGGCCTGCAGGGAAATGCATCTCTGAAGTGAACATTTCATCACAGTCTTAGATATGGGAGTTGCTTGCTCTAAGCTGCTGGCCACTATGCTACAAAGCTCTTGTTTGCTTAATTGAAACCACTATACCTATTTTCCTCCGTCAAACTTTGGAGGGTATGCCAAAATCTAGAGTGAAGCAAGATGTTCAGTATGAAACACATTGCCATCATCTCCTAGTTTTACAAATTGGCATGTCAATAAACTAAAAGGCTGCTGTAAAGGTTACAGAAGCCCGCTCAGAATTCACCCTCTGCAGGGAGAAGGGTCCCAACAAATTACTGGGACTTCTCTTGAGCTGCCTGAGGTAACTCTGTTGGAGTTTAAAGCAGTTACTGACCCTCGTTTCCAGTACACCTTCCTCATTCCCAGTCTGTATCAGCTTCCTTGTTCAAGAAGTCTTCAAGGGAAGGAAGTGTATTCCACCTGGATGGAACTTGATGGAAGGCAACCAGCTGGCCTGGTCTTGTCCATTTCTCCCTCTCCTGACAACTTCTCTGCCCTCCCCACATCTCACTATTGCTTCCAGAATTGAGGGTCATCCATTGTCTGTGGCACGTCTCCCCAGAGGCCTTGTCCTTTCACAGTAGGAGGAATTAAATTTTCAGATCGTTAGGGAGCAGAACCCGGCACTTTTTGGAATATTAAAAAATGAGGCAAATAGCAGGTTTCAGACAATTATTGATGTAGGAACAATGCCAAGTTAAAACTTTCCAGGATAGCCATCCAGATGTTGTTTTATTACAAATCCCACCAGCCCCAGCCAGCACAGCCCAACCATCAGAGATAATGGGATTTGTATTCCAGCAACATCTTCAGGGTGTCCCATTGGTTACCCCTCATTTTGTTGGCGGTATTGGTCATTCATTTTCAGAAAACTGTCTTCGTGAGTTTCTGCATGTAAGATGAAACTCTGGCTGTGAAGCTGGATTGTTTGTTGTTGTTGTTGTTGTTGTTCAGTCATTCAGTCGTGTCCGACTCTTCGTGACCCCATGGACCAGAGCACGCCAGGCACGCCTATCCTTCACTGCCTCTCGCAGTTTGGCCAAACTCATGTTAGTAGCTTCGAGAACACTGTCCAACCATCTCATCCTCTGTCGTCCCCTTCTCCTTGTGCCCTCCATCTTTCCCAACATCAGGGTCTTTTCTAGGGAGTCTTCTCTTCTCATGAGGTGGCCAAAGTACTGGAGCCTCAACTTCAGGATCTGTCCTTCTAGTGAGCACTAGATTGTTTACATAGGTGCAAAGATAAGACAGTGAAGTCGTGGACACACACAGTGCATTATGTGAGTGTAACTAAGAGAGAGTTTTGGTTTTGATCTGCTGAGGAGATGCAAGCAGATCTGCTGCTGTGGGGATCCACAGCAGTCTCTGTAAATAGCAACCATTAAGCCTAATGACAGGCAAAAAAAGTAATCTGCTTAGAACAGTCATGTGTTGCTTATCAATCAAGGTTCAGGGCCAATTTCCTCAAGCTTTGCTTTGGACTGTATTTCAACTCTGCTAATGCCTGGCACAGCAGAAGCGTGCCAGACAAATCTGTTTATAGCAGCTTTCACACCACACATTTATACAAAGGCCAGGTGAAAAAGAAGCGTTTCGTCCTGGTGTTCAAAACTAACCAATTGTCTGTGCCAGTCTAATCTCAAGGTGATGAGGGTGGGAGTGCAGAGAGAGAGAGAAGTATCCTAGAGCTAGAGTACTGCCACTGAGAAGGCCCTGTTTTGAGTACAGCCTGAGGCCTGTATGGTGATGGTATAAAGAAAAGGGCTCCATGGTAGATCTCAAAACATGGGCAGGACAATATAGGAGGAGGTGCTCTTTGAGATAGAAGGAACCAAAGCTGTTTATGTCTTCATATATCAGAATAAGCACCTTGGAGTGAGCTCAGGCACCTTGGAGATATTGTGTCGTCTTGTACAGTCGTGCTAGTCAACACTCTCATGGCTGCATTTTGCACTAGCTGTCTTCAAGGGCAGCTGCACATAGAGTACATTACAGTAATTTTCATCTGCTGGAGGGAGCAGAGGCTGACATTAATCAGTCGCTGGAAGCAGACTGGATCATTTGCTCAACACTCTTCTGTCCTGTGTCCAGGACTGACTCATTGATCACCACTCTCCTGATGTGTTGCCTCACCCGTGGTCTTTATGGCTGCATCACTCATTGAGAAAGGAAGTACTAGGAAAATAATAGGATGGGTAATCCCATCGTACAGTCCCTGATTCCCTACAATTTGCATCCTGTACACATATTTAAGTGGAACTTTTTGCCCTGGCACACATGAAGACGTTTATACAACATTTGCATTTCAGAAACACATTGAAAGCAGATTTGGTTGCTTAAATAACATTGCTGTCTTCTGTTCTGCACACAAGCTAGGAGAAGGATCATAGGCAGGGCTGTACATCTGTTTTGATTCCATGCACATCTTATTCCATTTAAAAACTGATGCGGAGAGGTTTGTTTTTTTAATTTTTGTCATGATTTATATATTTATTTGTAGGCCATCCTGAGTTCACAGAAAGACAGCATACAAATCTCCAAATAAACAAATCTCTGAGAATCCTTTCTTCTCTGGCTAAGCAAACTTATTGTCCTAATTACAGTGGAAATAAATTGAATGGGTAGTATCTATGGGTGACAGATAGCTAAATAAGTCATCTGTGGAGTCAACTCTCTGTATGACTAGTATTAGGCATCTATGCCAGGGGCTCCCAAGCTGTAGTCCACAGGCCACCAGTAGTCCAGAAGCTTCATTCAGGTGGTCTGCGGCATGTCTGTAAAAATAGAATTAAAAATCATACAGCATTACCATAGCACATTACAATTGATATGGCAGTTAGAAAAATCAGCAAGTGGTCCAACAAGACCCTCAACAATGTTCAAGTCATTCATGGCAGGGAAAAGCTTTGGAATCATGCTTAGGGAAGAGCTTCTGGCCAGGGGTGGGTGGGAATGACTGTCTCTGATTCCCACATGGCTTCCATCTATGCCCCTCTCTCTCTCTCTCTCTCTCTCTCTCTCTCTCTCTATATATATATATATATATATATATATATATATATATACACATATACATACATATACATACATATATATCTATATATATCTGTCTCCCATCATATTACACTGCTGTTGTTTAAACTGTTGACAGAAGCAGATGAAATTTGCAGGCAAAGGAGCCTCTCCAAAGCTTAAGCTTGCCAAACTGTGATGGAAGCAAATGCACATCCAGGGACTTTTTGTGTGGTTGGCCCAGAAGCTGCAGCACAATTGCTGACAAGGGTGAGATCCTGGAAGCACATTTCTCTTCTGCTTAAAGATTTGCACCAACTGCTGATATGCTGCCAGGTCAAGTTCAAAGACTTACTATTAGTATATCAAGCCCATAATAGCTTGGGATCAGTGATACTGGAGGGATGCCTTGCTCCCTATGTGCCCAGTTGACTGCTTTGTTCAGCAGAACTTGCAAGCGCCAGATGGTGCTTGTGTCACATCTGTGAGGAGTGGAGCTTTCAGTGTGGCAGCACCAGTGCCCCATAACTCCCTTTCTCTGCGTTTCCTTAAGAGGCTTTTTGGCCTCTTTCTAGACATAATCATCTCTCAAAGTGGTTGACAACCATGATTTAGAGTCCCTGCATCTTACGTAGTTCCTCAATATTTTCTTTCCTCAGCCCATTCACACAGCGGCTGCCCTTACTCTGTCACAGCAGTCATTTTCACTGGACCACATTGCTGTGTGACCCCAAGAAGACTTCGTCAAGGCTTACAGCCTGTGTTGACTTAGGATGGTTCCACTATCATGCTTCAGAAGCTCTATGTGATGAGCTAACTTGCTGTTCAGGCAGTAAAAGCTCAGAGGCCATGATGCTTTGTGTGAGAAATGAAAACAAGGAAGCATCTTCCCTTCCCTTATTCTGTACATTTTCTTCCCGTTAGGGGTACAAAGACCAGCTGAGTCCCTGACACCTTGTTTGGTGATGTGAAGACAGGAAAGAGATTTCTCAATTAGCTTTAAATTAACTGCCTCTTGCCATTCTGGGTTCCCAAAGGATCAATGTAGGGGTCAGCTTGAAAGGATCTTTATGCAGCCTGCTGGGGCGTCTTCTATGTGACTATCAAAAAGCAGAGAGGAGAGAAATAGGGAGCTGCTGTTTCTCAACCCCTAGTTTAATGGTTTAATTAGGAACCCTTTGCAGTTCCAGTCTCAGCAAGCACCATCTGGCATTTGGCTTCAGATATGCTCCATTTTCATTAAAGAGAGACAGTAGAAAAGTGGAGCTTTCTATCATCTCATCTGCTTAGGTCCGGAGACTTGGGGGAGAGAAGAGAGGAAAGGAGAGGAAAGGTCACAGGAGCGACTGGCAGTGAGATTCATCTTCAGAACTGTAATATATTTGTAGCTCAGGGGTACAAACTGTCAAAAATTTAGTTTATTTATAAAACACACTTTTTGCAGCAGCAGCAGCAACAACAACATCAACAACAACAACGGCTGCATACACAGTACAGAAATAACAATAGCAATAGAAACATTTTTTAAAAAAATCAGTAAAACAGATATTAGACTACTTGATTGATGATAGATATTTCTAGCATAGATGTTGTGGTTAGATTCTTTAGACCGGGGGGTGGGGGTAGGGGTGGGGGTGGGATTGATTAACTACAATTCGCTTCTTCCTTGACCACTGGCCATTCTGGCTGGTGTTGATGGGCATTAGAGTTCAACAACATCTGGAGGGCCACTTATTAGCCACCTCTGCTTTAGGCCTGCTAGTATTAAAATGTCTGTGTTGTTTTCGCCATCCTGTCTTACACTGCTCTTTTGGCCATCATTCTCTGTATATCTGAAGTTTGCTGCAGTGATTCAGTTACTGCAAAATAAGAAGGCAGGGTCTTAGTGAAACCCACAAGTACAGTCTTTGACTCCCTTCCAACTGAATACAGTGGTACCTCTGGTTACGAACTTAATTTGTTCCGGAGGTCTGTTTTTAACCTGAAACCATTCTTAACCTGAGGTACCACTTTAGCTAATAGGGCCTTCCGCTGCTGCGCGATTTCTGTTCTCATCCTGGGGCAAAGTTCTTAACCTGAGGTACTATTTCTGGGTTAGCGGAGTCTGTAATCCGAAGTGTTTGTAACCCGAGGTGTTTGTAAGCCGAGGTACCACTGTAATGCCCTCACTTGTAGCCTTCTATAAACAAGGAACTGATACAAAATTATTTAAACACTGTTTGTTTGTGGCACAGTTCAGAAATGGTATGCTGTTCCCAACTTTGCCCTACTGTGTAAACCACAGACAACCCCTCGTATAAATTAGCTTACCTGAAGTTGTGGATAAAGACGTAATGGTGACTTTAAAATCATGCTCTCGCAGATGTCATCGTTTGCTCATTTAAGTTGACACCAAGCTTTCCTCCTGTACATTTGCACAAGAATCCATGACCCTGCAAGACAGTAATAAACCATAATCCTGAACAACTCCTCTGTGGCTACTGAGGCACAACTTTAATTAACAAAATTGGGAGTAAAGCACAGGCTCCCGATTGACTAAAATCTTTAAAGCCTATTAAAGTGTGATCCCTTTCGGTCTTACCACAATAATTGTCAGGCTAAGCGAGAGTGATGAAGTTATCCTTGCTATATCCTGCTAACCTTTGAGAGGGTAAAGAAAATGTACTATGATTTGGATTTGCAGTGTCTCCTCCTTTCACAGTGGGTCATAGAACATAAAATGTGATTGTCTAGGAACTTCATGGTGTTAAAAAACAACAACTCACTGTTGCAAAGAAAATAACTCCAGACTGCAACAGGCTGTGAAATTGAGAGGACTGCCACATGGCACATTCACAGAGACCAAAAGTGGGAAAGGAAGCAGCCAAGGAGTGGTTGCAAAAATGTAGATGAAAAGAATGCAGCTGTTTAACAAGTCATCCAACCATCAAAAACGAGGGGTATAAACTCAAACCCTTGTCTGCTTTTTATTTTATTTTTAAAGCAAGTTAAGTTTGACTTACTGCTGCTGGTGCCTGGTGCCTGCATTTTATATAACCAAAGAAAGAAAAACATAGTCTAATGTAGTCCAATGGTGGGTTAGGGATTATAACATATGAAACAGGAGTGGCATGACCTAAAGTTGGAATGCAGTGTGGTGAACTACACGGGACTGTGCAACATCAGCCCCTGTGATTGGTAAACAGTATGCAGCTTCCAGATTGGCCAAGTATAATATAAGGATTCTGACCTCCTGCCTTTGCCTGGTTGGCAACAGATCAACTCTTCCTATATGCTTAAATCCAGATCTTCTTGGCCACCTGTTGTTTCCAGCAAGTTCACACCCTCCAGATTTGGGTACAGCCATATTGTGACACTGTTTCAAATAATACCTAGTTCAGATGGGAAATATGCCTATTAATCCTCAGGGGCCCCCACCCCACCCTGTACACTTGCAATACAACACAGAAGCTGGCTTGGGGGGCAAACTGACTACCTGAATAGACTATCCCACACCAATAAAATATTAAAGCAGGCTCAGACCAGTAATAATGCCAGTGCTTACAGATGCTTGCAACATACTTGTGCTAATCTTTCTGAGCTCTACATGACATGTCTACATTAATGGATAGGTTTGCCCCGCTTTATCCCGGAAGGAAATCTGCTGGTGCAGAGACAACAGGATAAACCTTCTAGGTTAAAAGCGTTCCGGCTGAGAACCTTTGGGCACAATTAGAGGTCAAAGTCTTTGTGTCCAATCTTGACACCGTGAAGTCAACGAACAGTTTGCCCTCAGGCATTAACAAGGATCTCTGGTCATCCCCTGAGCTGAGTTCAAGAGTACTTTTATGGGCACATGACTGTTATCTTCTAATGAATGACTCTTTAGAAAATAACAAGGCAAATGCTTATTAATGGTGAAGGCTTCATCCATTATCAAAGTCCAGGCCCCTGCAGAGGTCAGAAAATGACTGGAGGAGGAAATCTTATTTTAACCATCTGTCTCAATAATTCAGCATGTCAAATTTAGTTGAGAAGACAGACTTTGTTTAGGTTTTTTGAGTCATTTAAGAAAAAAGGAGGAGGAGGAGGAAGGAAACAGAATTTTATAAACTCCTCAGGAAGAGCCCTTCATCAAAATCCAGAAAAAAATCTAATCACGTTTAATTTGATCAGTGTTCAGTTTTAAAACTTTTTTTCTACCTGTGAAAAATAGGGCTGCCCGGCTGTATGTTGAAAAAGTTTCATACACCCATTTATTTTTGATTTGATTTTTAATAGATTTATATTCCACCTTTTTTCCACAGAGTGGAAGACAGTGACTGGCCCAAAGTCATTCTGTGGGCTTCTTGACAGATTGGGATTTGAACCCTGGTCTCCCAGGTCCTAGTCCAACACTAGTCCATGTAGAATTATACACAGTAGTATTTTGCTGTTCTTCCCCAAGAACAAAGCTCAAGTTGTTGAGAACAATTTCGAGGAGGAAAATTCTTCTCCACCCGATTTCTGCCTCACAGCCTCCGACACAAAGCCACAAGCAGCCTTAAGTCTCCAACATACAGCTCTGGGTGCCATGCAGCGGCTGGTATGCTACAAAGAGGTGCCAGAACTCACCAAAGAGGTGGCGGAACTAAATTCTGGTGAGTTCTGGCTGAAAAAAGCCCTGCATCTACCAGGCATCTTTTGAGACACAACCAGGGATGAGTTTCATAACTCCCCTTCCAGCAAATTTGGAGGAGCTATTTTTAAAGTTACAATCCTACATTCACATACCTGGCAGGAAGTCCCACAGGGTTTAGTAGAGTTTATTTCTGCATCATATATGATAGCAGCATCAGATGCTCTTTGAAGGCTCCGCAGTCTCCTGTCTAGCTTCAGTGTGGGAGGACTGGAAGATCCACAATTAATTGTCTCGTCATTTGAAGAGTGGGGTCATTTGAAGAGTGGGGACAGTGGTATAATTTGCAAAACCCAAAACTTGCTTGCTAACTGTGATAATAAGAATTTAACACTCCAGGCAGCCATTATTGCCTTTATGACGTCCAGGGAGAATCAATTGTATTTTGAAACTGTTGTATTGACGGTTGTCGGGATGAGAAGATCTGCTTTTGTGTTTATACATAAATACAAATATTATGGAGTTTAATTGAATGATAATTGGATTTCTAATGCCTGTGCTTTTATTGTTTTTATTTGCCATGTGTTTGGTGTTGCATTGTGTGGCTTATGGCCAAACAAATAAAATAAATTCAAACCATCAAAAAACAAGAAATCCAGACTTTGTTATATCCATCTGCTGCTATTGTTCTCACAAAGACAGCCTGTTGCTTTAATTTTAACAGCACATGCATGACAGATATTACGGGTTGCCATATTTCAAATAGTTTAAAAAAAAACACACAGGACACAGCCCTACAGATATCCACCAATTAAAAAATGAAGGTTGGCTAATACTTGGTAGAAAGTCAGCTCTTTAGACCACACAGCTCCCATTTTACAGCAGCTCCACTGACTACCGGTCTGTTTCTGGGCAGAAACTGGTTGTCACCCAGAGGCGTAGCAAGCCCAAGTGGTACCTGGTGCAGATTTTTTTTGTCACACCCCCCCCCACACACACACCCAGGTGGACTGAGTAAAGCAAGCACAGCTAATGCTTTTGCAGTGCTGTGGTGAGTCCTAAGCCCAAACCCACTGGATTTGCTCTGGCTTGTGCTTGAGGCTCTAGGTGGAGGTGCCAAATGTCACCCCTTGAAGATGGCACCTTTGTGCCCCCTGAGAGGGCAGTGCCCTGGTGAAATGTGCCAGGCTGCTGGGTGGAGCCCTGGCTGGGCAGAGCTGTGCTTCTGTGGCTCTTCCCAGCAGGAAGGAAAAAGCAAAGTGTGTGCTGTGTAAGCCAGCTGCTGCACTGAGCAACTTATGAGTTGTGTGGTGGGCATGCTGAGAGTCACCCCCTCCCCTGGAACCCGGGGCGGACTGCCCCCCACCCCCCCAGCGACGCCCCTGTTGTCACCTATAAAGCCCAATATGGTTCAGGTCCAGGCAGTCGGAAGAACCATATTCTCCCATATGAATCTGCCCAGTTTCTGATATCTTCAGGGGAATCCCTTTTATCGGTCCACCACCCTCACAGGCATGTTTGGTGGGAATGTGGGAGAGGGCCTTCTCAGTGGCTGCTCCCAGGCTTTGGAACTCCCTTCCTAGAGAGGCTAGACCCCCTCCTTGTTGTCCTTCCGCTGGCTGGTGAAGACTGCTTTATTCCAACAAGCTTTAGAGAACAGCTTGCTTTTAGTATGCTGTGCTGTCGTCATCCCCCACACCTGCATTTTAATAAGATATATTTTCCGCTGCAGAAATTCTGCATTTCTTTGATTCTATAGATAGTTTAATTCTTTTTCTAATCACACCCTTTAAAATGTTTTCAGCTTTGTGTATTTTATTTGCATTTGTTTTAATTTTGTGAGCCACCTTGAGTCCCAGTTCTGGAATAAAGGCAGTATCTGAATTAACTACCACAACATAGCAATAATGTAAGGTCCGTGGGGTGGTTGCTCGCGAGTAACCAGGCAAGACTCCAAACCATCTTTTAACAGGTTTATTGTGCATGCTATTTACAGTGCAGCGCTACAAGTTCATGTCTGTATCAGTCACTCGCAGAATCCGGGAGTGGCCCCTTCCAGCTGTGACCCCAACATAAGAGTTTCGTATCCCAAATGTCCACCTCCCCTCCTTGCGTTTCACCCCTTTGCGCACTTGGGATGCCGGAAATGGTGTGTCTCCCTCCTCGCCCACTGAGCGAGGGAAGTGCAGGGTCTCTCCAAAATTCCCAGAGCCTTTGCTCTCAAGACCCGGAGCTGCCTGCCCCTGCCCACTGGATACCTTGCTGTTTCCTCCACTGGAGGAAGAGATGCTGCTGGTCAGGTGGGGCCAGGGCTCTCTGTAACACCCCGAGAGCACTTCCACCACCCTGCACTGAGCCGGGGACAGTTCCCTGACAAATAATTTATACTTCTAGAGAAATATATTTATTTGCTCTATAGCAGCAGGCAACTGATATGTTCCAGGGATCATGCAAAATGTCACAAACATATGATGCAAGCCATGACCTAGATACTTGACTTGAAAATAATACAAATCTTGGTTGTGTGTGTGCTTTTAAAGTTGAATTTTAACTATCATAACACAAGTTTGGCCCCAGCTCCACCTTTTCCTAATTATTTAGGTGCCAGGCAAAAATATTTCTTTTCAGCTGGGTTTTTAATTTGGAGAGTGTTAGATATTGTGCCCACTTTTAGTGGATGGAATATGTCAGAATATTTTTTTTAAAATGTCTATCAGTGCTTTTCGCTTTTACTTTGTTTTCACTTTGTATTTTAATTTTTTGTATTATATTGCTAGTCACTTTGAGTTTACTGTTCATTAAAAAGCAACTGAAAAGTCCACTAAATAATAATAATAATAGTTTGTAAGGCAGGGCCCTTCCAGCCGCCATCTGCACATTGCATGGTTTCCCCGCAAATTACACCTTCTTGAATATCTAATAAGTAGGATGGCCACTTAGGCATTGCCATGAAAGAGGACAAAAGAGTTGGCAGATTTGCATAAAAATTGAATGTGTTAATTATGTGTACAGATGCAAATTTAGAAACAATTGCTATAATTTAAATAGAAACACATCTCACCCAAGTGGGGGAAATGGTGATCAGGTGTGGCTCCTCAGTTGGGTGCCCATGTGCTTCTGACCATTGATGGGCAACTTCAAGGCCTCCCCTTCTCATGGTTCTTTTCCTTAAAGGCAGAATGGGACCAGGCAGCACTTCAAATGGACAACACCTTAAAACTGAGGTCTTTAAAGAGAGGACTGTCATCTTAATGGAGGCCCAAAGCCACTCAACTAATAAAATTGACTTCTTCCTTCCTGCTATATTTTTACCAGAATGCCTATCATCTAGTCAGGCAAGGGAACGAGGGGATGGGGAGTGGAACAGCTTTCCACTTTGCATATCTTACTTTTAAAAAATGGAAAATAGTTTTGTCTCATATTTACTGATTGACTTTGCATCCTGGGTGAACAGTTGTGTACCACTTACCGTAACTCTTGATTGAGTCAAACAAAACATGTAAAAATGGCAGCTTGGGTCCTTATTGCTGCTCCATTCGTGCGAGGGGAGGGGGTGATTTCCACCAACTCTCCCTTTTCAGTGTTCAGTCTTCCCTTTTCTCCCCTTTCAGTGGAATTTCAAAAGCATTTGTAGAAACTGCAAGGTTGCATAAAGAAACATTATTACAGTCATGCTGGTAGCAGCTACATTAGCAAATGTTGCAAAAACAGCTCTCACAGTAAAACTTGTTTCTTTCTCCTAGATGTTCTCAAAGCTGTAAAAATTCCATTCATAGCCCTCTTCCAGATACATTTCTTTGCTTTTATGAATTGAAGCAAAAAAGGCAGCATTCTCAGACTGGTGCTAGGGACCCCACAGGGCCCACTGTTAATACCTGCCATGTTCCCCTTAATGCAGGGCAGCTGGGTCTGGGAAACCAACATTTCATTTCCCACAATGCACAGGGGGACCATTTTAATTTCCCACAATGCCTCCATGCCTTTGGCTGATTAATATTCTACAGCCTTTTAAATGTGTTTGTGGGAGGCAGGGCTATTGTTCTGCTTTTAACTATTTATTTGTGCTGTGGTGCTGTATTTTTTTCTCTTGTGAACCACTCTGAGATCTTTTGATGAACAGCAGTACTGTATATAAATCTAATCAATAATAATAATAACAACAACAGTAATAACAGTGTGTAGGTGCATTGTGGGAAAATTTAAATGGTGGATGCAAGCCACCCGTTATTACCAGATAAGCCAGCACTACTATATAGCCACGACCTTTGTTGCAAAGTTATATATAACACAAGCTTAGAAGAAAATGTTCCAGTGATTTTAGGGGAAGCTATTCCCAAGTAAGGACCACAGCCACAGGCAAACATCTGCAGGGCTAACTGACATTTATGAAGTTTACAGAGTTATGAGAGGAACCGAGGCAGCATATGAGTCACTGTGTCTCCAGTAGGACCAATCAAGTTTCACGATAATTGGTCTCGGGTGAGTTTCTGCCAAGATCCTGCTGACTTCCTCTTGATTCCCTTGCTCTGGGCCACCTTGAGGGCAGCTACTATCTATAGCCTGTTCTATTGTACTAAAAGAAGGCATCAGATCAGAAACCAAGTAAATGGGAAAAGAAAGGGATTTCCACCAAACAAGGCTAATGTCACAGCAACAAGTTTCCATGCTGAGGCCATGTTAAATAAGGTGCAATAAATGAAGGTTGGTGATGGTAGACCTGTCGCCCGCCATGGTACCGGTATGTTTTGCCAGTGGGGAAACAGATTATGAGTAAACATGCAGAGGATTGGACTGTGGAAATTACTAGCTGAAAAAGACAAGTTCATGGGTGCAACTTCGCACAGACTTGGGTACAGAAGCCATGTACAATTCCATACATTTGTTGATCAGGTGGCTTATGAGAATTTCTTTCAAACCAACAGAGATATCGTGTAGGTATGTTTCCCACAATATCTGTAAAGGTGTTAGTGGGAGAGCAACCCCAGCTCCCAGTTTGGGAGGAGTAAGGGTGAATGGAACAGCAAAACCACTACTGCTTCTGAATCAGAGCCCTGCTGCTCATGCCAGCTGGGGTAGAAGCTGGGGGGCAGTGTTTTTCTGAATGTTTGGTGTGCCACCTCCAGACTACTGCAGCATAGAGGCCCAGATCAGGTCCCTCTCTAGCTGCTGGACCAGTTTAGGATCCAGTGGATCCTTGGCTGCCCCCACCCTGTTCTGGAACCTTATGCCAGATACTGTTGGTGGTAGCCTGTTAACAGACCACACCATTGGCAGGTGCAGTGGGGATGTTTGCAGCGGCAGCCAACTCCCCGTTAGCTGTGCATCCAAGCAGCCAAAACATTTGCCAGGTCCAAACTCCCTCCAGCAAGGCATATCAGAGGTTAGGGTTGTTCTGCCTGCCTTTAAAAGTATACAAAGGACTTGCACTGCAATCCTTAGGATATTTACTCTAAAAGATGGGCCATTTGAGTCCAGTGGGACTTGCTAGCAAATCTGTTTGGGATTGCAGCTTTCCTTGCCATCGTCTGCTGAAGTGATAAAAGACCTATTAGCTGATTAATCAATTACAATATTTATTACCAACGCAAAATCCTCAGGCGAGGTGACTGAAGGAAGTGTGAAATAACCATATGAGGAAAGGCCATCTTTAATATTGTTATGAAGGTTGCACACCAGTTACAATCTCTGCTGAGCGGCAGCAAGATTCCAGGGGGCTCCAGGAGCCTACCGGGGTTGTGTTTCTGTAGGGAATCAGGATGCAGCAGAGACTGTTGTGTCTTTAAGAATGGCTTGTTAACACATATTTACACCTGCGTCTACTTTGGAGAAACTTCAGAGCGTTACATCTCAAGAGGAGCTTGTTCCCCTAGAAGTGCAGCACTGGATTTCCACACCTGGAGTACTGTGTTCAGTTCTGGGCAACACAATTTAAGAAAAATAAGCTGGAACGTGTGCAGAAGAGGGTGACCAAGATGATCAAGGGTCTGGAAACCAAGCCTTATGAGGAACAGTTGAAGGAATTGGGTATGTTTAGCCTGGTAAAGAGGAGACTGATAGGAAATATGATGACCATCTTCAAATATCTAACAGGCTGTTTACATGGCGGGTGAAGCAAGATTGTTTTCGAGGACAGGACCCAAACCAATTGCTTTAAGTTACAAGAAAGGAGATTTCGACTAAATATCAGGAAGAGCTTTCTGACAGTAAGAGCTGTTCAACAGTGGAAATGAATCCCTCAGAAAGTAGTGGACTATCCTTCATAAGTTTTTAAGCAGAGGTTATCATGGGTGATCTAGTTGACGTTACTGACCCTTGGGCTCCCTTCCAACTTTACAATTCTATTACATTAAAAAAAAAATCTAAGAGGTTTACAGCATATCTTAAAACACCACAAAATACAAATGCAACATTGCAACATATCAGAACTGAATACTACAGAATAGAACAAAACACAGAAATAAAAATCCACATTTCTAAGCAGCATAATTAGCTGCAAAAACAGAAATACCAAAGACATTGCAAATAAAAATCAAACACAAAAGTACAATAGAAATTCCACATGTTAAAGCATCGTTAGCAGCTTTGCACTTACTTCCACAGTAACATTTCCAAAGCACATCCTTAGCGGTCCTTCTACATACAAACCTATCCCATAACTATTCCCCCAACCATGCCCATAACAGTTAATCCCCAGCCATCCACTTGTCACAAGACAAACAGCATTGAACATAATTTACAACCAGCTCATTCACCCACCAACGATGCATTAGCAATGATGAAACTGAATACATCTATGCAATCCTGAATCAAAAAAAGTATATTTGGAGAATGATGCAAGCATGTAATATTATATATATATCCATAGTCTATTTGTTTTTTAAGTACCACTAGTTAAGCTGGGACACTTGGATACCTAACCCTTTCTCTCCGATTTCTCCTTTCATGATAAGCTGTTCTAGTTTCTGAAACAAGTCTACTTCAGGGGATTAGCCTTGATTAAGGTGTGCAGTTGTGATTGAAAACTTCTCTGCTAGTCATAACAGTCTAGACTGCCAAGGAAAGCTGAAACTGAATACTTACGCAGGGCCCAAGAACGTCTAGTGAACTTTCAAGAGCAAAGATGAAATGTGCAGTAAATAACAAGCATTAACTTTAAAGGCTTCCCTTCCCCTTATTGATTATTAATTCTCTTGAAGTCACTGGTTAATTGTATCAGTGATATTAATGACCTTCTTTCAAAGGAGAATTCTGAAAACAGCAGATTATAAAGAGACACTCCAGAGTTCTATCTATATCTTTTCCCCGTGGGGTTTGAAGTCAGTTTGATAGGTGCAAGATGTCTCTCAAGTAAAGGTTGATCCCCAGATTGCAGCACTAAAGTGATAACTGAATACGGGTTCCCATAATTGTGGACCCCCCAAATCTGGATAATAGCAAACACCCACTTGCTGTGTGGTTTGGGTTGCATGTCCAGGGAGCCCACCACAAATACTGATGCCAACTTGTCAATAATCACTATGGTGGCTGTCTGCCGGTTATAGGACAGCAGTAAGTGCCATCGCTCATGTTTACCATGTGGCTGTAGAACTGGACTTCAAACATATAGCACAGGGGTTGGCAACCTAAGGCCCATGGGCCACAAGCAGCCCATGGGGGGTCATTTAACCGGCCCACGAGCCCCCCCCCGAACTGAGCCACCCACTTGGCGAGTCTCCACACGCTGTGCTAAACCGGTGGAGTGTGGCGCGGGGACTCTCTTTTGCGGTGCTGAAAATCGCATCTGCATAGATGCAGATGCCGGAAATCGTGGGCCCACATGCATGATCCGACCCACGGAGGGATCTCCACTGGAGTGAACCAGCCCAAGCCAGGTAAACTTTGCTGACCCCTGAGTAGCAAGTGTCCTTGAAACGTACTGAGAAGGGATGGGTTTAAAACATGCATACACTATCTTAGAAAAATATTGTACAATTTTTTCCCCGAATAGTAAAATCATTAGGCTAATACAGTGGTACCTCGGGTTAAGTACTTAATTCGTTCCGGAGGTCCGTTCTTAACCTGAAGTGTACTTAACCTGAAGCACCACTTTAGCTAATGGGACCTCCTGCTGCTGTTGCGCCGCCAGAGCACGATTTCTGTTCTTAAGCTGAGTTCTTAACCTGAAGCGTACTTAACCTGAGGTACCACTGTAAGCACTGACTTGTGCTGTGTGCCTTTGTTAATAATATGATTTCCAGAGGGCCAAACATGTTTGTTGTTTTTACTGAAGCACAGACTTAGGCACAGTGTTAGGACCCTGTCTTAGGAGACTGCCTCTCCATAGGAACCAGCTTAGACCTTGATATCATCCTCTGAGGCCTTTCTTTGTGTGCTTCCTCCACAAGAGATCTAGAAGGTGGCAACACGAGACGGGCCTTTTCTGCAGTGACTCCCCGTCTGTGGAATGCTCTCCCCAGGGAAGTTTGGCTGGCACCTTCATTATACACCTTTAGGTGCCATGCGAAAACATTCCTCTTCAACCAGGCCTTTGGCTAATTAACAACTTATACCCCTTTTAAATGTGTTCATGGCAGGGTGTGGCAGGAAGAGAAGTTATTGATTTGTAGGGTTTTCTGTTCTTGCTTTTTTCATGTATTTTGTGCTTTTATGTTGTATTTTTATGTTGTGAACCGTCCTGAAATCTGTGGGTGAAGGTCGGCATACAAATTTAAGAAACAACAACAACAACAACAACAACAAATTTTATTGGGAGTCTGCTCCATCAGATGCTTGAAGTGTTATTCTCAGCTGCAGTGAGGTCATTCCCTCTTACACGCCCCTCCCTACCTCCATGTATGGCACTTCATGGATCTTTTGAGGTGGACTGTACTGGTATTGATTATGTAGTATCTTCCATCACAGTCCAGCAGTGATAAAGGCAACTGTTGTAGGTTCTGTCTTGCCATGTTTTGATTGGAGTATGGCCCTCTTAGTCCTACTTGGGGCTTAGAGCACACATGTGCTTTTGGACAATTTATTTTTTATATATATTTCAACTGCGTCAGACCAACACGGCTACCTACCTGAATCTAGAAGCATTTTCAGCTTTAGCACAGAGCACAGTGAAATACAAATTCATATTAAAAAATTGTTTGTTGTTGCAGAACAGGGAGCATGGGGGCAGGGGCGTCGTAGGGTGGGGGCGGGCCGCCCCTCGTGCCGCCCCTAGCGGGTGTGTGCGGTGCTGCTGCTCCCAGGGTGACGGAGGGAGCGGCGGCGCGTGGGGTGACAAGCGGCGGCCCCTCCCACGCGCCGCCGCTCCCTCCGTCACCCCGGGAGCAGCAGCGCTGCACGGACGGGGTGCTCGCTCGGCCGAGCGAGCACCCCGTTCCTGCAGCGCTGCTCCTCCCGGGTGACCGGTGGTGCGTGGGGAGTGGTGGGAGGGGCCGGCGCATGTCACCCCCACGCACCGCCGCTTGCTCCGTCACCCCGGGAGCAGCAGCGGCGCACAGTGTGTGCGGTGCTGCTGCTCCCGGGGCAATGGAACGAACGGCGGCACGTGGGGTGACAAGCGGCGGCCCCTCCCACCACTCCCACGCGCCACCGCTCCGCTCCCTGCCTGCTGGGCTCAGGGAGCGGAGCCCGGGGCGAAAGGACAGGGGCAGGCCAGCGAGGGGAATGACACCCCCGCTGGCCGAACCCCTCTCCTTTCCCCGGGACGGCTCCGTTCACGGAGCGCAGCGGGAGAGGGGCGGGCCAACTGGCCCGCGCAGAGGCGTTGTTCCGTGCGCATGCGTCATGACGTCATTGCGCATGGAGTGACGCCCCGCCCCCATGGGTGCCGCTGGGCTTGCCGCCCCTGGCAGCCCAGTGGCTAGCGACGCCCCTGCATGGGGGGTTCGTGGGTGTGCCTTCAATCTTGCAGCCATCAGAAAGCTCCTCCAAGCTGGCACAGTTCCAGTTTCAATCTTCTCATTTCAAATGTAAGCTAGCTCAGTTGGTACAGCATGTGACTCTTAATCTCAGGGTTGTGGGTTTGAGCCCCACATTGTGCAATAAGAACCCTGCATTGAAGGAGGTTGGACTAGATGGGCTTCATGATCCCTTCTAACTCTACAATTCAATGATTCTTCTGAGGTGAAGAGGGGGAGCTCTGCGTGAATCCAGAAAGATGTGATTTTCATCATTATCTTCAAAGGTGTTGTCACCTGCCTAAGGTTTTGCCTGCCAATTAAAGCTGAACAGATTGGCTTTGATGTTGTAAGTTGACTGGAAGCCTAGAATTGTCATGCTGCTTTCATACTGGGTTGGGGAAATGCCGAGAACTCAAAGCCTTTGAAGGAAAATTGTTGCATGCCCAGCTCCCATTTCCCTGCCCTGGGAGGCATTCTGGGTTTAGCATCCCTTCGGTGAAAGAGCACCGGCAACTTGTGGCACCTTTGTAATGCTTGCCTTATTTACAAATATTTTAATTTATTTGTTTTTTATGTATTTAATTATAACAATATATACATGCTGCTATATCATTTAAAATATCAAAGGGGGTTGAAATAATATCTATATATAAAAACAAATAAAAATTTGAAAACAGAGACTATCAGCTAACCAATATGTATTATTAATTGCCAATGTGAGATTTAAAGTTTGAAACAGAAGGGGACTGTTGAATCTCTACAAACAAAGCACAGGACTGGGCGGATGACACTAAAAACTGTATTTTGTGTTGACATCAAGTGAGCCTTGTACCCCCAAATCAACTTGCAGCTTGTCCTTAAAACTGTCAGCTCCTACCCAGGGGTGTTCTTAGCCCCTTGGCTGCCGGGGGCGGGAAGCCAAGAGGCACCCCTGGGGGCAGGGCATTGCGGTGCGTGCGTGCGTGATGACGTCATGACGCACGTGACGCCCCGCCCCCGGGAGTGCCAGGCGGCGGCACCCCTTCGGGCCGCGGCTGCTCGTGCCTGCGTGAGCAGCCGCTGCACGAAGGGGTGCTGGGCAGCGGATTCAGGAGTCTTTGCGCGCTGCAAAGACTCCCGAATCCGCCGCCCGGGCTCCCTTGGCGGAGCGCAAGTCGGGGCAGGGAGAGGGATGGCCCCTCTTCATGCCCCGGCTCCGCATGCCAGCCAGCAGCGGAGCTCGGCAAAGAGGCGAGCGGCGGGCCAGCCAGGAGGGGGTGGCACCCCACCTCGCTGCCCCGCCCCTTGCCTCCATGCCGAGCTGCGCCGCTGGAAGGGGGGGCTATTTTCAGCGCTGCTGGGGCAGAGCCGCCAGGGCGGTCAGCGAGGGGGGGTGACACCCCTCCTCGCTGGCCGCCTCTGCAGCTCCACCCCGGCAGTGCCGAAAATAGCCTAAAAAGAATTTTTTTAAAAAAAAAGTTTTTTAAAAGCCCAGTGGGCGGGGCCGCCCCGGTGTGTCACCCCCAGCAGGGGCACTGCCCGGGGGCCCACGCCCCCTCCCCCCGCGACACCCCTGCTCCTACCAACACACTATGTCAGGAGGGAGCCAGAAGTAAATCAAACTGTGCAAATTGGAGTTAACTCTTTACAGTCATACCTTGGTTTTCAAACAGCCTAGTTCTCGAACATTTTGGCTCCCGAACGATCGAAACCCAGAAGCGACTGGGTTGGTAGAGGAAGGGCCGTAAAACCCCAACTGTGCTATGCATTTAAAGAAGTATTACATACCCTCCAACATGCTGAGTCCCAAAACTGGGACACACATCTTCCCCGTGAAAGTCACATGACCCACACGTGATCACGGAGCTCCAAAGATGCATTTTTTAGGGAGCCATTCTCCCACAGTACCCAAAAGCATGCATTTTGGGATGCCGCACGAGATTGTGGCCACAAAGAAAGCGAGATCTAGGTGTGAAATTGCATGACATTACGGCGACCAAAAAGGTGATCATGCTCTCATGGGGAGAAAACAGGAAGTCCTGGTTTTTCCGGGACACTGTTTTTAAACAGTTATGACTTAGGAACAGCAGTTTGTTAAAGGTGCTGAGAGTAGTTAGGAGACCCTATTCCTCTCAGAGAATTAGTTCCCAGTGTAGTTTTAATGGATGTTGTGTTTTTTCTTCTACTGCTTAGAGAGTTCTGAAGTATTAAATAGTTTAGAAATGCTTTAAAATAAATAAAGTTCCTTAAAGTTCCTTGGCTTTACATACTGTTCATGTGAACTTCCTGTGGCTTCTTTATTGCATCTACATTTCCTGTTTACAAGAAAGGAACTAGACAGAATGTCTAAGTTAAGCTGACAGCATTCTGTTGGGAGACTGGTAATGCACTTTTCTCAAAAGGAAGATCATGGTCTAAAAGTTTGTCTCTTGCTCAATAGCCAGTAAACTTTCGAGACTGGAAAAGAAAAGATGGTCTGAATTGTGAAAGATTAGGCAAAGATAAGAAGAAAACAGCAATGCCTTTGGGACCCTTAGATCAAAACTTCAGGCATAAGCACTGCTAAGATATTTTTGGCTCCTGGGCTCACAGATATACCCTTTTTATTTGCCTTGGAGAATCCAGATGAAGGATATGTCCTGTAAATTGTTATCTAATCTAACCCAGTAGCCTGTATATCTATCTGAGCTGATACTGACTCAATATACCTAGTAGTCTTAGAACTAGTTATGTTGCAACACTGTCTTTGCACCAAAAATGATCCCAAAAGGAGTCTAAGTGGCAGTTCACAGGATCATCCTTGAGCAGATTCCTCAGAGGAGACAGTAGCAGAGGAAGGGGGTGCAGGGGGTCCAGGCCCCCCTGGGTGCCATCACTGAGGGGGGTGACAAAATGACAAAAATATGAGAGTTGTGTGTGTTGTTGTTTTTCTAAATGGGCTCACGAAACTTTTTAGTTCAGTCAACAAATGTAATGAAACGTGGCTGGCACTGGGCACCACACTGCGGGGCCCGGCACTTACCATGGGGCTGCAGCATGCCCAAACCATGCGTTTCTCCTGGGAGTGATGTGGTGGTTTGGGCGCCTGCAGGCTCCGTGTTGCCTAAAACGGCAGCATGGGACTTGCGTCTGCCCACCGCCTCTCCCTCAGCCGCCCTACAGCTGAGGGAAAGATGGTGGAGAGGCTCCATGCAGCATGCCCCACCTCCATGGGTGGCTTGCCCCGCCCCTGGCTGCAGGACGTGCACACCGCATCCGCTAGCTATGCCGCGGAGAGGAGATGCTCCAAGGAAACCTCATTATGCATATGCAGAGAACAAATCTCAAAGCCAACCTGGGATATGAAAATATGACATCATATGGCATTAGAAGAAATTTTTGAGATGACCCAAATTTCCCAAACATTCTTCTGAGATTTTCTTTTTCTACCTTCCGTTTGCAGAATATTCTCAGAAATTTCTCCACCAATTATTTTGTCCTGACTCATATTCCCTTCCCCGCATCCCACACTAAGGTCCTGGAATAACACTATGCCTGAGGCATTATGGAGGATGTAAAAATGGTGGCCAGACAGCCAACAAAGGTAGGGAAAATGTAAAAGGTTTTGCTGCTGCTGTTAATGGTGATCTTTACCTGTGAAGAACTGTTGGGATAATTTCTCCTGCCCTAAAGAAATATGGTTAAATGGTTCCCCACCCCACTCTTCTCTGCCCACAAATAAAGTGGAAATTTTTGCTCACAGATGATGCTGCAACAGCTGTTACCAGCCTTTGAAATCTGCCAAGTTGCAGGCTCCATGATCTTCCTTGCATACTGCTTTTGACTTCCTTGTGAACATTAGGTAAAGTGTTTTTTAAATATTATTTAAAAGAGAATTCTGAAGTCTAGAGAGATTAAAGAAGCATTTTCATTCCTTAATACCTTTTACTATTACAGTTTAGTCAAATTACTCGATAATAGCTCCCTTGAGACAGAAGAGCTACAGTTGCAGAAAGATCTTTTGTGTTCCTCTCAGCATTTCTTTACTAGGGCAGAAGCCCAAGGATTTTTGTTGCTTAGCATTTCCCCGTCGAAGCTCTTCCCTCGCTTGCCAACATTTGTGAAAGCCACTACAAATAAAAATCTGATAATATTTTGTGAGAACAGCCATTAAGGCCTGGAAGTCGATGGCTTCTTCCTGTGAACACAATAACCCTGCTCATCTGGGCATGTGATGGTTTTCTGGAAAGCCTGCGCCTGGTTTAGGCTTGCTGGCTATGAGGTGAAGAACGGGGAGAGGTGATTTGCTATTAAAAACAGTTGCTCTGATTCCAGCTCCCTGTGACCTTGCTTGGCTTGTAGACAAACACAAGAAGCAAAGTGTTAGAAAGACCATGCAGCCACTCTGGACAGTTGTGAGGTTTTTCGATTCTGGGATGTATAAACCATCTATCTGCTACAGTGTGGTAGGCTGACCTTAGTGGGTAAATCCTTGGTGGGTAAATCCTTTTTTCATTTTATTGTGTGTGTGTGTGTGTGTGTGTGTGTGTTTCTTATCTGTTCCTGGGCCAGTAGCAGAGGGAGAAGGTGTTCCATGTTGTTGATTTTGCCTCTCATCCTGAGAAGGAGGCAGTAGATGGGCAGGTGTTGTGTGCTAGGTTTGTAGGATTTTCTTCTTTTATCTCCAGGCACTGTTTCTTATAACATAGGGCTAATGAGCATTTTGTCTGCTGGCTTGTGGGCTGCAGTGGGAGAGAAAAGAAAAGTGGTTTCTGCCCCAGGAGGGCAGTGTGTTCATGCTAGGGGGCCTGTGCATAGGATTGGGCTGAATCCCAGACTAAATCAGGCTGATTTGTTCTGATTTGTACCCTATCCAGATTGCGTTGAAGCAGCTACAAATCACTACAGAGTGGATCAGGTTGTCCTGAATAAATTTGCATAGATTTGTGCTCATTTGTAGCTGGAAAATACTTTGTTTAGTGTTGCGAGCCACTTGGTTGTTGGGAAAGTGGCAGACTGATATTAAATTAAATCAACATCCAACCTTAGAGCACAATATCCTCTTGAATTATATACCCAGCACATGGAACCTTACAAAAGGTCAATACGAGTGGACTCTCCGTGCCCAAAAGACTGATACTGATGAATTGGAAAAATAAAAAATGCTGCTCCCTTCTAAGATTGGATTGAAGACCTATACAAACTCGCAATATATGAACAACTTGCATATAAACGCAGACTTGCCATGGACAAATTCAATGGTATTTGGAATCCATTCTTACAAATACTGTAATAGGTTAATATCTGGTGAAGTACAATAGCAACTTTGTAAAGTGTACAGTTTGGGGGGGATATCCCCCTCCCTCCTTTATTTTCCCTTCTAAATGGGTGCTGTTTCTCTTTGCCTTTTTTCTTTCTTTTATTTACGACTCACCATATTTAGTGCACATATAATTATGTACTTTTTGAACTTTCAGTAAAGATGTCGGTGGTGGGTGGGGATCAGTATCCAACCTTGTGGCAAACTAGTGGTGTGCACCCGTAAGCATGTGCCAGGTTTGTCTTTCACTACATGTTGGCAATTATAATTTTTCTGACACCTTTCATTGGAAGCAGCAGGTCGCATTGGAATAATGCAGCATTTTGTAATGAGATTTGCCTGCATACTGGGATTATCTTTCATTGCAGACTCCCTTATGAGAAGCAGAGCTTTTGGCATAGGTTTCCTATTATTGACCTCTTCAAACAGCTTCAGAGTCAGTGCTGATGCAGCTAATCCTACCGTGAAGGACAAGGTTGGATTTGATCACCTGTGTCAGTAGTCCTTCCTCACCCATGAGCCTGTGACTCTCTAACGATATCCCTACCTCTTTTGACAAAAAAACCCCAAACCATACTCAACCAACAGAATGACACAGCTAGAATTTTGATTTGAATAGATGACGAGCCTCTTTTTATTTGCCTAGTTTTATTTGCATACTTTCAGCTCAAGGGGGGATAAAGTAGAGATCTATTTCTGTGCATCTATTCTTTTGCATCACTCTGGCATTACAAAACATCTCCATTGTTTTGTTGCACAGCTGTCAACATTCTACACACATCTAGCCTGTGTTCCCTGATGGAAATTCCTGAAATGGATATTCTGGTTATTTCTCTGTAGTGAATCGCAGGTGAATGCAAAATTCACAGGAATATACTCCAGGGACTCAGCTAAACAGCTGCAAATATAACGTTTTCAGTGCATTATACAAATGTGACTCTAGATTGCACTGATGAGCTAATGGCAAATTCCATATACATTTTAAAACCTTTTTTTCCAAAAAGCATTTTCACAGCATTTTTAATATCTGTGTAGATTCAGCCCAGATCTGCATTCTGGTATATCTTGATATTGTTATGATATAAATTGAGTGCCTATAGTGTGGATGTGTTTCTTCCTGGTTTTAATGATAATGGATGATTTAACACCCAGCATATTAATGTGGAATCCATACCCCAAAGAAGCCAATGACAGAAATCCCATTGATTTTGTTGGTTTTGGATTATTTCCTGTGTGTGCTCTGCCTTGTTATTTTCTAGCCTTCACAAAAGGCAGGACTGCCAAGTGATGTGCATTTTATCCCAGTTCATATATTTATTGTATCAAATTTGCAATCATTCTCATGATAGCAATAATTTAAAGAAAACTACCATTGGGAAGTGTTCCCTTGTAATTTTGCATGCCCTACAGAATAAATACATGTCCCAGAAAGTTTTTCCCCCCTCTCTCCCATCTTATATTTCTTTCTCTGAAAACAAGCCAATAGTTCAGTAACATTTTAAAACATGAAGTTCAAAAGTAAGTTCAGTTGAACGCCTTCTCTCATCCACAGATGAGATGCACTGACATTTCAGAGATGTTCTACCAAGTCAGTATCTTTAGTTTCAAAGCCCAGTTTGAAAAAAAGAACTGCATTTGGGGCTACTGCAAGATGCCATGAGCATAAACCAGCACCACACTGCAAAGGATGTCATTACTAGCGTATCACCACACCCAAGACAATGCCTTAAGCCGGCTGCACCCTTAAAAGAGGCTTTAGATGTCTACATGAGTGAGGGTTATGACATTTTCACTTCCGCTTGATTAGATTTTCTAGGTATAATAACATGAGAGTATTGTGGATGCCAAACACAAAGCTTATCTATTTGCTGAATGGGTGTCAAAATACCTCATATATTTCTATAATGAGATAATAACAGCCGTGTCTCTGTTCCCTCTGTGCTCCCTTATTGTATCTATTTTTTAATAATGACATTCTAGCTAATGGTTTCCCCCTCCACAATCTGCTTCTGTAATAGAAAGTCTGAATGACTGACAGCAGAACACTGCTGATTCATTAGTAAGTTCCAGTTCAGACACAAATTTTCGAGTATTGTGATAATGGACTGAAAGCTGTTTTTCAGTTACTACTGTGAGGTGATGTATATTCGCACCTAACCGCCGCATCTGTCAGATTGTAACCTTCCCTGCTGTTGGCTTCAAGAAATGATGTATAAATCTCTCTTCCCCTCCCTTTTGCACTAAAGAGTGTTTATTTTCAGAATGAAGTCATTTTCTTGCTCCTTTTTAGCATTCAGCGAGAGTTTGCTTTTAGCTAATTGAAATTAGTGCCTTCCTGCACTAATAATGCTGTCGTGTTATAAAATAATTTTTGCACTCATGACAAGGAATCTTACTAACCATCCAGGAAGGCTGTACATCTTTGTGGGGAGAAGGGTGAGGCGGGAGATGTTAATTTTTCAGAGTTATTTTTTTTTGTGTCTGAATTTTTGATAGAGAATGCAACTTAAACAAGCATGGCGAATCCCCAAAAGTCCACATTAGGAAAATCTCTCTTTGAATTTCCCATGCATCTGCTAAGATCCGATTTGGTAGGTAAGGCTGGGTACAATCAGGCACCCCGTTCAGACCTGTCACAACTATGGCATTCACAGCAAGCTTCCAGAGGTTCAGACATCCCATTTGCTGAAACAAATGTCAAGAAAACTCTCACTACTTTTCTGCCAGACAGCTGGCTGAGGATGCAGTGGAATCTGCGAACTAAGCTTCCTTCACTACCACAAAATACAGTAGTTACGTAGGAAGTTGTTTTATATAGAAGATGCTCAACTTATGGGGTGTTACTTTCCAGGAATCGCACGTAAAGCCAAAACTGCATATAGTCAAAACACCTTGAGTGAAATGGCAAGTGGGATGGCCAGAGTTTTTTTCCTCCTGGACACCCATTCCCTCTTTGCCCCTTTTTAATTTTTATTTTAATGGCCAAGCACTTAAAGCTGAATGTGCACAAGTTAAATGTGCCTAAGTTGTGAGTTACCTGTACTGAATCAGGTAAAAGGTGACCAACTCAGTACTATTGATACGATCTGGCTGTCCAGGATTTCAAGAAGCAGCCCATCCCAACCTCACCTTAGGTATGTAGGTGGAGGATGGTTGAGGTTTGAGTACGTTAACCTGTGTGGAATTTGTATGGGTATTGAGTGAGTGTAATCCTATTTCAAGAATTTTGATGTTTTGTCTGTTTTATCATTACTATTGTATCCATTTGTTATTGGTTTATATACTGTATTTCCCCCGATTTCCTTTGTAAACCACTTTTCACTCTATTCGTATGAAAACTAGTATATCAGTCATTGAAATAATAAACAATCTGAGGGTAACATATCCACCAACTTGGAACACAAAACAGACCCCAACATAAACACCCGCCCTATCTCACACAAAATACCTCTCACTCACACATCCATGCTCTCTCTCCTACACTCACCCTCACCCCTAACCTGGGTTTATCCACTCTTTACCCTCCCAGCTCTCACCTGGGGTTGTCACTCATCTCCTACCTGCAGCCAATTATGGTGCTGTCCCAGATCCCACCCCCAGGCACCCCCCAGTTACCTCCCATTGAAAAGGGACAACACTCTGCTCAAGGAACCATTTGGTTATGGATGATATAGCGATATGTTAAGGTCAGATTACATGAAACATTTAGCTATGATCTGGTCATTGTCAAATCACCCACAAGCTGTCTTTGCAGTGATGAATCTCAGATCGTCCATCCATCACCAGCCACTTGTCCCATGCATCTATCCAATTTCTCCATCGCATGACAAATGATGTATCGGACACAGGAGCAGCTGTATCTGTTTGGTCCCATTATCAAGGCACAGGCAGCACACAACAAGCAAATTATAGAGATAAGGATTCACTGTCCACCAGCATCCCAAGAAACACAAGAACAGTCAAGTATCATTTGTACAAATATACATACATGAAGGCACCCAACACGTAGACATGTAATATGTCACCAGAGAGATACCTATCAATCAATCCTACAGCTTTGCACCATTAGCTTCTCCTGGTTGCAACTGAGCTGCTGGTGAAACCTTATCCCACCTTGCTATGCTAGGGATTCGCAAATTTGTCCATTTCAGTTTCTCTCAAGTTCTGATTTTTTGAGTCTTGAGTTCAGTTCTCTATGTTGCTATATCAGTTTGTGATTTCTTTAAGTCGTCATGAAAATTCATCAGCATTTTAGTGTGACTTACAGCTTATATCATATACACACTTCTGTATGTACTTTTGCCTAATATGCACATTTTTGCAAAGCAATTTCCCCTAATTGAATGCATATTTGTATGTCATTTTCACAAATGTATGCATTTTTATGCACACCTTAGCCTAATATATGCATGCGTTTACACGTTACTTGGCTGGAGAACTGCATTCTCCTCTGTCCCTACACTACACACAGCAGTCATGGAATATTCACACACGTGTCTCTTTTCATGGTCATGAGGATCCTTGTAAGATTCACTCCCTAACACCTTGCTTTCAGGATTTGCGCTGGCTCCCAATTTGCTACTGAGCCAAGTTCAAGGTGTTGGCACTAACATACAAGTCACTATACAGCTCAGGACTAGGTTACTTAAGATACCCTCCCTATCCGTTATTCACCCAGTAGATTGTTGTGGTCCTACAAGTTCCAAACATACCAGAAGCCTGCTCCACAGTAACTCAGATCGGGGCTTTCAGTGTGGCTGCCCCTGTTCTGTGGAATAGCATCCCTTTTGAAATTCAACAGGTGCCCACGATCAGCACTTAACAGAGCAGCTGAAGATATTTTTGTTCCAACAGATGTTTCCAGTGAGATAAGTGGGTTTTTACTACAAGTGTCCATTTGTTAAGGTTCTAGTTTTGGCTCAAATGCATCTGCTATTTTTTTCTAATTGTTTTATGTGTAACATTGCCTTGAAATGGTGGCTTAGAAGGTGATGAACAAATCTACAACAATAATGGAAATCATAACCATCAAACTTTAGCTCCTTCTCTCCAGGGATTTTGCCCCCATCCTTCCAGCAGAACAAGTTGTCTTCTCCAGTGATGCCTTGGAAAGACATTTAATAAGGTTGAATACTTTCAAGGGGAAGCTAATCCTCCACTTGTTATCTTTTGTCTTTCCATTTAGTTCAAAGTACTATATAATCACTTCAATTTTCTTTTCCAAGCGATAAGACTTGGCTATAAAACCAGGAGGTTAAACACTCAGCCGGTCTCCATGTTTTACCCTGGCCTTATCTCCAGTCATCATCAGGTACTGTCTTTCTCTCCACAACCTTCTATGGAAACTGGCCTTCAGCCTGGGCTCAGCCATTCACGTCCATGCTCTTTTGTGCTGAAATGCTTTTCCTGGAGAGATTAGATAAGCTGATTCCCTTTCATTTCACATCTGGCCTAATAGATTCTTACTATGAAATCTGCTTTCAAGTTGTTGTTTTTTCTAGTCTATCTCAAGGTCCCTAGCTTTAGAATGCAAACGCTAGCCCAGCTATTTATATTCTAGCCGTAGTCAGGATGGAGCCTTATAATTCTCCTGTGTGGTGGAGGAATATGATTTTATCTTGAAATAGCATATGGAGAAGAATATTGTCATAGACAGCCTGCCTAGAGGCCTTGAGACTGTCTGCTCGGCCTCCCAATTGCTTCCAGTGTGTAGAGTAGCCTTCAATGTGACCTACAAGTGGTGTCACTCTTTGCTTCCTATACATATTGATTCAAAGACCCGAGGCCCTCAAATCCTCCTGGGTATTCTGGGGTCCTGAGGGTTGTATCCAACATTATGTGGATGGAAGGCAGCTCACACAACTGATTGGGTGGTGGTGGTGGTGGTGTAGAAGTGTCATTTTTGTGCATTCATGATTGTTTGTGCTCATGATGGTATCTGGGTATATACAATTTCAATATTGTCTTGTCTTTTAAAAAAGAAATATTGGAATTAATTCATAAGCAGGAATAAGCAGAAGTTGGCCTTTCCCCTTTCTATTTCTTGCCTCAGTGCAACATCCTTACTAGGAAAAAACAGTTCTCCAGAGATGGGCATGTGTAGATGCCGTATTTCAATAAAATTGTCTGAGTCTTGAGTGTTATTTAATGCCTTTATGTGCTTGGTCAATTTCTCCATCAAGCCTATCCTCCAGATCTTTTGCCTCACTGTGTGAGACGAAGATCCACGTATTCTAGTTAAGCTATCTCAATGATGGAAGCTACAGGTAAGCAGTCTCCAAGAGGTAAAATGCAATAATTACCTGTTCGTGTATTAATTAGGCAGCAAACACAAAAAGTCTGCAAAAGACAAGGTCAGAAAGAAAGGCAAGACAGAAATAGCCACAAATGAGTGCTCTGGTGAAAAAGACAGGCTGTGTGGTTTACTGGATAAAGCAATAAACCTGGAAATCACAATTTAGCCAGAGAAACCGGGCCAAACATGATCTCTGGTCCAGTCACAATCTCTCTGTGTAGCCTATCTCACATGGAGAAAATGGGGGAAATGTAAGAGTGAGGTGCAAAGATGATACAACAACACCAAGCTATATTTGAAGTAGGATCTGTATTTCACTATGACATCTATTCACTGCTTCTTTGAATTCATACCCTGCAAGTATCTCTGTAAAACAGGATCCTGTTTTTTTTCCATAAGAGAGCACAACCATTTTGGACACCATGATCTCGAATGATTTCACACTTTTTGGGTGCCCACGATCTCATGTGGTGCCCCAAAATGTGTGTTTTGGGGCACTATGCTCTCATGTGAGAGCACAGCCCCTCCCCCCAAAAAACCCCACGCATCTTTTGGACTCTGTGATCTCACGTGGGTCAGATTACTTGTGTAGGAGCACAGCCAGGAAGACGTGCATCCCAGTTTTGGGACTCAACCTGTAGGGGAGGGGGGTTTAAGTGATTTGTTTGTTTATAAAGTATTTATTGGCCCCCTTTTGTGGCACAGCCCATGCAAAGTGGCTTACATATCATAAAAATGCAGGACAATTCAAAACAATTGAATCTCTTGGCACACCACTCAAAAGTTTATTAAATGGCAGACCTGCCTACAGGCTTACAGTGTAATGGTATCTGATCAAGTGGACTCTCTTCCATGAAAGCTTTATGCCAGAATAAATTTATCAATCTTTAAGTTGTCACAGGCTGCCTAATAATAGAATAGAGTCGCTGCTTAATGTTTTTAAAGGCGTACTTAAAATTAGCAGCATTTAAAGGAGTAGTGGGCTTCATGCACTGCAATTTTGGTATAAAGAAAACAGGGCACAGAGAGATATTAATTACTGGGCACTAACAGTGCAGATATTTGTTCCTGTAATCTTGGTTTGTTCAGGTTTCTCCAGTACAATATCCAGTGCCTAATGTACCAATGCCTAGGGTGTGGTTCCTAGGCAACGCAGCCTAATTTAATATTTGCAGACATTATTGTGCTGAAACCTTTTAAAAAATATACATCCCCTCTATTCTTCATTTCCTTCTGTTCCTCCCTGTGTGCTGGAATAAGTATTTCATGTGTGTCTTTTGTTTCAGCTGTTTTTTATGACTGTAAACCCGCCCGCCCCCCGCTCCCTCCCCACATGCTACAACTTATACATTATATATATTTTTATATGGTTTCTTAAATTGTTTCCCCCCTATCTCTCTCTGGACACCAGGGTTTCAATAAATATGGTGTGTTTTATGCGGCTCTCACAAGGTTCCCCATTTTTATTTTCTTGCCCAAGGGAACAAGAAAAATGGATCTGGAAATTAAATAACTTGTTGAAGAAAAAGATAAGGAAGGACAGGAACAGGAGGGACACATTGCTGGGCCAACACTACCGATTCCTGGGTGGAGGGGGGTTGGAACTTGCAAATACTGAGGTTCCAAAGGCTAGACCTTTTGGGACCACAATCCTGCCACCGCTTTTTGTGTTCAAACTTTCTACAATCAGGAGTTATTTTCTACAGAGACTTGTCAGCAAAGCCCTGGAAAGGATTCTGGGTGTGTTAGGACACATGGTCAGTTCACTCTGTACATTCAAGACCAGAGATATTGCCAGGTACCCACTGAGGCTCATGATGTACTCAGGGCCGGCGCGTCCATTTAGGCGAACTAGGCAATTGCCTAGGGCACCAAAATGGAGGGGGCGCTGGCCAGGCTTGGGCGGGACGGGCTACCCAGCCCAGTCTCGTCCATTGGGGCTGGTGGTGCGGCGCGCCAGGGCGCCACCCCCCCCAGGGCATACTGGGCGCCCCCTCCCCAACCTGCCCCCACAGCGGCAGATGTGCCTGAGACGGCCCTGGGGCTGTAGCGGAGAGGTGCTGCTTGCCCCCTACACCACCACCCCAGCTCCCGCTAAAGCAGGCTTTGGCGGGGGCGGGACAGGCGAGCAGCAGCTTCTCTGCTACAGCGGAGAAACTGCTGCTTGCCTCTCCACCACCCCCACCTCCCGGTAAGCAGGCTTTGGCGGGGGGGGGGGGGGTTGCCAGAAGGTGGTTCGCCTAGGGCGCAAGAAGCCCTAGCGCCAGTCCTGGATGTACTATAGAAAGGGGGGCTACGGTTAATTCATGCGGCCTCCTCGGTTTCTGTTACCATGAGCAGCAATAGAAACAGGGTGAAGAACGTCTCCATACCTTATGCTCCCCACTCTATGGAAAGTGGTACCTGCCCAGGTACCTTGTGACAGTCCTCTCCTGCAGGGAATACCAGCAGCTCTTCTTTTTTTGTTGCCCATTGGCAGCCATTTTCTGTTGGCACCCAAAACAAAGGAATGAAACAAAAGAACAAAGCAAGAGAGAAACCAAATACCCCTTTACAACAGGTCTGAGAACATTGATTCGAAAGACTACCCACATGAGAAGCTCATATTTATGGAAAATAAAAACGGTGCAGTGTGTAAGGAAGACATACTGGGTAGCTGCAGGAATGGTTTACATCTAGCGAAGATTTTAAGTGGGTTTTAAGAAAAAATGAAGTGGCAACAACAGGAAGAGTTGGGCATATGTTTGCAATGGGAGTGGGAAACCTGGTTGTTGTTGTTTTTTTTAAAAAAATGTATTAAATTTAAATTTGTTGTTGTTCAGTCGTTCAGTCGTGTCTGAATCTTCGTGACCCCATGGACCAGAGCATGCCAGGCACGCCTATCCTTCACTGCCTCTCACAGTTTGGCCAAACTCATGTTAGTAGCTTCGAAAACACTGTCCAACCATCTCATCCTCTGTCGTCCCCTTCTCCTTGTGCCCTCCATCTTTCCCAACATCAGGGTCTTTTCTAGGGAGTCTTCTCTTCTCATAAGGTGGCCAAAGTACTGGAGCCTCAACTTCAGGATCTGTCCTTCTAGTGAGCACTCAGGGCTGATTTCTTTGAGAATGGATAGGTTTGATCTTCTTAATTTGTAATAATTCAGAAAATCAGTAAAATAATAATTAAAATAATAATTTATTTATTTTTTTAGAATTTTCAACAACAACAACAACAACAACAACAAAAATACCTCATTTTTTTTACCTCAAAAACACTGGTTGCACCAACTGGGTCCAGAGGGAGAGGCAAGTGAATGGGCAGCAAGAATAGCCAGGAGGAGGAGGAGGGAGGACCCACAGTGGGAGCATCTTACCCATAGCCCCTTCATAACCAACACTATAGTGAAATGGGATCCTGAATAGACAGGCAGTACCTTATACAGTATGGTGTGGCACGGAACTTTAAACAGAGCTAGGACTGTGAAGCACAAGAAGGTCTCCATTAGTGTGTTTGTTAGGGCTGTAGTATAGTTATCTGAAGAAGTGTGCATGCACATGAAAGCTCATACCAAGAACCAACTTAGTTGCTCTCTAAGGTACTACTAGACATTTTTTTTTATTTTTTTAATATATTTCGTTAGACAATAGAAGAGTTACTATTAACCTAGTGCAGCAGTCTCTGGCACTCATTAAAGTAGCACTGCCCCAGAGTTACCCCGTATGAACTCAGGAACACACCCAACATCCCCTGTGGCTACACATTGCAAGGCAATTTTAGGGAAGCTTCTTTGCCTATTACTATTTTTCTCACTCAGGAATCTCTTTTCATAAGCCCAAAGAAAGAACACAGATGGAGAAGCATGGCTTTTATTAATAATAATACTTTTTATTTACTTATTAGATCTCTATCCTGCCCTTCCTCTCCCAATGGAGCCGCGGGCAGCAAAACACAACTAGCAAAACAAGACACTTAAATATAAAATCAAAACACATTTAAAACATTTTTTTTTAATTAAGAGCATCTAAAATGATTAAGAACACCTGCACTTTACCCTTCAGCACTGGAAACTACCAAAGCAATATTATCCAATTGGATTAAATATTTTTAGAGAGGAACACGTATTTAGAGAGGGATCCATGGGAGACGGCTGGAAATTTGAGTGCAACTCTCTTTGTAGTGGGGGGGGGGGAGGGTTTCCCTGCATTGACATAGTTAGGGACCTCCAGATCCCCAGACTATCACTGTATCTTTCAACTCTTGAGCTGACCTCTCTATCTCTTTGATATTTAGACTGATGTGTTCCAGGTTGCATCCTGTTTTGGACCTCAAGATGAGAGGCCACCTTGGAGCTATTCTCTGAGAACAAAGAAGCAAGCATGACTGTTGCTTTCCAGACTAGTTAGCTAGACCAAGACAAGAAACTCTCCTATCTGAGTTATGTATTTCCTTCCTATAATATAAAACTTGGTTATTTTCTTACTCTACAACCACCTCGGGGTGTGTGTGATTGCAAGAAGTAAAGTCTACTCTTTAACCAAGATTCTTTCGCCAAACGCCTAATGGAGACCAAGCAGCTTTCCTTGTGATCTGGCAACTGGGTGGTGAGCCAGAAGAAAGGAAAGCCCCACGTTACCTACACCAGGGGTAGCCAACTCCCAAGAGACTGTGATCTACTTACAGAGTTAAAAACTGGCAGTGATCTACCCCCTTTTTGGGGATTCAGGTCAAAGTTGTTGAGCTTTTTTGGGGAGGAGGAAAGCCCCTTTTTAAGGCATTCAGGTCAAAGTTGTTGTTGAGCTTTTTTTAGGGAGAAGGAAATCCCTGTCTTTGGGGGGTGCAGGGCAAAAAAAATGAGTTTTTTTTAAGGGGAGCTAAAGTTGTTGAGCTTCTTTGGGGGAGCCAGTGTGATCTACCAGTGATCTACCACTGACATCCAGTGACCTACCGGTAGATCACAATCTACATGTTGGACGTGCCTGACCTACACTAACAATATTTTTCCCATACCCAATACCATAACCTTCCTCCCATTCTACTAATGGAGGACACCTGCCAGCTTCCTACCCTCACCAACCTAGCCCTTGAGCTTCTTCCACCTAGGCCTAAAAAACCACAAATGGCAAATCAGTAGCAAGACATAGTCAGCATAAACCTCAAACTGGAAAAAGGGAAATGGGCCAAGATACTACTGGTACATTTAGCACAAAGGAAGCACATTTGTTTCGGAAGGCGGAGACCAAATTATTTTGCAATGTTCAAACTTTCAGCAGCACTTTTTAATAGGAAATTCTTATCTTATTGGCACCTTGCAGGGCCTTGCATGAGCCATCATTTCAATTGTTTATCACACAGATGATTGATCGCCAGATTGTGGGCGGCAGGAGAAAAAGGAGAAACAGAATTTCCTTTCAGTTATTTTCAAAACCCTGCCAGGAATAACTGCACATAGCCTGCATTTTGCAAACGTGGTATCCTCCTAGATGCTCCGCAGAGTTGCCCTTTTTGTTATGCTCACTCATATTGGGAACAATAGATGCATATTCTCAGCACAATACAAGCTTTTGTGTTTCATTATTGCAGCCATCCAGAACACAGGACAGATTGTCCTTGTAAACATCTCACCTGTCGACGCAGCTTTTTAAACACAGAAGAAATCCTACAAAGAGTACCGGTAGCTCTTGTCTGAGTTGATTTGATAGTGTATGACAGGTGTAAACTGCAGATATTGAGTGATGTAGAGCTCCAAACCCTTGCTCTGCGTTTTCTTATAAAATATAGAACATTTAATTATAGTGACTGATTGCTCTCATTTCTCTTGCACCCCAGAGCTGTGATAATTTGATGAGAGTGCTTCAGAAATATGAGGATTGAGAGCTTAAATGTCTCTTTAAAAATGCACAGCAAAAAGATCCCCGTGAAGCACAGCACTTTAAAACCCAAACTTAGAAGTGATTCCGAAGGAAGGAGGTTCCCCACCAAAGGAGCAAGATGGGTTTTAAATGTCACTGTGAGATTAATATGCTTCGTTATCAATTTGCTGTTGCTGTTCTTGAAGATTAATGCTGCTCAGCCCTGGTGAAATACAATGAGTAACAAAGTCAATAATTAATCAATATTGTTCACATGGAAGTTTCAGACTAAGCACTTTGGTTTTCTTTCATGCGGGATGAATACCAAGTCAGAAATTGCAATGCAAATTGTGGGTGGTGGAATTGCTAAGTATCCAATGAAATTCTAGCCTGATCACAACAAAATTCACCTGGCTCCGCATTTTCTTGTGTTCATAAAAAAAGCAAGTGGCTGGTTAAGGAAGCAGGCTAACAAAGCATGAAGGATTTGCATAGGTATTTGTGATAAAGTGGTAGAAATATTTCAAAAGAACAAGTTTCTTCAAACCTTTCAGATCCAGAACCCACTTTTAACCCAAATAAGCACCAGGGGACCTATTTCTTAATCTTTTACCATATATTTGCATGGTGGTAGTGCTCCTGTTGCAACCCACTTTGGATCAGCTGAAAACCAGTGTCATAGAGTAACAAGGCATGTATCTAGTCCAGGGATAGGCCAAATGTGGTAGGTGGGCCTCTCTGCCTGACTCTAGGGACTCTTGCCACACCACACACATATCATGGGCCAGGAGTCAGCTTTGCCTGCTGAACAGCAGCCTGAAGGGGGAGAAGGTGGGGTGACTCCACCTGCAGCTGATCAGCCTTCAAGGACACAGAGGAGAAGGCACTGATGAGAACCAGCTGGCTTCAGCCTTCTTAAGATGAGCTTCCAGCAGTAGTCTGATGTTAGTAACAATGCTTGTAGTTTCTGGTCCTACCTTGCTGCTTCCTGCTCATCTTGACCCCACAATCATCAGATTCCCTAACCCCAGGACCATCTGACCACATGGACTGCTGTTCACCCAACCCTGGAACTGGACCTGACTTTGGATGCAGACTCTGCCTCCAGGCAAGTACACCTCAGAGACCCTTCTGGTTGGCTGGCCTCCCACTCCACTCGGCTCTGCATGTTGCTGCTCAGCAATGAGACTATGACAACACACCTCACCAGGCTCACCTCTCACCTGCTCTCCTTCATACCTTCCCTAAGTGTTTTTGTCTGGCTAAAGTGTGTCCTTGAACTCTGATAGTGCCTCTTGGTTCTCTGGATGGAGGACAGAGAGGGTTGTGTGAATGTAGAAATTGTACAAAGATAAAATTTTACATGCATTGCTTCACCTGCTTTTGGTCCTGCCCACCGCCTGGAAGGTGGCCCAGAATGGAATGTGGCCCTCACTCTGCAAAGGGTTCCTCATCCTGCTCTAATCTTTCAGTATGGTGCACTTGGGCTAGCAGAGGTTCTTCAGAACTTTCCCCAGTTTTTACACCCATTATTCAGATAAGTAATTTTAGGCTATGGACACATTAATATTACATGGCATGAAGCTCTTTAGATGGTATCATGTCATTTACTTCAGAATGTTGTCAGGTTTATTTCCAGTTAGCCATCCCAATCTGCTGAGTGGAGCCTTAGCTTTGTGCCCTGGGCTCTGCTGCCAGCACCTGAGTTTTTTAACTGGAGCTTATGCATTCAAAGCATATGTTTTGTTACTGGGCCATAGCCATTACCTACGGAAGAGTTAAGTAAGAAAATAGGAAAGGGAACTGGTGCCCCTTAAAGCTGATTTAATTTTTTTGTTTGTTTTAAAGTTGGAAGCGACAATCACAGATCTCCTGTGTCACATCTGCTTTGGCTGTCAGAGATTTGAGCAGTTTTTCAAAAATCATTCTATAATATATTTTTGCTAAGTTCTGCCCTTTACTGTGACATTCATGTTTCCATAGTTACTAATATATAACTGAGGAAAGAGCAAGGAAAGTTCAACAGCAATTGAAAAAGGAACAGTACAAAACTCTGGTCAGTGGACATGCTAATAAAGATATAGATGGATTTTTTAAAAAACCAACCCCTCATAGCACGATGCTATCTCAAACAACAGACACAGAATTCCTTTCAGGTGGGTCTCAGTGTCACAACCTTCCCAGGGTCTCCCCATTTGCATGCCCCATAGATAGCACATGCATTTGCATACAAGGGAAAGTGAAGCAACAGCTGATAATTGAGCTCTTATTGCATTGCACCTCTTAGTGCATTCCACAGGCCCACCAGCAAGATTTATGTATGTAATTTAGGTGGCCATTTCTGGAGAGAGGGAAATCCATGTTGATGTACAGCAGATAGTCTTGAGAGCATGCATTAATAATTTGCATTGCAGCACAACCAAGGAATATATTCTCTGCTCCGTAGGAACGGCCAGATAACTCAAATGTACCAGTCATTAGCTGCTGTCAATAATCTCCTTAGTCTGGAATTATCATACCATGTTAGGGAAGTGGCAGATCATCTAGTAGGGTGCTTTTCGAACGTTATCGAGCCCTTTATTAAAGGCTCTCTTCAGGTAATTGTCTATTCCGTATAGTGAGCCTCTTGCATTAGCCTATGCTTGGACACTGTGGCCTTGGAAGACTTCCAGCTTGATCCTAATCCCATTCTCTTGGTTGTAGTGCAGACCTGGAACCATCTTCCTGATCTGTCTGCTTCCTTGGTTGCTCTGGAACAATGCTGAGGTAGCAAAGCCAAGAACAAAAAGGGTGTTGGAGTCAAGCCTTTCAGAATTAGTGATAGTCCTTTGGTGTTTGAAAGGGGCCCTGGTGCACCTGTCTGAGCACCCCAGGAAACTCCAGTCCCAGCTTTCTCCCAGTACCTAGG
Organism: Lacerta agilis; assembly: GCF_009819535.1. Classification (NCBI taxonomy): domain Eukaryota; kingdom Metazoa; phylum Chordata; class Lepidosauria; order Squamata; family Lacertidae; genus Lacerta; species Lacerta agilis. The sequence continues at coordinate 28,786,963 of NC_046322.1, forward strand.
TCCATGCAACCTCCATACCCCCCAAGTCCTGATTTCCAGGGGCAGTCCCAGAATTATAGAAGCCATCCCTGTTTCTGATTTGAGTCCAGAACATCTCAGTTTTCCTTTTACTTCCCCTCCTCGTCTCGGAGAAAAGTGGTGGATAGATCAGATTCCCACCCCCCAAATATTCTCATAGTTGTTGTTTCCTACCTTTTCCGACAGGAACTCGAGGCAGCTTACAGCTAAATTTTTATTTGTCCATTTATTTGTTGAAGGTTTTGGACACGATCCATTCCTTCATATGTGTTTTTTTCTTTACAACAATCTTGCGATGTAGGTTAGGCTGAGAGGTTGTAATTGGCTCAAGGTGACAGGTGTATATGTGTATATGATGTCTATGTGTGCGGGAAATCAAACACAGGAGAAGCTTCCTGATGTAGTATAGAATGTCCCTATTTTCATCTGAGGAACATTGGATGGTATGGATCCCCATGGGCCATTTGTAGTATGGAATTTTGTTTGTGCTGAACCAAGAGTACAGTACTTCTGTGAGACGCTCCAGATTATTGGTGGGTAGCACTCCCATGTGGGCAGATAGCCCTTCCCTTCTCCTGCTCTCCTCATTTTGTCAGATATGAGGGGGTCATATGGGGCCCACCAGAGGAGACAGGAAGCAGTGGCAGCAGAGCCTTTTCCTATGAGCACCAGACAGGTGCCATTGTAATTGCCCACAAGACACAGGACCGCTGTTGACACCAGGCTGGGTGTTAAGTCATTAAATGGCCATTTTCCACACTGTGTTTTTGGCTGTGTACTTAAGAGGTTGTAAATGTGTATATCTAAAGATACAGAGGGATGCAACAGATGAGTTTGCAAACTTACATACCATGCACAGTGACAGATTTATGTATAAGCTAAGCAAGCTATAGCTTAGGGCCCCACTCTCTTGGGGGCCCCAAAAAAAATTAAAGGAAAAAAACCTGGATGTACATTTCCAAAATGTAAGATAAAAAACAAAATAAACCTACATAAGGCAACAGTGTATTTTGTTATGTGCAAGTGGCTTTAGATACCTATTAGGTCCATAAATTACCATATAGCATATATTCAACACAAAAAACAGCAGCAATTTGTTGTTGACAAAGGACAGCTGGACATATAAAGGGCCCCATTACCTTCAGTAGCTTAGGGCCTCATAAAACCTAAATCCGACCCTGACCATGCAGATACCCTTGTCAGAGAATCAGGACTGACCATTATTCCATGCTAAGGAGACATTCAGTGCAAACCTGGATTTGCTTCTGTGTATTGTGTGAAACAGTTGTGTAGCTGTTTTGAAGGGAGTTAGTAGATTAGTGGGCTGCATTTCACCTGACAATAATATTTATGCTGCCTGCATCCTTGAGTAGAAACAAGATCTCATATAGATAAATCTTGCTTCTTTTCTCCTGCCCACTATTTTCTTTCTTTTTTTCTTTAGATAATTTCATACCATAAGGCATGTGGTGTTTAATGGATGCAGCAAATGAACCTTTATGCAGGGCACATGTTGTATGTTTTTCAGTAAAGAAATATGGGGTGTGTAATAAATTTAAAGCATGAAATATGAACAGCATGAGAAACGCTGCTAGCTCCAGGGTTCCCTTGCTTTAATGATCGCCTGCTTGTCGCAAGTATTGGAAACATTAATTAAAATGAATTAGTAATGATTTTAAGCATGTGATTGGTGTGAGCCTATTTCCTAGTCGAGAGGAAATGTAATTTAATAGAATAGTTTATTATACAAGTTGCTTTCTTGTTCAGACTCAGCAACTTCAGGATTTTTCATGGATGTCATCATTTATTATCTCTGCGATACTCTGCTGAATAGCATTCTTTTGGTCGCCATGAATAAATTGATGTGATGTGTATTGTATTCAGGGAGATGATTTGTAAAGGAGGTTAAAAACTTGTGGTGCAATAAGCTCCAAATTTCTTAGAGTGGGGGAGCTGTTTCTGGTGTATGGGGTTGTTGTTGATGCTGGCATCCGTCTGTCTAGAGAGACAATGGAGCTAACCTCTCTAGGGCGCAAACCTGGGCAGTGTATATGGAGGTCCTGGGCTGCCCAAACAACAAGACCCTCCCCCTCTCAGCCTTGCTGATGTGGGCCAAAGGAAAGCAGAACAATACATTTGGCACCAACTTGGCTGCAGGAGTTGCCAGAAGGAGGCATACAAGGCACCATCCAACTGTCTTCGGGACTCCACTCTGGATTTCTGTAGGGTTTACCCTTTGGCCTTTTCTTCTCCTGAAGATGCCCCACAGTGGGTATATATTTTTCCTCAGGGTATACTCCCAAAGCCTTTCTCATGAATGAATATAGCCACAAGGCGCGTTTATTTGTTTGTTTTTCAAATGTTTGTAGTGATTTAAGAATTATGAGCTACATCCCACCCCCCACCCCCCGACCCAGTCCAAAGCCATTGGACTGGGCCATTATTGTGAAGTCTCCTGGTTGGCTATAGCATATACAAAGCCAAAACACTTTACATGTATGGCAAGGTAAAGCTGAATGTAATCCTCGAATCAAATGTTGTCAATCTAAAAAAAAAAAAAAAACCCTGCAAGATTATGCCACGATAATGGACATATTGCTACTTCAGAGGTGTATCAGGGCAGATAAACTTTATTTTGTAAAGATATCTTCCATGCTTCTCTCTTGATTGAAAAACAATCATTTTTCATAGCTCCCTCTTGACTGAATTTCCATATTTGCTCCATTTAAATGTTATTGTTCTGGTCACCTCTGGCTTTTTCATTACCTTCAGCCATGCAGTTATTCCCTCCTTTATTAGTATGAAATTGAGCCTTAAAACATGCACATATTAAGTACCATATAACACCATTCTCCCCTCTTCTAAAATTGTGCTCTGTCTGTAGATTTGCAATAATATCATTTAGCCTGCAAATATATATTTTCTCAAATAAAAAAAGGTATCCGTTTACTAAATAGGATGCACAGCTGGAAAATAACTAAAGAGGAATGAGGCAGGTGTGTGCACACAAAATTACTGTGAGATATGGAAATTGTCTAAAGCCCCACAGAACAGCTGGCTTTTATTTATAGCTTGACAAAGGAATTAGCTCTATGAACACCTTTTGAAACTGTTGGCTAGGTTTCAAATGGAGTTAATCCTCTGAGAGTCATAAATCCCTGTCATCCAAGTCCAAGGAGAATCCTTGATGTCTAAGAACTTCCTCACTTAACAGTTGTAGGTGAACCTTGGATCAACATAATGAGAAAATAGATATGGGCGCCGCTCTGCTGAATGGAGAATGAACAGCTCTCTTGTTCCTAAAACTACAGAAAAGAGAAGACTTGGTAGAAGAAATAAATACAAAATCTCTGCTATAAAAGTTAGTCATACATATCTTGAAAATTTGGATTAGATAGGATTACATTGTTTTGGAATATGCAGTACTGGGTACTGGGACAGACCCCAGAGCAGAGCTTGTTAGAAATAAAAGTCAAGACCTGCCACTTACGGGTGAGGGTCCATTGGTAAAGGGCATGGAGCCCACAGAAAATGCTTTTGTAGGTGCTTGCAAGTCCCCAACTGCCAAGTGATATGTCCATTCATGAGCATCGGGGTGGTGTAGTGGTTGGAGTGTTGGACTAGGGTCAAGGAGATGAGGGTTCAAAATCCTAAAGGTAAAGGGACCCCTGACCATTAGGTCCAGTCGCGAACGACTCAGGGGTTGCGGCGCTCATCTCACTTTACTGGCTGAGGGAGCCAGTGTACAGCTTCCAGGTCATGTGGCCAGCATGACTAAGCCACTTCTGGCGAACCATAGCAGTGCACAGAAACGCCTTTTACCTTCCCATTGGAGCTATAACTATTTATCTACTTGCACTTTGACGTGCTTTCGAACTGCTAGGTTGGCAGGAGCAGGGACCAAACAACGGGAGTTCACCCTGTCACGGGGATTCGAACCGCCGACCTTCTGATCAGCAAGCCCTAGGCTCTGTGGTTTAACCCACAGCACTAATCTACCTCACAGAGAGTTGTTGTGGGAATTAAATGAGGAGGAGGGGAACCATGTACACCACCTTGATCTCCTTAGAGGAAAATCTGGGAAGTGGTGGAAGTGACATGGGGGTTGGGAGTTTCCAAAAAGCAGTTGTTAGTCCTGGAAAAATCATGAGGGGGTTTTTTTCCCCAGAAGAAGCTCAACAACTTTGGGAATTTTCTATAAAAAAGGTCAACAATTTGTTTGTGTCTTGATTTTCACTTCTTGAAATATGGCAACCCAAACAACTGCATCATGAGCACAAGGCAAGAATTCAATGTGCATGCAGAGCACATCACCCAAGCAGGTGAGCTGAGCCAGAGACTTCAAGTCACTGTTAGCTTAGCAGTCTAGAAAGCCACTTTAGAGAGAATGATAAACACGCTTTAATAAGTCATTGACAACACATGGGCATCTATGGACAGGATCAGGTATGGCAGTGATCACTCCCAGAAAATGGCTGCCGCTGGCTTCCCTTTACAACATCTTAAGTGTCAAGCTTAGCATGGAGTTGATGAAGCGACGCTTCTTTCCCAGGTACAAAAGTTGGGTGTTGTGCAAATGAGAAGAAAAGCTTAAACAGGAACTAGGTGGGGTGAGGAATGTTGCTTTTATTTTGCGGCATCAGGGAACAGTTGCATGGCACTGAAGAGGCACAACGCTAGACAAGCAGCCCTTCGCTTCCCCAATAGGCACCCAGCCGCCAGTCAACCAGCCACTTAATCATGGCCCTTAAACTCTGTCGACAGAGGCTTGTTTCTCATTAAAGCACCTGAAAGCAGACCAAATGACAGTCCTAAGGGGAAAATAAAGAAGAAAGGTATTGGTTTTCAGACACAGTTCAAAGGCAACAGAGCCAAGTCTTGGCCAAACAGAAACAATTGTCATTAATTCTCCAACCCCCCCCCCCTTTTTTCCCCCATGAAGCAGTCTGAAATAAATTCCCCAAGCTCTGTTCTGCTGAGACAGATCCTGGAAATGGCTGAATGAGGAAAATGACAAGACTGTATACAAATTTATTGTTCCATTTCTACCAGATGGGTTTCTGGAGGGTAATTGGAAACTGGAAAGGGGTGTGGGGTTGAGATGGAGGAAACCATTGCTGTTTCAATGGTTGATGCCTGGCGTATCAGGCTTTGTCACGTTCACCAATGTAACGAAGTTGGATCTGGCCTTACTGTACCTTTGTGATTTATTTTTAAAGGAACAATATGCTTTTCTGGCTCAAACTACATTATTAACTGTCTAGGTTCCCCCCACCCCACCCCCAGAATTAATCTTTGTGAAGAAATGTAACTTTACACACTTGTGGATAGAAAGCTTTGTAAAGAGATGCTTTGTGGTGTGTCCAGCAAATGGGAAGAAAGGGCTTCATCTTCTCTCAGTAGTCAGGGCAAGTCAACTGTTGAGAGCCATTGTTGTCATACTGCTTCTGCCTGATGGGCAATTCATGCAGGAAAATTGGCTGCCACCTTAAGCATACAGATTAGCTGGATCTCCCCAGAGCTTGGTTCGGGTTGAAATGATATGGTTGCTAGGCAACCGCAGAAAGCTCTTCCTAAACATCTCCAGGTTTGGAAGGAAATAGAGTTGAGAGGAAGGCAGGGTGGCAACCAGGATCCTCAGAGCAAAAAAAAAATAAAAGATAATGTCAGGAGAAAAGGGCCATGTGGGAACTTCAGGGCTACTTAGGGGGTGGAAACTGTCATGGTGTCAAAGGAAGGTTTGGTAGGCCTGGGAGAAAAGCATTGTTGCTCAGCACAGGAAAGAGGCGGGTGAGAAGGGAAAAATATGAAACAGAAATTGTGTAGGGTGGAGAAAGGCATCATGGACACCAAGAAAAGAAACATGGGGTGGTATTCAATGAGGTCTTACTCAGAGTATACCCATTGAAATGAATGATGAAGTTTGGTCCTTTCATTTCAGTGGGTCTACTCTTATTTGGTCTTGCCACTCAAGTGCAGATTTCAGCTGCTGTCCAGGGCTCTCATGTTCTTTGGGCTGCTCCTGACCAATGTTGTGCAGAGACAGAAAAGTTCCTTGTGCCTCATGCATATCCCACAAAATGTGGATGTTTTGTGTGAATGATCAGAAGAATATACACAGTGCAACTAAATAAGTGTATCAGCAAACCTAGTGCCCTACATTTTATAATCTTCTTGAAGCTGAATAAAAAGAAGCTCTTGACAGAGCTTCTCTACCCTCCTTCTCAGCAGAAACACAATAATTTGCATTTCTTTGCTGAATATATTGAGGTAGCAGTGGGGGAGGCTGTCAGCAGGCAGGACAGGCCTCCTACATCCTGACACCAGAAATGTCTGAAGCACCAGTGGCATTTAAAATGCCAAATGAAATGAACGGGGAAGTCTTCTTTAGAAGTGACAGATGCAAGAAATGCCTTCCCAGCCTTTGCTCTTTATTTTAACAACCCTGAAACAAACTGTCACCATTAATGAGAAAAGAAGATAGGGAAATACAAAGCTGTGCCTGATCCGCTAGCCCAGCATATCATCATGATTCTCATATGGAGAATGGAGGCATTTGTTATTCTAATTTCCCTGGAACTGTTATCTGTTGCTACCATTCTTTCAGAGTGTTCATTACTTTTCAATATGGTTATAACCTTCAATGCCTTGAAAATACACACACACACACACACACACACACACACACACGAGTTCACACCTCTTTGTCTTTAAAATACCAGCTACATTTGGAATTGCCTATTAAGACTTTGTCAGTATATATCCATATGTTTACCAGTTTAGCTACCCACTTTCGCTTTTCCAGTATGATTGAACTGTTTTCTGAGGGAAGAGAAATGTGACGCTTATTATAAATAGCACATACATTTTTGATCCATGAAGGTTTTAAGAAATATTTCCATATTCAACAGCACTTACTCCAGTGGGATAATTTTCTCTCTCGCTGAAAAATATGTATGTATGTATGGGGGGAATCCTAATGGATTTCCCCCACTCCCTTATTATTCTCTTTTATTGAACTTGTGTTTAGGCTTCAAAAAGTTTAACCATACAAATGCAAGAAAGAAAAATTACAGCTGCAAACCACTAAATACACTACAAGCTTCTCCCAAGCACCCAAAATTCCCAAGTCAGTGACTTGAGTGCTGTGGTCCACTCTCGACTAAATCATCACAGTTCCCTCCTTTTTAACAATCTCATCCTTTGTTCTGTCCTATAGACGCCAACAGCTCTTCCTAGCCTTTGTATTGGTTGCTTGAAAGCACACACCCCCCCCCGTGGTTTGTTAGAGTAGAAGACTAGTGGTGAAGGGGCTGCTTAGTCCTTTTTACTAAAAATTGCATCCTCTCACTAAATGCTATCCTGTTTGGTGAGGGGAAAATAAGAAGTCCCATCTGGTTAGGTGCCTATTCCACCCAGTTTGCCCCACTCCACTGTACAGGCCATCTATATGTTCCCCTGGCTATGTTAACACATAGCTTCCATGTGGCTTGAGAAATCTTTAAGGTTGGGGTTCCCAAACCATGTTCCACAGACTGCTAACAGTCCATGAGCTTTATTCAGGTGGCCCGTTGCATGTCTATGGATTTGTGGTTGAAGGTGAGAGATGGCACATCTATTGCTTTCAATACTCATACTAACTTTTAATTGCATTTTATTGCTGCTTTTACTTCTTTCGTTGTGCTACATTGTACTGCAATTTCAGTTCTGTGAATTTCAGATTGTAATACATAGCAAATAAAAGAAGCAGTGAGAATGTAGATTACAATTGCTACAACAGGCAGGAAAATCATTAAGTGGTCTGCCAAGACTCTCAGCAATTTTCAAGTGGTCATTGATGGGGGGAAAGTTGGGGGACCACTGCTTTAAGGGGCATCTGGTTAAAGTTCAACACTGAGATGATACAATCGTTTGTGCAATATCTGGCAAGCCCTCTTCAATGGTGATTCGCTGTAATGTAGTTAAGAAGCGAAAAATATTTGTTCAGGAAAATGAGTGGAATCCTTCCAGTTCATAAACTGAAAGTATTTTGTACTAGCTGACGGGGGATGAGAACCCCTGCATTTAAATTAATTTAAAGAACTTACACTGGGTATTTGAAGGGAGGAGATGTGAATGGTATAACAATAGGGTGGCCCCTTCTCCAGTGCCACACTGTCATGTAGCCTAGTAGCCGGGGGGGGGGGGTCCCATGTCCCTTTTCTCTGCTACCACCACCCACTTACAGTAAATGTCACCTCATGGTGGTTTCTTCAGGAGTGGGGAAACTGCCTCAGTTTTAATTATTACTACAACTCTTTGTCACTGTCAAACAGAACCTATCTTGTTGGATGTGGATTGAGAGGACAAAGTGACTTGTCCACAAGGCAAAATGGAGAACAAGAGATCAAGGGTGCCTCACTACAAATATCTACTGACTTTATTTGGATGGCCAGAGATGGTACATCAGCCAGGGTGGACTGCTTCTGCCAAAGAGCCATAGTGTCAATGAGATGTGTTTCATTCTCTTCCAGGGTCTAACGGATTCCCATATTTGTGGTCTGGAGGCTATTTTCTCCAGGATAAATTGGCAGCTGACCTGGGAGTTATGGGGTGATTCCCCATATGGAAGTGGGTAAGTCTTGTATGAGTTATTTGAGATCTTCCATCTCTTCTGTGCAGGACATAGAAGGGTATTTTTCAGGAAAGCAGGTTGTAAAGAGAGGCAGGGCATGAATGCTAAGTAAACTCACGTTCATTCTTCTCTTCCCAAATTTAAATTAAGACCTTTGAGGTTAATGCCTCTGCATTTGAGGTAACAATCGGAGGGGGAAAGAACTTCTACACACTGAAAACAAGTGCCTTTCACTGAGCATTTCTCCTGTTACAGACCCCATCAAAACAAACACGAGTTGTGCAGGATCAACAATTGGTGCATTGTGCTGTGCTTATAGTATGTACTTTGTGGAATGAATGCAGAATGGGTTGCAATTGAGTGGGTTTGAGCGTAACGATTTTGATGCAAACACAGCTCTGCAGGTGTCCCACCTTTGATTTGTGAAGGCCGCTTCACAAATATATGGCCATCACTTCACTGCTTACAGGGGAATTATTGGACTACCGGTATGTTGAAAAACATTTTGTATAAGATGCTGTGTAAATTCTATGGAGCTTAATCTGTGATGAGCCATTGACACTTGCAGTTCCCAGCAGTGCCACACAGCTGTCCAGTGAGGAGCAAGCGTGTGTGAACCAGTCTTCAGCCCCAGCCCAGTCGATAGCTCAAAAAGCTGCCAAAAAACCCACAAAAACATTTATGGCTAGGCTTTAACAAAAGCATTTGGAGTCCCCTGCCCTACTCCTGTCTTGTATGATCGCCCTTGCTTGCAATTCCTCTTTTTGTGGCAGATTGTACTTTTTTTTATCTTGGTTCAGTGAGGAGCCTTGGAGGAGAATAGTTATTCAAATCAAATGAGAACAAGCAAACTTCTCATTAGCTAGAAGAAAAATAGAAATCAATCTTGCCTCGCTCAAAAAGCAGACCATAATCTCTTCTAATTATTCCACAACCCCAAGGAAGCTGTCCCATGAGAGGAGCCAAGATAATCCTTGAATATTAAGGAAGGGGTAGAAAATGCAAGCAGACTTTGTAACATAGGGAGATGTAAGGCAAACAGGCACGTGAGCAGGAGGCATGCGTCTGCTTTCATTGCATTGTTCAACGGCCATTTCTCACCAGCTGAACGAAAGCAGAGATCGCCTTTCACCACAAAGCCACACAGAGCATGAAGACAGATTTCTAAGCTGCAGATAACTCCATTTCATAACTTTTTTTTCAACACCACGATTATTAGGTGGGCAGCAAATGTTTGGGATTAAATTTCACTGAAGGGGGCTGGGATTGGGTCGTTCTATGGAAACAAGATGAGAATAAAAGACACTACAATATTTTACAGTTTGTGAGCTTGGAGTTGTGTAGGATCCTTACTTTGTCCCCAATACCCGTTTCCCCGCTGTGTCAACTCCCAAGAACAGCTAATTTTGTCCATTTGTTTCTACCTAATCCTCCAAGTCGTCATTGAGATGATTAATCCTCTTTGGCCAAAGCTGGTTGGAGTCCCCTAAACAGATATTACTAAAATGGTTAAGGCCACAGTCCAACACAAAACGGGACATGTTTAAACTCCCTGAAATCAGTGGACCTAAACCTGTATTTGATGATGACTTAAACATTTTATCATTTTTGTTTTATATATCCCAGTTTAGGAATGGAGGAAAATGTTGCTTGATTCAAAGTCACCTAATTTGCTGTGACAGACTTGTATGTGAATTTGAACAAAGGTGTATATCGGAATGCACAATCCTCTCAATTTTCCATTGCTCATAAAAACATGGGGAAATGCATGCAAAAATGTGTATTTTAGGGGGAAACACTGAAAAGCATTCAAAATTGTGCATTTTCAACAAAGAACATGTACAGAATAATATAGTGATAATATAATATGCATGCAAAAGGTTTAAATGCATTTTATACATAAAATAGAATCTGCAGCAAAATGGGAATGGGAGTGTATGTGAAACTAAGATGGAGAGGAAGTAGGTCAATTTGTCCATACCTATATCTCTCTAAAATACAGTATGAATCTAGGAACTCTGGTGTGTGTACATAGAGGAAACTGGTGCTTCAACATTCATGAATTGAATTAAAGTTGGGAGGAATTGCAGAACTATAGAATCATAGGACTGTAGAATTGGAAGGAACCCTGAGGGTCACTGAGTCCAACTCCCTGCATGGTAGGAATCTCAACTAAAGCATCCAGGACAGGTGGACATCCAATGGAGGAGAGCCTACAACCTCCTGAGGGAGTCTGTTCCACTGTTGAACAGCTGTTACTGACAGGAAAAAATCTCCTTTCTTGTAATGTGAATCCATTGGTTCAAGTCCTACCCTTCAGAGCAGGAGAAAGCAAGCTTGCTCCATCTTCCATGTGACAGCCCTTAAGATATTTGAAGATGGCTATCACATCTTCTCTCGGTCTCCTCTTTCCCAGGCTAAACATATCCAACTCCCTCAACCAGTGGCGTAACAAGCCACTCGGGTGCCCGGGAGCAGGGCAAACCATGGGGGTGGAGCAAGCTGCCCACAGGACATGGCAAGCTGTGCAGAGCCTCCATGGAGTCTGCCTGCTGCCTCCCCCTCAGTGGCTAAGGTGGCGGCTGTGGGCAGATGGGCAGTGCAGAGCCTGCAGGCGCCTGAGCCACCACATCACTCCCAGGAGAGATGCATGGCTAGGGCCGGCGCATCCATTAAGGCGAACTAGGCAATTCCCTAGGGCGCCAAAATGGAGGGGGCGCTGGCCAGGCTTGCGCGGGGGGGCGGGACGGGACGGGCTAGCAGCAGCTTCTCCGCTGTAGCGGAGAGGTGCTGCTTTCCCCCTACACCACCCCCCCGCTCCCGCTAAAGCAGGCTTTGGCGAGGGGCACGCGGCGGGACGGGCAAGCAGCAGCTTCTCCGCTACAGCGGAGAAACTGCTGCTTGCCTCTCCACCACCCCACACCTCCAGCTAAAGCAGGCTTTGGCGGGCGGGCGGGCGGGCGGGGGGGCAGGCAAGCAGCAGCTTCTCTGTTACAGCAGAGAAACTGCTGCTTGCCTCTCCACCACCACCACCTCCCGCTAAAGCAGGCTTGGGTGGGGGGGCGGGCGGTGGGGGCACCAGGAGGTGGTCTGCCTAGGGCGCAATAAACCCTATCACCGGTCCTGTGCATGGCTCGGGCACATTGCAGGCCCCACAATAAGTGCCACCCCCATGGTGTGGCATCCAGTGCCCCCCACCCCCCAGCTATGCCTCTGTCCTCAACCATTCCTCCAAGACTGGTTTCCAGATACTTGATCCTTTTTTTGAAGATGGAGACAGCATTTGCCCACCTACAGTCTGTAGTGACCTCACTTCTCCAAGAATTCTCAAAGATTATAGACAGAAAAGTTGAGATTACACACAACCATCAGTTCTTGGCTACAGAGCTTTGGATTGGGATATGTGGTAGACTTCAACAGAATTGTCCTGTTCTTTTCTAAATCTGCAAAAAAGAGCCCCCTCTCATATCAGGCACACATCACCCTAAGGAGGGGGGGAGCCCTTGAAAAGCAAGAAATCCAATTGTCTGCTTAATGAGTAACAGAGTTTCTGTGAAGCTCAACTGTAGAAATCTTTCTGCTGACCTTATAATCTTGTCTATGTCAGTGCTGCTATGTTTAGATCACTCAGGTCTTTATCCTGTGCTAAACACAGGGGGCTTTGCTCCTGGGAAAAACACACATGCACACTGTCATTGGCAGTGAGATCTTCCTCTTGTTCACATCACAAGGGCCCTCTATGGAGGGAAATAGAAGGGAAATTATGGGAGACATGTTGACAATATGACATGACCTGTTTAGAATGGTTGCCGCTTGTAGATAAGGGACTTCAAAAGACTTGTTCATGACTGAAACAAAAGTGGGAGGCAGCACCATGAAGCGGCTCCTGAGGCAGAGAACTTGGGGTGATACTCCTGTTCCTATCACCATGTCTACTGATCACTGCAGATGGTGACAGCAGTCACAAAATTAAAAGACGCCTGCTTCTTGGGAGGAAAGCAATGACAAAACTAGACAGCATCTTAAAAAGCAGAGACATCACCTTGCCGACAAAGGTCCGTATAGTTAAAGCTATGGTTTTCCCAGTAGTGATGTATGGAAGTGAGAGCTGGACCATAAAGAAGGCTGATCGCCGAAGAATTGATGCTTTTGAATTATGGTGCTGGAGGTGACTCTTGAGAGTCCCATGGACTGCAAAAAGATCAAACATATCCATCCTTAAAGAAATCAGCCCTGAGTGCTCACTGGAAGGACCAGGGGCGTCGCAGGGGGGGCGGAGGGGGCGGGGGGCCCCGGGCAGCGCCCCTGCTAGGGTGACACATCGGGTGTTGGCCCCGCCCATTGGGCTTGTTTTAAACTTGTTTTTAAAATTCTTTTTAGGCTATATTCGGCACTGCCGGGGTGGAGCCGCAGGGGCCGCCAGCGAGTCGGGGTGTCACCCCCCCCTCGCTGGCAGCGCCGGAAATAGCCCCCGCCCTCCAGCGGCTTTTCGTGCCGCTGGCTGGCTTGCGGAGCCGGGGCAAGGAGAGGGGCAGGCACCCCTCTTTGCTGACCTGCCCCTCTCCCTGCCCTACTTGCGCTCCCCCGGGGGGGCGGGGGGGGGGCTTTGGGAGCCTCTGCGGGCAGCAAAGAGTCCCGAAGCAGCTGCTGTAGCACAAAGGGGTGCCAGGCTGTGGCTTCGGGGCTCTTTGCAGCCCGCTGAGGCTCCCAAAGCCTCCGCCCGGCATCCCCCGGGGGCGGGGCGTTGCCGCGTGTGTGTGCGTCATGACGCACACGCAGCGATGCCCCGCCCCCGAGGATGCCGGGCCGCCGCTTCGGGAGTCTCTGCGGGCTGCAAAGAGCCCCGAAGCCACAGCCTGGCACCCCTTTGTGCTACAGCAGCGGCTTCGGGGGTCTCTGCAGCTCACAGAGCCTCCCAAAGCCCCCGCCCGGCATCCCACAGGGGCGGGGCATCGCCGCGTGTGCGTGCGTCATGACGTCATGACACACGCGCCGCGATGCCCCGCCCCCAGGGGTGCCTCTTGGCTTCCCGCCCCGGGCAGCCAAAGGGCTAGGAACGCCCCTGGGAAGGACAGATCTTGAAGTTGAGGTACTTTGGCCACCTCATGAGAAGAGAAGACTCCCTAGAAAAGACCCTGATGTTGGGAAAGATGGAGGGCACAAGGAAAAGGGGACAACAGAGGATGAGATGGTTAGACAGTGTTCTTGAAGCGACTAGCATGAGTTTGGCCAAACTGCGGGAGGCAGTGAAAGATAGGCGTGCCTGGTGTGCTCTGGTCCATGGGGTCACAAAGAGTTGGACATGACTGAATGACTGAACAACAACAACAACAACTGGGAGCCAAACTCTCCAATCAGATTCTTGCTGGCTGGGCAAATTTTCTGGGTATGTGATAGAACCCAATCAGACCACACATGATTATTCCTCCTGAGTACCTTTCCAAATTGCAAACAAATAGGGACAATGAATGATCATTGTTATAAGCAGCTTCGTGGGCATAGGTAGTGGACATCAGTGCCAAAAGCTTTCCTTTTAAAGGGCGGGGGGGGGCTGCTGTGCTCATAGTATCACTGAAATTGCTATAGTAGCATTGCTGTCAATATGATGAGACTTGGAAAAATAGCCACAGCAAATGCTCATAAGTAAATATGCTGCCTTTTTGCAATTTATTTGTGGATATATTTAACAGCCAGTCTTTTACCTTGCTAAGAAACCTTGCTTCTCCTCCCTAAAATCAGTACCGCTTCATCCATCACCACTTAATCCAGTAACATCCACTATCACTTACCAGTGGAACTGGTGGTTATAGACATTATGCAAGGTGAAAGACAGGATTCTTCTTTCTGTGTGTCTTTATGTCCAAAATACAAAAACAAAGAATCAGAAATACAACTCGGAAAGATTGAGGACCCACTGTGATGTTCAAAATTCACTTGTTTATTTGATTTGAATCAAATAGGCATGCTTATGATTTTGGATCCCCAGCTATTTCAAGTGAGGAGAAAGGCAGAAAAAACTTGATTTTTCATTCAGCTGATATGGAAGCCTTGTTTGGAACTCAGCAGTTTGGCCACATTTCTCTTGAGGTTTGTGTGTGTGTGTGTGTGTGTGTGTGTGAGAGAGAGAGAGAGAGAGAGAGAGAGAGAGAGAGAGACTTTTTGCAATTGCTGTTCATTGTATTTGCAAGTGCACCTCACACGCTCCTGAGTGTGTGTGTAACACATATATACTAATTACAAGTAGAAAGCACAAATGATACCACATAGTTCACAGCATCTGTTAGGGCCTTAATTAATTCAACCTCCACACCGTCACCATAGCAACGATGCTTAACAGACTATGCTGACTCAGAATGTTCAATAGAAAGCCTTGCACTACATATTTATTCAAATTACAGTCATTATTGAAATATTTCTGTATTAGCTCCATAATGGCAGGGTTGATGGTAACAGAAGGATCCCTTTATATAGGTGACCTTATTTCATATATTGCCTTATTGTCATGCAGAACGGCATTCACGCTTGAGAACATAAAAGCAGGCACTCTCTCTTTAAAGACCTTGTATTTAAAATTTGCCACCTTTTCTTGATGTCCAGTGAATATTCCTGGGAGCAAATGAAACAACGTCTTCATTTTCAAAAATGTATCATCATTTTCAAAAGTATGCCTGAATTATAGCAATTCAGCTATGCATAGAACTGTAAGGACTGTATCTCATATAATCTTTTGTTTCTTGTGATTTATTAACTAGAAACTGATACCTCACTTTGTATCAGCCTCATAGTTTGAACTAAAAGGGGATCACAGAGTTCAGCTGAAATAGACTTTTTTTTTAATTTAGGGATTTAAAGAAGCAGAAAACTGAAGATAAAGAATGTGCACATTCCATGAAAGGAAGCTACTGTAACACTTGGATATTGCACCACCAGAAAATTGTCGAATAAAAGCATACACTTTGCTGGTTTTAGAGCTCTTGTTTTGCAAAAAGAATCTGGGAAGGTCTTGTTATCTGACGGTTTCATTTCTTCACTGAGAACATTTACTGTCATTATCTCATCATTATCTTCTTGTCCCTAGTACTGTGCAGGCCCAGAAGCTTTCCTAGAGAAAGGGGAATCCTATTATGCAAACAATACAACTCAATGCTTATGCAAATCTACCTGCTTTGCATAATTTATGTCAATTAACAAAATGAGACTATAGGGCTGATCGTGCAATTGCTGCAACACTTCCTCTTAACTAGGGAGGGAGGGGTCGCTCCATTTCCACTGCAAGACCAATTGCAGCCGTGTTAAGAGTCGTCAACAGGTTTTCCACACCTATCAGCTGATCACCCATTCCCACCACCCTTCTGAGCAATACCCCTCCCCACTCCCTCACTATATTTAAGGGTCTGGTGACTTCTGTTTCAGTGTATCTGAAGAAGTGTGCATGCACATGAAAGCTCATACCAAGAACAAACTTAGTTGGTCTCTAAGGTGCTACTGGAAGGAATTTTTTATTTTGTTTTGTTTTGTCCGTTTCCACTGTCGTTTTTTTGTACATACTTTGTACCTAACCTGTTTCTGTTTGCATTCACTTTTTTTTTTAAATGCACTGAAATTCATATTTTAAATTAGCACAACCTACATTGTTATGTGGCAGTCTGAGGGCTGCCTTTAAATTGTTCAGTTCTTTCCTTTTTTAAAAAAGGAAAAGCCACTCTAAGCAGGTAGAAAACCCACCTGCTGGCGCTGCTGCTGCATGTTTTCAAAGATGGGATTCTGAGAGTGACAGGATATTACGACAACCTGTCCTCACAGGGACATTGTCCGAGGAAAGAAGACAGCATTGCTGCCCCCACATACTCCTTGGGCACTAGGAAGTATTTATTCATAAGTATGTATGCATTCATGCACTTGCAGAGGACATTCTGATCCATCCAGACTGAAGGCTTTGATCAGGTTGGTTTGCATCAAAATGCAGACTGACAAAATTTCTCAAGTTCCCCAGCTCTGCAGCTACTTCACTCTGACAGGCTTCCTATGCAAAGTAGTAAAGAGTGATCATATCTCTGCACATGTGATCACATACATATCTGTAGAAGAATGTGGTTCTGGTATAGCCCTGCATAGGTTCTGGCTACCTCATTGCCTCGCTTGCAGGCGGATGCAATATATTTTGCTAAGATACATCCCACGTGCGTGAGGCTTATTTATACAAGAAATGAGTTTCCGGAAAAGCAACTTGAGGGATGCTCCCCCCTCACCCCCCCCCCAAATGCCTCTGGTAAATAATGAAGAGTCCAGGGGCGTAGGGAGCCGCTTTGCCGCCCAGGACGGCAAACACAGGGACACCCCCCCCTGGGGGCGGGGTGCCGCTCCCTAGCGTGCGCGAAGCATCCTGAGTGGACAACACATGTGCGGACATGCGCAGTCCACCCAAGATGGAAGGGGTGCTGGCCGCTCACGCCCACCACCCAAGAGGCAGGTGTGAGCAGCCGGCACCCCTTCCAACTGTGTGATGGTGTGGCAAGTTTTAAGACTTCAGCGCTCGAACAGTGCTGTTCGCGCACTGAAGTCTTAAAACTTGCCACACCATCACACGGTTGGAAGGGGTGCCGGCTGCTCACACCTGCCATCTTGGGTGGTGGGCGTGAGCGGCCAGCACCCCTTCCATGCGGCGGCACGGCAACTTTTAAGGCTGCAGCGTGCAAACAGCAGCACAGTCGCTGTGCTGCTATTTGCACGCTGCAGCCTTCAAAGTTAGTGCTCCCCACACGCACCTGAGCCGCCAATCGCCGGGGTGGGTCACCACCCCGAGTGTCACCCCCCAGGGCGGTACACAGGGTGGCCTGCCCCCCACCCCCTTGCTCCTCCCCTGATGAAGAGCCCAGGTAGGTGTGTCCTATCCAGATGATGAAGAACACATGTGTCCTGGGCAGATAACTCCACTGGTTCCCAAACTTCTTTCCTCTTGAAAATTGTTGCGGGTCTTGACAGACCACTTAATTATTTTTCTGCCTGTTGTAGAAATTGTTAATTTACTGTGCTAGATGCTGCATGGCTTTCAATTGTATATTTAGACACATGAAACTTGCCAGCCAATGGTGATGTGTGGACCACAGTTTGAGAACCCCTGCACTCATGGGTGATGTTGTCATGAGGATGCTGTACCAACTGAGATTTCTAAAAAGACAATGTAAATTTTTCAGTGTCCAGTGGACAGGCACTAGATAGACTGACACACACACACACACGCACACACACACACACACACACACACTCTTATTAGTCCCAAATCAGTCTGCCTGGGAATCTGCCCATAAGTAACTACCAGTAGTAGGACAGAAGTATATTGTGTCAGGGCAAATCTACTCAGTACAATGAAGACTAATCAATGCAAACCTTCTGTGAGCTTAAAGATCACGCCTAAAGATTTCAGTCTTGTGCTCTAATAAGTACAATAGGACACTGATGATCTTGATAGGGGACATCAGAATGGAAAGTACAGTGCGGATCTGGAACTTGCTTGCATTGAATAAATAATGTCTCTCTTCTGTTCGATATTTAATAATTTTCATTGAACAAGTACACCGTGTCCCTGAACTTGAAAAGAGTGTTATACTCCTATTGTACTAAGACAAAATTGCTACTCCAAAGGTATGTACAAATTCTGTTAATCTCAGCTGTAGGATAATCTAATTATTATTTTTTCTTTTGAAGTATGCAAAACAATATTTACTGAATGGATTATGGAAATTTCAAGGTAAAGCTAGCTTTGAAGATTAAGCAACTTACATGCTGTTAATACTATACTACATTTTCTTTTTTCTTTGCTTGCTTTCTTTTTTTTTCTCCCTCCCCCTTTGAAATTAACAAGGAAGCTTTATTTTGTATGGCAGACACAATCTACCTAATGCACTTTAAAAATGGGAATGCCAAGTGAATCCTTTGAATACGTCTCGACTTAAGGTGAAAGTTAGTAATGCAATGTAGCAGCAAAACATATTGTTCCATAAACTTTATGCACTAGGGTTTGCTTGGTTTTTGTTTTTTGTTTTTTTGACCTTGAAAAATGCCTTTGATTCTGCTGCTTTAATAAAAAGGTGATAATAATCCTCCTGGTGCAATGTGACTTCTGCAGGGGAGGAGATGCCTGCATTCATAGCCATGTCTAACAGATGGTCTTGTGTTCCTCTATAAATCTTCATGATGGGGAACATCAGTTACTATGGCTTAGCCTGGAAACAAGGCCCACCCTGAACACTTGGGTATTTTGTATGTGGTGTTGCCTCTGCAACTAGTACAGTATATTCTGGTGTATAAGACTACTTTTTAATCCAGGAAAATCTTCTCAAAAGTCGGGGGTCGTCTTATACGCCGGGTGGAAAATCTGTGGTTGAGTATATCTCAAACTCTATATTTTAACTGGAAAAGTTGGGGGTCGTCTTATACGCCCAGTCGTCTTATACGCCGCAATATACGGTATATACCCTGCTTTTTTGTACAATTCCCCTGTAGCCACCAGTGCTACCACTGTAAGACACGCAGCAACTTTTTATCTCTGAACTAGTGCCCAGCACCACATTCTTAGTGCCAGGAAAAGTTAGTGCTACTATTTCTCCAAGTTCTAAACAACTGTAGCATGTGGTTCCCAGAACCCCTCCAGCCAACCCTGCCTTCTGCCTGAGTCGAGATGAGAAATGGAAATGGCTGAGGAGAGCACCACATTGTGTCATGAGCCTCCTGATCTCAACTGGCTCAAGGCTGGTGTGGCAGTTCCTGTCAGATGAGGAAGATAAGGAAGAGGGTACAGAGTGGACCATCAATGCAGAGCAGCCCAAGAGGAAGGATGCCCCCCTACCCCTTTGCCTTGAGAAGGAGAGACAGTACTGCTGGCTCCCTCTCCTGCCTCATCCGTGGAGTGGAGAGCTTCCATAGCAATGGGGCAGGTCATGGACCAGATAGGAGAGGAGGCTGGCCAGTTGGAAGGGGAGGAGTCAGAGGTGTTGACTTGTTCCATCACCAACAGACCAAGCCCTCTTGGAGAAGCGCACCACAAAAGCACCAGTCTCCTAGGAAGCACCAGTCTCCTAGGAAGAAAGAGTCTTGCAAGTGAGTGTGCCATTTCTCACCTTTAAAAACTGGTGAGAGGGGTGTGACCCTTTGAGACATCTTCACAGCTTTTGCCTGGCCTCAGATGCTGTTCTTAAACTCTCTAGTTTGTACCTGTACCATAGCAAGCCTTGAATGAAGCTTGCTTTCTTACTTGCAGGTAAGAGCCTTTGGGACAGGAGCCAGGACACATGGGAGGGACCACTCAGTGATGGGCACCACTTGAGCAGCCAAGCTTATGCAATGCCTCATTTCTCACCTATCTTTAAAAAAAAAGGCATTCTGGAAAGTGTAATGAAATCAGAATGAGGAAAATTTCCAGTAAGTCAAGACATGCATTGCAGCATAGAAAAACAAGACTTAACAGCAAAGTCATTTGTCAATCTGACCCAAGGAAGAATTCCTTCTCAACTCCAAATATGGACATTAGTCAGTTTCATAAGAACATCAGAAGAGCCCTGGTGGATCAGAACAAAGACCCATCTAGTCTAGCATCCTGATGTCACAGGGGCCAATGGGAAGCCTGCAAGGGGCACCCAAATGTACATCAATTTTCCCACTTGTGATTCCTAGCAACTGGTTTTCAGAGGCATATTTCCTCCAACAGTGGAGGCAAAACAGAGTCTACGTGGCTAGTAGCCATTGAGGTTCATATCATCCATGAATTAATCTAATCCCTTTTTAAAGCCATTCAAGTTGATGACCAACACAAGATCTTTTAGAAGCATTTCCCATAATTCATGCATTCCCTCCCATTCACAAGTAAAATAAGATAGAGGAATGAGAACTCCTACTTTTGCCCATCTTTCCTTGCCATCAATTCTCTTCACTAGAGAGACAAATTATCTTTCTGGGTCTACGTCCAGAAGGTACAATGCCAGATTGTAGCATTTGATTAGAATAGGCCTACAGTCGTTTGCCAGTTACTCAAATGTTCTCACTTGGGCTTGATGTGCTTGAAAAAGAAATGAAAAAATGAATTCAACACCTTAATTGGATGTTACTGAGATAGCCTTTTCGTGTGAGTTTTAGATTATGTGAATTAGTCCAAAATGGTCCCAGGTCACAACATTAGGATTTACATCTGAATTTTTCAAAATGCTAAGGTCTCTGGGACTTGGAGACCATCGATGTTGCTTTTCTGCTCGTCTCTGTAATTGCGTGGGAACCAGAATTATGGAAACCAGAAACTGGAAATAAAATGACATTTGATTGAGATTTTGCGATGGCAATAAATTATTCTTGGTAATTTCAGCCACTTTTAATATTTCAAGTTCCAAACGAATAACAGGACATTTGGGGCTCTACTTCTTTTACATCTGTCAGAGATCATTTTGTGTGCAAGCTGCATATGAATGAACTTTTCAGGGAGGGGGGATGCAGCAGAGTGTTTGCATGCTGTCATTTTCAAAGGCTTGTAATGAACCATGAAAATTTGCCAGCATTTCAGTAAGAAACTGTAAAGGACATATAGGACACAAAACAGCTCTTCTGATAAATTTTGAGCTAAGGCATTTTGTGAATTCAGAAGATAGTCTAGGAAAAAAGCCATGCTAAAAAAGTTAAGATAACCAGTGGTGTCATTCTACATGACTGGGGTGGTGGTGGTGGTTTGGGGGAACTTTCTTTTACCTCAGGAGAGTCATCAAACATAGTTTCTGTTTATCCATCTAGCCAGGGCCTGCCCAAGACAATTTGGCACCTGGGGGTGAACCAGAAAATTGTGCCCCCCCTTCCTGCCAAGGAAGAAAGGGTGAGTGAAGATCTACATCAAAAAGAAGGGGGAAATCAAGATCTACATTGGGATCTTCTGCTCATGTGGATCCTGCCACCTGAGGTGATCACTTCACGTTGTCTCATGTGTGGGCCGGCCCTGCATCCAGCTCAATACTGGGTACCTCAGGTATGTGTCCCTCCAAATATTGTTGGGCAATGATTCTCCATTTATGGCCAAGCAAGGATCAAACCTAAGTCTCTACAGTCTAAGACTTGTAGCCTAACCCACAGCTAGCCAACATGATTTTTCTCTAGATGTTAAGAGGCTACTACTACCATTATTCCTCATCATTGGCTATGCTGGCTGGGGCTGATGGGAGTTGGGTCTAAATAGGGTTGCCATACATGCAGGAATTCCCGGACATGTCCTCTTTTGGGGGTCCTACACCCCCATGCGGTGGGAATTTTACATTTTAAAGCAAATGTCCTGGATTTTGGGATTATTATTATTATTTAATATTTATTATTAGTAATGATAATTTGTGTGTAGGTGGCTCCGGCTCTGGCATTGGCTGAGGCTTAGGCTCTTGAGGAGCATCTCCATGCAATGCAGCTGTCCCGTACGGGGTCCGAATCTGCAACCTTGGCACTATCAGCACCGTGCTCAACTTAGAGGAACTGTGCAATATAGTCTACTTTAAATACCTGATCCTATATATTTGAATAACTATATCAGTCAGTGGGGCTGGGGGCTAATTTTTTGATATGTAAAAGTAGTCAGGACCTCCAGCTATTCCATCGTGCTTTTACAGGTGGGTAATTACAATGGACAAATTAATTGAAACACATTAAGGCAATACACCGGGGGCTCCAGCTGGAGACAGGATGAGCATTCCAGATGGAAAAGGTCATTAATTTGTCCTTCAGGGACCCAAGCATCAGCCTGGTAATTACTGTAATATTACCCCATAGCTGATTGTGTACTGCTGCTTCCTTTGATAGGAGGCTGCCATATTGTCAAGTAACTGCAGCAAGGAACAGACTTGGATTCTTTATTTTTAAAATACAGGCAGCAGTTGATTCTCTCTGGAATCCCAGAAAACTCGATAAAAGATTTACAAGAAGCCATTCCTTCAAAATTATTTGAGTCTCATAAAAAGACACATTTTCTTTTCGGTCAAAAATTAAAAATCCACATTGATGTGAATTTACCATTTGACCTCTGCTCTTGTCTTCTTACTTTGACCCCAGTAAATGGTTGGATGAATACCGTGCCTTTTTTGCAGTTGCTTTGTCAAATTGCTACTCACACACACTCCTCCATCCGAGTGAAATACCGAGAGAGCACTTCTCTCAATTTTGCTTGGGAAGGATTTTGCACAACATGACAGACAGCAGCAAGCGGTTTAAAGAAAAAATGTGGGTCACCTTTCTGGGTCTTAAAGCTGGTTAGTACCACAGTAAAACGTGTCTGGGATCAGGCAGCTTGGATTCAAGGTAGGCTCATGTTTAGATTACTGCAATGCATGCTATGTGGGGCTCCCCTTGGGTTTGCCCAGAGGCTGCAGCTGGTACAGAACATAGTGGCTACATTGGTTGTGGGGGGAAACTACCACTAGTATGTAGTTCCTTGCACGATTTATACTGGTTGCCCATTTGCTACCAGGCCAAGTTCAATGTGTTGGTACCTAACATACCAGTCCCTGTACAGCTCAGGGCCAGCTTACTTGCATGACTGCCTTATCCCTCATACACCCAGTAGATTGCTGTGGTCAGTAGGAGAGTTTCTCCTACAAGTTCCAAAGATCTCAGAAGCCTGCTCCACAGTAACTCAGAACAGGGCTTTTAGTGTGGCTGTCCCTGTTCTGTGGAATAGCAGCCCTCTTGAGATATGACAGACGCCCACAATCTGCACTTTCTGGGAGCAGCTGCAAGACATTTTTGCTTCGACAGTTTTTCCCTGTGCCCTTAACCCTGTGCAAGTGCACATGTCAACCTATACAGAGAGGGATTGCGTGAGTATATATTGACCATATGATGGGGGTATTTTCTAATGCAGCAGCAGTTCAGGGAGAGGGGAAGTGCAAGAAGTGCAACTCTCTTATCCTGAGTTAGTGAATCCTTAATGTTTTCCAAAAGCTCATGTTTAATTCAACTAAACATTAAAAATGTCTAAATGATGGATAGAATTACAGGATGCATGTTGGTTTAAGGACTGCCTAGCTTATTGGTTTACATTTTAAATCTCCCCCCCCCCCCGCGCGCCATTGCATCCCTAATACAGAACCTCCTTTATTCTGTCAAGATTTATTTTTACCAGGAATATGGGTGAATGACGTAGATAATGTTTTATGTACAAAGTCTGAAGAGCCTTGAAAGTACAGTTAAATAACCGCATGATCCAAAAGATAATAACGTTGGTTTAGTTCAAACACAACACTAAACTAGGTTATGTGGGCTCAAATGAAGCTTCAGCTTCATGCACTGTCCCTGTCCCTTCTCTACTGGGTTTCCTTTTGCTTTTACATAGCCATGGTTGAGCACTATGTTCAAACCAGAGATCCTGGTTTGAAATAAACTCTGGTTAGTTTGAGAAGCTAGTTTCATAACCCATAGCTTGACTTCAAACCAGGACCTCGGGTTTGAACATAGTGCTCAACCGAGGTTATTTAAAACTGAAACTAAACCCAGGGTAAATACACCAACCAAAGGAGGAGAAAGGAGGGAAGCAACATGAAGAGGACAGGAGGCCTTTGGTTGACTGACATTCAATGCCATTTTAAAATGTGTTGGGGGGGGTATTGCATGGTTCTTGTTTTTATTTTGATTATGTATTGTGTTTTTATACTGTGAACTGCCCTGAGACCTGTGGGTATAGGGCAGTATACAAATTAAATTTATTATTATCATTATTTTATTAATAATAATAAAAAGGGAAGAAGAAAATAACTGAAGTTCATCCACACAGTGCTAAACCATGCTTTAGCATTACATCCAAAAACAACCACTGACTTCAAAATATGTCATTCATGGTACAGTGTAGGAAGAGAGGTTGCAGGACAGGCTTTACAACTTTAATCAGAAATTATGTAGCAAAGAAACACTGTGTTCTGATACCATCAGTAAGTTCCAGTCACTGTTGCCTTTCAGTGCATGGAAACTGATGTTGCTTGGTTGTGTTGTGCGATGGCAGCCACCCCAAATTTATTATATAACTCCCTCCAATCACTAACACTGATTTGCTCTGGCCCCCAGAAACTCACACGCAGGAAGAGTGTGAGAGCATCTGCACTGAGCAAGGAGGTCCTTCCCCTCTGCTCAACAAGAACTATCATATGCTTCAAAACATGGGTCAGATAATAAAAAACAGGGTCAGATCATTGTAGTGATTGTAATAGTGGAAACAGTAATGGGCCAAAGTAACACATTTGCTGAATGCTAGGAATTATGAAGAGCTCTCTTTGGAGATATAGAATATTTATTAAGTTCAAAAAAGTATACAATTATGTATGAAAAATGCACAGGAAAAAAACACCTTCATTCCTTTATAATGTTATCAAAGTTTTGTGTCCTGAAAGAAGCACACTGATTTGTAGTACATATGTGTGTAAAAGCAGTGGATTTGGATTAGGCGGGGAGGGGGGACTTTACATTTTTCTCACCATCCTCCTCTCCATTCCACAGGGATAAAAATGCCTATGTGATGAATTTCAGTGCTTTGGTAAAAAAAGGGGGGCACTTGATGTAGCCAAGAACAAGTTATAAAGCAATACATCACAAAACTGACCTCGAATGCTTTGAAAAGAAAGTTATATACATGCTAGGTCTCTGATATAGACATCTGCCGAGGAGTAATCTGAAACCACCAAGAATCTAGCTTGCAGATGTGGATCTGTTTCCTGAAGCTCCTCACCTTTACAATAAAATCTTGGGACACTAAATTGTTCACTGTGAAAAGAAAGTGTTAATCCAACTCTAATTTGGCAAAAGATCTTCAATAGTGACAATGCACCATAATGTGATCAATGAGAGCCAGAAAGTCACTTGAGAAATATTTCAGTTATGCTTCCCCAAAGGCTGATATGGTGGTGAACCCATGACAGACACAGTGTGGACATGTGGGTAAGAATGGTCTACTATGATGCATCTACTATTTTTAAAGTAATTGAGTTGCATTATGAAATCTCAAATGTTCCTATCGCACACAGCATCACCTTCACAAAGACTGTGCAGTCTCAACCTGGGAATAGAAATGTTTCCATCCAAGATCTAATTGTGGTGTTCACATCACATAAGTCATTGCAGATTTTAGTCCAACAATGTTTGATGTTGCTTGTAGAGCATTTCAGGTGTAATATGTGTGTCACAAGATAAATATTACAGACACGTTTTTTTTTAAAATAACTTAATATACATCCTATTAATCTGGAAAACTTTGTTTTGTTTTGTTTTTACAATAAATAAGATGTCTTCAAAGTAATTTGGACGAAGACCAACTATGAACAATGAGAAAAGCCATCCTAAAGTGCTACTGGTAGTAAACAAGGAAACATTTTAGAGATAAACAATATTTTCTTCAGTGTCTCCATTTTCTGAATCTTGTCCCCTATCACCAGGTAGACTGTGCAGCCGAACATCTGATGGGTGTTGTGGCTGGATAGTGACAAGACTTGAACTGTGTGGTCTTGGGCACTGGCTCTGCAATGCATTCATGTCTAGAACGCAAAAACACAGACAAGTTAAAAGTTGTAGCTCCACTTGCCACATGTACATGCCCCTAGCAAAGGATCTCTGTTGAAAACAAGAGGCCTAGATTTGTCATATACCAATACTTTTTTGGTAAAAAAATAAAATAACTACAGTAGCCTTCCTAGAGAGGCCTTGAGCTATTCCTTTCCACAACACCAGTTTCTCCTTTCAATGCCACCATTGCGCCTACACCACCTTCAGCAAACAGATGGTTGCATCCAATGCTGAGTGAGCAACATTCTGTTTGCACAATGGGACTTAATCTTTCTTTCTTTCTTTCTTTCCTCTCCTCTCCAACCCTCTGGAACAGATTTTGGGCATGTGCAGGGGGCTACAGGGAGGAAGTGAGGGTTTCCCTGTGCAAGTGGAAGTCTGTTTTGCAAGCAGAACGGTAGCGTTGGATACACGCCAGATTTGTGTTCTAACAGTGGCCATTTCATATTGCTTACCTAGTCATTTAAGGTATTTATATACTGCCTCTCCTAATATTTATCTCAAGGTAGATTGCAACAAAAGCCAATCGGTAGGCATCACCATTAAATTTCCATTAGAACGGCAGCGCAAAAAGCTTCACTTCCACAGTTCAAAACTACATGCTCTTTCCAGTCCTTACAATACAAACCATTAATATGCTTGAGAGAATAAAAACAGCTTAATCTGGCACCTGAAAGATAATACAGCAGGTGCCAGGGGAGCGAGAAAATAGGTGGTGCGCTACAACTGGGTCATGTGGCAGCCTCCCAACACTCTTCAATGGGAGCCTTCAGCAGCAAGTCACCAAGGGACTCAGATATTGGTCCCCTTCCAAACCCAGAAATGCAAATGCTGAATGTTGCCCAAACTTGCTCTTACTAAGCTTGTCATCTTTGGGGCACTTCAGTGGAGAACCACAGTTATGGCAACACTTCCCAGGCAGAACTATGGAGGACATGAAGGCAGAAGTCCTGGAGTGTTTCTGACATACTGCTGGGTGCAACGCTTATGAAGGAGCTGGGAAAGGTGGTGTGCCAAAAAGGGTGGGAAGAAAATATGACGGGGGTGAACACTTTCCCTGGGGAATTCTTTGTCGGGATTCTCTCTCTACTCATAGTCTGGGGCAGCGATGGGGGAACCTGTGGCCTTCCAGAGGGTGCTGGACTTAAACTTCCACCGTCCTTGCTCATTGGTCATGGTGGCTGAGACCGGTGGTAACTGACATCTAGAGGATTGCAGGGTATAGCAATGTGCATGCTATAATCTGGTCCTCAATGTCACCATATTGTGGTGACAGTCTTTCTATATCACCTATATAATTAACTAATGATTGCATTAGTTGGAGGCATTTTTATGACTAAGGAAGCGGTATACATTTTTCCCCATACAATGGCTCTCTTTTTTTTTGGGTTACTAGTGACATTACAAAAAGTCACATGTACCCATCACATAAGTGCAACCTGAGAGTAGGTTTTAAAATGTATATACTTTTTTTTTCAAAATTAGGGCAAAATTCTAGCCATAGTTAAGCCTTTTTATTTAAATATGAGAGCAAAGCACATGAGTTAAAATCTTTCTGGTTGGCCAGTGAATTGAATATTTCTCACTGAAATCAACAAGAATTCAAAGTGTTGCATATCATTGGATAAGACCCTTCAGGTACAAAGTATAGTACAGCACAAAGTAAGAGCCTAAATTCAAAATAAAGCCGCAACATATATTAAAACAAGCCATAGAAACTGCAGTAGATCATGTCACTAAACCATTTCAATTGCCAGGACAGCCAGATCAAGTAACAGGTATAGTGTTACCCAGGGCCGTTCTTGGCCTGGATTTAAGAAACCCTGTCGTAATGCTAGAATGAG
The DNA here is from genome assembly GCF_009819535.1 of Lacerta agilis. Lineage (NCBI taxonomy): Eukaryota > Metazoa > Chordata > Lepidosauria > Squamata > Lacertidae > Lacerta > Lacerta agilis. The sequence continues at coordinate 28,814,995 of NC_046322.1, forward strand.
TGAAGAAAATAACCAGAAAAGGTCAAAAAACACATGCTTTTTAAAAGGCACAATATAAATGAATAATAAAATCAGATTGAACGATTTAGGAATCATTTGGCTACGTTGCTCAGCTTTGTTGGGTTTCTGAAAAGTTCCAAAAACAATCCCTCCTAAAATTTTGCTGTTGTACCCAGACTATACCACTCTGGAGTTCAGACAGAGGAATTGCTTCCTTTTGTAGATGAAAAACCCTGCACATAGAAAAGCAGGATATCAGGTTGAAGGCTAAGCTAGAAGCTTTCTTCCTGGCATGTTACTTTTCTATACACAGGGACTATTTTATATGAGGGGGAGTTCAAACGCCGGATCCCCATTGTGCAATCTGTAGCAGCACAGCCTAGAAACAATTTTACTGGAAGATAAGCTGTTTACCTAGCAAGGCTCTGTAGGAAAGTTCCCTCTTAGAATATTACTTAATGATTTCTCATCCCCCAAAATGAGCTAGGACCCTTAGGGCAGTGTGGGTGGTTTGCCACGCTATTTGCAAAGGAAGCAAAGTAATATGGACAAATGGGTCTCTTTGGGCTGGGCTGGGCTGACAGGTAGAAGCATAAGACAAAGATTTCCTTGCCATGCGTCCTTAGAGAAAAGGACCAGAAGCCACTGCCTACAGTGCCCAAGAGTCTGCCAGTCACAATACAACTTAAGAGGCATGTTCTGGCTTCTTACAACGGCAATTGTGAATTGTGTGTGTGCATTCCTCAAATGAGGTTCAGATGCAAGTTGCTTGGAGTTTCACACCTCACCTTGATATTTGGGTATTTGGCTTTTTAGTGATAGATCCGAGTTCATTCCTGGATTCCTAGCAAAATCTTCACTGGCCGAGTTCATCCTGCTGTTCACGACTTCTGTGCAACTGCCTGTGAAACAAAGCAATGCTGTTTTAATTGACCAACTTTTTCCTTGACCATCATTTCAAAAGGGCAGAAAAGTAAGAGAAAATCCAACAATGGTGTCATTATAGCATTGTTTTACTGCATTCACATCCATTTCTTAATCCAAGGGAATGAGAGAAAGGTGTGTGGGTGTTAATTGCACTTAATCAATTAATAAACACTCTTATGGCTTAAAGTTCAAATATCTCAGGAAGAAAAGTTGTTTGTTCTCCCCAAAACATTGAGAGCAAACCTATGGATACTGTCCTTGGAATAACTACAGTACCACCCTAAGTCTTTTAGGTTCATATGGCAAAAGAACCAGGATGTTATATCTATGAAGTCTGGCCTGTAATATAACCGAAAAAATATATAGTTATTGCAGAACTTAACACTATTATCATTTTGGAAGACTGACTGTAATTTAAAAAGATGTTACCTACTTTTTAAGAAAGCTGTCCCAATATTTAACTGAAAAAGCAACAAGAAATGGGTGAACAAGAGTGAATCCAGTACCCAACCTATGGAGGAACTGAGGGTTTAGTGGAATCCACAAGCTCCCCTCCTGTCTTTCCAATCTTAGCTAGGTCATGTGTACCTACAGGGTTCTCAAAATATTAATGCAGGGAGCCAGGAGAAAAAATAAGGAAGCCAGGTCTCCCCCAACCCCCCTCATCGGAGTACTGCATGAATCAATATATGGGGCAAGAAAGAGATTAAAGGTGAACTTTTTTCGCACAAGGCTCAACTGAATGATGGACCAGTAGTCGCAAATGTTTACGTGCTGGCCCAAGTTATTTTGCTGCTTGAGGCAAAGAACAAATTGGCGCAGCCCCCCTCCACCTTCCCACATATAAAACTTGACCAGAGCAGGGCTGGCCCTCCCATAAGGCAAGCTGAGGCAGCTGCCTTAGACAGCAGAACACCAAGAGGCAGTGCTCCTGTGGGCGCCCTGCCCACCCAATTGTTGGTGGAGAAGTGGTGGCTGGTGTTTCTAATGAGATGAATTGCTGCATTAGATCAGTCAGCAGAGCATGAGACTTTTAATCTCAGGGTTGTGGGTTCCAGCCCCATGTTGGGCAAAATATTCCTGCATTGCAGGGGGTTGGACTAGATGACCGGAATCCCTTCCAACTGTACAAGTCTATGATTGTTCTATGATTCGTATTTGAATGCTAGTGATAGGACATCATCCTCAACCTACCACACCTGAGGTCAGCAAAGTAACTGATCACACTTCCAGATAATTATGGGAAAGCAATGCCTCAGCGGTGCTGAAAAGGCTCTAGTGTGGAAGCAACCTATTGAAAGCAGCACATGTGTTCCAGAATTTGGATAGCTGCTGCCAGTCAGAGTAGATAATGCTAAACTTGATGGACCACACCAAGGAATTGTCACAGCACGCAGCAGTGTCCCGTTGCACTATAGCTGGATACTCAGATTCATAAAATTGCAAAGCAGAAATACTATGCACATTAGTTTTTTTTTTGGTGAATACTGTATTTGCATTTAGTGGCACTTAAAACCTGCTTCAAAGGCCTATTGGAAATCTGCCTGTGTATCTTTCCAGATGTAATATATTTTTCCCGGGAGAATGCCGTATGCATTTGCTAGCGCTTTCCTCCTGCTAGTCCTAGAAAATTATATCCCTGGTCCAGACTGCAAAGTCCTCCTGGGAAAACCTCGGCACCTGGGAAAGGCACTATGCAACAGTGTGCCTTATCTTGTGTTCTCATACCAGGGGGCTCAGAAGGGTTAGCACCTGAACAAAGTCTGCACAGGTGCTTTTCCTTTGAGTCTTCATGTTTCTCTTGGGAATTCCAGTGAAAAACCTAGACTCCATTACGTCCTGCAGCATCTAAATGCAAAAAAGAGAAAGACCTCCACACCCTTTGTTTTGCACGCTTTGAAGTAAACATTCAGCAACCTCCCGGGATACGGTAGTGTCCCAGACAACAGCACACTTTCCCAGCAATACCTGATGAACTGATAAGCAGCACAACCTGCGCACCTTCTGCAAACAGGCTGAATGCACATCAGAAGAAAACGGATCCAGCGAGGCCTGTATTGTATCTTTCCTAGGGGGTTGCCATAGTAACACCTCTCTGGATAACATGATCTAAAGGAGGTCCTGGCAGCATTCAGAATTTTGATATTATGGGTTGTTGTTTTTAAATGCGCAGACTGAAATATGAAGGTGTCACCAGTCACTTTGATGTCGGGCAAAACCAACGAAGGTAGATTAGAATTGGCTCCTTGGGCAAAAGTATTTCTCCGTTCTACCACCCAAACACCATTTAAGAAGGGCTATAGCTCAGTGTTCATCCACTCTGCATGCAGAAGGTCCCTGATTCAATCCCCAGCCTTTCCAGGAAGGCCTGGGAGTGTTCTCTGTCTCAAACCCTGCGAGCCACTGCCAGTCAGTGTAGACAATACAGGGCTAGATGGACTAGTGGTCTGAGAGAGTAGCGTGTTTCTCCTAGAACTTAATACGTGCAAAGCGCATAGGAAGATACCAGCCCAGACTATGGCCTGATCTTCACTATGCAATTAAAGCAGTTTCACACTACTTTCAACAGTCATGACTTCCCTTTCAAAGAATGCTGAGATCTGTCGTTTGCAAAGGGTGTTGAGAGTCGTTAGGGAGACCCCTATTGTTGTTGAGAGTTGTTGAGAGTTGTTAGGGAGACACAGGGCTATAATTCTCAGAGTGGTTAACTCTCAGCACCCTCAACAATCTACAGTTCCTGGGATTCTTTTGGGGAAGCCCTGCCTGTTTAAGTGGAATGCTCTCCCCAGGGAAGTTCACCTGGTGCCTTCACTGTACACCTTTAGGCGCCAGGCAAGAATGTTCCTTTTTAACCAGGCCTTTAGTTGACCTAATCAACATCCCATACCCATTAAAATGTGGCTCTTGGGGGTATTATTGGCTTACTGCTTTTATTTTTATTTTATATATTGTGATCTTTTTATGTGGACCGCCCTGAGACCTCCGGGCATAGGGCGATATATAAATTCAATCAATCAATCAATCAATCAATACAGTGGTACCTCGGGTTACAGACACTTCAGGTTATAGGCTCCGCTAACCCAGAAATAATACCTTGAGTTAAGAACTTTGCTTCAGGATGAGAACAGAAATCGGGCGGTGGCAGCGCGAGGCCCCATTAGCTAAAGTGGTGCTTCAGGTTAAGAACAGTTTCAGGTTAAGAACGGACCTCCAGAACGAATTAAGTTCTTAACCCGAGGTACCACTGTACTGCTTTAAATCTATAGCGTGGATGGAGCCTATTTGTCTAGCCCGGTGTTGTCTGTCTAGAAATGACTCTCTAGGGGCTTGGATAGAAGCTGTTCGCATCACTTGCTCCTTTCGCTTCGCTGGAAGTGCCATGGACTGAACCTGGCTCCTTCTACATGCAAAGCAGCTGTTCCACAGTTGAGTGACATGTTCTACCACCACCACCCCAAAAAAACCACTCTACCACATAGCTGTGGCTTTTCCAGTAAAAGCACCACACGGAAGGCACCCAAGGCAGAAAGTTGAGAGCATTTCTAGGAGACTGAGGAACAAAAGCACCAGACAAGCTCCAAGCATCAAACCCTTGGCTGCCATTTGAGTGAGCAAGTACAACCTCACATGGCCTGCCTCACAAAAAAAAGCACAATGTGTCACCCTGATGACACCATCAGCCTGAAAGTGGAGCAGGAAGGCCTGCTGTCACCATGCTTTCCGCAGTCAGCTTGGACGTGGTACAAGGCTCTGGGTGCGATCCAGGGAGCAGCAGCTGGCCGCACAGCAGGCTGTTAAATGCCACAATGAAAACAGATAGTTCAGCAAGCACTAACTGGGAGCAAGCAACAAATCAGCAGCTCAGGTGTGGGCAGCACTCAACTTATTTCGTATCATTATATTTATGTGCTATGAAAGCCTCCAAGTCCAGGGCTCGCTCTCTCTGTCTCTCTCTCTCTCTCTCTCTCTCTCGGCCAACTTTTACAACCCATTGTCACTCACGTGGCAGGCATGGCTCGTAACAATGCAATCTGCCTCAGCCACGCAGGCCAGAAGTTTTGTACATTATGAAAATGCCTTGGGGAGCAGCCACAAGGTAGCAGCACCAATATTTGTAAATGAGTGCCTGCGATTTTCCTGGACGAAGAGTCATAACAATCGTTCGTATGTTCCATTTATGGTAGCTTTGTTAAAAAAAAAAAAAGTCTGAAGATAATTGGACTTCCATTTTATACCTATGTATTGGTGGAAAGCATTGTGCAAGATACAATCATCAAGCATGAGGAAGAATGTTTTCTGCCTCCCCCCCCCCCCAAAAAAAGGTGAATGTGGCTTCTGAATATATTAAGTCTTGTCTCACTATCCTTTTAGCATTGCTTGGAAGAGTCAATAAAAGGGGGGGGGGAAACTATTCAGGGATAGCATTATAAGATTTGAGAAATTTTAGTGACAAAGTTTAGCTATACTTAAATGAGTTTAAACTTTATAGGACCAAGTATTTTAAAAAAGGAAAGCAGTTTTCAATTCTTCTTACATTATCAAATATTTTATAAAAAGCACTCTCAGTTGATTTTTAAATTTTATTATTACTCCCTATTGTGTACAACATGCATTAGTCTTGTTACTCCCATATTCCCACTGTAATTTTTTTTAATGTTCTTACTATTCTTGTTTTACATCCCTTTTTAAAATTTCCATTATGTCCCAAACTTGAAATAATAATAATAATTTATTACTTGTACCCCGCCCATCTGGCTGGGTTTCCACAAATTACATTTGTGTAATTTTCTTCAAAATGTTAAAATAGTTTTACAGGTAGCCTTTCATCAACTCCCCCCCTCCTGCCTCTCCATAAGCTTAATACATACTTAAGACCACACAATTCACAAAACTCCCAATGAAATACCACTCTCATGTCAAGAAGCAAGAGAAAAACCCAGTTGTTAAAACCAATGAGAATTAGCACAATTAGCAACAAAAGCTTTCCTTAAAATAAAAAAACCCAAAATGATATTTTAAAAAAAAGTTCTTGATATTGTTCTTTCAGGACATCATTGCATAACCTCAGGACAGAACACGGAAAATCACTACTCCGTTTCCAAGCTGTTGCAATCTCTGTGTTCAAGGGGCTTTGATCAAGGCATTTAAATCATGCCTTAGTGGGTGGCACCCATTGTCTGTGTTAATTCTGAGCTCCAGAAATATTGCTCAGAATAGTGCACACCTCATCATCTCATCTGGAAACTTTGGCATCAGGCACGTCTCACAATCCCACTTTGTATAAAGATAATGCTACCTCTGAGGAGAAGGGGTGGGTAGGAAACGGATGACATGGGTAAAGACTTTCTTCTTCTTCTTCATTTGAAGCTTAAAAGAAAGGGAAAGGGATTTGGAGCAGATAGAGAATATTGGAACCCGACAGAGGTCTGTTGAAGAGTCTCTCGCGTTTCTGCAACTACATCAAAGAGAGGGCAACATTCGCCTAAGGGGTCTTCCAGAATTGGAAGGGGAAGACCTAAAAGCCTATATAGTGAAGTTATTTTCAGGATTTTGGGAGATAGAAGAAATCAACGTCTCAGCGCGCATAGTGAAGGCCTTCAGATTTGGTCCAAGAGGCTCCAGAGGAAAGAAAAGCAACAAAACAGTCAGTGACTGTTTGATTGTGCTACACGATCGACACGACAGGGACTATTTTCTGGACTTGCATTATAGAAACAACCTGGTGGTAGAGCAGAATAAAGTAATTTTTTATAAGGATATCCCCAGATTTTTCCTTGACAAAAGAGTTCCTTACAACGATTTGGCAACTGAGCTCAGAAAAAGGAAAATTCCCTTCAGTTGGGAATTTCCAGAAGGCCTGGCATTTACGTTTGAAGGAAGAAAGATAAGAATAAGGTCCCTGGCGGAGAAGCAAAAGTTTTTGGACAAGCACCTGGAACAATTTAAAGGCACACCACTCGACCCAGCACAACTTTACAGGTTCCCAGAGGTATTTCCACCACCGCCGGGACTACCAAGTCTACCAAGTCCAAGCCAGGAATCAGAGAAAGATAAGAAAGGAGAAGCAACTGGAGGAGAAGACTAAAGAAAGGAAAATGGCGCTCAAGTTAATGACATGGAATGTCCGGGGATTGAATCAGAGACCAAAGAGACGCAGAGTGTTTTACAGCATAGAAAAGAAGAATTTGGATATAATATGCTTACAGGAAACCCACATAGCCCGACGTCATAGAAGATTACTACAGAACAAAAAATTAGGCCAAGAGTTTATATCATCGGATAAGGTCAAGAAGAGAGGAGTAGTGATATACGCAAAGGAGAAATATAGCCCAAGACAGCTTTTTAAAGATGAAGAAGGGAGATACATCGCAATTGAAATCAACATACAAGGCGAAAAACTTTTGATTCTGGGACTTTACGCACCAAATGATGGAAAGTCAATTTTTTATAAGAAAATACATGATCTGCTGTTGGACTATTTGGATTACAAATTAGTTTGCCTTGGAGACTTCAATGGTGCAGTTTCCACATTAATGGATAGATCTCAAAGAACCAAACTAACGAACGATGGGAAACTCCCAAAGACTTTTTTCGAAATGGTGGATAATTTGAATTTGGTGGACTCTTGGAGACTAAAAAACCCTACAGATACAGAGGCAACCTACTTTAGTGAACCTCAGCAGTCATGGTCGAGGATAGATTATATTTGGATTTCGAATGAATTGGCTCCAAAAATACAAAAGGCAGAAATTGGCCCCAAAACTCTTTCAGACCATAATCCGGTACAGTTAAATTTAAAAATGATTTCCAAGGATTCTTTTAGATGGAGAATGGATGACGCTTTGATGAGAGACACCAAGCTAGTAGAAAGAGCGGCGAAAAAGATGAAAGAATATTTTCAGATAAATTGGAGTTCCGAAGTGGAGAAAAGAATTGCTTGGGATGCAAGTAAAGCTGTAATGAGAGGATTTCTCATTAGTGAAAAAGCAAAAAAGAAGAGACAACAAAATGCAGAAATGGAGAGAATATTGAAATCAATTAAAGAAAAGGAAAAAGAACTAAGAGGACATCCCAGATGTGTTAAAATTCAAAAAGAAATTAAATACTTGCAATCCCAATATGCCAATATAATGAATCAGGACATTGAATGGAAAGTGAAAATGATGAAGCAAAGAACATTTGAATCGGTTAATAAGTGTGGAAAACTACTAGCTTGGCAATTGAAGAAAAGACAAAAGGTAAATGTCATCAATACTTTGGTAGTAAATGGAAAAAACGTGGAGAAACCGGAGGAAATCAGATGGTGCTTCCAAAGATTCTACAAGCAACTGTACAAGGAGGAGAAGATAGATGAAGCAGAAATAGACCGATTTCTGGAAAAGAATGGATTACAAAAAGTCCCAGAGGAAAAATTAGTTACTCTCAACCACCCAATATCGACACAGGAGATAGAAGATGCAATAAACAACATGCAATTAGGGAAGGCCCCAGGACCGGATGGATTAACAGCAAAATATTATAAGATATTGAAAGATTGGCTATCGCAGCCGTTAAGAGAAATTTGCAACAAGATACTAGAAGGAGATAGGGCACCAGAGACGTGGAAGGAAGCCTTTATCACACTGATTCCAAAACTAGATACGGATAAGACTCAAATGAAAAATTATCGTCCAATATCCCTTTTGAATGTGGACTACAAAATTTTTGCAAATGTATTGGCTACAAGGCTGAAAAGAGTGTTGAAAGATTACATACATAGAGACCAAGCAGGTTTCTTGCCAGGTAGACAAATTAGCAATAATACGAGAATTATTGTGGACATTTTAGAAAAACTGGAGAGAAACATAAACACAGATGCGGCACTATTGTTTGTTGATGCAGAGAAAGCATTTGATAAAGTTTCTTGGACATTTATGAAAAAGAATTTGGAAAGGATGGGAGTTGGTGAAAATTTTTTGAATGGCATTAAGGCCATCTATACAGAACAAAAAGCTAAAGTAATAGTAAACAGTGTGATATCGGAGGAGTTTGAAGTTGAAAAGGGAACTAGACAAGGGTGCCCTATCTCCCCTTTACTTTTTATTACGGTCCTGGAAGTCCTCCTAAATATGATACGAAAGGACAAACAGATAAAAGGAATCCGTGTGGGAGAGAAGGAATACAAACTACGCGCCTTCGCAGACGATTTGATGTTATCCCTGCAGGAACCGGAAAGCAGTGTCCCCAGAGCCTTGGAAATAATTGAACAATTTGGACTTGTAGCTGGTTTCAAATTAAACAAGCAGAAAACCAAAGTTTTAGGAAAAAATATGAGTGCAGAACAAATTCAAAGAATACAGGAAGGCACTGGCCTCAATTTTGTCAAAACAGTAAAATATCTAGGTATCAATCTCACAACCAAGAATCTGAACCTGTACAAGGACAATTACGAAAAACTGTGGATGGAAATAAAGAAAGACATGGAGATATGGACAAGATTGAAATTGTCGTTAATGGGAAGAATTGCCGTGATAAAAATGAATGTCCTACCAAGGATGCTGTTTTTATTCCAAGCCATACCAATTTTGGACAAACTGGATTGTTTTAAGAAATGGCAAAAGGACTTATCAAGGTTTATATGGCAGGGCAAAAAGCCAAGAATCAAGTTTAAGATTTTAACAGACTCTAAAGAGAGAGGAGGCTTTGCCCTGCCGGACTTAAGACTTTACTTTGAAGCAGCGGCCTTTTGCTGGCTAAAGGACTGGTTCAAACTAGAGAATGTTGACGCATTGGACTTGGAAGGATATGATAATATGTTCGGTTGGCATGCATACCTTTGGTATGACAAGGCTAAGATCCACAGAACTTTTAAGTCTCACATAGTCAGAAAATCCTTGTACCAGGTCTGGATTAGATATAAGGACTTGTTAGAGAGAAAGACCCCTAGATGGATCTCCCCAGTGGAGGCCAAAGCCTATAAGAGACCGAATATGTCTGCAAACTGGTTAAGATATATGGACATATTGCAGCAGGAAGGGGACTCTTTTAAGTTAAAAAGCTACGACCAAGTGAAAAGTCAGGTCCCCGACTGGTTGCATTATCATCAGGTATATGAAACATTTAAAATGGACAAAAAAGTTGGTTTTCAAGTAGAAAAATCAAAACTGGAAACAGAATTGATAGAATCGAACTTTAAAAACCTTTCCAAAATGTATAATCTATTGCTAGAGTGGCATACGAAAGATGAACTGGTTAAATCGTCAATGATAAGTTGGGCGAAAGATATAGGACATAATATTATGATGGATGACTGGGAGGGATTGTGGCAAAAAGGTATTAAATTTACGGCTTGTCATAGTTTAAGAGAAAACATAATGAAAATGGTTTACAGATGGTATTTGACACCAGTTAAAATAGCTAGGATGAATACCAAAATGTCAGATGTATGTTGGAAATGTAAACATGCGAAAGGTACCTTTTTTCATATGTGGTGGTTGTGCCCAGCGGTGAGTGCTTTCTGGGATAAGATTTATAATGAACTCAAGAAGGTAATGAAGGTTACCTTTTGTAAGAAACCAGAGGCATTCCTTCTGAGCATAACCAATGAAGAGATACCCAGTCAGGATAGAGTGTTTTTTATGTATGCCACAACAGCAGCTAGAATCTTATTGGCAAGAACATGGAAAGGCGAAGAGATACCAACGGTGGAAGAGTGGCAGATGAAGATGATGGAATATATGGAACTCGCAGAACTGACCGCCAGAATCCGGGACCAGAGGGAGGAGAAGGTGTCACGAGACTGGAAGAAATTTAAAGACTATTTAGTTAAATCAGTAAAATTGAATATTTGAGCAGAATCAAATAGAATAGCGGCTTTAGCAGGTATATGTTAGATAAAATTGTTATTAAGATATTTTGGTGTGAAAGATCTAATTGTCAGAAAATGTGTTAAGATTTGGTGTTTAAGTTAAGATATGATTAAGTAAAGTAAAGCGTATTAAAAATTGAGTAAATGTGAATAGAATAAGATACAAAGCTACCTAGAAGATATAAATGATTTTGAAGACAGTGGAGGGAATAGGGGAAGTCCCCCAAAATAGAGAAGATAGTAATAAGAGAAGTAAGAGGATAAGTGTTAGTTTATAGGTTTGTATATGTTTCTTTTTTATTGTGATTGTTGGATTGTGTTTTTGTGTTGTGTTTATGCATTGTATTCTTGTATTGTTAATGTTGTTGTTTATGTTATGTTTTTTCTTTGTCCTAATAGAAAATAATAAAATCTTATTAAAAAAAAAAAAAGAAAGGGAAAGGGGGGGAGAGAGACACCCACACCTCTTGACTAGGAAAATGCTTTCATTTCAAAGGCTGATGAAACGCTGTACAGTAACTTTGTTATCGGGTCAGTATATAGTTCCAATAATCATGTGGCCTGCAATTAGTGGTTTGTGGTTATAAAACCACAGCTATTTCACATGCAGCATCTACAGACAGAAGGTCGGCCCCAAGGCATGTTGCTACTTGCAGTAGAAAATCCCCAAAGCACCTTCCCAGCAAGAATTCATAAACAACTTCGTTGTGATATTATGCAGTAGTAGTCAAGTTGGAGCCCTCCAGGTGTTGTTGGGCTACAAGTCCCACCCCACCCCCCAACTATTGGCCATACTGGCTGGGTCTGATGGGAGATGTAGTCCTTGAGGATACCATATTGGCTACCCCTCATGTAATAGCATTCATAACCTTCTGCCTGAGCTGCTACCTCCAATCTAGTGGGATTGGCTCTAAAGAAAAAGCCATTCTTGTGTTCTAGTCCAGTGTTTCTCAACCTTGGGTCCCCAGATGTTTTTGGCCTACAACTCCCATCATCCATAGCTAGCAGGACCAGTGGTCATGGATGATGGGAGTTGTAGGCCAAAAACATCTGGGGACCCAAGGTTGAGGAACACTGTTTTAGTCCATCGTGACCTTAAAGGAGGAGGAGGGGGAACCTTCATTCCTGTCAGAAGTTCTAGAAGAATAACCAATTTGTGTCTTCCAGATGTTTTTTCCAGACTACAGCTCTCATCAGCATGAACTAGCATGACCAATAGCCGGGAATTACGGGAGTTGTACTGCAATAAAACCAGGAGGACACCACATTGTTTACTCCTGTGCTGGAAGGTTCAGAGATGTGGTCTAGGTGTCCAAGGTTCTATATGTGAATGGCACAGAGACAGCAGCCCTGTCCAGTTCACTTGGGCAGGGGTGGGCATATATAAGCCTTGCCCATAATTTCCCTGCTCTTGATATCTGTGTGTGATTAGTGCAAAGGTTTTTTTTTAATGTTCAAATCCACTTAAAATTCATTTGCATGTGGGAACCTTGGCTTATTGGGGTTTCTGACCATGGAGAGAGTTTCCAAGTGTGTTCAGTGGAACATGCTTATTAAACACCCTTTTCATGCTTTCACGTTAACTGCACCAAGGTCTGAAGAGGTGCTAGTGCACTCAAGGATGTTGGGGGCTGGGCTTGTATATGTGTCCCTGATCCTCGTGCTAGCAGCTTCATGTTTTGCATGTTCAGGCAAACACTTGAACATGGCTAAGGAAGAACTGTGAAATTAATCAGGGATATGTCCGCAGATGGTGACAGCAGTCACAAAATTAGAAGACGCCTGCTTCTTGGCAAAAAAAGCAATGACAAACCTAGGCAGCATCTTAAAAAGCAGAGACATCACCTTGCCGACAAACGTCCGTATAGTTAAAGCTATGGTTTTCCCAGTAGCAATGTATGGAAGTAAGAGCTGGACCATAAAGAAGGCTGATCGCCAAAGAATTGATGCTTTTGAATAATGGTGCTGAAGGAGACTCTTGAGAGTCCCATGGACTGCAAGAAGATCAAACCTATCCATCCTTAAGGAAATCAGCCCAGTAAAACAATAAAAAACCAGAACGGGGGCAGTGGAGAAATGCTAGAGCAGCTAGAGCAGCCAGTAAATCATTCAACTATAAGATAAGAATCCGGGAAGCTAAGAAAAACAAGTTAAATCTTCAAATGAGGGCAGGCAAAGATACTTGACAACTATCTTCGTCGCCATCTTAACCCGGAAGTACAGCCCTGAATGCTCACTGGAAGGACAGATCCTGAAGCTGAGGCTCCAATACTTTGGCCACCTCATGAGAAGATAAGACTCCCTGGAAAAGACCCTGGTGTTGGGAAAGATGGAGGGCACAAGGAGAAGGGGACGACAGAGGACGAGATGGTTGGACAGTGTTCTCGAAGCTACCAACATGAGTCTGACCAAACTGCAGGAGGCAGTGGAAGACAGGAGTGCCTGGCGTGCTCTGGTCCATGGGGTCATGAAGAGTCGGACACGACTAAACAACTAAACAACAACAATGTCCGGGTACAGCGGTCATAGCCTACATATGGGGCTATGATAGGCCAAGCCAGCTCCCCCTATGCATTCACTGGTTGGTTGGTTGGTTGGTTTTTTAAAGGACTGTTATACACCTTGAGTACAATAGCTTAGATTTTTTTTTTCAATACAGTACGAACAATGTGCTTGCTAGCTTTAGGTTGCAACCCTAAGCACACTTACTAAGGAGTAAAATCTCATTGAACTAAATGGGACTTTGTCCTGAGTAAACATGGTTAGGATTGCATGCACTTTGCTTACATCCTCTGTTAGGAATGAACAATAGATTTTCCCCTGTGCCAAATCTTGTTACAATAGGGATTAAAGTCAGAAAAGGCTACCTTGCCCTTTTTTAAAAACTAGTTGTTAATGCCATTTTCCCTCTGCTCATCTAACTAGTTGCAAAACTGCTTGTGGTTTTATTTCATCGTTTCCAAAGTTACATTTAGATTGGATTTTAATTTTCCCCCAATCTGCTGTAGACTACCTTATTATTTTGTTGCATTATAGTAATGGAAATTGTCACATCTCATCTAGCTCAACAGTGCCCCCAACAGCCTAACAGAAAGAGCTATCCAAAGCTGAACACAATTCTTTCCAGTTCTGTATTTTAGTATAGCCTATGAAGGTTGAAAAAACCCTCATGTCACGTTATGGGCTCAGCCCAGCCAGCTAATGCTTATACTAATGCCAACGTTTGTACAGAAAGGTGACAGAAATCTTGTGGTCAAATTTTCTTTATTAATTTTAAGATAACTTATCTGTTCCCCCTTCTCCTTCCTCACTTCCCTGTTCCAACCTAGTGGTTCTTCCCACTTCAAGCAGGTTGTGTGTGGGTGTGGGTTTGTGTACATGCAGAGCAATCCTATGTAGGTCTGCTCAGAAGTAAGTCCGACTGAGTTCAATGGGACTTACTACCAGGTAAATCCACCTCATGAGAAGAGAAGACTCCCTAGAAAAGACCCTGATGTTGGGAAAGATGGAGGGCACAAGGAGAAGGGGACAACAGAGGACGAGATGGTTGGACAGTGTTCTCGAAGCTACTAACATGAGTTTGGCCAAACTGCGAGAGGCAGTGAAGGATAGGGGTGTCTGGCGTGCTCTGGTCCATGGGGTCATGAAGAGTCGGACACGACTGAACGACTGAACAACAACAACAACAACAACAACCAGGTAAATGTGGGCATGGCTGTAGCCTTAGGAGGGAAGAAGGCAAAAATTGGTGGCTGAAATGGTATAGCAAGCTTTTTTTAAAGTGCTGGCTTTAGCATCTGGGCAGCCAATGGTCCTGGGATAGCATTGCAGTATACACAAACTGAGAGGTGCACCCCAGGATCCATTGTGACATTGCACAGGGTGCTTGAGGCACACCCCTCAAAAGCTGCACTGGCCTTGGTGGCTGTGCATTCAGTTCGAGAGGTGCATCTGGCAGGATGATGAGCATCACCTATAAGGTTGCTGCTGGTGAAACAGCATATAACCTCCCTGAACACTCCAAGGAAGATAAGGATATAAATGTAATAAAGCTAGGAATATGACAGTTAATGAAAGGGGGGGGGGTGTTGGTTGCTTAAGTCCATCTGAAGCTTATATGTGTGCATGTTTTAATATTTCTCAATTTACTTTTAGATTTCACTCTTAATTTGTCTTCCTCCGTCGAGCAGCTCATTATGACTTTGAGACTGCTGAGGTCTCCTTCTAGCTCAACAGCACACCCAACAGCTCGACAGGTGGAGTTGCAAGAAGCTTAAAATGTTTCAGCTGTTGCTTACTTCAATACCATCTGGCCATTACTACCACCAGGCAGCCATAAGTTGACAGCATCAACTTTATGCTCCCCCCCCAACTTATCAGAAACTGGATTTGAAACTTGGGAGGGTTTAAATAGCATCTTCCAAAACTTTACAAAAAAAAAAAAAGGTAAGAGGGTATCTGTGCAGAGAAGAAAATAAACATCTCCACTGTACATATGGCTCTTCCCACACGTCACTGGTTTGGTACCGTGATTTGCACAAGCCTTATTGCTACTTCCTAATTTTAACCATTCATGCTGAGGGGCAAGAAAGCAGCCAAATCTCATAAGGGAGTGATGCCTTCCTGTGCAAGAGGCCTTGTCACTAATTAAAGGTAAAGGTAAAGGGACCCCTGACCATTAGATCCAGTCGCGGACAACTCTTGGGTTGCGGCGCTCACCTCGCTTTACTGGCCGAGGGAGCCGGCGTACAGCTTCCGGGTCATGTGGCCAGCATGACTAAGCCGCTTCTGGCAAACCAAAGCAGCGCACGGAAACACCGTTTACCTTCCCACCAGAGCGGTACCTATTTATCTACGGTACTTGCACTTTGACATGCTTTCAAACTGCTAGGTTGGCAAGAGCAGGGCCAAGCAATGGGAGCTCACCCCATCATGGGGATTTGAACCACCGAACTTCTGATCGGCAAGCCCTAGGCTCTGTGGTTTAACCCACAGCGCCACCCGCGTCCCTTGTCACTAACTACACATTAACAATTATATGTAATTTTCTCTCTTTTAAAACCCAGATTGACTGAGAACGTAGAACGGGAAGAGGAACGTGCCCAGTGACTCCACCAAACCTTATCATGATCAGCCAGAAGTAAGAATGGACTCTACATGCATACAGGTGTGTATGTGAATGCTCTTTAGGCATTACTGGAAACTCTTGATAAAATCAAGGTTCCAAATGACACATAGAGAGTTGGTTTTCACCTTCAGCATCGAGGTCAGTTGCAGATTTCCTCCCAGGGGCTCCGTCACCCTGGAACATGCAAGAAGAGATTCCTTCTCTTACTTGGACGCAGTAGTGCTGTCAATCAGGGCAACAGTTCGGGAAAGAAATCTGGGGTCCATCCACCAAAATGAACAGGGGGGCCTCCAAACTCAGTGGGGCTGGCTAAGCACATTGTGAAGTGAAGTACATTGCCATCTAAAGAGTTACCCAGAAGATCCACATTCTAAAATTACCTAACTGCACCACTAGAAATGAAGGAGAAATATGATTTATTCCTCTCCACCACCAATTAAAATACCTGATTTTCACTTCCTGTAACTATGCCAAAACTTAATCATAACTATCTTTCAATATTTACACTTCTAATTTAGCAATGCAGTTCCTCCCATCAAAGAAATGTACAAAGGGTACCAAATTAGGGGAAAGTGTATGTAAAAATGCAGCTATCTGTGGTAAAAATAACAGACACAGATGCATTTATATTAGGGGAAATTGCTTGCAAAAACACGTATGGAATTGTTAAGATTTGCCCATCCTTATGCAGCACTACTTGGGTCTAGTGCTCACTGAGGTGAAAGACTTCTGCCAGGTCTGTTCCACTGGGATCACATGACTGAATGCTCCTTCACACGAAAACTAGCTTGGGTTCAAAGTATTTGAGATAATGCCCACCTCTGAGTCAACCTGCCTGTGCATTAAGATCAGTGGAGTAAACTCTCCTGGTAGTCACTGTATTTAATTAGATGAATAGTGTAGGATTGTGTAGATGAGCCTTTTTGGTGGTGGCTCTGCATCTGTCAAATGGCCTTCTTAACAAGGTGTACCTTACCCTAAATTTATAGTCAGATACGTGATTTTACTAATGCTGCTAATAATGTTTCTGCAGCTTTGTGCTGATAATGGCAAGGTTTCAGGTTCGATCCCTGTATAGGACAGCTGCATATTCCTGTATTGCAGGGGGTTGGACTAGATGATCCTCTAGGTCCCTTCCAACTCAATGATACTAAGATTAGAATTATTTAAACATTTTGCTTATAATGTATTATATGTCATATTATCTTATTTTTGTAAACTGCCCTATAACTGTTTTTAGTTAAGGGCAGTGTAGAAATCTCTGATAAATAAATACTGTAAAATACTAGTTTTCTATGTGCATGGAATTTAATTGCTACAGAGACACATTCAGTCACATGATTCCTCCCCACCTGTAGTCTTTAGTGATATAACCCACGTGTAATTCACGGACTGACATGCTTGACCCTGTTTTATTGCATGCTTTTTATATATAAAAAAGTATCATGGCTGCTTTCTTCTTTACTTCCCATTTATTTAGAAAACTAGGTCTCTGGACCAAGTCTTTGGCTGGCACAAAAATAAATGGGGTCGTACTGACTGTAAGCCTGGCAATGGTCTGCTTTTTTAATCTTTCACTGCTAAACAGATGGAATGTTTTTGATTTTTTTTTTAAAGAAACTATTAAAATATCACTGTTTACAATGGAATATTGGCTTTTGATGTGGATTCAAAACTCTCTTAACTTGTTATTTTAATCACGCAGCTGAACTTTGCTGGATAGTTGTTGTTTTTTGCTTCAAGCTGTGGCTTCTCATCTGGAGATGAAGCTCTCTTTTTTAATTAGAAATTGTTAATAAGTGAGTAATAATACATCCAACTCTTGCCATTCCCACTGCATTCCTGAAAACCCACCTCCACAGTCAGCTTCTAGGCTCGTGAGTTTTTCCTCCCTCTGCTGGCCATATTGCATTATACCGGTATCTTTATTATACCTAACAGCCAAACAGCACATTGGGGTAGATACTAGGGTCACGCACAGTGGGGCTTTTTTCCAGTTCCGGCACCTCTCAGGTGGGCACCACTGCCATTCTAAGAGAACAAAGGAGGCGTTCATGCTGAGCTCCAGCACCTCTTTTTCTAGAAAAACAGCACTGGTCATGCACATATGTTACGCTGCACTGCGAGCATGCATATGTGGTGGGGGAGCAGCACTGATCTACTGGCCCTGCTCCCAGCCTGAATGCATTCAGCATAATTTGTGTAAGGGCAACAGACACCCATACAGTCAGCATGATCAAGGAACTCTGCTTTTGGCAGAGTTCTCAGTTGTGGAGGTTCACAGATTGTGCTGATCATCCTTAGCAATCGGGGAACCATCTCATTCTCCTTTTGTGCATTCGGCACACACACTCGTAACCCATGTGCAATCCCAAGGTGACAGCCTCCCTGTGTCACGTTCTAATCTCTTTACCTAACCAATGTGGCTTCGCTTACCCATCACGCTGTCAAGCCCTCTGGCAGCATCAGCAGCTAATGATGTGGCGCAGGGCCTGGGAAATGCACAGCGTGAAGGTATCACATCACGGGCAAGAGGCGGCGGGGGGGGAGGAGGGAAACCACACATTACAAGGGAGAGGGGAGAAAGCGCAAAACAGGTGTGCAATTTTCAAGTCATTCCATGTCTCCCGCACTGTGCAGTTTGGCCCTAAGGCTGTGTAGGGACCATTATTTCTGCAGAGCACTGGAAGCAACTTTCCTCTTGCCGTTACCATGACAACAGCCCCATCCTGATTCAGTAACTTAACAATCGTACAAAAGCAAGCGAGGCAGGTGGGAGCCTTGCTGCAGCTAGAACAAAATGCAGCTAAAAATGGAAATCCCAGAAAAGGGATTAGAAATACAAGCTAAAAGCTTTGGGCGCAAGGCCATCCTGAGGTAGCGTGAGAAAAGAAATGTCAAATCTTTACTTCCTGAATTGTCCTGAAAAGGGGCCGGTAAGGTCCAGAGCATGTTTGAATGATATATATGTTTTCACCTTTGCTTTTTTGCCACTACTTGCAGGACAGTTATGGCAGGCTAGTTGCAATGGGGGAGACAGGAGAGGTGCGCTCTGTGTGCTAGAAAAGGGGAGCTCAATAATCAAACAAAAATGAATGAAAATTAATTATATGTTCTTGGAATGGAAGGGCATTGCTGTGGACACAGTCATAGCACAGTGCGGAGTGACTTGATGATCAGAGAGCACGGAATTTGGACTGCATTCCAGATGCAAATGTTGCATATTTTCTATAGGATCTAGAAAAGATCCTTGTAAAGAAAGAAAGAAATCCATTGTGTAAGTCTGTAATGTTCGAAGCTCACTGTTTCCCATACAATGCTTGCTGTGGATTTGGATGCCACTAACATTTGGAGGTGACCTGCAATTAAACCTCATGGCAATTGTTAAAGAGAAATTTACCAGAGCCTAGGCCCAAACCAATCTTTCCGCAATGCGCAGATTACAAACGGCTCTTCGGGGAATTTGGAAATAGGTTTTTAAAGAAAATGTGTGTTTCATCCGCACAATGAACACCAGCAACAGCAATTTAAGTGTTCCTTGAAACCCTGCTCTGCTGTGACGTGACTCACCTTTGGCCTCACCTTCATATAGGATACTGCCCACCAGCTGGCTTTTTCCTACTTCCCCAAATTCATTAAGTATGACCCCATCCATTAAACTGCCTTTATATTAAGCTTTGAAGTTTTGGCTGTGCAATCACACGCATGCACATGGTCCAATTGCTATTCTTCTAACAATGAACACATGTTTTATTGGCTTGCTTCGTTTCCAGCTCATTAAACACAGCTGGGCTTCAATAAGGGATAACAGTAATAAAAAGGAAGGGACTGCGGAATGTTTAAATGTATCTCTATACATTTATCACTGGGTGGGGGGGTGGCTTTCCATGCCATGGGATGCCCTGCTGATCACAATACCCAGCACATAAGCTTTTCTGAGTCTGTGCATTAAAACAGAAAAAATAAAGAAGACAGAGAACTTAACCCCCTGATCTGAAATCACAACTGTTGACTAACTCTGCAGCCACAGACGTTGTTCACGCTGCCCTGTTGTATCTCAACAACCCAGCTTATGGCAGAGCTGTCCATGCCTGGAATTGGGGCAGCTGAAAGGGATAAGGCTTTATTTCTCAGTAGTAGAACCTAAATCACTGCCATGGCAACACACAACCCTTAGATCATAGTTTTTCCCAACAATATACATAAACTCTCTAGCCTTCCATTATTAAATCTGAAGAGGAAATCCTAAAACAAGTAGGGGCCATGAGGAGACACATGCCACCACCCAACAACATCCCTGTCTGCCCCACCGCTACTTTCCTGGCACTGAGCCAGAAGACCTGAAGGGGGCATTCGGCCAAGCCCATCTAAAAATCTTCCCACGATCAGAAACCCTGCATTCCCTATGGGTTTGAGTCCAATAGTTACACGTTTAAAAGGATTTAATCACACTGGGTTACATCTAACTAAGTTCTACTCAAGGTAGACCCACTAAAATGAATGAAGCAGATTTCAATACTCTTCGCGGAACTAATATTTGATAGAGCCCAAAGTTTGTGGAAATGCAAAATTGCTGGCTTGCACCAAAATCCCATTATTCCAGTACGTATTTCCATGAGTCTCCAATTACTCCAGCACAGTCAAAGGCCAGCAGGAGGCTCACAAGCAAGAGATCATCAGGGCAGGAGCCACCCAGGGAAGGTTTCAGGTCAAGGCTGCAATATGGTTGCTGCTGATATTGGTCCAGGTTTTACGAATGCTATTTTTTCACTACTGTTTTCACTACTTATTTATTGAATGGCTGGCTGTTTAACACTGAGTCTTTTTGTAGCCAGCCATTTTTAGTAATGGTATTTTGTGCCAATTTTTATGGCACGTTTGTTTGTCCTGCTCCTGTTTTTTATGTTTTTATGTGGATTTTATTATTTTAGTAAAAAATTGTGTTGGGTGTCTCCGAGTATGGAAGTAACTCATAAATGTTAAGACACACATACATACCCCAAATGTCAGCAATAAAGAACTTTCTCAGAAGTGACAATAAAAAGTGTTCTAAGTTTAATGAGGGGAACCCTCAACCCTATAGTCCTCAAACCACTCTAGAGCGGGTTATTGAAGTCAGGGTGGCTATCATAAAATAAGGTTTTTCAGGACTCCAGCCAAATAGTAAAATGCACTGAAGTCAACAGGATTGCACTCAAGTTCCTTATTGTATACTGAAAACAATAGGACATTTCCTGGAATATCCTAAAATACGAACATAAATAATTGAAACTGAACGGTATTTTTTTAAAAAATGAGCTAAGTACATTTTGTGACCAAGTATCATGGTTTATTATTATATTGTGCCTACTTGCTATTTTCTAAAATTTCATAGTCCACAAAGGGTTTCCCCAGCCATTAGGATGAATTATTTATCCACCGTATATCTGTTCCAAGTTCTAAAGTGCATTATGAAGCATGCATAAAACTTTGATAAACTATTAAAAGAAAGCTACGGATAATACTACCATTAAAAGGTGTAATATCCGAGAAACCAGTTTCCACCGTATCTTTCTATCACAACAATTTGCATTTTTACAGCTTGCTTCCGACATTCTCTCTAGCTTTCCCATAAGATGAGTCTCATTTTCACTGATCGTGAAGCTTTTTATGATTAAAACAATTAACTAAAGGACAAAATGCCAATTGGGTGGTTAAAGCAGATCCAGAAAGATCTAGAACAGGCCAACCGGCAAACTGGGTCCTTATCAAATTTTACTGAAGACATGGCAAAAAAAGGTCAATATTTCACCCATTGTTTTCAACAGTTACGTAATAGAGGTTCTCAGGCAATCTCTTACCAGGCATTGAGCAGATTTAGATCCACTGTAGCAACAGCTTCAAACCAGTTGGTCATCTAGGGCCTAGAGCCAACCTACAAATACCACTCAGTTTCTATTTTGAGTTTACACGCAAGAAAAACAGCAATTGAAATCCCAGTGCTGGGAATATTCAGAGCCACTTTTGTAAGGTGTGATAGCTTTCACTGGCATTATCAACGAAACCTAGCAGGCATATTCTGTAGGCTCAGAAGGTATTCATTATTTAGCATTGGACTAGAGACCTCGATACCGACTGATACTTCATAACACTTTGTATAAGCCTCAACTCAGGAAGGATGAAGTAAGTGGAGCAATTGCCCAGCAACACAGAACACTGGGGACTGTCTGTCCGTTATATTCAAAACAGTGCAGCAAGTCTAACCTTAAAAACAAAACAAAACAAAATGCTAATCACACCCTTAAGCTATGTAACTTTCATATTACTACAGAAAGTACAGATTTACCTATGGCATTATTCAATAAGTAAGGGATATTTTGCACATACGCGTTTGGAAATTTACCACACAGATGCAATGCGAAAGAACTTTCATATCTACCCTGATGTATCTACTCTCAATTACATGGTCAGTAGCTAGTCATCAAGATTAGAGAATTTGCTGTGTACAGTATTGTGAACTGGGAAACATAGACAGAAAGTTAACCTAGGAATTTTAAGGGGGAGGGGGCGTTCTTTAGTAAATTCTCTAGAACTATGCATGCCTCTTTCCTGTGCTGTGAACCTTCCACAAAACACAGTAGATCATGCCACAGTCTAGTTTTACCAGTTTTGTGACAAAGAACAGTTCTGAAATCATCACAGAATAAAATCCTTCATCTTGGTTGTGTTATTTTTTGTTGAAGATTATAATATAACCAGATATATCAAGCATGCCAATCGATTCATCCATAATTTACCGTAATAAAACCCAGAAGTATGAAAGGAAGGGCTAAGCTAAGTTCACACGGTTCTTATTTTTCTGGGTGATTTTTAAAATATGTAGACTAAAATCTGCAATGTAAGAAAATCTGAGGGGAAATGAATAATTTCTATGTGCACCCACATGGCTATTCTATATAATGTGATCTTAACAAATGTACACGGTTTTAATACATTAAAATATAGGGTTACCTTTGTCTCTTCAGCCTAAAGGGCAATTAATGATTCCCCCCGAAATACTGACATCATCGAAACTGCAGTTGCAAATGCACTCGAAGCAGCTTTGTCACATTGTGCTGCTGCTGCTGTTGTTTTTTAAGTTAATAGTTCATACCACATCAATAAGTCATACATTTTGCAACACCTAATGGGCTGCTATGGTAAAGAGGCCAGAAAGCATTTAAAAAACCACAGTATGATCATTCAGCCCCTTTCCCTCCAGGAGAAACAAGATACTAGTTTAACTTTCTTTCTTAGTTCCTTTCTTTTTTAAATAATGTTTTAAAACTCTTTAGAAAATGGAAGGTTAAAATTGCACAGGAAATCCTCTATTTACATAAGCCAAGTCTATGCAGCTAACATGTCGTTCGGTACCATAATGATAAAAGCTGCTTCATCCACTGAGGCTAACCTGAATGACTAAAGGAAGGATTTTCAACGAGGATTAGCATGAAAAGCAGGATACACTACAAATTAACACCCTATAGAAATAGTTTTGCTGGCTGAAATATTCCCAGTGCATGTGACTATAATGTTTCTGCACATTGGGACTGAAATGACGTATGATTTAATTCATTTTGCCATCTGTCTTAAACAAACAGGGATGTTATTCCCCCAAGAGATGTTTCCCCCTGATTCATTTCCACTAAGAATCCTGCCATTGATGCTTTATTACAGCTGAACATGAAACATTGTATTCTGAGGTCTGAGACGTGGCAGAATAAATAATACAGAGATAGAAGAAGAAGAAGAGTTTGGATTTGATATCCCGCTTTTCACAACCCGAAGGAGTCTCAAAGCGGCTAACATTCTCCTTTCCCTTCCTCCCCCACAACAAACACTCTGTGAGGTGAGTGGGGCTGAGAGACTTCAGAGAAGTGTGACTAGCCCAAGGTCACCCAGCAGGTGCATGTGGAGGAGCGGAGACGCGAACCCGGTTCCCCAGATAACGAGTCTACTGCTCTTAACCACTACACCACTGCTCTATCTGTGCATGTGCAGCACGAACACCTGCTCTTCAGACAGCACATTTACCTGCAAATTTTAGTACTGTTCAATTAAATGCATAGACAGAAAGACATACTGCCAGGGACTGCATACAACAAAGTTGTCCTGTCAGTGCAAGGGATTCTCCCTGTGCAATGGGACCTTCTCCCTGTTCTCTCCGTATGTTCCCCAATCTGCTCTGGGTACCCCACAGAACAGATTATGGGGGTGCAAGGAGAGAAAAGGATGCTCCATTGTGTAGGCGGATATCTTGGTGTTAATGGGGACAACTTTGTTGGGTACAACTCCAGATGTTTTGAACTAAAATATCCATACGTCCCAGAAAGCATGGCAAATGGTCTGTGATGATGACAGCTGTGGTCCAAAATATCTGGAGAGTACGTGGGTTGAGGAAAGCTGCTTTAAGCTGCACCACATTGGCTGGAAAAGGTGCGATCATGTTAACATTAGCTGTGCAGCAATGCACAACTGACTTGTACAGTTTTGCTTTGCCACAGCAGCTACATGCCGCCCCAACCACAGAACTGCTGGCGTAACCACAATCCTATGGCTTGCAAAGTTTCTGGGCTGGGACTGGCACAACCTTGTCTTGCAAGTCCATTTCCCTGGTTTGAAAGTACATCCCAGAATCCTTTCCCCCCATTTCCTGTTGTTCTAGGGCAGCAGCACTGGTAGATACAAGATACAAGAAAAATGCAGCAGAGGATGCACTGCACAATCCCAGAAATGAAAAAGCATGTCACAGGATACTGGGAGATACGCTGCTATACATGGACTTAGTAGCATACATTTTTTAAAGGAAGTCTACAAGGAATTAGATGTCCCGTTTGAAAAGATACCTACATGGGGACAGAGCTCTCTTTCAGCCTAAATTGCCTTATTCAATTTTACGAAGCAAAATGTATGAATTCTGTATGAATTCTTCTGTTAAGGGTAGCCCTATTTAAATAGCTTCCATCTCCTTTCAGCACTGCAGACCTCAACTCAGCTTCAGAAAGCTGCACAACCAACACATGGAGAACTCCTTAGGCATTGCAACACTGTGTTTATGTAATTCTGAAAATCCAGTTTATACTACATAAATATTTCCATAAAGCATTTCTAAAACCCATACTTCACAACAAACTATCTCTATTAAGCTTTCAGTTCAAACACCATAGCAAGATGCTGAATACCAATAAATGTTAAAGTTGTTCATTTGGCAATCTAAAAGTACGAATTTCCATTATGTTTTTAAATATGCATGTGATTCATTTGCAGCCCAAGTCTTGGCTAAATATCTGGTTACTGCACTGAGCATTCAGCCAGACATGTCAATTGAATAGAACTTATCCTGTTTTCAAGGCACACTGATATAAGCTTTCGTTTCCTTCCTTTTTCTAATTATTCAAAGTGGTTGTTAATTTATCTGCACAAGAGGAGACAATGATTAGCCTAGCATGAATGTAATCTCCTTTCACTCATTTTCTGTCCTCCTCTTAAGTTGACTGACATGCCTTTTCAGCAAAGCGTGTAATATCTAGTATTCCACTTTGCAGTTGTGAGAACTTGCCCCAAGGCCCTTCGTAAAGTTTCTGTACCAAAAACAACAATTTGCCATGAAGTCAACAACTAATTTACTTTTCTTTAAGCACTCGATTAAGTACTCCACAATCACAATCCTAATTCTTCTTATGCATATCAAACAGTTCTCTCCCTTTTACCCACAAACAGCAACTAGATACCATACTTCTTAAATTTGATGGGAGTTTGAAGTTCATGTGAAACACTGCCCTACACACAGCTACAACCTCACACCTTCAAAGCAGCCTGCTATTAACTTACATTACTACACCACCACCACCACTCACCCTCTGGATCCAGGGGCCAAGCATTGCCCTACAAGGACCTTCAAGTACTGGTCCTTAGTATATTTCTCACTTTGGGTGAAAGGAGTCCTGAGTTCATGCTTCTCTCAGCAGCCATAATAGGCAGAAGCTCGATGTAAGTAGGTTAAGTAGGGAGTCTCGGGATTTTTCAATCTGCGCCAGACCACAGAACATTTGGAATACTGCTTTTTGTCTAATGTCGCTCACCAGATACAGTCGTACCTCATGTTACAAACGCTGCAGGTTGCGTTTGTCACAGGTTACGAACCTGGCGAACCCGGAAATACCGGAACGGATTACTTCCGGGTTCGGCAGTTCGCACATGCGCAGACGCGTCAAATGACGTCACACGCATGCGCAGAAGAGCCAAATCACGTTGCGCACATGCGCAGATGTGGCACTTCATGATACGGACTGCTCATGATGCGAACGGGGCTCCGGAACAGATCCCGTTTGCATCCAGAGGTACCACTGTATAGCTTATTAAATGATCACTTACAATTGTTACAAGCATCTGTGTGACCTGCGCTGAAGGAGAGAGGATGATGGCAGAGTCTACTGGATTTTGAGGGATCACCCGTGAATGCTTGCTGGGAAGAAATGTCCATGTTGATCTTGAGCTGGTTTTCAGGAGTCCTTGATAAATCTGAATTTGGCAGGTTCACGCCACGCACACTGTCCTGGTAAACTAGAGATGAGTTCGATCTGTTGAGGCGGTTTAATGACATCTGTACTATGGCTTCATTTATGAAGACTGAATTCTCACCACAAAAGCAGTCCGACTCTTTGTGCCCCATGATCTGTGCAAAGAAAATAAAAAGGGAAATCTAAGCAGCTCAAAGCATCCTATCCTCTGGTGATACATCCCTTTCTTACACCTTGGTATCATCAACTGGCTTCCCTCAAGAGCAAAGATTCAGAAGAAAAACCAGTCTTATTCATCTGCTTCCAGGAAGCGAATCAGAGAGAAGCAAAGTTTATGTTATGCCAGAGAAAATATAACCTATGCCCATGGGAAGCCAACTTCTGCATGTTTAGGATTGTTCTCTGGCTGCTCCCCATCAACCTCTCTTCTCTAAACAGTGAGGCCTGTCAGAATGGTACTAGTCATACTTGCATAGATGTAGGGATGTTGCAAAAAAACAAAACAAAACAAAAAACCTTGGCCTCGAATCAGTCATCTCAACCATTAGTACTTCCCCAATATCCTTTTTTGATTTCCTGTTTCAATATTTTATTTACAACATAAACTAGCCTTCACCAACCTGGTGCCCCCCCCAGATGTTTTGGATAACAATTTCCATCAGCCCCAGCCTGCATTTGGGTCTAAAAGTATCAGGACACCAGGTTGGTCTAGCCTGTCCTAAACAATATACAGTAAGCAGGGCAAATGGAGTAGTGGAGAGAATGAGCTGTGAGAGGAGAAGTCCCTGTTCACACCTCACCTCAGCCATGAACTCGCTAGGTTGGTTCGGAGGCACATGGCTCTCTCTCAGCCTCAGCATCCCCTCTGCAATGCAGGGGTAATGAAACTGTCCTCCCTCAGAGGGCTTTGGTGATGATCCCTTAGTTAATGTGTGCCAGGCAACTATGAAAATTGCTAGATAGCCCAAGTAATATTCTTCAGAGTGTTGGTGCTGACCTTTAAAGCCCTAAACGGCCTCGGCACAATATACATGAAGGAGCATCTCCACCCCCATCATTCAGCCTGAGGTCCAGCTCTGAGGGCCTTCTGGCATTTCCCTCACTGTGAGAAGTGAGGTTACAGGGAACCAGGCAGAGGGCCTTCTCAGTAGTGGCGCCTGCCCTGTGGAATGCCCTCCCATCAGATGTCAAAGAAATAAACAACTGTCTGACTTTTAGAAGACATCTGAGGGCAGCCCTGTTTAGGGAAGTTTTCAACGTTTGATGCTTTATTGTGTTTTTAAAATTCTGTTGGGAGTCGCCCAGAGTGGCTGGGGAAACCCAGCCAGATGGGTAGGGTATGAACTATTATTATTATTATTATTATTATTATTATTATTATTATTATTATTATTATTATTATATTTCTGGAGAAGATGCTGCATACCTCATTGTTCCCTGGGGAGATCACTGCAGGCAGACTGCTCTGGCGGCTGTGCTTCCAGTGGCGCAATATCTTCTGCTGCAGCCTGACGGTGTCCCTCTCCTTCCCCACCATCCTCTGGCTCTCCCGGAGCCTCTCCAGGTTCTGCTGGTAATCCTGCAGCTGGACGCCCAGCTCTCCCTGGTTTTTGCAAAGCAGCTCCTCTTGGTTCAGGCACTCTTTCTCCTTCTCCAGCAAGCAGGTCTCTCTCGCCTCGTGTTCTTGCTGCCGCTGCTCGCACTCACGGTGCCAGCGCTGCTGCTCTTGCTGGAACTGGTGCTGCAGCTTCTGGATATTTGCGAGTTCCTCTTTCGGTTTGAAGTTCCGGTGCTTTTCTTGCTCCGGGAGGGAGGTGCTACGGAAACTGGGACTCCAGCTGGACCTTTCTTGTTCCTGCAGGAGCAGCTTATGGATCTCAATGTGGCTGTCCTGGATGGTTACGGCTGCCTTTTCAACCAAAAAATAAACATAGCATCAATTTCCATTAGACTTGAGGTGCAAATGGAAGTGACATCATTTAAGCATTAATGCTAATGCTAGCTGCTTTTAAAAAAAACAAAAAAAAACCTTACTCCCAGTGGACAGATGCAATTAATGTCATGGGTTGGCTGAGTCAGGACACAGCTGGGGAGGGGGACCCAGAGAGCTTGGGAGGTCACTGCCTGATCCAGGGGCACTTGATACTGTCATTTCTGGGTAGGATCCAAATGGGGAGAGGGATTTCCTTCAACCTGTTCTCACACTCCATCAGTCACTGAGGCCCCACATCCCTCTGCGCAGCTCTCAGGGTCTGACTCTGAAGTTCCCACTGTGCCTGCTGCTCCACCCTCCCCAGACGCAGAGTCTATCCCTGTCTGTCCAAAGAAGGATGTTGTACTTGACCCCTCCACCTCTCGGGAGGCAGGGACACCTCTCCCATCACCCACATCCCACAGACATCAAGAGGCATGAACAGATGGTCCAGACTTCAAGCGAGTCAGGTTGCTTGCTAAGAATCAGAACTGCTTTCTGGCTAAAATTGTGCCCACCTCATTCCTTTACAACAGGGATGCACCGGGCATATCATTGTTGGATCAGCGCCTTCACCTGAGAAGCCATCTCACCTGCTATGTCATTGTGTATAGAGATGTGTATTGCTGGCTGTGCCTTTGATTTGCAAATGTACCGTACTAATTTGAACATTAAAGCTTGGAGAAAGAATCAGCCTCTGAGTTTGTGTGCCTCTTCCAAGGGGAGCCGGGACAATGATATAGCTATCAAATTGATATATGCCCTGCTAGCTCAGGTGTGGGAGGAAGGCAGTGGAATTTCCATATGCCTGACCTCCGGGCTGTGGTGTCACGGCTGCTTAACTGGAGAGGAGACGGAAGGGAAGGTGAGGTGTGGCAGGGAGGTCAGCACTGTGCAGGCACATCCACAGGGCCAAACTAGGTTCTGCCAGTGTGCACACACAGCACCAACCTCCCTATCACCTTGCGCACACACCCCATACATGGCAGTGATGCTGCTTCTGGTAGTGCACAGGTGTGTTGTGGTGCCCCCTCTTCACCAGACACTCCTGTGTGAGATGCGGAATTATGTAAGAGTAAAGACAGACACTGAGAAGTGTGGTGGAAGTGGTGACTTCAATTGGCTGGCATCCATCTGTCTCGAGGGACAATGGAGTGCACCTCCAGGGGCTGAAGTCAAACTGCTACATTGACAGCACCAACGTGAGCTCCCTGCGCTGCAAGCTTGGGCAGTGCATATGGAGGCCCCACACTGCCCAGATGACAAAGACTCCCCTCTCAGTCTTGCTGTTGTGGTCCACAGGAAAGCAGAGCGATATGTTCGGCTCCAGGTCGGCTGCAGGAGTTGCCGGAAGGAGGCGTACAAGTAACTTAAAATTAGTACCCAAGTTGAAATGAAACGAAAACCTCTTGACATTTTTTTTTTCTAGAAGGCTGGGTGCAGAGTGGAAGAGAGCCCTGTAGAAGCCTTGCATGGGTGGCAGAGAAGACTGCCGCCGATGTGAAGCATCTCTGGACCCAGAAAATCATCCCAATTTGCCTCACAGTTGGGCTGGCCCTGAGGACAGGGCTCTTGCACCTTTAATAGCTGTGTGGAAGAGGGAATTTCTGCAAGTGCAGCTCACTTTGCAAACTGCTCCTGCTGCAATTCTCTCTTCTGCACAACTCTTAAAAAATACAGGTGTCCTCTTGCATCTGGGCACACTACTTCCCACAGCAACACCAAAGCAGAAGCAAGGGGGGGGAAGCGGAATGGCAATGGGATGCCCTCTGCTCCAGCCAGCAGGACATCTGGCAGTAGCCCAGGCATGAGCTATACACTTTCCCCTGCCTGCTGCAACAAACAAGGGTAAGGTTAGCAGATTTTTTTTCAATGAATCCGGGGACACTTTTCAACTTCAATGGATTTTGTATGGGTACTGATTTATAAATCCAGGGACTGTCCCCGGGAAACGGGGATGTCTGGTAACCTTAAACAAGGGGCCATTGCACAGCTCTGTACCGCCATTTGCTGGGCCCTGCACAGCGAGGATGGGATCAGGCCCATACTTTCCAGGACCGGGATAAAATCCAGAGAAGGTGGTGTTATAAACAGACAGATTTCTGCCAAAATATTTGTTTCATTCTAATTCTTAAAAAAAAAAAGATAGCAGTTGTGGGCAACAAACACACAATTAAGTCAATACCTGGATGCTGTACAAGAGGCGGGTTAAATTCTGGATAGTCTGTACAATCTAAAGAAAGAAAAGAAATGTTTGTTGTTGTTGTTGCTGTTGTTGTTGTTGTTAATGTTTACAAAATACAGTAAGTTCAAGGCAAACAATACTAGTAGATTTTGTAATGAAAGCAACTCACCTCAGTTTGTGCAGCAGCAGTAAAATGCTTGCCTCCTTCCTACAATCATACAATGAGGTTAGCTTTTTTGTAGTAGACCTAGACTGCCACCTTCTGGTAAGTCTCTTACAATGTCTAAATACTTGCATTTTGTAAATGACAGGGGGTTGTGGGGTGGTTTTTTTTTTAAGCAATCGAGTGTGCTAGAAATGGTGTGCTACAAAATTAATCATGCATTCTTGATATGAAAGAAGTAGGTTTAAGGATTGTTTAAGGTGGTTGTTTATTTAAAATGCTCATGCGATGAAAGTGCTGTGGCAAGGAGAAGTAGGGGGTCCGGAGAAGGTTGCCATAGGGGTATATTATTGGGGACGGACGGACGGACTCAGGCCCTCCAGGCTGCTCTATCTGGCACTCAGGATTCCCCCAGGTCACAACATTCCCAAGCTGCCCCCTGCCACCTCCCATCAGCCCTGTTTCACACCCTCCGTGTATATAGTTGCCTGACTGAACTAACCTGGAACTGTGACAAGGCTTCTTGGCTGCCTTGACAGAGCATGGAAAGGAATGGGCAAATGTGGAAAAGAATAGCCTAATGTGACAGAACGTTCATCAAGTACCCTACCTGATCCAGCATGTGAGCTTCTGTGAAGCTGTTTGCATCATTAACATCTGAATCACAAGGCTCGCTCTCTCCCTTCAGTTCTGTATCTAATGATTAAACCATAAGGAAAAGACAGGAGCCAGATGTACAAAATTAAGTGTATCACGCACGTAACTATTCAGCATAAATTATTCCTAGCTTTCCCCCTGCACTTTTCTATCTTCCTCCTTTTTTGTCCCACTTCTCCAACTCATTTCCTTGAGTTCTACTATCCCAGTTGTGATACCTGCATTTTCAGCTTTTTGTCTCTCTGCACCATCTTCAAAAACCAATTGGTATTTTACATTTTAAAACCAAAATAGATAATAAATAGATAGGTGATAGGTGCAACTGAGGACTGAGCAAGCTCTTTTGGTTTTTTGGTTTTTAAAAAACAAGAACAAAAAAACCTGATATGGTAATTCTGTGCCAAGTATGCAAATTAAGAAAAGATACGCAAATCTATGTGTTTGTTTTTGCATAATTTCACTTTTGCTTTTCAAGGGTGGAGGACAGGGTCATGCAGACTACTGAGGCATCCATGCCTAATATTGGTTGTCCACATCATTTATCAAAGCGTGCTTATTCTTTGTATGTAGGATTGTAAAAACATTCGTGACTCATACAGCCCCACCCTCTATAAGCCATGGGAGCTTGTGCTTGAACCGGAGACTACCACATCAAGTGTTTAGAGGCCGAGCAGAAATTACCAGGACAGCTGCAGCCCACAATATAGTACTAGCCCCATCCTGTAAACTGTAACATTCATCAGAATATCTGTCCTTTAAAAAATAAAAGTTAATAGAAGGCATTAAAATAAATAGCCATGCACATTTTAAAGGGATAGTTTTAAATATCTAATATGAGCAATGTCTCTCAAGCAAACCAGAAAGTTGCATACTACACATCAGATTATTTAGTGAAATTGCAACACAGGACAAGTGAAAATACTTTAAAAGCGATATAAATTTGCCACTGATTTACAGGACAGTCCTGAAAATGTATTTCCACAAATGATTCCTCTGTGAAGAACACATTTGTTGGATGAACTGGCCCCAAGTAAGCATAAAGAATATGAAGCACTTTTCTTTGCTGATCCTGTTTTCGATTACATTTTGAAAAAGGATTAAATTAATAAGCATGGTAAATTTAGCATTGGGACAGTTATAAGGTATTAGTGCTTACTAACAATCAGTGAAATATTCACAGACTTCAGCTTCACCAAGATGTTCTGTCAAGCTCGATTCTTCAGTACTCTCTTCTGTTGAGAGGTCTGTTTCATTCATCTGTGATAATCTTACAGCCGCATGGAGGTTTTCCGCTGCAGAAAGAAAGAAAGTTTAGGCTCTCAGACAATAATTTAGGGTGCCCACCCCCAATTAATGCTGGTGAATGCATGTTTCCCTTATATCAATTATGAACTATTTCTTCTTCTCCAAGTGAAACAACTGAGTGACTATTGGAATCATTTAAAGTTATGTTTACATTGCACTCCTTAACCTTTATTGGCGTATCGACTTTCTAATGAGCAGTTTATAAGCATGATGGGGTGTTTTTTTTTAATCTGAAGTGAACAAACTGAGTAATTAATTAGAAAACTCACTGTAGAAATTTGATGATGTGACAGATTTAGCAAGAAGGCTGTTCTCCTGAACTTTTTACCTAAAACAGCTGGTGCTCTCCAGATGTTGTTGGACTACAACTCCCATCAGTCCAAGCCAGCATGGTGAATGGTTACGGATGTCAGGAATTGTAGTTTGGTAACATCTGGACGGCCACAGTTTAGCCAACCCTCTTTTAAAGCCTGGGTCTAGAATAGTGGAGATGCAGCAGGTCTTTCTCCCATACTTTCGAGAGGTGCTTATTATGAAAGGGTCATGAAGAGAGAGAGGTCATTTTTGCACTTTGATGCTGGCTCCCCAGGTTTGGAACTCTTTCCTATTAGACTGTCAGATTCACATAACTGGTACTTTGAGCCACAGCTTAATAGGGGCTGTTGTGCAATGTTTACCAACCAAACAGTAGTCATTGAACGTGGTGGTTTTACGAGAGACAAAACAAAAATGTGGAAAAGTGTGACAAGCAACAAAGGAGAGGACATACCCATAGGGAAAGAGTGGGATGCCCATGGACGAAGCCTTACCTTCCTTGAGAGCAGCTGCCAGGAGTGAGGCCACTTGAGGTGTTTCTCCGGAGTCAGGTTTTATGAGCAGGTGTGGTTCTACATGGACATCTTCAAAGCCACTCATGTCTCCAAGCTTTGCATAGATATTAAGCTTATCTTCTAAGTAGCTACAGATCTGTTGGTCCTGGTTACTCAAAATTACTGCCAAGATACAAATCCATGCATTAGGCCAACAACCACCACCGTTATTGCTTACTACTCTGTATGCTGAAATCACTATTGGGGGGGGGGACCCAATCTGGCTTCTGTAACATGAAACTGATTTCTGACTGTTCCATTTTTTTATCTACTTCAGCAAATTATCATCGTAACGTTGTTTTTTAACAGTTGCATCACGCTAGTGTGCTAAGCCCAGAACGCTAAAGAGACATGGTTGTTGCCGGAGTGGTTGTACAACATCTACATCAGAATACCTTCTCACAGAGCCACAGCCATTTCTCAGTGGTGCAACCTCACCTGGTTGTCATGTGGTACCTTACCATGAAAAAATGGCTCCCGTGTGGCGATAGGGGCTTGTGAAAGAGTCCTGTGAAGGTAGACTAAAGGGTCTTTGTTGTCAATTGCCTGCAAGCCAGAGGTTCCCCACTGCTGGAATGCTGAATGGTGCCCCACAATCATTGGCAGCTCCTATTGCTCAGAAGTCAAGGTGAACTGAGGGGTGGCGGCAGACACAGGTGTGAATGTCAGAGGCAGGCCTTGTGCTCAAGGTAGATGGGTCTTCTTTACATCAAGTTTTTTTTTTTTTTAAAGCTATTTTATTTCAAGAGAACTAGGGCAAATACCATACCTTGACATTTTTGAATTTTGGCTGCTCTAGCTTCAGATATTCTTCGGTCCTCATCAGATTCGCTCATTTTTCCTTCTTCCTCTGGACAACTGGGTGAAGGTAAATGAAGAAAATACAGCCAACTCTCTCTCTCTCTCTCTCTCTCTCTTTCCCTCTCAAGCAGTTCATGTATAAATAGAGATGTGTATGTGCAGACACACACGCAGCACAAGAAGCAAAACATACGCAGACAAATTCCCATTTTGCACTTAAGAGTATATGCAAAATCTCAATTTGTGTCATTCCACAATGGCTGTTCCTGGTCTTGACATGTTTAGAAGAATAACCTCAGAGAAAATGTATTGCACCAGATTATGATAAGGTGTGTGTTCTTTGTTGTATATTTTGTTGCTGTGAACCACCTTGTGTATAGTAATATAGAAGGCAATATATAAATTAAAAGTGAAGTGAAATTATGATATGTGACAACTGATTTATATTTTTTATAACGGAGCACAATATGAAGCAAATAAGCTCACAGGACAATCCTATGAATGTTTACATGGAAGCAGGTTTTACTGTATTCAATGGAATTTACTGGCTCTTAAGCATGCTCAGGATGGCAGCCTTAACAGCTATTATTTTCTATCACTAGTAACTACAGTTAATGATCTCCCATGCTACCTGTATATGTCTCCTTAAGAAAATCACGTCGATAAAAGAAAATCTGCCAAACCAAAATCAAATCTGAACCAGCATTTCTAGACATGATTTACACTCAAGTAAAGAAACAAATAAATGTAAAAAAGCAATGCAGAAAGGGTCCGCCTGTACCTTTCCACTGCCTCTTGAACCTGCCTCATCCAATGACTGCGTTCCTCTTTGGAGCTGGTATGAATTTCATACATCTCAGGCCCAGTAGACGAGGCACTAATCAGGAACATCCCTCTCTCCTCATTGGCTACTTCTCTGACAATAAGTTTCTGGAGAGCTATAACTGCAGGTTTCTGGTCCTACACAGAAGGAACCATGAAGTATTTATTATTACTATCATCATCATCATCATCATCATCATTACTACTACTACTACTACCACCAACTCTACAACAGCAGGTGCCAGGGCAGGTTACAAACATTTAAAATTAAGAATTTAAAACAGAATAAAGTCACAGGAACAGGGCAGGCCCTGAAAACACACATCAGGTGTCAAAGGCCACAGTAAAGGGGTATGTTGCCAGTAGAATGTCAGAGCAATTTTTAATCATGGAAACTTTGGGAGAATAATTATGTATGAAATGCACTGCAGGTCTTTGCAGATGCCAGTATCTATCAGCACTAGTATAACTCACTTTATTCGGGAAAGCGCGTGGTCTGTCATGTTACTGAATGTGCCTTGCATTTTCCTTTAATGTGGCCTATGTTGCAGAATTAAATCAATGAATGTCTCTTGCATACTAAAAACTCTGTTTTATTACTGAATGGATAATAACGACCATGTTCCAAGACTTCTGGGTGAGATACTTAGGGTACCCTTTATTTAAATGCATTGGGCTTTAAAATGCATAACTTTGGCTGGATCATGCCCAGTGTTTATTATGTTCACATATTATAAATAAAGTATTTAACCCTTGTGTACAAAAAGTAATTATTCACAGCATACTTGGGATTTTGTTAAACTACACAGCAGCATATAAATGTCTGAAATAAATAAACCTTGATAAAAGATTTTATGATTATACCCTATACCAAAAAGAAACCCAGATACAACTAACATGCAGAACCAAAAGAAGAAGTCCGGATATAGGTATTGCTACACAATACAATACAAAAGTGCAATTAACATTTTTAGATAATCATACTTACAACAGCTGCAAAAATATATTTTTGATCTTTTTCTTGTAAAAACAACATCACATCATTTAGAAGGAGGGCTAATATATCTTTCAAAAAGGAAAGGAAATAAGTATCACAAATTAATTTCTTACTTCATCATAACAAATAAAAAATGGAAGCAAACACAATTAAAATACATAAATAAAAATGTCTGAAAGGTACCTACATCTAAATCACTAAGATTAAATTAAAATTCTAAAAATGCCTTTAAAACATTTCTTCTTTTATCTTGGGAAATGAATAGAATGTTTGCCTTACAATTAATTTTCCAGCACTAGGCTCAAGATAAAACAATATTTACCAAGGTCTTCACCATTCAAGGAAATTCTCCCCTGCCCCACTCCCCCAAGACCTTGGCAGAAACTTTACTTTAAATAAGTGAATTGTATATGAATGGTTTGGGACCAGATTGCTTAAAACAAGGCTGAGAAGAAGGTAAACCATTATCTATTAGAAGATTGCTAGGAGATTTGTAGTAGATTACCTATAGTAGAAGGGTTTCTGATTCAATTGTCCAACAGCAGCAACAAATAAATAGCCTTCTCTCCCCACCCTGCAAATAGCTTGGGAGTACATTTGTGTGGAAATAATTTGTGAGCTTGGCTCAAGTACTGATCACATATTTCTAGGCTGCACATACAGTAGGCTCAGAAACATCCAGTTAATACTTTTATGTACTTCTGCCTTGTCTTTGCCACTGTTAGACCTGGCTCAGGTCCACCAGGCACACACCTGGTGAACCTCAACCCAAATATCCCACTGGACTGAAGTCTGGCCACCTTTACTAGGACTGCCTGCCCTGAAATCAATCTCAGAGTGCCTTGATCTCTGGCCCACCACTAAGAACCATGAGGTTAGTGGGCACCATGGACAGGGGCTTTTCACCGATGGCCCCACAACTCTGGAATTCCCTTTGCACGAATTCCAAAGGAAATGCCTGCTTATTGGTGGCTTTTAAGTGGATTTAATACACACACACACACACACCACTTTCCATTAATGGCTTTGTTTGACTTCATTTTTTATAATGTTATATTGTTTGACATATTGTATTTATTAACTGCTGTGAGCTGCTTTGTGAAGATATTACCCTAAAATACAGGATATAAATATGTGAAAAAATAAATACATTTAAACCCACAGTTTTGGGGAGATTTAAAGCTCTTCAAAACTGTGATTTAAGAATCACATTAGGAAAGCAGGCCACTGATGTCAAATATGTTACACCAGAATTACTTTGGTTCTCATTCCTTACTTTTGTGGAAAGGGATAAATGATTGAACAATTTTAATTTGGGGGGGGGGTTAATGTAAGAAAATGGTGTGAATATCTGTTTAATACAATGTTTCAAATCTGTAAAGGCAAACCAGAAGACTGTGTTCTCTTTTCCACCATGTATATCTATCAGTGCCTAAATATGAGACACCTTTTCCTGCAGAATACTTTTTTATGCCATCGTGTCAGAAACCCATGTCTAGAAGCCAAAGAGAAGTAACAATACACAATTCTTCAAAAGCATGCAAGGAACTTAAAACTGCAAGGACCTTTGAAGCGTCCCGTAGCCGTTTTCCAATAGACTAAACCTTCATGCAGAAGTGTCCTCTCTTTCTTGATCAGATCCTGCTTCCTGAAAACATGGCCATTTTTCAACTTGGTATATGTTTTGTTTTCAATCTTACTGAGAATCTCCATCAATTTCTGTTTTTTCTCATATTCATTGACTTGCAAATCAACTGCTGCAATCATATCCTTGATTAGGCAAAGGGCTTTACATAAGTCTAGGTGTTCTTCAGTTCCTTCTACAGAAAAGCAAACAAACAAACAAACAAACATATAAATAAATAAATAAATAAATAAATAAATAAATAAATAAAAATATACACACACACACTCTGTGTAAGCAAACAAGCGAAGCCATTTCTCCTTAAATAACTGGAGTGGATTTTCACAAGAGATGCCCAAGCACATGTTTTTCAATTTATTTCTGTACATAGTTCACGGCCTATGAATTCCTCCCTTAAAAATTCTAATTGAATACGTGGTTCTGAGGCTTTTTGTGTATGTGGTTTGAAAGCACCTATAATGATAATAACTGTTCCAGTATTAATATCTACATTCATTTTCCATGCAATATATGCTTGCTTTCTATCACTGAAAATATGGCTATTGCCCTTCTGGGTCCCAGTAATAATCAATGTGAGGCCAGTCCAGTCCTTGCCACTGCTTTCATTCAAGAAAGGACGCCTTGACTAAATGGGTTCCTATGAAAAGCAAATGGAAGGGAGACGTGAAATTCTGATCCACCTGTTATTTACTTTAGGTGGATATTTTCCTGTTCACAGTGTGAGAGACTAGGGGAAAAATATTTGGTGGCCCTAATGTTATTCAACAGAGCAAACCTTGAGAATTTCTGATGGCATATGAATTCAAATTATGGCTTACCTTTGGAATACTGCAATATTCTCTCCACCAGAACTGGGTACTTTGTGATTCTTTGAGTAACAAGCAGAATGCATTCTGGGATTCCTCTACGTCGAGCCAAAAGATTACTGTTCCGTAGCTTTAAAAACAGATAGAATTTTTAAATACAACCCTTGTTTGATGTATTTTTATACGCAGGTTATGTTTAGCCTATGTTTAACAGGGTCCTCATTCTCTGATTTAATCCAATGAAAATTCATATTATTCTCTTTATCTAGCTACAGTATTTGTATGGTGCAGTCAATAAGATAACTAACTCTATAACTGAATTGCTCTGAAGGATATGATAATTTCCCCAAGTCAGTGAATCATTAGAGTCACCTATAGCAGCCATCCCTAACCTGTTGCTTCCCATCTGGCATTGTAATAAAACACCCATCATCCTTGACCATAGGCCATGCTGGCCGAGGCAGATGGGCGTGGAGTCCAACAACATCTGGGGGGGAAAGATGCTTTCTGGAATGCAACTATAACACTTATGTAAATAAGCATTCCTACCTGTTACACTTTTTTTTTCTTTTTTACATTATGAATCTCTCCTGTCAGATTAAGGTAGTTTTTACTTATCTTACTTTTAGGGTTTGCATCATCAACCTGGTCAACAGAAAACAAGGTCTTCAACGGATTAACTAGTGTGAATTATTACTTTAGTTTGAAAGGTTATTGTGGTGGTTCTGGAATAAAAAGAATCCAAACGAAAGAAGACCAGCACTAGCGGCTGGAACACCGGGGATGCTGAAGATAACAACTAACCATCATTGGTGGTCCTCAGCATATTTCTTTTGCTCCCTCCGAGCCTAGTGGGAAGACCTAGCTCTGAAGATCTCAGAACTATATTCAAGCTAGGCTTCTGTGGGTTAGGTTAGCTTCCTTGCTTTATGTTACTAATCTTGATTTGTATAGATTATTTATTGTAATATTAAATATTTTGACTTTGTTGTATTTGAATTTGTTGTTAGGTTTTCTAACAAACTACGGTATGTGGGGGGTTTTTTGGGGGGGGTTCCCCCAAATCAGATACTGTATTTTGATAGTAAGTTGAAATTCATTGTAAGCTTTACTAAATTGACTTTACACTCAGTTTGTTAAATTTTTACATTATATTTGTTAAAGCCTCAATTACAGCTATGGGTCTGTTTTCAGAATGTAATTTATCCCAACAACATAAATGACCTATGCCGATTAATTTTGTGCCTGCACAATGTAATATATTCAGTTCTTTAAAAGAAACCTCTGTTAAGGAAAATTTTATTATATAATAATAAATTAATAATAATAATTTGCATAGCACTTTCAAGTGTTCAAAGTGCTTCACATACATGATCCAGTTTTGATCCTTACAGTATCCCCATGATCATTATCTTTCATCGTACAGATTGCGGAGGGGGAGATTGAGGATGAAAGAGAATGGCTTGCTTAGGGCTACTAGTGAATTCAAGGCACACAAAATTCTAACCAGCGACTTCCCGATTTGCAGCTCAGACTCGAGCCTCTGTGCTACGCCAGCTTTGTTCAGGCATGTTACTATTAAGGATTGATTAATTCCAGCATTTTTTTCTACAGAAGTAGCTGAGATTCCTGGATTGCAGGGGGTTGGACTAAACGACCCTTTCAACTCTACAGCTATATGATTCTAACTCACCTGCTATTGCCAACTTACTTTGATGAAGTTCTGAAACTTTTTATTTTGTTGCAGTTCTTTGAAAAGACTCACTGCTTCTTTCTGATGACTACAAAATTCCCCGTATATCATCTTCATTTTGTTTGCATTCTCTTCTGAAAACTGATAAAAAGCAGCAATTAAAAATAGTACTCATGGGATATCAAATGCCTTTTATTTAAAATGTTACTAAACCATACAAAGCCATGCACATCAATCAGATTAATGGCTAACCTCTGAAGGCAGTGGGAATCAAATAAAGTCTACACATGCCTGACTGGGGGAAACCCAGCCAGATGGGCGGGGTACATATAATAAATTATTATTACTACAATTTATGTGTTTAGTGGAGAATTTTCACGTAAGTAATAAGACTAAGATGTAGCCCCCCCTTCAAATATTTAATTGTGGCCAAAGGTATCCAAAGGATTATT
The DNA here is from genome assembly GCF_009819535.1 of Lacerta agilis. Taxonomy (NCBI): domain Eukaryota; kingdom Metazoa; phylum Chordata; class Lepidosauria; order Squamata; family Lacertidae; genus Lacerta; species Lacerta agilis. Next base: position 28,855,802 of record NC_046322.1, read on the forward strand.
TTTAACAAAGACTAATTCAATATACGAAGAAATCAGTAAAGCCATTCATAGGTCAGAAGTGGAGACTGGTTATGTTCTGCATTATTAATGTAAGTAATAAAATGCCATCCGACCCCCTGAATCCTCATGAAAATTTATCAGCATTTTGTATGCTGTTTTGAATAATATTCACATTTTTGCAACCAATTTCCCCTCGTGTATGTTTGTGTGTGTGTGTGTGTGTGTGTGAGAGAGAGAGAGAGAGAGAGAGAGAGAGAGAGAGAGAGAGGTTAGTCTGCATGATACCAGACTCCCTTGTAATTCCTGGGGTTAAAATCTAATGAGGATTCCATTGCTGAATTAACTAGGCAGGTTCTTTGTGATATAAAGGTCACAGTTGTCACCATAGGTACCACCTAAGTATGGTCTAACAAAGGAAGTTGCTCTGTGCCAGAGGGCAAAAGGGTGGGCCCCCTCCCTCACCCAGCTGGTAGTGAGAAAGAGAGAAGTCACAGAGTTTCGTGAGCTGAGAGCTGGGCTAGAAGCAGGGAGAAGCCAGGGAGACAGAGCCATGTTTGACTTCTGTTTGAATCCAAGGCTGTGACCAAGGGAGACGCAAGACCTTCTGGGGTGCTAGTGCTGTGAGCCTCTCCATCTTGGGGGTCAGGTTGTATATATGTGTAAATAAATCATATATCAGAAATACGCCACAGTCTCTGCTGTCCGCCATTTGAAGGAAACCAAACCCTGGAACCTCTGGAATTTCTCGCCACTCGGGAGTGGCGTGCAACAGTATGTTATTTTCACTAATACATGCATTTATTATGTACACTAGTATATGAATTTTGGTACATGTTACCAAGCAGGAGAAAGGCATTGCAAAATTTGGAGAAGTGAGAATTTTTAAATATGGCTGCTTCGGTTGACATTTTGTTTTGCAAAGTGCAAATTACGGAGTTCACTTCGCAGACTGGATCAATTTTATCCTCCCATTCCTAGTTAAGATATTCAAGTTGTAAACCTTGCAGATTACTAATACTGAATTAAATTTCTTCTCCGTCTCTACTAAGTAGTAAGTCCCACTGAGCACAGTAAAGTTAGTAAGAGTAAAAATGAATAAAATTGTTCAGCTCAGTGCCTTACCTGCTGCACAAGGATGTCTCCAATTCTGCTAATTACAAAATTTCTATCACTGCCCTCCTCACATGATTCCTGCCGTCTTTCCTTCATACTGCAGAAGAACTGCTGGTGAAGTTCTAGCAGTTCATCTAAACAGGGGAATATTTTGTCCACAGTGCTGTGATCCAGCTGTAATTCTTCTTTCATTCCTTTTCTGAATATTTTAGACATAATGAATAGGGTATGGATGTGATGTACTTCTGTCTGCATCAGCTCTGCAGTGAAGAAAAAGAAAGTGCACAATTAAATAAATCAAAACTGACTTCCAATAAACTAACAATCCCAAATAGGGAAAAAAAATGGTGGCTATGGCCAGCATACAAGGGCACAATACAGTCATCCTTGGGTTTTTGAACAACTTAGTTCTTGAACTTTTGGCTCCCGGACATGACTGCTCCGGTTTGCGAACTATTTTTGGAAGCCAAATGTCCGACGGGGCTTCTGCAGCTACCGATTGGCTGCAGGAGCTTCCTGCAGCCAATCAGAAGCCGCGCTTTTGGTTTCCGAACAATTTGGAAGTCGAACACTTTTGGTTTCCAAATGCACTTTTGGTTTCCAAACATTTTGGAAGTCTAACGGACTTCCAGACTTCCGGAATGGATTCTGTTTGACTTCCAAGGTACAACTATATATGGTAAGCAAAGTAGAAGGAATGTTTTCATCACAATGTATCCGCTATTACAAGGCATGTAGTACAGTACATGCAAGCAGTAATGGAAGGGGTTAATTAGCTAACCTATATATTTACCTGAATGTATTGTTAGTCCAGTGAATGTATTAAGTATAAAAGTGCCCCTGTTAAGCTTTTCTGTATGAAACTGCTCTGTAAAGCTGTGAACTTTGATCTGCATTGTACTTCTCTCTGGCAAGCTTTGCCTTACTAAGTGTCTGGAGATAAGAACAGTAGACCTTACGCAGAGAGTACTGTAGCTGTCCTTCATTGAGAGGAACTGTTGTCTAGGTCAAGAGATAGGATGGCCTTGCTGGAAGTGCGCATGAACCAACACTGGGCTAAATGTTCTTTTGCCTTATATGTCCTTTGCCTTATATGTATAACAGGAAATGTACAACAGGAAATGTTCCTTATATGGACAAGAGGAAGTTTTCTGGGGTGGGAAGAGAGCCAGAGAACTGTCTATAAGAACTGTCTGAAATTTGACTAGTTTTGTACTTGCTTGGCTATCTAAACACCCAGGTACCTCTGCATGCAGAAATTAAATCTTTCTCTCTCTCTGAAGCCAGAAGCCTCAGGTTTTTTTTTACTTCCATGTTCTCTCACCGGGCGCAACAATGGGAACCCGTAGGGGCAAATAAGGCTCCATAACGTGGTGCATTGGCTGGGAACCCTTCGCTGTTCCCCGGGATTGAGAAAACAGGGAGTCCGAGGCGTCGCCGCACAGCAGAAAAGGCTCTCCTGGTCTGGCGTTTGCTGGCCCCAAGCGCGCTTCCTGCCTGTTTGTGGGAAGGGACTGGCTTACCCCAGGGGGAGAGCCAAACTGCACCGTGGCGACGGGAGAAAGAGAAAGCGGCCGCAGGGGGGAAGGGAAGTAAGATCTGCAGAGGACAGGTAAGCTCCACAGGGGGAGCAGCTTCCCAGGGAAGGGGAAGCGCAGGATGCGATCGATCCTGCAGCGGCAGTGTGTCGTAGAGGGCCGCCGCTAAAATCCGGTAGTGTGCAAATAGAGTTGCCACCGGAGCCTGGCAGTGTGCAAATAGAGTTGCCGCCAGAAGCCTGGCCGTGAGCCGTGGAGGGCCGCCAGGAAGGGGGAAAAGAAGGGGGGTGCCCTCTCTGAGGAGAGAGAAGGGGGTTAAGAATTTTTCAGAGAGAGAAGGGGGTTAAGAATTTTTCTGTGATTTTACTCTGTGTATGGGGAATGGTGTGTGGGGACACTCCAATGGATGTATTGAGTGAATGAGACGCAGGAACTCAGTGTCCCTAGCGAAGCGGAGAGTGTGTGCATGAAAAAGTCTGGTTAGGTGGAAGGAGTGTCCCACTGTCCCAGGTTGAACCTGAGCTTGCTGAGATGGGGAATTGGATTTTTTGTTGCTGTTTAAAAATTTATGACTTGTAATAATTTTATGAACCTGTTGAATATTTTTCCTTCAGTATGTGTGTGTGTTGTATGACTTCTGTGTTTGCAGTGATTGTGCAGTGTGATTTTTGTGAATTTTTCTGTATCTGTAGTGCCTGTGTGTGTGTGTGTGTTGGTCCCTGTTTGAGGCTTGCATTCATTCTGGAAAGGTGGGGCAGAAAGCAGCCCTAATCTGTGGGTTCCCAAACTCTGTGTTCCTAAAATTGTTTCATTTCTTGCTGCATTGCCAACGAAGTCTGGGAAGTCTGTTTTTTCCTTGTATATGTGGCTGCACAATTTGTATTTGTTGTTTTGTTTTGTTGTCCCTTCAAGGAATCTGTTTGAACCCCAGGGTTTGGTGAGTGTGTTTTGGAAATTGTTTGTGTGCCAAGGTATGTCCCTTCAATAGAATGGGCTGTAAAAGTATTTCTCTGCAATGTTAAGGTGAATGTAAAAGTGTGTCTGAAGCATTGAAAGGAGGGCTGCTCTTGCAATCAGGAATGTTTGTTAGTTTGTTTTTAAAGCTGGTACAGTCTTATTTTGTTTCTTAATTGACCTTTGGTAAAGCAATGAGAGTGGGGAGATGGACAGAAATGGAGAGAAGCCTTAGTTTAAACAGCAAGGATTTTTCTCTTTGCAGCAGTGAATCTTGCAAAGGAAGGGAATTTGCCACCCACAAGGGGGGGGGGGGAAAGAAGATTATGTCTTCTGAGCAGTTTGATTGTTTCCAACAGAAGTTGATTAGAGGGGAAAGTTTTATTTTATATCCCAGGTTTTAAGTTTTTCAGGGAAGGTTTTGAAACAGAAGAAATGGCTTCTTGGCAGAAAGTTATTTGGGAATGTAGATGTAGGTTTGTGGGATGTAGAATGAAGGAGAAGAGAATGTTGAAGTAGAATGGGAAGGGGCTCATGGTTAGCAACTGACAGTGTAGCCCTGACAGTGTAAGTTAGGATTTGGAGTAAGTTTGAACCTCAGGAGGAAAAGGGGACAGAAATTTTGGAATGATTGGAAGGAAAATTGATGATAAAGTGAAGGTATACAGAATCATAGAATCATAGAGTTGGAAGGGACCCCAAGGGTCATCTAGTCCAACCCCCTGCCAAGCAGGAAACAATATTGAAGGCAATACACCACAGTCCATGCCAAGGTTGCAGAGCACATCTAGGGGGGTGAATCCATTGTCCAAACCATGGAGAGATCCGCCAGGTTGTTGCCATGGAAGCATGAGACAATGAGAGAGGCCTGAAGATGGCTCTGCTTCAGAGGTGGTATATATAGTAAGCCCTTCAAAGATTGTTTTAAAAAGACAGGAGTTTTTCCTATTGCCTGTCCATAATTTGTTGTTACCTAAAAGAAACCTGAAAATTGTCACTATTTGAATGAGCACATCAAGGGTTCAACTCCATTGTCCTAATGAAACACCGTTGTGAGGAGTTAGCAATTTTGCTAAGCTGGCCGCCATGTGTGAGATGATGAGAGTGACCAACCGATGGCTCTGAAGCGAGATAAATAGGCCAAGTTCTATTCTGTCTGACAACCCAACTCTGTCAGAATTTGTTCCTTACTGCCCTGTTTCCACCCTAAGTCCTCCTGAGGGTCAAAAAAAAATAGGTTGGTGGTTGTACGTTATTCTTGGACACTAGGTCCTGATAGGCTTGGTGAGGTGGTAAGTAAAAAATTAGGTACTGAGGATCAATGGCTGGTGCTTGGATGCAGGAAAGAGAAGAGGAGGGAAAGTTAGTTTCTGATATGGCTGTTGGAACTGGTAATATAATTGGGATGGAGAAATGGAACATTAGGAAAGAGAAGACAGTAAGGAGAAAATAGCTATACCCAAATACCCTAGATCATTTGTACAATGTTATATTGGAGAGGATTAGTTGCTATGTAAAGGTTTTTTTTTAAAGGAGAATGTTCTGAAGAATGTCAAGATAGTGAGAATTGCAATGGCTCTAGTAGTGTGTCTGGAAGGTGATGTTGGAGAAATGGATTTTATTTGGGAAAAATTGTATCTTTCTGTTCCCTGACATTAGCAGAGTTTTATGTTAAATTGGTCTGAAATTGTGGTGATAGTATGATTGTATTGTGTATTTGTTTATATTTGTGTGTATTCTAAGTTTAGAGTGTTTGCATGGATTGGAAAAATGAACTAAATTATTATTCTGGGCCAAAGAAGTAGACCAAGCTATGGGATAATCATTGCGGAAGAATATTGTATTTCGAGGAGATAGTGATCCGGCATGGTCAGTAATATCTTGTGAGTGTATGGGAGGCTGTCCTTATTTGATTGGGTTATTCTAGCTTACCTCCAACAGGTAGGAGGACTGAGGGGTGATCAATATCGATACCTGTGAGGTTAATCTGTGAGGCAAAAGAAAGGCTGGAGGGGCCCAAGACACCACCCTCCAAGGGCAGATATAATCTCTGTAACTATCTCCTATTCTTTTAGCAGGTGCCCTAATGCCATGTAGCTTTGCTATGCTAGTTTTATCCCTATGCAGAGACTCTGAAACCTAAGTGGCATAGATCCTACACAGTCTTTTTGACAACACTGCCAGTGGTGAAAGTGGCTGGTGTCCGCCTCCTCATGTAGAGACAGGACCTGCCACAGTGTGCTGAAACATCCTTTGAAGCTGAAGATCCAGGGAAGCAACAAAGGCCAAGAAGCAACAAACCTGCTGCCAAAGCGCACACCAATAGAAGAAAGGGAAGGAAAAGAACACTGAATGGGAGGACTGAGTGATCATATTGCCTTAATTTGTGTTGACCAGTTACCAGATAATGTGACCAGTTGAACAGTTTCTGTAATTAGTGTTAGGAATATTTGAAGTAAAAGATCCTTAGTTGTATTTGTTGTATCTGTTGATATTGTGTCCCCCATTGTTATTTTGCCTTTGTATTTTCTGTTTAATGCAATGCATGCATATAAAGTTGTGTCATGGATTCTTTAGCTCATTGCCCTTGCTAGAGAATATCAGTCATTTCCCAGGGACGCGCTGGAGAAAGAATTCCAGCGGTCCAAGAGAACAGGAGGGAATGGAAGGGGTTAATTAGCTAACCTATATATTTACCTGAATGTATTGTTAGTCCAGTGAATGTATTAAGTATAAAAGTGCCCCTGTTAAGCTTTTCTGTATGAAACTGCTCTGTAAAGCTGTGAACTTTGATCTGCATTGTACTTCTCTCTGGCAAGCTTTGCCTTACTAAGTGTCTGGAGATAAGAACAGTAGACCTTACGCAGAGAGTACTGTAGCTGTCCTTCATTGAGAGGAACTGTTGTCTAGGTCAAGAGATAGGATGGCCTTGCTGGAAGTGCGCATGAACCAACACTGGGCTAAATGTTCTTTTGCCTTATATGTCCTTTGCCTTATATGTATAACAGGAAATGTACAACAGGAAATGTTCCTTATATGGACAAGAGGAAGTTTTCTGGGGTGGGAAGAGAGCCAGAGAACTGTCTATAAGAACTGTCTGAAATTTGACTAGTTTTGTACTTGCTTGGCTATCTAAACACCCAGGTACCTCTGCATGCAGAAATTAAATCTTTCTCTCTCTCTGAAGCCAGAAGCCTCAGGTTTTTTTTTACTTCCATGTTCTCTCACCGGGCGCAACAATGGGAACCCGTAGGGGCAAATAAGGCTCCAGTACTCCAGAATCATCAAAATAAGTACAATTTTAGCAATTAATGATACATTTTCATTATCTCCAATGCAAGAAAAATGTGGGTATATTGTGATGAATACACTCGTCGTACTTGGTTTGCAGACATATTGTGTCTTTGTATGCTGGTCTGAACCCCTGTTTTTTTTCTATTTATGTATGTTTTCATACAGCAGGTTCCTTATTTTTGTGCTCACTAGTAGTCCTGGCATGGTTTACCTCATTATTTGTATCTAGTTATACAGAACATTAGACTAAATTTTAGAATACTGACCAAAAATCACATCTTGCCGTTTGATAATGTCCTTTTCTTGCTTATTGCAAAATGAAGGGTCGACAACAAGACTCCAGGATTCTGCCTCAAATTCTAATGCATCGGTGCTGAGGTCACTCCACAGAGAGGCATCAACGTCGTCTGTAGCTATCAAAGTAAACAGTATTTAATATACCAGTCACATAAATATGAGCATGCGAAGGTGGAACTCAGGCAGTGATTAGGTAATAACATTAATCAGACATAGGGTTGCTTTTTTGGTGATGGACCTCAGTTATGAGATTGTATGAGCACATGATGAAAATTGGGAAGTCACAGATAGGTCTGAAAATGTGTGATTCTGCATCTCAGGCCTTCTTCCATATATACTGACTCAAATACAGTGGTACCTTGGTTTAAGAACAGCTTAGTTTATGAACAACTTGGATAAAGAATGCTGCAAACCCGGAAGTAGGTGTTTTGGTTTGTGAACTTTGCCTTGCAAGCAGAACATGTTCCACTTCCTGTTGAGTGTGTTCCATTTGTAAATTGAGTCCCACACTGCTATGGGAAAGCACACCTTGGTTTAAGAATGCTTTGGTTTAAGAACGGACTTCCGGAACGGATTAAGTTCTTAATCCAAGGTACCACTGTAATGAGATCCTGTTCAGAGACCCTGCTGTGGGTGTGCCACACAAACACATGCACCAAATGTGTTGGCTGCTGGTAGAGGGCCCTCCGATGATAGAATTCATCCCTAGAGAGGCTCACATAATGCCTTCCCTATGGTCATTTCAGCACGAAGACTTTTTTGTTTTTCCAGGTCTTCTTAAGAAATCTGTGATCTTATTGTTCTGAACCATAGTTTATATGCTTTTGCATTTCTCTCTGCTGGAAGAAGCATTATGCTGGAAACTGCTTTTATGCAACTGAATTTTTATGGTGTTTTATCATTTTTACCGTATGTTGTGAGCTGTCCAGGAAAGAATGTTAGCAGGCAGGCATACATAAATATGTTAAATTGTTTTTAGTGTTAAATCACTTTGAGGTGTTTCGTAGGAGGTGGTGCATAAATATGCATAAATAAATAAATCCACATAGGCAAGAAAACCACTAGAAAATAGAGAGATAGAAAACAGCATAGGATACGTATTTTTAAAAGCACGATGCTGAGATGAAAAGGAAGCTGGTCCTTGCAAGCAAGCACTATAAAGCTTGCAAAGCTCTTGTGATCCTTGCTCCAGAGTTAGGAATAATGAAAATGGAAATTGGAGCAGTTGTTTACTTATTCGTCATTACAAGTGGTACTATTTTATATACAATTCTTGTTAATATATTACACATTTGCACATGTCGATAGTATCACATTGAGTTCCCCATATACCTTCAATTATAAAAGAGTCAACTGACGAAGTGGTCCCTATTGATTGCAACAGCTCTTCAGAATGCGACCTAGATCTCCAGCTGCTGGTATCGGCATCTGGTTCCAAAGGTGACATGGATTTCCTAGGGTAAAGCAAAACCGTACAGGTGTAGTGACTCATTTAGATAGCATCATGTTTATTGCAAGACATTAGAGAGTGCCATTTTACCTTTCAAAACTGGTACCTGGAACACTTTTGGATAAGGGGTTTGATGGCTGCAATACATCTTTTTTTACAGTAGATAATCCAATGGGTGTTGAGGTAGAAGGGTGCATTGAGGACATTGTTGGCTGTGGAATATCTCTGAATGATGGATCTGGAAGGTCAAAGTTTCAGGTATTTCAGATACTGGACAAGTTTAACAAAGTGCTCTGTATCTGTGTTTTTGGAGGAAAGCTGCAGCTTAGAGGGTGAGCACGTGATTTGCATGTAAGAGGTTCCAGAATCAATTCCCAGCATCTCTACATAAGGCTGGGAGGGACCACTACCCGAAACTTTGGAGAGCTGCTACCAGTCAGTGTAGACAATACTGAGCTACCTGGACTAATGATCTGATTTATTATAAAGCAGTTTTCTGTCTCCCAATCGCAAACTATGGCTATGATACCAAGAGCTCTTATATCTCACTCAGCTGATTTAAATAATAATACAGTGGTACCTTGGTTGTCGAACGGCTTGGCTCCCAAACAAATCGGCTCCCGAATGCCACAAACCCAGAAGTAAGTGTTCCGATTTGCAGATGTTTTTGGGAAGTCAAACGTCCGATTCGGCTTCCGCAGCTTCCAACTGAGTGCAGGAAGTTCCTGCAGCCAATCAGAAGGCACGCCTTGGTTTCTGAACGGTTCCAGGAGTCGAATGGACTCCCGGAACAGATTAAGTTAGACTACCAAGGTACCACTGTAATAATTTTGAGTTGCAATCCATTACATCATATCAAAAGTATCGTGGAGGGCTACTGCACAAGGAACACGTTGAAGCAACCCCGGAAGTATCTAAATGAATCTTTGGATCCTTGCCTATGTAATTAACGATGATCTCAGTAAAAATATTTTGCAGATTAAAATACACTTTTGAAACTATTGTTGTATGATTTAGAATTTTGAAAGGGTGAATTGCACCAGAGGATGAAGTTAAATTACTTCTCATACCTATGATACTAAGTGAATTATGTTCTTAGACCCCATATAACCTCCGTTATTCATATTTCATAGGCTGATACAGTTTTTAAAACAGAATTTCACACAGTTTTAATTCACTAATATTTCTAGCAATTTCAACAAAGCTCAAAACTTTTGAATGGTTCATCCTGACATTAGTGCATGCTGAAAAAGACCAAAGTCTGTTTTCCTCAGATAATGGCTGCACTTAAAATTTTATCCTAGTTCGTAAGTAAATGATCGTTTGATGAAACCAAGAAGTGATTCATTAAGGGGCTTGTACAAGGGGAGAAGGAGGAAAGAACCCACAAGCCCAGGGCTTATACCCAATTCTCTAAACCATGGTTGAGAATATTGGTTGAATGCAGCCGTTGAGTGCATTTTCACAAGTATTCAGGATAAAGTCATATGCAGGGACAAATTGTGTAGAAGCTCAGTTGTATCGTTTTATGCTTATTTTGCTAGTATTCAACAATTTTAACTGACAGGCGAACTGACAAATAAAAAAATGGATTTACATGTCTTAGCTTTCTTACTATAGTGCTTACTTGTCTGGACAGCTTGCATCCTGTTCTTAATATGGCACCTCTCTTGGGATTTCTGCTAAAGAAGAATGCTTTCTTAATAGTATGAAAATTTGAAGATGTTATTTAACACTCCTATGCTTTAGGGCTGCCCCTCACCACAAGATATGCCACTTCACATTCTGTGCTTTCCCTATAATAAGGATGCCAATTGCTGGCATAGACTCAAACATCAACATACATACCCATGAAATTTTTCTTGTTAAATTTCAGAGTGTTGCAGTTGGATGCCCATTAAAGTGAATAGAGTCCCTTCTCCCCACAACTCTGTGTGGCAAGTGTTCAGAGGTAAGAGGGAAAGGGTAGCTTAGATTTGGGGGGGGGGCTAAAAAAAAATTAATACTGGTGGTCAATAATGTTGAGTGGAAATCTTGCTATTGCATCCTCATTGGTGGACACCAGGAGGCGCTATTCCCCTTGGTACTACTTGATGACATTGCATTCAGCTGCTGGATTTCAAAGATGAAGGGAAGCTGTACATACTCTGAGGGCTTATCTTTCATAAATAGCCACTCTTGTTATTTGTTAGCGGAGATGAAAAATAGAGCAGATGAAGCTACAATTCAAATGCTCCACTTGGACCTCAGTTCCCAATCAGTGGGCTTCAGCTGCACCCTTCTTTTTCCTCAGTTTTCCATTTATTGTGACAAGAAAAGTCAAAGATAGCAAGGTTCTAAAATGATCATAAGAATCAGCCCTATCTCAGCCACCTTAATCCACACCTCTTCCCAAGATCTAACAACAACAACAACAACAACAAGATAGTAAGAAATATAGGAAGCACAAATCAGTGTGAGGAAAGGCAGGGAAAGGTGAGGGGAGTTGAAACAGACCTCGTGAAATTACACAGCCTTCAGTGCCTAAACAACTAGTTTCTGCCAAATAAGTAGAAACAAGAGGCTATAGGAAAATGCTAAATTTAAGTTGTCCCACTATTTTTAGACCTTTTCTATTACCCCAAGAATGCCTTGGTTTTTCTACCGATGAATATGGCATATTCAAATAAATTATTCCTTCGTTGGTTATTTATCTATTATGAAGTAGCATATGAAACGTCATTTTGAGATTCAACTCTTCATCACCCCATGGATTACATGAAGCAAAATGACACAAAATTAGGCTACAGAAGAACACAGTAAGGAGGGAATTTAAATAAGGCAATCAAACAACAAGCAGTGATATCTCCAAACCCTTTCAAAACTTACTTTTGGACACCCAGGAGCACTTTCTCTACAATTTTTATGCACAAGTGCATTGCAATCTACAAGAGAGAAAGAAAAACCTCTCAAAATGTAAAGTTTATGACTTATCATCCCAACATTAAAAGGTTTATTTCTAGATAATCTAATCCAGGAAACAATCTGTTCCCCTGCTGTGATGATTGGTAAAGGTAAAGGCAAAGGGACCCCTGACCATCAGGTCCAGTAGTCGCGGACGACTCTGAGGTAGCGGCGCTCATCTCACTTTACTGGCCAAGGGAGTTGACGTACAGCTTCTGGGTCATGTGGCCAGCATGACTGAACCACTTCTGGCGAACCAGAGCAGCGCACGGAAACGCCATTTACCTTCCCGCCGGAGTGGTACCTATTTATCTACTTGTACTTTGACGTGCTTTTGAACTGCTAGGTTGGCAGGAGCTGGGACCAAGCAACAGGAGCTCACCCCGTTGCGGGGATTCAAATGGCTGACCTTCTGATCAACAAGCCCTAGGCTCTGTGGTTTAACCCACAGCGCCACCCGCGTCCCTGTGATGATTGGTAGCTTTCTTCAAAAGGGGCCAGCAAAAAGTCAGCTGCTCAAGCAAAAGGTGCAACACATATTCCATCTTACACTGAAATAGTATTTTGCAGACAAGGCCAAAGCAGCACCCATTGCGTAGAATAAGCGGGTGCACCGCCAAGAGACTCTCTTTCCCGCTTCTCCCCAGTAACACTTAATTGAGGCAGATACATGTTGGAATGTCACCACACACAGTGCTTCCCTGTCTCCTGCAAACATTAGCTAATGAAGTGGAACAGAAGTGAGGAAGCACTGAGTAAGTTGAGGTCACATCCCTCATTTTCTTTAACTAAATGTTACCCAGGAGATATGGGGAGGAGAGAACCCCCACATTACTTGAAAAAATGTGTTTCTTGATCTTCAGGCCATCATGTGCATTTTGTCCCATGGGTCCCAATTTGATGGGATAGCAGCAGACCTTCTCTTTAAATTCATGTCTGTATCGATCACATATGGAAACAGTGGTCCATTTCTGAGCACAACATGGGAGCATTATTATTAACTTGACCTACCAGTCACCTCTCTAGGTGTCTCACAAACTAATATAAAATGTACAAAAGATTAAAAAAACCCAATAACAGTCAACAGTAAATTAACTAGAAACAATAATATCAAAAAATACATTAATAACTGCAGCAAAGCGTCACCAGTATATGGACCAGGCTATCCAGCACACCAGATTCTATAAAATTCCATCGAATGCTGGCAGAAGAGGTAGGTCTCAATGAAAAGGATATTAACGCCACCACCAGGCAGGCCCTGCTAGGGAGAACATTCCAAGCTCCCTTGCAAGGTGGTGGGCTATCATTTGTTAAGAGATTTTTAAACAGAGGCTGGGTGGCACCTCTCATGAACCCAATTTGGGCTAGATAACTTTTGAGGTCCCTCCCTATTATATGATTATGCGGGGTTGTGTCTGATGGTGTTGCTCAGCTGGAAGCAAGGCTTCCATCCATGTTGGAAGCTGGGTATGTTTAGCCTGGAGAAGAGAAGGTTAAGGGGTGATATGATAGCCATGTTCAAATATATAAAAGGATGTCATATAGAGGAGGGTGAAAGGTTGTTTTCTGCTGCTCCAGAGAAGCGGACACGGAGCAATGGATTCAAACTACAAGAAAGAAGATTCCACCTAAACATTAGGAAGAACTTCCTGACAGTGAGAGCCGTTCGGCAGTGGAATTTGCTACCAAGGAGTGTGGTGGAGTCTCCTTCTTTGGAGGTCTTTAAGCAGAGGCTTGACAGCCATCTGTCAGGAATGCTTTGATGGTGTTTCCTGCTTGGCAGGGGGGTTGGACTGGATGGCCCTTGTGGTCTCTTCCAACTCTAGGATTCTATGGAACAGGGAGGAAGCATTCTTCAGCAATTCCTCCTCCCCTGCAACCACCTTAAAACACCTCGAACATATTTTGCGGTGGGGGCTAAACATCTGGAACAGATTGGGAAGGCTGCTGGGGGAGAATCTCCGAAAATTGTTTCCCTTCTCGTTCTGTTGATGGAAGCCTTACCATCAGCCTAGCAACACGATTTGGTACAACCCTATGATTCTAGGAATGTTGATGCAATCTACACAAGTGCCGTTGTGAGGTATAAGAACCCTATGATACTATTGAGGCTATTTTCAATCAGAGTTATAGAACATGGGGGAATCTGTGGGTGTCAAAGGTCTTCAGCATAAAACGTAGGTACTTACATAAACACTGCAGTGCCTCTTTCCCCAAAAGTGCTTTCTCACATGAGAAGCATGGCATCACCCCACCAAAAGTCCCAGAAACAAACTGGTGCCTGTTAAGCTTCTCCTTCTCTTTGGCATCTTTATTTTTGGCCTTGATGAGCCGAATGAAAAACAAAAGAATTAAAAGAAGTTCATTAGCTTTTGAAATATTCCAGTTTTATTAAAACCCAGCAGCAGTTTTATCCTTCCCTAGTCACTTACTGCCTTATTCTTAAGAAGCGGGGAAATTAAATGGATCTTATAAAATCTCCCCACTCTTCCATCTTTTATATACATTCATTTTGTTAATTTTGCACAAGAAAGCATCAACAATAACAACAATTCAACAAATGCAGATCTCTTGTCATCATTCAGTCGGACGATGTGCATAAAGGGAGTACATTCCAAATACAATGTTCCAAACACATGCTTCCATTTAACAGACATTCCTTGCACCCCTCCTGCTTTATGGGGACTTTGCAGGTCTCACTCCTTCTAAACCTTGACTGAACACCCATTATAGTTGCAATGATGCTTGCTGAAGGCTGCTTCATTTACTTCCAGAAATGCCAACTCATTAGACAAATTTGCCTGTGTAGAACCGTGATGTCATCCTATTTATTATGTAATACCTGATTGGCTAGGATCCCCCATGGGATTAGCCCCAGAAATAGGAAGATTCAGAGAAAACACAATAATTATAAGAACAATGGGACCAAAGAATAAGAAGAAGAGGAGGAGGAGTTTGGATTTGATATCCCGCTTTATCACTACCCAAAGGAGTCTCAAAGCGGCTAACATTCTCCTTTCCCTTCCTCAACCCACAACAAACACTCAGTGAGGTGAGTGGGGCTGAGAGACTTCAAAGAAGTGTGATTAGCCCAAGGTCACCCAGCAGCTGCATGTGGAAGAGTGGAGATGCCAACCCGGTTCACCAGATTACAAGTCTACCACTCTTAACCACTACACCACACTGAACAGGCTCAGGGGTGAGGGGATGAGCATTTCCATCACTGGGAGATGGCAGAAAATACTTTCCCCAAAAGTGCTACTTTCATGCAAAAAAAAGAAAAAAGTCAAAATGGGAGCGATGTTTTGTGGAGCTGTACAAATTCTATTATTGTTACTACTTGTATCAAACCCTGTCCTTTTCTGTCTTTGTCTCCAGTTAAGGCAAGAAATGAGACATGTAGCAGAATAAGAGGGTAGTCTTGAGTTAGTGAAGAAGATTGTATGGCTTCAGATTGCATGTGGGGAACACTATTTTTAATGTTACTAACATAATAAAAACCACACAAGGCAACCCTCTGCATCAAATGCAGAAATGTCTCATTTCCCAGGGAAAATACGTGTTTACAGGGTTACATCTGCTAACATTTAGAGGCAGTTCTCATTTCAAAATCTATTCAGCATTCGTAAGATTTTAAAAAAAAAACTGTCATCTTGCACACATCATATTGAATTACCTTGGATTTATTTCGTGTACTGGCCATTCTATTCATCAGAAAGCTAAAAGTACGGCTGACTTTATATTTTTCAGATTCTGATTTTGTAGGTATTATATACTTTTCCCACTCTTCTTCCGGAATCCTAAAAATACACCAGGAAATCTTTCATTATGCTATGCATGATTTCTTGAAATCAGGTGTCTAATTAATACACCGTGACTGTGTTATTGGAGACAAGAAGAGAATAAATATATTTCCTAAATCTGAATACAGAACCATAATTTTACATAAATTAGGTGTGGTACTTTATATAGCTATCACCAACAAATACTGATCAGGTTGGCACTGGGGTGGTTTTATGATGTAATAAATCTAGTTGTAAAGTAAAACAGTTGCAGTTGGTTGATGCAGTTGCAGTTGGTAAAGTAAAACAGTTGCAGTTGGTTGCTAATAACCAGATTAACTATTTATTCTTAAATGTGCCCTTTAAAAGTCCATACCTTTTCTCTCTTGACTGTTCAGGCAAGCTGAATGCACGTTGTTCTACAAAACAATAATAAGTTTAAAGCAGTTATATCACAATATTCACTCATTTTCCTCAGGCCAAGACTTCCAATTATTGTTTTTCAATTACGGGGGGGGGGGGGGGGTCTAGCAAATATTCATTCTCTCTCTCTCTCTCTCTCTCTCTCTCTCTCTCTGGAAGTCAATAGCAACAGTATGCACTCATTTGGTATATAAACTTTGTGAAATAAATAAATGTGACATTTTTTTGGCTGACAGTGACAGGTGTGGGCTTAGGGGGAGGGAAGGGGCTAGGGATGGACTGGAGCCTGGGGAGAGTCTCAGGGTCCAGATACAGAGGGCTGAAGGGTCACTCAGAAGGAACCTTTCTCCCTGACTGCATTAAGCAGCAGGATTTTTCTAATCACCCCAAGTTTTAAGCAAGTGGACCTAAATCTGCATTCCTAAAGATCTAAAGGAAGTTTAGACTTGGGCTGAATAAAGGACACCAACTTCATCCTTCTGCAGGGAATAGGGGAGGGGAAACATGACAAGTGAAAACAGGGCTAATGCTTACCGTCATTTGCATCGCCTACTGTGAAGTCCCGTGCACAGTGTGATTTCCCTAATAAGACTTTGGGTGACGTATAGGAATATGAACGAGACCGAATTCCGGACAGTAACGATTCCTAAAATACACCCAATGTTTTAGAAAACTGATCTTCGACAACAACAACAACAGCAGCAGCATAAGTCCAGATTTCCTCATCCTTTTCCAACTGCTAGGTAGGTGTTGATGTTTTTCAATTAACATTTGCTAAGCTAAATGAATGCACAATCCAATTATTTCATTCATGGCCACTGTAAGTAAAGGCACTTACATGCAATTCCTTTCCTCTAGACCGGGGGTCTGCAACCCGCGGCTCCGGAGCCGCATGCGGCTCTTTTGCACCTTTGCTGCGGCTCCGGGCAGGGCCGGTGCATTTAGCGCCGAAATGTAGGGGGCACTGCGCCGCGCTGCTGGCCCGCCTGTGCCCACCCACTTCTCTACCTTGCCGGCAGCTGTGCTGCTCATGCGTGCCTTGTTTCGTGCCAGCGCAGGCGCAGCAGCAGACCGCAGCAGCTTCCCTCCTTAGCGCCTGTCCCAGCGCTTGTGTTTGGCTGCTGCTGGTGGAGCTGCTGGCTGCTGTGATTCGACGAGGCGTGCCGACTCGTCGAGGTAAAGAGGCAGCTGCGGGCTGGGCCAGGGGCGGCGGGGAAGCCCTCTTTTTAAAAAGTGGAAGGGCCCGGCTCCAGGACACGTGGCAGTCTGGGAAGGAAAAGGAAGCCTGGCTGTTCAGCTAAGGGGGCCCAACGGGATGAGATGGGTGCGGAAAAAAGCTCAGGGGACGACCGGTCCCGGGCTCTGTTTCGGGGGTGCGCAGGAGACTTCCCTTAAACAGCGTGGTGAAAGGGGCCCGAGCATGGGCGTACCAACGGGGGGGCAGGGGGGGCAGCGACCCCCCTAGAAGACCCCTGCCCCCCCTAGAAGCGGGAGTCCCATGGACTGAAAGAAGGGTTTTATCCATTCTGAAGGAATGTTTTCCCGCGCCTGTAGGGGGGACGTGATCAGCCCCCTGCTTCAGCCCCTCTCAGCTACCTTGCCCAGCCCCTCTGCTGACCAATAGTGATTGGGGCAGTGTGCATGCTGTGTGCTTTTGCGTAAGTTTGCTAAACTTTTAGGGTTGCATTTGTGCTGTTCATGGGGCGGAAGTATTCTGAGGGGTTGGATTTCCCCTTCTAGATTTGCCCCTGCAGCATCAGGTGTTCGGACGGTTCCTTTAATACAGTGCTTGTTGTTTGGCTGGGGGGGGAGCGTTTCGTGATATTTTGCCATTTTGCTTTCATTACCTGCTCTTCATTACCTGTCTAAATTGTGCTATGAGCTTCTGGGTGTTTATATTTTTGTGGGCCGCAATGGTTTTGCGGCTCCCAGTTTTTTTTCCTCTTCGGAAACGGGTCCAAGTGGCTCTTTTTGTCTTAAAGGTTGCAGACCCCTGCTCTAGACTCTTGTCTATTGCTGAAAAGATGGCATGGCAAATTTTGGGAAATACGATCTCGCATCAATTAAAGGCTACAGCCAACCCCATAATAATAATATTTAATAATGAGTGTAAAGAAAAATGGTACCCCGTCTAAATGTAATTGATTTGGCTAACTGGAAATAGAAAAGATGAGTTACTAACTTTGTAGGAAAACAAACAAATACCTTTGACTGCAGATTGCTGGACAAAGGAAGGGATTCAGCCCTGCTCATGTTAAAATCCAGTTCTGTTGTTGTCTCTGAAGAACCTAACCCATCCCTATTGGCCAAAGCTGCAGAAGAGTTGAAGGACATTGAAGGGTAGCAGTTATGGGATCGGTTAGAAATTCTTTCATCTCCATTGTCTACATCCAAGTCATCAAGACTAGAACTAAGCATACACACAGAGAGAGAGACAGAGGGGGGGAGAGAGAGAGAGGCCACAAATTACAAATGCAACTTAAGCCAGATATTCAACATTAAGCAGAGGGTGTTACAGACACTATCTATGATCGGTATCACAGCCACTTTCCAAATACTTCTGCATGGCTCAAATATCTAAGAAATTAGAGGCATGTGCTAAGCAAGGTGTGGGGATCTGGATCTGAAGTTGTAGTGGATCAGATCTCCCCCACCCGCTGTAGGCCATATTCAACAGGAGGGACACCTATCTGTCGGGTGATCCAATTTATCTCACAGGGTTTGAAATCAAAACAGGGGGGGCTTTATTAAAGTACCATGAAGGGCTCTCTGGAAGCAATGATGATTAGCTGGTAATCAATTATTGCAGAGAGCCATGTGCAGTCCTGACAATCAGCTGATTTCCATCCAGAAAACCAAGGTGCAGAAAAATACAAGAATGAAGGGCGACATTTCACAAATCCAAGAGAAGACTATGGATTGGATTGGATTGGATTGGATTGGATTGGATAGGATAGGAAAGGGGGGCTTGCAGATAGCCTTAGGTTGGAATCATAACCCCATTTGCATTCAGTGGAATTTATTTCTGAGTCAACATAGTTAGCATTGCAGCCTATGGCTATCTTTTTATTTCCTCAGGAGACAATTTTTTGGCATTCATTTTTCTCTCTGTTTTTTGAGCAAGACATGTTTATATGGAGGGTTCTTTTTGAAACAACACTGCTAAAATTAATTTCACACCTCCTTTTTTTAATGATGGAATAGCGTTGATTCCGTTGATTGCTAAATGCATGTGTCTTCTTGAGCGACAAGTTTGGACCTGCTGCATCCAAATTAGACTGAATGATGGGGGAGGAATTTCTGCTGTCCCCGCTATTTGCTGATGCTTCTGGATCTTCATTCGAGTCTGCGCGGTCTCTGTACATTTCAGGAGCAGACTGGCCTACCTTCATGTATTTGACGCCCATGTCTTCCATCTAAAGAGAGAAATCCAAACGAGTTAGGTGATATTCAAAAGATGCAAAACGAAATGAAATGAAGTTGAATCCAATCTGTAAAAACTAGTATGAGGCCCTCTCATTCCAAATACAAAACTGGCTAGAGGAACACAACCTAGGATGTGTTCTAAGATTGCTTCCAGATTACCTGTTTATTGAACATTTATCCTGATTTGTTTGTGGGGAGGTTACATGGCCTTGTATCAAGCAACCATTTGCAGTGCATTTTCCTGTCATTTTACTTATTGCTAGAAGTCCGGTATTGGGGTGGGGAGAGAGAGAGAGAGAGAGCAGGTCTGTTGCTCAACGGCACCAAATCAACTTTAATTGTGCATCCTGAATTTGCCAGTACGTGACTGAATCCTATCCAAAAATACTGATAGACTGGAAGCAACCCAAACAGAGGCCATTTGAAGAACAATCTCCCTGTAGCTTTCTTATTTTGTTATACTTATGTTTAATAAGCACGAGGAAAACCTATTCATTTCCCCAAAAAATACAATAATCGGATGATCAGACATTAAGATGCTATTAAATACCATCTGCGACCAACAGAAGCAGAAAGAAATAGAATAGAAATCCCAGTAATGCAGAGAAAAGGAAGTTTTGCTAATAATCATCTTCATCGTTACCATTGGGTTTTTTTTAGGACCACAACTAAGATCAGACTGTTAATTTCACACACCCCTAGAAAACTGAAATACAATAAGAAAGAAAGAAGGAAGGAAAGAAGGAAGGAAGGAAGGAAGGAAGGAAGGAAGGAAGGAAGGAAAACAATAAAGGCAATTGCAGAGTTCCTCCAGCCCCTGGGTCTGGATGTTATTGTGCACTTTTGCAAGAAGTCAGCAGAGTCCATGTTTCTCAGACTTGCCTGATCCACCACCATGCGGTTTGCATAGACTTCTTCACTTCCATTCAGCATAGCAGAAAGTCTGGCTGCAGCAAAGAAGGTGGAGGGATTTGAGGTTTTCCGATAAGCCTCAAATGGGGAATGTTGTTGAACTGGAATAAACCATAGAACAGAATCATAGAATCATAAATACAAACAATTTATTTCCTGTATAGTCATTCAGAATAAAGTGGTGCTGGTTTTATTATGAGAATTAAAGAAAACATAAAGCCATTTCACAATAATATCACTTCTGTCTGTTTATTTACTTAGTATTTTATTTCCACATAGTTATATCACACACCTCCTCCTCCCAGTGGGAGTACAGGGCAGCCAGTAATAAATAATACAACCTTGTTTTATTATTAAGAAGTACACAGTACAGCTTGCAAGAGTTGAACGAATATTCAGTGAAACAAGATTCACAAGACAAAATATTCATAATTGCTAAAAGCATGCTGAAATTAAATGATCTTCAGCAGCTAGGTGAAAATGTACCTGATAGATTTCCAGTGGGAGGGTAATCCATAATTGTGAATTTGAATCCACCTGTCTAATTTCACTTTAGGAAACGGGGTCAATGATGATGAACTTAACTGAGGGGCAGCTCATGTCGCAGCAGGTCCAAAGCTATCTGAGCCTTAATGGTTAAAACAAGCACTTTCAATTGAGCCTAGAAATGAATAGCCCAGGGGTTGTCAACCTGGTCTCTACCGCCCAATAACAGGCGTTTCAGGATTCTAGGTGGGCGGTAGGGGGTTCTACGGCACAAGCTGAATCGTCCTTCCATCGAGCACTGGTGGGAGGTAAGGAAATTTTACCATCAAGAAAGATGCATTAGTGGGCGGTAGGTATAGAAAGGTTGACTACCACTGGAATAGACAATCCATGATGATCCTGTAAATTCGGGTTGGTGTGAGCTGGTGTTCAGGTCCCAGATCTGGTGGCTGCATTTTGGACTAACTAGAGTGTCCAGCATGTCCTTCAATGCAGCCCCATACAGACAACATTCCAGCAACCTAGCTTGGAAGTAACTAGGGCACACATGGAGAATGTGTAGTCCTCCAGTTGTTGTAAGGATCTGTGCCCTGGTCTCCCAGGTCCTAGTCCAACACCCTAATCATTACACCACACTGGCTCTGCACACACAAACTCAGTATGTGTCCTTCAAATTGGAGGCGTGCCAAGCAGAGAGTGTTCAGGTTTACCAGGTTTTTCTTTTTGTTCATGTGACAATTTGCCAGCTAAATGAATGGAGTAAGACCAAGGAATCTGAGCAACAGCTTGCCAGTTTCCTCCCCACTAGGCATCTTCCAAAAGAACCATAGATCCTGGCCTCCTGCTTTCCCTTGCATGTGCAAAAGAAAACACTTTGTTGGAAGGAAGAATGCTTCCAGGATCCTGCTTTGTAATCTAGCCAAGCTTTTGTGCCTCCTTGATCTTGGCTGTTCCAGCTCTTTGCATCACACACAAAACCTTCCTGACTATGTCATGGTGTGATAAAAGGATACAAAAATACCACCATTGTCTCACCTGCTTTTTTTCTTTTTTTGCTGTAAGTATTTCAGAGAGGAGGTGGAAAGTGAATGTGGTTTTCAAAAAATTACACAGAGAAAGGAAAAGGAGGGAAAATATGTAGTAGCAGCTCCTGATAACCTCAATTCCTCCCCTACCAAACACATTTTCTTTCACACTTCATTCAGGATGCAATCAACACAAATAAACAGCAAGCTTCCATCTTAATTAGGCTCTGTAACAAAAGCACATCTTTCTTTGGAGCAGTAATTTACTTCCCTGCCCCCTTCTCTTCAGTTCCTCTGAGGATCAAGAGGACCTCCTGAATACTGTGGTTCAGGGGGCTGAGGGGGATTCCCCCAAACTGGGTGGAGACAACTTGTGGTTTTCTCTGGTTCCAGCCCATGAAATCCTCTAAATGCAACCCATGGAACTTACTTCAACAATATCTGGTCTGCATTTAGAAAATATTGAAGAGAAGCCCATCCTGCACATATGAGCCTCAATTGCCCCGTTTTCCTATAAAAGCTTTCACAATGATAGCCTATTTTAAACTGCAAAAAGAAACTCTGTCAAACTCCGTTTTGATATATGATTTCTTTATTTGTAGAATTTTTATGTGATCAATCTAGAAGCCTAAGATGGTAAACAAACAAAAATACAAACTGATACATTAACACTATCAAATAATGTAATAGCAACAAACACAAGTCTTTATCTTGTTGGCATAAGCAAATCTGGATAAAAACCAGCATGAAACTAACCAGATATAGAGACAACATCAACCCTCCCCTGAGAGTACCCACATAATAGAGTTAATAAGTGATCATGTACTACGTATTCCAATAAATTAAGATCTGAGCTAACTGTGAAATGCTGGGAGTGAAGGTTGTGCATAGTTCTCCTTCCAGAAATGACTTCAAGTGTAATTATTAATTTTTTAAAAAGCTATTAAAATGCCAAAGCCTCAGGCCTCCCTTCCTCTAGCTTGTATCACCCAACATGCTACAGACTTGTACACATTTGAGTTGTCCAGGAATACAAAAAGCACAGTCAGCTTTAAATGGCATTTGCTATGCCTCTTCCCACAAAATGACATCATAAGCAAGACTAAATACTATGTTATTAATGAAGTAATTGCAAACACCATGTTACAACCTCAAATGTGAGACATTGCAAGTGCTCTTCCCTGTTGCAAGTCTGTGCTGCCTGCCTACTTGCTAAAATTTCCACCACTCCTCTGGACTTCTGGTCAGATACAGCTGAGAACCTACAGATGGTATCTAACGCCTAGAAAATTAGCGCTAATACGCCCAGGAACCTCACCAAAATGCTGGAGAGGGTGCACCTCCACAGGCAGATACTTCCACATGTGGTGGGAATGCCCCAAAATCCAAACATTCTGGACAACAACCACACGAAAAATATGTAAAATAACCGAGCAAGTGTTAGAAATCACCCCAGAATTGATTTTACTAAACATCTTCCAAGACAATAATGCCCACCTACAACACAAAGAACTCATAATCCATCTACTCTCAGCATCCAGAAACATCATAACCAGACACTGGAAAGACCTGTCAGGAGTAAACATGGACCAATGGTACCAAGCAGCATGGGAAACAGCCCTACTAGAAAAACTAACCAGTAAACTGAAACTGACACGGGGACAAACTGAAGAAGACACCTTCACCCCAGTATGGTTCCCCTTCATCACATACACAGCCCAACAAGACAATGACAAAAATTTACCAACAGCATACAAATCAATATGGCTAACCTGACCCAAAATACCCACCAACCCCACTCACTCAGGAAACCGAAGATCACCACAGCCAACCACAAACGAACAACCACATCCCAAGCCAACTCCGACCTCTCTCACCACCAAATGAGCACAAGCAAACAACAGAGAACCTACATAAACAATGCTGACACCAAACCCTACTCATATCAAGTAAAAAAGAAACACAGTCACCCCACCCCACCTACCTCCCCGTCCCACCCACTTCTTCCCCCTCCCCCCCTTTCTCTCCTAATGTCTCACCAACACTAACTTATAAAAATGTTGTATGGAAAAGCTTGAGAGAGACATTGTACTACCTTTGAAAATCTTTAATAAATAATAATAATAATAAGATACAGCTGAGTAGTAAAATTATCCACTCTGTGAATGGATTATATAGACCCCTGTCTTTCTACCTGTTTGGGTGCTCACCACAGGAAATTATCAGTTGGTATTTAATGGTTGTCTGTTTCCCACTCTGTTTCTGACCCATTAGATTTGGGGACTACTATTGGTTAGGTACAAAAGGTTGGCCAGCCTGTTAACACACAGGGCTAGTCCCAAAGACAAACAGGTCTGGACACAGCATAGATATCAAGAGTAACAGTAGGTGATGCCTTTTTAAGAACCAGCGAAAGCAGATGTGGGGAACCTGTGGCCCTCCAGGTATTGCTGTACTCCCAGCTCCCATCAGTCCCCGCCAGCATGGCTAATCATCAGGGATAATGGGAGATGGAGACTAAGAGGTCACAAAGTGAGCAGGTTTTTGAGTTCCAAATAAGTCTCCCTCATGTTGGATATTCAGCAGAAAGAAAGAAAAGTGGACTAAGCAGGATGGAAAGTCCGCCTGTCTTAAGATGGCATATGGAAAATATTATCATTAGGATACATTTCATAGGTTATTGAAAAAGAGGTCAGGTTTCACCAGTTTACTACCCTACTATTAATTTTCCAATAGCTACTTGCTATATGTGTGTATTTTGGAGAATATCAAATTTAGCCATCATGTAGACAGAGCCTAGATTGGGAGGAACATGATATTCTACAACATAAAGATGTGGGTTTATGCCCACCAGCAGCTAGGCAGTAAAACTCAATTCTGCTTGTTTTAACTCGTTATTCAGGGCATCACCAATAGTTAATCTAC
The DNA here is from genome assembly GCF_009819535.1 of Lacerta agilis. Classification (NCBI taxonomy): domain Eukaryota; kingdom Metazoa; phylum Chordata; class Lepidosauria; order Squamata; family Lacertidae; genus Lacerta; species Lacerta agilis. The sequence continues at coordinate 28,880,370 of NC_046322.1, forward strand.
AGCTTTGTTAACATGACTTTTCCTTGACTTCTGGCTCTTAGCCTTGCGATGAGCTAATGTATTCAACTTAAACTGCTGGTTTTTATACAGTGGTACCTTGGTTGTCGAACGTAATCCATTCCAGAAGACCGTTCAACTTCCAAAACGTTCGACAACCAAGGCACAAAGGGTGGTTGGCAAAGTCAATGGAGAAAAAAGAAAAAATGGAAGCAATTACTTCCGGGTTTTTGGTGTTCGGGTTCCGAAACGTTCAGCTTCCGAGACGCTCGAAAACCGAGGTACCACTGTATTTTCAAAGGCACAGCCACCATGATGACCCTCCATACAAAAATGGTTAGCTTCTGAAATTGCTTATTTGTTTAACTATTCCATGTTCCTTACTGGTGGCTGATGCTAACAGCTATAAGTGATTTATTTATCAACTTTTCATGCACAAGAAAAATATTAAGTGAAGAAGGGACAATTTTATTTAGTAGAACTCAAACAGGAAGAGCCATTTAAATGTTAAGTGTGCTTAAAAGCCAGTGATTGACTGGGAATCCCATAACCTAGAGAGCATTAAACTTCAGATGCACAAAAATAATCCTTCCTTATTCCCAGATAGTGATTTTTGGTTTTTTTTAAGGGGGGGAATCCAGTCATTTAGGGGCAGAGGGCAGAAGCTGCTGAAAGTTTCCTGGGAGCATACCATTTTGTAATGGCATTTTTAGGTTTTTGTTGTTTTTGTTGTGTGTGTTTTTTAAAGTATGGTGGTTGTTTTTACTTTTTGTCATGATGTAGTGTCATTGCAGGCCATTTTGGGGGATGGCAATACTAAGGAGATAACTGATTATAGAAGATCTGCTACTCCCTACGACAATGAACATTATAAAAGCCATAAAAAACCTGCTCCCCCCATAAATTTTCAGTGAATTTTGCACCTCCCAATATCTCCCCCCCTCACCCCTAGTTTCAGAGGGCCCTTTCACCCCCACTTCCCAGTTTTTAGTTGAAAGGTTTCCATAATGAACTTGCTTTGGCTCACCATGACCTGGATCATTATAAACATCCTTGAAATCTCTGAGAATCAAGTTGCAAGCATCTTTTAATAAAGGAGTAATTCACTGTAACTGAATACAGTTGGAGCATCATAAGAAACCTATGCTTTTTGTTGGTATCTCTTCAAAGCTAAAATCACTGACAGTTCCAGTAGACTTTGGCAGCTGTGTGTCTATAAGAAGATTTCTTACACTTTCTAATACACCAGGAATTCTTTTGCAAAGAATGGCTCACTTAAGTTTCCGATGCGCATAAATAACTTAAGACAAATATTGTAACTAGAAAGGTATTTCAAGACTTCACCAAACTCACAAGACAGCACATTTAATTATATATTGACTCCATCAGTTATTTATTTCTACCAAAAGACACAATGCAGTTTAAAAAATGACAAAGCAACATCAAACGTACAGGTTATAAATCACATTCCATCAGTTCCACAAATTCCTTTAAGCATGACTCCGGCACAATCATGACTCACAGACTGTACTTTATCTACATTCCGATGAAATCAATAGAAAGGTCCACATTTAAGGCGAAACCAACTCAGATGTTGTCTAACTCCGCTTACTAACACAAAAATCTGCAATCATGAAAACAGAACAAATATAGCAGGCATTTTAAGCAAGACTCCCTGGTTGTTTGCTGCTGAAATGCTGTACTAGGTGGACCATGGTCTTATCCAACAAGGCAATTATTGCATTCTTAAGAGGTTAATGTGAGGCTAGAGGGAACCCTGTAGCTGTAGCTTTAGGTTGTGCACCCTGTGCTACATACATATATGCCCCCCTGTACATTTGTACGAAAACATACAATATAGAGAGAAGGAAGATCAACTATTGTAGTTATGATGATCTGCATGCTCTAATAATAGAGAGAAATGTTTTCAGTTTGTGTGTGTGTGTGTGTGTGTGTGTGTGTATCCTGTGCTATGTATAGGTAAAGGTATGTGCATGCCCAGGCATAGCCAAACTTGGCCCTCTAGCTGCTTTGGCACTACAACTCCCATCATCCATAGCTAACAGGACCTGTGGTCAGGGATGATGGGAACTGTAGTCCCAAAACAGCTGGAGGGCCAAGTTTGGCCATGCTTGCCCTATGTGCATTGGTACCAGAATATCTGAAAGATTGTCTTCTTCCTCACAAGCACCCTCACCTACTGCAATTTTCTTCAGAGACCTTGCCTTGCATCCAATTATCACTGGAGGATGTAGGACAAGGCCTTTACAGTTGTGGCACCAAGGCTGGCCCTCACTTTGTTGTCTTATTGTCATTTTACCACTGCAACTTTGGCTTGGTCCCTCCCTCTCGCCCCAGCTGCCTTTTGTGATTTTAACATCTGGCTCCTGGTGTATATTTGTTTTAATTGATGCTGTGAGCCACTCAAGGCTGAAAGGTGGGGCATAAATATTTTAATGAGCGGGACACGGGTGGCGCTGTGGTCTAAACCACAGAGCCTAGGGCTTGCCAATAGAAAGGTCGGTGGTTCAAATCCCCACGACGGGGTGAGCTCCCGTTGTTCGGTCGCTGCTCCTGCCAACCTAGCAGTTTGAAATCACGTCAAAGTGCAAGTAGATAAATAGGTACCACTCCGGTGGGAAGGTAAACAGCATTTCCATGCGCTGCTCTGGTTCACCAGAAGCGGCTTAGTCATGCTGAACACATGACCCGGAAGCTGTACGCCAGCTCCCTCGGTCAATAAATCGAGATGAGCGCCGCGACCCCAGAGTCGTCCACAACTGGACCTAACGGTCAGGGGTCCCTTTACCTTTAAATATTTTAATGAAGAAATAGAATTCTATGCCTCTTTTCACTTTTCACATTTTGCATTTTCCATGGGGGATTCTTTAACATCTGCCCATAGATATTGTGTAGTGGTATTAGCAGAAAATAACTACTAGGGAGTAGCTGATGTCCGATGAACCCAGGAAAGATGCTTCCACATTGCTAGGGGAAAAGGAAGGCAAACTGCAGATATTGGCTAGTAAATGAGACAGAAGCAGGAAAAGTGCACCAAAAAGGAATGGGAAGTGACAGCTCCTTAGGATCACACAAATTCCTATTGCCTGGTGTCCAAACAGCACACCAAAAGGCGGGAGCAGCCAGGCTGACTCAGTGCCTATTTAGGTATAAGCTAAGCAAGCTATAGCTTAGGGCCCCACTTTCTTGGGGGCACCAAAAAAATTAAAGGAAAAAAACAACTGGATGTACATTCCCAAAATATAAGATAAAAAACAAATAAAATAAAACCTACATACAGCAACAGTGTATTTTGTTATGTGCAAGTGGCTTTAGATACCTATCATGTCCATAAATTACCAGATAACATATATTCAACACAAAAAACAGTGACAATTTGTTGTTGACAAAGGACAGCTGGACATATAAAGGGCCCCATTACCTTCAGCAGCTTAGGGCCTCATCAAACCAAAATCAAGCCCTGGGCTGACTCATTTCACAGAAATACTTTGAAATAATTTCAAGATATTTTATGGAAAGTGGTTAAAAATGGAATCATAAATAAATGAATCTTTGTGCCCATTTTAAAAAGTTTTAAAATGCCACATATATTAACAATTCAGTAATGAAAAAAAACATGAGCAAATCAGAAGCCAAGAAGGAATATGACTAATTCCCACTTGGAGGAAACAGCAAATAGTTTTCAAATAGCTTCCCAGAATTGCTTTCAGTACTCTGAACATGGTTTAATATATAACTTGAAATAATTATAGCTATGAAACAAACAAAAAAGGGATAGATCCTAAATATTAAGCACACAGATCCTGAAGCTGAGGCTCCAGTACTTTGGCCACCTCATGAGAAGAGAAGACTCCCTGGAAAAGACCCTGATGTTGGGGAAGATGGAGGGCACAAGGAGAAGGGGGCGACCGAGGACGAGATGGTTGGACAATGTTCTCGAAGCGACTGGCATGAGTTTGGCCAAACTGCGGGAGGCAGTGAAAGATAGGCGTGCCTGGCGTGCTCTGGTCCATGGGGTCACGAAGAGTCGGACACGACTGAACAACAACAACAACAACAACAACAAATTAAGCACACTGGCTAAAATGTATGAGCTTGGACCAGGCATAGAACCCACCTAGATCCATACTAGAATTAAAAGTCTTATGCTCAAAATTGGTCTACCTTTGTTTCTGCTTCCATGGCTACAGAAAGCCCAAAACCATCAGAGAATGGGTGTAACACAATATTATTCACTGTTTTTATTCCTGCAATGTTCAGCTATTATTCTTTCTACACATGGGCAGCAACAACTGACATATTTATTGCATGTGAAACGATTTGAACATTCTCAAGCACTATGAGATTGCTAGATAGAGTTTTTATATACCACCTTCCTCCCACCATGGTGCTCTCTGGATGTGCTGGCTGAACCTAATGCGAGTTGTTGACAAAAACCATCTTGTTTGGGTAGGCTATTATATACGGAACGTTGTACATTAACTGTCATATGACCCATATAGTAACAAAACAACAGCCCTAAGTGGTCTACAAAATAAAAGCAGATTGAGCGCTTTTACGTGTTTCAAAGAAAGTATTAGCTGTTTGTGTTTGGGCCTGGTGGTGGCTTTTTCCCTCTGGATGTTGATGGTGAAGGAGGCAGCCATGGCCGCTCCAGCTGACATCTGATTACTATAATGTGGGAGTGTCTTCAAGGATGGTGCAGTTCAGAAACGTCAGTTGGTTCTGAAAGTGGCGGTCAGATTTGGGGTTCATAGGTCAGCCTGCTTATGTTGATTTTAAGAAGACACAACTGGCTTCCAATTTGTTTCTGGGATCAATCCAAGATGCTGGCTTTGACCTTTAAAATCCCAAACAGCCAAGGAGCAAGGTTAACTCAAGAATCACTTCCTCCCATATGAGCCTGCTAGAGATGTGCATTTGGTTACTGAGGCTCTCTGATTGTCCCTTTGGCAGCAGATATGTTACTTGTGGGTTCAAGCAAGAGGGCCTTTCAGTTGTGGCTCCAGAAATTCACCAGTCTTCTTTCTCTGCCAGCATTTAAACAGTACATTTTATACCAGTGGGTATTTTTAGTTGAGCCTTTGATACATTTTTCATTTGCTACTGTTGATATATGGTTTTTATTATGCTGTTCCATGACAACATATTCCAGAAGTCTTTTGTTGTTGTTATTAATTTTGTTTTTCATTTTGTTTTGACTTACATTTTTATCACAAGCCACCTTGCGTTTGTCACAGAAAGACCAGCTATAAATAAATATAAATATAAATTAGTTCAGTGTCTCCAAAAAGACAGCAGAATTGCTTTCCAGAAAGAGAGATTCATTCAAATTCTCTCCATTATTCTAAACATGTGGAAGACACAAGTCCACCTGTGCTAGACTGATATCCCAAGCCAGAAGCAAACAGGAAAGGATTAAGGATGAACTTTCAGTGTGTTAGGGGGGCATGTGTGTGAGGGAATGAGATATTTTATTTCACATTCCCTGTTTCCCAAACCATAAGAAGCTCTAGGACAGCCTTACAGATACCATTTCGCTTTTTAAGAGAACTGTTATTATTTCTAGAGTGCCAAAATTAATGAAGTGCTGGGCATAACTCAAAATAATACACAGACCCTATCCTGAGGCTTCCAAGATCAAGCACAGAACACATGAGGGAAGATGAACAGAGGAACATGGTAGAAGAGGGAAATCAGTCTGAGAATGCCAAAACCAGAGGCAAGTTATTAATAGGCGCTGACATCCAATTAGGGTTAGGTTGATCTTCTCTTGGTTGCACGCCTGGCACTAGCAGTTGAAGAGATGGAGCCCCCAGCCAAGTGCCTTGAGGCTCTAAAGGGTACTTCACCAGCCTGGCCCAACCTGGTCATGCCATCATTCATTGCCATCTCTGCCAGACCGCCCCCCCCCACATGCTTTTCAGCTATTTTCCAACTTCATAGTAAATTCAATTACCACATCCCATCAGTGGAAGGATTTCCACTTGTGCAACAGGACTTCACTCCCTCTTCTCCCCCAAAACCCTTCTGAAATCTTACTTCACTGAGTGACAGTGTTGTAAAGGATCTCTCTATTGATCAAGTGTATGGGTATCATACCACTCAGGCCATAAGGACAGGAAAATGGTCCAGTGAGCTATTCAAGGTGGTTAACAGCAGCAAACTTATGGGTTTTGAAGCACGGCCTTAAAGGCAAAACCCTTAACGGCCTAAGTCCAATAGTGGAATACATCATTTATGTGTACTGCCCCTGCTGGTTCAACATCAAAGTAAAACACTATTGGGCAGAAGGCTCATGCCACATCTTGTTTCAGCTGTGGCAAAAGAGGGCTGTAATGGATGCTGTTTTACCAACCATCCAGCGCTCAGCATGGTATGCATTCAACGAAATGATAATCCAGACACTACTGTGTTAAGGTAACAGTGAAGAGAGGAGAGCTGGTATCCAAAACATTGTTGATGGAGATGATGACACACTGGGATATCTTTCTGTACGTCCAAAAAAGACACCTTCCATCAACCCCAGTACTTCATCCCTGCTATAGCTGACAGACTGATCTGATGGGCTTTATGAATTTCCTTTGGCATGTAAACTTACTATACTGGAAGTAAAGAAGTTCATTGATGAGACATGCAAGTTCAATGGCGACCCTGTCATGCTCAGTCTATAGAGGTATGTGTGAAACAAGTCACAGAGGCAGCAGGCAAGATGTATACGCATGAGAAACATGAGGACTACATCAGAGGCCAAGAAGCAAGTCGGCGGCTGCTGTCCAAGAATGAATTAAAGCAAGACTTGATTAAACGTCTTGTTTAAATTTCTTATTAACTGATGGCATTAATGTTTTATTATTACAAGGCAATGCTGTATGCTTAGTAGGGTATGTTTTATGCAGAGAATCTAAAGTTTTTATAGCATTGCCTGATATTTTCATTAGGTAATTCCCCCCCCCCAACAACAACAACAGTTTATGGGCTTTTTAGTCAAACGTAGATTCACCAAGCTGGATGTTTTCTAATCACAAAAATAATCACATATTTGAATTCCTCAAACCCAAAATTGTATTTTTAAGACCCCCCACTGAAGAAATTTGCAAAAGAATTATCCCCTAATACCAGATTCAGTTTCAGAGCTACAGGCAAACCCCATACGCTTCGGACAGACACCTCCATTGACTTCATTCTGCTTTTTTGCTCTCTGACAAAATGCAAACCTCTTCCTTTCCAGGTCTCTTGCCTTATACTTCCCACGCACAGCCTAGGCAAACTATTTTCATAGCCCCACCTCCTTACAAGTGAGTGTGAGCTGACCATCTCTACAGCCAAGATTATCTGCTGCCCTGTGTTTCTATTAATTGGGGTATACTGTGGCTAAGCCAAGGTGAGGCTTAAAATTACAGGACAGAATAACCCAGTGAGTGCATGTACACATACAAGCTACAGAATTTATGGGTTGGATCCCAAGAACTGCCAGCAGACATGCAGTTGAAGAAGAGGCCTTTGTTCACTTCTACTCTAGCCCATTGTTACGTCCCACTGCAAAACAAACATATATACAAACCCCCAAACTGCTATTCAGGCTAGGAACCTCCAGAATGGTACTTAATATGGTGTTGAGGAATAAAGAGTTGGCAGAAATCAGCAGCTTAAAGAGTGCCTTTCTGCTCATATGCCTATGGATACCCATGCTTTTCCATTTTTTAAAAAAGCTTGCTTGCACTCCTATATGGCAGAAAATTTCCTGAAAACTCTCTCCATCTTTACTCGCTCCATATGGATAAACTAGATGTATGACAACAGGAGATCTGTAAACTGATCTCTTGAGGGGCTTTCCCCCACCACAGCAGCAGCAGCAGCCACAATGCATGTTGCATCTTCCCATTATTTTCCATATTCACATTCATAGTAGGTATATCGGTACTTGTTAGTTTCCCATAATGGGATGAATGGCCTATGGGTTAGGTAGCCAGGAGATCAAACCTGCCAGCACCATGGCCCATTTCAAATCTCTCTCACACAGAGAGCTGCATTTTAACTTGCAAAATGCTTGGGAAATCCAGCTCTGGATCTCTTGATCAATCAAGGTCATACCCAGTTTGGCCGGTAGAACCTTCATGTTTCTGATGGAGACAGAAGCTACAGCATCTACCGTAACTAAAATAACATTATGCTTTTGTCAGTGACTTTTTAATCTATGCTAACATTCACATGTGAAGGTCAACATTCAAAGTTTATGCACTGTAACAAATATATTTACACAACATATTTATGCATGCATGCATGAGTGTGTGGGGTTGCTTTCTTCTTAATCTTACTTTGTAAAAAAATCCCCAAGAGTTTGAACTCTTCATTTCATTCTATCACAGTAAAGTAGGCTTTTCATAAGGTATTTTGGTATTTATCAGCGTTCAGAAATACATCTTCCTAGAAAATTGTCATTATTTCTATGCAAAGTACTTGAGAGTTACAACAATCTAGAACCCGAATTTCCAAGTACATTTCCCCAAAGAAAGCAGCCAACAGAGAGACAGAAAGAGAGAACACATTGATTGTTTAATGTATTAGGTATTCTGAAAATCAGGTGAGCTCTCTTTTTAGCAAACCCTGTATGCAACACAACAAATAGTTAAAACAAAAAGTCACATATAGAGAGCTTTCCACAAATTGTATCTGTATGGAACATCCTTTCCTAAGACTTCTGGCATGTGTTTTGTTTTTGCTTTCTTTGTTCAAAACTGCTTACTTTAAAATAAGTTCCACTGAAACTGTGGAAAGTTCCTTCCAAATAAATATGTTTATGATCAGAGTGCATGCATAGCAGAAATATCAGAAGCTAAAGAACTAGCAGAAGACCAATTCATTTACTTGCTGGAAAATGAAGCAAAGAGCATCCATACATTCATAAGGATAAAGGTAATTTATTCTTCAAACCAATTTGTATCTGTGACACAGACAAACTCTCAATGCCTTTTCTGAAAAGGAAAAATGCAAAACTCTTTATACCCACCTGCGTGTGACTAACAACAAAATGAACCAGCAAGAAGAGTTAAGAGATAAGTAAATTAATAAGTAAAGAAATTTTTGTTTACCTTTTGGTCTGGATGTCCGTTTTCTAATTCTCATTTTAGGTAAGGATGGCCAAGAGTAATTAAAAGGTGCATCAGAATCCGAGTCCATTTTTTACTTTTATTTTGGCTAAGCAAACACCTCTTTAGAGAGTGCTGCTGCTGCTGTTGTGTTGAGCAGCAAGTCAAGTGACAGAAAATAAAAAGACCCAAGAAGGAAGGATCAAATTGCCTACTAAACCAAGAAAGATAGAGAGGCAGCTGGGGTCTGTTCTCTGCAAGCGTCAAGTATGTGGGCAAATATTAAGGCAGACACAGCCAAGTCAAAATCTGAACAGCCTGCAGTGGGGCTACTGCATCCTGGACTGCAGTTATAGGAAAGGTCACTGTGTGCCAATGAATCATTAACTCACCTTTTCATTTTCCAAATGTAAATGAAGAATAATCTGAGTTGCCAGAGAAGGAGAACTCTCTCTCGGACTCTCTCTCTCTCTCTCAAATAGATAACAAAAGACAGAGGCTTTTCTTTATATTAAAATGTTAACCTGTATTTGGTTTGCAGTACGTAAAATTATTTTAAGCCTTGAGGTTTATATAGAATCAAGGAAGTCCAAAGGCAAAATCTACAGTCAGTCTGTGAAAGCTACAGTTTTCCCTGGCTTCTGTTCCTGCCACACACATAACAATTTCCCTTTAAAATTTATAGCATTGGTAGATCAGAGACATTTGTGGGTGAAGCAGCAGCTAAATGATGGAATTCTTATCCTTCCTAAATTTAAAGAGGGGGCATAGTTCCCTCTTATTATTACAAGGACAGAGGACCCACCTGAGCCATTCTTTTTCTAAAAATGCATGCTGTGAAAACGACTGCTTTCTGTTGACAGTGACTCTCAGTTTGACATTGAACCCGAAAGATTTTGGTAAGGTTGGCACCTTTACAGAACTGGCCTGCCCTCCCAGCCGTCTACAATAAAGCTAGTGACTAATTTACAACAAGTCTCCCATTCTTACTGCAGTCTCCCTGAACAACTCATCAGCAATTAGTATTCAGCAGAAACTCATTACCCCTCCCCCATCGTTAACACTACACAAACTGCATGTTTTCTTTTGGGGTGTTTTTTTTTTAAAAGGTTTGAATGTGGAAACACAAAAACAGACACAAAACTAACAAGTCCACTGCTTGTTATTGTTTTTAACCAAAGTCCATGGAAAGTCACCTCACGTTGTATGCATTTTTGTGTTCCGTCTAACAGGGAAGAGAATGTGCATGTGGGGATTAATTCAGAAAAGGCGGCGGCATATGAACTTGTTAACATTCCTCTACCCCACATCAATTATTTTTACAACCACCAAGATAATGCAGGGCCACGTCAGCATAATGGATCAAAGGATTCCCCCAACTTGCATATTTTTAACAGATCAGTGAAACACTGGCTGGTATCAAATAATTCAGATACAGTTAAAAAGATGGAATTATACAATGGTTGGGCAAGGCAGCGCCATGAATTAAAATCTGTGTTTCACAAGGTTAAAAAATGGTTATTATTACATAAAATTGGTATTTTTTAGTTTTAATTGTCTCAGTTCGCTCTGCTTGCTTTTCACACATTCACTAAATCCACCTTCAGGCCATTCTCTGAGCCACCTGACAGTGGAGGCAGAGCACAGCCATCATGGCAGTAGCCTTATACTCCATCAATTTGACCAATCCTATAATAACATAGGGGATGTGGGTGGCGCTGTGGGTTAAACCACAGAGCCTAGTGCTTGCCGATCAGAAGGTCAGTGGTTCGAATCCCAGCGACGGGGTGAGCTCCCATTGCTCGGTCCCAGCTCCTGCCAACCTAGCAGTTCGAAAGCACATCAAAGTGCAAGTAAATAAATAGGTACTGCTCCAGCGGGAAGGTAAACAGCATTTCTGCGCACTGCTCTGGTTCGACAGAAGCGGCTTAGTCATGCTGGCCAGTGGCCACATGACCCAGAAGCGTCTCCGCTCCTCCACATGCAGCTGCTGGGTGACCTTGGGCTAGTCACACTTCTTTGAAGTCTCTCAGCCCCACTCACCTCACAGAGTGTTTGTTGTGGGGGAGGAAGGGAAAGGAGAATGTTAGCCGCTTTGAGACTCCTTCGGGTAGTGATAAAGCAGGATATCAAATCCAAACTCTTCTTCTATAATAACATACCTTGCTAGCTCTCAGGGAAGTATGAATTCTTTTATTGAAACATAATTTTTTAGAAAATGTTGCAAAACAACAGCTATAATATATCCAAACAAAACCTTGTTACCAAAAATAGTACCCTACTGACAATAAATCTCCAACATTTTCATTGGCATTGGGACTATTTGGTTCTAGCAGTATATAGTAAATGGTCTCTACTGATCAACCGAGTATCCCGTCGGTTTTGTTCCTTCCCATGGATGCTTTGCAAAAAGGTCAGCTTATTCATTAACATGGCTTGCCAAACTCTGTACAACTATTCTTGTATTGTAGGTAAAACTCCCCCCCCTCCATACACTGCTAAAAGAATACGTGCTGTTATCAGCAACTTGCTCAGAGTTTTATGTATTTTCAGAACATAGGGCTTCAGGTAACCAAAGAGATTTGCTGGAAAGTTTAATTGCATACTGTGCCCCTCTATGCCGCCTTTGATCTTTCTAACATTTGATGTTCCTGTGATATAAACACAGCCTTGCTCTAAGTCTATGATATGTGTATAAAATATGGACTGGCTTGAGTACATCTCTAGCCGACACAATCTAACTAATCCCAGAAAGAGCATACAACCATTGACACAGCTATTTGTAAAAGTTGTCTACTCCTTGGCCCAGTTTCACCAAAGTACATCTACTGCAAGTTCAAAACCACCACTTGCCAATGCTTTCCTCTTTTGTCTTTTTGCTTGTAAACACAATCTCCATCAAAATAAGTAATAGGAGCTACTCAGATCTTCTAGCCAGGTCAATATTTATTTATAGTTTCCTGAACTTGACTTGCAATTTGTAAATAACTTGGAGAGGGATGGCAGGGAGCAATTTAATCCATGTTACAGTTTACATTATATAATTACATCTACCTTTTATAACTAAATCCATAAGCATATATTGCCCCGCCCTCACATATCATATTCAGTCCTTTTCCTATTTAAATGCAGCATAGAGCCGATGTTAATAATGAAATAATGGGAGTTAACTGTTCCCATTGTTAATCCAAGAATTTTATAAATTCTTTGTGTCCTAATCAGTATGGTTTTCTCAACAAGGTTCATTCCTACTTGTAGTGATGTCAGGTGATTATGTGCTCTGAGGGCCTGGGGGGTAGGACTTCACCTCTCCCTCTCAGCACTGTGCTCTGGATTCCCCTCCTTCCACAAGGCATGCTCCAACCACCCATCAGCTGACTTGTTGTATAGGACAAATAAGCCTGGTTTCCTGAAAATGGTCTCATGGGCCAAATGGAGAACCGGTGAACCAAGTGTGGCCTGTGGGCTGGAGGTCCCCCACACCTACTTTAAAGGAATCATGGCAAGAAAACTCTGGTCCAAGTTAACAAATATTATGCTCAAAAAATTTCTTGTTCCAGGCAGGATTATTTTTTTTTAACACAGAGCACCTTGCTTCCTCCACTCTCTTGCTAGCTGCATTATCAGAATAAGTTGCACCATTACTGAACAACACCTTGAGAAGGCAGGGTGAGAAGGTAGGTTACAGCATTAAATATTAAATCAGTAAATCTGTGGAATTGAGTGCACAATGTTGTTAAATGTGCAGCGTGGAGGATCGTTCCTTGGGGCAGAGTTTCAGAGTAGACTAGATGATTTTCAGGTCTGCATCAATTATTGTCACTCTCTGATTCTATTCAAAAAAACTCAAGATTAACTAGACATCCTGCGAACAAACCTTGGCATATTCCACTGCGGTTACATAATATTCTCAGCATGAATTAAGGGCACAGTTGCATAAGCGATCCAGTCTCTAGTTCAGACTGGTTCCCTGTAGTTCCAGCTCTGATTTAGCCTCATTACGAGCATTTTGCTATTTCCAACAACAGGAAAACTGCTTCCTACATTTCCCTAGACCCCAATTCAACATCCTAGACCCCAATTCAACATCTGCTTCCAGAAGGAGGCAAAAAATGTAGGATCAAGTTGGTCCCACTCATGAAGCTAATTCAGCTATTTTAGCTGGTCCTCTCCCCCCACATGGTGTTTTTTTTTTTAAGTGGGTGGGCTTTTTTGCTGAGCTGAGAGACTTCAAAGAAGTGTGACTAGCCCAAGGTCACCCAGCAGCTGCATGTGGAGGAGCGGAGACACGAACCCAGTTCCCCAGATTACAAGTCTTAATACACCTTCACCCTCCCTACCAGCTCAAAATGTTGAGGTCAATTAAAAAGATTGATTTATGTACAGTTTAAGTACAAGTCATTAAGTCAAAGGTAAACACAATATGAACAAGAAGAAATGACAGGGAACATTTATAACCATATACAATAAAGGTATTGGCTCCGTTCAGATGACCCTACAATTGAAGCCCATTTTGAAATGGGCTTCAATTCCTCTCTCAAAATGTGCCTTCCACTTTCAGTTTGCAGCTTAGTGCTAACCAGTGTTTGCTGCAAACCATGGTTAACATTTGCCCTGCAAGTTAGAACTAGAAGCCCATTTCAAAGCCTGGCTTACAATTCTGGTTTAGAGGGCAAGCACTAACCATAGCAGCAAACCCTGGTTAGTGCTAAACTGCGAACTTGACACGAAGGAATGACTGAGAGGGAAGGAGGCTTATTTCCATTATTTTATGAGATCATCAGAATTGAGTCATTGCTGGAAACTATGGAATATCTGTTTCCCATACATTCTCATTCAGGGTATTTTCACATATGTGAGGGAAGGAGAGAGGGAATGAAAGCCTGGCAAAGAAGTGCACTGAATTATCTGACTAAAGGGGTTCTTTATGCAACCCTTCTGAATTTGCTTTTAGTACAGTTCTGGGAACCGAAACTGCGCATGGCTACAGTTTCTTCATCTTTTACTCACCTCTCTTTTCTTCAGCGTTCAGGTTTGAAGGAAGCCAAGAAAAGAGAGGACACAAAGTGCCCACTTAATATTTTTCTTGGAAATAATTTCGTTAGGCTCTGTTTACGCTTGCATAGCCATAAATTTTCAGACAATAAAAGAGCGCATTTTCTCATGTCTCTCTGCAATCCAAAACTTGCTTTCTTGCAACCCAACTCCCCGTATTGATTACTTTATATATAGTACAGCATAAGATTCACAAATTCCGCTGTAACATTCTGGATTTTAAAACAGTTTTCATTATTTTGAAAATTAAGCATTTCAGGCCCCGGAAGCTCCAGAGCCGATTCCATTAATAACTCTGAAACAGGACCAGTGTGTAAGAGAGATGAAATCAGAATAGCACCAATGCAGGTGTCAACATCTCCATGGGGGGTGTATCAACATACATTGAAATAAATGTGCTACAGAAAGTCTCTTGGCACAGACAGAGCAGGAGACGGTGCTCAACAAGCCTGTTTTGCTCTGCTGCTTGCCAATTGCAAGCTCACAACATTAAGATAAGCCACGCACATAAAGATTCCTCTTGGCTTGCTAGCTCTGCCCTATACCCTAAAGGAAACCATGGAAATGGCCTGTTCTAAGCCCCCTTTCAGCCATCTGTTCCCAGTCTTGTTCTACAAAAAAAACTTTCCACACTATCTGGACTAAGGCACAGCTATCAAAGTTTGCAGCTTTAACTCCAGTTACCTGGGATTAAGCCTCGCAGAATTCAGTGTAACCCATTTCTGAGTAGTTCTTGGTTAGAGCTGCAGCCTAAAACTCTCTTCCAAGCCAAATGAGAAGTAAACAAGTATTTCATTTGTGTAAGGATGACACAGGACTTCTGTGTGGAGTGGGGACAGGGAAACCCATAACATTTAAAAACGGATCAACTGATTTACTCGAGGAGGAGGAGGGAAGTAGATTTAGTTTTTTTTATCACGGGTAGGAAATAAAGGTAAGAAAATACAATACTGAAACCATGAGTTTACACCAATTTCATTGCCACCCCAGAGGTTCACAAAGTGCAGCA
The DNA here is from genome assembly GCF_009819535.1 of Lacerta agilis. NCBI lineage: Eukaryota > Metazoa > Chordata > Lepidosauria > Squamata > Lacertidae > Lacerta > Lacerta agilis. The sequence continues at coordinate 28,895,541 of NC_046322.1, forward strand.
GACCATTCTGTTGAACAGCTCGGAGTGCTGAGCGATTAAACTAGAATTACTGAGGAAACCAAAAAACTCAAAAGACACAATCCTTTAAGTTTTCTGCTGCTACCCTGGTCGCACCATGAAGCATGCCAAAAATTTGGCCTCGGTGCTTTTTATCTTCTGGAGTGCAAGCTGTGGTCGGCAGAATCTCTCACCTCCTCAGTAATACAAGCCAGGGAGCTCAGCAAAATAAAAAACATCAGCTGCCAGGTCACTTGAACAATGTAACTCTGTACGCCAGGCTGCTATTATCTAAAACTGTGCACTCCCCCCAGCCTCCCTTATTTTTCAGCAGATACTTCACATTAACACATTTTAAATTTTTAAAAAATGGAAAATGAATGTTTTTCTAGTTAAAACAAGCTTTTGCAACTTTGTAAATAGGTATTGTGCATACATCCTCAGATGGGGCGGGAGAGGGCAGTCATATTTTCTTTTTGCTCTTGTTATGTATAACCAACTGTGCAATCTTCCACAACACCTAGTCTCAAACACTTAGATGAAAGTTAGTAGTAAATCAAGCCACTATCCATTCTCTGACCTCTAGATCTTCCTAGGAAAGGGCCATAGCTCAGTGGTGCAGAGCATATGATTTGCATGCAGAATGTCCCACGGTCATTCCCTGGCTGGGAAACGCTCCTGTCTGATACCACTGCCATCAGCACAGATGACACCGAGTTAGGTGGATCAATATTCTTACTCAATATAAGGCAACTTCCTATTTTCCAATACTGCAGAAATGCCATTGTGATGTTGTCCATTGTGAATGCTACCCAACTCTCTGCAAGCTAAACTAGTTCAACGGGGGAAAGAGTTCTTGCTCAGCCACCGTGTTAGCTAAATTCCCTAAACACAATCTGTTATCAGGGGTAGAAAACATGGTGCCCTCCACATGTTATGGACTGCCATGCTATTGACCATCAGCTATCCTGGCTGCGGTGGATGGGAGTTGTAGTCTGAAACATATGCAGGGCACCTCACTGGATATCTCAGTTCTAAATGGATGCATCATCTCACCTCACATGTAATCTGGGCCTCAGAAAAAAGCACACCAAAGCAGCACTGATCATAGCTCAGTGGCAGAGCATGAACTTTGCATGCAGAGGTCCCCGGATCAAGCCCTGCCATTTCTAAGATGCAGCTGGTGTGAAAGATTCTGAAGAGTCACTGCAAGGAAGAATTGTAAAGGTAAAGGGCTCCTGGACAGTTAAGTCCAATCAAAGGTGACTATGGGGTTACAGTGCTCATCTCTGCTTTCAGGCTGAGGGAGTCAGCGTTTGTCCAGAGACAGCTTTCCGGGTCACGTGACCAGCACGACTAAACCACTTCTGGTGCAATGGAACACCATGACGGAAACCAGAGCACATGGAAACGCTGTTTACCTTCCCTTGCAGCGCTACCTATTTATCTACTTGCACTGGTTTGCTTTCGAACTGCTAGGTTGGCAGGAGCTGGGGCAGAGCAATGGGAGCTCACCCCGTCATGGGGATTCGAACCACCAACCTTCTGATCAGCAAGCCCAAGAGGCTCAGTGGTTTAGACCACAAAGCAACCTGCATGCAAGGAAGAGTAGTCAACACTGAGCAACATGATCTATCCTACACAGAACTATTCATGGCAAGAGGCAATTCCAATGAAGAGATCGATGCAATTAAATGTATAATGGACCCACAGAACAGAAAAATCTCACCTAAAGTATGTTACAGGTAAAAAAAAATATGGAAGAAAGTTTCCTAATACATCAATTAAGAGCAATATTCACACTTTGCTCATTTCAGTGAATTAAACCAGAAATTAATGTCTTCTCTTTTTCCCTCAGTCTCTGCAGAGCCTCACAGAAAAAGCCCCACACAAAATACCTTCTTATTCTATTGTTATGGATTTGCAACAATCATGAAAGGGGTTGCATGGAATCCTGCTGAACTGAGCAGGGTTTAAGCCCTGCTCCTCTGCTGATGCATGGGAATGTAATATTGCTGCCTTGGCTGCACATGCCTGTTCCTTGGTGAGAAAAGGGGGCTGTACAGCTGATGCAGGAATTAACCCTATCCTCCTACTCATCAGCTGGTGTCACAGGTGACATCAACTGATGGGAAAGTGGGAGTGGTTTGGACAAAATGGCCCCACAGGCCTATTTTGACTCCCTGGTGAGTCAAGGTTGGCCCATAGGCTGGATGGTGCTCACCTCTGATCTACACTGATTGGCAGTGGCTCTTCAGGGTTTCAGAAGGGGGACGTTTCCAGTCGTGCCTGGAGATGCCAGGGATTGAATCTAGGGCCTTCTGTGTGCAAAGCAGATTTTTCTACCACTGAGCTACAACTTTCCATATATGAGTAAAAGCAAAAATATGTCACTAAAACAATTGTATGTTTATAACTTGATTCTTTACAGAACATAACTTCCTGTAATGTGTAATGGCATAACAATGTGGCAACAGACTACAGGCAGTGATGTCGCTGCGACAATCAGAGATCATGAGAGCATAGCTGTCAACCCTCCCTGCTGTTTCCCAATGCTATAATAAAGTAATTTCCCACAAAAAAGGGGGAAGGTTGACAGCTATGCATGAGAGTGTCCCTGTTTTGCAGAGCTAGCTCAAGATCTTTTGCTGCCTGAGGCCATTTTTTGAAAAGTTGTGTCTTATTCCAGATCCCTACATAGGAGGAAAACAACCCTTAAAATAAAGGACCTGAAGTAAAACAAAAGGGGCTTCTTGCATTTGTATAAATGAATAGTGTCCTCCTTGTATAAAGAGTTTCCTTTTGGCAGAAAAGTCTTGCTGTTGTCTGCGATGGAAGGTCATAACAGCAGACTGTTAATCCACTGGAAGAGATCTTGACAAGCTTTTCAAAAGATGCCTTCAATTCCTAATATTCTTTCTAATTCCTTCTAATCAAAAGATATTCTGTTAAGTGAGACAGTAATGTAGAAGAGGAGGAGAGCCTTATCAGCTTTACAATTTATAATAACTTGACTTGTAATATTAATTTTATGACATGGACACAATACTTTGTCCTATCCCTCCCTAGTTTATTTATTTTTCTTGTTCTTTTCTCTCTGGACATTCCCCTGATGCCATTATCTCTCATTTTCCTCATTCCTTTCCCCTGATTATTGTCATCTTTCCATTTCCCCCCCCCCAGTTCTGTCGCCTGCTGTGCTCTTTGCTTGCCAAAACAATTATGCTTATTTATATAACAATGCCCAAAGAAAGAAAGAAACCCAAAACAATGTTGTTGTTTTAAAAAAAGTCGAGCTATTTGGTGTGATAATACTGCAGCATTCATCTTTTATTAAGGAACAACTCAGTTTAAAAGATGTGCGGCATATTTTCCATTACAAATAAACCATCACCATGCCCTACCCCTTTGCAACAGCTCAGTTACTTTTAAGAACTTCTACACACTGCCTTCTGTGCTGCTTCCACCAGATGAGACCAGGGATGGAGAGTTCTTAGGAGACAACTCTTCCCCTCTGTGTCAGGCCTTACCATGGCTGGCCGGCCCATGAGGTGGGCTGAAGCATCCGCCTTAGATGGTAGAATCCTGAGGAGCGGTGCCCCCACAGGTGCCCCCACCCACCCCTGCTGTCATTGCCATGCAACCCCGGTGGGCAAGGCTTCTGCAGGCAGAGAAACCTTCCCATTCTGCCTCAGAGGGTGACACAAATTTGCAAATATATTATACCTTCAATGAATCTGATCTCTCAAAACTGAAAAATATGTAAACGAGAATTTATGTTAATATTTGAAATGAGTCATTAATATGTTCCTTAATAACACGCTTGTCTCTTGTGACTGAAAATAGCTTAAACAAAAACAAAAACAGCAACAATGGTCTAATCTTACATGCTTAAATGTGAGATTGCACAGAACTACTAATTAGCATCCATAAGGAGTCATTCAGCTCACGCTCTGTTCGAGCGCGTTATTTCCCATATGATTTCTGTCTTGCAAGCAGAGCTGAGGACAGAGCCTGCCTCCCTGCTGCCTCCACTTTGAACCAGGAAAGAAAACAATGGAGGCTAGAAGTCGGAACATGAAGAGGCCCAGAGACACAACACCTTCCCCCTGGTGGTCAGAGCGAGGTACTGCTCCTTTAAGAGATCTGAAAAAAGTGGGAGAGAGACAGAGAAGGGAGACAGGTCTCTGTAGTGCATCTCCAAACCTGCAACTCCTTGTCACCAGAGAGAAATTCCTGCTCAGTGATAACCAGAAAATTATAAGGCATGGGGGGGGGGCTGAAAGAACACAGCTGTTCCTTACCTAAATCATCTTCATTTTCACTTGGCTGAATCACATGATCTCTGTAAAACTGCAAAACAAATGGGAAATAGATTTTGTTCCAGCTTGGAAAATTTCAGAATGCAATGTGTTTTTTCAAAAAGCACTCACTGTATTTCAAAAAACACTCATTGTTTTATATATATAATGTCATGCAAAATCACCCACAAAGAATAAAAGACGATCGTCTGTCTTAGTAAACTCCTAATTTTCCCAAACAGCAAATATCAGGGCTTCAACCATTATTCTGGGCCACTTGGAAATTTTTATTTCAAATAATGCAGGGGGCTGTCACTGGGGGAGGGGTGACATTGACCAGCTCTTTTCTTTTATAGGCATCAGATAAAGCAAAAACACATCCAAAAGCTTTTAGGTGAACAACCTATAATTTACTTTCAAAAAGAAAACAAAATCAAAGCAGACCACAGAACATCAGAGCCATCTGCTCCCTGTGTAGTCTAATTCATTCCCCAGTGTGATTTAAAGACATGGGAGCTCTCCTATGAACCACTCACTCCCATGTCAGATGCAAACACATTGGCCAGAATCCAGCCCATAGTTAGGCCTGCTGGAGATATCTGTTCTAGTTAACTAGGGGCCACCGTCAAATGACCATAAATGCAAGCTGTAAAGGATGTTCCAATAGGGCAAGTCCGCTGCTGCCCCACCAACCAGTCTCCCCTGAGCCAGTCCCTGCCTGCTTGCCTTCCTTTATCACATTGTTGCCCTTGTAGAACTCAGCAAGAAAGAGGATGAAAAAGAGTTTGGATTTGATATCCCGCCTTATCACTACCCGAATGAGTCTCAAAGCGGCTAACATTCTCCTTTCCCTTCCTCCCCCACAACAAACACTCTGTGAGGTGAGTGGGGCTGAGAGTCTTCAAAGAAGTGTGACTAGCCCAAGGTCACCCAGCAGCTGCGTGTGGAGGAGCAGAGATGTGAACCCGGTTCACCAGATTACGAGTCCACCGCTCTTAACCACTACTGGATGGAAGATGAAACTAGAATTAATTGGCTCCACCTACCATTGGCTCTGGCTCAACCTACCATCTGGGCTCCCTGACTTCTGCCCCACAAGCTACCACTGAAGGCAAGGCATTCTTACAGCAAAGAAAGGACTAGAGCTGAGTGACAGAACACGTTGTTTGCAATGCAATCACCAGCCAAAAAGGGTTCACAGGTAACAGGGAAATATGTTGAGCTAAGACAAAGGAGTGCCATTGAGGGGGTCCAACTAAATATAAAGCAGCTCCACAGAGCCACGTATTCTAAGACGCATGGAATAAGATGGCTGTGTTTCAGCAGTTCTCCTGCAAAGCAGAGTTAACTGCATTCATCATCAGTAAGACAGCACTTTTGATCTTGGACATAGTAAATTATTGCCATCGACTTTATGTTGCAACATGATAAACAGAAGTCTCTGTAGAACAGAGCTGCAGTCATAAAAGCCCCTGGTTCTCAGAGGCTATTCCTGCAGTCTATATTGCCCAGCTAAAATATGACTGGTCACAATTAGCGTAGCTTTATATCCCAGGCAAAAAATAAAACATAAAATTACTTCTTCCCCCATAGCAAACCATACTGTCTGGGTGAGTGTTGAAATTACTCGGGCAGCTTATATATTTCTCTTGGAACAAGAATAGAAAAACTGCTGTTTGGAGGGCATTTTCAATCCTAGAAGGTGCTGTACAAGAACCTCAGCGGATTCAGCCATTCATAAAAAAGATAATAGAACTGTACCGTTGGATCTTCATTTTTGAAAGCTGGCTTTTCGGAGACAAAGTCCACGGGATCTGTTTAAAGAGAATCCGTTTTTCCATTAGGATTTGGTGGCTGCCAATTGCGGATGTTGACCCTCCCCCCCCCCCCCCAAAACACAATGAAAGTGAGAAATAGAAGGATATACATAGACCTAACAATGTTCTTTTACGATATAAGCACAGCTCCCAAAGTAGCATGCCTGTGGTTGAAATACTAGACATTTCTTCAACAAGCTGTTGTGCCGTTTTAATGGGCTGATTGTAAACAAGCTCTCTTTTTTCCTTTAAAGGGGCATGCTGAGAAAATACATGCTGAACCCTAAACTAGCCTTATGGATTAATATGTACTTGTCGAACCGCACAGACTGCCACAGGCATTTTATAGTACACATGAAATCCTGATTTTATTATTGACAGGGGAAAAAGGGAAGGCAATTTCATGCATTTTAAAAGCTAACTCTTTCCGTTTGACTACAGGGAACAATTGTGACTACAGTATTATTTTGTTTCCTGGCTCCTTTTCAATACTCTGAAGGAAGGACATACTGCACCAAATCCATATTTAATTCATTTTCCTCCAGCCACAGACAGTGCCAGCATTATGAAAGAGAGAAAATGAATATTCTGTGCCTAAGCACATTTTGTATAATCTCCTGTTCACCCTACAACCTATGTGAGTAGGTAAAATAAATGGAGTTGTTAAAAATAAATGAATAAACTTCACTGATGTCTTGCTTAATGTTTGGTGCGGTTTTTTGTAAACCACTATTTACAATCAAGCGGTATATACATTTTATTAAACAAACAAATATATTTTCCTTTAGTCATTTTTTTATACTTCTCTTTTTTATGGGATGGAAATCTATCATTTAAAAAAAAATACACTTAGCAATCACCTTCAGATATTATATAAAAGCAGGCAGGGAGAGAAAGCCCAAGTGAATCATACTGCTTCTTTGCAACTTCCTATGCAATATCCAAGGAAAAATGCTGTGAATTCAAAGACCTGGAGAAGAGGGGGAAGTTCTGCCTGTAACATGAAAAGCTGCTCTAAAAAATAGCTGAAATGTGTTGCTTTATAAAAACAGGTGATCGTTTTAGTGCTTTAGTGTCTGTGTATGATTTTTCAGCCCTTGTTTGATCCACAGTAACAAAGCACTCGTACCTTTCCTTCAGAGGAATACTACCAGTACCTCCATTCTTAACACTGCTTCATTTTACATCAACTTCCTGGCCTATGTTTTTGCAACAAAATTATGTACTCATGATAGTGCATTCAATTTTTCCCTACAATGTGTTTTTCCTGTGTGGACAGAACACTTGTTACCTCTAGTGGACAGAACACTTGTTATCTTATTCTGTGTGCAGGCTTCCCTGCTAAACACTGACAGATTCAGTTTTGCCCTCCCACCTCCAGAAGCCTGAAGGTGGCGCACTAAGGCAAGATGCAAGAAAAGCACCAAAATGAATTGCAAGTGACAAATTGCTGGAAGTGCAACAGAGAGCAATGCTGCAATGCTTCTGAGCATTAGCAAGCCTTTTATTCTTTTTCTTTTATATCCACCAACTAGACGGGGGGGGGGGGAACCCTGCAACAGTCTGACACAGTAATATACAGTACAAGTGCCACAAACAGTGGATAAAATGAGATAAAGAGTGCTGGCGGAGAGAAAAAAGAAAATGCTGAACTTTAAAATTAATGCCCAGAGAATGATTTACTAAGTTCTTCTAAATACTTTCCTGAGGACTAAATTCTAGACCAAATTGCTATTTGTCGTAGATTTCTTCTCCCTTAAAGGACTCATTTAGCAAACAGAGCGTTTTGTTAATTAAAAGTGTATGACTGGAATTTCAGCCTCACTCATTTTTGATGTGATTAAGTTATGGGAGATTCACTCCCATAACAAGGGGGAAACAATTGCTAAGCATATTAATTCTGTGTTGTTTCCAAGAAAGAAACAACACAGAAATGGTGACCTTGAAGCCTTCCAGATGTTGCTGGACAACATCCCATAATCACTAACCATTGGCCATACAGGATCCCTACCCCTGCAATGTTGTTGTTGGTGGTGAAATTTGTATACCACCTTTCTTCTGAATATCAAGGGGGGCTCACAACATAATACAAAATAAGAACACGAAACACATAACAATAGCAAAACAAAACAATAACCCTCTTCCCACAGACATATTTAAAAGACCATAGAATGTTAATCAGTCAAAGGCCGATACAGAGAAAAGTATTCACATGGTGCCTAAAGATATGCAATGAAGGTGCCAGGCAGGCCTCCTTTACAACTTACACTGACTCTCTGCAATAATGCTTCACATCTCCTTTGATCCAAAATAGTTCCTTTATGAAACCAAACGAAGGACCATCTCTAGTTAGAACATTTAAAGCTGCCCTTCTATAGATACTTATCCCAAGTAAATTTAAGTCCCACAGCAAGGCCTGCTTCTGAGTAACATGTGCTGTGTCTGTATCCGTCGCAGGCTGATACAGGGACCGCCTCTCCTGGTATGTTCCGGGTAGGACCTTAAGGTCCTCAAATAATAACTTTTTGGAGGTCCCGAGCCACAAGGATGCTAGGTTGACTTCAACTAGGGCCAGAGCCTTCTCAGTATTGGCCCCGACTTGGTGGAACGGTCTATCACAAGAGACCAGGGCCCTGCGGGATTTGGCATCTTTCCGCAGGGCCTACAAGACGGAGCTGTTCCACCTGGCCTTTGGGTTGGTTTCAGTTTAACCCTGATGTTTCATTCTTTTGGTGTGATTGGTGGGCTACTTAAAAATGAGACTGCAGTCTAAATTAAATTTTAAATTGTATTTTAATCTGTATTTTAATGAATTGTTTTATGTTTTTGTTGTGATTTTATTGGTGTTAGCCGCCCTGAGCCCGGTTTGGCGGGGAAGGGCGGGGTATAAATTAAAAAATATATATTATTATTATTATAAGTCCTATAATTTTTTTCCTGCTGCATTAAAGGAATGTAAAGTGAAGAAGATTCCTATGCAAATGATGAAAAATGAATAACTATGAATTATTTTCCCCTCTTGGCTTCTACATTATAATATTTTGTGGATATCAGTCTACAAAAACTCTGATGTATGACAATGCGGCAAACACCCAGAATCTTGATGGAATCAGTTCTGCTTTGTGAAAATCGAGTTTCAAAGTGATAGGAGTGAATCTCACAAAAATTACAAATATGCCCTCAAAACTAGAGAGGCAAAAACTTCATTATCAAAGCTACCTGGAAAAGTGCTATATATATATTACACTGAAATAGCCATCAGTGGAATTCTGCCCTCTTCTGGCATTTTTGAAGAATTTACAGATGGCTAGTAGGGGAAAGTGGGGCACGTTGAGCCATGGGGCACATTGATCCTTTCCATTTTAAAACCGTACTTTAGCTTTTATACAAAGTTTGTGGCAACACAACAACAACAGTGATACTACATATTGTCATTGTGTTTGGGTTTGGGTTTGGGTTTTCAAAGAAGTTTTTTTAAAAATCCAGATTTCTTAAATTAGGTAAGCTTTAGTAAAAAAAATTATATGTATTGTGAACCATGTAGCTCTAAAATTTGTAAAGGTAGCTGAAATACGTTTTCATTTATGTGATCATAGTTAACATAGCTGCAGTATGTACTAAAATATTTGTCATGTCATAAAATAGATTTATGTCTGAAATGGTGATGTGGGGCACATTGATCCAATTGGGAATGGGGTACATTGAGCATGGTTCAATGTACCCCATAGAAAATATCATTCATAGTTTATTAGTTGTTGTGTTATATTCTGTTAGTTTACACTTCTTCAAATGTTTAAATTAATAAATTTATATGAGACATCAGAAAGTGATGGAGACATTGAAGCAGGAAAGGCTGTGTCAAAAATTATGAAAGAAAAGTTGAATGCGAACCAGCTGCTTGAAAGTGACTCGACTGATTTTGAAACCTTTTCTAAAGATGAACTAGAGGAAGAAGAAAATATAAAATTCAACAAGACTGATGTGAAAGAGGGAAACTTTGTTATTGGGAAGATTTTAGGAAAAACTACAATTTCCCATTATGTTGCTGAAGTTACCGGAACTGATGAATATGGGGACTTCATTGTAAAATTTCTAAAACGTGTTCTGTCCAAAGTGAATGACCAGCCCAAGTTCACTCCCTCTTCTGAACCAGAAGCTTTGATTCCTTTTGAGGATATTGTAAAATTGTTGCCTAAACCACTCTGCTTCGGAGGAACTGCTCGTGCTTCTAAGATGGTAACATTTCCATGTTCACTTAATGAGTACAAGTTGAAGTGATGCTGACTCTTAAGAACTTTGAGATACTTTTGAAACTCTTTTGGAAGTTTATACTGTGTAGTAAAAATGCCTTCTTTGCTCTTAAATTGGAATGGCTCAATGTGCCCCAAATGAAGGATCAATAATAATAATAATAATAATAATAATAATAATAATAATAATAATAATAATAATTTTATTTATACCCCGCCCTTCCCAGCCAGAGAACCGGGCTCAGGGCGGCTAACATCAATTAAAATCACAACAAAAAACATAAAAACAATCAATTTAAAATAACAGATTAAAATACAAATTTAAAATTCAATTAAAACTGCAGGTCTCAATTTCAAAATAACCCACCAATAAAAGATGAAGCATAAATATTAAACAGAAACCAACCCAAAGGCCAGGTGGAACAGCTCCGTCTTGCAGGCCCTGCGGAAAGATGCCAAATCCCGCAGGGCCCTGGTCTCCCGTGATAGGCTGTTCCACCAAGTCGGGGCCAATATTGAGAAGGCCCTGGCCCTAGTTGAGGCCAACCTAACGTCTTTGTTGCTCGGGACCTCCAAAAGATTATCACTTGAGGACCTTAAGGTCCTACATGGGACATACCAGGAGAGGCGGTCCCTTAAATACGAGGGTCCCAAACCGCATAGGGCTTTAAAGGTCAAAACCAGCACCTTAAACCTGATCCTGTACTCCACCGGGAGCCAGTGCAGCTGGTAAAGCACTGGATGAATGTGGTCCTGCGGCAAAGACCCGGTAAGGAGCCTCGCCGCGGCATTCTGCACCCGCTGGAGTTTCTGGGTCAGCTTTAGGGGCAGCCCCGCGTAGAGCGAGTTACAATAGTCAAGTCTGGAGGTGACCGTCGCATGGATCACTGTGGCCAGATCAGGGCGAGAGAGGTAGGGGGCCAACTGCTTAATACAGCGGAGATGGAAAAATGCCACCTTTGCTGTGATTGCAACCTGTGCCTCCATAGAAAGAGAGGCATCAAAGGTTACGCCCAAACTCTTGACGGAAGGCGCTGGCACTAGTTGGGCCCCCGCAAGAGATGGGAGTTGGCCTCCCAACCCCATGTCGTCCCGACCCAGCCAGAGGACCTCTGTCTTCGAAGGGTTTAACTTCAACCGGCTCCCACGCATCCATGCAGCCACAGCCTCCAAGCACCTGGCCAGTGTGTCTGGGACCGAGTCAGGGCGGCCGTCCATCAACAGAAAAAGCTGGGTGTCATCAGCATATTGATGACAGCCCAGCCCGAAACTCCGGACAATCTGGGCAAGAGGGCGCATAAAGATATTAAAAAGCATCGGGGAAAGGATTGTGCCCTGCGGAACTCCACACACCAAGGAGTGTCGCGGCGACAATTCCCTCCCTAGCACCACTCTCTGTCCCCGACCTGAGATAAAGGAGCGCAGCCATTGTCGGACTGTGCCCTGAATCCCCACGTCGGCAAGGCGGTGGTCTAAAAGATCGTGGTCGACCATATCGAAGGCTGCTGACAAATCTAAAAGAATCAGCAAGCCCGAACCGCCTCGATCCAGCTGTCTACGAAGATCATCTGTTAGCGCCACCAAAGCTGTCTCGGTCCCATAACCAGGGCGGAAGCCGGACTGAAACGGATCCAGAGCCAATGTTTCATCCAGAACTACTGGGGCACATTGATCCATTATTTTGAAAAACTTAAATGTGGTTTTTTTGTCATTTTATTCCATCAAATGAGAAACATTAACCCTTTGATTTTGTTTGGAATAGTACCTAATAAATATTAAATGCAAAAGTTTTCTGTTATGTGCATTATTTTGAGGTGTGTAGAGCTTAAAGTAAAAAATGGCTCAACGTGCCCCACTTTCCCCTATATGGAGTCAAAATATTTAGATCCTAACTCTACCTTCACACTTCATTCAAGGGTATAACATCTACAGATTTCTGTGTAGGGCAGATCCCAATTGCCTTATCCAAAAATCTGTCCCTTATATCCCAGCTCTGTTTGAGTGTCCCTGGTTGTCCCTCAAGTTGGTGAGCTTCATTTGACATCAACATGAAACCAAGCCTTCAGTTCAGTGGGCATCTTCTACCATCACCTTTAAACATTTGCCAAAAACTTTTCTTTGCCAACAGGCTCATTTTCTGTGGTTGCTAATGCTATGTAATTTTAAATATTCATGTGGTTTTTACTGTTATGTATATATGTATGGGGGCCATTTTTTTTAACAGTTCTCCCTGGTACAGAGTACCAGCACCTCTTCCTTTGCTGCCCATGGCAGCCATTTTGTGCTGGCACCTACAACATTTTTAGTAACATACAAGTACCGGCACCTCATTTTTATTTTTACCAGAAGAAAGCACTGTGTGGGTTTATATATTGTTGCAAACTGTTTTGGTGGTTTTTACGAAATTGTGGTGTATACAAGTATTTTAATAAATAAATAAATAAATATAGGAATCACAGAGGCGCATCAAAACCCCTCACCCCTTCTCTATCAGGGGAAAGGGGAAGAACGTATGTGCGCGAAGTTATCTCTCCATAAAAACGGGAGATTCAGTTCCACAAATGCAGCATGAGAAATGCAATTTTTGGCTTGAGAGCAGCCAATCCAAGCCACACTGCTGGAGATTCTCCTCCCCCTCTCTGTCCCACAGCTTTTTTTGCTCATATACTAGGATGATGTGGACTCAGACACCTATTACTGTATGTTGGTCCCCTCTGCTGGGACTGGGTCCTAGTTAACAAATCTTATCAGTTGTTATATCACAGCGTTCAACACCTGGTCAGCTTCAGGAAACTTAATTTTCTCTGTAGAGGGCCTTCTCGGTAGTGGCGGCCGCCCTGTGGAACGCCCTCCCATCAGGGGTCAGAGAGATAAACAACTACCTGTCATTTAGAAAATACCTGAAGGCAGCCCTGTTTAGGGAAGTTTTTAATTTGTGACTTTGTATTGTATTTTGGTATTTGTTGGAGGCCGCCCAGAGTGGCTGGGGAGACCCGGCCAGATGGGCGGGGTATAAATAAATAAATAAATAAATAAATAAATAAATAAATAATAATAATAATAATAACAACAACAACAACAACTATTATTATTATTATTATTATTATTATTATTATTATTATTATATTCTAATGACTTTTTTATCTTTTCTATACACAAAGTGCTTTATAACACTGTTCTCCTTTCTTCCTTGTAACCATCCCGCAGTCAAATGATTAAAAGCTATTCAGCTCAAGAGCAAGCAACTTGAAATTTACTCATGAGATGGCTTTCACCCCCACATTCCCTAGTTTTCTGGCTGCACATGAAACAAAAATTATTTCAAGGTGTTTTACACACCTAATTTGTGAAAATGCCACAGTAAGGACAGAAGACCCGTACCTTCTTCAGAAGCTGTAGAATTGCAAGGCATCTGCACTCTTTTCAAGGTCTCAGCTTGCTTTGGAGGAAGATTCTTTAAAATAAAATTAAAAAAACCAAATAATCATCTTGTTATTTATTTATTTATTTATTTAGAGATGCACATCCCACCTTTAATCTGAAGACTTCAGGATGGGTAACAACAAAATGTCAGTAAGTTACCATAAAATCTTAAAAGCACAGGAAACCAAACCAAACAAAATATATTGTGTGTATGCATACTATGTAAATTTTAAATAAAACAAACTGTATCTCCAATATCACATACACAAAGCAAACTCAGAGAATAATACTTTTAACATGCTCCAGAAGGTCATGGCAATGGTCTGAAGGCCCAGGATGCAGCGACCTCACTGAAGTTAAGCTGCCTTTTACAGAGTCAAACTGACAGTCCGCCTAGTATTGACTACACTGACTGGCAGTGCATCTCCAGGGCTCCAGACAGGAAATCCTTCCTAGCCCTACTGGGAGATGCCAGGAACTGAACCTGGAACCTTCTGCATGCAAATCAGAAGCTCTGCCACTGAGCTATAGCCATTCACCTGTGGCCAAATTTCATGCTATGAGAACTGCATGTAATGATAGCCAGACTGCAATAGTCAAAAAGACAAGCTATGTCAATATGATTCCAGCTCCTATTTTGATATACTTCAAATTTAAGTATATGAATAAGTAAGTATTTTAAAACATCCCCCAAAGGATGCAAGTAAGTAATTTTACAAGGATGCTGCAAATTTTGTTAGTTCTCTATGGCTTCCCCAGGAGCCCCACAAATTAATTAACCCATTCATATCATAGGAATGGATATGCAGTTAATCTGTTAAAAAGTTTGCACAATAGCAGTATTGGCCCTTGTCCATTTGCCAGCAAAAGGCCATTAGTCTCTCCATCCTTGAACGATGGAAAGTTAATGCCTTTGGAAGGCAGCTTTGCCTTTTGGCTGGAAAGAGTGGACTCTTCATCAGGATTTCTGTGTAAATCTGTTTATTTACAAGTTGAGGAGGAAGAAGGATGAAAGCACAACTGGCGCTCTATTCAAAACTGAGGGAAGCAACCACCATAGTTACATAAAGCCCTGAAAACAGCCTCTCTCTTTGAAGCCTTTCCAGCCATCTTCACTCTGAGGAGCAAAAAAGGAGAAAGTGTGTTGCCCCAGATCTTGCTTACTTAAAAGGAGGCCTCATTTGGCATAGTTCAGGGGGTGTCTGGGCCACTCATCACATTACTTTTCATTTTTAAAAATGATATAATGTTCGGGAAGACGGGAGAAACTTAATTTGGGAATGCTAAAAATGTTGCTTTATTTGAGACACGTACTTTGCTGGAAGGCACAGTGGCGGAGCTTCATTCTCCGGCACCGGGGGCGGGGAGCAGGTGGGGGCAGGGCCATAGCTGTCAAGTTTTGGATTTGAAAATAAGGGATCAGCAGTCTCACCTATCCCGGGGACAGTCACATGTCAGTGGTGGGCGGTGCCAGAAGCAAAAGTGGGCGGAGCAGCAATGTAAACTCCAAGCGAGCTCGGGCTCGGAACGGAGCAGAGGAGGGCAGCCAGCAAAGAGGAGGGCAGCCATGTGCTCCACACAATGGAGCCCCATCATCTTCTTGTCTGATCCCATCAAAACAGGACAGGAAGCAGCAGCTGCTCAAAGGGAGCCAGGCTCCGTCCGCCAGCTAACCCTACTGGCCGGCTGAGGGGCTCAGCGGCAACGGATAGGGGCTGATGCAGGGGGAGGAATACACCCCCCTGTAAGCACGGGAAACGGCTCCCACTTGCTTTGAGGGCTCAGGCTTTTCTCTCCAAGTAGGCAAGGTCTTCCCACCCAGTCCCTGGCCAGCAGGGGAGGAGCTGCTTCCATTAAAAACGGGAAATTTAAGGGAAATAAAAAATAAGGGAGAGCAGTGGGAAACTGCTTAAAATAAGGGAGAATCCCGGGAAAAACAGGATACTTGACAGCACTGGGCAGGGCTGTAAGCGTCCCAGGGGTGGGGGGCACCGCCCAAAGGGGCATGGCACACGTTCTGGGGACGAGGAGCGCAGCCTGTGGGGTCGGGGCGCCCAGCGCAGGCGGGGAGCCGCGATGGAACCCCACCAGGATCGCGCCTTCCTCCACCCCTGGGAAGTCAGGGTAGATTCAGATCGCTTGGATCTGGTACACTCCTCCTATGGCAATGAAGAGGAGGTAACACATACTTTAAATAAATAAATGAAATACACGGCATCATTTTCCAAATATCTCTGATATGGCCAATGTTCAAGGATGGTGAGAACTGTATTCCAGCAATATCTGGAGAGGTACAATTTCCCCATTCGTGTCCTATCCTCTTTGCCTATTCTATCCCAAACCCATTTTCACCCGATTCTCCCAGCTCCTGCCAGCTTTTTCTCAGGGGCACTCTTAAACTTAGGCAGCCAAATGAGTGTTTGTTTACCAGCTCTCTCTTCCAAATTCTGAGCAGCCTTTGCTGCTTGTCTGCCCAGGACATCCTGTTTATTCTTTGTACTATGGACTCAGTCAGACATTTCCTACTAATTTTCTTGAACTGTATTGTAGAAGTCATATTACTGGCTTGGGCATAGTGCAGCTCTTTTTCTTAAAATATGCATGCTGCACAAAGTACTTTACCTACATGAGGGGCAAGAGTGCTTTATTTAATTTGCATACCAACTCCTCAGCCTTCCATTAGCAACATTTTCGGCTATGCTGTAGTTATACTCTCTGCCAGCAGCTGTTTCGATATTTACCACAATACCCAAGAAAAATTCTGCATCTAGCCTTTTTTCATAAAGCTGTTTATTATGAATTTTTTATTGCTTTTTGTTTCTGTTCCAATTGGAAAGATCTGTGCCAGTGTAGATAGATATGGCAGTCCAGAGAAAATCAGGCTCTCAACTGGAATCAATGGGATTTGTACCTAAGTATCACCTACATCTCTGGGAATTAATTTTCTATGGGTTTTATGCAAAAGATTAATCCTGAGTGATCTTTTGAACCCTGCCCATTGCATTCAGGCTCCACACATACATGTTTGTAACTTAACTAGTTAACACATCTCATGGCCCAAGTCTACAAGCAGGGTTTCCCCTCATCTAAGGGACAAGAGGAAGGGAGAACACACAGTTAAGTCACTGTACCTGACAACAACAGAAATCTCATCTATTCTGATTTGAGGATACATTGCAATCATTTTAGGATGCAATTTTCTGAACAGTAGCAAAACACACACACACACACACACACACACACCCCCCAAGAAATCACAGAGGCCAATTGTTTTTAATGTATTTTATATTACAATTAAAATGTTGCAAAGGTAAGCATTGGGCCACAGCCTTGTGAATTACCATTTGTTTACTTGCCTAGGATGTGTCGCAAAAGCCTCTCAATGAGCATCCATGTAACAAGCTATTAAACGCTTGCTCGTTATTGCCTTCCCTCTCCCAGCTTTGCAAGGAGAAGGAGTGGAGACTGACAAACATCCAACATTATGCTCTCTCTTCCCTCTGCAATAAGTGCTACTGGCAGTTTAAGGCCAAAAGAGTCAAAGAATCTTCCAGGAAGTCTAACGTAACAGCAGGCATGGAAGTCTCCACCGCTATTGTCTCTGGGTCAAAGAAGAAACCAGCAAGGAATCTGTCTCTTTGCCTAGTTCCCTGCAGCACTCTGTGCAAAAAAAAAATTACAGGAGCTAATTTCTACCACTCCGTTACCTAAGGAAGAGCAATTCAACTACCATATGTGAATAAGAAAATCTTTTAAAATTCTACAAAAAGAAAAATACACTTCTCTGTACTGCTGTTTAGGCACTTACCTTGTGCAGAAAAGCTCTGTCCCATAAATATTTCCTGAAGAGCTGAACATCAGATTCTAGCAAATGGTCTGACGTGCGATTCAGTGTCAGTGTCAGAGTTCCTGATGAATGAGCAAATTGTAGGAGAGCAGTCTCACCAAGCTCCACTTTAGAAATCTCAGATGGATGGCTGGGCTGCATCCTGAAAACAACACATTCAATAGATTAAAAGAAGAGTGCAAAGCTCAGGAAGCATGTAATGCAAAAGGCATGAAACTCCTCACTCTCCGTGGCTTCCACCTTTTCAGTGCCTAACCTATTCATGGCAAAAAATCTCAGGCCAAAATAGCATGAAGGAACCACGGCGAGCACTGTTTTTCCAGGAAACCTTTCCCCATGAACCCACGAAATGACCTTTACCCTAACAGAATAAAATAATAGGAGGTTTGACGCCTGGTTTTCTCTATTATTTGTGAGAAGACGCAGCTCACTTTCACATGAACATTGCCATTTACAGCAATCAAGCTGAACTGGCAGCCAGGAGGTTTATTAGCATATTGCAGTGCACAACAGAGAGTCTTGAGGGAATACAGCATTGTTTGAATGTTCCAAACAAGTGAGACATTCATAACAACATGTGTGATAACAGAATTAAGTCATTTTCTCATGCAAATAAAAGTATGGATAACGTCTCATACAAACTGTGTACTGTGCAAAGCCAGAAATAAAAGAGCAATGTTGTTGAAAGGGGGGGGGGGGTAGCAACTAAATTACTTTTCTGGTTTTTCTATGTGTGTGTTTTGTATATAGTTCCTAACAGTGTCATGTGATGATTTACTAATGGACAGAGGCAAATAAGTGGCAGACCAAATTAGCAGCGATACATTGCGTGGAGCCTAAAAACTATTCTGTCCCAATGTCTTTTGTGAACAGCTGAGAGGATTGGATAGAAATGGAAGAAGGCAACATAAAATGACAAAAAGAGCTGTATAATAACTGAGTAGTCAGTAGGGTAAGATTGTGAGACATGCTAGCAAACATCATGCTAATCTGCTGCAATAAAATGAAAGGGTCTTAATACCATCTTAAAGGCTAAGAAATGTCGACTTGGCATAACCATTTATAGACTAGAGTCTACTTCAGGCATAGGCAAACTCCGGCCCTCCAAATGTTTGGGACTACAATTCCCATCATCCCTAGCTAACAGGATCAGTGGTCAGGGATTATGGGAATCGTAGACCCAAATATCTGGAGGGCCAGAGTTTGCCTATGCCTGGTCTACTTCATCAGATGCTAAGAGCTGATAATGCAATTTGAAAATCCAATCCATTTATCCATGTATCATGGTGAGAAAGTGTCCATAAAAAACCTCTAAACTTCCTGTAGGAACATGTGAAAATAAATGCAGTGCAAATCAAGCACATTTGCTAGGGGATTAACCTAAAATTAACCTGATCTGCCTCTCCTTTGTCTGCCCTGTTTCCAAATGTGAATAGGATGGGATCTCTCCCCTTCTCATTTTTATACGTGTTTCATATTAATATCCAATCCAAGGTATTGGTGGAACGTGAAAGAAGCATACACATGAAAGAAGCTATTAAGTCTGGCCCATAGCATTAAAAACTCATATGAAGGCATATCACTTACCTGGAAATGAGTTCAACAAGCCTCAAGTGCCCATTCTGTAAAGCCAAGTCCAATGGTGTGAACCCATCTTCATTAGGTAGAGTGATTGCAACTGTCCCACCTGGCTGGCATAACAGGAACTGGGAAAGTTTAACCAACCCCAGTCTCATTGCGAGATGAAGAAGTGTTTCTTTGCATTTAGATTCTAAAATTTAAAAATGCACATGAATTCATAAGAAATCAACTCAGGTTTGTTTGTTTTATTGATCATATGCATGTTTCAATTGAACAACAAGCATCTACTAAGACCCAGAGCAGTTATAAAAATAAAATTCCACATATACAAAATCTCCATGCTCTGTTGTATTCCTATTTTGCTGGGACATCATTGAGTACAGTCACTGCCTTTCCATCCCCTTTCCACTTTTCTTTTCTTTTCTTTTAAATGCCAAGCGTGTAAAGCTGAATGCATGTAAGTTAAATGCACATAAATTGCAGGTTTACTGTACTGAAACTGCAGTTGCAAATACATTAAATTTAAACGTTACTTTCCAAACTCAAGAGAATAATCCCTATGAGAGAGCTTGCACACTTTGCAGCACTTGAATGGCAACTTTATAAAAAAAAATTGTATCCAGTTGTGTCTACACATCCATAGAAGACTCTTTCCTCCAACAGAGACATCAATGGACAGAAGGATGAGGAATGTGATTTTCACGATCACACCTTTCTGCTGTAGCTCCATCCCAACTCTTCTGTGGAGTTTCCCAAGCTACCAGAGTAGATTTTGGGGAGGGTGCAGTGGACGCTTCATCCCCACCCTAAAGAAAATGGCTTCTCCTACTTCCATTCACAGAAACCTCCACTGGACTAAATAAGGGAACAGAGGGACACAACTGAATACTACCTAGAGGTTTTTGCCACATGTACACAAATCAGGAAGATGCTGCATCCCAATCAGCACACCTGAGGCAGGAAAAAAAGTTGCTCTGCACCACCTCAAATCACATTTGCAGAGTTAGGTATGCACATTACATAATACTGAAGAAGAAGAAGAAGAAGAAGAAGAAGAAGAAGAAGAAGAAGAGGAGGAGGAGGAGGAGTTTGGATTTGATATCCCACTTTATCACTACCAAAAGGAGTCTCAAAGTGGCTAACATTCTCCTTTCCCTCCCTCCCCCACAACAAACACTCTGTGAGGTGAGTGGGGCTGAGAGACTTCAAAGAAGTGTGACTAGCCCAAGGTCACCCAGCAGCTGCATGTGGAGGAGCGGGGACACGAACCCGGTTCCCCAGATTACGAGTCTACCACTCTTAACCACTACACCACACTGGCTCACCACACTGAAAAAAAGCCTAAGAGAAAATAAGTTAATAATGACCAATGAGAGGGGTGGGGTGGGGGGACATAACATCACAGGCAAGCATGCAATTGTCCCCATTCTTCATTCTTCCAAGAATCCCACTCACTTCAGTGGGTGTATGGGGCCACAATAACTCAAGATGAGATCTTTAACTAGGGTCGGTTATAATTTATACTGCATTTGTTGAGAATGCTTCCTTTTTCCTCTTCATAAGAGTTCATTATATTCATTGTTTGCTCTTTATATAGAACAAAGGGGCCACTTATTTATTAAAATAAAAACACCCATGTCAACATTAGCTGGCAACTCGGTGCTGTTTTCCCTAATGCCTCCTATCCCAGTCTTCAACCAAATCAGTTTGGTGGGCTGTCCTTGTTATGCATATAAGTAAGTAATCTGACACTTTAACTTGTCCAATGAGTCCTTCCTCACTCTCTAAGGCTCTGTTCTTGCATCTTTCTTGGCTCTTGCATTCCATAAGGCTTCTGCACAATTTACAATGCTAAATCAGGGTTGTCCAACTGTTGGTGTACAACGAATAGTGGACCATATGCTTCTTTTCATTCTGCTCTGTCTGCCTGTGTCCTTTTAGCCTTCCACTTGCAAGCATGGCCTGAGGCCCAGGAAGCTGAATGGGAAGCATAGAGGCTCGCACAATAGACTTGTGTCAGAGCAATGAAATTCCACTAGGGCTAGATGCCGAACTTCACCCCAAGCTCCCACACTGAAGCCAGGAACGTAGCACAGGCTTAATGGGATAGGTCTTTGTGGATTTAGAATGCAGAATAACTTCAAAATGGGGGAAACCAACTGCAAAGGCACACCTTTGAGTTAAGCACCCCATTATCAGTCTTTCCTGGCAGAAGTGCACGGTATCAATTTAGACATGAGACAGTTACCATTGGTCACTGACGATTCACATATTAGCTTTGGAGGACTGAGGTGGTTAATACTACAAGCATAACAACAATCTCAAAAGTAAGGTGCAATGTAACATAATGCTTTGTTTAATTTTGACTGCAGATATGTTCTGTGCTTTCCTAGATACAGCAATATTAAAATTTCCATGTCTCCCAGCTATGTTATGGGGCAGTTCCTGAGTTATTATAAGAAAAGATTGGTATCAATAGTGAAACTGTACATTTGTTTCCCTCCCAGTTATGTAGCTTAGTAATCAAAGCTTCCATGAAAAATAAAGAGGTTTTGCAAGCTGACCTTGTAACCAGTGAAATAGGCATGTGCTAATATTAATATTAACGGTAACAGTGACATTACAAACACAATACATGGGAAATGAAAGGGCAATTTTTATTCTTATCCATGCACACCGTTCAACACTCTCTCTTTAGCACTGTGCCACTGCCTTTTCAACTATGGTATATTGTATTATGCCATTGTAAAGCAAGCCAGATAAAAGCTGCAGTCAAATAAGGTTAAGTCCAGCATATGGGTCTTTTCATATGTATTCCATGGACATAATACAAATCATCAATCAAACCTGGTTTTCCAACCAAACAGAACCTACTCTCAACTTTTATGAAAGAAAACTGCATATCTAAAAGAACACCCAGAAAGTTAACATAACACAAATTAATTGTTTTACATTACAGGCATACCCACAATTCTCCCAAGGTATACCTGTATTCATTTCTATATTGTGTCCATTCCAGCCATGTATTCTGCAGTACCAAGGAATCACAGTTTACATCTGGTTTCATCGCCATATCCCCCACTCAGGAAACCTGGGGAACATACTGTTGGTTTACAGACTCCTGTCTTGAGCTTTGTTGTTGTTGTTCAGTCATGTCCGACTCTTCATGACCCCATGGACCAGAGCATGCCAGGCACGCCTATCCTCCACTGCCTCCCACAGTTTGGCCAAACTCATGCTAGTCGCTTCCAGAACACTGTCCAACCATCTCATCCTCTGTCGTCCCCTTCTCCTTGTGCCCTCCATCTTTCCCAACATCAGGGTCTTTTCCAGGGAGTCTTCTCTTCTCATGAGGTGGCCAAAGTACTGGAGCCTCAACTTCAGGATCTGCCCTTCCAGTGAGCACTCAGGGCTGATTTCTTTAAGGATGGATAAGTTTGATCTTTTTGTAGTCCATGGGACTCTCAAGAGTCTCCTCCAGCACCATAATTCAAAAGCATCAATTCTTTGGCAATCAGTCTTCTTTATGGTCCAGCTCTCACTTCCATACATTACTACTGGGAAAACCATAGCTTTAACTATACGGACCTTTGTCAGCAAGGTGATGTCTCTGCTTTTTAAGATGCTGTCTAGGTTTGTCATTGCTTTTCTCCCAAGAAGCAGGCGTCTTCTAATTTCGTGACTGCTGTCACCATCTGCAGTGATCATGGAGCCCAAGAAAGTAAAATCTCTCACTGCCTCCATTTCTTCGCCTTCTATTTGCCAGGAGGTGATGGGACCAGTGGCCATGATCTTAGTTTTTTTATGTTGAGCTTCAGACCATATTTTGCACTCTCCTCTTTCACCCCTATTAAAAGGTTATTTAATTCCTCCTCACTTTCCCAATTACTGAGAAACCCCTATTTTTCAAAAGCCAAGCCAGTGGACAGCTACTTTTTAAAATTTTGACATCTCTATGGCAGTGTTGGGTTACCCCCTTGGGGTCCACGGACCACCAATTGGGAAGTACTGACCTAGAAACTATTGCAAATTCTAGGACAGAAGTATAGCAACCCAAGTCCCCTTGATCAATAAGTTTCCAGGCACCTGCAAAGTACCAGTACAGTTTCATCAAAACTATAAGAGATTCAGTGAAAAGTTACAACAAAACAAGGCAGCAGTTCGGAGCTGGCAGTGAGAAAAAGTAAAGACAGAAATAATCATTTTGGAAAGCTGGAGGGTTCCCCATTTCAAAGCACTGTTTCTCATCAAACAGTTCCTTAGGAAAATAAAAACAGCCTCTTCTTATTATAGAGGGCTGGAGACACTGCAACGCAGTGTGCAGCCAGGCAAGGCTTTAGTAGCTAGACGTTGCTTTGCATCATTTCTCAAGCCTGTAGCCAAAATATACAATTCAAGTGATAATATCAGCTCTAAAACCAGTCTGTTTAACCCATTACACGAATCTTTCTATTCTTTCTTGCACCTGAATCCTTTCCCCTTCCCAACACAATTGAAAACCAAACAAATATTTCTCCTGACAGAAGTGACTAAGATTTCCCTGGATGATTGTAGCTCATTCATTTCCAGGAAGGAAGCTGAAAACTCTGGATGTGTCTTGGAGAGAAGACAAGACATCACAGCAGGCTGACAGCTCCCAGTTGTTCCAGGCTTAAATCTTTCCTTCAGACTGTGTTGACAGGCTGCACCCATCCAATAACACATTTTTAATCTGGACATTATTTAACCCACAGATTCTAGAGGCACCCAACCTGCTACCAAGACGGTGCTGTTTGTAGCTGGCTGCCTTTCCTCATTGCTCACAGCAAACAGGTCGTCTGAATGGTTTGCTATGAGAACAGGCTATAAGTTTGCATGCCAGCACTAAGTCCTTTTATTTTGGAAGGTTTACGTTGGTAGTCAAAATGGCAGAAGTGCATCTGGTGAGAGGTTTGGGGACCTATATGGGCAACCTAATGCCCAGCCTTCTTTTACGGGCCCTGCACAAACCTCCTGAAGCTGCCCCATTCTTCCATTACACCCCTTCTTCCCTTCTGGGTCATTTATCCCCCATTAATCTTGGCTTTTAAAACTGTTTCAAAGAAATTGTGAGTAGTGTTTTATTAGAGAGAGAAAACAAAAATAAAATCTTTTTTCCTGGCAGTATGGCTTGGGGAAAGGGTTTTTTTTTTCTCCCTACACATGCATCTGTCTCTGTGCATAGCACACTGAAGTCAGAAAGGAATTCATTTCACTCGCTTTCTACGATAGCAGCTGCACTGGTCTGCCCAGGGACAGCCCATGCATTAGGCAAGACAGAGCCATTTGCAGATCTGACCTCCTCCACACACCCGCCAATGTGCTGTTGCCAGCCACACCCATGCCACCAACAAAGCCCCACGGCACTCACTGCTATACCCTTGCTGCTGCTGCTGCTGCTGCTGCTGCTGCTATTGAATTGTGGCAGCAGTGAAGGGTGGGGTGATGGTACAGTTGCAGTGACAGGGCTGGAAGCAGTGAGGGTTCGATGATGAGGACAGGGAGTGAGGGACCAGTATCTGCCAGGGGGTTGCCGGGGGAGCGGGGGGGGGGGCATTTGGGCATTTTGCCTACAGCAGCAAAACAGTCAGCGCTGGGTTTGTCATATGAAAAAGATCATCTGTATACTTATTTGAGAGTAACCCCATCAAGACCAATGGAACTTACTTATGAAAAATCATAGAGTCATAGAATTGTAAAGTTGGAAGGGACCCTGAGGATCATCTGGTCCAACCCCCTGCAGCTGTCCCATATGGGAACCGAACCTGCAATCCTGGCATTATCAGCACCATGCTCTAACCAATTGAGCTATCCAGGTAGACCTGGATAAACCTGACTAAAACTGGGGATTCTGAGCTGAGGTAGCCATGCTGAAAATTGAAGGAGGGCAACCTATGTTCCAGATTAGTTAATTCATCACACACCGGGTTCTACCCATCATTGGCTCTGGCTCCACTCACTACCAGCATGTAAGCCTGATAAGATTATTCCAGATATATGGCCCTTGACAGAAAAACAGCTGGCCACCCCTGTGTAGGATGACACATTTGCCAAGAAAGGGGGGGGAGGGAGAGAGGGAGATAGAGATAGAGAGAGAGAGAGCACAATCCACTATAAGCAGCACGGCCTTTTATAAAGATAAACATTTGCAAGATGAAAGCCTTTATTTACACGAAGGGGACGAAGTAGAGTATGTATATTATCCACGCTTCCTCACACCCTCCATTTATTTGAGCCAACTCACATTCTTTTTTCCAGTTTCGGAGTGCAGAAGTAATGCTGATTAGAACATCAAAGTATTTGTGCCAAAATAATTACTTTTGAGCAGCTAGTAATTAAACCTAAGAAAACATGTCAACAGCCTTGTCTCGGCCATTAATTTAGTACTAATCCGCGACGAACAACAGAAGTTGGCACTCAGATCTCATAGCTATGAACTTAGCAGATGCTCTTCGCCAGGCTCCTTCCACGGACCTGAATCTAAATTGGCCACCAGCATCATATGTTGCCTCTGAGCCACGAAGGATGCAAATGCCATGTATGTAGTCTTCCTAGATCATACAAACCCAGGCAGCAAACCACAAAACAGCAGATCTGGCAGGCTGGTATGTCAAATATATACTTGAGGTCATCCTCAATCTGCTCTTAATACCCCATCCCAAGAATTCTTATAAGAGTGCTTTAACACTAGGAAGATTTCCACTGATGTGCCTGGCTTGGTTGGCCCATGTCTGAATAATCCACAGCAAATGCAAATCCCATTTCTGCCACTCTTGATTCCTATTTTGCACTTCACAGTCCTACATTATACCTATAAACTGCAACTGGGAGTGGTGGACCAGATATTGTAGTTATTCTATGATTTTTCACACGCATTGTTCTAATGTTGCAATACAGTTCTCTGCTCAAAAAATGTACCCAAGCATTTATTTTAGGATAAAATGCATACAAATAATACATTTTGGGGGGGGGGGGGGCTTATGACCTTCTTTAAAATAACAGCTTGGGTTACAAGAACAAATGGATGAACATATTCAAACCTGACACAGACCAGAAATGACCCATCTGTTCATATGCTAGAGAACGTGGGGTAGTGCTTAGCAGAAAGGGGAGAAGAGTGCAACTGGAGGAAATTCGGGGAATTTGCAGGGGAGAGAAATAAAAAGATAGGCAACAGAGATAGCATATAAGGAGATTCTTCCACCATTCACTGATGTAAGCGGGCATTGTGTGCATAGAAGCTGCAGGATCTGGTTTCTTATTTAACGAAACATGGTGGAAGTAAGCCAGATTTCAAAACTTGAACTAAAAACTTCTTGTTATTACATTAGAACAATTAAACTACAACAGAATGGGTATGCAATGATATGGAGAAACTGGAACAGCCCCACAGAACCTAACAGTAAACACACTCAACAATGATTTGCCTGCAGCCTGCTTTAAGAAGAAATCATTATGATGCATTAGTGAAAAACAGGAAGTCAATCGAATTTCTGGAAGAAAATTAAATAAGAGGCAGCATTTCCTACTTACGTTTTTAGTTAAGAGTCTATAATTAATTTTAGCATGCATTAAAACTCAGCAAAAATCTAATTTCGAAATATTATAAATTCCTATTAAGCATTAATCAACATCCTAGGATAGAGGAAACAGCAAGTGCTTATCTACTTGATTAGCAAGCAGTTGCAGCCACCCAAATAATCTTAACGTAGAGCCAGCTGACATAGCTACGGTCCGCAATAACTACTTTGCAGGAAAGTTACTGAAGTATGACGATTAAGATTAGTTGTGCTTAAGAGTATGGGGCCTAATGAAGAACACTTACCGGTATATGTTACAAGAACAGATGTGGCGAACCTTTGGCCCTCCAGATGTTGATGAACTACACACCCCACCATGGGCTGATGAGAGCTACAGCAGCATCTGGAGGACAAAAGGTTGCCCAGCCCAGCCGCAGAGGTTTTGCCTCCTCCACCACAGCCACAAAACACCACAACCACAGATACCACCGTGTGACCACAGTATCTCCATGGGACTCCAATGGCAACAAGTTCAGAAAGCCACTTTTCTTAAAGCAGAAATAGTTCGCTACATATACAGCACCACTGTATCAACTTCTGAAAAGAATAAGGCATTTACTAAACATGAGGAAAAATTAAGCCGTGTTTTCTATTTTTTTATTTAAAAAAAAACCCAGCCTTCTAATCCCTTTTAACACTTTTATTAAATTTTTACCCTTATCGCACTCAGATAGCTCAGTCAGCAGAGCCTGGGACTCAGAGTCGTGGATTCAAGCCCCACGTTGGGCAAAAGATTTCTGCATTGCTATACAAGATCTCAAAGTAGCTGTCTTATTACAAAGGAATTTCAGAAATAGACTGGAAAGAGAAGTTGCTGAATTGCAACTCATTACCAAACTTAAAACCATGGAGAGACCTGGTCTGAACAAAGACATTGGATTCTTATCTCCTTATACATGACAAAGCTATTTTCAGCCATCTCACCCCTTGCTTTTTCCTGTAAGACCAATTGCAGTCGTTAACAGTCTGCCAATCACCCATTCCCACCACCCTTCTAAGTAATACCCCTCCCCACTCTCTCACTATATATAAGGGTCTGGTGACTTCTGTTTTCAGTGTATCTGAAGAAGTGTGCATGCACACGAAAGCTCATACCAAGAAAAAACTTAGTTGGTCTCTAAGGTGCTACTGGAAGGATTTTTTTATTATTATTATTTTACTATGGCAGACCAACACGGCTACCTACCTGTACATTGCAAGTGTTGGTCTAGATGACCCCCAAGTCATCTTGGGTCCCTTCCAAGTCTACGATTCTGTGATTCCATGCAACCTTCATAACTGAGGAAAAGAAATCACATAATCTAGTATGCTCACCTTCCATTTGCATCTACTCTCTGTGGCAAACATTCCTCACAATGAATAACAAATGGCCTCTTTCTAGAAGCAGTGAGGATTTAAAAGGTTATAGCCAATACTTTAAATTGGGCCTGGAAACAGACTAGAAACCAGTGCCCAACTATTCCCTTTGTACTTTGACTGGAGATCTCAGCAGGAACAAAAGTCATGGTTGTATTATTACTGCTCCTTTACATTGTTTAACAAAACAATGGGTGTGCATTTCATGGAAAGGCAGGGGTGTGTCCTACTCCTAGGTCCATCCAACCATGACACCATAACTTTCCTGGCCTGGCCATCAATACGTGTCCCATTTTAATCCTATTCAATGTCCCATGACCAAAATAAAACCAAGCAGTATCATCACTGTCTCGTCACTGACCAGGACTCGGAGGGTAAAAGGGACAACATGCTCTCCTTTCAAGGAAAATGATTGCTATTTTGCTGGCGTGGTGCCTGAAATGAAGACAAACACACACCCAGAGTCCATTGTAGTCTACCATGCCACTGTACATAAAAAATACTGGCTTCAAATGACTCTCCACAACAGAGGCACAGCATATGCAGATTGGAGGCAGAGCTTCTTGGTTCAGTAAGCTTCAAAAAATATTATGGACTTCAATAAGTGCCCCAGGGGTGAGGAACCTTTTTGAGCCCAATAGTGGGTCAACCTTTGGGGGGGGGAGGAGAACAGATGCCAATGATGCATGGATCAAGAGGCAAAATTGAGTGAAGGAACACATGTGATGCTTACTTTTTCAGAGGTTGCGACACATACTTTCACATGCCTATCGGGCATCACCATGGTAGGAAAGAGGCATTATCACATTGCCACAAAACACCCTAGCCAGGCAAAAGCACTCGAGGATGCTGGTGAGGCATGTGGCCTGGGGACAGTCTCAAGGGCCAGAAAGAAAGGCCTGGAGGGGTTTGGGTTTTTCCCCCTGTAGGCTTGCGGGCTTGTTAGTTGACCTAATCTTTGAACACTCCCACTCCCATGGGGGGGGGACTCCACCAACACTGCTTTTCATGAAAAACATGCCAGTCTAGTTTTACCGAGCTTCCATTGAAAACCTCAAGGGCTTTCCCGCACACAAGGAGTCAAATCATTCCCCACCAATCACTTTTCTCTTTCCACTTGACAGGCCCACAAATCCCCACAAATACAGATACTTCAGGGCCTATAATCCAGCCATGTGCCTAGATTAGGAATAGAGCCGTTTTGCTGCGTGTGGTTATGCAGGAGAGCTCTGCCTGTCCCTTTCCCAGTCCCTTGTACTAGATTTGTGCAACAGAAAGAGCACCGCCTCCATAAGGACATAAACAGAGCCTGCAGGATCAGACCAGGGGCCCAACTAGTCCAGCATCCTATCCTCACAGTGGCCAGTCAGGTGCCTGTAGGAAGTTTGCAAGCAAGACCTGAGCACAATAGCACTCTCTCCCCTCCTGTGGCTTCCAGCAACTGGTATTCAGAAAATGGAGAGAGGGAGAGAGAAAGGCAAGATAAAAGGTTTCACGAATAAGGACACATTTTACAGGCAGGGGACTAGGAAGAGCAGATTTGGCACTGATGGTGTTTGGCAGGTGCCAAGAGCACTCCTGTGGTGGCATGCCACTGCAAGGAAAGGGTTTGACTCATATCACCACCTAGATTTTGCCTTAAGACTTCTGCCAGAGAGCCTCTGCTGAAGGCGGGCTTATCCAGACTTTCCTTGGGAGCCTTGTCAGTTTCATCTCTCACCACAATATTATACAGCACAAGGAACACACCACTTCCAAATGATTTAAAAAACCAATTTAAAAGTGAGCGTTGTAACATGCCATGGCAAGGCAGGGGGTTGGGGGGGGGGGAACTGTGCCATTCGTAACTAGTCACATCGCACCCGATAAGGGTTTTAGTGAAACTTGCGTAACTATGCCCCATATAGCAATTTCAACAGAATCGAGTGATCTACCTAGGGAGAAACATCCCATTTAACCTGGAACCAGACAAACTTGACCTCATGTTTTATTACAAAAGGCACAGGATCCAAAGACTCCTGTGAGCACCCGAGTGCTGTCACAAACTCACAAAAACTTGTGCTTCTCTTTTTCCACCCACAACTACTCAAACTGCATCAGGTGTCACTCCAGATAGTCCTCAAATCTGAAAGCAATCTTTGGGGCAGCATAGAGAGCTGGAAACTTCAGAAACCCAGTTTCATAGATTAATCTCACTTTGCACCCTCTTTGATTCCACCCACGTTCTGTTAGATGTTGCCTGTTAGAAGCGTAACTCAAAAAAAAAGAGAAAAGGAAACACACTTCAAATGTTTTAAATTCTACTTCCTCTAAAGCAAAAAAAAAAAAAAAAAACCAAACTTATTTACATAAGTATAAGCCTTTAATTATATTCCATGCCTTTGTTGTAACACGATTCAATGTGAATCATATCCAATAAGGTTAAAACAACCAGTGTGGCAGATCTTTGGGGGTAGTGTTGTAGTAAATAAGCTGCTAGCTAGCCAAAATTCCTGTACTGCAACATTCCCTTGGCTATTTCAAAGACAATAAAGGTCTCCTTTTGTTTGTGTAATCACAATTTTTGAATAAAAACACTTTGACTGCTTGGAATCAAGGTGGAGACATTTTATTACCAGCAACTTCATTCTTTTTGAAAGCTCAAAGTTTTCATCAGTTGTTGACAAGCATTATTCATAAACTGAACAAAATCCACAAAGGAAACGAAGGGTTGTTGTTGCATTTTTTTTTTTTAAAAAAAAAGGAGAGAGACTGAATTACAGTGGTAATTATAAAGGCTTTGTAACTAAATTGCCTTATCTGAATGATAATGTTCACATAGTAGCAGAAACATAAAAGACAGTCAGTTTATAGCCTTCAATTTCATTTCTAAATGTTAATTCACACCTCAGCAATGCTGGTATGGGAGAGGAATTGTGTCATTTGTCCAACCACAAGGAAACAGCTACCCCGCCGCTATGATCAGCCAACCTCTCCAGTGTTAGCTGAAGATAGTTCCTCATTAGCTCTTGATGGCTAGAAGATGTTTCTTTGATGAACATTTCTGATTAGCTGCTATGATGCACACACACCACACATTTAAAGCACATCCTCTTCGCGCAAGAAACCTGAGTAATGTAGTTTACCTTTCACTGAGCTACAATTCCCAACACCCTTAACAAACCACAGTTCCCAGGATTCAGAGGGGAGAGTGTTGCTCTAAATGTATGCTGAGTACATGGGCTATGACACATCCCACATGACCAGCTTTTTTGGGGGGGGGTTTAGAGAAATGACAAATTGGGAGTTATAGAACACAACCAGAAAAGCAGAAAACTGTGGTGCGTATCTAGCAGGAAGAGCTTCAGGGCAGGTGTGGGAAACCTTTGACCCTCCAGATGCTGCTGAACTACCACTCTTATCCTCCCTGGCCATCGTCCATGCTAGCTAGGGCTGATTGGAACTGCAAATTAGCATCTCCAACGATCTGACCTTAAAACAAAACAAAACCCTGAAGTGGCTGTCCCTGAAGCTCTTATTGTTTGAAGAAGTAGCCATACAAAACAGTATGACTCATGACATAAGAAACTCAGGAAGCTGCCTTACATCAAGCCAGACTATGGACCATAGCTGTCAAGTCTCCCTTTTTTAGCGGGAAACTCCCTTATTCCAAGCCGTTTCCCACTGCTATCCCTTATTGTTGATATCCCTTAAAGTTCCCTTATTTCCGGAAAGGAGAGTTGGAGTCTGGGGACTCCTTGGGTCCCTGCATTTCTCAGCCCTGCCTGCCTACCTCACAGGACTGTTGTGGGCTTAAATGAGGACTAGGACCAGGGAGCTCATTGGAGAAAAAGGTGGAATATAAATAATAATAACAAACAGACAGACAGACAGATATATAAAGAAGAAGATAAAATAGACAAATGTTTCTCGGCAATGGGTGCTCAGATTAAGCATTGCTGCCCCTAACTGGAGGCAGAGCAGAGCCAACCTGGCCAGAAGCCATCAGTGGTCCTCTCCTCCTGCATGAATTTGCCTAATCCTTTTCTAAAGCCATCCAAGTTGGTGGCCATTGCTGCTCTCTGTGGCAGGGAGATCCAGAGGTTAACCATGTGCTGCGTGAATAAGTGCTTTCTTTTCTCTGCCCTGGTTTCTCTGCCCTGATTTCTCTTTCCTGGTGTAAATTAATTTGTAGCCTGAGGGGATTACCGTGGAGTGGACTGTCCCTGAGAACCGTAGACTGTCCCCAGGACAGGTGAGGGTGCTGATCCCTTATTTTCAAATCCGAAACTTGACAGCTATGCTATGGACCCATTTAGCTCAGTATTATCAACACTGACAGCAGCTCTCCAGGGATCCAAGAGGGAATCACCAGGAAACTCAACCCTCTGGCTATGCCAGAGATTGAACATGGGACCTACTCACACAAAGCAAGTGCTAAACCCCTGAGCTATGGCACACATTATAGAGAAACAGGCACAAAGTGGGAGAAAGAGAGAGAACCACTTACCCTCTCCAGAACTATTCCCAACCACGCTCCAAGCAGGTGGAAAATCTTCATGAGCCATAGCTAGCATGACATCATGATCCAGGGACTGAAAATCTTCCTCCATTAAAGCAAACCTGCTGAGAAGCGTCTGGTGACTGGAGGGAGTGAGGCAATCAGCCTGGCTCATCAGAAAACATGCTAACTCATAAGCTGTGTTCCGTTTGAAAGCGACAGATGCAAAGCCCAGAGTCACAAGTACGCCTTCTTTTGTGTACATGACCGCAGAGACAGAAACATTTTCCTGTTCTCCATGAGCTGGAAAAAGAAGTACAAGAATTATTATCCATTAAACACTCAATGGTTTCAGGAGATAGACAAACAGAATCATTCCTACACACTGTCTTAAATAATGGAAAGTTATACTTATCATGAACTTCTAAGCAGCAGAACAGGCAAGAAAGTTTTGACCCATCCTCTGGTTGAAAGCATGGCCAGCAAGTCTGGTGTCCTCCCTGAAAATGAGGCTCTTCCCATACTCAGGACATGACCTCAGCCATACAAACAACAACAGCAACAACAAGAACAACAACCTCAGAGACCTAGATCCCCAAGGATCTCATTGTTCTAGTTTCCATAGGCCAATAGAGAGAATAATGGGTAATAGAGAGGGCCCACTTACAACCTCTTCATGGACCAGAAGGTCAATGTGGGGGGGGGGGTGGACTGCTCAAGTCAAACAAGGCAGCTACAGCTGAGATGACAAAAGTTCCAGAGCCTCCCCAAATGGCAAGCTTTTACTAGTGTGACAGGGACCTCTCCTGCGAGCAGCAATTCCTTAACACCTTCCCTTTCCTGGGTCTATAACCAGACAGCTACAATAAAAGGTGCAATGAAGTTGCAGAATCCTTGAAAACGAGGTCCCAGGGCAGAACATCATAACAGGAAAGCATTAACCCAGTGACAGGAGACTTTTAGCCCACCAAACTAGTACTGGAATACAACTCCCCTCATCTTTGGCCTTGCTGACTGCGGCTGATGGGAATTGGGATCCACAACACCCACAAGGACATCCCTGGGTTAGTCCATTCTCCAGTCAGAGGTGGAACAAGAAATTACAATGTCCCTTCTGTGGAAGTGGCTTCCCCCATATCCAGTTTTGTTTTGTCTTGTTTTTGTCTTAGCCTTCAATGAGAACAGGGACACTGTTGTTCTCGAACAGTACTAAAGAGTGAAGTCAGTATTTTTATTTATTTTTATTTTGTTCATAGGGTTTTTGTCTCTCCTCCCCATCCAGTTTCTAACATTTCTAGCTAGCTGGAAAAGGGAGGTTTTCTGGATTTTTTGCTGGGACACAGATACAGAGGGCTCACTGCTGCAAGGTTCATGAAGGGCTCCTTGCTCATTCATTCTATAATTTTGTTTTCATACTGAGCAAGCACAAAACTTTGTACTCAGCACAAAGTCCCATCTTTTCCTTTTTTTAAAAAACACAAGAAATGAATAAATCAAGTTTCTATCCTTTAAGACTATAACAATATGCTTTAGAGTATGCAGCCAATGCTTAGGGCAATGAGAGGCAGTGGAGAGAGCATGCGGAACAGATTTTTCAGTGGTTTCAGGAACTGGGTCCTCAATGCTTTCTTTTCTCCCAATGATTAGCAGAAGCAGCATAGATTTTATAAGATTTGTAAACCCATTAACTGAGTTTGCAAAATGCATGCTACTCACAGGACAGTTTGCATGATGCAAACTAAGTAAAGAACAACAAAGAAACTTCAGTTGCCTTGGCACAGATTTTCTTCCCTTTGAAATCAATGTGTACTAAGCCATGGTTAAGAGAATTCTGTCAGGTATTTTGATTTCATATATTAAAGCAGGCTATAGAAATACGTCTTGCTACGGGTATGAGCAGTGCTTTTTCCTGGGGGGATACATGGGCACGCATACCCCTAAACATTTTGTGAATCTAAGTTTGGCCTCATCGAGGGGCAGTATTTCAATATGAGTAGGAAAATGAGAGTACCCCTAAACATTTTTTTAGAAAAAAAGCAGTGTGTGTGAGTGTGTAACAAAGAAACATGCAGAGCACACAGAAAGTTGCAGTAGCGAGGAGGATGCTTCAAATAAAAACAAAAGCACCTTCCTCTTCTTTGCTCAGCAGCAGCAATTGCTGAAGAGCAAGCCAACCTGCTCCAGGCAATAGGAGGCTATCTAGCCATCCAAATCAGAACTCTGCCTGTTTCTCAGCTCACCACCACTGCATGAATCAAGCAAGGGCAGAAAAGACTTTCCTATGATTGCTTCAGCCTGAAGTACAGGTGCTGGAGAGGACAACCGAAGCCAAAAACATCATTTGTGGCAGTTCTGCATAGCTATTATACCCTAAGCAACATGTATCACACTCAAAGCCTACCTCTGAGTTGTTGTGAGGATACAGAGATGAGCCATGCATTCCCTTGGAGGGATAATAAGCAGTGGCGTAGCAAGGGAGGGGCGGGTTCCAGGGGAGGGGGGTGACACTCCCCGGCCCCTCCTGACACTCCCCTGCCGCCCGACACCCCATCTGTGCTTCTTTATGGATGGACAGGGCAGCCCCACGAGCAGCCGCTCGCTCGCCGGCTCGTGGGGCTGCCCCGTCCGTAAAGCAGCACGGCCAGGGCAGCCCCACAGGCTGCCGCTCGCTCGCCGGCTCACTGCGGGAGCAGCAGCGCTGGCCCGAATGCACTGCCCATGCCCGGAAATTCCAGGAATGCGTAGTGCAGCCAACATGCGTCCACGCATTGTGACGCCCCACCCCCAGGGGGGTGCCGAGGCTTCCTCCACCACTGATAAGATCAGTATTCATAGTAATAAATCACATACTAGAAGCAGTACTTATTATTATCATTATTATTAATAACAACAGCAACCAGATTTGCCTGTTTGCCATACACAAATTGAGTGAAGTGGAGTTTGCCACAGTGACTTTGCTATGTGAGGAGAAGCCACAGAACCTCTTCTTGTGGCAGCTCCCTCACTGCCTTTAGGCTTCTGTTGCCATAAACAGTAAAACATCAGAATTCACTGGCCGTCCCTTGCAAGAATAAAAACACAGAGAAGACAGTCAAAATGTGTAGTGTAACTGCAAGACTCACCTGGAATAATAGATTCGAGGGACTTATCAGTAACGGGCTTGGCAAAAACCACATGTCTCTGGATTGAACCATTGTAAACAAAGTAGAATTCAGCATCCTCTGGGAGATTTTTGTCAAGTGTTCCATATATAGGGCTCTGTCCCTAGAAAATGAATGCAACTTTGTTGAGCTGTATCATAGAGTACCATATGTAGGTCTACCTTTCTTTCAAACCTACATCATGAAAATTACCGCCCTGCTGTATTCTTATGAAAAGTGCAGTCTGTAAATATTTAAGTGAATACATGAATAAATAACCTATCAGTTCAAAGAAAAGGTAACGTGTGTGAGGTGTCAATAATCTACTTTGCACTTCCACTGATGTCATTGGAAAACTCAAAACACTTGCTTAAATCTTTCCTATTGAAATCAGATAGATTATGCCCCCTCGTAGATAAACCATTTTAATTCAGTTCAAACCAATTCCTGCCACTGTAGTTCAAAGCAGATTAAAAAAAAAAAAAGTTAAACACATATAAACAAGTAAAAACAATATCATGACTCACCTAGCACAATACCTTCAGCATTTGCATTTATATATCAAACATATTAGATTTATTCCAAATGATTTGATTAAATCCTAAGCATTTTGTTGATAAAACTTGTGTTCGCTGCTTTTATATTAACACTTCTGAATTTATGCTAGTTCTAACAGAGATCAATCCACACATCTTCTAATCTAAGCAACTGAAATTAACAAGTCAAGACAAGCCATTCATGCAACAATAAAGCACAGTAGAAAGATATTTTTTTTTAAGAGTCAGAATACAACAGCAAAACATCTGGTATATTTTAGGGAGGAAATTTAGATGGAACTGTGTTTCCTTAAGGCTTAAGGGAAGAATGGCTTGCTTCACGAAGAGTTCCTGGTTGCTACAGTTACTTTTAATAAACCTCAGACAGAATTGTCCTGAAGTGACTGAAGCAGCTTGGTGAGGAAAACAAATTGCGTAAAGAGTTGACAAGTCTTTCACTGTTAAAAATAACATTTTAGCGCATCCATCCCAAGACAGTTCTCCTAGGTAAGGGAAGGGGAATTTGTGGCCCTTCCATTGTTCTTGGGGTACAACGCCCACCATCCCTGACCATTAGCCAAGCAGGCCAGGGCTGATGGGAGCTGGAGTCATCTCAATCCAACAAGATGCATAGCTACAGCAACACAACGAACTGAATGCACTGGTATTGCTATTGTGGCATCATGCCTGAGGCACAGGAAATAGATCCATCTTGTGATACATCCCAAATCTATAGTGAAATCTCTACTAGGATCAACCAAAAAGTCACAAGCTATCAAGGAGAATGTTGAGCAAAATGAGGGAGAGGAAGGGAAAGAGTAAAAGTTGGCATGATGCTAATGCAGTCTTAACAGGTGTATCTGAAGAAGTGTGCATGCACACGAAAGCTCATACCAAGAACAAACTTAGTTGGTCTCTAAGGTGCTACTTAGAGAAGATCAAACCTATCCATTCTCAAAGAAATCAGCCCTGAGTGCTCACTAGAAGGACAGATCCTGAAGTTGAGGCTCCAGTACTTTGGCCACCTCATGAGAAGAGAAGACTCCCTAGAAAAAACCCTGATGTTGGGAAAGATGGAGGGCACAAGGAGAAGGGGACGACAGAGGATGAGATGGTTGGACAGTGTTCTCGAA
Source organism: Lacerta agilis (assembly GCF_009819535.1). Classification (NCBI taxonomy): domain Eukaryota; kingdom Metazoa; phylum Chordata; class Lepidosauria; order Squamata; family Lacertidae; genus Lacerta; species Lacerta agilis. The sequence goes on from NC_046322.1 coordinate 28,933,000, forward strand.
GCTACTAACATGAGTTTGGCCAAACTGCGAGAGGCAGTGAAGGATAGGCGTGCCTGGCGTGCTCTGGTCCATGGGGTCACGAAGAGTCGGACACGACTGAACGACTGAACAACAACAACAAGGTGCTACTGGAAGGTTTTTTATTTTATTTTATTTTTTTATATTTTGTTTTGACTATGGCAGACCAACACGGCTACCTACCTGTAACCAGTCTTAACATGGGGAGAGTTCGGGGAGTTGGGTAGACTTAATCATATTAGCCTCTGCTGAAAGAAACAATCTAGGTAGATCCCTCCATTTGGGGAGAATATTAAGCTTGGCAGGATCCATTTCCACCATTAATTAGAAATTATCACATTGGATGTGTATCAGTACTAATTGTGTTTTGAACATCCATGAAGTCCAAGCAATCTCCTCAGGTCTCCTGATAACATCTGGTTAAAAATGCACCACATCACATCACTACATCCAGGATTTCCAGGCCTCTTCCATGATACAGCATATCAAATAAATTGAAGAAGAAGAAAAAACCTGAAGAAGTCACACTTTGCCACCTTTAAAAGTTTACTGAAGAGATACAGGTCAGCAGCAGCCACAGATTCCTTGCAATATGTAGCTTGGGCCTGAGGCCATTGGGTAAAGTCATCAAAAACATGGTGCAAAGTGCCACACCAAGGCAACACCTAGTTATAACTGCAGTTTTTATCCAAACTTGGTCATGCATTCTCATTTTCTATCTGTGTATATGATTAGGGAATAGGATGCAAGTGCACTAATGGAAAATGAATCAGACCCAACTCAGGAAATGATGACTATGCAGAGGATACCAATAATGTAAGCCTTTCCTAGTACATTATCTCAGATATGCATAACTAGAGTGATTCTTCATGCACACTGTACCTGGACGTTAATCTGTGGAGGAGTGCTTTTTCACCACGGAAATTCAAAATATTCTGTGTGAGTGTGTACACAGGTGTGCGTAATTTGTGCAGCTTAGCTTTCCCACACCAGTTTGCTGTTTCTTTGCAAGCCAAATAGCCACAGCTTTGGCACTATTTTTGTTTGCAAAACAGCTTTGTTCAAATTTCTAGTAAGAGAGCTATCAGGCAGCTAATTAGATTTGTCTATGTAACAGCATCATCAAATACAAGCAAAGCTAATTCAGAGGCATTGGATACAATCACATGCCATGGTAAACCATAGTTACTATTTTCTGTTTACACCTTTCTTGACTGTTGATAGTGTTTTCTTTTTGGGTTCTGGCTACTACAGTTGCCGAAATTCTATATCACGAGTATGACTATCTGAATTTTGAGATTCACTTTGAGATTCATAAACGAAAAGCAGTATGTAAGTTTTTAAAATAAACAAGTAGTGCCACTCTGAACACTACAGGACACTTTGCCCAACACTTCCTCAAACCTAGAGTCAACCCAGGGCACCTCACGAATAAATTTAGCCAATACATTTCCCAAACGTCATCCCACAGTGGTACGTGGTTAACTGGCATACGTAACTCAACTGCGGTTCTTTTTTTCTAGTATGTGCTCAGAGGATAAACACCAAAGCACCACACAATCATTTCAAATATTAAAACCCCTCAAAAAAAACCAAATGTACACCAAATTATAAAACAACAGGACAGAAATTAAGTTGCATTTTATATCGAAATTCCTACAAGTATCTCATAAATGCTCACATCTGGCATCCAAACAGTAGTAATAAAAGACTTCCATAATTAGAATGTATGTGTGTGATATGTGTGTTTGTTTGTTCCTGGCCTGGAGGTGACACCTAACTCCATTTGTGTCAATCTGACACACCCTTGCACCTGGAATCAGCTTTTCCCCACATCTCCTTCATATCTGTGTTTATACACAGGAAAAGGCTTTTGAGGCTTACGGGTGAGCAGAGCACATCCTGCCACTTTACGTAAGAGTACTGCAACTGTACTTCATGTACAGTGATACATCCCAACCTCATGCACTCCAGATCTGTGGGACTACAACTCCCATCAGCCCCAGCCCCAATGTGGTCATTGTTCAGAGATGAAAGCAACTACAGACCAACGCTTCAGGCTGAGAGAGGCTGATCTAAATCATATTCAACTCCCTGTTCTTGCCATACCTGTTTTAACACCACCTGCACCTCCTGAGGTTGTTCTGTATTCCCCTCAGGACTTCTCTGGGCCAAAAGAAAGACTCCTACAAATAACCATCCAAAGTAGCACCTTCTCTCACAGGAACCTGCCCATTTCCAGTCCTTCTGCCCTTGGCAGCCAGGTGGGTGATGAACAGGGAATAGACCTTCTTGGTTGTGGTGCCTTGCCTGCAGGAAATTCTACCCACAGAAGCTCACCTGGCAATAACCCTCAGTGGCTTTTAAGGAACAGGAGACAACAATTTTATCTATTCTAGGCCAATAATCTAGCCCAGTATTGTCCACTCTGACTGGCAGCACCTCTTAGGGGGTCTCAGGCATTAGGAGCTACCTAATCTAACCATTTTAACTGGAAATGCCAGGAACTGAACCTGGGACCTTGGCTAGCTTTTTTTTTTAAAGGGGGCAGTAGGCCAAATAAATGTGGGAACCTCTGGACTATATGATCTTCAGAGTCCCTTCCAATTCTACAATTTTATGATTCTATTATTCTGTTGTGTCTCCAGGGCTCCATTTAGATCTCTCTGGGTCTACAAACCCAAATTCAACTGTGCGGAACCCCGCCAGTTCAAACTTTAAAAGGAAAGGAAAAGTGGGTTCAGTATAGTCAGCCCTGTTGTTGTTGTTGTTGTTGTTAACTGAGTAAGTATACAGCCTGCCCAAATTCCCAGGGTGGCTTACAGATTTCAAAACCAGAAGAATCCATAAGAACAGCATAAAATAAAAACCTTCCAGCCAAGGAAAAACAGAGCAAATCAAACTAAAAGACCAGAGAAAACTAAAAGGGTTTTGCCTGGGGCTGAACCACACTGAAGTACCGGTAGGCACCAGACGAGCTTCCCTATGAAGAGCATTCCACAACTGGGGCACCACCACTGAGAAGGCCCTTTCCCTGGTAAAGCACACCACCATGACCACATGTCTCAAAAAACAAAACCCTGCATGGTCAAGTTTCTTTCTTTTGCTTATGATGAGATGTTGAAGCTCCGAAAGGAACAAAAAAATAAATAGCAGCAGCAGAGAGCGCCCCTTCTCCCTCCTCCTGCTTGGCCTGATCAGTGTTTGCCCTTTCTCCCTGCTTTCTCCAGCTTCACACTTTGTCTTGATCTTATCTTCACCAAGTCTCCAACTGTCTCATCTGGCATCTGCTTAGTATGTGACCACCTGGTTTTCATTCAGCTTGGCTACAAAGACTGGATTGGAACTGAATTGTATACACTGGGTTTCTGATGCAACTTTACTTTTGAGATCATAACAGGAGTTCCAAGCCAGGTCTTGATACATCACACCTCTGTTATAATTAAATTATAATTAAATCTGAGCTCCAGGCAAAGTAATTTCAAAGGCTGAGTTTAATTGAGGACACTCTTTGAAAGTGATATGTCTTAAGAAGCCTATTGACATCTTCCTGCTTGGAAAAAAAATCACATAGTCACAGAGATTGCTGTCACAAGGTCTTCCCAGATCTAGAATAAAAAGTTTGCAATGCCTAGCCAGATGAAGACACAGAGAGTTTGCCTTGGCCAAACATATTACCTGGAATTTCAAAACCAGCCAGGGACAAAAGTGGCCTTCCAAGTTTTAGACTTAACAGCAGATGGGCAAAATCTTTCAGTATTCAATAGGCCTACTGTCACATTTGCCTGACACGTTTAAAAGCTAATACCTACCCCTTTTGCTCAACCGAGGGCTGTGTGCTCTGCCAGATCAAAATTTAGCAAACATTACTATGGAACTGCAGTGTCTTCTCTATGGATCTTTGTTGCTATAGAATAAATGACATTTCCTACAAATAAGGGCTATGCAGGATTAGCAAATAAAACATACACTATGGCTTTAGCTTAGAGTTGCCTATAGTTACCTAAACTGCTATGGTAAGACATCTGTATGGTAGACTTACTAGTGTTGAACTAGGACTTAGGAGGCAGCTTCAAACACACGCAACCATGAACGTGAGCAGCCTTGAGCAAATCACTATCTCATTGCCTAACCCTCCTAACAGGGTTGTTGTGATGACGAAAGCAAGGAGGCTACAAACACGACCGTGAGCTCCTGGGAGGAAATGGAGAATACAAACAGAACAGGACCAGATTATCTGAAAGACACCATACTTCCGTATGAGCCTGCCCAGGTTTTAAGATCCTTGGAGGAGACTCTTCTGTTTGTCCTAACAACTTATAGCAGGAATCCAGAATAGGGCCATCTCAGCGGTTGCTCCCAGGCTCTAAAATTTTGTGCTAACTGGTGCCTGGATAGCCCCATCTCCAAAGCCCTTTTGCCAGCATGACGTTGTTACTGAAATACACCTTTTGCCCATAAGCTGCTTTGTAAACATGTTGAAATTGGTTTTAACTGGTTGCTTTTATTGCCTTTAGTGATACTTTAAAAATAATTAACTGTTGTGATTGTGTGCATGTGGTACATATGTAGACTAATCAATGAACAATTTAATAAGCCCAGCGGTTGCTACGAGCAAGAATAGAAAAACCTGAACCACCAAAGACGTGAAATAAAAGAAGGAAGGAGTGGAAGTTTAGTAACCCAAATCAAGTAGCAACCATGCAGCCTGTAAATATCATGGAGAAGAAAGAATAAAACAAAGAGAAGAATTAAAACCAAAATGGATCTAATTTACAATTGTGAGTCAATACATGGGAAGATTAGAGCCTACGGAACATTTGCTGGTGTTTTGTTTAAGGAAAGTCGTGTGACTACTTGTATGAATAGAGTGAAATTTGATACAGCAAACCTAAGCAGGTATTGAAACAACCATGACCTAAATGGGGTGGTGATGAAGAAAACACTACCAAGCCAAGCCTAGAGAGTCACAAATAGAAGGCAAAACCATTCAATGCTTTAACTGCCACAACACTTAACACCTAATTCCTTTCAGCACAAACTTTCATAGGGAAGGGCCCACTTATCATTCAGATATGGAGAGCTGCATGTCCCCATTTTATTTATTTATTTATTACATCTATACCTTATTTATTATTTATTACATCCATACCCCACGAAGCGACTGGCATGAGTTTGGCCAAACTGCGGGAGGCAGTGGAGGATAGGGGTGCCTGGTGTGCTCTGGTCCATGGGGTCACGAAGAGTTGGACACGACTGAACGACAACAACCCCACCTTTCTTCAAAGGAGCTCAAGATGGCACATATGGCTTCCTTTTTATCTTCACAACAACCCTGTGAGGTAGGTTAGGCCAAGAGACCATGACTATCCCACATCCCAAGGTCACCCAGTGAGCTTCGTGTCTTACTCAGTATTTGCACCCTGGTCTCCCAGGTCACAGTCTGACACTCTAACCACTACACACTGGGCTCTTATATATTTTATGAAGCATAGTGAATAGTTGAATATAGTACCTGTAATAATCTGGTATTGACATGTGACACTCTTGCCAAAAAGGGTGGGCCAACTTATAGTAACTAGAACTCACTAGAGAGGGGTAACATGGACCAGGCCTACTAATTGCCCTCCTTACCAGCTGACAATAAGGAGAGCTAAAGACCACTTGAGATACATTTCTCACTAACATGTGTAGTTGAGGACAGACAGAAACCTTAGGGTTTGAAACTGGTTATAAAACTTAGTCTGGGTGCATATAAGAAGAGTCTAATAAATGAATTGCAATACATGTTGGTTTTCCGCAATTTAAGAATTGCATTTCTACATGCTCGTCAGGATCTTCATAAAAAGCAAGGGGGGGGGAATAGGGCAGTAATAACTGCCACACTACAAAAGAACTCTGCGTAAACTAGAACAGAGAGATCAAATGAAAAGTCCAAGTGAAGTTTGACAACTCAGTGACTGAACTGTACAAAAACTCTGATAAGAATATAGTTACAATTCTAATTTGCCAGCCAAAACCAACAAGGTAGGTAAGTTATCTGCCAAATACAAAGGGATCAAAAGAACTTCACAATGCCTGTACAAGTACAGGGGGGGGGGACAGATTAGGCATATCAAGAAACAGTTCACTAAAATAAATGTGTGCCTTTGTCATTGTAGAATAAATGCATATTGTCATCTGATAAAATAACCTTTCTAAAACTAGTTCACACATTTCCCACTGCCTGATAAACCTGCTTGCTGCTAGCAATGATACAGGGCTTAACCCAGTCCACACTAAAAAATTCACACCTCTTGGGAGTGCCAAGGCACTCTTTAGAATTTGTACACAGGGCCGGCGCGTCCATTAAGGCGAACTAGGCAATTGCCTAGGGCGCCAAAATGGAGGGGGCGCTGGCCAGGCTTGGGGGGGGCGGGGCGGGCTAGCAGCAGCTTCTCCGCTATAGCGGAGAGGTGCTGCTTGCCCCCTACACCACCCTCCTTTATACATTCCAGGTCTTAGACACAGCACACTGAAAAGTTGTTGGTGTTGGCATCCATCTGTCACTGGTAAGCGATTATAGAGTTTACATCAGCCTTAACTCATATTAACAATAATAATAAATAATTTTTTATTTATATCCCGCCCTTCCCAGTTCAGAAACCCGGGCTCAGGGCAGCTAACAACAAATTTAAAACACTTAATTAAGGCCTGTCTATGGTGCCAGTTCCCTATATAACAGAAATCTCTCAGTGGAATACAGTGGTAGTCTTTCTCTGCCTCCAGCTCCTCTCCTCTCCTGTAACGCCCAGCATTCAAATGACCTCCCCAACCCTGGGCCAAATTTTATCCAAATAGTTTTAGAGAGCTTAAAATGGGGTGATGCTGTTTCTAAAACAAGGTAATCGTTGCTAAATGCAGTGCAAGTCCACTTACATAATAGGCATTTTACAATAGCAGGTTGGTGTTGGGATTCAAACATGCCAAAGGGCTTGTGCTTACCCACTGGGATGTCTGATCTGTGTGGAAAGGCCAGAGGTGGCCCAAGGCTCTTTCATTACAGTCAAACCTCGGTTGTCAAACGTGATCCGTTCCAGAAGCCTGTTCGGCTTCCAAAACGTTTGACAAGCAAATTGCAGCTTCCGATCTGTTGCAAGTGTTTCCTGCACTCAGCGGAAGCCACGTCAGACATTCAGCTTCCAAAAAATGTTTGAAAACTGAAGCATTTACTTCCTGGTTTTCGGCATTCGGGAACCAAAACGTTCCAAAACAGAGCCATTCAGGAGCTGAGGTTTGACTGTACTCCTCTTGTCTTAAAGAGATTTGAAAATCTATATTAGGTTTCTCATCAGTCTTACAATGCCAATTGACTCTTTTAAATGACTAGGACCATGGGGAGGGACCAGAGCTCCATTGTAGAGCTAGTGGCTCAGTCATTGGCATCTCCAGCTAAAAGAGGTAGCAGCAGGTAATCTACAAGATTCTAGGCAGCTGGTGACAGTCAGAGTAGTACTGGAAGTGTTGGGGTACAACTCAGTTTGTACTGGACACTGATGTGTCTGCATGGGAAAGAGCAGAAGACAGAAAAAGAAACCTTCAAGTTTCCTAGACTGTTCTTTCTGACCTAGCCGGTGCTGACCTTCCATGAGGTGCTAAACTGATACTCTTGCTGACCTCATTTTCTACTTCCATCTTCATCCTCACCTTGGGAGAGGAGACATTTTGTGTGTCTCTGCTGCTGAGATGCAAGAGAAAGCATAGCTCAAGGAATCTCCACCTCAGTTAGATACAACTAGGAACTTTCCTATCAAGCATGCCTTTCTAGTAAATAAATGTAGATGTCTTACTTTCCTAAACTCAGAGGCTCAGTGTGATTTTCTCCAGGGTAAAACACACTCCTCCAACAGGGACTCAGTATGAAGTTCAGCTGAGGAGTGCTTTAGCTCCAAATGGCAACAAGCAGAATAGGGAACCAGTGACCCTCAAGATGTTGCTGAATTACAGCTCCCATTTACTATGCTGGCAGAGCCTGATGGAACCTGAAGTCTAACAACATTTGGAGGTCCCCAGGCTCCCCATCCCTGCAGTAAACAATACTGAGCTAGATGAACAAGTAGTCTGACCAGCTTCATCTGTTTCTATGAGCTCAGTATTTATTTAGTGACCAGAATCGGGGAAACCTGTTCCATGCACTCAGATTCTTCCATGTGGCCAGTGGGAATGCACAACTTCCTTTCTTCCTTTGCCCACCACCATGCTATATTAGGGAATGATGTGAACCAGCCATGAGTTTCTAAAGCAATTTGCCACACAGCTTGAAGGGGAGGTGGAAGGCTATGATGAATTCAATACCAAAGAGATGGTTATATGTGTCTCTGGGTTAATTAGATTGTGGCAAATAGTACTGTCTCTCCTGAGCCACAATTAACAGCATGATATGTGATGCATAAGCAACTCCATTTAATTATATCTTTGATTCAATAATCCACTTGCACTGTGGCTACAGAGTCTGCAGATGGAAGGATCCAATCGAGCCCGGTTGTTCTCTCTCTCTCTCTCTCTCACACACACACACACACACACACACAAATAAAGGCCACACAATGGACTACAACTACTTTCAGCCCCAGCCAGTGTAACCAATGGGCAGGAATGCTGGGAGTTGTACTGTAGTTCTAAACGGTTGTTAGCTATCCCTTCCTTAGACTCTTGTTTCTTCTCTCTCCCATCACACTGCTTCCATGACACACATATACATGAATGTTTGTAGGTATAGATATAGTCCTATCAGTAACCTCTGCCTGCATGGTGGGATTGTGCCCACTGTAACTACATGATTTCTGGAAAATACATAAATTCTATAGTGACAACAACAAAATCAGAATTTGACTACCTCAATAAGCATGGCAATTATAAAAATAAAAAGCATTAGTTTTTCATGATGAAGTTATTGGCTTTTATAAAAAATATTTTATTGTCTTAATTATTCACCTCAAACGCTGTCAATCTATGACACCAGTCTGTTGCAGATAATCTCCTTCAGACCTCATAAAATGACGTTTGTTTAAAGCTGAAGTTGACTCAAAACCTGTGCACTCCACATTCAACACAGTTCTCAACTTAAAACACTGAACTCAACAACTTTCCTTTGACTTCCATCTTTCAAGTTTTCAAGACAATATTTTTATTGACTCACCTGACACAGAGTTATGTTTAGGTCAATTTCTTCCTGGTGCAGTAAGTCAACATAAATAATCAGCCTCAACTGAAATGATCTGCCTCCTCTGAAAAATCAAATCTGAAGTCCTCTCTTGTCTCTGGTTTGAAAGTATCAATTTTTTCGAAGTTATGTGGATTCTACCCCACTTTACAAAAAGGATGGAAACTCAAGGAAAAGAACGTTTTCATCATCTGTCTTAGAAAAATATCGTGACACTTTGTAGTCTTCAGAAACCCAAATGTATAGAATTTCAACCAAACACAACAGGCCAGAAATCTATTCCATGAGAACGGACAAAGGAACCACTCTCAGTGCCTAATTTAAATACAGGTCTGATTGTGTATCCCATGAAAGGCACACTAATAAGGCAGGAGTTTCTCTAATGGAACGAACTCCCAAGTGGTTTATATACTGCTTTAGAAGCCAGCGATGGGCCAGCCTTGGCACAACTTTTTGCTGTTTCATCAGTGGGGCAATTGTGACTGATATTCTCTGTGCGCACCTGCTCATAATAAACCAGGATGCCTACAATCATAAAGCGATATCGTTTTTGGAAATTTTTAGAGAATGGTTTATTTATAGCATTTACATTTTTTATTTGTTTTGTTTTAAAGCCCTATTCCAGCATTCAGGCCAACACACGAGGGCACAAAGTATGTAAGGGACATAGGCTCAGGCAGCAGAACTTGAGCCAGCATACAGTAAGTTATGCTAGTGAAAGTCCTAAGAAAGGGGGTATTCCAGGAAGGGGCAAGGAGAGACTTGCACCTATTCCAAAACCTGTTCACCTCAGTCATGTGACCTAGGGCGCAATCCTCAAAACTCAGGCCCACACTCACCTGCCAGCTCAACCAGCAGTAACCCCTCTCAGGGGCTCCTCAATGGAGTTTGCAATAGGAGTAAGTTAGGCCAGTCTTTGTTAAGCTGGCTTCCTATAGTTAGGATTGCTTTGAAAGGCTATAATCCAGGCATGTCCAAAGTCCATTTCGGGGGCCTAATCTGGCCCACCGGTCGGTTTAATCCGGCCCCTGTGGCAGTTTATTTCCTAGGGTAAAATCCTAAAATAAACCTCAACAACTGCAGGTCAACAACTTTGGTTGGCCCTTTGGTCGGCCCTCACAGCCCATCACTTCATCAAATCTGGCCCTCTTTGAAAAAAGTTCAGACACCTATGCAAACTAACTAAGGAGCAAATCACATTGAATCAGTCAGACTTACCTCTGTGTAAGAATGCATAGCATTGCACTGTAAGGTGTCTTTAAATCAGCAAGAGCCCTACTGAAAGCAAAAAAAAAAAACCCAAAAAAACCACCGGCAAACTAAACTGAAAACATGCATTAAAACCCAAAACTATTAATCAAAGCAGTTGTGTAATAATAATACAGACAACTCTTTAGAAAGTTTTTACTGACTCTCTTTCCATCACTCCATCCATTCTGGCTTTCCCACCAACACCATCTTCCTTCTGTCCCCTGCTGAAATTAAGCTGAATGGTGCATAAAATTGGACTAAGGACAACAGGCTTCCCATCCCTGTTACTGAGAACAAACCCTGGTCAAACCATGGTTTCCAATCCTGGTCTGTATAATAAATTACAGTTTAAACAATCCAAAGTTTCCAGAGTTTGAACACTATGGGAAACTGGGTTTAGCTTAAACTGGGAGCAGAAACTTCCAGTTTCCACTTCTGGTACCTAAAAGAAGAGTAGAAATGAGGTGAGAGTGCAGAATCTTAAGCCTTTCCATGGTTTGTTCCATGGTGGTGTTTCTGGATGTTGTTGGATTCCAACTCCCATCAGGCTAATGGGAACTGTAGTACACAGCAACATGTGGTTGTCACCACATTGGCTGCCCCATATTGTACGGAGAAACCATGGTTTCCCCTTACATTTGAACAAGGCCTGTACGTTTAACAATTGTATGCCAACCTCAGTCACAAGACCCTTTACTTGTTACTAGCATGACATATAGAACAGGAGAAAGAAGCAGAGAAACAACCATAATGGAAATGTTTATCTTCTAAAAACAGGGAGGCTATTTTCCTGCCACAGTTAGAATATCCATTCCAAATTCTGCCAGCTGAAAGGATAGAAAAGTGCTGTAATATTTATATCAGAACATAAAAACTATCTCAAAGCTACTTCAGAAACACATGCCCCAATATGCATGAAAGGTACTACTGCTACACCAGCTCCAGTGAGATAGTAGCATTCAATGGCTTAAAGCCTCTGTCAAGCAGGGAACATAATTTCTGCTTCATTCACACTGCTTTTCAGTAAGACCTTACTGAAAACAAAAGGACCTTTTAGGGCAGAAGCCTAACGCATTGGAACTTACATAAAGAGGTACTTCAGTGCAGCTCAATTCCATCGTTGCAGCATCTACAAATAGAGGAAACCAAAGTAATTATCACACACTTTAATTCAAGGCATCGACACTATTCTGTGCATTGTTCTGAATCCAACACTCAACCTATCACCATGGCATCTGAACTGCTTTCCAAGCAAGCAATTTCCGAGCATCTGTAAAAGCCACTCCTCCTTGTGCATTTCTCCATAACCAAGGGAACATGGCAGGTACAAAAGTAGAATTATAGGGGGAAAGTTACACCAGTTTAAAAAAACAACTGGTTAAATTTAAATACATTTGCAGAGCATCAATATATATTTGCTTCCGTTTCCATGAGATTATTCACTATAAACCTGTACACCTTGGCTTATTTCAGCTCTGTATATTGTTATCTGTAGTTTAGAATCATAGAATTGTAGCATTGGAAGGGACCCTGAGGATCATCCAGTCCAACCTCCTGCAATGCAGGAATATGCAGCTGTCACGTATGGGGATCGGACCTGCACAGTGGCGGAGCTTCATGCTCTGGCACCGGGGGCGGGAAGCAAGCAGGGGAGGGGCTGGCACACGTTCTGGGGATGGGGCGCACTGCCCACAGGTGCGAGGCGGGCGTTCTGGGGGCGGGGCGCGCCGAGATGAAACCCTATCAGTATCCCGCTGCCCGGGGTGCCCCACCCCCTACTCCCCGCCCTTCCTACACCAGTGGACCTGCAGCATTGACATTATCAGGACCATGCTCTAACCAACTGAGCAGATAGGATACTTTCAGTAAATGTGGTGAAAAATCCAGGGGTCAATATAATTTTGTTCTTGTTTTCTTTACTAAAGGTGAAAAGTATGCTCAATCGGTTTAAAATTCTTCAGTTAATAATGCCATACATTTTTCGCCTGTCATAATTATCCATTGGTGTTCATTCACGTAAATTATGTTGCATTTTTAAAAAAGGAATTGACCATATTTTTGATAGGGGTGCTTGCTTTTATCAATAGATTAAGCAAGCATATTTTGAGTAAACTATTACTCTGACAGTTTAAAATAAGTTGAGAGAAGTCGGCAGTTCTTCAGCAATTATCACAACATACTCTGTCATTTTGCCTGCTGCCTCACCCATCATTTTGCACAAAATCTTATACTGCCCCTAGCAAGCGTCACACTTCAAACAGCAAACCAGGGTGGTTGTTTGCAAGTAGGAATGGTTGAATCTGTCACTTCTTCATTTTTCTCCATATTTCCACATCTGTTTGTGATTTTTTTTTAAAGTTCTCGTGAAAATTCATCAGCATTGTAGTGTGGATTTCTCGTGAAAATTCATCAGCATTGTAGTGTGAATTTCTCCTAATATAACCACCATTGTTTGCAATTTTGTCTGATATACACATATTTGCAAAACAATTTACCCTAATAGGATGCAGTTTTGTATGCTACTTTCAGTAACATACCTACATTAAGCACACACTAATCTAGTATATCCAGTTTTGTAAACATTACTCAGCAGGAGAACTGCATTGCAAAATTCAAATAAGTATTGAATTTCGAAGATTCACATATTGTTTTGGAAAGTTCACATTAGGTAGGCGCACTTTTCTCCCTTATCCCTATTTGTAAGTAATTCTACTCAGTTGGGCTGAAGTAGGAACCTCCTGCTACAAATAATAAGCTGCCTAGAGTTCTTTCCTCCTGTTGATCTGCAAAGCAGATCCCCATACAATTGATTTCATTCAAGGAAGGGGGTCTGTTTCTCTAGACTCTTTCCCAAGAGAGATATTGGACTAGACCACAAGTTTCTTGCTTGCCAGGATCCACTTACAGAAAACCTCTTTCACTGGAGGTTTTAAAGCAGATGTTGCAAGGCTGTCTGTCAGGGATGCTTCAGTTGTGATTCCTGCATTGCAGGGAGTTGGAATAGATGATACTTAGAGTCCCTTCCAGTGATACAGTTCTATGATTCTAAGATTTCCAGCCTGCCATGCTACTCTATTCCATCAGCTAATCCACTTACAACCACTACTTACAAGATGCTGAGTCCCACAAGCTGAGCATTTACTCATGAGTAATTCCTGAGCTGCAAATGTTGAGAAACCAATGGAAAGCAATCTGAAGCTCCTCACCTAATGGCGAGGAGTAGCATTTCCAGGATGTGTAGACCTGTTGACTGAAATACTGAGTTTTCAACTGAGTAACTCAATCTACCCATTCGGCAGTTATAAGTTATAAGTCGTTGAACAGTTATAAGTCATTGAACAGTTTGCTTTCCTTCTCCCATCACAGCCTCAAAAATATTTTATTTGAAATTAGTTCAGGTTGGGTGTGGAAACAAAATTTTACTAAGCAAAACACTCTCACCAAAAGGAACAAAAATTGGACCTGAAACAAAAAGTCTGCCCTAAAGGAGGTCACCTTCATTCAGAAATGGATTTGTTAGTCAAGTTGAACATTTTCCAAAATAAATATGCTTCTGTTTTGCACAGTCTATTATTTCATACCATGTGGCATCAATGAGTCAGAAATTGTTTAAACATTTCTTCTCTTGTGGATGCAAATCTACCTGTGCCGTTTCCACTGCAACAAAACAAAACTGATTCCTTGTTTCTATGACTAATTCCTTGTTTCTATAAGGCAGTATTCACAAAACTGTTGCCCTCCAGATTATTCTTTTTTTTTTTTTTTACTACAACTGCCATCAGCCCCAGCTAGAACGCTACAAAGGGCTAATAAGGACTGATTCACACATTACATTACTTATGTACACAGAAGTAAGCTCCACATAGGGTGGAGGAAGCCCAGAGCAAACTTTCTTTTCACCATGAGGGCATTGTCAAGCTAGCAAACAGAAGTAGCAGCTGCCCAATTAACGTAGTTGCAGCAAACAGACCACGAATGCTGTGCAGAACTCAAAGTCACAGAAAAAAGGGGGGTATTCAGTAAAGTCCTACTTAAAGTAGACCCACTGACATTAATGAACCTAGCGTTGTCATCATGTACATTAACTTCATTGGGTCTACACTGTATAGCTCTACTATTAAATATCACCCAAACATTCCCAAGCATGCCTCTGCTTTGGTCACCTCCAGATATATTGAGTGCTGGGTTCCCTATTATTATGGTAGCCTCTTATAAACATTCCCCCAAAAAGAAGTGCTTCAACCAAAAAAAAGCAGAAAAGAGGGTGCGTATTTGCATAAATTTTGCATGTGCTGCTTTATAGGTGCAGATTCATATTAAAAAAAAAACCCTATGATTTAAATAGAAATACAATGCCATTTCACCACAGTTGAGGATTTTTTTAAAAAAGAAACTTTTCAGTCTGCTGCAGAAATGTAGAGAACCAAATTTAAGCTTGGAAAAGATGAGAAGTGGAGAGAACTGAAATTAACACAGATTCTTCCATCCCTAGTCCCAACACAGCAGCTGAACACTAGTTGATTCTCGTTGGCTCTCCATGGTATCAAGCAGAGATCTTTCACCATCACCTCCTAACCTGAACTCTTTAACTGGAGATGGCAGGCACTGAACCCTGGGCCTTTTGTGTTCTCAGCATGCACTCCACCACTAAGCCATGGCCCCTTCCCAGAGGAGATGATTTTAGGATCACAGCCTTAAGCCCAGGGGTCCCCAAACTAAGGCCCGGGGGCCGGATGCAGCCCAATCGCCTTCTAAATCCGGCCTGCAGATGGTCCGGGAATCAGCGTGTTTTTACATGAGTAGAATGTGTGCTTTTATTTAAAATGCATCTCTGGGTTATTTGTGGGGCATAATAATTCGTTCATTATTTTTTTTCAAAATATAGTCCAACCCCCCCCCCACAAGGTCTGAGGGACAGTGGACCAGCCCCCTGCTGAAAAAGTTTGCTGACCCCTGCTTAAGCCATTTGACCCAACTGTGCTCTTTAAGATATGCACCTAGGGACACTTTAAAATTATTGACAGCCACAATGCTGCTTTGCCCAAACAAATCACAACAACAACAACAACAACAACAACAACTTTGCACATCACCCTATGTTTGTGATATTCAGAGTAGATCCACTGGAATTAATGGACCATTAGTTTCAATGGGCTGCTCTGAATACAGTGGTACCTCAGGTTACATACGCTTCAGGTTACATACTCTGCTGACCCAGAAATAACGCTTCAGGTTAAGAACTTTGCTTCAGGATAAAAACAGAAATCGTGCTCTGGCGGCGCAGCGGCAGCGGGAGGTGCCATTAGCTAAAGTGGTGCTTCAGGTTAAGAACAGTTTAAGGTTAAGAACGGACCTCCGGAACGAATTAAGTATGTAACCAGAGGTACCACTGTATAGCTAGAGTTAGTTATCACCCATATCCTGGCAATGGAACAGACATGTGATAGCTGTTCTTACATTACAGTCGCCTGCATCTCAAGCAGCATTAAGCCCCACACCAAGCACTCTCAGGAACATATTATGTCTTCCACGCAAAAGGACAGCAACCATTGTTTAAAAACATGCTCATTATTTCTTTTAAGCAAGCACCAGTAGAGTCACACATTAATAATGGTATTTCCTGAAAGGGACGTGCAACAGGACACATAATTGATCCTCTTTGGCTTCCTGCTCTTGTGTAAGATCTTACTAACATCTGAAGAAAAACAGCAGTGTTGGTCTATACGCTGTTTCGGGGACATTTACAGCAGCAAAAGGGGGGCAGGGAATTTCATGTGCTGCCTCACAGATGAAATGAAGATACTCTAAAGAAACAGCTCCAAGACTGTGGAAAAAGATCAGGCTACAGGACCCTCAAACCACACAATTTCCCCCTGTGGAACATATGATGGAGAAACTCATGAAACAGATGAAGTGGGAAGGACAGGGCAGATATAATGGGGGGTCAATCAACCTCTGAGGCAACATGAAAATGGGCCTTTTCTGCACTGGCTCCCCATTTGCGGAATGCTCTCCCTAGGGTGTTGTGGCTGGCACCTTCCATTACACACCTTAAGGCACCAGGCAAAAACATTCCTCTTCAGCCAGGCCTTTGGATGGTTGCTATCCAATGCCCTTTTAAACCCATTTATGGGAGGGGGATTATTGGTTTGCTTTTGTTCTTATTTTTTATTATGTAGTTTGTGTTTTCTATATTGTAATGTTATGTTGTGAACTGCCCTGAGATTTATGGATGAAGGATGGTAAACAAATTTAATAAATAAATAATACAATAAAAACAAATAAAATCACAGCTGAAAGAATTATGGGCCACCTCTGGGGATGTACCCTCCCTCCTCTCACCTGCATCATCCTTTATTGCCGTTCAGGCTTCTTGTTTAACCAGGCCATGAAACCACAGCTTGTATGGAGCAATTTGGCTGCTATAATTGCCTGCCTTTTAGGGGTGAAAGCAGCCCCTTTTCCGTTAAAGCTAAGTTGTGGCAGGCTTGACCAGGGCCAGATCTCAAGCCATTTTTGCCACCTGAGGCAAGGCAGAACTTCCCACCTGAGGCAAGGCAGAACCTGCTAATGCTACACCACACAGCACTGCTGGTTGCTACTTACTGCACCACAGAGAAGCCAACCCAGGTCTCACAAGGTTTTGCCAAGATGCCCACTGAGGCAGCTGCCGCCAACGGGGGAGCTCCAGAAGCACAGCAGTGGCTGGCAATGAGGCAGTGGTTTGGGCAGGTGATGTGGAGAGGAGGCCTCATTCCACTGCCCCTCCCAAACTGCCACCTGAGACAAGTGGCTCAGGGTGAGTTATGTCAAGGCCAGCTGTGGGCTGAGAAACTGCTCAGCAGAAGACCAGTTTGGGGCTTGCTCTCAGGGTTAAGGATGTTCAAGTTTTCTAGAAGCACTGCGTATCAGGAAAGTTCCCCACTGCCAGAGCCCCAAGAAAGAATACGTTTTGCCTGGAAGTGTCAAACAAAGCACATTGTGATGAGATACTAAATGAGAACAATTTTTTAACGGAAAGAATGAGTTTTGTTAGAAGATTATTTTAGTTTGCGCACCATTAAAGAAATCAGATTAAGCAAAGTACACAACAGGGAAGAATACTTGGCTAAGTGATCACATGTACAGATTAACTTTATTTATCCTTCCTTCTTCCCCCTAAGAAACGTTTGTGCTGCTATTGTTTGGAACAGCACAACACCCGCCGCCACCTGCCAGCTGCTTCGTAAACCGAAAGGGAAAAGAAAACAGATATTTAAACACAACATCACAGTGATGGCAAAATAACTTCAGAAGAGGGATACATGGAGTCTGGCCTCCTCTCCACATCCTGCCCATTTGGCCCATAGCTGTCAACTTTTCCCTTTTCTTGCGAGGAATCCTATTCGGAATAAGGGAATTTCCCTTAAAAAAGGGGAAAGTTGACAGCTATGATTTGGGCACATAAGAAAAATGGTGTGTGTGTGTGTGTGTGTGTGTATATATATATATATATATGTATGTATATATCTCACACCTGTATTGCAAAAATTTCTAGAGGTAAGAAAAATGGAAGAGTAACTGAACTCTCCAAACTGCACCAGGCATTGCCCACATGCATTCAACCCTTATCATCACAGGGTGTAACTGAACATTACAAAGGGCATGGGTTTACCATCAAATATGGCAGCCCCAGGCTGAATTCCATCTGCCGTGTAATTACATCAGAGCATGGAGTCAACTGTACTAGACAAGTGGGATGAGGCAGCCCCTGCCCCTTGTAGCATTTACCTCCACCTTATGAAGAAGGCGGGAGCTTGCTTTTTAACCAAAAATGTTCACAAAACATTGCTCAACATTAGAAATAAAGGATTGCTTCTGGGAATTAGGACCAAATTTGCTTAGCTATAGGTAGGAGTCCTATTCCTCACCACCACCACACCCAATTGGTGAATCAGCAATAGCTTCTTAACCAAGGGTGTGGCATTTCATAAGCTCAAGGCTGCCACTAATAATAAAGATTCTGTAATCAGAACTTGACAGTCGCATTAGCAATATGTAAAAGCAGAAAGGGTTCTGGGGCATTCTCCCATGGCCACATTAGCAGGGGGGAAACCTGGCAGGAACATTTTTATTGGCTAAGAGTTAAGCAGAAGCACTCCAACAGACACATCTTACCCTTTCTTTCTTTTCTGGTGCTTCACGTATTGTCATTAATGAAACACAATACAAACACACAATACAAACACAATAAAAACGCATCAGAGTTCACCTGAGGGATCACCCCAATGCTGAAAACAAATAAAAGAGTGGGGGAAATCTAAAGTTAAAGACCAGTTCCTGAAAATTTTAATAAGAGCTGTCCAAAATTACAAAGCTGCTAAGCACCAAACTACCCATGACCTGTGATTAAACTCCTGACAACTATTTTTCAATGCTTAGCAGCAGCTGCAAATACCTGGAAGAACTCACTTGGAGATGTGGCCTTAACAAAGCAAGGTTTAGGGGCAGGAATCCAGAGCCCCTCACTCAGCAGAACAGGGGGGGTCCCCAAATGAACCAAGGCTGGCTTGCCACATTGTGAAATAATGTACGTTACCATCTAAAGAGCACCCCAGTCTATTAAGTCCATAGCCTATATAATAACCTAACTGCACCATGTCTGCGGGTGAGGAGGGCAGTGTTAACCCTTTTCTCCTGCACCTTTCCCCCCATTTTTGAGGCTACTAATCCTCTCACTGGGACGCGGGTGGCGCTGTGGTCCAAACCACAGAGCCTAGGACTTGCCGATCAGAAGGTCAGTGGTTCGAATCCCTGCAACAGGGTGAGCTCCCGTTGTTTGGTCCCAGCTCCTGCCCACCTAGCAGTTTGAAAGCACACAGTGCCAGTAGATAAATAGGTACCGCTCCGGCGGGAACATAACTGGCATTTCTGTGCGCTGCTCTGGTTCGCCAGAAGCTGCTTAGTCATGCTGGCCACATGACCTGGAAGCTGTCTGCGGACAAACGCCGGCTCCCTCGGCCTATAGAGCGAGATAAGCGCCGCAACCCCAGAGTTGTCCGCAACTGGACCTAACGGTCAGGGGTACTTTTACCTTTACCTTTAATACGCTCACTGAAGGAGAGGAACAAGCAGATGTATAAACTGGGAAAATAGCATAGGGATGAGAGCTAAACACCTCTCCAAGTTCTACTGTTTTGAGGCAATCCACCTGCTTGCTTTGCAGCTTTAAAAAAATGATAGGAAACCATGGCTATCCCACATCATGTGTTGCTGTCGGTGAGAAATTATTCAATAAATGCTACAATTCTAGCCATGCCAAAACACATGCACAGATTTACTTTCATATTCTGAACATACCATTCTAACGTACTCCATTGCTGTCTCTAGTGTGCTGGAAAGAGTTGTTTCAAGGAATCCCTGTGCTGGCAATCTATATAGAAAATGTTTTGCTGACCTGACTCTATGAATGATTTCATAAGGGAGATTTCAATGGTCTTTGAACATCTCGTGTGGTATCTATATGAGCGTATGGTGATTGTTAATGCATTAGAGGTATCCTTTGCAATGCACAGATCAGCGTATCAGCACTGCCCACTTTCACTGGACCCCCACAGCATCGTATTTCCCCACTTCCCTGCCTCTCCAATAATATAAGGGGGTTCATGTTTCCATTCAAAGCTCTATCTTTTTCCACACTTCCTTCTTCTAGGTCAAAAAGTGTTCCTCGGTGTGAGCCTGCCAAGCCACTTGTTACGCACATTGCTTCCTTTTCAAATCCTGCTACTTCAACCCTTCCTTTAACAGCAACAACAGAAGCATCACACATAAAAGCATCTTAAGTTATTCCCATTTCTGTCTCCCGGGCGGGGGGGGGGGGGTAGCGGGGACAAGACTTTCAAAGAGGAAACAGTTTTGCATGCTGGATACTAGAAATAACGACCAGCAAATCAGCCTGAGAAGTCTAGTCTGCTCAAAGGAACAAGCAAGCCAGAAATTTAAATCTTGCTGGCAACTGAAGATGATAGACTTTATAGAACTTGCCGAGATGACAGCAAGACTGCGTAACCAGAGAGAGGAAACGGTGCAGGAAGATTGGAACAAATTTAAAATTTACTTGAAAAAAACATTGTAATGTTTGATATTTCTGAATTTCTAGGGAAGTACTTAGAGGTTTCTAGCAGAAAGTAGAGTAATTATGATGATAACAATTAATCGAAAGAAATTAGATTAGGTAATTAATTTATAGATAAGGAAATATGCGATGAATTGATGTTTTATGAGGAAACTGCTTAAAGAAGACTGACAATGAAAACCAGAAAGGGGAGGTTGAGGGAAGTCCCCCCCCCCACGATGTTAAAGGGGAAATGTGAAGTTGATCTAAGAATTGTTTGTATTTTATTTGTCTTTTTGGTTTGTGTAGTATGTTTGTATCTCAAAAAATCAATTTAAAAAATTGGTTTTTTTTAAAAGAAATTTAAATCTTGCAAACAAGCCAAACAACACAGAAAAAGCACTCCAGGTAGACTGGGGGGGGGGGGGGGCAGTTGTGTTTTATAACTCTCTAACTAGGATAGCTTCCTCATTTACATTTCCCCCTTTAACTGTGGGAACTGAACTTGTTGGTTCAGTAGCAATAATTCTCATTTACAGTTTAATGTGCTGTAACATAATCCTACGTTCCAACTAGCAATGCTTAGCAAACGTGTGCCAAGAGAATTTGCATAGCATTTAATTAATGGACCAGCAAATCTATAGACATTATGCAATCATTTTGATGTGGCTGACTCCTAAAGAAGTGTGCATCTTTATTCTGTTACTCGATTTGCGTCATCTGAGCACCACTTCTTACAGTGAGTTTTTATACTTGGGTATCAGCAGACATGCCTAAAGTCTGTTTTGAGGGCCCAATTCGGCCCGCTGGTCGATTCAATCCAGCCCCCGTGGCAGTATATGTCCTGGGGTAAGATCCTTTAAAAAGCTCAACAACTTTGGGGTAAAATTGTAAAAAAAAAAAAGCTCAAGAACTTCAATCCTGAAGAAAGCTCAATAACTGTGGTCAGCCCTCAAGCATGTTCACTTCATCAAAGTGAAAGGCAGAGGGAGACTTATTGATGAAAAAGTCAATAAAATTAAGAGCATTTCCCTTTTCAAACTGTACACGTGTGATTGCTAATAACTTACACACACTTGAAAGGGGAAAGCCGCAAACACACATGTCCTGGAATTCAGTCTCTACAGCAGGACACAGAATGCATCACCTTCAACAGATGGATGCAAATCGGGTGCAAACTCTGCAGAAATGCAACATGTATAGTGGGTGATTATTTTATATCAGGGGTAGGGAACCTATGGCCCTCCAGATGCTGCCAGACTACAATTGGTGGCTGTTGCTGGAGGGAGTTGGGTATGCTGCATTTCTGGGCATGGCACCGGGGGGGGGGGTCGCTTTCCTGACTAGAATATGGCAATCTCAAAGCAGTGGCTCATACAGAGATACAACAGGTTGCTTACCTGGAGGCAGGTTAGTCTGCTGTTTCTCTACATCAGGTACGACTGAACGATTCAATTCAGAGCTGAAACAGAACGACCCAACCCATAACACATGCTGATTGGCAGGAGGCAAGCACAGAGCAGACATTCTGACAGTGTTAGAAACTCAGATATATAAGCAATGGGCCAAATGGCTCCTTATACCAAGGATACAGTCACCAAAATGGAATGTCTAGTTGTCATTTTTTGGGTAAGACAGCTCTAAAGTCTTATTTTTCAAATGATGGGCTGACTGTGATTGATTCTCAGTTAAACATCTGGCTAGTTCAGATGACAACCTTGAGCTCGGTTAAGAATTTTGAGAACTTAAAAGAAGCAAAGTCACTTGATCCAAGGACAGTCCACATATATATTGGTCTATTTCTACCTCTAATTCATTCCGAGCGTTCAAATGAAATATAACAAATAGAATTCTACAGGATGTGTTGCTAGTGTGTGAAAGCAGTCAAGATCCAACAATCCCCAGGCATGCACCTCCAGATGGTGACCCATCCTGGCACCCAGGCATCTTCACTTAGTTGCCTGAGGCCAATAGACAGGTGCAAAATGCACCTGGTACCTGGCTAATTTCAAACACTGGTCACTCATACAGAAAAGCAACAGACCTCCTCCTCCTCAATGAGTGGGGGGGGGGTACTTCTGCTATGTCTTTGCACTGAGAGCCACTGGATGATTCAGTTGGCCCTGCAAAAGAGACAGAATGACCTATCCACAATGCTGACTGGAAACAGGTGGAGAGAAAGCAGCCACTCAAACACGCAGAGATGAAACGAGCAGCCTTCTCCTTGCAGGCTCCTTTAATAATTTAATTTGTTTATTTCTCATGCAACGCCAGTTTGGAGAAATACTGACATGTCGGGCTTGAGGTCATGTTGAGTGTGTTAGAGCTTGACAGGTATCACCCTTTCTGAGTCTGTGGTCAGAAGCAACCAGAAAGGGTGATGATTGTTCTAGGTGGAAATCAGTATGCCAAATAAAATAAAATAAATTGAAACAACAACCCTTAGTTTGGCCAGCAACCTAGACTGCAAGATACTAAACAGGCGAGAACTCCACCCAAAGTAAGGAGGCCTTTGAGGGACGGAGGGAAGCAAGGAGACAAGGGCATGGGATGTCTGAGCCCTGATCCTCCAACAAAGGTGACACCAGAGGAGGCTCCTTAGGGCTGCAAGTTCATTTTGGTCAATTGCAAAATCTGTTTGCATTTCAACTTGTTGCACTGTAAATTGTTCAAAGCCTCTTCAACACCTCTTTGGAAAGGTGGTGTGGTCGTTTTAGCGCAGGCATTTTGAGACGCCAGCTGCATTGTGCAGATACCACAGGTGAGCCATGCATGAAATTCACTGTGAAATCAAGTTTGACATGCTACATATGGCACCAGTGCAGACAAGTCCCAAGTCAGAAGAGCTAGGTTATATAGTACAAGACTGAGACCAGCTAGCAGATGTGGCTGTACTGGACCTGAAAAATAGGTGCTGCAAATACATATGCATATATGTATCCCTTTGAGTCACACAGGACTCTTAATCACGCACAAGGAAAAAGTAGGTGTTCACATGCACACTGGCCCAAACACCACCACGACTACTACATGCACCTTGCCTAATCTGCCTTAGAGTAGGTCAAAGGTAGGGGATCTGTAACCCAGCCAACCTGGCCAACCATCAAGGATTGTGGGAGTTGTAGTCCAACTACATCTGAAAGGCCACAAGCTCCCCATCCCTAGACTAAACAGTTGAGTTTCTCCTGGATCTGCAAAATAAGATAAAGCAATATGTTGTTTTACTAGGCGAAATTCAGTCTGTTGCGTAGATGTGTGCATGCAAGCCTTCAAATTACACAGAACATTTCATTAGACATAATGGGAAAATTAGCTAATCCTTTTGGAGAAGAGCTGGGCAAACTTCAGGCTTCTCAGAGCTTTGTTTGTGTTTAACCTCAACCCCAAGACAGAGCCACCAGCCAGAATCCTAGGCAAAAGACACACGGAATTAAATAACACCTCTGAGCAAATGCTAAGCCTAGAAAGGTGTTTTAGTACTTGTTTTGAACAGAGCCTACTGTCCTTACACACAAAAATCCACATCTGCTTGGCTTTCCTCACTTCAGCAGCCTAATTTAGGTGAGGAAGGTTGCTTTTCTTGTTGCTATTGTTAATTGTTACTGGGAATCAGAAACCCTCCCCAGTCTACAGCAGATCACCAGGCAGATCCCAATCTGCCGTCTGCCCGCCCCTGTTTCAGAGTATATACACCTGAAAAACTTGGCTGCAAACACAAAATGCCACCACCGCAACGCATATCCCACAGAAAACTTCAGCTAATCTTTTTGAAGAGAGTCCTTTTTCTTCCTGGCACCCCACACTGACCTGGCAAGGTTGTGCCACCGTTTTACGTGACAGGCAGATATCCCAGAGGTGAGCCTTCCCCCCCCCCATCACAGCCTTGGCGCAGCAATAAGCTACATCGGTTGGATTTCTGCCTCTCACTATCAACAAAGGCAGATAAGCCTTTGCCAGGGGAGGGGAGGGCGGAGAGGTACCAAAACACCAAACACTGCCTTGGCATAGCAAAAAAAGCTGCGCCTGTTAAATTGCTGCTTCTCACACTCATTAAAGTCAAAGGCGCCATGGGAAAGAGAGAGAGATGAAATACACCTGCTGAGCAAAGCAGAAGGGAGCCAGACTTTGGAAAAGTCCCTTCTCCACCAGCCCCGCCAGAAAGCGGAGTCCCGACCCCCGGTGTGGACATTACCTGTTGCTGGCTCCCCCAGAGGAGTCTCGGAGTGTCCCTTGGAGCGCAGACGGGGGCCGAAGAAGCGCTCCGGCGCCACCTCCGAATTGGCGCGCCCTCGGGGGGTTCTGCCTGCCCGGCAACGTCGCCGGCTGCTGCTGCTGCTGCTCCCGAGGAGGCTCCCGAGGGGCGGAGCCGGGCGCCGCCTGCCCGCCCGCCCATCCTTCCCTCCCTCCCCGTCCGACTTGTTGCTGCCAAGCGCTGGCAGGGCCGCCCCAAGCGGCCAGGGAGCGGCTGGGCTTCTCGGCTCCCCAGAGCGCGTGTGAAAACTCTCCCGGGCAGCTGACGGGAGCCGGGCAGCGACCTCTAGCGGACGCCCTGCGCCACGCAACGGCTGCACCCGGCCAACAAAAAAAGCCCTGAAAGGTGCCGAGACAAGCCGAGGCAAAATCTGTCAGTCGCCTCTGCTGCCAGGATGAGGTGGCTTGGGAGGGAGAAGATTTCAGGCCAAGTGTACTTAGTGCCCGTGGATTAGGACCACGCCTAGAGCCAGCCCATTCACCCCTCTACCTCTGTAATGCCGGCTCTGGCTGGCAGTGGCTCTCCAGGATTATCAGAGGGAGGCCCAAAAGCAGGACCCGATTGCCACAGCCCTTCTTCCCTTTCTGAGAATCCAGCCTTAGATAAGAAAGATGCAGGTTTGTGACCATTTTCTGGAAGCAGGGCTGGCTTGGCTCAAGAAAGAGGCAGTGCAGTGTAGTGGTTAGTGTGTCAGACTAACCAAAGACTAGGAGTCCAGAGTTCAAATCCACCCTGGGCCACTCACTGCCTCTCAGCCTAATCTTCCCATCACAGGGTTGTTGTGAGGATTAAAGGGGGGGGGGAAGAACCATGTACACCACCTTGAGATACAAACAGGCCCAAACAGAGGGGGGGTCATATGGGCCACTTGGCTTGGGCCTCCGATTCCAAAGGGGGCCTCGGTCAGCATATTCACAATCGCTAACCATTATTTAAATGTAAATACTTAAAATAATCATTTTCCCTATGTATTTTTAAAATGCACTATTATTTATATACTTACTTATTTATAAGACTTCGGAGATCCCCAGGGTAAAAAAGGGGGGGCACATTATCTACCTGGCCCGGGTCTCTGCCCGGCTCTGCAAGGGCCTGGATACAAATGTGATTAAATATGTTGCTGCCAGTTGAAACTTGCTTTCAGTTCTTGCATTGAAGCGTCCTTGGGGGCAGCAGATGGTTTATGAGATACAGGGCATAAGCTTAAGGCCAGCCCAGGCTGGACTTCATGAGACGGTCAAGGACCTGGAGGATTCTGTTGCAGTTGTCCGATTGTTCCTGTTATTTGTGAAGAGACACAGCAAAAGAATCTTTGTGCACCATTGAAGGTAGAGGTTAAATGACTGGGGAAGGAGAGACCACTGTGCTCATGCGCTTATCTGCCTCACAGGGAGGAAAAGGGAGTTCAAATACAAGACATCCCATAATAAAGTTGGCTCCCCTGGTTTGATTACAAACATCCATGGGACTCACAACTTGGTAAATTTTAGGTTTGTTCCACTGGATTGCATTGCATTGCTGCTAGCACGTAATTGCAGCCCTGGAGCACTGCCACAGTTGCACAAGACAGAGACACAAGTTTTCACACTGGTGCAGCTGTGGAAGCATTTAAGGAGAAAGGGGAATTACCCTACACTAAACCACAGAGCCTAGGGCTTGCTGATCAGAAGGTTGGCGGTTCGAATCCCCACGATGGGGTGAGCTCCTGTTGCTTGGTCCCAGCTCCTGCCAACCTAGCAGTTCGAAAGCATGAAGTGCAAGTAAATAGGTACCACTCCGGCAGGAAGGTAAACGGCATTTCCATGTGCTGCTCTGGTTCGCCAGAAGCAGCTTAGTCATGCTGGCCACATGACCCAGATGTTGTACGCCGGCTCCCTCGACCAGTAAAGCGAGATGAGCGCTGCAACCCCAGAGTCGGACACAACTGGACCTAATGGTCAGGGGTCCCTTTACCTTTTATGTACTCAAAGTTAAAGGTAAAGGTACCCCTGACTGTTAGGTCCAGTCACGGACGACTGGGGTTTGCGACGCTCATCTCACTTTACTGACCGAGGGAGCCGGCGTTTGTCCGCAGACAGCTTCCGGGTCATGTGACCAGCATAACAAAGCCACTTCTGGCGAACCAGAGCAGCACATGGAAACGCTGTTCACCTTCCCGCCGGAGCGGTACCTATTTAGCTACTTGCACTTTGACGTGCTTTCGAACTGCTAGGTGGGCAGGACTCAAAGTTAATATGGCTTAAATTATGATCAAATAATTGATATGGGCATGGATTCTCACATTATTACCCAATCAACCAGACTCTTTATTATGACCAATGACCAGTATTCAGACATTATTTAAAGCACAAAAGAACCACCCAAACCCATTTGTGTGTTCAAAGGTCCTCTCTACAGTTGAAAGTAACCACTTATTTCTTTTGGCCACTGTTACAGCTAATCAAACAGGTTGGGCCAGTTTATGAAGCATTACCAAAAAGAAGAAGTAGTGAATAGTATTTAATCAAATGATGGTTTAACAAACAAATGACTACATGAAGCACAAGCAACAACAGCTCTATCATATCACTCTGTTTGCTTTACAAATAAACAAAAACAGTATCTTGTCTACTGTCAGAGTTCAGGATTGTGGACTATATACTGACATTTTGCACCATAAATCAGTATTACTCCATCTCAAACTTTTCATCTGGAAGCAAATTATGAAAATATTCCTGGTCTCATAGATTGTGATGCATGGGAAACATCAATCTCAATAGGAGTATCTCCTGCCCTGAGCAACATAGCTAGCAGTAAGTGTATGACTTAGTCCAGGGGTCTGCAACCTTTAAGACACAAAGAGCCACTTGGACCCGTTTCCAAAGGGAAAAAAAAAACCTGGGAGCCGCAAAACCATTGCGACATTTAAGACAAATATAACGCTGCATATATTGTTTCTTACCTTAATGCAATAATAATAAATAACGTATAGGAGCCAATGCAAAGTATAATTAGTAAAAACAACAAGAATAAGTTCTTACTTTTTTGCATTGACTCAGGGGCGTACCCAGGATCAAAACTGGGGGGGGGGGCAAGCCATGGTCCTTCAGGTTGTGACATTTCAGCACGGAAAGGCGAATGAAACCAAAATTTTAGGGAAATTATATATAATTATAGCAGTGCTTTATTACAGTAGTTATTACAATTATTTGCTTGTTTTTTTAAAAAAAATTTATTCTAGTTACATGTCTTATACCAGGGGTGGCCAACTCCCAAGAAACTGTGATCTACTTTCAGCAGTGATCTACCCCCGTTTTTTGGGGTTCTGCTCAAAGTTGTTTTGGGGGGGTGTGGTGGGTGGGAGAGAGGGCTTCCCCCTCTAAGATAGGTTGGCAAGCGAACTAAGAAAGAAAGAAAAAGGGGGGTGGGAATGGAAAAGTGGGGTGGAAAAATATAAATTGGGGGTGTGGTGGGTGGGAGAGAGGGCTTCCCCCTCTAAGATAGGTTGGCAAGCGAATTAATAACGAAAGAAAAAGGGGGGTGGGAATGGAAAAGTGGGGTGGAAAAATATAAATTGGGGGTGTGGTGGGTGGGAGAGAGGGCTTCCCCCTCTAAGATAGGTTGGCAAGCGAACTAAGAAAGAAAGAAAAAGGGGGGTGGGAATGGAAAAGTGGGGTGGAAAATATAAATTGGGGGTGGGGTGGGTGGGAGAGAGGGCTTCCCCCTCTAAGATAGGTTGGCAAGCGAATTAATAAAGAAAGAAAAAGGGGGTGGGAATGGAAAAGTGGGGTGGAAAAATATAAATTGGGGGTGGGGTGGGGTGGGGAGAATATCTATTAAAAATATGTAGTAGTTTAAAAAATAAAAATAAAGGGGGAAAATCTTTTTCTTCTTTTTCCTTTTTTTGAAAACAAAAACAAAAGGGGAAGAGAAAAGAAAAAGGGGGGATAGAGGGAGAAAAGGGTAATAATAAAAATTCAAATAGAGTGGCTGCAGCAGTTGTGGGGGGTGTTTGTTTATTTTTCGTTTGTTTGTTTGTTTTAAAAATGGGATTTCTCCCCTTGGATTAAAAAAGGAGGGGAGGAAAAAAAAGAGAGGGGGGTGGGAGAGCAAGGCAAAAAGCCAAAAAGCAAAAAACAGGTTTTTTGGGGGGGGAATCGCGCCAGGCTCTGCAGCGCGCCGGCCTCGGGGCTCCGGGCCCCCGAGCCGCCCTTGGGGCCATCGTTGAGCATGTACACCGCCCGCAGCGAGCGCTGGCGAAGCACCGGTTGGCGGAGGTTTCAGAAGCAGCCCGGACGTTTTCGCCGCCGCCGCCCGGCCTTCCTGTTGCACGGCGGCGCAGGAAGGCTCCGAGTCCCGGCCGGGCCCCCGGGCGCCCCCCGGATCCCGCTGCCAAAGAGGCGTCGGACGGCGAGGCGGAGCAGCAAAGCCAGGCGGAGGCGGCAGCAGCACCATCCGGCGACCGACGCCGGGAAGGTCCCCCGCCCGCCCGCCTCTCCGGGGGCGGGGAAGGCGCAACGGAGCCAAGCCCCACAAGGACACCCCAGCTGCCCGCCGGGCCCGACACTCCAAGGAGGGAAGCGGGCAGGCGCGGCGGGTCAGGAGGACGGCGCGGCGGGCGCAGCCCAGGCGGGCCAGGAGCGCAGCGCAGTGCCCCCACCACTCCGCGCCACCTCCGCGCCCCAGGCAGCCGCCCCGGAGCCGAAGGAGGAGCGCCTGTTGCGCGCTCACAGTGGCGGGCCACGGCGGGGACGGCCCCGCTCCGCTCCGCCAACTGCGCTGCCGCCGTCGCACCAGGCCCGCCCCTGCGCCTCCCCCCGGCTGCCCCCTCCCTCCCTCTCTCTCTGCCCCCTGCAAACCGCCCCTCCATCGCGGGCAGGGCTGGCGCGTCTTCCCTCCGGCCGAGGAGTTCTCAGGCGCAGTGCCCCCACCACTCCGCGCCACCTCCGCGCCCCAGGCAGCCGCCCCGGAGCCGCGGCAGGGCCGCGAAAGAGCCGCATGCGGCTCCAGAGCCGCAGGTTCCCTACCCCCGACTTAGTCATTCCATTTACAATTAATTTACTTTTCTCCTTCCTACTCCCATTTCAGTTTATCTTTATTAAATCTCACTCCTGTTTATCTATAGTTCTGATTTCACATTTCTGAAGCCCTTTGGATAAGACTTTCACAAAAAACGTAGCATTCTAATAAAGAGTCCTATCAGATAGATAAGCATCCATTTCAAGCAACAGGATATTCAATTAGGTATCTTAGGGGGTCAATCAAGCAATCTATCAGTATGGCTAGGACAGGGATGAGGAACCTGTGGCCCTCTGAGGTTATCAAACTCCAACTCCCATCAGCCCCAGCTAGCATGGCCAATGATCAGGAATGTTGGGAGCTGTGGCCCCAAAACATTTGGAGGGTCTCAAAGTTTCCCCATTTCTAAGCTGGGACTTTGAAAATCAAAGGAATGAAAACGACATCATGCATCTCTATAGAAATTACTGGAAACAGACATGCCACTTAAAGTAATGCAACTTTTTTTAAAAAAAAAAAAAAAAAGGCTGCACTTTTCTCTAAAAACGCATGTAGTAGATAAAATTGGTGACGGTTGTGGTTCAAAGAAACAGGCCATTATAGTTTATTATCTTTAAATAAATATGCACATTACGGATCTTCATGACAGGTTTCTTTTCAGACAGTGAAAGCAAGTATAAGATAAATGTATGACTTTAACAAGGACCCCTAGTGACTGGTGGAAAGTAAGGTTATCATCACATTCCCCCCACCCCACCTCCCATTTGTTTAAGCATTACACGGGAACCAAAATGGCCCGCTTGCAATTGTGCTCTTAACTCTCCATCCCACCAACTAAAATTGGCCCCCATTGAGAAAACAACTAAAGTTTTGGTGGTTGATTCATCTGACGATTGCACCAATGAAAGCTTACAGGCCTCCAGGAAAAAAATGATACTTTCACAAAATAAAACATCCATGTTTTTAAACACATTTCTCTGCAAGAAAACCTCAAATTAAGCTGAAAGATTGTTTGTGTGTTTTGTAACTGTTGTTAAGCTGTAGCACTGGAACGGCTAGTCCTGGTGAACTCGCAACCAGCATGCCAAGTCCATTCACAAGCTTTCCCAGTGACCCTGGAAGCATCTTGGATTTCCTTCTCTCACTGAAACTGCTTGGGTTGCATTTCACGACGATCTCTCTGCGTTACTGCACAATGGAGTGGGGGGGGGGGAGAAGAGACTACACCACCTCTAATGAAACCAGTCACCTGACCTTTCTCCACCTTTCACTGCAAAGTCATAATTTTTAGAAGCAGTTTGAAGGTTTCCTACGAAAAGAATATAACGTCGTTGTGACCCAGGACTCGAGATTTATCTGGAGGCCACCTAATCTCATAGTTGAGCTAAGAATAACTCACCTTGAAACAGGCATTTGGGCTATGTGTTAACTATATCAGGTTACTGGCACCAGACGGCAAGGTTTCAGAGTTACCTGTGAGCATTCTGTTTCTGCAGAGGTGGCTTGCGCACCTACAAAAAAACGGGAAGCTCTCATCTCAGGCTTCAGCACAAGCAAGGGTGGTAGCAAACACATACAAGCTCCCTTAGCAAAGAAGACACCACTGAGTTACAGCCCTTCAGTAAAACTACAGATAAGCAATAGGCCACAGCACAATGGACAGCAAGAGGTACTTCCAGAAGCTCTATTCACATATATTTTCTAAACAGATGTATAGGTTCACATTTAGTTCTCATCACCCCTGCCTTCTAGGGAAAAAATCCAGATATTCCTCCCCACCAATGTAATTAAGAAAAGCATACCAGGAAGGGATAGAAATGAAGATTTTCCTTATGGCTTGCAGTTCTAGTTTGAGCAAGGTCCTTTTCAATGCATCCAACATCTGAAAAAAAATCTTCCATATGTAAATGGCATGTTTTGCTTTTAGTTTGCTAACATAACTTGCTAACAGCGGGTGGTGCTGTGGTCTAAACTACTGAGCTTCTTGGGCTTGCTGACTGCAAGGTTGGTAGTTTGAATCCGTGTGACAGGGTGCGTTCCCATTGCTTTGTCCTTAGCAGTTTGAAAGCATACCAGTGCAAATAGATAAATAGGTACCATTGCGGCGGGAAGATAATCGGCATTTCTGTTCACTTTGGCATTCGTCACGGTGTTCCGTTGTGCCAGAAGCAGTTTAGTCACACTGGCCACATGACCCAGAAAGCTGTCTGCAGAGAAACGCCAGCTCCCTCGGCCTGAAAGCGAGATGAGCGCCGCAACCCCATGGTCGAATTCGACTGGACTTAACCGTCTAGGGGTCCTTTACCATTACCTTTTTAACCTAAGTATGCGAGACTAAAACCAGAACCCTGGCTAAAAGAGATGAGGACCCAGCTGGTACTAACTTGCTAAGTAGTAACTGCTTTTTATTCAGTGATCATATGCCTCCATGAGCATAGAACAGAAGCTGAAATAGCCTCTTCAGTTGACTAAACTTCTAGCATCTGGATTCTTTGCACTGAAAGATGTTAAAAGTGAAGAGGCTGCTTTTTGGTGTGAATGTTACAAGAGGAGGTTCCATTTCTGAGCCTTTTCACCTTTAAAAAGGCACACATTTTCCCCCTGATAACAACAATATTCCAATTTTGGTAAAACAAGTATATTCAGGCCTTAAATTATACAACTTGCTGATTTGAAGCACAATATCATGGTACGGATCAAATGCAATCTTCTTACATATTTGGCAATTATCAACATACTTATCCACCATTGGGCAATCCTGGCATCATTGTACAAAACAGACTTGTCATTCGGATTAGAAAGTTCTGAATAATCAGAGCCCTTGGCTGACACACTCCTCCTAGTCCTAGGATGTGATGCGGGGGGGGGGGGGGGGGCAACGACACATCAACCATGTACTTAGCAAATACTCAACATGTGCTTTAATCAGTTGGAATAAATAATGTAGCCAAAGTCAGTGTTGATGTTAAAAACTTTATCCTTAGGATTTAAAATCATTTTTAAAAAGGAAAATATATTCATCACAAGCAGCCTCAGATGCTATTTAAACATGATGTGATTTTCATATTTAACACATATAGCACGAATTCTGTTGAAAAGTTGAGAATTGAACACGCATATAGTTTTCCAGCATGAAATCAGGCCATACTGACCACCAATGATTCCATATGAGAAATTTAAAATGGAAAACAATGCCGTTTAATTTCACTGAAATGGACATATTTCTTTCTATTTGAATAGCTGGGTATTCAATAAAGGTCTCTTCAAGAAAGCAAGGAGAAAAAGATGAAGATGTCTGGATTATCTGTCTGTGACCATATAACTGAGAGCCCAATGGGTTTGTATAAATAAAGTCCAACTTTACACAATATAGGCAGAAATATTTTAACAGTTAAATTGCTTCTGATTAAAAAAAAAAACCTTGTGGCAAAAAAGATAAATCCCAAAGGGTCTTAGTTCTTCAATCACCAGTAATTTGCACCCTTCAAAAAGAGGCCTTGCCATTTTCCTCCTGCTTCAAAGCAATACTTTTTTTTGGGGGGGGGAGGTCTGGTGAAAATAAGAGTCAAGTGCAATGAACTCCCAGGTGAAGTTGTCCAGCAATGGACATTGTTCCAGTGCCCTCTATAAACCATCAGTATTGTTCTTGTCCAGTGGCATGGGCTTTTTTCTTGCCATGGTAGCAAACAGTGCATCCATCATCCCCAAGACTTCTAGTAATTCTTCCTGGAGATCAATCTCTTTTTCAATGAGATTTTGAAGTTTTAGAAATTGCCTGTCAATAACCGAGGACTGTCCAACCACAGGCATGTAGATTTCTGCCAAGGAAGAGATACAAGTTAAAATGGAACTTCCCTGCTTAATGGGATTTAACGCATCTTATAAGCATAAAACAAGTCTAAAATCGTTTTATTGAAGATAGCAAGGTTTTGCAGGCTGGCATATTGTATCAAATGCAAGAGGCAATGAGAGAAGTTTAATAAATCCAATATGAATGCTATCATCATTGTTTATTTAAAAAGACAATGCTTTTTCAATAAAATCATTTCAATGAGGTCTAAAAGTGCTTTCAAAAATTGAAAGGTATCTGAAGAAGTGTGCATGCACATGAAAGCTCATACCTGTAACAAACTTAGTTGGTCTCTAAAATGCTACTGGAAGGAATTTTAGTATATTGTTTCTATTAAATTGGTTATCATGGTAACGTAGAAAGCCTTGTACACAAAGCAAAGACCACACCAATACACAGCTAGTGAATAGAAAAAATATTGGGGTGTGTCTTGGGTTACCTTGGTATGAATCAATTTTATTAGTATTGTCAGATATTAGTACTTACCTATAATCATTTCTGCAACATTTATCAGCACAGGAGCAAATCTTGCATCAGTCACGTTTCTGCAAGTTAATAGCCAGATGTTAGCAATTTTCACTATTGTAGAAGAAACACACTGAAGGCTATGTTCTCCGTCATATGGAGAAAGTGCTGTAGAGAGCTGGTGAGATGCCAGTGAGAAAAGGAGAGGTGAGAGCTAAAAGCAGAGGGGGCTGAACTGCATGTGCTGATCTGACCTAACTTGCTGGCTCTCCGGCTGTAGGCATCTAGTTCAGACGTGTACATAGAAGCTAAGCAGTGCTTTGCCAGCACTGGGTTCCTGTGACCACCCCACCCAAACCTTCACAAGCTGACCTTTCCTTGTTCCACTTTGACATGGCAGAACTGTCTGAAAGCCTTGCTTTAGAAAGCAGAACGCCTAGTACCATTTCTCCCAATTTGTAGCACAATTTTTTGGCCCGGAAAACACAATTACCGAGCAATTACCTTATCAAGAAAGAAAGGAGGACACTGAGCTGTTTTTCATCTCTTCCTGCGAGTGCGTTTTTCAAGGTTCCTCTGCGGTTTATTTCCTGCATGACCGTGACTACAACTTCAGGTGGTTTTTTCCTCACAGATTCCTAGAAACACAAAGCATTCAATAGCACAAGTCTGCAGCAAGGGGACTGCATGAACTTAAGCAATTTGAATCATTCCTTGCCCATAAAGAAAAGGGAATGCATTCAGAATGTGTTTAAAACTCATTAATGGGACAGCTCATTGGGCTTCTAAGCCTCCAGCTCCTGCGTCAGTCCTTTAGTACCAAGGAGCTGCTCAAAGACCATCAAGTGAAACATCTATAACTCTGGCTATTCCTAATCAAAGTAAGATGTTATTTTTACAAATAGAGCCCATGCCCAGAAGTGGTGATAAGAGTATGTAGATTTTGGCTAGGCTAGAGCTGGGGAATGTTTTCCAGCAAGAAGGCCACATTTCTTTCTGGGCAACTTTCTGAGGGCCACATAAGAGCGCTAGGTGAGGCCAGAAAAAAGTAGGCAGAGCAATGAAAAGTTTGACTTGTATAGATTAGTTTTACACATGCTCTCATTCCTCTCTCTCTCTGTCCAGGCATGTGTGGCATAATCAGGGTTGCAGGACACATTATTGCAGGCAAATACACTCAAGGACACAGGAAAGCAGACCTGGTGAAGGGTGTGGCCTGGGAAGAGTCCCAGGGCCAGATGGAGAGGTCTAGAGGGCCATCATCGGCCAGAAAGAAAGGACTACTCTACAGTTACTCCAAGACTAGTGCTTGTGAGTTTTGCTTTCTGGTCTAAGTAACTATATAAAACAGAAGAAAGCATGGCTCATCAAATGTAAAAGGAACTTGAGTATTTTTTAGTTCATTAAGGCTCAGGAGAAAACACTACACAAACACTCTGTGAGGTGAGTGGGGCTGAAGGACTTCAAAGACGTGGGTGCAGCAGCTGCATGTGGAACGGAGACGCGAACCCGGTTCACCAGATTATGAGTCTACCACTCTTAACCACTATACCACACTGGCTCTAAGACAGTTGGATGGCGCCTTGTACGCCTCCTTCCAACAACTCCTGCAGCAAAGCTGGTGCCAAATGTATTGCTTTGCTTTGGACCACATCAGTGAGACTGAGGGGGAAGTCTTTTTGCCTGGGCAGCCCAGGACCTCCATACACACTGCTCAGACTTGCACCCCGGGGAGGTCACTTTGGTACTGCTGACCCAAGAGTTTGACTTCACCCCCAAAGGCGCACTGCACTGTCTCTCGAGACAGACGGATGCCAACAACAACAAAAATACACAACAACATTTTCATGAGATTTCCCACTGTTGGCAGTAACATCCATGCTGTAACTATGGGCTGTATCTCACTAAATTATTGACTGTACAGGATGACTACTGCAAACACAATGGAACAGCCTCTCCCTCTGCTCCCTCCACATACCCCCAAATCTGATCCAGAGCTGGGGAAGCAGAGCAGAGGAAGGGCAAGTTCTGTTGTACTTGTAGGAGTCATTCTGCACACACGATTATTTAGTTGTACACAGCCCTATGAACAATAGAAGGCCTTTGTTTATGGATCATTTTATGGCAGATTCACTGGAAGGAGTTTTACAGTACAATAGTGTAACTGAAACAGAACCATCCAATCTAAAAGGTGACTCAAGTCCTACTACCTTACCTCAAGTACAGCATCAAGAGCCTTAGAAACCTGGAAACTTCTCAGGAGCTTATCATATTTCTTCAAACAGGTTTTTACAGGCTTACTGACAAAGAAATCCTCCTAAAAATGAAGGGAGAGACAATCCATGATAAAACCCACAAACCACCATCCCACCTACTTCATTATCACCTTTGTATTGTTTGCATAGTTTATCCTGCCACAGAAATGCAAAACCAGATACATTTTGTTCTTGTCAAGTTTATTTTCCCCTTCACCCAGTACACTTAAAGTATGGAGTGGTCTGATTCAGTATACAGCAGCTTCATGTTCCTCCAACTGATCAGTCAACGAAATGTTGCAGCCTAAGTAATTTCCCCTTAAGTCTTTGTTACTAAAGTTTCAAAAACATGATCTATTAATGCATCTTTTTTGCTGGTAGAAAACAATACTTGTTCTGTGCATCCTTTTGTTCCATACCTGCTTTGGCATGTAGTTCTTTCCTTTCACAAAGGTCCTATACGCAGGCCTTCTCCTCTGCTGAAGGAGCTCTCTTGCACCTTCATGCTTCCGATGTTTAACATTCAGTATTCCATTTGTCATGCCTACAACTAGAGATTCATCCTCAGGCTGGAAGGAAGGAGAAACAGGCTTGCTTAACCAGAAACTGTAACTCAAGACACACATTTTTAGTTCTCCGTCTTTAGTTTAAAGCTTCCCATTTACAGCAAAGGAGGATTACCTCGGATAATATTTATTTTATTAAGATATTTTTTTTAGCTGCCCTTTAGCAGTCAGGTATCAGGGCAGTATATAAAATAAAGCAACAATGGCTTCTAATATTCCATTCTGAGCAGAGGGAAATTGTGAAAAGACATCCTTGGAAGAATGGAATCAAGTTAAAGCCTGTTCCTAATTACCTGGCCTAGGCTACATCCACAACACATATTTAATGCAGTCTCATTCCATTTTAAAAGTCATAGCTTCCCTCCTGCAAAAAATCCTGGGTACTGGAGTCCATTTAAGGGCCTCCTAACACCCCTCAGCTCCCTTAACAACAACTATAGCTCCAAGCATTCTTGGGGGTGGGGAAGACTCTTAAAGGGGAATAAGAATGCTTTAAATGTATGGTGCAGCTGTGACCTAGATGTGGTTAAGCCCCAGCAACTTCTTCTAGTCTAATAATGCAATCCTATGCATGTTTATTCGAAAGCAAGTTCCACAGGGTTTATTTCAAGATAAGCATGCATAGGATTATGCTGTCCAGTGCTTGAAGGATAGAAGTGATCGGCATTGGTGCCAACAGCCTTTAACTTGCCAAATTTGATGGTTCATGTGCCCTTTTACAATTAAGATGGTCTAAGGTGATGGGATGCGGGTGGCACTGTGGTCTAAACCACTGAGCCTCTTGTAATCACCTGCCTGGTGCAAACAATATCCATATGAATGAAAACATGGTGCAATACATTCCAGACAGACCCCTTGCAGGGGTAGGGGAGGGGGAAGGGGAATCCACATTGCTTCCACATCATTCCTGCAAGCACAACCGAAAGAAACCTCTTGGGGTGCCTTCCAAACCTACAATTCTGTGAAGCAGCCAGTGTGTGACATAGTGTGTGTTCTAAGCTCAATTTTCAAATTGCCAGGTAGTCATCGCTTGCCAGGTGGGTTTACAGTATTTTAGTACTTACCGCCAAGGCAAGACTGAGAATGGATGCTGCATAGTTAAAGCTGTGGACAACCTTGTAGGAAGTTGTACTGTAAACCTTCACATGCCTACGAAGAGAAACCAAAAATACAGATTTCAGAATACTCAATAGGTTAAATATTTTATGAAGATGTGACTTGCACCCAGTTGCTGCAAAAAAAAAATATGTGGCTAAACTCATATTTTCAAGTCATATCTTTTAGTGAAAGGGGCGGAACCAGAAGTAGAGTAAGAATGCATGCAAGTCAATATTCTCAGAACGCTGCTAAATTGTATATCCAGCCCAACATTCTGCTATCTGCTTGTTTAATGAATTTATATCCCACCATTCCTCCCGAGGGAGCCCAGGACAGCAAACAGATCCACAATTTAAAGACAAAAACAAAGCACAAACTTTCTGAAAACAATTACATATTAAAAAAAACAAAAACATTCTTCCTTCGGGTTGCCAGGAGTAGAATTCCAAATTCCTGAGTAAAAAGGAATTTTTCTGAAATTCCTTCTGAAAGCTAATGGTGATAGAGAAAGGCACCTTTAACCAATTGCAAGACAAAACAGAAAACACAGGTGTATGGAATTACACCTCTACATAGAAAGCTCTCTAGAAAAGCCAGTAAGAGAAACTGAAAAATACAAACCTGTCTAGTGAGCCGGAAAGCAGTCTCTGACCAGAGCTACTCAGACACAAACAGGTTACAGTCTTATGGTGATTTCTCAAGGACACTAGTAACTGTCCTCCTCTAAGGAAGTCCCAGACTTTAACATAACGACCACCTTTTAAAAAGAAAGGATTATTTGTACACAAATAGTAAACAAGGCATTTCATAGGCATGCATGAGTGCTGCCACAATTTTTCCTCTAGGCCAGTTTCCCAAACTTGGATCTCCAGCTGTTTTGGGGACTACAATCCCCATCACCCCTGACCAATGGTCCTACTAGCTAGGGATGATAGGTGGGGAAACTTGTGGCCCTCTAGATGTTGCTGAACTACAACTGCCATCAGTCCTAGCTAGCACAGCCACTGATCAGCAATGGTGGGAGCTGTAGCACAGCAATCTCTAGAGGACCACATACTCCCCCCCCCCCCCGAACATATAATCTGATAGACGATAAAACACCCCCCCTTACAGTAGGAAGCACGTCTCCCATACAGACTGCATTACACACAGAGACCTACATGAACAGCAGCAAAAGGAAAGACACACATATCTCCCTCTGACAATCCAAAGTCAACCTTGCATGGTTTTTTCTTAAAATGATAATGGGAAACCAAGACTGCAGCATTTCAATATACCCTTGAAAAAAGACTTAGAAGCTACTATCTAGCAAGCACAGGGCTTCAGCCACAAATGGTACAGAACCTTACAGCAGTCACACTCTTGTCACTAGGGTCTGCACCCTCCATCAATTACAAAGAGGGAAATAAGTAAGATAGATTGCAGACAGAACTAGAAACAAGCTGTATGGTTGGAAGGAGGGAGGGAGGGAAACTGCCCGTTTGATGAAATACCTGCAGTCACAAGAAGACCTCCGGAAGGAAAGAGATTAACACTCTCAACCGGCTGCCCATGCTCTATTGTCATGACACTTTTTTCTGCCCGTGTATCAAACACTTTCACAGTATGATCATATGAACCTAGAAGGCATCCCAGAAATAAGGAAAAAGAAGATTTTGAGGGTTGTAACAGTTGACATCATGACTACAAGCCTACTATTTCAATGAGTCTGTAACGCATAAGACTTAGCTGGATGCAACCCCAATATTTTAACATACATAGAATAATGGAATGTTGTTCTAGGTGCAACTCCCCACCCCCACCCCAGACCCAAATCACGGTGTATTGTTGAAACAGCCACTGGTGTAATATAAAACATCAATGATCAACTCACATCTCGCCCCTCCAC
This sequence comes from Lacerta agilis, assembly GCF_009819535.1. Taxonomy (NCBI): domain Eukaryota; kingdom Metazoa; phylum Chordata; class Lepidosauria; order Squamata; family Lacertidae; genus Lacerta; species Lacerta agilis. The sequence continues at coordinate 28,972,936 of NC_046322.1, forward strand.
ACCAAATCACACTGAAAGCAGCTGTTCTGAAGGGACACACCACTTTACCCAAGCATGATTCCAGAAGTTACTAGTAGAGTCTAAAATAAATTGCTCAGTAAAAAGAGTGCAGCAAACACCTGTGGGGTTCGAATCTTGTTTTTATTTGATTTGTGATTTTAATCCAATGAAGCCATTTAGTGACTCCTCTCTCATCACCCATTATGTCTGGGCCGCAATATTTTTTAATGCGCCAACTACAATGATGTCTCCTTATGCAATGACTTCTACTCAGATCAAGCGTGAAGAAAAAGGAAACACAAGTGCAAAAAAAAAATTCAGCATAAGCTGAATCATTCTCCCTGAACAGAGCCACAAAAAATTGCAAGCAGCAAAATACTAAGAAGGCATTAAATTAGAGAAGCAAATGGTGGTTACAGAGCAATAAGGAAAGCAAGCCTTTTATAGCAGGAATGGGGAAACTCTTTCAGCCTGAGGGTCACATTCTTTTCTGGGCAACCGCCCAAGGGCCAAATGCCAGTGGTGGGTGGGGCCAGGGGCAAAAGTGGGCAGAGCAATAATTGTACCTTTGTGCAGAGCAGGCTAGTTGTATCACATATACTATACACCTCTCTATCCTCCCATCCAGGAAACTAAGTGGTCATTATCAAAGCTCAAGGACATATTCCAGTCAGGCAAAAGTACTCAAGGAGGGCATGAAATGGGGCTGGTGAGGGGTGTAGCCTGACCAGATCATGTGCTGGAGGGGGGCATAGGGAGAGAGAACCAAGGAGCAAATAAAGCAATATGAAGGGTTGCGTTTGGCCTCCAGCCCTGATTCTCCAGCTGTTTTATGGTAAACCTGCAATATCTGCAAAGAAAATGTGCCCAGCAGAGACACAGAGAAGTAGAAAGTGAGCCACCAACCTGTTACAAAAAGATCAGCATTCAGTTTACTAGTACAGCCACATCTCACATAGTCTGTGTGCTCGTTGTAGGATACGATTTCTGATGCGGATGAAATGTCCCACACCTTTGATGTGTAATCATCTGCTCCAGATACTATTCGGAATTTATCAGATAGAAAGCCCACAACATGTACTGCTCTAAAAAGCAAGATTCAAAATTCCCCAAATTAGTCCTTTGCAACTTTTAGTGACATACATGAATTTTCCATTCATCTCCAGTATTATTTATGGTGATGATGGCTACATTTATATCCCACCTTTCCTCCAAGTTCAAGGAGACATACATGGGTCTCCACTCCCCATTTTATCCTCACAACAAGCCTGTGAGGTAGTTTACTACTGACAAATGTCTTAGAGGACGTAGACACAAAAGCTTTCAAGACAAATCCAAGAATTGGAAATCCTGAGAATATTCTGCTGAGATGACCTTGGATGTGTGGTCTGATGTGATGAATTCACCAGAAAGCTAACTGAAATTTCCTGCTTTTGTACTTCATGAAACAGAGAAGTAGACATACTAAACTGATCCACCTGGAATGGACTGAGGTGTGAGCCAGTTTCCTTAGGTGACTAGTATTCCAGAACAGCAGGACCATAACTGACAAAGACTTGCCTGGATCTCTAGCAATCAAAGCTCTCAAGACGAAGGCACACAAAGCTCAAGTTGGCAGGAAGGTTCAAATGAGAAGTCATCAAAGAAAAATGGAGTGCAAAATGCAGGCTACAAGCTTGATGCATCGTGATTACACAAAAAGCACTCATTAAATGCATTTTCAATACCCAATGATCTTGCAGAGTGTAAAACAAATCTTTGCAGAATTGACCTGTTTTAAGTAAAATATGCTCTCTTACTTAGTATGGCCATCAAACTGTCGCAACACTGCTCTCCCACTGGTATCAAAGAGTCGAATGCTGCCCTCTTCACTGCCAGCAACCAGCAACTTCCCATCATCTCGATACGTAGCACAGTATGCTACATCTTTGAAGCGAGAGAATGTTTTGATTGGTTCTTGAGAGTATCGACCATAAATGTGGATCTAGAACAAAAAGTAATGTGTACATGGACAGCATGACATACAGACGCAACTGAAATACCAAGCTATCTCTTTTGCCCAATAGCAGTATTGTTGCTGGACTTCAGCCATTCATTCCAGCTATTGTTAGCACAAGGCGCTTCATGGATGGAGAGGGGGAGATTTGGTGCCTGTAGGCTCTGTGCACAGAGGTACATTGCTCTATGGAATTTGAGCATACAGTGTCAAAAATGGATGACGATAAGGGGCAGGGTTTTCCATTAACGCAATGACAGCCCTGAATATTTCATTCCCCACCCCCACCCCATTGGTCTGAATGGCAACCAGTTACATACACGCGAGAAAGTAAAAGTGCAACATTCAGTGGACTATTGGGTCTTGTGAACCACTTCCAGGCTATACATTTGATTTGATTTCAAACCATGCAAGCATCATTGTGATGTCAGGTGATTGACAAACAGGTGATCCCACCTACCTGTCATATTTGGCTTGCAAGGGAGAGGGGAGAGATAACAAGCTGGTCCACCTGTCAAATCCAGTCCTCCACCCCTGCTCTAAGCCACAATTTACCATTACATCCAAACCAGGTCAGACAGAGATGATATCATCATCAAGAATTACAATCTATAAATAAACTTTTGCTGCTTAAGTAACAAGTTCCACCCCCCCATACTTCCATTGCCAGACATGCTTTTTTCCCTTCCAGCATATGTTCCATCCATTTTCAGTTTATTTTCTAAATAATGCACATATCCCAATGCCCCAAACAATCAGGTAATAATTATCTGTATACAACAAAAATATCAACATGGCTTTGTGGAGGCAAACAGGATTCTCAAGGCCCTTTGCAGATAAAGGCAGCACAGCCCTATGGTGTTACTTCCACAGCTGCAACACAAGCAGACAAAATAAGTGTGCAAGCAAACTTAGCAGAGCCCTATATAATACGAGTACAAGAAGAGGCTGTGAAAACTGGACTATATTTTAAACCTTACCCTTGATGAAGCTGTGACAGCATAGTTGTATGGAGGAATTGGAGAAAAGTCTATTTTGTTCACTGCACCAAACTCCTTTATCTGAATGGGAGCCTTAAAAAAAATGGTAGCATAATTATCATTGTGGTTTGAAGACAGTTTCTTTAACAGAATATTTACAAAAGTGAGAGAGAAGCACATCAAAATGTTAAAAATATTTATTAGATTATGAACTTTTAAAAACATTCAGAAATGCACTAGGTTGTATTTGTTTTAGTGCCATAAGTGCTATATAGAATTGCATGTACAGGATTTCATCTCATTATTTAATTCATGTACTCTTGATTTTTGCATAGTTGTTTCTCTGTTTCATTATAGTTGTTTTAAAAAGGTTTTAAATGTTTCTTTGCACTCTAGTGTCGTAACAAAGCAGTATAATTGTGGCAAAGGTACGTCTATTTAACATATATATATAATATCAACTTATTATCCTAATATAAGGAAGTACAGAACTCAAATGCAAAGTTTGCATGCATTCTCTTTCAATGTCCAAGTCAAATTAGTGAGACTGAAACAATGTATTATTACCTTGAAATTCTTCCAATATGAAGTATCCTTTGTTACTTTCTCACCAAGCTTTGGAAAAGACTGGATTTTAACAGGTTTGTAGTCAGCCATTTTATGTTAAGCAAAAGTTCTTCAAGTATCAAAATATAATCTTCCAGTGTTGCAAATTTCATATGGCAAAAGTAGACCAGGCTTCTGAGGAGGGGAGAACAAGAGTACACAAAACACTGAAATCTATCTACAATACTAAGCAAACATGTACTGCAAATTTTAAAGCAATTCACATACTATTCATTACCCCTATGAACTAACTTACTTTCCTTCATTTTGACTGACATGATACATTTTAATCCTCATCTAAAACAAGTATTTTGTTTCTCATTATCCAGCTTCAATATTTGGCAGTTTTCTGTATCTAAAGCAGACTAGAATAGCTGTCCAAACCCATCTAACGGAACTCAGTATCAGTATTTTGCCTCAAAAACAAAACCTATATATCCTGAACGTGCAAAGCAACAAGTGGTTTCAAAACAACTCTGAGCTGTCTTATATTTTTCCAGTATCACAGGATCTTGTGCAAAGCAATCACAAACTGAACTGACATGAAGTCTAGGGAGTAAATGATCATAGGAGTATAGAAAACTGCCTATACTTAGTCAGACCACTGACATATCTAGCCAACTACTGTCCACAGTAACTGGCATCAGCTCTTCAGAATTTCAGACAGGGGACATTCCCAGCCCTACCTGAAGATGCCAGGGGTTGAATCAAAAACCTTATGTTTCCATGCTCTACCACTGAGCTACAGCCCTTTGATAAAACTACAGAAAAGCAAAAACTCAGAGCACTGCCATTTGAGTTTCTTAAGGGTGGTGGAAAGCAAGCTAAGTCAATATTAGCTCAATCTAAACAAAACTCTCAGTCAATGTCAGCTAGTTAATAAACATGTTTAGGACTACAGCTGACAAAGAACTTGATGTACAAGACAGAAGGACATTCCTGACTTCACAAACCAGGAATAGTCAATGTGTTGGGATACTCCAGGTATTGCTGGACTTCAGCTTAAATAATTACAATTCAGCATAGCCAAAAGAGGAGCTTTTGGAGCCATTTCTCCCCCCCCCCCAAAAAAAAGGTAAGTGAGGTGGAGGTGGAGCAGAGAGAGAAACACATGGCACAAGATTATAAAGTTATGTACAGTGTGGAGAAAGTAAATAGAACATTTTCTGCATCTTTCATAATATTAGGGTCTTAGGATCACCAGATGAAACTGATCACCTGATGAAATTGGATTGGAAGTTCAGAATATTGGCAGATGAAAATGATGGACTACCAGTATATGGAGCTTGCTGAACTGACCGGGAGACTCTGAGACCAGAGGGATGAAAGGGTGGAGAAAGATTGGAGTAAATTTAAAATATATTTAAAGAACTATGCTAAGATTTGTATTTAAAATAACCAGGAAGAAATAGATAGGCAGCAGATATCGAAGATAGATAAGAAGTAGTTATAGATGAAATAATGTTAAGGAGTTAAAAGTAAAGAGAAAGTTGTTTTTTATATTAACATTATATAAAAAGGTAAAGAAATTACTAAAGATGATTTACAAGGAAAGCAGATGGAGAGGGCGTGAGGAAGTCAATACACAATGTTAACAAAAGAGGGTTAGAGTTAATTAATTGTTTTTATTAATCTTTTTTGTTGTGTATTTTGTTGTAATGTTTTTTGTTGTATGTGTTGTTTGTTTGTGTTTTTTCTGAAAAATCAATAAAAAAAATTGGGGGGGGGGGGAGGAAGTTCAGAATAGACCAAATAAAATAATGAGCCAGGATAGCGCAACAGAATGTCCACACTCAAAGGCAGTATTCACTTAAATATCAGGATACTAGGAACAGACAACTGTGGAGAGATGCTGCTGCCATTAATCCCTTGGCTGTAGGCTTCTCTGTCTTCGTTGAAAATAAGATACTGGACTAAATTTGGGTCTAGCAGGGTTCTCCTGAAGGTTTCCCTGAAATTGAGGGGCAGCTTCGCCAACCGATTTCCTGCCTCTCCTACATGTAATAGAGACGTAAGAGGCTAGTGGGGGGTCTGATGAATGCGATCGCTCTGCAGCGATGGCAGAGGCTTTCCTCTGAGAGGAAAGTCACACGCGCGTGTTTCCTGCGGGACAAGACCTCCAGGCTTTCAACCAAGGGATTAATTTTACCTCAGAATTTGAAGATTTCTTCTTCAGCGCTTTAGAGTCACGTTGCCGCCTATGGAGGCCGCCATCACCGCGCTCAAGCTTCCGCGTAGGATGCTTACGTCATAAGCAGTGCGCCGCCCCTGCCGCCGACAACGGCGCGTTGTGTTCTACTCACGATCCCTGTCCTAGAGATAGGAAGAAAATAACACCATCTAAACTTCGGGTTCCTATCAGAAAGGTGTTGCCCGCGGGGAGTGGCACAAACATAACCCAGCGCAAGAGAGCCGCATGACGGTGCCCGCATTTCTATCCTATTCAGCTCATATCATCTCACCATCATTATAATTCATCCTGAAACCGGATTTTAATTAGGCCTTCCTTTTCCCACCCTTAAGGAGGGTCTAAACCACAGAGCCTTACCTTACCTCTATGTCGGGAAAGCGAAGGGAGGAGCTTTTTGTGGTGACGTAAACACCCGTCTCCTCCTCCTCCCCCCGAACTTAAAGTGTACTCCGCGAGGCTGCTTGACATTTTTCCTTCCAGGTCTAAGCGGAAGTGACGCCATGGGCCACAACAACACAACAATAACAGGGCCGCGGTGGAAGATGTCAGTGAGGAACGACGCGAGACTAGGAAGGTAAAAGGGCGGAGAAGGGGAGCGCGGGCGAAAGTGGGGGAGCGGGGTTGTGCAGACTAGAGCACCAGTCTTGGGCTAGGGGCCTGGGTTCAAATCCCCGCTTAGCCGCAAAGCCCTTCCCATCTGCACCAGCATCCCGTCTCCCACCATGGCCAGTGGGAGCATCCGAGCGAGACTGAAGCGCCCTCGCCCGCACTGACCCCCAGCAGCTGCTCTGCAGGAGCAAAAGCGCATCTCATACTGCACGTAACTTTAGCCATGGATTTATTGAATCCCCTTTCGAAAGCAGTTGAAACTGAGGACCCCGCCTTGTAGCAGCAAATTCCATAAGTAAGCTCTGTGCTGTCTGAGGAAGCACGAATATAAAAAGCTGCCTTTTGCCGTGTCCGATTCCATTCGTGCTGGCAGCCTCTCTCTCTCCACAGTCCCGTACAGGGATCTTCTTCAGCACCTGCTACTAGATCTTTTTTAACTGTAGTTGCCAGGGATTGCATGCAAAGCATGTGCTTTGCCAAACTCACTCATGATAGAAGGAACTGAACTTGTGGGTTGTAGCATGTTTTTCAAAGCATTTGTTTCGGTTTTCTGTCCAAAGGCTAGGAGCATCCATAATAATCCCATTAAAATTACTGAATGATGCACAATAATGTTGATGAAGCTCTAACAGTGGTTGGTGGTGAACTCCCAGTTTGGGGACTTAATCAAGCCCTCCCTTTCCCCACACAGCAAATTTTTCTGGCTCTGCAAGACCCCACCAGTTTGGTAACAATGGTAAAAAGAAATAAAGTACGCATAGCACTGGGGGTATAAATTGCCCCCTACAGAACGTACCCGGTAGTTGTATTCTATGATAGGGGTAAGTAGATCTGCATCTGCTGCTAGATCTGTAGGTGGTTTGCAATAGATCAGCATGTATCTCTGATTCATAGTTGTTTAACAGTAGCAGCAACAAGATGACTCACCACCGCTTAAATATATATATATTACTAAAATTAAGAGCACTTTTGTGCTGAAGGGTTATGAACTCCCTTTTGTTCTGCTACTCAGAACAAATTGCTGGACTCTGAATTCTTTAATTCTAAGAGTAAGTTTTTTGCACCAAGTTCTGGTTGGTGGATCTTGGGATCTTGGCCCACCCCTGTTCAACACAGAATAAATAATCACATCTGTTCAGAATGATGGACTTTATTGCATTTTCATTATATGTTTGTGGCATTATAGTCAATAACATTACTGTTTTATGTTCAATTGCAGATGGTCATAACCCTTGGCTGTTGAAATTTTTAAAAGAAAACTGAAGTAAAAGCCATAAGAAAACGCATCGTATAACTGAGATTTGAATGATGGAATCATCTACAAATTTAGACGTTGGATCCCAGTTAATTGTGAAGGACTGTTCTGGCAGCTATAGCCTGCCTCACATGCCAGATATTAAAGTGGAGCCTCACCTCGATTCCAGTGTTGAGGAAGGGCCAGCTCAGAGTGTTGCCATGGGAATGAAATTCATTTTGCCCAATAGGTTTGATATGAATGTGTGTTCTCGGTTTGTCAAATCGTTGAATGAAGAAGACAGCAAAAACATTCAGGATCAAGTGAACTCTGACCTTGAAGTGGCATCTGTATTATTTAAAGGTTGTGATTTAAAACTTATCTTTAGCTTTAACTATTACTGTTGGATAGATGGATAAACAGGAAAATGCTATATTGGCAAAAGAAGGCATATGCACATATCAATATCTAACATTATTCTTGTTTAGCAAGCATCTTCTGTATCAGCCTTTAACTGCCTGCTGAGAACTTTTCTATGCCACCAAGCTTATGACAGCAATTAATAAGAATACATTTTTCCATAATGATTAGTTGATGGCCTCTGATTTTAAGTTCTTATTATTATATATAAATATTATTGTACACCACTTTGATTTTCTATGATATAGTGGTATATAAATCCTTTTATAAATAAAGTAAATTTGTATAAGCTATTCTGAACATTACTTTTTTCTTGCTTTCTTCATGTAGCTGAGTGCAATATCCATACTTCTCCTTCTCCTGGAATTCAAGTAAGACATGTCTACACCCCATCAACTACAAAGCACTTTTCTCCCATAAAGCAGTCTACCACATTAACTAACAAGCACAGGGGAAATGAAGTTTCTACAACCCCTTTGCTTGTAAACTGTAAGTGATTCTTCGTGGAATGGTAAATTTAAGTTTTCATTTTGTGATCCTCCATTGGGATTACTACAAGAAACTGGTATTTGCATTCACTTTAAACCAGTCATCCAGTCATTTATTTATTTCTAAATTGATTAGGGGTAAGATCTCTTTAACTGAAAGCAGTGACTTTGTCATTCTAGGATGCCAAGATTTCTTTCAAAATAGAAAAGGGCTAGGCATGTTAGCATGCTGGAATAGAAAGGCAAAAGGCACCATACATAATGTCTTTGATATGCTGTTGCCTAAGGAATGTCAAGAAATTGTAAGCCAATTCATCATTTGTACATTGAGCAAACCTACATTATTTTTCATGCTAGTCATGTTGGGGGCAAGGACATGTAAACCTTATCCCCACCCAATGAAAATTTTATTCATGTACACTTCTGAAATTTCAAGTAAGGCATTGTTCATATACTTTCAAGACTTATCATTGTAGCCATAGGGGCTGTGTCTTTGCTCTTTTTATACAATCTCATTGAAAGTTGAAATTCTCAGCAAGCTGCTTTTTCTAACCCCGGTCCCACATTCTTGCCTCCTTTGGAATCAGGGTCAACATACATCCCTTCTTATTGGATGGTTGTGAAGGTAAATTAATTGTAAAGTAACTTTCTGTGCCAGAAATAGAAGCAGGCTGCATGACTGTGTAAGCTATGTGATCGACCTCTGTGTTACCTTTCTCTAACAACATGCAATCAGTATTGTAGTCCTAAATCATGGCAGTATTGCACCACAGAAATTGATATATTTCTGCTGGGTTTTGTTTTTTGCAGCTCTTTCCGTTCACCAGCTAGCAGCTCAAGGGGAAATGCTGTATTTAGCTACACGCATAGAGCAAGGTGAGAATTTATTTTGGTCTTTTTTTTCTGGCAAACAATGATCAGCTGTTAGGTTGGGGTGGGTCCTGCAACTGGCCCTATTCACATTTGTGCTTTATTTCATACATTTCTGTTCTAAATTGACTGTGGAAATGGCAAAAAAAAAGTTTTTTGCCTCATAGATCATGATGTCAAAACTTACATATCAGGTTTTATGTTTTCTAGTCACTCTTCTTTAAGAAAAGAAACATAGTGCAAACCTGTTTCTTTAGTGCTGTGATGCTCTGGTTATAACTCTTATCCAAGCTATCCTGTGATATTTGTTCTTTGAATTATGCAACGTTTATTGCTCATTAGCCAAATGGGCTAATGTTGAATTACGTAACAGGGCAAGGTGCATATTTCAAATAGCAGGAGGTGTTCGCCCTGGCCCCTTACTGTAGCAAGCCTTGTCTTCATTTTTAGGCCCTATGGCAGGCATAGGCAAACTGCGGCCCTCCAGATGTTTGGGACTACAATTCCCATCATCCCTGACCACTGGTCCTGTTAGCTAGGGATGATGGGAATTGTAGTCCCAAATATCTGGAGAGCCACAGTTTGCCTATGCCTGCCATATAGCATCCAGAATTTGCTTCCAAAAGTAAGTGAAGCTGACTCATTTGTTCCTTCTCACCCACTTCTGACAGTATTCACTCCATGGCATTGCCTACTTTGCATTTCCACCATAGCAGGGATCCACAAATTGTGACTTGGCTTAGTAGTCAGCTGTTATTTTTGTTTGCAACCAATTCTGCTCCCCTGCGGGACTCAAAAGATTGGGGAAGCGTGTCTCTCACTTTAAACTGACCTTTGAAAAGGAGCAGAGGGCAGCATTCACTGCTTTTCTGCATCCCTCTTTATCCCAGAATAGTAAGTTGAGACCCAATCCCCCCAAATATTCATAATAACTTTATTCCAGCATCGTATGGAGACAACAGGAGTGAGATGGTTGATCTGTATGTTTTGTTAAATAGAAAATGTAATCAACCATACGGACGAAGAAGGCTTTACCCCTCTGATGTGGGCTGCAGCTCATGGGCAGATAGCAGTGGTAGAATTTCTGCTTCAAAATGTGAGTGAAAATATGTTCTCCCCCCCAATGCATTTGTAGTGACAGTCAACAACTGTAGTGCTCTAAATCCATCAAGAACAACGCTTGTAGCCTCTGAAGGTTGTCTGAAGACCTCTTGCAAAGCCTTACATAGGGAAGTTTTTAATCTGTGATATTTTAATGTATTTTAATATTTGTTGGAAGCCGCCCAGAGTGGCTGGGGAGACCCAGCCAGATGGGCGGGGTACAAAAAATAAATTATTATTATTATTATTATTATTATTATTATTATTATTATTATTATTACAATTACATAGATGTAACAATGCTACGCTATCATTTAAATCCCAGGTTGTAATTTTCTATCTAGACCTGGTCAACACCATGTTTTATGCACAGTCTGAAGAAAAATCAGTCTGAGGGCTATTTTTCATTTTTATCTAGCCACTGAGGATGGTACTCATTTCTTCCACTTACAATTCCTGGCTGAGCATATGTCGCTAACTGTTGAAAACTGTTCTACCTCTACAAAACCTAGGTTCTGATACCCCATGAGCAGGGGCGTAGGAAGGGGGGAGTGCGTGTCATCCCTGAGGGGGTGACAAAATGGCACACTATCTCCCCTGGGAGTGACGCTGTGACTCGGGCCCCACACTACCCAAAACAGCATGGGGTTTGCATCCGCTAGGTGGACTCCATGGGCAGCTCGCCGCCCTGCCACCCCTGCGCGGCTTACCCTGCCACCGCCACTCCGGGTGCCGGAGCGGCTAGCTATGCCCCTGCCCATGGGCACTGTATCCGTCTTTCTTTCCAAAGGGCATGAATGAACAAGTCCATAAACAATGGAACTGTTTACCAGGTACAAAGAAAAGAAGCAGTATTTTGAGCTGCAACAAATCATGCTTAGGCAGTACATAAGGAAAAAAGAAGTGTAGGCAGTTGGTCAGTTGAACAAATTGTCCATGGAACTTTTGGAATCTCCTCTTCCGCATATAAAGAAGTAAATGGCTGAGCTGAGTCCAGGGTGATTTCAATACCTAGAATCTGGACAGTATATAATTGGACACATGGGGGTTCACCCATCAGGGTTTTTATTAATCTAACCCATAACACATTTTAAACCACTGCTTTTTCTGTCAGGGTGCAGACCCACAGATCCTTGGAAAAGGGCGAGAGAGTGCACTATCACTGGCCTGCAGTAAAGGATACACAGACATTGTCAAGATGTTGCTTGACTGCGGAGTTGATGTAAATGAATATGACTGGGTAAGCCCTTTACTGGAGCTACTGTTCACATTACAAACTTTTGGGTAGTGAAAGAAGGCAAAATATATGGACCCCTGTTCATATCCAGCTTGTTTGGGTCACTGAACTGTGCAAATGAATTCTGATAATATTTTTATTTCTTTTCATTTCTTTTTCAGAACGGTGGTACACCTTTGCTCTATGCTGTGCATGGGAACCATGTAAAATGTGTCAAAATTCTCTTAGGTAAGTATTATGAAGGCAGTTTTTAGCCAATAAGGGCTGTAAGAACTGCAGAATGTTTGTAAATCAATGATTTGTTTCCTGTTTTAACTAGAGCATGGTGCTGATCCTACTATAGAGACAGACTCTGGATATAATTCCATGGATCTGGCTGTAGCCCTGGGCCATCGTAGTGGTGAGTATTCAAGCACTTTAGGATCTACTTTAAGGGTTGGTGCTCTTTTTTTGTATCAGCTGCTTTACCTATTGGCAGCTTAGTGCTGTGCATGCATTGCACTCCCTTCCCCCACCCCTTGATCATCTCACTGTTATCCTTTATGCTGTAGATTGATAGCTGCTTCTTTTGTTACCTAGAACTTGGTGGGGGCAGGATAGGACTAACAAATGAGCTTGCCCCTATTTATGTATGAAGAGGCCAAGTTCCATTTCTTGGTCATGCCAGAGCAGCGATAGGGAACCAGAGGGGCCAGACTGAAATGTGGCCAACGTTCCGCAGGCCACATTCCAATGGAAGTTTTTGCCTTTCCTTAATGTGCTGCTTTTGGCAGTGATCAGATATACTAATAGTGAATGGGGCTAAAAGCATTTTACATATTCATACACACATAAACACACACACACACATGAATTACTTTTTTCGATTACTACAAACTCTGTGCAATTTCCACTTTTTCAGCTCTATTTACATCTCCAAAATAGGACAGATAACCACTTAAGAGCTTAACACTAATCATGTTTTTTCCTCTGATTCAGTTCAACAGGTTATTGAGTCACACTTATTAACACTCCTTCAAAACATCAAAGAATAATGACATTTTCGTCATGAGACAAGACTTTGTATGCGAAGAAAAACTGGGTTTTAGGACTGATCAACATGAAAGAGACTTGATTTTTTAAAAATCAGTACCATGGTCCCACCATTGTTGGAGGACGGCAGGTGGGGGAGACTCTCATTCCTTTAGGCAGTCCTAGTTTGCCACCCAAACCTAGGATTTTGGCAATGTCTGTTGGCCTGCACATTTTAAGCAGTTATTGGTTGTGCAGATGGAAAAGTTAGCAGCACTAGAGCTGCAGTGTTGAGTGTGACCTGCCACCAGCAAGCCTTTCCCTTTCAACGGTGCTGCTTTATCATACCAGAAAAAGACAGTGTACAAAATCACGATGTGGACTGCTGTTTAAGAAACTTCCTCAGCTACATTTTTGGGCAAGATAGCGCTTGACGTTTGGATTCAGGAAAACTTTCTGAGGCTTTGCTCGGGCAACACTTCTCTCATTGGTAAGATTTTAACATGATTTGGTTTCATGTATTTGGCAGGTGTTTGTCAAACCACATGTATCCTACTTGCAAATATTTCATGCAATACTGAATATTCTGTTTGGCAAAGGAATTGGAGAGAATTTCACAAAATGGTAAAATAACATACCTCCTTATTATTCATAATCTATTAAAAGCCTACTTGGAGCACTACATTAGTGCATATGCTACTGAATTGAGTCAGGCTGGTACCAGGGAATGCAGCATATGCATTAAAATTTGCAGTTAAGAACTGGCTAGGGACTCTTGGGTGAGGGTAGAAAGGCTTTCTCCCTGATCGTACTCTACAGTCAGCTTGTGTATCAGCCCACAGGTGTAACTGGACTCATTTGCTGGTGAATGGCAGAATAGGGTCGAGAGAGTTTCATCCCATTTGCATCCTGCTGCCTTTCTGTGCTGGCTCATGCTTAAATACAAGGCTGCTCTACCTCTGTATTTCTGACTTTTCCACCAAAGTCATCTGAAAATAAAACCCCCAATTAGCTAGTTTACTTGGAGCCAAAAGTTGTTTTGTAAGTAGTGAAGTTCTTTCAGGGTTATATTTCAGAATATAAGTGAGTAAATTTCCTGTTTGGATGTTTTGTTTTGTATCATTTTTATTTTTTAAAATAAATTATCAGCCATCAGCGAGAAATGTGTTTTTCAGTACTTTTCTCCAATATGCTGGATTTCTATGAACCAAGATTTTTTTGACATGAGAGAGGTTTGACTCATGTCCCTTTAATTCTGAAATGGTTAGATTCCATGAAACACTTGTGTTTTCTGAGCATATAGGGCAGATCTTAAAACTATGAGTGGAGAATGTAGTCTGGTACCTTCACACAAACAAGATAAACCTTTTAACAGCCTTTCTGAAAGGCTGAGAACCACAAACTTCGGCATGATCCTCTGCTGCAGGTCAAGGCTTATACTTAAAATGTAGACAAGTAAATGGTACATCCGCAAGAATGCATTATGACTTTGTCATACCCAAAGAGCCAAGATGTTCATATGGTCAATACTGTGAACTTGTGATTACTGAGAATTTTGCACAGATTACCATGAAATGCTGTATAAATGTAAATAAACCCTTCCCCTTTCACCCAGTGTACCTAAAAGCTGTCTAAAACAGCAATGGGACTACCTTTCGCTCCTATGCTTGCCTGAATAAGGTTGAAATGCTTAAGAGTGAACTGTAAATGTATTTAAACAAAAGTTAGGTAGTGCAATGTGCTCAAAGCCTAACAGCTAGAATAATAATTAAAACAAATATTTATTTCCAAGTAAAAGTGTTTCAGACTTAGTATAAGTTAGATTGCGAACAGGGCATCCTTTTGTGGTTACAACCGATGAAAACGAGCCTGCTGCAATGTTTGCCCTATCTCTATCGCATATTACACAGAACCATTATTCTTCAGTTAAAGAACAAAAAAAAAACCCTGTAGAAGTAACAATGTTTTATTATAAAGTTAAAAGCATTTAGCATCTGTTTAAAATGCATGTTTCCAGTAATGAAAATAAACATTTTTCTCTGAGGGGGTAATTGTGCAATATTGAACATGCAATAGGTTCCCTGTTCTCAAGAATCTGATTAGCCATAGCAGACTTTAAATTCCCCCAGCCCCAGATTGACCTATTCAAGTGTACCCCTCTATAAATTATGTCTTAGATGCACTATGTATTAGGATGTGTCTGCCAAGTTTTTGCTCAAGCTGCTCAGCTATACTATTGTTTTGATCTTGCAAAGTTGTGTCTTAGGTGTTATTACCTATTTTGAGAGTTGAAAGTTCTTCATATAGTGCAAATAAATTGTTTTTAAATGAAATTGTTTACCTTGATTTCTTCTTGAGCATGCTAAATGAAAAACACACACGGTTTTTCCTCTGTAACTATCAATGGTTGCATTTTATGCAACATTAGGCTGGGGGTGTCCCATGCCTGTTTTTATATAGCTTAAAGGTCAGATGAGACCACCCCAGGGGTTATAATTTGGCCTATATGGCCACCACCCCCCATCATATCTTCCTGCCTCTACATCTGACTTAAACTGTGGGGCAGGTAAATCTGCAACTGGGACCCCCTATGAGTTTACTCTGAATTGTTCCTTTGCAAGCAGGGCTTGCATTCAGTGCATTTTGCATTTGGTGGCAAATGCAAGCCCTGCTGTAACTGGCTGTTCTTGGGAGCTCTGTCAGTGCTGAATTTATTTTTAAGGAAGAAATTGGAGTGCACTTAAACATGCACATCTGATTCCTTTGAAACTGAAGCACCCACTGGGTTCGTTTATTCCAGTAGAAAACAAATCCTGGGGCAGTTTAGGCTTATGTCTGAATAATCAGTGTTCATGCTGTTTTTCCCCTAGCTTCAACTCTTGACTTGTTTGGAGGGAAATAAAACTACAAGCACTGCTTTGCTGCAACAGCTTGTTTCTCTCCTGGAGCAAGGAGTTTGGGTTTGAGAAGAACTAGACAGCAGCAAACAGCTCAGGCAGACTAATTAACCACTTAATACTGGGCATAACCATGGCCAATATCAGCAGGGTAGGTTTTGTAGAATATTACTTAACTGGCAGTTATACAATTTTCACCTTTCCATTGACATTTAAATGTGCTCTTGCTTGTTGAAGATAATTGACATGTACTGCTATTCCAAGGGATATTCTTCATGCGTTCATCCTTTTGGTGTGTGCAAGTCATTCAATTTATCCCTATAAGTGGCATGACTGTTATTTAAGACAATTATAGCTAGGCTTGTTCTTGTCTCCTTTATATAGATAGGATCATAGGCTGGTATCTAATGGTGCAAGTCTATTGAGAGATGGAATACATAAGAACAGGGTTGTGAAGCAATTTTGACAAACCCCCCCATATTATTATCATCATAGTCATTATTTTTTGAATTTATATACCGCCCTATACCCAGAGGTCTCAGGACCTAGAGATCTGGGCCTAGATCTGTTGCCAAGGTTAGGAGATCCACTGAGGCAGATTTAGGGATCTAGAGAGAAAATTGACTTCCCCCCCCCAAAAAAAGCTCTGTTACCTATTACTGTATACACAATTGGATACCACCTTTTGTGTAAATTGCTTTCAAATGAAGGGAGCTGAATAAACAACAAAATGTCCGTACTCCATCTGATAAAGGGGGTTTTAACACTAGGGTGTTGTTTTTTGTCCAAGTGCCACCATCTGGCTAACTAGACCACAGTAACTTATTTGTTCTGCTGAAAAAAATCAAGATCAATTTCTAAGGTACAGGAACCTAACTTGCATGGCGCAGGTGCTCACTAGCGGCTTCTACTGTATGTATTTGCAGTTCAGACACAAGAGAAAAGTTCTTATTAAATGTTTTTTTTTCCTATAAGGAGCAGTGAGTATTCTCCAGAGGCTCACAAAACCAGATTCCAGTTCTAATTTGCAGAAAAAGCACAATGAATCTAACTCCATTTCTGTTTTAACAAGCCGTCTGCTGCAAGAAGAGCAGTCACTTTACAGCAGGGCAAGCTACCCTGTGGTCCTCCAGATGGTGCTGGAGCAAGACTGCCATCATCCCTGAGCACTGGCTACACTGGCCAAGGCTGATGAAAGCTGGAGTCCAACAGCATCAGAGGTCAGATTAGCCACCCTTCATTTCCAGCTACTATCTTGTTGCTAACATTTAACTCAAACTTGACACTCAGGGGCTGCCTTTATTGTTTAAACACAGGGGGGGGGGGCTGGAATACGTAATTTTTTCTATAATTTGAATGTGGCAGTTACATTTGCATTAAACTGCAAATAAAGTTTACTATTTCCACACTCAAAGCAATGCAGCTCCCACTAACAGAATTAACAATATGTTGCCCGTTTTTTAAAGTGACACAAGTTTCCTAAGATTACACAATTGTTCTCTGCTTGTTTGTATTGTAGAAGTCAACCTCCTGAACAAATTATTTTGTTGTGACAGAGCGTCTTGTGCACTCTGAACATTATGGTTACTTCTGATGACAGATTATAGAGGTTAGACAGGGAACTCTTGTCATATGAACAAGAGAGTTCCTAAAGTAAATCAGAAAGGTAGGGTCCTGTCTCAATTAAATATTCTACGACAGTCTTCATGCCTATAACTAATGGATTACTATCTGACAGCCTATAATCAGAACTATTAATGCTTTTACCTTTGACAATCTGGTTGTGTTTCTGCCAGTGACCTGTATTTGATCTAGGCTAGATTAGGACCACTCTCCTTAATTTGCCTTCTTCTGACATTAAACATGCTTCACTTTTGAGCTCTGTTTGTACTACATATGCTGGCATACGTATCCATCACTGAAAATTATACAAAGCAAAACAGGAATGGAGACAGAAGAACTTGGAATATAATGGTTATTCAGTAAATTAATAACACATTCTGATTGGGTTTAAGTCAAGGTGTTCCATTTTACATCAGAACTTTCGATAAATACATTCTTATCCATGTACAAAATACTACTAAAAGTATTTGCCTAAACATTTAGTCTTTATTAGCATTTTTATGTAATACTTTTCAATTTTGTGTATTTTCAACCCAGCCGTGAATAATTAAATGCTCCGTGCACTAGCAATAACTGAAGAGAGCTGCAATTTGAAGGAGTTTCCAATTAGAGATCTTAGACTTCTTAAGATCAGTACAAAAATGTTACAAATAAAAAGTCACAATATAAAATAGCAGCTCCATGTAATGTTCAAGTTTTACTCAAAGTGGCAGTTCAGTTTGCTTCGTTCTTTGATGCCTCATCAAAGTTCTCCACAAGATCTGAAAAGGAGAGTTAACAACAGTCAGGCTTTTAACACACAAAGAATCAGCACTGCCATTTCCAAGTATTTCATCCTAAAAGCCAGAGTTTGCTGAAATATAAACAAGTTATCTACCACAGAACATTAAGCATTAAAGCCCACTGGACAAGTACCCAACTATACCCATCTGTAACTTTCCAGTTATTTTCTGCAATCCAGGAAGTAGAAGTGAAACTTAAGCTCTATTCAGGTGTTTTAAATTTATCAGATGATGAGGGAGAGCTAAGATGAAGATCCTAGCTCTACCCCTACCCAATCACCCACCATCAGCCATAGGAATAAATTCTGCAGTAAGGATCCTTTCCATGCATGTAGACTCCCTATGCAATTTAAACCCAATTTTTCCAGGTCTCTAAAATCTCATTGGAAGCCTACATACTTCAGAAGTTATACCTCAACTCATGTGAACCAACAGGAACAGCAAGAATGAGACAGATCTAGAACAACAAGAATGAGACAGACACTCATCCTCACTCCTTTCTATGCATGAGGGAACAGTGCTTTTGTAGTTAGCCAAAATGTACTCTGGCAGGTAAACCACCACCATGTTCTCCCCATTCTTCTCCTCAACCTGACAGATATCAGGTCTAAAAGACAAAATAGGTACTTGGGATCTGCTTTTGAACAGCCAGCATCTGGAAAAGTTATTGCCCCATAGGCAGGCCTATTTCAGTTTTTCTATTGTATCTCACTGTCATCAGATATCCCAGGAACAAACATAATGACTAGAAGTCAAATGTGCCCCGTGTGAGTGAAAAGGCACTTCCACTCATACAATTTTAGCAATTTCCCTCTTCTAACTACAGCCCCTATGCACCATCCAAGAGTTCCAACCCTCTGATTTTCAGACACTGCAATGAGAAAGAAAGTAAGGAAACCTCATTCCATGACCAGAACTCTGCTCTCGAAATGCAGTGTGGTACCAGAAACTACAAAGTCAATTACCCAAATCATTAAGATAAGCACAGAAGCAAACACATCAAGACCTAGACTAGAGCACTAGATTTAAGCATGAACCAGAGAACTGACTATTCTTCCTGCACATATGTATTTTGTTTCATTATTATTGTTACCTAAATGCCATAACTTTCTCTTCAATACCTTGTTCATTCGTCACACTCTCTCATTACTTTTGTAAGAAAAGAAATGAAGACTTATTTTTACCTGGAACTTCATCATCATCTTCCTCACCAGTAGCAAGAGGTGCTTTTCCATCCACAGCTGTAATCACAAGCATATTGACACAAATGAGACATTTCTAAGTAAAGCTTTCCCAAAACTAGCCAAATTTGCAGCAAAACACAGTAACTGATTACAACCCTGTGCCCACTTACTTGGGAGTAAGTCCCATTGAACTCAGCATGACTTATTTCTAATTATCTTGGCTTCTACTGCATGTGCTTCATCCCTAAGTACCCACTCTAGAATACTGTGCTCATCAACCACTCCCTTCCACAGTAGTCCACAGCCTTTAACTGCATGTTTTTTGCAAGAATACAGCCAAAGCAGAGAACCCCAAAACGCTATCTGACAAAACAGAAACAAGCAGTCAAACTTCAGTCATGAAGAGGTTCCTTCAAGCGAGAAAAGGCATTAAGTCCCATATCCATCCCTTTGAGAGGAGCTTCTGAACTCATCCTCATATTCGGGGAAGTAACAAATCAAATGTATTTGAAGAATAGCCATTTCAATCTAAGATTCTTTGCAGGACAAAATGAAGAGTACCCCAAGCACCATTTGTTTCTAAATATAACAGCTGAAAATATATTTTGCTTAAATGTGACCTGTCCCAGCTACATGCACAAATAGGTACTAATTAGCCAATTTAGCCATGGTTAAGCTTCTCAGTACTTGTTCAGGTGTTTCCCTATGGGATTGTCAGAAAACAGTTTTTTCCTAACCACCCCAAGCAAGTGGGATTTCGTCTAATGTTAGAAAATAAAACCCTTTCAATTGAGGAGGGATCCACTCTCTCTCCATGGTACAATCCTCTGGGGAACGTTATATAAAGGACAACATCTGAACAGGTTCTCTATTTCAGAAGCTTCAGATAGCAACTGTGAGAACAGCATTTCCCAAACTTGGGTCTCCAGCTGGTTTAGGATGACAATTCCAATCATCCTTAACCACTGGTCGTGCTAGCTAGGGATGATGGGCGTTGTAGTCCAAAAACAGCTGAAGACCCAAATTTGGGAAACACTTCTTTACAACAATAATAGCCTTCTTAGTATAATTCAGGGCTATGGCACTATGACTAAGAAGCTTTGATATCATGTCTTGTTTCTGAAAAGCAACTGGCTGTCCCAGCCACCAGCAACAGCAGCACACACACATCAAATGAAATTAGATTGGCAGATATTGTCTCAGTGGCTTCTCTAAGAGAGGTCACTCCTGTGGACACCCAAAGCCAAAGTCTGAGCATCATCCAAACACTCCAAGTACATATAAATAAAATTAAGAACATTATAAAGCAAGCAAGCAAACACTGCAAGCCCCATGTTGGTGCAAGAATTTTAATTCTCAGAGTGAGTCTTCCAAGTTCTACTCACGTTGTTTGGGCAGAGCCTCTGCTAGTCTCCTCAAACTGGTCAGACTATCAGCACCAAGCTGGTTTAAGATGCTAGGCAGCATTTCAGTCAGCTGCTTTGTCTCAGCATGGCCTGTGATTGTGAAAGTGTTAGCTGCTAAAGATGCTTGAACTTTAGGGTTGTTGAAGTGGATGACAGTGCCCTGGTTGGTAAACATGTTTACCTGCAAAACAACACAATTTTTTTTGAGCAAGCAAACTTGCAATCACAATGAACCTTAAAATGAAAACTACAGTGATAATATTCTCAAATTAGTTAAAAACAGCACTTCTCAGAAAAGAGAATTAATGAAAGCACCATAAAAACAAAAAAAGTAGTTACCTCTTCAATACCAGAGATATTATTTACTCCAAGTTTCTTTAATGAAAACTGAAGCTTCTTGTCATCTGCTGTTGCTGTTCTGTGAACCACCTTCTTCTTTCTACGGGCAGTACCCTATGAATAAGGAGACTAAATGTTAAGTCCTCTCAAAATGTATGAATTCCAAGTAGCAAAATGGCATGCAACTCTATTCTATCCCTGGCTGTAAGTTAGTAAAAATGTCTATTTCAGAAGCTAGGCAATGATACCATACCAGTTACTAAAGAGAAGTGAGTAACCACTAACCAACTAATTTCTGTTCGCAGGAACTATGAAAGCAAGGCCTCAAGTAAATATTTGTCTGGTGGCCTCTGGCAAGAAAGAACCTCCCTGCAGAAAGCAGGCAGAGTAGCTTTCAAACACTCAAGATTGACACTTGCTATTTTCTCAAGTAAGCAACATCCCACAAATGAGCAGCACCAGTATATCTAGGCAGATACCTAAAAAAAAATATTTCTTGGATAGCACTGACTTGTTTCTACAGATTTTGCTGCAACACCAAATTAAGATTAGGGTTTTGTTTTTGTTTTTTCATTTTGGTCATTTACTTTAATCTAAATAATTTATCAGAGCAGATGTCTGGCTGGAGGGGGAACACAAACATTCTCCAGAGAAAAGAAGAATTAAGCATAACCGTTGCCACACCCTCTAGGTTTGTCTGTTTTTTAACATTAGAATGAATCTCATATACCACAGTCCAGAATTAGAAGATAAAGAGACAAATGTTAGCACAAGTCAATTTCAGGAACTTTTAGGAAAATTTTCAAGAAGTTACATCTGAGGTAAAGTTATGTTGCAGAAATCAGAGGAGTTTGAGGAAAGAAAAAAAGGTGAAGTAAACTGAACAAAGAAGGAAAACCAAAAAGGTACAAATCGAATCCATTAATCAATTATTTTTATTTTATTTTAACATCAGTGGTTCAGGAATTCTACTTTAGCCTAATCTACCATCAAAATCATGGGACGCGGGTGGCAATGTGGGTTAAACCACAGAGCCTAGGCCTTGCTGATCAGGTCGGCAGTTTGAATCCCCGTAACAGGGTGAGTCCCAGCTCTTGCCCACCTATCAGTTCGAAAGCACGTCAAAGTGCAAGTAGATAAATAGGTACTGCTCCGGCAGGAAGGTAAACAGCGTTTCCGTGTGCTGCTCTGGTTTGCCAGAAGCGGCTTTGTCATGTTGGCCACATGACCCGGAAGCTGTACACCGGCTCCCTCGGGCAGTAATGCGAGATAAGCGCCGCAACCCCAGAGTCGGACATGACTGGACCTAATGGTCAGGGGTCCATTTACCTTTTTACCATCAAGATCAAACAAAATATGAGGCAACAAATTATCATCACTAGAAAAATTACCCTTTATGGATGCCTAAATATCTGCCCATAAATATTTGCCAGAACAGATTGTCTT
This sequence comes from Lacerta agilis, assembly GCF_009819535.1. Taxonomy (NCBI): domain Eukaryota; kingdom Metazoa; phylum Chordata; class Lepidosauria; order Squamata; family Lacertidae; genus Lacerta; species Lacerta agilis. The sequence continues at coordinate 28,995,356 of NC_046322.1, forward strand.
GTTTACTAGCTAAGCAAATATAGGTTAACTGTTAAGAATAAAATAGTAATTATTAGCAGTTCAACTACCATGGCTTTGCTATATAGCTAATAATTTTTTTGTAAATGTTAATGTTAGTGCAAGCACTATTAAAGTAGAAATTATTTTAAATAGAACAAAACCAACAAGATCTGTAGGTTGATGCATTTTTAAGCCTCACAATAGTAATTACTTGTACTATATTTTAAAGGCCAAGCTTGTTTTACTTCAATTACATTGACAGACACCTTAAAGTAGTTAGCATAATGAAAATTATAGGTTCCAGCAGTAAAGCACTTATGTTCAGACCTGAAATTCCACTGGCTCCACCTTGATTAAAGACAGGTTTCTGATGCAAGTTGTACATAATAAAAGCTGACAAAAGTATTAGGTAAAAAACTGATGGCTGTATACAACACATTAGGTAGTTTAAACCTTTACAGCAGAATCCTAAGCATGTTTCCTCAAAAGCTAAGTCTGAGTTCACTCTCAAGCCATGTGTTTCATATTGCAGCCTTGTAAATTATAGGAAATATTGCTGTTACACAAAATCCTATGGCAACCCTACACCATAAGTAAAAGCATTTTCATCTGCCAGCCTTTTACCAAGCTATCAACATCAATATTTGAACACAGTTATATTCTTTGTGTTCATTCAGGCATTAACAATATTGTGAAGAGTGTACATTAGAAGAGCTAATGTTTATGTTTAAAGTCAGCTAACTAATAAGCATTTAAGCAATAGTTATTTTGTTATTTCTTATTATCACCCTCCCTAGGGAAAACAGCTTCTTCCATCTCTTTTTGTTATCCTTACAAGCATCCTTCAATACAGTTTGGGCTAAGGGATGGTAAATGGCCCAGATGCATCCAGTGAGCTTCACAGCCGTGTAAAAATTTAATACACGTTTCTCTGGCTCAAGTCCTGCATGCTAACCATTACTCTACATTACTTCATCAACAGCATTATGAATTTGGGGTGGAGGGAAGTAGCTGAGTATGTGAGATCCTTTTCTAAACCCTAGATCCAGCAAGTGTTGAAATATAAGCCAGGTTAGCTTCCTGTGTTGAGGTGAGTGCCTGAGTGAACATTAAGAGAACAAAGGAAATGGGGCTCTGTGCAAGACAACAAATGGGTGGGGCCCCACCAACAACTTAGAGATGGTTAGAAGGGCAAAGCTTCAGTTGAGAGTTTGCAGAGATGTGACCTACAGGAAAAAGCAGCTAGCTAGAGAGAGAGTCAGAGAGCAATGTCTGATGACTTCTTTTAACTCCAAGCTGCAGTTATGGGAGAAACATGACTCCTTTGGGTTGCTGATGCTGTTAACCTCTTCATCATAGGGTCAGTCTGTATAATGTGTAAATAAACCATATATCATAAAGATGCCACAGTCTCCGCTATGCGCCCCAGTTCCAAAAGGAAACACAGACCCTCAGTAAGTGCCTGGAACCCCTGAAATCTCTAGGAGATTGGGGTGGGGTGCAACAATATATTACATACACCTTAGTTCAGGTATAACCTCCTCTTCCCCTTCAAACAAAATCCTAATTGTCTTCTTCAAAATACAGGCTACAGAAAAAACTGTAAAAACATAAATGCAGCGTTGCTAGACAATATATATATAGCCTCTACAAGTACTGTAAAATGCAGCAGCCGCAGCCAAGCTGAAAGGAAACACGAATTTTGGAGACGCAGCGAAGATGAAACGAGGCAACCTTACCTTCCCACCGATGCGCACTTGAGCTTGAAGCTTAGCTAGTTTTTCTTGATTCATGATAGTTTCTTTCATCTAAGGGAAGAAGAACAGACGTGAGGCGATTAGGCGGGCGGCACCCAAGGAAAGAGGCTGGAGAGGGCCCGATGAGCCCGGCTATCGTGGCGGGCGGCGCCCTCAAAGCCTCCTCTCCCTCTTGGGCCCAAGCGAGGAAAGAGAGGCCTCGCCTCACCCTCGGCCGGACTCCGGCCGTGAGGAACTTTCTGAGGTGAGGAAGGCAGCCTGCGCCATCGCAAGGAATGGCCTTCAAGCCAGAAGAGCAGCTAGACCGAAAGGGGATCCAACACACACACACACCCGGAGGCCTGGAGAAAGACAGGAGCACCCAGAGCCCGCTCCCTCCACGCCGAAGCCCGCGGCTTCTTCCCGGCTCAAAGGCCTCAAGCGGCTTCTACCAGGCGCACCTGCGGCCGCTGCTCCCACCTTGGCCGCCTCCACGCCTGCCTATCTCCCTTTCCCCACCTCCCTCGGGTGTCCCTTCCTTTGTACCTTCTCAGAAGGAAGCGCCCCGACCTGGGCAGGGCGAGGAGCTGAAGGGCTGCGGCCGGGAAAGCGCAGAGCCTGACGTGCGCACGCGGAAAGGGACGAAGATGGCCGCCGGAAAGGAAAACAGGAGGAGGCGGCGGCGGCGCCGTGACGAAAGCCATACGTCCTTACGCGCTCACGCGCTCACAACCCCAGCGTTCGATGCGCATTCTGCGGAGTCTGAGCTTTAGCGCGCGTGCGCGAGCGTAGTTGGCGCTCTCTGCTCCCGCCTTCCGGAGGCGGGCAGGTAGGCAGGCAAGTAGGGCGGTGTGGCGCGTGGCCCCCGGGAGCGAGAAGGAAGGAAGGAAGGCGTGGGAAGCGAAGGTCCTGGTCGCGGGACGGCTCAGCTTGGCCGTGGATTGCCTCGCCGCCCAGCAAAATAACGACTTTCTGTTTACTTTTCTGTTTTATATATCTATACAGTTTAATGCCTTTACTACAGCACGGTCCAGAATGCTCCAGAATTAATACATTTGTTTATCCTCCAGGAAGCACAAGGCATTTGCACAGGCGTTTTTGTTTTTTTAAAATAAAATTTATTATATTTTCCAACAAGATAACACATACATAAAAACTTACACTACACACTATAACAAAAATTAACAAAAATACAAAATACAAAAATCACAACAAAAATAACAATAGCCACAAAAAACAACTAAAATAACTTTTTAAATATTTCCCTATGGAAAAAGCTCCCTGCAAGAAGAAAACAAGCACAGCAATAAGCAAGCTGAACCTTCTTCCCTGATACTCTCACTTTTTTTGCTTGCAGGGAGAGTTTGGGGAGGCAGTAACACCCGGCACCCCAGCATTACATCCAGAAGAAGTGCAGTCTACTAGATCATACCAGGATCTGCCACCCCTTTCTTGTGCATGCTGATGACAGCTCTCGAGGGTACAGGAATGTGGCTGAGTTACAAACTCACAAAGAACATTAGCCAGAATCACCAGATGCAAAAAGTACAGTACTAATGAGATGCAATCCAACACTGGTACAACAGTTCTCAGTTCCTTTGTGAGTTTCTGTTTTCCTTATATAAACATAAGATGCAAGTAACAATATCTACCAAGTGTTTCTGAAATGCTTATTTGCAAGCTAATTTCTGTGGAAAATAAATAGTACTTTCAGTGAAATGCACTCAGACTTGGAATGACTTCCAGACACAAGCGTCAAACATGAATCATCTCTGTATTAATGTTGCATACAGATAATCAAATGCACCTTTAATTACCAGATGTTGATGGCAAACAAGGGAGTGCATATCTCCATCCTATTCCTCTTTTGGGTTTCCTAGGCGTATCTGAGCAGCATTGCTGGAACTTTGACCCTAATCCTACAAAGCAATTAAAACTACTTGGACTATCTTTATCTTATGACCTGAAAACTTTGTTTTCTTTTCCTTACTATGAGCATCTTCCCACACCGTGAGTAAAACTTGGTAGGACCATCAGGGACTGCATAAAATAGCCTCACAACATAAATCTGTGCATGTCTATTCACGAGTAGATCCATGGGGTGAGGTGCATTAAGTGCTTGAAATTTTACATGTTCTTGTAACTTGGTTGTGTGTCAGTTTGTACATGTGTTCGTGGTTGGGGTTGGCTGTGGTTGGGGCTTCCCTGGAAACTTAATAGGAAAGCAAGATCAGCTGGGGCCCCTCCACCCTATGTTCAGGTTGTATATACGTGTAAATAAAACCATTTATCCTTAAGACACCACAGTCTCTATTGACCTTCTATTCAAGGAAACCAAGAAGAAGAGGAGATTGGATTTGATATCCTGCTTTATCACTACCCGAAGGAGTCTGAAAGCGACTAACATTCTCCTATCCCTTCCTCCCCCACAACAAACACTCTGTGAGGTGAGTGGGGCTGAGAGACTTCAAAGAAGTGTGACTAGCCCAAGGTCACCCAGCAGCTGCATTTGGAGGAGCGGATATCCGAACCAGGTTCACCAGATTATGAGTCTACCGCTCTTGACCACTACACCACCCTGGCTCTCCAAACCCTGGAACCCTTGGAGTCTCTTGCTGCTAGGAGATTAGGGTGTGGACAGCAATACTTTATGCAAAAAGAATGGAGTCAGCATACTATGAAGGACTGGTTGGATATTTATGGGACTACTACACTCATGGCAAACCTAACACACTCGAGAAGAAAACAGGGTTGGAACACATTTAATGAAGTATTGCGGAAGCAGTAAACCCCAATACGCTATACTGTTTTTCATCAGTTTGTATCATTTTTATATGCAGTAGGTTAGAAATTAGAGAAGTTAACTTTTCTGCTTCGATAACTCTTCCTCCTGTGAAATAATTGCTTGTAAACTTTGTGAAAACTGGAATGACCGACTTTGTTTCTGCATCTCTATTAATAAGAAAATATGTAGCTCACATACCAAAGATGAAGGAATAGGAAGCAAGTCAAAAGCAAGAAGAGACAAGGACTCAGTTGTCCAAATGTTTCATCACCATGTTGCAGGAGGAGTTTTCATTCTTCTGCCAATGACTTCTCCCACACACACAAAAAGCCGCATATATTTTATCCTCACAACAACCTTGTAAGGTAGTTTGGGGGGCTAGCCAGGTTTTTTGCCCTGGGTGAAGCCTCCAGAGGCTATCCCTGCGTGTGGGAGGGTGCCAAACTGAGTCTTTGACCCACGTGAAATAAAGCCTCGTCTCGCCCCTGGTTTATACATGAATACAGTGTTTGGCTGAGGGCAGAATTGACCATCTCCTATTCCAACGCTCTAAACTTTGACCCTAATCCTACAAAGCAATTAAAACTACAGTACTTGGACTATCTTTATCTTATGACCTGAAAACTTTGTTTGGCTGAGGGCAGAATTGACCATCTCCTATTTCAACGCTCTAAACCAGTGTTTTTCAACCACTGTTCCGCGGCACACTAGTGTGCCGCGAGATGTTGCCTGGTGTGCCGTGGGGAAAATTCCAGCCAGAATATCAGCTTTGTGTTCAGCCAAACAGGCCCTGGTTGCACACTGAATAAAGTATTTTATAATTTTTCATATTTCTGTTTACTTACTATTTCATAATAAAGTAATTATAAAATACTTTCTTTGTGTTTATTTGATTCCTATTCAAGAGAATTACTTTATATATAGTCAATATAGGCACAGAGTTAATTTTTTTTAACATTTTCTAATGGTGGTGTGCCTCGTGATTTTTTTCATGAAACAAGTGTGCCTTTGCCCAAAAAAGGTTGAAAAACACTGCTCTAAACACCACACCACTCTATATGCTTTGCAAACTCTCGGGTTACACTCCCGGACTAACTCCCATCGTGCGTCTGGATAGGCTGACAGAAGCAAAGCGGTTTTCAACAGGCGTCTAAAGCAATCTGCCGTGAGGACGCCTAATGGCAATGCTCTTTAATGTTTGACTCGCATCCGCCCTAGGTGACACCGGTCAGTTCCACGGAGCAGCCCGTCGATCCCCGCGGGCCCGTGGCCTCTAGATGGCGCTCTTCACTTGCTAGGACCTCCAGAGAAAATAAGGGAAGGAGATTTGCTGCGCGAGGAGGGAAGGAGGGTAATTGCACAAGACAACCACTAGAGGGAGGATGCAAGATCACTTGCCAGGTACCGTCTGAAGCAAGCAAAGATTTAGCCCAGAGGCCGTGACGGCGCTGCTCCCTTCCTTGCGCTGGGAGTTTCTGGAGAGCTGGCAGAGCCCGGGGCTTTGCCCGTCTCTCCACACTCCCGCATCCACCTCTACTCGCCTATCTCCTGGGTGGCTTTGGGTGCTTGCTGCGCCTCCCCCTCCGAGGTTTTGGAGGAAGGGTGAGAGATGTGATCGATGAGCTACAACAGGGAGCTCCTAAACAGCCTTCGCCAACGTGGCGCTCTCCGGATGTTTTGGACTGCAACTCCCATTATCCCCAGCCGCTGATGGTGTTGTAATCCAAAGATCCTGGCGGGCGCCAGGTTGGCAAAAGCGGCTCCCCAGCCGCATTTAAGAGCTCGAGAGCTTCGCTAAAGCAACACAACCTTCTCCTCCCCAGAAATGCGACCCGGGGTGAGATCAGGCTTGACCTAAGATCTCCAGCAGGCAGCTTTCCAAAGGAAATGGGCTGAATTTTTGTGTCTGATTGAGGGGCCACTGACTGGGGGCCATTGTCTCGCTGCACACGATGGGTGCGGTTGGTGGGTTTCACCTGATAGCTCAACATTTTAATATTGGCTCTTCTTTTTGGTATTTAGGCTGCGATCCTAAGCACGCTTACTTGGAGGGGTGTTTTGCTGAAATTGGTGATGTTCGTGCCCTGTCTATGATGATGCGACTTACGCCCGCCTCGCTCTCTTAGACATCTTCCACTTCCAGCTGAAGTTGAACCTTTTCGAGTCTCAGCGATGTGAATGAGAATAAGTTCAGGCTTCACTCTCAGGCGGCAAAGCCGATACCCGCTTGCTTGCTTGGGTGTAAGCCCTATTGATTGCAATGCAACTTACTACCAACTTACGCACCCGCTTCCATCCCAATTTAGATACATTCTTCAGTTGCATTTAAAGACTTTGGTATGGTCTCCTTCTGCAATTACTTAGCACCCCATAATACCAGACATTTCCAACTAAATGCTTCTAAGTCTGCCTTCTCGCAGGTCACCTAATTCCAACCTAAACACTCAAACATTCGGGAAAGTGAAATCATCATCATCACCACCACCACCACCACTGTAGAAGACTTTTCAGCCTGGTATATTTCTTTTTTAAAAGCTGTAAAAGAGGGAAATAAACGTCTTGCTTTCTTATTCACCATCCTAAATATCTATAAATTCGTTTCTCCATGCCCTCCTCCTTGTGAGAGTAGATGTTTTATTCTAAAATATTTGGTGATAAAACTAGTTGGCAAACAAGCCTGAGTAGAAAGACCTGGTGTTAAAGCCTCGCTCCGTTAAGATATGTGGGACTTTCGCCACCGACTTTCGTGACATCTGTTAATTCTTAACTGTATTTTGACAGCCTGGGTTCTGGCTGATCTTAAGGCCAGGCTACAGGCGTAATTTGCAGTGAAATCAGTGGGACATGAACGTCCCATGTTTCTAGGCCCATTACTTTGGGGAGTGGGGAATAGATGGTTCCAAATTATGGTGTTGTAAACCGCCTGGAGCACTTTTACGAAAGAGCGGGACTTCTGTCTTTTCACTCATTTGCTAAATAGCTTCAGTGCATCTTCTTTCTACAGAAAGTAGTTAGGCTTCCCGGTCGGAGGGCAGCATTTCACTTCAGGAACCTTTGGTCATACGATAAGGGGCGGTAGGAATATGTGGTAAAGTTTCCTATCATATTTTATTCAGGAGAAACTCTTTATATGCGAAACTATCACACACACACCCCGCAAAAAATGGCAAATGGTTGTGCTGTGCGGGTAGTATTGTATTCAGTGTATAAAAGAAACGTGTTACATATGTTAGTTATTTTTTGAGAAAACCTGAATAATCCCGTGTGGCCATTATATATATATATATATATATATATATATATATATATATATATATATATATATATATATATCGTGTGATAAATTATTCATTAAATCCCCCCAAACAAACCATATTTTAAATCACCCTTAATGAACCGCAGTGTTAAAAACAGTGAGGCAACTATGATTCTGAAGCCCGTCTGATCGGAAGTAAAAGGTGCAAGGAAATAAATAAGATTTTCCGAGGGGTTTGTTCTAGGACTTGAACTTTAGGATACCGGTGACGATCAGGTTGCTTCACCCGGCAGGAAAAAATCGCAGAAACAAATGAAGCCAGCTTATCTTGCCTTCCCTCAAAGGAATGACACTATCAGCCGGCCGCTCTCCGCTCTCCCAAACCTGTTCTGACGGACTCTTTAATTCCATTGGAATTTCTGAGGGAATTCATTTAGGATCAGAGTGTCGATCTCCTATTTTGAAATCCTTCTATTGCGTTGTTTTGCTTTCACTTTGGTGTAAAATAAAATATGTGTGTTTGTTTGTGTGTAAACCAAATACTTTCATGTGCTTCACATAAATAGGATCCTGCTAATCTCCCACATTCTCCGTTTAATTTTCTTTTTTTCAATTGGAACATTTCTAGATTCGAATCCCCGTCATCTGTTTGTGCGGGGAAATAATTTGTTATTCTTTAAGAGCGGTTTCTTTCGGAACAACAAGCCCTCGGGAAGCTCTCCCGCGCACGCCCCCTCCTTGAAATGAATGGGAAGCGTTGCTTGCGCAGGAGAAGTCCCAGCAGAATCGCGGAGGACCCAGCTTGGAAAAGTTCTTGCCGAATTTCACAGGAATTATTTGCACACTTCTACCAAGATCACTTAAGGGGACTGGGCGCAACCTTTCAAATGGATGCTGTGGTCCCCCCAGGAATCAGTTCCGCGGCGATTTGTTGCCAGACCTAAAACCTTTTCCCCCTGGTGTGTTTGCGTGCGCCTTCCTCCTTTTCCTCGACAGCAAGCGTGTAGCTGGAGCCCTTGACGCGACGAGGCTTGGCCAACCCCAGCGCACTGGAGACGCGGACGACAGTCCCCTGGTTCCCTAAACTCAGCTCGGCAGGAGGAGGACAGGCATTCAGTTTCCCACGACCAGGAAACCAGCTTGTCCCCTGTCCGGCGGTGGGACGACGAGCACCTCCACGGGGCCGCCTCCTGCCTTCCTTCTTCTCGCCGGCTCCGTTACGTGGGGCGAGCCTGGAGACCTCTCTCACCTAGGTCAGATCGAGCGTTTTCTCTTTCTCTCGGGAGGATGATCGGATAGTGTCGGTGGGGGGGGGGGGGGTCCTGGTGTTCCAAAGGAGACTTTTATTTGACCCTCCCCCCTTTCCAAGCCAGAAAGGTCCGTCGAGGTGGAGCTGGGTGGGTCGTGAAGCAGGGGATCAAGGCTGACTGGGAAGCAGTAGCCCGCTGGAGATGGAAGGGCTGCCTCTCCCGGCTCCCTCGGCCACCCTAAAGCTCAACAATGGGGCTATTCAAGGCGCGAGATGGGCGCTTGTTTATTTATTTGCTCTCCTCTCCCGCCCGCAATTCCGAGTCTCTCTATCTCTCTCCACCCCCACCCCCCGCCGCACGCCTCTTTTCTTTATTCTTCCAGGAATGTTTTCGCAGCGGCGGCTCTGACGTTTCCAACCACGTGACGGCCCCCTCCTGGGCGGGCGGGCGGAAGGAAAGGCCGCCCCCTTTCGGCCTCAGCCCGGGCGCTGCCAAGATTTTGCTCAAGACTTCGCGGGCGCCGCCCGCTCCTCCTCCTCTTGCCCCCACCCCGTCCCCGCCCGCCTCGCCCGCCGCTCTCCCTCCCCAATAGTAGTCGCTCTCCCTTTCCCACCCTGGATCCATTCATGTCTGAGGGAAGCGGCGGAGGCGGAGGCGGCGGCGGCGGCAGCAGCAAGCAAGCGACTTCTCCTCAGGAGGACGACGAGGAAGAGGGAAGCCCCGAGGAGGAGGTGCCCAGCTGGAGCGGCTCGTCGCCGGCCTCGCTTGCGCCGCTGTCTCTCCGGCGGCGCCCCGACCGTGGCGTGAAGGCGGGAGCGCGGGCGGGCCGGCGGGGGGCGAAGCGTGTGAGCCCAGCAGCCGGGGCGCCCTCCCCTCGCCGCCCCGCCGCCAGCCTTGTGCCAGGCAGCCCCCTCCTCTCATGCCCGCCTGCGCCCCGCCATGACTCTGAGCGCGGAGATGTCCGAGGCTGCGTCTGCCTTGGCTGAGGAGACAGACATCGACGTGGTGGGCGAGGGGGACGACGACGAGGAGGAGGGAGACGACGAGGACGACGACGAGGACGACGACGAGCCCCTCCGCCGCCGGCCTTACGAGGAGGAGGAGGAAGACGAGGACGAAGAGGCCGCCTCGCTGCCTGAGGCGCCCGGGGCGCGCGGGACAGGAGGAGAGTCCCCCGGCTCCGGGTCGCCCTCCTCGTCGTTGTCGTCGTCGTCTTCTTCTTCCTCCTCCTCCTCTTCTTCCCCTCAGGGCTCTTTCCGAGGCGCCTCAGGGGGCGTCGGCGTCTCCGCGGGCGCCAAGAACAGCCTGGTGAAGCCGCCTTACTCGTACATCGCCCTCATCACCATGGCCATCCTGCAGAGCGCCAAGAAGCGCCTGACGCTGAGCGAGATCTGCGAGTTCATCAGCGCCCGCTTCCCCTACTACCGCGAGAAGTTCCCCGCGTGGCAGAACTCCATCCGACACAACCTGTCGCTCAACGACTGCTTCGTCAAGATCCCGCGCGAGCCGGGCAACCCGGGCAAGGGCAACTACTGGACGCTGGACCCGGAGTCGGCCGACATGTTCGACAACGGCTCCTTCCTGCGCCGCAGGAAGCGCTTCAAGAGGCAGCCGCTGCAGCCGCCCGACCTGCTCCTCAGGGGGCTCGAGCCCGCAGCAGCCGCCGCCGCCGCCTTCCTCCAAGCGGCGCAGCAGCATCCGAACCAGGCGCTTCCTCCTCCGCCGCGGCAGCAGCAGCAGCAGCACCCGCCGCCCGCGCCTCCGCCGCCTCCCCCCTTCGCTTACGGGCCCTATAGCTGCGCCTACGGCCTGCAGCTGCCGCCTTACCCGCCTCCCTCGGCTCTCTTCGCCTTCCAGCCCCAGGCGCGGCCGCAGCCGCCTCCTCCCGCCGCCGCCGCCGGGCCCGTGCTGCCCCCCGCGCTGCTGCCTCCTGCTGCTGCGTCTCCTACGGCCGACCTGGCCAGGACTACCAGCTTCGGCTACCCGGCGCAGCTCAGCCCGTCTCTCGCGGCCTCCTTGCACGCGGCGGCCGCCAAGAGCAGCTCTGCGCTGGCCAGGTCGCCTTTCTCCATCGAGAGCATCATCGGCGGCGGCGGCGGCTTGAGTCCCCTGGCCGCCAGCAGCTGCGCCTCCCAGTCGGCCGTCCTGCCGGTCCTCGCCAGGTCCCTGATGGCCTCGTCGCCTGCGCTCGCCTCGCCGCCGCCGCCGCCTCCATCCTCTTCCGCCGCCGCCTCGCTGGGGACTCTGCACCAAGGGGCAGCCTTGGCCAATGTCGAGAACTTTACTGCTAGGATTTCCAATTGTTAAAAACAAAACACACAAAAAAAACTGTCTTGCCGAAGGTAAGACCCTCTGGGGCTGTTTTTGCTTTTTTTCCCGCTAAAGAAGGCAAAGAAACTTTTTGTTTGTATTTTTTATTTTCCCTAGGCCACATTTTGTTTGTTTGTTTGTTTGTTTGTCTGTCTTTCGGCCCACCTGGCTCGGTCCTCTTCAGTATCTCCTATTTATGCAAAGCCATTTCGATATGCTGCATAGGCAGAAAGATTAAATGGCAAAGAAGTGGCCCTTAATTCTTTCCTTTAAGAAACACACGCATTCTAAATAAATCATTCCAAGGCAGAGATTCCCGGGTCCAAGGATTAAATTAAATAACAGCTAAACTACAACAATCCCCCCCCCTCCACAAAATAACGATGAATAGTGTTGTTGTGATAAAATGACGACGCGTCGAATAGGAGTAAGGGGACGACGACAAAAAGAAGCTTTACCCATCTTCTTTCATTGTAGTTCACTTGTCTTATGTACTTTTATATATGAAAAAAATTAACATGTTTACACAGAAGAAAGTCGAGATTATCAATTCTTATTTTAACCTGTGTTTGTTTTTGTATCATTAATAGGCTTGTGGAGCTTTTCTTTTCTTTTATACTTTGTGCATATTCTTTACCAGGAATATTGTTAAAATTACTGCCAAGTATTATTGTACCATTCTAATTGTAAAACAAAAACAAAAAAACACTTTTTTTTACACATTTTTGAAAATAAAGCAATTAATTTTCAACAAAATTAATTCCAAAATTGGCTTTAGACCTTCACCTATTTAGTGCTTTGCCCTATGAACTTCTAACCTATAATTATGATCCTGGGAATGCGATTAATTAATTAATTAATGCGAAAAAAAATCCAGGGTAGTTTAATAAACTGTGGTTGAAAAGAAAGAGTGCAAAATGTTGTTCCACCAAATAATTAACTCAGAATAATCCTCCACAGTCTAGCAATACTGGGGGGGCGCCCCTTTTACTTTTTAAAAAACCCACCCTTTCATTTAATGTGGGACCCCATGTTGCTCAGTGGGACTGGTACCCTAAACATGCGGGTTTAGTAGAAAGAAAGTTTTCCTCTGCTTTCAGTTGGGCTTCTAAATAGGTACTCAGGATCGCGGCCATCTTGAAAATTCTCTCTGGGGAAGTTCAGCTGGAATGAAGGGGACTTGCTTTCTAGTCAGACATGACGCCAATCGGCTTAAATTCTGGACCGTATTAAACTTCACTCACTCATGGAACCTGGTTTAGGAACTGCTATTGTATACCAAACAGTGATAATATGATTTTCAAGCCTTCACAAATAAATTTTAAAAATACATGGGTAAACCCGAGCAATGACTAACCAAAGAAAACAAAGCAACTGTTTTGGTGATGGATAATTTCAGCCTTCTGCAGGCTATAATCTTCTATAAATACACCTTTTTGTATTTGAATCAAATAAATGTAGATTCTTTTAAGAACTTCTAAAGTGTATTTTACATTGCAACCGCATCACAATTGCTATGGGTTCCCCCCCTTCCAGGGTTATACAACAGATAATGGGGGGGGGGGTTATTGGTTGTGGTTTTTAGGTTTTTATGAGGTGTCGCAAATAAGTGCCCACCTTGCAAGGTAATCACACTAGAACTGCAGTCACCGCGCTATGTGGGCATCATTAAAGTATTGCATTAAAAAGAAAAGAAGTTCTGCTAAAGTTTAGGGTGACAATAAGTATCGCACATTTTGCTTTTAAATATTTGAAAGACTGGTAGACAAGTATGAGGCGGTTTGTCGTTTATGAAAATGCTGAACAATTAAAACGTTATATATAAAAATCAGTATTCATAATGATCGGTTTCCATACTCAGGTTCTACATTTTAGTTCCATTGCAAATAAGAATAGCCCCCCGCAAGTATTTTTGGGATTCTGACACTACTTTTCCCAAACCTGGAGAGGACTACTTTATTGAGGTGAAGCGAGTACTTCCCTTTAAGGGTTTTGCGAATGCATTTATTATTATTATTATTATTATTATTATTATTATTATTATTATTATTATTATTTTACAAGATTGTAAGACAGGATAAACTTCTAGGAGCGCAGAGTTGGAATATTTATTTTGAATTAATGCAGTAATTGTCAAAATCCAACTTTTAAAAAAATGTGCTAAAAGTCGGTGAGTTTTTGAGGCGTGTTCAAGATCAGCATATCGTGCTCCTTTCAGGAAAGCAAATAAACAACATTATCCAGCTAATTTCCTTGCAGGAAAAAAAAAAAACTTGGGAAAGTATTGCACATCATTATAGGTGATTTATGAAGTCGTTTTAAGAATGTTTACGGTCTACTTTTATTTCTTTTTTAAGTGCATAAATAGGTGGTGGTGCGATTTAAGTTCTTTTTCACCTCGTGAGGTTATTGTAACGAATGGAGAATGCAAAGGGCACTTGGGCAAGGCGTGTGCTAGGAGAAATACATTACCAATCCTGTGCATGTCTACTTTGAAGTAAATCCCGCTGAACCCACTGAGACGTAGTCCCAGCTAGGTAAGGTCGCAGGGCCTGGAATCTTGCAGCAGTCACAGATTTTCAACGAAGCTTTCCATATCATCTCTGTAAAAACGTGGTGGCATACCGGAAGTGGCAGGTGCTCAGCCAGCGAAAACAGGAAGCGGACCCTTCTGCCTGGAAGTGAAATTGCGCAGACTTCAACGCAGCTGACTTCCACCACCCTCCTGAAGGAGCTGTACAGCAAAACTTCAGATCTGGGTCCCTCATTTGTAACGACTCACCGGGAGGATTCAGAGTTAGAAGGTGATAGTGAAATTTCTGAAAATTCAGTACAGTACCTCGCTCCGGCACATGTTGACTTGGAAGTAAAAACATGCCGTCCTCTCCCTTGACACTTGCTTCTAAATAAGTTTCCGGTCTTAAGTCGCTTCTCTGCAAGGATGTCCCCAACTGAAATCAATGCGATTCCCCCGCCCCGCCCCCCAAAGTCATGGGTAACTCGTGTTTAGGATGCTCTGTTGAAAAGCCCCGGCATCTCTTTCTTTGGGTAAATATTATTATTTCCTAAAGCGCCAGAATACCGCAATAATCTGATTCCACACACCTACACACAAACCTGAAAAAGGCTTCCACAAGCCAGTTCGTTATCTTGTGATTTCCCCCCCCCCCAATCTTTTTGTTTACCAACAACAGGAACAGCAAAACAGTGAGGCCAGAGCCATTGCTACGGAGGACTAGCTATTGAGGCTCCCAACCTCCCCCCTCCCCTCTGTATGTGTGTGTACGCAAATGCACGTGGGGGGTTGTGCCAAACTGGGTCCTTGACCCGGGTGAAATAAAGCCTAGTTTGCCCCTGGTGAGGCGGAGGAGGGAGGAAAACGCTCCTGGGTTCAGGGCGTGAGACTTCATAGTGATGCTCGGGGTGTGCGTGCCTGCCATTTCCCCCTGGGGTTCCTTAAGAGGCAAATCATGTTCCAAGGTTTGTTGCGAGGGAGCTTTCCCCCACCCCCACCCACCCATTCGCTCGCTTGCATTTCTGATATCAGCGATTGGCTGTGCAATCTGGACAGCGGCCTCCACCTGACAGCAGCTCGGAGTTGGAAACATTGCTTTGCAATCGCTAATATGGGGGAAACGAGGGCAGGCGAGTGTTTAGTCTGGTTCCAAACTGGCCGACTACGCAACATTGTCGTGTTTGTTATGTCTGGGCTTTCTCCGGGGGTGGGGGTGGGGGGCTCGGCTTCTCAGCACCATTCTCTTTTGCCTTGCTTTACTGGCTGTCGGCCCTGGGTGGGTAGTTTAGCCAGCAAGAAGGGCCTAGCTAGGCTGTGGCTGCTGCTGCTGGCTGGCTGGCTGGCTGGCTCTGTTTGCCCAAGCAGGTGCTGCTGCAACAAAGGCCGAGTAGCCTTTGATGGGACTCCGAGCAACCTCGTTTGAACAGGGGCTCCCCACTGGCATGCAAATGAACCCCGGGGTCCCCTTTTCGCTTTGAAGGCGCAGCGAAAGAGATCAAGCCGGGTGGAGAGGCTTTGGCCGGAAAAAAAGCAAGCTGGTGAGACGGTGTCAAAGCGCCCTCGCAGCCCACCTTCCTCCTCCTCTTTTCTCCCCGAAGTACATAGTGCGGATTCATTCACCCGCCTTCCTCTCGCCGCCCACCGGCCCTTCATCAGATCCCCCGTGGGCCGGAGAGAAGGCGAATTACTTGGGGCTGAATTGGGAGGGAATGGCTGGTCTAAGGCAAAGGCTAATGTTTCAATTCCCCACCCCCCACAAAGACCACACAAAAAGCCACGACTTCGTTTACGATGCCATTATGTAGCGTTTTAATCTGGGGGTGGACTTTACCAAATGTTATCTATTGGGAAAGTAATGAAGCCCTTCTGTAGGCAGGCAAGCATTTTACGAATGCCACACACGGCGCCTCTGAACCAACAGGGCTTCTCTCCACTTGTATGAATGCGGGTGTGTGTGTGTGTGTTTTCTAAATAGTTCTGTGATTTATTCACGTTCGGTTACGCTGCTGTTTCTCCCTCAACGCCCCCAAATATTGTTCATAGTTAGCTTTTAAAAACGCAATTCTCCCCAACATGCCGGGCTCTTCTTTTTTGTTACATCCATGGATCTCTCTCTATAAAAAGGTCCGCGTTATTCGCCAGCTGAGCACCCACAGAAACGGGGTTTACGAGGAGTGAGAAACATTAGGTGGAATGGCGGGGGGGGGGGGGGGAGAGAGAGAAGGGAATGACTAAAAGTGCCTGGGACGCATCCAGTTTTGGCTGCCATCAAAGTCACACTTCTTTTGGGAGGCATTGCCCAACTGCGGATTCGGGAGGTCTTCTTGTTTTGGAAGGAAGTTTCCTCAAAAATCCTTAGAGATGACGTCCATTCCAGGTGCTTAGCATCAAGGACGGGTAGATTCCTATGTTTCTGGTTAACTTAAACTGGGTGGTTTTCCCTATCAATATGTGTATTCGCTTAACCCAGCAGGTGATTGTTCGACAAACAATTGAGCCATAACGGTCTTTCTTATGAATATGGCGTAAACAGATAGGCTTGTCTTTTCTTTCCGACCCCACGCCCGCGAGTCCTTAGTGCTTAATAAATTTGCCGCTTCTCCTGAGGATTTAGGTGCCTTCTGGACCAGGAAACGGCTTGCACCTTCTAGCTTCCCAGTTGTCTCCTTCATCCACGTCGGAGGGGAGCCTTCCGCCTGTGGATCCGGATCTCGCTCGGACTCGGCGAGGTCGCTGTCTTGGGACGAAAAGAAAACCGCGTCTCGAAACTAGGATATCTTCTTCCTTCCACCACCGCGACCTGAGGATCGCCTAGGAAAGCGCGCCAGGGCCCGGCTCCTTCAGCCACCGCCGGTGAGAGAGAGAGAAGAGGCCCCGTTTCCGCTTCCCAGCCTTTAACACCTTCCTGCCTCAGTCCCCGACCGTGAGTATTCCTGTCGCCTTCACTGAAAGGCATTATCATTATTTAACGGGGTGGGGTGGGTGTAAAACGCGATCAGGGCCACCATCTGTTCCTTCCAGTTTGGATTTATGTCCCCATAACTCAATCCCATTTTACCTAGCTTGGTTTGACTGTCCACTCTCTCGTTTGGTGACACGTATTTATGATTTGGCTAAACGGCGGCGAGCGAGCCTATAAATAACTCGCGTAGGCTTGACTTTTTATTTCTTCGCAGGCAGGTGGGTTTCAGTTTGTGCTCCCTGCTTTGTTTGCGTCTGCCGGCCTCAGAGTAAAACTCCACCATCTCGTAAATACACACCCTTGCGATTCTTTTTTAAAGAAAGTATTAAGTCGTCAGAACACAGACTTTGTTTGGGATCTCAAAAGCACCGTGCAGCAGCGAGTGTCGCTGTGCAGGTTTACTCGGAAGTAAGGCGTACTTTGTCCAACTGGAAACTCGCTTTTTTCTAGTAAACGTGCGGTGGGGCTGCACGTTGGCGTTTTCGCGAGAGGCTTGACCTGCAGAAAAAGTGACCCCCCCCCACTCTCTTGGCACAGCCAGTTGCTTTTAAACCTCCCCTCACTTTGACTTTGAGCGGAGGAGAGAGGCACTCACAGGACCAGAGATTGTCAAGGTCCTGGGCGCTTTTCATACTGGCAGCCCTAGAATCCAGCTGCGCATGAGCGAAGGTGAGTGGTTAGTGCTTCTCCTTGCTGATGCGCGACTGCAGAGACAAATCAGGCTTAGCACGGCGCTCGCTGAGGAAGCGCCTTCCTGTCCCCTGACTTTGAAAACGAGCCTCCTGGATTTTAGTGGCATCTTCCCACTCCCATCCCGGGCCCGTGAGAAAGGAAGAGGAAATGTGTCCACATCGGTCTGAACGTCTCTTCTCTTTGTTTTATTCTCAACGAAACAAGGCCTGATAGCTATTAATGTTGGATCTGCGCCGCTACAATAAACAAGAGCCAGATGCAGAGCGATAAGTGTAAAGATCGGCGTGTAGCGGATGGGGAATCGGTTGATGAGACTAAGAGAAAGGCATGCAAACCGCACACTTGCAAATGGTTTATTTATATGGCTTTCAGTTGCAATCGTGTTGTGGTTCACAGCCATCGGCTTATGCGCCTCGCACAGATGCTCCTGCAGCTCTTCTTGTGGGTCTGTTTCCTCTGGGATTTTTTCCTGCTGGAGCTCTGCGAGCCTCTGAAACAACTCCCCCCGCCCCGCTTCTTCTCCAGAGGAAATTCACCAGATGCACTAAGAAAGCTGCGCCTCGTGTTTATTCCTGGCTCCTGGTAAGGGGACTGCTAAAACAAAGACAGAGAGGCTCTTGAAAGAATGGGAATTGCAGGAGAGGACGATGAGTGACCAGCAGGCATTTTGATGGGTGGGTGAAAGTGGAAATCCAGAGCCAGAGGCTGCTTTCAGAAAAGACAAAAAACCCGCCTGCAGAAACAGGCTGCTGCTCCTGCATGCGGATGAGCCGCGGCTCGCACGCAAGCGCCTCTGACGTCGAAAACTGTCCACATGCGCCCTGCCTCGGCCTCAGCCGAGAACCCGCTGGGCCTTGTACCTATCATGGGTCTTAACTTTTACTGGGCTTGCCTTGGGACTTTGAGCCAGGCAGGCTTTTGCCTTGCCTTCTGTTGGACAGATCTCTTTGTAATAATAATAATAATAATAATAATAATAATAATAATAATAATAATAATATAACCCACCCTTCTGCAAAAATTAAAACACAGTGCAGAAACCGTTTCAAACAACTTACAATCATGGAAATAAGGTGGTGTCCTAAAAATATGCATCTCAAGAGTCAAAAGCCAGCGTAAAGACTGCATAGGCGCCACCCCCGCAGGAATCCTGGGAACTGTGGTTTGTTAAGGGTTCTGGGAATCGAAGCTCAGTAAATCGTAGCTCTCAAGATTCTTGGACGGGGGTGTACTTTATAGTGTGTGTGCAGTCGAGTGAGCAGAAGGACGGGGCAAGAGCAGGCTAGCATCGCTCTTCCCATCGCACCGTTTGAGAAGTTAGATAGAAATCAGCGAGCTTTATTTCCAAGTCTTGTGGCTCCGAAGAGATTCCAGTTTGCAGACATTTCTAGCAAACAAAGCATATGTTTAGGGTCCAGTGGAAATATATTTCATGTGAGGTGCCAGGCCCTTCTTTTGAAGCTGAGAGGACTCACTTTTCAATTCAGGACTTCAACTTTAGGATGACAGCAAGGGGAAGGGGAGGGGGGTTTCCATCTGAATGCATAGGATCGGAGCCATGTCGCAAATGTAAAATCCGCAACACTGCATGCCTCAGCTTCAGGATAGTAAAGTAAAGTTAAAGGGACCCCTGATCATTTGGTCCAGTCGTGCCCGACTCTGGGGTTGCGGTGCTCATCTCGCATTACTGGCCTAGGGAGCCGGCTACAGCTTCCGGGTCATGTGGCCAGCATGAATAAGCAGCTTCTGGCAAACCAGAGCAAGGAAACACCATTTACCTTCCCGCCGGAGCGGTACCTATTTATCTACTTGCACTTTGGCATGCTTTCGAACTGCTAGGTGGGCAGGAGCAGGGACCGAGAAACGGGAGCTCACCCCATCGTGGAGATTCGAACCACCGACCTTCTGATCAGCAAGCCCTAGGCTCCGTGGTTTAACCCACAGCGCCACCCGATAGTACCCAACCTTAAACCCTTTACCTGCGAGTAAGTCCCGTTGGGAGAAGTGGAATGGTAAGGCACTGGTGTTACCTTTACCTGTTTGGTAGGCAGGTCTGTAACCTGTCTTCAAGAGACCTCCTGCTCATTATAGGTTGTCACGACCATCCAGCATTCAGAAATATTTTGCCTGTCATATATAACCCACACTGTAGCTATTATGGTTAACTGCTGTTAATAGCTGATCAACCATTAATGTGCCCTAACATTTTTTTATAAGCCTCATAATCTCCACATTTTGTTTTAGTAAATTCCATACAATAGCTCTGCAATAGTTCTTCCTTTTGAACCCTAGCCCTATGGACTACCCGTGTCCCTGGGCAACTCAGAATTCTGTTATTAGGAAAAGGCATTCAGAGAAGAGCAGATTTATCTCCAACTCCCTCCCTGAATCGTTCCTAACAATCTCTCTCTCCGTCTCCCACCACCACCACTCCCCGTTTTTAATGCTGCTTCACGTGGAGAGAGATGTCCACAAACGACCTCAAGATCGTTTCCTCCCCTTGGATAGTCCCAGCCAAATTCAGGCTCCATTCAGTGCATCGTTGATATTTCAGCAGAGGGCAAGATGAGGTTCGGATCCTGTTGGGTCATAGCTGAGATTTCTACATAAAGTAAAAACAGTGCGTTTTAAGACTATTAACAAAATTAATGGCTTTTAATTTTAGGCCTCAGATGAGACAAAGACACAGTTCTGTTCCCAATAAGAATCACTTATGGGGCGGAAACGGTTGAATGTTCTTTGCCTTCCTCAAAGGGGCCCCTAGCCTGTTCCCAGTCACAAATATTTCCCCTACAATGTCCTGAGGTGTACGGTTCATTATCCTTTACCTACAAGCAGTCTGATCCTAAGCGTAATTTTAATACAGAGAACGCGATTCAAATTCCTGCTTAAGCAATGAAGCTCATTGACAGATCTAATCTCTCAGACTAAAAGACGCAATAGGGTTAATGTGAGCCCTTGTGCTCCCTGGAGGATATTTGTTTATTTATTTGTTTGTGTATTTAATATACCGTTTTTCTCCTAATATAGGATCCGGGGGTGGGGCTTGCAGCATGAATTAAAACAGTCACAGCTAGAAACGTACAATCAATATGATTTAAAAATAATAACAAAAGCACTCTAAACACAATCATTTAATAGCAAAACGCAAAAAGGTACAACACCCTCCCTGCACCGTGCCACAACAGCCAGCCAAAGGCCTGTTTGAGCAAAAAAGTATTTGTTGGGAAAAGGGAGAGCAAAAAAGGAACCAGCTTAACCTCCAGTGGAAGGGAGTTCCACAGTCTGAGAGAAGGAAGGAAAATGCCCTCTCCCATAAAAAGGCCCTCTCTCGTGGCCTCATCAAATGTGCATCCATAATGGAGGCAGGATAGAAAGAAAGAGTCCCCCAAAAGTCCGGGCAGGTTTATTTAAGGAGATACCGTCCTTCAGATAGACTGGACCCAAGCAGTATAAATAAAAGGGGACAAATAAGTAAATAAGAAATATCAGTTTCCAAAGCAGCATCATTGGGTTGCATGCAACCAAGTAACAGCCGAGGAGGCCCATTGGTATTAATGGGTCCGTTGGTCATATTGACTGAGTTCAATGGGTCTACTCTGAGTAGGACACATCCCATTTATTTCAAGGGAGTTTTTTGTTTGTTTTGTTTTTACTTCCATGATGGATTGCAAATTCCTCTGGCACCAACGAGACTTTGCTCCCCTTCCTGTGTCGCTGTTTCTCCCCGTAGGTCAATCTACTTCAGTCAGATTAAACGGGACTCCGGGGGCTGACGGCTAAGGGGCTCCTGGCGAAAAGGCTCCTGTGGCTCCAGCTGCTCCACTCGGAGCTGGGACTGGTTCTCCCGGGACAGGGGTTGTGAGGTTTTTTTTTTTTTTTGTGGACAGGCAGAACAGATGGGAAAGAGCCTCGAGGGAAGCACCAATGAACGGGCTGCTTAGCGGCACCTTCTGGCCTTCAGTAAAGGCAAGGACACAACATGGCTGAGAAGAAGGAGGAGCCTCACCACCGAGAGGCCTCCAAGACTAGACCTCACGAGTTGGCACCGAGTTTCCGAGGCCTTTCCAAACGTTTTGGGGTCGCCGGGAGTAATCAACATCCCAGGAGGCAGGAGTCGAAATCAAAACATCCTTCGCTTAATTCAAACTCCGTGACGGGTCCGCAGAACTCGGGTCTGGGTTCAGGAGAGAGAGATTCGCCTTTTCCCCGCCCTGGAAAAACCAGCAGGCCGAGCTTCGGCGGTATCTTGCCTTGCTGGGTTCGCTGAGGCTCACTTGCTCCCAGGTGAGAGATTGCCAAGGAGTGAGGTTTGAATCTGGCCGGTTCGCCAGATCGAGAGATTTCTCAGATCCCCAATATAGAGAAATGATTAGAGAGGAAATGATTTCTATGGGAAACTGGGCTTGGCGCTGTTCAGTCATTCCTCTGGATAAAAGTGCGTTGGAAAAACTTTCCAAGGTCTGTATATAAACTTGCCAGTAAACGTCTTCCATCGGAATGTGCGATCCGGTTGCTCTGTTTTAATGGGAGACTGGGAAGCAAATAAAGACTTTATGTGCACGTGACAAGGATTCTTTCTTGATAAAGTAAGTCAGACACCCTTCCACTTCCTAGGTAAGGTGTTAAAATCCAAGTGGAAGGTTTAATATTATCAGTGGATACCGTAATTAAAAGTGTATTCTCCTTTAGGTTGGATTCCTGTTGTTGTTGTTGTTGTTGTTACTACTACTACTACTATTAAAATTTATATACCGCCCTTCAAAAAAAGATCTCAGGGCGGTTCACAAAATAAAATACAAGATGAAACACAAGTAAATAATTAAACCCAAACAAGAAAACAATAACCCCACCCAGTAGCCCGCTATCTACATATAATGTCAAGTACATTCAATATTGAACTGTAAGCAGTTTTTTTTTTTAAAGAAGCATCCTTTTCTCTGAATCAGGGCAACTCTTTACGTGTTTGTCCAGAGGTGTCCCATTGACTTCAGCAGAACTTGACTCTCGAGTCGACGTGCATTCGATGGCAGCCTCCGACCGCTTTTAGTTGTGGCATTTGGAATCGAAGCAGCGTCAGCTCACTTCCTTCTGTTCACTTTCTGCGTTGTGTGAATCTGGTTGATACACGGGCACAGGGCGATCGCCGACGTTACTCCTGCTCAGAGGAGGCCCACTGAAATCAATGGACTCGAATGATACCCGATGGACGAGAAGTCAGTAAGAAATAAAGCCGGTTATCTGCCAGTCTCGTTTTATGAAGTGCTTCGAAGCTGCTTCCTCCCAGGTCGCTTTGTGTACCTTGCCAACTGCTTCTGTTTATATAGTCCTTGTCTTGCCTTCTGTCCTGACCTGTTAGGTTTGCATTTGAAAAAAAAGAAAAGAAATAAAAAAAACCTCCGACTTTTATTTTTTGGCAAACCTGCTCTGAAACGGCAACAAACCTAGCAAGGTCAGCCGGAGGAATAGACAGGAGAATAAGTCTCATGGAAAAATCAGCTGGTTTGATTTACTCTGAGTATGGCTAAGGTCGGCTATCACCCCCACAAGGCAGAACAGAAGAGAAAGAAAATCCTTGGGCTTTTGTCTTTAGCAACGAAAACAGAAAGGATCAGTCCTTCACTCCAGCGTCCAGTAGGTAGGTTGATAAGCACCACTACTAAACTGAGCAGGTTTTATTTCCGAGTAACCCGACATAGATTTGGGCTGTGGATCCCATTGATTTCAACGAGAGGGGTTCCGTAGGGCTGAAGGGCAATATATCAGTTGCCCAAAGTAGTAACCAATAAATGCATTACATATTGTCTTACCCAGTTAAGGCAAAACCATACATAATCATCATTGAATTGAAATCAGAAATACACACTAATTTCTCAGTTGATGTGTATATTGGAGCTGGGTGGGCTTAATCTGGTGAAGCCACAAGCCAATTAAGGCAACGATCCAGTGCACATGGAAGACAGTGGGACTTACTTCTGAGTAAACACATGCATGATGTGAATGTTCGACTTGTGCCATCAGGTTTAACTGAAACAAAGAAGAGTCCTATGAATCCTCAGTGTTTAAGGACTTTAAGGACACACATTTATTATGGCATAAACTTCTCTGGAGTCTGGACTACAGCCCACTTAATCCGATGCATGATTTGGCAGTGGGGTTTAAATTTAACTGGTCTGAGTTGTTGCGGAACCACTATTATAACTCTCCGATAGAAATTGTACTGTGCGTTTTTTTGAAGACATTAATATTCACACGGAGTAAGTAGTCGGAGCTTTCCAACCTTAAGGGAACTGTTTAGTAAAATACCCAAATGGCCTTAGATAG
Source organism: Lacerta agilis (assembly GCF_009819535.1). NCBI lineage: Eukaryota > Metazoa > Chordata > Lepidosauria > Squamata > Lacertidae > Lacerta > Lacerta agilis. Next base: position 29,019,187 of record NC_046322.1, read on the forward strand.
TGTTTAAAGCGCACGCTGACAACTAGCGCTTTAAATCTCTAGAATCAGCCAGACTAAGTAAAGCGAGCAACTGAATTATTTTTTTCTGCTTTTTAAAAAAGTAACCATTCTTTAGGCAAAGGAGGAAATATCAACATTAGGATTCGAGGTTCCTGTTGAAGTCGGAAGAACATCCCATACGTATTGCTTCCAAACTAATCCACAACCCAAGCCTGCAAGGGCCTGGCTTAAACTCAAGGGCCTCGACTTTCCCGCTGCACGAAATGGAACTTACGTAAGTATCAAACTCCTAAATTCACCCGCAGCATCAGCATAGCACGTGCGAGCTGGCCTTGATTTCTGCCTTAGGTGGGAACCTCGTCTCTTAGAGGAAGCCCCTTTAACCAATGGCAACGGAGGAAGCGGGGGAAATATCGCTCTCTCTTGAACTCTGGCGACAGAAGAATGTTCGGAGCTGGAAAGCGGCCGAGCTCTCGCACCGAGGCGGAATCTCTGCTTGCCAACCTGCCTGGGCGAGTGTCCGTTCGGTAAGCATCGGTGGTATTGGTGACCCAAACCCACTGGGTGTTGTTACCTCTAGGCTGCAGCATCCGGCTTCCTTTCCTCCCCCCCCCCTCCCGCAGCAACAAATCTCCCCCAGCAACCCCCATTAAGTCACCAGGCTGGATTTAGCACAACGGCCTGAACTGCTTTTATCCAGCGCCAGCTCAGCCCACCAACCCTTCCCAAAGAACAGAAAGGATGGAAGATCTGGTCCGGGACTGGATGGATTAAGACCTTTTGTAAACCGCTTTGAGGTTTTCTGACAGTCAAGCAGTATATAAAAGTAGTGAGATGAACAATGCGTTTCGGGGGCGTAAAGACCTTTCCACAGTAACAACCCAAGAACACAGAAATTAAACCCTGCGTTTAGTGGGACCTACCAACACTAGGAAACCGCAGCTGAATTATCAGGGCAATCTTATACATGCCTATTCAAAAGCAAGCCCCTTAATTCTAGATGCATTTACCCGGGAGTAAGCGCCATCGAACTCGGTTGGACTTGAATGGCATCGCGCTGTTACTCTGGAACTGGCAGAAACTGGACGGAGCAGTCCATGAGCAGCCATCGCCAACTTGGTAATGTTTTGGACCTTAGGCAACTGTGCTGACGGCGGGTGATGGGAGTTGTGGTCCCAAACATCTGGAAGGCACCAGGCTGGCGAAAGCTGTTCTATAAAAAGTATATGGATGGTGCAGAAGAGGGGCACAAACCACAGGGAAGTTCTCCTGCGAATTATCCAGTGAGATCTATTCTCTTGCGCAATGCTCTCCTGTGTCCCCACCTTTTTGTTTGTTTAATTGTCTGATTTCTGAGATGGTTACATGGTTGACTTGAGGAAATCACCTGCAACTGTGTAACTCAATGTGTGTTTACTCGGGGGAAAATCCCATTTATGTAAAGGTCCTGCCTTAATTTTATTTCTTCATTTTAGAAACGATAAACCAAATAGTGTTTTAAACAAACAACTGCGAAACCATTCAAAAATAAATTTCAGGGTGGTATGGAGAGACATTAAAAAAAACATTATACAACACAACACAAACCAGCAATATGATAAAACATTCAACAAAGACCATAATCTAAAATACATTGGCAAATAAAATGGATTTAACCTGGCACTCTAAAGAATACAGGGTTAGTGCCAGGAGTATTATTTATTTAAACACATCTCCAAACCTATTAATATTTAAGCAGTGTACAAAAATACAGCTTAGGAACAATGGAACTGCGTAAGATTCAAAATGCGGGCACCACCACAAAGAAGGCCCTATTTTATTTTATCTTATTAAAAAAAATACATGCCTGATGTGCTCCTCTGACCATCTCGGGGCAGGAGCTCTCAGTCTACCAAACAACAGGGTTGCCGGAAGAGGGGGAAATTCCGGTTGCTTTAAGCCTTCAGTGATAGGGCAGACTCTACAAGAAAAATCAACATGCTAGAGTAAATTATAAAGGGTTTAAAAACAAGAAAAGAAAACTAGTTTTGGGGGAAAGGGGTTTTTAGAAGCCCAATTCAGTGGGAAACTCCCTTGAAAGAAGTCGCTCCATCTTCTTCTCCACTGGCGTTCATTTCAATGGGCAATGCGCAAAGCCCCCCCCCCCCCCATTGTGCTCTTTGTCGAGTCGGGGTTGGAATGAAAATATATGATCCGGTTTAAAACCAAAAGTCTGGATTAACGTGTGTGCACGAGCTGGCTTGTTGTAGATAGTTTCCTTTATGTTTGTAGCTGGCTTCCAAAAAGTCAGCTTTTAGCACGGAGAAAACTTTCAAACAGTTGTTCTTAGAATGTCTATGGGTAGACTCCATGCCTCACTTACGAATCCGTTCATGAAAACAGCGAGGCGGGGAGTCCATCGGAAACACATTTGCTTATGCCATTGATTCTAACTTACTTTCAGACTAACTTCACCCCAGCCCGATCCTATGCATACTGTATTTTCTAAAACCGTAAATCACAGCAGAACTTCGCTTTCCAGCGCAATCTTAACCATGTCTACTCGGAAGCAATTCCTATTGACTTCAACGGGTCTTGCTCCCAGGTAAGTGGGGTTAGCATTGCAGACAGACTCCCTGGCCCTGAGCAGGGGAGTTCGACTAGATTACTTCCGGGTTTTCTCTGCCAAAACTTACCGCTCTAAGATGCCAAGCTGATTTAGTGTTTGTAGTCATGTTAGAGCACGGGATAGTGTGCTGTGAGCGTGTGTGTGTGTGCATTGCGCCTGGGTAACAATCCGATTGCCTTCAGCCGGAGTGCTCTGGGGTGAGTCTTTTTACAGACGGCAGCCAAACCCAGTCTCGGCACGCATGTGCTTTACACCCAAGACAGGTATTCAGAGAGAGCAGCAGGTTCTCATATTTGGGGAGTGGGGGTCGGAGGCGGAGGAGGACGAATTCATGGCCTCAGGAGCTCGCACAAATCCGTGGCCAAACAAAATATGGATCTTTGGGTTGAAAAATCGGCTTCCTTCTATGGAAACCGTTGACAGGAATCCAGAGGATTAGTCGCATTCCACTCCGGATCATTATTTCTCTCTCTCTCTCTCTCTCTCTCTCTCTCTCTCTCTCTCTCTCTCTCTCTCTCTCTCTCTGTCTCTCTCTCTCTCTCTCCTCCTGGCAACATTTCGAAACGATTGATCCTTCCCAAGGCCATAAACAATGTCCTGAGAAAATGATCTAACCGGGCTTTCTGTTTCTTGCCTTTCTGGCCCGCGAGTCCCTAGTGGTGTACTGTTGCCAGAAAGGGGACTTTTGACAGGTTCCCTCCTCCTTCATTGTTTTCTAAATGCATTTTTTTTTATTAAAAAAAAACACAAAACCTTCGCTTTGTTGTGCCAATTAACTCTGCAGGTTCTTTAAAGGATCTTTGGTAGTCAATATATGAGGGAAACTGTATTTACTTGAATAGAATAGGCAAACCTCAAACAGCAACAACAAAAACAACCCCTCAGACAGTAAACTTTCTTACACAGTAATAAAAACCCTATTACACCGATATCCTCATCCTACTGACCTGTGCCGATTAGGGCTCCTAATTTGGGCAATCAAGCCCCAACTGGGCCGCCCTCAAGGGAACGAGTCCTCCTGGGAGGACTCACTGGAAGGGTTGACTGCATAAGGCCAGACTTACACCTCCATGGTTTTTCTTGCGCGTTTTCCGCTACACGCTTTTCGCTTCCCCCGCTGCTATCTATTTCTCTTGGAGTCTTGATTACGGTTTGAGCTGCTTAACACCGGGCGCCTACAGAACAGATAGCGGAAAGGAAAGAGGGTCTCTTGCGACGCGTGGTAGATCCGCGATCCACCCCACGTGTTCCCAGACGCTATTCGGATGAAAGCACCGACGCCGTTCATTCGCGTAGGCGCTTGGAGCTCGGTGCTACAGCGGGGCGGGGAAACCCTGGAGGCTGGTGACTGGGGAGATTTTTGGAAACCCAGACGCAGAAGAGACAGGGCCACCTTGTTCTTAGTTTAAGCTACCACAAATCGGTATATTTTTCAATGGGGAAACACGCACGTACGCACATCTGGCTCCCAAATTTTGAAATCCAGTATCTAGCCACCGGGGAAAGGGTGTTAGCTCCAGTAGCACTAACAGCAATGAAGCAGATGTCCACACAGGCAAATAGGTGCCTTTGCAGCAACGTGTGCTAGATATTTTTATTGGGAAGCGATTGGATCCTAAGCACAGTCAGGCCAGGGTACTTTGCACTGTCACGTGGGCGAAAGTCACACCGTGGCCAGCGGCGTCCAGGACATAAGATTCATATTCATCTGGCATCTCCAGGCAGGGCTGGGAGCGACCTTATTCTGAAGCCCTGCTGGAGGTTTTGAGAAACTGCTGGACTTCAGGCTCTTGCAGCCTTCGGTTGGTGTCCTTTGGCATACACTGTTGTTGTTAGGTGCACTTTGGATACAAATGAGCACTTGGAGCCTTAGATTCCACCCTAAGCATCTTTACAAATACAGTACTCTGTGCTGAATCCCGTGTCCACGGAACACAGTGGCCCCAAATATGCCTAACTCACAGCACGTTCCCAATTCCAATATCTCGCTTTGACGACATTTTTAATTAAACAGAAGCCTCTATTTATCTCTAAATAAAGGAATGGCTCTAATAGAAATAAATAAGGAATAAAGCGCGCGCGTTTATGGATGCAATTAAACTCACAATCCTGGGCTTCTCATTTGCTTGGAGTTTCCTTGGAAGTCATTGGGACAGCGCATAGTTAGGAATGACTTCGATGACTAGGAATGGGCTGATTGGGAATGTTTCTGGCGGCGGCGGGGGGGGGGGCTTACCTAGCCAGCTGGGCGGGGTATAAATAAATAAATTACTACTAGTAGTAGTAGTACTTCAAAGGAGTTGCGTTTAGGTCCTGGGCATCAGTAAAGAAAACAGCAGTAATCAAATACTGTACATAAAACAGTCGAAGGGAAAGAGAGCCCAAGTAAGTAAGTCAACGTGTTTGGATCAAAGCCAATGGAGTCCTTGTTGCGACCTTTGATCCTCTTAAATCCAACCACTTCGACTTAACGGGACTGTGGATCTTTTCTTTCACCCTTGCTGTTAGAAAAGCAGGCGGTGCGCAAAATTATGCCTAATCTTTGAGCAATGCCTGAGAAAAGGAAGCGCGGGGTGGGGAGGAAATGGAGGAAGGAGAGCGAGTGAGAGAGCGCCTTGCGTGCGAAGAAGGTAGGAAAAGGTCGCGTGTGTCGTGACTGGGCTGGTGCGCCGGCATTGGACGCTGGTCGCTGGGGGTTTCCCTCCGGTCGGATTGCGTAATCTCCCCGGGTGAAGGGTGGGAGGCGTGGTGGAGAAGGCAGATGGAAGAGTTGGGTGGAAGCACTGGCAGGCCAACCCCCAAGCGCCCGCAGGAGGTTGTGATGCTGTTGCTGTTTGCGCATTGGCATGTTCCCGGGCGGGGCAAGGAGGCGAAGCTTCCTCCCCTACAGTGCCTCGAGGTCCCCGCCTCCATCCAGGCGCGGCCTGCTGTTGCTTCACATTCAGGGTGGCATTTGGTGAGACAGAAGAGGGATCCCCTCCCTCGCCAGTCTTGCCGGGAAGCAGGCAGTTCTCGTTCTGTTTTTACACCTGCTTCGCCCTCCTTCCTGGCTGATTTATAACCAAGGCACAGCATTCCGCAAATCACCCGCGCCGCTTCCTCCCTCCGCAGCTCCCTCTGCTCGAAACGCACCAGCCAGCGGGATGCGTAAGACCTCCCCGGCGTCTCGACTGTGCAGCGCGCAGCGTTTATCAGGGCGGGTGGGCGTGACAATTCTCCTGCGCTCTGTGAGGCTATGGAAGTAGAAGCAACATTACCCCCGGAGGTCCAGGCGCGTGAGTCCGCGAAACATGACGAAGGAGAAGAGAAACAGAATAGCTCGACAGTTTGCAAATATTCTTAGTGCTATTTACACGGGGCTAGACAGGCGGCAACACACTTCAGTGAAGATAAAATAGCCCACAGAACTGTTGTAAAGATTAGTTTAAACGAATGTATAACCGAATTTTGCGAAGGATTGCTGTAAACGAACAAATAGAAGTATTCATTATTATCATTAATTATTTGGGGGGGGGGCCTGAGGGCACCTGTAATGCGGATCGGGGAGAATTTTTATGCTATGTAGCTTATTATGCTTTATGTTGCTTCATATACATACTTCTAAATTTTTCACCTTCAGCATCTTACACCAACTGCTGAACATCAGCCTTGCTTGGAAATTAAAGCCCTTTGCACTCAATATGACTATAATGCTCGCCTAAATACCAAGGGCGGGTCATTGTAACAATTCACGCAGCGCGATAAGCCAATCTAAATTAAACCAATCTAAGTTAAGTTAAATCTAAGTTAAGTTGTTGATTCTAGATCCATGCACATGGCACTAACCGTAGGGAAGGAATAACACAACCAGCAGTACACGTCCCTCCTCCTCCCAAGCGCTTACAATACTGTATACAATATCTGTTTACACTGAATGTAGTCCCACTTAATATGGTTTCTGTTCTGTGGGTATGACCCAGTTCAAACTAAGCACCTACAGGCAAAGCTAGTGTGGTTTAGTGGTTAGAGTGTTGGACTAGGACCTCGGAGAACCAGGGTTCAGATCCCCACTCGGCCACGAAGCTCACTGGGTGGCTTTGGGCCAGTCGCTGCCTCTCAGCCTAACCTACCCCGCAGCGTGGTTGCCAAGTTTAAAAGGGGAAGGAGAGATCCACGGACGCCACCTAGAGCTCCTTGGAGAGAAAGGTGGAATACAAATGCAATCAATCAATCAATCAATGGAACAATCCTGCACACCAGTGGTGGTGTCCAAACTTTTTTCAAAGAGGGCCACTTTGATGAAGTGAAGGGCCGACCAAAGTTGTTAACATTTTTTTTTTTAGGATTGAAGTTATTGAGGTTTTTTTTGGGGGGGGGGATTTTACCCCAGGAAATAAACTGCCACAGGAGCCGGATTAGGCCCCCGAAACGGATTTTGGACATGCCTGCTGTACACACTTAGCGGGGAGTACGGATCACTGAACTCAAAACAAAGGGGAATCCTACAGGCATTTGGGCTTGTTAGCAAAGTCGATGGAAGCCTGGAGTTTCTAAGCAACAGCTATCCTACTCATATCTCCTTGGAAGTAAGCCTTGCCGAACCTGCTAAGCTTAGTTCTAAGTAGACAAGTCCAGGACCCCGCTGCAAAAGTAGTTAGGATCCTGTGGCAACCAGTCCCAATTTAAACAAATCGGATAGTTTATTTCCACTAGCGCACTGATGTGATCACAACGGATAATGATGAACCAAAGAAAGAAATGACGACGAGGATAATTTATTGCATTTCTATCAAAGGAGCGCAGATAAGAGAGTAACAAAACAACGCAATTGAAATTCCACGACGGACCTTGGTGTATCTCTCTATTAACTTGTCCCACGGCAAAAGCGATTGGACCCGGGTCTCCTCCTCTGGGCTCTAAGGCCACGGTGAGCATCCCAGAAGGAGGAGGGAGTTTGAGGCCAGCGAGCGCTAGGGGTGGCCTCTTTGAAGTTTCCCTTCGCCCTAAAGAAAAGCTGGAGGTCGCTTTTCACCACCAGATCCACCCATTCTTCTCCAACCTCGGCCACACGGTGAATCCCTTTTGCCTTCGTGTCAGGCTCCGCGACCTTTTTTAAACAGAGACTAAGCAGCTCGCAAATACGGGCTGGCAGGCCTGAGTATCTCGCTAGCTTCCCTTGCCATCTATCAATCCACCTTTCTAATTAGACTAATTAGGAGATCTGTGGCCTGCTGCGGGCCCCACAGTCTAAGTGCTTCTGGTTCATGAAAGAACCCCCTGAATACTCGCCATGGGAGGGCGGCTTTTCAGTGGGGGAGTAACAGTTGCCACCATTTATCCCTTCGCCATTGAAAAAAGAGCTCGATTAAAATGTTTGGGAACTTTCGCGGCCCCCGATCCCGCCCTAATTAGGGGTCCCGGAGAGATCACTCGAAGGGGGAAGAGAAGGACCTCCCCTCCCTGCCGCCTTGCCTTCGCAGGGCAGATTTGAAGGCGGACAGAGAATGCAGGCCTTCATCGCCCAAGGGGGAAAAGAGGCGGCGACCGGATCCCTTTCATCTCGGCAGCTCGCAGATGCGTCTCTTGGAAACGGTCCTCGGTCCTTTTCTGACCACTCCTTTGAAAAGAACCTTCAACCCCGGAACCAGTGGGAAAAAGGAAAGAGCCTCTGAGCACGTGGAAAGTGCATCTCGAGCGTCACAGAGCTTTCACAGCCCGGGTTAGCGATTTATGGGTAGATCATGAGAGGGCTCTTCTCCTTTTAGAATCGCAGGGCTGTAGCGTTGGAAGAAGGGACTCAAAGGATCATCTAGCCCAGGCATAGGCAACCTTCGGCTCTCCAGATGTTTCGGACTACAATTCCCATCATCCCTGACCACTGGTCCTGTTAGCTAGGGATCATGGGAGTTGTAGGCCAAAACATCTGGAGAGCCGAAGGTTGCCTATGCCTGATCTAGCCCAACCCCCTGCAAGGAGGGTGCTGGCTGCCGGACATGCTCGGTGCTTTACTATTTAGACATTAACCAGGAACATTTGGAGGGGTGAATGAACAGGAGGGAGTTCTAGTTCTCCAGGCGGCAAAGCCGGCGTTTGGGTTTCGGAGGCAATCTTGGGATTGCTGCTGGGTGCGTCAAAAGGAGAGAAACTCTACCCCTCCCAGATCGTTTATAAAGTCTGCTTTTAATCTGCCATTTCCTCAACATCTCAGTTCATAGCCAGCCTGATCCGAATCGTCGAGTTTAGATGGCCTCCCCTTAATAGAACTAATATTTGCCCATCTCTCTCCCTCTCTCTCTGTGTGTAGCTGAAAGCCTCGCCAATCCATTCCAGTGGGGATCCAAACTCTGTTCCGGAACTTCTTACTTTTAACTATCAAGCCCCATGTTAAGGATTAAGGTATCCGGGCATCCTCAGAAATCAATTACTTCCACCCAAATAAGTTATTTCCAAGTCCTGAGCAAAAAGCTGGCAATCAGTCCTATTGAAATCAATTACACTTTCATCTCAGAATGGCTGAACTGTGCCAAGTGGGCTGAAGCCAAATAATTTACTGCTTTGGGGCCTTTTGGATAACAGCAGGCCAACTTAAGAAGTGTTGTCCTCTTATATTCCAGGTTCGAACCATTTATCGTTCCCATTCCGCATCATTTTTTACTGGAGATACCAGGGATCGAACCCGCGAGATTTTGCAGGGGACGTAGGTTGGGTTTTTTACGCCCTACGAAGTACATATTCCCGTTTTAAACGGTCTTGGCTCGAGCTCTTTCCCGTCCCAAAGAAGGGCTTTCGTGGGAAGAGGTACTAATAAACCATGCCTTTGGAAGGAAGGAAGAGAAAAAGGAGAGAGAGCGCTTGGAAGAGGCGAGCGTGGGCGCACCTGATGCAGCCGCCTGCTCTCCCCATCTTCAGCTTAGTTGTGCATGGTCTGTTTCTAAAGATGTAGCAAGCAAAGACTTTCCCATCTTGTAAGGCGGAGGGAAGCTTTCCTATGGTTCTCCTATAATCCCTCTTAGTGGAAAAGAGCCAGATGTACAAAGAAATATCATCAGGTCAATGTTCTTAATCTTGTTAGGTTAGAAAAAGGGAACCTAAGCAAAAGATGTTATTAACTAAATGTCAGCCCATGCTGTTTCCAAAACTCCTTGAACCATAAGCTCTTCTAATTCTCTCTCTCCCCCCACCCTTTTAAAATCAGACGTAACTACTGTAGGTGTAACATGATCTCACAGTCGCGGCTCTTAATACTTCTGTCTGGCTAACGAGGACAGCCAGCTCCGTTTTAGGCCCTTGCAAGGAAGTATTTTTTTCCCTTTAACAAAGCCGCTCCATGCAGCAAGAGGGGAGGCGCATAACCTAGACGGGGCCGGGGGTTATGTCAGTTTCACAGATGACGGCGATACTAGACAGGTACTAGCTTTGCGCAGAGCGGGGAAGGGAAAAATGGTTCTGGAACAGATGCAATATGATTCCTTGGTGTATAATACATCAGTTAGTCAATACCCACTTCTGCTGATTTCTCTCTCTCTCTCTGAACAATATGCCACGTTTAATTGGTAACCTGTTTATAGTCGTGACTCGTGATGCTGTTCCCCCTCCTTTCATCATAAACCAGGTCGCAGCAATGTTCACACGTGCACGCGTGTTTTCCTGCGCACTGGCTGGCTGGAAACTAAATCTGTGAGTCTTCTCCAACGAAAGGCTCCGCCTTTGAGACGATATGACAGTTCTGTCTTTAGTAGCTGAGATCCGTGATGGCTCATTCACACATGCAGATCACCACCTCTTGATGCTGCTTGATCATTAGGTAATCAAGAGGGGAACTAGGCCACACAAAGAGTCCAGGCGGAGATAGAATAAGCGCAGGATCTCAAATCCGACTTTCTCTCCCTAAATTACACCTGTAAGGTGTACCCGGATAGCTTGCCCTGGGCTTTTCTACAAACAAACAAACAAACAAACAATCAAACAAACCCTAGCCAGGACGCGTAAAGAAGCAGGAACTTCAATCTTTCTGTATTAAGATCATGATTCAATTTCACAACACCAGAAGGATTGAATACAGCTAGGAGCTCGCCTGCTTTCTTTCCTCTCAGTATCCGGTGTTGCAACGAATGTCCGCTGTTAAGAGCTCAAGGGGTTGGACTGGATGGCCCTTGTGGTCTCTTCCAATTCCATGATTCTATGATTCAAGGGCTTACCCTAAATAAAGTAAGCGGGTAGAAGTTTGCAAACTTATTTTCTCTGTAAGGTGCGCATTAAACTCCATTGATTTAATCAATGGACCAGCTTCGCTTGCAGAAAGCCCCAAATTAAATTAATCGATTAAGTCCGGGGGGAAATCCCTGTTTAAATACTATCTGGAGAGCTGTTGCCAGTCCGTATAGACAATACTGAGCTAGATGGACCATTGATCTGACTCGGAATAAGGCAGCTTCCTACGTTTCTATGTTTTGGGCTGCAATTTCACTGGTAAGGGGAAAGGAGACGCTTTTGTAGATACCTGGTTAGGTGAAATGCAAACGAGAAAACTTCAATGCACTGCTGTGCTTGAAGAACAGGTTCTCCGTTGTGTGGAGGATATACTGCTGATAGTAGCCAATTCTTATGGGGTCGGTTTGGGCCGCCAAATACAGGTCTTCGTGCCCCCGGGGTGGTTGGTAATACAGAATGGCTTCAAGACTACGAGAGAGACCCTCGGCTTTCCTTATGTATTTAGAATGTAGGCGGACAGAAGGGGGAAACGGTTAGCAGTCGCTGAACAGCACTCTAACCGCGCAATCTCCTAAGTATCTAGTCGGAAGTAACCCCACTGACTTCGATGGAACTTGCTCCGTCGGTAGAGCAGAAGACTCCTAATCTCAGGGTCGTGAGTTCGAGCCCCACGTGACGTTGGGCAAAAGATTCCCGCATCTCAGGGGGTTGGACTAGATGACCCTTGGCGAACCTTTCCAACTCTAAAATTTTATGCTTCAATGACTATGGATCCAAACCATCAAAATAACATCAGGCTCTGAACGGAGACGTGTCTGGGCTCCAAAGGTGGGCTGGGCTAGGGAGGTGTGAACAGCGATGCTTGCAAGTTCTCGCCCTTAGGCCCTCCGCAAGCTCCAGGGAGCTGAGCTATTATGCCTTCCAGGAGGGGAAGATGAGGTAAGGCCAATTAAAGATAATCGCAACCAAGGAAAGAGCAAAATAGTAAGGAGGCCCGGGAAAGAGGCAGCCTCCCGGTGCTGTTTTGCAAGTGGAGCTGCATCCATTTAAATAAAACGGATGTCCAAATTCGGATTTTCAGGGTTAATCAGTTGTAGAGGATCGCTTAACACCGGTTTTAGCACATTTACATTATTTGGACGTCGAGGAAGAAGGAACCAACGTTTTAAGCCTGCAAAAGTAAAAATAAAATAAAATACCGGCCCTGTGACTTCTATGCTGGAAGCTGTTTATTAGGATATTTGTGATCAGGCGCTGAAAAGCTGCATCATTTACAGACTGAAAACTATTCATGTCAAATTGGGAGCAAGTGCCGTTGAACAGAGTGGGAGTTTCTTCTGGGGTGGGGGAAGGCATAGGATTGAGTTGCACGTTGCCCAGCTTGGATAGAAGTGCATTAAAAAAGCAGCTCTTAATCTTAGTTTGCGTTTATTTGATAAGATTTATATACCGCTTAATCGACAAGCACCTGTAAGTGGTTTACCTGAAGCAAGACAAGGTGATAAGGTGGTCGTTAAAAATACCCATACAGTCAAAAGTTAAAAGCAAATGGGTATAACGCTGATTGATCAATGTATAAATACAACCAGCAGCAAATATACCTAATAAAATGGCATGCCCCAGAACTTTGTGGAGTGGTAGTGAGTGTGTCAGACGGGGCCGAACCGGATTCAGATCCCTGCTCCGCTATGAAGTTCCCTAGGTGATGATGGACCACGCACCAGCTTGCAGGCGAGCCTTCCTCACGGGGTTGTTGTGAGATGAAAAAGGGAGCGGGAGGAGGACCACGCAGCCACTTTCAGCTCCTCGGAGGGAAGGCGAGGTATGAAGCAAGGAAAGTAAAACAAATGTCAGAGACTGTCCCTGGAATGTGTAAAATAACAAGGTACTTAGCGTGCTCTCATACCGCGATCATCTATTCTGGCAGAACCAAGGCTGCCGCTGCCTGCGAATCAGTGATGCTTACTTCCAAGTAGACATGCCTAGCAGCTGACTTCTAGGTCTCTAAGTCTCTGGGAAATGGAAAGTTTCTAACTCCACAATTCTGTTTTATGCGTCTTTCCTCAATTATAAGTTCTGTTAAGTTCAACGGAGCACACCAGAGTGCTGTTTTTAGGGCTACTCATTTAATAGTTTTCTAATATTTGTACAACTGTGTGGTTTTACTTGTATCCGTTTTAATTTATGTTTTGGCCCCGTGCTGGGGAAAAGGCGGTATATTAAACAATCGAACAAATGTGCGCACACTATACACCTGACAGGATGTCTAAGATTGCACGAACAGTCTTTATTTTTTACCCCAGTGGGAAAGTAATGAATGGCACACCCCGCCTTCAAAGCAAAAGAGTGCTGGGCAAGGGTTGGGGGAGAGCTGGGTGCGAATCTTTACAGGCTAGGAAGTTCGCTGGGAGACGTCGGGGCCCAAGCATGATTTCTCAGCCTAAACTACCTCACAGGGTTGTTGCGAGGATTAAATGGAGAGTGGGGGGAAGGGATGGAACATAAAGAGCCGCCTAATATCGAGCCAGGACACCGATACCTTTACCTCAGCACTTTCTACATGGTGTCAGCGGCTCTCCAGAATTTGGGGCAGGTGGGTTGACTCCGGAACCTCCTTCTGCTTGCCAAGCAGCTGCCCTGCCACTGAGCCAGGGCCCCGGCCCGCCCTACAGAAAAGCTCAGGGCTTCCATTTCCAGGCCCGTTCCTCCCGAGGAACGCCACTGGACTGAAGGCCGCCTCGCCGCCTTCTGGCGCTGCTGCGTCCCAAGATCGCCTGCTGCTGGGTTTGGGGAGGCGGGCACGCAGGCCAGAATGCCGGGGCCTGGGAGCGCCGCAAGCCGAACATTCCCTTCCCAAGCACCCTCGTAACCTCCTGTCTCTTTTTCCCTCCGCGCTGCTGTTTCAAATAATTGCAAGGCAAACACTGAAAACAAACCAAAATAAATAAAAGGGCGGATTCTTCGAGCTCGCCCGGGGAGGAATAAAATCCGAAGAAGGGCTGAGCCGAACTGCTTTTCGGTCACTGGGGAGCAATTTGCTTCTGCCTGCCTTTGGAGATCGGCACACGAAAGAGAGAGAGAGTGAGTTTCAGCTTGTTGCTGCCTTTGGCCCAGTTCCACTCAGATAGTTCTTGCTGACCCCTTTGCTCCCGAGGAGGGAGGGAGGGAGGGAGGGGGTGGGTGGGCTCAGTTACTATGCCTCAAGTTTAGCAGTTGCCGGATTGGGTGGGTTTATGGGGAAGAAGAGGGACGGGAGAGTTAAGGCTCCTCCATCACAGCAACTTCATGCTGGGGTAAAGATGCACCTGATGAATACCTGCCTGATAGGGGTGCTCCAAAGGCACAGAAGTTCTGTCGGATTGTGCTGGATATCTTTAAAAAAAATTCTGGAGGCTCAGGCCCAGGGCAGCTCTCCTCTCTAGCCATAGTAGGTGGTAAAACTTGCAAATAATAAATGGTCTGCACTATGCCAATCTGTTGGTGGGGAAAGTTTCATGCTTTGTCCTTCATAAGTATTAAAACAAAAACACCATGCACATCTAAAACCATATCTGGGAGAAGCATTCTAAGATAGCTTTGTCACTAATATCCTGTGTGAATCAAAAGGGCACCAGGTTGAGGAAGGCTGTTCTATAGCAAGCTGGAGAGTTCTGGGGAACGCAAGAGAAAAGGGGCAAAGCAGAGGTGTTTCCTTCCAGACGTTGAATTACAACTCTTACCATCCCTGAGCACTGGCCATGCTGGTTGGGGCTGATAGGAGCTGGAATCCTGCATCAACTGGAGGGCCACAGAATCCCTACCTGTAGAATAGGTGGTAAAACTTTGCTTGGATTCTCTGTGCTACATCAATCTGTTGGTGGGAGAAATCACATGATTTGTATTTCCCAAGTATCTCAACATAAACTCCATGCACATACAAAACTATGCCTGGAAGAATTATAAGCTAGCTTTGTCCCTGAGATGTTGTGTGGATCTTTTTAATCGCTATAGGTTGATTTCTTGCTTGTCATCTAAAATAGTTTTTTTTCTGTTTGGCATGATTTTTAAGTTGACCCAGTCCTAAACCATCACTGAAAAGATGTGGTGTATATCCATATCCCTACTTCTTCTGAGAGGTGCTTTGATTTGTTCAAAAAAGGAAGTTGGATCAACACACTGGGTGAAAGCTTCCTTTGGCCAGCTCAACCTAGCCAAAGTCAAACAACGTGCGATAATGTGCTCCAGCAAGCCAGTACTGAACCCTGAGGACAGAAGGTAACTACATCAGAAGACACATCATCTGTTTTGGAATGGCAACAGCTTGAGGGGAATAAAATGGAAGAGCTCTTAATCGCAATAAATCCATTCATGAAAAGGAGTAGTGATAAATCATTAGCTGGGAGAAAGCTGGCATTCTGCCCACATTCTCCATGGGCACAAGGGAAGGGTGGTAAATGCTCTGTTAACATCTACTGAAGGCCAAATTTTGCATATAATTTATTTAGATGAAGTGTGCAGAGTGTTTGTATTTGTTCTGCAGCTCGCTGTCTGACCTCTGTGTGAACTCCCCAAACCAAGATCTGCGCCCAAAGAGTGCTGCTCTCCTTTCTGTACACGTCTCTCCAATGTGTTTGCTTTGGCAACTTGTGCGCTCGTTCTTGCAAGCAACTCTTCCAAGGACATCAATCACTATTGCACCCAAAGAGAGAGATTGTGCACTCGGTGCGATGACAAAATGAAACATGTTTGAAGCAAACCATGTGCTCCCATGTGCCAAGGATTATGTTATTTGTTCAAGGAACATGTTCTGGATATTTCAGGCTTCTGTTACTCCTGTGCTTGTAAATTTTTATTGTCTGTCTCTGTACCCATGAATTCCAAAAACCAATCAGAAAATGTTTTCACTACGGATGGGTAATTTCTAAGTGTAAAAATATGTGTGATCTAGTGGGTGTTTTATATTTGGGGTTTTATTGGCCATATGATAAAACATTTTGACTAAGTCATTGAGAAAGCTCAACAAATGGGTATGAATTTCTGTGACCAGAGTTTACAGGAAAGTGTCACCTTCCTCCATCAATCTTGGGCATAATCGAAGTCAAAAAAGTTCATGGGAGATTGTATAACAAATGTATGCTCTTTGTATTCAGTTCAAAGTGGAATATATTACCACATTTCCTTCATGAGCCACGGACTTTGATTCAGTTCCCAGGGCTTCTGAATGGTGGCTGAAAGAAGCTGCTCAGATTTATGAATGGACTTCTACCAAAACAAGGGGGACCTGCAATAAATGCTGAAACATGAAATATTTATGTTGAGGATACTCCATTCCAGGGTTGAGGAATGTTTTCCTGGCCCAGTGGGCCAGATCCTTATTGAACCAACTTTGACAGGTGGATGGTACAACCCACCTGTCAATAACCCAATGTCATTATGATGTCAGAAGCTTGACAGCTGGGTTGTCCTACCTACCTGTCAGAGTCCCTTGCACAGTGCTTTCCAAGTGCTGCGTAGGCCACCTTTAAAGGGTAAAGTCCTCAGAAGGCAGCTTATGCATAAAATGACAAAAACAATGCTTTAATAAAATACAGTAATTTAAAACAGCAGTTCAAAAGGCTTCAAAAGGCTACACGCTCTGTATGTAAACCTATTGAAACTATGTAAACCGACAGCACTATAGACCATTAAAGAGTTAAATATTCAGCTCTTCGCTTCAGCTAAAAGTGACCCAAAAGTTGCACACTTTAAAGGCTCTGCTAATGGAGCCAAACCAGGGCTGGCACATGAAATGTTGAAGCTTGTGGTGAAGGAGAAGCTCCTAGCCCTCCATTCCATGTATGGAAGCTGACTCTTATTTGAACACTGGTGTTGTTCTCCATCATAACATAGAACATTGGTGTTTAGAGGGCACCACAGCCTCTGCCACCCGAGGCAGCTGCCTCACTCTGCTTAACAATAGGGCTGGCCCTGAACCAAAAACATATCCCTTGGGAGGTAGTTCCACAAATATGAGGGCACCACTGAAATTGTCCTGTCTGTATGGTCCTGTCTGTAGGTCAGTCTGCTGACTTAGAACAGAGTGGATATCACAGAGGAATTGGTAATGGATTGGCATTGACAAGGCTAGGTTGTCAAGATGGTTTGAGTCTTTATATCAGAGTTTGCAGAACCTGTAGCTTTCCAGATATTGCTGAATTGCAACCTCTATCCTGTCCATGCTGATGGAGTCTGGAGGTCAGCCACATCTAGAGGATTCCAGCTTCCTCAATTTAGATTATATAATCTTTGCAGGCTGCTATGCCCTCTAGCACTGGTCAAGAAAAAGCTTCCTCTTTCAAAAATGGCATCTTCTGCAAAGAGATGCTCATGGAGGTGATTTTGGATATCAGCTTCCTTCCATTTAAATGGAAATCTGTGCTGGAGAAGCTTCCAGGAGATTGAGCCCTAGGTTTTAACACACTGATTGCACGAAGGGATCAGGAGTAGTTATAAGGACTTCTAATCATGACGTTCTTTGTTTGTAAAACTCAAATATGAGAGCTTGTTAATATTTCATTTCAGTGATATTTTCTTTGAAGTTAGTGGAACAGGCCTTACCACAGCAAGCTTTCCAACAGTATTGTTTGCTCAGCTGTAATGTGAAAAGGGCATTTTTGGTTGAGCAGGGACCTCCAAGAAAGTTCCACAGAGGTTTCGATTTCCACTCTTCTCTTGTGTACACAGTGGTCTTGCGATGGAACTATGCAAAGCACAATCTTAGGCCTGATGGTTTAATGCAGCCTTCCCCAACCTGGTGCCCTCCAGATGTTGTTGGACTACAATGCCCATCAGCCCCAGCCAGCTCTCTAAGGATGATGGGAGCTAGAGTCCAACAACATCTGGGAGGGTACAAGGTTGCAGAATGCTGGTGAATACTAAAAGGTTTCTTTCCTAAGGCCACATGTGTGAAAGAAAGTTCCATCAAAATAAACAAATGTTGGAGCTCAGTCATTTAGTTTTCTTAATAAGCACTTGTTTAAGCCCTTGCTGTGTTTAGATGTGTGTTGCTGTTTTAGCTGCATGTTCGCTGGTGTGCTGTTGTTGTTGTTGTTGTTGTTGTTGATGATGTTGATAATGCTTGCTTATAACTAGAGGGGGTGCATGCGGGGGGGGGGAGAGTTATTGGTTTGTTTTGGTCTTGTTCTTGTTTCTATTACATATTTTGTGCCTTTATCCTGTATTTTCATGCTGTGAACTGCACTGAGATCTACAGATGAAGAGCGGTATACAAATTTAATAGTAAAGAAACATTATTTTTTTGTAGTACCTCATGCTGTTGTTGATACCAATCAAGGGCAGGTTATCAATCTTTTAAATAAACAGATGTTTTATCAGAAGTAAATTCCACTGAGTTTAAAACAAGTATGCTTCAGACTTGCTGCCTTATTTGCAGGTGATGTGTCAGCATATGTTTGGGATAACTGGAAATTTTGGCCTAAAAGTGTAACCTTGTCCATTTTAATAGGTGAAAAAATTGCCATTGGTTTCAGTGGAATGCAGACTGTACCTTTTCCTCTACATAACAGTTTTCTTTTAAAAAAATAAAAAAATCATTAATTATACGTAGTATAGAGATCTATCTTGACATTTTGTCTGTCCCCAGCTGATCTGACAGAGCAGAAATGATGTGCACATGATAGGCAGGGGTGTAGCAAGGGGGTGGGGGTGGGGGGCGGGTCGCTCTGGGTTCCATAATGGAGGGGGTGACAAATTATCAAGGAACAATTTTTTTTTAAATGCCTGCTCCGAAGGTCTTACGTTACTATACTATGGATTATATAGCTATATATGAAATTTCATGCGTATCGGTTAATATCTTGACCCTCCTCCACCAAAATAGCTGTTCACTTGGCTGTTTTCCTATGTCATGAAGGCTGAAATTTCATTTCAGAGAACACTTACTGTTCCCAACCCTAACCCTGTGGAAAGCCATCTAATTAGACTTTAATTTGATTTTGTGATGTTTTTAGGAGGTAATTTAATTATTGTTTGATTTTATACCAATGTTATGTACCTGATGTTAGTCACCCTGAGCCCGACTTTGGCCGGGGAGGGTGGGATATACTGTAAATAAAAGTTTTTTATTATTATTACCTGTTATTATTCCTTTGTAAGAAAATATGAAATAATGTAAAACCAGTCAATGGGGGGTTGACAAGAAATTTTCTGCACCGGGTACCACCTGACGTTCCCATGGGGGGGGGTGACAAAAAATTTTTTGCCCCCGGGTACCAATTTACCTTGCTACGCCCCTGATGATAGGCACAATCTATCACTTCCCTTATGCAAAAAAACTACTAAAGAGAAAGGCCGGAGTCTGTGGTCAGCCACACTGATCGAAATCAGGAGTGAGGATGAGATCTAGACTTAACCACAAGGTCTGAACCAGTAAAGTTACTGCAGATTTTGATACAATATTTGTCTTCTGTGCATTGATGTTTAGTATGCATCTACCTACTTCATTTTTCATATAGAAAAATATAGTTTTGTGTCACTTGGGGCTAAACCACTGAAGTGGAAATGGACTAGTCAGAATTCTATGTCGCCTTCGATATCTGAAAAGTAGGCATTCCTCTGTTGAGTTTCTTTTTGCACCAGACTAACATGAGTTTGGCCAAACTGCGAGAGGCAGTGAAGGATAGGCGTGCCTGGCGTGCTCTGGTCCATGGGGTCACGAAGAGTCGGACACGACTGAACGACTGAACAACAACAAATTCATTTTGCTCTCTCTTTTTGCCTACTTCGGGTTTTTGACCCCCGTGGCTTTTATCTTGGCTAAAAACACAAGACAGGATCTTCCTATTTGCAGAGAAGTTCCTTTTTTGTTTATGTATTCAAGGCCAAAAGGGAAAAGGAAAGACGAAAACATGTTCTAAGTCATGAGCACCTGGCAATTAATGGTATATTTTGTCTGAGAAAAGGATAAGAACATACAGCCTGGCCGTATCTGGCCAAGGGTTCGTCTAGACCAGCATCATGTTCCCACAGTGGCCTATGGGAAGCCCACAAGCAGGAGCTTGTGAGTCCCAACAACTGGTATACAAAAGGGCATACTGCCTTTGACAGCGGCCATTGATAACCTGAGAGTCTAATAGCTGAATGCTATAAATACGGAATTGACCTCTTTTGCAAATTTGTTGCTTACTGATATATTTTGGAAGCAGGTAAGGTGCATTTTGTAAGTTGAATCAAAAGGAGACATTACTCACTTCAGTGGGGCTTACTCCCAGGAGATTATGCAGAGGATCGCAGTCACCCTAATTCTAATAAACAGGATATACAGTATACTGTGCACTACTGCTCTTTGACAGACGTGTGCAGGCATACAGTAATGATGGACAGACACAGCTGTGTGCATTCTGGATTCTCCTTGGGGGCTGAGGTGGCTCATCATGAACACTTCAGAATTTACCACCAAGCTGTGGTCAAGCTGAGGTGTGTACATTTGAGGCAGCTGTTGCACATGTGCAGATAACTGCTTTATTGAACAAGAGCCTGGGGTGGGGAGAGGATTTGCAGGCATGCAGAAACAAATTGGGTAATGCAGATTGGATGAAGACACCCTCAAGCCCTTTCTGGGGTATACAGGAATGTAAAACAACCATTTTATTTGATGCTATATGTTGTCTGTGATTTTCCTATGTATTATATTGTTCATAAACTGCTTAGAGATTTGCTCTTATGTTCAAGGGTATCTAAGCATTACAAATTAATAAATTATATAAGATTGGTGCTTCTAGTGATTTAATGTCAGACTTTCTATGGAACAGAAAAGTAGATTTTTTTTTAACTCCACATCTTTTGGGAACATGTGTTCAGCGCATGGCAAGCTATGCTGTCGAATGCCGAAAGATGTGCTTCTTGCAGCTTATTTTACCCTAATAGATATATTTTCACCAGTGATTGATCTCCAGAGTCTGGCCAGAATAATCTCAACCACATTTGGTTTTATAACAAATTAATACTGCAGTCTATATGTTGTTTGAAGGGAAGTCTAAAGCCAAAAGCGAGACCTTGTAAAAATAAATACTCATCAGCAAATATTTTGATTAGCTTAAAATACTTTAAGTGTCTACCTCAGTAAAAGGGATGGTTGAGGGAGAGGGAGAGGGAGAAAGCAAGAGCTGGAAGTTTATAGCCAATACCAAATGATTTCCAGCTTACCCTGTTCAATTCATTTAGGGCACATCTGAACTTCAACTTTTAAACCAATTTGGCAACCACATAAACAACTCATTTCTTGCTCCAAAAAACCATACCCTGGGAATTTTAGTTTTTTGTGAACATGCTGGAAATTCTTCATCAGAGAACTTTAAACCCTACAGTTCCCAGTTTTCCAGGTTTAGGAGCCAAGATAATTTTTAAACAAACTTGAAACTGGTTTAAGTTTATACTGTAGACATGCTCTTGCTTGAAGGTTAAGTTTCACTGAAATTGGTGGAACATGCAGCTGGATCCTATGGAAATTTCCTAAGAACGAAATCCCATATTGTTTGAGGCTTGCTTCCAGGGAAATGTTCATAGGATGGGGGGCTGTTAATCTTAAGCAGGGAAGCCATAGCCCACCAGATGTTGTTGGACTCCATCAGCCCCAGCCAGCATGGCCAATGGTCAGGGATGATGGGAGTTGCAATTCAGCAAAATTTAGAGTGCTACAGCTTCCCCATCCCTTATCCAAGAACACCAGTTTGAAAGCAAGTCCCAACTGGCAAAGGATATAAAGGGCGTGTTTTACACACGTGAAACCAGTTCCAAGCCTGTTCAGTTGCCTGGAGGGTGCCAGGTTAGCGAAGGCCAGCCTAAACTCTTCAGGGGCACCTCCTGCGGCAACAGTAGTTTCTAACACCTCTTCAATCAGGTTGACTCCATCAACTATCCTTCTTCCAGCCTCTCCCTCTGGCTGCCCCAATCCCCTCCGCACTTGGCCATGTGGCTCCAAGCAATCTATAGAGTTCTCAGTTTTCTGAGAGGCTGGAAACTTTAAACATATGCCCTGCGCCACCCCACCTCGCAAACTGAACCCTGCCTCTCTCTTTTTCTTCTCCAAACTGTCTCTCCCCCTTCAGCTCTTTATTAACTACCCCCAAGGACTGCGGCTGCGGCGGGCGGCGGCTGCTTCTCTTGCCTGGTGGTGGTCTGGCTCCTCCACGAAGCACACATGCTAAACAGATTAACATGCTTTGGCTTGACCCAAACTTCACAAACCAGGGATAGAATTTCTACAGCTCCATGTGGAAATTAACCTATATGTAGCACTGGTCAGCTGCGAAGAGGGAGTTCCAGCCTCGGCCAGGCAATCTAAACAACTGATGCTCTCTGTTACCCTTGGCCTTTCCCCCCACCCTTCCCTGAAGCTAAATATTTATTGAAAGAAAGAAAGGGAGAGAGAGAGACGCACAGAGAGAAAAGCATCGTATTCTTTGCTCAGATTGGACACGGCTCTTGGAAAGCTTTATTTGTAAATGGTTTTTGGGAACTCCAGGACTGTTTATAGACTTGTTAAAAGACCCTTGAAGGGCTGTTTAGATATAAATTGCACAGCAGAAAATGTCTGATTTTCATTAAATAGCTGCCTCTTCCCCACCTCACCCCTGCCCCAAAGTCCCTACGGTTACAATGGAAATCATGCTATGATGTGTATCTGTGCTTTAAAAGTATGGCATGTGTTTGCAGCTGCTAACTTTGTACTACGCAGAACACCTTCAAAGCACATTCTGCACCCCAAAGAACACTGGGAACTATAGCTTGTTGAGGCTGCTGGGAAATGCAAGTCCATTACTACAGTTCCCAAGGTTCTTGGCCAGCGTAGGGGCATTTGTTTAGAATGTGCTTTAAAAGCATGGTTTGTACGCAGTAGCACCTCTCTACTCAAAGATTATGGGAATTGCAGTCCAGCAATATCTGAGCAGCCACAAGGTCCCCAACTCTGGCTTAAAAATTAATGCCTAATGCTGCAATCCTATATAGCAGGGAAGGGAACCCCAGACCCAGGGTCTGAATGTGGCCCTCCAGCCATCTTGGTCTGGCCTGGGAACTCTCCATTGGCCACACCTCCTGTACTCAGGCCACACCCCTCACTGACCTTGCTTCAAACCCTGTTTTGGCCTGGCTGGAATGCTCCATTGAACTCTGATCATGCCTCTTAGAATCATAGAATTGTAGAGTTGGCAGGAATCTCAACTGGAGCATCCATGACAGACGGCCACCCAACCTCTGCTTAAAACCTTCAAGGAAGGAGAGTCCATCACCTTCTGAGGGAGACCCTTCCACTGTCAAACAGCTCTTACTGTCACAAAGTTCTTTCTGATGTTTCGTCGGAATCTCCTTTTTGTGTGACTTGAAGCCATTGGTTCAGGATCTACCCTCCAAAGCAGGAGAAAACAAGCTTGCTCCTTCTTCTCCTCCGAGATGCCTGGAGGGCCACATTAGGACTTCAAGCCAATGCAATTCTGGGCTGCATCAATAGGAGTATAGCATCTAGATCAAGGGAAGTAATAGTACCACTGTATTCCGCTCTGGTCAGACCTCATCTGGAATACTGTTCTGGGCACCACAGTTCAAGAAGGATACTGACAAGCTGGAACGTGTCCAGAAGAGGGCTACCAAAATGGTCAAAGGCCTGGAAATGATGCCTTATGAGGAACGGCTTAGGGAGCTGGGTATGTTTAGCCTGGAGAAGAGAAGGTTAAGGGGTGATATGATAGCCATGTTCAAATATATAAAAGGATGTCATATAGAGGAGGGAGAAAGGTTGTTTTCTGCTGCTCCAGAGAAGCGGACACGGGGCAATGGATTCAAACTACAAGAAAGAAGATTCCACCTAAGCATTAGGAAGAACTTCCTGACAGTAAGAGCTGTTCGACAGTGGAATTTGCTGCCAAGGAGTGTGGTGGAGTCTCCTTCTTTGGAGGTCTTTAAGCGGAGGCTTGACAGCCATCTGTCAGGAATGCTTTGATGGTGTTTCCTGCTTGGCAGGGGATTGGACTAGATGGCCCTTGTGGTCTCTTCCAACTCTATGATTCTATGATTCTTCCATGTGACAACCCTTTAGATATTAAATCTTGGTTTCCTGCATGGAGGATACTGTGTGTGTGTGTGTGTAGAAACCAGCCTACCATACAAAGGTAAAATGTACACTTGCTTTGCCCACTTTTGCCTTTGGCTCAACCACCACTGGCATGTGGCCCTTGAAAGGTTGTCCAGAAGGGAATGTGGCCCTCAGGGTGAAAAAAGCCTTGTTACATGCACCTAATGAAAGAGGAAGCCCAGTTGAACAGTATGGGACATATTTATGAGTAAACATGCATGGGATACATTAGATCCCAAGCCACATTGGAAATGTTCAGGCCTTGAGGGGGGGGATCCACCCTCTATAAAGTCCTTGCTGTGTAGCTTCACTGGGCTATAAAACAAACTATACAGTTAAGTGGGGAAATCAGAAGTCCCCTCTGACTTATTGACTGCAAGCTGCCAAACCAGATTTTGCTTTGCTTGCTTGCTCCTAGAGGATCTCCCTCTATTTTGCCTGGAGAAGGAGCAACAGCCGTCCAGAGTAACAACAAACAAAAGTCACTGTTGGCTTGTGTCACGAAAGGCTGTCAGGGTAATAAAACACACAGTTTCTCCTCCAGGAATTCCTGATCCTCCCTGTGTGGCTCTAGCCCTGTGGATAATATCATTACAGGCCTAAACAAATAAACAGTCTTCCCGAATCAAACGGGAGACACTGGGGACTACAATTCCTCTCTGCAAAAGATGATACAAGCAAATTTATGCTCTGGAATTGGAGCCAGTCCAGTAGCTATGAATAGATGTTCAGTTCTGTAACACACCGGCTCAGAGCAGGGATACGCAGCTTGCCCTCCTCCACTCGATTTGCTGCAATCAATGTGAGCTATTCAGAGCCATGTTTTCCTTCCTATCCTCTGCTGAGAACATCAAGGACCAGCAACACTTTTATGAAGCCAGATTCCTCAGAGAAGAAGCTTTACTACGGAGCACATTCAAAGTCAGCGACGTGATTGACAGGTTAACATACTCCTGCCAACCAGCAGTTGAATGTTCAAATGGGATTTCCTGCACTGTGCCTTCTCCCTGTAGCATCCTTGATCAACATACGCAGGTCATCAAATGTACAGCCACAATCTTTCAAATTCCCCCACCCCTCTCTCTTTTAAAAAAAGCAGTTTGTAATAAAAAAAAAGGATGTAGGAGCAAGCTGCAATGGAGATCCTACATGGACATTTTAATAACCTGCTATAAATTCACATGCCACACTGCAATATATAATGTGACTGACATATTGGAAACGTCCAAGCATTAAAAAGAGAAGGGAAAAAATCCTCTCCTAAAAATAGTTCATGAATCAAACTTATCTCTATGAAACGAATGGGAGTACATAACAATCTACAGCACTCCTGAAGGAATCTTTTTTTTTAAAAAAAAGGTAAATTGAATCATAGGCACTTGTCAGCCCTATATGACTGCGCTTGCCATTTTATGGCTCATCTTCTTTGTTTCCCACTTCGAGTGCATTCTAATACTTTTACAGATGGCAATAATGTTTATTCCATTCTGGGAAGAAAACACCATCTTTTGTACTTGAGTCTCAGGAGAGAAGCAGATCTTTCTTCGCCACCCTTGATCCTGCCTTTCCTGAAAGGAGCTCAAACTGCTTGGGGAGGAGGAGGAGGAGGACTCCATTTTATCCTCCCAGTTACCCTGTGAGGTCGATTAGGCTGAGAGGGGAAGGGCAAACTTACCCACTCCAAGGTCACCCCCGTTTGCTTCATGATGACAGAGCAGGAATTTGAGCCAAGCTCTCTTTGGCTCAAGACCAGTCCTTTAGACCTGAACACCACACTGGCTCTCAATGGGAATTTACAGCAATTAGAGTTTGTGTATACAAGTGCGACTGTCAGGTGCCATTAACTTCCCTACACAAGCCTCACATCTCTCATTTGCTGCAGCCTAGCTAAACTTTTACTATATGCTTCATACCTTTAAAGCACATTCTTTCTCTCAAAGAATTATGGGCACTGTAGTTTGTTTCACACTTTCTGGGAACTGCAATTCTGCAAGAAGTGAACTACAGCACCCAGAAGTCTTTGAGGGGAATAATGTGCCTGGAATGTATTTTAACAGTATATACTTTTGAAACACATTTGAAGCACGTTGTTTCCCTCAGGTAACTCTGAGCACAGTCATTTACCCCTCACAGAGTTACAAGACTATACTGTAGTGTGTACACAGCCTCAGTTCAGAGCTTGGATTAAACTGCTCGCTAGGAGGAGCTTAAATTGAGCTTGGTCTTAATTTAAACCAGACCCAGGACTCGCTTCCTTCCAGTGGATATCACTAGATATCAAAATGAATGAGTATCACTGAGCAAGTGTGGAGTACCAGTCATTTCAGTCCATCCCTACACACCAGAAGTGGGAGGCAGGCTTTCTATACTTGAGTAGGGGAGGGACCATAGCGCACTGGTAGAGAACCAGCTTCACATGCAGAAGGTTTCAGGTTCAATCCCTGCCATAATACGTCCCCAAACAGCAGGAAAAATAGAATTGTAGTCCACAAGAGTCATTTAGTCCAGCTCCCTACAATGCAAGAATATTTTGCCCAGCATAGGGCTTGAACCCATAACCCTGAGATTAAGAGTCTCATGCTCTGCTGACTGAACTATCTTTGGTGATGGGAATGACTTTTACAGGAAACAATGGAATGCATGCCACACTGTGAGGTAGATGGAAGATGGACAAATTATTTCACCCATAGTAAGGAAATTTGGATTCCTGTTAGATACGAGTCCTGTGTTTTGAAAAATAACAGTTCAATGCTATAGTATAGATGTTCACTCAAAAGTAATTCCCAAAGATTTCAATGGGGTTTCACATCAGGTCAATGGGTATAGGATTGTGGCTGAGGAGGGGCCCAGCTATTACAGCGGCAGTCCACTCATTGTTGATGCCAATGTAGCATCCGTGGAATTGTACTAAAGAATATAGTCCTATTATGATACAAGTTGTCCCAGAGCCACTGATGGTTTCATTCTGGCCATTTCAGATGTGTGCAATTAGTATTTCCCATCTGTAGCCTCTTAAGATTTGATCGTTTGTTTCAAAGGTGGTTTTTTTGGGTTGTTTGGTAGTAACTATAAAAGATAGACACTCTAGCAGACGAAAGTCTTAAGAACAGCACAAATTGTTCCAAAGCACTCAAGGGGGTTTGGGGATTATTTTTCTCAAATAACATATGCCACATGGCAAGCTGACTTTTGAAACCGAAGGCCAACCTTTTTAGCCCTTTGTGCTGCTGGGGGTGGATTGGGACCATGGTTTGTGTGTAGTTTTAATGACGTCCCTTTCATGCTCCCAATCTGAATTGGTGTGTGTGTGTGTGTGTGTGTGTGTGTGTGTGTTGTCTTCTATTTGCTAAAAAATAGAATAAGAAACCAAGAGCCATTAAAAAAGAAAGATGAGTAAAACATAATGTCTTGTTCGGCCCTGAGAGGACTTGCTTGCCATTTCACAATCTGCTTTTGCATGGGGATAGAGGTGTGGGGGGGGGGGTCCCTGCTGTTCGAAGATTTAAATATGCACATCACCATTGTCCCACAGGTTGTTCCCAAGTTAGACTAAACTTAGCATAGTTCTTTGGATCTTCAGCACCAGGACAGGGGTGGGGATCTTGTGGCCCTCTAGCTGTTATTGGACTACAACTCCCATTATTCCTGACCATTGACCATGCTGGCTGAGGCTAATGGGGTTGGAGTCCAATAACTCTATGGAGCCACAAATCTCTGTCCTAGGAGAAGAACAAAAGGCAGGCACCGCATTGTTGAATCAGACCAAAATCTGTCACATTCTCTTCAACAGATACAGAGTAGGTTTCCACCCGCCTCTCTCCCCAGACTGGGGAGAGGCTGTTTACTAAGATGGAAAATTCATTGGCTGACCTAAGAAAACTGCACTGTGAAACTATTGACTGAGACCAGAGGGAGTTTTTAATGTTGATAGATCCTGGGCAGGGTGAAGACAGCCTCTTACAAAACCCAGCTTACTTTGTAAACATAAAAAGTTGCATCCTGGAGATAGATTTTAAGTACCACTTTGAAGTACTTGATTGCCAAATAAAACATGTTTCTGACTGATCCTATTGGCAAGCTTGAAAAGTCGTTGCAGGGGAGAAAGGCACCCAAAGTGGGGGCAATTTTCCAGTTGCTCTCAATGGGTGATGCATTCTCTGTGGGATCATCACTAAGCCCATTTATTAGGAACAGAGGCAGTTTTAGGGTAGCATGATTGGTTCAGCTGCACTGGGCACTGTGCTGCAGGGGGCGCCACAACAATGCTGAGGGGGGGGAGCACTGAATTTTAGCATTGCTGAAATTTGAGAGCCCAAAGTCCTAGGAAGTAAGTCCACTGAACTCACTGGAACATGGCCTAGTGCACACATGTGACAGAACAGCCCCCTTCGTATATTAACTACCGTACATGAAAAGACTTTACATCAGGTCCGCGGAACCTGTTTCCCTCTCGATGTTGAACTACAAATCTCATCATCTCTGACCATTGGCTGTGCTGGCTGGGGCTGATGGGATCTGGGAGTCCAGCATCATCTGTAAGGCGAAAGGTTCCCCATTCCCGTTCCAAGTGATTAAAAAGGAGAAGCCCATGCACGTAGGTAGAAGTGGAAGCAAGATGCTTGCAGGACTTTTTTGCCTGCCTCTGGGGCAGGTGGCGCTGTGGGTCAAACCACAGAGCCTAGGGCTTGTTGATCAGAAGGTTGGCGGTTTGAATCCCCGCGACGGGGTGAGCTCCCGTTGCTCGGTCCCTACTCCTGCCCACCTAGCAGTTTGAAAGCACGTCAAAGTGCAAGTAGATAAATAGGTACCGCTCCAGCAGTAAGGTAAACGGTGTTTCCATGCGCTGCTCTGGTTCGCTAGAAGCGGCTTAGTCATGCTGGCCACATCACCTGGAAGTTGTACGTCGGCTCCCTCGGGCAGTAACGCGAGATTAGCGCCGCAACACCAGAGTCTGACACGACTCGACCTAATGGTCAGGGGTCTCTTTACCTTTAGTGCCAAAATAACGTGTCTGGATTTCAGTACTATATATACCTTGACTTGGTAGCAAGCAAGATTGGCTGCTCTGCCTTAGGCAGCAGAATGTCTCGGGTCAGCCCTGATGATGCACTTCTTCAGCTCTACATGCACAGAGGTCAGCACATGTACGGTTGTTCTCCTCGGATGTGCAAAATAGCAACAGCCTAGAAAGGCTGTCTGCATTTCAGAACACTCCTCCAGCAACTGCCCCCCCTTACAAATATAAGGAGTAAAGAGCAGAACTTCAGAGTTAGTTTTGACTTGCCAGGAGTTTCTGTTCATTTGAGTGAAGGGGGCTATGTAGTTCTCAGCGTATCTGCTTAGGGTCAGACTAGATGGCAGGGGGAGTGGCAGAAATACAAAAATAAACCAGAACAACTTCACTGAATGTGCAGAATTAACTTGCTATCACCCAAAGGGCCTTTTTGGATCTTGAACCTTCTCCTTGCTTAACAGCAATATATGAATGGGGTATCACAGCGTATAAATACGGTGACTCTACATTTTACTACAACTGTTACAACACTGCACATGCCAAATAAATGTTTATAATTCCTCCTGGTACCAAATGTAACACCAGTAACAGGAATCATAAACATTTATTCAGCACCCCCTGTAGTCTCCTGTATGCTGTGCAAAGTGCACATTCCCATGGCCTGACTGAAACTCTGCTTCCAGCCAGGAGTTGATCCCGTTGCTCCAATTTCTGAGCTGAGGGTTGCATTTTAGGACATGCAACGAAATGCCTCTCCGAAGGCAATGATTCCTTATCACTGACTTCTTATTAGCACTGTTTCTTGACTCCTTTGACAATAACTCACAGAATAACAATTATGAGTGGGGAGAAGCGACAGGCAGAGAAGTTAAGAGACAGGAATGCAGGAAGTCAAAATGTCAGTCCATCTAGCTCAGTAAATGCCTGTACATTTTGGCAGGGGCTCTCTAGGGTTGCAGGCAGGAATCTTTCTGAGCTCTGCAGGGCTGGCTCACCCATGAGGTAAGGTGAGGCAACTGCCCAAGGCGGCAGAATTCACCAGGGCAGCAGTTCCTGATATCAGTCTTTCTTTTCCCACTTGTTCCTGCTGTAGATCTTCTCTTACCCCTTCTTCCAAGTGGGGAGGAGGCTGCCATTTTGGGATCCATTTTGGGATCCACCTCAGGTGCCATAATGTCTTGGACCTGCTCTGCCTACCTGGAGATACCAGTGGTTTAAACTGGCACCCTTTACATGTGCTCCACCACTAAGCTTAGAGGAAGGGCAATACCCCAGTGGAAGGGCTCATGCTTTGCAGGAAGGAGGTCCCAGGTTCATTCCCTGGCACGTCCAGATAGAGCTGGCAATTGCCCTCATCTGAAACCCTGGACAGTTCTTGCCAGTCAGTGCAATAGACATTACTCAGCCAAATGGGCGAATGGACTGACCTGATATAAATCAGCCTCTTATAGCTCTTCCCTTAGGAACCAGAACTACTGAGCACAGAACCTCAATGAAGCCATAGGCTTCGGCTATAAAAAATATATGGAGCAAGCATGAGCTTTAAAATGGATGTAGCCTTATCCAAACCCCGTTACTGCCTTCCATAGGATTGGTGTACCCTTTTCCACAAACAACCAACTTTGTGGGAAGATGTTCAAGCCGACAATAGCAAAACAAGCAGAGGGGCTGAAACTTTGCTGGCTTCCACACCTCTTTTCCATTCGTAAAAACATACAGCCCTAGTAAATGGCTCTGGCCTCCTTTCCATTGTAATAAAGCTGGAATCAAAGAACAGGGTTTGCTTTTACTGGCTGGATAGAGGACAAATCAATGACGTAAGAGTGCAGGCAAGAGGTGGAGGATTCAACCTCAGGGCTGCCTAAACTGGGCTTTCTGGGTGAAAAGTTTACTCTGTCAATTTCCCCCTTGAGATACGAAGGTTTAACAAAATGTTTGCACTACTCTAAGCTAGAGGAAGGGTTGGTGCTGTGTTTTCCCTTTGTGCTTAGGCACTCTGGAAGGAATTCCTAAGGGCAGAATCATCTCACACATGGCAAGTCGAACCCCCTCCCCCCGGTCATTTGAATGTTTCTGAAAGGAACCGGTGAGGGGGCTGAGATTTGTAGAGCCACTCCAATGGGTTCAGGGGCTTTGGGTCCCAACCTCTAGCCCAGCCTTCAACACCCTAGTACACTGTGTAGATGTTTTGGACTACAGCTCCCACCAGTCCCAGCCAGTATGACCAATAGGCATGGGCAATAATGGGGGATTTGTCCGAAATAATATGTGGAGGGCTCTAGTATGAAGCCAAGGAACATGTCCCTAAATGAAGAAGCAGTTGTTGCCCATTGAAGGCATTCCATGGGCGAATCCACACTATACATTTAAAGCAGATGTGAAGCATCTAGCTTCCCCCAAAGAATCATGGGAATTGTAGTTTGTTTGGGGGTAAAGTAGTAGAACAATTTTAAAATGCTATTGCACACTACCCCAATCTCTGAGCAGTGTGAGATTCCACTTGTTCCAGGTGCTTACACAGGCTTCGGTTTCCTTGGAACGAGGGACAGCGGAGGCTGTGGTATTTTTATGATATATGGCTTGTTTACTGAGGGGGAGGCAGTGGGTGGACTCCTTGGAGGCTCCGTGCAGCATGCCCCGACCCAGCTCACCCTGCCCTGTGGGCGGCTTGCCCCACCCCCGGGCACAGAGCGTGTGTGCCATCCTGGGTACCTGAGCAGCTAACTACACCGGGAATTAAGTGACAGCAAATGCTTGGGAGTACAAAGGATTAAAATTAAGTAATACTCTTTATTGTACATTTCCTACTACTGTTTCCAAATCCCAAAGTTTCAAGCAGCACATTTTCACCTGGAATCTGCTAAATTGTCACAATTGGTTAGCGTCTGTAGTGAAGCAGTTTGGAAAGTTCCTCCAAAACAACAGGGCCACAGCAGACCTAGGCTAAGGTTACAAGACGTCCCTGTTTCCTGGGGACAGTCCTCAGATTTACAAAGCAGTCCCCTGACAAAATCCATCTATTTAGTAGGAAGTTGAAAAGTGTCCCCAGATTCACTGGCGGGGGGGGGGGGGGGATCTGGTAACCTTAACGAATATGTTGAGGTTTCATCTGCAGCTATAAGATGGAAAAGCTCAGTGATGATCAGCAAAGAGCCTTTTATACCGGGACAGCTTATACATCTAAGTTTAAAGGGATAAACTATACTGGAATAAAAGGATTTGCCTTGGAAAGCTTGGAGGGCGTGGGGAGGTAGGGGCTAGAGTAATGAATCTGAGTGTGGGAAATCCAGGTACAAATCATTGCTCAACTCTGAAGTCCCCTGAATACATCCCTTCTTAAAATTGTCCATTCATGATGATTTGTGTTTATGATGGTATTGGGGGACAGTTACACATAATCCCACTTTTGCAATTGCAAAAGGTTTAGGATGATCATATTGCTTCCGTTTCTAAATGGTGTCTGTCCCATAGCTTCCTGGTAAAAACTTGTAACCTTTTTATACAACAGATATTCTGGGTGTGGCTGTGATTTTGTTTTGTTTTCTGCCCCTCCAAATGACAATAATGGGGGAGCACCACAACACAACTAACTGTGATGGCCTGGGACTCGGGCTCGGACTCAGAACCGGAGGAGGCTCAGGCCGCGTTGGATCCTCTGCCGCAGGCATCAGCTGAACCTAGTCTGGGGCCTGATCCTGAAGAGCCTCAGTCTGCTCAGGTTCCCCTGCAACAAGCACCAGCTGGGCCAAGTCAGGGGCCTGAGCCTGTCCTGGCTCCAGGTGCTGAGGATACCTCATTGCAGTCAGCTGGGCCATCAGAGGCTGAGGCGGCCCCTGGGTCTAGTAACCTTCCAGCGTCTCCTGAGCTGCAGAGACTAAGGGCTGAGAGCAGGAGGGACCTGAGTACTCGTAGGAGGAGTGCTCGTCTTCAGGCGAGGCAGGGGGGTGAGTCATCGGGGGATCAGGACCGGCCATTACCTTGGCAGAGATAAAAGGGCGGTCAGATCCCGCCCCAGGTTGCGGGAGCAACATTGCTGCTTGCCAGATCCTGCCTGTGTTCCTGTTCCTGACCCTGCCTGGATTCCTGGCCTGCACCCTGCCTCGACTTCTTCGGACTGACCCCTTGCTGACTCCTTGGACTTTGGGCTAGACTTGGACCCTCACCTCTTGCATTACCCTCGGGACCAGCACACTAACAAAGCAGAGTGATGCATTGACTGTTCAGTATCAATGACCCATCACGAATGCATTCTTACGGCATCAACCACTCACATCCATTCCAGATATTTAAAGCACTTGTCTACCACTTGTCATGGCTGCCCCCAAAGAATTCTGGGAACTGTGTTTTGTTCAGAGGATTGGCAGCAGTTAGGCAGACCCCCACTCTCAGAGCTACAATTCCTGGCACTCTTAAAACACTACAGCTCCAAGGATTATTTGGTAGAAGCCATGACGGATAATGTGGTAAAAGAATCATGGGTTTTATTATGCTGTTATATATGTTGGAAGCTGCCTAGAGTGGCTGGGGCAACCCAGTCAGATGGGCGAAGTATGACAACAACAACAACAACAGCAGCAGCAGCAGCAGCAGCAGCAGCAATTTTTTAATGTGCCCCTGCTCCTATGAATTAACATGTAAACATCAGCAGATGTATGAAAAACTTTACCAATTCCTACACATTAAGCTGCTGTTCAAAGCACAGGAACAAGTCACACACACACACACACACACACACACCCATCCAAAGGCAACCATAACAGGTGATGCTCAATTTCATTGTGAAAACTGAGCATTTGTGTTTTGGGCCCCACATTAGAGTCTAAGGCAGTGTTTTTCAACCACTGTTCCGTGGCACACTAGTGTGCCGCGAGATGTTGCCTGGTGTGCCGTGGGAAAAATTGAAAAATTACTTTATATATAGTCAATATAGGCACAGAGTTAATTTTTTTAACATTTTCTAATGGTGGTGTGCCTCGTGATTTTTTTCATGAAACAAGTGTGCCTTTGCCCAAAAAAGGTTGAAAAACACTGGTCTAAGGCATATGCCTTCTCCCCACACACATACCAATTCAGATCAATGCAGAGAACATTACAAAGGGTTTTCTCTCTCTCTCTCCCACTACAAGCCAGTCATCTAAAGCACACAGCATTATGTCTGTGTTGCTAGAGAATTTTCAAAGGAATTATGCCAGACCCTTTGCAAAATAAATACAATTAGCCAAACACTATGCCTGGGCAAAGCTGTATAATTGAGGGCAAGCTGTTTCACACGGCTCTGCAACATTTTGTTTTCGCAACCAAATGGCTTTGCAGTTAAAATGAATTCGCCTGCGATTCACGGGGGATTAAACAGGCTAGAGTGCACTCGCCTTCCCTATAAGCAAATGGGGATGATTTGCTTCAAATGTTGATTCTCAAGCTGTCAGGAAATGTTTTCTTCAATTAAAGTAATCACATTTTAAAGTTAGCTCTGTGCCAGAAAAATAAACAGCGCATCTTTCATACACACATCCAGGAGCGCAGGCGAGAAAAAAAAGAGAATCATGCTATTTCCGGGAGGCTGATTTTGGAACGCAAAGGACTTCTAACGAGTTCTTCTTTGCAAACACATCGTGTGACCATGAGCTCACAGGCTGTCCAAGCTGCTGCTTGCTATCAACACCATTGTTGGTTCTTTCACACTGACGGCTGGGTTCTGGTATACTTGGGAATAAAGAGTCAGGCCTGATTCATGCATACATGGACATCATTCAGCTTACAAACAAATCTGTCTCCTTTATATAAATACCAGTTGCTGGAAACCTCAGGGAGGGAGAGTGTTCTCGTGCTCAAGTCCTGCTTATGGTCTTCCCACAAGCACTTGGGTGGCCACTGTGAGAAAAGGATGCTGGACTAGATGGGCCATTGGCTTAATCCAGCAGGGGTCTTCTTATGCTCTAATATACTTAACTATGTCCACTGAATTGTGCTCTGTTTGAATTTGTATGGCTACAAATTCTCACCCTTTTAAAAATCAGCCCCACTTCTATACAGTGGTACCTCAGGTTAAGAACTTAATTCGTTCTGGAGGTCCGTTCTTAATCTGAAACTGTTCTTAACCTGAGTTACCACTTTAGCTAATGGGGTCTCCCGCTGCCGCCGTGCCATCGCCGTGCGATTTCTGTTCTCATCCTGAAGCAAAGTTCTTAACCCGAGGTGCTATTTCTGGGTTAGTGGAGTCTGTAACCTGAAGAGTCCGTAACATGAAGCGTCTGTAACCCGAGGTACCACTGTATATGTAGTTGTTGTTATTGTGTTGTATATGCCACATACTGTACTTGCCGAAATGGCTACTATACAGTTTACAAGTACAAACCCTATTGTAAAAAATATAGGCACGCAAAGTTAAAATACACAACAATGTGATCCAAAGATGAACAATAGACAGGGACGTCTTAGCCATTGAGGCTACTGGCGCAAGGCGCCATGGTCTGAGGAGGGCGCCTGCGCCTTCCAGCCCCGTTCTCGCCCACCTCTTCTCGGGCTGCGGATGTGGGGAGGCCGTCGGCGAGCCTCCCATCGGTGCTGCAGCCAGGGCTCCCTGGATGGCAGCGTTGCGCTGCCACTTCGGCCAAGCAGGTGGAGGCAGAGGCGGAGCACAGCTGGCAGCTTCCCCACCCACCCCTCCGCCTGCCCACTGCGCCTGGCCCTGCCTGGCGGAGTGCGAGTTCGGCGTCCCCGCCCACCACACTGCGCCCTCCGGCTGCCCACTGCGCCTGGCCCTGCCCGGCGGAGCGTGAGGGGTGCCCTGAGAATAAACACCCTCAAATTTAAAAAGATACAATGAAAACAGCATAGCCATGAAAACAGTTAAATTAAATCAACCTCCCCCCCCCCCATTTGTTTTATGGCATGCCTCCCATGGGCGGCTAATATTGAGAGGATCTAGAGAGCAAGTTTAGTTTAGTTGCCCCCAAAGACTTGTACTGTGTCCACAGACAGAAGGCCTTAACATGCTGTGTGTTATGTATGCAGGCATTGTAGGCTGAAGCCAAGCTGTATGCAAATAATGAAGGCCTAGGTCTTCAGGCCTCCTGGAGCTCAGGAGCTTCATCGGCATAACAAAAGACAGAGAAGATTATAAAACCCTCCAATGACAATGTTAGTAGCTGGCAGGCAGCCAATCCCTGCTCAGATAGGGCCAGTGTTGTGATTCGCTAATTGCAGCATTAAGGTGACCTATCACAGGTGATGTGTGTGCTTTTCCTGGGCCGGCTTAAGGTATATATACTGGGCTAAGTGCCCCTGTTTGCCATTCTTGTTTTTCTTGTTCCTGATGTTCTGGTGAATCCTTTTTGAGCTGAATCTTGGTCTTGGGTCATGCCTGAGCCCACCTACACTTCACTGTGATTCCATGAAAATACTGGTTTGGGAGAAAGCCCCATTGAACTGAGCCTGTGCATTGTTGTTGTTGTTGTTGTTCAGTCGTTCAGTCATGTCCGACTCTTTGTGACCCCATGGACCAGGAGCACGCCAGGCACGCCTATCTTTCACTGCCTCCCACAGTTTGGCCAAACTCATGCTAGTCGCTTCAAGAACACTGTCCATTACTTACTCCAAGAACACTGTTATTTGACAAATGCAAATAAAAAAACAGCAGGCTTTGCTCTTTTCTCCCCTATCTTGAGCATCATTTTTAATTGCACTCCAACTTAAAAATAAAATAAACCCAAAGCCTGCAAAAATGCACTTTTCATCTTTAAGGGGGGGAAGATATTTCGCTGGAATGATAAACTGAAAATGTTATTTGGCAAGAAAGACACCCATCTCATCTTGGCTAACTCCTAATCGTTTTTGGCTGCTTGAAGAATGATGCCCCGTTGTGGCCAAAATCATGAGAGTGGGATCTTTAGGCTGTAGATTTATTCTCCTTTTGAAAGGTCATACCAGATCATAAATATGCTTTTAATGTAGTTTATGTTAGGTTAATTTCCTCATCCTTCCTTCCTTCTTTGTTGCTTGAATATTCCATGCCGTTCCTGCCGTCTGGAGATGAGCATTAAGTTCACTGACAGAAACATTAAAATGCTTTATGACACGAACTCAGTGAGCATGGCGCTTGCCTTACCTGTGTGCAGCACATGATTTATGTCACTTGCACCACCAAACCCTATAAATCACATCTGGTACATGTTCAGCTACATCCAGAGCTCACTGACTCAAGGCAAACTAAACCATACTCTTTTTCCCTTCAGCAGGAAGAATAATTCACCGTGAAAACATTAACAACCCTTAAACATTTACATTGGCAAAATAACAGCTTTGAAGTGATTCGATGACATGAGCTAATCAAACAAAAATATATAATTTGGGGAAAGAGGGTGCTGCCATTCAGATTTGCTTGAAAAAAAAAAGAGCATAATAATTACAACGATTTTTCATTTTGATAGCAAAAGGAATTTGGGTAGGTTTTGGTTGATTAACTTTTCTACTCATATTCTCAATAAAACTAACGAACAGAGAGAACCATATAGTTTACAACCAAAGGGACTCGGGGTTTGCCAAACTGGATCAGGCCCATTCATTCATTTAAATATTGATAATCCTAATCCTATATCTAATTGATTTTAGGATTGGGGTTACACATATACCGTTTAAAACAATAATTCCACTGATAAAACAAAGCAGATAATAAATAGTAACAGAAATTTTTGAAACAGCTTGGAGGTTAGAGGTCTTATGTTTAATCCTTGGTGTCTTCATGTAGGACTGGAAATGTTCCTTGTCTGAAACTCCAGAGAGCAGCTGCCGGTCAGTGTAGACAATATTGAGCTAGATGTTCCAATGGAATTGACTTGGTATAAGGCAGCTTCTGATATTCCTATCAACAGTCTTAAAACACAGGGCAGCTGAACTCAAAAAATGGAGAGGCTAGCAGTGCAAAAAGACCAAGAGCCCAATCCAAAACTCATTTTAAAAAGTTCAGGAATCTGGATTGATATCAGTTTAATCCTATTGAACTGAGTAGGATTACATCATATTCAATCCAAATACTTACATGTTTAACCAAGTGGTACTAAGCCAAAAGTGTATTTGAAGATAAAGCAATGGACTAAAATACCAGGGAATCGGAAATATACTACTTTGGAGTATTTACCATTCACTTCTGTTTGCATGTATGATTCCTGGTCAAGTCTCAGTGTAGGCATCTTTTTTCTGTCCTCTTGCCCTACCCTGCAGTTCAGATGTACCTCACAGCAGATGAGAGGAGGGTGAACTGAAGGATCCTGGGAAAAAGAGGAACCATGGTGCTTGTGCCTCACATTTTATTAGGGTCTTTAAAGGAGAGCAAAAGTTGTCTGGGTTATAAGTAACAAACATGGCAACGACATTCTGTATTGGTTGTCTTCCAAAAATAATAGCAGTGGCATATTGTAGGGCATGCAACTGAGATGTAAAAACACTATTCACTTCTTGCTAGCCTGGATTTTTAAAACGTAGCCCTCATAGCATCTGGTGCCTTAGAAGTAATGAGCAAAACAAAAGAATGTCTCCTGAGAGCCAGTGTGGTGTAGTGGTTAAGAGCGGTAGACTCGTAATCTGGGGAATCGGGTTCGTGTCTCCGCTCCTCCGCATGCAGCTGCTGGGTGACCTTGGGCTAGTCACACTTCTTTGAAGTCTCTCAGCCCCACTCACCTCACAGAGTGTTTGTTGTGGGGGAGGAAGGGAAAGGAGAATGTTAGCCGCTTTGAGACTCCTTCGGGTAGTGAAAAGCGGGATATCAAATCCAAACTCTTCCTCTTCTTCTTCTTCCTGCGGTCCTCCTCCAGGTAGCTGGAATTTCTCTAGCAGGTGAATAACCACTAGCTACATGGTATGGATTCAAGGGATGCTCTGAGTATTCTTATGAGCTTCTGTTCCATTCCTCCAAAAGGAGGCAGTCAGCTCCCAATGGCTTTACACAGATGGAAGATGGACCTTGCAGGATTGATTTCCTCTGGGGGTCTGCACTTGCTTTTTTGTTCATCATGTGGGGTTTTCCCCCCTCCCCCTTAGCCTCCTCTTATCCCCAGGACTCCCTTCTGTCTGCAGCCTGACAATATCATCTGAGATCCTCAGGCCAAGAGACTGACAATGCCACCCAGCTGGCTATTGCTTTTCTCTTCAGGGAAGAGAAGAGAGAAGGCTTAAACCTGCAATCTGCTTCAGCATTTTTCAGGCCTTCCAAGTTAAAACAATCCAAGCAACAAAAGACTCCTCTTGTGGCATATCAGAGCCTAGAGGCCTAGTGCACAAAAGTGTCTCCACAACCACAACGAACCTGTCAGCTCTTAAGGTGCCACAGATTTCCATGTTGCTTTTGCTGCAGCCTACTTAACACGTCTAAAACCCTTCTGGTACTTTAAAACATGGTTTGCTATGATGATGACTACATGTTATTTGCCAGGTTTCCTGTGCACTTGAAAAACTTTAAAATACTCCTGTGTAAAACTCCCTGTTGTGCCTGCAGGGACCATTACCAAGTGTGGATTCAGAAAACAAAAAGGGATCTGTCCAATTGTTTAGATGAACATATGTAAAATATTAGCTGACACCAAGCTGCACCTGTGGAAACAAGCCTCTCTACAGATGGGTGTCCTAGTTAAGACATCAGAGACTGGGGCCTCTGTTACTTCTAACTAGCAGGAATTTCAACACAAAGCTTCCTTTTTTGACTTTAGATGATAGCTCAGTCCTGCATCTCTTGAATTCTGATGCCCCCAACAGCTGCCTCTGTTCCTATAGAAGGCTAAACAGTTCTCTCCTCTGCGTCAAACTTCTGTCTCCTATGGTGCATTGAATCAGTGAGGCTTACTTCTGAGTAGACATACATAGGCTCACACACTGATGCTTCCAGACTCTGTTTTTGGAGGTTTTCTTAAAAAAAAAAAAAAAAAAGCTCAGTAATTTGGTGTTGTTGTTTTTTGGCAGCCCTTATTTCTCTGTGATATTATGCTTTTATGTATGAAAGCTCCAATGTGATTATGATCACCGTCATAGTTCATTAGTAGATAATAATTACATTTGTCAGTCACGTTATGCAAACTACAGTCTCAAAATGACGTAATGAGATAAAAAACAACAAATAAAAACAATTTAAAACCAGAATAATTTAAAACAATGAACAATGAAAAAACACAGAAAATACTCACCCAATAATATATTACTTATTTATTACATTTATATACTACTTTTATCTTCCAAGGAGCTCAAAGTGGTGTACAGTACATGGTTTTCCTCCTCCCTGTTTCATCCTCACAACAACCCTGTGAGGTAGGTTAGACTGGACCAAGGTCAACCCAGTGAGCTTCATGCCTGAGTGGGGATTCAAACCCTGGTCTCCCCAGTCATAGTCCAACACTAACAATTACACTACACTACACTAGGGGCACCACTGAAAAGGACTGTTTTTGTGTGGCCACCCTAGGCACCACCCTCAGTTGAGGCACACGGAGAAGGGCCTCAGCTCTGGTCTTGTTTTTAAGAGAAGTGGTCCTCTCCCCACATGACATAGCAATTTATATAGCTCTATAGTCTGCACTCCAAAGCTTTTAAAAAAAGTCATTCAAACTAACATCCTGTGGCAATGAGTTTCATAACTTAATTATGAGCTGGGTAAAGAACTGAGCTGAGAGGTCTCTGACACCTCACTGGAAATCACTCTGGTCACTGCTGTGTCTGCTTCAGCTTATCTGTGATTTGCCTTTATAGCCTTCCAGCTTTAACCCAGGCCATAAACACTGTAATCATTAACAGGATTCCCTGTTTCGAATACGCAAAAGCACTCATAAATGTAAGTCCAAGATGCTGATATATAATTACAAGCCTGTAACCACAGCTATAAAATACTGAATGCGAGGAGGTAAGAAAGAAGGAGGGACATTTTTATTACTTGTATGAAAGCTGGTTATATAGTGACTCACTTCCGCCTATTTTGAAAAAACATGTGTTTTTAAAAGGATAAGGTTGCAGAGGTGGGGTGTGGGGTGGGGTGTGGGGTGAGTTCCTCAATAGTCCAAAGTGCCCTATACTTCCCAATTTCCTTTTAACACACTTCAGCTTCACCTTTGTGTGTGCTGAATTAGGGAGGGATCCAGTAAGAAAAATAGCACTGGATTATAATGATCAATGGTTATACGATGTGCAAGCACTGTAGCCTGAGCTAATAATAAGAAACATATCCCCAGTAGGTAATTTCTAAAGTGAAAGATGTATGAGACCAAGGCCTGTGACCTCAATTTTTGTATGTATGTATGTATGTATGTATGTATGTATGTATGTATGTATGTATGTATTTATAAACATTTATATACTGCACTTCCTCCAAGAAGCTCAGAGTGGCATGCATGATTTCCCAATCCTTATCCTCACAACAACCCTGTGAGGTAAGTCCAGCAGAGGGGGGGGGGTCTAGGTGGCACCCAGTGAGCTTTGTGGCTAAGAGAGGATTTGAACCTGGGCCTCTCTAAAAGTCCTAGCCCAACGCTTTAACCCAGGCCCTCCTTTGGCCCTCCAGATATTTTGGACTACAATTCCCACCATCCCTGACCACTGGTCCTGTTAGCTAGGGATCTTGGGAGTTGTAGGCCAAAACATCTGGAGGGCCGCAGGTTGGGGGTGCCTGCTTTAACCTCTATACCACACTGGTTCTCTCTTGGTGCCTTGGGCCCAATCCTAGTGATGTGTGTCCAGAACATGATTGCTTAGTTGCACGGGGGAAGACATTCTGCACATGTTCAAAAGGCTCTTTTATTATCCTTCCATATTTTCCATAGATAAGCAATCAGGACATGATCTAGGACAGAGCTTGCCCTTGACCTCCCTGGATGGCTTAGTGTTGGTTAGCATGTGGTGCGGATAACACCAAGGTTGCAGTTTCGATCCAGCTGCGTATACCTGCATTGCAGTGTGGGAATATGTTTGGGAATATGTTTTATTTAGGATTATTTATGCTTATGTTTACTGTGTCCTTCCACTTTGGAAGGGAAAGTGAAAGTAAGATCCAGCAGGCAATTTACTGTCTGGATCAATCCGCAGGGCAAAAAGGCTCCAACTTTGAATTTCAGTTAATCTGCTTCCCGCCCAATTTAGGGCAGCAACAGAGTTGTGATTGGTTTATGTATTGATTGTGACGTTGGTTGTTCAGTCAATAAAAAGCTGCCGCTCCCTGTTTGTGGTGTGGAGAACGCGCAGAAAAGCCCAGTGAGAAGAACGTTGCGTGACAAGCCTAGGCAAAGCAAAAGCGAAACCATCCACGCAGGGCAGCTAAAGCCGTTCCCCTCCAGACTGCAGTCTTTGTAGTTTTATTTTCATTTTTGCTTTCAAAGTCTTTTATTTGGCTGTTCAGTTTTGGCCACCTTTAGCCTTATTTTCCTCTTCGGAGTTTTTGGACCAGACAGACGCTCGCAATCATTTACGAGGCAATCTTCACGAACTCACAGAACTCGAAACCTTCAGATTGCAGCCAGCGGTTCTTTTCGTCCACGGCGCAGTGTGAGCAGGCTCCGGAATTACTGGCCGTCCCGTCCGCAGGCTGCCTATCCCCGTAACTGGCGCCCGTGTGAGGCCAACTTCGTCTTGCACACGGGAGGCATCAGCAAAGAATCCCCACATTGCAGGAAGTTGAACTAAATGATCCTCAGGGTCCCTTCCAACTCTATGATTCTGTGACTCTACTAGAGGCTAGTCACTGTCTCTTAGCCTCACAGAGTTGTTGGGGGGATTAAATGAGGAGTGAGGAGCCACACCCACCACCTTGAGTTCCTTGGAGAAAAAGTTGGAATATAAACACAATAAATGAATTCTTCATATTGGAAGACAGTCAGAAAAGGAGTAGAATTATTTTAGCCACTTTTCCATTGAATCATTATTTGATCTAGAAATTAATATGTGGGTCTTCGTGCATCCTCTCACAGAGCTACAATTCCCAGAATTCCCTGGGAAAAGGAATTGATTGTTTAACCTTTCTGGGAACTGTAGTTCAATGAAGGGAATAGGTTTCTCCAAAAATCTCTCAGCACCCTTAACAAACTACTGCTCCCAGAATTCTTCAAATGTGTGTGAATGTGGCCTAGAATCTCACATGCCAAGCATGGGAAGTCACCCAAAGATACATATGGTAATTTGGCATAAAATTTGGTCTTTTTGATTGTATTATAATTTGGAATGTTTTTAATGTGGCTTTTATTGGATTGTTAAAATGGAAAACTTAATAAATATTATTTTTTTAAAAACAGAATCTCACATGGCTGCCCACTGAGTCTCTTTCTCAACCAAGACTTGGACCTGGCCAAACCAACTGACTTACATGCTGTGTACACACTATACCCTTAAAGCACATTCAGAGCACATGCTTTCCCTCAAAGAATTCTGGACACTGTAGTTTGCCCCTCATAGACATAATTCCCAGCAACTCTTAACAAACTACAGTGCCCATAATTCTTTGAGGGAAAGAAGTTGATTTGAATGTGATTTAAAGGTATAGAACAGAAAAACAGCACCCCCCCCACTTAAAGAATAGCTCTCCTGGGGGGAGGACCCCCAAAACCCAACCCTCAACAACCAAACCCAAGATTCTGCACTAAAAATAAACGTTGCAAATTAGCACACAGTTGCTTATATCGCATAATCAATT
This sequence comes from Lacerta agilis, assembly GCF_009819535.1. Lineage (NCBI taxonomy): Eukaryota > Metazoa > Chordata > Lepidosauria > Squamata > Lacertidae > Lacerta > Lacerta agilis. Next base: position 29,062,757 of record NC_046322.1, read on the forward strand.
CATGCTGCAGTATTTGGATTTCGCCCGATTTCAAAATACTTCTGGCGAGGGGCAAGGTAGTAGAGACCAGTGTAATGAAGATGATCTGGAAGCTGGATTATATTAAAGAATCTGGATCCTATATGGCCAGGGACACACACAGACATGCAGGATATAAAAAAAGCCTGAGCAGAAGCTCCTTGATTCCTCACGGGACGCTATGAAACTCAGCACCGCTCTCTGCTACTCAGATTGTGGTTTAATGCTAACAATCTCTCCCCAAAATCTGGAACTGGTTTGCAAGAAATTTGTTGCTGTATTTGAAAATGTAAAATGTGTTGGTAGCTTGGGTTGGATTTATAGGCCATATGGTACTTTCTTGGCTGACTGACAACATGATCATAATTCTTTCAGCTGATTTTTGTGTGTGGTGAATAATCACAGTTAAGGGTTTAAAATACCCTTCCAGTGTCTATTTTGGATCATGTAAATCAGTCAAAGGTGCTGGGTTGTTCTTAAAACAAGGCACTTTCATGTGATTTCCTACTAAAATATCCCGCAACTGGTGAGTGAGAATAAGAGCAGAAAGGTGCAAGAAAAACTGAGGTAAATTAATTTTACATATGGGAATTACTAACGCAGCCCTTTTGCTTTGCTATTGTACAGAGCCAGGCTGGTTCAAGACATTCTGCTGCCTGAGGTGACAGACAAGATAAGCATCCCTGGTTTTTTGTTGGCCTGCAATCATCTTTGCTCTTTGCTGGGCTGACAAAAACTTTTTGCTGCTCTTCATGTGGGTTGTTTTGACGAATTTCATTTGTTTTTATTATATTCCTGCCTATGCCTATGCTTAAATGCACTATAAGTCACTTGGAGATCTCTTTTGTGTAACAAGCGACTAAATAACAATAACAATAACAACAACAATAATAATACCACCCCCCTTTCCAGGTACAGAAGCCAACCAGACTGTCTATTGAATCCACCCACAACCATACATTTAAAGCACAATCCCCAAGGAATCCTGGGAATTCTAGTTTACGCCCCCACAGAGCTACAATTCCCAGCACCCTTAACGAACCACAGTTTCCAGGATTCTTTGGGGGAAGCCGCGTGCTTTAAATATGTGTTAAATGCATTTTAAATGTGTGGTGTTCATGTGGCAGTGTTCCAACAGGACGATGTCCTCTACTGCACCCGAGGACAGCAGGCTAGCCTAGTGGGTGCAGGGCAAGCTATATGCCCCACACCACCCTGTTCTGCTTCCTCTGTCCTCATCCCTACTTCCTGTTCTCAAACATCTTGGTAAGGCAAATGAGGGCAGGGAATATATTTTTTAGCCTGAGGGCCACATTCTATCCTTTGCAGTGTTCTGGGGGCCGCATGCCAGCGGTGGAGTGGGAGAAGACAAAAAGTGGGTGTAGCTGCTTTATCTTGCCCAGAGCAATCCAATGTGACTTACAACCAAAACAAACATGTAAATGAAAGTTACCAGAGGGTAGAGAACTATCCAGACAAGACTGTGGTTGCTACATCAAACTAAGCTGAAAATAGGCTTATTTTATCCCATTAAAACGCACACTGCCTAGAAAACCTGTTGTTAACGGGTGGTATAAAAATGCTGTAAATAAATACAATAAATAGGAATTGATTGATTGATTAATTGATTGATTGATGGTATTTTTAACCCTTCTCTTCATGCAAAAGCATGGTTCTCCCCTCTGCCTAGTTTATCCACACAACAGCCCTGTGAGCAATCCATACCCATTTCCCTAGGTATAAGTCCCATTGAATTCAACAAGACATACATTTGAGAAGACACGTAAAGAATTGCTCTGTTAAGCTTCCATTTTAGCCAGCTAGGTTAGATTCTGGAGTTCTAATAAGTCTTCCATGCCCCTTGCCAATGTTCCTCAAAAGAACAGCTTCCTGTGGTCATCGTATCTCGAATGGCACAAGGAGAAGGTTTGCAATTAGGAACTGAAGCCATTCCAAAATCCATGTTAACCTATAAAAACATAGTAGCAAAAGAAACCAAATGTTTTCAAGAATTCTGAATCTTGCTTAATTTCCACTCACTGTCTGTTTGCATAAAGTTATGCAAACTTCGGCTTGGAGTTTGCAATCAAACCACAAGGCAGGCAAACATTATTTTTAGCAGTGGTTAGCTTTCATTTCCAGAGTTTCTCCTGGCATGAAGCTGAAGAGGATTTGTCCATTTCTATTTATTTAATACTGCCTTCAAAACAGTGTGCTCGAATAAGAACAGCAATTGCTGTCCAACACTATCAACATGCCATGTGATTATAGCAACATAAGCACAACACACTTTGGAACTGTATGCAGCTTCAAGATTTTTTGTTAGCTTTTCTTCTACCTTCCTTCCCCTTGTAGAGTGTAATGTCTCTGAGGTAGAGCAGGGGTAGGCAACCTAAGGCCCGTGGGCCGGATGTGGCTCAGTCACCTTCTCAATCCAGCCTGCGGACGGTCTTGGAATCAGCATGTTTTTACATGAGTAGAATGTGTCCTTTTATTTAAAATGCATCTCTGGGTTATTTGTGGGGCTTGCCTGGTGTTTTCACATGAGTAGAATGTGTGCTATTATTTAAAATGCATCTCTGGGTTATTTGTGGGGCATAGGAATTCGTTCATTTTTTTCCTTCAAAACATAGTCTGGCCCCCTACATGGTCTGAGGGAAGGTGGACCGGCCCACGGCTGAAAAAAGTTGCTGACCCCAGGGGTAGAGGCCTGCCATCATGCACTGCCGTTGTTGCTTATATTACTCTGTACCTCACCATGAGCACTTTATACATACAGTAACAACTGGGACCTACAACAACAAAATGTTGCAGTGTGGAAGGTTCCTGTTCAGTCTTTCAGCCTGCCAGACGGACACGCCCACACTCTGCCAATGTGCATCATCAACATGCCATTGGTCCTGAAAGCTTACAGGTCTCTGTTGCAATGCATTTTAAATGCTTCTTTTAGTTCTAATTTACAAAGAAATGTACTTCTCCATGGGATGTGGGTGGCGCTGTGGGTTAAACCACAGAGCCTAGGGCTTGCTGATCAGAAGGTTGGGAGTTCAAATCCCCACGATGGGGTGAGCTCCCATTGCTTGGTACCTGCTCCTGCCCACCTAGCAGTTTGAAAGCATGTCAAAGTGCAAGTAGATAAATAGGGAAGGTAAACGGCGTTTCTGTGTGCTGCTCTGGTTCACCAGAAGTGGCTTAGTCATGCTGGCCACATGACCCAGAAGCTGTACGCCGGCTCCCTCGGCCAATAAAGCAAGATGAACGCCGCAACCCCAGTGTCGTCTGTGACTGGAACTAATGGTCAGGGGTCCCTTTACCTTTATACTTCTCCATACTTAGGGAATTTCCTGAACAAGTAGAAACCACAATCTTTATTTCTTCGGTGGCCTGGTTTCGCTTATAAGACGGCAGGTACAGGTTCACTGAAGTTTGGTACTTGATGAAATGATGAAAGTTACGGCACTAAGGCTGGTCGTTGGAATGCCCGGTGGGTACCACAATGCTGAGATTTCACACATCTCCTTGGCACTGTTTCTCTGAAATGTGAAAAATCACCTGTGCCTACTATGCTTTGGGAAAGTAAAGCCTTCTACTTCTTAGACATTTTAAGAAGAGGCCTGGCTCAGCATTTTGTCTTTTAGCGAAGCCAGCTGTGGTGATGAGGTAAATAAAAAGTCACACCTTCATGACCATAATACTGTATTTTTAAGCATTCCCTTCACAAAGATGTCTGGGTAAGCTCTCTTTCTCAGGTTCTTTGGGAGTCAGGATGAAAAATTGTATTTCTGTCAGTATTTGGGTGCAATGCACTTTTGTTGGATCCGTTTTAATGCTGTTTTGTGGGGGAGGTTTTTGTCTTTGAGTATCTCTGATCCTGTAGTATATCTATTGATCTCCGCTTTTCTTTCTCCCTTTCTGAAGGTTGCAGCCCAGGCAAGGAGAGGAGGCAGAAATTGGGAGAATGATGATTAGGAGCAAACTTCTGAAAGGGGGAGGGAGGAATTAGGGACGATCCTCTTTGAAAATGTGTACAAGGCTCTTTAATGGTCCCCTGGTTCATTTTCCACTTGGCTGCTTTACGGCTGAACTGTAAACTAAAAATGACATCGGCTCATTAATTTGGCAGCGACTGGCAAGGTTTGGTCATGTAGCATACCCAGAAAGCTATTGTTTAAGGCTGGGTCATGTCAAAGGTCAAGCAGACTATGGCTGAAGCTCCTCAAAGATTGAGCTGAGGAGTCATAGAGAGCCTAACCTTCCTCTGTAACCTCTGGTTGTCCTCAGCCTTGCGACCAGCTTGGCATTTCTGGGGAAGGCTTGCCAAAAAGCTGTCGAGTTTACTAGCAATATTATGTCAGATGGCTTCTTCTCTAAAGCTGCCTCAATTATATCATCCTCCATTTGTGTCTGACAAACCATGTTTGTGATGGGAAAGAAATGAAATTGCCGCCTGTGCACGGGGCAACGATTGGGGTGAGAGATGGATGGATGGATGGATGGATGGATGATCACGAGGAGGAATTGTGGAGATGGTGTGAAGCCAAGCTCAAAATGCTTCAAATGTCAAATGCGGCAGACTCAACAAAAAAACACTTTTGGACATTGGGTTGATTGCATTTGTTTGGTTTAGAGAACAGATTGTTAATGCTGTGGGTTGTCAAAAAATTGAACTCAGCAGCAATCACACTGGTCCCATGGAGTTCCGTCTGGGTTCAGGGTTAACACAGCTAGACATTAAAACCATTGGAGCAGCCCCGATCCCATTCCTACTTGCGTGTAAGCAGATGGGGGCAGGGATCCCACAGCTGCAGTCCAGAAGATCTCAGTTTCACCCTTGGCATTAGTGCAGGCATGTGTTTTTTTGTCAATTGTGGTGAATACATTGTAAAATCTCAGTTAATGTCACTTGTTCTTAATCAGTTATAAATATATTGGACACAACAAGTATACCTGGTGTTATGTTCCTGTTCATATGTTGTGAATTTATTTACAATGTTCCTCACATATGTTTCAGCTTTCTAGATTTAGTTTTCATCTGGCCTTCAGATATGAAAGGCAGAGTGATTTAACACCTGTATAGATTTGTCATCCATGCGACGAAATGAAAAGTATGCCATTTGCAATAAACTTTGCATAAAATCGTTGCAGAAAATTAGCATTTAATTTTAATGATTCTAAGAATGTCAGGCAAAATGGTCGGGCCTCGCACATGTTCACTTCATCAAATTATGCCTCAGCTCTCATGCTTTCTTTTGCTGCTGCTGCTGCTACATGTTGTAGTCTCCATCATCTGGGGCAACAGGTTGACAAAGGCAGCTGTAGAGTCTCAGGAGTTGAAGCAACACAGGAAAGGAGATGCCAGTAAGAATGGAGAGCTTGTTTCTTTGAAGTTTGACCACAGTCACTGTTGTCTTCTGTCTCTTCAACACCTAAGTGTAAATGTAAGTTAAACCCAACAATTTCTTTGGGGAGCATTCCTTAAAAATGCTTAACAACTTTGGCTGGCCCTCACGCATGTTCACTTCATCAAATCTGGCCCTCTTAGAAAAAGGTTTGGATGCCACTGTCCTAGTGGAACAACCACTTAATTATCTTGAATTGCTCCAATAATGCGTGGGTCCCTCCCTAAATAGTGGAGAGTTCTAAAGGTGCATTCTTGAGACCACTTAAAGAACAATACCTTCTGCAGAACACGCTTCAAGTACCTGCTTTTGTAGAGAAGATCGGTGTGATTAAAATGTTCTTTAATAGCATTTTAACAAGCAAACACATACATACAACTGCAGTACTGGACACGGTGGGACTTGTTGTTGTTCAGTCGTTCAGTTGTGTCCGACTCTTTGTGACCCCATGGACCAGAGCACGCCAGGCACGCCTATCCTTCACTGCCTCTCGCAGTTTGGCCAAACTCATGTTAGTAGCTTCGAGAACACTGTCCAACCATCTCATCCTCTGTCGTCCCCTACTCCTTGTGCCCTCCATCTTTCCCAACATCAGGGTCTTTTCTAGGGAGTCTTCTCTTCTCATGAGGTGGCCAAAGTACTGGAGCCTCAACTTCAGGATCTGTCCTTCTAGTGAGCACTCAGGGCTGATTTCTTTGAGAATGGATAGGTTTGATCTTCTTGCAGTCCATGGGACTCTCAAGAGTCTCCTCCAGCACCATAATTCAAAAGCATCAATTCTTCGGCGATCAGCCTTCTTGATGGTCCAGCTCTCACTTCCGTACATTACTACTGGGAAAACCATAGCTTTAACTATACGGACCTTTGTCGGCAAGGTGATGTCTTTGCTTTTTAAGATGATGTCTAGGTTTGTCATTGCTTTTCTCCCAAGAAGCAGGCGTCTTCTAATTTCGTGACTGCTGTCACCATCTGCAGTGATCATGGAACCCAAGAAAGTGAAATCTCTCACTGCCTCCATTTCTTCCCCTTCTATTTGCCAGGAGGTGATGGGACCAGTGGCCATGATCTTAGTTCTTTTGATGTTGAGCTTCAGACCATATTTTGCGCTCTCCTCTTTCACCCTCATTAAAAGGTTCTTTAATTCCTCCTCACTTTCTGCCATCAAGGTAGTATCATCAGCATATCTGAGGTTGTTGATGTTTTTTCCGGCAATCTTAATTCCGGTTTGGGATTCATCCAGTCCAGCCTTTCGCATGATGAATTCTGCATATAAGTTAAATAAGCAGGGAGACAATATACAGCCTTGTCGTACTCCTTTCCCAATTTTGAACCAATCAGTTGTTCCATATCCAGTTCTAACTGTAGCTTCTTGTCCCACATAGAGATTTCTCAGAAGACAAATGAGGTGATCCGGCACTCCCATTTCTTTAAGAACTTGCCATAGTTTGCTGTGGTCGACACAGTCAAATGCTTTTGCATAGTCAATGAAGCAGAAGTAGATGTTTTTCTGGAACTCTCTAGCTTTCTCCATAATCCAGCGCATGTTTGCAATTTGGTCTCTGGTTCCTCTGCCCCTTCGAAATCCAGCTTGCACTTCTGGGAGTTCTCGGTCCACATACTGCTTAAGCCTGCCTTGTAGAATTTTAAGCATAACCTTGCTAGCATGTGAAATGAGTGCAATTGTGCAGTTGGAGCATTCTTTGGCACTGCCCTTCTTTGGGATTGGGATGTATACTGATGGGACTTAATTCCACGGTGGGACTTAATTCCAAGTAAATGTTCATAGAATTTTGTCCCTGTCGGGAGGGGGGGGGAAGGTGAGGCATAATTAAATATGTAATAACAGTGCTAATGGTTGCACTGTGAAATCAACCATTTTGCTCAAGGCCCACAAAAAGATAATAATATTTTTTTAAAACAACAATGGCCACCCAAGATGCTATCAGGAATCCTCCCATTACCATTCTCAAGAGTCACTTCCTCCCTAGACCTCACCCTGTTTGTTCCCCCATCAAAATGTACTGACTCTCCATCATACATTCCAGGATGGCATGTATTTTAAATGAATTAATCAAGGGGGGGAAATAAAATGGAATCAGCACTTTTTTTGGGGGGGGGGGAACTAATGAATAGGGTGGTTGCACACACCCAATCTCCAAGGGGAAGGCCTATTGCTCCATGGTAGAGCATCTATCTTGCATGTTGAAATTCCCAGCTTCAGTCCCCAGCATCTCCAGGTAGGGCTGGGATGGACTCCTGCCTGAAATCCTGGAGAGCCACTGCCAGTCAGTGTAGGCAATATTGAGCCAGATGGAGCAGTGCTCTGAACCAGTACGAGAGGCAGCTTCCTGTATTTGAACAGACCGTACATATATAGAACTGCATGTGCACACTGGTCTTTCTGCACTACCAAGAAACTCTGGAGAAGCAGAGTTCTGAATGAAGAGTACATAACATAGGATCTCTTTTAACCTCCCAAGGAATGTGCATAGGGATTAGGGAAGCGGAGCATGTCTCTGTAGGATCCTGCATTCTCCCTACACGTGTTGATCCTAACATTCACGTGAAAGGGGATGTTTGTGCCTTGTTGGTATTTGGAGTGTTTCTGCGCTGTTAATGATAATACATAATATTCTCCCCCTCCCCGCTATACCGATGATCACATTTTCCCTTGAAACTAAGCCAGATAGGATGACATTCCAATCTAAATCCCTCTCTCTATCCAGTCAGGAGTCGTGGGGAGAGAAGAATGAGGGAGGGGAGCCTTTTCTTTGGCTAGACGATTCCTGTTCAGGACATCCACATCTGAAAATAATACCTCTACTATTTATGCACGTGGTCCTGTCATGACCTCGTCGACTAGGATATATTAAGCAAATTTCTCCAGTGTTTTCTTTTCTCTGTGATGGCTGCCATTGACATTGTTGTGTGATGAAGGCTTTCGAAAGAGCTCACTGTGCATCAGGGCAGGCAACAAAAACGGCATCTGAACTTTCTGGGAGAGAGTTGCCGGTTCTGATGCGGTTTCTTTGCTTTAATCAAAGCCCTGGAAAAAAAGGAAGGATAAATATGTAAGCTGGCATTTGTTCTCTTAGAAGCAGTCAGCCTAATGACTTTCACAGAAAGCAGTCCAGAGGCTCAGGTGACAAAACGCAAGATTACCACAAAAGCATAACAGTTCAGTTCTTACAGATTTAACTTTGTAAGAGGCTGCATTCTTGTTTATTTAAGAGTTAGAAACATAAAGCAAATAGCTGTATACCATTGGCCACAGCCCTTGAGGAATACCAGATATACAACCATTTAAGAATACTTCATTCAGATCAGCCTCCTTGCTTTCCACATTTTGATTATCTTAAATAAACGATTCTACGAATTATTATGTAGGATTTGTCAGTCAATCGGCTGCTCAGTTTTTGTCTTTAGTGCCCAAGAGAGGAACATGCTGCACAAAGATACATGGGTATTTGTTTTCTTACAATTACATAATCAAATGGACATCAGATTTCTGCTGAGTTTTAATTCAGTTCACCATTATTTTTTATATAATTCTCCTTCTTCTGGCCATCTTTGCTTAAGCAACGGGAGGTTAGTAGATCCTGAACCAAATGAGCTTCAGCTTGGCCTATCAGATACTGGTTTCTTTTTCCCTCACTTATTGTTAAGCTTCTTCAAATGGTTCAGGAGATGAGATGGGGGGTGGGGGAGAGAGAGGCATGGAGTTATCCATCTACATGCAAAAGTAAGTAAGAACTTGTCATTCCTAGGCACGTATTTTCTGATCGCCTTAGTGATCCCTGCACTGATCCTGACAGTTGCTTGGACTCACAAGCGGAGAGTGTTGTTGTGCTTAGGTCCTGCTTGCAAGCTTCCCATAAGAATCTGGTGAGTCAAAATGAAAACAGGAAGCTGGACTAGATGGGTCTTTGGCCTGACCCAGCAGGGCTCTTCTGATGAAATGCATTTATTCTTGCAGCACCCCTGAGAGATAATAGTAATAGTAATAGTAATAATAATTTATTTATATCCCACCCATCTGGCTGGGTTTCCCCAGCCACTCTGGGCGGCTTCCAACAGAACGCAAAAATGCAATAATCTATTAAACATTAAAAGCCTCCCTAAACAGGGCTGTCTTCTAAACAGATGTCTTCTAAACGCCTGGTAGTTGAGTTAGTCAGGTATTGCTGAACCCCAACTCTAATCAGCACCAGTCAGCATGGCAAATGGTGGGCAGGAATTATAGGAATTGTACTCCAACATCTGGAGGACCCCCAGTTCCCTATTCCTGACTAGGTTGACCACAAGCAGCTTGCCCTTGGTAATTTTGCTGCCTTCATAGCCAAGTTCCAGTTCACAGTTCACAGGAAGATGTCTTTCCTGTGGAATGCACATCTTTTGCTCCAAATAATAGCATAATGTGCAAAGGAGGTGTGTGTGCCTCCAAACATGTAGAGAGAGTCATATTATTAAATACAAAATACAAAATAAAAAAATCCTTCCAGTAGCACCTTAGAGACCAACTAAGTTTGTTCTTGGTATGAGCTTTTGTGTGCATGCAGACTAAGCTCATACCAAGAACAAACTTAGTTGGTCTCTAAGGTGCTACTGGAAGGATTTTTTTTATATTTTTATTTTGTTTTGACTATGGCAGACCAACATGGCTACCTACCTGTAATTATTAAATACAACCCAGAGAGCCATGATTGGCCCCTAGTTCAAAGTTGTTATCTCCAAGCCTCAGTTAAGTTGCCTGAGGAATAGAAACAAAAGTGGCCCAATAAACCTGTTGTAACCTAAGCCCAAAACTCTAGTTCTGCCCTCTGGGGCAGCAGAGAATGAGGACGAGGTCTAGATGACAGGACTAGCTCAATTGGGGTGAAGATTAGGAGAAACATCTTGGTGGTAAGAGCAATTTGCCAAGGGAATGAACTACTTAGTGAGGAGACAAGTTCTCCCTCACTTGGAAGCCTTCAAGCAGAGACTGGACAGACATCTCTTGGGGATACTCTGACTCTGGATTTTGTGCATTGAGCAGTGGATTGAGCTGATGACAAAGAAGACCCCAACCAACACCATGATTCTATGACTCACCTGAGAAGGTGGTGAGGACTACAATAAGCATCATGATGAAGCAATTGCTACAAGCACATTGTCCTTTCTTTGCCTTGGTTTTAGGTTATTCTGGACTGTACATTTTATTTTACTGAGGGGTATAAACATCAACTAGATTTATTTCAGCAAACATTCCAGACATGAAGTGGGCCTTAAGATGTTCTTGTGAATTAGGTTTAACAGCAAGGAAAACTATATTCTCTCCTTAAAAGCAACAACTAACTATGCTCAATTTGCTTTGATGTTTGTTGTAATTTGGTGAAATATTTTGGACATTTCATTTGCATTTTCTTCTTCTTATAGCCTATCAAGGAGAGCTTACAACTGTCATCTTGTGGGGCAGGGTGACAATAGTTGGACTATCAAAGTATTCAACATGGCACAGCAAATCCTTCAACTGATTGCTACCTGTCTTATGAGTATTGGCTTGTCAATACACAGGCATTAAGAATACCAGAGAAATGTGAATAATCCTATTGGGAGAATTCACATAAGCAATTGATAACTGAAGATGTAATCCTACCTACTTCTTGAAAACTGGCTAGCTGACCAAAAGCAATATAAGGGTTTATTGCAGTACAGAGTGATAGCTGGTTTGTTAGTAGCAGGGTATCTAGCTAGCTACCGGTAGCTATCCTCTCTCTCTCTCTCTCTCTCATCTATATCTAATCTATCTATCTATCTATCTATCTATATCATCTATCTTCTATCTGTTTATTCTTAAACATAATCTTGCTCATAAAATTATAGTGTTAAAAGCAATAAACTTTGGAATCTAAGTTCACTTCCTGGCCCTATGTTTAAAGCATCATCTCTGGGCTGAGCTGCCAGCAGAAAGTATTAAGTGAGGTATTACTGTATTCATAATTTAAAAAGTAAGGGAGAGCATCACATATCCAGCTTTTTTTGCATACCCCCAAGGAAGGGGACTGTTCAACCCTCCCAGAATCTATTTTTCCCCTATCACTGAACTCAAGTAGCCAGGAAAATTGTCCAAATCTTTAATTCTATCTGCCTCTAAAATTAAAACAAAAGTCCTGGGATAAAAACTTTTCATACCACACAGGTGATGCCGTTGTCCTGTCTTTGTTATTTAGTACAATAATGCCCATCCCATGGCAATAATTTGGTGACATTGGAAGCATTGCAGAAGAACTAATAAAGCAGAATGATGTGTGAACAGTCTAGTATAAATCCATCATGAATGCACTATTATTGCATCAACAATATGTTGCAGAACACACCCATAAAAACACACCAGTCTGGAGGTACCCTACTTGCTGGGAGAGAGATACCCAATTGTGGAATAAGGGGCTTTCTCCTCACCAAGCTCCATTGTGCACACATGAACCCAATCTAAAAAGGAAATAGGTACACAGGTGCCCGTTCCTTCCACATGAGGTTCACCTTTATTAGACCAGATAGCTCTTTATGAACCAGAGAAATATATTTTGTTTATAAAAAAGAGATGGAATGCATTGCCCAAATCTAGATGTTTTATGATATATAGACCAATGCAATCAAACAGAGGGAACTGCTCCAGTTAAGATTAAGATCTGACTAAATATCCATGTTTTAAAGCTGCAGCTAATGAATTGGTCCCATCCATTCATATCTTCTGTTTCAATCAGCACCAGGCAACAGTAAATGATGGTAAGAAATTAAAGGATATCTTATAGCAAACAATCCCTACAAGCAATGATCCACATTTTCCCCATTAAGGGGCTCAAGACATTAAGGTGACAAGCAATATATTTTGTAAAACAACAGGGATTTAAGAGGCAGACATGTACAGATGTTGCATTTTCCATACATTTTTGTGGTCAGCGAACAATGTTTGAAGATATATGTGTGAGGTCATTTTGAATGCACTCTGCAATTGGTCCTCCTTAGGCACATGAGACCATCTGGTGGTCAGATGTGGATGGCAGGTAGACCGATTTGTTTTGCACTGAAGTCACTGAGGAATGGAAATGTCAAGTACCCTAACAGGGCAGAGAAAAAATGGTAATTACCCGCCACCCAGCAGCACAGCAGCATCTGCTTAGCAAGCCTCTAGAAAAGTAATCCAGTCAATGAAGTATGAAATTACAGGCATCGTTGTGTTTCTTTTTCTTTTGTGCAGAGGAAGGAGCATGCCAAGTCCTCACTGGAGTGGTTAGGAAGAGTGATTTCTGAGTATCTACTCGTGGTGGTCCACATGAGTTGAAAGACTGGTAATTGGAGAAATTGCTCTACAATCACTTAGCTGGGAGGTTCCTGAGAGCTGTGATGAGTTTCTTGCCGTGTGTGTGTGTGTGTGTGTGTGTGTGTGTGTAAACGCTGCTTTCATTAGTTATTTGAGACTGGTTGCAAAGCCTTTAAACTTCTCTGTTGGTGGCTTTAGGACTAGAAGCTGCCTGGGTGTGCTTTTTGCACACCCACATATGGTCCATTGCTGGACCATAAAGAAGGCTGATTGTCGAAGAATTGATGCTTTTGAATTATGGTTCTGGAGGAGACTCTTGAGAGTCCCATGGACTGCAAGAGGATCAAACCTATCCATTCTGAAGGAAATCTGCCCTGAGTGCTCACTGGAAGGACAGATCCTGAAGCTGAGGCTCCAATACTTTGGCAACTTCATGAGAAGAGAAGACTCCTTGGGAAAAACCCTGATGTTGGGAAAGATTGAGGACACGAGGAGAAGGGGACGACAGAGGACGAGATGGGTGGACAGTGTTCTCAAAGCTACTAACATGAGTCTGACCAAACTGCGGGAGGCAGTGGAAGATAGGAGTGCCTGGCATGCTGTGGTCCATGGGGTCACGAAGAGTCGGACATGACTAAACGACTAAACAACAACATTGCCCAGATTCATCTCCCAAAAGCCCATCCCTGATGGAGGCTCTCAGCTGATACAACGGTCTTTTCCTGGGCACTTTTCCTAAGAAGGCAGTGGTGATGCTTCGTTCTCCACTTTTCTGCTGTCCGTACTATAGCCTAAGCGTCACCAACCTTTTTGGACTAGCGGATACATTTCAAATACTGAGAGTGTTCTGTGGGTGTCAGTCAAAAAATGGCTACCGTGGTGGGTAGCATAATACAAAACAGCTGTTGTGGAGGGTATGGCATAACAGAAAATGGCTGCTTCAGGGGACCTGGCACCCACAAAATTAGAGAGGGAGTACAGCAATTGTTGCCCCCCCCAACAATCTCATGTTTAACATGGGAAGCCCATCATGTTCTGGTCTCAGTTGTGGAGATATACAGCTGTAAAAGGCAAAAGAGCCCTGTTTTACCCAATGTCAATCCTAAACCAAAGCCCAGGATGCCACCCTGTACCCACTTATTGTTGGCGGTTGGGGAGAGATCTTTACTCTCTTACTGCTGAGTAGCACTTGCTCCAAGCACATTAATGCTTAGATAGATCTTCATCTACCCTCATCCACCTTTAAATAAACATACCCCATGAAAATACTTAGGCTAGAATAAATCACAGACTTTGCAAATAAGTGAACATTTGCTTTGCTTTGCAAATAAGTGAACATTTTATTCGTATTTTACTCCTCATGCCTGCATTAAGAGATTGGGTGTGTGCACATCTTCTGTCATTTGGAGAGGCGTTGCCTGGTTTTTGTTTATCTGGTGGGTGTTTTGCCTGTTTGGGGCAGTTATACCTACTTTACTGAGCAGGTTATTCAGGACTTGGCAGGCCTCTACAACTGCCATTTTGTGGTAGAGCCAATTACAGTTTCTCAGACTGCCAGATGTGCCCCCAGAAGATTGGGACTCCTTGCACTGTGCTCTGTGATAAGGGATATATGAGTGCTTATGTGTTGTATCAGATAAGCACTCATGCAAAATATAGGCAAAGTTTTGAAACTATATGGATATCAGGGAGGGAGTGGAATTGCCTGAAGTCCGGAAGATGCTATTCACTGTGTACATGTTGGTAGAGAAAATTGCAGCGATGACAACAAATTACCAATCTATTTGACATGACTACTGGTAGCACTAGCAAGATCAGGTTTCCCTGTCTACTGCAATTTGCAATGTGAACATTGCCAAAATAGTTTTATGGAGGCACAACTGGGAGGGGAGGTGTCTCTGCAGCAAGCTGAAACCAACAGTCTCTTTGCAGCCTGACAGAGCAGAACTTTGTAGGAGAGGCCATATTCCTTCCAAGGAGAAAAAAAGCCCATCACCATCACTCCCAGCCAGGAGGCCAACAATTTCAAAAGGAACCCTGTTCCAGAGACCAGAGCCGTTTGTTTCACGGTGCCAGTGACCACAGTAACATTGGCAAGGGAAGCAAGGGAGGCGGGCGGGTACCATCATGGAAAATGGGAATTCAGATAATCTATTGTTGTCTGAATGGAGGGTCATTCCCCCCCCCCCCGCAAGCCTTAGGTGTGTTTTCAGATAATAAAAAATGGCTTGCCTTTGGTCTGCATTTCAGACTTGCTTTGATGAAAACCAATGAAAAATTAACCACACGCTTTTGTCAAATTTTGCTGTTGAGTGGCAGACAGCGTGCTGTTGAATGCTCAAGTCTTTTTGGTACAATATGTCTGCTGTTGTTTCCTTCACGTGCTTAACCCACTCATGATGGGATGGAGGCAGCTTGCCAATTATACACCCTTCGATATCACGTGTGTGTGTGTGTTGCTGTCAGAGGTACATATGCAGAGGTAGTCCAAGGTATTATAGTGCCTGATGCAAACAAACAAACAAACAAACAAACAAACAAACAAACAAACAAACAAACACCAGTGGTATTCTTTCATAATGGATGTTGTTGGACTCCAACTCCTATCAGTCCTAGCCGGCATGACCAGCAGTTGAAAGAGCACAATAAAATGAGAGCATCAGTCTAGTACCTGAGGAGAGGTAAGAGAATCTAGGAGATATGGAGCTTCCCCTTGTTCTTTACTCTCTATACAAATCCACCAGCCTTCAATCCAGGCTGGCTTGCACCCCCACACTCCCAGGATGCAAGCCACCTATTAAAACAGTATCCAAAAATGCCTGGGCAAATAAAAAAGTTCTCAAGCAGCTCACAGGTGGGGAAACCTGTACCCCTTCAGATGTGGTTGGACTCTGTCTGACCTCCAAAAGCCCCAGTAAGCATGGCCAATGGTCAAGACTTACAGGTGCTGGAGTCTGACAACATTTGGAGGGCCACAGTTTCCCCATCCCTGATTTGCTGCCCAAATAACATCACTAGATAAGCCTCCTGGTCCAAAGGCAGCGTGGGGAGGGCATTCCAAAGATGTATGCTGTGATCAGCACGATTCTTTATTTTGCAAATGTGGGAAAGATACAACAGGAGGACAAATGCTTCCACCCATCCCTGCTGTCATGTGGTCTCACACTTCTCGCAGCCTCAACAAAGGAAGTCAGGGGAGGCTGCTGTCAGGTTGGTCCTCAGTTCCATTGCAGAACTGCTTGTGGCATGAACATATGTATTCTTACATGTTATAATTGGCTCATAAGCAGCCTGGTTTATTTAAAGCATTTGCAGCCCTGGATTTTCTGCATATGTACACATAGCTTAAATTAAAATTCCCATGGTGTATATCAAGAGCAGATCTGTGAATGGAGGAGGAAGGAGCACTCTTAGGGTTGTTGCTTTGAAGTTTGAGCCGAACCACAACTCTGACACATCTCTACTGACAACTCATTTGAACAGACTTATGTCTGATGACTTATTTATAATTTCATCAGAGCAGCTTTTCCCTCGACAGAGTGTGCTTTAGCTCATGGCTGCTCCTTCCTCACCCCAACAGCACTGCAAAACAATTTATCAGGAATATGTCTTGTAGGAAATTAGCCAAGCATCATTCCAATGGGGTGACTCTTTAGGACCAAAAAAGAAGAAGAAGAAAAGATGAATTACAGCTTACTGAATTGCCAAAAGCTTGATTTGATCTAAAGTTTGGCAAAGCCTTAATGAAAGTATATTTAACTTCTTTTTCTACTTTTCCATACAACAGTATTTTAATTCCATTACAACAGTATTTTAATTCCATTGATCAAGCACTTGGGGTAGCTATGGAATTATTTACTATGTTATGCACAAGAATGTTTCCATGGCCAAAATCTAAGGTAATGTCTCTGTGCTGCCAGATTCGATTTGCATTTTTAATAAATAATTTTTATTTAAAAATTTCCTCGTTTACATGCACATGCATTGTCTCTTTCTTCAGGTTGCGTTTTCTGCAGATCAGTTACGTTTGTTGTGAGACATTGGTGTTATTTATATGCAGTATAGGGTTGGGAAGAAAAGAGGGGTGGGGGCGGGAGAGAGGTGGTGGGGTGGTAAAGCTTATGTTCTTTTACTTAGTGTATGCGTGGGGGTTTTGTGTCGGGTCACTTGGGTAGGTTCTCTTACTATTCGCTTGTTATGTTTCCTTGGTGGTGAGAGAGGTTGGGGTGGCCTAGGGTGTGGTTGATTGTCTTTGGTTGGCTGCAGTGGGATTTGTTTGTGCATGGAGGGAGGTTGTTGGGTTAAGTTAGCCATATTGGTAAAGGTAAGGTAAAGGACCCCTGGATGGTTAAGTCCAGTCAAAGGTGACTATGGGGTTGCAGCGCTCATCTCGCTTTCAGGCCGAGGGAGCCAGTGTTTGTCCACAGACAGTTTTCCGGGTCATGTGGCCAGCATGACTAAACCGCTACTGACGCACGGAGGACTGTGACGAGTGCCAGAGCACACGGAAACGGCGTTTACCTTCCCACCACAGCAATACCTACCTACTTGCACTGGCATGCTTTCAAACTGCTAGGTTGGCAGGAGCTGGGACAGTGCAAGTTTATGTTAGTGTTACTGGTTCTAAGGAGGCCAAAAACTTTTAGCTGCTTCTAATTCTGTCTCTGCCAGTTTTTATGGCACATAACAGTGCTGCATGCCACCAGCTCACTACATCTGGCAATGATGACTCTTGCAAGTGCTCCTTACTGTACTCAGACCACCCACAGCGCTACTGCAATATGACAAGTTGTTACATTGCACTAACAGTCCAGTTCTTGCACTCAGCCTTACCCACATTCACCCATTGGCGCATTAGCTGATTGATTTGTCCCATGAGTCACCGCCATCTAAGGATTTATATGGCAGAAACAGTAGTAGTCAGCAGTAGCACAACACAAGCTAAGAAGGCAGGCAGGATTAGGAAGATCCCATAGCTATCTCAGGCTGGCTGGGTGGAGGCACATATAAATAATGTGAACATCCCAGCTCCCTTTGCACAATCACAGGTGATGCTGGACGGCACTTTGTGCAAGGCTTGACTAACTCATAAGGACTCAGACTTGGCTGGGCCCCATGCCAAGTAAGTACCAAGATGACAGTGCAGGTTCCTGCTGGGTGGATCCCTGAATGGATGAGTCCCATGTCAGTTAGAGCAAAGCATAGCAGACACGGTTATGAAAATAAAAGATGGAAGAGGTCTTTGAGTTCAGTGGGATCTTAGCTAGAGAGGATGAGAAACAGGATTTGCACAAGGCTGCCAGGTGAACATTATGGCTGGGTGAGGGATCTGAACCCAATTCTCCCTAATGCAGACCCAGCATTCATTCCACTACACAACAGAGACTGTTGGCCATGCATACAGCAATAATCTGGCCACTCAAATGGCTGAACATCTCCAACGTACTGAGCTGATAACTATGCCAGCAGCCTTGAAATTTGCTCAAAAGGCTCCCCTGACTTAAATGAATTAGAGGGAAAATAAATTAAGAGATTAAAAAAGCTAAAAGAAATACAAAGGTGCTGGACAACACAATGCTTTTCAAAAGAATCTTGCATGTGATCATATATCAGAGTCCTGCAGCCAGGAACCAGTGCTTTAAAGAGAGAGTTGCTTGCTGCACAGCCTTTCGTAACATCTTGCTGCACCCAAGGAAGAGCACTTAGCTCAACAAGAAAAAGCAATGTTTCCTTGATGGGGAAGTTGTGGAAGCCTCGCCAGTATGGCAATCCTTGCCTGTGCCTCTCTCTCTCCTGCACCTCCTGCTTCCCAGCAGGCGTTTCTATCAGCTGCCCAAGTGAAGAAATGAGGAGTGGAGCTGCATTCCATTAATTCTAGCTTTCTAAGCTTGAATTAATCCTACTGAGCCACTTGAGAAACATGTCAGTGGAATTTGTACAGAGAGCGAGGAATTAAAAAGGCAGAGAGACCTGCAGATTCACAGCACAGCAAAGGGCAAGTTCTGGAGTCATGTTTTATCATCTTTGATTCTTGCTGAAGTAGAATGATAGCATTATATCCTAAAGAAGTAGGACATGAAAAATGCATTAAGGGAGAAGGGGCTTAAGAGCAAGCTGTCCAGACAGAGGCATGCGATGGCGATTATAGTGTTTGGGGGAGCAGGGAGAAAGGTTCTCCATTTGTACTCCCCACCCTGAAGGAAAGGAGAATTTTATTACCCTGCACTTGTGCCAATCTACCATAAAGGATTTGTTCGTGAACATCCACAGTAGGAAACGATTGCTGTAATGTGGCCTTGTGCCCTGTGTTACAGAGGGCAGTCTCTGTCTGTAGACATTCTCCATATGAAGGGCTGCCCAGTCCAAATCTGGGTTAAAGAAAAAGAAGAGCAAGCAGGGGAGCCTTGAAGTGGCCAATCAACTTTTAGAACCTGGACAACAGAACAGGGGCCCTTCCAGGCTATCTCTGTCTGTGAGTGGATTTCAATCACACTCTGACAAATCTAGGTTGTGCAGTTAAAGTTGATGTTGGGCACTTCCAGACAACCTGTTTATTGAGTATTCGTCCTGATTTGTTTGCAGGAGAGGTTAGATGATGTGGTGTCAAAGGAAGCGTCGCCCCACATTTTGCCACTGGATTTCCCCATCACTTTCCTTATTGCAAAATATCTGATCTTTGGGGGAATGCACAGATTGATTTTGCCAGCATGTGGTTGAATCCCACCTGAAAATAGCAACAGCCTGGAAGCAGCCTTGGAGCTCTTGCACAGCAAACCTGCTCTTCCCAAAGAATGAACAACAGTTGCAGCTGTATGTTTACTGTCATGTTGTATCCATCACTTCTCATATGCATGTGTGTGTGTGTGTGTGTGTGTGTGTGTGCATGCACACACAAAAAACCCCCACTGATTAATAAATAAATAAAAGCACCAGTTTTATCAAACATAAGAATCATCAGTTTATTTCTATGCCGCTTTTTGGCCTGAGTTCCCCAAAACAGTGAACAAACAATAATAATATAATAAGAATTTATTGTTTACATACCGCACACCTGGGCGGCTTCCAACAGGATATTAAAAACACAATAAAACTTCAAAAATAAGAAACTTCCCTAAACAGGGCTGCCTTCAAATGCCTTCTAAAAGTCAGATAGTTGTTTATTTCCTTGACATCTGTTGGGAGGACATTCCACAGGGTGGGCGCCACTACCGAAAAGGCCCTCTGCATAAGATAAATACAAAAGAAACTGCATTAAAGCCATAGTAAATAGAAAAAATGCAATAAATCAATAAAAATATAATAAGCCAAATACCCAGGTGCGCCATGGATCATTCATGAGTTGCATTTGTGCTCTCACCACAAATGTAGCTGCCATCACAAACAATTGCCCATTCCTAAGCTCCAAAGAAGGAGACTCCACCAGTAGACTTTTCCCTGGAAATATGACAAAACTTTTACATTGCTCTCCAGACTCAACGTTCTGGCTCTTCAACAGGCTGCAGTTCTCCAGGTGAAGGAGCCAGGCAGTAAAGAACAGCTGAAGAGGCTAAAGCTGGTCTTTACCTACCAGCCAGCAATGGTCTGCTATCTGCCCAGTGATTTTAAAATTGTGAAGGTTCCTTTCTGTTTCCTAGTGGAATGATATTTTATATTTATACAAGCAGAAAAGGAAGAATGTCACTTGGGAAGGTCAGACACTTCCTTCTAAAAATACTGTATTAAGTTTGTTTCATTTGGATTCAACACAAGCTGTTGACTAAAACCTGTGTCTGAGAATAAAGGATTGTGGTGGGGAACACATTCTGTTGCAAACAAAAGTTTCAATGTAGGTGTGGATTTTTAAAAGCTGAAGATTGTGGCCCTGCTCTAGCTTTTGTGCTGATTTGCTGTGTTGCCCACTAGTGGCCCTCAAACTGCATGTCATGTCTGGACATTTATTTATGTCGAGAAGTTATAAGTTGCCCTACATCATACATTTCCGGGGATGAGGCAGAACAGCAGTTAAAAGAATGAAAGAGCACAATAAAATTCAAACAGCAAAACTCTGGAAAGCACAGAATAATTAGCATCTCCACTGAAAAAAGGCAGCCATAAAACCATAAAAGAACAATTAAAACCTGCTTTGCAGAATGGAGGAATGCTTGAGCAAATTGGGGTCAGAGTGAATTTGGCCTGGTTCCAAGAAGACCTCACAGTGGGTGTTAGACCCATTTCTCTGGGGAGTCCATTCCAAATGTGAGGGGCCACAGCTGAAAAGGTCTTCTTCCTTGACATGCTATTGCAGATAGAGGGTTGAAGTTGAGAGATACTGGGGCATGTAAATAAAATAAGAGAGACACAGCACTGTGATGATAACATGTTTTGGGCCCTCAACGTGCTGCTTTCAATCTAGATTGATGCTAGATCCAGCCGTCCACAAGGGTGGATGTGGTTACTTGATACACATTTGGAACCCCCCCCCCCGATTGATCCAGAACTTTTCCTCCCTTCACATGCACCAGGTGAGTGAATCTTAGATTTATAGAGTTGGAAGGGACCATGAAGGTCATCTACTCCAACCCCCTTCAATGCAGGAATCTTCTGCTCAATGTGGGGCTCAAACAAAGAACATGGTGATTGTGATCTTGGTATACACCCATCCACAACATTGAGCAGTTGTGGATTGCTCCCCCCAGTACTCACTCACTCACTCACTCTCTCTCTCTCTCTCTCTCTCTCTCTCTCTCTCTCTCTCTCACACACACACACACACACACACACACTGCCAGGATTACATATATCTGTTTTCACTTCTTTTCCAATGGATACACTGTGGGGTAATGCGCAATCAATGAGAAATTAGCTACCCTCCCCCCCCAAAAAAATTAAACCAATTTCTCTAGAAGTGCTTTTCAGGGAGGGCGGAAATGTGCAGTGGATCTAGATTGTGCATGGACTATGTAGAGGAAAACCAAGTACTCAGTCTCCATTGATTCTAGAATAAAATGTTGTGTGTATGCAACCTTAGATGTTCTGTTACGGAGTATTTTCTTTCCCAGCGGTGGGAGGAAGCAAAGACAGCATGGTGCTCTCTCTCTCTCTCTCTCTCTCTCTCTCTCTCTCTCTCTCTCTCTCTCTCTCTTTCTCTCTCTCTCTCTCATATCATACTAGAACTCAGGGTTATCCCATGAAACTGCATGTTGGAATATTCTGGACAGACAAAAGAAACTATTTCTTCACATTACACCTAGTTAAGCTGTGGAATGTGTTCCCTCAAGAGGTAGTGATGGCCACCAACTTGGATGGCTTAACAAGAGGATTGGGGAAATTCATGGAATATGAGACTATCAGTGGCTGGCCTCTAGCCACATTGGCCAGGTTCTACAACCACAGTTGGAGGCAGATGGTCCTTTGGCAGCTAGGTTCTTCTTATGCTCTTAGCAGCAGTAAAGTGGTGGGCAAGTATGGGGGGGACGGACGACCACCTTGCAGCCAAGTTCTTAACAGGCAGGCCCTACCATTAGGCAGAGTGAGGTTCAGGCAGGTGGTTCTGGGTTTCCTGAAAGGGGATCAAACTGTTAGGATTTAAAAAGGAAGACATGATCTGACGATGCTCAAACGTTCTTCTCCAGTGGGCCTTCTTGTGAAACAATTCCTCCCATAAGGCCCAGAATGAAGCTTGCAACAGCAAAGATAAAAGAGGAAATAGGGGGAAAGTACTTTTTGATATTTAGTTTCCTCCTGGAAATCAAAACAAGACATTAAGCAATGGGGGGTTTATGCACTCGGTTGACTTAGAACAGCTGCTAGCCAATTTTTCTAGCTCTGGGAAGAAAAGCAGATTGCCGCCTTGGGTCTGAGGAGCTTTTCAGAAGCAATCCAAGTCAAACTTCCACTCAATGACTTCATTCAAAGCTGGTTTACATCATGAAGAGAAACTCTGTTTATTTATTTGTAATAACTTCAGGATTTTTATGGACCCACAAGAGGATGTAATTTAAGAAAACATCAGCAAACTTTCCCAAATATCGAAGTTTCAAAATGAGCCGTGCTAAAAACTCCTCGTTGGAAAGAGCTCGTTATTAAAATTGGCAAACAGTGGCAAGGTGGCTTTTGTAAGAGACCCCAGAACAAATGGCTCCAAAAGATATACTGTAGTTCTACACACAAATAAAGATGTTTCCCTATGGATGAACTGCAAGTCTAGGGTAAACGTCTTATTTATTCTAATCCTGACAAGCTGAGAGTTTGGGACATTTCCAACCTGCAAAGATAAATGGTTTGTAGTATGTCACTTCATGATTTGTTCCCTTTGCTTTTTCATGCTCCCCCTGCCCCCCATAAACTTAGAATGAATAAATTTCCCCTTTCAAATAATCCCTTCAGGTTCAAATGGGGCCTTCCAGCATTGAACATCTGGTTAGGAAGGAGCCATCTCCCATACCAGCTTTTCAAGGACTATTGAGACAAGGAGAATTGATTAGCATCCCTCATCTTCCAGAAGAGGGTTACTTTTTGGCATTGTTAAGAACATAAGAAGAGTCTGCTGGATTGGGTCAATGGCCCATCCAGTGCAGCATCCTGTTCTCACTGTGGCCAACCAGATGCCTGTAGGGAACTTGCCAGCAGAACATGAGCACTAGAAGAAGACTCTCCACTCCTGTGGCTTCCAGCAACTGGTATTCATGGCCACACCGCCTCCCCCGGTGGAGGCAGCTCATAGCCTTCATGGATAGCAGCCCCTGATAGCCTTATTCTCCATGTACTGCATGTATCCAGCACTCTTTTAATGTTTTCTCTTCTATTATGATACCCATCTGATGCAAGCTGTCTGCACTTAAAATGTAGCTAGGTCATTCTTTCCCCCTATTTGGATCAAAGCTGTATTTTTTTGGGGGGGGGGAGATGCATTGAAACACAGTATTGTTGGGATTTGATTTTGATTTGATGCTAGGATGTGTGTGTGTGTGTGTGTGTGTGTGTGTGTGTGATATTATCCTTCCTTCCTTCCTTCCTTCCTTCCTTCCTTCCTTCCTTCCTTCCTTCCTTCCTTCCTTCCTTCCTCATGTTTGTGAGTTCAGCAGAGTGCCATTCCTCTGCAGCTTAAAAAAGAAGCTTAGATTGGGTAGCCTTTTGGTGTTAATAATCCAGGATGCTTTAAGGTAGACTGGATTTTCCTGGTCTTTCCCTCCTTAAAATAATAACCACACACAAACACTAAGAGGTAAAAATAACATTAACTCACTCAGTCTATTTCTCAAAGAATAACAGATACACCAGCTTGGTGCAGGCAGGCAGGCTTAAAATGCTAATTAAGTTGCTAACACGTACTAAGTCAAGCTAAAAAATGGAGTCCGAGCTGGAGCTCAGAGTTACAGGTGTTCCCATGTTGCAGACGTGACAGGAAAAGAGGAAGGTGCCCAGGCAAGGAGCGTATATCGTTACATCCTCTTCCTGTCAGGATGCAATAGGGAAGTGATCTCACAGCGTTCTTTTTAGCCTGTTTACAGGAAAGCTCTGTCAGCCTCAGCCCTGTCATGTGCCTATCTGGCAAAGCATGAATTGTTGGTTTGACTGCAATAGATATCCCACAAGTATTTCATAGGTATGGGTAGGATATGGACTGTGACTAACATCACGGCAGAGGGAACATGCTGGATGTTGAATAAAGGGGAGTGTGTCCATAGTGGCCTCAGCCATAAAAGATCTTGGGCTGGACTTCTCTTCCTAGAAAGTTGCCTATGGCACATCCCTAGTGACTGCCAGTGTTGCCTGGTTTTTTTTATTGCATTTTCAGGTCTATTGTCCTATTGTGTCACAATATATTTTAAGCTTGGATTGAGTTGAGCTCCCCCCCACCCCACCCCCAGATCAGGCTCCTATTTGACATGTTCATGGCATGCGTCCTGGTGATGTATGCTCCAACCCTTTCCTTCCCAAGGACATCCCCTGCTGCTTTGGGAGACGGAGTATGCGATTTTCCCACCAGTATCAATAAGGAAGCTGGCTGGCTGCGATTCACTGGTTGGACTGTTTTCTCAACAGCTTTGGATCAAGGCAGCCAGAGCATCCCCCAATTTCCCAAACCTTCCCCTCCCCACACCCCTCCCAATTTGGAGAACACATTGCCCAGTGTCCGTAAGGCTCCTGCTTCTTGTTTGACATCCCTTATTTACAAAGCAAACAGAATGTTCCTTTTAACACACCATCATGCTAAGTTTATTAATGAAGAAAACAATCCCAGGGGGTCAGCCCAGGAGACCCTTGGAACCTGCCAGAAAAAACTCTTCAAACACTCAACGCGTCAGATCCTCCAAAATGATATTTCACACAATGAAGTAAAAATAATATTTTCCTTTCGGCCTTTCCAGCCGCTTTTGTGGACAGCAGACAGAAATTATTTTCTTACTCTGCTCCCACAGCAGAGATCTGTACGGAGCGGCATTTATTTGTTTAACGTGATGATTTCATCCTAAACGTCTCGACAGCAAATAGTTGGGGGGTTTAATAAAGGTTCTTTGAAAGGACGGCTTGAGCAGTTATTTGTAGAAGGAAAATGCAAAGTATGCCGCTCTCAGGAGAAGAGAGACCAAAATGGCTGTTGTGATTAGAGGGTGTTGGGGCGGGGGGCAGGACCCCGAACTGTGCTGGGCTGGCCAGGGGGAAGCAAGAACTCCTGTGGTACCATTTCCTTCCACTACTCAAACTGATCTGCTGTACTGGATCAGGGCAATGGAAAGAGGACTGGTCTTTTGATTAACAAAAATGACTGAAAGCTTCTCCCCACCTTGGAGAAAAGGGCTGTAAAACAGAACAATAGGCTCTTTCTTCAGACTTTACCACCCCCTTAGGAACATGGTCAGCACAGTTGCACTTGACTTGCAGCCATTGACAATGAGATTACATTTATCTGTGCTATTGCTATTTCATTTATATACCCCTTTATATTTATACACAACAAGAGAGCCTTCTCAGTGGTTTACAAGGTATAAAAAAGAGCCACACAAAGATTAAGATATATCAATCTATGACTAAATTACACAAGACAACATCCCATTAAAAAGATTAATTTATAAAACATCCACAATTATAATATGCAATATGCTCAGTTGTGACAGCTGGTAGGTGTTTTTGTAAAATTGCACCAGGAGGTTTGAAAGGAATTCCACTTAAAAATATATATATAATCTGCTTGAGCAGAATATAAGGTGAGAACCCTGAAGTTTGTTTACATTCCCCATGATGCTTTGCACATAGAACTATTATAAAATGAAATGTTTTTTCCAGTGTCATTCTGGAATAAAGACACTTGGACAAAAATGATCATAAAAAACAATTTGTGCATATTTAAAAAGCAGTGGAAATGCTTGACTGTTTACTTCATTTCTGTTGTAGATGGTAAAATGAAAGGAATAGAGACCATGACTGCAAAACACCCATTCATTTGAAGAGGCCTTGTGGAGAAGAACTTCCCAGATTCTCGTGCTCAGGCTGCTCATAGTGGAAATGAGATGGGAAACAGCATGCATTGGTTTGTGGTTTTGTTCTGTTGTGAGCCACTTTGAGCATGTTTATATGGAAAAGTGCCACGCAAATTTAAAAAATAATAAATAATATGGATGTGTATCTTCCTAAACTGAAACCAGTCAGAGAAGTTTTTAGAGATGCTGTATGTACTGCGTTTTTAAATTTTTTTTAGATAGATAACAAAATTAAATTAGAATCTGGCAGGACAGTTTTTCATATGTTTATAAATGTGTGTTAAATTCTAAATTAACGTAGACAGGTTTATACAACACATGGGCAAGTTAGCCTACATGTTATACAGTCACTTTTTAACAATTAAAATGCTTGTATATTATTCTTCAGTGAAAAAAGAAATGCACTGTCTAGCCAATTTTTATGGCAGGTATAGCTAAAAGGGCAGATGGAGAGCTAGAAACCAGCTAATTGGTTGCTTATATGTAAATATTTGTGCTATGTCAAATATAGTTTGTTAGCTAAATCTGAAGGAAAATCATATTACATACATAATAGCATTTACCATATGCTATACTATAGCATATACATACCGGTAATAGCAATGCATACTATCAGGTACCAGTGTACAAGATTTCCTCAGTATAATTTAGGTAAGTATGTAATTCTTATATTTTGTACTTTAGGTGCACCTAGATACTTTCTTTATGAACATTAGTAGAGCCCTGCTGGATGAAACCAAAAGCCAACCAGCATCCTGTTCTCACAGTGGTCAACCAAAAAAACTTGCTGGATTAGGCCTGTGGGCTATCTGGTCTAGCATCCTGTTCTCACATTGGCCAACCAGATGCATGTGAAAAACCCAAGCTCAAGAGCATTCTCCCCTCTTGTGGTTTCTAGCAACTGGTCTTCAGAAACACTACCTCTTCTAGCCATGGAAGCAAAGCAGAGCTTTCACGGATGGTAGCCATGAATAGCCTTGTCCTCCATGACTTGGCCCTATCATCTTTTCAAGCCATCCAAGTTGGTGGCCATCACTGCCTCCTGCGGGACATGATGCCATGGTTTAATGATACACTGTGTGAAGCACACATTATAGTGCAGAAGGCTGCTGCGACCACATGAACCGTGTTCTCACTTATGTAGTCTGCTGTCCAGGTGCAACTGTTGATGGGCACCTTCAAGGCTCCCATGCCTTCCCTTCTTAGGATTGTTTATGTTTAAGCTGCAGTTGGGCTTTCTGATAGAGAACTGTCCTCTGTAAAGTAGGACACATGGCCACTCAACTTCACAGCAACATTGTCCAGTAAACCCACCCCTGTCATCTCCCTCAGGCTGCTTCTGTGTGTGTTCACAATGAGCTTCCGTGATTCCCATTGGCTCATTTGTTTGGACTGCGAGAGAAGAGAGCAGCCAGCCACAGTGATAACTAACAAGTATAGAGACGTTTAGCAGAATGTGTTGGGTGGGGTTTTGAAATAATAATAATAATGATTAATAATAATAATCATGCCTGTTCTTGGATGGAGGAACCTCCTGACCCACGTGAAGGAGCAGTAGCTCATTCTGTCACAATCTGTGGAAAAGACAGTACTGACCATGCACAACAGATTTTATTGTTCCTACAATTCCCTGAAAAAAGTCCTATATTCTGGAGTGCCATCTACTGGCACATTGTCTTGTATTTAAAACAACCTGAATGGTAAAACAGAAAGGAATGGGGCTGCTTAATCATTTTATCTATCTCTTTGTGGCCCCTGGCATTTAAAGCAGTATCATGCCACTTTAAAACAGCCACGGCTTTCCCCCAAAGAACCTTGGGAATTGTAGTTTGTTAAGGGTGCTGAGAGCTGTTCAGAGGCCCCTGTTTCCCTCCCAGAGATAAAATTCCCAGAGTTCACTGAGAAGACGTATTGGTTGTTAAACCATTCATCTGCACAGCACTGCAAAGCGTTTCTCTTAGGATATTCATGTGTCCTGTTAGATGAAGAACCATTAAAACGGAGAACAGGAGGTGCCTTGAAGTTACACATCAACATTTAGCAGCACCTAGTCAGGAAATTGTGCAGACAGACACGACATGCATTGTATTTCCGTTTGCCCCTATCAGCTACCATATGAAAATTTTATGCAGAATGGGGTCGTATTTTGTGCTCTTTCCTGGGGATGCAAATCCTCTTTCTTGGCAATGCCTTAACTGGCCATCCTGTTGTTGTTTTTTCTTGGCACTTTACCATGTGGGGGGATTGAGAAAATTATATGGCAGAAGGTAGCTCATGTGGCAGGCCAGTGTGCACAAAAAGAGCATGATGCACGTTAATTTCAGTCAGGTTTTTTTTTTCTGGGTCATGCTGCCCTAGCTTCTGCATCAGTGTGCTTATGGTCAGAATGAGCCATCATACTTACTGATATATTTGCGATACTTCTACAACGACCCGTCACCCAAGCAGATTCCAGGGTTTACTTCGAAGTCCCACTTTGAATGTACAACTGCTCTGAGAAGGATCTGCTCTGGATCAGCTCATGTGATCTTTCAGCGACTGAACCTCTCACTGAGGCAGGGGTGCCAACTCGAATATAATATTGGGGGGCAGGTAAGCCTCACCCTGCACAATTGATCACATGATGAGATGCGCACACACCATTTGAATGGCAATGCCCATCAACTTTGAGGGGCCCAGCCCCCTCAAATATTTTATTGGAAGGGCTGAAGATCCCTTGACCCCCCCCCCAGGAGTCTTGACTAACACCACATTCACAAAATAAAATATTTGCATTTCATGTTAAGGAAGGTTTTACATATGTATATATATAAAAACAAACCCCAAATCTACAACCTGAGTTCTGTACCCACAGTCTCTAAAATATATTCTGATTCCCATTTCACCTATAGGTGTGAGACACGCACCCTTTCACTACCCTGATTATCCATGTTCTAAGGCCAGTAAGGGATAATGTTAAGTGATCTTGAGTAAACATACTTATTACATCATATTTAATCAGGAAGCATTGAAACAATATCAAGTTTTGTGTTACTGAATGTGAAAGATTTTTTGATGAACAGTTCTGGGAATAATTACTCTCATGCAACAATTCCTGTTGCTAATGAGAATTTTTCTTGAGAAAACCATTTAACCATTTGTCACAATGCTTTTATTATGCTAGTATGAAGCTAAACAAGTTCTCCATACGATACCTTTAATCAACTGAGTTGCAATAGTGATTGGTATCTTTTTTTACTTTTGCATAATCTCTGGCTTTCAGTTGCATAGACCCCTCTGCAGAACTGCACAGCTATGTCAAGGAAACCACAGAACAATAAATACTTGCAGCATAATCCAATAACTCTATTTACAATAATTGACTCTTTTAATTAGTCACAGAGAACTGCAGTGAAGTAAAGGCTGGAGTAATATGAAAGCTGTTAAAGGCTGGAAATAGTTTCCAGAACATATTTTTTTTTTAATGCAATGAGCACTTAGCTAAAGAACATAATGTGACAATCTAATTAAAGGCTTACATTTTCCTCAATGAAAAAAGTATGGACCCAGGCCTAAATTTATCCACTGTACAAACCAATTCCTGCTTATCCAATTGCCACTTTCACAAAACAGCTATTTTTAAAAAATGAGACTATCTTCATTGTGCTCCAAGCACAAAATGAGCACATTTCAACATAAAGCATTTGCACTTTCTGGTTCTTACTGTAAGACCGCAGAGTTTCATTACAAAACCCTGTCACTATGTGACATCGTGGGAGATCAGTTTTTTTTAAAAACCAAAAGAACATACAGCTTCCCAGATGTGTGCCAAAGTAGTAACATTAGGAACACTATTTTCATCATTTATTCAATATGAATAGATTGTTTTTGTTTTGGTTTGTTTTGATCTGTTCAGTTTGCATCCCCATGAAAGGGAGTCTGGCGTTTTCTAAGTTAGCTTCCTATGTCCCTCTCATTGACAAAAAAAAAATTCAAAACAATTTCTTTGGAAGTATACTTTTTATATTAAGAAAAAATAATAAGTACATGTGTGAAAGCAGACAGAAGGATGGGGAACAAGAATTTAGAACATTCAACAACAATGAAGTTTTTTACCTCCCTCCCATTACCGCCCCCCCCCCCCCGGGAAGATCCTGCAAGAACTGCACACTGCCTCTGTTTGTCTTCCTCGTGTCCAGTCAACACAGAGTTGGTTGGACCTGAAATAAACAAATCCTGCTGCCTCCAATGAGCTGCTTGTTCCGGAGTTGAATCTGGCTCTCACAGGGTTTGTAAAATACCCCCCATTAAAATACAATAACACTGTGCTCCATTTAAATCAATTAGGGTCTGTTCATTGGGATCTCGGAGAAAGCCTTCTACAAACAAGGCTAGTCCTGAAAACAAGGGCTGTGTTGCCCAGTTTATAAGATCATAGTAAATTTATTGCATGAGTTTTAATTCATTGGATGAATCTGCGCAAATATTTGTATGGCTAAAACAACAGTATGACTAAACAATGGGGGAAGCACACTTCTCTTGGGTTTTTTTGGGGGGGGTTTTGATAATGTGCATAATATGCACTATATCAACTGAAAGTGAGGTCCTTGGTTTGCCCCAGTGAGTGAAATGCTGATGACCAGAGGGCAGGTGTGCCAACTCAGCGGGGCCAAGATGTCTTTGGTCCCCTTAAAATTTGTTGAAATTGGGTCAGGCCCTCTCAGTGTAATGTCTGGCCAGCTTTGGATTTAGGGCGGTGTGGGTGGTTCCTCTGCACAGGGTGCCGAGCCAAGGGGGTGCAAGATAATAATATTGAGAATATCCATAAAATGCAACTGTACCAAAATGAATTATTGTGAAAATAAGAAATATGGGGGGGGAGCGACGTCAAATTTTGTCCTCACTCAGGGCACCATATTGCCAAAGTGTGCCCCTGGTCTGGCTCTGCTTATCACAGGACATTTTCAGCAGACAGCACATGATACACGCATAGCCCTGCACCAGTCCTGGGACTGCATGCAAAGTACGCCTGGTCTGAAATAAACCTTGCATCAAAAACTCGCTGCACACAAAAAACTAATACTGAGCATGACCTTTCCGATCGTTTGAATTGGCTCACATTTTTGGCTGCTTCAGGGAGGAAAGAAGGGGGCAGGGGAAGCTTTTGTTTCTTTTTGCAGGATTTCTGTGGCTTGACAATCTCTCGGGGCTCTTAATGTTTGTAATAGAAATAAGCCCTTGCAGTTTAGGTAGTTATTTTATGAGTGTCGTTATTTTTCTCAGCGGGCCTCCTGTTAGGGAACTATGTGGGGCCTCTTTAAGTTGGGAAGGTTCTGCAAAGATTTTGTAGCCTGAAGTAGAGACTTGTCTGCTTAACTGCAGCTTTGCTAGATCTTGGTTGACTCTTAAAATGCACTTTTCCATAATTGTATTTATTTCTGCACATCGGAGTTACCTAGCTGTGCCATTAACACCAGTGATTAAGGCTGCAATCCTGTGCATATTTACTTGGGAGCAATGGAGCTTCTAGATGGGGGTTTAGTGTGGGATCAGTGCTCCTCGTGCATGCAATTTAATTTAATTTTTGCAGCATCTACATGACATGACGCGGGTGGCGCTGTGGGTTAAACTGCAGAGCCTAGGGCTTGCTGATCAGAAGGTTGGCAGTTCGAATCCCCACGACGGGGTGAGCTCCCATTGCTCGGTCCCAGCTCCTGCCAACCTAGCACTTCTAAAGCACATCAAAGTGCAAGTAGATCAATAGGTACTGCTCCGGCGGGAAGGTAAACGGTGTTTCAGTATGCTGCTCGGGTTCAGCAGAAGTGGCTTAGTCATGCTGGCCACATGCCCCGGAAGCTGTACGCTGGCTCCCTCAGCCAGTAACACGAGATGAGTGCCACAACCCCAGAGTCGGACATGACTGGACCTAATGGTCAGGGGTCCCTTTAC
The DNA here is from genome assembly GCF_009819535.1 of Lacerta agilis. Classification (NCBI taxonomy): domain Eukaryota; kingdom Metazoa; phylum Chordata; class Lepidosauria; order Squamata; family Lacertidae; genus Lacerta; species Lacerta agilis. Next base: position 29,094,862 of record NC_046322.1, read on the forward strand.
CTTTTACATGACATTGTTGGCATCAAAATGCCCACCTGTATTGTTGCCAATAACTCATTGGCAATATCTTAATGACCTTTTTGCAATATTAAGCCTCCATCCAGAAGTCCCCAAAGCCCCACTATAAGCACACCAGTTCTTACTCCTGAGTAAACATGTATAGGATTGCACTGTAGTGGGAAATTAAAAGGTCAGTTAAGAAGGGATCTTTTACAGCACCAATTACTGCTAATGAAAAAGGCAATATAAGCTAAATTTCAAGTCACAGTGTACTCAAAGGTTTGTAGACTCTCTCCAGCAGAAGTTGGACCAAACACAGAATATAAGCTTGCTTTCTTTGGACATATTCCAGGTCTCCTGAATAAGCCCCATCAGTACGGATGAACTCTGCACATTTGTGCTCTTGCACAACTCCCATTGGCTTGCTCAAGGCTTGCACAGAAGTCATTCTCAAAGGACTGTGCTCGTTTTCTCAAGCATTCCTGCAGATGAATGGCTATTGCCAGGAGCTGCCAAGACTGGGCCCTTAGCAAAGCCCAACTGGGTGAATGGAGCAGCACCAAAGCGAAAGCCACAGTCAAAGTCTCCATCTCCAGGAACGGATGGAATATATTCAGTGCATAATTACAACAAACAAGGCCAGACAACTGGAAGCACTACACAATTGTAAGGAGGATGAAAACTGGAACTGAGCTTCCACTTTGGAATATGAATGGCAGCTCCTTTGGCTGCTGCGTTTAGGTTTAGCACAGAGCACTTGTGCACAGGCCGTTCCTGGTTGGATTTTTTTAAACCTCATACTCAAAGTTACAGTACTTACTTAGGAAGGAACAAGGGAACTACCCAGTGAAACAGACAATTTGATCAGTGATGTGTCCAGCATCAGGCGCTACCAGCATTGAATTATCCACTAGGCACACTAAACACATACTTAGCACACCAGCAAAGCAGGGGCACCCAAAAAGTGAGATTCATTTTGGAAAGAATTAGACATTTTATATTTTTAAGAAAGCTGTGAAGCAGTCCTCATAGGAGAAATCAGAACTTTGTTAGACTTCCTTTGTTACCCTCCACAACACACATTCCCCGTTTCTTCTGTTCTTTGAATACGACTTATCTCCACCTAAACAAGGGGGCATCCTTCTAATGTAGATCAAAATAATGCAAGGAAATCACATCCTGACGTACATTCATTTACATCACAGCATACCTATATGTTTTGAAAAATAGATTTTATTTTACAATTTAGTGCTGTTTTTGTTTTCAATTACAGGGATGGGGGCCCCAAAATCTTTCAGTGTGTAAGGCCTCTAAAGGTCTTCATCTGGACCTAGGCACTGCTATACAGCAAGGATACCCTATATATTTGCACCTAGAGGGAGAGAAACAGAGAGATAGTATTCAGATGAATTCCAGTGGACATGATCCATCATGGTCTGACCATGCTTCCTTGATGTGAACCAACTGGATCTTATTATTTGAACCAGGGTTACAGTAGTCTGCCAAGTTGGATAAAATATTGGGGGGGGGAGGTAAGCCCTACCCTGCAGTATCCATCACATGGCATGGCGCACACACACACACACCCCACTTGAATGGCAGTGTCCATCAACCTGGGGGGCCCCTCAAATATTTTATTGGGGGGGGCAAAGGGACCTGGGCCCCAGGAGTTGGCTCCTTTGCCTCAGTGGATTGCATTCTGCAAATGAAGCACAGTCACGTTGATGTTGTTGTTATATGGATTGTTCTCTCAGCTTATTAAATATAGATTTATGACTGGACTTCCTTCCTGTAACGCAGCAGCAGAGCAGAAAATCCACAGAGAAACCTGCTTCCCCGAGCCTTCGGGATTTCGCAGCATCCTACGCCCTGTGCGGTTTTTTTCCGCGAGACTTTTTCGTCGCCTCTTTGGGAGGGATTCCCTGTTATTCCTTTCCAATTCCCATTTTTCCCTCTCCCGATGGAGCCATGTGGCTATTGCCTCTAAAAATAAATAAACCCGCTTCTAATTTAGCTCTTTCAAGGCGCCCATTCGGTTTGATGCTTGGACACTGATAATCACGCAGCAGCTGAGCAGGAGCCAGAGGAAACTGCAGCCCTCGTCGCCCCCTCTTTCTCCTGCTTGATGGTCTGATGGAAACGAAGTGGATTCTCCCGTCTTCCGGCAGGTCCAGGCTCCCGGCAGGCGCTGAGCGAGCATGAAGCGGAGCGGAATTCGGAGCCGGGCTCAGATATCACCGAAGGGTTGTCATTGGGACACGCGAAATGCGCTTCCCCAGAAAACGGTGCGGCGGACAACGCTTCCCAACCCAGCCAAACCACTGACTGAGATGCCTTCTGCCCAGCACTTTGTTTCCTGGGAATCACGCAGAAAGTCATTTGTCATTTAATGGTGGTGGTGGATTCTGTTAGAAACAAAGAGTCAGAAAGCGCCTTCAAGACTAACTCATTTAGGAGGGCATGTACGCTTCGCCAGATGCCTGAGTCTTAGTTGGAAAGGAGAAAATGGCACGGTGAGAGTTGAATGGCAATGGAACGCAAAAATTACAGTCAGTGACAATTAAAGGATAAACATATGTTAAATAGGTACAGCTTTTTACTGTAGCAGAATTGCGATAATTGCTGAAAAGATAGCACTCAAACCTGTAGTGGGGCAAGGAACCATTCGCAAGAAACAGGCATGGATAGCGCATTTTCCCGTAATTAACACATATACTGTGGGTTTTTTTAATTTAAAAAAAATCATTTTCTTGGTTTAGCCCACAAGTGATTGTATGGAACGTGATGGTCCTGATGACATGAGCTTACTCAGAACTTCTGGATGCTTTGTCCAAATCCAGAGGCTGGTAATGCATTTAGGAGGTGTTAGAAGCTCTCCAGACGTTGTACGGTCGAATCCTAGGCATACTCAGTTTCATTGCGCTCAGCGGGACTTATGGCCGGGGAAATACGCAGAGGACTTCATTCTCACAGAGCCATCCTATCCGTCTTTGCTTAGATTAGAAGCAAACCTGTGGCCAAGGAGAGGTTCACGAACTCTCTGAACTCCTTGAATTTATTGATCAAGAACTATGTATGGAATTCCTCTGTTAGCTTCTAAAATCTTGGGATTCAAGATTTCGCCCGGAAACTGTTTACACAGTTACATTAAATCGTTCATGGCAAGGAAATACTTAGAGGTGGTCCCGCTTATTTGTTATATAAAAATCATTTATATTTTTCTATTAGTTTAATCATGATGATGATGATTCTTTGTACGGCTGAGCATTGCCTGCGATCAGCAGATTCTAAGCCTTGTTGATCCTCGTGTAACCTAGAAAGAAACTTCTCCCGCTACTCCCTGCTCTAGTGGAAAAAAGGGAAATGTCATCCCACCGCAACTTCGTTCCAGCGCGCTCCCTTTGCACGCTCCCTGCGCTGCGGCTCTCGCGATTTGCTCCGTACGCCGCTTGCTTGGGATTTGCCGCTTTAAACCTTACACTGGAACCACTTGATAGGATGGCTCTGCACACCTCACCGGCCAGGAATCGGAGGGACTTAGACCGCAATCAGTTCTAACCATTTCTACTCAGAAGTAAGCCCTGTTGAGTCCAGTGGGAATTTACTCCCAAGTAAATGGGGTTAGGACTGCAGTCTTAAATCTCGGCCAACAGTGTGGTGTAGTGCTTGAGAGTGTCAGACTCGTACCTGGGAGACGAGGGTTCAAATCCTCCCTCAGCCCTGATGTTCGCTAGGTGACCCTGGGCCTTGTCACTCACTGCCACCCTGACCTACCCCACAGGGTTGTTGTGAGGATAAAATGGGGAGCAGGAAAACTATGTGGCCACCTTGGCGGAAAGGAGGGATATTAATGTATGAAGCAAGCTGTGCAGAGGATCTATTTGAGGTTACGCAGAGGAAATTCTGGTCATGGGCTGCACAGACTGAGGAATACTCCGAATTCCCTAGTCACTCGATCCGGGTTTTGCAGAATTTGGAGAAAGAGACCAGCAGCAGTAGCAGCAGCGGCAGCTCCAGGGGGTTTTTGCTCCTCCTGCAGCGCCTGCGGGGTGTCAATGCTGGCTTCTCGCTCTCTTCTTCGCCTCATGCATGAATTAGGGTCCACTTGGCGTCGTTCTTCTTGATGCAAGAAACCCGTTGACAAGCAGGGAGACGAGGAGTCTCAGCGCCTCTACGCCTGGAAGGAAAAAACAATTTTTAAAACAGGAGATCCGGGAGAACCTTAGAGCAGCTCAGAAGAACTCAGACGCTTGGACTGAGAAGTGACTTTCTTCCCATCCAAGGAACCGCTACTACTACTAGTAGTAACAATAGCTCTTTGGAACATTCGAAGCTGGTTATTATTATTATTAGCTTAGCTTACATAGAATCAGAGCATTGTAGAGTTGTGGCCCAAAGAGTCATCTAGTCCAACCCCCTGCAATATAGGAATCACAGCTAAATAATCCCTGACAGAACCCCTGATCTTGTAATCCTGCCAACAGCCGTGGAAGGTAGGTCGGAATTGTTACCCCCTCTTACAGAGGGGAGCTTGAGGCCACCTCGATTTTAGGTTGCTCTTCTGAGCATTAAAACGCAGAGGAGAGACTTTTTACCGCCCTGATCTGAAGCGCGCATTGTGGAAGGCGCAGTGATGGAGATGTCATTTACGCGCAAGTAGCGCCTTTACAGAATCAGAGCTGCTAGTGTGGTGACAGATATCTTTCTGTCGGATGGGGCTCTTTCTTGGCAAACCATCCCCGCCGCTTGGAAAGCAGATGGTTCCCGGTTTAGCCCCCGCCTCTTAAAACGAGTTTGAAGTTGCCCGCTGTCTCCCTCTCTCAAACGGAACGCGAATCTGGTGCGCAACACTTGATCAGTTCCCGTATCATTTTGGAGAGGCAGCAACCGAAGTGGTGCTGACACCCGCTTCGTCTCTCTTCCTCGCCCTGCAACGAAGGGATTGACAGGGCGCGCTAATTCCACAGCTGCGCCCCTCACTGTAGCTCCATCCTGGTAAAAATGGCACCTGTTGGATGTGCCCTCCTGGCCCAGACCAGGTCTGGGTTGGGGACCATTGGCCAGGCTAGCTGGGCTGCTGGGTGTTGGGGTCTCCAGGGCCGCAGGCTCCCCTCCCGGGTGGAATCTAACGATGCTGCATTATCCCAAGTCGGGCCACTGGTCCATGTTTTAACTCAGGGCTGCCTGAACAGACTGGCAGTAGCAATCCAAGGTTTCAGGCAGGGGTCTCTGCTAGACCAACCTGCAGACGCCTGGATCTTGAACCAGGACCTTCTGCATGCCAAGCAGATGCTCAGCCACTCAGCAACGGGTGCTTCTCATAGCGCCCGATCAAAGGTTTAGAGGAGAAATCAAAGAGATCCTTTGGGTGGCCCCCAAAGGGTGGGCACGGCCAGAGAGCCTTCTGTCTTTTAAGGATGATAGCCTATACTGTACACTCATCTCCTGCATAGACAGAGGTCAGGTGTGTGGGATGTGAAACAAGGGAGCAGTCAAGTACAACTTCCCTAGAAAGGATATATAAAGCGGATGCCTGATCTGGCCAGTCAGAACTTCCTGTTTCTCCTGGGCTGGGACAGACTTGCTCTGCATGTGACTGGCCACAGGTGAGGTGTGGCCTCACCTGTGCAGGTTAAACAAAAGCAAAGAGGCCAGACCCATCTCTCCCTTTTTTTACTTTGCTCTCAAGCAAGCAACATCTGCTTAGCCAAAGATGCTCTCTTGGCTTCCAGCCAAGAGAGGAGATGGAACTATCTCCCATATGGAATAGTCTCCAAGTATGTAACTTCACTAAGCTTAAGTCTGCCTTCTGGGATCCTTTTGTGAACAGATGTGTAAGTAAACTCTTTTTATACCTTTATAGAAGACTGTGTCATGTCTTATCTTTTAGGAGAGAATAAAGGGGAAAATACCAGGAGAATATTATTATAGAGGTTTTAGCGAACCTGAGCAAAGCATCCGCTGTGTGTTTAAAAGGGGAATGTAAACGCTGCTGATATTATTGAACTTGTAAACACAAGTTGGAATAGGATATCTTAAACAATATATCCTCTCCTGCATCCCTGAACATTCCTACAAGGTGGCACCCCTGTCAGATGTGCTGTTTGGACAGCCCCCTTCCTTTTCAAAAATGGCTTGCTGCCTGGCTTTGCTGGGGGTCGCTGTGGGCCCGGCCACTGTTCACGCTCTCTCTCTCCAACCGTAGAGTTCTCTGTTCTTTCGGATCCCAGTTCTGAATCAGGCAAGAGTCAGTTGGGGTAATAAGAGTAGTGTAGTGGTTAGAGTGTCACCAAGACCTGGAAGACTAGGGTTCCAATCCCCACTCAGCCATGAGTGACTTTGGACTAGTCTCTCAGCCTAATTATTCAATGAGGATGGGGAAGAAGAGGAGTTTGGATTAGATTTCCCGCTTTATCACTAGCCTAAGGAATCTCAAAGTGGCTAACATTCTCCTTTCCCTTCCTCCCCCACAACAAACACTCTGTGAGGTGAGTGAGGCTGAGAGACTTCAAAGAAGTGTGACTAACCCAAGGTCACCCAGCATGTGGAGGAAAGGGGAAGCGAACCCGGTTCATCAGATTACAAGTCTACAGCTCTTAACCACTACACCACACTGGGTGGGGAGAACCATGTACAGCTCTTTGGGGTATAAAATGCAACAACAACAACAACAACATAGTGCTCAGGGAAAAGCACCAGACAATGAACGGGCATTGAATAAGCAAGAGAAGTGGGGGTACCAGGGCCGTCTTAGGGAGATCGGCTGCCGTGGCATGGCGATCCCTCCAGTGCCCCCGGCGTGCCGCCTCTCCGCCGCCTCCCTCCTGCGCTTGCCGCCCCTTGGTGACTTTGGACTAGTCTCTCAGCCAGAGTGAGAGTAAGTGTGTGCCCCGACACACTTACTAAATTTCCGAAGGGGGAAGGAAGGAAGGAACCCGCGGGATGAGAGAGTGATTTGCGCATATATACAGTATGGGAAATTTAAAAAGTGATAAAATATGATTGCATAAAAGGAGTGAGTTGCGAGCATATTCGAAGGCTCCGCTGACGGAAAGCTTGGCTCACTCCGCGGGGAAAGGACAGGGATCTGTTGCTGCTGGCCAGCTGGATCGCGACTCCCTTGACGCAGGAGCAAGTCCCGCAGATCTCAACCCCGCTTACTTGCGAGTAAGTGACCTGGGTCGACAGGAAGGCCAGCGAGCAAGCATTGCAGGCTGCTCCTGATGTGCCCGTAGGGGGCCTAGAGAGAGAGAGAGGGAGAGGGACCCGCCCGGGACAAACCCCTGGACTGGAGCCGGGCCGGGCCGGATCGCGGCTTGATTGGCAGGCGGGCCGGGCGGCAGGTCCTGGCGGGCCTTTCTGCGAGCTTCTCCCATGCCGTGTAGATTATAGGCTAATGGGGTGCAGGCGATGGCAAGCTCTGTTTATATAATCCATTTCTTCACACAAGTTCCCCGTGCCTTTGCTGTCTGTGGTGGTTCTCTGATCCCGCTGACCCCGGCCATGTGGTTTCACTTTTTCTTCTGATCTCAATTCCAGGACCAGCGGGGAATAAAACACAAATTGAATAGTAACCATTCACAGACCATTCTTTGCAAACGCCTCTTAAGCCTTCTTTGTCTTGTCGAGCAATTGAGAGATAAATGCCTCGCATTTGGCCCCGTTTCTCGATTTTGCTTTCTTTACCCTCCTCCTCCACCTCCTTTCGATGTGTGTGTGTGTGGTGTTCTCCCTTAAAAAAAAACAACCTTTCCCCAATAGACTCACACCCAGCCACACAGACGCACTTTCCCCTACAGCACAACGGCGGGGGGAGGGCGGGTTAGTGGATCCCGTACAAATCCCAAAAGCAAAAGGCCTTCGACATTTGGATCAGTGAATTTCCTCTGTACACGGGTATTGTCGGCTTTCGGGTTGCGTTCACACGGCTCCCTCGCTCTCTTTCCCTTGAAAGCGGACCCTGGAGCGCTGGTGGGAACCGAAAACATAGCTGCCAGAAGAAACTCCCCATCCCCACTTGATCCTCCGGGTCAGCCTCGTCTGCTTTTGCTCCGCAGTCCTATTTTCTGCCGTGTCAGGTGAGGGCAGGACGAGCTGTTTATTCAGCTTTTCGAGAGAACGAAAAGCAGCCGAGAGACGCTGAAACCATCTGTCTTGTTTGTTATGGGGACAGGACCGGGATCCGCGTGTTTGTCTTAGGCTAGTGCCCCAGGCTCTCCCGGTTGCAGATTCGCTACCACATTGCTGAGCTAGAGCAGCGGAGGAAAAGCCGCTCCGAGCGCTCAAGGGAGGCACGAAACCCGTTTCCGATCAACAGTCTCTTCAGACGACCACAAAACACGACACTGCGGGAAAGACTGCTCCGGATTTTTAAATAGCGGGTGGCGAATCGTGATGACGAGGCCGATCCTTCTTAAATTTTAGCTAGATTGATGTCATAACCACTTCCATTATAATTTTAAAAACCATTTGCCATCTATTGTTCGTTGCCACCAGATAGTAAGAATTCATTATTACACGCGTGTTTCGTGGCTCTGCTAAACTGGGAAGGGGATGCGGGGGAGGGACACACACCACTTTGTAGCCATCCAAGACAGCATTACTTGCTGAGTAAGCCCCACTGGGTTTAGGGGAATTCGAGGGTCACAATCCGTTACTCTACTTCCTCCTCGAACGGATTTACTTCGAAGTGACCTCAGTTTAACTTCCTTGGGGTGAGAACTCCTGTCCATAACCCCAAATCAGGCCATAGTCTGGTGGTCTTTCTTGGACCTGTAAATATCATTTCGGTTCGGCGGGTCAATTATTTCGCGGTTTCCCAATTTGGATTCGCTACGAATTCGCGGTGCTGGCCGACTATCGGTCACTCGAGTCCATGACAAAAGACCCCCTTGACGCGAGAGAGCCTCTGGACCGCAGCACTCTCCGGCAGCTGGGAAGTTGCCCTGTCCCTCCCAACTCCCCCACCCCCCCAGCCCCCCAAAAGGAGAAAATAAATAGGGATCGGGAAAGAAACTGGAGAACAAAGCCAAACAAAGATCGGATCGTGCAGTTAAAGTCATTAACCGCAGAGTTGAAAAGGCATTTAATTGGCCGTGTTTGAAACGGTTCCCCCTGAAAAGGAGCCTGCCCTGCCAGCTCATCAAAATATGTTTGTGTGGTTGTTGTTTTTTGTAATAACCCTCCTGCTTTCCTTATGGCTGTCCAGCCAATAAGTTAAGCATCTGCCTAGCAACGGAACCAAATCCGTAGCGTGCAAGAAATAGCTCTGCACTTTTCTCCAGTGTTGAGATGCGCTCATGCATCTCCGAAACGTCGATGACACCAATCTATGAACTTGGGGAAAAGAAAGGCGGTGAAACCATTGCGCAAAGATTTGGCTCGGGGGTGGGGGTGGGGGTGGGGCTGCACCCGAAAAGTGTTAGATCCGTGCAAGGTAAAAAAGAAAAGTCCGGGGGAATTTTAAAGGAGTCTGAGGATTTAATGAAGTTCTAAAAAGACCCAGCGCCAGGGATTTCCAGCGCTTTTCAGCATGGGCGTACCGAAGGGGGGGCAGGAGGGGGCAGCTGCCCCCCCCCTAGAAGCCAGCTGCCCCCCCCCCAAGCAAAAATGATCGGCGCCGGGCAAGAGGAGCCGCATCCCGGGCTGCCCGGCGCTTCCATTTAGGCTGAGGAAGAAGCGGGGCAGGAGGAGAGGAGCGGAGAAGGAGGCTGCTGTCCCTGCCGCCCAAGTTCCTCCCTTTGCCCCCCCCCCCTTGCCCAAGGCAGCTCCTGTCCCGGAGGCAAGGAGGAGCGCGCTCACAGCGGCGGGCTGCTGTGGGGACTGCTCTGCTCGCTGTGCTTTTGCCTCTGCGTCAGGCTTCGCTCTTCCCTCTCACGCCTCCCTCCCTCCCTGTGTTCTGGGAATATTAACACGTTTGGAGGGCTTGCCTGTTCCTGGCGTTGTGTTGTCTGTCATTCCTTCACCCCAACTCCTCTGGTTCGCCCCTTTTAAAGTTACTTTACTGCTCTGAAGTTGGTGTTTCCCTCTGTCCCCCTTTTTCTGAGTTGTTTAAAATCCCTGCTTTTCTACCGCTAGCAAAAATATCTCCTGGGTTGGTGTTTCGCAGCGTCCTTTTACCTGCCGCTAGCAATTACTGTTGTTCAGCCCTCCCTGCCTTTTGCTGTGTTAAAACCACCTTGTTGTTAAGACCCTCCTTGTTGTGGCTTCTCCCTGTTCCTTAGTTGCTGTTTTGCCCAGCAGCATTTAACCCTTTGTTTTCCACTTTCCTGCCTTCAAGTCTTTATCAAGTTTGCATTCAAGTCTGGTGACTTCTTTTTCAGTGTATCTGAAGAAGTGTGCATGCACACGAAAGCTCATACCAAGAACAAACTTAATTGGTCTCTAAGGTGCTACTGGAAGGAATTTTTTTTAATTTTTTAAAATGAATTTCTCAATGCATTTAAAAACGTTACTTTCCTGGGAAGGATTTCCCAGATGGGCTGGCGATGATAATAAATACTCATATTGTGAAAATAATAAAAGGTGGGCTGGCGATGATAATAAATACTCATATTGTGAAACTGTAACAGTGGTGGGGCAGGAACAAGGCATAACAGGGCAGAACGGGGTTTGCAACATATAAAAACGACTTCAAAATTCCTGTCCATGAACCTCAGCATTGACCAAGATGCTACATAGTGACCTTCATAGGAATCTGTGGCTGAAGGGGCCAGAGAAGGGTTAAAAAGGCAATGCATTGGGGGAAACACCCCCCTCCCAACACCCTGGAATCAAAGAGGGAGGGGAAGGAGGGAAGTAAAGCTCCATCTCATCCCTCCCAGCCCAGGTCCATGCCAGGTGGGGGAAACAAGAGAAGACTAGATGAGCAAACTTGGCTCTGTTGGAAGAGGGTGCCAACCTCTGTTGCATCCCCCCTTGGCAGAGTGGAGCCCACTCCCCAGTCAGCCAGGTAGGGAAGGGGGAATTGGGTAAGGCGGGTAGAGGGGCAAATGGCCCTAAGCATGGCTGGAGTGCCCCCCCCACCAGCTAGTCTGGGAATAACTGGTTGTTTCGTTTTTTTCTAATTCCCAACATTCCAGCTATTTATTTAATCTGCAAATAAAGCAGGGGGCGGAGTCATAGCTCTGTGGCAGAGCATCTGCTTTGATGCAGAAGGTCCCAGGTTCAATCTTCGGCATCTCTAGTTAGGGCTGGGAAGTGGGAAAGACTCCTGAAGAGCCACTGCCAGTCAGTGTGGGCAATAGTGAGCTAGATGGACCAAGAGTTTGATTTTGCATAATGTGGCTTCCAATGTATCTATGTCTTAAGGGGAGGGTCATCCCCTTAAGTGGTTAGAACACCTTGCACCCAAGTTTTCCTCCCTGGCATCTGCATGTACGGCTAAGAATCTCCCCTGCCTGAAACCCTGGAGAGCTGCTGCCAGTCAGTGTATGCAGTACTGAGCTAGATGGTTTGACTTGGGGAAAAGTACCTTTCCAGTAACACAGTCCATATTTGTTTGTTTGCTTGCTTGCTTGTTTTCTTTATTTACTACAGTTATACTCCTCCATTTCCCACAAGGTGTCCAAGGAAGTAAACATGATTTTCTTTTCATCTTTGTAACAACTTTGCAAGGTTGGCAAGGTTGAGAGAGGACAACTGGTCCAAGGTCATGCAATGAGCTTCTTGGCTGAGTGGGGATTTGAACCTGGGCCTCCCTCAGGTCCGACCTAGCCCAACATTCTTAACTGCTATACTTCCCTGGCTCTCTTATTTGCTTAATCCATTTTTTTTTCATGCTCCTGCCAACCTGGCGGTTCGAAAACACGTCAAAGTGCAAGTAGTTAAATAGGTAAACAGTGTTTCTGTGCACTGCTCTGGTTCGCCAGAAGCGGCTTAGTCATGCTGTCCACATGACCCGGAAGCTGTCTGCGGACAAACACTGGCTCCCTCGGCCTATAGAGCGAGATGAGCGCCGCAACCCCATAGTCACCATTGACTGGACTTAATCTGTCCAGGGGTCCTTTACCTTTTACCTTTTACTTCAAAAATACAAGGAAGACACTTAATTTTCCAGTAAGTGAGGAAGAAGAATGCCAAGCAAACTTGAGCAAATACTACTGGCTCACTTGGGCTTCCTATGGACAGAGGACTCCAAAAAGTTTGAGAAATTATGAAGCCAACCCCTGACAAATCTGTTTCCAAAATGTTTATGTAAACATCAGATACTGTAATTCTGGAATGAAGCTAGGATTACTTTTACTCATAAAAAGGTAGTTTAAACCAGGAATGGGTAACCTTTTCCATGAAGGGCCATTTCTCAGGGGTGGCATACTAGTGGTGGGCAGGACAGGTGCAAAAAATGGATGGGGCCCCTCCTTTTCTGCCAGTTTAACAAGGGACACATGACCTGAGGAAATGAAATATTACTTTTATAGAGGGATAACTTAACCAGAGTTGTATCACTGGCCTACCTAGCTCCATAGTGTCTACACTGACTGACAACAGCCCTCTGGGATTTTTATGCAGTCCTATTCCAGCATACCTGGATATGTTAGGGACCGAACCAGGGACCTTCCGCATGTCAAGCAGATGTTCAGCCGCTGATGCCAGTTCTAGAGTAGACCACACATTTAAAGCACGTGACTTCCTCTAGAGAATCCTGGAAACTGTAGCTCTGTGAGTGGGAAGCTACAGTTTCCAGGATTCTCTGGGTGAAATCATGTGCTTTAAATGTGTGTTGAATGTATGATGTGGGAAATGGGAGGCGCCCTCTGGAGGGATCTTTGTACTCCGGCGCCGGATATGCTTAAGATGCCCCTGCACCTAACCTTACTACGCCTCTGGTTATTGCCCCCTGCATCACGGGAGTCCTGGGCCCATGTCATGCCACCCCGCCAGCCAAAAGGTCGACAACTCTGGGAAAACGGGGGGGGACCATGGCTTGCCCCCCCCCTAGTTTTGATCCTGGGTACGCCCCTGCTTTTCAGGGATTCGTAGCCCAAGCCTCTGTCCATATGTTTACTCCGAATTCAAAAAGCCCCCAGAGTTCAGGTCTTATCGTTCCCTAGTAAGCATGCGCAAGGGTGTGCAACCTCATGGTGGAACTATTTCGTCGCAACCTCATCGTCTTCAACACGTGTATTCAGCCTCGTTAAGAAAGAGTTTAAGATCGGGGAAATCTGGCAAGGAGATAAAACATAGTTGGGAAAACCAAGGGCTGTTAAATGAGATCTGGAAGGCGCAAATCCATAGGGGTGAAACGAACATAACCCTAGTCAGACCTGTCTAGTCTACACACGGACTTGCAGCGGCCCTTCAAGATGTTAAGTACTGCGTCCAGGAGTGCCAGCTTGGCCCCGCGACCGTGGGTGCCCGAGGCCGTGGGTGCCATGCAGTGTGCATGGCCCTGGCACCGAAATTTGTGAGTGCCCGTCCCCTTAATGGGAAATTTTGTGGGTGCTCGGGCCCCAGGAATTTGGCACCTATAGGGAGTCTTTCCCAGACTGACTTACCTGGAGATGGCGGGGATCGAACCTGAGACTTTCTGTCTAAGCAGACGCTCTGCCGCTGAGCTGCGGCCCTTCCCGCCTTGGAACAGGGGGCAGCATCCTAGGACGCCGTTTGGTCAAGCGTCACTGTGCAACCTTATGTGTGCTTTGCATAGAAACAAGTTTCCGTGTGCTTAGTGGGTCTTCCTGCCTAGGAAGCATGTTTAGGATCGTACCCCTGAAGCACAATGTTGAGCCTATTACCTCGAAAGTGATATCCACTGGATTTCCCACGAGTAAAGTGTGTTTAGAGTTACTAATCCTATGCTTATTCAATTGTTGTTTTTTAAAAAAGATTTACCGGTATATCATTTTGTGGCTGTTTCAGTTCATGCTGCGAAGGTCCTGCGCTGGGAGAAAGGCGTAGTATTAAACAAATAAACAAATCGCTCACTGAGCTGGGAGGGAACCCGCTGAAATCAATGGATCATACCATTGTGGATTAGAATTTCTTCCCTGCGCTTTGAACACCAGAACATGAGAGCTACAGGTACATCGCTTGCGCAGGGATTCTCCGGATTTAGGGGGGAGAAAGTGTGGACAGCAACAGCGGAAGGATGATGCCCATAGACTAGGGGGGATTAAAGGAGGTGCGAGGAGTTCATAATCCACATTAAGTAGAGGTATGCACGGGCCTATAATATAGGATTGCGCTCTTAATCCGGATTGACAACAATTTGGGAAACGCATAGAAGATACTTTGCCCCACTCCCACAGCTGAACACATTCCTTTGGAAGTCCGACGCCCGGGGAGGATTCAAAAGGGAAAGAAACGAAGCGACGCTTTCAGATGCGTGGTTACCTTTCGAATTAGGCTGCCTGAATGATCAATACAAGGCGGAGGAAGAAAGAGGGAAAACCAATAGCCTCTTGCCCACTGTTTATCCTATTTCTGCCGACTGACTTCCACTCATCCAAGCCATTAAAAATAAAAAATAAAATCCCGAGGGGGAAAAACACCCCGGATTTCAACAGAACGCTCTGGATGCGAATCTGTTGGAAGGGATGCGAATTTTATTTAAAGGCCGTTTCCAGCGATATATTTATTTTGCATGCAGAAAAAGGGGCTTAATTCGGAACAGACGGTGGGGGAAGCAGAGCGCACGATACGGTGGAAATTTTAGCACAACCGCTGACCAGCCTCGACCGGTTCTTCTGGATCGGCAGGTGGCGGCGAAAACGCGGGTTCATGAAGAGGGAGACCTTTGAAAAACGGTTTTTTCGTGGGATGCTTATCAGCTGGTTCCAACCCATATTAGTGAGCCACGAAGAGGACTGACCCCAGAGTGTGTTGGCTACTCCGGATTAGCCGCTCCGGATTAAAGCGGCGGGGCGGTGCCCGAGGAGCGGAGCGAGGCCGCGTGGGCGGTGCTTCTTCCTCCTCCCACCTGCTTCCCATTAACCTCGCCTGTTGCGCTCTGGCCTCCTCCCGGCGGCTTCCTATAAACTTCCCGTCGTTTATTTAGCCTGGTTTTCATTGCGGCAGTCGTGCATGGGTTGCCGCTTTGTTTAGTTTATTAACCCACAGGGTTACTTTAACTAAATATTTGGGCGGAATACTTTCGGGTTGGATTTCAACGTTTTCTAACAAAATTACCCAGTTTTGCGAAGCCAAACAGAGAGCCCTCTGTTGACTTTATTAGTCGATTAGGCAGACTTAGAAAGGAAAATAAAAATAAGGGGGGACCTTGCGGGGTGTCCCCCCACGGAGGGCTTCTCACCCCGCCACCTTCTCCCAAGGTATCTTCTCTGGCCCTCGGATGCAGCTCCTCCAAGTGCGCATTGACTCCGGCGTCCAATTCGGCCAGGGCAGCAATTTAGAGGCAATCAAGGCGCGCAACCCTATGCGCAAGTACCTCGGAGTAAGTCCCATTGCTTCTGAGTGGGCATGTGGAGCACTGCGCTGTAAACCTATTCCCAGCTGGAATAAAAATGGCTTCTCTTTGATTGGATCCTGCTCAGGAATTGGAACAGAAAAAACAACCCAGCTTCTGATGTAAGGAAACTAGATTAGATTCTGCACCCACTTACCTCGCAGCATAAACCTGTCGTTTCCAATGGAGCTTACTACTCACGGGTTTATAGGTTGATCAGAGCGAAGGGAGACGCTTTCGGATTGCTCTTGGGAACACAAAGAAGGGATTAAATCGGCTAACCTGCTCTAATTCAAAGACGTGTCACGGACCAAACGCGATTGTATGTGTCTGCACTCTGAAAGCAAAATCAGCTAGGATCATTAAGCAGCTTTGCATTCTGTTTACTTGGAAAGCAAGTGGGGTTTCATCGCAGGTAAATGTCCATAGGACTATAGTTAGCACAATTCAAGTTAGCACCCTTAACATTATTTCTAGATAATGTGCTAGTATTAAGTACGATTGAAATCACGGGGACTTTAACTTTAATTAAACTTACTCCGGTGTAGTTCAAAGCCGTTTGTCTAAATGGTGCGTTAATTTTAACTTGGTTTTATTGTCTTCTTTCGTGATATCTTGTATCCTTGTTGCGGTGTCATTGACGGCTTATGCTGTGTTGACCAGACTCTTGCGTCATTTTGAGTTCTGTAAGTCGCGTAATAAACTAGTTTTAGGATAGCGCGGGTACATAGTGGGCCCGAAAAGGCGCGTGAACGTGCACGGAAATCAAACAGCAAACACGCACCGGAGTCAGCAATTCTGAAATAACTTGTAAATAAATTTGATTCTTGCCAGTTGATTAAATAAAAGTCGCAAACGAGCTGAAACCGTAATGGGACAGAAAATCTATTTGGATTTTTCGCGAGATGGTTTGAATCCGGTACAATTTAAAACTGGTGCCTGCTAGGGGTCCGAAACAGGAGATACTGCACAACTCAGTTAAGGCTGCAATCCTGCACCAATTTGTCCGTAAGTCCCATTGAAATGAATGGATCTTAATTCCTGTGTCTAGGATTTCACTGTGAGGTCCTGCATCTAAAGGGGATTAATCCAAGCCCTGCTTCTAACGGGTCTGTAGGCTCTGGGTGTTTTGCGCAAGGGGCGCCTGGCGAGGGTCTTGTGCAGAGGTGGGGGGCGGGGGCTTACCAGATGACGTCACTGAACTTCAACTCCCATCATCCTTGGCGATTGGTCATGCTGGTTGCGGGCTGATGGCAGCAGAGAGCCCTGCAAGATTGCAAAGCGCTTCACTTCAATGATCCACTGTTTTCCGTGGTGATTTGTATACACACATTCCTGTACACCACCCTGATATTTCACGAGATGACAGCATCTAAATACTTTTATAAACAAACACCTGGAGAGCCACAGGTTCCCCCCCCCCACCCTTTGACTACTGGTACAAACCAGTTAAGTCTCGCTCGATTTCTCTATCTTATTAGCTTCTATCAAATCAAATTGATCTCCAACCCCCGGGAAATACAACACGGGCACTCTGGGCTGCTGGTTAATTCAATGGACAGTTAAGTACCCCCAGGGTCCACCTTGCTAGATGCATTTTTGGAGTGGACACAACCCCCCCTCCCACCTGGAAGGTACGTTTCAGATTCCTCCCCCCACCCACTTTTCAGACTCTGTCCCTCTGCCCCATCCTCCCTCGCTCTCTGAAACTTGGGTGGTCGCCTCCTCCAGGGCTGCCTCCTTTCCTAAGAGAGTAAGAGCCCGCCCCCCCCCCCTGCGCCCCGCGCCTTTCAAGCTGACAGCCCTGCCTTGGGGGAAGCACAAAAGCTCCAGGCAGCAGAAAGTGGGGCGGGGTTGTTAACCAGGACAGGTTTGGTGGTTAAAAGAGGAACCTGAGATTTTGGGAGGAGGCTTGGCGATCCCATCACTGAGAGCCCTTGGTCATCGGGGAGGCGGGAGGAGACGGGGGTCATGCCAATAGAGAGGGTAATCCAGAGTCTCCCAGCAAGCGAGGCAAGCTACATCTCTCCATTCCTTTTTGAAAAGGATCGCTGGCTTGTCTATGGGGGCGAATTGCAGGCTGCTTCAGCCAGCCCCACCTGCCTGCCTTCCTTGAAGGGGGTTGGACTAGACGGAACTTGGGGTGCCTTCCAACTCTACAATTCTATAATTCCTTAACCACCAGTCCAGGGGGCAGCGGCACTGGCTGTCTAGAACTCGACAGGGAAGTAGAATGAGGTAGCCCTGCCTGCTGTCATTGGCTCTGGCGCCACCTACTGTTGGGCTCTCGGCCTTCTGCCCTACGAGTCCTAATGAGCACCAGTCACTCCTGTTCAGTGGTGTACAGAGCAACGAAGAGCAATGAAGCTGGCTTCATCCAACTTTCCCCCAACTTCCTCAGTGGGCCCTCTTGTCCCTCCTCACCTCAGAAGTTGCCCTGTGTCTGACTACCATTCTCTGGACTGGAGTTGGCCATCAGGGTGGTGGAGTAGAGAATGAGCAAGGGCAGATAGACAACATTTTATTTTATAGAATCATAGAATAGAAGAGTTGGAAGTGACAATGAAGGCCGGCTAGTCCTACTCAGGAGCCCAAGATTAAGAATCTCATGCTCCATTGACTATATTATTTTTCCATAGGTGTCAAGAACATGAAGGGACATTTACTATGCTTTGTGGACATTATTACCGTATTATTACCGTATTATTATTATTATTATTATTATTATTATTATTATTATTATTAAAATTTGTATACCACCCTATACCCAATGTCTCAAGGCGGTTCACAGATAGAATCACAATATAAAAACACAAAATACATAAATCAAGCTAAACAAGAACAACCCAATAACCCTACTTCCCCAGTTTTAAAAGGCCATTGAATGTCAATCAACCAAAGGTCTGGTTAAAGAGGAATGTTTTTGCCTGGCACCTAAAGGTGTATAATGAAGGTGCCAATCAAATCTCCCTGGGTGTAAAAAGGCTAAAAAAATTGGTTACAAATATCTATATTGATATAGCAGATTTTAAAGGTTAATGTTCAATTGAAGCCGGACCTTTTTCCAGGTAGGACTAATGGATACACAACTGGAAAAGGACTAGGGAAGAACATTTCAATATATAATCACAGCCATGAGATTGTTATATGCACAATGATGGAAAGATACAGCCCTACTTACTATGGAGGAATGACTGATAAAAATTATTGGACTTAGCTGAGATTGCAAAGATAATGTGTTTAAGAAGAGAAAAAAGCATTACTGACTTTTATTAAGGATTGGAAATGTCTTATGGACTTTTTGAGTGAGTGAGAAAATGAGCTTATAATATCTGGATTTGAAGACTGAAAAATATTGGCTTATAGAAAATAGAATAGTTGGATGTTATTAAGTGAATACTATATTCAGCTGCGGGACAGAGATCTTTTTACATTTCTTTCTCTTCTCTCTCCCTCCTCCCTCCCTTCCTTCCCCTCTCTCTTTCTCTTTTTTCCTTGTCCCTTCTTTTTCCTTCCATTCCTTTTTAAATTCGATTTTGAAAGCATTTATTTTGTTCTAATGTGTTATAAAAAGATGCTAGTGACTAGTTTCTTAGCAGCCTAGTTTTTTTAAAAAAATAAAGCAGACTGGTTTAGGAGGAGTGGTATAGGTTTGCAGAGAAAGGGGCTTTCAACATTCCTTTCTAATACATTGAGGCTTAGCACCAGGGAAAGTAATATGGTTGCAAGAGTACCGTGGTTGTGTGCACACTTCTGCTTGCTCTGCATCCCATGCACTCCCACTGCTGGTTTGGAAAGCAGTGTGCACATGATGTTAGCTATAGTACATATCTATTCTCTCTCTCTCTCTCTCTCTCGTCATTTCTTATGAAATACTGTGTTTTAATGCACTTCCCACCAAACCAGTTTCAATCTGAATCGAGAAAAAGAACAACCTAGCTGTTATAGAAGTCTACAGTGTCTGGAGAAACTGGAAGCTCTGCTAAAAAACCATGGTGGAAAATTCCAGATGATAAAAGTCACAGTTAGTTATAAACAAAGATATTTTAAAGATGCAGGTAAAATTGGATGAGCTGAGCTTTCCAGTCAAGGTGTGGAGCAGAGAGAGAGAGAGAGAGAGAGACCCCACTTTTCAGTTAAACATACATGGAAGGACAGATAAGGAATAACAGAAGAGACCATGATAGATTTGTACTTGCATTCCATGAAAATAAAAGGCTCACCTTTCAGCTGTGCACTTCTTGATACTTCCTTAAGCATACAAGGATAAAGCACTGTACTCCCACTTCAGTCATTAATCAGTCCATCAACAGTTTAGCAGCAAAAACATATGTAATTTCATCCAGCAGGAATGCACAAGCTAAACTTGGTTGTGTGATGTTGGGCAAAATGCGTAAGATGTCAACCGTCATGCCTAAGCAGTGTGAAGTTGATGAATAGTCAAGTTAAAGTGGGAAATTATATTTATCAACTTGGAATAGGTTTTATCCTAGAACCACACGTTATTGATTTTTCATATGCACACTTATAGACTGTTCTGTGAAATTGTGAAATGCACAGGCTGGGAAGAGCTGAAAAACTGCACAACTTGTTTTGCATGACCAGCAGGATCCCCCCCCCCATGTGTTTCTAAAACTACTTCTGAAGAAGAGAAGATTTGCAAAAAGCGGCTTGTAATATGGCATTGCCTGATGTTTGTCACATGTGCTATGACAGTATAACTATATTATAAATCATATATGGAGAAATTGGAGGGGGAAAAAGGTTCCTCACAAGTGATGCAGAAAGAAGAGTCAAAATTACATTATCTTGGACCTTATCGTTCGAATACATAGTAAATAAATGACAAGTTTATAAATTTCCTTTTTTAAATTAGTGAATTAATGAAATTGCAAATATGCAGGTTTAGTAACTCCTCAGTGTACAAAGCCTCCCAAATTACATACAGGTGGGTAGGTTCTGGGACTTTTGTGCTGGACACCAAGTTTGTAATTTTTTTAAATAGAAACCACTATAACATATAGCTTGGGGCAGAATTGGATGAAATTTGCAGGCAAAATAATTTCTTCTGTGTGCATTAACCTTGGAAAATTTCAGAAGCTTCACTTCAGTGTTTTCCTACAATGGCAGCTGTTTAGTTTGGGGGAGGGGGATAAAAAAAGGAATCAACTAATCTCCCCCAGTGCTCTGCGGGCAATTGGCATGATAATGATGGACATCATTACCTTCTTCAGCTGCCCATGATTAGCCAGAGCATTGTACTTAACCAATTGCGAAATCCTATACAAGCCTATTCAGAAGTAAGCCCCATTCAGTTCAGCAGGACTTACTCCCAGGGAACTGTATAGGATTGCAGCCTAAGGAGCCCAGGGCGGCTCCCATAACCTTTACTTTCGCTTAGAAGATCCCGTGTCCAAAGTCCACAGTGGTAGCACATTTTTTACTTTTAAAATTTAGTTACTGTCCATTTCCCAAGCCAGACATATGCTAGTGATAAAATAAGGATGGTGACATTAAAGTTTAAGCAGTTACATAAGGGAGCGTGCTGAATTAGACTCGAAGGGGAACATGTTTGGCTATAAAATAAAAGAATGTGCCATTATTAAACTCTTGTCTGTGGTCAATCCTCATTTTCAAGGAAATTGGCTCCCAGAGCCTTCTTTGTTGTGTGCAAATTACATATCCAAAGTAACAAAACTCAGGCTTCCTGTTATGAGTTATAGAACATAACATTGTTAGGAACAAGCGTTTGTCTGCACCCTGCTTCTGAGCTCAGCCAGTGTGAATACGGAAAAATCAGGGCAGAAAAGGGTATGAAATGCTTCCTTGTTTTTCCTGTGATCTTGCTGGCTGAGGCATCCCACTGCTTCTCTCCTTGATCAACAGAGATGCCCTGCAAAGGAATGGACATAACTTTACCCCAGGGATATCCTTTCTCATCAACAGCCAGCTCAGGAATAGCATAGCATGTGCAGTGGTATCCTTAGGTCATTTTAGATTCTGGACTTAGTAGCCTCCAGCCGATAGATGAGAATATGCGTTACTTCCATTACTGTGGCAAGCTGGTGCTCTTCTGTTTGGGAGACCTCATGTTTATCCTGCTGAGTGGGACCTTGTATGTCTGCCTCCAAGTCCTATTTGGATGGCGCCACTGGCTGCATGGTGCATGTAGTTTGGCGCTATTAATCACGGTCATAGCTAGATGGAACTTCCATGGGTCACGTGGCCATGAATTAACTTGCTCATCCACTGGTGGTGGCTGGTCTCTCCTCGTTGGACACAATGGAGAAATCCCTCTTGCTCCCCCTTCAAAGAGTTTTATCCAGCTTGTGAGACGTCTGGGGTGCATTCCTGATGGTGCTCCAAGACATATTGAACCTGCCTGCTTGTGTATTCCCCTTTACCAGTGGTGAGATAGAGAGTATCAGCCAGTCCCTTGCCCAAGATGCTTCTATGTGCGATGGTGGGGCTTCTCTGCAGAAGCAGAGGTGGATATTGCCTATGAGCACATGGATCCTCCCTCCCTTCTACTTTCGTGTCATTGGCTCAGTTAATTAAAATTGCAGTAATAAGGGCGGCTGAACAGTTTAGCTGATTGGTAATAGGATATATAGCCTTTCACCTCCAGGTCACTGGTTTGATTGCAGCCCAAGTAGGTAGTGACTAAAAAATTATTACCATCCAATTGCTTTTCAGTGACCTCTGCGAAACCACTTGGAGGCTTTCAATTCCGTTGCAAGCTGGGTAGGTGTCCACGTTGTCAAGGCCTCTAATGCAATTGGCACTAATTGGCACCTTGGTTGGCAGGCTTAGCAGAGGATGAGGATGGACTGGGCATGAGGAATGA
Source organism: Lacerta agilis (assembly GCF_009819535.1). NCBI lineage: Eukaryota > Metazoa > Chordata > Lepidosauria > Squamata > Lacertidae > Lacerta > Lacerta agilis. Next base: position 29,117,115 of record NC_046322.1, read on the forward strand.
ACTGCACCTTCCACTTTCTGCTCTGCCATTGGGGATGGAGGGATACACCAGTTTAGAACCTGGTTCTACAGGGAAAACAACTGTAAATAAACATATTGCTTGTGTACTGTGTACTGCATATCACAGAACTTAATAAGAATGTACCACTAGACAAGTTATTGCAGTTATGTGTTGTTTTTGTACTTACACAAGAAGCAGTAAAAATTGGGGGAAATAATATTTTCAGTTCTGGGGTATTGTGTGTGGTGGGGGTAAGAGATGCATTTGTTTATCTGTGTCCAGGGGAAAGATCAGAATTAATCTGCTGGGTGACTTGGCTTTTGCACTCAGATAGCTTCATTTGAGCAAATGATTAAAATGCTTATTTTTTCAGGATGGAATTCTTGGAAGTCAGTGCCACTTGAGTGAGTGGAACTTAATAGTAAATGAGCTTTGATCAAAGGGTTAAGTGTTCCTCTTCATTGTGCCCGTAAAAAACCCAGCATGCTATTTTCCTTCCATCATCCTTTTACAGGATCGGTTGAAGTCCTTGACTTCTTTGATTCTTCACACTCCACCTGCTTGATCCGAATGGCCGGCTGAAACTGCATCAGAAGAACTGGTGATTTGTGACACTGTGTGGCATAATCCTATGTTGGTAAACTCTCAGGAAACTCCCAATGTTTCCCTTGCTTCACTCAACGATAACTCCTAGGATGAAATGCAAGGTGAGTCCTGAACAGAAGCCTTGCATGGTCCTGAACAGAAGACTGATGAAAGCTCCTTCAGTCTAGAAAATGAGGTCCCAGTACAATGAGGTCCCATCAGGTAACGAGTTGTGGCTTGCAATGTATGGTCCTTTCACCAATTCCTATATGCTGCAGAAACATCTTGCAACACAAGTGACTGGAAATGACTCATATGAACTATGCCCATGTCATCAGATAATGCACCCTGCTTCGTATCTCTTCTCTTGACATACCAAGAGACAAATCCCCTTCTCAGTTTTGATTATTTCATCTTGCCAAGCTCCATTGGTTGGTTAATCTTAAATCCACTTTCATTAAAGTGTTTATTTTGGTAGCCAGAATTTTGTGGGATGTGAAACACAAGAGCAGTCAAGTACAACATCCCTAGAGTGGACATAAAAGGGGATGTCTGGACCAGCCAGTCGGAACTTCCTGTTTCTCCTAAGCTGGGACAGACTTCCTCTGCATGTGACTAGAGGTGGGCGTGACCTCACCTGCCCAGGTAACAAAAGAGCAGGACTGGTCAGCCATCTCTCTCTCTCCACATTCATCAAAGAAGCAACATCTGCTTAGCCTAAAATGCTCTCAGCCAAGAGAGGACAAAGGGGCTGTCTCCTTATCGGATAGTTTCCAGGTGTATGTTACTTTTCTAAGCTAAGACTGCCTTCTGGGATCCAATTGTGAACAGAATGTGTGAGTAAACTCTTTTTATACTTTTATAGAAGAATGTGTCGTGTCTTATCTTTTATGAGGGAATAAGGGGAAAATACCAGAACAGTTATTATAGAGGCTTTAGCGAGCCTGAGCAAACGCATCCACTGTGTCAGTTTAAAAAAGGGAATGTTACTCTGCTAAATTGTGGAACTTGTTAACACAAGTTGGAAAGGATATAATCAAACAATATATCCTCTCCTGCATCCCTGAACATTCCTACAAATTTAAATGCCGCTTCCATTTCAGATTTGGTCTTTTATTCAATTATTACTAATTTGCATCTCTGTAGCTATGTATGCGTGCGTTTCAGATGTTGTTTTAATAGGTATTGTTCTAAGACAGTGGTGTCTCTGCCCTCCTGTTTCTTTCAGAAAAGGCCCATAGCTTGTTTATAGAGCAGAAGGTCCCAAGTTCAAATTCTGGCATCCCCTGGTAGGGCTGGGAAAGAAACAGCAGCAGGGGTGGGATGTGACTGTGGTAGCAGCCAGAGGGGCAAGTGGCATGCTCCTCAGGCCCAGACCACTTCACCTCAGCTCAGCTCACGTCATGGGCTGGCGGACCCCGTGTGGAGACAATGCTAAACTCATAGACCAATGGTCTATTGGTAAAAAAAAAAAAAATCAGCTTCCTTTTATTATATGCCACCCCAATCTCTTTTGAGTGGCAGCAAGATTCCAGAGGGTTCCAGGCACTCACTCAGGGTTGTGTTTCCATTGGAGAATCAAGGCATAGTGGAGTCTGCAGTGGCTTAGAAATATGGATTATTCACACACATTTCCACCTTAGTTCATGGAGAGAGAGTTCATGGCATTTACATCTCAAGAGGGGCTTGTCCTTTCTAGCAGTTCTGCATTGGATTCAGAGGCATTCTTTTAAAAACATTTTTATTAAAGATTTCTTGGTTTACAAAAGTATTGCAATCTCTCTTTTTTCAAGTTACATTTAATACAGATCAGTTTTGTTTGTTGAGACATTAGCGTTCCATTAGGAAGAAAGGGGGGAAAGAGGTGGTGAGTGGGGGTGGGGTCGGGTGGCAATGCTTCTATTTTGCTTAGTGTATGTGTGGGGTTTTGTGTCAGCGTCACTTGTGTGGGTTCGCTTTACTATTCACTTGTGTTCCTTTGGTGGTGAGAGAGGTTGTGGTTGGCCTAGGGTGTGGTTCGTTGTCTTTGATTGGCTGTAGTGAAATTTGTTTTCATGTGTGAGTGAGGTGTGTGTGTGTGTTTTTGGATCAGGTTAGCCAGATTGTTTCGAATGCTGTTGGCGGGTTCTTGTTGTTGTCTTGTTGGGCTGTGTATGTGATAAAGGGTAACCATATCGGGGTGAAGGTGTCTTCTTCTATACAGAGGCATTCTAAGTGGCACCCCCCATGTCTCTCTGCTGCTCTTCAGTCCCCACGGGGAGTTCTGCCCACTTCCTGCTCCGTTTCCCCAGAAACCCCTGCTCCCAAAACCTCTGCTGTAAAAGGACACTCTTTTCCTACAGTGACACCACACTCCCTGTTATCCCTGGCAACCTCCCTGGCAGAGCCTTCTACCTGGTTGATGACTTCCATTGCAAGGCTAATGGCTGGCCATCAGCACCACAGTTTTTTCAGTGACCCACCATGAGGAAGTTTTCAGTGACCCACCATGAGGAAGTTAGCTGTTGACCCTTCACTGAATATAGAGATTATGGGGAGTCTTCCCACACACACACACACACACACACACACAAATTTATAATATTATGTTCCTGTTTCTAAAGCTCTTCCTTACCCATCTGAGGACTCCTTCATGGTTTAATTTACACACTATTTTGATTCTGCGTGTGAACATTTTGTCAAAGGGCTTATCAATGCCAGCTCTTTTCTTGGTTGGAATAAAATGTTGTCACATCACCGACACTCTTTTCTGGCATGTCTTCAGCTTTCCCTTTCCTTTTGCTGTGATTCTCTGTCTCATTGCTAAATTTGGTGCATTAAGCTCAGTGCCTTGTGGCTTTCTGGAGAGACTGCTTGGATTCTACCCCCCCTTCCCCCCTCTTTTTTTGGCTGTTGTAGCTGTTGTGTTATTCTTTTTGCGTCCCACTGACTCTTCTTAAGAAAATTGTTTTCCTTGAGTGTCACTTCTTTGTTTCTCAGTCACCATTAAGACACTTTTAGCTGAACTTCGCCCAAGATTTTGGACTCTCCAAACTGTTTGCTTGCTTAAGGGCATCGTTCACACCATCCAAATATCCATAGCTGCTGTTTTAATTAAGTCAGCGCCAAATTTGCCGCTATTGTTCCTGTTCTTGCCTCCATCAACCACACGTAGAAAAATGCACCTTTAATAAATAATATTCTGGCACCAGCGTGAACGATGCCTGGTGGTCTCTCTCCCAAGGTTCTCAGAAGACTTGCTGGCAACTTGCCAAGGCGCTGTTGGTTAATGCTTTCCACTCTTTCTTTAAGGAGCTTCAGTCTGCATACTGGGCCACAATCCATTGTCCATGTTGGGTTGTAGCTAATGCTAGTCCTAGCCACGAGTATAGCTATTGAAATGAATGGGCTTAAGTTAACCATGTGCATTGATTTCAGTGGGTCTGCTCCAAGTAGGACTAGCACTGGCTGTTGTTGTTTAGTCGTGTCTGACTCTTTGTGACCCCGGACTGGCTACAACATTTTAATTCCCCCTGTGTGGAACCTACTGTAATAAAGGTTAGTTTTCATCAATGGAATGAGTCCTCACTGAGATAATAAGTCAAACCAGGTGATGAATGTAGATGGGCTCCAGGTAGAACTTCCTTCCCTGCTGCTATTCTGAAGAAAAGCTCTCTTCTGACACTGGTATTTGTAGTGGGGAAATGCTCCCCTGAAGCAAATTCCCACTTCAAGAAAGTGATTTTCCACAGGACTACAGCAGGAGAGGAAAGAGTTATATTCTCCCACCGTGCTTTTTAATTACTATTAATGATTAGTTCTCCACCCTGCTGGTGCTATTTGTTCCTTGCACAATATATGAAAAGATGCATTTAGAAATTAGATTTAACAATGTTACAAAGTTACTGAAGAAGAATAGAAATGAACGCATAAGAGAGGGTGTGAGGAAGTCCCAAGCTTAGGATTTTAAAGATGTGAATGATTTTAAGTAATTGTGTTGATTTGTGTGTAATGGGTGTATTGTGTTGTCTTGTATGTGGTGTGGGTATTTGTATTTGGTTTAATTTGGAAAATCCAATAAATTTTTATCAAAAAAAGAAAAAGAAAAGAAAAGATGCATTTAACTCACACTAACTTTGGTCCTGAGGTATCACAAGGCCACCTGGCCACCTTCACAAATAAGGACCAAAACACATTACAATGCAAATATAAATCAATTCCCATCTTCTTTCTTTTGTAGACGAAAAAACAGCCACAGGAGATTGTAGTTTTGAGTGGACAATTAATGCTAGGAAGTGTGACAGGAGGAGTTGTAGGTGGAAGGACTACTTAACGCTTTCCAAGCCCATTATCTTAAACTCAGTACCTTCTAGTCAGTGCTGTGTGCCACACGGGGGGGGGGGGGGAGTGGCCAAATAGATTTGAACCTCAGGCCTCCTGGCTCCCAGCTTGGCCTCTGTCTGAGCCACTATACCAGCTCTTTAAAAGTTCCTCTTTTATGTGGAGCAATTTAATAAAGTGTCAAGAATGTGTCATTCAAGATAGCTGCAGATAGATTTCCCATTTGCGGCTCCCAGCTTTTAAAATATCAGATCTTTTGCCTGGTAACTTTCCAACAGTCTCCCACACACAAATGCAAGATGGTTTATATCTCCCCCCCCCTTACACCTATATATCCTGGCAAAATGGGGAGTGAGTCAAGCATTATTAGTAAGTCATGTCTTACATTCATGAAGCAGTTGATTTACAGTGTCTGGGTGTTCACTAAAGCACAAATGATCTAGGCAATAAAATAAAATAAAATCCTTTTATTAAGTTTGTACACTTGGTAGCTCAGTCGGCAGAGCATGAGGCCCTTAATCTCAGGACTGTGGGTTCGAGTCCCATGTTGGGCACCAGATTCCTGCATTGCAGGGGGTTGGACTAGATGACCCTTGTGCTCCCTTCCAACTCTGCAATTCTATGATTCTATTTGTACAGTGAGAAATGGGAGCCAAATTCCCTTGAGAGCCTGGGCAAGGTATTCTGGAAGGTTGCCCTTGGCTTGGGGAAACTGTAGAGATCCAGATGTTATTATTAGACCACAACTAATAATTTCAACAACATTCTGGGTATCTGTTCTTTTCCATATATAAGTGTGGTGTGATAGTTAGAGTGTCATACTAGGCCCTGGGAGACCAGGATTCAAATCCCCACTCATCCATGAAGCTCACTGGGCCACCTTGGGCCTGTCACTCACTTCCAGCCTAACCTACCTCAGAGGGGTTGTTGTGAGGCTATAATGCAGCACCTTGGATAGCTCAGTTGGTTAGAGTGTGCCAAGGTTGCAGGCTCAATCCTGCATATGGGGCAGCTGCATATTCCTGCATTGCAGAGGGTTGGACTAGATCAGGCATCCCCAGCCTTCGGCCCTCCAGATGTTTTGGACTATCATCCCTGACCACTGGTCCTGTTAGCTAGGGATCATGGGAGTTGTAGGCCAAAACATCTGGAGGGCCGAAGGCTGGGGGATGCCTGGACTAGATGACCCTCAGGGTCCCTTCCAGCTCTGTGATTCTATGATACTACAATACTATGATACCTTGGTGAAGAGAAGGGATAGAAATGTAAGAAAGAAAGAAAGAAAGAAAGAAAGAGAGATGCACTGTGTGCTTTGTGAAATTCGCACGGCATCTAGTAATACAATATGTGTGGGATAAACTGCAGCGCTTGTGACCATAAGACAGAGGTTGTCAACCTTTTTGAGTCCACAGCTCCCTTGACCAACTACATTCTTTCTGCGGCACCCCTGTGGGGCTCAGGAGTCCAATTATGTCACCCCTTGCCTGCAGAGCTGGTAGCCTCTCACCCTTTTCTAAACACCCTCCCACGTGGAGTGTTCCCTCAGCCTTCTCCCCTCTCCTTGGGAGTCCTCCAGGCAGCTGCTGCTGCCATCCCTGGTCTCTGAGCTGAAACCACCACCCCCGCCGCCCCAAAGAGAGGTGCCCCACAGGGGCCTGGACAGAGGATGCACCCAGCCTTAGTGGCCCAACAGAAACTTCAGCAGCTCCTTTCCCCCTTCAAAATGTGTGCTACAAGGCAGGCTGCATTTCAAATACAAGTGAGCTTTGGATAAGGCTGGGGTGGGGGTGGGGGCTTTTAAAAAATAGGTCAATAATTCCACTTGGCTAGCATGAGCTCCCTGAATGAATTAAGCAGCTCTTTGGATCTAGGCTTCAATCCTAAGCAAGCTAACAAGGGCAAACCTTTTCTTTCAGCCAAGCTTTTGAGCACCTGAGAATAAAGACCAAAATCAAATCAAATTAATGTTGTCCCATAGTACAAACCAGGGCTGCATTAAGACGTTTAGAGGCCCTCACTGAAAACATTTTGGTGCCCCCATATATAGTCAATTCAAAATATAAACAATAATAAACCGTAAAATAACCGTAATATTTTTTTCCCAAAATGAAACAAAACCTAAAGTAAGATGGAAAATAATCTTTATTTTTGTATACTTCCATTTTATTTATATTTGATTTTTTCCTCCTACTTTTTCTTTTATCAGATCCTCAAACTTATGTAACACATCTGCTTCTGCACTTAGTGGAGGTAAAGCATCCAGCCTGCCTTGTTGCATAGTTGTTCTGTTGGGATCTTTAATATACTTCAGCTGAGAAAATGAAGGCTCTACTGAGCAATTTGTGACCATTAATGGTAAAAATCCGGCAATGGAAAATTTCTGTGGTGGTCCCCTTCCCTCGATGCCCTAAGCATGTGCTTATTTTGCTTAATGGTTAATCCAGCCCTGTCACAAACCTTTTGAGATAGATCCAGTTACAGGTAGGTAGCCGTGTTGGTCTGCCATACTCAAAACAAAATAAAAAATAAAAAATAAAAAAATCATTCCAGTAGCACCTTAGAGACCAACTAAGTTTGTTCTTGGTATGAGCTTTCGTGTGCATGCACACTTCTTCATTGTGCCCCGTCTGCTCTCCGCCCCGCCCCTGGTGCCAGAGCATGAAGCTCTGCCACTGGATAGTTGTGGCTGAATAATACTTCACAGTTACAACATTTAAGAAATCAAAACAAATGGTGTGTTTTTTTAACAAGATGGGAAGCATTTATTCAGTATATAAAGACAAATGAATTGAGAAAGTGTCCACTACAAACCTTTCTAAAACTTTGTAAACACACAGAGAACAAAATACAGATGTATTTCACTGTGACACTTCTGAGAAGAATGTTGTGGCAATATCTCATGCTCTGTCTGCAAACTTGCAATAAAGAGAAACGTTTCATTTAGTAGAAAGATGCAGAAACTGTCCCCCCCACCCCACCCCGATATTGTTGGACTCCAGTTGCCACCAACCATTGGTTATGCTGGTCTGATGGGAGCTGTGTAATAGTTCAACAACACCTGGAGGACCGTGGCTTTCCTATCCCAGGTTTAAGAGACTGTGTGTTTATTAAATGTTTAATGAAAAGAAAAGTTGTCCTTAGTGTGGCATGACATAAGGGAGAAGTCAGGGGGAGGTATGTTCCTCTGATCTCCCAAAGTATTTATATGAGCTCCACGGCTCATCTGGGACAGTGATAATTAAGTGGGGTTTAGGGAGGTGCAAGATAAACACCACCCTCAGCCCATAAATCAACTTTCCTTGCAGCAGAAAGGGGGCAGAGATTTTGATAAAGGGCACCTGGAAGCCCTTCCAACATCGACATGTCTCTGGTTTGTGCCGTCTTGAGTTGATTTCTTTTCTACACTTGTTAAAAGTTGACACGGGAATGAAAAATGCTGCCAGATTCAGAGAGATCCACCTCCCACTGTCAGAACTGGTTCAGCTTGAAAGTCTTAAAATAATGATCTTTTGCCATGTGTTGGTTATAACTTGAGGTTATATAAAATGTGTCTTTGATTAAGTGTACAATATATTCCATGACAAACTGCCTGGGAGTTGCTCCTCTCCCCCCTCCTTGCTGTTGTTATAGCAAGTGGGATTCCCCCCCTTGGGCCTGCAGAGGAGACAACGGATGAGGAGTTGGCCCCTTCCATGTGGCCGCTCTTCAGAACGGAAGGTACAGAAAGGGTTTCCGCTAGGTTGCTGTAATGAAGTCTGTCAGAGGGCCTTGGAAATGCTGACTTCACTACAAAACACTCTGTGAGGTGAGTGGGGCTGAGAGACTTCAGAGAAGTGTGACTAGCCCAAGGTCACCCAGCATGTGGAGGAGAGGGGAAGCGAACCCGGTTCACCAGATTACAAGTCTACAGCTCTTAACCACTACACCACACTGGGTGGGGAGAACCATGTATGGCTCTTTGGGGTATAAAATGTAACAACAACAACAACAACAACAACAACAACAACAACAACAACAACAACATAGTGCTCAGGGGAAAGCACCAGACAATGATCGGGTGTTGAATAAGCAAGAGAAGCGGGGGTACTGTGTCTTATCACACATTTTGCATTGAATAATGGAAAGGAATCTGTTGTCCAGCATTCTGTTCTCATAGTGGCCATTCAGATGTCCCTGGGAATCCTGCAAACAGAACCTAATCGCCACAACACTCTCCCCACTTGTGATTCCCAGCAACTGTGAAACGCAGAAGGACAGACTTCCACCAACAGTGGAGGCAAAGCATAGCCATAGACCCATCGACAGCCTTTATCCTACATGAATTTCTCTAATCCTCCTTTGAAGTCATTCAAGTTGGTAGCCATCTCCACCTCTTCTGGAAGTGACGTCCAGTCAACGAATATTATTTTTAATCATTTGTTTTGAATAGAAAAAAAGACAACAGTGAAGCAGGAAGATGCAAACTAAATAAATATATGCATTCTGTTGAATTCCAGCATATTATACTGTACATATCTCTACTCCTTTGGCCAGCTGAGATATTATTGCTTGTCATTCAGACTGGCTGCGCTCTGCAATCCGCAGACAGGAGGAGCAGGGCAAATCCAACGTAGCTTCTACATTCCTCTGGGGAAAGGCTCTGATGTAAAGGATGATATTTTGCCCTACTTTTTCCCCCCAACAGAGCAAGTACGATTTCTCAATATTCTCTAAGATTTTCAGGATCTGGAGCAATGCGGCTCATACCCCAGCAACCAGCAGCTGAAGTAATCGAGTGTGCTAGAACTCAGAGGCAGCTCTGGAGCAGTGGGTCTATGGAATTATTTGTTGGATGCATTAGTATATTGCGTGTAATGACCCAGGCGACATCAGGGGTCATTTGGAGAGCATGGAAAGAGGCTCATGGAACACTGAGCATTTCAGCCTTTATTTTCAGGGCAGCTTTGGAAACACAAAGCCGTTCCTCAGTGTACAGAATATATGCAGCTATAGCTTGTTAACTAGTGAAAGGAAAGGGTCACGGTCAAATCTACACACACACACACACACACACACACGTTTGTATTGTAGAGTTGTTCTTAGCATAAGTGATGAGCTGGATTTAATTTTTTAAAAATAATGTTTTATCACATAGAGAAAGACTATGAAACACTGGAAATAAGGCAGCATCCAAGTATCTTTTCGATGCCATAAGTATAATGGGATTGCATTGAACTAAGTTCTATTCAGAATAGACACATGGGCATTAATGTACCTCCATTAATCATGTCCATTCATTTCAGTAGGTCTACTCTGAGTAGGGCTAACATTGGATACAACGTGTGATTTGAGTTCTTCTAATCTTTCGAATCAGCTCAAATACTATGAAATCACAATACTGCAAAACAATTAATTTTATAACATGTCTAGTTCTCTAAAATTAATTAAAAGATGACTTTATAACTTCATTGTTTATCATTGCCTATACTGGTAAAGGGGAAGAACTTGAAATGTCTGCATATATTTTGCAGCCTATACTGTTGTCATATTTAAGAATAAGAAATCATTGTAAATGGAGTCCCAAGAACAAGAAAAGGGCAAAATAAAATAAAATAAATTATAGGTGAAAAGCTAATAGCCACATTTGCCTATTTAAAATTTGCACAGGAACTGTAAAAAATCTGTTTCATTTTTGTATGTATGTATGTTTTCCCCTAGTTAGGGAATTATTATGCATTTGAGATGATAAAATTATCTGTGGTTGCATTTATAAAAGCCTTCTGGTGTTTTCAGGCTATTTGAGGACATCAAACATCTCATCATGTGACAGTAAATAGGCTGACATGCAAGATGCCCTCATCACACCACAAAAAAGGCTTAAGGGCAAACCAGCTATTTTGAGTGGGAGAAAAAAGATGAGCTCCTCCAATGAGGCAGAATGAAACAGACCCTCTTTGCACGTCAAAACAACAGCAATAACAACAGAAAAATGAATGTAAAGCAAGGATTTCTTCTAGCAATGAAACAAAGCAACAAAATGTTTTTAGACAGTATCAACATCTGGTACATGGAAGATTAGGAAGGATTTTTGCAAATTACAGCTAAAGCCTGCAAACGTAAAGCAAAACAGAACACAGAAACTCACAAGCAAAACTGAACTAGCACAGATGTGAACTACTGCTTCGTCAACTAAAAATAAGACGCTTTTGTGGTTGTGTCTTGTTGTTTTAAATGAAGCAATTGGCTGTGATGAGCTGGCACTACCCTGGGCATGGTGAGCTGGTAACCTCAGGTAACACCACGAAGATCTGGATATCAGTAACTATGTGGCAGAATGAGATATGGGCAGGCATGAGCCACGAGGCCGAATCCAGATCTTACACAAGTCCCACTCATTTGAAAAGGATGCAGGTTGGGGCTTCTACTACTAAGAGTAGACCAGGCATGTCCGAAGTCCATTTTGGGGGCCAAATCTGGCCTGTTGGTCAGTTTAATCCCGCCCCAGCAGCAGTTTTATTTCCTGGGGTAAAATCCTAATAAAAGCTCAACAGCTTCAACCCTAAAAAAGGTTAACAACTTTGGTTGGCCCTCACGGCCCTTCACTTCATAAAATCTGGCCCTCTTTGGAAAAAGTTTGGACACAACTGGAGTAGACCCATTTAAAATAATTAACATGGCTAAGCTACATTCATTATTTTAAACAAGTCTACTCTGAATAAATCTTAGCTGAATAGCATCCACTGGTTTTATTGTACTGTGCTCTTTATTCAGTTTGATAGTTGCCTAACACAGAGCAGCCTCGTGAGAAGCTAGCCATCAGAAGAAGTTGTGAGAAGCAACTGCCACCAGAAACATAATCAAAAGCTGATAATAGAACACATTTACACTTTTAACCCCAACCCAGTACAGTAACAGCTTATTCCTAACAAGCAAGTTCCAGCCCATCAGGATTTTTTCAGGTCTTCTTCTTTCTCCTCGGTGCACATTCTAGTCAGTTATGTATCCCAAAGCGTCTTATCCAGTCCCACACATTGGACAGCCCCAAAATTGTGAGTTTTGGCATTCTAGGGGCAAAATCGTGGTGGTGGTGGTGGTGGTTTCTCTCACCCAATTCAGCAGTAGCCAGCTGCTCCTCTGGGGCATTGCATACATGCCTCAAACTTTTCCTGCGCATCCTCCAGCACTGAGGAAAACATGGCCATTTCCTCAAGTCGCTGGCTGCTCTTCTGGTGAGCTCACCCACTTCTCCTCTTGACACCTCTGCAGGCTCATGAACACACATCTCATGATCTCCCCCTGCACTGCTGGAACACATGGAGTGAAGAGATCTATAAGCAGCAGCTCTTCGCCTCCATTCTGCAGTTTGCCCTCTGCTGAGGCACTTTCCTCCTGCACCCCCCCCTTTTCCAAATCAGGCTCCCAGGGAGTAGAGAAATCAATCATCGTCAGCTGCTCAGCTCCAGCCAGCTCGCCTTTCTCTGAGGTGTTGTCTTCCCTTTGGCCTTCAGCTGTTGACTGGATCTCTTTGGAGTCCAAGCCCCTCAGCTGCCCATTCACAGACTGGCCATCCCTTCCTTTTGGGTGCCTTGCAGCTGGGCTCCCGGGCCACTCTCAACCCCCTGCAGCAGCTTATCAATCAGGGTTCCCACTTGGCATGGGGTCACACTTTCCTCCCCATGGAGGCTTCTCAGCCACTCTGCCAGCAGCTGCTCCATTTTATCCAACTGCCAGCTTTGTGGCTGATTCTCTCTCGTAAGCCACTCAAGGAGTGTTGCTATTCTCTGTTTCGACTCAGGTATACTTCTCTCACAGGCCCTCCTCCAGGAAACATGGATCCCAACTTCTGACACCAGTGTCGCACACCAACCCAATCTCCAAGTGAGATTCCATGGGTTGCAGGCGCTTAACCAGGATTTTCGCTTCCTTTCAGAAATAAGGCATAGTGGAAACTGTGGTATATTTATGAGATATGGTTTATTTACACATATATACAATATGAGCCTGTGATGGAGGGGTTCACAGAATCAACACCCCGAAAGGGTTTTGCTTTGCTGATAGCTGCAGCCTTGGATTCAAACAGAAATCAAACATTGCTCTCTGATCCTCTGCTTGCTGTTTTGCTTCCAGGTCACATCCCAGCTCTAAAACTCAGGTTTTGTCTTTCTAACTATCTAAGAGTTGTCGGAGGCACCCCACTCATTTTTCATCTAACACAGAGCCTGCTGTCTTTTGTTCTCTTAATGACCCATCACCCAGGCTATCATCTCATGAGGAAGCTAGCCTGGTTTATATTTTAACACTTGCTGGATCCAAGGATTAAAGGGATCTGGAACCCACAAACTCGTAACAACATCCTCCAGACGGAATAGATGGTCCATGAGGGTTTCTTTTGAAGCTACTTTCTAATTGAATCCACAATTACAAAATGACAGCTACAGTCCCACACTTTCCCCTCCCTCAATCCAGATTTTCTCATGCTATCTCCTCATCAGAGTATCTGTGGTATGAGAAAATCCAGAGGGAGGGAGGGGGAAAGGGTAGGAAGACAGCGATTTGAAGGAGTTTATGGTCAACTATCTATATTAAACAATAGTATAGATGAGTCCTGAATCTTTATGAGGGCAGAGTCTTTGCTAGGATGGAGTGACTGGTTGTCTTGAGACACGTGTGTGTGTGTGTGTGTGTGTGTGTGGTGAAGGCATAGGAAGGGCTAAGGAAGAAAGATTGTTTCTGCTTTTGAATGACCTTTTAGAGGAAATTGGCCATGCTCAGCTCAGCAGGGACCAGGAAAGACTTGCTTTCCCTCTTCCATGTTGTCTGAAATAATAAGGATTTTTAAAAAATGGTTTAAAGTCAACACATGATGCAGAGCCATTTGGGACTATGTGAGGTGAGAGTGTAATAAATAAAATGTTATGTAGAATTGCCTTTGATGCTGCAGAAAATGATGATGACATAGATTTGTTACATCTGCATAGGACACAAATATAGCCAATTATGGGCTCCTCCACACTTTCACTTGACCCCTATTTTGATTGTATTGTGTACTGATTAATTCCCCTGGGTTCCATGGCTGTGCCTTATGAAAATCAGATCTCACCCGCTAAAGTGGATCTCATCAGAGACATGGGAAATCCAAACAGAGATTTTGCTTACTGAGCATCTGACTCAGTGGGTAAGATTGGTTTTTCCCCAACGCACAGCCACCAAACAACAAGAAAAGCTCTTGGAACCATTAATCAGTATACAATCCGATCAAAATTCAAGGCAAGCAAAAGTATGGATGAGCCATATGACTCAGCGATGCAGAGTCTGCCGGGTGCAGCTGCTGATTGGGACTGAAGTGTCAACAGTCTTCAGTTTCACGGTTTGGCTCTGTGTCCTAACAGAGGGTACTTTCTATATACTTTCTCAGCAAATGAAGTGCACTTTCATTTATTTATTTGCAAGATGTACAGCCCACCTCACAACAGAAAGCAGTGTGTACACTAAGTTAAAATACTAAAGATCGCAGACATCAGTGCATACTGTGTGTTTACAGCTGGTTGTGTGACCCCATTTAATTTGCAAGGTCCACATGCAGCTACCCTCTAACACCAGTCCTGATGTTTCCCTCCTGTTTCTCTCCAGGTTTACCCAATAGGAGGATAATCCTATAAACCTGGGGGTGGGGAACAAAGTTGCTCCTCATGTACAAATTCAAATATGTACAGGTGTGGATTACTCCAATTTGAATGGGAGGGAAATGGATTAACAGCTAAATAATGCTGAAATGTGAACGTGCCCACAATAAACTGAAAGCAGTAAAGTATTTCTACAACTGTACAATTAATATTACATAAAACGACTGTGTCACAGTTCAGGAAAAGCTTTCTTACACAAAAATGTATTCAGTAGCTACCTAAATAGCAAGATACTAGGCCCTTGTCTACTTCCATTGGCCCATCTAGCCCAGTATTGTTTGCACTGATTGGCAGCAACCCTGCGGGGTGTCAGGCAGGGGAGGAAGAATTCCTACCTGGACACAGGCCACTACAATGGAGGCCTGGTATGCTTCTGGCTTTTGAGGCCCTTAGCTATAATAAATGCAGCCAGGAAAAAATGCTGACACACGAAAATAAAATAAGGTACCCCCTCAAAAAAAAAGTTAATAAATGGGAATTTATACATTCTTTTTTATTTAACAAATGCTTTTGAACTTGAGACCCTGAAACTAATGGCCTTCCTGCCCCCTCCTCCTGACTGCCCATGCTTGGAGATGCCAAACCTGGCCTCTTCTGTGTGCAAGGCATTGCAGCCCTTGCCACTTCATACTTTGGCCTTTCTGCAGGCTGCCAAATTCACTGGAATCCACGTGAAAGCACATAGCACGAAGCAGGCATTTGCATTCATTTCCCCAGAGAAAACCAACCCAGATGGTTGCAGCAAGTCAACCATTAATTCTGCTTTCCACCTGACCTACACACCTTCGCAGGAAATGCATATCTTTCCAGTTGCGAGTACTGCCCCTTTGCAGATATTCTTCATGGTGTTCCTGCTAAAGATGAGAGAACCAGCAGCAAACAAAGAGAGATTGTGTAACAGAGATCTCTTCTGCACACCACCACAATCAGGGCCGGCCCAAGACATTTTGGCACCTGAGGTGAACCACAAATGGTGCCCCCCTACTCTGCCAGTTGAGTTGTGAGGGGGGGAGTGTAAATCTGCACCGGGATGAGTGAAGATCAGCCTCAAAATTAAAGTGGGGGGTGAAGATCAGCCTCTGCATGAGAGGAGGCAGCGGTAGTGGAGGAGGAGGAGGAGGCAAAAGTAGAAGCAGCAGCAGGCGGATCTGCTGCCTCTCTTCTAGATCTGTCGCCTGAGGCAACTGCCTCACCCTGCTTCATGGGCCTGACCACAACCTCTACAAATGCATAAACACATTCTTTACTTGAGGCCACCCAAATGCAATCTGGCAGCCACTGAAGCAGGAAGCCCACCTACCCCTCTGACATGATGGCAACCTCAAATGTGAAACACATTTGCACAAATGCTGTCACCATATATTGAGATTCATGTCATGCCTCTGACATCTTCAGGCAATCTCATCTGGCTGAGACGGTTGCGTGGTGCCGAAGCAGTACAGTCCCAGGCAGCTGAGTTCTCCAAAGTGGCTTACAATGGTCTCTGGACTTGGAAGAAAACAACTGAGCTGCAGCTCTTGCATGTGGCATCTGCTCTCTTTGCCATCTTTCAGAAAAGAGTGTTTCGGTTCTGTAATGCCATCATAACTTCATTGTTAGGAGAGCCCTATTCTATTCCCTGAGTTACAGTAACCAGAGTGGTTTACCATTCAGTCCCTCTTCTCAATGAACTCTAGGAACTCTGTAGCTCTGTAAGGAAAATCGGGTTCTCCTAACAACTCTCAGCACCCTTAACAAACTACATTCCCCATAATTATTTGCAGGAAGCCATGACGGTTGAAAGTGGTATCGTAGTGCTTTAAATGTGGCTGCAGTCTGATCTAGCAGAGCTGTTCTGATGTTCTTATGACGACTGGCAATGCTGTGAAAGTACAAACATGGCATTAGTTTCCAAGTGCATCCACACAATATTGTTTGGGGGTGCAGAAACTCTTCACATGGGGATGGGGAACCTGTGACCTTCCAAAGATTGTTGAACTCCAACTGCTACCAGTCCTAGACAGCATGATCAATGTTCAAGAATGATGCAAAGTGTAATCCAAAAGTGTCTGGAGGGGCACATGTCCCCATTCCTGTCTTCCGTTCCTGACTTAGCACATCTACACTCCAACCCATAGCATATGTTGACATCCTCATTGAAAAAACCAAACCAAACCAAACCAAATCCTATGAACAATTTACACACACACACACACACACACACACAAAATTTTAACTAAATATTTACTCTATTATTTTAGGAGTCAAATACTGCTTCAATGTGTTTTACCTGAGTTTTGTATTTGAGGAAAACAAAACTTTAAACTCTCTTTAAGAGAGGAATGGTGGGGTATATGGAATATATATGATCAAAGAAACTAACATAAAGACTAAGTTAAGTAGCAGTTAAGAAACAATATAGAATGAAGCCTACAGAAGGAAGAAAATACAATCTTTTGTGTAATTTAGTATAAAGATTAAAAACTATGAGATGACTGATGTGTAGTCTAAACCATTAAAAAACAACAACTGGGAAATAATTTCTATACCCAGAGCTAATACTCTCTTGGCAGAGAAGCATATTTGAACTGGAATTCTTTTTCTTCAGTGTGGATCATGAACGCATTGGCAGAGACAACTGAGAAGCAGAGGAAGTAATTTAAGAGAGATAATTGGAACATCAGTAACTCATCAACTGCAAACCACATACCAGCAGACATAGCACCAGTGAGAGAAACCAGCGAAGTTCTGAGTATTTGTACAAAATTATAGGTTCCAGGAACTCAGCTTAGCTCTTACCTTTGGATTAACTTTAAATTCATAGGTAGAAAATCAGCTTTGCCTAATCTGGTGTCCTCCAGGTGCTTTTGACTATGGCTGTTACAGAAATGTAAAGCCTGGAAAAAATAAATATGTATTTCCCTTCTGCCTAAATGACAACAGAAGGGGTGTCAGATGAGCTTCCCTGGAGATAGAATTCCATCACTGGGGTAAGCACTACTAGAAAGGCCCTTTCCTCAGTCACCGCTCACGAGATGCTAGAAGTAGAGGAGGAACTCTGATGCAGATCATAGGACACATGCAGGTCAACGTGGAGGAAGGCATTTTTTTAGGAACTCTGTGACCTTCCAAATATTGCTGAACTCATTGGCTCTGCTCTGGTTGGGGCTGGTGGGAATTGGGTGTCCAACATGATCTAGAGGGCTACAGGTTCCTCACTTTGCTCTAGCCATTCCTTCAGTTTCTACCACCCAAGTTACAAAGAGTGAGCTTTTAAAAATTCGCTTGGTTATGATTTATTTATTACTGCATTTATACCCCACTTTTCCTCCAGGGAGCTCAAGGTAGAATACATGGTTCTCTCCCATCTGTATTCTCCTCACAAGATCCCTGTGAGATAGGTTAGGCTGAGTTCTGGTGAGAGCCCACAATCACTCAGTGAGCTTCCTAGCAGAGTGGGGATTTGAATGTTGGTCTCTCAGATCCTTGCTCAGCACTCTCACCACTTTATCACACTGGCTCTTTAAACGAATTAATGAAGGTCGGCAGTTTGAATCCCTGTGACGGGGTGAGTTCCTGTTGTTCGGTCCCTGCTCCTGCCCACCTAGCAGTTCGAAAGCACATCAAAGTGCAAGTAGATAAATAGGTACCGCTCCGGCGGGAAGGTAAACGGCATTTCTGTGTGCTGCTCTGGTTCACCAGAAGCAGCTTAGTCATGCTGGCCACATGACCCGGAAGCTGTACGCCGGCTCCCTCAGCCAGTAAATGAGATGAGCTCCGCAACCACCGAGTCGTCCGCGACTGGACCTAACGGTCAGGGGTCCCTTTACCTTTACCTATATCCTTTATTGAAGCCAGCAGAGAGGAAGAAAGGCCGAATAAAGAGGGATTGTTAAACATCGGGTTTCTATAAATGCAGGCAGTATGAAGCCTTTGGTTGAGAAAATCATTCCTAGTCCACAGAACAGGTCACACAGTCAATATTCTGAATCTCACAGATCAAAACCTGTCTCTGTAAGAAGAATTGACAGTTAAACCACTGTGGGAATTGTAGTTCCTTGAGGGAAATAGGGGTCTGCTCACTTTCAGCTTCCTTAAGTTTCTAGGATTCTTCAGGACAAGCCATGCCTGTTTAAAGTGGGATGATGCTATGTTTATTGCAGATGAATACTGAGCTAAGGCAAGTTCCTGTCTTCTTATATGCGTCCTAAATGTTCAAATGTGAATCTATGTACAAATCTTTGTATACAGAATGCAACCTTTTCTGAAACAGCAAGATACTGACAGACACAAAATTACCTTGCCTCACTATTTAACATTTCAGCGTACAAATAAGGATATTAAATAAAAAGATGGAAGGCTGACAATGGATGGTGTCATGAGGACACCAAGCTGGTTTTAAGGCTTGCTTCTGGATGCAAGTACATGTTTGATTGAAACAATGGGCATTGCCATTTCTGGCTATTATTTCCCAAGGTTGTTCATAGCACTAAGTAGGGATGGTATCTGGGAACGGAAAGGGGTTGTGAAGGAGGAGCTGCCTCTCTGCCACCCCACCAGTAATTATACCCACCACTGAACTAGAGAAAAAGAAAAGGTCAGAGCAAAGGGACCTGCCCCAATTCAATAGCGCTTTGATTTAACAGCTCTGAGGCCTTTGAAAACATTTTGCCAAGAAAGGTTTGCCATCAACCCATATAATCTCTTATCAGAGGCCATTGAAAGTCCTGGCTCTGAGGTTAATTCCCCCATCGCAAAGCGTTTGAATCAGCCCTAAACTCACATTGAGATGAAAGCCCCCAAGTCCCCTGCTCCCCCCACCCTCCGGCCGACTTGTCCTGCAAAACCCACTGAGATCAACCGACTGGGGAGGATTAGGGCATGTTCATCTGCTGGCTCTCCAGCAGGACGGGCAAGCTCAAAAGAAAAACAATAATTAGGGATAATTGCTTGTGTCCAAACACAGGCATTAAAGTCCCTTTCCCCTTTGGGACTTTGTGAGCTGGAATGAAAGAGACACCCCCTGTTTTGACAGCTGGGCAGGCGAACAGAATGGGTGACAGATGAAGTGAGACGTCTTCAGACATTAGGAGGAGGAGAGAAACAAGGGAGGTAGCCAGGCAGCAACAGGGCCCGCCCTCTTCAGGCTTGATACTGAAGGAGGATCTCACCCTCCCACACACACCACCCCATCCAACAGCATCCTGCCATGGACATTCCCAGCCACCCAGAAGGAAGCTTTGTTTTGTAAAAGCAGCCATTTCACTGAGGCAAGCCCACCCCCTGATGGCTGGGGCAGGGCACACGGGGACCTATTTTTTAAAAAAGAAGAAGAGTGCTAGGATTTTGCCAATTTCTTGTGTGTGTGTGTGTGTGTGGAGTTTTTGGCCAATTGATTTTATTATTTCCATTTATAGATCACTTACTATCTGGAAATCTCAAAGCTTTTGACAGTAGTCTTTATGGCACACATACAAAAGTACAATTAAACAGTTAACATAAAAAAGATGTACAGTAAGCCTGCAACTTACGTGGGTTACATTGTGGGGATGGTGCCTAAAGCCCAAATCACATATACAGTGGTACCTCAGGTTACATACGCTTCAGGTTACATACTCCGCTAACCCAGAAATAATGCTTCAGGTTAAGAACTTTGCTTCAGGATAAGAACAGAAATTGTGCTCTGGCGGCGCAGCTGCAGCAGGAGGTCCCATTAGCTAAAGTGGTGCTTCAGGTTAAGAACAGTTTCAGGTTAAGAACGGACCTCCAGAATGAATTAAGTTCTTAACCCGAGGTACCACTGTAGTCATAAACCCATTGAGTTCAATAGTGGGTATGATGCAGGGGAAGGCATGCCACAACCTGGGGGCCAGCACAGAAAAGTCTGGGGAGTGCCTCGGGGTACCATCTTGGTCCTGAATGCTGGTTAATATCCACATGAAGCCATTGGGAGTAAACATTCATATATTTGGGCAGAGGCCACATCAGTACACTGATGACACTTGGGGCTGGTCCACACTTCCACCTGTGCCGTGAATGGCTCCAAGCAGTTTCCCCCTAGATGACCCACGTGGTCCCTTCCAACACTACAATTCTATGATTCTAACATTCCTTTCCAAGGGAAAACCTGCTCTTTAGTGACAGATCAGAACAAATGGCAATCTGGGGAGAAAGCTGAATTACTACTTGCTCCGACTGAGTACTAAAGAGTGGCCTCCCCTGGTGAGGTGATGGAAAGCAGCAGGTTAGGAGGTAATTTGGATAAGCTTTCAGCTCTATTTCTCTGTAACATCTAAAAAAGAGAGTCCTTGTAAGCCCTGGTCTGGTGACTGTACCAGATAACTAGCCAATTACTTGCTTTTAATGGAGTTGTACTCCCCCTGGAGGAGCAGAATCATGGTTGGGAGGGACTCCAGGATCCATCTCTGTTGTATAGCACCTCAGTGACTAGAAGTGCTTCTGACTGCTTCAGTTGGTAAGACAGCTTCAATCATTTCTAGATCGAGATCGCGTGATCACTGTCTTCCATGCGCTGGTAACCTCCAGATTGTATTACTGCAATGCACTCTATGTGGGACTGCCCTTGAAGCTGACCCGGAAACTGCAGCTAATGCAAAATGTGGTGGCTTGACTTCTCATTGGGGTAGAATATTCTCTGCTGAAAGAATTGCATTCGCTGCCAATTAACTACCTGGCTGGTGCTGGTACTAGTTAGTGTACAAAGACTTATAGAGCTTCACAGCCAACTGCCAAGTTAAGCTATGGAGCTGGCTTACTGAAGGTCATACTACAATCTCGAAAGCATACTGTTCAGTTGTCCTTAAAGTGTGCTTAGCAAAGTGAAGGAAAAACAGCCACTCAGTGGATCAGACAGTAAGCAGTAAATAGCAAACTTTCCTCCATTCCCCTGCCCTACAGCAGAGGCCGAAAAGAGCAGGGGGACCTGCCTCTGCCATTAGGAACCGCCCCCCTGGCAACCACCAATTCCAGGCACCTCCTCCTGGGAGGGGAGGTGCCTTCAAGGGAGGATTGGGTCCACCGTTCTCCCACAGATGGGCGCCTGGCATCTTCATCAGACAGCTTTCAGTGACGGCTCACCCACATTTCTGCTTGGCCTGCAATTTCTTTTAATTGCATTTGGGTTTTCTGCAGATTGATGCTTTGTTCCAATTCAGCAGCAAATAGCATGTTTTCCAAGGGAAAGCGAGTCAAAGAGAGAGAGCCTCATGGACCTGTGACTAGAAATCAAGGGACAAATGGAAGTGTGGATTTATTGAAGTCAGCAAGAAGAAGAAAGGCCAAAGAATGACTCAAGAGGGATTGTTAAACATCAGGTTTCTATAAATGGAGGCAGTATGAAGCCTTTGGTTGAGAAAATCATTCCTAGTCAACAGAACAGGTCACAGAGTCAATATTCTGAATCTCACAGCTCAAAACCGGCCTCTCTAAGAACAACTGAAGGTTAGACCACTGTGGGAATTGTAGCTCCTTGAGGGCAATAGGGATCTGCTCACTTTCAGCTTAAGTTTATAGGATTCTTTAGGAGAATCAGGGCTGTTGACACTCGAGTTGTGTATCACCCACCTTATTTTTCTGATTGTGTTTTAATTGTTGTATCCCTCCCTGGGACCTTAGGGCAAGTTAATAATGATGATGATGATGATGATGATGATGATATTAATATCCTCAAGGGCCGCCTCTCTCGTCCACTCTAGGCGGCTTTTGCACAGCTACAGCAGGTGGCGAGGGCGGCGCCCTGGGCCCAAGAAACGACCTTCGGGGGACGAATCGGAGGCGAGAAGACGGGCGACTCCAGCCCGCAAAGGCCTCGCCCCTCTTTCCGACCTAGGCCGGATGTTTGCAAGCCAAGGCAGGTGGGGCCGTGGGGGACACCTCGCCGCCCAGGCCAAGGAGGGGCAGCACGCCCTTCTCCTCCAGCCCCGCTCCCACCTAGCAGCGCGCCCGAGCCAGCCGCCGCCAAGATGTGTGCGTGTGTGTGCGCGCGCGCAAAGGGGACGCGTCAGCTCCCATCAGCGCGGCGGCCTCTGACGCCGGGATCGGGGGCAGCCCGTGGGAAAGCGAGCAGCCGAAGGCACGCAAGCGGGGAAGGGCTCGCGGACGCGAGGGAGGACCTTCCTGGGAGGCGGAAGAGACGTGTCCGGCCGGCCTCGTGGGGGAGGGAGGCGGGAGCCCTGCTTGCTCCTCATCCGTGATCCCGCGGGGACGGGGGAGCGGGGAGGTCCGAGCGAAAAGCTGCCAGTTCTCCTCCATTCAAGTTCTCCTCCATCGGCTGCCCATCCTCGCGGCTGAGAAGATCGACTAGAAAGAGCTTTTCGACCAAAATTAATCCAGGGCTACGATTTCCGTGTAGACAAATGCAGATCAGATGGGGACCGTGAAATTCATCAAAACAACTGACTAAAATTACACTCTGGAGCTGTAATGTATACTGTATGGCATGCGAGCTTCATTAGAGAAGCCACATCCGGGGGTGGGGAGAGAGATGAAGGCAGCTGGGACCCAGATTAATACATGCACAGTATCACAGCCCTTTCTCTCCCCCCCCCCTATAAATCCTATATTATTACAGCCCGGCAAATAGGATAATCTAAATGTGTTTACCAGAGCATTCCGTCTGCAAATTGCATTTGTCCGTGGATAATTTAATAGAGGTGATATGTCTAAGGAGCTGGACATAGGATCTCTCCAGACTGAAGGTGGTGTGGTGTGGGTTTGCTCAGGGCTGGTTGTTGTTCCATAACAGGTAAATCAATGCCTTTCTTTTAAAACATGCTGGAGATGCAGAACAAAGTACAAGGAAAGTGATTCGAATGGTTGTTTCCCAAAGGATGACATGCCCAAGATCTCATTTGCAAACATGGTCTTTATACCATGATCGTTAATGCAAAACCGATTCCCTTGTCAGTACAGTTTAGGATGCAGTTAAGGGAAAGGAGCTGTTGGGCGCAGGATGTGGTCTTAGGGAAGACTAAAAGCTGAGATGAAATTACACAGCAGATAGGAATATGACACCTTAATGTCATCCACAGCAAATATACGTTCTCTGGCTTGTTTCCTAAGGTCACAGTCCTTTGCATAGTACTTACCTGGAAATAAGTCCCATTGAATTTAGTGGGGCTTATTTCTAAGTAAACATGTTTGTAGGATTGTGCTGCACTTGCCTTTAAAAGGACGGAGAAGGAAGAGCCAGGAGAAAAAAGAGGAAATGTCTGACATGGACTCTGCTCTGCACACTAGAGGCAACTCTGTCCATGCATATCAACCCATCACAGGTGTTTTATTATAAATGTATATAACAAAACAGGTATGATAAAACAATTTTCATTAGTATTGTAAGCTCAGTGCATTATAGCTTCCTTTCTGCTTTGAACACACACACTGTTACAGCTACCTCCTTTGGACCTGGGCAGGTGTCAATCACTTGATGTCATTATGATGTCAGGTGATTGACAGTTGAGTGGTTCCTCACAACTGTCAAAGTTGTCCAGTGGTGGGTGGGGGAATGAGGAGTTCCCCACCTCTGATTTAATGCAGTTTGCTTCTGTTCACACAAATTCAGCAGTGCAAGTTACTGTGCTCTCTGTACTGGGGTAATGTTTGCACTGGCATGATTTCGTAGATCTTTATTTAAAGTTACAAAAGTTATAGAAACTGAGGTGGTGCTGTACACACCTTGCAAATAATGGAGCAGTAGAGTTGTAAGGGATCCAAAGGATAATCTAGTCCAATAATCTCTAGAAGAATCACAGCTACCCTCTGAATTCTCCTACTCCAGGGTCCCCATGGGTCTGAAGTATTCACATGTGCATTACACCTTTTGGGGAATCCTTAACTGGAGAAACAGCTCCTGCAGAGATGTGGGTGGTGGGATCAGGTGTGGGGGCTGTGTTTCTCATTCTGTGGATCCAGCATGACTACAAACAGCAAAACTCTGTGGAACCAAAAAAGTTTTGTTGCAATCTCCCCGCTACACAAGTACAACCCATATGTGACCAATCACGCAGATGATCTATTACTTGTCTAATCATTAACTTAAAATGCCATATAAGAATTTGTAATCCATAGTAAATCATTTTGGAGGAATGATTAAATGTACTACTGACTAATGTAAAACAGTCAAGTTTCCATAGCAGTTGGCTGCTGCCAAATATTGTTTAAAAGGATGGAACGCGATGGCGGGGGCCAGGGGGAGGGAAGGAGAAAAGGAAAAAGAGGATTTGTGATCTACCATGACATAAATTATGGTAGCTGTAAATCTCTAATGCATCAGTTGCAGTTTGCAGATTATTGGGCTTAAAGTATAGGAAGATGAAATTAACTATTTTAAGGGCTGCCAGGAATCATGTGTGTTTTCATGAGGCTGCTTTGCAAAGAGTGTCTTTGACTACTCTTTATATGCTCTGCCCTGAAAAATTCTGGGTGGCAGCAATTGTTGACCTTGATGATGATAGCATGACCTTGAAATACCACTTAAAAGAATACATAAACCCCCAGAGAGAGGATTTCCCTACCAGACTCCAGGGTGTTTCCTTGCAAACATGGGAAACTGCTAGTTTTATTTTTGAATTTGACTAAAAGTAAATTCAGTTGAGTCAATGTACGTCATGCTTCAGGGCAAATGGAAACAAAAGTCGTTAGGATTTGTAACTGGCTGATTGACCGAACCCAAAGGGTACTCATTAACGGCTCCTCTTCATCCTGGAGAGAAGTGACTAGTGGGGTGCCACAGGGTTCTGTCTTGGGCCCAGTCTTATTCAACATCTTTATCAATGACTTGGATGATGGGCTTGAGGGCATCCTGATCAAGTTTGCAGATGACACCAAATTGGGAGGGGTGGCTAATACCCCAGAGGACAGGATCACGCTTCAAAATGACCTTAACAGATTAGAGAACTGGGCCAAACAAACAAGATGAATTTTAACAGGGATAAATGTAAAGTACTACACTTGGGCAAAAAAAATGAAAGGCACAAATACAGGATGGGTGACACCTGTCTTGAGAGCAGTACATGTGAAAAGGATCTAGGAGTCTTGGTAGACCATAAACTTGACATGAGTCAACAGTGTGATGCAGCAGCTAAAAAAAGCCAATGCAATTCTGGGCTGCATCAATAGGAGTATAGCATCTAGATCAAGGGAAGTAATAGTACCACTGTATTCTGCTCTGGTCAGACCTCACCTGGAATACTGTGTCCAGTTCTGGGCACCACAGTTCAAGAAGGATTCTGACAAGCTGGAACATGTCCAGAGGAGGGCAACCAAAATGGTCAAAGGCCTGGAAACAATGCCTTATGAGGAACGGTTTAGGGAGCTGGGTATGTTTAGCCTGGAGAAGAGAAGGTTAAGGGGTGATATGCTAAGGTTTATTTTTTTAAAATGTTCAGCCAGACTCAGAATAGTGTAGCTCCAGAAAATAACATCCGGTTCAAGAGAATGAGGGATACCATTCCAAACTCCCAAGTCCTGAACCTGGTGGTACATTAAAAGAAATGAAAAAGCCCTGACACTCATATTATGGAGTGATGAGGTAAATGCACTCACTCTTCAGCTGTTCAATGGCACTTTGTTCTGGCTTGATATATTCCAAAAACTGAGTCCTAGTAGTGAAACGAGATGCAGGGGGGGCCCTGGTACAGATTAAGTCCTGACTCCATGTGGACTTGTATTTTACAGCAACTACAGATATGTGGTGGAGGGTCATGCTACGCAGGATTTGGGCTTGGAGAGCAGCTGAATTGTCTGTATGGAGACCATGTCAACTTTATGGACTGTCCCATTCTAAAATTTGAAGAGAAAGCTGTTTAGGGCAAGCAGAAACAGAGGTCGCTTCCCTGTTGGCTCAGCAGTTGTTGAGTGAAGAAGATAAGCAACTTATCTCCGTTATCGCCTACAAACTCCCAGCAACAGCCAGGGTTTGGTTCATGCAGTTGCATCTCTCTCCTGCTCCCTGGTGTTCATTGGCAGCAATGCAGAAGACTGCAGGGCCAAGAAAGTCTTGAGTCCCAGAGCGGTTCTTCAGTAGCTTCACCAGACAAAGGAGGGGTGTGCAGTTCTTTTTCTGAGATAAGGAATAGTATGAATAGCCTGCTTTTAGCTCATATTTCAGGTTCTGAACTCAGCCTATAAGAGGAAGGGGTGGCACAGCAACACACCTTAAATGCACATTGCAACCAGCTCAATCGTTCTTAGATAGCTCTCCTACATTCCTTGGGAAATGTGGCCCAACTCTGATACTTCTTAAGATTGCTCAGGGCAGAGAAGAAAGGGAAAGAGATGGGCAGCTAAGCATTTTTAATAGATCAACTCTCCTAGGTTCACAGTGTTGTTATTTATCTAACAGACTTGTGTATGTGAAATCAAACTGCAGGGAAGACCGCAAGTAGAAAACCACTTACTGTGGCTTTCCTTAACAGAACCATGTGTGTCCTGTTCTAATCTCTGAAAGATCCTGCAATTTTGCCAGCATGTCATGGCTTAGATGTGACTCTAAGCCATAGTTTAGTGCTTTGGGAATCAGCCTAAGGTTGCTGTGGGGCTGCATACTGCTCTATCCTGCTGGTTTCATGTAGAGAACATGGGGGAACAGAAGCACATGTAAGGAAAGCATGGTGACATAGTGACATAGTCCAAATATATTCATTGGTGTGAATGAAATTTAGCATAACAGGCAGGCATGTCAGTCAAAAAGCTGCAGTTTTATAACACAACAGGTACTGCAGTATGACAGGAATATCAGAATATTATAATCAGGAAAACTAACACAACCATAGGAAAATCAGGAAAACTAACACTAATTTTCAAGACCATAGGAAGGGGAGGGGGTATGCTTGCTGAATACGCTCAGAAACACCTTTTCACTGTACTATTACAGGTTTCTGGCATGAAAAATAGATTCTGGGGTAGGAATCTGGAGTTTATCTCTATTAATCCACGCCTAATGCTACTTTGACAAAATGAAAATAATTCTGTGTCAGAGATAACAGATACATTTTTAAAAAAATGGGATTGTACTTAGCAGAGAAAAATAACAACACAGAGAAGATTAAAATGCTCCACGAATGCTGCATCATTAATTAATTGGAACGGCAATATCTGTGGACCAGTTATGGCTGCTGCTTCAGGCAATGCTCTTATTTCAAGTCAGTAATTGAAATTCTGTCTGAGCAAAGACTATGCCAATGCTTCATTAACGCCACTAACCAGTGCATGTAAAAGACCTTGCAACTGAAATGCAATGTACACATAGTAACTTACCTTCCGATTCTGGTGTCTGCAGGAAGATAAGCAGAGTAATTTTCATCTGCAGAAAAAGCGGAGTTATCCAGGGGTTTGACATTATAGTAACAAGGAGGGCTCAAAGCGGGAATTAGTGGCCCGGAGAATGGAGGAATTCCAGGATGACTCAATACTTGATGAGCATTGGGAGAATTCATGCCAATACCTTCCTGGGCTGTATAAGGAGAGATGTACTGCACCACTGTAGCACCATGGAAGTTTATAGACTGGCTAATCCCAGTGAAAACAACGAATTATCCAAGAGGAGTCTGGCCTGTGTCAGATGCTCTTCCTTCACTTGGGCTGCATGATTTGCAAGCGATCATTTTAAACATGCCGCACGGCAATCAGCAAAAAAGTCACGCCTACTGAAAGCAGAACAGGCCCGAGCAACTGAGTCCATTCAAAGCAAGTGACCCTTTCATATTTTGCCCATCCCAACATGGTGAATTTAATTCCTACTACCCCCAAAAATGCACCAGAGAAAAGCAGTGTGGCACCAGCTTTGTCATCATCAGACACCATGAGTTCAGAACTGCTCGGCTGACAAGGAGTGAAGGAAAACATGCAGGGGAAGGCATCTTTAACAGCGCTCCATTCCATCACTGTGCAAACCTGTCCTGGAATGCCTAGGAAGGAGGATGTCCTTGGTAGGACGTGCCAAGTGGAAAGTTCACACTAGTTATACAAGAACTCTGTTCACAATAGTGCAGTTGGGAAACATTAACATTAAACAGCTTCCCTTACTATCCCCCATAAGATGATTAAGTCCAATCATCTTATGGGGGATAGTAAGGAAAGCTGTTTACTTAATTATAAATATATCTATATGAACGCAGCACTATTCATAAATTATAGCAGAACAGTTCACAACTGCACAACAAAACCTTACAACGAAAAACAGCTTTAAAAAGTGAAAATCAGAAACCGCTAGCTCTTGTGGAAAGATGTGCTCTTTTTTGCACTGCATAAGCCTGACAGAGTTGAAAGGTTTTCAGAAACAGACAGCACATGCTGAATCTTACGTTGGCAGAGTATTCCACAATACTGGGCCAATGACACTAAATGCTCAGTTTCTTGTCAAAGGAGCTTTGCCAATTTGGGGGAATGAACAACGATGTTCCTGCAGATGATCTCAGTGATCAAGCTGGGATATAAGGGTTCAGGCAGTCCCTGGAGTATCCTGGGCCTTAAGTTGTTCAGGGCTTTGTAAATGACGACAAGGACCTTGAACCTGGCTGGGTAGTAGATGGGCAGCCGGTGGAGATGGTTTCACATATTGTCTGCCAAATGCTCCCCTATCAGCAATCTGGTTACCACATTCTGCACCAGCTGACGTTTCCATTAGGGAAAAGGGGGCACTGCCCCACCAACCACAGTCTGCACCTGCCTGCCTTTATACTTACAATCAGTCCAGGAGATGGTCATGCCTGTTAGCTTCCGCCTCCTCTTCAGGCTTCAGCTACCCTTGTATAACTCAGCAGGGAAGAAGAGGACAGAAGTAGAATTAGTTGGTTCTGCCTGCCATTGGCTCTGGCGCCACCTACTGTTGGGCTCTCTGCTTTATGCCCTACCAGTGACAGTGGGCAAGAACCACCACTGTGATAACTGGTATGTATTGCTCCCCAGATACTCACCAGCTCCCCAGATAAGCACAAGTGTAACCTGTTCAGAAGAAAGTCAAGCTGTGCTCAACAGACCTTATCCCAAGGTAAGCATAGATTACAACTAAGAAATCCGAAGCTTCACAGAGGAAAAAAATATGGAAGATCAGAAACCACAAGGAAAACAAAGCCAGGAATGCAGACACCCGCCTCACTTCCTGCTCTGCCAACACCTGCACTTTACAATCTAAAACAAAAAGCTTGACAAGGCAATCCAGATTTGGGCTTTTAAAAATAAAAATAAAAATAAATTGATTATCTGAACCTACGCCAAGTTTCACATTTTAAACCTACTCAACTCATCATAGTACCACCCTGACTACAGGATTTAAGTGGAGCTTGCTTCTGCTGCCCTAATGCTGAAAACACTTAGAGGCTGCAAAGTGCAGCCTAGGTAATTTTCCTGCCCGTTTCCTTGCATCAGCCAAAGCCACCTAGGTCTAGCACAGAATCCGAGGGCTAGGCACTGGTCTTGGCAAACTAGGGTGGAGAGATGAAGACAGCACAATTGGCAACACTGCAGCACCCACTCATAGCATCTACTGCCCTACAACAGACAATGCCTTTCATTCAGGCTTGAAGGGGCCTTCTGCAGTCTTCCCTGGCAGTAGCAGGTGGGCAGCTATATCTGGCCTAACCGGATTCCTATCAGATTTGCACATCTTTCTGAATGGCTGTTTCTTCTCTTGCGGCATGCAAAGGTGACCTTGCAAGAGTCTTCTCAGACCACGTGGCCGAGCCCTTTATGAAGCATGCCAAAAGGTAATTTGTTCATTGCTGCATTTTACAATTACTGCTAAGAGGTACATTTGTTTCTCATAAGGATTATTTCCTCTTTTGGGTCAGAACTGTAATAGGAAGTTCAGTTCTATGATTTCATTTTATAGTTGCTGTTCTCTGGCTGGCACTGCAAAGTTAAGATTAGCACACCTTCTAAGAAGCTGCTCTTTATAGTGTCTCTCCTTGTAAAATCTCTAGGCAGAATGCTGCCATCAGCATTTGTATATTCAACATGCCTAACTACATTAGTACAGGCTTCAGAGAGTAACACCAGCTTCCTAACCCTTGTAGTATCTTTCAAAATACTCCCTTGCCTGCTTCTCAAATGCCCGGTGGGAACATTCTCTCAGTCATTGGCTAGAGACAAAGGAAGACTTTTTTTTTTGCCTGCTCATCTTATTTCCCTCTCCGTTTTTGAGTAGTTAATTATTTAACTTTATTTAAACTCCTAACTCATGACAGAATTGGGAGAACGTCTTTCTGCATAACTACATGAATTGTCATCTAATGAAAGCTCTGCAAAAGCACTCTACCATGCTTCTAATTGAAATTGATTTTATTGGTGCTCACTCAGTCATGAGTAAGTTTATTTCGTATTGGAGGCTTGTATAAACATACAATTCATAGCAAACTAGGCACCTGGCAAGTAGCATTATGAATATTTCACAATCAGGGCACCACTACTTCAGTTAAGCCTTCCTACTTTGAGAAAGTGTTTAGCATTTTCTGCAGAGGCTGGATTTTGGACTGCTTTGATTACTTGTTTTGTAGATTACATTTTCACTGTAATAAGGTTTTTTATGTTTTATAAGAAATATGTGTATTAAATGAAAAATCTGTGTACTGTGGAAGTTCTTGGGAGTCAATGATAGCAAACATGTCGAAAATGTGCCCCAGCATTTAAAAAAGATAAAAATCTTTTTTAAAGCCTGCAATGACATCATGCAAAAACAAACCAACAAACCCAAGACACTCAGTATATCACAATAAGTGCAGCATGTGTTTACTCAGTAGCCCTATTATGTTCAATGTGTTTTACTCTCTAGTAAGTTTGCCTGAGATTCATTAGAGCTCAACCTTCCTGTTGCAAACCTGCCAGTTCAAGGTACCTGCAGTGTCCTTTACGCTAAATCTTCTCAAGTAATTCCTGGTTTATAGATGAGCAAATAGCAGGTTTCAGTGAGAGAGGTCAAACTCACAGAAGAGGCCTAGTGAAAAATAAATGGGTCCAGTTGGTATAAGCCCTGCACTGTGATTTACACTAAGAGCAATTCGCATGAAATCAGTCATTACCACAGCTGAAGGGTTAGAGCATTAACTCTCTTCATCTCCGATGTAGTGCTCTTAACCACCAGCTAAAACTGATGTTCATGGGGATTATGACTTATGTAATGACTGCAAATGCTCTGAATTAGACACCAAAGCATTTGTTAATAGGAATGCAAAAGACATTTGCGTTCCGTCTCAATGCATTTCGGATTCTGGACCCAAATAATTCAGCAAGTGGTAGCTGTTCAGTTTCAACATTTTAAGAAAGAGGCAAAATATTGTAGAACTACTTTTTAATTGACTCTTCGGTTGCAGCTTTGACACTTAGACAATGCAGATTAAAGTACATAAGAGGAAGAATGGAACAAGTCAGTTCCAATTTCTGCTGCTGGACTAAGTGGCAGATAGGTCCCAGAGCTAGGCTATTTGTGTTATGTATCTGTGTATGGCCCACCTATTCTTCAGTTGTTTTGACTGGTTTTAGTATTTTGTCGTTGACATAACCTGCCCTGGGACTTTATGGTGAAGGGTGGGGAAGAAATTCAGTAAAATAATTATCAATCCTGCTGCTCCAATGGGCAGCTCTACTCAAGCAGACCAAGGCATACGGTTTCCAAACTGGTGTGCCAAATATTTCTGGGATGCCCACAGGCAGGGTATGGGAACAATAGTGACCCCCCCCCCTTCTGCTGTTGACATTGAGTATCTGATCATGGAGGCAGAGGACCTATCCTCCGTCATTTGACCAACCCTTTAAAAAAAATCCATCTAAACAGGTGGCCATGACCACATCTTGTGACAGCGATGCCCACAACTTAATTATGCACAGTGTGAAAAAGCACTTTCTGTCTTCAGCTATGCCCACTCTATGTCCCCCCCCCCAGAGTTCTAATATTTTGAGTTGGCGAAGAATTTCTCTCTCATTCTCTCGCCATCATTTATAATTTAATAACTCTGTATCATGTCCATCCTCGGTTGGGCAGGTACCACAAGCATTACAGGGGAAGCGCAGCTGGTGCCGAACTGAGCCCCTCCCATGACACACTCCCCCAGTAACATTAAATAAGAACCATGTGATACCATCATGCCCAGAGATTCCTTGCCTGCTGCATGCAACAGCCAATGAGCTACAAGTGGGGAGACACTGAAGGTTTTATAACAACACATTGTACTATCAGAGTAGCAGCCATGGATCCTGCGTAACTTGCAGTTTTGGCTCTTATTTCTATAGGCTAAAACTTGCTGTTTGGTCACACCACTCAAGTCACCACGTACATTGTGCCATAATGTTTAATCAACTGAAAATCTCACATGTACAATTTGTTAACATGAGGGTCGGCCCAAACACGCACACAACATACTCAGTACTCTCAGGTCTCCAGTGTCTTTACTTTTGAGTTTGTCAACAGCCGAAAAAGGAAACAGAAAGAAAAAGCCACCAGGTTTTCCCCTCCTTCTGCTTGATGTGTGCCATAGCACTATGTTCAGATGGTAGCTGACTTGAGACGTACATTGCTTTGGGTATTCCAGTTACATAGAAGGTGCCAAATGAAGAGGTGTTAAGGTGTTGGGTTCTTCGTGTCCCAAGTATTTATCTGGAAACTGCAGATTGCCTTGGCTTCGTTTTCCAGTAACAGAAGTCTTGGCTTGGCAGGCCTTCAACTGCAGCTTCTACTTTCTTGCCCATGGAGCTTGCTGCTCTCCTTGCTGGCTCAAAGCTCCTCCATCTCTCTTCCAGGCTATTTTCACCCTGTAATTTAACAGTCCTCTTTCTCTCTCCTTTTATACACCTTCCCTCTTGAGTATTTCTTACAGCTGGTTCAAAGCGGATGGCAATGGATCATCTGGGTGACGTAAGGAGAGGAAGAAAAGACACGTTCATTATTTACAGCTTCTCGTTTGCCCTTATAATTTTGAGATGACTCAGAGGGATGAGAGAGTGTGGATTAAGTTCTCAGAAGGTGAATCACATCCGGACATTGTATACAGTAGCTCATTCTCTCTTCAAGCAACCAGGTTTGATGCATCAGCATTCTGTGCTCTGCAAAGAAATAACGAAAGGGTACATATGTTGGCATGTTTAATCTCTCTATATTTGTTCTTTTGATTTATACCCTGCCTTTCTACATATAGTACCCAAGGTGGCTAAAAGCAATGATGATAATGTTCTATTCACCAAAGTGGTAAAATTACATCTGGCATGGATACAGCCAGTTTAATTCTGACTGGTAGAGGCCAAAGAGTACTTTGCACATGACAAATTGCTTCATATACATCATCGCCCATGGTCAATGTAGAAGTGCGGACTTCTGACAGGAAGCCAATCATGCAGTGTTATACTACAATGAAAAAGGGACACAGGCACACCCTTCCCATGCCATGGTGCATTCAAATCAGTACGCAACAGCAGCACCTGTGAAAGATCTTATTTGTCAAGTAAGAACAGGCCCTAATCATGCCATGGGATGCAAAGGCTTATTGAATTCCTTTCTTGTAGATTCAGAAAAGATAGGACAAAGGGGCTGAAATATAATGATGGAAATGGTGTAATGTGAAGTGTACATTCAGATGGAATGCCTGTGACTTGTTTAACTTGTATGTGACATTTATATTCTTCCAGGGAGCTTGCAGCAGCATAGCACTAGGGTCTGGCACCCAGGTGCTGAGAAAACCAAGAATCTGCTCATTTATAAATTAAAATATTTATAGGCCGCCCCCTCGTATAAAATATAACATAAAGTATAACTAAAAAATACAAAATCATAGAAATCATAGAAATGACTGGCTCCTCTTGAAAAGGTTTACACAACCGAATAGGCCTGCCGGCATGAAAAGGCAAACCCAAACGACATCGCCATGTACCTGTCCAATCTTCTCTTCTGTGCCGCCCCCCCCCCCCCGCCCAACCCTCATGGCTGCTTTCTAATCTAAACAAAAATGAAGGGAAGAAGGTATTTGGAGAGCCAATTGTTGGTCTTTCATGTAAAGTCCAGTTTTAAGCACATCCATTACAAATCTTCTCTGGTAATGGATGTGCCAATCTTCTTTGACTAGTGGGCATTATGGGCTGTGTGGCACAACTCAAAACGGCCGCCACATTTAAAAGACCAGAGAAAGAGCCAAGACCTCAAAATGGAGTAGGAATTCCTCCAACCCCAAGAAGGGAGGAAATAGCTACATAAGCCAATGCTGTGCTTGCTCACTGTGGGAACCTCTGTGCACCTTCCTTCTATTCAGAATGAAAGTAAGGGTGGATGTCCAATCCTGGCTTCCAGTGAAATATGTTAAGAGAGCCTGCGCAATGTCGGAGGGGACACTGCCAGTGCAGCAAACAGGAGCAGCAAACAGTCTCACATGTATTGTTGACTTCTGAAGAGATTTTTGCTGGGACCTTTTGTGGGTGCCACCTGAGGTACTGATATGCCCACTGGTGCCCACTTTGGCAACCTCTGCATTAGCCCATGTGCAAAACGCTCAAAATGCTCATATTTAAAAGTACAACTGATCTTACCAATTAATGAAAGTGCTGTGGTACGGTGGAGGATTTTCACTTAAAGGCAAATCACTTGTTACCACGCTAGGAGTTATTGTTTGCAGTGGACAGTCAGCGAAATAAGGTGGCGGTGGCGGTGGGAATACCATTACAGTATCACCTACAGAAGAAAAATCCAAAACTTTAAGGTCAAATTTATCTGCAGTTCTCTTTGGAGCAACACACAAGATAGCCCTACTTGTGATGTGTATTTCATTAAGAATCATCACTCCCAGGCATTAGGGCATCTTCAAAGCATTTTATTAAACTCTTATCAGTCTTTCCCTGCTATACTTTGTTGGAAAACAATTGCACTTTTATTAGCATGCAGAATATTGTTATTATTTATTAAATTTCCACACTGCCTTTCATCAAAGGATCACAGGGCAACTTAAAATATTTTGAAAATGCTTGGAGATTAAAGCTTTAAGATCTGCATTCGTCTAGACACACAAATGGTGTAACACCATAAACTGGAAGGTCTAAAATGCTGTTGTAGGGGCTACTGAGACACAATGTAAAGTAGTATCAACACAATGTAAAGTAGTATTGCTATTATACTTTGTAAAATAGAATCCAGTTCTCTCATTAATTTCACCACTGTTTTGAGGAGTGTACTGTACTTCAAAAGCAGTCCTTGCAACTATACTTTCTATGTCAGATTCTGGAGTTTATCTTCTTACCCACCCTGACTGCTTCTTCCACCATTCCCACATTCCAATTCCAAAATTCTTCCCTCCCCTCCTAATCCACCCCTCGAGTGCTGGGGAGAGATGGGGCATCTTTGAAAGTGTCTCCTGTTGCTGACATCTAGGGACTGCCCACTTGGAAGACTTCTTGGCTGTGTCATTCACTTACCCACTGTAACTTGAAATGATTCAGGATCCAGCTGCTCTTCTTCATTGACAGAAGACTCCTGGACGAAATTTATGTTTTGTTTCTTTTTAATGTGAGCTATCACAAAGAAACACAATCCAATGAGCACAATCAAAGGTCCCATGGTCTGAACAGAATGAAATCCACAATCCTGGAGTTCAACATTAGAAGCATTGCTATGGTTAAACTGCTGGTAGCGCCAGCCTGGGCTACATCCTGGAATCCAAATGCCAAGGACGCTGATTAGCATCCCACTAGTTAAAAATAAAAAACCAAAGACAAGGAACTGAGCAAACTGGCAGTTTCCTCGACAAAAAACAAACCCATACACCTGGTCATCTTGCAATTGCACCTCTCTGAGGTAGCCTTTAGCTCTTGATTGCGCCAGAATTATACAAACTAGTCCAGTAACAGCAAGCAGAGGCCCAATGATTTTGAGGGCTCCTTTACAGTCACCAAAGGCACCACTTGGGCACGTCTGCAACACAAACATCGAAAGCAGAAATCCAGCACATAACAACGTAATGCCAAAAACGAAAAGGAAAGAGATAAGTTTCCTAGGATGTCCATTATCTCCTTCATGCATGGAACCAGGAACTGGATACATTATTATTATTATTATTATTAAATCCCTCTTCAAACCAAGGAATAACAAGTTTTCTTCTATGGAGATCAGAATGACAGTACCACCTTCAGCAGGCCTGAGAACGAAAACGAAAAGAGGACTATGATTATTAAGCCACAGGGCAACAACAGATAATTCACGTATTGAGTCTGTCCCTCATTTACACCTGCTGGGTGGGAAAAGGACTGCTCCCGGGCAGAGTTGGGGATATGACATGGGAGAAGAGGAAGTCTGCTTGCTCAGGGGGTGGTCCTGCCTATGAGAATGGCATGTTACATCAGAATAAGAGGCAGCTCAATTTGAAAATACTTTCACTGAAGCCAGGGTAAAGCTCAACATGCAAGCTCCACCTTTCCCCTCTCTGTTACCACCTCCCCACCAGGTACAACGGATGGCAGGAGAGTCTGACCAACTCTGCAACCAGTTGTGGCATTAACCCCAGGAGTACATAAACTGGAATATAGTTCACATACATCAACATGTGTGGCATAGGGCCATAGCCTTCTGCCTCCATGGTCGGAGAGTTTGGAACACAACAAGTGGGAATTCCCTATTAGGAACTGTGGTGAAGGAGCACACTTTGCACAAACAACAAATGATGAATAAGACTAGTCTTCTCAGATCTTTTACAGATGCAAGTACGGTAATTACCAGGAACCTCAAGCAAGGCAAGGCACCTCACACAGATAAGCAAGGGGGCGGTGACTCACCAGAGAAAGAGAGCTCATGTCCAAAGTTTGAACCTCTTCCATTCCTAAGGCCCCGAAGGAAGTAAAAAAATAATGTGTGTGTGTTTAGCAACACAGTGTCTCTCAACCCTCTATGTGTACTTCCTCAGCATCTCTCACTTGGAGGTCCCTGGGTCAGTATGCAATTTGCAGTGAAGGGCTCTCAGTTGTTTACAATAGTACAAGTAAGCTCCTACCATGTCTTCACAGCCTTCCCCAGCCCCAAAGGTAGGTTCTCAGGGGATCAGATTGAAAAAAAGTGTTGGCTGCAAGCAATGGTGGATATGTATCAGTGTTTATCGCTAGTACTGAGGCAGGGCTGCTCACTTTTGCAGGTAACCCTTTCTCAGATATCCACATGGCTCTCTCTGGCTGCATCAGGGACTTGATGTTTGTTGCAATGAAGCTAGTAAATGTTGTAAACTTAATTCAGTAGAATTGAATAAACTCTCAGGGTAGCCGAAATGTAGAGAGATCGACAGGCTGTGGTGCATGGCTAGAGCAGCAGCCTACCTCAAATCTGGTGCCCTCCAGATGTTTTAGACTGCAACTCCCATCAACTGATCATTGGCCATGCTGGAGTTGGAGTCCTAAACATCTGGAAGGCAGCAGCTTGGTGGAAGGTTGGGCTGGAGTGCTGAACTGAGGGAAACCTGAGTTCAGATATCAATAGCTAGCAAGCTCTGGGAGGCTTTACACAACCCTTCGTAGGGGTGCTGTGGGGGGATAAAATGGGCCAACTCCATGTAAGATGCATTGAGCATCTTGGGATATAAATGTGATAGACAAATAAAGACCATGGCAGGCAGGCAGGCAGGCAGGGGCAAGGATTTGAGCACACTTAGAAGGACAGAAGTCCAAAGTCCATTTGCAACTATTAAAACAAAGCAAAAACTCATTTGTATGGCTAGTTACAACACTGGTAAGTTAAACTGCAAACGTTCACATCTGTAAAAATGTAATTATGGTTGCAAGGATTCCTTGTAAGGAAATAAAGGACTGCAGAGAGACCGTGAAGAAAAAAGAAGTTTGCTTCCTGGCCCCAAACCCCCAATGTGCACAAAACAGGCCAGGATTTTGCTCCTCAATGTGATATACATGATTCAGAGGGGATAAAATAGCAGGTCCCCATCTTCCCCAGCACTTTATCCTAGCTGGATTGCATAAGAGGGTTTATTCCATGTGATCAGCTTCAGCTCACTTCAACCCTGCTCTTACCTCTAAGCACCTGCCCTCAATAATGGAGGGAAATGACAGCACTCTGGCATAATGCAAGACATGTTGAATTATAAACCAAATGGTTCTACCTGTCTGAGATGTCTTGGGGAACAGCACAGACTAGCCAAAATATCCCAGTCCTTCCAGGAACACCAACACATGAGGCGGAGCTTAACAAGTCACATGGTGCCTTTTTTAAGGATGCTGGGACACAGGTGGCGCTGTGGGTTAAACCACAGAGCCTAGGGCTTGCCGATCGGAAGGTCGGCAGTTCGAATCCCCGCAACAGGGTAAGCTCCCGTTGCTTGGTCCCTGCTCCTGCCAACCCAGCAGTTTGAAAGCACGCAGTGCAAGTAGATAAATAGGTACAGCTCTGGTGGGAAGGTAAAACGGTGTTTCCATGTGCTGCTCTGGTTTGGCAGAACGGCTTAGTCATGCTGGCCACATGACCCTTGGCCAGTAAAGTGAGATGAGTGCCGCAACCCCAGAGTCGTCGGCGAGTCGGCGACTGGACCTAACCGTCAGTAGTCCCTTTACCTTTACCTTTAAGGGGTAACCTACAGTTCCCAGGATTCCCTGCGGAAACTAATGTTTTTTACATGTATGGTGTGTCTGAAGCCTTTGCTACAGCTCAACAGGTCTGGATCTGTCCAGTGCTCATATGAGAAACTGCCCAATAAGCCCCTTGTTGGCTAATATATGCTTCTTGAAATGATGAATCGGGCAATGAACATTGCTGTAGGGTAAGGTAATTAATGCTGTGTACACATTCCTGTTTACTCTGTATCCAGTTCATCCCCACTGCAGCCTAGGAAGCAATGTACACACAATGTTAACTCACAGCTTTCCTGTATCTATCCTGTAATTTCTTAGGAAATGCTGTGCTTTGATCATGTGTATTTTCTCCAAACCAGCTTAGATCCAAATGGGAAAAAGAACAACTTAGTTGTGTTTTAAACCCATAATGCATAAAATGCCTAAAAGCTATACACTGTGAAGAATTTACATCTTGCCCCTTGCAAGGGGCTCTGTAAGATTTTCATAACGCAACGCAACTCTTTTACTCCATCACAAGGGAAGAGCACCCCTGTTCTCTATTGTGGGGATATTTAAAAGAATGGAACACTTAGAGGTGTATGAGCTTTTATGTATTTAAGAGAATTTGTATGCCACTTAATTGTAAACAGAACCTCTAAGCGGTTTGCAGAGGTTTTACACATGTAGAATAATTGTGCTCAGGATGGGAAACAAGAATGGGAAACAATACCCTTGTGCCTGGACTCTCTCTGATTATCCGTGTGCAGAACAGGGGGTGGGTGGAGAGAGAAAAAGCAACAATACACACCCTGTGCAGTTTAGTTTGGCATTGCAGATCCTCAGGTGTGCCAAAGGGCAGCATGGCCTTTAAGTCCCTAAACACTGCAACAAAAAGTGCCCCACTCACAGATAGGATGCTTGTGCATGGAGGTTTTTCCAGAAGTGAATTCTTTCTACGTTTGGTAAATTTATAGTATCAAACTGGAAGCAGAGCAAAGCCTTCCATAAACAAAGCTTCATACTTTCCTTCTAAAACATGATAGAAAGTCGTAAGACTAGGACAAATGGAAATAATCTGAAATGATATAAAGTCTACATAAAAGAAAAATATGGACGTCTTTATTGCTGTTTTAGAGGAAGTGTCCTTTCCTCACCAATCTTGTAGCAATGTAATTTAGCACACAGAAATATGTAATAAAGGGAAGTTGGGCATATGTTTTTTAATTCTTTCAATACCATGAAAGAATGAACACAAAGAACTCTCTGTTGTGGGTTTCACATTGGGAAATCTAGCACCTATGCTAGAAAATTTATATAGTTTCATTTTCAATGAACTTTAATTTGTAAAATTAAGGAAGTTCTACCATAATACATTAAGAGCGCCTATTTGGTTTTTGATGAAGTCATCAGAGCTTGCCATCCCCACAACTCCCACATTATCTCAATGTAGAATGTGCCAACTGTACAATTTGAAAATCTGGCATTTATGTGCTACCCAAAGTTACCCATAGTGAACTGCAACAAAGGAGAGAGGAAACTAGGAATCGAAATATTAGTGAACCTAGGGTCATATGCCATGGGAATTATGAAGTAAAAGCAGTAGAAAAGATCATGATGTAAACTGTGGCTCCAACCCAATGTGTATTTACTCAAGAATAACTCCGTGAGACTTTGGAGTAAATATGAACAGGATTCAGTAGAAACCTCTGAATTAATCTCTCTGAATTAATTTCCTGACACTTAACAGACACTAACACAGAATCAGCTAAAATGAGTTGTGATTAAATCCTGTTTAAAGCCAACTCAACAGCTGTAATGACTGACCAGAACTCCAAGGGACTTCACCATGATTGGGTTAGAATATGAGATGCCTGCCACCTGCAGACTCCCACTGAAAACTAAGGAAACTAAAACTTTGTTGAATAAGGAACTTTAACTGGATAACTAATAATAATCTTGCAAATAAGTGTGTGTGTGTGCGCGCGCGCTTATAAAGAAGAATTTTTAGTTTGTTAAAACTTGCTGAAGCTTTTGGGTTGCTGCCCCTTTGTAAACCAAAACCAAAACACAAAACCCTTTTGAGAAAGAATCATAGTATCATAGTTTAGTGGAAGAGCAATGTGCATGCAGAAGGTCTCAGGTTCACCCCATGGCATCTCCAAATACAGTGGAGGAAAGACTCCTGCCTAAAACCCTTGAGAGCCTCTTGAGAGTAAACAATACTGAGCTAGAGGGACAGGTAGTCTGGCTCAGTACACAGCAACTTCCTATGTTCCTAACAATACACTGAGATGTGAGGTCCTCATTCCATCAAAAAATAAGGACAAAGAAATGAATAATGGGCTTCCACCTACAACGCAAGCAGGAGATTGCGTATGACATGTACCTGCGTACCTTCCAATATATGCAATTATCTATGCTAAAGACTGATAGCATTAAACGCTAGACATTATTCAAAATCAAGAGTAGCTCTGGATGTTAATAGATTCCTGCCAGACAGATGCACAAGTGACTTTTTAAATTCAGTATAGATGTTTATTGATAATGTCTGAAGAAAAGATAAACACA
Source organism: Lacerta agilis (assembly GCF_009819535.1). Lineage (NCBI taxonomy): Eukaryota > Metazoa > Chordata > Lepidosauria > Squamata > Lacertidae > Lacerta > Lacerta agilis. The sequence continues at coordinate 29,158,754 of NC_046322.1, forward strand.
TGAGGAACATGTAGCTCATAGACAAGGGGTGAAGAGTCTTCAGCCTTCCAGGTGTTGTTGGACTTTGACGCCCATCAGCCCCAGCGAGCACAGCGAAGGGCAAAGGATGATGGGAGTTGCTGTCCAATAACATCAGGAGAGTCACTGGTTGCCTGCCAGAGAGGCAGATAAAAGTATGCCTTAGCAAGTAGCCATGCACAAGTGCACCTTTGAAACTTATAAGAAAAGATTAGGGTAGGTACATATGGCTGGAAGCACTTCTGCAGTTAAATCTGAAGCTATTTTTTTGTAATAAAATAGGCACATTTGTTAAAGTATTGAATTGCATTTGGGAGACCTGGTTCAAATATCCGCTCAGCTGTGACCTTGGGGCAGTCACTGAGTCTCAGCCTAACCAACTTGCAAGGTTGTTGTGCAAATAAAATACAGAAGTGGGCGCTCCTTAGAGGAAAGGCAGGAAATAAATGAAATATTATTCTTTTTTTAAATGCTGAGTCCACAGGAACAAAACACCCCTAAAGGATTTCTTGGCATGCCCCTACTGAAGAATGAGTTCAACAATGACTCTGAAACATTTTTTTCTGTAAGTATGCATATTTCCCCATTTAGATTGCTAACTTTTTTTTGCACACAGTTTGCATGCATCCCCTTTCCCCACAACAAAACATTAAGAATGTCAAAATTCATTGTGTGCAGTGTTTGTGAAAGGAGGGAAATCAGTTTGCTAGTAAAACAATAAATATTGTGTCATCCAACTACAGTTAGCAGGTAAGGAAGGGAATATACAAATCCGATCTGGGGCTAGCAACCTGTACACTGTACACACAGTCATGGTAGCTCCTGGGTGTTGTTGGTTCAGCATTAAAGGTAAGGGCACAGAGAGCATGACCTATAAAAAGGAGACAGCGCATAGGAGCATAGGAAGTTGCCTGTTACAGAGGCAGAGCAGTGGTCCATCGGTACTGACTGACCGGCAGCTGCTCTGTACGGTTTGAGACAGGGAATGACTCTCCCAGCCCAGCAGATGCTCTACTACTAAGCTGCGGCCACACTGCATGGGGCAAGAGCGCCCATTCCTCCGCGTGTAGATCGGCAACCCCTTGCACACAACGAGGACACCCAGTCGTGAGAAATTAAACGAGTCAAAAGCGCGGCCTTTTCCAAGGACACACCTGGCGGGCAAGCGCCCAGTCCGAGACACAAACAGGCGCTTTTACGCGCGCCATGTCCACCCCCGTGATGGTCGGCACGTACCAACCCCCCCCCCCCCCCACCAGAGGAGTGCGTTAGCATGACAGGGAGCTGTGAGGGGGGAGAGAGAAAAGCTGCAATATCCAAGCTGTTACCCTGAGGATGGGGAAAGCGTCGGCCCTCGCCTAATGCACCCGGAGGAAGGCGGGTGGATTGTTGTTTTTCTCCCCAGAGGCGGGAAAGCCCCAACCTCTCATTGGCGCTCTGGGGGAAAGGGAGCCTCTGTTTCGCCTCCTCCACCTCGGCCCCAGCCGCCATTCCTGCCATGGCACCCATAGATAGGCTCCCCCACCTTCGCCTCTTCCCCCCACCCCCGCCTCTTGACCCGAGAGAGGTTGCTGGCAGCACAAGAAGCGCGGCGAATACCTCCAAGCGGAGCGGCTCGAGGAGCGCCGCCTTCTCTTCGCTGGGACGCGCGGAGTGAGGCGCTGCGCCGCTGGCCGCCTCCCTTCGGCGTCGGAGGTTGACGTCGGCGGGTTGGGGCCGCCCGGAGTGACCTTGAGCGGGAGCCGCGCGGTGGTTGTTTTCCCTCTTTCCCTTCGGTCTCCGCTTCTGATGGGAAAGAGAGGATTCTTTACCCGGCCAGCGCGCCGTCCTGTGCGAGGCAAGCGCGCCCTCTGGGGTGGAGAAGAAGCCCCCTCAGCACCGGGCGGGGAGGCGCGTCTGCGTCCGCCAAGCGGAGGGCGGCGACTGGGCAGGGAAGTGCCTGAGGGCTGGGAGAGCAGAAATGGGGGGACTCTGTGGCTGCCCGGAGGGGTCCGTCATGCTAGGCGCCCCCTTCCTTGGAGGGCAAGGAAAGAAAGTGGACTTTTAAATTATCAGGACGCTCAAGAAACAGAAACCCCTCTTAGTCCGCAGGTGCAAGCCGACTATTTCATAGCCAGGGAGAATAAAGCTGCCACCTAAATAAATAAAAAATACACCCCAAGTCTTTTAGATAATTTTTGATATATTCAATGCAGTAAGAAAGGGCCATTCAGGAAGAAGCCAGGCTTCAACTTCCCATTTTCCGTCTTGGGCTGTCTGTGGCAAACAGGCACATTTTATACTGTCACATTTTAAATTGCTGCAGGTTCACCAGAAAATGTGCAGTGAAAAAGACAGTGGCACTGGAGCTCTAGAAAATTAATTACCGTATATGAGTTTATTGTGGAATCGGTATTGCTCCCACCTCCTCAAGTCAAGCACATCCTGGTCAAAATTCCAGCTCCTACTTTTTTAACAGCAGGAAGTTTGTTATTTACAACCACTTCTTAGTGCCTTCTCTGTCTTTTGTCATGTGTGATTATGTTTTGGTGGGTGATAGGTATCTTTGCACCCCTTTTCATTTGCTCTGCACCAGAGTACAACTCAGCCATTTGGTTCTACAGACCCCAACACTAACGGAAACCTCCAGTATAACCGTAATGAAACATTAGCTGGGTGTTTAAGGCAGATAGTATTTCCTTTTGCACACTTCTTGGTAATTAATTTTAAAAAGTATGCATACTCTGGTTCAGAACTACATGCATGCCCAGCACGGGAAAAGGTAGCAAAAGTCAAGGAAGGAGTGTGAGAGAGGAAGGACAGAAAAACACAGGGCAGGTACATTCCATCAAGCTCTGCTTGCTGGTATGGATGGCACAACAGCAATGAACTTCGAATGAAAAATGAATGCATGGAAACTAATGTGTCAGATGTATACAGAGAAAAATAAGGTCAGAACCACACATTTGCAATATGAAGTTTTCTGTGGAAGCATCCTAAATAATGATGATGATGATGATGATTTTTAGTCTAATACCACCTCTGAATCTTTTCAGGATTGAGTTTTGGTTTGTTGACCAACATCCAGCTTCTAAACACTGGCCTAGCACCTCAGCTGCCTTTCCTGATTCAGATGGAACAGAGTTAGTTGTCCTTTACATACTGATGACACTTCACTTCAAATGACAGTTCCCATGGGCTTCATATAGTTGTTAAATAGTATGGGAAACAAGATGGAACCCTGCAGGAAACCACAGGAAAAGTGCCATGGCATTGAACAGTGCCCCCCTACTTTCTGGAAATAACTGTGGAGATAGGAGTTGTCGGAATACGTTTCACGGATCCGCCATGGATTCATATTTATTTGGTTATTTTATGGGTTTTTCAAGGTCTACTTTTGGTATAATTGCGCGCAAAAGTGAAAGTGAAAGCATGAATGAATAGTGTGATTCACTTACAAGATTAATCCGCCTTTATTTTGTAGATCCGGTCATGTTCAAAGTTGTTAATGAGCGTTAAACTTGCTTCCCGCCTTTTTGGAGGGCAGCAACAGTGATTTTATTGGTTAAAGTACTAATGATGATGTCACGTTTGTTCCCTAATAAAAGGCAGAGGCACCCCGCTTAGGCACGAGACCGCACGTTCTTTAGAAGAAGTTCGTTTATGTTCTTTTAGTTGGGTTTTAGTTGAAGTCAAGTTTAGTTTAAGGGACTAGGAGCGGGCTGGACGGGTTGGATGGGTTTTTCTTTTAGTTAGAGTTAGATCGCGGAAGATCATTCGGTTTAGCCTTAGTTAGGTTTTCTTTAGGTTTAGCCTAGGGCTAGAATTGCGGAAGATATTTCGGTTTTAGTTTATTTAGTTAGCCTCGCGGAAGATTGGGCGCGCAGGGTCTTTAAGCTTAGGAGAACTTAGCTTAGGGGACGAGCCTACGCGGGTTCTGCCGAAGCCACTAAAGATACAACCGGTGTCTGTCTTCCTTTGGGGTTAAAAGGGGGAGTAAAGTAAAAAAATTTATTTCTTTAAACTGGTCCGTCTATTCAGAGTCAGGGTATATATTTTATTTCACGAGGCAACTGTTCATTAAAGAAGGCAATTAGGAACTCACACTTCATCGGAGTCGTCAATTGGCTTACTCATCATCCTTCAGACTGTGAGGCTTGGCCGGCGACCGTGCTCAAAAGCACGCGGAACGCTGGCCACTTTCCCCGCAACTGGTACCTCGTGCATAACCAACCCAAGGCCGTGCACGAGGAGCTCCAGCACCCAAACCCCGACAAGTGGTGCCCCGTGTGAGGCAAAGCGTAGTCAAAAATCGCTTCCACGAAGACTCCGGTTGAAGGCAACATATCGGAAGTGGCTCGGAAACAGACATTGAGAGGTGAGGTATAACGGCCCGGTTTATCCAGGATTTCGCTGCAGTAGCGCGAATCCACCGCTTGCCCAAAAATAGTGTAAATAGAAATTGCGCGCGTGTATTTTGCCCCAAGGGGTCCCCGGGTAGAGCGGCAAGGAGTTTAGTGTAAGCCTACGGGCAGGATAAGGTCTTCCCTAAAGCCTACAGGTGGGAAGGGTTCTGGCAAAAGCCTACGGGTGCCAGGGTCTGGCAAAAGCCTACGGGTGCCAGGGTTTTCGGTCAAAGCCTACGGGTAGGACCGGTGTCTCCCGAAAAAGCCTACGGGTGGGAGGGAAAGGTTTTCTGGCTAAAGCCTACGGGTGCCAGGTTTTTCGGTCAAAGCCTACGGGTAGGGCCGGTAGCCCCTAGTAGAAGCCCACGGGTGGGGGCGGAGGTTTTCTGGCTAAAGCCTACGGGTGCCAGGTTTTTCGGTTAAAGCCTACGGGTAGAACCGGTGTCCCCTAGTAGAAGCCTACGGGTGGGGGAGGAAAAGTTTTTGAAAAGTGTTTAAAAAAAAAAAAATGGGCTCCTCACTCTCAACTGCTCAAGTAAAATTTTGTGAAGATTTATTGTACCTTTTGAAAAGAAATGGTCACCCTGTCTCTGAATCAGAAGTAGAGCTTTTAGTTAAAACCATTGGGGAAATTTGTCCCTGGGTCCCTAAGGAAGGAACGAAAGATTTAGCCTCATGGGAAAGGATCGGGTTAGAATTTATGGCCAACCCGAAAATCGGAATTCCTGTACAATTAGTATGGAGCAAAGTAAGAAACTGCTTTCAACAAATCGCTCCAAGAAATGTTTTGCTTAATGGAACAGTGAATTTAGGAAATACTGCTTTTAATAGTGCCCCTGTGCTGCCGCTTGCGGTTGTGCCATTTTTGGCCCCCTCGCAGCAGCCAGTTCAGGCCCCGTTGTCGTACACGCACTCGCCCTTGTCCAATTTGTCATTGCCAGATTCATTGCCGCCTGTGCCGGTGCAGCAGACGCCGTCGGCCTTTCAAGCCCCGCCGCGGACTGCCCCACCGCCAGTCGCTCAGCAGTCATCGCAGGCCTTTTACCAGCCAGCGATTTCAAGTCAGCAGCAGCCGCGGACCTCGCTCCAAGCAACGGTCCCGCTTCCTCCACCGCAAGCCGCGCTTTTGCCAGCGATCCAGCAGCAGCAGCAGCAAGCAGCCTTTTTGCCAGCAAACCCTGCTGCCCTGCAGGCCGCGCTCAAGCCAGCAGCTCCAGTTTTGCAGCAAGCTGATTTCCAATCAACAGCAATCCAAGCTTCAATGCAAGCAGCACAACAGCAATTTACCAACCCTTCAGCACCTCCAATGCCAATGCAGATTCCAAGACAAGAGCAAAGCCAAACAATGATGATCCAGATGCCAGGACTTGCAGTACAGAGCCAACAACCTTATGCTCCAACTCCAAGTCAGCCATCTTGTCTTCATCCAACTCCAAGTCAGCCATCTTGTCTTCATCCAACTTCAAGTCAGCCATCTTGTCTTCATAGTCAGCCATCTTCAAGGCATCCAGATGTCAAAGACTCTTTAGCACCATCTAGTGGCTCATCATTTGGAAAGCATCAAGAAGATTTAAACTCACTGATGCCACCTACAGATCCAACAGCAATGCAGCCCATTTGCAGAACCCAAGCTTTGGAAGCAGCTTTGGGACAAATAGACTTTAGTGCTGATCCAATGCACATCTTTCCAGTGATTCGTGCTAATGGAGGACAACCTGCAAGATATCAAGCCATTCCTTTTGAAACACTACGTGAACTGCGAAAAGCCATACGCGAAAATGGACTTCAAGCTCCTTATACTAGAAGTTTACTTGAAGGACTGTCCACTAGTAGACTTCTGCCATCTGATTGGAAGTTGATTCTTCGCACCTTCCTGTCGCCTACAGATGCTCTTCTGTGCCTGCAAGAGTGGAAAGAAGTAGCAGCCAGACGTGCAACGCCACTTGCCACAGAAGATATGCTCACAGGATCAGGACATTACTCCAATCTCAATCAACAGCTAGCCATACCTGATGCTGCACTTGTCACCATAGCAGACATTGTAGTCAAAGCTTGGCGCAGACTACCCAATCGCACAGATGCTAGCTCAGTATCAGGATTCGCTGCAGTTAGGCAAGGTCCAAAAGAACCTTATGGGGACTTCGTGGATCGCCTGATTGTTGCAGTGGAACGCCAGATAGAAGATCGTCATGCCAGAAACATGCTGACAAAACAACTTGCCTTTGAAAATGCCAATGATGACTGCAAGAATGCCCTAACAGCAGTTGCAGCTCGTCCAGATGCCACATTGACTGAGATGCTACGCGTCTGCCAGAATGTCGGTACCCACTCCTACAAAGCACAGCTCTTGGCAGCTGCGGTACAGATGCCACGTCAAGACAGCTCTACGCCAGTCAAGAAGTGCTATGGGTGTGGAGGCGATGGGCATTTCCGGTCGCAGTGCACAACAACGCCAAGGCCTTCTGCCAAGCCGCCAGAGAGATGTCCCATCTGTCAGAAAGGATTTCATTGGGCGAACGATTGTCGTTTGAATCCACAAAATACATCACCTACCTCATCTCCAGTTCAGGGAAACGGTTCTGCGGGCCGCGCCCCGGCCCCGGTAAAACAATAGGGTGCAAGTTCAAGAACATCATGAAGGTCAATCGTCCCAGAAAGGTGAACAACGCTACTCCTTATCCAGGTCATCAGGAAAAAAGAGTGATCCAAAGAGATATCTACTCTCCAGATGTCCAGAGAAAAGATGTGACCTCATCAAGCATTCAGGTTCCAGAGGTTTCATCATCTGCCTTACCTATTCAAAGGGTTCCAGTAGAGAACACAGCATTCAGTTCACCTTCTGCTGACCGCCCTTCAGTTCCTGCTGATGTTGATCCTGCTTCACAGCAAGCAATCACAGTCAAGTCTCTGATCGCAGAATTGCCTTCAACGTTGAGAAGACATCCTACTGAAGTTAACCTTGTAGCACCTGAGCTTTATTCACCTTCGAGTCAAGGTCAGCCTGTCATTGAAGGACATTTGCCCTTGATGAAACAGCAGTGTTCAAGTTGCAACCCAGCTGATGATCACTTTCCATGTGGCCAAAGAATGCAAGTGAGTGAGCCAGCTCCCTCTTGTGGAAGCTTCAACATCACTCCAGTTAACAATGTCCACACCTTTGTGTCACCTTCAGCTTTTAAGCTCAGCCCGCCACAACCAAACAACTATCAGGAACAACAACTTCTACTGCCTCGTGTCAAAGAAGAAGCTCCATCCTGTCAGTTTGATGCACAACTGACTGAATGCCAGCAGGTTCAACAGCATCAGCAACTCTTACCAACGGAAGAACCTCAAGTTTGCCAACTCAACGCCAAGCAGCTTCAGAGTTGCCAACTTCAGCAGTGCAAAAAACCCGAAGCCAAAAAGATATCTTCAAACACTGCCAACGAAGAACAAGAAGAATCTTCTGTCCCAGGTATACCACTCTTCTTAACAGAGGACTGTTACTTTTCAAATCCATGGTTTGCTCAGCAATTGCCAACATCCATTCGTGGTCCATTCCCAGACACCTCAATTTGCCTTATCCTGCCTAGGATGGATCGCCTCCCTGCCACAGTCACATTGACTGCAGGCCTAGTTCGAATCACAGATTCATCGCAGTTGCTGATTCCAGGATTTTCAACTGTTCCTTGTGTCCTAACAAAAGGTTTGGAAATTGCCAGACTCTATTTGCTTACTTCCACACCTACAGCTCCTGTAGACTCTTTGCCTCCTCAGACAGCAATGGCGCTAATCAAGATTACAGAAGAACGCCCTCATCTCGTCTTAGAAATGGGTGGACGAAAGATCAAGGGTCTTCTTGATACAGGCGCAGATGTCACAGTGATCGCCAGAAAAGATTGGCCTGACCAGTGGGCAACGACTGTCACCCAGGAAGTCTTCGGAGTCGGAGGTTTCGAACCCGCCCACCAGAGCGTGCATCCGATTACCTTCCAGTCAGACTCAGGCTCCATGGTGCAGCTCCGTCCACTTGTTATGGATGTGCCTATCACCCTTTGGGGTAGAGACTTATTGTCTAAAGCAAGAACTGTTGTCCATACACATTTTTGATGTGGGCCTTTGCATCAGCGCCAGTACATGCTCTTCCACTCACATGGAAGGAAGGACCCCCTGTATGGGTCGACCAATGGGCGCTGACGTCAGAAAAGCTCGCTGCAGCAGAGGCCTTAATCAAAGAGCTGCTACACCAGGATCGCATGCAACCCTTTACTCTCCGTCAGTACCTCATGGATAAAGCTCCACAGTCATTGATCTTGGAGCGTTCCCTTGATAGTCTTAAAACTGTCCTTTGCAGAAAGCCTATTGCAAAGTCCCCCTGGAAAGTTTCACTGCTTGGTAAGGTGAATTCTCCTGTCTACAAGTTCTGTTCAGCAGCATCTTCAAGCGCTCTCACGCCGTTGAAACTTTCCTTTGTCTCAGTGATCCAATCGTCAACCGTGGGACGCTCCTTGCTATGTTCCGTGCTGTCTTTTGCATGGGCATTCTGTTGGCTGGTTTTGAATGGTACTCACCGTGCCTACAGATTGCTGCCATCACTTCTTGCAGCATACCTGTTTCCAACCAAAACCGCAAACCCTTTTCACCTGCTTTCTGTTGCTCTCTACCTGATTGCAAATATGCTCCGCATCTCCCCAGGTATTCTTCTGGAGTATCTTTTTCTGCATCAACCAAGAACTCTACTACAGGCTCTTCAGGCGGTTCCTCCTTGTGCTCAGAAGTACTGTCTTCTGCAGGGAACTCTTCACCTGAAGGTCAAGTCATGTAACCCTGCGTGGTACTTGCCAGCCTGCATCTTCAACGACAACCCCTTGTTGCTTAATCCTCTCAGCGAAGGACTGTCCCTACTTCTGCGGAAAGAACCCCTATTTCCCACACCTGTTTGTGTGCTCAACTCCATTCTTCACTCAAGAAACACGCTGGACAAACTTTGCGTGAAATTCGATACTCCCTTTTCATCACAAGCCGTGATGTCTAACTCTGGTTGTTAGCTATTCGCTAACTTCTCAACTTCCTGTCAAATGCAGCAACTCTTCAACTATCCTCAACCTATGCCTTTTGTTTGCCTCTGGGCAGCCCCTTGGTTCCTGGCTGCCTAGATTTGTTCCAGTTACTCTCATACCTGCATTCACTAGCAGATCACCTTGATTTGCTTGCTTAACCTCCTTTCTTCTACAGGTATCGTTGTTTCTTCAGAACTCGATGTTTCAGTACTTTCCTGAGCTCCATGAACTTTTCCTGAGTTCCAGGACTATTTCTTCTACATGGTCGTGTGTAATCGGAGAAGAGGACGACCGGCAACTCATTCATCGTCTTCATCCTCCTCTCCAACTCCATTTTGCAGTTCTAAACCTGTCTTGTACTTTATATTGTACTTGTAAAAATTGCATATTTACCTTTGTATGCTTCTTGAAATATCCGCCTCGCATATTACATGTGTTTTCCATATAGCTTGGTAATTAATGATATGGATGTTTATATATGCAAAGCTTTTCTGAAATGGTTTCCATTTAGAGCGTCACAATTTTGATGATATGGAAATGTTTATGTAAGGTCAAAGCATCGCCTTTGTGCAGTTCTAGTCATAGACATATTCATGCATATATGTTTTATAATCCTAAATCTCCACGTTGTGCTTGCAAAAGTTGTAGTTCAAAATGTGGTAACTCTTATATGCCTTATTTGAGATATTTCCTTTGGTCAAAGAATTGGTCATTCTCGGATTTGTTCAAGATATATATGTCAAGTCTGGTGGCGTCCTACCCTTTTGGTACCCCTATTTTCTTTGAAGAATACCCCTCTATATGCTACCTTTTGGCAGTAAACCAGGTTCCCAGCTTTTCCCTTCACTCTGTTTCCTGCTGTTGATGGGAGACCCTTATGTAGCTGGTTTAAATCCCATCTCGTTTCGCTGGAAACCCTTGCGTAGATGGTTTAAATCCTCATCCTGGCTGGGACACCTTTATGTAGGTAGCTTAAATCCCCTCTTGTGGCGAAAAACCACTTGTACATAGGTGGCTTAAATCCCCTCTCTGGAATCGGACCCTAGTTCCCCGTTACCTGTGGTCGCTGTGGTAAGTCCAGAATCTAAAGTTCCCTCGATTCTGTAGCCTCAGAGCCACACACCTTTTATGTTTCCTTATCCATTTTCCTTGGTTTTACAAATAAAAATTAAAAAAAATGGGGGAGGGGTCTGGGTAGGCCATGTAGCCCCAGCTCTAGTTATACCTTGATTTTGGGTCCCGGATCGGGACCTCTCTTATGTTTGGGCAGTCGTTATCCGTTATTTTTAATTTTGGACCTGTATCAGGTCCTCTCTTGTGTTTGGGGAGTAATTTGTTGTTTTACGCTGCACGCGAAAGTATACATGCTTATAAGGTAATTTGTTGTGTTACACTACATATTGAAGTATTTATATATGCCTTAAAGGTTTACAGTGTATCGGATCGATCATTTTTTATGTTCGGCTAGTGGTTTGTTATTTTCATGACTTTATTGCTACATTATTGTACAAGTATTTCCTCTTATGAAGGGGGTAGATGTTGATAGTGTTGCTGGTGTTTATATCACAGTTTTGATGTGGACACTGTTGGCACTGTTGATGCTCTGCCCTTTCATGTCGAGTTCTATATCAAAACAAATGGTAATGTTTATGTCAGATAAATGCTTATGATATCTCTATTTTTTTTTATATAACTAAAACAAAATTAATTTAATTTAAAACAAAAAAAGAAAGATGATATGTCGGAATACGTTTCACGGATCCGCCATGGATTCATATTTATTTGGTTATTTTATGGGTTTTTCAAGGTCTACTTTTGGTATAATTGCGCGCAAAAGTGAAAGTGAAAGCATGAATGAATAGTGTGATTCACTTACAAGATTAATCCGCCTTTATTTTGTAGATCCGGTCATGTTCAAAGTTGTTAATGAGCGTTAAACTTGCTTCCCGCCTTTTTGGAGGGCAGCAACAGTGATTTTATTGGTTAAAGTACTAATGATGATGTCACGTTTGTTCCCTAATAAAAGGCAGAGGCACCCCGCTTAGGCACGAGACCGCACGTTCTTTAGAAGAAGTTCGTTTATGTTCTTTTAGTTGGGTTTTAGTTGAAGTCAAGTTTAGTTTAAGGGACTAGGAGCGGGCTGGACGGGTTGGATGGGTTTTTCTTTTAGTTAGAGTTAGATCGCGGAAGATCATTCGGTTTAGCCTTAGTTAGGTTTTCTTTAGGTTTAGCCTAGGGCTAGAATTGCGGAAGATATTTCGGTTTTAGTTTATTTAGTTAGCCTCGCGGAAGATTGGGCGCGCAGGGTCTTTAAGCTTAGGAGAACTTAGCTTAGGGGACGAGCCTACGCGGGTTCTGCCGAAGCCACTAAAGATACAACCGGTGTCTGTCTTCCTTTGGGGTTAAAAGGGGGAGTAAAGTAAAAAATTTTATTTCTTTAAACTGGTCCGTCTATTCAGAGTCAGGGTATATATTTTATTTCACGAGGCAACTGTTCATTAAAGAAGGCAATTAGGAACTCACACTTCATCGGAGTCGTCAATTGGCTTACTCATCATCCTTCAGACTGTGAGGCTTGGCCGGCGACCGTGCTCAAAAGCACGCGGAACGCTGGCCACTTTCCCCGCAACTGGTACCTCGTGCATAACCAACCCAAGGCCGTGCACGAGGAGCTCCAGCACCCAAACCCCGACAAGGAGTAGAACAATTTAAGTACAGTACCCCTAGTTCTCATGTTGAGCCCCTCCAGAAGGATATCATAGTATTTAATGATATCAAAAGCCTCTGCAATATCAAGAATGAGCAATGCTACATGCCCTCCTTCCATCTCTATCCCGACAAATTTAATTAACCAGGGTGACAGAGATAGCTGTGACCTGTCCTGAAGCCCGACAGAGATAGATCCAGACATTACAACTCCTCCATGCATCCCTGAAGCTGGACTGCCATCACCCTTCTTAACACCGTTCACTTAATGGGTATATTTGTCATTGGGTGGTAATTCTTTAACAGTTTGTGGTCCAAGAATGTCCTAAGAACGCAGTCCACTCTCCAGTAATTGTACATTTAGATGGTCTACATTTGCCAGCTTGCAACTAAGGGTTCGTTTTTACATTGTAGTGATAGTATAGCTGCCACTGAGATCACAAAGGGCTCCTAACCAAATGGGCAACTATTTTAAGAAGCGGTACATCAACCCAGTCTGCTGTGGTAGGATCGAGCCAAGTGTAGGATTTTTACTACAGTAATCTGTGATGGGTTCAATGAAATGGTTATCCTGTTTTTCAGGCGATTTTAACCAAGCCAGGAAGATCTGAATTCAGCACACTTTGCTGGTATGGTTGAACTCATTCTAGCAAATAAAAAAAATGTTTCACACAAAAAGTGTTTTAGATTAGAAACTTGCACACTCATGTGCACTTGCACACCAGAATAGTTGGCATAGCTAACCTGTGGCACTCCAAATGCTGCTAGACTACAACTCCCGTAATTTCTGGCCTTTTGCTATGCTGCCTGGAGTTGATGGGAGCTAGAGTCCAACAGGTTTGGAGGACCTTAGGTTAGCAACTGCTGTCATGTAAAACTGGCTCCTCATTGTATAAAAAACAAATATACAGGCGATGTAGACAACAAAGTTTATAAGCTCCCAGTTTAACCAGCTCAGGTCTTCTACTTCTAAGCCGCTTTGGAAACTCTGTTTTATACATTGTTTAAACAGGCTCTGCCACATATTCTTTTGATGAAAGTTTAGCTAGAGACACAAAAGAAAGGACTTGATACTTTAACATAGCAGGAATACAAACTGCAGAAACAGTGTATTTGGCACTGGAATAGATGTAGACAAGAAAATATAGACTTTGAAATTATTGAGTGAAGCCTGTTGGCTCTTGCTCTCAAATAATGTATACTGTATACACTATCACAGCTAAAAGACAAGGTGGAACACTTAACAGAGTACTTCAACTCTAGTGTCACAAACTTTGAACCAAAATAATTTATAATAAAGCTAGTAATGCAGAAAAGCAAAACAAAGTCAATTTGTGACGGCAGTTGTTACGGTGCCTATATGGTAGTTGTTGCAGCTGATATTGATGTTTAAGAGGATATATTATCTAATAGTTATTTGTGTTGCCCTAAAATGTGGATTTTTTTAACTGTATTTTTGCATTAGATTTTTATTGGTGATATTCTTAGGTTGTTGTAAAAGGTTCAGATATTTTCTTTGAAATGTGAAGTGGTATATAAACTACATAGCCCAAGGATTCTGAAGGGGGGGAAAACTTGCTTTCTAGATCCAGTCAATCATAAGTCTTGCTGGTTCAATGGGACTTCCTCCTAAAGAAAACTGCAGAATGCCAGTCTTACTTCCACTTTGGGAATTACTCTGTATGATGGCTTGTCATAGCAGTGGAGCAGATAAATCATCCTTCTTCCTTAGCAGCCTCACTTGTCCAAGTGGTAAGCACCAGTAATGGAGCTGGCCTGTGAAAGCATACAAAGTTTCCCTCTAATTCCTCCCCTAACAGGAAGGGGGAGGAAACAACAGGCTCCCATTTAGGAGAAGGAAGAGGAATGCTTTCTTTAAAATCAGGGCACATTTAAAACTGATGATGGGATCTTTGATTAATTACTGTAGCTCCACTTGTTATCTTTCCAAACACCCCCTCTTTTTTTGGTTCTAGCAAAGCACCTGGCTTCCTGAAAATTGCGGCATCAGTGCAAGAGTGTGTGTGGTGCATGTTTGTGTGTCTAAGAATGCACACCCATATCCTCCTATTGTGCCTGAATTTTCCGATACAGGATAAACTGTGCAATGTTATGTCATAAACCTCACCCTCCACTCCCACAACTTTCTTGTATGGGAGGGAAGGAAGTAGAAAACCAAACCATTTTCTGTTAAGTGGAAAGACAGACTGCTTTTGGCATAGGATCTACTCTAAACCCATTGCTTCCGTCTGTCAAATCCCTTGAGTTTTTAAAAACAAAAATGGTACCAAATCCCATGAAGTTTTTCTGTCCAATGAGCCCCTACAGAAATATAGAACCATCTGCCCATAGGAGGCTGCTAGGTAGCATTTAGGTAAGGTAACATTTAAAAGAAAAGGGGGAAAAACCTACTGTACCACATGCTTTAATAAAATACAAACATGTTAAATTAAAAGTATTTCCTTTGTTTGAAAAACCAACACATTTTATGTGAGAAGACTGTCCTTGATCCTTTTTTATGCTTGAAAATACCCGAGATAGCATATAAACAGCAGAGTCAATTTATAAGTTATATATTATATGTTTATTATGGGGTGCAATATTTTTACATTTTGTGAAAGATCAGATGTATTTACAATTTTTCTATGAGATTTATATTGCTCTAATTTACAGTTCATACAAACCTAAAACCCTTTAGAGTTGTGTTTACAAATTCTTTCAAGAGGCAGCTATAAAACGGATCACTTTTATAAAGATGCAAGATCCAGCTTGCTACATGCAGTTTTTCAGATATCTGTGGTTTTATACAATTTCTAGAGTTCTTTACAAATATTCTAATAAACTTGTATGGCTTCAAAATTGTAACCTGCACTCTTTGCGAACGTATGTTTGAGAACACTTGGTATTAAGGCTAGATTAAAAGTGCTGAAACTTAGCTTTTGCACTAATTTAGAAATAATACATGATTAATAATGAAAAACAAAATAAACTGAATTTCAATAGTAAGGATTAAACTGTTCAAGCAGTTTTGATTGCATTAGCAGATTACAATTAAGATTCTGGTAAAAGACTGTACCTTTTGAAATGCCAATTTATGCCAATTTTAGTTTTAAAATTCTAGTAATAATTCAGTAAAGACTAACATTTTTAAATATGAAAATCCATGCAATGAAATCCCAGTTAAGATGTGATAATCAAAACATTTAAAAAGCAAACTAATTCACTATAAATCTTTTGACTGCAACCCTACCCTTAGTTATGAATGTATAAAATATGACTAGGCCAAAATATTCAGCCCAGAGTTTTTTTTTTTAGCATTTTGGAGGCAGGGGCGGCGGAGGGACGACTCCCATCTAAGATTAATCTGGTCTTCAGAGAATGGGTGAAATCAAAGAATCTTGGGCATGTGGTGTGGGATTACCTCTAAAGGGAAGGTGGCATTTTTATTTTTATTTTAAAGGGGGGAAGCTTTGCTGTCAGTTCAAGAGGCAACTTGGCTGCCTTCAGCATCTTGGCAGCCTTCAGCATCTTGGCAGCCTTCCCTTTGAAATTAGGGATAGAACACCCCATGGAAACTCTACTATATCATTGACCAATGGTGACAGACACCTCTTTTCCTTCCAAGAGTGCTGCAGGGAACAACACTATGTCACGACAGTGTGTCATTCTTACAGGACATTCTGTTTCTAATTTCAAAAGGAACACTGCTCAGGGCAACACCACTTGAAATGGTAGTAAAGAGTTTGCTTTTCTGTTTGTTAAAAATGAAAAAAACCTTCAGCCACTTTGTAACACAAGCCCATCCTCCAGCCAGAAATTCCTAATTTTGTTCCTGTCTCCCCCAAATCTCTGATATTCTGTCTCCTTTTGCAGGAGACTAAAGTGGGGGAGAGGGAAGGACAGGATACTTGGCTCAGCTTGAATATAAATTCCTTTGAAATCTATGTAACATGTGCATTAACATATGCTCTTGCCACTAGTTGCAGCCCCTATATTGTATTTCCATTCTCCAAAATTTGTGGCTAAGAGCATTATATATTTACATTTTATATATAAAGCTGACTGGTCAATCCAATACTGATTCCATAAGCATTTTTATATTTAATTATTTCCCCCCTAGACACTGCAATTCAGAAGTGCACAGAATTTCACACCCCCTTAAATTTTTATTTCAGGATTTAACAAGTTCTTAACAACACAATACATAACAAGCTTTAAAAGTATTAATTTGTGCTAAAAATGATCCCACTAGATCACTTCTGTTGATGTTTAGAGCCACTGTGTTTAAAAAGTGATAAATCCAAACATTCAAATGCTAAGTGTATCAATTTTGTTGAAATTAGCATGAATGACAATTTTTGTTCTGCTCAAAATAAACATTGACAAATATTACTTCTCTAAAGCTACTACATTTACATTCATGTCACCTTTGAAAGCACTTGAAACTTCAAAACTTTATAGTTCGCAAAAGGGAATGCTATAATTATTCTTGTATAAATTGTTTTAAACTTATTTAACACACCTTCAGGATTTTACACATCTTTGGTGATACTGAAGTTGAATTTTGATATCAAGTTGTTTTTCTGTGAATATATAAAAGTCAAGCAGTTCCCTTTACAGTGGCTGCATTTATTGCATTCAACCCACAAGGAAGCAATGTAATATTTTAGTGGCTGTTTTAGAGTTATTTGAAGTTTCCCTTCCAAATCCCTGCTTTAGGGAATTATGTAGTTGTACATATTACACAGAAAAACATCAGCTTTTCTGTATGGAAGATCTAGAAATTGAAAAAAAGAAATAAGAGGCACATAGACATTTTGATAGGCACAGTTTTAAAAAGGCACAAATGTTACACATTCCATATAAAAATAAATTAATCTACAGCATTAATTAAAAATTACAACTCCCATAAAGTTAACTAATGGCAGAAGTAAATATCTGTTGTCTGTTGCAATTTTTTAAAAAAACCATTGCACTTTACATTTTTAAAACCATCTTTTATAAAATAATATACACTTAATTATATATGGTATATGAAAATCAAGTTACTTTGTATACATATCTCTAACCAGATATGGCACATGAATATACAAGAATGAAACAAAAATTACTTTGCCACTTTTTAAATGAAATGGCAATATTGAAACTGAAAAAGTATACTTCAGTAATATTTATAGAAAGCTAAAATAATGTGGTTGCTTTTGGTATCACAAAGCACCACACCTTTTAAATACCAGAAATGACTGCTATTTTGGCTTTGAGGCTACATAAGTATTAAGCATTTGCGTAATCTTGTTTCCCAGTATTTCAGCTGACCACCTACAGATAGTGTTGGGAGTTCACTTCAGTGCTAATAAAATAGAGTTTGTTTTAAATGACTTATTTTGGAAAGTGCATTTTTGTTGGATATAAGACTCAAAAACTAAGCAAAACATTTTTTAAAAAATAAATGCATGTTAAAATAGTGTTGGAAAGGTAGTAAAATAGTGAATTTCTGTTCATTGAGAGAACTCATTTCCCCCCACACTGGCTCATCAGCAATCTGCCATATATCGACCTGAAAGACAGAAAAAGCTTCTGTAGTTAATACCTTTTCAATAAAGTGAAAAACAGTTATACTAATTACTTACAATTTTCTTCTATTTAAAGATAACAACTAAGATCCACTTGCCACATACAAAACAGCCCTATTTGCTAAAGCTGCTAAAAGTATTCATGCTAAAAGACAATGCTGTAGACTGTGCAGGTGATTCATTAATTTGACTTATTGTAAATTGATGTATAACTCTGTATTTCTTTTAACAGATTTTAATTGACTTGCGGATCTATAATTGAATTTGTAATGGCTTTCAGTCAAACACAATAAATGATTTATTGATTCTTGAACTAAGGGTATATTTTTAAATTACCGTATTTTGCTGCGTAATTGACACATTTTTTGTGCCATTTTTTCCCTTCCAAAAAAGGGGAGGCATCTATTATGAGGTGAATTATGGTAAGAAGCAACAACATGCTATGGACTCCAGTTCTCTTAACAGGGCACTGTTGCAATACAAAGCAAAAGGCACAGACGTCACCCATTTCGCTGGATTTTGCCTTCTCCCAGCACGAAGCTCTGTTGGGAGAGGCGGCATCTTCAGTCATTGTTAAGAGTTCTTTCTTCCTAGGTCTCTCAAGGCTATTCGCTTGTGCAGAGGCGGAGAAAAGTGGTGGATGAGCGGTGGAGACGTTTGCCCACCCGCTGCTTCCTCTTCTTGGCAAGCCCAAGATGGCAGCAGTAGTAGCCCGGCCCTGGCTTCACCTTGCCTTTTCTCCTCCAGCTGGCAAGCCAATGAGGGCCTGGACTCCAGCCCTCACTGCCTCAGGGGCCCCCTGTGCCTACCCCCAGCTTGCCTCAGAATTACCTCTGTGACTATTATGCAGGGAATGCTCTGGGACCAATTTGGGGGTCCGAAAAAGGTGTGTGTGACTATTACACAGTGGCGACTAGTATGCCGTGAAATACGGTATGCTTTCACATTTCCACTGGCCATAGCAAATAGGTTCCTGTGCTCTGGTGACATAAGCTCCACTCTTCTCCCCAAACCTGGAACTTCAACCAAAGCAGCAAGTCTTTTACCAGCCTTACTTACAGGAAAGGCAGGGAGGGAGCAAGCCAACAAGGGGAGAGACAGGGACAGGCAATCATAATTTTTGGTTGGCTAACGCAGCCAGCCAAAAATTGTGGCACTGTTTTCAATGTTTGAATTGTATATGTTAGAGCACTCAGTTGCTTATATTCCAAGATGTCAAGTCAGTACAGAACTTAGAAGGTTTTTCCCCACACACTTTTCTCAACAGATATGTTTGTAGAACATACACTGGTATTTGCCATTGTAAATGTTGTAAAATGTGAAGGGGAGATTCGTGTCAAAGCACTGTGATTGGCAGGGGAAACTCTCCTGAGTCTACTACATTATAGAAAAACATATTCCCTTTGCACTCATGGTTCTGAGTGTAGCAGAACCCCAGTGAGTCACAGTGTACTTTCAGGGGGTATGTTTGACTTCCATGCAAGGGCAAAGTGGTACTGCATTAACCACATCCCACTGATTTAAAAAAGTAAGAAATGTATGCCATATTATGATTATGCTTCTTACCAGTGGCAAATCTCTTCTTAAGTAGGGAAAGCCGATAGCCAGTGCCTACTAGTTCAACATCTACTCCTGAAAGTGTGCTTCCTTCACTGATAAATTGCACTGCAAGTGTTGCTGGCTTACTGGGTCCTTCTGAAAGGTCAAATTTGGCTCTGAGGGAGCCAGAGCCTGTTAAGGGAGAAAAACACACAAAGTGAATAATAATTAAGGATTTGATTTGTAATGCAACATCTAGCTGGATGGAAAATAATTTGGAGGATACCTTGATAAGTCAATAATACAGGCATGTACATTTCAGTTCATAAAAAGTCAACATCTGCAGTGGGGAACCTCCAGTCCACGGATCTATTTAGGCCCAGTAAGACTTCTAATGTGGCTTGCAATGCCATTTCCCTCAAACCACATCCACTTGCTCTACACCTGATGTAATGTGATGTCAAATGTGGGGTGGTTAAGACACAGCTGCAAAGGAACAACTGGGAATTTAAGCTTCCAATTAAGCTCACTGACTGCACTGATCAGCTGACTTGGGTCCAGGTAGTGTGTTACAAGGACTAGAGGAGGAAGTGACCACATTTTCACAACCTGCGCTTGCACACTCACTCATTCAAACTTATCCATGGTTTCCTTTTATTGAGTTTAGGATAAATAGGCAAAACCGCTATTTCTCATTGCTATTTTGATGACCAAAGCGACAGCCTATAATATCCATGGCCAACTTTGAAACTGCAAATATATAGTTTATTTTTGAAGGTAAGGTAAATCATAAAAGTGCCTTTTGAACAAAAGAGACCTTCCACCTGAAAGGCCCCCCAAGACATGTAAATACACTGATATAAATATATAATACATACAAAAATGTGGAAAATGTATAAAATTATCTATATACTAGACACACCATTAAGTGTGCATCAGTTTTCCACTGCTTTCTTGTTAAATTTGAAATAGAAGATAAACAAGAAATAATTATACACTGGTTAACTTTAATTTTTTTAAAAAATACTTTCTTACCTCCATTTTCTGATTTTTCTGAAATACTAGACAATTTCCATAAGGCTTTCATCTGCTCTGAATTCCTGTTAAGAAGTAAAGTCTGGTTATTGGACTTCAGCCTAATGGCAAATTTTTATAAAACTCCCTTCCAAGTAAAGGTCATACAGGCGGCATCCTTTTGAAAGTTCAGTGCCTATTGACGACTTCTCTTTTTAATTCCAGCAGACACTTTAATTGAAGTTTGATTTTATAGTTTAAATTGATTTGTACTTTTTTTGGTATTGTATACCTATAAGCTGATAAGAGACAATCGTAGTAGGATATATATATTGCTTAAATAAATAAATAAATATTTTAATATTTTCAATAACTTTAATTTTTTCTTTTTACTTAACAGGAATATGCTAGATGCCGGGCACTACAAGGAAATTAACTTTGTTGTCTAAAATATATTGAAAAAGTCATTCTTTTGTTGAAGGTTTGTACTAAAGCATAAAACATAGTTTTCTATGTATTATCTTTCAGGAGATATACAGCATCCCTAATATCAGTACCATAGAGTGAAAAAATTAAAAATAAAAAGATTTCTTTTCACAATGTTTCAGATGTAAAACAGCAGCAGCACAGCAGAATGAATTCTATGTAGTATCAGCAGTAAAATAATAATTTTTTTTTAAATTACCATTTTGCTGGAGGAAGTGATTGCATATTCATTACGCCTCCATCAACTGGAACCATGACCTGTATATTAGAAAGCATAGTTGGCACTGCCATAGAGGCCGGGTTGTATTTGTAATCGACTCTTACATCAGTAGTGTTACTATTGCACTTCCAGTACGTAGCAAGATTCAGAGGTGTAGATTGGATGCCATATGAAGATACCTTTGAAAATAATCAAATAATGACTTTTAGGTCCAATACTGAAAACTATAAAGTTTCAATTTTGTGCTGTGCTCTGCAAAATATACTTAATCAGAAACTTTACACTTAATACTGAATGTATAAATTAACCACATTACTATAAAAGTCCTGAAATGGCTACGTTGCCAGGAAATACTTTTATATGATAAAGGCACAGGCTGAAGTTATGAACACTTGGCTCCAAGTTGTGTCTTTCAGTACTGCAAAATATTCATCTTTGAACCCATCTGGGCAAAAAAGGCAACAAACAGCATGTTGCAGCTAGGACTACAGCCAAGATCAGAAGTATTAGGTTATCATATATGAGCCTTAAAAAGAAAATACCAGAATGTTTCAATAAACATTGTGAGGAAAAACAGTCTGAACAAATTAATCAAGGGAAGAGTCAATTGCTTTTTTGCAGTTAGATGCAAGGCCAAGCTAGTGTGGTGTAAGTAAAGTAAAAAAATAAAAATAAAAAGTTACCTGATATTTTAGAACATCTACATTATAGTAAGAAGCCGAAGGATTTTGTTCCGATAGCTTCTTGAGGTAGACTGTAACAGCTTGCATGTCCATCCAAAAATCACTCACATTGGAATCGCTTTGTGATGGATCACTGTGCGAAAAAAGTTGGTGAAAACACAGGTTTTAGATTTCTTACATATTGGAAATGTTTTGCAAAACAAGGAATACAAAGTTTTTAACCATCTTTTTAAACTACTTCTATGGATGGGGGTTGGATCCAAAGGGTTTGCAGCACACACAGAAGAACTGTTTTATACCTTTGCAGAAGATCACACAGACAAATGGGAGCTGCTATGGAACCCATCGATTAAAACTAAATGAACTCTTGCATATTTGCAGAACAGTGACTTTGTCTCTGCTCATGATGTTTTGCTGTAGCAGAGAGGCTAATACTAGAAGGACTTGGCATTTCACACATTCTCTGCCTCAGCACCCTATATGTAAATTCTTTGGCTTCTGTAGTTGCTGAAATAATATGACTATCTGGAAAGTTCAACTGTTATTTATTTATTTTAATGGTTTTATGCATATTGTGAACTGCTTTATGATGTATAAATAAAAAGCAGTATGTAAGTAAATGAATAAAGTATGATGGTAAAAATGTTGCAATACACTACCTCTACAATTTTATACTCAATTTTGCATTTTTACACAGTGGGTACTATATGAAGTAGCTGGAAGTCTGCTTCCACTGTAACACACAGACTGGAGCAGCCCAGGATGAATTTAATTTACTTCATAATATATGTTGCACAAATTATACTTATGTAAAACCCTGTAGAATAAATCATGCTCGTTTTAAACACACGAACAGCATATCCTGGGAGAAATTCATGTTGTCCAGTAAGAGAGACAGCTGGTCTACGACAGTAGCCTTAATCACTCTCATATGTGTCTATTACACAGCAGTTTCTGTCGAGCTTGAGCAGCTGCCCACAATGAACATGTTCTGTACTGAGTGAAGAAATCAACTTTTTATTCAGTGGCTCAGAACATAATTAGGTGACTGTGATTAAGAGACCAGTGCAATCCATAAGTAAACCCAAAATGAAGACTGTAGTTTCTCAGAAATGAGGTACTCTGTGTGTTGTGAACGGTCAATTGTTTAAAAAACAATCCTGAAGATATATGGCACATCCTGAGCCTGCAGAAAGCTAGTAAATTGCAGAGCAACCCTCAAATTTCCATAATGCCTAGGAATCATAGAATCATAGAGTTGGAAGAGACCACAAGGGCCATCCAGTCCAACCCCCTGCCAAGCAGGAAACACCATCAAAGCATTCCTGACAGATGGCTGTCAAGCCTCCACTTAAAGACCTCCAAAGAAGGAGACTCCACCACACTCCTTGGCAGCAAATTCCACTGTCGGACAGCTCTTACTGTCAGGAAGTTCTTCCTAATGTTTAGGTGGAATCTTCTTTCTTGTAGTTTGAATCCATTGCCCCGTGTCCGCTTCTCTGGAGCAGCAGAAAACAACCTTTCACCCTCCTCTATATGACATCCTTTGATATATTTGAACATGGCTATCATATCCCCCCTTAACCTTCTCTTCTCCAGGCTAAACATACCCAGCTCCCTAAGCCGTTCCTCATAAGGCATCGTTTCCAGGCCTTTGACCATTTTGGTTGCCCTCCTCTGGACACGTTCCAGCTTGTCAGTATCCTTCTTGAACTGTGGTGCCCAGAACTGGACACAGTATTCCAGGTGAGGTCTGACCAGAGCGGAATACAGTGGTACTATTACTTCCCTTGATCTAGATGCTATACTCCTATTGATGCAGCCCAGAATTGCATTGGCTTTTTTAGCTGCTGCATCACACTGTTGACTCATGTCAAGTTTATGGTCTAATTCAGATAGAATGTATTGCCATACTTTCAACCTGCAAGCCAAACACCTCTGGGGACTCATGACACATATCCTTATGATGGCACACAGGCACAAATCAACAACAAGTTAAGATTGTACCTACGCGTTTACAAGTGATACAATTTTAGTTTTCCAGTTTGATGTGATGAGTGATGTCTGAACTATTCTCTAACATGTTTCAAACCTGGATTAAATCCCTCCTCAAATGAAGGGGTTTAATATGTTTTGAAAAATAATGTGAATAAAATAAAACAAATCACAAAAAGCATTAGATGTTTGCCTTGAGGAAATGAAGCTATGTAATCTGTTTGTAATATCAAACCATATGAGGAAATGCAACTAGCTTCACGGGGTAATGAATACCAGCATAGTTAGGAGGTGAAATAGCACCCTACTATCCATGAAATAGCGCACTACTACTGTGGTCATTATGGTCAATTGACACTGCAGCTATGCATTTATTTAGCACTACCATTTATTTAGCATTCATCTAGTTCTCAGACACCATGGACCCACTATTGCTTTATGAATTACCACTCTGGGAATTGTTTCTACATCATATGTGTGCATGCAATGTGCACTCTGCGTGGTGAACCTGGCAGGGGGTGGGGGAGCTTTTTAAGGAGCTGTGAATTTTGGTACTATGAAAAATGTTTATGGTTTAAAATTAGGTTTTTTCAGTAATTTGTTCTAGGTGAGCTCTAATGCAAACTTGCAAGTTTATTAAATCTCTAAAAGTAACACTAGAATTGGAATGAAGATGTTGAAAAAGACGACAAGCATAAAATATACAATGCAATTTACCAAAGCATATTTGCAGGGTGAACAGGGCTTCAGCATCAGAGAATGTATAAATAAAAAGGTAATACAGTAATGCAACAAAGCACATTTATAGATTAGATAGTTTGCTATTAGATAAAAAAATACAAAACCTGTATACAAGTTGTGCATTTGGAAGAACCTGCTCTAGTTTGCTTGTGTTTTTTACCCTGAAGCAGAGCACAGCTGGAGATGGATTGCTGGTGAAAACTTTAATAATTCCACTTGGGAATGAGACTGTCATATCACCAGTGATTTTCACAATACATCTAAAAAAAAGATGTAAAATAACAAGCATTACTTTTACAACAAACTATAGGATGCATGCTACATTTAGTAAAAAAATATGTCTGTTGTTTTAACAATCTAACTGCAAAAAAGTATTAGTGAACATACAAATTTACTAAGGTTGCTCATTTATAATGCAATTTTAAAACTAGGAGAGATTGCAACAGAAAGTTCTAAACATTCAGCACAAGTTCTGAGTACCTTTGGAATGCCTCATGACTCCCATTATGGTCAAACAGTGAAATATTGCTTGAGGTCTTTTTTGGATGCTAGATCATCTCCAGTTGGGAGCTGGGCTTTTTCTGTGATAGCTTCCGAACTGTAAAATTCCCTCCCTCAAGAGGACAACTTGCCCAACTTGTTTCCTTTCAGAAACAGGTAATAAATGCTATATATACCGTAGGCTCTGAAATGGCTTCTTATGTGCTCTTATACATTTACAGGTGGGTAGCCGTGTTGGTCTGCCATAGTCGAAACAAAATAGAAAATTCTTTTCAGTAGCACCTTAGAGACCAACTGTGTTTGTTCTTGGTATGAACTTTCGTGTGCATGCACACGAAAGCTCTTATACATTGTTAGCTTTTATGCCTTTTAATGTAGAAAAGTGGTATATAAATATAAATACAGAAGTCTGCTGTACAAGTTGGAAGTCACAACTTAATATTACCCTAAGAATCATTCACAAATAAAGCTGAAAAGCTTAGAGGTAAGTGTAGCAAGTCTGATGCAGGTATAGGCACAATGACATTCAATAGTTATCTAACAACACAATCCATACTTTCATCAGCAATGTATTTATCCAAATAGACATTAGACAATATACATTAGAATTTCACTTCTGAAGTTCCATTATTTTTTCCAAAGTAAAAAACAAAACAAAAACCCTAATCCGTTTTAAAATTCAAAACAAATGTTTCACTAACTTTGTGGGATCTGCTCCTTTGAAGTAGGCATTAACAGACTCGGTAAGGGCCACTGCAACAGGCAAAGTGTCCTGGTTTCCAAGGCTGACAGGGCTAGGGCCACGTGAAATACCTAGAATGCATAGTTTATTGATGTCATTTCCTATCATGTTAGCAACTTCAAAGATGGATTACTTCAGCTATGAATTTCAAAAGACATTAATTATTAATGTAAGACTTAATACTAAAGTACAAATATTAGATTATGCAGATTTTAAATCCTAGTGCAATACCTGTGCATGTATGGATGGATGGATGTATAACATCGTATCAACCATTTAATATAGATAACAAGTCTATATTTAACAAAGGACTCCACCAGTTAATGTCAATTATTTCCATTTCGTCTATAATGACTGCAGAAAAATAACTTTTCCTTGCCCACTTGAAAGTAAGATAATCACATCATTTTTTCCATTTTGAAAAGAACAAGAAACCATGTAGTTCTACAGCCACAAAATGTTTCAGAGTAATGCAGGTGACATAATACCTATGTGTGGTGGAAGACTGAAACAACACCTACTGGCCCTCTTTGCTCCTTGGAAATAAGGCTTTGTAGACCCAATCTGCAGAACACCCTTCTCTCACACAGACAGCTTTGAGGGGTTGAGATCATGTATACAGGGACCATATGCTGACAGGCCTGGCACAAGCACAGTAGGGGGCAAAGCCAGCTGGGCATTGTAATCCCCACACTGAATACGGCTTTACTTTTAGACGTTTTTCACAATAACGTATAAAACAGAATAAATGCCAAGTAATTCTGGATGTTCTGTAACTTTAAAAAAGATTACTTAGGAAGATGGTGATGAAAAGGAAGAAGTGATTTCTTTAAATATGTTACTTAAAATTACGTATTACAAAAATAAATTGGTTAAATATTATTATTATTTACTAAATCTTGTCCAAGGCAACCCAAAGCAACTTATAACCAACCAACGGAAGGAAGGAAGGAAGCAAGCTGCATAAGTTTATTTCTCTTGGCCTGAAGCAAGAGGCAGAACTGGAAGTTATGAGACAGCTAACATGAACCCCAGACAACAGCTTAACATTCTACATACTGCTGGTGAACACATTAAAAATGTTTGACCATTCAGCTGATACAATGATTTTTAGGAGAGCAAGGCCAGATTTGTCAAATGCTGCATCTTAATACCTTTGAAAATCAATCCAGAAAAAGTTGTTTGGATAATTGCTTGTTATCATGAACAGCACCAGACAACCAATTTAATAATTAGCTATTTAAAAAAAGCTTTTTCGCAGAGGGAGAAGAACTTCACCTATGAAAACAAGTATTCTCTCCAAAAAGAAACTTATCAGTACCTTATAGGCTTTATCATGCAGATATCCCACTTGTAGAAAAATATAGATCACCTAAAAAATCTAAAATCCTGCTAAAATGAATCCTGGCATAGAATGCTTGCAATGTGTGTGTGTGGTGTGTGCATGCATGCATGCATGCATCCCTGGTGAAGAGACCCTTTTTGAAGTAGCTCCTTTATTCCTAAACAAATTCTTTCACATCTCATATAAATGATTTATAAACAGCTTTTATATCCATTTTTCAAAGGCTAGAAAAGTTTTAGAATTAGATACTACACAGGGAACCATTGATGGACTTCCTTACCAACTGTAGGTGTATTTGCTGCACTTAATGAAGCAGAAGATGATATTGAGGAGGAGCTCTCTGCACGTGCCAAAGGAGCTGAAGGAGGTGGGCTGGAGTTGGAGGTCAAAGGAGGGCTGAATGGCCTTGGCTTGAAAACAAAATGCAAAAGCATAAATACATACAAAAGTTAAGTGGGAAAAGCTACACTGAGAGATAACTATAACTTTAGGCAAGTTGCAGTGCTCTTACAATTTCATTAATTCCACTGAGTTTCCCAGCAGTCAACTTTGGTCTAGAAGGTGGTCTTGGAGGAGGCACTAAGGTACCTATAGAAAGAGGGGTAGTGGGTCTTGCTGGAAGGCAATAGTAAACATTAATATATTTCTATAACATTTACGAACAGTAATAAAATATTCTAGTACACTAATTATTGGAATAGAAAACTAATTTAAACATAGAAACTACTGGACTAAACAGTTCAATAGTACTGACCATAACATTGGTGGTCAAGTAGTAACAATAGTATGAATACTACTCTAAAAAGCAGCACTGGAAAGTATATTGTTCCAAGATTATGAATTAACAGCAATTGTAAGGAGTAACATTACTTAGCTATACTCATAACATAAAAAATAGACTGCATGGAACCAAATTACTTGATTCAGATAAACTTGTAATAATGGTCAGATCTAAGTTGTTCATTGTGCAACTCAGGGGCAAAGCACACATGAAATGGAAAGTCTTACTTTGAACTTTCAATGTGATTATCTTTTCCTAGAAGCAGGAAATGCTATTTGTTACTGGAAGAAAGATAATAAACAACTCCTGTCTATAAATATATGGAAGTGCCTTCCACAAGTACACATGAAACAGGGTGCTGGATCTAGGACAGGATATTAGCAAACTTGCTAAAGTAGTTTCTTCTTTTATTTGCAAATATGGTAGTTTTTCTTCAGATTCCTTGGATTGTTCATTGTATTTGAGAACCCTTATAAGAGTGCCAAGTATATAATAAAAAGCAAAGCTTCATTCAATCAAGAAGCAGCATCTTCATTACTGTCTGTAATAAAACCAGGCTGATCCATGATCTGATCATGAATGAATGGGGTGACCTGGTGTGTATCACTGATACTTGTGGGGTGGGGAGCTGGAGCCATTTTCAGGCAGAAACCATGCAGAGAGGGAGATTGGACAAATCAAAGGAGGAAAGATTGGACAAATCAATTTTTCTCTTTGTCTGTTTGGCTACAGTCATTTCAAAAAGAAACCATTGAAAAAGTGATGAGAGAAATCAGAAAAAATCCCAGATTAGAAATATACCCATAGGAATCAATGGAAATCATGGACTCGTTATGCAAATACTTTCTAGGGAACACATTGTGTTCAGTAAGTGGGACCTGAATGTTCTTTATCAGCATGTTCTTTTTTAGAAATCATATGTAAGTTGACATTACTGTGACTACGTTTGAAAACCCTATTTACATTGCACACTTGTCATTAAAGTTTTCCAATGGAAAAAGAGGCATTTCCACAGGCTTTTCTCTGTTAATAATAAACCTACCTGATGAAGATGAAGACATTGCTGAGGATGAATCACCAGAATTCCTAAAGAGTGGATCCCATGCCAGGAGGTCATTGTTCCCCTTCCTATAAGTCATCATAAAATGAATATAAATTGTACCAGGTATGTTTTTGGAACTGAACTAACAGTTGAAGCTGCATATGCATATTAAAATAATAATAATGCATACTTAAATGTTTTATACCAGAAACTTTTCCCTTACAAATGTTGAAAGGGAGAATACTAGTGGTTTTTTAAATCAATATAAAGTATTATCATTCTTATAGCTTTTAATTCACTGTTACCATTTTTGAGGCTAATTAATAACGCAATCCTAACTATTTCTACTCATAAATAAGCCCTACTGAATTCAATGGGGTTTACTGCCAGCTTAGTTGGGTGAATACTGTAGCCTTAATCTAATTTTACATCTGTGCACTGCTTTGAACTGCTGGGCTACTGTTTAATGGTCTATTGAATTATCATAGACATAGTCCCTGAAATTGTCAATTGTTTGACATGCCAATGTTACTATTGATGTTTCTATTTTATGTGCCCTAAACCACTTTGGGAACTTGTGTGTTTGTAAAATAAGATTAAACAACTGTTGACCAAACAATGATTAAATTATTTTTTAAAAGTAAAGCATGTTGCGTGATAAGGACATATGGAAATTTGCTATACTATTTTTTTTTTCATTTGGAAAAAGTGGATGGAATGAAACCCCTTCTGTAAGCATCTGAATCAAATTCTGTCATAAATCTGTTTTATTTGACTTTTAAAAAACCTTCTGATTCAAGGTAGAAAATACATTTCACACACAAGAAGTATGGGCCAGATTCAACTAACTGCCCCCCCCCCCCGTTCCATTAGTACAATTGGGCTTTCCCCTGGTTCCACTACGTGTCCCCTGCACTCCCAAATTTACTCAGGAAGAGCAGGAGAACTCCCAAAACAATGCATGAGGGGAGGAGTGGGCAGTTCATTCCCTCAGACAAGCATAAATGCTTGCACTGACAAAGCAATCTGTTTAGCACTCCACTGAAGAACTTCCTATATAATGGCAGCTTCTTAAGGTTTCTGATTCAGCTTTAAGACTGCATAAGAGCAGGACTTCAGGTTGGGGATGGAATCATGTATGGCTAGCAAGTTAATTGATTCTTTTTGGCCTTGGTCTGCAACCATGCTATTATTTTTCCCAATATGGTCTTGTAGAATTTAGGTTGACTTTAAGGCAATTTTTAAAAAACTTATGGATAATAAAAATATTTTGGCTTATGACAGCAAGAAAGTGATTTATATTCTTCTGGCAGATCATATATAAAATTTCAGATGAAAAGCTATGTACATCGTATTTATGCTACAGGTAATTATCAAATTTTCATCTTGATTGTTTTATTCTGGAAATATTATGTATCATATGATATGAGCACAAATTAAAAGGGGAGTCAGGTAAGCAGCCAAAGTGAAGGATGAAAAAATAAATAAATGCAGAAATTCATCTTTTGGAGTCCCAAGCAGCCTACACCTAAACCATCACATCATAACTGAACACTGGACACAGGAATCTGGGGAAGGGGGGGAGCCCTTCAAACATAATAGTCAGTGACTCTTCAAATAAAAATAAATGCCTAATGTGAAACTTACTCATTAGATGAAGCAGAAAGCTTTGATTTTGTTAATTCTTCACCTAAAAGATATTATGACAATTGAAAGCCATGACATTTAATTAACAAAATCAGCCAGCTTTATAAAGTAATGCTTTAAATGGTAAAGATGAAATACAAAACAACTCAAACACTGACATGAAGTGGAAATGCATCACAGTATCAATCATCTGCTTTTGCCAAAAGTGTTTATAACAAAAATTGCTGTGTGAGAAGAAATCCAGGAAGGACATGGGTGTGGAAGGACATCAAATGTTTGCTTAAACGGAATCAGTTTGTTGGTTTTTAAGATGTATAGTTTTTAATGTTTCCAATGCATTTTATAAATGTTGAGAGCCTCTTTGAAGACTCCAAATTTTAAAAAACAGGATATGAATAGAAAAATAAATAGGAAGCGAGTTTTGCAAGATGCTGATCTCAAAATAGTTTTACGGTAGGACACAGGCATTACAATATTCTTCTCAAACTATGGCTTGGATTCTATTTTGCTCTTCTGCTCATGTAAGAAGACGGCTGATTTTTGCAACAACTTCTCTCCTTCTATAGCCCCCTGCACCATTCTCAAGAGACTTCCAGCTCTCAAAAACAGATTTTCAGAGGTGCATTGAGAACAGGCCTGTGGGAAAATCCTGATTTGTGAACATGCTCAGAAGGAAAATTGAGGTACAAGCCTGTCTTTACAGTTAAAGGTTAATAACTTGTATTAAATCAGTAAGTATTTAATAGGTAACTAATACCTGACAAATTTCCATATGGAAGTCACTTCTATATGGGAACATGTAAATCACTCTGTCATGTGGCAACCTGCCAATTGCAAAGGTTCCCTAGCTCCTACTTACCCCATTAAGGAACTAGTGTACTTGTATGATTGCCCTAATGGGGAAATAGCAGCTGAAAATAGCATGGGGGATTAACCTGTAGTTCCTTAGGCCTCAGTCCTGATTCTGAATGCCCAGCTCCAAAATTAAAAAGCTGGGAGATCACAACTCTCTAATGTTTTTCCTTTTAGGGCCAAGCTAGATACTGCTAAGTCTTCTTTGAGCACCACCAGCACACAGGAGAGGAGCTTTGCCACATATTTTATACACATTGCTCTAATGAAGGCTAGTTCTTTTAACAGCAAGTACAAACTGTCACCATATCCTATAAGGTTTTAGAAAAGTTTAACAGGACAAATATATTATTCCTTTTTTAAAGTTGAAAGTGCTATTAGAAATAGCTTACAGGACAATCCGAATCCTGGTTGAGCAGCAGCAGGGCATGGTGGAGTAACAGAGCCATCACCACAGCTCCATCACTTGGTGCTGCCTGGGAGAGAAGGCAGAGGAACAGCAATTGGGCCCATATTGGGCCAGATGTGATCAAGTGACATCAATGAAGCTAAGGATCAAATAGATCCCAGCATGGGCTAGCCCCACCCTAGAACACCCTTGTTTTGGAGCTGTGAGCTACTGCCCCAGGGGATCCCATAGTACTTCTGCCCGTCCAGCAAATGGAATGAAGAGCTCCATGCTAGCAGGGGTGCCTGAAGGGATATCTCCACCAAATCCATCCTCTCCGCAAGCCTGGCACCAAAGGAAGTTGGACTGCAACCTAAAGCCTGACCCTAAAGTCAGGATGCAAACACTAAGCTTTAATGTGTAGTACAGTTTCTACTGTCAGATTCTTTAAGAGTTCCATTAAAACCATCTAATATCACACAGTCATTTTATTAATCAATTTTATTATGGACATATATATCTATGTTTCGGACAATTACCAAAAGTAGGCAGACTTTTGCACTCTGTGGGTGAGGGCAGGGAAGTGAATTGTCATTAAAGTCATTAATATGGTAGCGGGGGGGGGGGGGGACAACTTGATTTAGGACTCCCTGATATCCCACCATATACAACTTTCCATTTGCAAGAAACAATTTATAAAGGAATGATTTCATGAACAAGAAGTTAAAGTCCAATATAAGACAGACCAGATGATGGTCAGCAGTTCACACACACTTACTGGATGAATTCCGGTTCATTTGTGCCTAGATGGAAAATAACAAAAATGAACAACGCTTAGTGAACAAATATTTTCTTCCTAAAGAGTTGGCAGATAAATTCCAAAGCCACCACTAGCTATTAGGCTTAGTACCTCTAACAGGCAAAGTAACTGGTAGAGACAGGTAGTGAAATATTGGGTAGATCTTCTGGAGATTAAGTTTGCAATCTGTGGTAAAATTAACCAATGGTGGCTTTTCACGATATGGACATCCCATTCCATGCAGACTGCCTAAAACTGCTGCAACGTGATGACTGCTCTCTATTGCAAGCCAATACTTTATGGCACTTAAGTTGGTCCTCTTCCTTTTTCCCCTTCATGACCAAGGCTGAATACTGTTGACAGATGTTTTTAAAGCCAAGCAGCTGCCACTCTGTATTTACTTGAAATAACCTGCGGGCACATTAGTAGCCATGTGGGAGCAGCTTCTGCTTAGGCGTCAAATTGTGAAGCCACCCTGAGAAATCTGTGCTGGGCTGATATGAAAGTAAATTACTGATCAAGAGCAGCTAGGGAAACAAAATGCAGTTTTTTGTTTTTGTTTTTTAAAAAAGCTGCTCATATGAAATTCACATAGTGCCCCAATTCAGATGATTGTCATGGGGACCACACTGCTCCACAAGAGGCAGCCACCTGTCCCCTTGTCCCTGACCTCACACAATATAAGGTCAGGGGCCAATTGCCTCTAACGCTTCAAAGTGTCTTGGAAGTGTAGCAAAAAAGCAAGCTTGAAGTTCACCACCATGAAACACATGTATGCACACACTCAAAACAATCACCACCCCACACGGCTAAGACTTTAATTAGAAGTAAACTATGGTAAATATAATTTAATACTTACAGGACTATGTCTCTGATGTCAGCATACAAAATAAAATAGGGAAAACATAATTACATATGATTTAGTGCAAGTTAAATGTACTACTGTATTCCCCTCCCTACAACTTTGAATCCTGAAGCATCAAGCCATAACGTTAATGTAATAAAAAAAGCCTAAGTGTAAAAGATAATTTTAACATTTTAAAGAAAAAGGCAAGAATCCCAATGGTGTAGTCTGAATGGTACCAACTGTTTATTGGAGATCTCAAATACCAAAATACTGAGTCACTAGTTGTATATTTGTATCCATCTTTATCTAGAGCTCGGTGTGTGTGCTAACTTATGGCCCTCTAGATTAAGGTCACCAGATTTTTCCCCCCAATGAATTTGAGGAAACTTTTCAACTTCAGTAGGAATGATAGGATTTTGTCAGGGGATGATTTGTAAATCCGGGGACTGTCCCCAGGAAACGGGGACGTCTGGTAACCTTACTGTAGATGATGTTGGACTACAAGTCCCATCACCCAACTAGTAGCCATGCTGATGGGTATTAAGAGCCAACAGGGGGAGTCAACCTTTTTATACCTACCGCCCACTAATGCATCTTTCTTGATGGTAAAATTTCCTTACTGCCCACCATTGCTCGATGGAAGGAGGATTCAGCTTATGCCGTAGAACCCCCTACCGCCCACCTAGAATCCTGAAACGCCCACTAGTGGGCAGTAGGGACCAGGTTGACAACCCCTGATCTAGAATGACCTTTTCACAAAGGAAACAACACAAAAAAGTAGAAAAAGCTCAGATTTGACAAACAAATACCGGGTAGTTATAATAGATGTGTACTGGATTATACAAAAATGTTCTTAAATGAGATATTTTAAATCAGTGTTTCTCAAATTTGGTTCCCTACTGTTGTGGGACTACAACTTCTATCATCCCTGATCATTGGTCCCGCTAGCTAGGGATGATGGGAATTGCAGGCCAACAACAGTTGGGGAACCAAGTTAGAGAAACACTATTTTAAACCCTTCTCCCTAGTCTTTTGAGAAACAGACTCCATCTCATAATAGCAGCAGACACTCCAAGACAGAAAAAGCCAAAGCAAAGATAGAATAGTTTGTTGGATTCATACACCTGAGGCAGATATAGTCTGGGGAAGATAAATTTGTAGAGTTAGCCAGGGACATATTTATCCATGTAAAATGCAAACTGTGGTTATGAATAATGTTATGTGACAGGTTGCACCTGATCAGGATGGAACCTGATCTTTTCTCACTTTTCTAAAGACAGTTAAGATGGAATATAGGAATCCAACAAAATGTATTTGTCTGCATTGACTGGCATGGGGGTAGGACCATGCCAAAAATATTGTAATTCTAACATACACAAAGAACTCTCTCTAAACTAAAAATCTGACTTCAGCGTATATGATTACAATCAGAATATAACACAATCTGTTCAGAATATAGCTTCAAAAACTGGACTGGGGTGTTTGTTTCTGAATAATGAGGCTCATGCTAATAAAAAAGTGGCTCTATGTTAACCTCATATGTACTCCCTTAACTCCATATATACACAGGCAGCATCTCTGCTCTTGCTCCAAAGCCCTGGTATACCACATTCCAAAATTCATCCTTTTATCATT
Organism: Lacerta agilis; assembly: GCF_009819535.1. Lineage (NCBI taxonomy): Eukaryota > Metazoa > Chordata > Lepidosauria > Squamata > Lacertidae > Lacerta > Lacerta agilis. The sequence continues at coordinate 29,193,732 of NC_046322.1, forward strand.
TGAAATATGTAACTTATTAAAAATAGGCAATTGAGATATTCTACATTTGTGCTACAATGGTTAGTTTTAAAGTACTATTTACCGATTGTGCCTGATATACTAAATATTGTGCTCAGGTTACTTACAGATATAGCTGGTGAAAGTGTGATGTTCCCTATTGATTCTTTTAATTCATCCAGTGAAGGCATTGTATAATGAGAACTACTATTTGCCTGTACAGGCTTAATTTCCACATGGAACTTCCTTGGTTCATCATCTTCAGAGTCAGAATCACTTGAAGAATAGAAGTGGTTCTCTTTGGTATGTTATTTGCAGTTAAGGTGAACGTCATGAAGTTAATCACGTAATGACTAATAGCACTGCTCTATGCATACACACAAACACAGAACAACTGCAAATTAATAAGTTGCTAAATAAGATTTTTAAGACCCACAAAAATCACTGATATTAGTCCTTTACATATTTATAAAGCTTTGTGAAGAGATTGTACACAACCAGGGCAACCAAAATTATACAGAGGCTGGAGCAACTTCCCTATGAGGAAAGGTCACAACATTTGTGGCTTTCTAGTTTAGAAAATAATATAACATGCAGATTGTGGAAAAAGCAAATAGTTTTCTCTTCCTCTGTCATATTAGAATCCAGGGTTATCCAATGAACCATAATGGTGGGATATACAAAAAACTGGGATGGATTTAACAGGAGATTAGATAAATTTATGGAAGATAAGGTTATCAGTGGCCACTAGTCACAATGGCTCCAGTATCAAGTGGCAGGATGCCTTTGGGTAGCAGCTGCTGCAAATCACAAGCATGAGAATGCTATTAAGCATGCGTGCATATTGCTTGTCAGAATCTCTTAGGCATCTGGTTAGCTACTACATGAACAAAATGCTGGACTAGATTGGCCTTTGACATGGATCCAGCAGGGCTCATGCTCTATGTTCATAATTAAGCATTACAATAAAAGGATATTCTGACTAGCTTCTGGTTTAATGCTATAACCTTCATCATCAACATCCGGAATGTTCTGGAAAGAAAACAGGTAACTTATTAGATGACCATCACTATCAAAATATTTTCCAATAGATGTCAAAGCAAGCATAATGTATTGTTGGTTATCTTTAAACCTGTTTACGAAAGCAGCAGAGCTTATGTCATCAGAACTTCAAGCCACGAGTTCAGAGGAATCAGGTTACTCATAATTTGGTACGGTACTTTACAAGTCTTATAACATTCACAGTTCATTTTGTACAATTGGGGAATCAAAACTGGGGGATGATCCTAGCTAGAGAGTCTGGAGAAAAAAGAAACTCTTGCAAATCTATGTCCAAAACACTGTCCACTGAACTAGGCACAATATACCACATTAGTGAAGCTATTTCCCCAAGCTATCACTTAAAACAAGAGATAGCTGACCAATCAAGCATAGGAATTACATACACCAGAAATAATTTATGACCTATTATTCCTGCTTTCATAACCTTGACAGACTACACTGCAGCCTTTGATTCTTGTTCCAATATTGCACCTGGTATAGACTACTGCCAGCTGCCAGAAACCTACAATACTGTTGCTTTATCAGCACTAGTTTGTTACAAACTACCAGGAACCGTTACGGCATTTTCATATGTTGCTCTTAACAGCAATGCTAAATCAAGGTGTGCACCAGGAACAGATGGCTTCTCTATGGGATTCATTCCCAATTAAGTGCACACAATAGCATCACAAATGGCATTTTCAATTACTTTTATTTCATCTTGACATTCAGGAAGCCCTGAACCCCCTTTTGCTATTTTACACTGCTTTACTATTTTTATGCATGCCATTCAACTTTCTGAAGGAAATTTTACATACATTTTTAAAACCTCATTTAGGGTTTAGAATGGGTGGAATTAAGCTAATATAGAGTAAGATAACTTGTAACCCCCAAAGCCTCTCAATTTAGGTTTGAGTATGTACAGGTATGAGCAGGGGTCAGCAAGGTTTACCTTGTCTGGGTCGGTTCACTCCCATGGAGATCACTCCCGCGGAGATTTCCGACATCTGCGTCTGCGCAGATGCAATTTTCGGTGTCTGCATATGCGCAGACGCAATTTCCAGTGCCACAGAAGTGAGGTCCCACACCGCTGGTTTAGCACAACGTGGGAGTGGGTCTCGCCAAGCGGGTGGCTCGTGGGCCATTTAAACGACCCCCATGGGCCGCAGGTTGCCAACCCCCTGGATGTGAGGCTCTCATAATGAAAATGCCAATGCACCATCACAATGCCCTGAAATTTTACAGATGTAATAAACTCTGGGTGCATTGGCAGGTTCAGAGAAGCAATCAGATTCTGATTCCGATTCAGAGAAGCAACAAATTGTGAATGCAAGTTATACCTATATCACATTATCCCAGCAAAGCAGAAGCAAGAATCACTCTTGCACCTGCTGCTTGTAGTACCGTATTTTTTGCTCCATAACATGCACATTTCCCCTCCTAAACAGTAAGGGGAAATGTCTGTGCATCTTATGGAGCGAATGCGTGGTCCCTGGAGCTGAACTGCCCAGGGGCCAAAAGCAGATTGTGCTTTTTTTTTTTTACACAAAGAGAGAAGGGGGTGTTGAAAGGAAGCCACTGAACAGCTGATCAGCAAGCGAGAGAGATAAGGCTCCCTTTCCACCCCGCCCCCTTGCCCAGGCCTGCATTGGTGAATGTTCTGCAGACAGAGGCTGTTTGTTTCCCCAGCGACATGTGACTGGCTGATTAGATTATCTGTCTGAAAACTGTAGAAACGGCCCCCTTTCCATTCCTAAAGACGCTGCAGAACTGTGAGTTGAACCCCCCCCAAACAAGGCTTTTCCCCCTTTGCAAAAGAATCTGCAAACTATGAGCTGATCCTCAAAAAAATCAGGGCTTTCCCCTTTGGAAAAGAAGCTGCACAACTGTGAGTTGATCCCCCCAAACAAGGCTTTCCCCTCTTTGCAAAAGAAGCCGCAAACTGTGAGCTGATCCTCAAAAAACAACAACAACAGGGCTTTCCCCCTTTCCTCCTCTAAAAACTAGGTGCGTCTTATGTTCAGGTGCATCTTATGGAGCGAAAAATACGGTACCTCAATGTGAAAAGTAGTTCCTTCTACTGCATCGTAATAGTACTTTTTGGTCAAGAACAGACAGAGCTATGCCAAATGACATTAGTTTACACATAATGTTTAATGGGTAAGGCAGGAATAGGCAAACTCAGCCCTCCAGATGTTTTCGGACTACAATTCCCATCATCCATGACCACTGGTCCTGTTAGCTAGGGATCATGGGAGGTGTAGTCCCAAAACATCTGGAGGGCCGAGTTTGCCTATGCCTGGGCTAAGGCAATCACATGACAGCTTTATTATAGACCCATTAGTTATGTTTCTTATGTCCTTTTCCTGAAGATTAGCAATTTTACACTTTTTATACATTGTAAAACAAGTTCTCTCTTAGGATTACAAATTTCTCAACAAATACCAACTTCATAATCGAAACCAGAAAAATGCATCAGAAAATATTCATCCAGATTATTTAGACAGTTTCTCTTTCAAGAATGTGCACAATTTGCTTTTATAAAGCAACATGATTTAAAAACAGAAAGAGTGGCATCACACGGTTCAATACCTTAGCACTAGTTGTTTAGAATCATGAAGCTTTTGTTACGCTTGACCTCAAGCTAACCATGTTAAATGTCCTAACGAGACTTGACAACAAAGTAAACGGAACAAATACAAATAGCTAGAGGCCATGTGTACATTCTCATACAACCAAAGGACTTCTGAAGTTATATTGTTAAAGTTGGAAAACTATTATGTTACCTATAATAGCTAAATGCTACAAAGACCATTAAACAAAGACTCTAGATAGCTTGTGACATAAACTGAAGAACAAGGAAGCAATACCAAAGCAGCAGCAGGTAAGCTGGCTTTTTATGTGAGCGTAAAATGTGGGAAACGTGGTGATCCAAAAGCACAGATATGGAGCAGCTGGTTTACAGTGCTGGCTTGCCAATCAGATGGTTGGCAGTTCGAATCCCCGCGACAGGGTGAGCTCCCGTTGTTTGGCCCCAGCTCCTGCCAACCTAGCAGTTCGAAAGCACGTCAAAGTGCAAGTAGATAAATAGGTACCACTCAGGCGGACAAACACCGGCTCCCTCAGCCTATAGAGTGAGATAAGCACCACAACCCCAGAGTCGTCCGCAACTGTACCTAACGGTCAGGGGTACCTTGACTTTTATCTTTCTACTATTGCTATATTCATACTTATGAAACATCACTATTTAGGTAAAGAATAATAACTACAAAATAATAATTTTTAAATTATATTTCAACTTACAAATATCTGCCTTGGTAAGTCCCCTTCAATGTGACCTAAAACCTTGACTTGCTTATCCAGTGGTAGCCCAGAGGATTCATAACATATTCCCCAGCCTCCTAGGAGCAATACACCCTGCCCACCTGTCAAATTTGGCCTGTAAGACTGATCCTGATAAGGATCTGGTTCCCAGAGTCAAGGAGGTCCTGCACCCCTGATCTATTGCATTGTATCTTGGGACCTATGTTTCAAAGGACCAGGAGAATACCACAGATCACAAATAAAGTAACACAAAAGGCTACACTGGTAGCAACACAATCACTATTATACTATCTCTACTAAGGCATTTAAATTGCCTTGGATAAAGGCATTGGATTCAAGTGCATTAGACCAGCTCTTTGTTTCCTTCTGCTTCTACACAAGAAAGTCACTATAAACTACAAGTTCAATGCTACATTTTTAAAAACACATGGATACATTTTGAAGATATTTAAAATGAGTCATGCCAGCCAGTTCAAACAATACCAAAAACATTTTCAATTTGAGGACATCTATTTGATGACAGAAAATTGATTGTGGGAAATACTCTACTTAGTACTTTTCATGTATTTGTTATATTTGCATAACTTTTGTTATAAAGTGAAATTTGAAGAATGTTGCCACTTCGTAAAACTGGCATTAAAGAGACGGAGTATATGTGTAACACTTTGAAAATGCTACAGAAAGGAAATAAAATTTATGTTTTGAAAACGATGAAGCCGAGTTATTCTTTTGGGGAAGGGGAGAGTGAGTGATCATGCTTGGTGTAGCTTTAAAGGAATATGCCAGACACATTAACATTTGGATTTGTTTCATTAATTATTAAACAATGAGCAACAAAACAAACAAGTCAAAGAGTAAACATTGTAAGTCAACCCCACTTATGCTTCACTCTGTGAATGACCTAATTCCCGGAATAAACATATCAGTTTGAGCAACATAAAATCACACAAAAACCTGCTTGGGCTTCTTGCAACAGTTCAGAAAAAAGCAACTTCAGAATGGGTTTACAAGTGAAAAAGTTTATTTGACAGATATACATATTATATCTGTTTATTTTGTGCTTTTTATTATGAGACATTCTCATTTCACAAAATTGTTTAAACAAAAGAAACCAAACCCATGAATTTTCTAGAACATTGGAGGTCTAATACATGGGTTGATAGCTGCCCTTTCTACAGGAAAATTTTCAGATTATTCTGGAAATCCATTCTTTCATTTCAGCTACAGGGCGTTCCACCTTTCTGTCATCTCAAATTAAACACTGATATGGCCAAGAGGAACTAGAAATACAAATGATGAAAGGAACACACTATACATAACTTGTTTGAAACTAAAGAGACTGTGAACTGCCTTGAGACCCTTGGGTATAGGGCGGTATATAAATTCAATTAACAACAACAACAAATTTCTAGAATAACTTTAATCAATATAATAATACTTACAACTGAATCAGCATCTGGACATTCCCTGTTTAAAAAAATAGTGAATTGTTATAATAGCTATGGCTTTTATTTACTAAAATCTCTTTTGGTTTTCTAGTTAACATCTCAGTAGATACATAGCTGCTTTAGAACACCTTTAAAATCAGCCTATAGACAGTTATTTAATTTTTCAGGATTCATATATCACTTTTCCATTTCCATATATCACTTTTCAGGTAAAAAAAAATAGCAGCAGCAGCAGCAGCAGCAAACATTAATAAAAGCATGCATATATCACTACACATAAAAAGAAGATAAATTCAGATACTGGGATGCTAGAATAACAATGTATTTAGCTGCCTATGGAAAATTAGTGAAGTGGCCAGGAGCATTTCCTGGGGGAAATAGACACAAGGGCAAAGGTCCTGACAGGAGCTGCCATTGATCACACCTCAGAAAATGGTGGGATGCACAGCCTGTGAAACTACCATAACAAAGGAGTCACATCCTCAAAATCCTGGCTCTACTCAGAAGTTTTGCTGATGATGATTCAGGGTGCTGCAGTAATGGATGAGAGTAATCCAACCCAAAGAAATAGCCATGATCCTCCAAAAATTTGATGAAGCTTGTGCCCTAACCTGACCTAGGGAAATGCACTCCTAGCCACAGTTGCTACCTAGAATCCACAAAGATTCCCAAACTGTGACCTCCATACTTAAAAATTGGGAAAGTTTTTTTGGGGGGGGGGGGGCTACACAGGAATTTATTGGTGCATTATCTCTTACAGCATTAATAAAAAAATTAAAAAAGATAGAAATGTTTATGCTTATATTTTTTAAAAAAACCAAACATTAAACTATTTACTAACAAGTTTGAAACATACTTACACAGATTCTGCATCTTTTCCCTTTTTAATAATCGGTAACCCAAAATGCTTTCTTTTTCTAGGCTTTATCCCTGCAAAGCAGACAATGTGTTGTTAGATGGAAATTAAGATTAAATATTAGTTAACAGAACGGGCATATGAATCTCCAGCAAATAGCTTGAGTTTGTAAATATGGAAATGATCTGTATGCAGAGCAGTCCTTGCACCCTTATGTACAGAAAATGATACTTGATTTATGTTGCGCATAAGAGAACTACCACTACCTACATCTTGCCTTGCCTGGATTGAATTTTAGTCTGGTCATCCTCAAGTAGTTTATCACTCAAAGTATCTATCTGTTCAGTGCTTCCAGAACTTAGTACTATCCCTTTACATCAGAACCAGCTTAAATGTTATTGGTACATAATTCCAATATGTCATACGTTTTCTCCCCTTTGTTTTATAGAGGTTTCCAAAGTATGGAGGACAAGAATGAAACCCAGTGCATCCTAGAGGATAAATTCCATTGTGTGAAGCCATCTTTTCAGACTTTTCTCACTAAAAAGAATGAAACTACTTCAAAACATCAACCCCAATCTTTAGCTCTGCCATTAGATCAACAGAAAGCATCCAAGACACCCTGGTCTATCAACAAGGGCTAACTCCTGGTGAAAGTCATCTACCAGGGCTGCAAAATCTCATAAGTGGGTGTGAAACAGGACTGGCAAGTATCTAGACAATGTTTCATTCAGAAACGAGCTGGAGAGACAATAGTAGGGCTTAGTTTCCACTAAGGTGCTAATAATTGGCTTGGAGACCAAGAAGCAACACCGAAGTATTGAACAGAAAATCTATGGAATACTTGGAAATGGCATGCTTTAGATACAGGGACATTCATATATGAGGACATGTTTATGTATGCATGTGAGTGATATTTGCCACTCGCTCACTAATAAGATACTGAAAGTTAGCCAACTTCTCTCTAGCATCTGTGATGGGACCATACTGAGCAAGTTCTGACTCTTGAGACAAAACATAAGGCTGCTGATCATTTCCTGTTATATCAGAAATATATTAACTTCATTTCATCTTAATTAGAGCAAACAACTTCACTTCTTAATTTTAAGTCTTATATTTTTTAACTCTTTCCCCAATGTTCACTAGAAATGATGTAAGAAGTACATTTTGAATGATAAACAAGAAAAACTCACCTTCAACTGCACTGGCTGTATTACACTCTTCAAATTCAATAAGTCCTTTAAACGATGGAAAATCAATGTTATTCTAATGCTGTTTCTTGTTTTAATTTATGGAGAAACATTATGCATCAAGACTAGGGCAGCAGTATTTAATCAATCAATATGTTTGATCAGTGGCTCCCAAACATACATACCCCCAAAAACCTTTAAAATTGCCAAGAAATTGAAATGAACTGTGCTAGATGCTGCATATTTTTAAATTGTATTTCAATTGCCTCTTTTATTTCTCATACATTATTATTTTATTCCATGGAGTTCAGACTGTAATATAATAAAATACATACATTAGAAGAAAACCCCCCAATAAAAATACAATTCTAAAAATCATACAGCACTAATGCGATATCTGCAAAAATACCACCAGTCAGGAAGGGCCTTCAGCCTAAGGTTGGAAAGAACCCCCACCCTTCTCCCAAGGCTGGAGAAGAGCAGAGTCTTGTCCCTAAGACTGCACTAAGCTTTGGCAACAGTGAGAAAACAGTGACATTGATCACTACTTTTCACATGACAGAGGCTTTTTCACCATGATGAATGAAAATCTATTTTCTCCTAAGAATAGGATTAATGAGAAGCACAAATTTTGGCTGCCTACTGAGACCAGTCAAACCCCTAATGTGATTTCATCTTCTTGAATCTGTAGCTGCTGGACTTTAACTCCCCTCAGACCCACCCATCAGACCAAATGGTCAAGGTTTATTATGAAGTGCATTCCAAAAATTGTTTTCTGATAATTTGATTTTAAGTGGCACTCTTTTTTTCATACTAAGAACTAGGACAGTGTTTTAACTACAAAAAGAGGCTACTTGTTACTGCACAAGTAGAGACTATATAGATTTTTTTTTGTAAGACTAACAGAAACGTTTTAGACTATTCTGAAAATTAAAGTGCAGTTGAGCAATTTTACAAACTGTAAATAAGAAAGTTTTGTATCTAAACTCAGGAAGTAACATTCAAAAGATGACAAAATCTACTTCTATGCAATAGGTATCTCAATGAGATTTAAGGGGGGGAAATGCTTTCAGGATATAAAATGCTTGTGCTACACATCATGCCTGGACTGTGCATGCATGTTAGTTTTAACTGCTTCTCTTTCAAATAAATGTGTTGAACAGTGATTATGAAAGAACTGAAATGATGCCTCTTTGTAACATAAAGATGTTAAGATGCATGTAAATATTATTGAATACAATGTGCAGTATATGTATTTTTACTCTGGAATAAAACCCAGTTGTATACACCATTCTCTTGATTTTAGTCTTAACTGCTTTAACCAATGAGCAGCACCTGGACTTCACTAGATTTTGAATTCAGAAAGATCATATAACCTATCAATGTGTATTATGAGACAAAATGTCTCACCATACACATACTGCATTTGGCAGAATTATATAGATATACCACACATGAACCTGTTTGTTTGTTTGTTTGTTTGTTTATGAGACAGGATTGCAGATCGTTTTTAGGTAGAGTTATTGTAGACCACTGTATCCAGTCCTTAATGGGACAGCTTTTAAAGCACAAGTAAAAACGGGTGGCGCTGTGGGTTAAACCACAGAGCCTAGGGCTTGCTGATCAGAAGGTCAGCGGTTCGAATCCCCGCGACGGGGTGAGCTCCCGTTGCTCGGTCCCAGCTCCTGCCCACCTAGCAGTTCGAAAGCATGTCAAAGTGCAAGTAGATAAATAGGTACTGCTCCAGCGGGAAGGTAAATGGCATTTCCGTGCGCTGCTCTAGTTCACCAGAAGCGGCTTAGTCATGCTGGCCACATGACCCAGAAGCTGTACACCAGCTACCTTGGCCAGTAACGCGAGATGAGCTCTGCAACCCCAGAGTCGGACACAACTGGACCTAATGATCCCTTTACCTTTACCTACATACTTACACCCCCACCAAAATGATTTCTAAGTTGAGATCCACACACAAAGTAAACTTAATCAATAAATTATGTATTTATTTACAAATCACCACCCTCGCAAACAACCCACAGTGATGTACAAACATATGAACAGAATAAAACAAAAAAGCACTAATAACAAAAATACACTAAAAAATGTAGGAGATCAATTAAAGTACAAATATATTACAACTAAGGAGACATCATTCCAGAATTACAACCCAACCACAGAGGCAGCCCTTCTATGTGTGCTGCCTCACCCTGAATCCTGGCAGAGACTGGGAAAATAGTATACACACAGACACAGAGCGCACCAGTCTCAAGAAATTAATTAGCTGGTATTAGATGAAGCGCTCCTCCAGATAATTGGGCCCCAAGACACACAGGGCTTTTAAACCATCACTAACACCCTGAATTGATCCTGGTAGCATTCAGGCAGCCAGTGCAGAGCTTTTAGGATAGGTGTTACGTGACCCCATCTGGATATTCCAGTTAACAACCTGGCAGCTGCATTCTGCACTAATTGCAATTTCTGGACCATTTTCCAGGGCAGTTTCATGTACAGCTCATAGCAATAATCCAACTGCAAGGTCACTACAACATAGGTTACTGATAGCAGGCTATCTTGGTCCAGGAAAGGTTGTAGCTGTTGTATGAACTAGAGCTGGATATACTATACTGTATGCAGTCCTTTGCTACAGAGGTAACCGGTGCCTCTAATGATAGCTATGGCTCAAATATACCCAAGCTATGTACCTGCTACACTGGGGGTGGGTGGGTGCTACCCTATCCTAAATACTCTACCTCCTCAATTCCTAGACTTCTTAACTGTTGATCCATAGTACCTCCATCTTATTGGGATTAAATAATAGTTTATTAACCCTCATCAAATTCATCACTGCCTCCAAGCATTAGTCTACCATAACTACAGATGGAATGGACAGTTGGAGCTGGGTGTCTTCCTGCTCACTAAACCCTGTTACCTCTTCAGCTTCTGACACCTCCTCCTCACAGTCTGCTCCCTCTTCTCCTTCTGACCACTCACTGTCATCCCACCACCAATCCCCTGGCTCTAAGCCTTACTTCCTTAGGGGTTCCCCAACTGGTGCCCTCTCACTCCTCTGAATCCAGCCAGTCCATAACAGTGGCCTAAAAGAGGCTTCCTGCCACTGATCTAGTTATACTGATCCACAGGAGGCCAGAAGAAGTTACATGATCTTAAACATATAGTATTATGTTATAAAAAATATACATATAAATGCAAATCATATCTTTCATTACCCTAGAAAGCATATAGTATCAGGAGTCTGATGATTGTGCTGTTAACACATTTAAGAAGGATAAACAAACATAGCTGACACCACTTTGACAAATTCAGCTGAACTGGAAACTACATTGATGAAGTAATAGTAGTAAATATAGTATTACATCCAATTCTATTTTAATCTTTTGCATGCTAGACAAATAGTTACCAGTGATGCACTTCATCTCTCCAGAGAGATTAATGAGACAGTAAAAAACAAAAAACAAAAAAACCAGTCATGTCACAGTGTCACCTGCCACCTAATTAATCTGTGAAGTGGCACTAATGGCCTTGAAAACAGTTAAGTGCTTTGTCAACCAATTAGAGAAAAGTGTCATGATCAGTCAACTAGTGTGTATTCTGCAGAAATGGATAAGCCAAGCTTGATGAAGACAGCAGCTATATACTCATGGGTCTGAAGGAATTTTTTAAAAAGGGGAAAAGGAATGAAGTGGAAAATACTGTATGTTGGCTATTTAAATAGGAAAGGAGAAAAAAAGGATGTGTGTTGAAAATTCTTGCTTTGTAAGAGATAAACAGTACACATGCATTCTCAAAATATTTTAGTAGCTTTACAATGGAAATTAAAATGAAAAAGAGAGTATTTTAGGAACATATTTTGTGGAGCATAAAGGAATGCTAACCAACTTATATTACAACAAATTGCTTTTTACATATTGCTAAAATGTTACATTGAGTAATAAAAAGTAGCCTCTATTTAAAAGAGACATTAGCTTTAAAAGCTACTTGTAGTTACAAATATAACTGCAAACAATATGCTTGGTTTTAGATGAAAACAAAAGGGTTTTCCCCCTCTGGCATTAAATCATGCATGAAAGGAGGACAATTTTTTTTTTTTTAAAAAAAACTGCATATGCCTCACATGCTGCTTCAAAATGGCAAAGCTTTGCGTGTCTGGCTCAGTGCCAGTTGACAGCTCAGCTGGATATCAATGCACATTCTGACCCCCCTTGCAGCGTGTCACTTCTGAATTGTTCCCGCAGTAGAAAGTTTATTCAACCTCTTTCTCAAATGCAGTGGACCGACCATCATTCTGCTATTTAATCATAGCAGAACAGGTTATTTTTCTGACAGCACTAAAGCCAGAGAGCAATTCCTAATGAACAGCTTGATACAAGTGGAATTTCGACTGTTTTAGCCTCAATTAATTCTGCTGTCAAAACAAATGATTGCTCTTAGTACTTAGATGTTAAGCTGGATCACAAAGGTCAATTTTGTATGTACAAACACACAAGCAATCTTTTCCTTGCTAACATTTGATGCCATTTCATATTTAGCACCAACAAATTTTCAAATTGAAAATGAGAGATATATAAACTGTCAGTCAATAATATTCTCTAACAGTAGCTTTTTCTGACTGATAAATAAAAACAAAACCACTTTCTAGATAACTCTGTGGCGACATTTAGACTTGGAAAGACAAGATGCATTTTTATCTCTTCCACATCATTACAACAAAACAAAGTCACTAAACATGTTAATCTAAAAATCTAGCATGTGAAAAGAAATGCAATACATATTGTTTACAAATATTTACTATGATTGGCAACTGGCCTTAACTGCAGAGATAACAATCAAAACAGTCCAATTACTTAGGGGGTTTCCCTTTAGAACAACAATAGGCCAGTAGTACCTGTGTCACTGAAGGTAAATACATGTCAAATTGACAAAATTCCATTTCATATTCTTTACGCCTGAAAGGTTCTATCAAGAAAAGTCCAGTGACAATGAATTTTAATAATTTAACACAATGCCAAGTTATATTCCCTGGGATACAGAGAGTCAGTGATCACAATACAATCAGCACACTCAAACAATATCCATGACATTAATTCATGGTACTAAAATTAAAATTAAGAAACCAAAGACAAAAAAGGAAACACAATAAAGATAAATCTTGAAACATTTTTGTGAGCTACAAAGTATGACAGGTCAGACCTAGACATTGTAGGATTCTAACCTGCTGTGAAAGGTTAGTTTTATGCTTATTAATGTCCTAACAAAAATTCACGAAGATGCTATATTAAATGGGAAGACTATGTATCAGATTATTTGACCATACGCCACTATGATCATACCTAGATTACAATTCAGCTAGTCATGACCCAATCACATTGCAACAGAATAGTTCAATCATGACTAATGTAAATCCAATTACTGACTTTCATCACACAACTAACTTTAACCAGAGTGGATCCAGATCAATTTCCCCAAGAAATAAAGAACTAGTGCTGGAGCTCTCTCTTGTCTGTGATCAGTGAAGAAAACAAGATGCATTAGATCTTGTTATTCTAACAATATATTAACAAGAAAATGAAACAATGAATATTATGGGTTGTATCCAAAGCTGTCCATACGCATATGTAATGTGCATATTACAATGGGAATTCACATTACTCTTTGCAGTCCCTTGCACACCCTCAAAATCTGCTTTAGGTTAGAGGACCCTCTGGAGCAGGTTTTTTAAAATGCAGGGAGGGCAAGAGGAAGTTAAACGCCAGTGGCATGAGTAGAAGTCCACTCACACAATGCAGAATGAAAATAATGGTTCTGTACAACTTGGGCCTTAACAAAAAATAATAATGTTAGGCTGTACTGCATGTCTTTTAAAACCCACAAATGTAATTGATGTTTTAGTATATGGCAATCAATCTAAGGGTTCATCCTGTTAAAGTCCAAGCTGTATTTTAGTAGTCTTGTATACCCATTTTTTATCTCTTCCACACTTCTGATAATTTCCATAGAAGTGTTAACCAGTTGAACTACCAAAACAGTCTAACCTTCCCATAATGTGTTTTACATACATGCATAAGAGCATGTATGCAGACGAGTTCAGAGTTCTTGTACCTTTAAGAGTTGTGTACAGGTGAGGAACCATAACAGGTTTCACCTCCTTGAATATTAGCTTGGGCAGGCCATGGGTTTGTAAATCATTTATGTATACTACTAGATCACAACTTTTAACTACTGTGTCATGCACACTGCCAGTGAATTTAAAAAGATTCATTTTTTCAAATCCCTTCATTTTGGGCAAGTTTCTTGTTTTGAAATCAAATGTGACCGTATTGAATTTTCTTAGCAATTAGTCATTTACATGTATATTTAATAGCACTGTGGTCACTGCTCCCAACTGACTTAACACATATCTGATGCCAGGTCATGGATACTATTAAAGATTAAGTCCAAGGTCACTGCCCCTCTGGTCAGTTCCATGACCAACCACTTTAAGTCACATAACTTGGGGTATCTAAAAAATTTACCTCTTTGGAACATATATGTAGTCAGTCAACATCAGGGAAGTTGAAATCAGCCATTTCTACAACATTTCCTCTTTTGGATTTTATGTGCATTTATGATCCCAGAGAAAATAAAAATAAAAAAGGTTTCTATTTTTAGAATGAGGACAGCTGGAAGCTGATTTACAATCCTATACATGTTTATTCAGAAGTTAGCCTCACTGAGTGCATCATCACTCCCAAGGTACATGGGTACAAAACTGCAGCCCGTGAAGTCTTGTCTCTACCGGGATTTTCCAATACTATATCAAATAAGATGATGCTAAGTAATATATGCATATTAGTCACGAAAATTAATGCCTTGGAAACATGTAACCGATCTGCAGAACATCAGAATGCTAGCCTAGAAACAAATGTGACAAGGTTTAAAAATATTGTGCAACAAGTGCAGAACAATTATGGTAAACTTGGCAGCTGTTTGTAGAGCAAAGCTATTTTTATGGACTATTTTAAGCATAACACAATAAAAAAATAAAAAAATGCAGCTGAAGACAGGAAAGAATATGATTGGAGAATCAATAATTTAATCTGTTTGAATGTCACATGCAGTGGCGTAGCGAGGTCGGGGTGATGGGGGCGGGGCGTACCGGGTTCCACCCTGGAGGGGGTGACACTTGGCGCACCCCCACCCCACCCCACCCCACCCCGCAACGCCTAAGCCCCACCACAAGCCTTGCTCGGTGCGGCGGCGGCTGTGGAGGTGAGGGGCGGGCCCGTGAGTGCACCCGGTATGGAGTGCACATGTGCACTCCGTACGGGGCTGCGAGCAGCAGCCTTACATGGCCTCCGTGCAAACCACAGCCCGTAGGCCGCTGTGCGCGAGCAGCAGCCCATACGGACTTGCATGGCGGCCTACGGGATGCTGCTTACACGGCAGCCCAGTATGGAGTGCGCATGTGTGGCACCCAGTGCATGCGCACTCTGACCCCGTACGGAGTGCACATGTGCAGGATTCTGCACATACGCACTCTGTACCGGGTGCTGTACAGGCGCCGCCCCGGGTCACAGGGGTTGACAAAAAAATTGTCGCCCCCGGTACCCTCAGGGCTTGCTACGCCTCTGGTCACATGGAAGGAATTTAACCTTTGTTTGACTAGAAACAAAAGATTTCAAAACTAATTTTATATTGTAAGAACGTAAGAAGAGCCTGCTGAATGAGACCAATGGCCAACCAGATGCCTAGAGGAAGCCTGCAAGCAGGACTTGAGCAAAACAGAATTCTTTCCTTCTTCCATTTTCAGCGACTGGTATTCAGTGTTATATTAGCCACCATGACTTGTAGCAATTGATAACCTCATCCTGAATGAATTTGTCTAATCCTCTTAGACATCCTTAAAGCCATCCAAGTTGATGACCATTACTACTTATTGTGGGAGCAGGTGCCAGAGTTTAGCTATGTACCAAGTGAAGAAGTACTTTCCTTTGTCAGTCCTGAATGTTCTAACATTCAGTTACTGGATGTCCACAAGTTCTAGGTTTGGGGGGGGGGAATCCCTGAGCACTTTCCCTACACCATATATACATTTATGATGTCTCCTCTTACTCACTTTATCTCTAAACCAAAAAGCACCCAAAATTGTAACCTTGGTCTATCCCCTTGATAATTTTGGTTAACCTTTTCACAGTTGCCCCCCCCCCAGCAGTTGTTTTTTTCTTTGCACTGGCATTATCCAAAGAAAAAAGAATCATGATAGTGAACTAAATATCTGCATTCATTACTGCCGTAAATTACAGTTATATATGCATAGTATCAATTATTCAAGAGGAGCATAGATGGAGATGTGTGTGTGTGCATTCACGCATGCGCATTAAACACTGGGAGATAATATCAAGCAATCTTTTATTTAAAAAAATACCAAATCAATTATTTTGTATCTCTTACCAGGTCGCTCTTTGCCTGTGCCTTTCGACTCAGCAAATTTTTGTATCAAACTTTCAACTGTTGTGTTTGCCATGTTATTTATAAATTCTTCATGTACCTTTGAGAAAAAGAACACTAGTAAATATAACTTTGTGGGCTTCAGCAATTTGCACACTAACGGGTTACTCAATTATTACACTTCCCATCTTGCTCTTCTAAGTAAAAAGTATCAGGCTGGGACTCAAAAAAACTATGAAACTAGTTCTGTAAACCTTAGAGTTGTTTTCCTCAAACATTCCCTGTGGTGTCTGGCAAACTACTTTTAGTTTCAAAAGCAATTTGTAATATGATTGGGGGGGGGGGTCAGTTGTTTGAAGTAAATATTATCACAGAGCTAGCACAGTATTTTTGACTATATCTTGGCCATTCTTTGGATTTTAGACACTGTACTGTTAATATAATAAGCTAGGACTATGCCCCTCTGAGATCCTGAAATGCGTGTCTTATATGAACAATTTAGTTTCTTTAAAAAAAGTTGTTGGGGTCCAAATCTGTCTGGAAATGACATACTGAGGGTCTCTTTCAATACCAAACATACGAGGATTATTCAGAATATCTGTCCTACCAAGTAATGATAGAAATACATTCTGTCTCCCTCAAGGGCACTTTCACTTTTAGTATAAGCATGATATAGCTGTTTATAATTGATATAAACATGCAATGATATAAATAAAACCATACCCATGTCTCCATCTAAGTTAAATCCTAATAAGAATTTGGCCAAAACAAAAAAGTGTAAAGAAACAATTTCAAAATCATAAACACTATCCCTTTGATCTCAAATATCTGTATTTTTAGCTCAAACTAATGATTTGGGGAATAAAAATAAGTTTTGCTTAGCGTTACTTTTTAACCTTATGCAAAAATGCTACATCAACATTGTAATAGTATAATGAATACTGCACAACTACAAAAATACTAGAACACAAGGTACAATAGATATAAACTGTTATGGTAGGTTGTTTTTAGATCTTAGATGGGCAAACTGATCTTTTGAATTACATGAAGAAAAAAAAATCAAGTTTTAGTATTCAAATAGCCAAGATGAGGATAAAAGCATTCAGTATGGAAATTCAGCAGTCAAATTTTACTCCTGGAAATGAGCTATGAGACATGATTCATTTATGCTAAATGCCAACGGAGATATATTTTCCACTTTGTGCCTAGCGAAGAGTTTTCTTCATTTAGATTCAGAGGCATCCTTTTTATAGTAAATAAAAGTCAAGGGGACCAACTTCCAAGTAAATTTGTTTGGTAACAGCCAAATAAGTATGCCCCATGCCAGATACACCAGAATGGAGCTAGCCAATGTGGTGCCCTTCAGATGTTGAACTGTAACTCCCATCGGTGCCAATCAACATCACCAATGCTGAAGAAAGACAGGAGTTGTCCTCCAACAACATGTGGAGGGCACTACATTGACTGAAGTGTCCCTGTCCCATGCAACAAAGGTCAACAAGCGTAGTTACATATATTTGTTTTGTCAGTTATTACCAAACTTACTACTTCTCTTAATACTGTTCTTAGCTCACAGCTTATTATTGGATTAGGTGCAGTTTGTGAATAATCTTGCATTTCAGATCTCTTCCAAAATTTATGACATATTATTAAGCTAAACTATGTGATACACGCAAAGAATATGTGCAGCCTGTGTACAGCAAAGAGATCCAAAGAGCTTTTTAAATCCAATACAAAAAGAAAAAAAAAACCTATCCCAACCAACAAAAGAACCAGGTTTCTGTGGATCTTACTGGTTTATACTCAAAGCACAAGATGCTTTTTATTTCTTCTTATTCTAGAAATACATAATCACCAAAATTATTTTTACATCTAGATACAGGTACTGGAGGAACACTCTATAAAACTTGATTCAAAGTTTATCACACACCCATCTCTTCCTCCACACCTACAGCAGCAGATTAAATACAAGTCCTGCTAAAATTGGATACCTACAAACTTCAGTGAAGATGAAATACATCTTAATTCATAGCCTGAATAATAAGAGCCACTATCAAAAACTCACCTCGCCAATTTGTAAGTGAACTTCTTTTACCGTATTTGAAAAACATTCTATAATCTCTTTCATATGGAAGAGATGCATTTCTTCAATGTCTTGAAATTTCTGCAGAACAAGTAAGTGTTATGTTTAGGGCTTATTTAGAGTTAAAACAGCTTAAGTCAAAACTGGATTTCAAATACTGATATACTGAACTGTCCACTGAGCTCCCATAATTAGCTTGCTTTCACATTTGGGATTATGGAAGACATTAATCAGTTAAGCTGTATCTAGTCTTGGTTCTAACTCATCCTTCAGCTGCTTAATATTGCAGAGTCTACCAATGATGTGACAAAGTAAGGCCCTATCCACAGTAACTGAAATTCACGTCTACATAGTACAGCTTGTTCTGTTTTTCAAAATTCTGCTGGATGCTTATTTCGCTGTTTGAATCCCTGACATGTCCAGGAAATTCCAGACGTATGGCAACCCTACTTAAAGTCTATACATCTCAGCCACATGTAACATTTCAGTAAATGAACATTACTACTGCAGAAAGTTAAAGTCTTAATATGATGAGTGAAAAAAGTCTTTCCCATTTTGTGGGTTTTAAGAGTTTAGACAGCATACTTAAAAACTGAAAAATAAACATGAGACTAAAAAAAGGCCCGTTAAGGTTTAGCCTTCATTAACTACAGCTGCCACTTCTGCTTTATTAACTTATCAAATCCTGGCATATATATTTTATATTCAAAATTTTGATCTTAATTTGATCAAGAAAATAAAGAGATGTGCATTAAGTATCATCCAACAAGTATGCAATGTGAAGCTTCTGTTCTAGTGCAACACAAAGGACTAACTTAAAATACACAAACTCAAACACAGTACAGTTTGTTTGCTTTGCAAATACGACATTCTTTGCCAAGGAAGCTCTCAGCTTGCCTTAAATGGCAGACATACTTCACATATTTTTCATGTTTATGTTATTTCTCTGTTTATTAACAACAGTTTTAGGACCAAAAGTTAAGTGTTTAATATAAAAACTAAAATGGCAATATTCAAACAACACAACAAATTCCACAAGAAATTTGATCCAGGTGAAAGAAGCAAATCATTATGTAAGAAAAAAAAATTAGCCAGGGCAGTATAATGTTGTTTCTCTATTCCATGCACTTAAAACTTATTCAAAAGTATTTCCTGACACAAAAGTTCAAATTGTGAACCCAGAACTTAAAGGCAACTGTACAGATTAGGAACACTTTTATGTAATTTGCTGACTGTATTCTCTTTTTCCAGACTCCTTGGAAAATTGTAAGTGAGAAGAGCAGATGTACTGTGCAAATGATAGTGTTTGCCTTGCAGATACTGAAAAGAAGGTTTACCTGTGCAGTTTCGGTCATTTTTTGTTCAAAATCAGATTTTGCTGCAGCATATTTTTCAACATAGAGTTTATATGTATCGGTAGCCTTCTTGGATTTTACTGCTGCCTAAAATAATAATAATAATAATAATAATAATAATAATAATAATAATAATAATTGTAGGGAAGGAAGAAATAACAAGGCATACTTTTTACAATCAATTTAGCTGACTTACTATTTCATGTTTTGCTCCCTCACAGTAATTTCCAGTTCTTACCACATGAGGGCTCATGCAAACAACATACCACATGAAATTAAGTTGCTATATCACCTTGCAATGTTAAAACACAGTTGTTAGTAATTTCTAACACATTTTAAACTTTATTGAAACTCGAAGGGGAAAACATAGAACAAGATGGCAGGAAGAACGTTCTGACAGTAAGAGCTGTTCAACCATGGAACAGACTCCCACGAGAGGTGGTGGGCTCTCCTACCTTGGGTGTTTTTAAGCAGAGGTTGGATAGCCATCTGTCATATGTGATCTAGCTGACATTATTGCATTGCAGGGGTTGGACTAGATGACCCTTGGGATCCGTTTCCAATTCTACAATTCTATGATCCTATGATTCTATTTTACTATCTTTTCTCTACTAATCCTTTCAAAGAAGAAGAAGAAGAAGAAGAGTTTGGATTTGATATCCCGCTTTTTACTACCCGAAGGAGTCTCAAAGCGGCTAACATTCTCCTTTCCCTTCCTCCCCCACAACAAACACTCTGTGAGGTGAGTGGGGCTGAGAGACTTCAGAGAAGTGTGACTAGCCCAAGGTCACCCAGCAGCTGCATGTGGAGGAGTGCAGACACGAACCCGGTTCCCCAGATTACGAGTCTGCCGCTCCTAACCACTACACCAAACTGGCTCTCTTTAATGATATATAAATAAGTAGTGAAAACTATGGTGTTAATCTTTTCTGAATATCACTTCATATATTAGATTTTTCCATTAAAATCAAGTTTATTGTCTCAGTTACACTGCACAGTATCAGTGTAGCACTATGCCTGTTTTAAAGAAAAATTCCAAATAGACCCAAGGTTGAATTTACCATAATCATTCTCTCCTTTGTACTTCAACAGTGGAAAACTAAATTGTTCAGAGGAGTCAAATACATAATAATAATAATAATAATAATAGTAATAGTAGTAGTAGTAGTAATAATAATAATAATAATAATAATAAATTATTTATACCTCACCCATTTGGCTGGGTTTCCCCAGCCACTCTGGGTGGCTTCCAACAGAACATTAAAATGCAATAATCTATTAAACATTAAAAGCCTCCCTAAACAGGACTGCCTTCAGATGTCTTCTAAAAGTCTGGTGGTTGTTTTTCTCTTTGACATCTGGTGGGAGGGCATTCCACAGGGTGAGTGCCACTACCAAGAAGGCCCTCTGCCTGGTTTCCTGTATCTTGACTTCTCATAATGAGGGCACCGCCAGAAGGCCCTCGGCACTGGACCTCAGTGTCCGGGCAGAACAATGGGGGTGGAGACGCTCCTTCAGGTATACTGGACCGAGGCCGTTTAGGGCTTTAAAGGTCAGCACCAACACTTTGAATTGTGCACAGAAACATACTGGGAGCCAATGTAGGTCTTTCAAGACTGGTGTTATGTGGTCTCGGCGGCGGCTCCCAGTCACCAGTCTAGCTGCCACATTCTGGATTAGTTGTAGTTTCCGGGTCACCTTCAAAGGTAGCCCCACATAGAGCGCCGGTCAGATTCAGAATGAGTTATCTGCCATCGGCGCTCTAGCCGTCTCAGCAATTGTTTTATTGCCCTCAGATCTGGGGAAAACCACGGGACTGTCCAGGCTCCATGCAATCAGAGAGGGCGCTTGGGAGCCAAACAGTCAATTGCCCTGTTACAGGTAGGTAGTCATGTTGGTCTGCCATAGTCAAAACAAACAAACAAACAAAAATCCTTCCAGTAGCACCTTAGAAACCAACTAAGTTTGTTCTTGGTATGAGCTTTCGTGTGCATCCTGTACTGCCCCTATTGCCCAACTTCCAGAACATGCACTCAGAGAACTGGGTCTTCCCAATAGGACGCCTGGTGGAAACTAATGACTTCATAAAAATCATTGCAACCCCCCCTCCCCACCCACAAGGCCTGGGTTGCTGTGCATAAGAGAAACCTGGTGGACAAGCAGCGGCAAGGACAGGCTCATCTGCTTCATCCAACCAAGTCTCTGTTACACATGCCAGGTCAAGTCCTCCATCCACAATCAAGTCGTGGATCGCAGTGGTCTTATTCATCATTGACCTGGCATTGCACAGCAGCACCTTCAGGTCATGTGGGGTATCCCTTGCTGATTCCAGTATCCGTCCAGTCAGGACCAGACCCGGAGGCAGGGATAGTCCTCAAACAACGACTAAACCTGCCTCCTCAGCAATGACATGGTCTGGTCTTAGCGTAACTCCTCCTCCTACCCGTGATCACTGAGATCGGTTGTCCCAGTGCACCCCCCCTGTGGAACCTGCCCCTGCCATTTTGTTGGCTGGGACCCCCTCCCAGGCAGCCCTGACCCCTCCCCTTAAGAACAAAATAAAACTTATATAAAAACAAAAAACAATACACAATAAAACAATACAAACCAAAAACTGTAAAAATAACCAACCAACCAAAATTAAACAAATTCCCAAACCCAACTAAACATCCATCCCACCCACCACAGCAAAAAGAATTTAAAAAGGTAAAAAGAAATTAAAAAAACACATTTAAAAACATTTTAAAGAGAACTCTGCACTGTTCTGGGCAGCACCACCACCAGCAGCAGTGGCAACAGTCCTTATGAGGCCTGGGCCAGGTGGTGAGTGGCAGGAACGGGGCCCTCAGGCACTCACGCAGGGGATTCAAATGCTGTGACACTTTTCAAGCTGAAAGTAATCATGCTTGCTTGTGGCATCAGAGTCTACTGCATGCTGACCATGTTAACGTCTTTAGACTTGCGGTAGGCAACCTAAGGCCTGTGGGCTGGATGCGGCCCAATCACCTTCTAAATCTGGCCCATAGACGGTCTGGGAATCGGTGTGTTTTTACATGAGTAGAATGTGTCCTTTTATTTAAAATGCATCTCCGGGTTATTTGTTGGGCCTGCCTGGTGTTTTTACATGAGTAGAATGTGTACTTTTATTTAAAATGCATCTCTGGGTTATTTGTGGGACATAGGAATTCATTCATTCCCCCCCCCCCCCAAATATAGTCCGGCTCACCACATGGTCTGAGGAATTGTGGACCGGCCCATGGCTGAAAAAGGTTGCTGACCCCTGCTTTAGACATCTAAATGGATGGTAACTTTATTTTAGTATTCTGAGACATATTACATAGCCTAATAGAAGGTGCTTTGGGGAAAATGTGTTTTCCTCACAGTATATTCAGCAGGGGTTACACATAACTGAACAAGTGAACAAAACTGAGCATGGCAATCCTAACAGGGGTCAAAGACTGGGTGCTGTGGTGGTTCCACTGCTCCAAAATGTTGCTGCTCCTGCCAGTCAGGGTGGAAGATGCAGCTTTTTGTATTTTTGCTGGGCCAGTTGCAGGGCTGGCAAGTTAAGGAGCCATAGGATCAAGCTCCTCAGGGATCTACAGTGGCATGGATCCCAGTGGAACCCACCAGAACACCCTGTTTCCCCAGGGCTTGCTTTTGGCTACCACTGGTGGGAGACTTTGCTCACTCAGGCAGTGTTTGGGCATTTGTCACAGCAAAGTTAACTCAGTGACACTACTCTCTGCTGGCAGAGAGGAGCCCATGCTGCATCCTAGCCCACCCTCATCATCTACATCAGGTGGTTAGGATTACAGCCTCAGTGAATCTCATAATTTTGCACCTGTGCAGACACAAGCTAATTCAATAAGCAAACAGAACCTTACTTTATACTATTTTATAACATACTATTGTTTGTTTTATGCAGAAGACATCCTTTGATTATCCTTATTTTTTATGTTGAAAAACACTAAAAGCAGCAATGTCATATGGATGTTTTCTATCTGTGCAGTTAGACTATTAAACTATAAAGAAAGGCAGTTAAACTTTTAAAACATTACCTTGTCTATTTCTCTCTGTGTTGCACCTTCCTTTTTCAAACGTTCCTGTTCCACACACTTTGAATTGTAGTTTTCTTTTGCTTTTTGAAGGGCCTGAGTAATATTCTGAATATTTTGCATTGCTTCCAAAGTTCCTGAAACTTCTTCTTTAGTCTGTTAAATATGACATGTGTGTTAAACACTACCAATTTAATATTTTCATCTGAAGCTATTAAAATGCATTAAAATGACTATACACAACCTTTTTATGAGCTTTTAGTTGTTCATCTCCATACTTCTGCACTTCTTTTATTAGTTCTTGCAACTTCCGAACAAGTTCTAAGTGACAGCTTGCTAATTTTTCTGATGATGATTTAAAAACATCCCAGACTGGTGCAAATGTCCTACAAATAAGAGAGAGAAAATGGGTGTTTTGGTGCTGAAATAGCTTGAAGCAAAAAATAAATTTAAAAACCCCACCATTTTCTTTTAATTGCAACTCCTAAGAATATTTGATTGCGTCTTACTTTTGTTTACTTTTATACTGTTATCATGTTGACCCAACAAAAACATATTCCCTGTGACCCAATGAGAATTTCTAAGTCCTGCATTAACTACATGTTAATTTCAAGGTTTGACAAATGTCATCATGCTCAATGCATATTCATGACTCACTTAAAATTACTTGGTTTAGAAGCAAAAAAAAAGTAATTAGTAGGAGTAAACCATATACTTAATATAACAAGAACAGGGTTAGGAATGCTCTCCTATTCAGAAATTTACTCTAGATGTGGGAGCTCTGACTGAACAGGAATGTTTTAAGTTTTCATCCCTGTTCAAAGGCTTACAAGCACAGCTGAGGCAAGCAGTGCCTCGGTCCCAATTGTGTCATATTCCTGCAGATAATTTTAGGCCTGGTAGTCCTAAATCTCATTCTTGGCAAAATAAGATGCTCCACCAGGGCTTTGGGCACTCTTGCTCTAGTTAGGTAGCTGGGGCCTTGGGCATAGCAGAATGGAATGGCAGGGACATTACAGGGAGGCACTCTGTGAATAACTCAATTGTTTTTACAAATGTTTAGATGAAGAACTCATCAATGTTTTAGGTTTTTTAACATTCAAATAGAGCACTTATGAAAGTATTACTCCTCTAGGAAGTTGAATGTCAAATTTCCACTAAAGAGAGAGTCACATACGGGTTAAATGTGTAAGCTACTAAGGGCTGCCCAAAT
Source organism: Lacerta agilis (assembly GCF_009819535.1). Lineage (NCBI taxonomy): Eukaryota > Metazoa > Chordata > Lepidosauria > Squamata > Lacertidae > Lacerta > Lacerta agilis. The sequence continues at coordinate 29,218,739 of NC_046322.1, forward strand.
TCAATTCAGTAAAGGAAGTAGGTTTGCATCCACATATTTCCTTCTACTGAATGTATGTGGCAGCTACCTGGCTAATAGTTAGCAGCCACTTTACATACCTTATCTTATAATAATTGCTATTGCCTTGTAAGGTAGGACAGATTCTTTTCATTCCCATATTCAACACGTAACTACCCAAGTTCTACCAAACATAGAGTATATCATGCTTCAGCAAATTCATGCAAAATACACAAACATTTTCATTTTCTTTAAATGCACATGTTTTTGTTTTCATTCAGAATTCAGAAAACACACACAAGAGAAAGAAAAAATGAGTAAGCTCTCAAAGCCATATACACACATACAGAGCTCAGTTTTAAGTGTTGTATACATCCACACACATTCCAGATAATTCTGTAATATAAGTAAGTATCAGTATTATACTATACAGAGAAAGGCAGAAAAGCTCCCCCAACAGCCTCCAAGAACCTGCACAAAATTATTTTGTTTTTAATCATCCTAACTTACCCAAGCTGTGAATAATTGCTTGCTGATTTGGCTAGCTTTGTCATTGATCTTGAATATGCCTCTTCTATTGTAGCTCTATCAACGGCAGAAGACAATCAGCAACCAGCAGTCCAAAACCAAAATACAAATCTTAGAGCACATGAACAAATGCACTGTTTGTTAACAAACCACTACCTAAGTTAGCCTAAAGCTAGCCTAAAATCACTTGTTTTAACTCAATCTGCTATGGTGTGCTCCCCCCCCCCAGCCACATAAACCAATAGGTAGAAGAATAGCTGAGTGTGGATCATTAGGGGGACAAAGATGGGTGGTGACTCATCAAAAGCTGAGCCATCAGGACATTTTCAATGCCTGCTATCAAGGGGGATGGAGCCCCTCCAGTGTGTGTTAGTGGACAGAGATAAAAGGGGTTTAGGATTTCAGTTTAGATAATGTAGGCTGGGGAAAATCCTTTTCAGTCTGTTAGAGGCAACAAGGAAAAAGAAGGGGATCCAGGGACAGCATGTAGGCTGTTTGTGTGTGTGTGTGTGTGTGTGTGTGTGTGAGAGAGAGAGAGAGAGAGAGAGAGAGAGAGAGAGAGAGAGAGAGACAGACAGACAGACAGACAAGAGAAATAATATGGCTGATTTCTGTGTTTTGGACCCAAATGCTGCTGTACCAATGAGAAAAGCAAGAGATCCTCTTTGAGTATAATGGTTTGAACCTCTCTGTATTGACCAGGGTAGTCCAACACGTGGCCACCAGCAGCATTTGATGCCCCTACCCCTCACAAACCTCATGCTGCCTTCCCAAAGCCAGGTAAGTGAAGTGCTGGGCTTTGGGAAAGAAGTGTGAGGGCTCTGACAGGGTGCTAGAGTCTTCCTACCCCCTTTCCAAAGCCTAGTTAGGGCTTTCCCAGCTTTGGGAAGGAGGTGGGAGGGCATTAGGTCCCTGTCAGAACTTTAAATTTCCTTCACAGAGCCTGGTGCCTTGCTTAGCCAGCTTTGGGAAGGCAGCATGAGGGCTGGGGGTGACAAGGTGGTGTGCAGCCCATGGGTTCCATGTCACAGTACTCTTGAGGCCCACTTGGTATGAAAAGTTGGATGGCCTGATCTAAATTCAGGTGGTATATACAGTTATACCTTGGTTTATGAACATAATCCCTTCCAAAAATCCATTCTTAAACCGAAACCATTCTTAAACCGAGGCGCACTTTCCCTAATGAGGCTTCCTGCCGCCGGTGCCCTTCCAGCATTCAGCTTCCATTCTTAGTCCGAGGTAAAGTTCGCAAACTGGGACACTTTTTTGCAGAGTTTGTAAACTGAATCATTCATAAACAGGGCTGTTCTTAAACCGAGGTACCACTGTACGTGTAAATAAACCGTGTATCATAAAGACACCATAGCCTCCCCTGTGCCGCATTGTCCAAAAGGAAACAGAGACCTTGGGTAAAGTGTGCCTGCAACCCCTGGAATTTCACACTACTCATGAAGATTGGGATGGTGTGTAACAATATTATGTGCTTTCTTCTTAAGCCTTTGTGAACTCCTTTGCAAAATGATATTGACTGCTGCACAAAATTGCCTCTCTATACAATTTAATCCCAGATATACCTAGCAGGTACATTCCTTGAGAAGGTAACTAATTTGGATTTGTTGCATGATTAATTCCTCTAACGTTACATCCCTAGGTCAAGGCAGTTACACTGACGTTTCAATGCAACTTTATTCCAAATATTGGAGAAGTTTGTTTGAAAGATTACTTTTAAAGCACTGGAATCTACTTAATGTATTTGAAGGTCTAAAAAGTGTCCTACAGTGGCAATAAAAGGTTTTTTGTTTTTTTTGGGACAATTTCAGAGCACAGCAGAAAGTGTTTTACATGAGCGGTAAAGGTGAAGGACCACTGGACAGTTAAGTCCACCTGAATTCGACTATGGGGTACAGCGCTCATCTCCGTTTCAGGCTGAGGGAACCGGCATATGTCTGCAGACAGCTTTTCCAGGTCATGTGGCCAGCGTGACTAAACCGCTTCTGATGCAACAGGAAACGGTGATGGAAGCCAGAGTGCACGAAAACGCCACTTACCTTCCTGCTGCAGCAGTACCTATTTATCTACTTGTGCTGGTATGCTTTTGAACTGGTAGGTTGGCAGGAGCCGGGACAGAGCAATGGGAGCTCACCCCATTGCGCAGATTTGAACTGCCAACCTTGTGATCAGCAAGCCCAAGAGGCTTAGTGGTTTTTAGCCCACAGCACCACCACATCTCTTCCACATGAGGGGTAAAGTGATATGGCTGTAATATATCTTTGACTGTACTAATGAGAGCAAAGCTTGTGACTCAAATTACAGTTTACATCAAGTTTTTGTTAGCAGCCGAAGGGCAAACACACAACAAAGATAATATTCTCTGCCTGAGATTTCTTTTTAAATCTAAGTAAGTTTATAAATGATTTTAAATAATAAATAAATAAAAGCATTCTAACACAAGAACAAAGGGCTTGCAAACGTGCAGGTCTTTAAGTAACCATGGAAAGAGATTTCGTACTCTTAAGAGTTACAAATTAGAATATTAAAAAAAGATGACAATGAACTAAATTATGGGACAGAGGATCAAGGGTATGAACGATGCACAGCGAATCCTATTTGAAACTTTGCAGCTTTATTTATTAAAAGTACCCCCCCCCCCCGTTCCATTAAAATACTCAAGTCCCTTAGTACACTTCAAGCTTCTGCTTTTTTAATTCCTCTGTCTGCTTACTGGAAACTGGTTCATACTTCTATAGATATCTTTCTACAACATTTAACTATGACCACAGAAATACATTGTTTCCCTTTTTTATAATATTGCTCTATACCAAATTCTGTTAAATTTTCGAATTGATTGTATCAAATTCACATTTTAAACTACACACAGATTTTTTCCAAATAGCTCATTTTCCCACTTTGCACACTACTCTATAATTACACTTGCTGTAAACCCAACTAGCATGTGAAATATAAGCTATGTAAGGACAATGTATTGCTGCAAAATCAACTTAGGTGGGATCCAAGGTTCTTCCTCTGTTGAAGGGAGGGAACATTTGTATTAACTCACTGATATGAACACTAATTTTCATGACTAGAATGCAGAATTTGCATTTCCTAGTAAATGCCTAATTTCTTGGATCAAAAAATAGACACGCATAATTCTAGAAGAGAAAGTTTTGATTATGTAGTGTTCTCAGAAAGACAAAACTTTCAGTGTTCTTTTTTCTTTAATATTAATAAATTAAATCTGATACAAATATCAAAACATAAACAAATTAAAGCATACACTTTATAATAAAAACATTTCTATAAGATCTTTACAACAGGTAGACTATTATCCACTACATATATGGAGTTTCACCATTCTAAATGGTCATAACCCAGTGACAAAATTATTTATAAAAACTACAGCTCTGTATTTCATTAACAAGTTTGAATGCATTTTAAGATTTACAGAATTCTGTCAATCAGACTAAATAAAGAGTACCAAACCATCTCCCATTCTTTCTTGTTTTGAAGGGCCTCCTTGCATTTCCAACAGCAAGCATAAACCAGTTTAGCAACCAGTAGTGCATGTTTTGGAAACAAGTGACTAGGAGATTGAGTTCTGATGTTCTCAGTATGCTACTACCACCCAGGTCTATTTCTTTGCTAAATCTGAATCAGGAGAGACCATGACTGTTCTGAACCAATGTAGGCTGGATGAGTGTCAGTACACTGAGAATGAATCCTGGCAGAATTAAGACATTGCATGCGAGTAATTCTCAGGCTCAGGAGCTCTCTGGGTGGTGGAGGCAATAACGTGCACACAGATGGGAGGCTCCCAAAGCTACTGGTATATTGATTTATTAGGACCACAGTCCAATGCAACGGACCTGGAAATTAAGCCTCACTAAATTCAGCAGAGCTTATGTCTAAGTAGACATGCACAGAACTATGACGTAAAACCACCAAACTGTAATAAAGTAGTTGCCAAGTAACTAAATGGAGTCATGTATTTAGAAAGATGTCTACAGTGGTTTATATAAGTATGCCAGAATACTGAGCTAATAAACACACATACCTTTCTCTTATGAAATCTGCTAGTTCTTTTGTAGATACATGTCCATGTTTCATATTATGATAGAGGACATCAAAGCCATTGTTCCTTTCCCCCTATGATTAAAAAAAATAAAATGGTTTAGTTGAAGTTATGAATAATAGAATTAACAACAGAAGAAGTTCACTCATTAAGCGCTGCTCCACAACCAGTTGCACAAGCACTAGAAGCAAACTCTGTGAAACAAAGTATCTGGAACTAAATCACAGTACTGTATGACTATTAATATAATGTGGTTTATTTAGAAAGGTAGAGCAACAATAGTAGGTACAGTGGTACCTCTACTTACGGATGCGATCCATTCTAGGGTGCCGTTCGCACCCCGAAAAGTCCATAAGTAGAGCGCTGCTTCTGCGCATGCACATGATGCAATAGATCACTCCTGCACATGTGCGAAGTGTGCAGATCGCTCCTGCACATGTGCTAAGCGGCGAACCCGGAAGTAAACACTTCCGGGGTTGCTGCGTTCGTAACCTGAAATAACACAATGTGAAGCAAAAGCAACTCGAGGTATGACTGTACCACAAACAGCACCCTCATACGGGGATTACATCACCCTTGTGTAGTCCACACCTTCTACTAGCCTTTTCTTACACTAAAAGATGAAGCAGCAAAAATAATTGCTCCAGTTCTAATATTTTGCATACTTATTACTTCCAACAGAGGATTGGCCCATTCTAAAATGCTTCAAGAAGGGCTGTTTTCTTTTTAGCTATATTGAGAAGTATGCAATTACCAAGAGTAAAAAGGGGGCCATGGTGTTGTTCTTCCCTGTTCCAAGTTAGATAAACATTCCTTCTGACAATAGTGACTGATGGCATTAAACTACCACATCAAACCATTGTTAAAAACTAACAATGATATAATGCGAACGTGCAATATGCCTATGTGTGCTGCTGAAAAACTGCTGCTCTGCTCCTCCCTCCCTCCTTCTGTTGATACACAACCAGGAAACAAGCCTGCGTGTGGCTTGTTGTGACATCTGAACTAAGGCTTGTGGTTTGCTTTCCCCCAAATCAACGATGAACAGTAAACAAAACAAACTTTGGTTATCACTTGCAATTTGGAGAGAAACAAATGCTCAGGTTTAGACATCATGACAAGGTTGACTCCAGTTTACTTGCTGGTGCTGCATAAGCATGAGTGGCGGAAGAGCACAGCGAGAACTTTGAGCTGTGTACAGAAACATGCTGCTCATTCATATTAAACCACAGTTTGTTCCCGACTATGGATTTTAACTAACATTTAAAAATGAAAACCTGTTAAGAAAGCTTTTGTAACATATCTAGATTACAATGAATCAGTTAGGATTGCCACATAGTAATTTCATAATGAAAACAGAGAAAAGAATTCATCTTGATATTTTTGTTTGTACTTTCCATTGTAAGCGATCCCCAAATTACTCTGTTAAGGTTCTAAGTGATATGTCACCCAATAATACTTTCTTGTGTTCCTGATTCAACACTTTATCACACAACAAATTCAGAAAATACAATGCAAGGCAGGATGCTGCAAACATAGAGCTATTTGCCTTCTGTGAAGGTGTACAGCCCAATGTTCCCCATATGACCTTTGGGAAGCATGTGTAGTAAGTATATGACCTTATGCTCATAAGGAACCCTGTACAAACTGTTAGTTTTAATGAACAAGAATCCATTAGCAATTCTTTAAGTCCAAGGTAATAAAGTAAAACAAATAAATGTTTGTATTATATTTGACTATCCTCTTTATCAATTAAGTACCGGTAAACAAATTCTAATGCTAACATGGAAATGAAAGTAGCTGTGCAAGCACTATCAAATGACTAGGGCATTTCCAAAAAAACCAGTTCATAACAGGAAACACATTACAGGAACTCCTTGTTTTGTTAACTATCCTAATGCTATATGAAAATTCTGCAGAAAAGATAGAAGGCATCACCCTTGTCTATCCAAGCAGCATATCTGAACTTCAAAACTCCTGTTTAGCAGTGCAGCAACTTTTCAACAGCATTCTTGTTTCTACAATATGTAACTAAGCAAGGAATAGCTTACTTCCATTATTCTATTGATAAATACAGCAACTTAAGCTGCTGTAGTTTCTATATTAACATTAGCAAATCTGATACCACAGTATTTTTACACCTGAAGTATAAACTACAAGAAGGCAGTACTGATTACTTACTTATTTATCTATAAATTACCCTATCTATAAATCCTACTTCCTTGAAAACGTAAAACCATATATACACAAAGAAATTGATAGCAAACCATTAAAATACAAGTACATAAGTTGTTAATGAAGAGTACACATCCTATCTGTCAAACTGCAAATGCATGAGGGAATAAACATGTTTTCAACTGGAGCCTCAAACCCAACAATGTAAGAGACAGCAGCACCTTTAAGGGGTGATCATTCCAGGGTCTGGAGCCTACCACAGAGAACACCCTTCTAGAAACCCCCTCTTACGCCTTTTTAAAAATTGGTGTTTAATAGGCTGCTTTTCAGTTCTCAGGGGTGGAAACATGGGGAAAGTTACCAGTTTTTGATAGCTGCTCAGCAATTTCACATTTGATTTCTTTCAGAACACGTGGGTGGATGCCATTCAGACCTGACAATTTGTCAGTTTTTATTTTGTCTATTAGGCCAAGAACTTAATCTCTTGTTCCTTCCTTCCTGCAAAAGTTCAGGCACTGGGATCTGCCCTACAGATGCAAATAATTCAGCTTCTCTGCAAACTTATCCTCCTTTTAACACATCTTTGACTCTACTGACATCCAAGGGTGCAACTGCTTCCCTAATAGTCTCCAATAGTTATTAATGGATTTAAAGAACTTCTTAGTCTTAAGGCTTTTAGCAAAGTGTTTTCCAATTCTTTTTTTCCCCCGTATCCTTTACTATATGCTTGCACGCTTTTTGGCCGGTTAGTGTTGCATTTTATCCTCTTTATCTGGACAAGACTTCCATTTTTTGAAGAAAGCCTTCTTGCCAGTAATACTTGCTTTTCTTTGATTCTGCTTGTTAAGAGTGCCAGCATTTTCTTAGCCCTCATGCTTCCTTTCCTGATCTGCAGTATACACTCCAGCTGAGTGTCTAACATCGTGTTTTTAAAGAACTCCCAAGCATTTTTGAATGATTTTGCCCACTTGACTTTGCCTTTCAACTTCCTTTTTACAAATGTCCTCATTTTGGGGAAATACCGGTATCCTCTTTTGAAATAAATTGTGACTGTTCTGGGCTTTCTTTAAAATTGGCCATCTACATGTATGTTTAATTTAACTAGAACTATGACCAGTGCTCCCAACTGACTTGACAACACTTACATAGCATACTGGGTCCTGGAAACAACTTAAGATTAAGTTCAGGGTTGCTGCCCCTCTAGTCAGTTCCATGACCAACTGTTGTAGGACACAGCCATTTAGGGTATCCAGAAATTTTACATTTCTGTCATGGAACATACATGATAGTTGTGGGGGAAGTTACCCATTACTACATTTTCTCTTTTTGATGCTTCATTTGGATTTGAATTTCATTCTTCTTCGACTTCCGGCGAGGACGCCATTGCGGGCGGCTGAGGGTCGTTTCGCTGCCGAAACGACCCTGGCCAGCCTTGGGGGTAGGAGCCCCGCTACCGCACAGCGGGCTCCACAAAACCGCGGGTTGAGCGTCCCGCGGCATGGGCTCTCCAGCGAGCCCACTATGGCGCTGAACCCTTCTCCCGTTCCCTTTGTAAAAGGGGCGCGGGAGTGAAGGGACAACGGCGCCGGGCTGTGGAGGTATGCCCCAACCAGGCTGGTGAAGCGGCGGCCGCCGCCTGCACTGAACGAGTTCGTTCTACCTGATTTGGAAGAAAAAAGAAGAAACCCGCAGGCCGTGAGTACGGAAATAATTGGATCTAAATTTTTTGACATTTGGTGCTCCGGGAGGTACGTTAAAAAGGAAGCCCGTTCCTCCCTTTGTTTAAAGAAGAAAATAACTGTTTCTGACTGTGACTGCTGATGCAGTAGTGGATACAAAGTTTCGATGGAGTGTTTCTTTTGACAAGTGAGACTGGCTGAATCCCTTTTAGGGGAATTAAGCTGGTGGAAATATTTCTTCTTGAAGTTGTTGGAATGCAATCTTTTCATCCTGACTCTGGGGAAAATGGTGGCTGAAACTTATGGTTAAAGATGGAAAAATACTGAAACCTGATACCCTATGCCTACTTCTACCATGCTTGGTTTCGTTTTTAAATTGGCTTTAGACTCAGGACTGACCCATGAACAAAGGATTATTCTTTTGAAGTTAGAACTACTAAATCAGAAATTAAATCTGTTGAATCAGGATGTCGAGGAAAAGTTATATCCCACAGGAAAGACTCTTGAGAACTTTGTTAAACTGGAAGAAAACCTTGGTAGGGAACTTGAGGAAATTTTTGAAAAGCAAAGTACAGTGTCTATGCAACTCCGAGAAGATGGAAAATCCTGTTGGGGTGAGAGACCCAGGGTTAGAAGACAATTTATATCCAATTTCTGGGGTGAGAGCCCAGAAATGATGGGAAGAAGATTTGTGAATCTACAATCGGAAGATGATTGGAACTTTGAAACGGAGATGCTGGAAGGAGATGATTCGTGTATCCTGAAGCTCCCTGCAAGGACATTTATGGACTGCGTCTGGACCTGTGGATTTATAGAAAAAGAGGACATTCTGGACAATGGTGTTGGAGGGAGATGGAGAAATGTCTGGGGGGAGACCCCGAGATGGCGAAGGAAAATGGTCAGAAAAGGGATAGGGTGAGAATATTTAAAATATAAATAGGATGGCTTATTATGGTACCCTGAGGTCAGTGTGTTAAGAATTTAAGATTTTGAACTAGTGAAGAGATATGTTAATTTTCTTTATTAGCAGCAGTTTAAGTGAAATAAGATGTATGATTTGAGTTAAGAAGTAATAGGTATTTTGAAGTAAAAATAAATATTAAGAAGTATGTTTAGATTTTTTGGATGATTTAAACTTTAGAGATGAGAAGTTATTAACGTAAATTAGAATTGGAACCAAAGGAGAGAAAACGGGGGAAGTCACCCAGTACAGATTCAAACAAGAATTTTTTGTTGTTGTTGTTCTAAACAAGAAAAATAATTATTGGTGTTTTAGTGGTGGTTTGTATTTGTTTTTCATTATGTTTTGATTGTTGTGTTTGTGTTGTTGTATGTGTTTTGTTGTTCTTTGTTTTGTAAAAAACCAATAAAATTCTTATAAAAAATAATAATGAATTTCATTCTTCATCTCAAGGACCACTCTGAGCATTTGGATCATGGGGACATTAGCATTTCCACCAGACTAAATTACTCTTAGGACCCACAAAATGTCCCAGAATATTCCCTAGTGGCTAACAATAGCTACTTGCCACAATAGCAAATACCTCTGCTGTTGAAGGCAGTATGCCTCTGAATACCAATTACAGTGGTACCTCGGGTTAAGAACTTAATTCGTTCTGGAGGTCCGTTCTTAACATGAAACTGTTCTTAACCTGAAGCACCACTTTAGCTAATGGGACCTCCCGCTGCCGCTGCACCAACAGAGCATGATTTCTGTTCTTATCCTAAAGCAAATTTTTTAACCTGAAGCATTATTTCTGGGTTAGCGGAGTCTGTAACCTGAAGCGTCTGTAACCTGAAGTGTCTGTAACCTGAGGTACCACTGTAGTGGGAATCTTAGGAGAGAAGAATGCTGTTGCACTAAAGTCCTGCTTTCAGGCTTCTCATAGGCATATACCTGGCCAGTGAATGAACAGGATGAAATTGTCAGCAAGGCAAGTGAGGAATGTGTTGGACCTTATATTCTTGGCATATTTTGAGTTCCAACATATATCAGGGAAGTTGAAGTCTCCCATAACTATTATCTCTCTCCTTTTTGAATGATTGGTAATCTGCTCTAGTAAGTCATCATCCAAGTCTTCAGTCTGGCTTGGAAGTCCATATATTTTTACCCATAGACTCTCAATCTGCCTTCCATGTTCCAAGTCACGGATCTTTTCACAAGTATACAAATTATTTACAAATAATGGTACTCCACCTCCCTTCCGGTTTGATATATTCTTTTAGAGCAGGTTGGACATCTCAATTTCGACATTCCAGTCAACAGTTTCATCCCACCAGGTTTCTGTAATGCCTATTAGATCAGTGTTTTTCAACCACTGTTCCGCGGCACACTAGTGTGCCGCGAGATGTTGCCTAGTGTGCCGTGGAGACGGTTGGGATTTCCCCCCCTACTCGGGTGAAGATGTCGCGGTATGGCCATTACGGTGGAGGTGAGTGGCGCGGGTGGAGAAGAGACCGCAGCGACGCCTCTCTTTGGCTCTTTTCGAGGCCCCGCTTAGCTAAATTCGCGGCGCCTAGGAGGGGACTCCCCTCGGGGTAACGGCAGACGGGGCTTGTGGCCGGACCTGGCGGGGTTTGTTTTCCCGCCCTTCGGCGCTACTGACGCTGCGCGGGCAAAATGGAGGCGGCGCCAAAGATGGCGGCGCCCAGGGCTGCTTCGCTCGCCTTCGGCAGCGATGAGATGGGCGGGCTGGTCGAGGGAAGAAGCCGCGAGGGCGGCACCGCGGCGGTGCGTTTGGCGGAGCCGTCGGCGGAGGGAGGGCGGTGCGAGGGTGGAGAAGCGGCGCCGGAGGGCGTGAAGGGCAGTTACCGCTGCTTGCTCTTCCTCTGCCGGCTGCCTGCTCGTTGGCGCGCTTTCCAGGAGCCTCTAATAAAGGGAGCGGCGGCCTCCCCCTTTCTCCTTCTACACGCGCCTGCTTAAACTTTTGTGCCCCGAAGTATGTGAAGTGCGCTTCCTATGCGGGTTTTTTTTAATTAATTGCTTTGAGTATCTCGGCTATAACATCCAATTAGATTGACAGAAAAACTAGGCGAAATCTTTTGCGTTGATACAGGGTGTCGGTATAATAGTATTATTTTCCTCCTTGCCGTCGCTTTGACGTGGGCCCTTCCCCGCCCCCTCCATAAGCTGCCAGCATGGATGCTGGAAACTTGCGTTTATAATGGTTGCAGCCCTCCTTTTGCGGTTCAGTGGGAGTGCAGTTTGGCAAGTGAAGTGAACATAGCCTGAAATTGGCTTAAGACTATTAAGGACGTGTATTTTCTTGGAATTTTCCATAAAAAAATCTTTTTTCTTTTGCGGGCACCGGACTGTGTCCTGGGTATGGGGGGTATGGGGTTTTTTTGACATCATCTTCCGACTTCCTTCCCGCCAAAGCACAGTGTGCGCAGCAGCGGAGAGAAGAATTTCTGTTTACTTACTATTTCATAATAGAGTAATTATAAAATACTTTCTTTGTGTTTATTTGATTCCTATTCAAGAGAATTACTTTATATATAGTCAATATAGGCACAGAGTTAATTTTTTTAACATTTTCTAATGGTGGTGTGCCTCGTGATTTTTTTCATGAAACAAGTGTGCCTTTGCCCAAAAAAGGTTGAAAAACACTGTATTAGATCATATTTGCCATTCTGTATTAAGAGCTCAAATTGGGCTTGCTTGTTTGCCATACTCTGTTCATTGGTATAAAATATTTACAAGCATTTACAAGCTTGAACATATTTAGTATTTAAACCACACTAAGTGCACTTTAATTATTTGCTTGCTTAATCAAATATTATAATTACAGTATACAAATTATAGCCAGGTTTAGAAGCCATGCATCTAGTAACCAGCTGTGAAGTCCAGTCCTGCCATGATACACAATATATGCATTTATCGATACACATATTGTATAATGATGTAACTTGAGTTTTATGTATACGGTACTTAATTCCTCCACCACAACCACTTTCAACATGAAATTTGCTCTACAGGTTTTTTCTTCTCCTTTCATATTTTTAACTGCCCCAGATTTACATATGTGGTATTCAACTAGGTTTTACTCAGAACAGATCCAATGAAATTAATGGACACAACTTAGTTATGTATAATAATTTAAGTGGATCTTCTCCAAGTAAATCTCAGTTGAATACTACCCTATGTTTTATATCAGTTTAGTTACAAAATAGTTACATTGCTGTTTCCTGGTACAATCACAAAATACAGGGAATGAGCAGAATTTGGCTAATAAAATTATTTGAATTTTCTAAGACTATATATTCACAAAAATGAATATATAGCTTTTCATGAAAGTGTTCATGTGGAATCTTAAAAGGCTAAACTCATTTGCAACCTACTCAAAACAAGCCAGGATATGAACCCAGAGAATGCCTTATATCCTAGCTTGCTTTGAAGCTATTAACCAGTGTTTCTGAATTTGCACACAATTGAACGTTATGGATAAGAGTTAAATGCTAGGTGTTTGCATAAAGGAAGGAGAGAAATGGCTGCAAAGAGGCTGCGTGGTAGGCAAGTCATGGCTTAAAAGGTAAAGGGACCCCTGATGGTTAAGTCCAGTTGAGAAATGACTCTGGGGTTGCAGCGCTCATCTCGCTTTACTGGCCGAGGGAGCTGGCATTTGTCCGCAGACAGTTCTGGGTCATGTAGCCAGCATGACTAAGCCGCTTCTGGCGAACCAGAGCAATGCACGGAAACACTGTTTACCTTCCCGCCGGAGCAGTACCTATTTTTCTACTTGCACTTTGACGTGCTTTCGAACTGATAGGTTGGCAGGAGCAGGAACCGAGCAACGGGAGCTCACCCCGTCGCAGGGATTCAAACCGCCGACCTTCTGATCGGCAAGTCATGGCTTAGTAAATTCAAATTATTGGCTTTCTGTTATATGCAAATGCAACAATTTATGTAATGCATTCCAAGACAGCAATGTTATTCATAACTATCTGGGAGTAAGCGCCACTGAACCCCATGATACTTCCTTTGAGTAAAACAGCATTGATTCAAACACACTGAACATTTGTTTAACAAAGTTTGAGTCAGCCAAATACAACCTTTTGATTTTAATCAGAAATGAAAATATTGTGAAAAGGTTTTACTATTTAAAGTGCTAGGCCAAAACAGGAAGCACATAAAAAAGTATCCAGGTTCTACTTGATTATTTTCTTCACTTTCCCCTACCCTATTACCATTTCTTTATTTTTGGTATGTACTAATTTGAATTGCAAGTGACTACTGTGAATGTGACAACTGAGTTACCATTATTTAGCATGACATGCACAAGCAGAAAGAAGCTGCAGCAAGACTTGGGCTCAGGTACTCTCTCTCTTCTTCTCTGGCATAGCCAAGAGGCATCTGAATATTCCACTTTTCATTACCTACAGCTTGCCATGTGGTCCAGACCTAGATTTGTATTTAACCTTAAATTATGGTGAAACTGAACAATGCAATTTCAGAAATAATGATTTGAAGTTGGCTTGTTTTAAACCAGGGTGCAGGGATCTGCTGGATGCAGAACATATGTAGTGTTCAGCAGGAAGCACCCAGAGGGAAAGGGCTTTCATATTGTCTGATGTTGCTGTGCAACTGCAGCACCTTCCTCTGCAAAAAGATTTGGAGCAAGAAAATCAGAGCAGAGAAGAAAGTGTCTTCTCTCTGTGTGTGATAAAGGTGTATGGTTGTATGTGACACATGAACTTTTGAGACTGACCCTGTCCCTTAATAGAATGTAGCCTACTACTTTGCACCAGGATGTTTCCCCCATTTCAAAAACATTCCTCATTCCTGTTTTAAACTAACCACAATGACAAAGCAAACTCTTATTACCAAAAAGCAATCTTCTGTACTCCCAGCTGTGTGGGAAAAGGGAGGCAGCACATGAACCCGAGTCTCTGTTGGACTGGATCCACCACAAAGCAGTGCCGCCCACCCCTAACTCAAGACAGCCACTGCAGGAGGATACCATGGCTGATGTTATCAAAAGCCACCAAGAGGTCAAGGAGAATTAACAAGGACAGATTTTCCCATCTCTCTCCTGACAAAGGTCATCGTACAGGGCAACCAAAGTAGTTTCTGTGCCAAAACAGGGCCTAAACAATGATTGAAATAGATCTAGAAAATCTGTTTCCTTCAAGGGCACCTGGATGTGGTCCACAACCACCTGTTCAAGAACCTTGCCCAATAAGGGTAGATTAGCAACCGGCTGATGGTTACTTTCTGAATCCAAGGAGGGTTTCCTGAGGAGTGGTTTTGGCACTGCGTCCTTCAAGCAAGCGGGGACTACCCCCTCTCCCGTTAATCTCCTTCCTGGCACAGCTGTCCCTTCCCTGCTAGTTATTATCAGCTAAGAGGAGAAAGGGTCCAGAGTGCAATAGGTTGCCGTGACTGATCCAAGCCTTACTAACTGAATCTCATCGAAACAGTGCTCTGGACACCCCTTGAGATTCATCTGCTGTAACAGTAGAGTTAAGATCCAGGTGGATGGAAGAGATTTTATTCTCAAAATGCTTTGCAAGCAAATCACAGCGAGCTACCATTGGTTCTACCACCTCCTTCAAGGCAGACTGCAAGAGGCCCACACACCCCAGAAAAGCTCTGCTGGATGGCAAAAAGAGAATGCAATGGAGGCAGCTAAGTATGCCTGCTTTGCTGCCTTCACTGCCACTAGGTAGACTAGATGATGAACCCTCACAAGTGTTCGAATGCATTCCACTGGAGTTTTCCTCCACTTGCTTGTTTCCCGGCCTGGGAGGGGGCTTGACTGTGACATGGCCAGTGATAGCAAAAAGATTACTAACCTAATGAGAGAATCAAGCTTCACCCTCCATTCCCTCTACTTTGTTTTTAAACTGTAATTCCTGTTTACTGCAATGGATGATTAGCATAAGCAAGTAAACCTCTCCTCCTACAGAGAGATTTGCTCAGTTTCCTGTATTTCCATACCTTTTTGAATTTGATCTAATCATCACAAACAGAAGCAAAACTTAAAAGCCTCCCTGAGCCTAGTCATTATCACCTCAATCACTTTCCAGAGCAAGGAAGACTAGTCACCATAATTACCCTGGAGAGTAGATTTGCTGGCACCTGTTATGTTCAACTACCTTTGAACATATGATACGATACGATATGATAATCTTTATTGTCATCGTCCAATACAGAACAAAATTGAAAAAAATCTACATCAGACATGCAAAAACCGACAAGCCTACTATCCTGAAAATGCCTATCGACTGATTCCCCATCCTGCCTAGGCATAATTAACCTCCTAAACTTTAATACCCTACCTGATTAGCCCCCTAAAAACTCTGGTGCCCCACAACTAAATACAGATACCGGTACTCCCTTAGAGACTGCCTTACACTGCGTTTAAAACCAAAATCGCTTTTGGATAGAAACTGTTTCTCAGGCGGCTAGTCCTGGTCTTTATAACCCTGTACATTCTTCCTTAATTACATACTTTCAGTTTTGTTTTCTTGCAATAATCATATAAACACACAAAATCAGATACAACTAATTTAGGGTAGTGGAAAAGTTTCTGAAAACCCTCATTACAACATATAGGACAGAAGGCATAGAAATGAGAAAATACCAGAGTAACTCATTTTATTGCCTGAATATGGAACTTTCAAGTTCATGCTAGGTGCTGAGACAGTGTGTGGCTCAAACAAGGAGCACTGTAAGATAGGCACCAATTCCCTGCTTTCTGTACCACCAGAACATGTATTCTGTATCTACAGCACTGTACCTATCTTCTCTGGCTACTACAGGAACTATTGTCTTTTCTGATACTTTTCCTTGGAAGGAGCAATTATGCTGAATTCCTCAATTTCTGCATTTTCTGTTAGTAGTTCTCAACACTCACCTGGGGAACTTTGTTAGCTGTGGGAATCTATTGGTTTAATGGTTGAGAGTTTCAATTGCAAAAGAGAAAAGGAAAATGGAAGGCAGAAAGAGGGAGTATTGGCTCATTCAAGTGACTACCAGTTTATATTGAGCATTCTGTAGCAAGAGGGTATTAGGATTATGGAGTGATTGTTACAGGTTTGACAACAGTAATGTACCATGGAAAGTTTTGCAAAGTGGGAAAATTGCAGGAAGTTTTCCAATGCTTAATTTTTCTGTAGAAAATGTCCCATTAATTTCCCCCCCCCCCCCATAAAAGTAGTAATAATTAGTGGATACCAATACGATTACAAGCTGCAAGCTTGGCAGTTTCAGAGTTGTAATTAATGTTTCTCAGGAAGTGTTAAAGAATGTACTTCTATATATTTTCCTGATTTGTCACTGGGGGTAAAATAGAACTGCAAATGTTACCTGATTGCCTGTGCAGGTCAAGTAAAAAAAAATGAAGCTAAGCTTCTTATTTCATCTCAGATGGCATAATGTAAAAGAAGTTCATGCCACAATCTTTACATTTTTGCAGGTACTGTACTTACAAATAATTTACACATAAAGCTTTGAATGTATTTGAATAGAACATTTAACAGTGCAATCCTAAAAATTTCTATTCAGAAGTAAGTCACAAATTCACAGGCAATATTTCATTGCTTAGATTAGCCTTCTCCAACACAATGCCCTTCATGTGTTTGGGACTACAACTCCAATCAGCCCCAACAAGCACCTTAAGCATTCTAGTCCAAAACATCTGGAAGTTGAAGGCTGGTTTCATACTCCATGGCATGAGCCATATTATACTGACTACTAGCACCCAAGGGCTAAACAAGTCAATAATTTCTCTTCAGTAAATGCATATATAGATAAACTTCTCAGAATCTGAATAGGCCTTGAAAACACCAACTTAAGTTATCAAATATTGCAAACACTGAATAACCATAAGGTTTCACATGATAGTCAGTCATACTAAGCCACACCCTCCATTCCATTTTCATAAAATTTGCAATAAGTGCCCTCTAATGTCACCTGGATGAAATCACCCACTTCAGCACCAAAATCCCCAAAATTGCAAACTGGAAACTGGGAGGTAAGTACACTATTTGTTGGGTCCAAATACAGCTTCTTTACCAGAGTGGCTGGGGAAACCCAGCCAGATGGGTGGGGTAGAAATAATAAATTTATTATTATTATTATTATTATTATTATTATTATTATTATTATTATTATTATTATTATTATACCACTGCCCCCTTAAGAACTGTGGGAACTAATCCTTCTGAGTTGTCCATATGACCAATCCAATTCTAGCTGATTTGAACTGTCAAGATAGGAAAGACCCTATAGAACACATATGTCTCAGCCTTCCAAGCAACTTGTCCACATACTCATGCAATACATGCTTAAATGGATCCATAACAACCTGACTAAACAATGTCCAAGCCCCATTCCTCTCAGAAGCCAGTGCGGATACAAGTGATTTTATCTAGAAAATGTCTAGTCATTTTGTCACAGCAAGCTTTTTGAGTGTTCCACTATCTGATCTCTTGATCCTATATGAAGATGGTTATTCCACTTCTACATCTCTTGTACTTAAAAATGCAGTGTACTAATAGGCTGTTACAGGAAAACAGCAGCAACTGTCAAAAGGTCTTAAAGCACCAAACCAGATGTGAGTTTACAGTACCACAAATGATCAATTATAAATAAGTTATCCTGTAATGCAGCAGGGAGCTTAAACAAAAAAGCAAAGTACCTCTCTATATAAACATGAACCCACTTTTAGGAGTCTCAGTGCTTAACAGTGCCTTACTACTTTCAGCCTATAAAACTAGAAGAACTATGAATTAAAATACCTCTTCCAATGGAACAATAATTGCATGTTCATTGTATATGTTCATTATATCTGCATTGAAAATAAGCCCACAAAAGTTATTAGCCTACAAAAATATTTACTAGTCTGCTGGAGCTGGCAGAGTAAGGCTAGAGAGCTTTATCCCTTATCCAGTATGTCCAGAAGAAAGCAACCTAAATAGTGAAGAATCTGGAAACCAAGAGCTATCAGCAATGGTGGAAAGAGAGGGGTGTATTCAGCACTGATAAGAGAAGATTAAAGAGTAACATTATAGCTGCCTTCAATTATATGAAGGGTTGCAATGTGGAAGATGGAGCAGACTTGTTCACTGTTACTCCAGAAGGCAGGAGTAGACACAGTGAGCGGAAATTGCAAGGAAGCAGATTTTGATTAAACATACAGAGAAACCTCCTAACGACAAGAGATGCTCAACATTAGAATAGCCTGTCTTAGCAAACTCTTTTTTGTTCGATGGCTGGATGGTTCTCTCTCTCAGGGATGCTTTTGTGCAGTGGGCTGGACTTAGCAATGAACAAATCAGCCTATTTTCTTTTTGTGCCAGTGCTCAGTTCAGGGCTCTTTGCAGTTTTTTTTAAAGATCCCTTCCAATTTATGAATTTTATTATAAAATTTGGTATTTGGATTTTGCCTTAACTAGTTTATATACACATGCCAGCTATACAGTACAATGTAAGCAAACAGCAAAAAGCAATAAAGTCACACAATCTACATGCATTGGGATTGGCTGCCCATTAAATCCACATCACAGTCTGGCATAATTACTTCATTGTATTAGGAATGATGTATTGGTTGGGCTGATACTAGGTTATCCTGCTTGCACCACATTATTATTTTTTACCGGTAAATACAGTATGCCACATAATGGTTTATCCCATGACAGTGCCAACATAATCTTATTTATATAATTCAAACCCAGTACATCACATTATACTTCACCATAAATGAGGAAATAAATCCTGAATGGAAAGCTATTACACATGCATAAAAGAATCATGGTTGCACAGAAGACTGTATAGCTAGCATAGTATAAGAAGTACATGTTGTCAAAGGATACATTGTTTTTCCATTCGCATACATGCAACAACAGTTCAAGTACAGTGGTACCTCGGTTTTTGAACAGCTTAGTTCACGAACAACTTGGAACCTGAACGCTGCAAAACCAGAATTAGATGTTCTGGTTTGCGAACTTCTTTTTAGAAGCTGAACGTGCTCCATTTTGAGTCCTGAGCTTCTGTTTTTACTGTTGCACTGCTAATTTGTAATTCAAGTCTTCTTTTTCTGATTGCAGCTTTCTGAGGTGATATTTGGAGCTTATATTTAGTGCTTTCGTTTTTGCTATTTATTTTGCATTGTTTTTGAGGCTTTTTTTTTTGGTTAATTTGTTTTAGTGACTGTGTGGAACCCAGTTCAGCTACTGATTGATTGATTGATTGATTGATTGTGTGACTGTGGAAATGGATAAAAGCACCCCATCCAAATAATGTCTATCATCTACAATACTGTTTTATTCATTTTATAGTACAATACATTGATTACTGCTTTCATTTTACAGATCAATGATCTCATTAGATAGTAAAATTCATGTTAAATTGCTGTTTTAGGGATTGTTTTTAAAAGTCTGGAACGGATTAATCCATTTTGCATTACTTTCTATGGTAAAGCACGCCTTGGTTTTGGAACACTTTGATTTTGGAATGGACTTCCAGAATGGATTAAGTTTGAGAACCAAGGTACCACTGTACTCTGTAAATAAATTTGTATGCTTATTTGGAAATCCTTGAACTGAAAAATGTACTGATGCCCTAAAGTGATCTCGATTTGTTTATATTTGGTAAACAAAACTAAAAATATGCTGCACACATAATATCTTCTAGTTACAGGTAGGTAGCCATGTTGGTCTGCCGTAGTCGAAACAAAATTAAAAAATTCCTTCCAGTAGCACCTTAGAGACCAACTAAGTAATATGTTGTTATTATTATAATATATATAGTATACCACATCTTTTTCAGTGAAGGGAGTCAATGAGGCTTACACACAAAATCAAGAATCACTAAAAACAAAACAAAAAAATTAAAAAACAATTAAACATTAATAGAAGTAAAACTATATACACATATAAAGTCTGTTTAAAACATACAAATAATTACAATAAAAACAGCACAGCACCAGCCCTTTCATCAAAAGCAGTCAGTTCCCAAAAACCTGTTGGAACAAGAATGTCTTTACCTGCCAGCAGAAGGACAAGGAGGAAGCCAGTCTAGTTTCTCCAGGGAGGAAGTTCCAGAGTGATGCATAAATATCTCAAAGACATATAATAGCCAAAAGTATCAGACCTGACATTTTTTATTATGAAAAGTAATTAACAGAATAGTTGCAGTCAATTCTGCAAATTTTGTGATTATTGATATTAGCCCTGTTACCTTCTACCCTCATTGACAAATCAAGTGTCAGAATGAGTGAAATACCATATACATTGTATGTGTGTCCCTATATACATATTCAGGCAAAGTCACTGGGATAACAGTTAATTATAACATTGAAACCATTTTTTAGAATAATAGAACTGTAGAGTTGGAAGGGGCCCCAAGGGTCATCTAGTCCAACTCCCTGCAATGCAGGAATGTTCTATCATTGTTCCATCATTAATGAGTTTCAAAAACAAGAGGGACCTGCAGCACAATGTTGCAGTATATTCAGAGAACCCAAATAGGAGCCTTTAAATGCTTTTCAAGCCTTGGGGCAAAGTGAATTTCAGGAGTTTCTTTCCCTGTTGGCCTTCTACAGCTGTGTTACAATAGCACTAGAGAGTTGCCAGTGTCAAACTCAATACTTTCATACCGTAGCTATGAAGAGGGCACTCAGCTGAAGAGCTGGGATGCTGAATAGGTCAATTCCCTCTCTTCCTCTGCCCTCCATTTGCCCTCCTTTCTTTTACAACTGACAGAAATATTGTACTCTAGTGATTAGATCAGCTTTTCTCAATCTTAGCCCCTCATGTTGTTGGACTACAACTCCCATCATCTCTAGCTAGCAGGGTCAGTAGTCAGGGATGCTGGGAGTTGTAGTCCAACAACATCTGCAGACCCAAGGTGGAGAAAGGCTGTGTTGGAGTGTTGGACTAGGACTTGGAAAAGCAGAGCTGAAAACCACACTCAGCCATGAAGCTCACTGAGTGACCTTAGGCCAGCCAATCTCTCTAAGCCTAACTGACTTTACAGTGTTGTTGTGAGGATAAATGGACTGGGGGAGAGCCATGTATTGCAGCTTGAGCTCCTTGGAGGAAAGGTGATCTCTAAATATTATAATAGATTAAGTAAACTGTTCTCAGACATAGACTTAACGGATAGATTCCTTTATTTCCTCAGACTTTTAAAGAAGAACAATCTGAGTGAGAGACTGCTGGTGTCCTTCTATCGAGGCAGCATAGAGAGCATTCTTACATACTGTATCTGTGCCTGGTTTGCCAGTTGCACAGTCACCGATAGGAAAATGCTCCAGAAGGTCATAACCACACCCCAAAATATTATCAGTCATCCTCTCCCATCTTTGGATGAACTATATAGTCCTGTTGTCTCAAAAAAGCAAACAATATTTTACAGGATTCATCTTATCCTGGATATAGTCTGTTTGCACGGTTGCCTTCGGGCAAGAGATATAGAACAATTAAATCAAGAACGAATAGACTAAAAAACAGTTTTTATCCAAGAGCTATAACTATTTTAAATGCTATAACCAAATGATATGATCTTGGGGAGTCTTGATGGATGGTATGTGTATGTGTGGCTGTAAATGTATAAATGCGTATATGTGGCTGTAAATGTGGGATGGCATTCAATATGTGGCTGTAAATGTGGGATGGCAATAAAGTATCTATCTATTTAGATTCACAGTCTACCAATTTATTTATTTAGATCCTCCCCCACCCCTCTCTTTGTAGGCTAAACTCTTACCAATGTTCTGTAAATTCCCAGGTTCTTGTTAGCAGTTTTACTTTTCTTTTCATTAATAGATTTATAAAATTCTGTATATCTAGGGCACTCCTCAAGGAAGCAGAAAAAACTAGCTTATTTTGGGGTGGCTCCATTTTGTTTCGAAACTAATAAGCACTCAAAACACTTGGTGTACAGTAGACTTTAAAGCAGAGTTTGTTTTTAGAAATGTTTCTAGGGCAGTGGTGGCGAACCTTTTAGAGACCGAGTGCCCAAACTGCAACCCAAAACCCAATGATTTATCACAAAGTGCCAATCCGGGGGATAATGGGGGAGAGTTGTTGAGCTTTTTTTGGGAGGAGTACCCCAGAGTTGTTGAACTTATATCTTCACTTTATGTATAATATTTTCAAAATAAATAGTTGCCTTTCTTAAATTACTGATTTACTAAAATTCAAGAAAACACAAATTGCCTCCAGAAAATGTATACATGTTACTTAAGAGGCAATTCAAAGGCTTGAATAACTTTTGCTATGCTCTGACATCAACAGAGGCCACAAAACCATTCCCCAAAGCACAAAACATACATATGAAAAGTACAAAACGCAACATTTATTGGCACAGCTCCTTCCCACTGACCCCTTGACCAGCATTCAGCTGACTAGGACCAAGATCACCTGAAGGGGGAGAATAGCTCTAATTTTATTTTTAGGAAGCCTTATGGGCCATGAATGGACGTTCTTCCACTGAATTGATTTTAGCCTGCTAGAAACTATTTAAGTTATTGCAGTTTTTATGCCGACTTTAAAAAAAAGCGATTTGTGAAATATATTATTATTACCCCACTATGAGGGCAATAATACACTCAGGTCAGGAAAAACCCCTATCCATGTGTATTCAGAAGTAATGTTCTATTGAATTCAATGGGACTTGCCCCCGTGTAATGGTATCTCCCGCCCTCCCCCCTGGGGGGCTCAACCATAGCAAGTAAGAGAAAGGAATATATGAGGGGACATACCAACGGGGACAAAAAGGGGGGGACTCCACAACCACCACCGACCTGAGCTAAGCACCCCATTAATTCCAAATTACCCACCAGTCACACTTCTGGTGTGCCTCGCAGCAGCAGCTGCCCTAGGATGGGGCCCCAGAGACTCGCTTCATCACAGCCCACCACTCGAGGCCTCGGGCAAACAAGCGAGAAAAGAGAAGCCAACGTCTAAGCTGCTCCGACAGCCCTAGAGCCGACCGGACGACACGCTCATTGGTTGCAGAAGGTGCCTGTCCTGTCCTTGCTCCAAGCCCATTGGGTTGTCCGCATCAAATCCCACCTCCTACACCGAGAATCGCCCGGCCCCTCGCAGGCAGCACGCCTTCGCTAAGTGCCCATTGGACAGGCCTGAGGAGGTTTCCCCCCCTCTCCTTATCCATTTCTGTTGAAGCGTGACTTACTATAGGGAGCGTTTCCCGCCCGCTGCGGCATTTGGGGAGGGGAGAGGCTGTCACCTTTGCAAACCACAAAAAACCGAACCTGATGGGGTGATGACGCGCGTGCCCACAGAGAGGGCTCTGCGTGCCCACTTGGGCACGCGTGCCATAGGTTCGCCACCACTGTTCTAGGGAAAATATAGTGAAGGTTGACTTCATCTATAAGAAACAAATATTTTCACTCCACATCATGGCCACAATACCTCATACAGAATGCTTTTCTATGGAGTCAGTTCACACGTTTGGTTACAAAGTAGCATTCATGATCTACTTTTAAACAGGCCTTAGTCTCATCAAAATTAGAAACATTCATTTGCCAGTGTTCTTTCCTTGAAATTGACACCAGTTAAACCTGGATTCGGTTAAACCTTTATTAGTTAAACCTAATAATTAAGTTATTAGCATTATCTGTTCCTGACACCAAGAAGGTACATGTTTTCAGTAATGGCGGTATATTCTTCTCCAGCAGTGACCAACAATTGCCACATATTTCACACTCTTAAAAAAACCAAAACCAGTCACCAACACCATCCAACTGTAAAATACAGGAACAGAAAATACAGGCAATAAGTATGCGGAAACAATAGGGTTATATATTCTGACTTTTATATAATAAAAAGAACTAGATCCTGGACATAATGAATGTACAAATATTTGCAGAACTGCCACCCCAAATATACTACCAATATCTGTAACAGATACTTCCTTCAAAATATGTCATTTGAAATACATTCAGCCATAAATAAACATTTATAAAGTCACAATCAATATTTCTGTTGATTCTGAAACAGTTAACCCTTTTTTGTCTCAAAATGCCCCAAGTTATCTAAGGTTGAAATCCTGTGCACACTTGAATTCAGTTGGACTTTCTCTTGAGTAAGCATGTAAGAATTCTGTCACTTCTGCTGCAAATGCATACATGTCTACTCAGTAGTACGTCCCATAAAGGTAAATGGCAGATAGCAACCTCAATTGGGTACTAATTCACAAAATTCCTAAGCAGCAATTCACTGGGACTCTGAGCTTTCAGAGAAAAGCCAATCCAATTGAAGGAAATCAAAGTTGAATGAGCATTTTTAGAAACTTTATATGGACAAAAATTCTGTGACACTTTTAAGATAGCAGATATTCCAAGGCAACATCTAAATTATTTCATTAGTAACCTATCCATGCTATTTAAATCATTACATGAAACTACTAGCTTGCTGTTCTTCTGAGTCATGAAGTGCAGAAGAGGCAGAGAAAAAGAGGACAAGCTGTATGTCCTTGTATACAGTTTCATTCGTGGAAAGCACAAATACACTAACACAGTGTCTCTGAAAGAAAGCATGTACCTGTATAGAGGATATTTTTAAAAACCCAAACCAGGTTTGCTCTGTAGTTAGGTGATTGCGTTGATTCTACTGTAAACTGTTAAAAACCTCTAACTGTTTAACTCAAAAGTCATGTAAAAATTCAATGTCCAGACAGTGACTTGAGATTCCTATTATTACTTCATCTCTTTGGTTCCTTTGCTAAGAAGTTTTATATATAATGGATTGGTAACATCTCCTTGTTAAAACAAACAAACAAACATAAACAAGACCTAAAAATAAATAAATAAATAAGCAGTACTACAATGGAATAGTTTCGGATTCCACAAGACACTGAAGATTCACCAGCGGCTTTTAGCAGAAGAGTCAAGGGAAAGGGGGGGGGGATCCCGAGTAAACTTCCACTGAGCGAAGAAGCCTCAGTTTCTAGGGTTTTGTCAGCGAGAGTGAAGAGGAAAAGTAAACAACCTCACCCAGCAGCCTGGCCCCGTCCCGCCGCCGCCGCATCGAGAGACGCCCCTCGGGGACAGGAGGGCACATTTTAAGCCGCAACCACCCCCCAGTCACCCTCCTCTCGGGGCAAAGCAACAGGTGCCCTGGACTTCCTTCCCACCCAGGGAAAGAGAGAGCCGGGGAAGGCAGGCACAGGAGCCACACAAGGGCAATGGCCTGGGATAAGCCCCCGCCACACAAGCCCGTCCCCTCATGCCGGCCTCGCTGCCCCCCCCCCAGCAGCAGGCGCTGGCACTGGTCCCGGAGCGGCCCGTGAGGTAAAAGCCGAGGCCGCCGCACTTCGCAGCGAAGGGAAGCGGCTCCCCCCCCCCCCGTATCCCAACCCGTCGCCACGGCAGGCCCGAACCCTGCCCCAAAGGTGGCGCAAGAGCCGGGAAGGAGAAGAGGCAGAGGCGGCGGCGGCGCCGAGCTCCGGGTCGCTGTCCGGGTCGCCTCTTCTCCCTCCCCGCGCTTCTTTTCCATTGTGCGTGACACGGTCCGGCCCCTGAAGAAGGGAGAGCGGGGTGGGGGGGGGGAGAGGGGAGCAAAAAAACCCAAAACAGTTCCTCACCCAGAAACTCTCCACAAAGTACGCCATGACCATCTCGCTGACTCGGCCCGGCCCCGTCCGCCAGAGCCACCGGGATTTGGGGGTGGGGAGAGCGGCTCGGAGAAAGAGGGAACCGCCGCCGCCGCTCGCCGCCCTTCCCTTCGCGGCACAACAAATCCTCCTCCTCCTCGTCCTGCTCTAACTCCTTCGCCCTCTCTTCACAGACGCGAGCCAGCCTGCGAGCTCAAAGGGGCGCATGCGCCAGGTTGCCGGCCAAGGCGCGCGCACCGCGGCTCGGCACAACACGGGCGGCGTAGGAACGGCCGACTTCCCTGGCGAAGGGAGTGAGCAGGCGCGGAGAGGCGGATGTGCAGGATTCGAGGAGAGGCGGCGGCGGGGAGGGGCGGGCCGGAGGAGCGAGCGAGGCCCAGCTTATGGGGCAGCGGCCGGCGCCGAGGCTCGGAGAGTGGGCGGGCGAATGGAGGAACGCCGTGCGTCGGGGTGGGGGTGGGATAGAAGCGGGGTATCCCCTCCCTCCCACTGCACCCAGGGATATCTTAATGTAAGGCGCCCTGGGGAGCCTTCCGGATGGAAAGGCATCAAAAGGAAGGAGATGCAGGTTGTATGTAAGGAGGAGACTTTTTCCAACAGGTGTGGAGGGAAGCCGGGGCGGCGGGAGGGGGATAAAACAACAGAGGAGGCTGAGCCACTGGTCAGAGTTCAAGCAATTCTCGTCCACGCTGAGGCTTTTTGGTTGGCTTCGGCAGTGGTGTGGTGGTAGAACCCTAAGACGACCCCCTGTTGTTGCTCCAGCATCATGTTCTTACAGCGGCCCATCATCAGTGGCCCATGGGAAGGACACAAGCAGGGCATGACATGTTCCCTGCCCACTTGCCATTCCCACCAAGGCTGGGGACATACCATACATTTAAAGCACATCCGCTGCCGGCTGCAAAGAGTTGTGGGAACTGCAGTCTACCCTTTTCAGAGCTACTATTCCCAGCACCCTTAAACAACGGCACCCTCCCAGGATCTGTGTTGTGGGTGGATGTGCTTTAAATGGAATGTGCACCAGCCAAATCTATATAACAACAAATAAAAAATGCTTACTGTGAGGAGGAGGAGGAGGAGGAGTTTGGATTTGATATCCCGCTTTATCACTACCCTAGGGAGTCTCAAAGCGGCTAACATTCTCCTGTCCCTTCCTCCCCCACAACAAACACTCTGTGAGGTGAGTGGGGCTGAGAGACTTCAAAGAAGTGTGACTAGCCCAAGGTCACCCAGCAGCTGCATGTGGAGGAGTGGAGACACGAACCCGGTTCACCAGATTACGAGTCTACCACTCTTAACCACTACACCACACTGGTGTATTATATAGTGTATATATATATATATATATATATATATATATATATATATATATATATATATATATATATATATATATTGGTGTATATAGTGTTAACTAACGGTGGCAGTGCCAAACCAGATTTTTTCTCAGCCCTGCTCCCACTTTGCATACACTGAAGAGGAGTGGAGGACTGAGATGGTTGCTTGCTATTTTTTGTCGTTTTAGTGGGTCATAATAAATAATTGCTTTTGATGGCAGTTGAACCTTTAGCCAAGTATGTTGATCTAATCTACCACTTATGGGCTGTTCCATAAAAACTAGTAGAAAGCATTGTTAAAGACAAAGTTACCATGCATATAGAAGAACAAGTCTTGCTGAAGCATGGCTTCCAAAAGGGTAAATCCTATTACACCATTTGAGTGTCAACAAGCTCCTTGGGGAGTAAAGGCAGGATATTAATAGAATAAATAAAATAGATGTGGGTGATTCAACCAACAATGCTGAGAGTAAGAGAAAACATGATAGAGGTGTATAAGATTATGTGGGGGGGGGAAAGAGAAGGAAAAGTTTTTCTACTGGTCTCATACAATTAGAACCAAGGGCCATCCAATGAAGTGGAATGTTTGAAAATTCAGACAGACAAAAGAAATAACTTATTTGCATAGTCCATAAAGGTACCTCTGACCGTTAGGTTTAGTTGTGGACAACTCTGGGGTTGCACGCTCATCTCGCTCTATAGGCTGAGGGTGCCGGCATTTGTCCGCAGACAGCTTCCGGGTCATGTGGCCAGCATGACTAAGCTGCTTCTGGTAAACCAGAGCAGCGCATGGAAACACCTTTTACCTTCCTGCCGGAACGGTCCCTATTTATCTACTTGCACTTGACGTGCTTTCAAACTGCTAGGTTGGCACAGTACATACCTAACTATAAAATTTGCCTACATAAGATTTAGTGACGACCACCAACTTGGATGGCTTTAAATGAGGTTTAGACAAATTTGAGGACAGGGCTATCAACTGTTACCAACCATAGTGGCAGTGTTTGACCTATGTTGTTGGCGATAATATGCCTCTGAGTTGCTGGGAATCATCACAAGTGTGCAGAGTGCTGTTGCATTCTTGTTCTATTTACAGGCTTCCCATAGGCATCAGGCTGGCCACTGTTGGAATGAAATGTTGAACTGTTTTGGTTTAGGCAAGCCTAGCCAGATGCATAGGTCTTGACGTGTTTTAATATTTTTTGCTGTTAATTTTTATTCTTTGTAAATGTTTGGATTGGCAAATATAGCAACCGTGGAGATGACATAATTGCTCCTGCCATGAAATAAGCACCAGTGCCTTGTTGGCACCACTGTTTTTGTAGGAGCAGACAAATCATGGCAAACCCTCTGATAGTCAAAACAAAACAAAAAATAAAAAAAATCCTTTCAGTAGCACCTTAGAGACCAACTAAGTTTGTTCTTGGTATGAGCTTTCGTGTGCATGCACACTTCTTCAGATAGTGAGTAGGCTAGATCTAGGTCCAACCTAGTGAAGTCAGCATGTGCATTGTCTCAGTACAGTATATCTTGTTCTAACAGAACTGAGTTGTGATACTTGGATTTTATGTTGGTGCTCTGAGGATAAGGACACCAAATGTGTCTGGAAAGCTCTTGATGTCTGGAAGTTGTTATCCAGACTGAACATGAACTGAACAGAGGAGTGAAATAGCCAGTTATGCTAAGCAGGTGAATTTCTATAATGAAAGCTGGAAGTTCCTTATTTTCAATTTTTGCTGCTGGGATAGGCTTCTTGCGGTTTGATCATCAAGGGCTTGCAGCTTAATGATCTTCTACCCATCTTTAACAGTAATGCTTTTTAAACCTTGAAGTTCTTATGTACAGCTATTAAATGTACAGGAAGACTGGTCCTGCATTTCCCTATTTTTCTGTGTCTTTTATACAGTTCCACACAATTCCTCATATATGTGCCTTTGCAGAGCAATTTTGGGTGCAGTTTCTAGAGCTCTCTGGTCACAGAACTGTTCTTTCCATTTTTCTTGACACTTTTGAATTATTATTTTATTATTTTATTTGTATACTGCCCATAAATCTAAGGGCAGTTCACAACAAAAAAACCTGTGTGCATCTCTCATTTTTCTTCTGCCATGGCAGCAGGGAATGTCATCTGAAATTTTCTGTAGAATTTGGAATTTTGTGGCATTTCTATTTCACTATGTATTTCATTCAATTCATACCCTACCCTTCCTCCACAAGGAGCCCAGTGATAGTAGCACTCAAATAATGTTAGTGAGAATGTACTTACCCTTTCAGAAACTGTGAATTTTCTCTAGAGCTTTATCCTATTTTTTCCCCTTAAGAGAGAGCTCTTCCCTTTTCCTCATTTAGTTTAAGCAGGCATTGTCTTCATTTTTAGTTTGTGCAAGTTTTTCTCAGTCTTCAAATTCTGGAGTCCTTTAAAATAGGCTTTTCCAATAGCAAATTCACCACCACTGCTCATAATCAATGCCCACGTTATTAAAACCCGCTAAGTATGTACACCACAATTGTTCCTTGAGGCTTTGGGTGTCATTATGGGAAAGGGTTTGGCTGCCCTGATTTCAGACTGACCTGTGAAACCCCAGGCACTGCCTCCATGGCTGCTTGAGAACAAACTCAACTTCTGCCCTTCTAATATCTGCTGTCAAACGTTCAGTTTTAAGCTTGTCCCCAAGAATGACAGATAACACTGGACTGTTTAACTAACATTATGTTTTACACTGATTTATAATAATTATTAACTGGTACTCACCTTGAAGTTGTTACAGTAAATAATAATAATACTTTTTTCATACCCCACCCATCTGGCTGGGTTTCCCCAGCCACTCTGGGCAGCTTCCAACAAAATACTAAAATACAATAGTCTGTTAAACATTAAAAGCTTCCCTAAACAGGGCTGCCTTCAGATGTCTTCTAAAAGTCTGGTAGTTGGTTTTTTGTTTGTTTGTTAAAAGTGACACACTTTTAACATTTTTGGGACCCTTTAGTATCCCCAGAAAAAGCACTGTTTTAGCTTCAAGATCACCTCAAATGCGTTCTTTATTGACTTCTTGATATGCCCAATATATGTATCATTTTTCAGACATGCATTCTGATTTTAATCAGCCTCTGCCAGAAATTCCTTTTTAATCAGAACTGGGGAGCCTGTGGCCTCCCACAGGTTTAATTCCAACTTCCATAAACCCTGGCCAGCATGGTGAGTAGCCAGGACTTATGGAACTCTAGCATTCTTAGGAGGGCCCCAGCCTCCCCATTCAGGTTCTAAATACTAAAACATGGTTGTTAGCTGTACAAACTGCTCATCTAATGGCATCTCCAGCACTGCGGCTTCAGTGATACAAACATCCTGTAGCCCCAATATCTCATATCTTAGGCCACAACGGTACCTGCAGTCACTCAAATGGCTTTATGATGCGTTCTCTAGCACTAGTCCCTTAACTACTAAACCACCTCACACTGGTTAGCATGTCACTTTAGTAATGTCCTACATATCAACCCTGTGTATGAAGAGGATACATCTTCCAATACATCTGATGATGTGGACTCCAGTTCACTAAAACTTTTGTCATAATACATCTTTAAAGTGCCACAAGCAAGTTTTCGCTTTCAGCTATTACCCAAAAGCCTAAAACTGGGCTCAAGCTTTATAAAAACAAATGAGTTAATGCAATTTCTGCTCCTTCCTATAATGTATAAAAATCCAACAAAATCACCAACTGAAATTGGTGAAAAAACAAACCACACCAAAGAGAAAAAATCAATTGGGTGAGAAGTGCAAGAGTCTCGGGGGGGGGGGGACCTGGTTGCAAAGAGGGGGAGATTCTTTGGCCAGTTTTGCTAATTGAGTTTTTAAAAGAAAGAATACTGGTCTTTTTTACATTCCTGAGATTAAAATCCAATATAAAAGGCATGCTTATTTTGAAAAGTGATTATATGGTTGAGTGGTTTATTCTAGATTTAATAAATTGTTCTCAGCCAGGCTGAAAATCTTGTTCGTTAAGCTGCATTCCTTACATACCATATTAAAAGTGAAATGCATAATGAACTGTACACCTTGAGAACGTTCTCCTCTTTTTGAATCCTTGTTCAAATGACTTATGTTCAGAGATGTGGAAGTGTTTGTCTCGTGTGCTCTCATTTTTACTGCTCGTTTTACAAAATGAACAAGGTCTCCCCTCACAAGATTCTGGATTCATTCACCAGCCCCTTTGCTCACAATGCTAATGCTACAGCAGAATACTGTAACTCTGCCCAGGATCTCATTTGTACAAATTTTCACCTTCCTTCGTCCACTCGACTCCCTTCGTTGTTGTCTTGGTCATCCATGCAATTTTTTTGCCTTTAATCTTACCAGATGGGCACCGGGCTGCAGGTATCTCCAATTTCTATCCATGTTATCTGCTATCATCACCTTCCTGCTCTCATTTCTCTTGTGCCAGATCTCCTGCTCCTTCGCTGAAAAAGCAATTGCTTTTCTTCCTCGTTCCCTTCCTC
This sequence comes from Lacerta agilis, assembly GCF_009819535.1. NCBI lineage: Eukaryota > Metazoa > Chordata > Lepidosauria > Squamata > Lacertidae > Lacerta > Lacerta agilis. The sequence goes on from NC_046322.1 coordinate 29,250,608, forward strand.
CTTTAGCATCTTGCTCTCATTGAAATCTGGCATTCGCCTCAGACGACACTGCTATTTGCCAGTCTTTTTCTCCCACACATCCCAGGCCAACACCCGGAGTAGTATACTTGGTCTTCTTGTCAAATCCTGCCAGATCTGAAGGTTCATTCTCAGAATATGTTCCCTTCTATCTCTCCATTTGCTTTGGTGTTTCTCATCCCCACCCCACTCCTTTAAATGCAAAGTCAGATCTTGATATTTTTCTTGCTTTTGGCATTTCCAGTCCTGCTGACTTACTCAAAATTCTCATCTCCAGTTCTGGACCATCTCCTCCCTCTGCCACCCTTTCCTCTTACCCTCTACCAGCTTACCACATTCTGTAGAATTCCTTCTTTCACCACAATGTAATTTCTTTCAACATTTCAGTTATGGATTAATTTTATACCCACTTCTTCAGTGTTGCTACAGCCATGGCAGTGCACACTGACTCGGTCCTTCTTGTAACTTGAGATCTATTTTGCTTCTCAAAAGCATTGTTCCACCCCACCTCATCTTACTTGCCATTACCACCCGAACTCCACTACATTATACCCATTAACAAATAAAAACTTTGAACAACTCAATGCTTCTATCAGCATTAATCCTGCTACCCCAGCTCAGGATTCAGTGTGCATTAGTGAACTGTGGAAACCATTCTCGTATTCTCAATCTACTCATTTTTTTTTTGCCACAGAATGGTTTTAATACCACTCTATCGGCCTATAGCTATCAGGCTGCAATATATGCAGATGCAGTCTCCTCAAAAAACCTTGCACATAATAATTACACACACACACACACAATTTCACTTCCCCAATAACATGTTCATATTACATGGCCTAAGTTCTCTTCAAATTCCATTGCAATCCACCTAGACCCTGAACACCTACTAGTCAATTGCTAGTAAAACACACACTTTTTAAATTGTAACATCTAATATAGTTTAGCTTCCATAAAATATTATCTATGATTGGCTAATACAAAAATTAAAAATTCAGGTCTTAAAATAGGAGTTTATGCTTTTCTGTGTCCATTTTAGACTTGTTTTGGTGGGTTTTACTGACGAAAGCCTGGCAAGTCTACCAGTACTTCATTCTTTCCCAGTGCGCATCCATTTAGTACCTTTCCTTCTGCAGCGATAGCACTGTCATTCCACCCTTCTTCTGCTTCCATCATTTTTCAGCTATCTTCCAATGTTTTATTACATTTTTGTAATAAACATATTTTATTAAAGTATTACATTATAGGTGAAAACCAGTATGCATGTTTTATAAATATAAATGACATTCACCAATTATTTGGTCAGGCTAACCTGCACTGCTTCACTTTAGGATGGAACACGACATAAAGGTATTTCCCCCAGTGCTCTAAGTTCCAAGACTTTGTTGCTATGAAGTTACAATGCTCCCTTGCTTCATGTTACTGCATCCACTTTTCCAAGTGCCACGCTGAATGCAGCTGCTCAAGTATCTCAAGCACAAAGTGACTGGTGTCCTTGATGTTACTTCTGATATGTGAGTCCCCACTTGTATGCAGTTCAAGCCCTGGTGGTTGGAATAGAAGGGCTACTAGCATTTCAGTCTTTTGTGCTGGCACCTTTATTTTACTGTTCTTAGAAAGCTACCAGTTTAAACTTAGGATAGAGAGGCTTGTGGATTTCTTTAAGATGCCCACTATCATTTCTCCATAATAGTTCAAGCATTAATATGCCAGTTTTGTGCCCTTTTAAAAACCATGGGAGCAAATAAACCTTTAAGGAAGAAAAATACTGCAGCAAACACTAAAAAGACAATGGAACACCATTTTGCAAGCTTTTCTAACCCCCGGACACAGATTCCTTCCCCTTTTTTTGTTTGAAAGAAAAAAGGCAAACTGTTCCCAAACATCATGCAATCTTCTCCACAATTCATTTTACATTAGGACAGTTCATGCTGACAGTGCATTTGCCTTCAAGTTCTCTGATGATCTTAGACACTCACTCTACTGAAAACATGTTAAGAAAGTTTAAATACCAGCTTAACGTTCAACTGGCTAAATATGTTCCTGTTCTGAATGCAAAGTCTGATTTCAAATAAATGATAATGTAACATCTTCAAATCTCACTGCTTTCGTCTGTTTGCTGCTGCTACAAAGAAAAAAAACCCACCAAAGCAAATTGAAATAAGAAACAATACTACTAAGTCTACACATTGGCTGTGTTCACAAATCATGCTTTAGTGAAATAAGCAAGGAGCAGGAAGATGCCACAGCAAGCCTTGGGCTCACACACTCCCACATCTCTTTCTTCCTCCTGCATGGCTAGGTCCACAACTTTGGCAAAGCTTACTTTCAGTTTCCTTGAACCCCAGCATGTCATGCCACCTAGACCACAAATGATGGTTTATCCCTATCTATGGTTAGTTTGAACAAGCTACCTTAATAACCCACAGTTCTAAGTTGGCTTGTACAGAAACTGACCATATGCAGCAGTAATAAATAACAATGCATGATCAGCACAACACAATAAGCAGAAGTTTAGGGAAACTGAAAGAAAACACCCCCTTCTCCACATTTGTGGAGCGAGGAGGCAATGATGAAAAGGAGAGCATGCGAGCACAAGGCTCAATGTGACTCTGTCCTGTCCCTTCGCATCTCACAAAAATGTGATGTAGCATTATGTGTGAATGCAAATGTCTTTAGCTATCACACTAAACTTCAAACCCAACTACTTCCTAATTTAGAAACAAACTGAAAGCTACACAAGCATGTAATTCTGTTTAGAGCAAACCAATGATCTTGAATGAAGTCCTCCTCTTTCCATTAAGAATCAAGAGTGCAGCATCTATATTTAAACAAATTTTATTAACATCGTCAAGCAGTGATTAACATTCACATCTATTGTCACATCATACAAATGTAAATACAAAATTACTACATTACAATATATATTCTCTGCATGATCCAAAATATTTGGTGGCCCCAAAAAACTCTTTAGAATTCAGCAGCTTATCAAAAATCAAAACCATATTCTATTTAGAATGAAGTTGTGTTAGCAGAGGCAGACAGGAAAAATCAACTCAATACAGCTTTAGAGGTTGTGGAAGGATATGTTTGAAGGGAATATTCTAACATACAGAAAACACATTCAATTTAAAGCTTTCAAGCATAACTCATACAACCTAAGTTGTCAGCAGAAAGATCTGGCTACTTCAACTATTGTTAGTACATCCAACTCTTAACAATTAATTTTAGGACAGGTAGGAGTTAATTGAGAGAACTTTTGATTGTGTTTTTTTCCAGAGGGGGGCATGGAGAAGAAAGAGTGCTTTTAAGTTTTGGAGAGAGTGCCCTCAAAAATTAGCCAAGGATTTGTAGCTTTGCAGCACATCCAAAAGAGACCTCCATTCTTAAATGAACTGACATGTAAAGGTGTGCCATGCATGGAAGGTAACATACCATGAGTCCTGAAACTGATTTGCAAAGTACCGGGTAACTGTTTTGCATAAGAAGTGCAACTGTCCAGCAAAACTAAACTAAACTAACCATTAGTTTCCCTGTCATGCACACACATATCTAAGTATCTTTTAGTTTATTCTCTTAGGGAATAAAAGTTGCAATGTATGCCCTTATTAAAGTTTTATTCCAGACAGTCCAACCCTCATTTGCTCTGACAAGTAGAAAGAGCAAAACTGGGCTATGGACATAGTTCTGAAATGAAGAGTTATCTGAAAATGAGTGCAGTGTTGAGTAGAACTGTATTAATATGTAAAGATTATTTATATTTTCATTTCAACATTAAAGTATCTCAGACAGCCAAATGCTTACACAGTACATAATAAATTCATATGCAAACAGCAACATTATCTTACAAGATTACTGCTTGGTATTCAGTAGCTCACAACAGCAGTCTGATCTCTGCTGAAGTTAACTGCTTAGTACTGTATTAAGTGTTATTCTTTTTGACTCTACATACTACGCTAAAAAGGTCAATGCATCTATACAAGAAAAATATATCAGAAGGATTTATGCCAAGTTATAATTAATTTTAAAAATCAGGAACTTAACCTTTGCACTGCACAATATGAAGCACTCTTTATGCTGATTTTTAGGTGCTATTCTGCGCAGGTGCATTCTTCTCTTAAGAAGAATGTTACAAATCTCTGTTAATACATTCAATATGAATAAAATAGGTGACTTATATTGAAGCACAGTCATTGCTGTTCCACAGTAAGTTAATTTAGATACGAGAGTTTAAGACATTAGGCAGTTCCTATATGAAAGACAAACTGGAACACTTAAGACACATTAGAAGCCTCTAGTTGAACAAAATGGGTAGAAGAGTATTTTACCTGAGATAAAACTAGTATGAATATTTCTCATCCAAACAGCAACATAAGTTTCAGCTTTGGAAATCCTCTTACAAGTAGTATAAATCTAAATTACACAATATTTATGTAGCTTAAGTAATTCATGCTAATGCTAAATAAAAATTCAGAATTATCACAGTGTGTATCAATAGTGTTTGTTACAAAACTAAAATTACTTTATGTTTCTTTTTAAAAAATCTTATTGGCTATGTATTTGAAAACATTATTCTATGCATGTTGCCATGACTGCACCCTTTTATGGCTGCCATCCTCAGCATACTTACTTGGAAGCAAGTCCCATTTAAAGGAACAGAATTTGCTTCATCGTAAAGATGCCGAAGCATCAGGGTGCAACAGATAGGATCTACATCTTATAACTGATGTCTACACACCAATTTAGAAAACAAATCAAGCTTAAAAAAACTTACAAAATGTATCCATTCCCCTTAGATTTAAAGAAATGAAATGAACATTAAGATACTTCTTTCCCTTAATAGTTAAAGTGTACCACTAGAAAACCCTATAATAGACAAGTTTAACTGCAAAAGAGATGCATTTAAAATGTTTTAAAATACACTTTCTGTTACCAACTTAGGTTGATCAGCAGCTTTATTCACTGTTAGAATCCTTCAAAGCAAGGGGGCCTTAGACATGAAAACAAAGGCATATATAAAAACAGTAAACACCGACCTCCTGAGGTTCCTACAACAAAAATATTCAAGTAGAAAATCTACATCACTTAGCAGCGGCTATTTCTGTAGTTTTGCACACTAAGCACTTTATTCACTGTGTCAGGAGCAGATTTAGTAAGCCGTGCTTGTAGCATGCCAAGAGGCAGAGAACACTGGAATGTAACAAAGACAAACTCACAAGTCTACCAGTATCAACATTCAGTCAACATTCAAATAACTGTCAAGACTACATGAAAAGATGCTTTATATATCCCATGATGCAATATAGTTGAATTACAATTGTTAGTGTTGTATCAGAGCTCTCTTCGTCTCAAATTCTAACCCAAGTGGTTTCTGCAAATATGCTATACTTTACTCAGAATGAATATGTTTTGGTTTGCTATGAACTTAATAACAATAATTATCATTTTAACCACAATATTGCTTTCTTGTTTGTTACTTTTCTGCCTGATCAGCTAAGTCACAGTAGAACAGTCACTTCCTTCTACATTAACCCATGTAATAAAATTATTTATATATATATGTATATATATTTATGTAAGTGGCTACTTAACAGTTCAACTTCACAAGGGTAAAACAAATAAGTTTGTTTTTAGAGAATTCCATATAGAAATTTTGGGCTAATGCTCTGTCTTCAGAAAGATTAATGTAAACCCCTGTCTAAGGCAAGTTTCACCCTAAATTAATTTTCAGATTTCTTTCTCAAGAATTGATGATTGAAAAAGCTACAACTACAGTTTTCAGCCAAAAGAAAAGTTGTAGCTATTGACACAGCAAGTTAATTTTAAAGTAGATCACCACATGCAGTTTTATTCCAGTAGATTTCAAGACCTAGTAGCATTAATTCCATTCTTCATAGGCTTTCATATAGAACATGTATTAAAAAGGTCATTTTCAAGCATGTTTAATCCACTCAAATTTGTAAAGCAAAAAAAGAGGGGAATGTGTAAGATTTATGCATGCTACCATGCATCAAACAAAAATTTGAAGCCAGATTTCTTAAATTAAACTCACACAAGATTGAACGTCAGTGCAATGACTAAATGATCCAACAACCTTTATAAGAACCAAATCATGCAAAGTCAGACCCTGCAAAAACAGTTTTCCAGTAGTTGTTTTTGCAATGCAAAGATGAGAAGCAAAAATGTAAGGCGGCTGTTATGGCTTTTTTTTCTTTTTCTTTTTTGCACAGATTAATTTTTGCAGCACTTAAGGGAAAATGGAAAAGTGTGGCTTTTGCCTCTGACCAGCAGAGTTATTGTCTCTCCATTTTCCTTTATCATCATGGGATATTCTTTATGCAATCTAAATTAATCACAACTTCTATTTTTTTTAATAGTAACACAAGATCAAGTGTACCAGTTAGGTTTTCACATTCACAGTACGTAAGAAAATACACATGGAAAGAAAAGTAAAGGGTTAACTTAACAAGGATTTATTCACAGGAATACAAGTGAGTAGAGGGGGTGGGGAAACAGAAAAGCTAAAAACAAATGAAATGAAAAGGATCCAAACCAACTTTCACTCTGTAGCTTTTAACTTGCACCATTGTGTCCTCTCTAGGATACAAAGGGCCACCAACATGCGCCAATACAGTGTAGATACCCTGCTTTACATCCACCAAATTATGCATCTCTTAAGATCATACTTTGCGGAGGAGAAAATTATAGAAAGGTAATACGTTGGGTGGGAATAAACACTGGAACGTAGCAATCATGTCATCAGTTTTCTACCATTGCCTTTACGTGCCAACTAACATTTATGTAGCCTTTAATCGGGTCTTACCATGTTAAGTCATTTTTAGGTTTGATAAAAATCACTAGTATAACCATGCAGAAAGCACATCACACTGACAGCACAGAGGCAATACTTTGCACAGCTATATCAGCTTTCCACATTGTGCAGGTTACACAATACAATATCAATCTTAATCCTAACAGATCCTAAAAAAGATATTTTGAGGCCTAATTGTCACTACAGTATTTTATACCTATATTCCTAAGAAAAAATAAAATCCACAGAATCATAAAGGAATTTTAAACGCAGGGCTATACTGAATTGGTAAACTGCAACACAAAACTGGCGCAACATAAGTAAATGTATACCACTCTCACCCTTTGATGCAAGCATGCTACTTTCCCACTAAAAATACGCTTGATCACTATGATCCAAAATGCATGCCTGAACCTTAAACGGCACATTAAGAATGATGCCTTACTCTAGAAATTAAATCTAATGAAGTACAACCATCAAATCATATCCACTACCTTTGAAGTTTCAATGTTTTTTTAAAAAGAAGATTCACCTTTCTTCTCTAATGCCCCTCCCCCCACCCCAAAAAATGAAAAGGAGTGACTCATTTGGCATCTTGCAGGTTGCTTCATTTTGTTCAAGTTAACCTTTATTACTTTATTATGGGGTTATTTAAATTTGTACACTGCAAGTGCCTGCTCCTAATACAGGCAGCAAGCTTTATTTTAACTGTACTAACTTCATTTGTTTAGTTCTTCATTAACATGCAACACCTAGGAATCCCATCAAGATGAAACAATGCAGAAACCTCTTATTATGACACACCTTTTACTATCTGCAATCGCTACCCTTCGATTTCCTTTTTGTGTTCACACAGTGTATTTCCTCTTTACATATCTCTATGGTTCAATTTTATAGTTTTCATTTTGGTACAGTTCCCCATAATATTGCAGAATGTGCTGTTGTAAATATATATAGATATATATATATATATTGAGCTTCTTCACATCCAGTGCAGAGTTGTAACAGGAGACAGACTTCCACCCACAAAAGCTCCAGATGTTAAAACATTTCCCAACATCAGCTTAATACAGTGACGGCAACACCTCCCTCCCGCCCCTCCCAGTAGACTTGGGATTGTACTGTATTCCCTACTGGTTTACCCTTCCCCCCAGTAAAGGGTAACATTTTTTTCCCTGGGTGTCGAGGCTCCCTCCCAGTCTTCCAGACTGAAGGACCTGAAAGAAGCAAGCAAGTCACAGATTTAGTGTTTGGAAAGCAAGTGTTTTAAAATAATGTTATTACTAAATACACCACTATGTGAATACATAGTCAAAAATGCAAAGTGATTATGTTACAAACATAAGAAGCTGCCTTATGCAGAGACAAACATTCAGGGTCCATCCAACTCAGTACTGCCTACACCAACTGACAGCAATTCACAAACGTTTCAACCAAGGGCCATTCCCAAACTTATCTGGAGAGGCCGAGGATTGAACTTGGGACCTTCTGCATACACTAAGCCAGGCTTCCTCAACCTTGGCCCTCCAGATGTTTTGAGACTACAATTCCTATCATCCCTGACCATTGGTCCTGCTAGCTAGGGATCATGGGAGTTGTAGGCCAAAAACATCTGGAGGGCCGAGGTTGAGGAAGCCTGCATTAAGCTATGGCCCTTCCCCAATGTGAACCTCCAAGAGAAAGTCACAGCAGTACTAATATATTTAGAGTGATGTTCTATTTCCTTGCCTTTAACTTTCCTTTTATTAGCAAATGACAAGCAGTTTTCGCAGGTGGTACTCTCATCTTTCTACTCTAAAGCCAGCTGAATTAACTTCTGAAGCGAAAGAAATCTCAGCAGAGAAACCATGCCAAGGCTGGATGGACATCCACCATGGATCCTGTAGTTGAGATTCCTGCATGAAGGAGGCTGGACTAGATGGCCCTCAGGGGGGTACCTTCCAAATCTATGATTCTATGCTCCTGAAGTAGATTCTTCTACATACTTTAAATCATTCTGGGTTTAAAACATCACCTATGATATTTTACTGGAAGCTCATACCATTGTGATGTTTGTCCCAGACAAGCAACTGACAAAACTTCCAGCAGGATAGTTATAAAGCTATATGCAGAACTGCTAGAATAAAGGTATCAGATATATTTCCCTCTATTTCAGCCCCTGCCAACAGACGGGGCAAATTCCATGCGATATGGAAAAACGGTCACCCTGCTGTCAATGATTGTATGTGCAGATGCCATAAATTCATTTCCTTGCTTGTGGCAAACAACCCTTCCTCACTTGACAACTGTCCCTGTCCTTCCTGCAAAAGCTTTGATCTTTACCCCAAGTTCTCCAAGGAGTAAATGGGGTGTGGCTTCTCTTCCATGAGGTGGGATTTTGCAGGAAGAACCAGTAACCCTTCAGAAGAGACCATGGAAGAGGACAAGTAATGACCATTAATGGTCGGCAGTTTCACCTCCGCAACTCTTGCACTTCATATATGAAGACTGCTTTGTACCCATGCAAGGGTACGGAAGGTTCCATAAGGTAATTTTTTTAAAAAAAGCTTGCATAAGAGAAGCTAGCTATAGGCTTAGCTCAGCTGAATAAAGAGAATGCTACTGCAGCAGTTTATGGCCTTTGGCATGTTTCCATGAGAAGGAATAAATCCGGGGAACCTCCAACCCACAGGCCAGATTTGGCCTATCAGTCTTCCCCATTTGACTCATGAGGCTATTTTGGTCAAGCCATGCTCACCTACCCGGCACCTGACATCAATGTGGAGCAGGCAAGGGTGGTGCTTGGCCAAAAGGGGCTTTGCAGGCATGGTGATCGGCAGTGCCTGCAAAGCCCCTTGCACACCTTCCAAAGTGCTCACCAACCAGCTGGTTCTTGGGAGCTTCTGAAACTTTGTATAAAAGAAGACTGTACACCTGTGCATCAGCTGATAACTTGGGGTGGCCAATCTTGTTTGCTATAGGGACCTGCACCTGCTCCATTTGGCTGCACTTTGAAATGCTGACATCAGGACTTCAAAGCTCCAAATCATTTGCCATACTAGGTGATGTGTCCAATTTGGCCTGCAAGTAGTAGTGATTGGTGGGGCAGTACAGCGATGCTCACTTGCTTTTACCAGCCATCGCTGCTGATTACAGAGAGAGGCAAGGTGCAGGTGACAGTGCGACAGTAGGGTTGTCAGATTAGCAGCACTGTTGTGCCCACACTATACTGAGCTCCCCACCTCTCCCTCTCAGAAACTGACAACAACACTTGGGTGTTTGGAAGGCAGATGAGCAATGCTATCCTGATCTTGGTAAGTGGGGCCAAAAAGGTTCCCAGCCCTGGAATAAATGAACAAACAAAATCTACTAAATGAGCCTCCCCCATTAGCTGTTGCTAAACAGGTGAAGAGATGTGGTTATTTGAGGGAGGTTAAAACGTCAGCTTATCTACCAGTCAACATAAACAATACAGAACAATTCATGCACTGGAAAAAGGGAGGAGTTTGAAAGTCAACCCAGCTTACCCCTCATTATGGTACTGCAGCTTGAATACTTTAGGTTAAACTCCATAGTAAGCTGCAAGGCGTTCTTTTAAGGGAACAGGAAACTGGTCAGAGAAACGCCTCCAATTTTCATCTCCAACTTGATTTTTAAACCCATGAAGGATCTAAAGGGGAGCAGAAAGTTAAATGTTTTCTTCAAAGACCAACTGAATTAAAAGCCTTAGAAGAGTGACCACCTGACAACAGAAAAACTAGATGCACATTGATAATGGTTACAGTGTTTGCAAAAAGTCACATACTAGATCCAAAACTTGTTTTTTTAAAAAATGAGTTCTATTTGAGCTACAAGTTTATCTGATTTACTATCTCCCTTCCCTAAAAAAAGCCCTAGATTCTAGGCATATATTCATCTCTTCTTGCACACACATTCAATTTTCCAGCTGTTTTACTTAGAAAAAGATCAAGGGGGGTAGTGATGGAACTGTGTGTGTTAACAATTCTTAGTTTCTTGGAGGAGCTATCAGGCTGTTGGAAATCATAATGAATTCACCACTAATTATGAATGCTCAGATAGAAATACTGCAGAGCAATTTTTCAGAACACCAGAATAGGCTACATTCTTTTTATGCCACTTCACATGTTCTTCACATGTTCTAATAATACAGCCCCATGAAGCAAAAAAATGTGAAATAACTCATTACCTTACAGAACATGTCTCGAAGATCATCTTTTGGGCTAATCCATGATGCAACAGCATCACAAAAAAATATAAAGTCCTGCAAAGGTTTTCAAAATGTGCAAATTAGAGATGAGTACTTACAAAGGGACAGATTCTGCACAGAAACATCAATGTAATCAAATTCTAGGGACCTATCAGCACTATACATTTAAAGTGCTATAATAGCACTTAAATCACCATGGCTTCCCTCCCAAATGATTCCTGGGAACTGCAGTTTGTGAAAAGTGCTGATAGCTACAATTCCCAGTTTCCTCAGAAATACCCTGTTCAACCACTCAGAGAATTTTAACTCTGTGAGGGGAACAGGAGCCTCCTTACAACTCTCAGCACCCATAACAAACTACACTTCTGATTATTTCGGGGAAGCCAAGACTTTAAAGTGGTATGATACTGCTTTAAAAGTATAGCACAGATTAGGCCTAGATCTACATTTTATAGTTTCTCCATCAAACATTTTATTATCTACAATAAAAATTCTGAAGTCTTTTGCACCTATGTCAAATTCCTTCTCCTGTATCCTTTTTATAGGGAACTGTAGCAATGATTTCAATAACAAATCTGTGATCTGCATAAGCAGTCAAATGGGTGGCTGGGCTCCAGACAGTAACTCAAGGAGCTTCATGTGAATTTTGAAACACATGCAGGGGCTTGGGTCAGGAGAATGGAGTTAGTTAAGAAGGTTAAAATGATCAACTGTGAGAAATGTGCAGGGTTCCTCTTTGTAACACTTGATCGGGAAGCAAGTCCCATTGATGGTAAAAGAATAGCTAAGCAATCTAGTTTGACCCCAGTGGAGGAGGAATCTCCTCAAGTTCTACCTTCTGCAGCTAAACAGCTGCAGGGGATTTAAATAAGAGAATTAGTGGTGGGTTACTCTCCCCACCCCCCATGGCCCTAATCCAAATATCCCTTGCCAATCGTTGCTTTTTTAAAAAGGATAAAAAGTAGGGAGTACCAAATCACAGACCTCCCATGTAAGATGTAGTTAAAGGTAAAGGGACCCCTGACCATTAGGTCCAGTCGTGTCCGACTCTGGGGTTGCGGCGCTCATCTCACGTTACTGGCCGAGGGAGCCGGCGTACAGCTTCCGGGTCATGTGGCCAGCATGACAAAGCCACTTCTGGCGAACCAGAGCAACGCATGGAAATGCCGTTTACCTCCCCACTGTTTATCTACTTGCACTTTGATGTGCTTTCAAACTGCTAGGTGGGCTGGAGCTGGGACCGAGCAACGGGAGCTCACCCCATTGCAGGGATTCGAACCGCCAACCTTCTGATCGGCAAGCCCTAGGCTCCGTGGTTTAACCCACAGCACCACCTGCGTCCCACAGTTGACAGTAGTTACACCCTGTCTAATTTATTTCAAATTTATTCCTATTAGAAGCTGGTCTGAAGAATGCAAAACGTAAGATTTTAAATACTACAACCCCAGCTTTCTTGAGTTTTACTCATCATTCTAAAGAGAGATCAACACATTATCATATCAATAAATTAACTCACACTAACATTTAGAAAGCATGAAGTGCAAGTAGATAAATAGGACGCCGGCTCCCTCGGCCAGTAAAGCGATATGAGCTCCGGAATCCCAGAGTCGTCCGCTACTGGACCTAATGGTCAGGGGTCCCTTTACCTTTTTTTAACATTTTGAAGTGTCCACTTTCAATTCTGGTATTTGAAATAATATAACAGACCAACACTTGATGTTATTTGAAGCCAACTGGGACAAACACCTTAAGTGTGTGTGTGTGTGTCTCAAATGTGGCAAAAAGTGATAGAAATAAAGGTGCTGACAGTCACACTATCTAGTTCTTGCTTACAGGTATTCAACTGAGTGGAGATCTTATCCACTCTATAAAGGTACTTTGGGCAGTTTCTTATTTTTCCAAAATACAGCAATCTCAAAAGAGGCTATCATGAGTAACAGAATTAAGAGGGGGCAGCTTCCTGAGGCATTTTGGAGAATCATTATTGGTTTGATCCAACACTGTGTGAGTGCAGTTCTGCTCATGTGATAGGACCACCACTTTGCCTCCTTCAAAATTTGTTCTGGATAGTCTCCCAGTCCTTAGAACAGATTTTGGGTGTGTGCAAGTTACTGCAGTGAGGAGGAAAGGAAGGTGAAGTCCAACTGTGCAAGGAGAAGCCCCTTCAGCTTGTGTGTGAACACCATTGGTTTCAACCCATATGCATAGTTTAAATCTGGTATCTAAATAAGATGATGTAACATGGGGCAGAGGATCAAATTTTAGACCATACGTCTGGCTTAAAGGGCCCTACCAATCTCTGACACTCACTTTTTAATGTCTCCCAGCATTGTTGCTACAGTACTTTAGGCAGCATGTGTCTTGATTGTTTCCTTAAAAAAAACACACCACCACCTCAATTCTTATCTGCAGCCAATGGGGCAATGTGTTCATCTAAGCCAGGGGTCCCCAAACCGCAGCCCGCACGAGCCAATTGTGCAGCCCCCACCGACCCCCCGCTCTTACCGGCGTGGCGCGGTGCGGTTGCCCATCTCCAGGTTGGCACGGCGCCAGGAAATAGCTTGTGCTGTGTAGGCCCGCGCACAAGCTATTTCTGGTGCCGTGCCGACCAGGAAGTGCACTGGAAATGACGCTTGCGCATGCACACAAGCTATTTCCGGCACCACACTGTGCCAGAAGTGCACCAGAAAAAGTGAGTGCGTGTGCATGTGAGTGCATGTGTGCCCGCTCCCCCGCCCGATCGGCGCTGGAGGAACCGGCCCAAGGCTGGGTAAGTTTGGGGACCCCTGATCTAAGCCAATCAAGACCAACACAAGACTTACTTGGACTACTCCACTTGGATTGACAGTGATCATGGTACAAATTCCACGGAATGCTGAATCTTTTTCTTCATTATCCCTTATGTTTCTGAGAGAGGTGCACCTATTAAAACAAAGAACAAAGGGTTAGATTAATCTCTGTGTCCAACTTTAGCTGGTATTGTATTTGATGGAATAAGTGTCCCAGTGAAGCTTAAGGACTATGTCAGTTTCCTTACTTTGTACCCCTACTTTGTACACTTTCAACCTGATTTGAAACCCATAGAACTTTATAGATGCCAGATCAGCCAATTTCAAATTCTTTCTTGTAGTGCACAAGTGACCTATATTCCATTAAATACCTGTATCTATTTTCTGCATTTTATCATTATTAGCTTCCATTGCTAAAAGCAGCATATACTGCCACAGTATGAAGTCTATCAAATACCAGGAACAGAACATCTCTCACTTGTTTACAGCAGCAAGCAAGCTATTTTGGTACAAGTTTATAAACATATATTTCAGACAGCAAGTCAAATCGCAAATGAGTTTGAAGTAATGTAATGCGATGTTTTAACGTTTTATGCTATTTGCATGCACATCATCATACTGGTGGATTTTTAAAAATGCTTTTTAATAATCAAGCTTTAACACATCAAGCATGTGACAATCTTATCCCATGCATTAATTAGTTGTTAGCCACAACATGAAATATATACATGACGGTACTGCTAAAAAAACTCACAAACCTGATAGGACAAGATTAGTCACATGGTTGGCAATGATTAAGAATAGTGATTTTTGTAACCAACTGAAAAGTATATCTAGAAGTGAGATAGAGAGAAGAAAGGAAGGAAGGAAGGAAGAAAGAAAGAAGAAAGTGAAGAAAAAATGAATAAAAAAAAGATTGAATAATACACACCAGGGTCTTATAAACTGCTGTAGCATGGGGGCCACCTCTTGAGGACAAACGTAACCAAGACGACCAATTGTTATTGCTAAGGTAACGCAATCACGGTTATACACCACCAAACGCCAACCAAGACATGAGCAAATGAGGGGGGAAGGAGAAAAATAAAGAAAAAACAACAAATAACTCAGAAACAGAAACCAACAGAACCTGTGTATGATAATAACATAAGATTTCACCAGTGCTGTTCATTACCACCCCTAAAAATAAGGGGTAGCAAATGTGGCATACTATTTGGAGGAGGGAAGAAGGAATTAAGCGAATGAGAGAACACCAAAAGCACAAATTAAAATCCAAATGCTCAGTTTAAATAATATGGTTCAAACTGTGACAACGCTATTTAGTCAAAAGGTATTTTGAGTCACCTTTAGTAACAAGTCACTGTTATTCATTACACTGAGTTACTAGCCCATTTCTCAGGGTTAAAAACCCACAGCTACTTAGCTTCCTTGAATGAATACTATTTGCAATTAAATTTTAAATGGCAAGTCTTAATTTTAAAATCAAAGTAACATAACTTTTAAAATTTAAGATTTTCCAGGGGAAAAACAGAATTCTATTCACAACGCTCAAAGAATTCTTTTAAAGATAAAAGCTAAATTCAGCAGGAGTCAGGGGTTGTATCTGTATTAGCTTTTCATTACAACATAAGGCAGCTTTTAATTTTATTATCTAATGATTCAACAATTGCCAGAACTAATCTATGAAGTCAAAGATCTTGCATAAATATGAAGGGATCTGTTCAGTGTGAACTGAACTGTCAGGCACCTGGCTGTTCATACGAAGAGGCTGCTTGGACAGTGACCCTGTGTGGCTTTAATGGTGTTCTCTCAACTTGCAGAGTAATTCTTCAGAAAAGGAAGAGTGTGGGTATGTTTAAGGATTATTTGAAGCAAACTACATGAATACTAAAATCCAGCAGATTCATATGAAGCAGAGAAGCCTATGCTTAAAAGACATTGTGCAACACTCCAGAACAGGCATTTGTGAACAATCTCATGAACACATGCAATAAAGCAGATGATGCTCTTTTCACTATGAGATTTGGTGTAGGATATACCAACACTATAAAATGGAATTACAATTAATACGGCTGAAAGAAAATATTCGGCTTTGTTTTCCAATTATTTATTGTGCTATCCATGAATCAGCCTCTAATATTAACCATTCATATCCTACCATTAACTAGGGATCCATTAAGTAGTGGATTTCCTGCGTCAGCAAGGGACTGACCTAGATGACCTTTGAGATCGCTTCCAATGCTATGGGCTACAAGGTTTTCTGTCTGATTTTGCCGCAACGCTCATTTAATTCCCATTAGAATTCAATTCCCATTACTTAAAGAATAATGGAAATGATGTACTGGTTGAGAATACAGAGTGGAATTTAGACCACAAAGCCTATTATTTTTGGAAAGTACTCTTACGGAGTTCATTTCTTAAGCAGCCATTCAACATAAGAAGCCAATTAGGAAAAGCACTATAATGTTAAAAGGTGCTAGTTTTGGTAGATCGATGCAAGCTGCATTGAGATTTCAAGTATGACAGCATCCTACAGTATACATCAGAATATCCCACAACAAACCTAAAGTACAGCACATTCAACATTTATCTGTAGTATCAGCCTTTTGGGTATTTACAACTAATATTTAGAAGTTATGGTGAGGGATCAAATGTCTCCTAACTTCTGCACTGTGTAAAAAGCAAGCACTACAGGTAATGTACCAATGACCATAAAGAAAATGTATAGGTGTCACTCCCAGTTATTGCCAGGAGGCTTCTTTGATTTAAAAGAATTGTTCCACAAGACACATCATGTGTTTGCAAACGTACTGTGAATAGTGCAATACATAATGTGCCAAATTACCATGTAGCTTATCTTCCAGTTTAACATAAAATATACAGTTACGGTCTTTGCACTCATTGCTAGTTATTTAACAAACATGCACAGAATATAACCTGACTCCCACCCACAGCCGTGAAGGCAATAGCCAAATTATCAATGTCTAGACTGAAATTCTGGTAACCATTCATTTTCACTTCAGACTGTAACTATAAATCTGCATTCATAGGCTTAGTATCACTGGTATCAGATTACAGTGCAGACAGAGATAGTCAGAGATGACAATTAGCATTTTTCAGAAAATAAAAAGCTTTTTTAAAAAAAGAAAAAAGAAACACACACGGAACATGCTTTCTACTAGCACAGAACAAGCCTCAAACTCAATTTTAAAGGGTCTTTTAAACTTCAACCAATCTGCAATTTCTAAGGCCTCCATTTAAGAGCATGCTATATTTAATAAACTATGTCACAAGTTAACAAGACATATATATGATAGTCAGCTACTCTTTTATTTTTAAATAGCATTTTGCTTGCATCCTCTTGCCAGCTATAGTTAGAAGGCTTCTGTAAATTAGCTGTGTGCACAGAACATACAATTTGTACAAAAAAGGATGTCAAATTCTATGCTACGTTTAAGTCCTTAATCAATAGCACCTGCTAACTGAAAATTAAATCTGTTTAATCTGACTCTTAATTGCAAGGCTGAGCTTTGCAACACCATCCAAACTGAGATGCTTTTGCTTTAAAACTAATGCAGTTTACCTACGACTCTCTGAATAGTCTGGTTTACAAACAGACATCTGCATAACTTCATTCACTGCAAAGAGTTCAGTTGTAGGGTACCTGTGTTTTCTAACAAAGTCTTTGGTGTGTTGGGTCTGTTAATGATTTCTACAAGCTGGTGCAAGACCATAGGAATATAAGGCTGCATCTCTATACCTAGAAAGAAAGAA
The DNA here is from genome assembly GCF_009819535.1 of Lacerta agilis. Classification (NCBI taxonomy): domain Eukaryota; kingdom Metazoa; phylum Chordata; class Lepidosauria; order Squamata; family Lacertidae; genus Lacerta; species Lacerta agilis. The sequence continues at coordinate 29,268,207 of NC_046322.1, forward strand.
AAAACACATAAAACAGTTCATTAAAAATCTGAATATATGCTTTCATAACAGGTACATAAGCGCAATTTAACACCAGAATTTACAACTGGTAAAAGAATTAATCTATAACATGCAAAATCCAAACTATAACTTTAAGGAAGCAAATCTTACCCATCTGAATAGAAATTTCTCCAATTGCCCACGTGGCATTGTTACAGACAGAAATGAACTCTGGGTTAAGGTTGGTTCCTAAAATTGGCATGAAGTCAGCTGAAAAGAACACAAGCCACACTGTTAAAACTCTGCCACAACTAGAACTTCACACAAATGTTCTGTTTCGTATAACTTCAGCAGAAAACCCATGTGAAGGACAATCACTTTTTCCTAGCCAGAAATTCTTCCTAGGCATAAACTCCTGGTACAGCCCAATAAAGTTAAATTCAATTCCACTGCAAGCAAGGGACTTCAGCTACCAATGAGTGGGATGCAGATATAACCACAAGTGTTCAATGAAACAAAAAAAAAAGCAGCTTCAGACATTTCCAACATTTTGAACAGGATCTTCTGCTATAAAGTGAGCATGTGTTTACTAGGCGCTGCCTAGCCAGAAACAAGGTCCTGGAGGAAAGGTTCTACATCAAACTTAGATGGCAATACTATATTCTCTTTTGTACCATAAACCTGTTAGGGGGGGGGGAAACAAAACTCTCAAAATTTCCCTTTACACATAGAAGGAGCATTTCTATTCACAATGATGCCATGCATGGACAAGACTCCAAATTTGAAGAATTTGCCTTGCTAAGTCACATACCAATGCATGGCTTCACATGTTGAAAACATGCCTTTGTCAGATCGCCCAGCAAGGCAAAAGAACTCTGTCGTACCTCGGGCATTTTATCCTAAAAAAGAGAAACAGAAGTAAGTTTGTATTTTTAAGCATTTTATTTCAAAAGCGAGGCAGAGGAGAAGGGGGATTATTTGCCTCACCTGCATGCACTGGTACATGAGTGTCAGGATATTGCTCCGAGCCACTAGCTGTTCAATGTTGCCTCCGAGTCCTTCAGCTAAACCACTAAGTAAATCAAGAGCCACAATCATGAAGTCTTTATCTGGAGCTTCGTACTGGTCTGGCTGAGCATTGTGCAGCTGTAATAAAAACACACAGTTGGACACTGCTTAAAAGGCTTAATTACGCAACATACAATGGACCATTTTTGCTATTAACATTATTTTAAGTTGGTGAAATAATATTACAAATCTCTCCAGAAAAACCACCTTTACTTAAAATCCAACTGAAGATAAATTTCCCCATCCTCTAAAGGCCAACAACAGAAAAATACCATGGCTTGTGCAAGAGTCTTCTGTACCAGATTTACACAGCGCTGGTACACAGGTTCACAGTATGGAAGGAAGCCAGATTGCAAGGCAGTGGCAACCGAAGATAGGCACTGAAATACAGAAGAAAAAGTAGTGAGTATCAGGGATATTCAACTGATATGAGCTTTCAATTGCAGGCATGCATGTTTGCTACAAACAATTTCTTTTAGAAAGGCCAACTTTTTGAAGTACATGAACTGCAGAATTCATAACAATGTGGCCAGAGTTCTTGCTTTGGCCACGCCAAGACCTATACAATTACCAACATCATTAATTCCTACACCACAACCCTATGTGTCCTTCCCTCAAAATATATCCTAATGAGCTCAATGCATTCTGATACACATATAGTCAATAATCCCACCAAGTTGGAATGGGGTTTATTCCTAAATAAGGGGGTGTAGAATTGTAAATGGGCATAGAATTAATCTCCCAGGAGAAGCTTCCCTCGTGTGTGTATATCAAATCAAGGAAAACTGCAAAACGATTAGTGAGCAGCTGAAGGAGGAGGAGGAGAGGACAGAAGGTGAAGAAAGAGCTGTGAGTGGAGTGGGGCCCTTTCTCCCTCCTCTGGACTCCCTGCAAAACTCAACAAACCTGCTCTATCTGGAACTGGGTGTAGAGAGTGCAGCTGAATAGGACACAGCTGTGGGGGAACTTGTGGGAGTAGCACCTGCCTTGGGCCTGCCCATAAAAAGCAAGTCAAGAGTGAGAGACTAGAGAGATGTCTGCTGTTTCCAGGAACTCTTCCCATTGTGAGACTTTTGTGGGTGAGCTTAAGAGTTTGCCTGGACTCTTGGCAGGAAGTGTCAGAAGGAAAACGTGTGTGTGTGTGTGTGTGTGTGTGTGTGTGTGTGTAACTTTGTATTAATGAAACATTTTTATGTGTAACTGTGTATTTTTGTAATATTTTGTTTAAGTTGTCTGTTGTTGCTTCATTTTGTATGCTGCTTAGAGATAATTTTTAATATATTAAGCGTCAAAGAAATTAAGTAATCAATCAATTACCTCTAATAAGGGGAAAAGATCTTTATCTTCATCCTTCAACATGTTCCATTTTTGGATTAATGGAGGCATAAGCATCTGAATATATTCCTAAAGACAATGAAATAAAATTACACATTTAAATAAGCCATTGTAAATTCCATTAAATCCAACACTGTTTCCACTTCAAACATCTGACAGCATTTTTCAAAAAATCCAGTATTATCAAAATTACGGAGGAATAATCTCCAAAAGTTTACCTTACCAACTGACAATCACAGACTCCCAAAAAGGAGTGTCATACTTGGTCTGGAGGCTCCCATGTTCATATCTCACTCCATAATAAAGATCACTGAGTAATCACTAGCTCTCAGTCTAACCTACGTGACAGGAATGTTGCAAGGAGAAAGTGCACAAGTTCCAGCTTGTCAATATTCTCCATAATTCGTTGTGCCCAAAAATGGACACAGTACTCCAGGTATTGTCTGAGCAAGGCAGAATAGAATGGTACTATTGCTTCCCTTGATCTGGAAACTAAGCTTGGTGCAGCCTATAATAGCATTAGCCTTTTTTTGCTGCGCTGCTGCATTACACTGTTGACTCATGTTAGTTTGTGGCCTACTACAACCCCCAGATCCTTTTCACCTGGCAATCCAGGTGTCCCCCATCTTATATTAGTGAAGCTGGTTCTTCCTACCAAAGTGTTGAACCTTACATTTGTTCCTACTGAAATTAATTTTGTTAGTTTTAGCACAGTTCTCCAATCTGATGAAGATAGCACCATAGATTTCATAATATTTCATAATGAACAGAAAGGAAGCAATATTCAGGCCAGTGAAAGATACGTTGAAATTTTGTTAAAGGATGATGAGGCAAATTGCTTGGTAGTTAAACAATGGAGTGTGTTGAAATATACCCTCTTGCAACACACCAAAGTAAGGAAATAAGCCTCTAGAATGTAGGACTAATGGAGAAGTGAACAAAATTATCAGTTTAATCTGAATGAAAGGATAACAATACTTACTGGTTTGTTTAGATGGTGGCCTACAGAATCTGCTAAAGTTCCTATGGCATCGTAAAGAATGAGCAGATTCTTATGCTGGTATTTACTAAATGCGAAGACCAGAGTATCAAGTATATAAGCGAGATAAGGAACAAGTTCTGTACAAGCCTCCTCTTCTAGAGTAGCAAAGGCACTAAGAAGCAAAACAAAAATTTAGTTTGCAGAATTAGAGAATGCACCCCTCTCTTTGAGACAAACTTTCACAGCTTTTTTAAAAAGATCACATGGGGGGGGGGAACCCATTCTGGTAAGATGCACTGGAAGTTGGCTTTACATTTATTTTCACAGGTCATAACACCTCTGTGGATGGAGAAACCCTACTTTATACTGAAGTAAAGATTTTGCTCTTCACTCAAGTATCTGATTAAAGTGCTTGGCCAAGGTAGTTATATTTTGTCTGGTTTCACATTAAATTGTATTTAAGTGAAATACTGTTCTATTGTATTTCAAAGTTGTTTCTTGCTTTGGGATTGTGTGAACAATGAAGAGAGGGTAGTAAATTATTTTAATAAATAAAACAAAGCCATAAACCCGAAGAGTTTTCAAAAGTCCCAGAGTTTCCAAGTAAAAGCTAGGCTGCAGCTCCAAAGGTACGGAAATCCAAAAGTGCTAGTGGGTGTGATGGGTTACTTGAATGTGCCTCTGGATCAAATAATAGCTAGAACAGAACTTGCTGACTTGACAATACACTGCATTCGTGTTCTGTGCAAAGTGAGAATCAGTGACAAATGTTATCATTCCCACAAAAAAAATTAAATAAAAGCAGCTACAACAAACAAGGGCATTTAGAACAGAAGAGAAACTCCTAAGACAACTTCAAAAATAGTTTGTCTAGACTAATGAAGAGCTGTTCAAGATCAAACAGGAATATTACAGCACAATGAAAAAAGGTTTCACATCTTCACCTTGTTCTTTCAAGGACAACTGGCAATACTTTTATGACTCTGACCTACCTGCAGGCAGCTTCTTGTACTCTCTTGTTGCTATCCAGGATGCGCTTTAGCAACTCAGTCATTAATGGCTTCAAGTACGTGTCTGGGGGTTGACTGACTACCCAGTGTGCATAGCGGCTAAGTGTCCAGCAAGTAATGGAGCGCACAAGAGCCTTTTTATCAGAGAGGCACTGAATAAGGTGAGGGATTAGCTCGGGAAGATATGGAATCATACCCTGCATACAACCTGTAAAAATAGGTTACAAATTAGAAATGCCTAGCAGAATCTGCCCTCCATACACACACAAAGGAGTGAAGCCAGCATGGAAAAACAATCCATAATACTAACAAACTTCCAGAAGGCAACATATTTTAGCAAACACAAGTGGTGGCTGTTGCCCACTGGGGATCTTGGAGAGAACAAGAAGGAAAGAAAACTACAGGGCAGAGGCAACTAAAAGCAGGTGGAGTTTGGGGTAGGAAGAGCCAGGGGTCACAACAAGCAGACAGCCTGCTTGAGGGGGGCGAGGAGGAGGAGAAAAAGCATGGCTAGGGGCTGGCGTGGAATATAGGGTGCTAAGCCTGTCCTTGAAAGTACTGACTAACCTTCAGCAATTGCTCCTAGTACTAGGATGCCTGATTCTTTCACAACCCACTCTGGATGAAAAAGCAGTTCTTTTAGAAGGGGCAAAATGTGTGGCAGCAATTCATCGCGAAATACATTGGCAAGGACATCAAGAGCAGCAGCTGAACACTTCCCTAAAATAGATACACAAACACACATTTAATACATCTGAGACACATTTTAGTCATAAAATTTCAACTCAATGCTGCATTTGTATTAATTGTAGGCCACAAAAGCTTTATGGAATAATCAAAACAAAATCATTCCATGCATATTATCAGAAGGTTTAACTGCTCAATTAGTTTTCATTACAGCATTCATTAAGGCAATTCACAAGATGTGCAACATGTTTTGAATGCTTTTATTGAATCACATCTGAGTAACACTCAAGGCATGTATTAGGTAACAGAACTTTTTGAAAAGCTTGAAAAGTTTTATTTAATTTCAATAGGATTTGTAATTCATAATGTTTTTCACCCATTTTATAGAAAAGCTGCAACAGCTGCAAAAATACAGAAAAAATATTCTACTTGTGCTCAGTGACTGATAAATTACAAGTACAGAACATAATCCAGAGGACTTTGAAAAAATTACCTAAGAGATTACAGCAAACCTTTTTAGAACTAAAATATCCGCCTGATGAAGTTAAAACAACAGATCAACAGAGCCAGACTGATACCCAGAGAGAACTTGCTGCAAGACAGACCCAAAAAAGAAAACAACAGAACACCACTAGTAATCACATACAGCTCACAAGTTATAACAGTACAACACATCATCAGAGATCTACAACCTCTTCTAGACAATGACAGTTCTCTTTCTCAAGCTCTAGAAGACCTTTCATCGCCTACAGACAGCCACCCAATTTTAAACAACTCATCACCCACAATAATACAACAACAGGAGGACTCAACATAGACACTGGTACCAGAGCCTGCAATAAACCCAGATGCCAACTTTGCTGACACATAAACCAGGACAACACCATTACTGGCCCCTACAACATCAAACATACCATCTCAGGACTACGGTATTTAATTGCTCATCTTCTAACATTGTGTATGCAATCAAATGCCAACAGTGCCCTTCAGCTCTCTATATTGGACAAACAGGCCAAACCCTACGCCAAAGGATAAATGGACATAAATCTGATATCAGGAATCACAAGACAGAGAAACCAGTAGGAGAACACTTCAATCTCCCAGGACATTCTATACAAGATCTCAAAGTAGCTTCCTTTATACAAAGGAATTTCAGAAATAGACTGGAAAGAGAAGTTGCTGAATTGCAACTCATTACCAAACTTAAAACCATGGAGAGACCTGGTCTGAACAAAGACATTGGATTCTTATCTCATTATACATGACAAAGGTATCTTTAGCCATCTCACCCCTTGCTTTTTCCTTTAAGACTAATTGCAGTCATTAACAGTCGTCAACAGGTTTTCCACACCCATCACCCATTCCCTCCACCCTTCTGAGTAATACCCCTCCTCACTCTCTCACTATATATAAGGGTCTGGTGACTTCTGTTTCAGTGTATCTGAAGAAGTGTGCATGCACACGAAAGCTCATACCAAGAACAAACTTAGTTGGTCTCTAAGGTGCTACTGGAAGGATATTTTTATTTTTTATTTTGTTTTGACTATGGCAGACCAACACGGCTACCTACCTGCAACTTTAAAAAACCAAGTTAAGGGAATTTTTACAAAGCTGGCCTTATAACTTCAGAACAATTACTGATCAATAAAATAAGGTGAACAATTACTGATCAATAAAATAGGTGAACAATTACTGATCAATAAAATAAGGACAGTCGGTAGACTCATAATCACAGGGTCATGGGTTTGAGTCCCACTTTGGGCAAAAGACTCCTGCACTGCAGGGGGTTGGACTCGATGACTCGCAGAGTCCATTTCAAATCTACAATTCTATGAATTCACCACATAAATATTTTGACTGCACAGTATTTTATATGGCCTTACTTAAATTCCAGTCAGAAATAGTATCATCGTCATCCAGCTCATCCTCTTCCTCCTCCTCCTCTTCAATGCCATCTTCTTCATGCTGCTGTGCTACTGTCCGTGAACGGTGAAAACGGGGCCTTATGTCCTGCTCACTATCTGGGATAGCTTCATCTTCTTCAACATCTCCCTGTAATCAGAATCCAAAATGGCAAGAGCCTATACATGCTGAAGTAATGTCAGTGTATTCATTTTTGTACTTTCTGTGCAGAGTTGAGACTTCAACATTATGTTACATACCCTAAGCCTCTGGGGTAGAGTAAAAGTGTGATTTAAATCTATTTGCAAGATGAAGGTGGACTTCTGAGTTTACAACATATAAGCACAAACTGGCGTATCTCCAAAAACTGATCTTATTCTGGAAAATCCAGCTTGCCTTAAATTTTAGCTTCATAGCCACCCTGCACCCAATCCCATTGTTTAATTCAGTGCACTGAGTCTTCCCTTCATAGCTCGTGAACCAACAAGTGGGAAGGCTGCGAAAACCAGCAATGTTGCAACAAAGAGGTCAGAGTCCACAAATAACCAAGAGTTGTTGAATGTTGCTTATGTTGCTGCGTATATTGTGCATGTTAAAGGCAAACGTTGTAAGAGTATCTAATATAAGGGACAGTGGCATATCTTCAACAAATGAGGGGGGAAATCATGCTTACCTTCAGGAGAATTATATCTATCTCTGAGTATTTCATGCCATTTACCAACACAGGTATCAACCTAAAGAGAAAGGACATTTCTTGAGTATCAGCTGGTTTGCAGCTATACAATTTCCTTTGCCTCCAATAAAATATGGGGGTATCCAGGAAGCATTCATTAAGGCATCTATGGCTTCTGAGCCTCTAGCACTTGCACTTACAAGGACACCCCCCTTAACCTAAAAGCATAAGATTTCAGCAGCCTTGCATACTTTCCCGGGATTAAAAAGGTGTGCCAGTTATCTTCCTTGCACACACTGAAACACCACCAAGGTATACCAATGATCACTCTCAACCAGTGTTTTTCAACCACTGTTCCGCGGTACACTAGTGTGCCGCGAGATGTTGCCTGGTGTGCCGTGGGAAAATTACTTTATATATAGTCAATATAGGCACAGAGTTAATTTTTTTAACATTTTCTAATGGTGGTGTGCCTCGTGATTTTTTCATGAAACAAGTGTGCCTTTGCCCAAAAAAGGTTGAAAAACACTGCTCTCAACTACGCTACCATCAATGCAAAAGAATGTGTAAGTTTTATACGTGAATTCTTGCCTCTGCTCCCAAAATCCATTAAAAAAAGACATTGAAAGCATGATGCAAATAAATTCTGAAACTATGACTAAAATTATGGAAGGTGGGCGTAGGATCAACTTACTTGGTAAGATGCCGACACAGAACATCTTTACAAATTGGCTGTTCAGCCAAAGTCAGCCAAAACTCACAAGCCTCCAAAGCCACATTTTCATCTTGGTCCTGAGTCCTTTGTAGCATATACTACACACAATGCCAAGGAAATAAAATGGTACAGGTGTCAGTTTCTTTGTAAATGTGATCTAATTATAAAGAGTTTAACGTAGTAAAACACCACCAATGGAGTTGCTTACAAAAGTGTTTTTTGTTTCTTTTACTGAAAGTGCCAGCTAAGCATGAACACCACAGTTAATGCATTTCTTTCCCACTTCACTGGCTGACCCTTTATGATAATATTTTTGTGCTCAAGCTCAGATTTCACAAACAGCTAACCATTTTGGTAGTGTGTGTGTGTGCGTGCGTGACAGAGAGTGCTCCCCTAAATTATTCCACTTCCCATAGATTTGCATGTTTCCTGCATTATCATTTAAACCAGTAAACACTGTAGATGTAGATTAGTGTTAATTTGAAAATATGTAGTACCACAGGATTGTTTTACAAACTGTTTTGCTTGGCAGTCACCAAGTGTGACATTTCCAAGTCTGAGAAAGTGCATTCTTGACTTGGGACTGGACACATGTATGAGAAAGACATAAGTAAACCCTTAAGGGGCATTAAAATGAATAACGAAATAACTTTCTTCATGCCACTCCCAGGTCCAAAAAAAGGTATTCCTATGATTTTAGGAATGTTTGCTAATCACTGCAAACTTATGGATATAGAGAGCAGTTCATAATGAGATTTCTACATGTGATCCTATACACTGCAAAGATCACACTGAGAAAATATCCAGGCATCTGCATGTAAGAACCAGCACTAGCTCTAATGCCCTGCTAAGGATATGGATGGAAGATTAAGGGTGGCTAACTCATGGCCCTCCAGATGTTGCTAGATTCCAGCTTGCATCAACTCCAGCTGATGTCCAATGTCCAACAGTCAGAGATGATGCTGTGCTGGCAAGGGAATTTTGTAACACCTTGCAGATCACAGTTGAGTCATTCTGAATCAGGAAATTCACAAAATGTGTTTAGGTATCCACACTTCACACAGAATTTGACAAATGGAGAAACAGCTCACAAACAAAAAACAGAACATTTAGAACAATCCTCAACTGTGTATTTGATTTGCAATGGGCAGCCAATACATATTTAATCTAGTGCAAAAACCCTCAAGGCTAGATTACTGCAATGCACTATACATAGGACTGCCTCTGAAGGTGGTTCAGAAACGTCAGCTAGTGCAGAATTCAGAGGCCAGGTTGCTCACCAGAGCAAGACGGTTTGAGCATATTACACCGATCCTGGTCCGACTGCACTGGCTACCAATTAGTTTCCAGGCCCAATTCAAAGTGCTGGTTTTGACCTATAACGCCTTAAATGGCTCAGGACTGCAATACATCAAGGACTGCCTATTTCCATATGAACCTACCCAGACCCTGAGATCATCTTCTTAGGCCCTTCTTCATGTGTCTCCTCAAGAGGTTTGGAGGGTGGCAACACGAGAACGAGCCTTCTCTGCAGTGGCTCCCCGTTTGTGGAATGCTCTCCCCAGGGAAGTTCACCTGGCACCTTCGTTATACACCTTTAGGCACCAGGCAAACCAGACTTTTGGTTGATTTGATTGACATCCTATGCCCTTTTAAAATGTGGGGTTTTTTTTGGAGGGGGGTTGTTGGGTTGTTTTTATTTTATGTATTTTATGGTTTTATATTTTAATTATTTCTGTGAACCACCCTGAGACCTCTGGGTGTAGGGTGGTATACAAATTAAATTAAAAAAACCCACATATGCAGAAAAATCACTCAGTGAATTTAAGTAGTATGGCTTTCTTTTTACATTTGACACACACATATGTCTGAACATATGTGAATCTTACCCATTTACTTCTCCTCTCTCTCCTCCTACACACAAAAAAACTTCTATCGTGTATTCATTTGTGTTTAATCAAAATACAAAAAAGTTACCTCAACAATACTAATCATGTGAGGAAGTAAGCGGTCCATTCGAACTTCCAGTAGCATCACTAGAGCCCGACACACATTTTTACGTACTTCAGGCTCCTCATCGCCCGCCAACGCAAACAGATTCTGTTGAAGGGGGAAAGGTATTGTGAATAGGAGCAAACTAAATGGTTTACAGCATCTATGAGGTTTAAAATATGTCGATTCATTTTTAGTAATCCCCTTATTTGGAAGGAAAGAAGTAGACCTAAATATTAACTTTTTAGAATTATTATTTTGCCTTACTATGAGATTTACTTCAGAGCTCCAGCAGTTTTTTTTACTGTGTAAAAAAGCATCTGTCAACTGAAATAGACATTTTTACCAGATTAGCTCATATCGGCTGGTCGGGGGAAAACACTTATGAAACAATTGTTATAGTGGGAATTCTACCAGCTTTGATATCTGCAGGGACCATTTTAAAGTTTCCATTTAATTACTACTTTAGCTCTTCACAAGGAAGGATCTACAGTTTGTGGCTACCCCAAAATTGTAGCCATCAGCCCTCCTCCTCACCAGGTAAGCCCACTGACCTTTCCCAAGGGAAGGCAATGTGGGAAGCATACCAGGTTGTGCGCAGCTACCTGACAGTGTGGCCTGCCAGGCTAAAATGGTTCCCCACCCCTGCTGTATATATATCTGTAATACAGAACTTGAAAGCAGCTATTGTTCAGAGTTCTAGGCTCTGCAATGGTTTCACACATAATAAACTTTACGACTTCACACATTTCATTCTTACCCTGCTTTCATGGTGTGGGAGACCTGCATGTTTGTGTTCAATTTCCATAGTTTAATTAAAATTTTATCAACAATTTTAAAGGATCACTCAGAAAAGATAAGAAACTTTGTGTCACCTACCTCAATAAATCCATCAATGTGCAACATAAGGGCCTGAGTCCTACTGATGATAAACTGATTGACACATGCAACTGCATGGGACCTACAAAATGTAATTTTTTTCTTTTAAAAATAAAATAAAAAAGTACATTCACCACTTCTAAGACTCAAAACAGATTTGAAACTAATGTGTGAAAGAAACAACCAGCTTTTAAAAAATAGTACAATGGCTATAGCATGTGTGTATAGCAACTATTAGCAACCAGAAAGCACTCAGGAACGGCAAAAACATTCTACACCAGTTACAACCAACTGTAATCTCCAAAGCATGCCCAAATTTTAAGTGAGCCCAAGGATTTACAAGTTACAAAACATGAACACTGCAGCTGGGATCCAAAGAGGTCTGCATGCAAGTCAAGACATTTTTGGACTGCCTCCGCAAAGTCAAGGCTCTTTCCAAATTTCATACAAACATTAAGATTCAAGTGTGGTTAATTGAGTAGTTTGGGAACACTAAGATGTGGGGCAGGGGAGAGAGTGAGTTTACATCCAGGAGACAACTGGAGGTGTTTCCGTTAGTATCCAGTAAAAATACACCTAATTTGCCTTAATGACAAAAGTTTGTTGACTGGTTTCCCACCTGTACTTGCTAATCGCCTGCGTCACAGCAACTGCCTTGGGCAAAAAGAACTGACTCTTCTGGCTGACAATAGTTTCCCTTCCTAGAGGCCAGGTAAATAGCTGTTTACAATGGTGCTAAGCTCCAGTGAAGTGAACCATGCTTTCATGAAACGATGTTGAGGAACTTCGGCAAATGCAAAGCATTTGTTCAAGGTCTCAGAAACTGGAAGAGTATCAGTCAGACTAGATAAACAATTTTTTTTGGCCTGAAATGGCATTCAAGTTAGCCATGTTTAAAATACCTTCCCATAAAATCTTGCTAACTGAAGTATTTGAAAAATGTGCGTGTGTATACAAACATGCAAGGCCATCTCTTACCTTATCTTTGGACTGCTATGCTTGAAGAACTGTAAAAACTTAGGGATCATGATATTGAGAGGGCGATCTAATGCATCACTATCTAAGATTTCAGCAGAATCTTCACAAATCTTTTGAAGAGCTCCAAATGCACCCTGCCAAATAAACACATGTTTTGGTGATTGTTTGAAAATTCTATATGGACACCTTATTATTTTAGAAATCCTTACTCCCTTATCTTAGTACACTCCTATTTAAAAAATAACACCTGGTAACAATTTCTAGATTAAAAATGCAAGCAAAAGAAAATCCTGCTGGAACCAGTTAGGCCTGACTGGGATCCTGTAACCATTTGCTGTGGAAGCAAAAGATAGATTTGACTCCAAGGATGAAGTGGGAAGGTCTCCGCATGTTAGCCTCCGAAGTAGATGAAGTGGAAAGCACCCAGCATCTGGGCATCAAAAAGCAGAGGAAGTTCCTGTTTTTCCTAATTGAAGGAGAGCAATCAGATTACTGTGATCACTCCAAATAGCAGACCGTGACCTTGAAAGACTGTTGTCATCCAGAAGGCAGACCGATAGAGCACTGCAAGACTACAATTCCTCCTTCTCACCTGTGGCTAAAGGCATTAGAGCTTAAACTAGATTGAAATAACTAAACCAACATCAACAGTTCAAACACTAAAAATCTAGGGCAGGAAAGAGCAGCCCCATAATCTCAGAGTCTTCAAGGGTAGGTCAGACTGCCCTAGTTTCATTTGGAACAATTTGTTGGTAACAAAATTCCTTCTCTCCTCCTAAGGAAAGTAGGACAATCTGAAACTGAGGTATACAGTAGCAATGGGTGTGAGACAACCACCAAGAAGGAGATACACAAACCATTCTTGCGAAGATATAGACCCAAGTCCAGATGATAGTTCTGCAAGTGTCTTTAGCTTGGCCCAGAAGATTCTGTCACTGGTCACTGGTTTAGCATCAGAGCTAAACAGGATTGGCTTAGAAGCAACTATGACAAGCAAGTAAGAGCAGATACAATCCATTTTATCTCAAGTGCTAACTCAACTGTCCCCATCCTGGTGCCCTCATGTCCTGCTTGTGGGCTTCCCATTCTCTGGCTGGTCACTGTTTGAAACTAGATAGGCCTTTTATCTCACCCGGCATGGCTCTTCTTGCATAAATCCAGACAAGTATTCATCAAATCTGCATTGTCTGGAGTTCCAATTCCTTTTTAGGCAAATCCTTAAGGATGCACTTATAATCACAGTGCTGTTATGAATATCTGCTTTGCATATTGCTGAAGGCTGTTTAGCCTGGTCATTCCATCTTGAATGGAAATGTTCTTCGTGCGTATCATCACAATATCTTGGTCCTTGATTCTGTCCTAGAACTGAGATATGATGTGTTTGATGATTTCCAGCATCTTCTGGCAGTAGGCTCCAGCTGAATAAGCTGCATTAGTCAGGATAAGGGCCCTGAAGGAAGCTGTCCGAGGATAGCCACCAACCAAGACTACCCTCAACAGCATAAGGAAAAGTAAAGAGCCAATGCCTCCTCTTCACTATGAAACACAGAATGTTACACAGGAATCGCAGAAGAACCTCTGACAGAGGTCTGATATGGAAGCATGCCTAGCTGACTACCTTCTGGTAAGATGTGAACATAAAATCAGCATCCAGGTGCTCCTGCTTGGTAAATAGTAAATTAAGTGCCCAATCTTCTGTCTGGGGAGATAAAGACCCAGTCCCAGGTAGGGTCCATGGTGCAAGCAGTATAGCCTCCAAGGAAATTGCAAACCAATCTTGTCACTGTTTATCATAATGTTGTGCTTCTCAAGGCAAAGGATCTCAGTAAGATTTCACTGAAATACGGAGTGATTCTTGGGTGCAAATTATTCCTGGGTGCAGAGATCCTGAAAAAGCTTGCAGAGCAGACATCAGTTTAATACTGTATGTCAAACCCAATATTGCCAAAGCCAGTTTTTATATGAAATCCTCAGGAAGTGGCAACTGCTCAGCCAGACAGGCAGACGCAGAAAGGTTGTCGAAGGTAGACTGAGATGACAAATTTGCTTTTTAAAATTGCTGCCACGTTGGAGCAGATTATCCATTGAAAATTTTAATGATGCTTCTAAGATGACTACAGCATAATAAAATCACACCTACAGACCTCTATGCCACCTTTTTCAACTGAGGAAATCAACAGTCTATTCCCCATTGTAGAAACTGAGGGAAGATTAGGTGCTGCTTAAAGCATTGTAACCCCATGGGGGGAGGGGTGACTACAATATTTAGTTCACAGTGCTTCTGGCCCACCCACGCAGATGGAACAGCACACTCCTTCCTTGCAGAAAACTGTAGAACTACTGAAAACAAAGTGGGGGAAGGGAATCAGTAAGACAAGCGGAATCGAAGGAAGTCCTTCCTTCAGCTCCTGAATAAAGTAATTGTATTTAAAAGAGAAACAACTAACTAGGAATTCTTTCAATGAGATCTCTAAATAATCTATCTTCTGCCATTAAGACAGTTGGCTTGCAAAAACAGGAGCTCCTCCTTCTGGAGGATGACACCAGTGAAAGAAAATTCTTTGCTGCCAAAGCAGAAGTGATCTCAGTTTACAGAATGTCCTACTACCACTAGAGAAATGAATCCGTATTATTCACCATTATGATGTGTTATAATGGAAGAGATCTAAGTAAAAAGACCACTTTTTAAATCAAAGTCCAATTAATTCATGTTTTAGCTCTATTCAATATTTTATTTTGCAGCACCACATAATTTTTTGCTTTCTTATTACTGTCTATTCATCCTGATAATTTAAACACTGCAACTAGCAGTTTCACTAATCCAATAAAAATACTTATTTAAAAACATTTACTATGTTAAAATATTAAGGTACCACCAATTTAACAGAATTTTTATTTTAAATATCAAGAAATGTAGCCCTGAGTTTTGGCACCCAAGCATCCTGCCTAAAGTCTTCCCAGATCTCCTAATACGCAAGATTGAATAAATGCAAAAATCTGCATGAACAAGTCTTTCTTAGCCTGTTCTCTTGGATGTCTCCAATACCAAACAGGAATTCTTTTTTTGTAGGATTACATTGACATGTGAAAGAACATTTGCACACTAGAGTATCAGGCAGCAAAAAAATTGGACCTTATTGAGTGTCTATTATACAATAATTACCCCAATATTTCACTCTACTTTCACTGAGAATTATGCTATTTTCTTATGAGTAACAGATCAACACTAATGTGCTTGGGTGAGCAGGATCATTTAAATCGCTTTTTGGAAGATTAAAGGTAAAAATAGATTCCTACACAGTTCAGCAGTAATTATGGTTAGATTACAATGCAGTCTGAATGCAATTTAAAATTTGGTTATCTTCTACCAAATGCAAATGTAGTACTAGATGGAAAAAGTCATACCTCACAGGTATTGTAGTCTTCAGAATCCAGCAGGCTACAAAGCTTTGGTAAGAGGTCAGGCCAATTCTGTAATTCTCCTTTTGAGGCAATGGTTGTAATCAGGATACCTTGTATTTGTTGGAAAAAGAATAAAGTTAACCAACCCATTTAATATTCTGTTGTTAAGCATACAAGTGTTAACAAATAAATTATATCAGAAACAGGAGCAGTCTTCCTCTTTAGAATATTAAACAGAAAGATGGCTTGATCTTTCAGTCTGTGAACAGAATTAATTTGATAAGTGAAGAAAATCCTTTGCAATCAAATCCATAGTTTTTCTAAAGCTACAGAAATGTTAAGTGATGAAATCAACATTCCAAGCAACACTGTTTAACACTAGGCAGATAGATGACCACTGCTGGTCATTACTACAGGGGATGAGGGACTCTAGCAGGCAGTCGTATAGCTACATATGCAGCTTTACAATTGCGTATTTACAGGGCAGTAATGCTTATACTACTCTAGCTGCAGGCAGCCATTTATGGCAGCATTGGGAACACTTGGGGACCACACTTGTTCACCTAAAGTAAACATGTGAGTACCAAGTCATAATAGTGCAGAAAGATCAGTAATTTTGCTTTACAAAACTAACACCAATCTTAACACTGACCACACTCAAACTGATTGCTGGATTTGCCTTGTAACAAACCATTTATTAGGTTTAGATTATGGAACTACTATCCCCCTTAGGCAGAGTTGCTAAGTCATTGCTCTTTGGAACAATTACCAGTCAGCTCTGAAATATCTCTGAAATACCTTCAAAGCACAGAAACAAGCCAATCATTTCTGACTGAAGACATTTAGCTACACCGTAAAGCTATAAAAATATTCAATTCTAATGAGTGGCAGAGGGAAATAAGAGAACTATCAGTAAATAACCAGTACAAGCAAAACAGATTACACTAAACTTTTCTAGCGGTAAAGACTTAAAACAGGCTGGGAACCTTAGTTCTTAATAAATGCCAGAACTCAGGATCAACCTCCAATGTTGTGGCTCAAACCTAATGTTGAAACCCTGCGCACATTTACAAGGGAGCAGGGAACTTAAAATCCTTGTGATCCAGCTCCAAGATATTCAATGTACTGAATGGCTACATCACAAGTAGTGGTCAAGAGGATAGACCTACTAATATAAATAGCTTCTCTTAAACCATTTGCGGAACACTGATTCATATAATCCTTCTTTAAATATTGTAGCTTATAGAATCAGCTAAGAAAACACTTCCACTTGCAAAATGTGGTTGTGCCAAAGGAAACGTGCTCCTCTCCGACTTCACAGAAGAAAATATGACCTGTATTTGCATTCTGTAAGTAAAAATCCCACCTTGATAATCATACTCTACACATTTTCCTTAAAATGTTACAGTTCAAAAGCATGGAAATGGTTATTTATCAACATGGATTGGAGGTGTGGAGGAGACTGAACTATGGAGAATTCAGCTGTGTCCAGCAAAAAGCCATTTAAATGTTTCAGAAGTTAGCCAACCATATATTCACAGAATGTAATCGATTTTAAAGTAATTGCTTCCTTGAAGTGCAAGGAGAAAGCTTTAATCCATCCTCCTTTCCACATGTCAAAACAATGTCACCATACTCCACACTCCGATGACTATTTTCTGGGTAGCAGTGAGTTTGTGTGTTTCCAGAAATGGGGAATCAGCCACTGTTTCTCCTCTTCCCAGTAGGCCTTTGTGCAACCTGATAACTGCACAGCACCTAAGAGTTTCATTTGGATCCCTGCTACCTCCTCCCACATTCTGTCTGAAGACTCTTACCAGGTGTGGACTCATTCATTTTTCACCCCCTTCCTCCTGCTAATCTGATGAGGAGTTCTTCAGAACCTTGCCCACCATTTTGTGATTATTTTGGTTAGCCCAACAGAAGGTATTGCCCTAAAAAAAATTTTAATGAGCCAACACAGCTACCTTTACTTTGTGTGTGACTTTTCATTGTAAAGACTTGTAGACAGCAACTACTTTCTTCTTCCCTACACTAACATATAACACACTGCTGATTGTCACTAATGTATATATAGTAATGTATATATAGTAAAGTCTTATTTATTTAATTTGTATACTGTCCTTCATCCGAAGATGTCAGGGCAGTTCACAGTCAGCTGAAGTTTAAAACCCATTTCAATTTTTAGTCACAAAGATGAAACATTACTTTAACACACATCTTGACCAGAAGCATAGTAACTGGTCAAAACAAAACAAAATAAAAAAAATCCTTCCAGTAGCACCTTAGAGACCAACTAAGTTTGTTCTTGGTATGAGCTTCACGAAAGCTCATACAAAGAACAAACTTAGTTGGTCTCTAAGGTGCCACTGGCAGGATTTTTTTATTTTTTTATTTTGTTTTGACTATGGCAGACCATCACGGCTACCTACCTGTAACTGGTCAAAACAAAAACATCTAAAGGAAAAAACTTGGAAACCAATGATATATTAAACTGATTTATGTCAAAATGTCTCACTACAGGTAATATAGACTACAATATTCCAATATTGATAAAAATATTGAAGCACAGTACACTATCCAATCCAATCCCATCAGATTAGATTGGTACACTAGCATATTTGGACCTCTCAATTATTGGGGGGGGGGGGGAACCCAAACAAACACATGTTAAGAAACCCTCTAAAACAGGTCGCCCAGAAGCTTTCAAGTCATTTAGCATAGCATGCAAATAGCTGCCACCAAGAACTGGCCTACAAATACTTTTAAATACCTGCAACTCACCTACAGTGGCTCTGATTAATGGGGAGGAGTCTCCAATATTGTTTAAGCACTCGCTTTTAATGAAATCAGTTACTCCATTAGGAAAATTGTGAAAGTGAGCTTTCACATTATTCTTCAAGATGAGACCACTCAACGACCGTGTAGGTTCATCTAAAATGAAGTGTTTTAAAGAGGAATTTAAATATTTTAGTAAAATAATACATACTCTACAGAAGCTTTAAACACTGCTAATATTTCATATGGCAAAAAAATGCATCAGGGACACATTAAAATTAGCTGTTAAAAAAACCCAAGAACTTGATTGTACTGTATGAGTCAAGCACTCCTTTACCTAGAAACAGGACATACCAGTCATTTTGCAGCAGGGCTCACAATATCAAGTATAAAATTTAAATTGTTTTATACTTCATGGCTGTCACTAAGGAATAAGGCCTATGATAGTAGAGTAATATCTTGAGAAAAACCTCACTTTGTCCAGAATTTATTTATCCTTTGCTTTGTAGTGGGAAGCCACCTGCCCAGAATAATGTACATGGGGACGTTCCCATGGCCTGCATCAAAATTTAAGGAAAAAGAAATCCTAGAAAGTCTTATCATGTGAATAAGTCTCTTTCTTAACTATTGTATGGCAATGCCATACTTTTACCTCCAATAAATAAAAAACGTACAAGGCAGATGAGGGTTTTATATACACTAAAACCCATCTGAAAAGAAAACAAATCTTTCCATAAGAATAGTTTCACATTAAGGTACAATCAAGGAATAGAAAGCATAATACCTGAAGGAGCGTCTCCACCCCCATCGTTCTGCCCGGACATTGAGGTCCAGTGCTGAGGGCCTTCTGGCGGTTCCCTCACTACGAGAAGCCAAGTTACAGGGAACCAGGCAGAGGGCCTTCTCGGTAGTGGGACCCGCCCTGTGGAACACCCTCCCACCAGATGTCAAAGAGGAAACCAACTACCAGACTTTTAGGAGACATCTGAAAACAGCCCTGTTTAGGGAAGCTTTTAATGTTTAATAGAGTATTGTATTTTGACATTCTGTTGGAAGCCGCCCAGAGTGGCTGGGGAAACCCAGCCAGCTGGGCGGGGTATAAATAAATTATTATTACTGTATTAATAATAATACAATTTAGACCCTATTGATGTATTTTTACTAAAAACCTTTTCATATACAAATTTCATTTTTATCTTTTAGTCAAATACTCAAACAAATGTCAAAGAAGAATCTGTCTTAACTGCATTTTGGAAAGTTTTGACACAGGATGTCTTAATTGCTTCTTTGTCCCCTCCTGCATGATTTGGTGAGCCAGGCTAGATACCGACATTCTAAGAATGAACCCTGTTGCTTTTTTAGTTAAACAGAATTTCAAGTGTGTTAATAATATAGACTTCTGTTGGAAAACATTCCATGATTTGAACACCCAAACTAAGGCTGCAGTCCTGCATACACTTACCCAATAATAAATTTAATAGAACTTAATGTGTCTTTAGTTCTAAGCAGGCCATGAGTAGGATTCCACTGTTACAGGAAATAAAATAGCCAAGCACAAAACCCGAACTACAGGTACACTCCCTGCATAAAGACCAAATCCTACTGTCACACAAACCAGTGCTTTTTTATTATCCAAATGCCACATTTAGTAAGAATCCGGGGCTTGAATAATTTAGCAGGAAATACATGGTTATGGATCCAAACACTGGTCTTTAGAAGACTTTAGCAGGGAGCCATGCATCAAAAGCAGGATTAGAAAAGAATGTTTTATTTTTAAAATATGGATGCATTGTTATGGAGCCACTGTTAATGTATAGGGAGCTAGATTACTAAAGGGGGCATAAAATATCTAAACAATTGGCAGAACTGACTTGCACACAGGAACAACAACAGTAGCTCAAAATAAATGAAGACAAGTAAAAGTGCATAATTTTGTACACTTCTTTAAGCAGAGGTTCTCTGCTTCTCCTCTCCAGAGTCAAAATCTCCGTACTATTTAGCATCACCATAATTTTATAAAGGGGGGGGGGGCTTGACCTAGGACAACTTTTGCTTTTCTGTAAGATATTGTAGCCATGTAACACTATTACTGGTTTCATTGACATGAACACATCTGGGTTTTTTTAATGAGAATCTTGGAAAGCTCCACCATTACCTGTTATTCACAAACCTAACTTAAACAGATGTGCTTGAAAGCAAATTCCATTTTTTTCAAAACAACTGATGTTGGGACCACAGCGTAAGGAACATTTGATTATAATCAAGTCTACAGACTATATTTATGTATGCACTGAATTCCTACGGTGCCTTTCATCACACACAGCAAACACAGGATGATTGTAATCTACAAAATTGCAAGTAAAAAGCCCCCAAACATGAAAAGCGCCTGCGTATTTTTTCTAAGTTTTGTGAGTGCTTATTAAAAATGGTATAGAGCTAGTGACTCACCTTCAGATTTTAGCTTCGTAAGAACAAATATCAGGTAGTTGTTGAAGTCTGGATACTGATTGAGCTGTTCCAGTTTCTACAGTAGGGCATTCTGTTAAGGACCATTTCTTGTGCATTGTTTGCAAGTTCTCAATACATTTAAACAAACAGCTGAAGCTACTGACAAAGTGTAATCTAACTACTGACAAAGTGTAATCAGGACTGCAAACACAGCAAGGTACTTCAGTACAAATCTGGAGGTCTTGTTATTTGCGATTTAACTGGCTGTCAATAACGAGGAACATTTGCCACCAACAACCACAATAGAAAAAACTAGAAATGTAACGCAGTACCATGTGGAAGGCATGCATAGCTATGTCTCCCTTCTGCTGTTAAGAGCCTCCCATACAACGCTGTTTCCTAGCTCTCTGTTGGATGCAAATGCAATGCAGATCATTCCTCTTCCCTGCTTAGTAGGGGTTAGCATATACCATGGGTAGGCAAACTAAGGCTTGGGGGCCGGATCCGGCCCAATCACCTTCTAAATCCGGCTCACGGATGGTCCGGGAATCAGCGTGTTTTTACATAAGTAGAATGTATGCTTTTATTTAAAATTCATCTCTGGGTTATTTCTGGGGCGTGGGAATTCGTTCATTTATTATTATTTTTCAAAATATAGTCCGGCCGCCCACAAGGTCTGAGGGACAGTGGACTGGCCCCCTGCTGAAAAAGTTTGCTGACCCCTGGCATATACAGAAACCATTCCTCCCCATCACTTTCCTTAGGCCTTGTCAAATCCAAAGCAAATGGCAGCAAATTTGTGTCTCTGCTGGGCTCAACCCATGAGACTAAAGCAATGAAACACAACTGTCATCAGTTCCAAGCCATGGCAATGGTCAGGGGTGATGTGAATTATAGTCCGTAACATCTGGTGGGTACCACACTGGCAGAAACCCAGTGCTAACTTTCACAATTCACCTAGATTTTTGCTGTCATTTAAAGTTAAGTTACTCGCAGACTGACTACTGCGAGAATCAACTGATGCAAAGGGACTCATTTCAAGATTAACTGAGCATACCTGTTTACACTATGCATGCTTATACATCCTATAGCTTAATCCCATGCACACCTATTCAAAAACAAGTCCCACTGGGTCCAATGGAATCTTCTTGAGAGTGATAGGATTGCAGCCTTAGGCTGCAATGAAAGCTACTCACACTATCAGTCACACTAGCTTTGAAAGATTTCAACCAATGTCTAGGATTGCAATCTAAATCTGAAACAATGTGAAGAATTCAGACATTTTAGAAATAAATAAAACTTTGATAGGTATTCTAGTAAAATGCTGTTGCAGACAGTAAAGATACAATTTGTAAGCCCATCCATGGAGCAGACCCCATTGAATTAAATTTAATTGAAGGCATGTATACAATAGCATTGTAAGTATTTTAAATAAATATTCATATGTACACATGTAGACATATGGTTGTTATAGTTCCTCTTACTAACAATGTCAGAAAGATGTGCAAGCCATAAAAAACAGTGTGGTGTCGCTACAGGAGTGTTTTCTGTTCTCTTCTATTGAGTTTGATTGCTCCCAAGTTATTTTCCAGTGTTCTTGTCACTTTCAGAGATGTTGAAGAAAGCCAATGAATCTATTTTAGCAAAATTAGTCTAGCATTCTAGGCAATGCAATGTACCCAATTACTTTTCCCTATTACAAAACATCAACTGAGCATACTGCATGTTGATGTATCAAAATCAAGATGGTAGAAAGTGGTCAAACACATACCTATTTCAAGAATGTATGTTTTAAAAAGGTGCAGCTTCACCATCTATCAGCAGCTGTGATATCATACTTCTAACCAGAAACGAACCAACCCAGCAATCCGAGTGGGCACAAAACAATAGTAGGAAGACTGTGAACCGCCTTGAGACCTGCGGGTATAGGGTAGTATGCAAATTTAATGAATATCAAGATTAAGAGTGTACAGTTGTACCTCGTGTTGCATTTGCTGCAGGTTGCAAACGGCGCAGGTTACCAACGCGGCAAACCTGAAAGTGTTTACTTCTGGGTTTCGCCCCTCGCACATGCGCAGAAGCACTCCGCACGGTCTGTGCATGCACATAAGCGTTCTACGCAGGTCGCACATGCGCAGAAGCACGATATCGCCACTCAGGTTGCGCATTTTTCGGGGTGCGAACGGCGCCCTGGAACAGATCATGTCCGCAACCCGAGGTACCACTGTACATTACTTCTGAATATGGGCTGTTAGCTAAGCCCTCCCTACACCCAATTAACAATCAAAGAGGTAGGAGGGACATATCAAATATTCCAGCCACTGAGCAATGCTTTGAAAACAATATCTGCTTCTCCCTACTATCTATATAAAAGCATTATTATTTTTGTAATTTGTAATTAAGGTTCCTTACAAATAATGGTTAAGGTGCTGCAAGGACTCCAAAATTCCTTATGTTCCCACTGCTATGTAAGCATAAGAACTTCAGCAGAAAAGCCTAGGCAGTTGTCAAGTAAGGATCAAGTTTCTCACTGATCCTTTTGCAAGTTGCAGGCCATGACATTCATGTCAGAAAAGTAGTAATTCCGTCCCATCTAGTCAGCCAAAAAGCAGGCCAGTGGCATAATGGGCCAGTGCGTCTGGCAGTTAACCAGAAGGCTGGTGGTTTGAGCCCACCCAGGGATGGTTGTGGACAGGATTCCTGCGCTGCAAGGGTGGACTAGATGACCCTCAGGTGCCTTCCAACTCTACAATTCTATGATTTTCTACTCATAGGGAAATCTACCACCTTTGTTGCACCCATGAAATGTTGTGACACTTTTCTGCAATTAGGTTCCGAATTAGTTTGTTATCCCTGACAAAAGCCTATCCAGAGGGAGTGCAGATGGGAAAACGAAATAAGGCAATCTACTGTGACCCAGCATAGGCTCATAAAATTGTAGAGTTGTGAGCTAAAGTCACCCATCATGACTACTTTTTGTAAAAAATGATGTATTTTTTACATTTCTCACATCCATTTACTACACCATGCTCAGTGATATTTCATTGTAAAGTACTCTGGAAATCTGAATTTAATGGGGATAAAATACACATTTGTAAACTGAAAATCTGAACAAACCATACCTATCAACCACCAGTTGTTCAACCATTTCATTTTAGTAGCACTGTGCCTTGCCGTACATTTTATGTTTGATTAGCTTCATGGTTTTTACTTAGATTCAGCCCAGATCTCTAGTCCAAGGGGAAACAAACACAGTAACTTTGGACCCTAATGCTATAAACATACATCCACAAGCTCTGTCTTAACCATACCAATGCACATGTAAGAACTACATGCTTTAGGGGGCGGGGGAGAACCAACCGAGAAACCTTTGATTTCATTCAGCCTTTAGCAGAAGTATGAGTGGCTCCTATACACCGACATTCAACAGCAAGCCCATCCATCAGCTCTCTACCGAGTCCACAACGGACAATGGGTCTTCACAATGCAACAAAAGGAAAACTGGGAACTAACGGTTTGCAGCCTATTTCCCCACTTCTGAAGGTGACCCTTACCCTCTTCGTCTGCAACAGCGACCTGCCGTTCTTTCTATCTGTTAAACGAAATGCCAACAAAGCCAGTTGCCTCACCGGGCGCTATCATTCACATCTGCGCCGGGGTGGCCCGACACGACTCCGTGCCCTGGGGGTACAAAGGACCGCTTCCACACGTGTCTCGTTCAGAGCCAGCCAGGTTATCCAGAGGAACCACCGGCGGAGGGCTGAGCTGAGCCCCCTGGGGGGGGGGGGGAGGAAGAGAATTCATGGCCGAAAAGGTCCTCATGCCCAGGCCCGGAGATGAGGGGAGGGGAGATCCCGGGCAAGTGACCGACACCGGAGCTCCCAAGCCTTTAAAAAGCAAAACGGGGCTCGGCGCCAAGCTCGCAACAGGTGCGAGGCCGCCAAGCCTCGCGGGGCCAGAGCAGGGTCGCCGCCTCCGCCCACAGGTTCAAAGCCCGCGCCACGGCCGGGCCTACAACGCCCCCGGCCTCCGCCAGCCGGCGACCCCGAAGGGAAGCGGCCTTCTCCGCCCGGCGGAATCTCTCCCCTCCTGCGCGGCTCCTCTGGGGCCGCCTCTGCCCTTCCCGCGGGGGGACCAGACGTTGGGCCCGGCCGGGCTCCCGCCGCTGGCGTCGGACCGGCTTCCCGGCCTTGCGGTCCCTCCTTCCCTCCCGGCGCCGCCAACCCCTCGGGAGGAGGATACTTGTTGCACGGCTCTCTGCGTGGTGGTGTCCGGGGACTGCGACTCCTTGAGCAGCTGCAGGATCTGCTGGAGCCCCTGCTCGTCGGGTTTCCACTCGTACTCCATCTTGGCGCTCTGCAAAGACAACAGGCGGCGGCCGCCGTTAGCGGCAGCGGCGGAGGAGGAGGCGACGCTAGGCCCGAGCGGGGAGGGTAGCGCGGCGGAGGAAGCGGCGGCGCTCCGGTCGGGTGGGCCCGGCCCAGTTCCCTCCCCCTCTCCCTCCCTCCCCCCCCACCACCACCCGAGCCCCGAGCCCCGAGCCCCACGGACCTGCTGCTTGCTCGCGCTCAGCCCCGGCCGCCGCTGCCGCCGCCGCCTACTGTGCGCTGCGCAGAGCCGACTGAGTCACGGAGAATTTGCAATCTGGCTCGGAGAACCCGGCCGCGCCGCATCCCCCTGGGTCCTAGAGCCGCCTCTCCCGCGCCGGGCTGCTGGCTTCTTCCCCCCGCCCTCGCGGAGAGAGAGAGGAAAGCTTCCCCCTCGGACCGCCCAGCCGAGCGCTGAGGGAGAGGAGAGGAGGCCCCGGGATGCAGCAGGCGCTCGAAGAGGCCGCCCCTGAACCCGCGTTTGTCGCTGGGAGGCCTGCAGGACATGTAGACTGACTCACCCCCTCCGACGAGGCTCTAGGGGGTGGCAGAGAGCATGGGGGGGGGTGTCTCATGTAAGCAGTCCGGGATGCAGGCGATACAGCCAAGCGAAGTCCTTTCCTGCCCAATGGAAGCAATGCCTGTTACTTTACATTTGAGAAATTCCCTACCAATTTCCCTCGTTGAGTCTCCCAACCAAAAACGTTATTGCACCGTTTTCCTAACAGCAATTCTGGTGCAGACTTAGAATCACAGAATCGTAGAGGTGGAAGGGACCCCAGAGTCATCTAGTCCAACCCCTTGCAATGCAGGAATCTCAGCTTAAAGCATCTATGACAGATGGCCGACCAACCGCTGCTTAATAACGTCAAAGGAAGGAGAGTCCACCAACTCTGTTCTACTGTCAAACTGTTTAGGCTTGTCATACTAAAAAAAAAAAAAAGCTCAACAATTTAGTCTTGAATCTCCTTCCTTGTAACTTGAAGCCATTGGTTCATGTCCTACCCTCCAGAGCAAGAGAAAACAAGTTTGCTCTATCTTCCATGTGACAGCCCTTAAGATATTTGAAGATGGCTATCATAGCTCCTGTCAATCTTATCCAGGCTAAACATACTCAGCTTCCTCAAACATTCCTCATAATGCTTGGTTTCAAGACCCTATCGATCTATGCATTTTATATACTCAGAATAAAGTCCAATTTAAGTCAGTGAACTTTACTCCCTAGTAAAGGGTTAAAGCGTGCCTGGCGTGCTCTGGTCCATGGGGTCACGAAGAGTCGGACACGACTGAACGACTGAACAACAAACAAAAGGGTTAAAGGATTGAAGCTCATGGGTAGGCAAACTAAGACCCGGGGGCCGGATCCGGCCCAATCGCCTTCTAAATCTGGCCCGTGGACAGTCCGGGATTCGGCGTGTTTTTACATGAGTAGAATGTGTCCTTTTATTTAAAATGCATCTCTGAGTTATTTGTGAGT
This sequence comes from Lacerta agilis, assembly GCF_009819535.1. NCBI lineage: Eukaryota > Metazoa > Chordata > Lepidosauria > Squamata > Lacertidae > Lacerta > Lacerta agilis. The sequence goes on from NC_046322.1 coordinate 29,294,879, forward strand.
CCTGCCTGGTGTTTTTACATGAGTAGAATGTGTGCTTTTATTTAAAATTAATCTCTGGGTTATTTGTGGGGCATAGGAATTGGTTCATTTCCCCCCCTTCAAAATATAGTCCGGCCCCCCACAAGTACAATGAAGAGCTTTCTTTTCACCAGACTATCTTCATCACCATCTTGAATGGAATACCATATTTGAACATCACTGAAGAGGATGGGGCAGGGGTAGATTCTTATGTGTAATATTGAGGAAACAGGCAGGGTTGTCTATTGCCTCAACTCTTCTTTATGTTGTCACTGGAATCCTTAATATGCAATAGACCCACATAATATCAATATTTTGTTTCAAGACAAGTGCTCTACCACCGAGCCACAACCCAATAATCACAAGCAACTGGGCAGAGATAGCAGCTCTTTACTGTTTGTTTACATGCAGGCTGTGTGTAGAGCAAAACAGTGGAAGCAATTTAGGTCCAATAATTTCAGTGGGTCTGCTTTGACCATAACTTAGTTAGATGAAACCCAAAGAGTGAAAAATATTAAATCTTTAATAAAATAAATATTATGATAAAGTAAATAAAGATAGTGATCAGTAAAAAGTATTTTCTTCAGAACCAATCTTTGGTACAGTTTAGGTTATTGTGCTATATTATGAAAACGCAAATCCTAGACTGATACACAAGGCTGGTGATAAAGTACTGCCTATAGTCTCAGTGTGGAATGTGTTACTAGAGTTGTGAAATATTCTGATGTGCTACTGATGTCTATGGAAATGTAATTTAGAAGTTACAGAAGGCGTCCTAAAGAGCGTGCAGTAAGGCAACTTACCACACAATCCTAACTAGTTATTTACTATTGATTTCCAATACTATGGTGCAACAAAGGACATTCCAAAAAAAAAAAAAAGCAGCTCAACTATGGCAACCCTATCTAAGACTAAGATGTTATCTTTAATAATGAATGACTTAACAACTAATGAGGAGATTCTGTACAAATTATTTCTGGTGATATATGCAGACTATGTACAGTACATGCATGCATTTATTTATTCTTCCAACAGGCAGCAGCCATTCCACCAGATTGCAGCAGAGGGAGAAATAGGAAGCATGGCCACTTCATTGGGCCTGCTGAACAGCCAGCTCCTTTTGCTTCCTCTTCTCCCTGAAGTATTTCCACCCCAGCTGTTTCTAAAAGAACTCTCTAATGTTAAGAACTGGTGTCTGGGTTTGCTCCCGCCACCCTGCCTTCCACTTAATGTGGTGTCTTTTAGATTGCAAGCCTGCTAGCTGGCCTCCTGGTTTGTTTGTTTTTTAATTATCTTTAACTCCTCTGGAAGCCTTTTTTTGGCTGAAATGCTTTAAATAAACATGCACATAAATTAATTCTCTAAAATTTCTATTCTACTTATTAGCCAAATGTGGGGCTTTCAAATCAGCTTACCCTCCCCCCCAATCATGTACACTCTGCAAACACAGCATCACTTGTGAATAAGGCCGCCTGTTTGTCTGAATTGTTCAGTTACATATAAGGCACAGTACCCCAACCATTCCTAGTTATTTATCTTTCTAAATATAGTACAAATTAAGATACACATAATAAACTAATCTGGCCTGTTATTTTATATATGGCATGATAAGAATAATAGAATTAGAAGGGGCCTTGAGAATTATCTCATCCAACCCCTGCAGCTGTCCCTTACATGGATCGAACCTGCAACCTTGGTGCTATCAGCACCATGAAAGAATGATAATACAAATTCTTTTTTAAAAGCTACAGGCAATACTTGATAAACTGTTAACCTCTTCATCATGTCAGCCTGAGCTGTCATAACCTACCCAGGTTCCTCAGCTTACAAGGGAAATTATGTACGTAAGTGAAGAGGTCGAGGGTGACAAAGTCCTCCTGTCAACAGAGAAACTGTGCACTTCATAAAATGCACTGAATATTGTCAACAATACAGGACTGTCAGATTTCACAATGACTAATACACTTTGAATCTTGTGCAGTAAAACATGTCAATATTCGGAAGACAACTTCATGTTTTACTTATGAACACATTTCACTTCCTAATTTATATTCCTTTCACATTGACCAGCCATTTTACTTTAATCAAATATTTGAATAACTTCATTTTAATCAACTAGATATTTCTGCCGCAGCATTGATGTGACTGAAGTATAAATTAAAGAGTGGATCCTCTGCAGTAGCACAGGCAGACGGGCAAGGCAACGCTCTGGGAGTTTATAGTCAACTTTTGATGAAGGAGTCCTAGAATCATAGAACTGTAGAGTTGGAAGTGACCATGAGGGCCATCAAGTTCAACTCCCTGCACTGAAGGTATATTTTGCCCAACGTGGGGCCCAAACCCACAACCTCGAGATTAAGAGTCTCGTGCTCTAGCGACTGAGCTAATCTCACCCCTGTCATTGGTGAGTGTCTCATCTGCCGAGGTGAGTGGATGCATTCTGTTATGGACAGGGTTGCATTCCCTAGGGTTGCATTTGGGGATGCTGCTTCAACCACCTCTGTCACTAGGAATGCAGGTTTATTCTGTGGCATGGAGCACCTTTTACCAGTTTAGGTTAGTTCTGAGAGCTGCATCCCTACCTGGTCAGAGATGGGCTAACTTCATGCTCTGCTGACCTCCAAGTAACACCACGGTAATCGGGGCCATCTTAAGCTTATCTGGCACCATGGTGCAAGGATCCCTCCGGCGCCCCCCACCCCCACGTTTCCCTCCGGGTGGGCAGCAGCTGGAGGGCGGCTCCTCTGGTGGGACGGAGGCTCTGGGTGCGGCGTGGCATGGTGGAGGTGGGTGAAGGTGGCGCTGCCAGCGGGGCTGGAGGGCGGCTCCTCCGGTAGGGAGGAGGCTCCAGGCACAGCATGGTATGGTGGAGGCGGGCGAGGGTGTTGCTGCTGGCGGGGCTGGAGGGCGGCTCCTCCAGCAGGGAGGCGGAAAAGGGCGGTGAGCTGATGCCAGGAGGTGCCACGTCCAGCCTTCGTCTCTTCCCTGGCACTCTCCAGAACCTGGCGCCATGGTGCCCCACACCACTAGCCTCTATGACTAAGACGCCCCGACTGTAATTAACTGAAAATGTTAGAATCCATATTTTGTACAGACACATTAAAAGCAAGAGACCTATTGCCATCATAGATAATAATAAGCAACTTCTACATAATCCTGTTAATAAGCATTCAGTCATAGTATTCTGTTAGCAGTAATCCTTTACAGAAGCAATTAAAATGTATCTAATAAGCCCACATACCAGTTAAGGCTGGGCCTACTGACACCGCTTGAGATGAGAATTGTTGTGGCTAAGAGCAGGATCTTTATAGCAATCACTCCTAAACGGTGAGACTTTCTGCCTGGATATGTTAGGTAATCTACACCTTACCTTGGAATTTCAGTAAGGCAATCCACCTTTGGTGGGACTCTCTAGGACAGGAAGATGAAGAAACCATAATCTGTTTTGGTCAGTTTGGATTAGTTTAGCTTATTATCAGGTTAAATATAAGAATATTGAAAACCGACTGTATCTTTGTATATGCCTGGTTATCACTACAGCAAAATTTTGGTATTTTGAGTCTCATAAAGTTTTTATTTTTAAAGTTTAGTTGTTGATTTTAAAAATTTACATTTACCTAAGTTTTAGTTTCCTTAGTTTGTTTGGTGCCTATAAATAATGTCCTTTATGACTGTTTATGAGTATGTATTCAATAAATGTTTGCCCTAAAATAAATATTCTCTGGATGCACACTGTAATGAAATGTGCTACACACACCTATGCAGAGGAGTGTGAAGTACTGAGATCCATTTCAAGAGAGGCAGCTGCACCTTGATTGCTGTCCTGTCCTGTTACCAATTTCAAGTCAGTTTCACTTTAGACTTGGTATTCTGTGCAGTGAAGGTCTCAGAGTCGGGAATGCCCCCTGACGGAACATGTTTCAGCACAATCTCAGCGTTATAATTTGCTACTGGCACATATGACAAAGCTACCCTTGTGGAAAGGGATACCCATAATGCCTTCAAAGTAGTAGTGAATCAAGAACAACAAGGACAACAAGATTATTGGGGTAAAATGGCTGCCTGAAAGAAGAATGAGTCACGGTGCTTTGTCATTTTATATAAAAAAGGAATGACTTCCCACCGGTTTGCTGCCTTGGCTCCAAGACTAAAGCAAAATGTTTCAACACTGCCTCACATTCTTTTATGTTGGCAAAGCATTCATTTTAAAACAGCCCATTTTAATCTCATTTGCAAGCTTATGGGATGAAAGCGGAATTTGGGGGAGCATAATAGGCACCACAAAACATGATCAAGAAATAAACTAATATTTTTTTTAAATAAGTCCATTATATCTCAGCAGCATATGACTGTATATACCAGCTGTAGCTTTCAGCTGTTTGTTCTTGTGAGTTCGAGCAGTTTATGGATAGGACATTATGAAAGAAATCAAATTTATTTAAGTGGGCGGTCGCTCTGCACAAATGTCATTTGAATTATTCAGTCTCATGCAGAATCTATCACTGTAAAGATGGCAGAGGTCATAACACAACACAGCTTTTGTCTATATCTGTATACATGATATACATGGAGAAACTTCTGTTTAGGTTTTGCTCAAAATTTCTAAGGTTTGGCATCCAACATCTATAAGTCTTAGTGATAAGTATTGGGATGTAAATAGATGCTAGAAAATGATATATTTGTTAGATATTATCCTTCCATCCTCACATTTTTGAGTTTAGCAGAGTACCATCCTTTTGCAGCTTAGAAAGAAAGTTTAGATAGGCTAGTTTAGTTTAGGTAATCCAGGATGCTTTAAAGCAGACTGGATTTTCCTGGTATTACCCCTTTCCTCCCCCTTAAAACAATAATAACACAAATAGTCTTGTGAATACTTCAGAATACTTGCTGAAGAGTAACAGATACAGGAGCTTTGTTCAGGCATGCTTAAAATGGTAATTCAGTTACAAAGACATACCGGTACTTAAGTCTAGCTTATATTGGTGTCCTCAGACTCAGCAAATGTTCTAACATTTCTGGCTTGGTGATGAAGAGATGAGGAAGAGACAAAAAAAGAGGATATGCTGAGGCAGGTAAGAGAATATATATAGCTATGCCCTTCCCCTGTCAGGGCACAGTGGGAGTGTCTCTCACAAAGTTCTAGCAAACCTATGGCAGAACTCAGTGAGCTTCGGCTCCTATCATGTGCCTATCTAGCAAAACATGAATTGTTGGTTTAACTTCACTTTATCCCACAATAAGGCATCTAGATCTTCAGCAGCTCTAATGATGAGACTCATAGCCCAAGTATAATGACTGGTGCACACATTTTTTATGCTACTATGGGGATGCTGCTGAAAATAGCATACTTGTGTCACATGATTTTCTTCCTGATCATTTTAGAACCATTTTTACATGGGTTGTTGCAGTCACCATTACTGAAGTTGCCTCCAGACTGTCAGTATTCTGCAGGAGGGATTCAAGTGTATACTGGAAATTTTGGTTTGTGCAATCAAAAGGGGATTAAAGCATTCTGTAACAAATTCACTTTTCATGAGAAGAGAAGACTCTCTGGAAAAAAACTCTGATGTTGGGTAAGATTGAGGGTACAAGGAGAAGGGGACGACAGAGGACGAGATGGTTGGACAATGTTATAGAAGCGACCAACATGAATTTGATGAAACTCCGGGAGGCAGTGGAAGACAGGAGTGTCTGGCGTGCTCTGGTCCATGGGGTCACAAAGAGTCGGACACGACTAATCGACTAAACAACAACAACAACAAATTCACTTTTTAAAAAAAGACTTGGTAGTTAGGAACGTGACAGGGAAATGCAATGAACGATGTGGCAGGAACATATGATTAATGGGAAGATTTATAGGCATGCAAATAACAACAAATGCTTACTTTCTTATAACATCCCCGAAAACAAATGCTGAATAAGGACCAGACATGTAAACTCTGAATGGATGTCTGGAACACTACACGGTGTTCAGTGGTCCCTGTCAGAAGTGCAGAGACTCAACATGATGGCAGCAATGTGTAAATTAATTCAAACACAGAGTAAGACAGCTCTTATATATTTTTATGTCAGTATTATACTAGTGGGTATTAAACTCACTAAGAATCCCCATGGTTATGGCTGGAACTGAAACGGAGGTGAGAGATGTCTGTGAATATAACTTTCAGAGTGATGGAAGTGATTCTGTTCTATGAGCATATGCATTTCATTTTGATTTGTGCAGCAGCAGCTTGAAATATTTCTGCAAAAAGCCAGAGCAGTATTATTATTTTTTAAAAGGTCATGCAGATGAGGACACAAGACCAGGAAAACCAGTTGCGAACTAGAATCTACTGTCCAATCAGATTTATGATTTTTATAATAAAGCTAGCTCTAGATTTGTGATCAATATAACTTTGGCAGAAGTCAAAACCCAACTTTACAGCAAAACTGTTTCTCAGGCAGTTCATATTCATGTACTTCCACTTTCAGCAGCAACTTAACCCTCTTCCTGCTTCCACCCTACTATTATTTCCAATTTAGCTTGCAAACAGGATGAATAAAAAAAGATTTTAAAAATCAGTTAATAATTGGATGTTATACAAGAGCTTTGCAATACCCAAGAACAGCACATCAGGTTCCTAAAAATTAATCCTATTCACCAAAATGTTGAGTCATGCCATGACGTCAACTTAACCCATCAGCAGCAGTTGGTACCATGCTATTTCCTACAGCTATGTATCCATCAGATTGGACAATGAAAGCTTGCGTTGTACACCTGTTTTCAGTCTTCAAGGATATATTTAGGAGAATGAATATCCAACCATAATAATAATTAGGATAAATAGAGCACGCTTTATCAACCAAAATGCAATATAATAATTAAATCCCTTCAATGAAGTTTTGTGCCCTCCAGACCACTGAGTGCACTGGATTTGCCCATGTACCGGTATTTATTCTTATAAATATAAAAAGTTTCTTGTATAGCATATCCTATAACAATGACCAACACAACAATGATTTCAGTCTTTACACAAGAAAAATCAAATAATGTTTTGGTCCTATGATCTCAAGGCACAATGTGCAAACAAGGGTGTAAAAATGGACCAGGAACTTGGGTTGATTCGTATCTGATTGACCAGAAGAGCTAGTTCTTTCACAGCACATCTACCAGTAACAACTAGTATAGGCAATATAGGTTGTGAAAACAATATAACCTAGGGGAATACCTTTGAAATAATTATTTTCAATCAAAGCCCATACTTGATTCAGTGGAACCTAGAGATAAGCAAGTGCAATAAGGACTGGACTCATTAGGATTGTAATAATTAATATATATTAGTGGCCATTCAGATCTGATAAGAAGGGAATTCTGAAGACTTGCTGTAGATTTCAATCCATGATAAAACCGCTTCACTCGCACACAAATTTTGGGAAGCTGAATCAACCCTTGTTTTCCCAGGGAAATCCACTCAAAGGATTCTTTGGGGAGCAAAGGTAGCTGCCTCTCTATCACTGATAGAAATTATTGCAACACACGGAAACACCGTTTACCTTCCCGCCGGAGTGGTACCTATTTATCTACTTGCACTTTGACGTGCTTTCGAACTGCTAGGTTGGCAGGAGCAGGGACTGAGCAATGGGAGCTCACCCTGTCGCGGGGATTCAAACCGCCGACCTTCCGATCGGCAAGCCCTAGGCTCAGTGGTTTACACCACAGTGCCACCTGCGTTCCCGCATCATCAGATTTGCAAGGCAAAATATTGATGGTGGCAGTCGCAACACTGCAGCACCGCCACTGCATTTTTGCACTTGATACGGGAATCTTATAGCCTACTTCGTAAAAAATATCGAATGACCTGTGTATGTCTTCAGCTGCCGCAGAGCATTTCTGAATACTCTTATTGATATAATATGCTCTTGCACGTATGCCAGTCTTCATCACGTGACAGCCGAGCATGGAGTGGCCACAGTTTGACACACTGCTCTGTGGACAGTTCCATGGGAATTTGCTTTGGTATATTCCGGGCAAGCAGTTTATCTTTGTAACGCTAATGGAAAGACCAGGCATGCATTTGAAGAGTAAAATCTGCCTGGGTGGGCTTTGGGAAGGAGGTGGGAGGGCTCTCGGACTCTGCCAGAGCATTGCGTCTCCCTCTCTCAGATGGGTAGAATCTTCCCCGGCTTTGGGAAGAAGGTGGGATGCTCTGATTTGGGAAAAGAAAAGGGTCCCAGAACTGCATTCCAGAGCATTCTGCCAGAAAAAAGTACTGATGAAAGCAAATGTCCCTATGCTAGCCATCCTATCAAACCACTTAATCTAATCTTACCAGGATTACAACAGTTTATTACTTCTCTGGGATTTCAGATCATAAGCATTTGTATTACATATGCTTAATTATTGTTCAAAGGATTAATTCAGGCACCCCCAAACTTGGGCCTCCAGCTGTTTTGGGACTACAATTCCCATCATCCCTGACCACTGGTCCTGTTAGCTAGGGATGATGAGAGTTGTAGTCCCAATACATCTGGAGGGCCAAGTTTGGGGGTGCCTGGATTAATTCTATGGAACCACAGAGCCTAGGGCTTGCCGATCAGAAGGTCGGCGGTTTGAATCCCTGTGATGGGGTGAGCTCCCATTGTTCGGTCCCAGCTCCTGCCCACCTAGAAGTCAAAGTGCAAGTAGATAAATAAGTACTGCTCCAGCGGGAAGGTAAACGGCGTTTCCGTGCGCTGCTCTGGTTCCCTAGAAGCGGCTTAGTCATGCTGGCCACATGACCCGGAAGCTGTCGGCAGTAAAGTGAGATGAGCGCACAACCCCAGAGTCATCCGCAACTGGACCTAACAGCCAGGGGTACCTTTATCTTTACCTTTTAAGACACTTGTTAGTAGGCTCATTATACTATGTTATATTAATGGATGCTTTCAAGGTTATAAGATGTCAGTTAGCATCCCCCCCCCCTCATTGAGGCAGTTAAAACCATACTTAAGGCAGCTTTCAAAATATTAAAAAAATCACATAACTACAAACATAACAAAAGTAGTCATAAACAATAGACAAAGCATCAAAAGTATGCAACTAAATAAACAATAGGCAGCCCAAAATTCTGGTGGGCCTCAACTTGGTTAAGAGTTGGGGCTGAAATGTCCAGCCTAGACAATCTCACAGCAAGGGTGTCTATGTGGACTCTTAATCTTCAATCCCTTTGCCACCAGCACTCTCCTCTGCAGAACTTGTTTGCCATGTATGAGCCAACCTGAGTGATGCTAAGCAAGATATTGCATGAACACAAAGGAACCCACAAAAAACAACGCTGCTCAGAAAGTAGCATTTAAGTCTCCCAGGATGTTCTGATTCAACAACAAAAAATGTTTCAAAGGGAAACTCCAAATACAGTTGTCAAATCCACTGGCAACCTTGGCACTTTGGAATTTTGTCTCAATGTATCATGAAAATTCCTTGCTCACTATAAAAAAAAAAATTATCCCTTTTGAGGAGTTCATTTACTAGCAGGAGCTAGTTAGGAGTGGATTATACCCCTACTGAGTGGATATTACTCATTTGACAATTTTGGATTCATTTATGTTATGCAGAGCATTTCTGAGGTGTTTTTTATAACATTTTTGTGTTCCCCCCCCCAAGGTACAGAAGATACATTTTGAGGGGGGAAATTGTTGCAGCAGTAAACAACAATTAACTTGTTCTGATAAAACAACAGACTTTTGTCATGCTATATAATAAAGTTTCATTTGATTATGTACTCTAAAAGATGATGCCATATTTTCCGATGAGTGTTGGGTGGATTCCTGCCATAGTATGAAAATATATGTATTCAATAAACATTTGCCATATGTTATAAAAGGAATAGGGATTATGTTTGCCCTTTGCTGATGCAGAGTGTTTGTGACTCACCTACAGTCTCTTGCATTGCAAAGAAGCAATGGATTTGAAGTTCTTTGCTTGAAATACATTTTCACATCTTTCTAAATGGAGTTACTTCAGCAGAATGTGGGAGAACTGACGAGAGGGTCTTAATAGCCCCTTTTGAAATTAAAATATTTGAAAAGCACTCCACATATGTTGGAAAAGCTTATAAAGATTTATACTACCTATAGTCAGGCATGCGCTAGGTGGTATTTTATGAGAAGGAAATTATTTTAGTTATCCATTGCTGCACTTAATTTCAAGCAGTCAAGCTGTGCAGCAAAAAAAAAATTGGGGGGAATTGTTACTTTCAAATTTCATATTCATATTTGCAAATAATTCCTAATACAGTGAGAAAGCAAGTCTTCATAGATTACTATGAGATGCTCCATGTCATGGAACGGGACATGGATCTTTGCCTAGACACCAGGGCAATCTAGTGCAATTTTGTCCTGCATACTTCCTTCATGGAATCATTTATACAGCTAGCCTTCATTACAGGACCACAGCTCCCTGCCTCTGGGAATGTCTGCAGTTACTGCAAGCAGCCCATAAAAGAAACGTTGCTATACCGCTATGTTTTCCCCCAGACTGCTGCAGAGCTAGGGGGCAAGCATTGCACACTCCTTCCCTCCTAACAAAGGACATCATAATTAAATCTAAAAGTGACATCTTTGGCTTAATAGAATATTTGGCAATGTTTGGTCACTGTGTCTTTTGAAAATATTTGACAGTACCAGATACTGAAACTAGCTTTTCCCCAAGATAAATGTCCAATTTGCTCAAAAGATGAGATGGTACTGATTATCCATTTATATACACAAACATACGCCCGTCTTTCATACAGATCATAGAATCATAGAATTGTAGATTTGGAAGGGACCACAAGGGTCATCTAGTTTCACCCCAACATGAGGTCCAAACCCATGATCCTGAGATTGAAAGTCTCGTGCTCTACCAACTGAGCTAGCCCAAGGTATGCATAGTTGTAAACATGAAGGCATAGGAGCCAACTTCTAAGGGCTGAGGTCCCTTTGTCCCCCCATAAAATATTTGAGGGAGCTGCACCCCATTTGATGGGCATTACAATTCAGATGGTGCATGTGCACCATGTCTTGTGATCGATTAGGTGGGGCGGGGGCTTACCTGCCCCTGCCCAATATTTTATTCAAGTCGGCACCCCCACATGAAGCACAGTCTTTTCAGAAACAAAAACATTTCAAAATGTTCCCCAAAAATATGTAGGAGAGAAAGGACCAAGTCTCGATTCTATATTTGGTTCTTTCCCCACATCATTTTTAAGAATATAAAAGAGTAATCTTCTGAACGACTGGTTTCTGACAGCCACAGAAGGATCTCATAATTGAGTGCCCCAGGGAACATTTGCAATATCACATTTCCAAACACTGCAGGAACTTTAAAGTGTGTGCCATGAAAAGTGTTTTCAGTCCCTGTGGGGCACTGGGAGTGAAAGGGTTACTACCAAATCTGTCTATAAAAAATTCCACACTAAATCAAACTATCCAGGAATGTAACAGTTGCTGCCTTGCTCCGTCGGTATCAGCGCTATTTCCTAATGCAGCTCACTGCCTCCGAACCACCACAAGGGAGACATTCCAAGAGTTCTGTGTTCAAGCGTCTCTTGGCCGACATCCATAATTTAGCTGGCATGAACTCAGTAATAAATTCTGTGAATATGTATGCTGGTGGTGCCATGAAATGATCTCTCTTATGCTATCCACAACCACATTCAAAGCATGACAGAGGGAACATGCAACGTCGTAGTGCTCAGTTCTGAACCTTTATTTTAAACTCAATTTAAAAGGCAATGAGATGTGTATTATGATCATCACTCCGATCGTTGTGAAAATTCCTTTTTTTTAGACATGCAGTTCAGGGTGTATATTTTATTGAGTCTTGCACAACACCATCTACACCGATGGTTCTGTCTCATTGATAGCTTAGATTTATTTCTGCCTATTGTATTATAAAGTAACTTATAAGCTGTTGATAGAATCTGGAATCTGGAGAGCTCCTAGCAGAGCCCTTGCCGCAGCCACCAATCACCTGCCCAGTAGCCGCTGCCAATCTCCTGCTTGCTGCTGCCATTAATCACACGTCTCCCCTCTGCATTCACTATCTGTGCACCCAATTTTTGCCTTTTTTTAAAGCAAAAAGCATTGTCTTATACACTGAAAAATGTGGGGGGTTTTATGTGGTTTCCTTGTCCAGTGTTCTGGTTTGTGCAAATCTGAGGGATCAATGGGAAAATCAAGAGTGTGCTAGAAATTGTTATGAGCATGGCTAGAAAAGAAATTTAAGCACCGAGAGAGTAGTGGGTATAGAAAGGGGAGCAAAAAGTGACAGGAGCCATCTACCCCCAAACGCCTAAACAAATAATCTAGAACACTGAGTTTGGAGCCCAATTGGATACCTCCCATGTCTAGTTTAGGATATTAGGCCCAAGCAGGAGGCAGGGCTAGAAGCACAATGAGAAAGTAGCTAAAGGAGAGAAGGCCTGGAGTACATACTTTTTAAAATAAAACTATTTCTTATTCAACTTGTCTTACCTCACCACTAAACATTACTGCATTGGCATCGATATCGAAAGAGACACAGAGTTGCTCTCTGAGAGAATCCAAAACTGTGACTTTGGTGCCTCACCTAGAAATCTGATCGGAAACAGGATCTGTTGGAACCGTCCATCTCAAGCTCAGCCTGTGCATATATGTAAATACACATTGTATCACAGATATAATTGCCATTAGTCTTCAGTGACCTTCATTCCAAGGTATGGGACCCTCAAAATCTCTCACCACTCAGAGACAGATGCATGCAACAATATTTTGCTAAACCCTGAAACCTGCCCTTGTCCAGAATAAATAAGTTTTTGTTATATTCAATTGGAAGCCACAGAAATGTCACTGATATAGTAACATAAATAGCATTGTCTGAATCTCTTTGAAATCCCTGAGTACAAAAACCACATATTTTTAGATAAAAGAACCTCTGAGCATATCCTTGGTGAAGGTGACCTTGAAAGCCTTGTATTTGATATGCAAAATGTCTATGCAGTGAATTTTTCTTCTTCTCTTAACAGCCTTGATCATACCTATAGTTTCTAGAATGAATTTGCTTCTCCTGCTTTAAGTATCCGCATATCATCCTCTGGGTAGGGCAATATATTTTATTCCTGTTGGCAGAAACATACATGATACAAACTACAGTACAAAGATAAACTGTCCAAGCCCCCAAAAATGAAAAAAGCACACACATCACTTTTAACAGGGAACTTGAGAGATGTAAAAATATAGCCATTCATTTTCAAAAAATGAAACAAAAAGCCACACAATTTTTATTCCCAAGGACTGCACTTTTTTGAAAACCTTTTTTGCTATACCTGGACGGGAGAGGCAGACAGTGTTTTGGGTATGAGGCCCTGAAATTTCTGCTCACAATTTCTGCCACCTTTGAGCTTAGGCTCGCTAGTTTTGTTATCCTTGAAGTATCACTTGTGTCCATGCAAGAGATTGTCTGAATAACAGCCTTTTGAAAATTAGCTCCCATAATTATGGCTTGCTAGGATATTCACAGCAACTTTCGAAGATGTGGTGTAGCAATGTGACATTCATTTCAAGCAGAAGGAATTTCCCACTTGAAAGATGGTACAAGCAGATTCAGGCAGGATGCCCGTGCATAGCAGTCATTTGTTGATACTATGGATGTTAGATGAATCTGGCTCACCATCTAATTATCAGTTATAATTTCATGAGGGCTGTGCAAAACGAGGAGATCGTCATCTCTCTATGCTTTCTTTGGTGGATTGACAGCTTGCTTAATTTGTGCTAATGGGCAATTGATGTTCTAAAGCCTGGCATGCTGGTCACATCTACCCGTGAGGTGGAGGAAACCAATGTTCTGCCTGTATGCTGTGTAGGTGGCAGGACATTGATCGATTCAAGCATGGCCCCTGAAGGATAGTGTGTGTGTGCTGGTATGAATGATATTGAGTTGGCTCAATTCTTGTAAATCTTATTGGATTACAAGTGGGTAGAGGTGGGGGGAACATTTTCTAGCTTGATGGTCGCATTCCCTTTTGGACAAGCTTCTGGAAGCCTCATGCTGATGGTGGTTGGGCCACAAGCAAAAAGTGGGTGAGAAGGGAAGTGGCTTTTACCTACTTAAAGGTAAAGGTAAAAGGACCCCTGACCATTAGGTCCCGTGGTGTCCGACTCTGGGGTTGCGGCGCTCATCTCACGTTACTGGCCGAGGGCGCCGGCATACAGCTTCCGGGTCATGTGGCCAGCATGACAAAGCTGCTTCTGGCAAACCAGAGCAACACACGGAAACGGCGTTTACCTTCCCGCCGGAGCGGTACCTATTTATCTACTTGCATTTTGACGTGTTTTCGAACTGCTAGGTGGGCAGGAGCTGGGACCGAGCAATGGGAGCTCACCCCATCGCGGGGATTCGAACGGCCGACCTTCTGATCAGCAAGCCCTAGGCTCTGTGGTTTAACCCACAGCGCCACCCGCATTACCTTCTTAGAGCAGGTTATATTCCAGCTATGCAAAATCAGGGGTTTCTACACATACACACAGAGACCTCTCAATTCAAGCAAGCAACAGACTACCCAATCTACCCTAGCAAAAGCCCTTGAAGAGGGCATTGAGTGGGTTCGTGGGTGTGGCCTGTGAAGAGAGGGTGTGGCCTAGGGAGGAGGTGAGACCTGAAAAGAGACTGAAAGTAACAGAGAGATGTGGAGAGTCACTTCTGAGCTTCCAGTCAGAAGTTGCATCCTTCTGGTCTAAAATATATTATTCTTCCTTTGAGCCAGAGACACTCAAAAAGAGAGAGACATTGTACAAGTGGTTTATACGCTAATGCTAAAAGCCTCCAAGCTAAGAGAGGGGAAATGGAGTGCCCAGTCTTAGAGGATGGGATGGCCAGGAATTTCCCACTTAAAATATGGTACAAGCAGATTCCTATCCAGGAACAGCAGTAGATGGCGAACGTGCCATAGTTGGGGGGAAAGGAACCAATGAAACCACTTGCATTTCCAGCAACAAGGGGGAATCCAGAGTACCCCTAGATTAAAAAATGCAGCCTCAGCCAAAACAAGCTGCTTACCAAATTCATGGTAACCACCCATTCACAAGACCTCCATCTTTTGGGGATTCAGCCTCACTTCATTGGCCCTTATCCAGATCGGACAGAAAGCCAAAATGGATGCAATGACAATTTTTTCAGAAATTTTAAAAGTTATCCATTGATTTTATTTCTTGAAAACCCCAGTTTAAGTTGTGTTTTTTTTTAAAAGTTAGACTCTTGAAACTTTGTTATTTATCTGCTCTGTTGTCTATTAATAATAGGCTGAGTGAGATGGCATAACGATCCTCCTCCTGATAAGTGTAGCTTCTTCCTGCTGCATGGATCATGCAAATTAGAGTAATAATACCGTTGCAAGAGGAATTTCTGTGTAGGCAGGCAATGTCCTTCAAGAAGTATACTAGACAAACAAGTACACTTGGGAGAAACAGCCGGGGGGGGGGGGAGGAGAATCTCCCAAAATAGAACCTGCTATTTTGTTATTGTTCTCCAGTGCTTTGCACTAACCCAGGGACAGAAAACTTTTCTCAGGCTGAGGGCCACATTCCGTTTCCAGAAAACTTCCATGAGCTAGTGAGTAGAACCAATGGCCAAAGTGGCCAGAACAACCACCATAAATGTCACCTTCTCCCCCCACTCTCACACAAACCTCGCTCCACCATGCAGGCAAACAGGAATCACTGTCAGAGTTCATGTAGGTGAAATATAAATTAAAATGTTTTAAGTAAATAGTATTGGATGAATTGTTAATAATTAAGTAAATAATAATGGATGATTTCTTAATGTATGAAACTGCCAATGAAGATTGGAAATGAAATTCAGAAGGAAGGTTCAGGGGAAGCCACCCTAAGATGATAGTGGGAAAATGTTAAGATCGTATAAGATCCATTTGTATATTATCTGTTTTTGTATTTGTTTTGTTTGTCTTTCTTATAGAATGAATAAAAATATTTTTTTTAAAAAAGGAATCATTGTCAGAGTTCAAGGCCAGGCAAAATCTCTTAAGAAGGCTGAAAGCAGAGCTGGTGAGAGGTGAGGCTGAGGAGGCAGGGGTATAACCAGGGGGAGCCCTGAAGGCCCAACAGAGAGGCATGATGGGTCTAAGATTGCCCACCCCTGCACAAATCCAAAACTCCATGGAGCTCTGATGTGTATGGGAAGTTCTGCACAAGGTGGAGCTGCCCTATACATTTCAGTGCTGGATAAAGCCCTCTGTCCAGTACACAGATAATGCAAGCAGCAAACTTCTCCCCGTCCACAAAGCTGAAGTAAAAACAATGCACTGAACTCTGTGCCTTCTAGTCCTGCGTGCACCAGACCCACTGGGCAGGGGCTTTTATCAGGGCTGTGTGTACTTGCAACTGCATAAACCAGAACTTTGTACTCTCCCGGCAAACCATTTCAAAAAACAACAACCCAGTACAAGTTTAAGTGATGCATGGTAAGTAAAAGCACCTCTCCTTGTTTATCTTTGCACAAATTATCCTGCTTCTGATCCATCATGGGAGAGAGGCCAGGTTACATACCTGGGGTGTGATCTTGGGGTCTCAGATTTCAGAGGCGCCTTGTGTGATGCCAAACTTCAGAGCCCCTTTGACTCTCGCACTCCATTCTAAATCATAGCTGTGGCGCCCCTGGTAACACCCCAGAGGTTCTGCA
Organism: Lacerta agilis; assembly: GCF_009819535.1. Classification (NCBI taxonomy): domain Eukaryota; kingdom Metazoa; phylum Chordata; class Lepidosauria; order Squamata; family Lacertidae; genus Lacerta; species Lacerta agilis. Next base: position 29,311,569 of record NC_046322.1, read on the forward strand.
TCCAGTGCACCCAAACCAGTCGCACCCCCTTAAATCTGCCTCTGCACACTTCCGGCCACCGGAGCTTAAGACTACCTTTTAATTAGAAGAGCAATAAATCTGCTTTTAACATCAAATTAAAATATCAAGGACTTGTGCGCCTCATTACTTGCATGGAGTTGCAGAATGGCTTGCCTTTGGTTGATTGTATTTCCATGCCCAAGTGTGTCTTATTTCAGTTCTCACCTCTTATAAGGCAGTTAAAAATATGTATGACATGAATCTGGAGTGGTGCTTCACAGGCACTCTCATAAGCAGTTCAGGAACATAAAAAGCTGCCATATAGAGACTATTTGCCCATCCTGATCAGCTTCTCCCCAATCTGGTGCCCTCCAAATGTTTTGGGCTACAATTCCCACCACCCCTGACCATTGGCTGTGCTGGTGGGGGCTGATGGGAGTCAGAGTCCAAAACACCTTGAGGGCATTGACTTTGCGAAAGCTGATCTACCCTAATATTGTCTACTACGCCGACTGACAGCAACTGCCCTGCATCTCTGGCAGAGACAAATGCTCACTCACCTGCTTGACGGAGGGAGGCTGCAGCAGCAGTGGGGCTAGTGGGACTGATCTGCACCATATGCCACATGGAGGGCAACTTTCCTAATCCCCCTCCTGCAAGTGCATCTTCAACTTCCATGTTACTTAATCCTTTAAGCTGGAGATGTCAGGGGTTGCTGAACCTGGGTCCTTCTGCATGCAAGGTCAATGCTCCATCATCATCATCATCATCCATAGCTGTCAACTTTCCCTTTTTTTGCGGGAAATTCCCTTATTCCAGCGCCGTTTCCCATTGCAAAAAGTTGACTGCTATGGCCGTTTCCCAATGCAAAAAAAGGAAGGTTGACAGTTCTGTCATCATCATCATCATCATCATCAAGCACTGAGCTATCATCCCTCCCCTAAAGCATCCAGATATTGTTGTGCTGGATTAGCCTGCTGTTCAATTCAGGGAAGAGCAGTGATTTCATCTTGCAGATACAATGGGGGCAGGGCCATGGCTCAGTGGTGGAGCATCTGCCTTCCTTGCAAGCAGAAGGACCCAGGCTCAGTTCTCAGCATCTTCAGGTAGGGCTGGAAAAAGACTCTCCTCTCTGTAGCTCTGGAGAGAGCTACTGCTAGTCATTGTAGACAATACTGAGCTAAAATGAACAATAATCAGACTCAGTGTAAAGCAGATGTCTATATTCCAGCCTCCATTATGACAATTGCTTTATGCATCTGCAGCCTTTTATTTATTTCAATAATTTATATATGGCTTAATTGCTATAACATCTAAGTGTTATGTATGCTGAAAGTGATCTACAACATTATGGAGATTCCCCAGCAGAACATAGTATATTTGCACTACTTCTGTATCTCATCTTAGTTCTGATGATAATCAGGAGAAACTATTGTTGTTTATCAAAAAAAAAACAATCAAATGTTGTTTATTAAAACACCTTCCAAAACATTACATACATAGATTTATATCTATTTTCGTAGGAGACTATTTCTACCAGAAGCCGAAGCATTGCACTTTCAAAAGCTTTCAGCAGAATGCATTATGCTAAACATACCGGTAAGTGTTTTAGCTTTTAGACTTTTCAACACCCACACAGTAAAATTATCTTTTAAAAAAAGGAAGGGGGAAAATGCACACCAGTATCTTATCCAAGGCATATGTGGTGCCGAAACTAAATCATACAGCCTTAATTGAAGTCAATATCTAGGGCACACTGTTTTTCCTCCTATTAACAATAACATTAAATGACAACCTAAATAGCACAATAAGCTCTGGTGAATTAGTTTTGATTTACTAGTCAGTAAATTAGTACTCCCCCATATATACATTAAAAAAGAGGAACATAGGAAGCCATTGTGTATGAAGTCAGATTATTGGTTCATCTAGTTCAGTGTTTTTCAACCTTTTTTGGGCAAAGGCACACTTGTTTCATGAAAAAAATCACGAGGCACACCACCATTAGAAAATGTTAAAAAAATTTACTCTGTGCCTATATTGACTATATATAAAGTAATTTTCCCACAGCACACCAGGCAACATCTCGCGGCACACTAGTGTGCCACGGAACAGTGGTTGAAAAACACTGATCTAGTTCAGTGTTGTCTACAATTACTGGTGTTGCCAGCGTGGTGCCCACACAGCCATCCCTGTAAAGTGTGTACAGACTGTAGGGTCCCCTCCCCCTCCCTGCCAAAATTAGGCTTGAAACGAGCATTCTACTGTAGATAATAGACTACATTGCAATGTGGTGTGGTGCCCATGACAGTTTCTCTGGCTCACAAATACATCCACAGTCCCCTTAAGTTTGGAGACCCACACCAAAAGTTATGGTGTTTGCTGCCACAAGATATGATGGTGGCTTAGGCCAGCACCAGACAAGTACAGTGGTGCCTCTGGTTACGTACTTAATTCATTCCGGAGGTCTGTTCTTAACCTGAAACTGTTCTTAACCTGAAGCACCACTTTAGCTAATGGGACCTCCCGCTGCTGCTGTGCCGCCAGAGCACGATTTCTTTTCTTATCCTGAAGCAAAGTTCTTAATCTGAATCGTTATTTCTGGGTTAGCGGAGTATGTAACCTGAAGCGTATGTAACCCGAGGTACCACTGTATGTTTCAGTGAAAGCCCAGCCCCAGAACCCAACCTAAGCCTCAATGACCTTACAAATTATAGGCAGATGAAGAGTTATGGATTCAAAGAAGGCCAGAATGAGAAAAAGCAATGGCCTGCCTGAAACCCAACTATTTGTATACATTTTGACCATACATAAAGTCTGCCACAGAAACCTTCTCTCTTCTTTCTCTCATGCCTTCTTGATTAGTAAAAATAAAGCATTACAGGCAGTGCTATTTTTCTAGAAAAAGAGGTGCTGGAACTCACCATGAATGCCTCCCTTGGTCTCTTATAGTGGCAATGGAGCTCACCTGAGAGGTGCCAGATCTGAGTCCTGGTGAGTTCCTGCTGAAAAGAAGCCTTGATTATAGGACGAAGTGCTACAAAATGGCTGGCAACAGTTCTTCATAATGCTCCTCTTAATAAATTCTGCTACCCTAAGCCCTATTGTGTAAGAAACCACCACTTGAAAGAATTTTTTAAATAGATTTTTTAATTAGTTGACCTTGGATAGATTTGCACACTATGCTTGGAGACATGGATCACCTCCAAATTGCCATTATTTTGCAAGCACATTTTAAAAAAGCAGGCGTGTATCCTGTGGCATGAGAAGGAATGCACCATACTGTTCCCTAATTTATACTTGCTCAGTGAAAGTCCTGCCCCAGGACCCAACCTGAGCACTCACAGCCCCTTAACAGATTTTTGGCATTGGCCTCAATGACCCTACAAATTACAGGAAGATCAACTGTTAGGATTCCAGGCAGGCCACTATGAGAAGCAAAAAAATCACATCCAGGCGAAGACAATTAAAGCATTTAGGAACTCTCCCACTTATTGTGCCCTGTAAATTGCTTTTGTGTCTCTGAAAGCATTCTAAGCACTAGAAGGTCTGAAGACTCTAAAGGAGCTAACAATGAATTATATTGCTAAGGAGAAAAATGAGTCACATATTCCTTTTGTGAAGCTTTACTATCCTGCAAACTAAGAAAGAGCTTGGAACAGAACAAGACTGAATGCATTTAGAATAACAAAAAGAGACAGAACTTCTTTAAACATTTATATGCTCTCCTTTTTCTTTTTTTGACAGAGTGGGGAGGGGGGAGAGAATCCCCCAAAGCAGCTAACAATAATTAAGTGGTAGAACAAAAGACTAATAAAATGAGCAAAGCAACCTACATCAACTCCCCCAAGCAATTTCATGAAACATGTGCCAAGGTGGTGCGCACGTTCACCTCAAGTGTCAAAAGCCAGAGTGCAGTGGTTCATCTCCAGCATTTGCTGGAAGCTGTATAATGAAGGTGCCAGACACAACTCTGAGGAGAAGTAGTTCCACAACTTAGGGGCTGCTGCCAAGAATGGTGTCACCTGGGCCACCACTTCCTGAACCTCTGAACAATTGATCACCTTCCCCTTAACCTGAAATTCTCCAGTACTTGTCCCTCTTTCCTCCGTCTTCTTGCGAACTGCTTTTGTTTGCTAAACTGAAGCACATACATACTTTTCATCCAGATGGACCCCAAAGGACATTGCAATCACAAACAATCTGTAAACAGGAAACACATGTCCTCTAATTCACATTCCTTTTACAATTCAGACTTATTAACGACGGGTAAGTGCAAGAAAATAGTTTGACATTGTGATGTATGCACATGCTGTATGTGTCTTTTAAGATCTGGTTTATTATTGACGTCACTATCTGTTTTTCTATTTGTTGGGGAAAGCTTTTCTGATTTATTTATTTAACAATATTTATATACCACTTGATTGTAAAAACAGCAACAACCCCCAATTGAGTTTACAACAACAACAACAACAAAAAAATGAAATATTAATATTGCCAGTGAGAACAGTTCAAATAGGTATTAAAATATTAAGAAGATGATCAAAATCAACACTAGCTACAAAGAAACAAAACACATGCTGCTGCTGCCCAAATAGAAATGTTTTAAGCAGGTGCTGAAAAGAGTTCAGTGAAGTTGCCTGCCTGGTATGAATAGGGAGCTCCAAAGTTTAGTGCTGCCATGCAAAAAGATCAATTTCTTTTAAGTGTGGAATGAGTATTATGTGGCAACTATAACAGTGCCAATTCCACAGATCAAAGCAGTTGAGTGGGTACATATGGGGTAAGACTTAGTTTAGATCCAAACACATCTTGGCACATGGTAGCAGCTTTCTAACTGACCTTGCAGTCAGAAATACAAAAACTAGCAGGTAAAGCTTTACTTGGCATTGAGATATATAGCAACAAGGAAAACCTCATCCGTTTAAACAATGAATTCTAGGCAAGCAAGGGTTGAATGCGCAGGAAAGAGTCAATAAAAAATTTGGCGGCCCAAGGGAAGATGTAGCAAAGGGATTTGAAATCTGTGATTCTCCAGATGTCGTTGGACTCCAACTCCCACCATCCCTTGCAGTTAGCCATGCTAGCTGGGGCTAATGCGAGTTGGAGTCCAACAACATTTGGAGGGCTACAGCTTCCCTAATCATGTAGGAGCAGATTATGGAATCTCAGGCAGCTAAAGTTTCCACACACTGTTCATACTGGAGAAGTTCCTAAAAGTGCATGGCATGCTGTTAGAGCCTGTGCATCACCTGACTTATGACAGCAGATTATCTGCTAGTTTCTCGACACAAGTGACTGCCGTTCCTTCCTCTTGCTAGCTGCTCTGGAGGTGTGCGGTGCAAAGAGCCACAGCATCTTCCTTCTGGTATCAGCGGGTCTGCTATAAGTTAAACTTAGTTATATGAATTCAACTCTGTTCATTTCAATGCAAAGGCAACATAATGATAAGAAAAAGTTAATCGGCTACACATTGCTTGTGGGCTGAAAACAACAGCAGTGAATACTGGCAGTTTTCACTGGATTGATTTCCATCCCAGACAGGGGATGAAAAGGCAAATGCCAGCAATTTCAGTTCCCATTTCTGTCAGGGTTCTCCAACATGCTTAGTGGAGAGGTTGACAGAGAGTGGCTTAGCTAAGGAAGATAGGAGATTTGGGCCAAGGCTATTGCCCGACTTGAAGCTGTCTTCCCTCCCTCCCAATAGTAAAGTGCAGTTTCTCCCTTTTAGAATTATCTTCTCGGGAGTTGCCTTTCCAGCCGTACTTTATTTTAGTAGCTGCGGGTCAAGGTTGGTATTGGAAGGTCAGCAAAAGCTCTGGAAATCGAACAATGGGATCCAATGGAATCTGGCCTGGATTCAGTCCAACTAGGTCATATGAGAAGCAGTATACGAGAATCCCACAGAGGTAGTATTTCACTGAGGAGGACTCAGTGTTTGCTGATCTTGTAATCCTCTATCTGTTGTTGTCAGGTGTCGCATTGACACAGCAGCATTATGGCATTCCTTATTTCTCCTGGGTACAATTTCCCCACCGTGTGCTTGCACAACAAGTATCATCTGTCCCTGTGACGGTATAAGATGTGCAACATACGTAGGGTGTACTCAATCACTTTTGCACAACCCTGTGTAACCTTAAAAACAACCAAGTTTTTTTTGGGGGGGGGGGATAAAGGTTAAAACATGAATGCAAAAGAACTAACTCAATCAGCCTGGCATTTGAAACTCATTTTTTTTCTGCCTGGTATTACCAAAGTGTTATACACTAGAGTGGATTGTGACTACTTTTGACAGGTGCGCCTATTCTGGATAGTATGTACATTGGACATGCTTCAGGCAGGAGCCAAAGCAGACATGCCCAAGGGTTTAATAACTGTCACAGCTCATTGAAATGAGATTCAGTAAGGAGCCAGGACATCCAATCTCAGTCCATGAAAGCTAAATGTAACTTTGAAACCTGATGCAGCTCCATTAGTATATAATTCCCAACACTGGAACCATTCCAGATCACTACCCTGGCTAAGCTGCTGTAAGGGCCATTAATCTCTGGAGCCAAAAGTGCAGAGAAATGAAATTAATTTTTTATTTGTTTCCAGAAATACTATTCCAGAGTAATTTCGATGTTTTATTTCACGTTTGAAGTCAAATCTACTGCTAATTGTTTTTTTTTAAAACCCACAGTTAATCTGTATGGCATTCAGAAGTTCTTAGGGATCACTTCAAGTGTAAACTTCGTTTATGAAAACTCAGACGTTTATTTTTGCTGTTTCATTCGAAATGTCTGAGGGATTCATGGGGCACTAATTACTGATATCCCTTTTACTGATTGTATTCTTTATCCGTGATCAAACAGCTGACATGCGCGTGGCTTCTAAAGTTAGCCCCTGTGTCAATTAATTAAACATGGAATTAGTAGGAAGAATTTCTGTCATGGAGGAATATTCAGGGCTGGTGAACTATGAGAGGTCACTGGAACTGCATTACACAATTTTTTTTAATCAATTGCACTATTTCTGATACTGGTTTAAATTGCTGATCCTGAGTGTTGGCAGGATTTTTTAAGGTAATGGAGGGCAAACTCCAAATACATACTCGAAACAAACAAATATAACTATAACCAGAGAACAGGTCTATCATTCTAGGCAGATCTGGGACTGAGCAGTGGCGAGGCCTAAGTAGACCTGGCACTTAGGAAACTTGTATTTCCTTCCTAAACTTACGTTGTTCTCAAAGAGTGGATCTGCTGTCCTTCCACCCACCACTGAAACTCTCAGTTCTTTCCTAGGCTCCTATGACCTTCTCCAGCATTTAATTAATTGCAACACTAGTGTTTTCCACCTCCTGGCAAATAGAAGGGGAAGAAATGGAGGCAGTGAGAGATTTCACTTTCTTGGGTTCCATGATCACTGCAGATGGTGACAGCAGTCACGAAATTAGAAGACGCCTGCTTCTTGGGAGAAAAGCAATGACAAACCTAGACAGCATCTTAAAAAGCAAAGACATCACCTTGCCGACAAAGGTCCGTATAGTTAAAGCTATGGTTTTTCCAGTAGTAATGTACGGAAGTGAGAGCTGGACCATCAAGAAGGCTGATCGCCGAAGAATTGATGCTTTTGAATTATGGTGCTGGAGGAGACTCTTGAGAGTCCCATGGACTGCAAGAAGATCAAACCTATCCATTCTCAAGGAAATCGGCCCTGAGTGCTCACTAGAAGGACAGATCCTGAAGTTGAGGCTCCAGTACTTTGGCCACCTCATGAGAAGAGAAGACTCCTTAGAAAAGACCCTGATGTTGGGAAAGATTGAGGGCACAAGGAGAAGGGGACGACAGAGGATGAGATGGTTGGACAGTATTCTCGAAGCTACTAACATGAGTTTGGCCAAACTGCGGGAGGCAGTGAAGGATAGGCGTGCCTGGCGTGCTCTGGTCCATGGGGTCACGAAGAGTCGGACACGACTGAACGACTGAACAACAACAACAACAAGTGTTTTCCAACTTATCTTTGAATGAGTGATGTCTTTCAGCATTGTTGGTTTGTCAATATTGGCATGACAATGAAGTTCATGACACACAGGAAAACAAACAGCAGACTACACTTCAGCATTGTCACTAGGGTTGCCATATTTGAAAAAGTGAAAATCCGGAGCTTTTTTGGACAAAGTTTTTATGCCGCTTTTCGATAATTCCTCCCGGACACCATTTTCGACAGGCAAATCCCTAATTAAAATCCTGTTTTGTCTGAACTGCTTTTAAGGCCTGTTTAAAAGCCAACACTGAAAGAATAAGATGTTATGTCCCTTGGGAGGAAGTTCCATCTATATGAGGATGCCACCACCAAAAAGACCCCCCCTCCCTCCCCCCCTCTCTCTGTGTGTGATGCCTTCCTACAGTATTTCCTGTTCAAGTCACTCAAAAGAATCTCTGTTATTTCCCAACCATTGAGGAAACATGAACCACTGATCCTACACTCCTAAATTTCATTTGTCACACTGTGATTCAGCCCTGTTGATAACGCCACACACCATAATCACACAGCAATCTCATAACAGAATTTTGACAAACTCCCATTGCAATCTGACACTCACTATTGTATAATCACAAAAGGTTTATATGCGCACCAAATGGAACAAGATAGGACTAAAAGACACCCCTATTCCTACAAGGTTTTCCTTGTTGGTTTTTTCTCCACAGGTTTGGTATGGAAAGATGCTCCAATGTGGTGAAATTCCAACACATCATTTAAAAATGCATCAAGTTGCAACCTCAGTGTGTGCTGTACTATTCAATGAATGGAATATTCAATGGAAATGTTACTCTACAATGAGTTCACTATCCCCCAGATGGTTATGTAACATCCCTCTTGCTGGGTCTAAAACTTTGTCTGGAATGCTACAATTCATGAACAGAGAAGAAGGTTTGCGCCTAGTGGCAGACATAAATTGCTGCACATGGAATTGTTAGAAACAACCGTATAGATTGTAGAGCAAATGCAAAACTCATGCAAGTGGAATGTGGCAAAGGTAGTTCAGTGCTTGCTAGACAAACTTTGGACCTAGCCATAAGGGGGGGGGGGGGAGTAAGATGACCTGTAAATATGTTGGATTCAAAAACCAAACAGCAGCTTCTCCTATGCACGCTAAATAAAAGTTGCTCAAGCAAACGATCTCACTGGACCAGAGCACCAAAACGTGACCTTGCACAAAAGGTTTGCTTCCTTTGAATTTTAGAAAAGTCCAAACTTGATGACAGCCTGCCTCACTGATGTAGAATGGAGACCTCAGTAAATATTTATATTATGGTAGCTCCCAAAGTCCACATTTTGATCATGGAACTGAACAGTGCTGATTGTTGCATAAACACGGGAAAGAGGCATTTCCAAGTTGGGGAATTGTTTCTGCAAAATGTTTACCTCTAGGGTCACTGGTTGCTGCTAAAAAGGCAACCAGAAAATATTGTAAGTGCATGAGGTTTTTTTGTATCCTAAATTAAAATGACTGACAATAATGCCACTTAGATAGGATAGCTAGATATAGCTAGCTAGCTAGATAGCTAGATAGGACTATCATAGAATTGTAGAATTGTAGAGTTGAATGAATGAATGAATGAATAAATAAATAAGTAAATAAATAAATAAATAGGACTATCATAGAATTGTAGAATTATAGAGTTGGAGTCATCTAGTCCAGCCCCCTGCAATGCAGAAATCACTGCTAAAAATAAATCACACCCTAACCCTACCCTATCCTTCCTATCCTTCCTTAGGGCTCCTTTGTCAGTCTGCAAGAGGGCTGAGAACATGTAAAAAAACTAATGAATGGATTTGGTTAATAAATGAACTTGCCTAAGGCAGAATGCCTTCTTTTTTTACTCACAATGGAACTAAGATTCACCAGCAAATTTGATTCTTTTCCATTTGGACTAAATCAGGACTCTGGGTTTCTTTCTCACTACAGGTGTTAACATTAACATAGCTAGACAGCACCATCAGCCAGGACTGCTGTTGTGGATGAGTGACTCCTTTTGTGTCTTATATGCATTGTTGTTGTTTTATTCTAAAAAAAATGTTTAGGGGTACTCTCATTTTGACTCAAGAAAATTACCATTTTATAGTTCAAATCAGGAAAAATAAATACAGCAAATGGATAAAAGTACAAAGATTCACAAAATGTTTAGTATGCGTCCCCCTGCGTCGTCCCCCCCCCCCCCCCGAAAAAAGCACTGCTTATATGCATTTGGGCTTTGCAAAGAAATGCCACAGGATTACAGTACTGTTCTTCTTACACGGCCTCTTCTCCTCTATAACACTAGTATTGGTAGAAGCTATGCAAAACAGGGAAGGCAACTTAAAGAGCAGTGGAGTAGGTAGGTGATGTTAGACTCTGAACTTAACAAGCTTACAGGGCCCCCAGTCTTTAGATGGTAATGTGTGTTCCTGAACTTTAAAATGTTACAAACCAGTCATTCTACAGGGATTTTTTGGGGGGTGTATGTGTGTGCGTCTTCCGGATAATTCTGCTAGGAGGACCCTGGACTTCTGCCCCAAGCTCCTGCTCTGACAGCACAATCTGTTAAAACTGTTTTCAATTGTTTTAAGCTGTCCTAGGCTGATGGTGAATGGTGAGTACATTTTTTTAATGATGATGATGATGTTAGTAGGCAGTAAAGTAACCCCCATTGTTCAACCCAGATGTTGAGGTCTAGCTGCAAGGGTCTTCTGGAGGTTCCCTCAGGAAGTGATGTTACAGGGAACCAGGCAGAGGGCCTTCTCGGTAGTGGCGCCTTCCCTGTGGAACGTCCTCCTAGCAGATGTCAAACAACTATGTGACTTTTAGAAGACATCTGAAGACAGCCCTTGTATATCAGGAAGTTTTAAATGTATGATGTTTCACTGTGTTTTTATATTATGTTGGAAGCCGTTTAGAATAATAATAATAATAATAATAATAATAATAATAATAATAATAATAGAGCCAAGGGAAAAAAAGGGTGTAGAATTAAGAGTTCATTCAGAAGATCAGGACTATTGTGTTTTATGCAAGTCATTTGAAGTGCTGCAGGGTCATACAATCTCTGAACTTATCCTTTCAGCATCATTACTTAAGGATGACATTAAAGTCCAGATTTCTTGGTGCTAGATCTCCCATAGTCCTTATGCCACCAGTTAATTTGCAAGGAGAAGATGAATTATGAAAGGGAACACTCTTTCTTTTGCAGAGGTTGTCTTTCCCCTTTTTACTAAACCTGATTGTGCTCGGAGCCCAACAGACACAGGAGTTGCCTGAGGGAACAGCTTTTCTCACTGTTCTGAAGAAGTCCAGATTTCACCAAGGCTTTATTCTCACTTCAGGGAACTTAGCTGACAAAATGTACTTTGTTTTGTGTAGGTGTTCTTTCCTTTCAAATTTGCCTGTATGTAATTGTCCCTTTTTCAGAAGTAAATGCATGGGTAGGAGGGGAAAATCTCCTTATCACTATAGAAATTCCACTACAGCACTGTTGCATGCCGTCAGCTATCCATGTGGGATTTCATCTTTTAAGGCTTTCAAGACAATTTTGATGATTCTCACTGTTTTTCCTTTTCGTTTGGTTTGGCTTGATTATTGAAAGGGTATAATGCGTCAGGAGGCTTCTTTTTATCCAAACCAAGGAGGGGAAGCCTCAGAACCAGGGGCCAAATATGGCCCTCAGGACCCTTTCAACTGGCTCTTAAGACTCTCCCCAGCCACACCCACTTCCCCCAGACCACATTTCTCGCTGGCCCTGCTTTTCGTCCTCTTTGAGGGTTTTTATTTCTCTGTGTTGGGGTGTATGAAGAAGAAGAAGAAGAAGAAGAAGAAGAAGAAGAAGAAGAGGAGGAGTTTGGATTTGATATCCCGCTTTTCACTACCCAAAGGAGTCTCAAAGCGGCTAACATAATCCTTTCCCTTCCTCCCCCACAACAAACACTCTGTGAGGTGAGTGGGGCTGAGAGACTTCAGAGAAGTGTGACTAGCACAAGGTCACCCAGCAGCTGCACGTGGAGCAGCGGAGACGTGAACCCGGTTCCCCAGATTACAAGTCTACCACTCTTTACCACTACACCACACTGGGGTGGTAGGGGAGGAGTAGTACCTCTGGTGGGAGGTGGGATAGACACACGTCATGGGGTAGTTTGTCCATTTTGGCCCCACCTTGCACTCAACTCTTACTTGTGGCTCCTAGAAGCTGTCAGCATGTTTCAGCGGCCACATTCCTGGAAATGGCTTTGACTAGCTGGCTATACCAATGGGTCTCAAACCCTCTATAAGTTAGGGACTTCCCCTGTATGTGAAGATAGGCTCTGGCAAATTGAGTGGGTGAGACCAATAGTGGGTCCAACAGTCAAGAAGGTGGTTTCTGCATATGCTATAGAGGGAAGTGAGAGGCAGATGGGGCTCATCAACCTGGAAAGGTAGCCCATCTAGGAGAAGGAAAATGATCCTAAACCTTTGCTGCGGCTGCCTTGAGGGATATCTTTGGGAGAAGAAGAGGCTAAGGAGTACACCCTACACAAATCAAATCTGGAGTTTGGATGGTGCCTTTTACATCTCCTTCCAGCAACTCCTGCAGCCAAGCTGGTGCCAAACGTATTGCTCTGCTTTTCTTTGGACCACATCAGTGAGGCTGGGGGGCGGGTCTTGTCGCCTGGGCAGCCCAGGACCTCCATACACACTGCCCAGGCTTGTACCCCGGAGAGGTCACTTTGGTGCTGCTAATGCAGCAGTTTGACTTCACCCCCGAAGGCACACTCCAATGTCTCTCAAGACAGATGGATTCCAACAACAAAGGTTTTTGTGTGGTCTGGCTGCAATGTGTCCTTGAATTATGATACTTCTCAAATGCCTGGGTGGAGGACAGAGAGCTGTGTGGATGTAGAAACGAGCTTACTGAACAAAGGTAGAATTCATATGAAATGCTCCACCCAGGGTTTTCACCGGCCTTGCCCAGGACCAGCACATGATCCTTGGAAAATTGCTGGGAAGGGAAAGCAGCCCTTGGGTTGAAGACATTTCTCCATCTAAAACAGTCCCTTGGAATGGGTCTAAAGTCACATCCACCTGAGAGAGCCTGTAAATGGCTTGCCTGGTTTGAGCTGCGGAGAGGCAAGGGAAGAATGCAGCAGCTGGGAGTTGGCAGTGAACAAGAGGTTCCCAGGTAAAGCAAACCACCACCTGGAACAATGTTGCTGTGAATCAAGCATCACCTTCCTTCGTGGATGCTTCTGTGTCTCTATAATATCTGCTCATGAATAAACAGATGGTTGCTAAGCTACCATAATGCTCTGGTCCTATGCATCTTGGGAACTAAATTGTGAAACGCTTTAGCCTTCTTAGGCACATTGGCCCTTGAAGGAGGAAAGCCCTGGAGCACAAAACCAAGTCTGGACTTCCATCAAGTTCCTATGTGTGTTTTCCCCCAGTCATACCGGCCTCACTTTATTGCGCTGTTTCCATATAATTTTATGTCTCAGCCTTAAAAATGTGGAGGCAGGGGAGATGATTTTAAGGAACCAAATGTTCTACTCAACTAGATGACTCATGCAAACAGTAATGAAAAGCATTTCACCAAGGCACATAACGATAAATGAAACAAACTATTCACATTATTATTCAGAAGGCGGCACAGCTGCCTACCAGTTTCATTAATTTATTAAGCTTGTTTCTTGATGGAATCCACTTGCATTATACAAGGTACCTCCAAATGATTAAGATTTGTTTTCCCTAGTGGTAATGAAAATAATGCATGTTTTGCATATAGCTGTGATGAACAACTGTTACTATGCGGAGGTTTGAATGCAGCAGCCGTAGCGATGGCTTCACAGCTCAAAGTTTGATCGCACCATTTGCCACGCAGTCATTTTGTGACATGTTTAAAATAGAAGAAGTCAGCCTTGCATCCTAAAGCACTGATGAAGAAACTCTTCCTTTAAAGAGAGAGAGATAAGAATGACACTTTAATGGACCATGAATATTCTGCCATACATAATTTAAATATGAGTGAATACATGCAGAGCAGAATAAGATACCCAAGAAAGTTGCCCAGAATATATGAGCAGCAGCCCCCAAAATGCAAACTGAGTTTCTACCAATTCTTTTTCCATGGCTTTTTCTTCTTATGAGATGTCAGTGATTTTTAAACTTTCCTTTCTTCATTTCTAGGTCTATGGTGAAGCTATATTCACTGGTGGAGGAAGGGGGGCGGTAGATGTGGTCTGCCCCAGGTGTCATCCATGGGGGGGGGTTGACATCAGGGCGCCGCCCCCCGGGATGCTTGCCCCACCCCCACGGGCAGCCAGTCCTGCCCCCGGGTGCACAGCATGTGCGCCGCTCCGGGTGCTGGAGCAGCTAGCTTGGCCTCTGTTAATATTCAACATTTGGGATGACTCACTAAGTTTCTTCTGGCCCCAGTGAATGGGTCTGGTGCTGATCTAAAATTATATATTGCCAATAATAGTTAATGACTGAATTTATACCCCACTCTTCCTATAAGGAGATCAAGGCATTGTGCCTGGTTTCACACACACACTCTATTTTTATCCTCACAACAACCCTGTGAGGAAGGTTATGCTGAGATGGCTGTCCTTTGAGTAACGAGTTAGCTTCATGGCTTATGTGGGGATTTGAACCCACAGGTCTCCTCAGTTGACTATATACTATATAATACTGTCTGCATAGATGAAATCTTTCATCACTCCAACCTAAGCTGCAAAATGGGAATTACAGATAGGTGCAGCATGGCAATGGGAAGGCGGGGTGACTGTCAGTAGGGGAAATTGCCTTTCAGTGTTTTTATCACCTCCATTTCTCCTTCATATTTTCAAAGGTACCTGGAAGATTCATCAATACCCACTGAGTCTAACAGTGAGCCTATGAAGCCTTCTGTTCTCTGCATTCTCTCTTGGAGTCAGCCTCAGCACTTAGGAGTAGGTAAAGGAAAAACCCAGCAAACAGACATGCAAGCTAACACTGATATATCTTTGCCTAACAACAGTGAACGGGGTTTCCAGACTATCTGTGGAAATGGAAGTCATCGGGATTTCAAGAAGGCTGGGAGTGAGAATCTTCTCAGTATAGCTACATTAGACAATAGAAATCAGTGTTTGTAAAGGGTGCTGCTCTGTGAGGGATAGACCACCGTCCCCATGATTGTTTGAGGGAAGCCATGGCTGTTAAGGTGCTTTTAAATGTGAGGCACGGATGTGACCTAAGATTATTTCCAATACATTTTTTGAATTGATATTGTTCCTTTGAGATGTTGTGAAACACTTTGAGCACACCGTTGTGAGAATGTGGCATGCAAATAAACAGAGGACAATTGGTGTATATGTGATGAACTTTTTGTACTGGCTGTGTCATACTGTTGTAGACCTGAAGAATCGCCAGGACTGGCCAGGCTCCTTTCAGATGCTGCGATTGAAAAACTCCATGTCTAATACTTCCATCTCTGAATGATGTGTGGTGACCTTTAATCACTCCTCGGAAGTTTACGCAAACCTGTGCATGGCAATCTTCTCATAGTGCAAGCTCATCACTGCAGCCTTGTCCCAGCAGTAAGGTGGATTTAACAATAAAGGTTGTGACCATATGTTTCCCCCCATACAACTGTGTAATTCCCTTCTCTGGGATATACATCAAGGAGCTACATGTGCCTGAATATATTGTTGCATGCACCCTGAGCTCCGAGCAGGGGGTAGTATCTAGGATTCCTGCATGTATCCTGGCACCCTGCCATGTTGTCTGTAGAACTTTGACTACACAGGATTCAGGCTCCACAAAGGTACTGGTAACTAAGGGCACCTCCAGGCCACAGCTGTTCTGAAGTGGGATTCAATCTCATGCCAGCAAATTTGGGTTGTGCTATAATAGTTCAGTGAGAGGCCTTGCACAACAAACCTGCTTATCCCACTGAACTATTGCTTTCTTGCACTGGGAAGTGTGGGATAATGCTTGACGCAGCATCATTTAGCCTCTCTGCAAACAAATCAGGAGGAATGCACACTAAACAGGTAATCTAGTAGCACCCTCAAAGGTTTATATAACAGGCTTATATAGAGTCCCCTGGCAGGGCTCTCTACACCATAGGCCTGCAGTGAGTTTTCCCCAGTGTACCAGAAAGGAGGTAGGAGTGTGGTGGGAAGGCTGGGCTGCACTTAGACTTTTTACTCTGGCTCTAGTGTGCTCCCACTGCTGGTGTTTGAAGCAGAGGGCATACAACGTTACCCATAATATCATACCTTGCAAGTGACCTAGAAAAACGGGACAGCCTGCTGTTTCCTGCAAGAGCTCAGCACACATTTTGAGTGCCATGATCTTGCATGATTTTGCGCCAAGACCTTGCATCACGATCTCATGCGGCTCCCCAAAACGTGCATTTTTGTGCGCTGTGAGAGCACAGCTCTAAAAAAAGTACATCTTCTGGGTTCTGCGATCTTGTGTGGGATTTGCGTGGGAGCATGGCCTGTAAAACGTGCATCCCAGTTTTGGGACTCAGTATGTTGGAGGGTGGGATGCGGGTGGCGCTGTGGTCTAAACCACTGAGCCTAGGGCTTGCCGATCAGAAGGTTGGCGGTTCAAATCCCTGCGACAGGGTGAGCTCCCGTTTGCTCGGTTCCTGCTCTTGCCAACCTAGCAGTTCGAAAGCACGTCAAAGTGCAAGTAGATAAATAGGTACCTCTCCAGCGGGAAGGTAAATGGCATTTCCGTGCAGTGCTCTGGTTCGCCAGAAGCGGCTTAGTCATGCTGGCCACATGACCCGGAAGCTGTATGCCGGCTCCCTCAGCCAATAAAGTGAGATGAGCACCGCAACCCCAGAGTTGGACCTAACGGTCAGGGGTACCTTTAACCTTTATGTTGGAGGGTATGTGATACACTGCTATTCTATAGTTTTTCAAGAAATACTGTTGTTTGGTGCATTTTCCAGCTTCCATCTGATGAGGCGTGTTCTTTTGGGAAAGCTGTTGTGCATGCTCAGTCGACTGTTCCCTTGAACAGGAATTTGGTGTGGTTAAAACAAATCAGGTAATGGGCAGTGGGCAAAGGCATCCCTGCCCTGCCCACTCTCTGGTGTGTACAGTGACATTAAAAAGCAACTTGGAATGCAGTTGGGGAAAACTACCTCACTGTGTTTTAAGTGGCTAATATGCACATACCAACCCAGGCCAATGCTGACACAGCGAGTTCACAGTTTCTCCTTTGCATACAGTGTAATGCAGATGCAGGAGCACTTGAATGAACCCTGGTTACTGTGTGGCACATTTGAAGCTCTGTATATTAATAGCCCCGATGAAGAATCAGTTGTCCTTGCTATGCAGCTGGCTTTCTGATTTAAAATCTTTGTTTCCCTAAAGCAATCGCATATGTAAGCCGGGAGTCCCCAGAGTTAAGCCTTAATTCTGTATGCCTGAGATTATTTGGATACATGGCCGGGATTCATTCCTGGACAGAGGAGTCAAAGAAGTCCGCAGGCGATCCTCTTCCCATTCCAGGGCATTAGCACAGTCGCTGTTCCTTCTTGAGCCTCTGCCACTGATCAGCATGGGGTGAGAACACCGATAGGGCCACCAACTCACTGATGTGTAAATATAGAAAGCTCTATTATTTATTTAGATTTTTAAAATCTCATTCCTCCAGAAAAGGCACAGGAGGCGTTTGGGAAGCAGCGCCAGGCTACTGAAAGTGCAACTGTTAGTATTTAAATTACCTTAGCAAACACAGAGCTCAATGAATCCTCTGCTCACCCAGGGCTGCTAGACAGCTGTCCAAAGACATGCTTAAGCACCTCTCTGGAAGGACAGATATGGAGGAAGAAGCTGCTACACCAGCCACTTATGCACCAGTAGCCTGACTGGCATTTAGAGTGAAGGGGGATGCAGCTGGGGGAAGGAATGGCGGGTGAGATGCTGCTGCAGCCTTGCAGGCTCCTCCTAAGCCTTAGAAGCCTGGGGGGGGGGGAATTTTGGAAGAGGTGAGAAAGCCTGGAATGGATAGATGCCTCATACCTCCTTGGCACCTGAGAAGATCCCCTGCCCCCTCTCAATTCTTACATCATCATCATCATCATCATCATCATCATCATCACTATTATTATTATTATTATTATTATTTTATTGAGGATTTCTTTGGTTGCAAACTTTTAAAATCTGCAATGGTCTTCTGCCTTGTCACATTTGTTTTCTTCATTTTGTTTTCTTCATTTTGTTTCCTCCTTTAAGAAAGAAATCATTTCATGACATCCCATCCGTGGGAGAACAGAAAATTTAACTTACATTGTAGTCAAGATAACCTTATCACGATACCACGCTTTGGAAATGATTTGAAGTGCAGTGCATTGAACTTTCCCAAGGATTTCTTTTTAATTACTGCCACCACAGCTGAACACTAGGTGTCACGTTTAGATAACCACTGACATCGTGAACCCACTGGGGAGCAGGAAGAAAGAATGCTTGATAAGTGTGATAAACAGGGCTGTCGCTCTTGTTTCAATTAGCATGTAGGACTCAGTTGAAAGAAAAGGCAAGCTGTGCCCAAACTCAACAGTTTAAAGGCTGTTTCACAGCTGAGGAATTCCTAGCCTTGAAGCTACAACATTCACGGATGCCTGCAACTAACTTCATGCTCAAAATTTTATTTCTTTAAAACATTTGTACCCCCACCTTTCCTCATAAAAGGCTCAAAGTGGCTAACTTAGCCGGGAGATCTGTGTAGTCTGTGTTAGACCCCTGAAACAAGTTATGGTGCCTTGGCTAGAAAAATGGTGCATTTCCCAGGAAGCCAGTTCCCCTTAGGTGCACACATACAACCACCAGCAGCCCCAAGACTGCCTTACTTCCACCTTTCCCCATGATCCAATGGATGATGATGATGATGATGATAATTTATTATTTGTAGCCCACCCATCTGACTGGGTTGCTCCAGCCACTCTGAGCAGCTTCCAGCACATATAAAGCACATATAAAAACATATAAAAACATTAAACATTAAAAGCTTCGCTATACAGGGCTTCCTTCAGATGTTTCCTAAATGTTATACAATTACTCTTCTCCTTAGCATCTGATGGGAGGGCGTTCCACAGGTGGGTGCCACTACCGAGAAGGCCCTCTGTCCGGTTCATGGGCATCCCCAGCCTTCATCTTTGGGGGTTTGCATAGGAATCATGCAGCTCCTTTAGCCCAGACAGCTGTTGGACATTGGTCAGAATGAAGGCAGTTCCAACTGAGACGTTCTTGCAACTGAGACAGCCCATTGTCCTTCTGGCCTAACATCAGCTAATACTAGAGGGCCTCAACACATTGCTAATGAAGATAGTAGATGTGTTATTATTAGTTGTAGAATGTCATCCAAAATTTACAATTCATCAACTTCAAAATAATATATATATCAGTCCATAACCAAGAAGTAGTCAATGAAATGAATTGCTGGCAGGGAACACCACAACGCCTTTCAATGGATGATGTCCAAGACAGTATATCCTGATTGAATCAACTGTTTCAAAGATGAATCTTCATCAACATATAGTTTTAGATAGAATATCCATACAGGTAAATGTAATACTTGTGGATCAGAGCTCACTAAACAGATGATTCAATCCGGATATACTGTCTTGGACATCATCCATTGAAAGGCGTTGTGGTGTTCCTCTCCAGCAATTCATTTCATTGACTACTTCTTGCTTATTATTTTGAAGTTGATGAATTGTAAATTTTGGATGACATTTCACTACTAATAATAACACATTTACTATATTTATTAGCCACGTGTTGCGGCTGAATTTGAGCAGATTATTCTGTATTGCAACACAGGGGTTTGTTTTTGTCGCAATACTAGAGGGCCATCAGATGCCATCCTTTATTTGGGTGGTATCAGGGGTGCCAACCTGGGCCCCAGATTATGGGTGCCCAATGGCACTCACGACATAACATGACATCATGACGTCATGTTACATCAGTGCGCTGCACTAGAAGGATTACACTAGATGGATTGTATGATTCACAGAGGCAATGTGCTTCATTATTTGGGATGAATATGTCAGGTCACATTGGAACTCAGCCAGCGAGCCCTGGCTGAGCCAAGGTCAGGGTAAATCATGAAAGGGGGGTGTTCTGGGGGAGGGGAGGGGTGCAAGTGAGGCAGGAGAGACTTACCACTATTCCAAATTCTATTCAGCTCCATCCATCACATGACCTAGTAAACCAGCAAAATTGGTGGTGTAAATCGAGCCCTATTTTCAAGACTTGTTTTCCCTCTGCTAGGCTTGAGCTTGGGTTCGTTCCTGAAAGGGATTTGGAATGGAGTAAATTACACCAGCATAACTAACACCAGCATAAAATGCACTTGCTCCTTATAGTCTGGATTGCTCCATGAGCAACAATCATGATCAACCTTTAGGACTTCTTTATTATCACAAACTGAGGTTTTATTAGAAAAAAATCCTCTTTGTTAAGATTCTTCCGGGTGTTGGCTAAGCTTAAAGTCAATAGATGGCACTCTGTCCTTGAATTAACACATGGTGACCTTGTATGATCAACCTTGGGAAGCACTGTCTTTTTATATGCGATGCTACCGTCGTTTCTGCAAATAATGCTAAGGGCACTTCTTATTCTTGGACGACTCACTTCTCTCTGTTACTAATATGGAATATAAAGCAGAAGAGATCTACTTTTAAATCAAACACGCCCAGCCATTGTAGGCTATAAATCTGAATGAAAATTACAAACATGGGAAATACCAAAACCTACATGGGAAAGGATGCACGAGTCAGCGATCCAGTGGTGCTTTTGGGAAAGAATATGTGGCTAAGTTTTAATCAGATTCCAGCCTGGTTATTTACGCTCTGCTGGGCTGACCTATATTTTCTCCTGCACTTTCAGAATGAATGTTAACTTTTCACTTCTGCCTCCCCAGTACAGCGTTGTGAAGTGTTGCTAATGCATAATTCTATTCCTTAGGCTCATGAGATGAGAATTCTTCGGTGCAGACTGCAATGAACTGTCTGCCTCCTCTCTGTAAAAATAGAATAAAAATCCTAGTCTGAACATTCTGCATGAAAGGAATCATAAATATACGTCTTCATCAGCTTGTCTGCTTCCTCTCCTTGAAAGTGTGAAGGGTTTTCGTAAGATGCATCCATAACAAGCTTAGCCCCAACCCTCCACATACCTCCAGAGTCTAGGTGTAAGTAAATGGATGTCTGGCATAAGTCCATTAGGAGGAAAGACACCATGCTGAGCCTCTCGGAAAGTGCAAATAGCTCAAGTGCCATTAGCATAGAGTTCCCAGAGCATGTGCCAGTGTGGTGTTCTCAATGGTAGTGATTGTGATAGGTCAGCCTAACAGCAAAATTATGACCCTGTTACAGCCATACTTACACCACACAGCCTTAAACTGATTTGATAGTCATTCTCTCTGAAGAAGAAGAGTCAGGAGAAGATTCTTGAGTATGGGTTTTGATTCTGTTCCTATTTAAAGGTGCACTTACTTAATTCACACTTTCTGAAACAATATGCAAACTGAAACACGGCCATCCTTCGGATTTTGCAGTTTTCCAAATTTTGCAATGCAGTTCTCCAGCATGCATGCATTAGGGCAAACTCTGCATATATTAGTGAAAATAACATGCATCATGTTAGGCAAAATTGCAAGGGGGGGGGAATGTGTCTAGTAGGAATACTTCTCACTAAAACGCTCATAGATTTTCATTAGGACTTTCAAAAAAGGTGTTTATGCATTGTTTTGGTTTTATTGAAATGTCTCTTGTGGTAGGCACAGCAGTATCTCATTGTGGAATATCCAGGAGACCTGTCAAAGCTTTGATCCCTCTGATGACTTATTTATCCTGTTGGGATAAGTATCTCTGACTCATAATGGGCCTAATGGGCATATGGAGGCAGGCTGTGGGGTGAGCATCCTTCCCTACCTGGATGATGAACTGCACAGGTAAATGACAGCTGCATGTATGTAGTGTAATCGTTCAGCCCAGACACTGAGAGCCAGCTCCAAGGGCCTGTTGGCAGTTCCAAGAAGCGAAGTTATGGGGAACCAGGCAGTGGCACCAACCCTGTGGAATGCCCTCCCTTCAGATGTCAAGGAAATAAACATCTATCCAACTTTTAGAAGACACCTGAAGGCAGCCCTGTACAGTGGTGCCTCGCAAGATGAAATTAATTCGTTCTGCGAGTGCTGTCGTATAGCGAAAATTTCGTCTTGCGAAGCACCAACGGGGGAAGAGCAGTTTGACGGGGAGGGGGGAAATTGGCAATTTTTTCGTCTTGCGAGGCAAGCCCATTGACAAATTCGTCTTGCAAGACAGCCTTCCGCTAGCGAATGCCTTTCGTCTAGCGAGTTTTTCGTCTAGCGAGGCATTCGTCTAGCGGGGCACCACTGTATTGTGAAGTTTTTAATGTTTGATGTCTTATTATGCTTTTATATGTGCTGGAAGCCGTCCAGAATGATGGAGGCAACCCAGCCAGATGGGCAGGGTATAAATAATAAATAATTTATTATTATTATTATTATTATTATTATTATTATTATTATTACTGCAACATGTTACGTTTTAAAGTACATTTGTATCACTACTTTTTTTTTAAAGTGCTTATAATAAAATGCACTATAATTGATTGATCTACTATCCTGTAATTAGTCTGGTTTTTGTTTTGCTTTGTTGGGGGGTGTTTTCTCACTCCGTAGCAGGGCCAATTAAATTTAGACTCGAGGCTCAAGAGCCCTGATTAGGTCTTGCTTCCTATTTGCCCTCCCACATGCTCAAAATTGCAAGCTGACCTAGCGGAACCACTGTGAGCCTGATCTATCTGACAGATTTGCCCACTGCTCTTCAGGTTACATGATATATGAGCCCCTCCTTCCTTTCTTATTCCTCAGCATATTTTCTGCCTCACCTTCCTCTGCGCTTCCCTTCTTGCGATGGGTAATTAAATATTGAGCACTTCCCAGTGCACTGGATTTTTGGAGCCAGAGCTTTGTGCACAGTTCTTGCACACAGCCCACAATGCCTCATTGTTAGTGTTTGCATCCCAGTAGAATTAAAATAATTTATTGCACGTTATGATTTATGACTCACTGTAGGAGTCAGAATGCTGGCTTTTTTTTTTTTGCAACAGAATTTTGAAAAAGAGCTGGTGTGTTTATTCAGTGCCCGGTGTTCATGGAAATGAGCAAGACAACTTGTTTTAGCAAAGAAGCAATGTGGGGAAAGGCATGCGGAAGCAGCCTCCCGAGCACCTGTTCCCTACCTGGATGAGGTAAAAGACAGTTGAAATGTGTGTTTTGTTTCCCAATCTACTCGCTTAGGCTTTCAGAACATTGACAATTTGCACTCTTCTGCTTCCTCTCCTTGCCAAACAGCTGAACTGCATGATCAGTCAATTTCTGCAAGGGCTATGCTAATCATGCCTTGTCTGATCACAGTGCGGTTTACAACATAAAAAATAAAAATAAATACCATAACAAGAAACAAAAACAATACCCCACACACAATTTAAAAGGCCACAGATTGTTTAATTTGCCAAAGGCCTGGGAGAAGAGGAATAATAATAATAATAATAATAATAATAATAATAATAATAATAATAATTTATGCCCCGCCCATCTGGTTGGGTATCCCCAGCCACTCTGGGCGGCTTCCAACAAAATATTAAAATGAAATATTATATTAAACATTAAAAGCTTCCCTAAACAGGGCTGCCTTCAGGTGTCTTCTAAAAGTCTGGTAGTGTTTTTCTCTTTGACATATGCTGGGAGGGCGTTCCACAGGGTGGACACAACTACCGAGAAAGCCCTCTGCCTGGTTCCCTGTAACTTAGCTTCTTGCTACAAGGGAACCACCAGAAGGCCCTCGACACTGGACCTCAGTGTCAGTCCGGGCTGAACGATGGAGGTGGAGATGCTCCTTCAGGTATACTGGACCGAGGCTGTTTAGGGCTTTAAAGGTCAGCACCAACACTTTGAATTGTGCTCAAAAACGTACTGGGAGCCAATGTAGGTCTTTCAATATAGGAATGTTTTTGCCTGGTGCCTAAAGATAAGTAAAGAAGGCGTCAGATGAATCTCCCTGGGGAGAGCATTCCACAAGTGAGGAATCGTCACAGAAAAGCCCTGTTCTTGTGCTGCCATCCTCCAGATCTCTCATGGAGGAGGCACACGAAGGAAGGCCTCAGATGACGATTGCAGGGTCCCAGTCAGTTCATATGGGGAGAGACGGTCCTTGAGGTATTGTGGTCCTGAGCAGTTTAAGGCTTTACTCAAGAAGGGGATACTGGTCACTGGCTGAGGGCTGTTTCCTAGACTGCCCACATGGAGGATTCCAGCCAGTCAGATCACAGACAACAGATGGTCATAACTCCAAATCAACTTCAAGGGCAGATTGCCCCCTTCAGTATGATCCTACAAATCACACAAAGGACACTTCCTGCTTCTGTTTTAAATTTCCACGAGAAGCTCCCCCTTTTGGCTGATCTGAGATGACTATGATACTGTGATACAGCCACAATCCCTGTCTGCCTATAGAAAACTAGCATGGGGAGGAGAGGAACACCAATATCCTCCCTGATATGCTAGTTTTCTGATAGCCCTGTGCTTTTGCAAGCTCTCACAGACATAGATGTTTCTTTGGCATGGTAATACTATTAAACTGGTTATCCCAACGCAAGACATATTTCCACTTACCCTGTTTTTACAAGGGACATGGAGGTGCGCTGTCAGTTGATCAGATGAAGAAGGATAAATCAGTTTGCCTTAATTTTCCTTACTATGTATTAATATTAGACCTATCTGAAATGCTCTTTATATTTATCCACTGTATTCATAGTAATGAATGGCAAGAAATACAGCCATTGCAAATATTTCCCAAACCCATCTGATCTGTTTATGGGAACCAGTTCTACACACACTCACCCTTACTGTGAGCTTCAACAAAATGCTCTTCCATTAAACAATGCTAGTCTAAGCAAACTATGCTTCAAAACTATCCTCTTTTAACTTCTTTTCTTTTGTGTGTTTTGAGGAAATGCTACAGACTGAAGGACTCTGCTCTTATTTTCACCTACGTAATTATTCTGGCTGGTGCCCCTTTTCAACTCCTGATGCTGATAACTACTTTGAAGCTTGGCATGTGTTCATTTGCTATGCCACATGCATATTAAAGAGTCTTTCTTTAGAGCAGTGGGAATGCAACACATTTTCATCCATGAAAATGATTGGAGAAGGGGGAAGATTCTAATGGTTTCATTTTCTTGTAGATACCAGTGGTCCTCCTGACCATCTTCAGATATGTTTTCTAATGGAGAAACATAAGCCTTATCACATAGAAAAACTGATCCTGGGCTGTATCACTCCATGCTGAAGGCTGGCGATTGTGTCATTCCTCCATTGGAAAACAAAACCAGAAGAAGCAAAATTCATGCTATTTCTAATGCTCAAGCTTGAGTGTCAATGCTTATGTCATTCACCCACAGAAGAGAGATATCAGCAGGCCTAGGGGAACTCCAGAAGTATGTGTGTGAACCCCTCTTAGCGGGTGAATCCCCCAAACAGCTCAATGGGATTGAGCGTGTTCAGTAGTCACAAAATGCTGACTAATGGTTGGGGTGGGGAGAGAGGAGGGGAATAGTGGGGTAGGAGAGCTGGGGAAAATGTCACACCTAGCAACCAATGCACCCATTTGGTTTCAGAGAGTACATGGGTAGATGAGTCTAAAAAGCCCAGGACACGAATTTTCATGGCCTTCTAGTGGCTATGATGGCTCATTTAACAGAAGCAGTGCTTTTTCCCTTTTAAAAAATGTTTAGGGTTACTCTCATTTTGAGTCAAGAAAAACCACCATTTTATAGTTCAAATCAGGAAAAATAAATACAGTAAATGGACAAAAGTACAAAGATTCACAAAATGTTTAGGGGGTATGTGTGCCCCCAGAAAAAAAGCACGGACCAGAAGTAATGTATTTAGCATTAACTGTGGCAGTGTATACTCTGATTCTGACCAAACAAAGCATCCTAGAGCAAAATATACACCCAGGAGGCTTAGTATGGCTACTCCCGTGGCAGCAACTGATTCAGGCTCAAAACAGAAAGGAATCATCAGCCACACATGCTGTGAGAGGTGCCACAAATAATTCCTGTCTTTGCTCAAGCCATGTTCATGTGTCAGAAGAACTCCTGTAGTAACCATCCCTCAACACAGGGGCAAAAGACCTGCCCCTCCTGGCAAGAGCTCAATGAGCACTATTGCAATAAATCATCTTTTGGGATAGTGCTTGTGGCAAGTAACAATTCATATATATATATATATATATATATATATATATATATATATATATATATATTCTCATATGGTACTTACTTCTGAACAAACATGCTTGTGATTGCACTTTGGATTTATATGTTCATCTCATCAAAACCACACAAAAAGCCCGAACCCATTTTCTTTCTTTATGTACATTTATTCTTTAATAAATGAACTATTGAGGCTATTAGTTTTATTTGTGTACACCGGGATCTTTTCCCCGTCTTTGAATTGCCTTGTATATTTTCCCTGTCTGTATTCTTCTGGCTAGGGCTGTTAAAATGCTTCTAGATATGGGCATCTTACTCCCCAAAGGCAAGGCTCTACGTTTTGGAACATTGTGTTTGTTTTGATCGCATTCCACCCATCGAGTTATAAATTACACCCTACGAAATCCATCATAAAGATATAATACTTGAGGAATTTCTTTTGGTTTAGTGATATTTATTTTTCCAACCATTTTGTTTGAGAGAAAATGAGATGGCTATCTGCCGTTTCCTTATTTTTTTTGCAGGAAAGCTAAAGGGCTGTTGACTTCCTCTCCCCTCCCTTCCTTCCTTCTTTCTGAAGGTACAGAACTCATCTGAGAGAAGAAAACGAAAAGGGGGAAAAAAAACACAAAAAAACCAACAACCCCAGAACGAAGTGATTGTTCCTGTTCTCTTTCTTAAGTCATTTGAAACACTGTCCCTCCTTATTTTCTAAATCAACCACAGTTCCCTACTCAAGAAGCGACAGAGGCTGCCAATTAGGAAGCAGGTACAGAACTTGGGCCACCAGGCACCAGAACAGTGTCAGCAGCTGGTAAGTTAAACTTCCCAATGTACTGAAGGTAACAATGTGGAACTTTAATAAATTCAGGAGATATCACAAGAAAATGCTGCTTTGGGCTGGACTACGCTCCAGTTTTCTATTTACTGAAGCAAGCGTTCAGAGATCTAAGAGAGAGGAAGATGGATAATCTTAGCAAAAAGGGAACTGTTAAAAGTTTCTCGGTGTATTTTAACAATGCCAGATTCTCTTATTTTAAAGGATTCTTCCCATTCCCCAGCCACATAAAACAGAATGAGCATTTTGATTACAGAATATTATGGCCAGAGATGGAAGGATCTGTCAATTTCAGTTCTTTTCTCAGTTTCCCTGTCTTAAATTCAGTTCTCTACATTTGCAGCAAGTTGTGATTTTTTTAAATAAAAAAATAATCCTCATGAAAATTCTTCTGCATTTTAGTGTGAATTTCTCCTAATAGACATATTTTTATATGCAGTTTTTACTATTATATACATTTTTTACAATATATTTTTCTAATATAATGCATTTTTACATGCTAGTTTCACTAATAGCTTCATTTTTGTTCACACATTCCCATAATATGTGCATTTTTGTAAACACCGGCTGGTTGGAGAACTGCATCACAACATTAGGATAAGTGCGAATTTTGAAGGATAGCTGTGTTCTGGTTCACATTATTATTATTTTTAAGTGTGAATTTGATACATTTGGCTTTAAATGGAAACTTAATTGAATTTCTCCTCTATCACTAGTTACATCTGCATTCTTTATAAGGGATTGCTTGTCCCCATAGCAGCACCAGTGTCCTTTAGTACTGCAAACATCTGTTCTAGAAAAATCTAAATCATATAACTGTTTCACTGCTCTGAAACCACAAATTGTTGTTCTTGTTGTTCTTGCTTTGTTGTGCCCCAAATAGTGGGAAAGTAGAAAAGTTTTGGAGGCATGGAATTTAATTCCCTAGTTCCTTTTGGGAGTCTAGTAGTAGGTAGCTGTTACACAGGCTCAGGAACTGGCTTGTTATATTTTGGCTATAGTAGAAACCTAACCACGGGTCAAGTGTGTAGATGTGTGCATTGTGAATATATCCGGAATGAGCAGGGGTAGGGTTGCCTTGCCTAGAATCGTAGTATGCCTTGATTCACCTGCTCACAACACCTGGGAAATAATAATAATAATAATAATAATAATAATAATAATAATAATAATAATAATAATAATAATAATTTATTTATACCCCACCCATCTGGCTGGGTTTCCCCAGCCACTCTGGATGGCTTTCAACGGAGCATTAAAAACAGAATAAAACTTCAAACATTAAAAATTTCCCTAAACAGGGCTGCCTTCAGATGTCTTCTAAAAGTCAGATAGTTGTTTATTTCTTTGACATCTGATGGGAGGGCATCTGCTCTTTTCTTGTGGCTGACTTGTGAAGAACTGAATGGTGTTTTGATCCCTACTACTTCTGTGATAAAGCAGAGGATATAATATGGGAACAACAGGGCATTTCACATGTTAATTCTTCACATCTCAAGTGTCTTCATTCTTGAGAGTGTACCACACCAGTGAACCTTCTGAACTGCATCGTAAGCAGGGATTTTTGGAACTCTGTTATGTACCAAAACAATTACAAGCGGTTGTGTTTGTCTTTTAAAAAAAGGCAATATATTGATCAATGGTAATATTTCTCTCAAGGAAATTTGAGTTTTAAGGCTGCATTCCATTAGCCTAGCAGTAAACCCTATTAAACTCAACAGGACTCAATCCTATAATGTATAGGATTGCATTATAAAGGCTTCAAATTATGATTTTGTATGCTCAGTTATTAATTGTGCCATACCAGGATCTTGTTAGAGGTATTTTTCAGCTACAGATTACATGGTATGAAGCTGAGGTGCAGTAAAAATGTGACTTAATAGAAAAGGCTGCAATTATGGGAGATGATGCAATGAAGGTGTTTAAAATTTCAGTATAAATTGTTCATATGATACACAAACTCCAGGTAACGGGCCTGTTGTAGGATAGAGCTGTGTTTTCATTACAGCTGTAATCCTATATACACTTACTGTGGAGCGCACCCCATTGAACTCAGCAGGACACTTACAAATAAACTTGCATAGGGTGGTGCTACCTGTATATGTTTGATGAAGATTTGCCCCAGAGATCTAGCACTGAGTCTTTTCTTATTGGAAGGATGTGATGTTGTTCAAAGCTAACCAGACTGTGTTGATGAATACAGCCATCCTCAACCCAGTGCTTTCCAGATGTTTCCAGCTATGCCTTCCACCAGCCGCAGCTAGCACAGTCGTGCTGACTGGGACTGATGGGAGTTGTGGTCCAAAACATATTATCTGCTATATTAGATAACAGCAGCATTAGATATTACCAAAATAGCTATACTGCTAAAGGGAGATCTGGCCCCCGGGCCTTAGTTTGCCTACCCATGCCCTAGAACCTTCTGCATGGAAAGTAGATTGTCTACCACTGAGCTACAGCCCTTCATCCCCAAAGTGGAAGCCATTTCCCAAAGGGAGCAGCTGTTTGTTGGCCTGATGTGGCATGGCAGTGCCACAAAAGGACATGGTTAATGTGGTCTGCCAAGCACAGGGCAGTGGTGGTGAGGGAGCAGAGAGGCCCATCCTATCCCCTTGCAGAGCATTCTGTGAATTTGTTTTCCTCATAGCAACCACCTGGGCTCAAAACAAACAACTTAAGAACATAGTAATGTTCAGATCAAAGGCCTGTCTAGTCCAGCATTTTGTGACCAACTAGATGCTTATGGGAATCCCACAAGCAGGACCTGGACACAATAGTGCTCTCCTGCTTCTGAACCCCAGTAACTGATATTTAGAAGCATATCACATAATGGCATACAGTAATAGTTTTCTAGCTAAGAATTTCCATGTCAGTGCCTTTCCTTTTGAAGAATTGGATCAGTGTTGCCCTGAAGTAGAGCAAGTAATTACCTCTGCCTTGTAGTTAAGGTTTATGGTATAAACCAGGAATGGGAAACAAATCATAGTATTGTAGAATTGTAGAGTTGGAAAGGACCCCAAGTATTATCAAGATTCTGGAAGAATCCCCTTGAGATGTTGGTGGACTCCAAATCCCATCAGCCCCAGCCTGAATGGCCTGTGGTAAGGGAGATATGGGAACTGTAGCAAGGGATGGGACCAACATCTGAAGGGCCACAGATTCCCCATTTCTGGTATAAAGGATTCCATGCTGGATCAGATCAAAGGTCCATATAGTCTGTTTCTCACTGCAGCCAAGCAGACAGGATTGGTGTGTATGTGTGCTTGCAGATTTGGTATTTTTTTATGGAGGGGGGGGGAAGGGATCAGTGATCCACATAAGTACAAGTGTTTTTCTAGTGTCACATGACATTGTCGGGGGTGTGTGCCAGTCCCCATTTATATATATTTATTTATTTAACAGAAGTTGTACACCACTTAATCATAAATAATGCAAGTGATTTACATAAAATATAAAATATACATTAAAACTATTGATTAAAAGCTGGAAGTTAAGAACAGGTTGACCAAATAAAAAATTTCAAAATTCAGACATACACTTTATGGGGAAATCCTGATTTAAAAAACAAAACAAAAAACGAAATGACTCTGTTGCTAGTGATCTGTTTACAGTATGAAAGCCCCATCTGGAAACACCCTGAGAGTCACAGAACTAGTGTCAAAGAAATGCAGGCTTCATGCTAGATCTTTGGTTTGCTTTCTGAGTAATCTGCTGGCATTTAACAGGGGTTTTTTTTTGGGGGGGCGAATTCATTTTAAAGGTGCATAAGACTACTTGGTTGGTTGGTTAATGGGCTTATTTGTTCCTTCTACTAAAAAAGAAGAAAAAGTGAGAGGGAGAAAAACAACAACAACATATTGTGTATCATTGCTTAGGTATGGATACTGGAATGTGTGTGTGTGTGTGTATATACTGGTATATATATATATATAGAGAGAGAGAGAGAGAGAGTTTTCCAAAATGTGTAGCCCCAGTCACTTTAGAGAAATGTGTTCTTGCTGTTATTGTTACATTTCATTTAATATCCAAAATGTTTAATATTTAAAAAAATAATTTTTATATTAAATGATTTATTAAGTATTTCACATTAGCTTGTAGATTCTTGCAGAGATTGTGACTATTTCATTCAAAAAAAAAAAAAATCTTCTGAAACTGGAGTGGAAGATTTAGTGCCAAATACAATCAGAGTAGCTGTTCCTTGAGGGGAAACAGCCGTGTAGTTGTCCGTGCAGAATATGGACAATCTCTAGGTAGATCGTTCATTTCCTGATTTAAAACGTTTACACCCCACCACTGCACCTGTAAGGACCCAACAATATAAAACAAGGAATTAAAGTAAAAAGAAATCCACAATAAAATGATAAGCAGTAAAGAACGAATAGCAAGCAATGAAAGCAGAAAACCTAAAACCATGCTGAATAGCAAAAAGGGACAGAAATGTTTCACAATGAGCCCGGAAGGCTTCCTAAAGATCTGTTGTCTCAGCTTGTTGCTTGATTCATAACAGTTTTCAAATGGATTTAGTGTTTGAAAGGTTCAGGGACCGCCTAATGCTTTATATCCTTGTTTGATCACTCAGGTCTTGAGGGGAGTCCCTGTTAGTGGTCCCCTAGGCTCATATCCACCAGGAGCTGTGCATTCAATATTGTGGGTCCATTTTTTTTTAAAAAAAAGTTTAATTAGAGATTTTCCTGTGTCACAAAACAAGCAGGGAAAAGTACATATAGCATCTTCATTTTTTTATTTATGGAGTCTTTTCACAGTTTGTTTACATTTTATTTGAGACACTACCATTCTAGATTGCATGCAGTTGGGGGGTGAGAAAGGGTAAGAGAGAGAGGGAGGGACAGAGATGAGAGGGTAATGTTCTTTTGTTCTATAGCATAGCGTTTGTGTAGAATATTGTGTCAGCATCCTTTATGTTGCACCATGCCCTTTGAGATGACCCACAAACACCTTTGTGTGACTAAATTGTCGCTGGAAGCAGCCAAAAAGCCCTGGTCCATGCACACTTGGTCTGGAATGGTGAATTCTTCCTAAACTGTACTGCTCTGTGTGATTGTTTTGGATGGACATGATTGCTGCCTTGCTAAAGTCATCCTGAGTCTTTCTTATTTGTGTTCTCCATCAACCCTTAAAAGGGTTGTCACGTCTTCAGTTTCACTTTAGTAATGTGGATGGAAACTGAATGAAGATAGGAAGTGGTTCTTGTTGGGAAAATGCCTTATTCTGTAGGCCAAATCAGTACCTGAAGGTAATTTCCAATAGAGAAGTGAGATATCAGTCAGCCTTTCCTTGGGCACATCTGTGTGTGTGTACTTTACTACTGTCTATTTTCAACGAATTCAAGGTCATGGGCATGAGCAGCTTTCTACTGGTAAACAGTTAAAGAAATGCAAACTTTAAAGCAATGCTCCTTTGATGCCACCCTGAGCTCATTTGGGAAGAACAGAGGGGTTAGAAATGTAACAAACAAACAAACAAAAAACTGCTGTGTGAGCAGCTCACCACAGCACTGCTTCTTTTGCTGCTGTTCCACTGTCCGGACTGGGATGAATTACCAGCTGGGGACCAAAAGCCCAAAGAACAAGTTGAGAACAAAACCAGGAGACAGGACTGAGGGACAAGCCCGAATCCCAAGCAAGGATATAGGAACATTACAATTTAGGTTTGCTGACCTCTCCACACAACTGACTTAATTTGTTTATATAGATGAAGGATGTATGCATATCTATTACTGATCTTGAAACCCTTTCCATTGGAAAGAATGTAAACTTATTTACATACCAATACATTATCAATTCAAGAATACTTTTCTATTTATGAAAATCATTTTTTTCTTTGGGGAATACTCCCTTTCTTTATCACATTTTCTTTCCCCCTTAAAAAAGCACCCTTTAAGAGCACAACAGACTACACCAGTGTTCTTCAGCCTTGCGTTCCAAGATCATTGTTGGACCAAAACTCCACCCATCCCCAGATTGTGCAGCCAATGGGCATGGATGGTGGGAATTATAGTACAGCAACATTTGGACTCAAAGTTGAAGAACACTGAACTAGACAATGGCATAACAACTTGTGTGGTGTCTTTCAGATGTTGTTGAATTCCAACTCCCGTTAACCCTTGGCTGTGTTGGCTGAACATAATGAGAGTTGTCATTCAACATCTGGAGGTCACCACATTTAAGTCCCACTGTCTGAATATCCTAAACTCATTTACCTGAGAGTAAGCCTTGCTAAACACAGAAGGACTTACTTCTGAGCAACATAAAAAATGTACTGATTGTGTTCAGTATGATTCAATATTGTGTTCAATATTATGTACTCCCATATAGATTTTTGGGAAGGGGCATTGAGTGACTGAGAAAGTTGTGGACCCTGTAGATTTATGTCTCCTTTAAATCCACTCCAACACATTCCTGATCCACCCTCAACACTATGTCATGTGCTGGTCTCCCAAAGGAGCCCACAGAGCAAGGCAAGTTAGTTGTTTCAGCACTAAGGAGAGCTCCTAGTGAGAAACTTGTTCCAACAAGTGAACTTAAGTCTTTTGAGCATCTGCCTCTAGTCCACCTCTGTCCCCTTTTAGAGGTCTATAGTTTTTTAAAGAGCCAGTCCTCTGACCAGAAGGTAGACAATTCTTCTAAGCTCCATGGTCTGTAGCCCGGTGTGCTCTTTGTGCTGTTGGACTGATGAGGTACTGTGAGAGGCACAGGCAAAGGCACCCCTGAACTTAGGTCCTTGCTCTAATTTTGAAGGCCCTGGTGCTTTGGCATGTGGCTCAGTGGGCTCCTTCCTGCCAGTCTCTGGTTCAGTGGTCCCATAAGTTTTGGGCTTGGGGCCAAAAACATGGTCTGCCTCCTTAGCGGGTGACCCTGTAGACTCTGTCTCAGTATCCTGGTCACTGCTTGCTTCTGGGGTCATGACACATTCTGCCCCTTTGTCTTTAGCAGTGTTGGAACTCTGACATCAGTAAAGTCAAGGCTGCAGAGGTTTTCATGGTGGCAGGAGTAGTCTTACAAAGTTGTATATCCCTTTCTGATGTCAGACCATCCTCAGAGGAGGAGACTTGAAACACTCAATGGATGGAAGGAGGAAGAAGTGCCGACCAGAAAAGAATGGCAGACTAAATTGATGGAGTATGCAGAGATGGCGAGACTGATGGGAAAGATCAGAAATCAGGAAGATCAAGTATTTCTAAAAGACTGGAATAAATTTTTAACATATTTAAAAGACCACTGTAAACAGTTAAAATCATTGGCAGGGATACAATGACACTTGTAATGTGAAATGAACTATGTTAACTATGGATATATAACAGATAGATAATGGTAAAATATGCAGAATATATAATGTAGAACCCATGGAAGGAGGGAAGGAGGTCCAAAAGTCTGAAATAACCTTTTATTTTAATGTTTTGAAATGGTTAAGGTTAAAATGTATAAAATTATGTAAAACCAATAAAAGAAATTATAAAAAAAATAAAAAATAAAAACACCCAATGGTCTCTGGTATACCCTTTCAAGGGTCATAGGATTTGCAGCCTTAGTAAATTTTATATTGATATCATTGATTTCACCAGTACAAAAGACAACATTTGAATGTCAAATGCTAGTTTCAAACTTCAAATGGTTACATTTTTACATCAACATTTGGATACTCAGCAACTTATGAAATACAAAACCTTTCAATCCAGCTCTGCTTTAGACCTGAATAGACCAGTTCTTATTATATTTGACCTGTTTTGCAAGCATAATGTGAACATCAAACTGTGAGACCGTTGAGAACTAAATTGCTAACTAATATCATAGTCTTGTTGTTTTAAGGTTGAAATTATTGATTTGATATTAACCGAGAGCTTTGTTTTAAATTGCAAAGCAGGCTGCAAATATTGTAAACAAGAAACTGAAAAATTTAAAAGTGTCTAATCTGCAAACTTTTAAACTGGGAATACTCATGATTTTAAAAGGTGAAATACCCCCAATTGACTATAATTGCAGGCTTAAAGCCAAGTCCACCCACTTAAGTGCTTTGTGAATTAGTCTGCTAAAGAATTCTTTGGGACTGAATATGCATCCCTAAATATATAGTCAGCATCTTTTATGAAGGATGTGCCAGATGTGATGTGCGGATATCCTTGACACCTATATTTAAAAATTGATTTCTGTATGCAGACTTTATTTCTGGAAGAACTTGATGTGCTTGATCTTGTGTCACTCAGATAGCTTTTCCTAATGTGATAACAACTCCTAAGGCATTTTGTGAAAAAAATTGAGATGAAATAAAATTATTCTGATTAGGCTGTGCTTCCTTTTGCTTCATGGGATAGATATGCTAAAGTTGTCGTCGCCTCTGCACTTGGTTCAGGGTGGCTTAAAATCTCCATGGAAATGTCAGCAATAGAAGGAGGATAGAGAGAACAGAGGCAAGAGGGGGTTGAGACATGGCTTCAGAATTAATTCCCTGTAGGCTGAATATGTGAATGGCAGATGTGTTATACTCCAAGTGGCATTTTACATATGACCAGAATGGCAACAAACAGAGGAGAGATTCTCAACCTGTGTGGCAAAGACTAAGAAATGAATGAGATCAACAGGAATGGCAGTGAGGCAGAAGAGGGATGTAGGAGAAATTCAACTCAGGTTGCATTGAACTCGAACTTTCCTAATTTTCATTTCCCAAAACAAGATGCAAACTGAAACACAGTATTTGGGACTTTTTACTTTAGAGGGAAGGCAAGTAAGATTATAGAATTGCGCATGGCATAGGGAACATGGACACAGGAAATGGATCTCTCACAACACTAGACCTCGTGAAGTTCCAATGAAGCTGAATGTTGGGTCAGATTCGGGAGATAAAAATGTGGAGAGTGGAAATAGGAAAGGGGAACAGGAGCTAAGGTGACTGTATAAATTGTTAATTCAAATATATACCAGACTGCTAACCACATCACAAATGTCTCAAGGAAAGCTGGCCAGATGTTCTCGCATTTCTCTTCTTTGTGGTCACGCTGATACTTTGCCAGCTCATGGAAGGATAGGGAGTGCAAATCATTAATCCGTTGTTGTATGGGAGGCAATGACTTCTGCTTCCAGTGTTGAAGCACTATGCATTTTGGCTGACCCTAAAGCACTCATTACATAGTTCACGACCCAGCAGTACATTTCAATTTATTTGCAGAACTTGATAAGTAGTCATGCAAACTTGCTTTAAATAATAATACTAATTACAATGCGACACAGATTTGCAACATCCCTTGCATTTATTTCACTGCCCTCCCCCTGCCATGTTGTGATTTTGAATTAAAAGCAGTATATAAATAGCAATAAATAAGCAGTTAACGCCAATCAGTTCCAATCAAATGCACAAGATGACTTCAGGAGTGGGGAACCTACAGCCTTCCATAAGCGTTACTTATTTCATTTTAAAAATGTTTATATCTATTGCGTGTTTTTAGTTTTATGTGTTATAATTTATGCTTTGAGCCATCTTGGGTCCTCCACTGGGGAAAAGGTGGGATAAAATAAATAAATAAATAAGTTGTTGGACTCCAACTCCCATCAGCCACAGCCAGAAATGCCAATGATCTGGGGGTGATGGGGTTGTAGTCCAGCAATGTCTGGCAGGCTGCAGATTGACCACCCCTGGATTAATTGGACTGCTGATCTGTGGCTATACAAAAGACATGTAGGGCCAAATTAGGTATTACAAAAGACTTCTTTTCCTTTTCGGAGGGCTTCCCCCCCCAAAAAAACATCTGCATATGCCCCTGATTTGGACTGAGTCTGAGCACAGGTACGGGTTCATTACGCCTTTGCCTCCCATGCTGATTTTCTGCTACAGGCTACACACACCCCCAACTGCTCTTATGATGTAAGAAAAAACATGCAGGTATTAATATGGGAGTCTGTGTCTTTTAACCTCTGAAATTAATGGCAGTTTCACGGGGGCCATTTGCACCAAGGAACTGATGTAGGGCTAAAGGCAAAAACCCCTCTCTTTTTTCACTGTACCACTGACCCACATCACTTTGCCCTTCTGCAACAAATCTCAGAACTCGTCTTTCCTTTCTAGTTTGGCCCTCAGTAGCCATTTCACTTTGTCAGAGACTTGCTTTGCCTGTGACATCTTTTTTCAGTGCACTGTGGGAGTTTTTGCTGCCTTAAGAATAGGCCAGAGCTTAGTGGCAGAGCACATGCTTGGCATGCATAAAACACCACGTTCATTCTTTGGCCTTTCCAGTTAAAGGATCTCAGGAAGGAGCGCCGAGAAAGACTCAGGGGAGTTGCTGTCACCAGAGATAGGATTGGGCAAAATGATGACCCCATTCTGTACAAGGCGGCAGCCTCATCTGTGGATGCCATCAGAAGCAGATAGTCTTTTCTTGTAATTTTATATCTCTGTAGGAAAGGATTGTTCCCCCTCCCGCAAGCCTGGCATTTCCCTCTGTGGGAAATAAGAGCCTATAATTTAAAGATCCTGGGTTATCTGCACACCTCCCACACACAGTGAGTTCAGCTACTTTTTCAAGTAATCATCTGTACCATGAAAGTAGAGCTGACTCTCTAACTTAGTTCAATTATATAATAGATGTTGGTGCTGATTTAAAGTTGCTCATGTACAACAAAGTGAAAGCAAATTCCCAACCAGGCACAACACAATTCCAAATGGCGATGGCCATTTGATAAGATAACAAGAACCTAAGGCAAGCCTGCTGGATCCAGGGGCAGACGAAGCTGCTTGAGCACCTGGGGCAGTGCACCCAGGGGCGAGGTGAGTGCCCATAGGGGCAGGGCACACTGCAGGGCCTCCAGAATCTGCCTGCCTCCTCCCACTCAGCTGCCCTATAGCTGGGGGGAGGCAGAGGGCAGACCGTTTGGGCAGCACAGAACCTGCGCACGCCCAAGCCACCGTATCTCTCCCAGGAGAGATGCGTGGCTCGGGTGTGCTGCAGGCCCCACAGTGAGTGCCACTCGGCATTTTGTCACCCCCCTCAGTAGTGACACCTAGGGTGACCCGCACCCACCGTACCCCCCTTCCTCCGCCCCGCCTGGATCAGCCCAATGGCCCATCTAGTCCAGCATCCTGTTCTCACAGTGGCCAACCAGCTGCTGTTGGGAAGCCTGCAAGCAGGACATTATCGCAAGAGCACTCTCCTCTCCTGTGGTCAACCAACAGCAACTGGTATTCAGAGCCACAATGCCACTGGCAGTGGACAAGGAACAGAGAAATCCTGGCTAGAAGCCACCGATAGCCTTGTCCTCTATGAATTGGTCCAATTCTCTTTTAAAGCCACCCAAGCTGGTGGCAATTGCTGCAGGTACTGTTCTTGATCTACTACCAAGGGGCTATGTATACAACCTGGATGCACTGGGGCTAGAGACGGGGAGAAATTCACTTCACATTGCAAAGCAGGGTCTGCAGGCCTTGACCAGGGCTGAGACTGGAGATCCTTGCCCACAGAGCTCTGATGTCTTCTTAAAACTGTATTGTTCAGATAAGTCCCCCCCCCAAAAAAACCCTGTGATTCTTTGACAAGCAGTTCCTACAGATGAATTTTATGTTTTTATTATCTTTGTTGCAACACTGTGCTTTTCATCTGCATACCGCCTTGGGGTATTTGGTATGAAAGCACACTTCATCAATATTTTAATAAGGAAATGATGCAAACTTACCATCTCTGCTCTCCCCGGAACAACACCTGAACCAAAGCACTGCTGCTATCCTTCAAAGCTTGTACTCCTCTGAATTGTGTGGTGCAGGCCCTCCAACAGAGGGTCATAAAAAGAGGAGTAGCTGGTAGAGAGGAGAGGTGGTGCCCGGCTGCCTCCCAAACCCCGGGCACTGATGTAATTGAGGCTGTGCCATGAAGGAGAGGGAGAGGGGTGAAGCAATGGGGAAGTTTGCATGGTGTGAATGAATCTGTAGAACCAACCTGGTGCTCCCACCAAAGCATCTGCAGTGTGCTGACCTCCCTACCTTGCCCTTCTCCCTTGGAGTAAGACACAGCAACTCCAGTACTGGGAGGTCAGGAAAGCGCTGCTGCCCTCGTTGCTGGCTACTTCTGTACAAAAATGCATATTTGGAGAGGGGGCAGCAGGGGAAGACGACAAAGAAATGGCTTGCCAAAATGTCTGTTTTGGGTAAAATTGCATACAAAGATGTGAGCCTAAAAGGCTGCAAATTTATGTGGAAATGTGGAGAACTGAACTTAAATGTGGAAAAACAACCAGAGAGAAACCAAAACTGACCTATTAATCTGTCCTTTATTGGGACCTAGAGGTTTTCATGTAGGACCAGAAGTCTATACCAAGGTCCTTCGTTTATTGGCCTTACAGAGACGCTGATTTAATCAGGTGGAAGTCTAATTTCCACAGGTGAAATTTGTTCATTTTACGTTTTGCTTGGTCTCCACCTTACAAGTTTATTTTAATCTGAAAGAGTATGTTTCCGTGTGGTGCCCAGGATTCTGCTCAGTGACCTTATGATATTGGCCTGTTGCCAAATATAACTTCACAGTGACGTTCTGGACTCTCTAGGGCAGCCGGGTTCTAACCATTCTGCAGCTCTGGGGAAGTCAGAAGCTCAACATAGCGTGGTGGCTTTGAAAGACTAAAGCAATAGGAATGAATAAAAATAAGACTTCACATGCTTTTTATAGAAACAAAGTATTGGGCATGCCACTGGTGTCATATAGGTGCTCATTTTGAGCTGGTGGGTTTGTCCTGTGTAAAATACAGAAGGGCATTGTTGGCAAATGATGACATTGGCAGTTAAGCAGGTGAAAGAACCTCTGGTGTGAATTAGGGCTTATACTAGTATAGTAAGGGTGCTTAGGATTGTGCTGCACATCAGAGAACTTTTGTGCGTAGAAATAGCAGACCCAAAAAAGCTGATGCAGAGATGGGAAAAAAGTATTGTGGGAGGACTGAAAACTGAAAATGAATTACTTCAGTCACCCTAATGTTGTATAGCCAGATCAAGACGAAGATACAAAGGAAAAAACTCAAGTACTAATTAGTAGTAAACTGTATTGAATATAAGGGATCTACTTCTGAATAACCACTTTAGGCCTGACTGTCACTGACACTTGGGAGGATGTTAGCTAAAGGTAAAGGGACCCTTGACCGTTAGTTCCAGTCGTGGACGACTCTGGGGTTGTGGCGCTCATCTCGCTTTACTGGCCAAGGGAGCTGGTGTACAGCTTCCAGGTCATGTGGCCAGCATGACAAAGCCACTTCTGGCAAACCAGAGCAGCACACGGAAACGCTGTTTGCCTTCCCACTGGAGTGGTACCTATTTATCTACTTGCACAGTGTGCTTTCGAACTGCTTGGTAGGCAGGGGGATGTTATACTTGTTTTAATATTTAGCTGTGTCCAGAATCTGGTTAAAGGTGTCAGCATTAGCAAACCGCTTTGGGAAAGTGACCACAACACTTTCAATTTCAATATATATGAATGAGTGGGAAATTGTCTAGAAAATTCAACACTATCTTTTCCTTTTTTTACCTAGGGTTGCCATATTTCAAAAAGTAAAAACCAGCAGCTTTTTTAAAGGAAACCACCAAAATTGTTGAGCTGTTTTTAGGAAAACCCAAACGTTGTTGAGCTTCTTTTAGACAATCCCCAAATTTATTAAGCCTTTGGATGTCGAATCCACCTTTGAAATGCCAGTAATGTCCAGGAAAATCTAGACATATGGCAGCCCTATTGTACCCAGAAGAAGAAATTTCATAACAGTGAGGGGATTTCTCAAAAAGAAGTTGGAAAGCGTTAGAGGAGTGTCAAATTCTTTCAGGAATCTTGGAGGTTATTTAAAACCATTATAATCATGACTCAGAGGAAACACATGTCATAGATCAGAAAAAGTATGAGTATGTTCAAGAGGGTGCTGGTGTGGTTAAGTAACAGTGTCAAAAGAGTCATGAAAGGGAATAATGTTTTGCTTTTAAAAGTGAATTTCTTGCCCAAATGAGAAAAATACAGCGAACAGTGGTTGATAAGCCAATCAAAAAAGGAATCAGCCTCATTCCCAGAGAATTGGAGCATAGCCAATATAGCCAGGATTAATACCGTAAATAAAAAAAATCGGGCCAGTAAAACTGCAAGCCAAATAATCGAGCAGCTAGAGCATCTTCCTTAAGACTAAAGCATCAAAGACTTTAGTTTGGAAAAAGAATGAAGGCCAAGAGGGGGGTGGGGGGCACAATAAAAGCTCATGTTATAAATGGTATCAATGAAGTCGAGAGACAACATTCCCACTCTATACTGCTAGAACCAGTCATTGGGGATTATGGGATCTGTAGTCCAAAACCCATAGAGTACAGTGGTGCCTCGGGTTACATACACTTCAGGTTACATACGCTTCAGGTTACATACTCTGCTAACCCAGAAATAATGCTTCAGGTTAAGAACTTTGCTTCAGGATAAGAACAGAAATCGTGCTCTGGCGGCACAGCGGCAGCGGGAGGTCCCATTAGCTAAAGTGGTGCTTCAGGTTAAGAACAGTTTCAGGTTAAGAACGGACCTCCGGAACGAATTAAGTACGTAACCAGAGGTACCACTGTATATAATAATCATGAAACCACAGAATGATCAAAATAATTTGGCGCCCATGACTAAGAAAGCCTTGCTCTCCTGGGTCTGTGAAGCAAGGTCTCTATCAAAGATCTCCGAGCCAAACTAGACATGGCATTAATTGTGTGAATGTAGATAACATGCGCTTTGAAAAATGTAAATAGCAGGTGTAGGTGGAGCTGAGAAGCTTTGTGATGACAAAGTTTGGGGAGGGAGAGTTTCACCTTTCTGCCCTTACCAGAGTGTTGTTGTGAGTGTGCATGTGTGGCCTGTGATGTGTGCAGTGCATACATGAGAATTTTGGCCACTACCACCACTGCTGGGATGTGGCCCTTGGAGGGTTGGCTACAACCTTGCATGTGGACCTGAGGAAGAAAAAAAACCAACACCCTGCACCCCCACCCTGATATATAGGGTGAAACTTCTGAGAAGGGAACGTTCAGCACTCATTTGCATTTCACAGTCCAATAAAAAAAAACATACAGCCACTGTAGCATTGTGCCTTATATCTTTCTTCAAAACCACTTTACAAGTATTTGGGGGGGGGGGGACAACAAGAAAGCACACTGTGTCCTGAGACAATTTTATTATTGCTTCCGCCTTTGCACCATAAAACAGTAACAGAACATCGAGCATAAAACGACTGTCACAACTATAACACAGTTTAAAGAATGATTGTTCTCTATTTATTCCTTAGACACAAATGCCTCCTGGAGCCTGTGCAGATGCATTTAAAGCAGATCTGGCACAAAGGAGATGAATTAATGTAAGTACAAATCCTGCAGTATTGATTCTTATGCTAAATGCACATTTCTTCAATGGACATTGTACATTAGGGCAAAGAGCTAATGCACACTCCAGGCTTGATTTAAATTGCTGGACAGAGAACAGCAGAACCCAGACATTGAAGGACATATCAGATGGCTTCAAATCAGGGCACTGCGGGTGTTGATTCAGCACCAGCAAGACTGTCTTCTGGGACCAGGCAGAATCAGGTCACAGACTCATAGAAAGCTGCCTTATACGGAGTCCATCAGGCGAAGTATTGTATATAATGAGTGTCAGCAGCTCTCCAGAAACCTAGAGAGGGATCTTTCCTAGCCCTACCTGACAATGCTAGGGACCTTCTGCATATAAAGTGTGAGCTCTACCACAGAGCTGCAAACTAGCAATGAGTGTAGAAGTCTTCCAGGGTGCTTTATTCCCCCTCCTGCTAGCATGGCCAACCAAACTGCCTATTTTCCTGGGAGTCCAGCCAGTTAGAATTTTAAGGCCTGGCTGGACTGTCATCTTCTTGGCTCATGGGCAGAACAGGAAGAAAAAGGTCAGGAAAACTCCCCCGCCCCTTAGTGCAGATGTGTACTGGACTGGATATGGGTGCTGCTCAATGCTCGAAAGAAATACATTTGTGCATGTTCAGGGCACTCTAGAGGGAGGTCCCACTGTTCAAACTGGAACTCTGGGGCCTCCACTTGAACACCAAAAGGCACCAAACATTAAGGTTAAATACGGTGTAACAAACAGGAACAAGAGTGAATTTTAAAAATGTTTACTTTTTATTTAAAGGAAGCTAGAGTATGCAAGAGGAATTAAATGCGATGAAGAAAGAGGAAGCTCCCTGCAGTATGGATGGCATACAAACCCTTCCCTTTCCCCACTGCTTGGACCCTGTTGTGAAGTCAGACATAGCTTCACCCCTCAATGAAGAATTCAGAGCACAGCTTGCCCAGTTTGGATATGGCCCTTCCCCTGCAGAACTGCAGAACTTCCAGGGCTCCTTAGAAGGGGGATCTCGCAAGCGTAAAAGCATGCCCACGAAAATGCCCTCTGCCGTCTCACCAGGAGAGCCCACCTCCCCGTTGCACAGGTCTGAAGACATCCCCACTGCAGGTTCTCCTGACCTCCCTTTAATATTCCAGCACCACCACACACAGCCAAACTACAATGCCCACATGATTGACCTGTGCAACATTGGCTTTCAGTTCTACAGAACTCTGGAACACTTTGGAGCACAGCCTATCAAGGAAGAACCCATCAAGCCTAATGTGCTCTGGCCTGGACCAGCCCCATTTCTGCAGATGCCCTATCCATACTATCCTAAAGTTCACCCTTCTATGATGTTTCCATTTCTTATGCCCCCAGATTTTCATTTCAGGAGCCCTTTCCCACTGAAAAGGCCTCCGGAGCCTTCCTTCTCCAGGAGGACGGAGTTAGGAGAACAAGCTGAAAGTAAACAAAAGGTGGAGAGGGTGGATGTCAACATTCAGATCGATGACAGCTATTATGTCGATGTGGGAGGGGAACAAAAGCGCTGGCAGTGTCCTATGTGCAACAAGTCCTACACATCCAAATACAACCTGGTCACCCACATTTTGGGGCATAGCGGCATCAAGCCGCACGCTTGCTCTCGCTGCGGCAAGCTTTTCAAGCAGCTGAGCCACTTGCACACCCATATGCTCACCCACCAGGGCACCCGGCCTCACAAATGCCAAGTGTGCCACAAGGCCTTCACCCAAACCAGCCACCTGAAGAGACACATGATGCAGCACAGTGACGTCAAGCCTTACAGCTGCAGGATCTGCGGGAGAGGTTTTGCCTACCCC
This sequence comes from Lacerta agilis, assembly GCF_009819535.1. Taxonomy (NCBI): domain Eukaryota; kingdom Metazoa; phylum Chordata; class Lepidosauria; order Squamata; family Lacertidae; genus Lacerta; species Lacerta agilis. The sequence continues at coordinate 29,355,889 of NC_046322.1, forward strand.
AGTGAGTTGAAAGCCCATGAATCCAAGCATGAGAGCGGCCGGGAGAATATTTGCATTGAGTGCGGCCTTGACTTCCCGACCTTGGCCCAGCTGAAGAGGCACCTGACCACCCATCGAGGCCCTATACAGTACAACTGTACAGAGTGTGATAAGACCTTCCAGTACCCAAGCCAGCTGCAGAATCACATGATGAAGCACAAGGACATCCGCCCATACATCTGCACCGAATGCGGCATGGAGTTTGTTCAGCCCCATCACCTCAAGCAGCACTCCTTGACTCATAAGGTAAGTTAGTGTCTGTGATTCCTGTCACAGATATTAATATTGTGCAGCTTTAAGCAGCTGGATGCATAAAAAATGGGTCAGGACAAGTTACTTGTTGTTTGCTGTTGTAACAATTGTTTCATCAACATTTATCTTCTGTTCCATGAAAATAAATAAAAACAGCAAACAAAACCCACCACCCTATAACTGGTTCTTTTTGGAGCGAAACATCGTCCAGACCCATTCAATATTATACAAAACTTTACTTGCAGAACTTTCTTCAAAACAGAATAAAAACATCAAAGATACATCCAAACAATTCCATAAAATATATGCTTATTCAAGCATAGGCTCAGTCTCTTAAAAATAGCTTTAAACAGGATTGAGATCAAAACTTTGTCTCTCCTCCATTCCGGCCTCCTTTACAGCCTAAGGCTGTGTGCTCCTGGACAGCCATTTACACATCCATACTCCACGGACCCTGGGGACAAAGATTCTAGCCACCACCCTTCCAAGATGGCAGATTTGCAATTCAATAGCCTCACATGTGATCTAAACTTAAACACCTCATCATAGCTACCAGAGAGCAATTGTCAACTCGTGAAGCAGCTCACAGAGCTCTTCTTGCTTTTCTTTAGTTTCAATGGAATTTTCCACTTAAACCCTTTCAGCAACACACATAGGCATTCTCCATTTCAGTGTCAGTTAAACAATTATACTTAACAATTCCCAACTAGTGGGGTATAGGTGAGCTGCTAAATGTACCTGCATTTGAACCAGGGATGGCAAACTACTACTCCTACCATCCTGACCATTGGCTGTGCTAGCAGGGGCTGATGGGAGCTGAAGTGCAACAACACATTTAACGAAAAGACAAGGAAAGGATGTGGCAGGTGGTCATACCCACTAAAGTGAGAAATCGGGAATTGCTGTGCCGGTCTTAAAATAGCTATATGTTTCAGTTTCCTTGCTGTTCTGTTTTTCAAGGGTGTGAAGGAGCACAAGTGTGGGATCTGTGGCCGAGAGTTCACGCTACTCGCTAATATGAAGAGGCACGTATTAATTCACACCAACATCAGGGCCTACCAGTGCCATTTGTGCTTCAAGAGCTTCGTGCAGAAACAGACGCTCAAAGCCCATATGATTGTCCATTCAGATGTCAAGCCCTTCAAATGTAAGGTGAGTGGTTCAAAGACAGGCGACCCAGTCTAATGGAATGACATCCAAGTAGAAGGCATTCCAGTAGAAGGCATGGCGAATAAAAATAGGAATGCATTGCGCAGTAAATAGCAAAGTTGTAAAATAATATAATGTCTTTAGGTAGAACTCTTGACTGAATTCCCGTAGCTTCCATAGTGATTCAACCAGGTGAAAACTGGCAAGCGATGGTATTGTTTTTATTTATTTGTACACTGCCCTTCATCCGTAGATCTCAGGCGGTTCACAGCATAAAAACACAAGATAAAAACACAAAATACATAACAAAAACAATAGTAGTAATATAGCCTTAGACTCCATTTTGGCTCCTCAGCAGAAAATATGGGTTTAATTAATGAATTAGTTTTGTATCTTACTACACTTTTCAGGAAAATATACTCGCAGAGTGGAACACATAAAGCCAAACAACTTATCAAATGACCATATGAAATCTACATTGTTTTTTGTTTTTATTTCATTATGTCCCTCCTTTCTTCCATCACTGAGCTCAATATGCTTCTCTGTGTTTAAAGGCATAATAATAAATTCAATAGTTCTGCCACCCTTTAGTGATGCCCAAGTCTGCTTTATTAAACCTAACTGAACACTTAGTCCCTTAAAAAGAGGAACACTTGCATATTTGAGAAGAGACTAATTCCTGACAGCTCTTAAGAGTTAAGAAAACTTGTGGTATTATTCATCACCATAAATGAGCCGTTCCTAAATCTTAATGGAGTTTTCACAGACAATAAATACTAAAAAGGGCCTTAGAATTTGTTCCACATCGTTGGTGTGAATGCTGTTTAAGAGAGACAGAAAACAAAAAGAAAGCCAGTTTTCAGCTGAATGTGTGTTCTGCTGTACATATTGTCTTTTTGATGGCAGGTGAAGACTTTTCACTTTTCCCAGACAATGGGATAGGTTATAATGTCCCAAATACTGCTGATGTTTGCATGGAAGCTCCCTCTTCTTCTTCTTCTTCTTCCCCCCCCCCCTTTTTGCAGAAAGGTCTGCTAACATGTGGACATCTAGAGCCAGAGCCAGGAAGTGCGTTTGATGCCAGGGGCGGGACTAGGAGTGTTTTCCCAATGGTCAGATTATGCCGCATTTAAGCAAAGAGCATGTGAATGGGCTGTAACAAACAATAGAAGACCTCCATGCTGCTTTTTAATGTTTTACCACTTTTGGACCACTGGCTTAGTTGTGTTCTTGTTTGCTTCTCATGCCCTTCATTCAAATGAGGAAGCTTTGAAGCTCAAATGTTAGACTTGATCCTTTTTTATTTCCTTTCAGTTTTATTCCTCATCTCAAGATTGCACTTTCACAGCACTTAGTATAATTGCTCGTCTGCTGATGATAAATATATCTGACATTTGCATAGCACATTTCATCCCAAAGGGAGGTCAAGGATGCTTAACAATTTGATATACTGGCTAAACACATGAATCAATCCAGGCGTGTGGAAGGTTGTTTTTTTTTATTATCAGAACCCAATACAAATGATGCTCATACCTTAAGGCTGGGTGTATATTAACAAGATTGGATAGGGTTTTATCATATTTCAAACAGGATAAAGGAAATTAGTTAAACTCCCACTTAATCTGCACTGCAGGGTCATAAAAATTAAACTCCCAGAATTGGGTATCTGCTGCTTCATGAGACTAGCCGAAGCTTTGCTATGAGCTGCAGGAGAAGAACACACTGGTGCAATCCTGCACTTTATCTCCATTGCTCAGCTGTCCCCTTAGCTGGCAATTCCTTCTAAGTACACTGCCACTTCAACCCATATTATTTGCTATGGCAGCCTTTGCCAACCAGGTGCCTAGATATTTTGGCTTTCAACCCCCACCCAGACCAGTTTATATGCATAGACTATATTGCTCCAGGGATCAGCTGGAATGTGTCCTTCCTGTTGTATGATGGAAGAGGCACTCACAACTTCCGCATGATCCACAGTTTGGAGCCATTTGGGAAGTGGTGCAGTGTCTATGCAGGGAAAGTATATATTAAGAGAAAGTGAGTGTAAAAATGCATAGTATATTTGTGAAAACAACATAAAGAAATGCAATATATGATGTAAACTTGCTGGGCAAAATTGCATGGAAAAATGCTTATATTGGGGGGAAATGCACACTTAAATGGTGGTGAATTTTTTTGAGGACTTAAAATAAATAAATGCAACCCTATGCAGAAAACTTCCAAGCTGAATTTTAGACTGGGAAACTGAAAGAAACTAGAATTTGAATAGATCTGTACATTCCTAGACCTGTCTAATCCTTCTCTAAAGTCATCCAAATTGGAGGTCGTCTCTGCTTCCTGTGGGCGTGAGTTCCACAGTTTAACCATGCGCCCTGGGAAGAAATATTTTCTTTTATCTGTCCTGAATCTTCAAGCATTCGTCTTCATTGGATGTCCACAAGTTCTAGCATTTTGAGAGGAGAAAACCTTTTGCGCATATTTTTTTATGAACTTCTATCATGTCACCTTTTCTCTAAAAGATGCCCATTTCTCAGGGCATAAATTAATACGCCACTTGTATTCCCAGCACTGGGTTCGTGTTAAATCCTGAGCATCCTGTTCCAGACAGGCAGCTTAAAAAGTGATAAAATAAAGGAATGGCTAAACAAATAAATCAGAAGGAAAACAAGGGAGCGGAGAATCAGGCTGATCAGCTTTTTGAGGCTCTTCCTCTCCTGGACGTTAAGAACCTCTTAAGGAGTTTGGGCTCCATTAAGCCTCTTTGGCTGGCATTCAGTGAGTTAAGGCAATGACCAGATAGCCGCTGTTTTGGCAACAAGCTCCTCCTCAGCAGAAGGAAGGATATAGCTGTACGAACCGCTTACTTAACAATGGCCTGCATGTCCCCAGGGAATGGCCTGCAAATAGATTTCATCTTGCTTTCTCTTGTACTTTTCAGAGCTTCCTGTTTTCTCACGGCCCTTTTGGACAGTTTACAGTCTTTCTCCTGCTCTCTCTCTCTTACTTTCAGGAAAGGAACACCCTTCTTATTAAACCTTCTTTAAAAAAAAAAAAACAGAAGGAAAGAAAGAAAAAAAGGATACAAAGGAAGGACAACACAGCAGTGGCCTTTCTGCCTCATGGCAGGCTGCAGTTTTCTTGGCCTTGTTTCTCAGGGGAAAAGAAAACACCCGTCTTTCCTACAGAGCTAATCATGGCCACACAGAACCCATACGTGGCTTGAGGGGAGAAGAAAGTCTTTGCCAGTCATGTTTCCTCAGCCGCAGAGCTGTTTCTCTCTCAGAAGCACTGCTGCCCACTGTCTTTTGGGGCAAGTCAATCTAGATGTCTCATTTCTTTATTTAAAGAAAAACCTCCCTACAGCTTTTGTTCGAAGTAAAGGTGGTGCTGTGGTCTAAACCACTGAGCCTTGGGCTTGCCGATCAAAAGGTTGGCAGTTCGAATCCTCATGACGGGGTGAGCTCCCATTGCTTGGTCCCTGCTCCTGTCAACATAGCAGTTCGAAAGCACACCAAAAAGTGCAAGTACCTTGCCGGCGGGAAGATAAACGGTATATCTGTGCGCTGCTCTGGTTTCACCAGAAGTGGCTCAGTCATGCTGGCCACATGACCCGGAAAAACTCTGCAGACAAACACTAGCTCCCTTGGCCTGTAAAGCGAGATGAACGCCGCAAACTTTCCCATTCACAGCTTACAAAACAAGGTGTGAACTGAAACCTAGTCACTTTTTGAAATTTGCACTTCCCCAGATTTTGCTGTGCAGTTTTCCGGCCAAGCAATGTGTGCTCATTTGCACATATTGAATACAAATAGTGCCAAAAATAACATAAAATGCATTTTATTAGGGAAAATTGTTTTTGAAAATGTGCACATTTGGCAAAAATACATAGAAAATGTTAACCTTAGGAGAAATTTGTGCCAATATGCTTATGAAATTTCAGGAGAGGTTTTTTAAAAAATATATAAAAGTTGCACAAACTGATGTGGAAATTAAGATTGCGAAAAGGAGAAACTGAAAGAAATTGAAATTGACCAATTTGCTCATCCCTTACTTTCAGTTTTGCTAATACAAGGCTGCCACTGAAGCAGCTCTGAATCACATGAATTATATTATAAAATCCTTTGCCATTGACTCACTCCTTTTGTCAATGCTGCCAAAGACTTGAGCTTTGCACCTTGAAAATGAGTTACATTCAGTCACTGTGACCTGGTGCTAAGTTAGGTGCTTCTATATTTTGCAAAGTTGCAGTCCTTTGTCACAGTTTCCTAAAAGTTCCAAAAAAATCCATTGAGCAAGTCTGTAGCTATCTTACATTAAGGTTGTAACATTGTATGCACTTACTTGGGAGATAGTCCCACTGAATTCAGTGGGATCAATGCCCCACTGAATTCAGTGGGATCCATGCCCCACTGAATTATGCTGCGAGTGTTTTATGGGTTTTAGCCATTATTATTATTATTATTATTATTATTATTATTATTATTATTATTTCCATTTAGAGATGCTTACTATCTGATGATTTCAACGTGGTTTACAATAGATAAAAAACACACACACACACATATATGCATAAGAAGTGCAACAAAACCCATGTCAAATTATTTACGTGGGGAAAAAATGAAACAAACTTTCTCTATATAAGTCAGAAAACATTCCGAGGCAGTATAATGTAAACTTTCAACCAACAAAATACACATTGTTCATACAACCACTCCACCCATCTTACTTGCTGTCTATTCCATTCAACCACTTCAGTCATTCGCTACCTCATGCATTATGTCTGCCAACCAACCAACCAACCAACCAGCCATAGACAAGCCACTTGTTTGCCAAGAATATTACAATCCACATACAAATGATTGCAGCCAAGCAAACACATGTAAGATACTCTCCCCACTAATGGAGTCATGTCCTTACACCCACTGGACCATCTGACACTTCACCCCCATCTCTGAACTGAGAAGAGCCCAGTTCTATACCAGAGCAGGCTTTCACCCTGGGGGTATAAAAGCTACTTCTACCCATTCATTCCTAACTACATAATCATATTCGACATGGCACTGCACAACCTCAGTTCCTGGTAAATAACCAATCAGCACTGGTGGCAGACACAAATAACTTAGCCGTGAATGTGTCTTGATTTACGCAGTGTGGGCATACATCATATTTGACTGTCTAATCCTAAACAAAAAGAACTAGAACATGGCAACTATGATAATTACTCGTTTGTGGTAGACCTGTCCTCCACAAATTTAAAGCCATCCAATCCAGTCTCTGTCAATGAATTCCACACACAGTAGTGCATCCACATCTTGTGGTAGTAAAGAAAATCAAAGACAGCATTGAAATGACGGTGTTGTCTTAACAAGAGATGTTGTCTCACTTCGTTCAGTCCCCCCCCCTTTTTACAATTGATGGGTGCCCATCAGGCTTTATAGCTCTTTCTCTTTCCTACTTTTTATGTCCTTTCATCTCTGCATGCTTCACTTGCATAAGATTCCATAATTGTTTTTTTAATTTTCAGTGTTTGTTTCATAACATGAATTCTGGCCATGTAACCGATGCTACATTTTGGTTCGTGTAATTTTAGTTATCCGACTACAGACATATGATATACATGTATGTATATGTTACAGCATGAATGTGCGCTCTCTCTGTGTGCATGTGTGTAACTTTAAGCAGAAGTGACCCTTTTTTCTCATTCACCACATGGATCACCTACATAATCCGAATTGATCAAAATCTTATATTGCTCCTGTGCATTTTTAACCCCATCCAACCCTCCTGCCAACAAGGAAGAGGAGGAGGTCATCTGCATGTTGTCAAACACATTTTCTCTCCAGCAAGACTTGGTGGGAGCTGTTGCCAGTCCTTACAAAAACTAGCTTCCCCCTCCAAAAAACAACATCAATTTAACTAAAATGAATATGAATAATTTCAGTTTCCTATGCCCAACAATCCACACAGAGATTTTCTGCCATAATGTTGGAACCTAAGGTGAAGAGTGGTTAATAAATGTATAAGCAATAACATGCCAATAATCTTTTCGTCTTGCTTCCTTCCCATGACATTCAAAAGTTTTGCTTCACAACAAGGGCAAATAACTGCACACCCAAGAGAGCAAAGACACTGTTAAGGACTCCTAGAAAAAGGCTCGATAGATGGCGAAAGAATGGCTTTGGGTGGGGCTGCTCTGGGTCACCACCACATACAGAAGCATGACCAAATCTAGGAGTAATGAAGAAATGGAGGCGTCGTGATGCCTGAAGAGGAAATACATAACCTTCCTCTTCATCTGTTTTATTTTCCTGCAGCATTCCAGACATTCTTTCCCTTGACAATAGGGGTCCTGATTCTGGCCACATTCATCCCAGTTTCATATGCCATCTCCTGGAAAGAGGCAGCTCTGCTCTTAGGATTAAGCCCTGTCTGTATATCTGATTGGCTCTACGAAATTCCCCACAGTCCCAGAGGCCATTTAAAACACTGCACTGCAACAAACCTAGGTCTTCCCTCAAGTAGCCATAGCTAGATTAGCACAGCGGCATTTGCTTTAAAACACTTGCTTGTTATATTCGTATTTTGCATTTTTTTGTGATGTGGTTTTAAAATCTTAGGTACTTAGGTGCACTTCCAGTAGCTCCTGTGTAACTTTCAGCCTAATCCTCAGTGAGTGAGCATGGAAAGCCATTAGCTCCTTCAGGGATGTCCCAAGGCATTTTGCTGCCTGGCGCAGAGGACAAGATGACGCCCCATTCCATATTCCAAAGATGACTGGGTCAGCGGTCGAATCTTAATTTCACAGTGGTAACATGAATAGGGGGTGTGGGGAAGGCCACAAGGCATAGCAAGCTCAATCCTCTAACATCTTGCCACCACTCCCCACCCCACGACATCTGGCACCTGAAGCATCTGTCTCAGTCTGCCTCGTGTTAGGGTCAGCCCTGCTATCCAGAAGCTTTAGCTGAATTTTGGCCTGTTATAGAATTACGTCCACAAACTGGGTGCCTGGTTAAATCAAGTTTTATTCATTCATTCATTCATTCATTCATTCATTCATTCATCAAATCTATATGCTACCCCACCACACCTCAGTTCCTTGTGTTAGACTTGGGCTGTGTACACACTATACAGTTAAAGCACAATTGAAACACATTTCTTCCCTCAGAGAACTGTGGGCACTGTAGTCTACCCCTCACACTTACAATTGCCAGCAACCCTTAACAAACTACAGCACCCAGAGTTCTTTGAAGGGAGAAAATGTGCTTGGAAAGTGTTTTAAATGCACATAGCCTTACATTGATGTGGGGCCTATTCATTCATAAACCCAGCTTTAAGGGGGGGATGGGATGGGATTGTTCTCCTGGTGGTTTTTAGGAAGAACAAACTATTCGGATTCCCCCTGTAAGCACAGTCTATGATAAGCTGTGGAACTCTCGAGAAGCTGTCTCAGCTGCAAGGGGTCCTATCTCAAGAAAATAAAATGATCCCTGTGTATCTGCAGAATAAATCACTTTGATTGTCTTTGGTCTTTTGACAGCTGTGCGGAAAGGAATTTAATCGAATGCATAATTTAATGGGGCACATGCACTTGCATTCAGACAGCAAGCCGTTCAAATGTCTCTACTGTCCCAGCAAATTCACCTTGAAGGGGAACCTCACCAGACACATGAAAGTCAAACACGGAGTGATGGAAAGAGGATTTCGGTCTCAAGGTAAATGACCAGCAAGCTGGGCTGATTTTTGCATTAGATTTAATAATTCCAAACTACTTATACAGTAGCATCTAAAAGGCAGATTGTGTATCTGCGTAAGCCTAATTGAAGCAGACCTTGCTAAGTAAGAGAATGGCTAGCCAAGTCTAAGGAAGAAAGACAGACCCAATTGTGTCCTGTTGTTGCACAGATAAAAGAAGCCTGCACGACCCGGAAGCGATTAAGGGTCAGAGTTCATCACATAACCTGCTCTGGTTTTTCAGGTGTTGAGATGACACTTAAAGGGTTGTCTGGTATTGTAGTAAATTATTGCAAGTCAGGCTCTGCATTGTCATATCTTCGGTTCAGGACCAAGATGCCAATATTGTGTTGTAAACTTTATAAAATGTACCTTGCATTTTATGTGAAGGCAAACAACATGGATTTTCACCCACTCACCATGCAAAGAATGCTACTGTATTTATGCTGTGCTCTGTGAATTGTTGCAGCTATAAAATCAAGCTGCTAGTATTATTGACATCACACCATAATGCTTGGCTGAGGTAGCTGGATTTGACCGATAAAACTGAATGGTCTAAATTGGCTCCCAAATGTTAGAGCTCAGTCCGCTTTGTAGATTTTTCTACCCATGTAATCAAGGTGGATGTCTAAATGGATGTTCTGATTAAGGCTGTCGAAAAACTTTAGGAGTCAGACTCAGGAGTGGCCAGCATGGTGCTAGGGAGCCACCCTCCCAATATGCTGCTGCTTATCTGGATGGGGTAGAGCGGCAACAGGGCAGAGACTTTGTAGTCACAGCAGTTGAGCCAATCCAGCACTCCTTCCAGTATGCCCAAGCAGAACTATGGCAGAACAGGTTACAAATATCACCTTACTGACCCCCCCTCCCCCCAGATCATACAATTAGATTGTTTCACCCCAACCCATGGGATTTCAGACTTAATAATCCAAAATATTAAGACTTACTTTTTTTTAATGGGGAGGAACCCTAAATACCACTTTCCCTCTTCACATTGGTATGATGTTCACATTGCAAATTTAAAGGACACATTTGGGAATTGTTTGTTGAACAGAGAATTAAATGTGTTCGACAACCAATGCAACCATGACACCATTGCTGTGCTTTCATATGTCACGAAACTGGGCCTTTTCCATGGCAGTCTAAGCTGGTACTGAGTACTGCTGGGACAGATGCTTTTTCCTCTGTGCTAGGGATGCCAAGCAGATCAGCAGGAAGCCCCCCTTACCTCCCCCCTTCTATTATTTGCAAGATAAAGAGATAGAAACAAAGGGACACAAGCTGAAATATTCATCCTAGAATCACAGCTCTGAGTTATTTTGACTATAAAATGGGTGTAGGGCTGCAAATATATTTGCTAACACAACCATCTTTTTTTATATTAAAAAACCCTCTTATAGGACATGGAAGGGAACGAACAAGAACATCACAAACAGATGCCTCAAGGAGCCTGGAACAGGAAGAACCCTTTGACCTTTCCCAAAAAGGCCAAGGGAAAGGACTTTCATTTCACTCTGATGGGGAAAGTGCCAAAGGAAGCTCGTGTCATGAGGAAGATGAAGACAACTGCTACGGGGTGGAGCCGCAGAGCCCTGCCATGTACCACAGCAACAGCAAGCATGATCTTTCCAGCCAATCAGGACTCAAGATGAAAGACTTCAGAGAGTCGTACTGTGACGAGAAAGAGAAAATGCTGGATTCAAAATGTGAGGAGAGGAAAGATAACAACGGGAACCAGAGCCGAGGAGAAAGAGACTTTGCAAATAATGAGGGGAGGCATATGGGCTTTAGCCACTTTGAGAATAATAGACTCACTCAGTCTCTCTCTGACTACTTGTATTTTCAACATAGAAACAAGAGTTTGAAGGAGCTGCTGGAAAGGAAAATGGAAAAGCAAACTGTTTTTCTGGGTATCTAAAAGGACACGTGTAAACCTAGCGTTGGGAAAGAGAAGTTCCTTCATAGTTTTCATCACCATGAGCTGTAATCTAACAAGACTAGCAAATTATGAAAAAGAGAATAAGCATAAATAATTTAAGGCAATTTTCATCCGTCATTCACTTGTCCCTATTTTTATACAATAATGTCATAGATACAATGATGGCATATATAGCAATCTAGTCTATAAGCTTATTTCCAATAATTTCCCTCAACATTCTGACCTGGTCCATGCATGCAGCAGAGTGAAATGAACGAGTCCTGGGATAGTGGAATAGATTGCATATGAGGCGTCATGATTTGAATGTTCTCCTGGATGTGCTGTAACCTTTTGTTGTTGTTGTTTTATTTACTTAAAGATATTGGCTATTCCATATTTTTGCTCTAACTTTATGGTGTTTTAACTGTCAGGTGTACTTTACAGGACTCAAGTCCTGCTTGAGGAACTCCCTTGGGCATCTGGGTGGCCACTGTGAAAACAGGATGCTGGACTAGATTCTTCTTAAGTTTTTTATGGTCAATGGACATTTCAGCTAGCAGACCTGTGAGTGGCTTTGCATTCCCTCACAGCAACACTGCTACAGAACTACCATACTATTTAGCATTCTTCATGGGAAGCCATGGTGGTGTAAAACCAACAGAAGTCAGTAATGTAGATATGGCCTTAGAGAAACATCTGAAATGCTTAGCAAATTCAGAATGCTTTACCTAAGAGCAGGCGGTGCATAACACAGAGGTTCTGGGAAGCTAAGTAGGATTCTGCAAGGTACAGCAGAACAGAGCAGACAAGTGGAAAACTCAAAGGAAATATTGATCATAGCTCATGATGAAAGGATGTGGCTAGGACAACAAAGGGTATAAGTAACATGATGATCAATTAACAAATGGGTTTGGCCTTAGAACAGCTGACTCAGGAGAGCTCAGATGCACTTGGAGACTGGTAAAAAAATAAAGATCACCTGCGTCCACTGTAAACCGCTATGCAATACAAAGGCAAACTTCTGGTTATTTGAAGTATATCAACATTTTTTAGGATCTCCCATTATGTGATAAAAGATCAGTCAGGTCCCAATGAATTTCATTATGAATTTACTCTGGTCATATTTTTGTCCCTTGCTCCCCTGCTCTCCTCAACATGTTATTTCTAAGTTATTTGTCTCAGTCTGTTGCAGCCTCTTCTCTTCTCTTCTCTTCTCTTCTCTTCTCTTCTCTTCTCTTCTCTTCTCTTCTCTTCTCTTCTCTCCTCTCCTCTCCTCTCCTCTCCTCTCCTCTCCTCTCCTCTTCTCTCTTCTCTTCTCTTCTCTTGAGACCTTTGCGCTGGTTCCAGTTTCTTTGCATCTTCCTGTTTCCATAGTGTTGCTGCATTTGGCTGCTGATCACGGGTGGGGAACCTGCATCTAGGTCCCCTCAGCCCCAGCCTTCATGTCCGATGGTCAGATGAATTCAGATAAGGTGGGAGTTCCAAACATCTGGAGGGCCACTGGTCCCTCATCCCTGCTGTAGACGGTGCAAATCTGAAAAGTGCAATTTAAAATTTAGTATTTATTATGCCAAGGAGAGTATTTAATAAAGTCTTGCCAGGTGTACAATAACACGTTGCGTCTGCTTAGCTGAATAGGAAATAACAGCATTAACAGTATGTATTCTTGTATCTGTGCATTGATTTTTTTTCTGTGTGTGTGTTTTAAATAACACCTGACAAGTGGGATACAACCCAAATTCCAGTATATTTCTTCATAGCCAGTAGCTCATCTGAAATATATTTTGTTAGTTTAAAACAAACAAACAAACAAACACACACACACACACACATATCAAAGGTGCTGCTGTAGTTTGCATCAAGCCCTCCCAGAAATTTCAATTGTCTCTGTCCTGATAGAAAAACTGGTCCATGTTTCTCATGGTTATACTGTTACATGCTGCTCCTTACTTTCCCAATTGGGAGATGTTCCAGGAGCAGCACTTACCTGGTTATGTGTTCTTTTGGCAGGTGTGTATATATATATATATATATATATATATATATATATATATATATATATGAATTTATTTACAAATATATAGGATGGGCATAGGTGGACTTCTACAATCAGCAAATCAACTGCCTACACCATAACTGTTATAGTTACTTGGTTGCAATGAGGGCCCTGTTTGTGTCACAAAAAAGTCATAACCTCATCAACAAAGAACATTATGAGCATAGGAATCTGCCTTAAACTCAGTCAGACCATTGTTCCATCTACCTCAGTACTACCTACACTGACTGGCAGCAGCTCTCCAGGGTTCCAAGCAGGAGTCTCTCCCAACCCTACCTGGAGGGGGCAGGGATTGAACCTGGCATCTTCTGCATACAAGGCAGAAGCTCTAATACTGAGCTACAACCTTTCTCCAAGGTTCACAAGTAAATGGAGTTGCAAATAGGCACCCTGCTTTGAGGGGAAGACTGGTACAGGTACCTGGAATTAAGCCTGTGGGTATGTACTCTCTAGCCAAGGAGCAGGTTGACACACCTAGCACCCAAAACCAGTAAATAAATTTGCAAAGAGGTTCCATGACAGTGTGCAATTGAAAAGAACAGAATTATATAGGCCCAGCCACACGACAACTGTAAGCGTGCTTACACCTCACAATGGGGGAACCAGTGTGAGGCCTGAGGAAGAGAAGGAACCTCTCAGAGCGCTGGTGCACTTCAACTTCATAAACTAAAGGTGATGGATTGTACAATTCTATTCCTATTTAGGAAATGTCAAATGCCAACGATATAGCGTTGGAAGGGAAAGGGCGAGTGAGAATAACACAAGCTTTGTGGATATTTCCCTGTGTACCTTATCCTGAGTGAAAGAAGGGGAAACTCAAGTTTGGCTCCCCTTTCTCTGCTAAATGTTTGTGTTGCTCCTTGCAAGAGCAGGGGTTATTTATGCATTAATTGCCTTTAGGGGTGTCGGAGAAATTCCATTCAGCACACATTAAAAGCGGAATCTATCAAATTCATACTTTCCCAAACAATATGTGAATCGAAACACAGCCAACCTTCAAAATTCGCACTTAACTGAATAATTTCTTCAACCAAACGGTGGTTACAAAAATGCTTATACAGTGGTACATCGGGTTACAGACACTTCAGGTTACAGACGCTTCAGGTTACAGACTCCGCTAACCCAGAAATAGTACCTCGGATTAAGAACTTTGCTTCAGGATGAGAACAGAAATCGTGCAGCGGCGGCGCAGCAGCAGTGGGAGGCCCCATTAGCTAAAGTGGTACCTCAGGTTAAGAACAGTTTCAGATTCAGAACAGACCTCCAGAACGAATTAAGTTCTTAACCCAAGGTACCACTGTATGAGAGGAAAGTGTTCACAAAAATGAAGATACTGTGTTTCTCCTAAAATAAGACATAGCCATAAAATAAGCCATAGTGACGCGGCACTTCCCATTAAAACAGCCTGGAGAGGCGTGCTATGCAACGTACCGATGCAACGCGGTTAAAATAAGACATCCCCTGAAAATAAGCCATACTGTGTTTTGTTGAGGGGGAAAAATATGACAGTGTCTTATTTTAGGAGAAACATGCTATTAAAGAAAGTAACATACATAATGCACTATATTAGCGAACACAGGAACACACAGGAGCAGAGGCTGGCAAAATAACTTGACAGCCTTTTTATAAAATGCCAAGCTGGAACCACGGGCTGCAAGCTACTTCCCATAGCATACTCAGCTCTTTCCCCCCCTGTGAGTAGATTTACTTGTAGTTAATGTTCTGGCCAAACATCCCAAGGAACACTTGGTGTGTGTGGGGGGGGGGTATAATGAGTCCCTCATTAAAGAGGTACTCACTTTCCTCAGAAGAAACAGGAAGTGGAGGCCTGATTAGGGGACATAAGCTTCATCATCTGTGTCCAGGTCTTAATCTACAGTGACATTGTGCCCTTCAGATGTTTTGAAATACTAGTCCTATTAGCTCTAGTCAGCATAGCCAATGGTCAGGGATGATGTGAGTTGTAGTCTACAACGTTTGGAGGGCACTACATTTACTATCTCTGTCCTAGGAGAAAGCCATCCTTCAACACTGATGAAGAAGCTGGTGACTATGAGGCCCCACTGATTCAAAGCCAAGTAGCTAGTGTGGGGCTCTGGCAGCTCTGCTTGTCTACTGAAACCTGCAAAGGCAGAAGGTGCACCAAACAGAGATGCCAGAGGGCTGTATCTGTCCATTGACTTGCATGGGGCCAAATAATGGGCACGAAAAGTGAACGTTCACCAGGCCTCACCTGCAAAAGAGGAATACCTATCAACTGCCTCAGGAAAAAAACACAGGAAATCCCCCCCCCCCCATGAGCACATGGCAGCCATTTTGGATGCCTTGCTCTTGTGTGATTTCGGGCTGAGATCTTGCCCCGAGTCCGCAATCTTGCACTGTGCCCCCAAAACACACATTTTTGGGTGCTGCGCCCACCAAAAGCACTTTCCCCAGTTCCGCAATCTCAGCGGGTCACATGACCCATTTGGGATTTCGGATCTGGAAGATGGTGTCCCGAATTTGGGCCACATCGTGTTGGAGGGTATGAAGAGGCAGTGCTGGCCACCGACATGGTTGGCTTTAAAAGAGGTTTAGACAAGTTCTTGGAGGATACAGCTGTCAGTAGCTACTAACACTGATGTTGATGTTAATCCTCTAATGTTGGAGGCAGCATGTTTCTGAATAGCAGTGGCTAGAAACCTCAGGATTGGACTCATGTTGTGCTCATGTTATGCAGACTTCTCATAGGTATCTTGCTGGCCGCTGTGGGAACAGGAATTTGGACTAGATGGTCACTGGCCCAGTGGTGGCACCAGAAAAATAGTTTTTTGGCCACATGCACCCCCCCCCCATGGTGCTGCTCATGAACTGGCCTGATCCAGCAGGCTCTCCTTATGTTATTATGTATGTTCCCAGGATGCAGCCCTGGCTTTTCATTGGAACCCTCCCTCCAGGTTCTGTCCGGAGATAATTTACGGTGTCAAAGTTAAAGTACTTGCTTATATCTCTACAGAGCAACAAAGCTTGGCTGGGGCTCTGAAAAATCCACCATGAAAAAAACCATGATCTAAACAATGATCTGAACACACGTGACGAAACACACTCAGCCTCTCCACATTTGTGAGGCAAAGGTTAGCCATTGTAGCTCTGTGCATAGTTCATTTCAGGGAACAACATGAATGGGGGAAGGCTTTGATTGTGTGTTTTGTGAACACTGTAAACTCATTCAGCATGTGGAGGAAGCTCTGTGTCTTTGATAGCTGGGAGTGACCAGCTCAGTCCCATGTGGCTCAGTATCAGTGGCTCTTGGTGTTTCCTCTTTGTTAAAGGCAACAACAAATTTTGAGGGGAAAAGGCACTTGATCCCCTTTTCTCATGATTTACTAGTGTCATTTTTGTTGACACTTGAACTGGGTCCACCTTGAATCATAGGGTTGTGTCCAGCTAAGATCTACACACTGAAATTAACAGACGTAGGTTAGTCCCATAAAGGACTGATAGAAATGGCCTGAAATCTAACCCACTGCTATAGAAAGATCCTCATGAACACACCACATGTACAGAACTGGGCTGTGTACGATCTCTAGGATAATGAGCGTAGAGAAGCACAGTCCCTCTTTCTCAACTACTTTTCTCAGACACATTATTTAACACTGGGAGATTTATTTTACAGAATGATAGAGTGGGACATCAGACTGGACAGTTGTTTGGGTCACCTGGCCATTGTCTTTTTCCATGATGCATTGCTGTTGTTTAAATTATAGCAGACGATCATTTAGATCAACAAATGAAAACTGATGTAAATCAGTGTCTCCTTCTTTCATCCACACTTTTTGGGAAATGTGTTTCCTCTGGGTAGTTCAGTTGGATACAGTGTGGTGCTGATGACGGCAAGGCTGCTGGTTCAATCCCCCGTATGGGACAGGTGGGTTACTTCTAGTGCGATATGCAACCAACACTATCTGCCTTTGCCCCATGGATGAAAAATATTAATTACAAATTAATTGACGATTAAGCGGCATATAAATCCCGCTGGTTAATTAATTAAATAACACCAGTTTTAAATGCCAGTTTTCCTCATGGAATTCAAGGTGGCATACACAGGAGATCACAGCCTGTCCCTCATCCATGCTTTGACTACAGCCAGGTCTCCTTAGCTTCCACACAGCTGCGCTGTGTGCATGCATGCATGGTCTCAGTGTGGGTTTGAAGAGCAGCAATTGTTCTCCACTGCAAACACGTATATCAAGGGTGACCAGCTTGTGGACTTCCAGTTACTGTTGGACTCTTATCAGACCCAGCTAGCCAGCATAGTGAGTGCTAGTGAGATCCATCTGGGGGTAGGGTGGGATGTACTGACACAGATGCTTCTCCAATACTGCTACATAATGCAGTGGAGGGGGATACTACCCTCTGCTGTAGCTAGCTTATTACTTATGTGCAGAGCCCCAGGAGCTTGTTGGATCTTTGCCTTAAAAAAATGGGTGCAAACACATTTCACGCCTTAGACTTTTAGTTTGTAACAATGATGGGATGAAAATGCTTAGTCCCAAGGAAGGGTTTTTCTTTTCAGTTTATAATTTATCTGTATGATTATTCTTTGAGACCACGATCAAACACCTTCTCATAGCTGGAAATGGACCAGCAGAGATCTCCAGCTGCGCGTTGCAAACATACAAGTATTCAGCTGCCAACATCAACAGTCTTAGTGCTCACGTACATCTCGGGTTCAGTTTTGAAAAATAACTCCACCCAGGCTCCATCCACATTCCTAGGCAGATGTATTGCTATGTAAAGCAAATGCAGGCACTAACTGGGAGGGAAGCAACCCTATGCTCACTTATCTGGAAGTAAGCCCCACTGAGCACATTGAAAAATTACTTCTGAGTAGACACATATAGGGTTGTGCATGATCATACCCAAGCCTGGGTCTAACCATTGATGCCTGAAACTTAAGCAACTTGAATGCAGCCTGCTCTGATTCTTGTTCCTTAATATTTATTGAAAGGCAATAGATTTCCATGTAAGAATTATTTTTAAAGTGCCTCTTCAGATTTGTCAAGAAATATCTTCCCTCCAGTCCTGCCAAAGAGAGCCCTCGGTTCTCAA
Organism: Lacerta agilis; assembly: GCF_009819535.1. Taxonomy (NCBI): domain Eukaryota; kingdom Metazoa; phylum Chordata; class Lepidosauria; order Squamata; family Lacertidae; genus Lacerta; species Lacerta agilis. The sequence continues at coordinate 29,374,128 of NC_046322.1, forward strand.
TCCAAGTAGTCTGGGGGACTGGAGAGAAGAAGGGAAGCAGGTTCTGGCCTCATTTGTTGGTCAGCAGACTAAGGGCTTAAGGGTTATTAGTGGGGTATGAGAGCTGAAAATAATGCCAATATATGTCACCTCTGGCAACCAATGCGCCCCTTGGGTTTCAGATAGTACATGGGTAGATGAGTCTAAAAATCCCATGACACAAATTTTCATGGCCCTCTAGCGGCTATGGTGGCTCATTTACCAAAACGAATGTATTTAGTGTTAACTATGGAAGTGTGTACTCAATTTTAACCAAACAAGGCCTCCTAGAGCACAATATACATCATTTAATTTATCCATTTTTGTTTATTATATTTCTATGCCCCTTTTCACTCACATGAGTCGCAAAACGGCTTACATAGTAGAACATCACAACCACAACATAAAACATATAAACTAATTAACAAATCACTAGTAAAGGTTTCATTTGGGAAGCAGCAGAAATGTGTTCAGCTGGAGGTCAGGTGAGCACCCCTCCCCCCAATGCTATCTGCTACTGACTGTTTCTGGATCAGGACAACTCCCAGTGTTTTTTTTTAATGCTTTTTTTGTTTACTGAGCCTGGAGACAGAGGATTAGGGCACACATTCCATGCAGGGAAGGTGGCAAGTCAGTGGCAGAGTTTTGCACGCAGAAGATTCCAGGTTCTAATCCTGGCAATAGAATTTGGTAGCAGATGCAGTGAAACAACCATGTCTGAGATCCAGAAACCAGGGCTGGGCCATGTCAATTTGGCCCCTGAGGCAAACCACAAAATGGCGCCTCCACTGGCTGGGGAAGAAGGTGTGAGTGAAGATCTACATTGGGAATAAGGGTGGGAGGAGACCAGCAGCACCTCCTAGTCATCAAGTGGCCGCTGTAGAGGGGGCATGCTGGGAGTGGGGCTGCCAAGGAGGTGGAAGATCTGACCTTCAAGGAATGTGCCACAGCTGTTGTTGCCACTGCGGTGGCAGCAGTGGGCAACACATTTCTTGGAGGCTGGATCTGTTGCCCCTGCGGATCCTGGTGTCCGAAGCAGTCTCCTCACTTTGCCGCATGGGTGGGCTGGCTCTGCCAGCCAAACAGTCTGACTTAATACTAGCCAGCTTCCTGATTCCTCTTATCCACACATTGACTGCTTCCAAGTGCAGCTCCTTCCTCACTAAAACATATAGCCTTTAGCATGAGAAAGTTTCAGCATCCCTCATATTCAGGGTAGGTGAAAAAGTGATTGTCAATGCACAGTTGCCTTGTTGACTATGGAGCTGGATGCATGTAGCAAAGGTGTCTCGAGACCCTTGAACCCCAAATGACTTACTGGCTGCCAGATAATGGAAGATAAAAGCCGCCCGGCAAACGTCTGCCTTGTTCTGTCCTTTTTGATCCAGAACTGAACAGATGGCAGCCTATAAACAGTTGTGCTGGAGTTATGGCTAGATAGCATCAGCTCTCGAACAGAGAACAAGTGGGACGCGGTTCAGCAGCAGTTGAATTTTGAGTGGCAAACAGCCAATTTGCTACCAGTTGGGTTATTCACGCTGCAATAGGAAGCAATTTTTCTGATGTACAAACTTCCTCCTCCTCCTTCTGTTGGGAACTAGGCAACAATTATGTGTATATTATTGTATACTATATATCTACACACACACACACACACACACACGAAAGAAATGCCAGTTTAGCAACAGAAAAGTTCCATGATGTGAAGAAGGTATACACCCTACTCCTTTATTGCATTACAGCAGCCTCGTAGAACTCTAATAGTAAAATACATCTTTTAATACTAGGAAGATCCAGAAGACACGAAGTCCCAGACAGTTGCCATGATTTATTTATTTATCTATCTTGTTCTTGATTGGCTATCTGCACCTGTCAATCTGAGACCTTGAATAGGCAAAATATTTTCAGGAACATGATGCACTCATGTATTTCTATTGCAATAGGACTCAATGCTCTGCTATTAGTTTTCTGTAGCACACCTCTCATTGGCTTTTGTAACATTGCAGGAACTACTTATTAGAATCTTAACCATTCATTGCTAATCAGCTTACCAATAACAGGATATTTCTGCCATGTTGTCCCTTGTGAATGGTTGTCTGCCTTACTACTACATGTGCAATGCGGAGCAAATGATTGCCAATCTGCAAAGTTGTGCCTACAGTATTTAATATACACTGCAGTTCTAAGTATCACTAACTGTAATCTTTGAATCTGATTGCTATTCAGTTACCACATTTTCCCCTTTATATATCTGCCAGCTAAGATTTCACTTCATCAGGTTGTATTCCAGGTTTGTTAGCTGGAACTAATCTAATTTCTGTCTACTCATAAGAGTGCTGTAAGCACAGGGCACATTGTTTCTTTTTTAAATTTTAAATTCATCTGATTTCAGCCCTGTGGATAGCTCTGTTCGGTAGAGCATGAGGCTCTTAATCACAGGGTCGTCTGTTTGAGCCCCACATTGGGACTCTATTTACATTATAGTAATTCTAAGGGGCCCCTCCAGAGTCCTTCATTTTGTGCATTCATGATTGTTCGTGCTCATGATGGCACTGGAGTAGTTATACATGGTCCCTCTTTCAATACTGTTTGTTCCTGCAAATGTTTCAGGGCAGACATCCAGTTTTGTTTCCAATTAGCACATGTCCTATAGCTTCCTGCTGAAATCTTGTAGGTATTCATACCACACAAGTTCCAGAGTGTTTCTGGGACTGCGAGGGGTTGTCCTGCTTTTATTGCACTATAACAGCAATAATGTAGTAGCAATGGGGAACATCTCAGGACAACTAATAAAGAGGAATGATGCATGGACGGTACAGCCTAATGTGCCAATGACACGTTGAAAAATACAGCCACAAAACACCATCAATCTAGAGGTGCCCCTAAATATGCATCACAGGCAGATTTTGTGTGTCTTTTTTGTTTGTTCGCTTGTCCTTTGATGATGCATTTGGCAATGCCTAACTAGAGCTGGACCATAAAGAAGGCTGATCGCCGAAGAATTGATGCTTTTGAATTATGGTGCTGGAGGAGACTCTTGAGAGTCCCATGGACTGCAAGAAGATCAAACCTATCCATCCTTAAAGAAATCAGCCCTGAGTGCTCAGTGGAAGAGCAGAACCTGAAGTTGAGGCTCCAGTACTTTGGCCACCTCATGAGAAGAGAAGACTCCCTGGAAAAGACCCTGATGTTGGGAAAGACTGAGGGCACAAGGAGAAGGGGACGACAGAGGACGAGATGGTTGGACAGTGTTCTTGAAGCCACCAACATGAGTCGGACCAACTGCGGGAGGGAGTAGAAGACAGGAGTGCCTGGCGTGCTCTGGTCCATGGGGTCACGAAGAGTCAGACACGACTAAATGACTAAGCAACAACAACTGGTCACCCTATCCAGAATTAAAAATAAGCCTCCTGTTTTAGATTTGAGATGGCAGGAATAAAATGCAATCACATACACACACCTCAGCTGAATTAAAATTTCATATTTTAGCTTAGTGCTCACTCACATCTTTAATAGCTCATTTTTCGCACCAAGGTCTGTAGGACTGCTTCTCCCGTAGCTTGCAAGAAAGGGGAAACATCTGATTATGATGTCAAAATAAGACAACATTTTTCAGAACTTTCATGTTGCTGGCTTCCCTGAAAGACACTCAAAATGAATAGGAAAGAATTTCCTGGGGAAAATGCTGGAATGCTTAGATAAAATAGAGGAAATGACTGAAACAAATCATGGCCTCTGTAGTGGTGGCGAGGCTGATGATTATTGTCTGTTTAGTAGAAAGCTCTGAAACTGCTGCAAATAAAGCACCATCAGAGTGAATTGCAAGGCAGCGAGGCCCAAATAGATTTAAGCTGAACAATTAACATCAATGCAGTCAGAACCAAAACATAATCCTATCAGCTGCAAGTCTCCTGTTGCAGTGAAGTTGTGCTGTCATCACAAGACAGTCCAGGACATGCTAAACACATGCAAGAGTGCCAGCAGCAGTCATCACTTTCTTAGACATTTTTTCAAATGTCTGCATTTCTATCTCTCTACTGACACAATCAAGGGGTTGCCAACTGTTTTGGACCAATGCACACATTTGGAATATGGTTGCTGAGGGCCGTGACATAGGACAAAAAGGCTGCAATGAGTAAAAGAGAATAAAAAGAAACAGGAGCACAGGAAGGTGGAGGGTTGCACCCCAACAGGTCCCCCCCCCCATGGAAAATGGCACCTACATCAGGTATCAATACATTTACTGATAGAGAGAAGGGATTGTACTCAATGAAGTTGCTCCACTATCACAAGGACATAAGCTTGCACTCAGTGCTTCCCCCCCCCAAAAAAAACATGTTTAGAGGGGGACTCTCATTTTCCTACTCATAATGAAATACTGCCTCTCAATGAGGCCAAACTTAGATTCACAAAATGTTTAGGGCTATGCGTACCCCTACGTACCCCCCAGAAAAAGCACTGCTTGTGCTAATCCTTGCACTAATGTAGGGCTGGGAAATGGCTGTGTGGTCGTTTTTCAGAAACCATTCCCACCTGCAATCAACTTATGTCACTCCCTTGAGGAGTGACACCAGCCAGTGTCTGACTGCAGGGGGGGGGTTGATTCTGCATCGGCTGAATGATTTTGTGTTGATTCTGCATTGATTCTGCATTGATTCGGATGAATGGAATGAGGGGTTTAGCAGCACATGCCTGCTCCCCTGTCGGAAACTCACACACACAGTCAAAGCAGCAGAAGTTCAAAGAGCAGCACAGGCTATTTGAAAGCCCTTTTGCAAGCATCCCTAGACTGCCCTTTAAGGTTTAATTAGCCATGTGGAACTGTTTGCAAAAGGGCTTTCAAACAACCCCACAGTATGCTTTGAAATGTCCTTAAAAATGCAGCATCACCTGACATCACTATTATGGTCCACCAGCCGAATTTGGCCCTCCAGGTGTGGGGAGGCAAGGATCATTTATTCTATCTTGGCAAGGCAAGAAAGCAGCTGATGTCAACTACATTTGCTGTGCAGTTTGTTTGAAATGTCAATATGCTCCCTTCTTTTTGTTATCTTTGCTAGTCCATTTAAAAATTATTCATCTTTGTGTATGTGTTGTTGTATGTGTTTTGTTGTTCTTTGTTTTGTAAAAAACCAATAAAATTCTTATAATAAAAAAATAAAATAAAAATTATTCATCTTTGATAGAAGACAACTTTAAACACCATACTTGGGATGCAGAACAGTATCATGATTGGTGCCTTTTGCTTAGCTCTCTAGATAGATTTGATGCAATGTTTTTCTTTGAAGTACACATTAAATGTTGAACCTATTTCATTCAATGAAGTCCATGAAAATGTCCAAGTAAATGTCATGTCATCTGCATATTATAATTGGTCAAGATGCTTGACCTTTATGTTGAAAAACCCATACATCATGTTTTGAATGACCCATGTGATATATGGATGGCTGTTTCCTTGTTATATTTAGCTTTGAGCATGGAGCATGTGCAGCACATTCCTGTGCATTTTTACTCAGAATAGGTCTTGGGTGTGTAGGACCTCAGCCTTATTCACACAAACCTGCATGTTTCTCAGCTGTAGTTGCATGTGAAAATGAGCTGCCAAAACACAAATTTCAGAGAAACACACAGGCCTTCCTTCCTAGTGTGCTGAGGACAGATGTCTAATGCTACCCCAGTTACAGAGGCAGTCATAGACTGAGGAAGGTGGAGTCAGGTGTTTGTAAAAGATGTGGAACATTTAGCGCGCACACCTATTCAGATTTCATATTGTGGCATTAAAGTAAACTTGAGTTCATTTAAGTCGTGTTTTTTCTTTGATGCCACTGTGAGAGATTGGCTGTCCCTTCAAGGAATCTTCCAATCATCTAAAGAAAATTTCACAGCTGATTCTGGCTGCTTGTAGTCACATGGTTATAGGTGTTTGTTTGCTTCTTCTTCTTTTTTGCCAATCGTCATGGGACTTTTGGGGTTTGGGTTGGGTTTTTGGAAGATGTCTGTGCGTGAATTTGTTTTATGTGTGTAGATCAGTGCACGCTAACCAACGCACAGTCTTCGCAGTAGGGCTCTGTTCTGATGGAATGAAGTAGTCATGACAAACCGGTAGATTCCTATCTGCTGCAGCCTTCATCCACCTTCACAGCCATTGTAACATACCGCTTGTTATCACCCGCCTGTTCTGCTGTTGAGGACTTCTTGGATCATTCTTTGTCTAGCTCCTTCCCTTTGACCTCACCGCCTTGGGTGACCCTGCTGGGAGTACGAGATTCCCGACGGCTTCGCTCACAAGGGTCATAAGAACATGCAAGCCCACTCACCACAACAAGGTGATGATCCAGTGAGTTTGTTTGCTGTGTACATCTGTCAGGAATGCTTTGATGGTGTTTCCTGCTTGGCAGGGGGTTGGACTGGATGGCCCTTGTGGTCTCTTCCAACTCTATGATTCTATGATTCAATGCTGTATACACTAGAACAGGGGTCAGCAAACTTTTTCAGCAGGGGGCCGGTCCACTGTCCCTCAGACCTTGTGGGGAGCCGGACTATATATTTTTTTTGGGGGGGGGGGATGAACGAATTCCTATGCCCCACAAATAACCCAGAGATGCATTTTAAATAAAAGCACACATTCTACTCATGTAAAAACACCAGGCAGGCCCACAAATAACCCAGAGATGCATTTTAAATAAAAGGACACATTCTACTCAAGTAAAAACACGCTGATTCCCAGACCGCCCGCAGGCCAGATTTAGAAAGCAATTGGGTCAGATACGGCCCCCAGGCCTTAGTTTGCCTACCCCTGCACTAGAATATTTGCATAAGCAGTTCCAAACAGATGATTAACAAAGCTGTGCCAACCCCAATCTTCTGACTGAGGGAATGAAAAGAAGAACCTGAGCTCAGCCAAAATCACTGTGTGAAACTGTTAGGAACAAGGAAGTTGTCTTATCCTGTGTCAGACCACGGGCCCATCAAATTTACAATCATCTACACTGATTGCAGGCAGGCGTTTTCCTCACCCCTACCTGGAGATGCTTGGGCACTTAGTGATGGCCCTTCCCTTAAATGCTGATCTGTGTGGTCTAATCTTGGAAGAGATTAACATCTCTTTGGGGCTGTCCAGGAAGGGCAACCAAGCCACAGTGCTGGATACAGAGGGAACTTCCTGTGTGGCATCTGCTTACATGCAGGACAGTTGATCTAGAACAGGCATCCCCAAACTTCAGCCCTCCAGATGTTTTGGACTACAATTCCCATCATCCCTGACCACTGGTCCTGTTAGCTAGGGATCATGGGAGTTGTAGGCCAAAACATCTGGAGGGCCGCAGTTTGGGGATGCCTGATCTAGAATGTGCATTCAGCCACATGCCTTGCACAAGTTCATCCTTTGACATTTGATCAGCAGCTAAACTGGAGGAACAAATTAACTCTGTGATGTGTGCAGCGATGACAGAAATTGCTGTGGGTGTCCCCAGGTAAAATAGCCAGCTCACACTAGGGTTTCTCCAGACAGCCATGTACCCAAGTCATACCATTGCATAGAGAAAATAAAATACTCTGTGTCTGAACAATGCAAATACTGGGCATTGGCTCCATCACTGAATGCAGCCTTGTATTAACTGTGTGGTGGCCTGCTGCAAACCTGATCCAGAGCTGAGGCAGGTATTATAAGCTCACACCTGCATTTCAGATGATGATGATGATGGTGATGATGATGATACTCTGCCCATCTGGCTGGGTTTCCCCAGCCACTCTGGGCAGCTTACAGCATATCTAAAGATATAATAAAAACATCAAGCCATAATAAAAAAAAACCTCCCTATACAAGGCTGCCTTCAGATGTCTTCTAAAAGTTGTGTAATTCTTTATCTTCTTGACATCTGAAGGGAGGGCATTCCACAGGGAGGGCGCCACTACCGAAAAGCTTGAAGACCTTTTCTTACAACTCTGTGTGTAGGACCTGAGAGACCAGGGTTCAAATCCCCACTTAGCCATGAAGCTTGCTGAGTGAACTTGGGCCAGTCGCTGCCGCTCAGCCCAACCTCGCTGGTTTGTTTTGGGGGTTCATTGAGGAGTGGGGAGACAAAGTACACCACCTTGAGCTCCTTGGAGAAAAAGGTAGGCTTTGAATACAACAAACAAACAAATAAAGACAAGATGAAAATCAGAAAACGTCTTTATTCTTATTAAATGAGGGAATGCTTATTTTGGTCTTACTGGAGATGCGTGAGACTTCAAAGCCTCTACGGATCGCCACTTCTAAAATGAGCACCTCTCCAAAAGGTAGTAAAAGTGCAGAAGAACAAATTCTGTGGTCTAAATTTCCCCTGAAACTGCTTAACCACAGAAATGGTTTTGTACATATATCAATCTTTCCCTATCACAGTTCTCTTTTTCTGGGCAGTTTGATGTGGGAACTGACAAAAGTTGACACATAAAGGAGAAGTCCTTCCCAAAACCATTCTCTTTTTTATTTCTCCTTCTCCTTCCCCTGTCCAAATACTCACATCTTTGAGAACAGCAAAATGACGCTTCTGGGAAACTGATTTGTTCTTATGTTCCATATGTGTGCTGCATGATGTACAATGGCACGGGAACATAGGAAACTGCCTTATATCAGGTTAGACCAATGGGCCATCTAGCTCAGTATCAGCTATGTTGATTGGCTGTGGCCCTTCAGGGCTTTAGGCAGGGAGAGTGGAATTCCAAGTTGCCCTTGGTCGAATGTCCCATCTGTGCTCCCTCCTCCCCCTGCACGCTGTTCTGAAGGTTCTCCCAGTTCCCCTCCACCCAAGCCAATTGAAGATGTTGGGGGGACTGGGAGAAGAGACAGGAGAAGGCTGTACTTCCCCAAGTGGAAGTATTTTCACAAAGCTTTCACTGACTAAGCGAATCCTGTCCAGGATGGAACCAGGGACCTCCTGCAGGCAGGGCATGTGCCAGGGCATGTGCCAGTGCTATGAGCAGGCCTGGGATGTTGCTGGCTCAGCAAGTCTATCAAGACTTAAGTGCCAACAACAGGCACCATTGTGAGATGCAGTGGAATGATATTGCAAAAATCATTCCATGGCTGAGACATGGGAGGACATGGGTGGACAAAGGGCAACTCAATCATGCACCATCCTGATGGGTCCTTTGACCACAACAAGGTCAACTGCACAGGCACAAACCTATGATCTTGATCTGATAACAAGCTTTGTGTGTTAAGAAATATGCAAAGCAAGTGAACTGAGAGTCCAAATCTTCCCTCCAATATTAGAAGTTTTAGGCTACTATTTTATCAACCTCAGCCATAATATGGTGGCTGGCCAAACTTACTGGTCCACTTGTAATTATTACGAATACAGATTACTTTGAGTACCTGAAATTCACCATTTACAGGCTAGATATAAGCATTAATTTATGGCATACCGTAATACTGGCGAGAGCCTACAGCAACAGGTAAATTTTCTGAAGTGACTTCAACTGAAGTTAATGTTGGAAGAACCAATCTTCTTTGTCAACACAGCTTCAAATATTGGTAGGTAAGGATTAAGGGATGTATGGTCTTATAGAAGACTGAATAATCAAAAGGCCCCATTTTCCAGCTTATCTTTTTTTAAAAGCAAAAAAGTATCATTATTGGTAATGGGTAAAAATTCAGACCAGACACAAAAATCTACTGTATTAACAAAATCCCCATAGGCCCATTTCCCATTTCCCACAGACAGAGGAGCTGCTTTACATTTGGTTTCCCTGTCACTGAAAATGGTCTTAAAGCAAGCATATAAATTATTAAATGTAGCTTTTTTTTCTACTTTGAGGCTCTTGCATACAACTGGGAATGTGCAAAAATGGGCTTTTATTAAAACTCAGTTTCTAGCAATTTTTTAAAAAATAAAAATTTGTTGCTTTCAAAGTGTTGTAAATTTTATTTTTAAGCTGAGGAGAAATACCTTTCTCCCTCATACCGCAACACATTATTAATTGAAGGTATTTATCTGCTTGTTTTTCTTGACCTCTCTTCTGGCTCTCCGGTAAATCAGACACTTTCAAAACCTCATGTCAATGCCTCTTTCCTGAGATGAAAGATAATGGAATTCTAACAGCTATACTGTATAGATAAAAGGACAAAGGGCATTGCCTGATGCAGAAATAAGCTCAAGATGAAGAAATGGTTCAATAGCACCAGCTTCTATTGGCTATTATGTCACCTCTCCTCTACAGGCTAAACAAGCCAAGCTTCTGTAACCTTTCCTCGTAGGCCTTTTGTGACCTGATACTTGGATCTAAGGAAGTGGGTGATGCTGTGGTCTAAACCAGAGAGCCTCTTGGGCTTGCTGATCAAAAGGTCAGCGGTTTGAATCCCCGCAACAGGGTGAGCTCCCACTGCTCTGTCCCAGCTTCTGCTAACCTAGCAGTTCGAAAGCATACCAGCATGAGTAGATAAATAGGTACCGCTGTGGCGGGAAGGTAAACAGCGTTTCCATGCGCTCTGGCTTCTGTCATGGTGTCCCGTTGCACCAGAAGCAGTTTAGTCATGCTGGCCACATGACCTGGAAAGCTGTCTGTGGACAAACGCCAGCTCCCTCAGCTTGAAGCGAGATGAGCGCTGCACCCCAGTCACCTTTGACTGGACTTAACCACCCAGGGATCATTTACCTCCTCCCCCCCTACTTGGACTGCAATGATTCTTTGGTATATAACTGTTGACCAAGAGACCCTGCAAGGCCAGATCCTTCTCAAGACCAACCATCAAGGCATAGTGGAAGATATCTTAGTTGCATAAACACTTTACTATGAAAAGAATATTAAAATTCATGCACATTGAGATTGCCTTAAAACTAATTTTGTTTCCATTCGGAACTCCTCCTTTGTAGCATTTTATTTTTGGATGCAATGTTACATTCCAGCGTAGCTTCAAGTGCCACTAATGAGGTTCCAGAAGGTATCTCCTCATTAAGCCTATGCATCTTCTTTGAGCATGAAGAGGTGGCCTCTCATGCATGCAATTCAAGATGCAAATCACACATACAAATGTATGGATTATGTCAGTAATGAAATATACGAATTCAAAATTTTACATATACTGTAGCTACTTCGGGGAGCTTCTTGGTGATAACAGGACTGTTGATGTTGGCTGCAGATTTATTACATTCCTTATATTCAAGCTAGATGGATTGTTCATTGCATGATCCATTGTGCCCCCTACTGTCTGCTGTGTAGTATTTTGACAAGTTATTGGAATTCAAAAATTTAGCATTACATTTCATTTTCTAAAATAAAGTTTTTAAATGTCTTTGAGAAACAGTATCTAATGGGTGCGTGAGGCAAATTTGTGTTTATTTCTTCTACTTTTATACATTTTTCTGCCTTCCCATTTGGGCATGTTTAAGGAGTGTATTCAGTATAGTAGAGTCCAAGCCACTGCAAACACGGACTGAGCAGGAAGACCAAACTGTTGGCAGTGGATTGTGGAGTTCTGAGGAGATACCTATTGAGATCATTGTGTTTGTGGGATGGGAGGTTATTGTTTATTTTTTGTTCTATTTGTGATTTACCTTGTATTTTTATCTTGTGAATAGCCCCGAGATCTTCAGATGAAAGGGAGTATATAACTTTAATAAATAAGGTGCTGAGTTAGTGACTCCAACCTATTATTTTACTATTCTCTATAACCTTCAATATTTTCCCCAATATGGTCTAATTCTATCGCATCTCCATATACCTTTCTTTTCCGTTTCTAACACTTATCAACAAGTTTAGGATAGATTTCAGTTAAACAATTGGTGTTTGGTACTGCTGGCATTCCACTGTTGACATATACCGGGGTCCCCAAACTAAGGCCCGGGGGCCGGATGCTGCCCAATCGCCTTCTAAATCCGGCCCGCGGACGGTCCGGGAATCACCGTTTTTTTACATGAGTAGAATGTGTCCTTTTATTTAAAATGCATCTCTGGGTTATTTGTGGGGCCTGCCTGGTGTTTTTACATGAATAGAATGTGTGCTTTTGTTTAAAATGCTTCTCTGGGTTATTTGTGGGGCATAGGAATTCGTTCATATTTTTTTCCAAAATATAGTTCAGCCACCCACAAGGTCCGAGGGACAGTGGACCGGCCCCCTGCTGAAAAAGTTTGCTGACCCCTGGCATATACTCTTGGCACGTATATTTCATTTGCGTGGGGGCCTGCCCTGCCTCCTGGTGACCCCCCCCCAACAGGTACAAGCAATAAACCATCTTGAATATTGTCAGAGATAATATAAAGATGAGAGAGAAGGGGGGGAGGCGGTCTCTGTCATTCACCATCTGTGAAAACTTTCTATACATGTTGCATCAAGCAGTAACTATTTTCCCCAGGAGGCTGAACAACCATGCTTGCAAGTTGTCTTCTTTGAGCAGATCTAAGCCTTTCCCTTACTTGTTTGGTTGCACAGGTGTCCACTCATACATTTTGTTTGGAGCATCGTAATTCATCCCAGAAAACACACCACGTTTCTAAGCCAGGGAGACGTTTTATTGGGCAGAAATTCTAACAGGGGAAAGGATGGATCTACTCAGCCAGGAGAGCAGAGTGTATAGGCTTCAAAGTCCGACGGCTGATTTGGTTTAGCTTGAGCAGCTGCAGGGGGTGCTTCTTTGAGCGCGGCGGCTGACACAGCAAGTCATCCAGAGTCTGAGGAATGGTCTGTCCTGAAGCTTGCAGCTTGGCGACAATTTCTTCAAACTGGACACAGAGAGCTGGGATGTCTTCCAGCTTCTCTTTGGCTGTAGCCAGCTATGAGAAAACAATGGCAAACAGATCAGCAGCTAGAAGCAGAAACATTACCTTAAACACACCCAACACTACACCTGCTTCCCCCCCCCCCCCCCGCTTGGCAGGGGGTTGAACTGGATGGCCCTTGTGGTCTCTTCCAACTCTATGATTCTATGATTCTACACCTCTTGACCTTCTTGGCTGATCAAAGCTCGCCGAGAGGGTATGATTCAGGATGTGGCCAATCATCTTTGTGGGAGGGAGTAGACCCAGCTGTCTTGAACATATAAAATAATGGAAGCAGTGGGTTCCTGGACCCAGTGGGGTGCGGTGATTTTTTTGTTGGGGGGCAGTTAGGGCCAGAGGTGTCAGTTTGAGGTGTTATTTTTTTGTGGGGGCTGACATCATGTGTGTGACGTTGTGACGTCACACAAGTTAGCAACACACCTCCTTCCCTAAGCTGGGCAGAAGCTTCCCAAGCTTTGGGAAGGTGGCGCCAGGGGAACATTTAGGGGGCTACTCTAGTCCCCCTAGTTCACTGACCACACACCACTGCCTGGACCCATGCTATAAGGTCAGGGAAACGTTTTATTGGGTAGAAGTTCAGAATAGGGCATACAAAGGAACAAACATACAGCAAAGATGGAGATCCTGTGACCCTCCCCTCCAAATGTTGCTGGTCTACATCTCCGATCATTACTGGCCAATCGCCATGCTCATAGGAGATGATTAGAGTTTGAGTCCAACAACATCTGGTAGGTCACAGATTGCCTACCTCTGCTGTGAAGACTGTTGACGGTCACCCACTGGCTTCCACAGTAACCATCCACTTACCACTTCCATACAGAACTCTGGTTTTTTTACAAAACTTGAAACACTGGGCTCTGAAGCCGTTTTCAGTCTCTGGACAAGGTCTTCTAGGTCACCAGTTGCAACCTGAAGAAGAATCTTGAACAAAACAAAACATAACAAAACATTAATGAGTAAAGCTTTAATAAGCTCTGGATTAGGCAAAAACAAAACACGCCCCTGAAACCAGAAAGGTTAGGAGGGTGGATTGTTTTCCCCACCACACATACAGATCTTTCCCCCCCTTCCCCCTTTCTAAGAGGCATGAGGATTAGAAATAGTTAGTAAAAGGGGACAGTGAAAACAGACAAATACTTTGCCCTTGTAGATAACACAATGGCCCAGGTGAAAGAAAATGATATTTTAAATACTTGGTTTAAAAAAACCAAAACAAAAACCAAACCACTGGTAATGTTATTGTTTTTTTCTTTTTGCATACCACTTTTACAATCAAGAGACATATAAACGTGAAATAAAAAATAAATAAAAGTATGAAAATGGCACATTCTCTAAGGAATCCCCCCTCCCCCAAAAATATTCTTTGAAGCCTCCCTGGAGAGGAAATGTGCCTAAATGAAATTAAATAAATTACTTTGAAGGAAAACGGCTTTGCATACGGGTTGTATAGTAGTATGTACTAACAAACCAAGTCAGAAGGATTATGAATTATATACTGTGGAGTGGGACGGGGGGATGCCTGGGAAACATAGCTGTCAAGTTCTCCCTTATTTTAAGGGAAATTCCATTATGCTGAATGGGCTTCCTCATGAGAAAAGGTAAAACTTGACAGCTATGCAGTGGGAAAAGAAGAAGCAGGACTTGCTACTAATTTAGCTAATTGCAGCCTGTTTACTCCAGTCTTCTGCTCGCCTCACTCGTTGCCAACAGCATACAGCCGATTTGTATTTTTCACTTTCATTTACTCATCCTTTCCTCCGTTTCCCATCCCCTCTGCCTTCCTCTTCCTCAGTTCTGTGCCAGCCACCACCTGACTCTGTTGCTCTATTTATTTCCCACATGGTGCTGGGCAGAAAACAGGAGAGGGGCACTTCCGGATTCTGCTAGTGACTGAGCGGTCATGTTTTTAGCTAGCTCTGCACTGTAAATAGTTATGCACAATAAAGTAGTCCTTAAGTGTAAGAGGACTCTGTCGTTACTCATGAGCAACACCATGGTGTACCCTGACACTTACTTTTTAATTTTAAAAAACCACACATTTTTTTTATTAATTATTACTATTATTAATTAACTAATTAAATTTCTATGCAACCCAATGCATTTCCCATTCATGGCTCAGGAGGAACATACAAAATCCAGCAGACTTACTGTCAGATTAGTGCAAACTCTGCTTTCTGTGTTTATGATGTGAGAATAAAAGGAGCGAGCCCTGGAAATATCATTCTAGGAAGAATAAACAGAGACAATAAATCAAATTGTGCACATAAAATAAAGCTGTGCTCAGCATTTCATTGAAGTTGGTATTATTAAGGACCTCACAGCTATACAGCATGTGAGCTTGGATTCTTTGAGATCTCTGACTGAGGACTGAGTATCTGATTTACAGAGAGGCAGACTGGCTGAGGTCCTTTGCCAGAATGCTTACAAACATGGTACATAAAGGCCACCAGGGGGCCAAATAAAGATGGCCCAGGGGCCACTTCTGATCTAGAGTGCGCCAGCTAGCCATCTGTTGTCATTCGTTTTGCGACCCTTTCTTTTTATTTACTTTTGAGTTTTCAAGCTGATTGTTGTTGTTGCTGTTCAGTCGTTCAGTCGTGTCCGACTCTTCGTGACCCCATGGACCAGAGCACGCCAGGCACGTCTATCCTTCACTGCCTCTCGCAGTTTGGCCAAACTCATGCTAGTAGCTTCGAGAACACTGTCCAACCATCTCATCCTCTGTCGTCCCCTTCTCCTTGTGCCCTCCATCTTTCCCAACATCAGGGTCTTTTCTAGGGAGTCTTCTCTTCTCATGAGGTGGCCAAAGTACTGGAGCCTCAACTTCAGGATCTGTCCTTCGAGTGAGCACTCAGGGCTGATTTCTTTAAGAATGGATAAGTTTGATCTTCTTGCAGTCCATGGGACTCTCAAGAGTCTCCTCCAGCACCATAATTCAAAAGCATCAATTGTTCGGCGATCAGCCTTCTTTATGGTCCAGCTCTCACTTCCATACATTACTACTGGGAAAACCATAGCTTTAACTATACGGACCTTTGTCGGCAAGGTGATGTCTTTGCTTTTCAAGCTGATGGGCTATATTAAATGCAGTTACAGTTTTGATTCCTATCCCAACAAAACGGGTACTGTAGGAAGCTCCCCCTGCTCCCCCCTAAATATTCAAGAAAATGATGTATGATGCATATGACATACCACAAAGGTTTATGTAGTACCAGTGTATTCAGGTTTCCCTAGGAATGGGGCTGGGGGGGGGGAAGAGAGAAATGGGTCCGGGAAGCCAGGAAGCCTGGAGTGCATGTTATTGTTACATGCAGAGATTCCAGAAACCCTGACAATAAATCAAAACAACCCAGTACCTGTTTCAGAGCAAATGCTACTGCAAAGTAGTAAACTCTTCTTGATATATTAACTCCTTTGAGCTGCCCATCTTCAAGTAACGTAGTACAAATTCTTCTGGACTCCGAGTTGTTCTGTAGAATAAAAGATTTCAATGCATGAATGACTTACGGTTCAGATTCACGGGATAAAGACACCGCCCTACTGACTGAGTGCCAACAGTTAAGGTACTTCGAAGCTTTCCAGAAAGTTTACACTAGACACACATGAAGCCCACTGATTACAGAATTTGAAAATGTGATACTTTGTAGACTCCAATGCCAAAAGTGATGAGCATTCCATCCTGAAGTGGCATGAGGTGGAATGATGGGCTGTGGAAGTTTTAGCGCTTCTTTAGACTTGGAATAGAGGGAAGAAGGCACTTCCAGATGCAGAAAGGAACATATGCATGTGTCTTTTTGGAATGTAAGCTTTATTTACTAGTACGAGATATAGATGTATATGCATACTAGGGATTAGCTCCTTACATAAAAAGAAAAAGGTTAACGCAACAGTTTATATTAACCATTCCTACATAAATATTTTAAAGTGCATCTGAGCCCGGGGGGGGGGGGGGTAAACAGGAATGTGCTCTTGTGCATCACGAGCTTTATGCAAACCCAGATGACTTGTGAAGTACTGAATAAATATCTGGACATGCATCTCATGCACTTTTCTTTTGCCCCCAAATGGCTCCCAATCTTTTTTTAAAAAATTAAATTAATTTTGTAAACACGGAATGTCTCCCAATTTTAAAATGTTTATACAGTAAGTGTGTAAGACCAGCTCAATGGCCCATTTAATTCAGCGTTCTGTTCTGACAGTGGCCAATCAGATGCTTAGAGGCAACACAGGACCTGAATGCAAAAGCATTTGGTAAGTTTAAATGATCTTAAAAACTTCCCGTTATAATCAAAGACTTTTTGTTGAAACAAACGTTTGCCACTTGTTTGGTTGTAAACCATAATCTCTTTAGTCAAGAGCAGTCTTATTATCTACTGCTGGTTGTCATTCTTTTCAATGTTCAACTCTATTCCTTGTGCATGCCCTCTCTTAAGTTGCCGTAAGTGGTGTGTGCTTAAAATACGAGATATAAACTTACTAAAAAAGTTGCTAAGTTGTGTGTCTGATACCCAGGCCAACTGCCCGCCTGCAGAGGGTTGCACCCCCTCTGAAGGAGCAGGTATGTAGTCTGGGGCTATTTCTGGATACACCTTACTCATCAGAGATGCAAATGACCTCTGTGGCTAGGAGTGCCTTTTACCAGCTTCACCTGGTGCACCAGCTATGGCCATATCTGAATCAGGAAAGTCTGGCCACTTTAGTCAAGGCACTGGTGACCTTGAGACTGGATGACTACAGCTAGTTCAAAAGGCAGCAGTTAGACTGCTGGTGGCTGACAGCATGCAACACCTCTGCTAAAACATATGCCTGGCTGGACCAAATTCAAGGGTCTTGTATTAATATACAAGGGACTTAAATAACTTGGCCCCAGGTTTACATTAAGGACCACCTAAGCCCCTATATCCCAGCTCCATCACTGAGACCATCCTGAGAATGGCAGTGAATTGTTCCCTGTGGTTCAGAAGTCCAACTGGTTTCAACCAGAAGTCAAGAATTTAATGTCACTGGTCCCATGCTATGGAATACTCTTCCAGCAGAGATTTGACCATCATCCAAACCGATAATTTCCATTTATCTCTTGAAGACTGCCTACAGGCCTATAGAGTTGTTTAAACTTTCTCAGGGTGAGCCAGTCATGTTTACGGTTATTATTTATGTATTGTTTTTAATATTAGATTGTTTTACGGTGTCTGACTGTACACTGTCTCCATATATTACATTCATTATTATTTTTTGGAAATAAATATAAATCAATAAGTAATATTCCAGAAAGAAAAGAAAAGAAAAGAAAGCCACTTTTAGGTTTCACAGCATTTCCAATATTCAACTTTCTTGCATTAAAAAATGCTAGAAGCAATTCTTTAACATTATGTGTTCTTACCAGCTTGTAGCATATCGCAACTGCGAGCAAATAGGTATCACTGCTGAATTTGACACCTTGTCTCTTCATTTCTAACAGCACTTCCAGAGCACCTGTCAAACAGACTTTCAGTTATTGTTACTTCCATCATTTTCTGATTAGTGTATTAACTGCTAATTAATAACACTTCTGAGAACCCTAAGCTGAGTTCTGAAAAAAAATATTATTATTGGGGGGGGGGAACTTTTCAGATGAGATGCATAGCACTTTATATAATCCACTTGCTAAGGCTATGCAAATTTAATGGAAGTTTTATAGTATGTTCAACCAAGATAAAAGGAAAATCCTAGGTATACTAATTTTCACTGATAAAGTTTTTAGCAATTGTGATTTTGACTGAACATAATGCCATACAAACTATATGCTTGGAGTTGAATCTAACTAAATCATTGCACACATATAGCAATTTGTGCAAGCACAACCAAACTTCCCTTCCCACCCACAAATCTGCACAAAGGCTGGGGGAACCCCTGGAACTGATTTTAAGGGTGCACGGGAGGGGAATGATTTAGCTGGATACAATGGTTTCATCCTAACACACCTAAAGTAGCACACACAAATTAGGAAAGGTGGTCAAGGGCCTTTTTAGACTGTCATAGTTTTTAGCTTAGCGCATTAAGGCTACAGTCCTACCACTTGCTTCCAAGCAGACATAGGATTGCACCAGTGATAAGTGACAAAGATAATAACCTTCCCCCTGCCCCCACCCCAATGATAGCAATGGTTTTTAGCAACTTGCATGGCTTGTTCTGGGAAAGGATCCGTTTTGAATCACTCATGATTATTTGAAGAAGAAAACTGCACATTTTACACAAGCGCATCAACCTTTCATCAATGATGTGATGTGCATGTTCTTTGTACGAGGAGGTTACGGTGGCCAGATCTGTGTACTGTTTGCAAAGAGTCCAATGCAGTAGTTCTGAAGCTTTGGGAATCTGTCTCCAAAGAGCTCCCTCCCTGTTGTCTTCTGGAAGACAGATTAAGGGAACAACCCTACTCACAAGACTACCTCCGAGGCTGGACACCTATCGAAGGTGGTAGACTCTCCTTTATTGGAGGTTTTTAAAACAGAGGTTGGGTGGTCATCTGTCAGGGATTCTTTAGCTTTGTAGGGGGTGGGACTAGGTGACCCTTTGGCTCTACAGTTCTATGATTCTATAAGAAGCTGGCATCAAGCAAGCCTGGCATACCAGGTCCAAACTATGTTTGGCAACAGGCTGCTGCTGCTCTGCCTAAACCTGGCAGAGGGAAAACAAGCCTTCTAAATAGTGCTCTGTGCCAGGTTGCCAGGTCATGCGACTGAGCTGAACAGGCTTAGCCTTAGCCCCCCATTCCCACCCCCCACCATGCCCCCACCACACTCCCTTTTGGGGATTTGCATCAGCCTCGCCCCGATAAACCCCAGCTGAGCAAATTTCACTGGCAAATCACACATCATCAGCTGGACTGGGGACTAATGCCAGCTGAGCATGGAATCAACCAGCTAAGCTTGAGATCTGTTGCAGCAGCTCATTGCAGTGGATCTTGCCATAGGATTGCTTCCTGAGATGCTTCTGATTAAGAAAACCTTCTGCCACTGAGCTACTGATTTCTTTTGTTCTCTACTGTTTTTTCCCTGATGGTTGTTGTATGTAACTGTACTTTAAAACTGTGGTTTTGGTTTTTATTGTTTTGAAAATACGTACAAAGCTCTGAGATGTTAAGAAAAAAGGAATACGATTTTAAATAAACACCCCCCCCCCAGCATGCAGCTCCTTTGTGTATGTACTTCCTCAAAAGGTTGGTGGCATTTTCTCCCAAGTGTGTGCAGGGAATGCAATCTTTAGGTTGCAATCCTATGCACATTTGCCTAAAAGTTAACTCCACTGAACTCAAAGGATCTTGTCTCCAAGTAGACAAGTACATCACAATGCACATGGGCGAGATGGGGAGGGGGAGAAAATATGTGGTGTTCAGAAAATATAGCATGCTTTCTTGCAGCGATAAAAAAAATCCCCAGGCTCACAAAAGACAGCTGCTTGGCTTTGAGCAAAGGCAGGAAGTTAGAAGATGAAAAAGTGTTACTAAAGAAGATCCATAAAAAGCCCTAATCATGAGTTGTATGATTACATTTGATGAGAGAGATCAAGTGCTCAATGAGTACACAGTCAAGAGTACTCTTCAATTATATTTGCAAAATGTGTTTCAGCTCTTTTAACACCCATGAGTGATCACATCAGGTTTTGCCAACTCAAAAGATCAACCAATTCAGTGTCAATTATAGCACTTTAGTATTATATTTTTTCATATCAGAAAGACAGTTTTGCTGTCGATAATATATTCCTTTTGAGGCATCTTACGCTACTTACTTTCATAACGACCTTTTGTAAAGAGCAGATCCATCAAAATATTGAATGATGAGCTTTCTGAAAAGAAGCCGTGCAAAGCCTGAAGAATATAAATAACATCAGTTTGGGACAACTCACAGATATTGGTTATATCAACACCCAATTAATAGTTCAAACTGAAGCCATTGAACCCTCAAAGCTTGGGAGGCAAAATTAAGGGTCTTAAAATTTCCTTTTCAAACTCCTGACAGGACCCAGGTGGCGCTGTGAGGGACCCAGGTGGCGCTGTGGGTTAAACCACTGAGCCTAGGGCTTGCTGATCAGAAGGTCGGTGGTTCGAATCCCTGCCACGGGGTGAGCTCCCGTTGCTCGGTCCCAGCTCCTGCCAACCTAGCAGTTCGAAAGCACGTCAAAAGTGCAAGTAGATAAATAGGTACCGCTCCGGCGGGAAGGTAAACGGCGTTTCCGTGCGCTGCTCTGGTTCGGCAGAAGCGGCTTAGTCATGCTGGCCACATGACCCGGAAGCTGTCTGCGGACAAACGCCGGCTCCCTCGGCCTATAGAGCGAGATGAGCGCCGCAACCCCAGAGTCGGACACGACTGGACCTGATGGTCAGGGGTACCTTTACCTTTACCTTTAGGAGACAACAGCTTAAAAAAAATATTTTTAAAAAAGAAGTTCCCCCTCCCATTTAATTAATGCAAAGCTTTAATTTTCTTCTTCATTTATCTTGTTTCTCTTTCTTCTTTTAACTTTTTTTAAAATTCTCCTTTGATCTCACTCTCTTCATTTGTGCTTTTTGAATAAAGATATCTGCTTTGGTTAAAAAATAAATACTGCAAATCTGTTGCTAAACAAACAAACAAAAAAATAGCACTTCCTCCAGCCTTCAGGATTAGCTTTCAGAAACCACAAAGCTCCAAAGACCTTTGGGTTCCAGCCTTACACCTCCATATTAAGAGAGAAAAATATGATATTCATCACATTTCTCCAGTGATTTTATTCCCAACATTTGAAAACAATCCTATGTAAGAATGGGAAAGATCCACAAGGGAAACAGGAATTTTATTTCCACTGCAGAACAAGCATATTACACGACGGCATGTAAACCATAGCAGAGGGACCCCCCCCACACACAAATGGGTGTTCATGGGTCCACAGAGGAGGAGTGAGGAATTTGCAATCTTTAGCCTAATTTCATACAAGCAGGGGGAGTAAGGGAGAGGAAGGTGGGTGGGAGGAAAAAGCCATTGGAAGGGGTGGATCAGTTCAGAACTCTGGTAAGAGCAAAGTGACCCTCTCCCAGAAGTCTCTGTGCTTATTATTTATCTATATACTTTTCACAACTACCAATGGATTTAAGGGAGCTGGTATAGGGAAGAGTTCCCACTGGACTAGAGAAGAAAAGAGAGGGGTGTGTTTCTGAATTCTACCTGGTCTTTGATGAGCTCCAGTGCCGTTGCTTCAAGATTCATTTCATAACACAGCCTCATAAAAAGAGGACCAAATCTGAAACCACCAAAGGCCACATTTTTGTTCTCAGCATGGTACCTGTAGAGAAGACATGGAATTTGTTGTGTGTGTGGCAATCTAGTTTTAAAGAGCAGAGGGAAAGATAAATGCAGAAACAAGGTGGTCTAAATGAGAGAAACCTACAGGTACAGAGTTACTTGCTGCCTGCTTGTATGTGACTAGAAAACCAATCAGAGACACTGCACAGAATTACCATGTGATGCAACATAACAAAGAGGAGAAATGATATATTTCAAGAGCAGGGCCAAAACACTTTGGCACCTGAGGTGAACAACAAAACGGCACCTCCTTCCCCACCAGGGAAGAAGGGGTTAGTGAAGAGCTACATCAGGAACAATGGGGGAGTGAAGATCTGCTGCTCCATAGATCCTGCCGCCTAAGGCGGTTGCCATACCTTGCCTCAAGAGTGGGCCAGCCCTGTTCAGAATTAATCCTTTGCTCTGTCATAGGCATAATGCTAATTTTGGAAGATGGCACGGGATTCTAATTAATTATCTTCTTCTAGTCAGTATTTCGTGTTTCACAACATCTACTTGCAGACTGAACAGTAATTCTGTTCCCAATTTGCTGTTCTTCGTTGACATCAGAGGCGTTTATTGGCTGATTCAACCTAATCAACTTGATTAACTTTATGATAAAATTGCATTTGCTTCACAGCGACAACATTTCAGGATGACAAACCTGGATAGGAAGTCACAAGCAAATCATGTTACTTTACTTAGCTTCTAATGCATTTGCCCAGTGGGTACTATTCAACAAAATATTTCTGCCAGCAAACTGGGATCCCCCTATGCATGCCCTGTGCCATCTCAATTTTGTTCTGGAGGGTTTTAAGGGGCACAAGGGGGGGGGAGGAGGAGATCATGCTGTTGCATAAGTACAAACCTTTGCACTGATGGAAAGTCCACTTTAGTGCTATGTTGAGTACAACCCAATGACCTCAGGCATGGACTGAACACTTTGAAGTGTAACTGTGTTAAGGCTGATCCTGTTAAAAAATATCAACGTTCCAGGATATTCTAGACTAAAGGAAATGCAAAAGAAGGAACTAGAATATCTTCTTCTGAATTTTACCTGTATATCACCCTCTTGACTATTTCCACTTCATCTTTCGTCTGGCACAAATGCAGCAACAATTTCAATTCATCTCTGAGAATTAGCATATTTTTGGCTAACTTGTCTTCAATAGTTTTGAAATATGTGTCTGAAACAGAATTAATAGTATATATTTATTTGTATTTAGGTTATATAGAAAAATCGTGCTGTCAATTTACATGCCTTATCCCAGTTACGGTAGTCATGGCTGGATTAGTTGTAGAGGATACCCACCCACCCCAACAAAAACTTCTGCCCTCACACGTCACATTGCAATAGCTTTGCCCTTAAATAGTCATCATCTATTGAGGGAAAGTCTAGTGCCTGGACCCTAGTGCCTGGGTGATGCCCAGGAGGGAGATGAACCCTTGCTCCCCAGCCAACCACAAGGGACATTTAACACATACCGCATTGGCCCGAATATAAACCACACTTTTTTTCCAAATTCCTACTGTGAAAAGTCAAAGTGCAGCATATAGTTGGAACCAAGTGCTGCGTGCCCGTCTCCTGGCACTACCACCCTGAACGGGGGAGGTGGTAGTGCTGGGAGGCGGGCGCGAGGCCCGTTTGGAACTGAGCGCCAGCACCGCCCCGCCCCCCCCGTTCAGGGTGGCAGTGCTAGGAGGCGGGCCGCATCTGCAAATAAGCCTTTACAGTGGTGCCTCGCTAGACGAATGCCTCGCTAGACGAAAAACTCGCTAGACGAAAGGCATTCGCTAATGAAAGGGTGACTCGCAAGACGAATTTCCCTATGGGCGCGACTCGCAAGACGAAAATTTCAATGCATTCCTATGGGAATTAAATTCCTATGCATTCGTATGCATTCCTATGGTCGTGCTTCGCAAGACGAATTTTTCGCAATACGAAACGACTCGCAGAACGAATTAATTTCGTCTTGCGAGGCACCACTGTAATTTTAAAGGTGTGACATATTTGCGGGTGCATCTTATATTCGGGCCAATACTGTATTTGCTCAAAACAAAGATAGAAGCTGCCGTTTCCTACAAAAACATCCCCTCTTTTGAGAACATGTTTGGTTTTTATTGTCCAATGTTGTTCTGGCACGGATGTAGTCCAGATGTTGATGGAATACAATTCCCATCATCCCTGGCTATTTGGCCCTGCTGGCTGGGGCTGATGGAAGCTGGAGTCGAACAAATACCTAGAGGGACACAGATTCCCCATCCCCACACTACAGTATTACTGTGATGTTTAAATACTCCTAATAAACAAACAAATAAATAAAGGGATGGAAACACTGATGCAAATAAAGAGACGTTTGTGCATACACCAGTTATGCAAAGGACAGAGGGCATTACCAAACACCATAGAATTCCTCAATGTACAATAACTATGAGAAGCCTCAATATGGCTTTTGCTCTGACCCTGTGATGACTAGCAAAACCGTATCTGACAAACCACTGATTGCCTTTAAGCTTTGCAACATTGACTTGTGAATGGTTAAGTAAAGCATACACACCAGGGGTGGGGAATTGGTGGCTTTCAGGAGGCTGTAGACCCACAGCATCTGGGGAGCTACGGGTTCCCCACCTCTGGTATACATGAAAGGCCTACCTTTCTTTCTTTTTTCTCTCTCTCTTAAGATTTTTATCAGTTTTTATTTCATGATACAGTAAGATACAGAAAACTAATGTAAATTAAAAACAAAAGCAGCTACAAAAAATACAAGTAGAGTACAGAATCCCCTCTTAAAAGTCGTTCTTATCCCTTACCACCCACAGAAGGCCGCAGCCCCTCCCAGCTCCCATCTGGGACCTTTTCTTTCTCCTCCCAGCCTCTCACCTTGGGAGATCAACATTTCCCTGAAGGGCTTACCTTTCTCACCATATAGTTTATATCCCACTTCCAACTTATGTTGCTGAAAACCATGTAATTGCAAAACATCTTCTGTTAACAAATAACGTTTGGCTGAAAATGAAAGGGAGGAAAAGAGAGATATTCAGAATACACCATACATTTAAGGTTTCAATAATAGTATCTATTTAAACCTTAGGCTGTGTGAAGGAAGCTGATGATTTGTATTTCAGTTTCAGAAATGCTCATACTTCCATCTACTAACATAAAGGAGAATGGTGGGGACTCACATCCCTTATGCAGATATAATACTCTTCTACTCAATGACTGTAAACGTTCTCTTGTAATATTTGGATAAGCTTAGAAAGTCTGCTCTAACCCATAAAAGCACGACACAATAAATATGTTTGCTTTTCCGTATTTTTATTTCTCAGGTGCAGACTTATATTGACTGATGCCTTCCTATCCTTCCCTACTTACACCTCCTGCTTCGCCCATGTTTCACCTCACAGCTCATGCCTTTTGAAAGTCACAGCTGAAAAGCATCCCTCTCTGCAGCTCCTCTTCTGCAAGGTACCATAAGTAGGCCTGCTCCAGTTAGAGGATTCCCTTGCTAACTGTTAACTATTTCAATAACTTGTCTGTTTGAAACAAGATGTCACAGACTGGACATCATGGACCAAGGAGGCACACCTAGAATTAGCTTCCCTTTGTCTAACTACCACCATCACCATCAAGTGATCATAAGCAAGCACTAGTTCTTGTAAGCCAGAACAGAAAAGTATAATAGTGCACAGGGCTAAAAACAGAAGCTTAGAATCATAGGCTTGTAGAGTTGGAAGGGACCACGAGGGTCATCTAGTCCAACCCCCTGCAATGCAGGTAGAAGGGAAAAAAGGTATGCTGAGTAGACAACTGTGGTTCTACTCAGAGTAAAGTCATCGGAGTCATAGCCAACGCTGCTGCTCCACTAGCTCAGCAGGCTTTTTCAGCTAACACTGGATATGACTATGCTTTGAAAATGTTTTTACTTTTCAGTTTCTTCAGGATGTTTCATGGGCAGCAACTATTATTACTATTATTATTATTATTATTATTATTATTATTATTATGCCACTCTGGGCAGCTTCCAACAAAAATCAAATACATTAAAATGTTGTTGTTGTTCAGTCGTTCAGTCGTGTCCGACTCTTCGTGACCCCATGGACCAGAGCACGCCAGGCACGCCTATCCTTCACTGCCTCTCGCACATTAAAAGCTTCCCTAAACAGGACTAGCGAATGCAATAATTAAATATGCTTATGCACATGCAGAGGTTTATTGAGAAATAGAGTGCTCCGACACTGAACAATATCCCCTTCTGAATTCACTGGGAAAGGCAGCAGCATTTATTTCAAATGAGTTAAAACTCTTCTCAAATACGAAACACGCCGGTTTAAGTTATTTGCGGCTATCCCTGTTTGCGCCTTTTCACTTTCTCTCTGCTGCCTGATGGAAGATCTCTGTGGATCTCACAGGCTGTACACACTCCAAGCAACAGGCTCCATCGCAGTCGTCACCTAGGGCGTTCCACATTCATCCCTAGGTGATTAAACAAGAGAGAGAGAGAGAAAGCCAGGCGCTTGAAACACGCGGAGCGCAACCACGCAGCTTCTCACATCCTAAAGGACCTCGGGTTGAGCACTTCAGGCCTTTCCTGCGACGCCACGTTCGGGACTACAACCCCCAGCGTGCACCATTCCGCCATAGTAAAAAAAAACTTTGGCTTATGGCGCCGCAGTGGACGATGGGATATGCAGTTCTCTGATTACAAGGTCGGCTCAGCGCGTTCCATAGAGCGTCCCTTTCTCTCCCCTGCAGCCTCCCCACCTGTAGCCCTTCACGCACCTCCTTGCGGGCAGCTCAGGCAGCCGGCCGCGACGAGCGTGCCCCGCATGCAGCACCGGACGGTCTCTCGCAGGATTCCATTGGAACTGCCCACTGCCGCTGCCATTCTGTCCCCGGAATGTACCAAGAGCGGCCGCGGCAGGAGGGATGCGCAGGGACCGCCCTCGCCGAATCTCCCGCGCCTCGCTAGCGAGAGGAATGGGCTGCACCGGCGCGCCGCCTAGGCTCCTCCACCCCCGTCGAAGAGGTGGTGCAGGCCGAGATGGCGGCGCCCGTCTTGCAGCGAGGGTTGCAGGCTGCGCTTCGGAGCTGGGCTGCGGCAGGTGGGTGTGGGCTCTGGGGCCGCCAGGCGGGTCTTTCGGGGACTGAGTTCCAGGGGGCCCGAGAGCAGCGCAGGCGAGGTCTGCGGGAGGCCAGGATGCGCCCCGGAATGTGTTCTCTTCTCCATGCCCTCAGGTATTGGAGCACATGGGCGTCAGGCTTGAAGCAGCCTCCTCGTTTGACCTTCCTGCGCCTGAGTCTGAACGAGGCTGCCCGAGTTGAAAAGACTTTCGTGTCATTACAACCTTTGCCGCTTTATGAGGTTTTTTCCTAGGGTTTCCGTGTTAGCTGCTAGAGAATTCATCCAGCGCTGCGAAGGATTCATGGTTATCAATGGAGCCCTGAGGTCACTTCTGGGGCAGCTTTTTGTTTTGTGTGTGGCAAAAGGATTCCTGCATTGCAGGGGGTTTGACTAGATGACCCTTAATGATCATTTCCCACATCTACAGTTCTGTGATTCTATGACCCCCATCCACATTCCTTTTGACCATCCATTTTGAGAGTTGGCCAAAGTGCTCTTGTATACATTTCAGCCAGCTGAGAAGGGGGGTTTTCTGTCCCTCCTCTGGTCAAATGATCTATCTCAGGCGCGTCCAACTTCCAACTGAAGAAGTGTGCATGCACATGAAAGCTCATACCAAGAACAAACTTAGTTGGCCTCTAAGGTGCTACTGGAAGGAATTTTTTTATTAAAAAAATGGCAGTGATCTACCCATTGGAGTTGAGCTTTTTTCGGGGAAGGTTGAGCCAAAGTTTTTGATCTATCTGTTGACCACTTGGCATTTCCATGAAGTCTCTTGGTTGCCCTCCCTCCTTGCTATCTCTCTCTCTGTGTACACACACACACACACACACACACACACGTATATACATATATGCTGTCATTGCCAAAATCACTGGGAACCTGGAGGTTAGAAAAATATGCTCGGGGTTATTACCGGTATGTCCTTAAACTGGGAGTTGGTTACCCTTCCTTTTTTATGTCAGTAGCATAGTGACTATGGCCAACAAATATGTTTTTGGCCTTTTGGCTGCTTATTTTATACCTTTGCCAACCTGGTGCCCTCGAGGTGTTGTGTTGGCTGGAGCTGATGGGAGTTCAACAACATCTGGAGGGCATCAGGTTGACAAGGGCTATTTTCTTCTTGTATACATAAAACTATAAAGCCATCATCATGTAGCCTCCATTTGGGGATTTGTAGTGCTGCATTATAATCCTGGATTTGCATGGAGTCAGAGCTAAGTCCTCGTTGGAGGATTTTTGAACAGCAAGAAGGCGAGAGACACAGAAAGGGGGTGGGGAGGAAATAGCTGTTTTAAACTTCTCCCTCTTCCATTCCTTAGCTGCCTCGTGAGAGACAGAAAGGATGTGGAATCCTCAAACATTCTGTAGTACCTTTCCACAATGTATTTCAGTGTGAAGCTCCAGATTCCAGGGAGCATGAGAAAAGGGAGTAGGGTTGAAGATGAAAGCTGGAGTTTTCCCATTCCCCACCTCCCTTGAACAAAGTGAGCCTTTGTTTTAACCCCTACTCTGGTTTGGTTTTGAATTTGTAATGCAATAAATGTATTGAACATCTAAGATGTCAGAATGACATTGAGTATAAGCATTCATATTCTACATTTGCGTTTGGAGTTTGACCATCTCGGACATGTCAGAATGTCCAGGAAAACCCAGTGTGATATCTTAAGCAACAAGACATTGGAATTATGGTTGTTGAGCTTGCAATGAGTCCTGGGGAATGGAAAAATGTGATATTGGAATGAAGATAGGTTGCCCGGTCAGGTTTATGGTTACAAATCTCATTTGACTCCTTTGCATTAGTCTGACCCCCTTGCACACTAAAGAGGACTAAGTGAGCAAGGACTATTAAGTACACTGTCCAGCATTAGATTTATTTCTGAAGGCAGCATACTTCCTACTCTACGATCCTAAAATATACACCTAGACCATTTTCTAACCAGGTGGTTTGAAGGGTTTGGGGCAACTGTAGGCTTTTTCAACCCCACCAAGGCTAAACAGCCCCCTCTCTATTGGCTGTGAAAAACTAGCAAGGAGGGAGACAACCTGCTGGGCCAGGAGGCGATTAATGCTTCCTTACAAGAGGGGCTGGTCCCTACCTGTTTGAAGGAGGCAGTGGTAAAACTACTCTTCAAGAAACCCTCCCTAGGTTCAGAAAATCTAAGTAACTAGGTACCAGCCAGTTGCCAATCTCTTCTTCTTGGGCAAGGTTCTTGAGCATGACCTGGTCACAGACCAGATCCAGGCACTCTTGGAGGAAACTGATTTTAGACCCATTTCAGTTGGGCTTTAGACATGGTTTTGACACCGAAACCACTTTGGTCACCATGTATGGTAACCTATGTCGAGAGGGGGGCAGGGAGGGGAATGTGTCCTTGTTAATTCTCCTCAACTTCTCAGAGGCTTTCTGTATCATCGACCGTGGTATGTTTCTGGAGCAGCTGTCCAAGTTAGGGGTAGGTGGCATAGCTTTGCGGTGGTTCCACTCCTAATTGGATGGTTGTTTCGAGAGGGTGATGCTTGGGGAGTGCTCTGGCCCCGTGAAGCCTTCCTTGTGAGGTTTGGCAGGGTTCATAATTATCCCCCATGCTGTTTAACATCTAACATTCACTTGTAATGCTGGAAAATACTGGAGTCTTGGCAGTACAAAGATCTTGCATTAACTTTAGGCATATGGATTTCAGATTCCACTTTTGTGTTACTTGAAAGGAACTAGCATTTCACCTTTTAATCAGCACCTTTTAGATGGGGAATCATGTTTATGTACTCCTGTTAATAACAAGACAATATTCAATGAATTATGAGATCAGCCTGTGCTTCATGGAGATCTGATTTATGATGTGGTGGCAGGACACCCCTAAATCCATATTCAGTAAAGCTGACAGGGAGATCAGAGTTCTCAATTCTACAGTGTTTGGATTCCAAAGCTGGATGGCAATTTATTGCATTTAATTTAGAGAACTGAATGTTTTAAAAAAAGAAGGTGACTAATAAAATGTGCATTTAGAGAAATTGAAACCTTTCTAAATGATAGTGCTTATATATTGATATTGACATTTTTTTTAATTAGGTAGAAGATGTATTCTTTCAGCAGCATATGTGGACAGCTCAACATGGGAACAAAGAGAAAAAGATAAGCAGAGCCTGGGTAAGGAAATACTTTGGAGTCTAAAATAATGACGAACTATTGTCTAAATCAGGGCAGTCCAACTGTTCATACCAAGTGGGCTGCAAGACACAGAATCTGCGGCCACACACTTGCCTTGTCGTGTGGGGTGGGGGCAGCAAAGCCAAAATTTGACTGTTCCTCAGCCCTTATGCTGCCTTCCCAAAGCCGGATAAGAGAGGCTCTGGACTTTGGGAAGGAAGCATATGGCTCTGGCAGGGTCCTAAATCTGGGAAAGTGCTAGCTAGGCTTTGGGAAGGAGGTGGGAGGACTCTAGGGCACTATCACAGCCCTCATGCCTTCTTCCCAAAGCCCAGGACTTCACTTACCTGGCTATGGGAAGGCAGTGTGAGGGCTGGGGTGGGAGTGTGGTGTCCAAATGTTGCTGTGGGCCGCCAAAAGGCCCTGTAAATTCACATTCATTGTTGGTCTTCACCAGGTTTTCCCAAAGCAAGACACCTGAGTTGTTGAGGGTGAGGTATGTGAGAAGGAAGTGGAGAACTGTCCAGACATTCTGGAATAGAATTTATGTTAGTCCTTGTCTCTATCTGCACTATATGTTTAAAGCAGTATCGTATATCTTTCAGGAGCCCAGGGAAAGTGTATTCAGGGTGCTGAGAGGAGACCCCTATTCCCTTCACAGTTACCATTCCCAGAGTTCCTTTGGAAGAGGGATTGATTGTTAAAAAAAAAAAACCTCTGGGAATGGTAACTCTTTGAGGGGAATAGGGGTCTCCCTAACAACTCTCAGGACCCTTAACAAGCTACAGTTCAGACTGTTTAAAATGGTTTGAATCTGCTTTAAATGTGCAGTGTAGATGTGGCCTTTGTGGTAGCAGAATCCAAGAGCCTTTCAAAGCAGAACGGGGGCTGCTATTGCAAATGGTGTTTCCATGGCAAGTTGTTTCTCCTCTTTCCCATAACATGTAACATAACTTACCCCATGGTTTTATCATGACACCCCACATCCCAGCTCCTCATCAATGGCTGTGCCCTGCAGGGGTAGGCAAACACAACTTTGTGATACTGGGCAGTCAAATCCCACAGGATTAATGCTAAAAGATGATGCATTAATCAGTTATTTAGGCAGGAAGAAATAGCTGACCATATAACTTTGAAGGAAAAATGGGCAGAAAACCCAGGAGGCAAGCTGCCAAGTCATGATTCTGAATGGACAGAAGGTCAAAGAAATAGAGACTGGGATAAATAATTGGATGTGGAATGTAACAATTCCTGTCTGTATTTGGTTGAAAAAAATCTGGACTTTTCAGTTTGCAAACTGAAATCTTGCATTATCTGTTATTTGATCACAAGATGGCAGTGCTGTCTTTGCAGATGATGGCAACTCTCAATCAAGGGATGCATTAGTTTTGCAAGAATGGTCACTCAGGGAAGCGTTGCAATTGCACATGATGGAGATAATCTCTCTGTAAGGGCGAAATGTTGGTGCTGTGTGATGTTCACAAGCGTGGATGTTGCAGGGGCTTCCCATTTTCAGGAGCTGCTCTGCATTTTCTCCTGTGGGTGGGTGGGTGGGGGAGTTA
Organism: Lacerta agilis; assembly: GCF_009819535.1. Taxonomy (NCBI): domain Eukaryota; kingdom Metazoa; phylum Chordata; class Lepidosauria; order Squamata; family Lacertidae; genus Lacerta; species Lacerta agilis. Next base: position 29,406,033 of record NC_046322.1, read on the forward strand.
CGCATGAAGTGCCCATGGTGTGGATGAATCTTCCCTTAGCACCATTTAAAGGCGCTATTGTTCACAGCCATAGCAGTTAAAGCCTGGATTTCACCACTCTTTTAAAAATAACATTAAAATGGGTTGTGGTTCTGAAACACCTTTTTGATTACACAGCAGGTTTATTAATTTCGAAAAGGGAAAGCAAGCATTAATCATGGGATTGTTCCAGGGCTCGGTGTTGACAAAGGGGATGGAATGTGCAGAAAAAAGGTGCAGAAAATGACACACAAAAGACTAGAACAATTCTTAGGCTATGAAAGATTGAAATGTTTGGGTCTTTTTAGTCTAATAAAAAAGAAAAATGCATGCATTGAAGGGTGGGGATGGAAACTCATAAAGACACACTTTTTTGCCCAAGGTTTCCCTGATTCTTAAGTTAAGACCTTGTTTTTTTTTAAAAAAATAGTTTGAATTCCTGATTTTATAAAGTTTCACATTACTGTTTTACAAGTTTTATGTTGTGTTTTTTGTTTTGATTTTTTTTAATTGTTCTTACGTTGTACAACATTTAGAGGTTTTAAAAATATTAAGCAGTTTATAAATGCTTTCAAGTAAATAAAGCAAGCTTCATGAAATTGATGCATGATGTGGAAAAAGTGGAGAAAAAGAGGTTTTTCTCCCTCCTTCATAATATTAGACCCCGGGGTCATCCAATCAAACTGCATGGAGGGAGAGTCGGGGGGGGGGGAGGAAATAGTTTTTCACAGACACAAGGATATAGTTGCCAATGTGGATGGCTTTAAAAGAGAATTAGACACATTTGTGGACGATAAGGCTATTTGTCGCTACTGACCACAATGGCTATGTTCTGCTTTCATGGTGAGAGGCTTCTGAGTGCTGTTGAGCTCAGGTCTTGCTTTTGAGCTCCTCATAGGCATCTGGTTGGCCACTGTGAAGACAGGATGCTTTATTAGATGGGCCATTAGCTGTCAGCAGCTACTAGTTATATGCTTTCTCCAGAGTCAGATGCAGATGTAGCATACAGGTAGAAGGCAAGCGACGAAGGGAGATGTCTATTGCCCTTACGTTTTGTGTTCTTGTAGGCCTTTGGTTGGCCACTATGGGAAATGGAATGCTGGGCTAGATAGGCCATTATGTCTGTTCCAGCAGGGTTCTTCTTTACTACTTAATGGGGCGAGGGCTGTGCCCCTTTGCCAAACACTGGTGCCAACTCTAAGGGTCCCACGGGAAAAAAAAATTGTGGGTGCTTAGACTGCAGGGCTCCGATACAACCGCCCAAGCGACATGCAATGCCTTGCAAAGCTTCTGATGTAACGTCCGGTAGAAAACCAGAAGTTGCATTGGAGGTCACACGAGGCCTCGGATGTGACTTATGAAAATCCCACTATTTGTCTAAACCACAGGAGATATTTACTGCTTAACAGTGGTTTTTTGAATGCCATATGAGGATATTGACACGTTTAAATATTGAATGCCATATGAGAGTACTGACATCCTTAAGGAGACTCCCTGCAATCTACAGTACCTCTTTGTGCTAGTGGTTTTTCCTCCTGTCCATTAGAAACTAAACATGAGACCACTGATTTATTTCAAAGAGGATACCAAGCAGCTATTATACAATAACCTTCCATTGATTGGTGCTGACCTGAGCCAGATTTGAACCAGCAATTTTGGGAGTTGAAAAGCTTTATTCCTAGTTACTAGTCCCTTGAGTCACCCATTTATAGGGACTGGGAATTTTAATCTCTACAGACAGTGGTAAAGCAAATTTCATCAATAGGCAATCTTAGATCTCATTATTTTGGAAGGTTATGCTTAGTTGTTGGATGGATGTCACTCTGAATTTAGAATTAATTACTGTATGACTTTCTCCGGCTGATTCATGAGATTTCCATACCACTTTCAGTAATTTGGGCTTTGTAGAAGGACAATATATATATTTTTGTACACCATAGGTAATATAGACAGCAGACACCAGACAAAGATTAACAATTTTCTCCTGAATAGCAACCCACACTGAAAAGGGGAGGTTGGAAACTGGCCTAAACTATTCAGCCCAGAGGTGCCTGACATCGCTTTTTGGTAGGTTTTTCTCCCTAGCCCTTAAAACAGTGTTTATTAAACTTGTTGGACGGTAACTTACATCATACCTGAGTACTGGTCCTGCTAGCTAAAGATGATGGGAGTTGTAGTCCAACAACAGCTGGGGACCCAAGTTTGAGAAAAACACTGCCTTAAAGGAAATATTATTTGCCTTCTGTACCCAGGGCACCTGTAATCTTGCTATACTGATAAAGAACTGATCTAGCTAAATTAAGAGTCTGCCAGTTACCATCTGATGAGAATAGTCTTGCTCATATTGGGAACATACACTTTACCAATATGGAAAAGTATTGCCCAGTCTCAAATCTTCCATTCTTGAGCAAGGTGATTGAGTGGGTGGTTGCTGAACATCTCCAGGCATGCCTGGAGGATGTGGACCGCTTGGATCCCTTCCAGTCGGGATTCAGGCCTCATCATGGGACTGAAACTGTCTTGGTCATGCTGGTCGATGATCTCTGGCGGGCCAGGGACCAAGGTGAAAGCTGTTTCCTGGTCCTGCTGGATCTCTCGGGAGCCTTTGACACCATTGATCATGACATCCTTCTGAACCATCTAGAGCAGTTAGGAGCTGGGGGCACTGTTATACAGTGGTTATGCTCCTTCCTTCCTGTCCAGAAAGTGGTGTTGGGGGGATGAGTGTTCAGACCCCTGGGCTCTCACTTGTGGGGTGCCTCAGGGCTCCATCCTCTCCCCCATGCTTTTTAATATGTATATGAAGCCACTGGGAGAGATCATCAGGGGAATGGGGTTGGGCATTCACCAGTACGGAGATGATACCCAGCTCTACCTCTCCTTCAAATCTGAACCAGTGAAAGTAATAAAGGTCCTGTGTGTGTGTCTGGAGGTGGTTGGAGGATGGATGGTGGCTAACAGATTGAGGTTAAATCCTGACAAGGCAGAAGTACTGTTTTGGGGGGGACAGGGGGCAGGCAGGTACGGGGGAGTCCCTGGTCTTGAATGAGGTGACTGCTCCTGAAGGACCAGGTGCAGCCTGGGAGTCTTTTTGGACTCACAGCTGTCCATGGAGGCACAGGTCAATTCTGTGTCTACCAGCTCCACCTGGTATGCCAGCTGAAACCATAACTGCCTACAGACTGTCTTGCCAGAGAGGTGCACGCTCTAGGTATCTCTTGCTTGTACTATTGCAATGCACTCTATGCTGGGCTACCTTTGAAGGTGACCCGGAAACTACAACTAATCCAGAATGCGGCAGCTAGACTGGTGACTGGGAGTGGCCTCCGGGACCATATAACACCAGTCATAAAAGATCTTCATTGGCTCCCAGTATATTTCTGAGCACAATTCAAAGTGTTGGTGCTGACCTTTAAAGCCCTAAAAGGCCTCAGCCCAGTATATCTGAAGGAGTGTCTCCTTCCCCATCTTTCAGCCTGGGTGCTGAGGTCCTCATATGAGGGTCTTCTGCTGGTTCCCTCACTGCGAGAAGCAAGGTTACAGGGAATGAGGCAGAGGGCCTTCTCTGGGAAACCCAGCCAGATGGGCAGGATATAAATAATAAAGTTGTTGTTGTTGTTACCTGACACATGAAACTCAATTTGACTAAATGACAACTAGAGTTTCTACTTACCTGTTTTTGAAGCATTTCATGATGGCGCTGATGAATGTGTGTCAGCAGAGCATGCTTTATACTGGAGCAAAAGCTCTAGCAAAGATTTCCAAGTACTTTGTGAAGAGATCAGGCTACATCAGGAAAAACTTTTGAGCTGTTTGACAGTGGCATTGTCTCCCTTGGGAGGTTGTGGACTCTTCTTCCTTGGAGGCTATTAAGCAGAGGTTTGACAGTTGTTTGTCATGGATGCTTTAGCTGAGATTCCTGCATTGCAGGGGGTTAGACCAGATTATCTATGATTCTACCAAAGAAAGAGTCTTACGCACCAACGATTAGCATGACAAAGTTGTATTGCAGGGATGGGGAACCTGTTACTCTCCTGATGTTGCTGGATCATAACTCCCATCATCTCTGACCCTTGGCTGTGCTGGCTGGGGTTTATGGAAACTGGAGTCCAACATTATTTGGAAGACCACAGGTTCCCCATCCCTGCTGTAGTAGTGCTTACTGTGTGGGAGGTGTGAGAGCCTTTAGCCCTTCTGATGTTGCCTAACTACAAAGCCCATCAGCCCCAGCAAGAATGGCTTATGAGATTATGAGAGCGGTAGATCAACAGCATCTGGAGGGGCAAAGGTTCCCCTTTGCCCAAGAGGTTTGAATGTTCAGAAATAGAAAATCAGAAGTCTACACCTGGAATAAATTGTGCAGATTCAGTTTCCATTCTGATAATTTAGGAACATACGTTTTTCAAGTCTGTGTCCAATTCAAAAGCCATAGTTCTAGTTTATGCAGCTTTATGCTGTGTTTCTGTAAGGTGTTTCAGCGGTTGCCCATGAGAAATCAGCCAAAAGCAGAACTTCTAAACACTAAGTTCTTTATTGTGCAGATATTTACAGTGGAGCTAAAATAAAGATGTCCAGCTCATCCCTCTGCAGAGTCCGGGAATGTCCGTTTCCGGTTCTTTGTCCAGCATAAAAGGCGCGGAATCCTGAACCCCCGCCTCCCCCTTCTACGCCCTTCTTCTCTGTCCAAACAGGGCGACGGAAAGGGTTCCTCTCCCCCTCTTCCCGCTTGGTGCTGAGGCTCTCCATCCCTGCCACAGCCCCTGCTCCGACTTCCTGCCTCCGTCTCCCTCTCCCCACTGGAAGAGCGATCGCTTCCTCCACTCGAGGAGGACGACGAACTGCTCAGAGGGGACGGGGGTTCCCTGTACTGCAGACGCCCCGGGATTGCTTCCCGCTGCGGCGAGGGGGGCTTCCTGACAGTTTCCATAGCAAGGGTTTCCAAACTTGGGTCTCTAGCTGTTCTTGGACTACAACTCCCATCATCCCTAGCTAGCAGCACCAGTGGTCAGAGATGATGGGAACTGTAGTCCACAAACAGCTGGAGACCCAAGTTTGAGCAAGCCTGGCATAGAGCTATGGTAGTAGGAAGAAAGGCTAGCTTCCATTTCCACGGTTCTCTGAGAAGGCAGTGCTAACTTTTGCTGAGTCGGCTAGCAGCAAATCCCATCGCTGGAGTGAGGAGAAGTTATTACATTTCCATGGCTGATATTTTTAAATGGAGGCTTACATTAAATACTTTTATCTGTCTTTTAGTCCAGATCGCTGAGTAACTTTGCTTATACTCCTTTGGGTTTTTCCCCCCCTTCTCAGAAATGATTAGTGAGAATTGAACATTTTTATTTTCTTTCTACAGTTGAACTAGCCACTCTGATGGACAGAACCTATGAAAGAAAGCTTCCTGTCAGCTCCTTAACTGTATCCCGGGTAAGAATGCAAACTCCAGTTTGGCTAAAGATGAAAGCCACAATACCCCCAACCCTCACTAAAAAGCCCCTAGTCCGATATAACCTCTTTGCTTCCAGGAGATCTTGAACTGAAATACTTTTGCTGCTTATGCTACTGTGATCTAAAGTTACTGAGTTAGTATTTTGCTGAGGGCACAGTGATAGTCATTTAAAGCCCTGAGATGAGTTGAGATGATTTGCCTCAGTGTGATTTGCCTTCTTTCTAATCTTTCTTCTCAACCTTTGTTATTACTTTTTAATCTACATTATTTGTCTCACTATTGAGCTGACCTTCTTTGGCTATAACGCTAATGCTTTGTAGTACAAGCTCTACTTCTTAACTCCCCCAGGCCTAGAGATAAGATTCCAAGTTCTAAAGTGTCGATAAAGTATTGCTGGCATGTGGAGGTCATGCATGTCAATATAGCATCAAGGCAATCAACTGAATTGGATTTTGAAAAAGAAAGAAAGATAAGACTGCCTGGAAAAGCACATTGTAGCCGTACTAGGCCAGATGTTCTTGTAGTGTCCAGATGTGGAAACATGAGGAGACATGATGGTTATTAATTATTTGTATTGCATATTAAAGTGTACTGGGCATTATGCAACTAATAGCTTATCAAACCAGTAGCCTGATACAATATTCCATTCCCTGTCTTTCAATCCCAGCCTCTGGTGGGTTACATTCATTCATTTATTTATTTGTAGTCATTTACAGCCCACCCTTTACCACACAGTCCTGGACAAAGGTGCCAAGTTCCACTTGACAACATGGGGGGACTCGTTGCGTGTTTGTGACATCACATGTGTGATGTCATGCGCATTGGGCGGAGGCCGCGAGCCATAGGGTGGCCCTCAGCCACTGCGGGGAGGCCTGGTGCGGCCCTGCCCCTCAAGATTGGGGGGGGGGGCTCAGCCCCGTCCGTGCATACTTTGGGACGGCTGAGCTTTGCTTAACCCCGTAGAGTTGGGGCCTATGGTCCCAGAGAGGGTTACATGTTGCTCAATTCAAATAAACTGTTTTGCATAAACATTACTAGACCACAGATTAAAGAATCAGTTGGAAATAACCACAGCACTGCAATGGGAAGGATATTCTGGTCTCGTCCTCCACCCACAAAGGCCTGGACAAAAATGTGCATCTTGACCTGTTTTTGAAATATATACAATGATGAGGTCAGATGAAAAGACAATTTTTGGTTCAAGGTGCACACACCCACACCCCAAGCCATGGACCTGATCACTCCAGGGGAGTACACAACACTCAGGGGAGACCACAACACTCAGCACCTCCAGCTTGTCTGCATTCAGTTTCAGTTTAATGGCCCACACTCTGCCCATTACCACCTCAAGGCAGCAGCCCAGCATCTCAACTGCCTCGCCTGATTCACATGGCATTGAGAGATGAGTTAGTGTGTCATCAGTGTGATCCCAAAACCCCTGACGACATTCCCAACAGCTTTATGTTGAATAACATGGGGGACAAGATCGATCCCTGTGGGACACCACAAGTTAACTCACATGCTGTCAAGTAATAGTTTCCCATTGCTGTGGTCTCATATATAGAAATGAAACCACTGCAGTGCCGTGCCCCTCAAAGAGAATCATCTGTCGTTCTCCCAGACCTCTCCCTACAAAGATCAGTTTGGCTGCTATACCTGGGCCTGAACCTGGCTTGAAAAGAGTCCAGATAAATTATGGAATATCTTAAAATAAGCAACCTGTGATATTATATGATAGGAACACAGCCTTGTATCAGGGTCAAGCTGTTTATCCAGCTTGGCCAGGATTGTCTATTTTATTTTGGACTCAAACTCCCATCAGCCACAACCAGATACCCAATGGTCGTGGATGATGGGAGTTGTAGTCTGCAACATCTTGGGAGTTATCAATTTCCTGTTTCTGATCTATTTTGTGACTGGCAGTGACTTTTTAGGGTCACAGGCAAAATCTTGCACATTGTATGCTTCCTGATTCTTTTCACCTGAGACTCAGTTGATTGAAACGGGGTCCTTCTGAAAATGAAATTGCTCTACCAACAGCTGTGCTTTTTCTGCATGGAGGAAAAACGAACTATATCAATACTGTTGATACAGTATATTCTGGCATGTAAGACTACTTTTTAATCCAGGAAAATCTTCTCAAAAGTCGGGGGTCATCTTATACGGCGGGTGGAAAATCTGTGGTTGAGTATATCTCAAACTCTGTATTTTAACTGGAAAAGTTGGGGGTCGTCTTATACGCCCAGTCGTCTTATACGCCGGAATATACGGTACTTTTGTTTTCAATTAATATGTTTGCCCTATCCCCCTTTTAAAAATGGCTTATGTCGTTGGCCATAACTAAAGCTGGTGGAAGAAAGTTCCATAGGTCAGCTAAGTGTGTTGTGAAAAAAGCATTTCATTTAAAACCAGAGCAGCACATGCTGTTTGTTCATTTAATTGGGTGTTTTCCTCCAATTCCGGTACCACATCAAAGAGAAAGCAGCTGCTTCCATTTGGCTTCTTCCAGTTCACCGATAATTATACATAGCTCAATATACTGCATTCATGTGGAACTGGACATGTGTCCTTAATCCCCAAAGTCAAGAGAATGGATGATTGCTTGCTCTTCAGTGACATCCAAGGACTTAAGAGTGGGTAGCTCTTTCCCTGCCCCTGACAGATACTGGAAAATAGGGATCCACCAACCCAGTAAGATTTCACCATATAGGACTTTTCCCATCATGGTGTTGTAGTGATAGGAGAAGCTACACCAGTGTGGTGTAGTGGTTAAGAGCGGTGGACTTGTAATCTGGTGACCCAGGTTTGCGTCCCCGCTTCTCCACATGCAGCTGCTGAGTGACCTTGGGCTAGTCACACTTCTTTGAAGTCTCTCAGCCCCACTCACCTCACAGAGTGTTTGTTGTGGGGGAGGAAGGGAAAGGAGAACGTTAGCTGCTTTGAGACACCTTAGGGTAGTGATAAAGCGGGATATCAAATCTAAACTCCTCATCTTCTTCTTCTTCTTCTTCAGCTTAGAAGTTTGGTTGTAAGTTGCTTTGGGTTGCCTTGGGCAACATAAAGTGACTAACGAATTTAACAAACAACAGTAATAATTTTTATTAATTAGTAGTCATAGTTGCTGTTGTTCAGGAGTTCTCTCAGGAGCTTCCATTGCCTTTGATGAAGTCCTGCTGTGCTCCCTCACAGGCTTCCCAGCATTTCATGTTTCACTATGTCCTAGAAATGGGGAACGACCTGGGGTTTCTGAAGGAAATGATAAATGAAAACATGAAGGGTATACTTGATATTGATGCTTTCTGATGGCGCTACATGCACTTTGCATTTTTTGAAAAAAGAAAAAAGAATTTCTGTCACGTTACCAAAAAATGTGGAGTACTTAGAGCTGGATAGATTATGCAAATCAAGCAAGTTTCGCATATTTCAACTGTTTTACATAATTTGTTTTTTGCTTTTGCTTGAAGAAAGGTTGAAGGAACTATGCAATATATTGGAGCCCTACCTGATGGTCACTGGATGTCCTACTCATGTTTCATCTCCCAAGATTTTGCCAGCCATTTTTCCCTTTCAGTATTACTCTGTATTTTGAGCCTATCTTCATAAATGTACAATCTTAAAAAAAGCATAGATGGGCAGCCATATAAATTTAACAACTACATAAATAATGTGGAGTCATTCCTTCTATTTCTGATGCTCAGACGTCTGTGCCGTTGCATGACACCTGTTCTGCACAGCACAAGATAGAGGCATTAGCAGAATTGGGGGAACCCCCAAGTTTGTAGAAGTACAAATATTTTGTGGTGGAGGGCTAAGAGAGGTGAAGCCCAAAAACAGGCCATTGAGGATTGAGTGAGCTTCAGAGGCCAAGGATTGCTGACTGACAGTTGTAAGGTGGAGGCAGGAAAACAGGTGGAACGGGGAATAGAATGGATTAACTTAGTTACAACTGGTTTGTAAATTACTCTTCGTATGTCCCAATTGTAACTGACTGTTTGTGTTCAGTACAATCATATGATGTTCCATTTACCTGGCAAGAGATTGGAACTGTAATGCTCTTCAGTTGGAAATCATAACACTTGTTGAACCATTCACAAAACTAGTTAGGTTTGCACCATTCTGCACTCTGAGCTGATCATCTCTAAGACTTTTTCTCCTTCAGTTTATAGACAACATTACTTCACGTGAACAAGTGGATCAAGCTGAGTATTATCTTTACAAGTAAGCAACCTTTTTTGTTTCCAAACGATGATTTATGAGATAAAAGAAATCAAGGCTATTGAATATATTTTTGTGTCAAACTGTTGGTTGGGGACAGTTAGGTGTAACTTGTAATTATATTGCAGATCATCAATCAATAGGTGACCAAGGATCCATAAATGCATTAACCAGATCAGCCCTGGGGAGTAAATCTTTTCCTCTGGTGAGAACATAGGAGCAGGAAAAGCCCTCACTGTTCTTATGCACCTGGAGAAGTGTGAGGACTCTCCATGATGCCACATTGACTTTAGGAGCATGGGAGAATGGCAGGGACCCTCTCTGATGCTGCAGTAAGTGTTACAGAAACTTGGAAAGCTATTAGACTCCTTGCTGCTTCTTGATAGTTTGAAGCTTAGCAAGGTGGGTTTGAACTCCTGCCCTTCTTCACAATTGTCCTGAGTTTCAAGCTCTGCATAATGTCAGAGGGCCCTCTCCCCTCCGGAAGTGGGGTGGGGGGCCACGGCAAGAATGCCAGCTGCCAAATCCAGTGAAGATTTGTTGACAGGGGCCAATATGGGGTGTAATGACGTGCCTTTCTGCTGTTTGTAGCCCAGCGTGGTAACCTCTAGACTCATTCACTGCTAGATTTGTACACTGAGCAGTCTCACCTTGCTAGGTGTGCTTGGGGTTGTGGTATGGTAATTTTGGATGCAAATGTGGCAAAATGTTGTTTAGCATTATTGATGTTTTTATTCTAACTTGTCTGCAAGGAATTCAGGGCAGCATATGTGGTTCGCTTCCATTTTAGCCATACAATAACCCTCCAGGTTAGGTGAGGCTGGCAGACCATGATGGTGGCGACATTGATGGCTGAGTGGGAAGCCCTAACTCCTACACCCAAATGGCTCTCCCTGTGGCACTTTTTATACCAATTATGCAGCCCGGTCCTGTGCATATTTACTCAGAAGTAGACTCTGTTTGTTTAATGGGTTTGCTCCCAGATAAGTATGCATGGGATTGAAGCCTTAATGGATCGGGTGTGTTACAGCCATCATCATTTTATGTTCTGACAACACTGCTTTGAGGTAGACTGCTGTTATTCCCATTTTACGTAAAGTGAACCATGGTAGCAAAAGAAGGTACTTTCTTAAGACCAAAGGCCAATTATGTGATTTTAAGTTGTGTTTTGGAAATGATACTCAAGTCAAACTCTCTTTTCATTATAGTGTTGAAACTCATGTATGATTTCAAGTGTAAAACTAGTTAATTACAACCAACAAAGGTAGTTCCTTCAGAGTTCTCCCTTCATTAAGAATCTGGTACATCTGATTCGGCCGAACACATTTATTTCCTGCAGATTACTAATTGCATTTGGACTTTTGAGGGAGGTCCCTGGGTGCCAGTTACAAAAACGCTGATTTGTGTCCGGAGGTGACATAACACAAAATGGCTGCCACATCCAAAGTAACAGAAAAGGATTCAGGAACACAAAATGGTGCAGGCATGCCTGCCCCTTCCGTCCTCCCCCCCCCCTCAAAAAAAAGAAGAAGAAACAAAAGGCACACATATCAGCCACTTACAGAGAGAGGCTCTTTCCCTCATCTCTTGTATTCAGAATGGAAGGGAATATGAGTGTTCAGTAATTAAATGTGGACTTGCTTAAAGCAGTGTGTTAAACGTAGGAGAGTCAGAGCCAGTGCAAACAGATACTGAGCAGGAAGAGCAAACAAGTTTCCCATGCATTGTAGATTTTTGAGGCGATATTTACTGAAATGGCCTGCAGGTGCCATAGGAGGCCCTTGTGGGCACACTGGCACCAACAGGCATCATGTTGGCAACCCTTTTGCAGCTATAGTTGTGAGTGTTTAAATAACCTTTAGTCTTGCTTTGGATACTTGGTCTGCTATCCTCTGGCAGTGGACTGTTGTTGCAGAATGTAGATGTGCAACTGAGCAGCTAAAACAGAGCCACCAGCTTTGCCTTGAATAAAATATGTGGGAATGACATGCCTGTTCACAGCTTCTGCTTCTGCTTGGTTTTTCTCCAGGTCATAATTTAATTAAAACTGCTATTTTTGAGGTCTCGTGTGTCTTTGTGAGAGTTTCAGGCTACTTCTGGGTCTATTGCATTAGTCAGAAGAGCCAATAGGGAGGGTTGCTGACAGAGTTTCAAAAGGCAAACACTGCTCCTTCTTTGACTTTTACATATTATGAAAAATGGGTTGGTCCAGTTTTATACCTATATTTTTCACTCTTATTTTTAATGGTGCAATGAGAATTCTAATAGTGTAGCTTTCTGAGTGAAATGCAGGTTTCATTATCCCTTTAACCAACACAGCTAGAAGGCTTCACAGAAACCAAAGGGCATAGTAACTGCCTTGCTGACAATAGAATCGGCCAGAGTTCTTAATCATATTTATTTCAGTGTATTTTGTAATAAGAACTCCAACTTTATTTACGACAATAGAATCATAGCATTGAAAGAGACCTCAAAAGCCTTCTCGTTCAGCCCGCTGCTCATGCAGGAAACCAATTAAAAGCAAGTGTGCATCTCTTGCTGATGACACATCTCACAGTAGCAATATATTGGAGGCACATGAAAGGTGCTACAACTGAATTCCTGTATCCAGGGATCGAAATTAGCAGGGTGCCAGGCGCATTTTGCGTCTAAAGATTCTTCATTTGTGAGCACCTCAAAAAGTCTGTGTGCCATTTTTTTTGCGCCTGGCCGACACTCAAGGATTACTGAAACGTATGTGCTTTGAAGCCTCGAAGTGTATGTTAAAGATAGACAACATGTTAAGAAGTTTAACAATAAAGAGTAGAGTGTTTTGAAAACTGAAGTATGGGACCGATTTTTTTTTATTGTAAACACCAAATTAAACATGTATTAACAATTTCTGATAAAAATGTGATTTTAACAATGTGTCTCTTATGTGAATGGCATATTAGTTCATGCTTATCAAAGTAATAAATAAAAAATGTTGCCAATCTCCACAAAAAGTGGCGACTAAAGATTCTGTTTTGGTGCCCACAACTCAGGTCCCAGAAGCCATTTGGCTCCTATCTTTTCTATGTAAGTTTTTTTAACACTGCTGGTATCATAAGGTCTAGTAGAGAAACTAATTCAGAAACAAATATTGGAGGGTGGTATGATTTTTATTAGTTTATTAGAGAAAAAAGAACATCAAAGGACTCCTCCAACAAAATGCGATAAATTTGGAATTTCTTCCTTCCTTCTTTCCTTCCTTCCTTGCTTTTACATAGCATGGTTTTTCTTTTTCTTTATGTTATGTGTCTCTAATAAAATGTTCATTCTGATTAGCTGATAGTTTACGTTGTCAGTATATGTTGCTATAGTTCTGTTTTTTGTATATTTTAAAAAGCAATAAGAATAAATTATTAAAAAAGAACACCCACCTCACTTGGCTAAAAAAAAAAAAAGTACTTACGCAGCAGCTTTTTGGTAGTGACTTATTCATGGCTTTGTTCACTTACCCTTAAAAAAGATATGCACCACTTTTTTATTGCCAAATGTCAAAGGCTGTGTGAAAGATTAAACATGAAAGTGCTACCACTGACTCAGTATTCAAAAATACCAACATCTCGCTGGCTAGGACCTTAGATATGATCTTCATTTGCATACCATCTTGGCATCAGAAGCATTTAATTATTGCTTCATTCTTAGCTATCCTGCTTATGTAGGAACAGCTGGGAAATGAGGTTTAGAAGTTGTAGAAAGGTCAGCAGTAGCTGGAAAATACAGATGGCAGCCAAGATGGTACAGTAAACATGGCTGGCACCCTGCCTAGTACAGGTGAGTAACTGTGCACAGATTTCTCTTTTTTCAATGCAAGCTCTTTTGGATTCATTAGTAACCTGTAAATTACCTGTTTGGTCTGTTATTTCATGGGAAAACTCATTTATGATTTTATAGCTGTCTTGCCTCACCTAAGCATGGGCAGTGAAGGGATGCCGTAAGTGGGCAGGAGGAGAGTGATGGGACCTGTGAGCACAGAGTGTAAATGAGATTTATGGAAATGATCATGGCAAAATGGCCAAGTCTTTCGTGGAGAAGTTTGGAGGGGAAGCATCTGTGGAGCTGGGGGAGGACAAGGATATTTCATTGTCCATTACCCCCAATGTCGTGGAAATAGGCCTGCTTGGAAGGGCTAATTAAGAGGCAAGCCTGAGCACCAACTGGCAAATGGAAAGATTTTCCTAAGTGCTAATTGATCAGTCTTTAGAATTTGTGAACTGCTCAGCCATCTCAGGAATAATGGTGTTTCATCTTTGAGGTTTTTTTGGTTTTGTTTTGTTTTAATGCAACATATTTCCCTTTGCTTAAAAGTAGCATATTCTTTCCATATTGTAACGTCACTGTTTGATTAGCTTTTAGTTATGATTGCACTCATTTTTCCTAAACATCAAACAAAACAAAGAGAACAAAGGGTAACAGGCGCACACTTTGGGGAGCTGTGGTTGGCTGCTGTTAATAAACATTTGGTGTGAAACTTACTTTTTCCCACGTGCAAAATAGCTTCAAGGCTCACATTGCCCAACCCCCCAAAATTAATTGACAGCTCAGAGAAATTGGTGAATATTATACATGGGCCTAGCTGGTCTAATAAATTTTTCAAAAAAAAACCTTGCATACTGCACCATCGAGTGTGGTGTTCTGAGCTTTTGCACCTCTTCCAATAAATGAAAGGAGAAATGCTGAGTTTTACTCCGAGTAGATCCATTGAAATTAATGAACCTAGCTTAGTCATGTGGGTTAATTTCATTGGGTCTTCTCCGAGTGGAACTTAGCTGAATATCACCTAATGCATTTTTGTACGGCAATGGTAGTGAGATGGGATCTATAACCTCAGAAACTCATGTAATTCCTTTTTGCAAGTCAGAAAGGGCTTCAGTTAGTACCTTGCTTCCCAATGGTAATGAAACAGTAAATGCAAACATTCTAGGCTGTTTGAAGTATGCTCTAAATTCTAAAGAAAATAAAAATGTGCAGAAATGCACAGCTACAGCCATGTGCCAAGGAAAAGAAAAGTGGAGAAAGATATTTCTCAGGTTTGTATAACACAGTGTGATATTTATAGCACATACATTGCCACCTTTTCATCAGTGACAGTTCACTCAACTTTCTTTCTTTCTGTTTAAATGCCTGAGTTGTAAGTAGAGCAGGAAAAAGGGAACATGACTTCTCTCTGTGGGATGAACTAGCCAGTGTTTTGCATGTTGTTTTGGTGGTGCTGTGGGTTAAACCACAGAATCTGGGGTTTGTCAACCAGAAGGTCGGCAGTTCGAATCCCCGTGACGGGGTGAGCTCAGTCCCAGCTCAGTCCCAGCTCCTGCCAACCTAGCAGTTCGAAAGCACGTCAAAGTGCAAGTAGATAAATAGGTACCGCTCCGGCGAGAAGGTAAACGGTGTTTCTGTGCACTGCTCTGGTTCGCCAGAAGCGGCTTAGTCATGCTGGCCACATGTCCCAGAAGCTGTACACCGTGTGGTGTAGTGGTTAGAGTTTTGGACTAGGACCTGAGAGACTTCCAATCCCCACTCAGCTATGAAGC
Organism: Lacerta agilis; assembly: GCF_009819535.1. Classification (NCBI taxonomy): domain Eukaryota; kingdom Metazoa; phylum Chordata; class Lepidosauria; order Squamata; family Lacertidae; genus Lacerta; species Lacerta agilis. The sequence continues at coordinate 29,421,267 of NC_046322.1, forward strand.
TCACAGGGTAACCTCGGGCCAGTCACAGTCTCTCAGCCTAAACTACTTCACTGTTGCAGGGATAAATGGGGCGGGCGGGGGGGAGAGAACTATGTACGCCACCTTGGAATTCATTGGAGGAAAAGTGGGATATAAATGAAATATATAATCATTTTATTTTATTTATTTATTTATTAGAAGCTGCTCCATCCACTCCATCTTCCATGTGACAACCCTTAAGATATTTGAAGACAGCTATCACATTTCCTCTTTTCCAGGGTAAACATACCCAGCTCCTCCTAAGTTCCTCATAAGGCTTGGTTTCCAGGCCCTTTATCATCTTGATTGCCCTCCTCTGCACACATTCCAGCTTTTCAGTATCCTTCTCAAATTGTGGCGCCCAGAACTGGACACAGGTCTCCAGTTGGGGTCTGACCAAGGAAGAATAGAGTGCTGCTGTGGCTTCCCTTCATCTGGACACTATACTTTTGTTGATGCAGCGTAGAATAGTATTAGCTTTTTTGTGCTGCTTCACACTGTTGACTCATGTTAAGCCTGTGGTCCACTAAGATCCCCAGGTCCTTTTCACATGCACTGTACTACTAGTAAACCAGGTCTCCCCCCCCCATCTTACATTTGTGCAGCTGTATTTGTAATAGAGCTGTATTTATCTGTTGTAAGGATAATAGATAAAGCACCTGAAGCATATTGAACATGTTAAGTGGGAGAATTAAGCACTTACTAAGCTTTTGGCTGGATTGTGCCCCATATAAATGGAAAGCCATTTTAATGATAAACTGCTGCACTGTTTTGCCTGGATGCAGTTGCTTAAGAAATCTGTTTAAAGCAGCCTTTGCATGACAGCCATTTTATGTGTACAGATCATTTTATGTGTGCAGGAGCTGGTCCTTTTAATTACTTGTGTTACAGGAGCTGACTGATGAAGTTTCCCATTAAAATGCTTTCAGACAAGACCCACAAATCTAGCAATAAGTGCAATTGTAGTAGCTCCTGGAAACATTAAGCTACTTCTGGTTTCTTGTGTGGGAATTCTCTCATCTGGATCTTGAGTCAGCATCAAGAATTGAATGTCTCTTCTCTCAGGAGTGACTCATTCCCTTTCAAATTACCACTTGAACTTTTTTGTCGAATTTTACCCCAGGACATATACTGCCATGGGTGCCGGATTAAATCGACCGGTGGACCGGATTAGGCCTTCAAAACGGACTTTAGACATACCTGATTTACCGTATTGGCCCGAATATAAGCCGCACCCTCAAATAAGCCACACCTTCAAAATTAAAGGGGGGGGGGAGACATTCCCTACGCCATTTTGGCAGCGGCCTTCCCTCCCCCCACAGAGAGGAGCACAGGGCAACGGCACACAGCCTGCCTGCTGCTCCCAAGCCTCCCCAGAGCTGTTGGGGGAAACGAAGGTTGCGAATATAAGCCACACTTTTAACTTTTCACTGTCAGAATTTGGAAAAATGGTGCGGCTTATATTCAGGCCAATACGGTAAATATCCTAGTCCTCAAAATGCTCATTCCGAGTGAAGGAAAAGAGTACCAATTGCCCCTAGTCAGGGCTGCCTATAGTACTATGCATAATATCCAAAGCTGGTCATATTCTTTTGGCACCTGAGACAGGAAATCCCACCAGCATCTGTCCTCCTCGCTGGCAGTAGAAGTTCAATAACGATAATAATAAATTAAATGTTTTAGCAATTTGCATGATACCCACAGTCAGCTGCCCAAGGCGGCTGTCCTACTCTGCATAATAGCAGAGCTGGCTGAGACCACTGATTAATTGATTAAGTTGATTTAGGCCAGCTCCCTTATCTATTCCACACTGCTGTAAAACTCTTATCTCTTGAGGGATCATCCAATAGCAGCTGGTTATCAGAAATTTAATGAGAGCTTTCCCTCACCTCCCAGGGTACTTTACTACCAGCAGTGTTTCACAAATGGCCCAGCACACCTCTCCGCTGCATGTGCTCACTTAAAATATAGTCACCTGTGCTCACCATCTTTCTCATTTGCACTCTCTCTCTCTCTCTCTCTCTCTCTCTCTCTCTCTCTCTCACACACACACACACACACACACACACACACAGAGGGAGAGGCTGGCTCTGCTTTCTTCATTCTCCCAGTAAAGAGAGCTCCCTAGCATCTAATCCTGACTCATAGGAAGAAAGGTGTCACCAGCGCTAATAACCAAAGGAGGCAGATGGAGCTAATTGTACAACAATTTATTGTTAGAGCCCTATTACCTCCTGGGTATAATCGAGGCAGTGTAATATTGTTCAATACAATAAGGCTTTTAAAATTAATTACGTATTCATGATGAACCTGACATGTGACTTCACAGTCATGAGCTGCAGCACAGCTTGAAGGTAGACATCTTGGGTGCATCATTAATCAGAGATGCTGATTTTGGTAACATATTCATGACTGTTTCCCAGGAGTAAGGCATTGTTGGTATGCCCTGCACACCCGTATTCCCCTGGGTTCGAAGCCTCAAAACATCAGATCCATGTGTTCCTAACCTGTGTTTGAATGTAAAAAGAAGCGAGACTTGATTTGTTTTTAATACAAGACCTCCATTTGTTTTTCTTGACATTTCATCTCATCCATTATATTTCTGGCATTTTTGATTGGTGCAGTGCTGGGGGCAGGCGCACACAGTGGAATATGGTTGTCATAGTGAAGAATTAGGAGATTAAGTGGGTAGGAACGAACGAGTATAGCAGCAGCTGCCCTGTACAGAAGTAATGAGGGGCAGAGGGTACAAAAAGATACCACACTAGCATGGCTTAAAAAAGTCATGTAGTTACAAATGAGCATTTTTGAACTAATAGCAGAGCCATGTGATGCGTGTTCCTTTCATATTATATCATACCAAATTTAAATTCAGTTACCAAGTTTTTAAATTAAGTTTTCCAGGTGCTGTACAAAGATTTAATAACAACGCAGGTCCTGTCATCAGGTTTATAATCTACTGAACCAAAGATTTTGGGCTCCAACTCCAGTCTGCCACAGTCAGCCCTCAGTATGTTTGAAAATGATAGATCCAAAAAGTAATGGAACAACAAAGTCATAGAAAGACTACTAGTACTACTAATGAACTTTTATTAGCCTTTTACTTTAGGGTTTGGGATTTTCCAAACTGTTTTAAGATTGCCATTCTCATTAAAACAGCAACGGCGCACAACTAGAATTTGAAAATTACATCACGGTTCAGCTCAAAACATGAAATATAACTCTGAAGATCTAGGATGTGCTATCCTGTTCATTCACACAAACAAACGAACAAACAAACAATGTCTACCTGTTGTGTTGTTATGCCATGGGAAACATTTTCCAGAGATATGGAAAACATATCTCTGAAGGCTTCCTACCCTTACATTATTTGCTTTCTTCTGGTAATTACAGAAACAGTTCAGCATTTCAGGCTCTCATGTCGTTAAAAAATACAGGCATTTTTCAGAGGCCTTGTTTAAACATTGATGACTTGCCCTATTTGACACTGCATGAAGTGTTTGCAGCTTAAGTATGTGATTAGTTAGTAGCGTAGACTTGTTTGCTGCCTGCTCTTGAACAGATATATCTTCCTCTCTAATTGTGCTCTGTGCCCTCATTCAGAGTTGATAGCTGCCACAACAATGTGCCCTTATTATAGTGAGGAATTGGTTAACTACATACATCTACAGTGGGTCAAGGGGAGAAATTGGAATACCGATTCTATCCTGTTTGCGGTTATGGCTCTGTATAATTTTCACTGAAGAAGGAATGCAGCTAACTAGTAAACCTGACCTTTTAAGCATTATTGGGGGGAAACAGTACTTGTATGAGTTTTATCTGGTGCATTACAGACTTGCTGATGTTTGGATAATGTTTCCAAAGTAAGAAGTTAAATGTTTTGAATGACTCATTAAAAATAATAATATACATGACATAAACAACAGGGGGAAATATGGTTCAAGCAAATGTCTGGCTGTAAATTAGACTTTATTGTAGTTTTGCTGGGACTATGGAAAGCACCAGAGAATCTCTTTTCAGGTTGCTATAGTAACAGCTCACTCCATCATCCTCCAGTGTTTTCACAAGCCTATCAGAGTGTGTGCTCTAACACTAGATTATTAAAGGAATTTGTATTCAAATCCAGTCATTTTCAACTGGGTGAAGCCCATAAGTAATTTTTAAGAGGAAGAAATCCTCAATGACGGTTTTCTTTAGTGTGAGTAGTGTTTTTTTGGTTTTGTTTTTAAAAGAAAGACATTTCCCAGTTTGGTTTCTTAAGTATTTCAAAGTGTTTGTAGCTTTACAGTGAAAACAGTATCCAATATTTATTTATACATGAAAAAAGCACACACACACACACACACATATATTTACAGAAGGAGAGGAAGAATGGGAGGGAGATTACAGGAGAGCAAAACCTCAGGGAAACTAGTTTTTAAAATGTTTGTTCTTTAGGCATACATCACTGAACAATGATGACAACGAAAGAGAAACATTGGTCTTTCTTCTTCTTTCCTATCCTTTGAGGATTTTTTAATTTTTAAAGAAGACTCCAAAGCTATGTTTGGGGGTTTAAAACAAACAAGCAAAATCCTGAAACTCTCTTGCATCATAATAATAAACCTAAGATGTAAAGAAAATGGAAAACTGAGCCAAACTGTTGCTTGTGTTTTTGTACCTGTGGAGACCTGTGGGTTAGATGCTACGGTCAAGGGTTTGATCCTATTCAGGTATTTTTCATGCATAGCAGTGGGACTATGCATCTGGTCCTAGCTGCCAGCATCTTGCACAGTACTGAACCGGAGTTGACATCTGCATAGGGAAATCCTGTGCATGAGCACATCTGGTCTGATGCATCTGTGTTTTATTCCAGAGGCAACATATCATAATCCTGTGCCTGAGGAGTTTCTGATTGGCTAGTTTCAGCTAGGCTAGTGTTGAGGCTGAGGCCATGCAGCTAGTAGTTACAAGATTCAGGGTTCCGGACGGATGCTTGGGAGTGGGCTTGGGCAGACCTCTGGAGGTACGGTAGTTCCACAACTGTGGCCAGCAGCTGATAATGCTGTTGCATTTTAGCTTGGTGCATAAATGGTACAGTTATGACAGTGCAACGAAATGAGGCAGTCTCTAAAGGATGTGTGTATTGAACCTTGGAGTTTTAGGCATTTATACCACAACTCACCCTTCTTTCCCCCTTGCCCCAACATATGAGAAGTGATGTCTAAGCCGACTGTGCCAATCATTGGTTAGATGATTTGGTTGGCTAGATGACCCTTGAGGTATCTTCCAACTCTTATTATTCTATATGGGCTGTTGTACTACGTTAGATGCAATTATCTAGCAAGCGCCAGCCAAATTCAAGCATGTGTTTAATTTGGGCCAAATCATCCAGCGATTGCCCACATTGAGATCCATATAATTAAACAGATAGCAAATCTATCCTATATGCAGATTTATTGGGTTACATTTCATAATTTTGAAGGAAATTTCCTTTCGATACTCAGTAGATTAGGTTGGTTGTTTTTTTGTTTGTTTTTTTAAATAGCCTTTATGTTCCATTTTAGTGGTTATAACAAAATATTTAAAATTAATGTTATCTCTCTAAAATCTTGGCTAAAAAAACCCCTGCAGGTCTGATAGCCTTTCTTCAAAGAGTGGGTGAATAATGATTGCATTTTCATAGTTTATTTACTGGAAAATGTAAATAACAGGCCTAGTTCAGTGGGGAAGCGGACAAAGAAGAAAGCTACTTCTTTGTCCTTATTTGGTTTGAAATTCTCTCCTTTCCCCTTGATTTCAGTAGCTGTGTAAAAGGTTTAAATAATAGTAGTAATTGCCATCGCTGTTAAATAGATTTGTGACACATTGCGCAGAGGAAATGTTTCCTTAAATGCCATTGGAAATTTTATTTTTTACAAAGCTGGGTTGGGAGGGTATCCCTTCTTTTACTCCCTGGCATGTAGAGTTAAAGTGTGCACTGTTCCTATAAGAACTTGTGCACTGAATAGGTTGTACAAGGATTTGAAAAGGAGGGGGCATGTGCATGCATACATATAAATGGATGCAAGGTTGACATAGGCCAGGAGATAAAAGGAAAGCTTCTTTTACTCATGGATGATTAAAAGCCAACTTTCAAGAAGCAAAGGGTTTTGTGGGGCAGTTTTCTTTTGACAGTGAGACGTGATCAGTGCTCCTGGGCCTTTTTTATTTTATATTTTATTTTATAATGCAGGGGATTTCTTCCACTGCTTACAGCTTGAAATGGCAGACAAAGGAGATTTCCTGGTGGTGTCCTCCCAAGCCCTCTAGTTTCTATACTAAGCCTCCCTGGAATCTATTTGATTATTAAGCTTTGTACCTAAAAATATGCCTGGGAAGAGAGAACGTGGCATTATTTTTTTTTAAAGCTAAAGCTTTAACTCACAGAGCTATGACTTGCATTTACAAAGTGAAGTGGCTTTGGATTCATTCCAGTAGATCAGCTTATTTCTGGCAGTTTGAAAGCTTCATCAGCAATTGAAGCATTTGTTTTCTGTCTAGTTTCCTCTGAAATTATGTTAAAATCTGAAGTAAACCGGGGTGGAGGTAGGACAGGAAATCTGTTTAGAAAAATAAATGCTCACATGCAGATTTTTGGAATGCATACATGCAATGTATGCCACTGCATTTCACTAAGACACATGGATCTGATTTACCTTGATCCTTGTGTTGTTTCTTCTGCTTTTAAGGGCATATACACAAATTATATCCTCTTGTTCCTCTTCAACTAATCTCAGTGAATTATTGGCTGTGGCTCCAAACTCTCAATCACCGGTGTATATCAGATCCTCCATTCCTCTTACAGAGTTGAAACAGAGATTCTGGTCTGGTCCCCTTTTTTAATACTTTCTGGCAGGTAGCACATTCTACTTCTCTCATCTGCTCCAAGAGCTGGAAAAAGCTGAGCTGTGGCCTTCCAGACCCGGTATTGCATTCATGTTCTTTGCACTTAAGTTTTGGTGTAACGTCCCAGGGTCGCATAGTCAGGCTTGAGTTACAGGACCTTGGCTAGTTCTAGAGGTAAGCAGTCAACTTGCTCAGACAAGCCTGGAGGTCAAGGGAGACCTTTTACCCCTCTTGACCCAGGCTGCTCCTCCCAGACTCTGCTTCTTTGCCAACAATGGACAGCCTTAAAAAAAGTAGTCCTCTGGCATAGGGCCTAGCACTCTGCCACCTCTCAGTCTGTGCCTGCTGGGATGGGGCTCAGGCACTGAGGAGTCTCAGGGTGTAGAAAGAATCTGTCTTAGGGGAATTCTCAGTTCAGAGGTCTCTGACTTAAAGGGGCTTGGCTCTGAAACCAGCTCCTCTGTGTCTTGCTCCACTGGTTCTCTTCATCCAGTGAGCTTTTCTTTTGTGCTCGAATCCTGGCTGCTGCTTGAGAATGAAGCCTTGACAGCTGATGCAGCTGATCAAGGAAATGTGGTCTTCTGAAGAATTCACAGGCTGTGACAGTGTTTCTTACATGGAGCTTTCTCTATCTTATTCGGAGAAATTTCAGCGTAATCCTGGGGTGATTATGATTTAGTCATCCTCCGCTGCTTGATAGGTAGAGTTTGGAAATGCCTTCCAGTTCAGTGGCTCTGAGGATCTGTCGGATTGATTTCTTTGCATAAATATTAAAGACTAGAAAGCCAGAGCTACAGTGGGGCTCTTTAGGGATCTTTCCTTTTGAAAGAATAGGTGATAAGGAATGTGGAGGAATAAAGATAGCAGAAAGCCACAGGGAAACCTCATGGTCTTTCCATTCAGTACACAAGAAGTGCCAGGGGGTCCCCTCTTCATTTAACTCATTGGGTATCCTTTCGCTTATCATAGCTGGCTTCCTGTAGTCTTAAGATGCAATCCACCAAGCACTGTTCCACACAGCTCTCTTTCCTTTCAGTAAGGTTTGTGCAGGGACTGTGATAAATAGATTACGCATTCCACCCTCGGTCTTCCTCTGGTCCTTGTACATATTGCACAGCCTAGTTACCGGTATATCCTGTTATTGAGATTTCTGAGCAGAGATTTACTAACAATTCCTTCAGTTGACTAATAATAATAGTAATAGTAGTAATACATATTTTTAAAAGCATCTACTATGCCATTTTTTTTAGTTTTCATCCAGGTCATGGGGAACTAAAATGGACAAAAAGGAACCAGACCCTTATTGAATGGAGTGTTGGGTCCTTAGGGAGCCTTACACATGGTCATGCACACACTGCTACCAACAGTCACCTGAGCACAGTAACCTACAGTACCCAAACCTGGCTCTGCCGTGAGTACAGCTCATTCTCTCTACTTATGCTGGTGTTTATTATTATTGACTAGTGGTTTCAGCCCGTTAAAATAACGGGCGCTAGAACATATGTGGTGAATTTTTTTAAAAAACTCAGTTTTTAAAAATATTTCTTCTTTTTTGTCGGGGGGGGGGTGGTGTTTAGAAAGTGAGACCCCATAGCAACCCCATAGTTGCCTTTGACTGTACTTAACCGTCCAGGGGTCCTTTACCTTTATTATTATGATTTGAATGGCAGTGTCCATCATCTTGTGGTCGGGGGCAAGCACCCTCAAATATCTCAAGGGGGGGACAGGGACCTCGGCCCCCAAGAAGTTGGCTCCTATGATAACAACCCCAGCATACATGCTCAATAAGCAGCAGGCGTCGCACAACCTTTATGCAAACGCCACGGAGGCTCAATGAGCATTGAGCAGGTGGCTCCGAAGCGACCAAACGAAACGCATCTGGAATGTGGGAAGCACACCAGCTGCCGCTTTGCTGCTTCACAAATCCCCTTCTCTCTCACACACACAAACACCCTGCCGAGCGGTTCTTTCTCTCCCCCCCTTCCTCTACGGATGCTGGGCAACGTCCATGCATATCCAGGTGGGCTGCAGTCGCTTCGCCCACCGCGCCCCCAGCTCAGCCTCTCCGCCAGCCCCTGGCTCGCCCTGCCCGCTGCTTCGCGCGCTCCCTCCTTCCCTCCCCTCCGGCCCAAGACCCTCCTCGGCTCCTCCCCGCGTCCAGAGCACCAGCCGCCTCTCGGTTTTCTCCCTGCAAACGAAGGGAGAGAGCAGCGCCAGGCGAAACTCGGCCGGAAGGAGATTCCCGCCAAAATGGTGCCCGGGCGGCGGGCGCTCTCGTGGGCTGCGCTCGCGCTGGTCCTCCTCCTCGTGTGTCTGAGTCCCGGTGAGTAAGCCCCGCGCGCTGGAAAGGGGCCGGGCGGCGGGTGCTGCCCCACACTTGGGAGAAGTGGGGCCTGCCTGGGGAGGCATTTTTGTGTGAAGGGGGAAAGAGGGCGGCGGGCATGCAGGATGATGCCCCCCAAGGCAAGGGGGCACACGCTGAGGCTGAGTGAAGCAGCAGCTTCCCGTCAGAATTCCCCAAGGCCGGCGGATGTCAAGGAAGAATGTAGCGGTGGGAGCAGCAGCGTGGCCTTCCTCCTCAGCTTCCCCAATCTTCTGGAGAGCCAGAGTTCCGATTCAACCGCCCGCTTCAACTGCCGACGCTGCTCGCGGCCCAATCTCTCTCCATCCAATCCCTGTGTCCCTGGGGCACATGCGCAGTAGCGCAAACCCAGAGACACACGGACTGGACGCAGAGACACTTGCATTTTATATATATAGATGGAGCTATCAACAAGAGAAGTGATCATCCCAATCCTTCAGTCACTTGTGCTGGAAACAGCCCAAATGAAACCAGTTGACGATTGATTCAGAAAGGCAGAAAGGCACAAAGGGGTGTCTGCCGCAGCCACCAAAAGGTGAGGTTACCTAGAGTTCCTTTGACTTCTACACCATAGCTATTTGACAGTGATGAGTCACATAGTCACATGAGTGATCCATGCCTTTAGTGGTTAGAAGAAGAAAAAGAAGAGTTTGGATTTGATATCCCGCTTTATCACTACCCGAAGGAGTCTCAAAGCGGCTAACATTCTCCTTTCCCTTCCTCCCCCACAACAAACACTCTGTGAGGTGAGTGGGGCTGAGAGACTTCAAAGAAGTGTGACTAGCCCAAGGTCACCCAGCAGTTGCATGTGGAGGAACGGAGACGCCAACCCAGTTCACCAGATTACGAGTCTACCGCTCTTAACCACTACACCACACTGGCTTTCCAGTGGTTAGTCACTGTCTCAATCATTACCTCAGTTGTTTGTCTGAATCCACCTGAAGTTGTTTTAAAAAATCATTTTGGTGCTTTGATATTCGGCCACTCTTCCCAAATAGCACTTTAAACAGGCATAATCGCCCCAGAGTGAATTTCTAGGCAGTTAATCACCTTGACAACTGCAGAGTTGGAAGGGACCGTTGCTGCCCACTGGTTGCTCTATTTGCCAGTGGCATTTGCCCCACCCAGGCCAGATCCTGCTACTTCTAACATCCATTATCCTTCCTTTACAGAATAATCCAATATCTCTTCCCTAGCCCAGGCTAAAGAGGAGGGCGAGAGAGGGATGGATGTTCAGCCTTTATTTATCACAGGGAGAAGACTGTGTTCTGGTTGCCATTCCCTTGGCAATGGCTGTGACTGGTTATCTGGAGACAATTATTATTATGTACCAGAGTAACAAGACTGGTTTAATTTCATGCTTTGATATTGGCAAACAAAACTGTTCTCTCTGCTTAAAGAAAAATAATATTTATCTATCCAGCATCTAAAATGGTGCCATGGAAAGACAAAACCAGATGAACTCTGTCTGCAGGCAACATAAAGAGAAAAGGGGGAAGGAACAACAACCAAAAAGAGAGAGGAAGCAACCATAGAAACAGCTCTTAAAAAGGCCCTGAAACCTCCCATTTCAGCTTGAATCCTAAATCATAAAGAATCCTCTGGCTTAAGAATATGAGGGGCAAAATGAGCCCCCCCCCCAAAATTGGCTTTGTAGATAAGAGCAAAGCAGTTGTCAGCCAACCTTTCTGCAATATAACCTTAGTAAGGGAACAAATGAATTTTGTAGGAAGTTTATGGTACAGTACTGGAGAATATTTTTTTCTTGAAGGATTTCCTACCATGTTTCAGAATTCACATGTTTCCACACACACAGTGAGGGCAGGATGGGGAACATTCAAAATGGCTGTAGAGTTGTCCAGAAATTTGGTGATATGTCCTTGATTCTACAGTAGCTATTCATGATTCAAATGAACCATGATTTTATGTTTGTATAACTTTTGAAGCTACAAATCTCACCAGTTGTTCCTTGACTACCTACGTTGTGACAGGGGAATATTGAGTGAAAGCTACTTGTTGGGTCTAGAAACTGACATACCCAGTAGGAATTGTTGCTCACTATGGGCTGGTATCTTGGGCTGATACGGTTGTTAATGCTAAGATTTAAGGGCCACAGACAGAACTCCTGTTGGAAAAGGCATGGACCTGAAAACTCCACATCTTCTTAGTAGGGGCAGTTCTTTCTTTCTGTATCTGTTCTATTCCTGCCCTGCTGTGCCTCAAAGTGATACCTGGGAGGCATATGAAACTGGAGGTGGTGTCATGAACATAACCCACAGTGCTCTGGTGTTGCTGTTTGGTTAATCAAAGCTGCCTAGCTCATTCATATTTTTAGTAAGTCCCCCCAATGCTCCCCCACCCCCAACTATTGTAAGCCACTTGTCAGCTGGGTGTGTGTATGTTTGCATTTACTTTCTTTGTGTGCTCCTGTCTGTCACAACTAGCAAGAGGCCTGTCACACACACACCCACACACACCCACGGGCAGTTAGGAAATACGGTATGTTGTGGGTTCTGTTTTCCTTTCTTTGAAGCCCTCCTCCCCTTTTCAAATGTTAATCCTGTTGCTAGGGAGAAGTTATACTAGACATGACATCATTCATGTCTTCCCAAGCCATTCCTCTTGTGGCCACCCAGGACTGTGACTTGTTCCATTCCCAAGGGGAGCTGGTGGTACCCTTTGCAAATAGTGTTTGGTGTGTGTTTTGCATTAAAATGCAGCGTTTGGAAATTCTGAGGAATCAGATTTCCAGTTCCTGAACTCTGGTTTTCTTAGCAGTAAATATATTCTTATGTTTTAATTGCAATACTATGCAGTGCTCTCTAAAGCATATCCCTGTCATCAGATCTGTGCTTTAAGCTGCTGGTAAACAGATACTCTAAATACTTTTATTTTTAAGACAAATGTGTAGCATCTCCACCGACTGGGGACTTGTAAGTTTCCTCAACTCATTCCCCCCCTCCCCCTGCAAAATGTCCTAAATTTCTAGAGATCAGATTTAACAACATGATATATTCAGCCAACAAACTTCACAGAGTACAGAACGTTAATTTTACATGCTGTATAAATATCTCAAGAGCTTTGCTAATGGCCAAGAGCATTTAAGTAATGGAGTAGAGGGGAAAATCAATGGAGAACTATGCTTAGTGTTGTTTAAATGTTGTATTTAAATGAATTCAAAGCTTTAAATTTGTTTCTGTTAGAATTTTTTTTTTTAGAATACAAGTAAATATTTCAAGACATTACAGTTTGCTAGCATGCAGCAATGTTTAAATGTATTGAGTTCCAAATTGCATGTACCAGACCCTTTGTGCAGGCAGTTGTATGTGCATAGATTATTTAACTATTGGTTGTTGTTGTTTTTTGCTCCACCTTCCTTCAAGAAACTGAAGGCAGCATATGTCGTGACAAAGATTACTGGATTCACAAACTACCACAGGTGGCTGGCTGTCAAGTGTGGCTGCTAGGTAGTCACTTGGAAGAAAAAGGGCTCACCACCTGCATCTCATCTTGCAGCCAAGGCTGCAGGAAGCATTCCAGCTCTGGCCCGTGTGTGGTCCTTTCAACTCTCAGCTAGGCTTCTTGTTTTCACATGCACCTCACTCTGTAGGACCTTTCCGTTTGCTCCAGGCCAGTGTTGGAGCAACACTCCCTCCTTAACAGTGAACCTTGTGGCCCATCCTGTTTTTGCATCCAGCCTTGCAGTCCTGCTATCCACGATTCTGACCACTCGCTATCTCACCCGTTGTGGCGGTTCGCTCAACCTGCACAGGTCCCCCAGACGTTTAACAGTCCGTTGATACCTGCGCTCACCACTTTGTTAATTAACCGCTGCCACCAACCAGTCTGTCTGGTATTTACTTCACTCCGTTCAGTCAAGGAGAATATTGGAACAAAACTATTTTATTTGAAGTTTAGTACATAAGCATGTGGTTTCTGAATAAACAGTTCTTTCTTCGTTGTGTTCTTGTTAACAACAGTGCCCAATGCTTTCTCCCGCCCTTGTTCCTACTCCTTCCCTTGCCACCCTCCTTCCAGCCTCTCAATACCCACAACAAACCCCCAGACAAAGACCCAGACCCTGACCATAAGACAAGAGAAAAGACCCCCCTTCCTTCCCCAGGAGGGGTTTATATAGCCCACATAACTCCGCCCCCTAAAGGTTCTTACTGGTTATTCCTTTTAACTCCTTCTATGCCATACCTAAGTTTGGGTGATCGCCACACCCGTACACTTGCCAGTTTGGAACAGGAAACTTAGGAGATCATTGGGGCCCCATACAGGATTTTCCGTGCTTTGTGACTGGACGCAGATCTTGGTGTCTGACCTCTCTCTCTCTCTCTCTCTCTCTCTCTCTCTCTCTCGCTAGCTAGTGAGCCAGTCAGTACCAATTAGGTAGTTGATCCATCATAATATGATTCAGCCTGTTTGCCTGTAATTGATGCTTCCTGCAAGCATTTTTGAGCCAGGCCCCTAATGAAAGCAAATATAGGATCTTCCTGTTCTTAATATCAGAGTTCAAGCGAGAAGTGTAGGAACCAATTAGATCAACCAAATGGACATTCATGGCTTGATATTTTAAATGTGCCTTAAAAAAAACACAAGTCTAGCATTAATATGAAGGGAGATAATCCGTCACTTACAACATAGCATATATACATCCTTTAGCTAGCAGCTGGGTCTCTACTAACACTGCAGACTGCAACAACCTCCCTCCTCCCCTTGGTAATCTGTATAGCCGGTAGCCATAAGGGACAATTCTCAGAAACTCACTAGAGGGAAGTGAAAAGGGTTGGTGGCTATAATAGTCTGATAAATGTTCTGGAAAGCATGCTCATTCAGATGGAAGAACCAATCCTACCACTAAATGGTGCTGCAGTTTGGCTCCAGGCTGCTAGCATCTGCGTATTAGTGCTGTTCATTCATCCTGATGTTCTTCAAAAAGAGGTCTGGGCTAGAGCTCACTGGGGGTTTGATCTAATGCTTCCTAGCCCTTGTTGCTCACGGTTACATAGATTTTAGGTTCTTCGGTCTGATGCTCAGACAATGATGGAGACAAATGTTGAGGGAGTTCTTTCTCCCCTTCAGCCCTACCCATCCGCCTCCCAGTTCCTTCCTACTATTAAACACAATTTATTCCATTAATTTCCCCCATAAAATGTTGTGGCTCTTCTTTATACAGTCTGGCATTTTCTAGTCCCGGATTTAACTGTCAATTGTAAAACTGTGTCCTTTAGGAACACTTTAAGGGCATGGGAGTTTATGAGAAAGTTGTTGGAACACTGAAGATAATTATATGTTTTTCTACAACCTAAACCAACATTTCCATTTCTAAATCCTAGTCTGGAAACCACTAGCGTCCACTGTAAAGTAGTTATCTAGCCTTAAAAACCTTGTGGCATTTCAACACTACTGTTGGTGGTGTTTTTATTTTTGGACCTCTTTTGTCCATGAAAGATGACTTCCTCTGGGCGATTACTTTGGTTTACCAGATTTTGTGCCTTGACCTTCTGTAGATTGTCTTGCACAAAGAGCCTGATTCTAGGCTCTGGGGCCCAATTCAAGCTTTGCATCTTGCTGCCAAAAGGCTTCTCACACACTATAATGGTAGCATATGCAATCAAGCTGAGTTGAAGGTGAGATTTGTATTTATATATAATGCACATTTATTTTTGTTGAGGTGTAAACCGCACAGAGAAATCTCAAAACACAAATGCATGCTGCTTCAGCACAGGCCGTGCTCTCCCATTTGGGAAAAGCTTTTTGGTGGTGCGCATGCCAGAGCGTGCAATGTATAAATCCTGCCACAGCACCCTTTAAGCCTAACAGGGCTGCATCTCACGATTAATACTATCCCTACCGGGAAGTAACTTCTCTTCTATTTCGAAAATATAGCCAACAATAAATAAAAAGACAGCACAGAATAGGCTACAACAATCAGTGCAGGGTGTTGTTGTTTTTTGGAGTGGGAAGGAATGGGAGAAGGGTTGCCTTGGGAAATACATTCCCGGAAGGCCTCCCTCCCTGAATGTGCACAGTTCACCCACCTTGATCTGCTCCTTTGTTTGCTTCTCCCTCTGGGCCCAGTCTGCACTTGCTGCTAGCGGGAGAGGAGAAGACACGTGGAGCTTAGTGCCTCTCCTTACTCATTTCACTGCTTGCTTTTTGAGAGAGGGCAAGGAAACAGGCGGCGACAGCAGCTCAAGAAGGCTGACGGGATTGGCAGTGGGCCCCTGCTGGGCAGCGAGCCTTGGCAAGTGCCCAGCAATGCCGAACCCCTGACCCTAGCCACGGTGATAATAATAGATAGATCACAATGGCAGAAGCTGATCTGCTGCAGCTTGTTCTGAATACTAAAATCCATTAGCTGACAATGCGAGGGGCTGTTTAGCCTGATAGTTTATGGAATATTAGTATTACCTTTCTGAAATAGGTTTGTTTCTTTTGTTATCCCGCTTTCTAAATAGCTACCTCAGTTTAGGAAGGCGCTTCAGATAATAACTTCCATATTATGCTGCTGTCATACAAGTTTCCACAGCTTCCTACTTGCAAAGCACTTCCATTTCACAACTGAATAACATGTGAGAGGCAGTATTTTTGTACATCTCCTGCATAACTCCATTTTGATGTATCCTACATGCTAACTCAGGGGATGCGGATGGTGCTGTGGTCTAAACCACAGAGCTTAGGGCTTGCCGATCAGAAGGTCGGTGGTTCGAATCCGCGCGACGGGGTGAGCTCCTGTCGCTCGGTCCATGCTCCTGCCAACCTAGCAGTTCGAAAGCATGTCAAAGTGCAAGTAGATATATAGGTACCACTCCGGCGGGAAGGTAAACGGCGTTTCCGTGTGCTGCTCTGGTTTGCCAGAAGCAGCTTAGTCATGCTGGCCACATGACCCGGAAGCTGTACGCCAGCTCCCTCGGCCTGTAAAGCGAGATGAGTGCCACAACCCCAGAGTCGTCCGCGACTGGACCGAACGGTCAGGGGTCCCTTTACCTTTACATACTAACTCATTCATAGAACATGAAGGTAGAATTCAACATAGCGCTCTCTCTCTCTCTCTCTCTCTCTCTCTCTCTCTCTGTGTGTGTATACAGAATGAAATCAACAGGACTCTTCTCCCCCCCTCCATGTGCCCCCTAAACTTGTTATGGGTCCCATCCCGCTCCAGAACATATTTAGGTCGTGGGAGGCTTGCAGCGAGGGAGGGAAGGGGGAAAGCCAATTATGCAAGTGGACCTTGTTCCATGCACACAACTTAGTCGAATTCCGCACTAGGTCCTTCTGTAGCCATTTAAAAACAACATGGAGGTATCTGGCACTGGGCCGAAAAGCTCACACATGCACACCACATGTCTGCCACTTCCACAAGGGTAGAGGTGAAAATGCATTTTGAAGGCAGGGGTGGTGGTGCTTTTCTATATGACACCGGCTAGAAGAGAGTTTTCTCATGTTTCCCCCTTCCTTTTAAACAAACAAGGCCCTGTTTAATAGGTCTGCACTAAATATGGATAAGTCTGGATCCAGCTCTCTTTATAGATCTACCCCCTGAAACTACAAAGAAAATCTGTGTTTTATACTGCTTATGTTTAATAAATTAACACACCTTTGTAGGCCAGCATGTGCCTGGGTCTCTTTGAATTCTTTATGTTTTGTCTCATCCCTTAGGTTTCGCCACAGCCCAAATTGCTTTTACTTGAGAGACTGGATCATCCATAGCTGGATCAGGCAATGTCTGAAGTTTGGGGGAAAGGATAAAGCTTTGTACACTTTGCAAAATAAGGTGATGTTTTAACAAGACATTTTTCAAATGTTGTTAAACATACATAAGTTAGCTACATCTGAAACCTTTGTGTGAATGTGTCTCCCGTTCGGAAGACTGCATTCTTTGTTTACGATGAAAGTGTGGAATTTTGAATAAACTTCATGCAATCTCTGCTGTTTCCTTTTCGTAGTGGAGCTGACCAGCCAAATTTAAACAAGTCCCAGCTATTTCCAGGGTGCGGGTGGGGAGTTAAACCCATGCTTATATGTTTATCTCCTGCTGGAATCAGTCAGACCTGAAAATGTTCTTTATTGTCTGGATTGTGCCCACTGCTTATTTTAAAGTTCTGTGTTGAATGAATTATTTAATTTATTCCGAGTATGGCATTGTGGAAACTGCTGTGAGCCTTGTAGGCAGCATCAACAAGATATTTTCTACCCAACTCAGAAATGCTTTGAACAGGAGTGGGCAATAATTGCCCGTAGATAACCATCTTTGCATTCCCAGAGGCACATGATCCTTGCAGCATTTATTGTTTAGCTTTTTGGCTTCTCCTTTTAGCTTAGATTTTAAGTTGGCAGTGGATGATGTCTCCTGCTTTAGTGATGCAGAGACATTCTTAAGAGGACCGAAAGAAAGGCTTGTGGGGGAAATTATGCAGGAGCCATACCCTTAAAATGTACTGTTTGGCAAGAAACCCAGCGAAATGACAGGCATCCCTGAGCAATCTTTGCCTCTGGCATAGAGTATAAAGGGCTCTTCCACACTGCACATCGCTAAATGTATCCCTGTGCAATCTTACTGCAAAATTGTAACTATAGGGAACGGTGGAAGGATGCATGCATACAGGGGGCTAGTTGCATGAATGCACAAGTTTACAACTGCTTTTTCTGTGAAGCGTTTTTAAAACCCTGCTCTTCAGCTTTAAAGGCTCCCAGAGCACCTTCCAGATCAATGAAAAGCAAGACAAAGACTTCATGGTGGTGAAGAAAAGCTGTGGCAGCAGTATCATTGCTGCATGTAGAGCTCTGTCTTCCTTCTTGTTAAAGGACTACCTTAAGAGCAGAGACATTGCTGTAAGTCGGCAAACTTGGCTTTACTAGGTTTTTTTTGCCCCTGAAGAACAAAGCTCAGAACAATCCGTGCTACCAGTTTTGAACACCTGAAGGCCCAAGTGGATAGGCAGTAAGGGATGAATGGCCAGCTACATGCAGTTGCAGTTTTCTACTTGCCTGGTCAGTATTGGGCAGTGGTATGTTCCAAAGGACATTCTTCATCCTGGTCCCATTTCAAGCAATGAAAGACAAGTAGAAGTGGGAGATTTACTGGTCCAGGCATGCCCTTGGCCTTGCTGTACTGTGTTACACAATTGTATCATAGTCCAAAATGAGATGAGATGCTAGAAGTATAACTGTTGTGCTTTCTGCTTGTTTTTTTTTGAAGGTTCAGTATGGAATTATCCCAGATTATTTTACCTTCAATATATTGTTGGATTCTTTTATAAAGGATGAGAATTTTGAAGGTAAGTAAGCATATGTCAGCTGCTGGTCATCATGATCTTCCCTGTTTCTTCTTATTTATATATGGCTGCCTTTGGACCTCTTTCTGTTCATCTGATTTGCCATGGTTTTAATGGGAGGAGCCAAAAAAAGTAAAGAACACTGAAACCCGCCTTTCTACTAAGTCAGGACATTGATCCTTCCAGCTCAGTATTTCTGACATCAACTGGCACCAGCGTTTCAGAGTTTCCAGCAAGATTCTTTTCTCAACCCCAGTGCCAATCATGAGCCAGAGATCTTTTTCATGCCTAGTGCATCTCGTCTACTACTAAGCCTCTGTAGCCCTTCTGCAAGAGAGGAGGTTAAAATCGAGCAGGTTGGGGGGGGGGGGTTATTACTGTAATCAAATCACCCAGTGCATTTCAACAAAGGTTGACTGAGAGTTCCTCTGTAGCAACATTATTTTCCAAAGTTTTTTAGCTGACACGGCCTCCTAGTGGAAAGTGCCATCCTTTCTTTAAGCACTTCTAAAGCCACTCAGGAAATAATTCCAGATGATACATCATTCAAGAATTTGTGCATTGTTGCTGGTATTGAGATGCTGTGCCCTCCAGCAGACTTAGGGCTTGTTGTCAAGAGACCTTGCCTTAAGCTGATAGCCCCTGAATTCATTTTGGAGTTAGCTTTGTTAACACAGTCCATGAAGTATTCTTTGATTAGGGTGTTTGTGAGTTTAAAGTCCTTATGTGTAAAGTACTGTGGTCTTGCCTCCCACTTGCGTACCATGACTCTTACCCTCTCTCACTCCCATTTTAATTTTGAGGAAGGTCTCCTGGCACAGAGCGGAACTGTTGCATAGATAAGATACACCAGCTTTGTGACTGCTTCCAGATGTTTTCCTTATGTGCTTCCTGGTTCTGCAAAAAGGCAAATGAGTTCTTCTTCTGATGCTGCATTTTTTTTGCACATCAAGATTCCGGTGTAAAAGAGGAAAGCACACTCGTGTCTTTTGAAACTAATGTGGAAAGAAGAGTCTCTTGGCAAACCACTCCTTTAATTTTTAAATGTTTTGTTTATTGTTAGATGCGATGGCTGTGGTCACTGAGATAATGATACAGGAAAGTTTTGATGAAGTTTCTACACAACTTCTCTCACTCTACGTGATGTACAAGTATTTGACAACCAAATCAGAACTTACGGTAAGCTGTGGCTCAGATGGTAAGATACACAAAGGGGTACGTGCTCCATTCATCTGACTAGCAGCTTCCATTACAGAAGAGTCAATGTGGGCCTGCCTGTATCAGAGAATATATTTTGCATGGTGGTGAAAACCAAGCACCAAATATGACAGCGAATGTGACAGCAATGTTTGCTATTTTTAGTGGGAGGAAGAGAGGAATCTCGGAGCGTCCCTCTTCTTGGCAGGCCTGAAGCAGACGAACACGGTCGGATTCAGTTCCCAGCTGTATGGCTTAGCACTTCTCGGTAAGTTATATAGTGTTTAATTACAAGCATTTTACCATGCTGCTTGTAATCAGTTGATTAAAAGTAGCTGGATTAGTGAGATTCTTTGATTTAAATTCTATTACAGCCTTTGACGGGTTGCAAAATTAGAACTAAATCAAGCTTTGTGTTTTGGCATGCAGTCCAAATAAATCGGAGATGTGTGAGGTTCAAAAATCAACTGGATGTTGTTGCTGCTTTAAATTTCTGCTGAATGCATGAAAATCCCAGTTGGTTGAATCATAGAATTGTAGAGTCGGAAGAGACCACAATGGGGACCGTCTAGTCCAACCCCCTGCAATGCGGGAATCTTCTGCCCAACATGGGGCTTGATCTCACGGCACTGAGATTAAGGGTCTTATGCTCTATCAACTGAGCTTTGTATGTATGAACCCTGCTTCCTGCCAAGTTCTCTCTCTTTCTCTACCCCCACCCATCATCCCCAAGGTTGGGGGCGGGCAGGAATACTTACCTTGGAAAACGAGTAAAGGGTAACAAGTGATGGATGGTTCACTTCGACACAGAACAGGGCCTACAAGGCTACTGCAAGTGATGTACAGGGTGCCATTTTCTTCTGGGTGTGCAGCTAGTAAGAACATAAGAAAAGACTAGTCCAGCATCTTGCCTCCCACAGTAGCCAAAAAGATACCTTTGGAAAGCCCACAAGCAGGACCTGAGCATCACTCCCCTTTTTGGTGCTCCCCATAAACTGATATTCATAGATACACTGATGCCTTTGATACCAAAGGTCACTTATTTATTCATCATGCTGAGCTCAGAGGTTGCTAAAAACAGTCATCATAAAAATGCACAATTAAACATAACAGTAAAATAAAACATCGGATATAGTATTAACAGACAGTGATATGGCAGAGTAAAGTAATTCTGATTTTGTCCAGAGGCCAGATGAAATAAATGTGTTTTAAGTTGTTACTTGAACAACAAAAGAAACTCCGTGGGGAGGGAGTTTCACAGCAACGGTGCCACTACTTAAAAGGCCCTGCCATGTGTAGCAGCCCTATAGACCATGTCCATCGAGGGAATCATGAGCAAGGCCACCTGGTATGGCGTGTGTGTGTTTGTGTAATTGTCCTTTAAGTACTTGAGTCCTTAGGACTAGTTGGGTTGTCTGTTTTTGTTTCTATTATGTATTTTCTTTTTTTATATTTTGATTTTATGTTGTGAACTGCCCTGAGATCTAGAGGTGTAGACAGTATACAACTTTAATAAAAAATAGCAGTCCTTGATAGCTGTATCCTCTATTAATTTGTCTAATCCCCTTTTAAAGACATCCAAGTTGGTGGCTATTGCTACATATTGTGACTCCCAATTGTGCTGTGAAGAAGTCCTTCCTTTTGCGTTTTTCAAACTACAAGCACCATGATCCCTAGCAGTAGATGACGCTCTAGGCATCATTTGCATCTAAGATGAGTCCTTGTGAGGTTTCTTCTGTATCAGACTAAGACCTTTTATTCCTTAAGAAAAGTGGGAGAGCAGAGCACCAGCAGAGGTTTGGTGTGGCGTTTATTTTGAATTGGGCCAAGCTTGAAGGAGGCAGGACCCAGCTCAGAATGGGACCAGATTTTTCAGGTTGTGGTGCATTTTGAATTCACACCTTTAAAAACTTAGGTAAAGGTAAAGGGATCCCTGACCATTAGGTCCCGCCGCGAACGACTCTGAGGCTGCGGCGCTCATCTCTTTCTATAGGCCAAGGGAGCCGGCATTTGTCCACAGACAGCTTCCGGGTCATGTGGCCAGCATGACTAAGCCACTTCTGGCTAACCAGAGCAGCACACGGAAACGCTATCCCTAAAATAAAGAATGGTTTTCTTCCTATTCATCAGAATACCAATAGCAGGTATAAGAATCTACATATATTGACATGGAGGGAAAGGGAAGGGTGTCAACTTCAGAGCAATTATTCATCCTGTCTCTCCACATGATTCCATAAACCCACTGAGATTCCACACCTTTGCGGGGGGGGGGGTTAATTCTGAGGCTACGGTGTCTGAAGTCCCGTGTTTCAAGACCCTTCTTATGTTGTATTATGATTTTATTTCATACGAGGTTAAAAGTCCATGAAAGTTTTGCCCTTCTCCATTCCTAGCTGTTAATGGCATGTTTACCCTTAGGTGCAATACAGTTTTTGTCAAAAAAATAATAATAATTGTTGGATAGTTGCTCTCTCTCTAAGTTTCACAGCTTGTTAACAATGATAATAATGGCCATGACAGGTCAGGATTAGGGCGCTGATTCTGATTTTACCTGACTTAAAGACAAAACTGCAGATGCAGTAAGAACCAAGATGAAAACTGCTGCAAATTGGCAGAACTGTGGGGTTCCCCCCCCCCTTGAGCTATTGATACATAAATGCATTCCTCCCCTCTTTGGTTACTGCAGATGTATGTATGTATGTATGTATGTATGTATGTATATTTAAATATAGCCCAAATAATTTAGGAAGGCATTGCACTTAGCAAATCATTTTACTGTTGTGTGCTAGTGACCCCGCTGACATTGAGATTCAGAAGATCAAAAGCTATTTTCTGCTATGTCACGCATTCTGCAGTCTTGCCAGATCTAATGGACTAGACTTCTGCAAAGAGTGAAAGATGTCTGTGGGCATAGACTGGCCTGGAGCACCTTAGCAGTTTATATTTAGCAATCGCCCAACGAGCTTTTGTTTGCACACACGTTCCCGTGCTTCTCTGTGGCCTCCCTGTTTGGGGAAGAGAGATGAAGGTGTGTCACAGTGGTTTGCATTGTTAGATATACCTTTGTGATTAACGTAGACAGTTAAAGGTGATAGAAACTCCAGAAAGACGAGCAAGGCCACATCTGAAATGTTTAACATCAATGATTGGGTTTCACCAGAGAGACAACAGCAAGGGGGGGATCCTGCTAATAAATAATTTTAGGTTAGCCATTGCTCAGGTTTTAATCCACACATAGTTTAGGACAACTTGAAGTGTTACAAGGTCTTTCAATATAGAAAAACAGATATGTGCCTGAAGACATCTGTGTAACTTCCTGTACTTGGGAAAACAGTAATATGTGTTGCAGCCCTTGGTGCTATGAGTATACAATAATCAAGGAAACCAAATATTGTCTCTAGGTAATAAAGGACGCTAATATGTCATGTGCAAGTTAAGTCTAACACTATCCTCCAACTCCCCTCACCATACACAAACTAGTGTGAATATTTTGAACATTGCTTTGCTCTTTCCGAGTTCAGGAAACTTACAAATATGATCAAGCAGAGAAGGAGACTGTAAGGATTCCCACTCCTCTAGCTGAAGCCTCCATGCTGTTATTGAGGTCTACCTGGCCTCAAGAGGGGTTTTTGTTGTGGGGGAGGGGGGTAATGTGGCAAGAAAGAGACAGGAAGACACCATTGTTGCTTTTTTGACTGACTTCTACTCATTTTCCAGGGGCAAACAACCACTATTTGAGGCCAAACTGAGGTGGGAATGGAAGCAGAGGTTTAACTCTTTCCTCTCACACCATTGTCCTGACAAAACTCTTCCCTTGGTGCTATGTTGATAGCAAACAAGTGGAGATTTTCATCAGGACCACAGCAGGGGAGAAAATAATTAAGCTTTCCCTTCCAACATGCTGTAGCCCCAGTGAAGACTCAGGCGCCCTGGATCTGCTGTCCAAGTAAAGACACTGACATGATTCACAGTGATGTGTTTAGCATCTCGTCTACTTTGAGTACGGGAAATAGGCTTCCAATTTTAACGGTGCTTTCTACTTTAAATAATGCAGTAACATTCACAGTGTCTGTTTTAATAACAACAACAGGAAAAGTGGAGCTGCACAAGGGGCTACGAGCTGTGTACCACAAAATGCCGCTCATTTGGACCCCCGGGTACCTGAACAGAGCCTTGCAAGTGATGGAGAAAGTGACGTTGCTTCCTGATGATACAAAGCTCTGCAAGGAAGCTGTAAGTGGAGAACTGTTGTTTTACAAAGCAGGGCCTTGTGCATTTTTTAGAAGAGAGCCTATGGGTTTTCAAAGGAGACCAGCAGCCTGGTGGCCACTGCTGTTTGCCCTAAGGTTTTGCATTGCTCAAACTTCTGTTGATCTGATTGCATTCAGTGGCATTTTTCTTCACCTTGAGGAGGAACATCCTTTCCAAAAGACTAGAGGTGCACACTTTTCAGCTTCTTCTGTTTCTGACTTGGAGGGTGCCAAAGAGGCAAAGTGCCTGGCAGAGTTTTCCTTTTCACCCTCTGCTCCTCATGTAGTGGGGAGAATAAATGGGGTATTCTGGACTCAAGTCAAAACACAGTCTAGATTATTTATACTGCTGCTAAGCAGTTTACAAATAAATAAATAAAAATACTAAACATATAAACACACCCATAAAACAATTCAATCAAAGCATTAAAATAAACAGCCATAGTTGAAATGTACAGTAAAACAACCCTGTTGAAAGAGTTAAAACAGCAAATAAAGCAGGATGTTCAAATCAGGGCATCAGAGGAATGCTTGTCTAAACAGGTTTGTCTTTAGGAGCCCATGGAATGCCCATGCTGATGGGGCCTCTCATATTTCAGCAGGGAGAGTAAAGTTAATAGAGAAAGATTTCCCCTTCCAACTTCTCTAGACATCTGAGATGTATGAAGTAATCATTTCTCCTGTTGGCATGGCTGGGGAACCTCTTTCAGTCTGGTCCATGTTGCTTTTTGGGCATCCTGCGTGCCAGTGATTATCGGAGCCAGAGGCAAGAGTGGGCAGAGACAGGCATGCAACTCTTATCTTTGTGCAGTAGGAAACATGCCAGCCATGTACACACACAAACCCGGGGCAAGCAAGAGGCCTTGTCACAGATCAAGGGCACATTCCAGCCAAGTGAAACCACTGGAGGGTGTGCAGGAGGGCTGGAGGCGAGTATGGACTTGGGAGGGGGCATGGCCCAGGAGAGTCCTGGATAACCACATCCACCATACTCCTCACATGGCCTCATTGAGTGACCTTGGATTTGGCATTGAACAAAGGGAACAGCAGCTACTTTGCAAGGTTCCTGTTCTTCTGCATTTCTGTCTTGTCCAAAATACAACTTTTGCCCTGTCCCCCAGGTAGTTTTCATCGCAGAGTCTGCTCACCGCATCCCATCCAGACCTGCCTTTCTCTCCTGTCCCTTATCAAAGAGAGGGAGCAGATAGATGAATCCACTGAAAAAATCAAATGAACACAATGAGCTCATGATGCATTTCAGCAAAACAGGAATTGAGATGCCAGTTGACTTTACATAAGCATATAATAATCTCTTCCAATATACATGTAATAATTGTGGAATATTTGATTCATCTTCAGTAAGAGCCTATGTGATCTGTCCAGAGCCAATCATAAAATCAATAGTAATTCCAGAAAGGCTGAGCTTAATCACATAGCTTCTCTCACTAACTTGGGCCACCGTACAGGCACTTCAAAAAAAGAAAAACAAGACTCGCCTTTAATTTCCCAGGGTTTCATTTTGTAGCAATGGTAAAATAATTCACTGCTGATGCTATCAAGTTACGTTTTTTGTTTGTGCCTTTATGGTTTTAAAGTTTATGCATTCAGTCTACAGTAGACAGTCTCGGAGACCCTGAGCTATTTTTCTGCCGTAGGACCTGGAGAAAAAAAATGTACAGCCTTAATAGGACAGGAAAGTCTTGAATTTGAAAAGCAGTGAATTAGGGTATTGTCTGCTTGGCCTTCTGTTTATGACCCTCTAGCTTTGTTGCTCTTGTGTGATCAAATTTGATCCATAAAGGTTAGAAATGCCCCTCCTTTTTTAAACTAAGGTGGTATTCTCAGGAATTTTAACAAGAATCCAGAGGCTGCATAAAAAGGCCCACAGGAGCAGCATATTGACCATCCCTGTAATTTAGGCAACAATGATGCCCTTCAGCTTTTTTAAACGGCACTTACTATCTTTTTCTCATTTCTGTTGCAAAGATTGATGTTCTGGCAGCCACTTTGCAGCCCACCCCTGTGACAGATGTTTCCCCGGAGGACACCAAGGACTCAGAAGAAACACCAAAGCAAGCACAATTGGAAGAAGCAGAGATGTCACGACTGCCTGAGTACTTGAACCGATTTGGGGTATGCAGCTTCTCAGCTTTCCCTCTTCCCAGCTGGTTTTAATTAGCATTATTGTCTGTAGCAAAAAAAGAGAATGCACCTTTCTTCTCCTTTATTCTGTGATACTAAGGCTCCATTGGTGTCCCACCTGGAATGCTATTGGGGCTTTTGCATGCTGACATTGAATTCATAGAACTGTCATGTTGGAAGGGACCACCAGGGTCATCTAGTCCAACCCCCCTCCACCACCATGCAGGAATCTTTTGCCCAGCGTGGGGCTCGAACCCACGACCCACAGATTAAGAGTCTCATGTTCTACCAACTGAGCTATCTTCTTACTACTTCAAACTGGAATTTGCCTTTCTAAAAAGTGTCCCTTGTCTGCTGCCTGGATTGTTGTTGTTGTTCAGTCGTTCAGTCGTGTCCGACTCTTTGTGACCCCATGGACCAGAGCACGCCAGGCACGCCTATCCTTCACTGCCTCTTGCAGTTTGGCCAAACTCATGTTAGTAGCTTCGAGAACACTGTCCAACCATCTCATCCTCTGTCGTCCCCTTCTCCTTGTGCCCTCCATCTTTCCCAACATCAGGGTCTTTTCTAGGCAGTCTTCTCTTCTCATGAGGTGGCCAAAGTACTGGAGCCTCAACTTCAGGATCTGCCCTTCTAGTGAGCACTCAGGGCTGATTTCTTTGAGAATGGATAGGTTTGATCTTCTTGCAGTCCATGGGATGCCTGGATGGGATGCCTGGATCCATGGGATGCCTGGATCCAGGGATGTTATTTTTGCATTTCATACATCAGAGTTGGTAAGCCAAACTCCTGCTAACTAAAATGGAGTGTCACTCCTGATGAGTTGCTTGGTCTTGCACAATCTCTGGCATCTATGGGCACAGCTTAGATGCATTCCCCTCTTTGGGTCAATGCAGGTTTAATAGGTCTTTCCCCCTTACGCAGCCTGCTAATGACTGTAAGAAAGCGGTTGCAATTTTGGTCCTGTGTTTAGTTCTAAGAAGGTCCACTAAATGAGTAAATGAGGTGGTTTGCCTGGGGTTTTTGTTTTGTTTTGAGACCCAGCCTTTTCCTGCATTCCCTTTCCCTCATTGTGGTTTTTGCTTGATTTATCCCCCTGTCACTGGGAAAAGCACCCTTTTATAGAAATGGCAGAGAGTGTTCTACAGATTTATATCTTCAGTGTTGTTCTAAGGCTCTGTTCCTTGGTGAGGTGCTTGTGTCTTGGCAGGTTTGCTGAATGAAATGTGCAGCTCAATCCTGCATATGTTTCCTCGAAAGTAAGCCCCACAGATTTCGGTGGGACTTGCCACGTAGAGACTGAGCTAAGAATCAGGAAATTTCTCCCCAGTTCAAATCTTGTCCCTGCCATGAACTTGCTGGGGGAAATTTGTTTTCTCTCAGCCTCAGTTACACGCTCCCTCCATCTGTAACCCTTACAGAGATGTTGTGAGGATTACAGCTAGATAGTGCATGTGAAGAGAGCTTGAAGACTGGAATGTATTATACAGATGTTAAGCCTTTTTATTGGGTGTGCATTAGGAATGTAGGCTTCATTTCTTTCTGAAATGAACCAGGGAGGGACTCCTCTGATTACATCGTAGAGGAGGTAAAAAGAAAAGCTTTTTATTAGTGAGCCTGTAAGAGACCTGGTGGACTGGTTAGTATAGGCCGGCAGTAGATAAGGAAATTTTTTCCCCAGTGGTAAAATGTGAGAACAGGGATGGGGAGCCTGTGGTCCTCTTACGTTTTGGGCTATATCTACCATTATCCCTTGCCATCGGCCATACTGGCTAGGACTGATGGGAGTTGGAGTCCCACAGCATCTGGAGGGGCCACACACTTCCTGCCCCTGGATTAAAGCTATTTAGTTAGCATTGTATTTTGTGTCTTTTGAGTTCTGCACCATTTTGCCCAAGTAATACTTTTTTCAGCTTTGCAAATGCAGTGGAAGCCTACAGAAATGTGATAGTCCGTCCACCCTTATGCCTCTGTCACAAGACAAGCAGTAGGTTTGATAACATGCATGCTTGGAAGGAATTGTAGCTTCCAGTGACTCAGTATGCAGCTGAATTTTATGATTCACAACAAAATCGAAAATTCTTTCTAGTAGCACCTTAGAGACCAACTGAGTTTGTTCCTGGTATGAGCTTTCGTGTGCATGCACACTTCTTCAGATACCTTATCTGAAGAAGGTATTTTCGATTTTGTTTTGACTATGGCAGACCAACACGGCTACCCACCTGTAACTGGATTTATGATTCACCTTTAATTGTTCTATGAACAGCTTCTACCAGGCCGGAAACACTGAAAGGGCAGGATGAGGGTTTGCAGGATCATTCCCATAGCTGTCAACATTTCCCTTTTTCAAAGGGAAATTCCCTTATTCCGAATAGGATTCCTCGCAAGAAAAGGGAAAAGTTGACAGCTATGATCATTCCATGCCCCTTCCCTGAAATTTCAGCTTTCATTAAAGGTAAAAATAAGTTTCTGTTCCTCTTGCTTGTCAAGATTAACAAAAAATGCGGAGGCAACATTCTTCCCAATGACACAGTAAGAAGCTGCCTTGGATTATTTCTATGCTAAGGAGTGAAAGGCATAAGGATAACTGTCAGGCTATAGACTAAACTTAATGTTTAATAATTATAAAGTGAAAATGCATTTGTTAACGCTGTATATAGTTGCATAACTTTTTCATCTGGGTCTTCTGCACTGATCCGCTCTCCTCCAGACATGCCCCTCATGGCAGAATGGTCTGGCTCTCTGTCTGGGAAGATTGCTCAAAGCCGTGTCTCTCACACTCTGCCCACAAAGCCCGAGGAACAGCAGCAGGAATAGCACAATTTAAAAAAAAATAAGACTCAGATAGCAGTTGAGCAAGGTTTAATGGTATGTTTGTTCAGCAAGATGCCCAGTGTGATGGCTCATTTCCTTTCTGAACAGGGTCACTTTTCTAAAGAGGATATAATTTCCACTAAACTAAATACAGTTCTTCTTCTTTTTTTCTTCTTCTAAATTTGCATTATATTATTTGTGCAAGGGTAAAGTCCCCTGCTATTGGCCACTGAGATGTGCAAATGCTTTTCTGCCAGGAGAGTGAAAGGATCAAGAAGATTACTTACGGAGTGGGGGAGGACTAATGGAAATTACTTCGAAGAAAAAAAATCTGGGGGTTGGTTTATGCAGCCTCAGCCCTGCAGCCAGAGAAGAGTTGGAAGTGTATCATTTCTATAGAACCTGCCAGCATACGAACTGGATTTTCCATATTCCACCGATACTGTTCTGAAACACTCCAATATGGTGCAGTTCTCTTGTGGGTCTGGCCAACTCTGTGCATTTGTTTATCTTCGGGTTTTGCTCGACTGAATTCATACATAGCCTGTTGCTTCAGCAAATAGTTTGGTGAAGGTCAATGGTCCAGAACATGACAAAATTGCTCTTTCCCCGTGGGAGCTGCCCGATGATGTTTCCTTGGGTGGGAGGCCCAAGCAGTGGTTGCATAACAGACAGTTCTGCTTTGCAGCGGCTACAAAGCTTTAGCTCTCTACTGCGTCCAGGCCCCATGCTGGAGGGTGGTTGTGAGTAAACATGGAGATGGAAATTGCATGGCTTATGGAAATTATAGGCTACATGAACTAAGAATGGGGGGAGTGGAGAAGCCCAGGAGGTCTTTGAAACAGCCTGTGTGGTAACTCTTGTTGACAGCAGGAATTGCAGTCTAGAGATACTCTCCTTAGTAGAACTGCCCTGTGGATTGACAGGTTTTTTCTCTTCTGTGTTGCACGTGAATCTCACAAGGGTGGGATAGCAGGGTGGGATTCAGTTAACTAGTCTCGTTAGCAGATGCCCACACAAGGACTTCTACTATTGTAATGGGACTTCCCTCCCTTCTCTCCCCCCCCCCCACATTTCCTGGCTCAGGAGGGGAAACCCCCAGGGAGGAGAAGGGGGTTGTTTGATCTGGCAAGCTGAAAAGCACACACTAACAGGGATTGCTATAACCCTACCTTGAATTCCTTCCTCAGACTAGAACTGGAGAGACCAGGGGTTCAAGTCTCTACTTTGCCATGTTGTTCACTGATTAACCTTTGCTCAGTCACTATCTCTCAGCCTAAAGAGGATAAAATGGAAAGGGGGGGGGAGATTGAGCAATTTCCTAGCGCTCTGGGTCTTCAGCTTCTATTGGCCCCTGACATTTGGCTATGCCAACTCCCCCCCCCCCAAATTAGATTTTATTAAAGCTTGGGGGGGATGATATACAAAAGTTAATATCAAAAGATCCAAAACATTCACTCCGAAGTAACAGCCATGCTGGCATGAGTTGATGAGAGTTGTGAGTTCAGCATCTGGAGAGCTACAGATTCTGCAGCCCTGATTGATGCCATCCTGAATTCCTCTATGGGATAACAAATAAATAAATGAGTCCTGCTCACTGTGCATCTTATTTCACCTCATTAATAGTAAGTTCTAGCTAACCTGTATCTTTCTAAATTATGGGTATCTTCTAGTTTTGGTACAAAGGCACTTCCGCGGATAATATTATTCCTGGTTTAAAGCGGGGCTGTTTAGAAGCTTCCGGCTGTCATGCTGCATCCTTCCTAGCCAGGGCTGCTCTCTTCCCATTCATTTTCCTGGAGGCTTCTCCATTAGGGCAATTAATTTGCCTTTTGTCTGGGGAACATCAAGCTGTCCAGTAAAACTTCCATAACCACAAATGGCCCCGCATCTCAAAGCACTTAAGTGAATTAATACTTTTTTACGATGCATCGGGGCGTGTCACAAGAAGCACTACACCACAGATAGAAGTGGAACTCTGCTGTGATATACTGCCCAGCTGCCTGGCCGAATCCTGCTTTCCTGCAATGGAGTACCCCCACATGCAGCCCACCCCGGTGCACCCACAAGCAGAATCAGAGTGAAGTAAAGGGGCTGCATCCAGTGAGCTGAGCCTGAAATCACAGGAGCCAGTAAAAAGGGGGCCATAGAGGAATGTATGCTGGGCAGTTGCACAGGGGCTTGTGGGATCTGTTTAGTATGCCATTAGGACAAGCCTATTTAAATGATTCCCATGTTGAGCGGAAGGTTAGCCAAAGAGACTCAAGGCGAGTCCTTGGATCAGCAGTGGGGGCGGGGGGAGCCCTAGGATGTTTAGATTGCCGGCTGGCCATTCATCATTTGTTACCATAACAAGTCTTTATTAATGAAGTTTCTCAGTCATCGTGCAAGTTCAGCTATCCCAGCACTTAGCAGAATTAAAGATTGATTCTTTTTTTTGTTTCTGCTTTGTTATTGCTAGATCATAAAAATCTAGTTATAAATCATTTCTGCCCCTTGCTTGTTCCATCACCCCACCTTTTCTTCTTCTTCTTTTTCTTTTGGGGAAGGAGGGAAGGAATGGAGAAGCGCTCCTTTAATGCAGCTGACACGTTTTTCCAGGACAAAACGCAAGTCAGCTGCACGGTGCCGACTTGTAGAGAATTTCACATTCCAGTTCCATTGAAAGGGGGGGAGAGCAGATTACCCAGGCTGGGCAAGTGGATTGTTGATGTATTGCGACTGGTTGATTAGCGGGTTTTATTTATTTATTTATTTATTCTTTTCTTTTCTTTCCCCCTCACCCCTGTTACGACAGGAGCTGAATTCTAAGCTGCAGTCGCTTGGCAAGGTGGAATCTGCAAGCTTGTTGACACTGACCACCCAGCTTGTCGAGGAAAAGCAGCCAGCATTTGAAGTGGAAGACATTGCAAAACACAAGGAGAAGCTGAAGGAGTGGGAGCAGGAGCGGACGCTGCTGGCTGAAAGGGAGAGGCAGTTGAGGGAAAAGGCCAGGCAGGAGCTGGAAGCCCAGAATGCAGCAAAAGCATCTCTTTAACGCAGGAGATCGGCTTAGCGGCTCGGTTGTGGTGTGGCCTTGACTGCGTGCAGATGGAACCTTTCCAGATCCATCTTGCAGCAAAAGTGCTTCTTCCCAACCCCCTTAAAAACCACTGTAATTATGATTGTTTCTCTGAAGGTCTCAGTTTTGCCTGTTATGTGTTATGTCTACCTGTCATCTAATAAAGTGATTCATTTCTAAAACAGGCTGGGTGAGACAGTACATTCCAAATGCTCTGGCCACAGTCAGTATCTGCTGTTTAAAAAAGGATGCCAACAGGAGTTCAAAATGTTATCTGCTTGCTTTGTTCAAGGGATCACAAGCAGTAACCAGGTGAGTTAAGATCTGGAGTCTATCTGGAGATTTGGAGGCAGCACACATAAAACCGCCTTGTATCAGGTCAGACTACCTCAGACTGATTGCAGCACCCCAGGGTTTCAGGCAGGGTCTTTCTAGTCCTGCTATTAGGCATCCTGGGCATTGGAAGCTGTCACCATGCGTTGAGCTGCTCTCTTCTCCATGCCCGGTCAATACGGCAGCAGGAGGCTAGGTCAGCTGGTAAAGGACCATAGGTACTTCCCTGTGCAGAGGGCATTCCACAAGATGGGGGCTGTGATAGAAAATATTTTGTTTATTCCAGAAGTTGACCTAGCCTACCTTTAAGATGGAATCTGCAGCAGGGCCTCACCTGTAGAAAGTTCATTCACCAGGAGCCATTGCCCCAGGGTTAATAGGACACAGGCCTTTTAGGAGCCTTTTTGGTGGTGACTCCACAGGTATGTAATCTCTCTTCAGCCTTTTAGATGCCGGGTGAAAACCCATTTTTCATTGGGTTTTTACTATTAGGGCTAAATGTACCTATAATCCCAGTGAGCAAGATGGATTGATACTCTCACAGCTCTATGGCTTAGACAAACAAAAATGTCCAGATTATGTGCATACAGAGTGAATGTTCTTGCAGTTCGTTTTCTATCTTTTCTGTTGGCTGTTTGCCCCTTGCTGTGGCTGTACTTTCCAACCCACATAGCAGTCTATGTGCATGACTGTAAATGTAATTAGACCTGTCACGATACATCAGGCCCTATTCTCAGTGCACAAGATCAGCTTCGTTGCCCCCATGGTTCTTGTGTGTTAATGGACCTTTGTGGGATGGAGCTACTCTGGAGTGGCAAATCTGTCACTCCTGTAAGGTAAACCTGAACTTTTGGGACTCTGGAACCTTTATACTTGTTTTGCAGGCTGCATCATATTAATAACTACTATTAAAGATAGCGGTTTTAGGGTGAAGCCTGTCTGCTAAAGCTTTAACTCTTCTTCATATCTTCATATATTCAGTCTTACAGTAATTGTAGTGTTCCACCTCCTATAGGTAAAGGTAAAGGGACCCCTGACAGTTACGTCCAGTTGCAAACGACTGGGGTTGCGGCGCTCATCTCGCTTTACAGGCCGAGGGGGGCGGCATTTGTCTGTAGACAGTTTTTCCGGGTCATGTGGCTAGCCTGACTAAGCCGCTTCTGGCGCAACGGAACACGGAAACCAGAGCAGCGCACGGAAACACTGTTTTACCTTCTCGCCAGAGCAGTACCTATTTATCTACTTGCACTTTTTGGCATGCTGTTGAACTGCTAGGTTGGTAGGAGCAACAGGAGCTCACCCTGTCGCGGGGATTTGAACCGCCAACCTTTTGATCAGCAAACCCAAGGCTGAGTGGTTTAGACCACAGTGCCACCCGCGTCCCTTCTGCCCACCTCTTATAGAAGAATAAGCCTTCTTGGGTGTTTCCTTGTTCAGAAAACTTCACAGCCAAATAAGCTGATTGTATCTCTCCCAAACCTTCCATGAGCCCCCACTGCCCATTTCAGACTCCCTTTAAACCTTTTCCTTTCTACTCACATACTTAATATATATTTCCTGCCTGGGTCAACTGTTAAGGCAAGCTTACTACAGAGTGGGGCTTCCAGTTTGGCCCTGGGACACTGAAAGCTCCTTGGTGTGGAGAGAGAAGTCATCTAGCTGCATGGATGCTTCTCATTTAGGAGATATGTGCTGGGTGAGGACATCTGATCTGTGCATATGGTGTCTCCTACAGCTGCCTCCAGTTGTTCCAGATCCCTTGAGGACGACCATTGTATAGGCGACACTGACATGCAATATCCACAGTACAATAAAGTTTCTGGGGAGAAATTTTCAACAAAATGTACACATTTTTTGCATCCATCTGTCTCGGGAGGAGTGCACCTTTGGGGGTAAAAAACTGTTGGAAGGTTGCAGTGCCTGCTGTGGCTGTAGAGACCAATACAAGAGTGACATGTATTGTTGCCGCTGGGGCAGATGAAGGTGTCTGGTTGTGCTGCTGCAGATCCACCACAAGGTTTCTTCTTTTTGCGCTCCTTTCAGCGGTCATTCCTCCTCTGGTCACTGATATGGATACACAACCTGTCTGTCTCTAGGCACTGCAGTCATCTAATGTACACATAAGGATGATGTAATCCACAAGCAGAGAACTCGGGCTATACAATGGAGTTTTCTGCTTTGCATTTGTCTACTTTTCACTGGGTGAAGAACTTGTGGATGCTACTCATTTGCCTAGCAGATTAATCCTACCCTTTTGAGATGCAAATTTTACTACTAAAAGGAAGATGCTAAGCCAGCCCTTGTGCGGTCTGTTGTGCAGGTGCTATTACAGGAATTAACAGCCATGCCTTCTTCTTTACATAATGATGTGTTTATTATTCTGTCCTCCAGCATTTCCAAAGATGTCTGGGGAATTTCTGCCTGTGGTTACAGGTTGCACAGAGACTAGGTGCCACAAAGCCCCAGGTTCTCTGCTTCCTCTAGCAGCTTCATACCCTCCATAGAGCCCTGAACGGCCTCTTTCAGATAGCACAAGCACCATGATCCTCAAAAACGTCTCTCACAGCAGTAACAAGTTTCACATGGCTCTCCATGCTGTTAATGTGAGACTTTAAAGAGCAGCGCATTTGCACATTAGTGTTGTGATAATGGACAATGAAGGCCATAGGAGAAATCTGGCCCTGTTTTGCCCAGCAAAGCTCTCTGCCAATTCAGAAATTACCAGATTTTGTGTATTTATTCCACATGTTTAAATGGTTACCTACACACCAATAAATTTATAATGTAGGATCAGAGATATTGGCTTGTTCCTGTTCCTTTAACAGAAGTTTGATTATTTTTTTTCAGGACTCCATAAGGAAAGCATTACAGTGGTACCTCTGGTTACGAACGGGATCTGTTCCGGGGCCCTGTTCATAACCTGTGACGTCCGTATCATGAAGTGCCACGTCTGCGCATGTGTGCGACGTAATTTGGCGCTTCTGCACATGTGTGTGACGTCACTGCATGCATCTGCGCATGCGCGGTGCAGTGAACCTGGAAGTAATCCGTTCTGTTACTTCCAGGTCACCGCAGTGCATATCCCGAACGTACGCATCCCGCAGCGTACGTAACACAAGATATGACGGTACATAGCAGAGAGATAAACTTCCCCACTTCCAGCTCTCTTCAGATCATGCCTCGGTTAACAAGCATAGCTGCAAGGGTCTGCTGAAAAGTTTTGGTAACCCTGGTTTGGCCTTGGGTTCAGGGAGTGCATTTTGTATTGTGCAAAGTGACAGGCACATAGAATGGGCTGCATATGTGTGTAATTTGTTTCGACCATAAATAGTAATGGAGCAGCAATACTGCTGGTTGACAATTTGCATGACTGAGCCAGTTTTGTAGAATGTGAGCATTTTCATGGAGATCACTGAATAACGGCATAAAAGTTGGTTGAGGATGAAATACATGCCCAGTGCTAGTATTCAATCTATTCGTTTGGTTTTGGCCTTTCTTAAAGTTGGAACAATAATCCTGTTTTATGAAGACATGCATACTTGTACTACAAATTAATTGAAGAGCTTGTACGGATTCAGTAGTAGTAATAATAATATACATGATTACTGGAAGTAAGTTCTCCTGTGTTCAGTGGGACTTGTTGCTACGCAAGTGTGCTTAGGGGTAGCTGTATCTGTCAATTGCAGTTTCCCAATACACACATTTTTGTAAGCATCCTTGTACATTCTTTTTTGTGCATTTTCTTTTTGTTCCCAATTTTGGGATGCACTACTAAATTCAGGTAAGTGCAAATTTCTAAGGATTAGCTCTATTCTGGTTTATAGAAGCGTCTATTAGGTAAGTTCCTATTAAAATGCAGACTGTTTTAATTTCTCCTCCATCCCTAGCTGTGCACAGGATTGTAGCCTCAGCCTTTTCCCTCTTATCTTTTTATAAGTTGTGGAATGTATTCTTCCATCCATAGTATTCATGAGTGGCAGATGGATAAGCAAAGAGCTTGCTATAGAAAGAACACATGTCTCTTTTGGGGGAGGTGGTGGTATTCCTTTGTGAGAGCCAGTGTGGTGTAGTGGTTGAGAGTGGTAGACTCGTAATCTGGTGAACCGGGTTCGCGTCTCCGCTCCTCCACATGCAGCTGCTGGGTGACCTTGGGCTAGTCACACTTCTTTGAAGTCTCTCAGCCCCACTCACCTCACAGAGTGTTTGTTGTGGAAGAGGAAGGGAAAGGAGAATGTTAGCCACTTTGATACTCCTTCGGGTAGTGATAAAGCGGGATATCAAATCCAAACTCTTCTTTGTGGGGTTTCTGGTTCTTGTTTTTATCATGTATTTTGTGGTTTTGTATTGTATGTTGTATATAGCAGTTCGAAAGCACGTCAAAAGTGCAAGTAGATAAATAGGTACCGCTCCAGCGGGAAGTAAATGGTGTTTCCGTGCACTGCTCTGGTTCGCCAGAAGCAGCTTAGTCATGCTGGCCACATGACCCGGAAGCTGTACGCCGGCTTGCTCAGCCAATAAAGCGAGATGAGCGTCGCAACCCCAGAGTCAGACACGACTGGACCTAATGGTCAGGGGTCCCTTTACCTTTATTGTATTTTTATGCTGTGAACCGCCCTGAGATCTGCGGATGAAGGGCAGTATACAAATTAAACAAACAAACAAACACGTCTTACAAGATGGGTGGGGGTAGTTGTAAGGGCAACCTGCCTTTAAAGAAACCTCTTTGCTTCAATCTGCATTGGCAGCTTTTTATTGGGTGTTTCGTGTGTCCAGCAATGCATACAAAATATCTGCATACTAAGAGTTCTGTTTCATTTGAAATGCAAATTGCTGATTCAAATTCGCAGCAGCCTCCGAATACTTTAATGAGTAGGTAAGCAAATATACAACTTCCCTCCCTTCCCTTCATTATTCACGGTGCTGTCAATCCAATAGAGAAGGTCAGTATCCATTATTCACAAGAGGGAAATTGCACATGTAATTCCCTCCATCTCAGATCAAGGCTAGTCTGTATTTCCCTGTCGTAGAATCAAGATACAGTAGTAGCAGAGCTGGTAAAAGAGCATTAATAATTCTGTTCACATTCAGAACAGTGTGAAACAGCAAGATCCAGCCTCCAGATATTATAGCTGGTTAAAATAGAATATGACTGGCGTGCCAGACAGTTTGCATTGTACCCTGGCTTTTTTTCTAGGTGCTGTTGAATCGATCAGTATCATTTTGCCTTTGTCCTTTGCACTGATGTCGGTTTGTGTGGACCCAGAATCTTAAAGCCCCAAGAATAGCCTGGCAATTTTATTTCAATCTTTTCATACTTGGAACTGCAATCATTTAAGCATCTTTCAGTACTGAGATCCCAGGAAAATGGGGAGTCAATTCTGTGTTATGCAGTCGATGTATAAGCCTGATTATTATTGGTACTGTTTATATTGGTGTTTTCTGTTTTGTTGTATGCCCCCCTGATGGTTTTTGATAGGTCAGTATATACCGGTACTTTTTAATAGAGATTAAAATATGCATATTGTAAGTAAGCATTCCTGCACGTTTCCTCCTGAAATTCAACTGGCACCTGCATTTCTGGCCTTCCAGTGCCAGCTGAAAGCCTGGCTCTTAGCTTTATTTGAGCAATAAAGGTGCTGTTTTGGTGTTCTTGCTCCTGTCCTTTGTATTTTTTTAAATCAATTTTAGTTTTGAATTAGATGTTCTTATTCCTTTTATTGTGCACCACTTACAGATCTTTGGGTGCAAGGTGGTATGTGCAAGACAGATAGTCAAATACATTTTATTTCTACTGATCTATTTTGTCACAATCTTGGGGGGGGGGGGTTTCCCCCCGCCAGATTTGCTTAAACAGGTTTAGATTGCCAGAATTAGCTCTCAGGAGCAGTAAGGAGAGGAAGGAAAGAGGAAACTTGAGTGTCCTCAGCATGCTGTTAGCACCTGGTTTTTGCTCAGTGGTTTCATCATTGAAAAGGGGATGACATAAAACCTTGAGGGAACAGAATCTAAAAGAGAGAGCAGTAGGACCTGAGAAATCCCCCATTGCCACCCTCTGAAAGCTCTGCTGCAGTCTCAAGTGCAGACTTGAAATGTCTGACAGATCTTGCAGATACATCGCAAACATGCCATGATCAATATTAAAGCCCTGAATCAAAAGATGCAGTCATTCCTCTATTGTATTCTATTGTAGGTCTTACAATGCTGATCAGGGCCAACGGAGATCAATACATCATTTTGGTTGGAAATCTGTGAAGAGATGCCTAGAAGCCTTCAGCAAGTTGGTGTCCTGATGTTTTGTAGTAGGTAGCCTGATGAGAGTTGTAGTTCAAAACATCTGCAGGGAATCAGGTTGGCAGAAGCTAATTGAGTGTATATTGCTGTTTAACCCTCGGCTCCTTCACTCCTCCCCCCCCCAAAAAAAATCCACATTTGCTAGCCAGGGTATCCAGATTATGAACTCACTACTCAAGCAGGGACAGTCCAACAATAGAGTTAAGACCAGAAGGGATCTCACATACCCTGAAAGAGATACTGGCAGGCACAACCAGCATTTTTTACCAGCTTATTTTATGCCTGAATTTGTGAACAATCCAAATTACAACTGATTGGATGGAAGGCTCCTTCCTCCCCCCCCCCAAGTGTATATATTGAAGAATAATACCAATTGTAGCTGATGAGGAGTAGAATCTTTCTTATCCCGCCCCCCAACAGCAGCCACTGGTTTTGTGTGGGAAACTCATCGTAACCGCTACTGGTTTTATGTGCCAAACTGATCATAACAGCCATAATCATAACTGTCCAATGACACAATTGTGAGGTCCCCGCCTTCCCACAGTCACCTCCTCTCCAGGGATTTTTCCCAAGCAGTCATGGTGTCTGTGCACAACCAATCTCTGTTCTGCTCTTTTCATTTCTCTGCATGTTCTAGGAGACCTGTGGGGGAGGCAAGCTGGTTGCAGGAGGGAGAGATTCCCTAGATTCTTCAGCAGCCTGCCTCATCACTGCCTCTTGGTCCACTTCCTCTCCAGCCTCTGCTTCTGCCTCTGAGTTTGAACTGCTCTCTGCTACAGCCTCTTCCTGCTCACTAAACCCTGTTGCCTCTTTGGATTCTGACACCTCCTCCTCCCAGTCTGCTCCCTCTTCTTCCTCTGACCACTCATTGTCATCGCACCACCAATCCCTGGGCTCTGAACCCTCCTCCCACCACACCTCTGCATCCAACCACTCAATGACAGCTGCAGTACTTCCAACAGCAGCCAGTCAGATGCCCCGGGAAGCTCACAGGTAGGCTGTGATTGTGATGGCTATTCCACACACCTCCATCCCATTTGTCTCCCATATCTACTAACATAATTCATCTGCTACAGAATAATTACATCTTGCAACCCTTTCTTTCCTTTGCTGTTTCCAGGAATGTAATTTGAGAAGAGAATTTAAAGTGCATCCTCATAAATACAAAAAAAAAAACCCCACAATGACACTTATAACTATTTTTGTATTTTATTGTGGAACTGAGCTTGTTTCCTTTACATCAAATATCCTCAACAGAAGAGGGGATATTGCACACAAATATCATAAAAGCACTACATATTACTTTCACTGGAAACTAATTTTCTACATTAGATATGACTGGATAGAATAGAGGTGATGAAGGATTATAAGACATAAAACCATACACAGCTGCAGACCGACACAAACAAGACCATTCGGAACAAGAGAGAGAGGAGTGTGTGAGGAGCTTCTCAGCCAGCAACAAGACTTTCTCGCCATGGTTTGGAAGAATAAATGGCTGCATGCAAACATGTGAAAGCATCCTGGGACTTCAGAATTGCGCTTTTACCGATGTGAGTACAGCCCAGTCTTGTATGAATAGAATGGAGCTCCTAAAGCTAATTAAGTGCAGAGAAGCATTCCCCCCCCCCATAAATGTTCAAGGTTTAGATGCTGCATTTTTATTTATTTATATTGTTAAAATCACAGCGAACTTGCTTCTTTTAAAATAGCAAGCATCTTTAACAAGGCAAATAATGCAATTTGCAAATGCGTTTTGAAGAACTGCTTGTCCCTGGACTGGTGTTTTTTTTTTGGGGGGGGGGAGTTGTCAACTATTAAGTGAAAAGATTATCACTTACAGAAACTCTCTTTTTGTTCTGTAAGTGTAAAGATAGTATTTTCCCCCATTGCTTAATAATGCCAGACCACAAAAACTACTATTTTCCTCTGAGCAAGAACTTCTGGTTACAAAGAAGAGGCCTAGGACATAAAATTTAAAATGCAGAGCGTCTCCTTGGAGCGGGAAGCATTGGGGCAGGGAGACTTGGATTTTTCCCCTAGCAAATTTATTTTCTCAGTTCAGTGTTTTTAGGTTCCTAAACTGCTTAAGCTATTGCAGACAGCTAAATACATTCATATACACATTTGGATCCATTCACCACAGTATGAGAAGTTAAAAATAACTCAGAGACAAAGAATGGGAATGGAATCAAAAAGGTAGGAATTGTTGTAACCAGACCCACCATATGAAGATGAAAAGGCATGCAAAAGAAGATCCATTTTAGGCTACAATCTTATGCACAATTACCTAGGAGTAAATCCCACCAAACTCTGGGGATTAGCTTCTGGGTAGATATGTATAGGACTGCACTGTCAAGTTGGGAAATGGACTGTCATCTTGCCTCAACAGTCACTGAATTTCATTCAATGGAATAGTATCATAAAGACTACGATTAGGGGAATGTTACCAATGGGTAATACCATCATTTTCTAGAGTGCTACCAGCACTCAAATATTGACACATTAAAATTAGGCTAATCAATATTGAACCATGCACCTAGTAATCTGTGCTGAGCAACAGAGCTCAGTATCAGTATCCATGGCATTTCCTGATTGACTGTCAATAAGCTAATTGTGTATGGCTGTAACTAACACAATTAGGCTAGTTGCACAGGCAAGAAAGGCATTAATTTGGTCAAGAGGAGATTTTTTTTATTAAAAAAACAACACCAAAATTGGCTGCCATTTAAAACTTGTGTGTGCGTAAAAAGCAGATTTGTTTAGAAAAATTATACCCCACTTTTGCAATCTTATTCAGAATCCTGAAACGGATAGCACAGGCTATCCAAGAAATTGTTGTACAAGAGGAAGGCACTCCCCTTCATGGTGGGGGGATGGGTATCCATCTCATACACTTTCCATCGCCCTGTATCCTTGAAAAGATGCTCCAGAGGGTTCTCGAACCCCTAAGAGCCAGTTCTCAAGAAGCACATTGGGTTGCAGACCTGTGCACATGTTTCTGTGTGCAGATTGATCAGGGACCATAGCTGTCAACTTTCCCCTTTTCTTGCGAGGAATCCTATTCGGAATAAGGGAATTTCCCTTAAAAAAAGGGAAAAGTTGACAGCTATGTCAGGGACATGGCTTATGCACAATGAGATCTTTGAGACAAAGCCATACAGAGTACCATTTTTTTTATACAGGAAAATGTTTACTGATATCCAAGAGCTGAATGGGGCTATCAAGCATTTTTGAGGCATTTAAAAGAAGAAGTAGTGCACCCAACATAAATACCCGATTAAATTTTTGTTCCTACAACAAAATATGTATGAGAACGATTGAGGATGTTCTTAGAGTGAAGGAATGTTAAGGCCGGATTTGAACCCCATTGAGGCTGCAATCCTACATGCACCTGTGTGGGAATAAGCCCCGCTTGAACTGAGTAGGGATTACTTCTGAGTTAGGCATACATAGGACTGCACTGCTATGCTGATTTCAACTAATCTCCTATGGGACTGCTGGTGTGTTTATGACTAGAAAGACTGCCACTTCTCGGAGGGCGTGGAGAGATGGCAGCTTCTCTTTTGTACATATTCATTTAATATTGCTATTTAGGGCTGAACTAAAAGAAAGTCTTTGTTTTTTTAATTAAACAAAGCAGCTTGTTTGATAACAGGCCAAGTGGCTACTTTCACATACTCGCTTGCTGTTAACGACATTTATTTATTTATTTGTTTATTTGCTTGCTTGCAAGATGTTTATAAAATATACTCCCACTAAAAATGATTTAATTTCTCCTTACATATAAAGTAGGGGCAGATCATAAAACAAATAAGTTCTGCACAGTTCATTGATAAATGGAATATTGTGTTAGTAACTTGGTAGACCCAAAGCTGCAGAGAACCCTGGAGACCTACTTGGGAATAAGCCCCACTGCACTCAGCAAGACTTGCTGCTCGATCCATAACGGGATTAAGACTGTAAAAGGCCGATCCTCCTTGACCCTCTGCTAACAAGGCGAGCTCAGGATGTGGTGCAGTAACAGCTGTGGCCAGCGCATCAGCACAGTTAATGTGCTGTTGATGGTATTGTGCTAACTCATCCAGTGTGGATGAGGGCACAGTCCAAGATGCACCACATCAGAGATGCTGTGTAGCTGGGCTACGAAAAGCTATTGTTGAGCTGCAAAAGTGGCAAGCAGGAGCAATACTCAGAGCTCATCAGTTATGTAGCATTTCAGCTTCATGATGCCAGCAGTTTCAAATTACAGGTAGTGGAACTAACTTCCCCCATTTCAGGATTCTGTTTTAACTATACTAGGACAAATCACTCTGTGCTGTGGTGCAAATTCCTCTTTAGGTTTGAGCTGTTCACATTAGGAAAGAAGCATTGTACATACAAATTCGGCCTCTTCCCACAGTACATTTCCCTTTGTCTTTCGTACCACAATCATATGGAATTTTTAAGGACGTGAGTCCCAAACTACTACTAGTTGCTTCCATGTATATTGTTCCAATAAAATCAAAGAGACCACAAGAACACAAGCTTTTGAATGACCTGGGTGAAAGAATAAATAAAGTAGCATCACTACAAAAGTCAAACAAAAATAAAACATTAAAACTTTTTTTTTAAAAAAATGCACAAAACATTTAACGAACAATATTTCACAGCATTAACTGGGCTAACACAGCCCAAATTAAAAGGGGGGGGGGGTTGTAGTAGTATGAAAAAATAATTTTTAAAAATTAGCAGTGCAAATACACATCTATAAAATAAAAATAAACAATGTTAACCATTGAAATAAATTATAATAGAAAATAAAACGATATAAAATCCACTATTTAGGGAATCAAAGCCTTCTGCAAAACAAAAAACAATTGGCACAGAACAAAGCAAATTCCTATTATGGCGGCCGTGTAAATTCCTTACAAAACCACAAAGTAAAGCATAATGGAGATTGTTAGATGCAGTGATAACGGGGCCCCGTCCTCAAGATATTCTACCAGCACCAGTAAGATTTCCATGAAGCTTCAGGTACTACCACAGGTTCTGTGATGCCCTAACTCTTTGACAACTGTCTTAATAATGAGTAGGCTTACCTCAAGCTATGTGTGATG
Organism: Lacerta agilis; assembly: GCF_009819535.1. Classification (NCBI taxonomy): domain Eukaryota; kingdom Metazoa; phylum Chordata; class Lepidosauria; order Squamata; family Lacertidae; genus Lacerta; species Lacerta agilis. The sequence goes on from NC_046322.1 coordinate 29,464,985, forward strand.
GTTGGCTTTTTAAAAAAATCAAAACTTCTGCCCCAAGGTAACACAAATTCTGTGACAACTGAAGCTTAATTCTGCAAGATGCATAAATTATGCACATCTGCATGACTTCTCTTATGTTGCATAATTAATTTTCTGACTGCTAATCTTGGGGAAATGCAAAAGGTTCCACAGGGTACTGAGGTCCCTGCCAGCCACTCCTCTGGGTCCTCCCTGTAACCACAAGGGTTAAAAAGAGAGAAAGAGCGCTGAAATTCTCAGAAAGTTGAATTCTGCAATCAGCTTTTCTGCACCCTTCACAGAATTGCATCATTCACACAATCCTAGTTTTTTTTTTTTCTTTTGGAAGGGATCTGTAAATACTGGGAGCACGAACTTGCTTGAGCTAATTTTAAGACAGTACCAGGAGAAAGGAAAACCTACAGTAGGTAGAGCCAGTTCTTCTGCTGCCCCAACTAGTAGCCCTGAACAGTTGGAGAAGTGCATTGCAGCAGCATCCCAAAGAATGCCTCGGTGCAACTGCCAATCACAAGCTGCTTTCGTTGATACATCCCGCCTCCCAAAAAAACATTGCCACAAGCAAGTGCTTGTGCCCTTGGGCCAGCCCAGAACCGAGGCCGTCTCCTGGCGAAAAGGAATCCAGCCTGCATTTCAGTTCTCGGGTTCTTTAATCACTGACACATAATAGCATTTTTTAGTGTGTTCCCTGCAAAACTATTATCGGCAGTTAACTATGTTCAATAAATACAGTACTTCATTCTCACCAGAACCTCAAAATAACATTACGCACTTGTCTTACAAAACTACTTTAAAAAAAAAATCCCTTCACCTATTTTTTTTTCTTTGCAATTTTCCTGTAAACAAAACTTCTGTTTAAAAATTCATCTATTAAAAGTTCGCACCTAGCTAAAAAAAAAAAATCTGTACATTTGTTCCCATATTCGCTCTTAAATTAACAGTCAAAATAATGTGAGGCAAGGCTCCAAAAGACTGTACAGAGTGCAGAGAACCTTTTGCAACATTCTGTATGTGTTAATTTCTGGTACCGGGCACCCTTTCTTTCACAAGGGAAAAGGGGGAGGAGGAGAAAAAACAGACTTTCCAAAAAAAAAAAAAAAAAAAAAGGCTTGCTGTTCAGGTGCACAAATGAAGTGCTCAACTTACATGCATAATTCATAGCACCAAGCTTTTTGACCAATCAGAGAGGTTTCCAGTAGCACACATGCACACGCATACTTCTGTACTGGTGTAACTATAATCCTACACAGATGTTTTATAAACTTGCTATCTTGCATTTAAAAAATAAGTGCATCAAGTATTTTTGTACATTCAAGTCACATTCTAAGGCAAATTGTCTACCATAGGTACTCCCAACTGCTTTGGTATGTTGCTTCAGTAAACTTGAGTGTGACTTGGGTGTTTCAGCATGCAAGTTTGTCGAATTTAAGAGTAGACTAGATGTATTTTTCACTGGGAGCATGCCTTAGACCAACATGTTCACATGTTAAACCGAATGGGGTTCAAACTACTTGCATATATTGCCTAGGAGAGTTCTGTGACGCGAATATGACATGTTCAAAGTGAAGTTGCCAACAGCAAGTGAGTGTTTTGTATCTTACGTCCCTTCAAAGCCACATTCAGTTTCACGTAATTTTCTAGCTAATTTGTCACTAAATTAAAAACGCCCGCTCTTGCAGTAATTCAGACTAATGCAAACCTACATCTTTCTTTTTATGTGATGACAGACTGCAGGAAGCAATATATCGATTGCTTTGAGAGTAATGCAAAACTAATGATTTTATTCTCCTCTACTCCTCTCTCTCGCTTTCTCTCCCTGTCTTTCTCTCAAGGGCAAATGCCCCCATACCTGGCAGAAGTCAGCAGTGTTTGCTAGTGCATGGTTTCCAACTGTTCAGCGGAGATGAACCGGAATCTGCAGTTTTTGCAGTAATTTGAACCCTATGGTGGGAATACTGTTATTTCCCTTAGCAATCAGCAAAAGACTGGAAAAAAAGGATTAGTGACTTGCATCACTGTGATACAGTATAGCATTTGGCAGGTATATATATATATATATATATATAGTTCGGCAGCTGAATTAGATGGGTTACATTAGAAAAGGTGTTTTCAAATTGAAGAATTTCTGGAAACAAAGTTTAAGGTTGTGATGCATTGCTTTTTTTTCGTTTTCTACAGTTCAATCTTGCATGCAGGGAAAGATTCATCTTGCATAACAACAGTGCTGCTGCTCGCCAATACCATGATGTTAAGGTCCTGTTGTTTCTCATGGGTCTCTTGATACCATTCCCTCATCACCTCCGAATCATGGGTAGGGATTAAGGTCACCTGCAATATAAGAATACGAGAACAGTGGACACATTAAGATCAAACAAAGGGCGGTATTAATGTGTGAGCAAGTCCTGAGAATACTGGCCCCCATTTTGAAAGAATACTTCTACGGCTAACACGAGTAGCAACTAGGTGCAACAAAAACAGAGACAGAGACTACTTGGGGTACATTATAGAACTTCATCCTCCACAATTGTGAAATGGGAGCCTCTGACATCTTAGGTACTAAGTTCTGCATATCCACATTTTTCAAAATACTGAACACGTGATGTGCAACACTATGGCATTTTTGTATGACTGAGGGCATCTTTAGCCCCATCCACAGAAGAGCTGCTTTTCCATAACTGGCCTCAGCCCATTGTAATTGTTAATTAATTATCTTCTGCGTGTGTGTCTTGAGGCAATCTACACAACATAGTAAAAATAGTTAAAGCAGAAAATAACAGCAAATGAACTAAAAATAAAATAACATAGAAGGAGACACTCATGGCAGAGGCCAATTAATCCAGTTGAGAAGGCTTGACCATGGTGCTGGGTGATTGAAATGTTGCCACAAAACGGTTCACAGAAAACCAGTTTCCAAGCATTTAGCACAATGTTTAAAGATGTACTTACACCATACGCAAAATCTTAGATATAGAACATGAAACCAGTAATATAAAATATATAGTAGACACACAAAATTGGGTGTGCCTTGCATTTGAAGACATGGGACTACCACATTGCATCTAGTTCTGCACTTAAAACATCATTCAAAATCTGAAAAAGGCACCTACAGTAAGGTTTTGGTAATATGCAAATAGTCAATTAAAATGTATGATCGGTAATTAACGCAAACTGTGGAAGATTAAGAGAAAAAACAATTTTCAATTGTTGTTGGGTTTTGCCCATTTAATATAGCTCTAGTTGTTGTTTTAAATCATGAGCTTATGAGAACACTTCCCCCCCCCCTGGCTGCATTCACATGCCATGGTAAACCATAATGATTTACAGTGAACACACAGACGATTGCTAACTTGATCCTCTCCTAGCAGGGTCGGAGCAGCAAAGCAGAAGTCCTGATTTAGGATTACAACTCAACCAAAGACTGCTTTGTTTTCCTCCAAATGAATTGTCATGTGAAGCCAAGGTTTGTTCTTGATTTGCCAACCATGGTTTGTTTGGGTGAAATAAATAACGATTCCTGACTCAGAAGCAATGCTAAGTCCTTGCTTGCTTTTCCATGGGAGTGCTCTTTATAGTAATGATAAACCATGCATTCTGGTTTTACCATGGTATGCAAGAGGGTGACTGTGACCAGAAAAAGCTTGAAGAAACTTGTTATCAAATATGAGGCACCTCTCAGCATCTTGGTTTAAGAGATTTCTCAAAGTTCCTTGTAGCTTTTTTATCTCTTCAGATTTTAATTCACAAATACTGGAGAACCTACCTGCATGTTGCTTCCCCACTGAGCCTTGCCCTCCAGCAGAGAATCCAGGACAGCCCTGCTCGGTTCTTCAGCAGCAGGATCATTCCCACTCACCACGTAGTAGGATGACCTCACCCTCTTGAAAAACTCTACATCAACATTCTTGCTGTTGCTGTGGTTGGGAATATAGACCAGATCCAAATACACAGGAGGTCCTGGAGGCACAGCTATAGATTTTGTTGGTTTTACATTTCCAGGTCCTTAAAAAAAGCACACAAACACACAGAAGGGTCTTGTCTGAGTTATTGATGAGAAAATGTCAATGCATCTTGCTTCTACTGTGACCTTAGAAAACGCGTAATTTAAAGTTGGACAGAGCTGGCTTGTCACACTTTGAATGTGGAACACATATTCCCCAATGAATACTACTGACTCTTAAAAGATTCGCTAAAATATGACAGTTAAAGAATCAAAGACTGCTTAGTGAGGAGAACAAGAGGGGAAAATATACCTGATCAGTTCTTGTATAGTTTTGTTTTAAACCCTCATCATCAGGTACTTTATATCAAGTAATAGGATTGGTTAAGTCAATAATTGTCATGCAGAAACTGTGATTATTAAATTGTCATTCAAAAAATAGGATTCTTCAAGAGAATTTATGGGAACATCAACAGAATTTTTGGGAAATTCCTGAAGGAGGTCCTTCTATCATACAGTTTTCAAGTTGGAAGAACTACTGTCCCAAATGCCAGCTCAAAGGTCACTCAGGTGTTGGAACCAGGAAAAGGTTGACCCAGACCATGGCAGAACAGTGGCACCTTGCAAGATATATAAGAGCAGCAATGCAATTGCTTTTAGGAACTGAAAGTAAGATATTCTAAAAAGGTGATGAAGAACTTATGGGAAAGGGGCCAGGAAGAAATCAGAAGATCAGTTGCTCAACTTGTTCAAAAGATGTAGGTTGTGTTTACATTCAGCACCTTCCAAGTTTGTGAGGTCAAGTACTCATTCTCACCAGCCACAATTCAATAATTTTGCACTTTCTCATGCTATTCATCTTTGTTTATTATTATTATTATTATTATTATTATTATTATTATTATTATTATTATATTTATACCCCGCCCATCTGGCTGGGTTTCCCCAGCCACTCTGGGCGGCTTCCAACAGAATGTTAAAATACAATAATCTATTAAACATTAAATCTTCCCTAAACAGGGCTGCCTTCAGATGTCTTCTAAAAGTCTGGTAGTTGTTTCTCTCTTTGACATCCGGTGGGAGGGTGTTCCACAGGGTGGGTGCCACTACCGAGAAGGCCCTCTTCCTGGTTCCTTGTAACTTGGCTTCTTACAGCGAGGGAACCGCCAGAAGGCCCTCGGCACTGGACCTCAGTGTCCAGGCAGAACGATGGGTGTGGAGATGCTCCTTCAGGTATACTGAAGCCCGTTTAGGGCTTTAAAGGTCAGCACCAACACTTTGAATTGTGCTCGGAAACGTACTGGGAGCCAATGTAGGTCTCACAGGACCAGTGTTATGTGGTCTTGGCGGCTGCTCCGAGTCACCAGTCTAGCTGCCGCATTCTGGATTAGTTGTAGTTTCCGGGTCACCTTCAAAGGTAGCCCCACATAGAGTGCATTGCAGTAATCCAAGGGAGAGATAACTAGAGCATGCACCACTCTGGCAAGACAGTCCGCGGGCAGGTAGGGTCTCAGCCTGCATTCCAGATGGAGCTGGTAGACAGCTGCCCTGGATACAGAATTAACCTGTGCCTCCATGGACAGCTGTGAGTCCAAAATGACTCCCAGGCTGCGCACCTGGTCCTTCAGAGGCACAGTTACCCTATTCAGGACCAGGAAGTCCTCTAAACCTGCCCTCCCCCTGTCCCCCAAGAGCAGTACTTCTGTCTTGTCAGGATTCAACCTCAATCTGTTAGCCACCATCCATCCTCCAACCGCCTCCAGACACTCACACAGGACCTTCACCGCCTTCACTGGTTCTGATTTAAATGAGAGGTAGAGCTGGGTATCATCTGCATACTGATGAACACCCAGCCCAAACCCCCTGATGATCTCTCCCGGCGGCTGCATGTAGATGTTGAAAAGCATGGGGGAGAGAACAGAACCCTGAGGTACCCCACAAGTGAACACTCATCCCCCACCACCACTTTCTGAACACAGCCCAGGAGGAAGGAGCGGAACCACTGTATAACAGTGCCCCCAGCTCCCAACCCCTTTAGATGGTCCAGAAGGATGTTATGGTCGATGGTGTCAAAAGCCGCTGAGAGATCCAGCAGAACTAGGAAACAGCTGTCACCTTTGTCCCTAGCCCGCTGGAGATCATCCACCAGTGTGACCAAGGCAGTTTCAGTCCCATGATGAGGCCTGAATCCCGACTGGAAGGGATCCAAATGGTCCACTGCTTCCAGGCGTGCCTGGAGTTGTTCAGCAAACACTCGCTCAATCACCTTGCACAAGAATGGAAGATTTGAGACTGGGCGATAGTTGGCCATATTGGCTGCATCTAAAGATGGTTTTTTAAGAAGCGGTTTAATAACTGTCTCTTTCAGCGGGTCTGGGAAGTCTCCCTCACAGAGAGAAGCATTCACCACCCCACGAAGCCCATTTCCCAGCCCTTCCCGGCTAGCTTTTATAAGCCAGCATGGGCAAGGATCAAGGGGACAGGTGGTCCCTCAGCACTGGACCTCAGTGTCCGGGCTGAATGATGGGGGTGGAGATGCTCCTTCAGGTATACAGGACCGAGGCTGTTTGGGGCTTTAAAGGTCAGCACCAACACTTTGAATTGTGCTCGGAAACGTACTGGGAGCCAATGTAGATCCCTCAGGACTGGTGTTATGTGGTCCCGGCGGCCACTCCCAGTCACCAGTCTAGCTGCCACACCTGGTCCTTCAGGAGCACAGTTACCCCATTCAGGACCAGGGAGTCCTCCACACCTGCCCTTCTCCTGTATGCATTAGGAATGTGCATTGACCACAACATTCAACTTCTATCACTATTTTGGGAAGCAGCCCTGTCTGCTTTTGAGCCACTGTGTGTCTTCCCAGTCCAACTTGTTATTCAGGACTGAATTAAAACTATTGGAAAAAAGCTATGCCCCTCCCATTTACTATAAAGGGGAATATAAAAGCGGCTATAATGTAATTCCCTTTTCACAGAGGTGGGTGTAATTTGCAAACATAGGAGCCTACACGGATGTTAAATGCAGTAGCACATTGTCCAAACTCTATGGCATTACACAATAAGTAAATAAGTAATAATAATAATAATAATAATAATAATAATAATAATAATACAAAATATCCACAGCAAGCATTTCTGCCATGTTAAATCTGGATCCATTCTCAGTCATTGTTCAATAACAAATGGATAAACAAATATCCATGAATAATTAACATTTGATCAAAATGCTGTTTTGTATAATGGATGTCATCAAAATTATGGAAAGCAAAACCAGGCACTTATGTTGGTTTATGGTTGGTTTATGGTTGCATATGTGAAATGATTGTTTTTAATAACCAATTTGTAAGCATAGGTACAAAAAAAACAGGCAACAGAATTCATTGATCTCATTCATAATTAAAACTAAGCCAAACCATAGATAACTGTGAACAATCAAGCATGTCTGGGCCCAGAGGTAAAATCCTGTAACAGTCACTTTGCTCTTCCCTGCTGCTTCACTACCTGAAATCAACCCATGGTTTCACTTAGCATTACATGCAAATCTGAGCTCATGCTATGTCTCTGCAAAACAATTCATGAATGGTAAGCAAAGAGCCAATCTTGGCTACAACTTGTGGTTTGTTCGGAGTGGATGACATATCGCTCACACATATCGCTAAGCCAAATCATGGTTTAGCTCGGGGTAACATGGCAGCAGCAGGACTGGGAGAAAAGTGAAAAAGCCATGATTTTTGCTCCAAGATGCCTCATGATTGCAGTTTGCCTTAGTTTGCCTTAGCATTACTGTATGTGCAAACTGGCCCACTATCATAGCTACATTCTCTTTAGATGATTGTTTCACAACATAGGCCAGATCCTTCTCTGCTCCTAGCTTCGCAAGGCCATATTTGACAGGTGGGGCTGCCCACCTGTCAGTCACAGTGAAAACAAACGATTGGGTGTTTTGAAGTTCTGGAGTTGAGGCTTCAAAGCACGATGCAGGGCTTGCAAAGAGCCCTGTGTCATGCTTTGAAGTATCGGAGGCTTTACCAGTGGCTGATGGGAAGAAGAGCTGAAGTCTGCTGCCTGCAGCCATCAACTGTGTCAGAGAGTTCCCCACAGGGATTGTGCTAGCACAGACGACCCATTAGCAGATGAGAAGCAGAGCCAAAGCATACTTTCTGCTTGAAAGCACACAATTAGGAGTGCACTTTGAGGCTCCTGATTTTGCACTTAGCAGCCACATCTCTGCCTGCATATGACGTCAGGTGTGGGGCAGATGGGTGGGGCTGGCTGCCCAATGTATGGCCCAAGGGCTGGAGACTCCCCCTCCCCTGCTATTTGGAATTAACCTTGCAATTTCTTCTTACCTGCAGTTGCGGTCTTTGCTGACTTCGATGTTGTAGAGTTGGCTGCATTCTTTGTTTCCTTATCTTTCTCCTCATTACGGGAAGATTTTATCTCTGGAGTAGAGACATTTTTGGCAGCTTTCTCCACGGACTCCTTCTTCTTTGGGGAAGCTGTTCTGGAAACTTTATCCAGCGAATCCTTCAAGCCAGCAGGCTTTGGTGAAGCCACCTGTTTAGATTTGCCATCACTCTTCTTGGAAGGAGAGGAAGACTTGGTCTTAGTGCCCTGCTTTTTCGTCTTTGCCTTTTCTTTTAGATCCTTCCTCAATGGTTTGCCTAAGTTCTGATCGATAGGCAAGGCTTCTGGGTCTACCATGGAGACGTCAGGGTGTCTAGGCGATGGACTGCGATCTTGCATGGGGACTGGCGGAGGGTCAATGTGTTCATATGTAATGGTTTTATCTGTTGGAATAGTTTCAGATTCATCTTCCGAGTCAATGTTAGCATCTGCTGTAATAGAAGGACACTCTTCCGTTTCGGGTGGCACGTCTGAATCCGTCTGTGATGGGGCAGATTCGCTGACGGAGGTTGGGGGAGTTTCTCCACACAGGCGTGCTTGCTGTTTCCCCCCTGAAGGCGGCTGTGCTCCTCCAGACTGAGTCAACGGCTTCTCTTGCTCTTGAGTCTGTTCTTCACTAGCAAACCATTCCAAGGGGTTAGGGTTGATAAAGGAGGGAGAAAGTTCTGTTTTGGGATGCTTGTATTCGCAAGATGTAACGAGGCACAAATCAACATCCTGACGGGTTTCTGGTTTTTCTGAAATAAAGTATTTATCAGCCTCATGGTGGTAGCTAGCAGTGTCTGGGGAACTCATGGCTTTCCCACTCACTTCGTAAGAGTAACTGACAGTCTCAGATGACTTGCTAGTTTTCCCAGGGGTCTCATAAGAATAGCTGACTGCCTCAGGAGATATGTGTGTTTTTCCAGTGGTCTCATAAGAATAGCTGACAGACTCAGATGATCTGGTGGATTTTTCATAGGAGTAATCAAAGGCTTCTGGTGACTTGGTGGCTTTCTCTGTTGTTTCATAGGAGTAACTATCAGCTTCAGGTGATCTGGTGGTTTTCCCTGTCGCAACATAGGAATAATCAAGAGCTTCAGGGGATCCAGTGGTGTGCTCTGTTTTGTCATAGGAATAACTAACAGCCTCAGGTGATCTGGTGGTTTTTCCAGTTCCATTATAAGAATATTTAAGAGCTTCAGGCGATCTGGTCGTTTCCTCAACGTCTTCCTGGTCCGTAAAGGCTAAGAGCTCTTGGCTATGTTTTGTCAGAGAGTCTTCAACTACTGAGGTATGATAACCAAATGATTTGTCGGGGGACATGTGCAATGATAATGGTGGTGAGTGGCAAGCGGCAGTAGTTGTTTTCATTACAGGAGGTGAATCTGAAAAACCAGGTGAGTATAGAGGAGAAGATTCCCGTGGTGTTAATGGAGATAAATCAGATTTTGGTGAAAGTTTTTCTCCAAGGCTGTTCACTTTTTCTGATGGAAATGCAGAATGTAAGGGCATATCACTAGGCTGAGTGACACCTGATATAGTTTCTTCTTGTAGTGGAGAACTTGCCTGTGATGGTGTATGAGCAGAGGAGGAAGAGGGTGAAGCTTCTATCTGAGATACTGAAATAATCTCAGAAATATCCTTGTCATTGCCAAAACATGCTTGTTCCACTGGTGATATTTTATTTGCAAAAGAGTGCTCCTGCATGTCTGTAGGGCTATAATCGACTTCAGTTGGACCATTTTCAGATATATGGTGCATAGTAGCACCTACTATTGGATGTTCAGGAGACTGTCTGCTGAAGTCCATTGCCAAAGACTGCTCAGGAGAATCTTGCCCAAATTCTACTGACATAGTTGATTGTTCAGGAGACCTATGATCTTGAACTGGTGTCCTTGATTTTGCTGTTTTAGGGGAGAAATCTGGGGGAGAAATGGACATAGGTCTTGGGCACTCTTCTTTAGATGGAGACATTTCAGTTTCCTGAAATGTTGTTGGTGTCTGAACAACAGATACAGAAAGAGAATCATCTACTTCAGTAGAATGTGGGGATCCAACTTCAGCATGCAGTGAAGGAGATACATCATCAGTGGTTGGTTCTGGGAATGAACTAGTAGCAACAGATGCTGTGGAAACAGAGGCAACTCCTTCAATATGTGAATAAGTGTCTTCTGCTACAACTTCATCAACAGGTGTTGCAGATTTATCAGAGACTGTACCTTCAGAGATTGACATCTTGGTGTCTTCTTTGAAACAACTAAAATGACTAATATCTACCTGTGTAGGAGAAATCTCTCCTAGTTTCCTTTCATCCAAAACCAATGAAGGCTGAGTTTCTGAAGTTTCTAAGTCATCCTTTTTCTTTTCTAGGACAAAGTCCAATTTTGTTGGTGAAAGCTGTACATCATTTTCAACTTGCTGTTCTTGGAAAAGGTTTTTAGAAGCAACATCAGAAACTGGGCTCTTCTGCGAAGGAGAACCATCTCCTTCGCTCTTCTTTTCAAAGGGACTGTCAGTTTCTCTAGCAGAAGATTTTACATCACCACTCAAAAATGCATCATAGGAAGACTCTGAACCAATCAGTGGGGGGCTCCGTAAAGGTGAGAGCACTTTTTCAGAAGGCAATTCAGAGTCAGGCACTGGTTCATCCATTGGGCTTAGTCTGTGTTTTGTAATATTATCTTTGGCATCACTAACTTCAAAGCTGAATGAAGCATCTGCTTTTCCAGTAGTTTCAGAAGGAAGTTGACTTGATTTTTCATCTGTCGGAGATTGATAATATGGTGTGTGTCCAGCACTACCAGCAGCTGATTGTGATGGGGACACCACTTCTAATGTTTTATCATCGGGGCTGGGGCAGTGCTCTTCATGGGTTTCATGTTTTTCAGAGAGTGCTGTGAGAGCTGCAGGTTCCGGTGTCACTTTAATCTCATTGGGAGTCAGTGAAAAGTTCACACTGCGTTCACTTAGGGGTGTTTTAGCAACAGGTGACAGAGGGGTTGGACTTTCATCTAGACTCTTAGTTGGGCTATGCTTGTCATCCAAAGCTTCTGAAATTTCTAGTTTAGTAGTACTCTTGACTTCACTTTCTCGTTGGCGGTACAGATCTTGGAAGGAAGATTTGCCAAATTTGTCTTCCTCTAAGGAAGAAGACGGTGAAATTGTAGAAGCTGAAACATTATAGTCTTTGCCCTCAGTAGCATCTGTTTTAGATCCTTCAGATAGCCCATTGAAAGGATCAGGAAGGGGAGAAAGTTTAGTCCTAGTAACTTCTTGAGAGTAGTGTGTTGATTCATACTTGGTAATGTTAACATATTCTTGGGAAGGGGAGTCACTTTCCTCATTATTAGTCTCATCACTCATCACATCCCTTGGAGTTGACATTTCATCCATTGGAGTTGGCTCACTGGATATTTCAATGGTGGACTGGGTATAACCTGAAGTAGCAGTAAATTCCTCAGGCTGGTCTTCTCTGTTTTCTTCATCTGAAACAGTTGCTTCACTTTCTGAACCACCAGGTAACGTTTCATCATGGATTGAAGATGCTGGTTCTTTAGCAGGAGATGAAGGTTCTGAGTACTTAGCTGGAGTGGTTAGGTGCATGCCATATTTATCATCAATCTCACCAGCTTCTGCTGCTTTGTCCACCACAGCCATAACATAATCCTCTTCAGCTTCTACTTTTTCAGTTTCATCTTCTTCATCTCTGATATCCTCAGTTTTGTCTTCCTCCTCATTCTCTTCTGTTTCTGCCTTTTCAACCATTTCATCTACATGTTCTTCATCTCGCTCTTCACCCTCTGCTCTAAATTCTGCTTTTTCGTCATATCTCAAATCTTTAGCTTTTTCATGCTCAAACGCTCCAGCCATTTCTTTTTCAGTCTCCCCAGTTTCTATTTTATCCTTCAGGTCTTGTTTTCTGAGGCCTAGTGGTGCCTCTTCTTCCTCATTGACAACTTGTTCTTCGGCTTCCTCTGTCTCAGCCTTTTCTTCATAGTCCCCTGCCTCAGAAGATTCCTCAAGACCTGTTCCTTCATCCTCAAACTTTTCATTGTCATCAACCCTGTCCTTTTCTACAGGCTCCAGCTCTTCAGGAGTTTGTTCACATTCACCCTCGGGTTCAGTGGTAGTTATGCCTTCATCAGGAGAATCAGCAGGCCCTTCTGTTTTTTCTTTCTGAACTTCATAATCCTTTTGTTCTATATCAGTCAACTTGCCTTCTTTTTCTATTATATCTACCTGAGGCTTTGTTTCCTTTACTACTTCAACTTCTTCAGCTTTTAGTTCTTCAAAGTCTCTGGTTAAATCTTCTGGTGAAGACATAAGGGACCTCTCCGCTTCGAGTTCTTTTCCAGCAGCTGCAACACCTACAGCTGCTACCGTTGCAGCGACAGCTCCCAAAGCAGCCACTGCAGCAGGCGTTTCGGTAACCTTGATCTCTTTCTTTGCTGTCTTGCTTTTAACTTTTTCTTTTGGTTTCCCAACAAGCCCACTTTCTTTTCTGACAGACTCTTCCTTCTTTTGTGGCTTTGGCTTTGTTGTAGTCTTTTTCGACTCCAGCAGAGAGGCAGATGTTTTCTTTGTTTCTTTGAGAAGCTTTTTGGGCTCCTTCTTTTCTTCTTTTTTGCTCTCCTTTTTCTCTTCCTTTTTAGATTCTTTTGGGGGAGCTTCTTTCTTTGATTCTTTTTTAGATTCTTTCTTCACATCTTTCTTGGTATCTTCCTTTTTAGGCTTTTCCTCTTTCTTAGCCACTATCCTTTCTTCTCTCTTGGGCACCTCTTTCTTTGGCTTTTCTTTCTCCTCCTGCTTTTCCTCAGATTTTCCTTTCACTTCCTTTCTCACGTGCTTCTCCTTTACTACTTTTGGTTTGACATCTGCTGCTTGTTTTTCAGTTGTTTCAGATTTTGCCAGCTGCTGTTCCTTAGCTGTCAGATCCTTTTCTGTCACAGAAAGCCTAGTCTCAGCTTTTGCTGGTTTGTCCTTTTTTGTGTTTTTTTCTTTACTTTCTACCCTTTGAGTCTTTTCAGGTGGGCTAGTCTTCCCTGTGTCAGATGCCTCCTCTCTTGATTCTTTTCTGACTGTCTTGCTAGACACGGATTTTGCAGCAGGCTTAAGACTTTCCTTACTGTCTGCTCGCTGCTTCAGTTTAGTTTGTTTTACTGGTGGGCTTACCATGTTACCAGTTAGGTCTTTCTGTGTAACTGTTGGTTGCTTAAGAAAGTCTAAATGTTTGAGCTTTTCTAGTCCATCTAGTATGCTATATTGGGTACTGTTTCCTGGGAAAAGAACTCTGATTATTTTTTCAGCAGGGTTTGCAGGATGCCATACAATCAAGGATGAGATGGAAGTCAAATAGGAAACTGGGATGTCTACCTCCTGACCATTTGGTAGCACCAGCTCAGCTTTATCTTTGCTTGTACCTGTCCACTGATGCATAAAATATTGCATCTCTTTGCTGCTTTTGACTGGGTTGAGCACATACATCTCAAGCTTCCCTACTCCCATTTTTTGAAAGAGGATAATAGGTTCAGTGCTGTTTGCCACATTTCTAAAAAGAGGCTCTGGTTTCACAGACAGCTTATTTAAGTACTGCAGGGTAAAGCAAGCCTCCTCTACACTTCTTTTTAACTGAAAATTAGGATCGGGGTTTCCTAGGCTTTCAGGGGCATTGAGGAATACAACTCCTAAATCAGGTGAAATTAGATTTTTCATCCAATCACTGTTGGTAGTGGAGCCTTGAGACTGTTCCTCTTCTAATTCAGCTATTTTCCGTTGCAACATGCTATTAATCCCTGGCAGGTTGTCATCTCCAATGTGGGTGAGCAGAATTGAATCCACTCTGTCCAAATGTCGAATGAGTTTCCAGAAACAAGATTTTCTTTCTGACCCCCCGTTGATGAGCATGTTGAATCCGTTGACTGCAAATAATGCAGAATCTCCTCTTCCACCAGGGAAAATGTAACAGCAAGGTTTTGAAAGCTTCAGGAAACCTCCTGATGTTGGTGGCTCCAAGATATCAAAAGGTGATGGCACTTCCACTGATTCTGACAGATACTCTGTGAATTCAGAAAGTCCTTCCATTTCAGGCAAGATAGAGGCAGAGTTTAGCTTAATGTTGATGAAATCTTGAAGGTTGTGTCTGTCAAGGTTTGAATTCTTCCAATCCCCTTCCTCAGGGCAGAAAAGTGTTAAGCTGGCTTTGTTGGCAGGATGAGTCGTGCTCAATAACTCTCCAATCTGGGGTTGCAAAACATAAAGGGGAATGTTATGTGTCAATTTACACTAAACTGTAGTCACTTTTCATAAAACTAAAAGGCTTCTTAGTGTACTCTATTGGCAGAAGAAAGGCAGGATCATGCTCAAATATTTTTTTAAAAATACATTTCTCTTATCCATTCAGATTCTAGTATACGTAGTGAATTCTCCCCCAACGGATTCTCCATTTACTTCAACAGAGGAAACACTTGGACATACATACCTGTGCATACACTGCTGTTCTCTTCATTTAAATGAATGAGTAAACTTGCATCTCAGGGTTGTGTGTGTAGTGCACACAAGGAACTGGATTCAAGAGACAGTTTAGAGAAGGCTATGATTCAGATGACTGGCAGGTGGCAAGAGACACAGATAGTTGCAGTTGGTGGGGCAGGGCTGTGGCACTTACCTGATCTCCTGCCACCAGTATTGCTGTGATTTAGTGGGAGAGAGAGGTACAATTGTGCAAGTAGGAATACAGGATTGGCTCTGTGTTCTTGCACCATGAAGACCTCATCACCGCCTTGCCCTTTTCTACCCCAGTAAGCCATGGTGCTGTTGACAGGTCAGGTGAGCATCGCTGCCCCATCCCAGAGGTATGCCTGTCCCAAGGCTTGCTTGCTTTTAGAGGAGCAGTAAAACTGGCATTAGTCTAGTGGGCATTGGGGGGTATTTATATTTCTTTTATTGCTGGTTGCTGCTTTTAGTATTTTTTCATAACTTTTTTTTGATCACAATAACACTCTCCCCTCTCCTGTGACGTCCAGCGACTGAAAATCAGAAGCATAATGCTTGTTTCTTTATTGCATTAAAAAATTGCTTGTTGTTTCATTGCTGTTTGATTATTGTTTTATGGTTATAAGCTGCTCTGTTTATGTGTATAGAAAGGCAGGAGACAAATGCCATAAAATAAAATAAAAATTCAGTACACTAAAGGGATGGTTTAGATCAAGGAATTAATTGGTCATGCCAAGAATCCTGGCCCACAAATTTAATTAGCTAGCAGAATGGAAAAGGACTATAAATAACCATAAGCACATATTTATTTCCTTTGGAGATTCAAGCATTTGTTATGTATTTTAATATATAAACAGTATTTTTCTATATTTGTTTTGAAAGTAACTGTTATGAAAGTCATAGAGCAGATGTTTTGCTCCTGAGAAATAATCCACCCAACATCTATATAAAAATAAAACAGTAACAAAAGAAATAAAATAAAGAAGACCGAACAGCTGTTTTGTCTTCATATGTCACTAAAACTGTGTATATTACCATCTTATGGGATATAAATAGATCTTATCCAAATGTCAAGCAGAGAAACCAAAGCACTATTATTTAATAAGGTAGCAAACACCCAGGAGAGTAATCACTGCAAGATACAAGAGAAAAGCCAATAAAAGGCACCAGGTTTTCAAGAATATAATCAAACAGAAGCGTTTATAAGACATGATCTAGGTTTTTTCTTTAAATGTTAAGAAATATTGATAATGGAAGCCATCCTCATTTTTTTGTATGCAAAACTGGGGTATCAGCAGACCAGCAACTTTATCAAATTTCATTTTCTTTCAGTGTTGTCTCTCATTTTTTCCAAAACAAATACAGGTATGTGTATGTCCTTGAGACAGAATCCTGAAGTAGCCTGCCTCAAGGACTGCAAAGTAGACATCTGATAAAAGAAATTAGCATATTAAATTAGCAAAAACTGGCCAGGCTCATAAAATGGAGGCTGAGTTGTTTGTTGCTAAGAAGAGAAACAATGCGAGATTTCATTGTCAAAGCAATCAGTTTATCTCTTTAATAAGGTATATTTTCGTGGGCAATATTCCAGTAAGTAGCAGCAGATTGTCCACTATGCATGAAAAACTGCAAGTCTAGATACATATTTATAGTCTGCATGAAGCTATTTCTTTAAAAATGTTCTAGGAACTGTTAGGAATGAAGAAGCATGATGCAACTGGTTTGTTTCTTTTAAAACTAACTTTGCAAGTTAACTTATATAGAAATCAGGCAAGGGTATTTATTTATTTATTTGGTCTGTTTCCTACAACCAAACCAGAAATCTTGAAGAGCATGCTGCCTTAGTTGAACTCATACAAACACACGGTGGGGACACAGGAGAGGGCCTTCTCGGTGGCTGCTCCCATACTTTGGAACTCCCTCTCTAGAGAAGCTAAACTAGCTCCTTCCTTGCTGTCCTTCAACTGGCAAGTGAAGACTTCCTTGTTCCAGCAGGCTATTGGGAACTTACTGCTTTTAATGAAAGGTCTGGTGCCGTGCTGTTTTTATTGTAATTATTGGTATGTTTTAAACAGATTTAATATGTGTATATAGTATTAATTCTATCAATGTTTAATTGTATTTTAATGATTGAGTTTTCTGTATTTTTAGTGGTTCTTGTTTTTATCTGCAAGCCGCCTTGAGTCCCGTCATGGAAAAAGGCAAGGTATAAATATAATTATGATTATGATCATTTCCTAAAGTACCCCATATGTTCCATAAGTATCCCAGGGACAAGATTGCTCTTAATATTGATATGACTGAGGCTTAGATCTGTTAAACTTCCCTTGGATTCATTCTGTGCCTGTGTATCAGTGCTATAAAAATACATAATTCAGCTTGACAGTCTGTTTACGATGTGTTCCTTGCCTTTCAGGAATTTGCAGACACTGTACATTAATTGCAAGCCAACATAATGTCTAGAGAAACAAAAAGAATTAAGTACAGCCCTAGTGACTCCTTGACAGATATTCCATCTCTGTGGATAGCAGATATGGATTCTGTCAGTTTTTGAATGTTGCTGTTTTGAATATTAGGCAGCAAAACTCACAAATCGTGTATACTGTTGTCCATAGAACAAGATTAACAACGATGTATAGTGGGCCCAAGGTCCAGGCCATCACCATATTAGGTGATACCCTTTTGATTTAATTTATAATGTATTTCAATCCCTCCTGGTTTCAAACAAAAACTCTGGAAATATATGTGGTGTATTTGTTGAAATCCCAGTGATTTGGGTTCAATTCCATTTTGATACATCAGTGTTTAAAGTGTAGAATAAACCTGCAATCCAATCAATTGTGAATGATGCAAATCATTTTTAAAGATAAATTTCCCTACAATATACACAGAAGTGGGGGCGGGGGGGAGGAACTGGGAAAGAATTACTTTGACATCCACCTTTTAGCTTTGTTTCAAACGACTTCCTGGGATGCCTAGAGAAAAATGCTTGAAAAAGGACCACTGTGTGTGGGTCATAGAACCTCGGTTGAGTGTCTATAAAGGGCTATGATATAACAATACCTTGGGGGAAATGCTTGGGGAAAGCACCAACATATCCTGACTCTCTCCGACTTTTTATTTATTGAACTTATTATTCCCCACCCCCTTTCCCCAGAAGTAATTCAAAGCTACTTACAATAGTAATTAAACAATATACGGTAAAACCAGCATAAAACAAAACACGGGGAAATCTAAAACGCATTCATATTTCTTAAAAGGCGGGACCAAAAGATCCCACCTACTGAAGGCCACAGATAATTAAACACCAAAGGTGTGCCAGAATAGCAATAGTTTTGTCTGGTACCTAAATATAAGTAATGATGACATCAGGTGAGTTTCCCTGGGGAGAGCATTTCAAACATAGGAGCCTACTCCTAGGGGACAAGGTCCCTTTAGCACCACCTCCGAAAATATTCGAGCCCTCCCTCACCATTGATGGGTATTGCCATTCAAATAGTATGTATGTATATGTCGCATCTTGAAATTGATTGTGCAGGTGGGGCTTACCTGGCCCTCCATATTACATTCAAGTTGGCACCCCTGATTCCACAAGAGGGGAGACACCACTGAAAAGGCCCATGTTCCTATTGCCATCCTCTAGAATTGTATTTAGTATCATATAATGAGCTGGTTCCCCTGATCACTGTGATGTGCCCCCAACAAGGGAAGGGAAATATGCGAGTCCTGGAGTAGGTAAACTCGTCTCCTCTCCGGCACCCCCTGCCCCTATTTCATGCCCTGGCCAGCGTGAGTTTGGTAGGGCACAGGAAACAACAGCTGCTATGCCCCTGACTCCTCTGCCCACCACAGGTTTGCTTTGTTAGTATGTTTGTTATTGTTATTTTATTGCCAACTTCTTTGAGAATGTTCAGCACATAAATCTACAAATTAAACGTGCAAATAACTAACATTGAAGAAGACATTAGAATAGAGAGTAGTGAAATACAAACCTCCTGGTCAGTGAAGATCTCAATAAAATTCTGAAATGAGAAGGAGCCCGATTGAAGAATGAGCTCGCCTGTATTTTCAAAACTCTGCCCAGTTAGTACCAGGAGTTTGTGTCTTGCAGCATCTGTGATCATTAAGCGCACCTGTAGAAAAGGATTAAAACAAAAAATGCCCTTAAAATATCTCCTGCTTTCTACAGGGACTATCACTTCTACTTGACCTAAATAAACACGCATGCAACTGGCTTTGCATTTTATTTATCCCCAAACAGAGGAACACTAGAGATGGGGGAAGAGGGTTTGTAAAATATGGTGCACAACAGGACAGAACTCCTTAAGCTCAGCTTTCAAGGCAGCTTAAACTTGAACAAAAATCTTAAAAATCTATCCCAAAATGAACTATAACCCAAAAAATAGAAGCAGTAGCACCGTGAAAACGACCAAGTTAAACCTATCAGGTTGAAGCAGCAGAAAAACAAATGCAGCCTATAAAATGAAATCATTTAACATTTAGAAGGCCTGGGGAAATTAAAACAAAAACATATTCAAAGCTGATTACTTAACAAGCAGAATGACTTTCTTTAGATCAAAAGCAAACACCATCAAAAATAGGTTTTCTCAGTTGCTCGTCACTATTACTATCCCACATGCTCTGCCATTATTTCTGAAGTGTATTCAACAGACTCACTTTGTCATACATGAACTATTTCTGCTAGGTGAATCAACTGAATTCTCTCAAAATACTTTCTCAGCAAGCTATCTTTATCTGTATATAAAAATCAAACAATCAAATGCTTTTTTTAAAAAAAAAAAAGCATGCCATGAAAAAAATCAGGACTGCCCTGAATTTCTGTTCAAGGACTCGCCTTCCACAGATAATTCAAGGGCATTCACTAAAACACATGGAACAGCAGAGAAAAGAAATCCCATTATGGTTTGTCACTAATTGTATTGGGATATAAAAATGTAACATTACCCTTGATGGGGTCAAGTCCATTTTCTGTATGCATTTTTTTAAACAAAAATAGATAGCACTCAACAATCAGATGAGTGCCACTTAAATCTCACCTGTTTTAATTGCATTAAAACTATTAAAAATTGAATTAGCTTGTTTTATTGTTTCCTGTGTTTGGCTGTTAGCTTTTGTACAAAGCCATTAGCTTTTTCAGCAAAAAAAAAAGGACCCCCACTTTGCTTATATTCCTGCACCCTGTTTATTTATTGATGGCTATAGATGGCATACAGGCACCATGTGTAGAAACTCTCTCTCTCTCTCTCTCTCTCTCTCTCTCTCTCTCCAGATACTGACTTAGAGAATGGTTATCTATTTGTAAACTGAAATATTTATGCTATTAGAGACAAGAAGTTGGAAATTTTGTTCAAATAAGGAGAGTGAAAGGAAACACCAATTTTGGCTAAAGAAATACAAACAGATAATACAGATGCAAAAATAAAAATTGAAAAACATGTTGCTAAAAATATTCATACAAGCTAAAAAAAACATGTTTAAATACATCAGAAGCAAAACACCTGTTCAGGAGAAAAATTAGATATTTGGATAAGAAGAGAGTCAAAAGAAGCTGAGAAGATTGCAGCAAAGTATTGACTATAGAAGGTGTACAGCCTACACTGACCTTTTCAGGAACAGAATCTGAATAGCTGATACAAATATTGGTGACAAGAGAGGAAACTAAATACCTTACTGACAAGCCAAAAATTAACAAATCACCAGGTTTGGTTGATATCCACCTGAGAGTTCTCAAATGTCCTAAGATTGGCCTCTGTACCAGCAGACATCATTTTTTTTAAAAGGGAACAGGTGGATGTGAGAAGTTATATCACCTCTTGTGGGAGTCTGTTTCATGGTCGAACAAGAGTCGGACACGACTAAACGACTAAACAACAAGTTTCAAAAAATATGTGAATAAGGAGGAACATGATAGAAGCTTATAAAATGGTGTAGAGAAAGTGATAGAAGTTTTTCTCCTTTCTCATAACACTAGAACCCAGGGTGATCCAATGAAGCTGAATGTTTGAAGATTACGGATGGACAAAAGGAGGCACGTCACACACCACATAGTTAAACTATGAAGTTCACTCCCACAAGTTCAACCATGGTTTTAATCAATTTGGATGGTTCTAAAAGGGGAATAGACCAATTCATGGAAGAGAAGGCTCTCTATGGCTCCTAATCAATTATGGTTAATATGCTATCTCTAGGATCAGAGGCCTCTGAGTAGACATAGTTTATGAGAAACAACAGGAGATGGCTATCGCCCTCACATCCTACTTGTGGGCTTCCCATAGGCTTCTGGTTGGCCACTTTAGAAAACAGAATGAAAAACTAAGTAGGCCTTTGGTCTGACCCAGCAAGGTTCTTGGTATGGTTTTGCTTCATAAAGAGGCAAACAGAACTTTGACAAGGAAAAGGTAGATAATGGGAAGCTGAGGATTCTTATATTTTATTTTATTTTCAAAATAATGTATGTTTTCAAGACATTGGTGAGCCATAAAAATGTCAGCCCAGATTTCAGAGATGGACATCAATGTCCTGGCTCTTATGAAATTTATTTATTTTATGTCCGCTGTGTACGATGCATTCATTTATACATTACTGATGAATTTACCTCAGTACTGACAGCTTCATCGGAAGGGTTGATGAGGACTACAGTTTCTAAGACATCACTTCTGTGGTGAAGGATTTTCTGACCTGCATAAACAGAAGGAAAGAAAATGAATTGTAAGGTTTGCAGTACAGGTTTTTTGTTTGTTTGTTTGTTTCCCTTTAGACAGTCTAGCTTCCTTAAGGATAGCTCTTCCAATAAACTCACTCTGCTGGAGTCCCATCTTGCTTTTCTCTGGCATATGAAATACTAGTGTTTTCAAATAAGATTGAGCAAAGATGATAACATGAAAGCTCGGGGCGGGGGGAACAAATTTGGTGTCATCTTGTGCCACGTAAGAGACTGTTGTTGTGAATACTCAATAGTTAGCATGTATCTATTTTTCAATGTAATGCTCATCAGCCTTGGAGCAGCTGCCCACAATAGGCTTCTGCCATTTTCTTCTTTCTTTGTGGTGTCTGGCAGCATTCTTATTGGTGCTCCTTTCTCTGAGAACAGAAGTGAGATTAATTAGCACTTGTATTGTGATTGTGAAGGGAATGTCATCCAGATACCCAAACGGCAATTAGTCCAGCACCCAGAAAAGAAACCAGGCACAAAATTAATTTTTAAAGAATGAATGAATGAATCAACCTTGACAAAAAGAGTGCAAAAACACACCCTACACACATACACTTTTAAAACCCATGAAAGGGAGCACAGCAATGCCGGATAACAAATGTGCCAGTGTTCAAATCAATTGGTGTAAAAGCTCTGACATTTTAATGGAATTTTTTTTACTTATAAATATTTCCTGCCACAGGAGATTCTAGTGTGAAATATGGGATTTGGGCAACTACAGAAGGGTTCTGTCAAGGAAAGCCAAAAAAAAAAAGTCTCTTGAATATAATTTACATACTTTAATATTTACACAATGCCTCAAGGACCACCTTTCCCCATATGAACCGATCTGGACCATGTGATCATCACCTGAGGTCCTTCTTCATATGCCTACTCTGTGATAGGTCCAGGAGGCAGCAACATAAAAACAGGCCTTTTCTGTGGTGGCTCCCCAACAGGGAGGCTTGCCTGGTGCAGTTTGTTACATATCTTTAGGCACCAGGCAAAAACATTCCTCTTATCTTTGGCTAATTGAACAATCTACGGTATGTCCTTTTAAACTGTGGAGGGTAGTGGTTTTATTTGCTATTATGCTATATATTTTTGTGTTTTTATATTGTAAACCAGCCTGCCATTTATGGATGAAGGGTGGCACTAGTGGTCTCCTTCTATCCCATCCCTCAGCAGCCCTGTTTGTACCCCGGTTTTTACTCTCACCTACGGTACATCCCCATGTCTATTCCTCCCTGCTCCTTTTCTGCCAACCCCTACAACTCTGGAACAGTGATGAAATACTAAACTAGATGGGGCCAATTGTTTCTGCAGACACATTATTCTACTGATGGCATTGTTGAGAGTTGGGTGTGAAGGAACAACTGAACTGCCCCTTTTGCTCAGAAAGTTAATTTCCACAGGTCAGATTTTAACACTCTAGTCAGGCAGTCAAGTGACCTTTTGCAATGTGATTGATTTTATACTGTTGTTGCTTTATGGATCATTTACTGTGAAGGCAACATCATCCATTTTGTGTAAGATTTGCATACTGAAATAAAAAATGAAGGCATAGGTAAATGAAGGAAGAATGGCCCTGACTCTTCATTGTTACCTAAAATAATGTATCTTCCATCACAGAACATGTATATTTTCAGAGAGGTCAAATGAGATGGTAACATTAGCTTTCATTGCACTGAACACTAACTCTTTACTTAAGTATTCCTAATTAAAATGGAATCCATAGAATTTTGGTAGATGTACTCTGAAAGATGCTGTTTGGTTTTAAAAAAATCATAAAAAGAGAGGAAGACATTTGGTCCCTTCTGGGAAAAGTAGAATGTTCAAGCATTTTATAATGTGCCCTTACTTGGCTATTCTGAATACTTATAACTTAAGGCTACAATTCTATACACACTCAGCTGGGATCAAGTCTGACTGAGCACAACTGGATTTACTTCTGAGTAGACATGGATAGAATTCTGCTGTAAGTATCGCTTTTGATGGAATGAACAATATGTTTACTGCAGACATTACACCACAAGGGGCTTAACGGATGTCACAGTCAGCAAAGCTCCCTAATGAATCTTCTGCTCACAACAAGTGAATAGAACTCTGAATAGTCAGCAGATTGTATTCCTCTATGTATTTGCAAATTAGCTCTGATGCATATAGACCCCCCAACTTCCTCTTGCCTTGTAGTAACATCCTTCTAATGATATATAAAAAATAAAGAGGCAAAAAATGCTTTGAAGGAAGCAAGAATTTCACATCCAAGGTTCCTGTTCATTCTCGGGTGTTTTTAAACGGCAGAAATAGTGATGTGAGGGGGCAAGGGAGAAGAGAAAGTCCTTTGAAAGAAATGCTTTGTATAACAAACGGCAGCCTGAATATATTGTGTTAATGTTTTTAGTCAGACGAGACCACTGGCCTTGAATCAATGTTACTGTTATAGAGGGAAAACAAAAATCCCATTTAGAGATTACATGCCACACCACGTGGAATTTTTTTTCTTTTCAGACTGGGTTTTAATGGAAGCTTTGATCACTTCTGAACCTTTGTGGGGCATGGGCTGCCTTAGACCTGAGGTGCGAAACAGAAATTGCACAGTTCAATTGGAACAGCAGGGGAGAAAGTTGTAGCCCTGATGTCAGTACAATCAGAATGTTCACCAAGTATTTCTCGCCATTCAAACTCTATGGTTATGGATGGCTGATCTGTGGTTTTAAGACACTGAACAAAAGCATTTTTTCCTGGTGTCCCCACAGTGCAGCTTCACAGACTTCAGCTAAAGAATTAGCTGGGGAAATCACTTGTCAGTGACAGGAAGCACTCCCTCCCTCTTAACCCCCTTCCCCACCAGTCCAAATGGACAGGTTTTCCAATACTTCAGTCCCCCAGTGAATAAAAATAGAAAGCATGTATCTCACTGAGAGCCCAGCTCTTACTGTAGGTCAGAACAAGACAACTCAAGGAAAGCACTTATGGAGCTCATGAATGGAAAAATAATGCAAGGCACTGATCAGCATAATAGGAACTAACTACCATACTGTGTCAAAACAATGAGCCATGCAGAATAGCCGCCTGTCTCCAATAACAGTCAGCCTTTTTCTGGACACATAATAGAATAGCCCAGATTATACAGACATGCAAGCAAATGGCTTAATTGATAAGAGGTGCACACAATGTGAATAGTGATGGAAGTGCTACTTGCAGAACAGAGGTTCACGTTAGGGTTTTTTTAGGTTGTGTTTTTTTTTTTAAAAAAAGGCATACATGTGGGAAGATACAGGACAATTGGCAATACAACATTCACTGAATTTCAGACCAATCTACAAGTTCATTAAATAAAAATACATGAAATGTATTGGAGATAAAATACTTAAAATGTAATTGACCTTATGCTTGCTTATCCAGCAGTAAGTTTGGCATAGCTGACTCTCAAGCTAAGTGTGCAGAGCATAACAACTTTCAGTTGGGCCAAACTATGAGGATTTTCACATTACCCAATGTATCTCCCGTGCATCTTCCTTGCAGTGGAATAATATTGAAAGGGTTCACAGACATGGGCAAAATCCAAATATACGGGTCCTGGCCTCTGAACAGGCAAGTATTGATTCCATGGGCAGAGAAGAAAGGTGACAATTCCATAGGAAGATCCACATGTCTGACCCCACCACCACTTTTAACACTTTGAGGTGTTTTTCCCCTTCTAAACAGTATATTTAAACTTTATGAAATGAAAATGAAAAAAATAAAATTGCAATGCTACCTTGTTGCACAGCATCCATTCATGTAAAACTGATTCCCATAAAACTATGTTACAGGACCCTCAAATTAGCCACCAGCTAATTTGACCCTCAAATTAGCCAACCAGACTTCTGTGAGGCTAGATCTGCTTCTACATCACATCACCCAGTTTTGTATGTTTTTCGGTAGGTCTCATAGTTCCACTTCCATGTAATCTGCAATAGTTTGTATGATTTTCACCAGCTGTCTGTTCCTCTGTTACAGATTATTAGCGATATGTTAAACAACCGTAGTACAAATATGGTGATAATCAGTCGCACTTTTTTGGTAAAGAATAAGGTGCTGGTAGTCATATATGAATATAAGTGGCATTGGTGCCAGCACAAAATGGCTGCCATGGGCAGCCAAAAGAAAGAGGAGCCAGTTCTCCATATCCAGTGAGTACTGTCACAAAAAAAGCCATGGCGATAATAAGACCATTGATATTGATTTGTTCAAATTATTTCTATCCTGCCCTTCTATACTAGAGTGTATTCAAGGCAACTTACAATAAAACAGCAAACTGCAAAATCTGTAGTTGATATGTACTATACTGTCAGGCTTCAGGGAATCTGATCTCTCCCACAGTTGGCAGCCAAGAATCAGATAAACAGGAAGAGTTCTTACCAAGTCATTTATTCAAAATTCACAGAGAGAGACAGAAGAATGCCGTCTCTCTGGGATAATGGCGTTGCTCCGAGTAAAGTCCCACCCCCTCCGTCTCTCCTATCATACGTCATCTCCGTGCAGGCTGATCTGAGCTTTCTGCCTCTGAGCTTTCTGTTCTCCTACTCTCAATGGTCTGGCATGCTGGTTTGGCATGCTTTCCAAGGACACTGAGTCTGTCAGCTGTCTCTCCCCTGGTGCTTCTTCTTCCTCCTGCTCCTCTCCCAATATTTCCCAGCTTCTCCCCTCTGCAGCCTCTGAACTATGACCTTCTACAAAGCACTGTTCTAAATCTATACTGTCTCCCTCTTCTCCGGGAAGTCTCCACCATTCCTCCTCAGTCCAGTCCCTGACATATACTATTCCCAGGGGTGGACTTTGGTCTTTCAAATTTCAACGGTGCCCTGTGCAAGGCCAAAATTTGATGCCCCGGCCTTCCTTTCTGCTCAATTCACTATGTCACAATTGAGGTACTCTGCAGTGCCCTTTAGGCTCAGCACTCAGCATGGTGGAACCATTTGTGCTGCCCTAAATCTACCTCTGGCCTAGAATTATTCTGCAATTCTACTCTGTTATCTGCCCTGGGAACACAAAAAGTATATTGACAGTGTAGAGTATAATTTATGTAAATAAAAACCCAGTCAATGTTGCTTTTACATCAATAGTTGTAACAATTCCCTGACACTGTGGTTGTTTTTCAAGAATATCTAATACTAAGCAGAATTAGAATCTATATAAAGTATATACACATGTGATTAGAAGTTATAAGGCACAACAAATGATCTGAGGAAATGTATCAATACAACAAGAAGTTACTGAACTGTGCAAGGTGTAGTGAAATTATAGGAGAAGAATAATAGATAAAACTCCCCCATGCTAGGCTGGCAAAATAACAGATATATGGTTCTTATTATTTCCCAACAAATATAATCCTGGCTAGCTCCTAAATGCATGTTTTCTCTGCATATTGAAATAAGTGATAGGCTTTGCCTTTATGAACCTGAATAAAACAAAATTAAACAAAGTTTGTGCAATGCAAACTTAAGCATTTTTAATCAGAAATAAGATCCTTTGAGTGAGGCTTAGGCTGTATACGCACTACTATCTTCAAAGTTTTATTTTTCTCCTCAAAGAATTTTGGGCACTGTGGTTTCTTAAGGGTGCTTAGAATGGCAACTCTGTGAGGGATGAGCTACAGTGCCCAGAAATTATTGAGGGAACAAATGTGCTTCAAATGTGCTTTAAAGGTATAGTATGTGTATACAGCCTTAGATTCTCATCTTCAGGTGGCAACGGGCCTGGGATACCTATTAGGTATCAAGACAGTGATTCACCTTGAGCAGTAACTATGCCAACTAGTCATCTTGTACAGTATATGATGACTGCATGTCACACAAAGTTAAAGAAACCTTTATTTGAACTTCTAAGAGTGATGTGAGCATGCCCTGATATCTGCTGCTATATTTTAATAGGTGTATAGAAGAAAGAAGGCTGATCGCCGAAGAATTGATGCTTTTGAATTATGGTGCTGGAGGAGACTCTTGAGAGTCCCATGGACTGCAAGAAGATCAAACCTATCCATTCTCAAAGAAATCAGCCCTGAGTGCTCACTAGAAGGACAGATCCTGAAGCTGAGGCTCCAGTACTTTGGCCACCTCATGAGAAGAGAAGACTCTCTAGAAAAGACCCTGATGTTGGGAAAGATGGAGGGCACAAGGAGAAGGGGACGACAGAGGATGAGATGGTTGGACAGTGTTCTCGAAGCTACTAACATGAGTTTGGCCAAACTGCGAGAGGCAGTGAAGGATAGGCGTGCCTGGCGTACTCTGGTCCATGGGGTCACGAAGAGTCGGACACGACTGAACGACTGAACAACAAAATGGCTGTCATCTACTCCTAACTTTTAACAAGGGCATCAGCTGCCTCAGCTGCTGGGGATTGTTTTTATTATTGCCTCTCGACTTGAATACATTGGGGGCTATTTTGAACACACCGAGCATTTTCCATGAAAACCCCTGTAGTAAAACTGCATGACTTAAATCAAGTTGTGGGTGTCTAATGGTGTTGATTACCAGAGTAATTGTATCAGCTTTTCTCACTAGGTATTGATTTGTTGTATCATTTGCCAATTTTATGTGACATTTAATTTGCTGTCAAACTACTGCCATTAATCAACAATGGACAAACACCTGACCTTTTACCCTCATTATTTACCATCAGGGACAAACTTCTCACAACTGCCACATCTATCACTCCTCGAAATGCACAGCTTTATTTTTTAATACAGCTGGAAGATGAAAACAACAGCAGCAACCGTTTCAACAAAAGTACACTACTGTATTTAAAAAAAAGATCCCAGCAAATGCAGTACAATGTTCTTCCAGTGATGCTTAAATAGAAAACAAGAGTCACAAGCTAAGTGAAATTAAGCACTTCGGGGTCTCGTTTCAGTGGTGACTCAAAAATACTTAACTATTGCTGAATTGTGCCCTATTCCAGTATTGTATATTTAGTTATGGCTTACTTTTTATATTCCAAATGAATGTTAAGTAATGCATTTATTAGAACATTTATCATGTAATTAGTCTTAAGAAAGGCATTTTGTTACTGTTGATTTTGATTTTTTTCCACTTAAGAAACCAAAGCCAATGTTCCACCTAAGGAACCTATGTTTTTTAGTTTACTATATTTTAAACCTATACTCACTTTTAATTCCCCCTTTTTATTGCTAATTATTTTTACTCCATGCTATGTTTTTATGATGTGCTTTATGAATTTTTTTGAAACAGAATAACTGAAAAGAAATGTTTACAAACAATACGGTCATCTTATTAAATGATGCATTCGCCAACAGATTCCTATGACGTTTCACAGAAATAATTTTGATATGACCACTGTTTTTGAAACAACAGTACTATCTCCTGAGGGACTAGCATTTCTTCCAGAAACAAGATGTTGTGGTCTGAGTGCTGGGGAAATGCAATATCCTAGCAACAGAAGTGCTTCTTCAGATGAAAACATCTGTATCTTAGGCAATCAACAAATCACAGCAGCACATTTACTCCACAACAAAGTACTTCAAAAGGCCATTAAACTCCATTTAGAGGTGCAATCCTTTTGCAAGATCTGCCAGGATGAGCTTAGAATGCAGTGGATCTCAAGGTCAGCTGGCATGAAGTCCCCAACCCCAACCCTGTTTCAGCCAAAGATAACTTTCTCATTCTGGCTCAGCTGGGTGTAAGCTCCCCAGAAGGGGTGCACCAGAGGAGGGAATGGGCAGCGGGGACTGAAATTGGATTCTGTTCAGCTCAGTCATGTCAATTGCAAAAAAGGGTGTGTGTGTAAGTCAAACATTCTTTTAAAGGCTTGTTTCCCCTCTGACAGGCTTGGGTGCAAGTTTATGCTGGTTTAATTGGCGTTGGCTTGCTTGTCTACACAACTGCTCCTTACATCTCTTCCAAATATTCTTCAGAACTTCTTCAGGTCCAAGTACACCTAGTACTTTCAACTGTAGACTGTCCTCTTATGGGCAACAGTCCATTTTGTCAATGGACACTTTGTCCATACATGACCTGACCAGCACAAAATTGAGCTGAACAATTGTTTTCCATGATATGGACACAATACTTCTGCTAATGCAGCCCAGAACTGCATTAGCTTTTTGAGAAGTTGCATCACACTGCTGGCTCATGGTCAGCTTGTGATCAGCTAAGTAAGACAACTATATTCTCTTTACACGTACTTTACACGCCAAGCCAGATCTCCCCAAACTTTTGCCTTTGTTTTACTTAGACCCAACATGTTTCCCACAGAAGCCTTCATTGGCATTCACAGGGACCCTGCCCTCTGCTGAAATTAGACTAGAAAGAAACATTAGAATACAAACCCAACAGAATAGGTTGTGGTGTGTGCTTGATATGTCTGTGTGATCCCCCAAAATTTTTCTCCAATATGAAATTTTGCCAATTAGTCCAAAAACGTTGGCAACTCCTGGTCTAAGTGAAAACCCTAAACTGGCTGGGAGAGAGTCTGTTTTAACATGTCTCTTGTCTGTTTTTTAACCTCACATAAGCAACTTACATAAATAATGCATTCTAGTTTATATTTTCAGTATTCCTTATCTAAATGCTTTTCAGAAGCCTATCTGTCCCTTGATCATAACCCTCTGCTGAAGACTGATATTCCCAAATCAAAAACATTTTCCCCCACTTTGTCTCTGAGAATGTCTTTCTTTTGGGAATCATTGCATGTCTGGATGTTTGCCCAGGATGGCTCTAGGGGATTACTTCCTTAAATGGTTTAGACTATAAGGTTTTCTGTGACAGTAGCAATAAAAGGAATAATAGCCGCCACCCCCGAACAAAGATGAGGTAGGGGGGAGTCAAAAGTCTCTGGAGGGAAAGTGATGTGAATAGCTATATATAAATTTTCAAATAAAAGACCTCATGCGGAGGCACATTTAAACAGCTGAAATAATAAGACTGATAGGGACAGATGTACAAACTGGCTTTAGTGTAATGATCTCAAAGAACTACACACAATTTTATTCATTTTCCTTACAGATTTTGCATATGTTTTGAGAGAACTTGAATTCAAAGTCCTGCAGTTTCACAAACGTCTTCTTACTGAGAAGTCATTATGACTGGAAAGTTTCAGTCAAATAACACAAACCTAGTAATTTCCCTAAAATATCAAGTATAGATAGATTTAACTCTCCTCACCCTTATTATTATATGAGAAATATCAAAATTTGTGTTTATTTATTAAATCTGTATACCACTGTATACCATCTTAAGATCTCAAGGGGAGGTTCATAACAAACATACAAAAATAAAATCATAAAATACAAAACAAGAACAAAACCAGGGATAGGCAACCTAAGGCCCGTGGGCCAGATGCGGCCCAAATGCCTTCTCAATCCGGCCCACGGACGGTCCAGGAAACAGTGTGTTTTTACATGAGTAGAATGTATCCTTTTATTTAAAATGCATCTCTGGGTTATTTGTGGGGGATAGGAATTTGTTCATCCCCCCCAAAAAAAAATATAGTCCGGCCCACCACATGGTCTGAGGGACAGTGGAGCAGCCCACGGCTGAAAAAGGTTGCTGACCCCTGAACAAAACAAATCTCACCCCCCCCCCAAAGCACATTTAAAAGGACATGGAATGTTAATCAGCCAAAGGCCTGGTTGAAGAAGAACATTTTTGCCTGGCACCTAAAGAATGCAATACTGCCCTTCATCCAAGGATCACAGAGTGGGTTTACAGTATAAAAACAGAAAAATACGTAACATGATAACAACAAAACAAAAAACAAAAAACACAATTAAACAAAAAAAAAGTCCATATAGTGTTTAAAAGTCCATATAGTGTTTAATTAGCCAAAGGTTTGGGAGAAGAAGAATGTTTTCACCTGGTGCCTAAAGAGTTTGTGATAAACAGCAATCATTGGTTTGACACAGAAGCCGCCAAAATTAGTAGGAAACTGAAAATAAATACTGGCAAAGAGGAGGACACAGCACAAGAGCCTGATTCCAAGGCACTCTGTGTATGTTCCAGAACTTGCACGTAATGCTAAACCATAGTCTTCCCCAACTGTATGCCCTCTAGGGTCTATAACTCCCATCAGCCGAGCCAATATGTTTAATTGTCAAGGATTATGGGGGAGCTGTAGTCCAAAACATCCAGATAGCACAAGGTTAAAGAAGGTTGTAGTAAACCATGGTTTAGTGTTGCAGGCAAATATGGCCAATGTAACAAAATTTATTTTCCAAATTGAGGCTCCAACAGATTGTAAAACAACAATATTGTGTGTTCATATGTGTACATAGCAATGAAGAAATATTTGTTGTTACCACAGGCTGCAATTTCCAGCCTTCCATTAATGAGGCCACATGGCTCTCATCTGATATAGACAAATAGAGGGATGGAGGGAAAGCACAGCTCAAACCAGAGTTTTCTCTTCTGAGCAGCCTATAGTGAATAGAGTATCATTATCATAGCATAATGAAAAACTTACTGGTTGTATCCAACTAAGTTCTATTCAGAGCTGACCTACTGGAATCAATGTCCAGTAATTCCAATAGAACTACTCTGAGTATGACTAGCATTGTACACAACCCTATACCTTTAAACCTAGACATAGTTCAGATTTCCTATATTTTATGCCACCAAATTCCTTGGTATCACACACAAGGTTAAACACTAAAAAGAGAAATACTTCTGATCTCAAAAAAAAAAGATTTTTTAAAAATTCCTTCTATCACTGAATTGGAAAAGCACTGGCCTGCACAAGAAATGGACTCTTTTGAAAAATCTGTTGTCTGTGCTTCTATGTATCTAGTCTGCCTTGTTCATTTTTAAATTCCACTGGCTTTAAAGAGTAGGTATATCATACAAAGGGCACCATGGATTTGATCCCTGGCTAGCACCATTTTTGCAGCAGATGTTCATTTATAATAAAAGTGAATTTTTTCTCATTTATTAATAAAGCGGTACAGATATAAAAAGTTATTTGTATGCACCCTTACCCCCTACAGTTCCTACATCTCCCAAATTATGAACCCCTTCAGGTATCCATGAGATATTGATTATTTTTGCTTTATATTTCCTTCTTCCAGAGGCTTTCTCAAAGACAGCTCTTCTGACACATATGGATCACCAGAATCCATTAACAGCCATCAGAGACAATTCTGCCTTATTAAAAATGCATTTTTCTTCTTGCAACCTGCTAACTGGAGCTCAGTTGAATTCTGCAGGTCCCCACTTCCTCTTCTGTGGGCAGAAAAACTGACAGAATATGTAATTTTATTTCTAAACTGAATTCTGAAATATCCACATGTATAAAGGACAGCAAAATCCATCTATAGATTATGTTCTTGAGAAGAATGAAGACTATCAAAAACAACATCATTTACACGGTGCTTCATAGGGAGAAATAAGTCCCCACCTCTATTTTTTAAAAAAAGGCTGAGAGAATGAATCTTATTTATAGAACTGGATTTGTGTGCCATTTACTTCAATGTCATGCATTAAATTCAGAGTTGAAGTATTCCCAGCACATGTTTGTTCAGCCTCTGCCTGAAGACCTCCAGCAAAGAAATCGGGTCCTCCCTTACGGAGGGCAAGTGTTGCGGTGCGACCTGGCAACCAGACCCTGTGTTGTGGGTGGGGATTGTTTGGATAGCCACAACACCCTATTGGTGGGTCTCTCGATGCTGGGTGCAATCTGGCCAATGGGACGCAAGGAAAGGGCATCGAGGGACCTATTTAAGCCCAGGGAAGTGTGCCTGAGCTTCCTCTGGGGCTGCTGCATCGGAACATTCCCCCCCCACTCTCCCTATATTCAGGGCTTGCGCTTGACCTTGCTATGCCGTCGTGTGTCGCCTGTAGTTGGGATAGGGGCACAGCAGGAATTTCCCCACTTGGCTGATTGGCTGTTGCCACTTGGGTTTCGCCTGCTGTGTAGCAAATCGTCACAACTTGTAAGGTTGCGGATAGGCTCTGGTTCAAGTGATAGGGGTGGCAGAACGCTCTAGCCATCCCTATGCGAAGGATATTCCGGTAAAGGAATCCAGGGACTCAATGGTTTGGTCAACCCTGAAAGGGGTTGTGCCTGTGCCCGAGTCCAGGGGACATCAGGGTGGCTGATGGGCACTCCTGTCTTCAGCTATCCCTGGTGTTCACCATTGGCTGACCTACGATTGCGCTCTGAGTCAGCGCTGCCTGAAAGGGTGCAGGTAGCTAGTCAAACCAGAGCCTATGCAACCACTCACTTGATTGTAATAATAATATTTTATTTGTACCCCGCCCATCTGGCTGTAATCAATAAAGTTGTGGCCTAAATTCTGCCAAAAAACCAAACCATATCTGAGATATGTGTGAATTTATTTCTAGGGAATGGTTAAAAGGTCTAAACATGCAAATGAAGCACTAACAAGAATTATTTGAATCTATCATGCAACAGCAAGCTATCATTTGGATTTGGAACACATTTTTAAAAGAAAAGCCTGGATAGCTTTTCAGATAACTTTTAATACATTAACTTTATAAAGAAATGCCTGAAGTAACTGATATCATAGTTTGAAGTCTTGTTTATTCTGTTAAATTTTAATGCAAGAAGACCAATTTATCCTAAATAGAACCCAATAAAGCAGGCATGTATGTAAAAAAATTTTTTTAATGCGATCCCATTGAGGTCCCAAGGTGAAATTTTGCAGGTAGCTCTTAGAAATATTAAATAATCAACACAATTTTATTGAAAATTTTAAATCAAATAAAAAAATTAAAATCACTTTTTAAGATTTTCAATTTTGTAACTTAAAGTAAAATTTAAAGTAACTCCATCATTTGACATATCATATTAAAGCCCATGAAGTTCTAGAATCATAGAATCATAGAGTTGGAAGAGACCACAAGGGCCATCCAGTCCAACCCCCTGCCAAGCAGGAAACGCCATCAAAGCATTCTAAACAGATTGGTGTTTTTAGTTTTCACATTTCTCAATTCTGGGCTGAGCATTTAAGGTTTTTGTGTAGGCTGGCAAGGCCAAAATTCTCAATAACTTAAGCCATTTACATGCAATTCTCCTGTTCCCTGGGTCAGCAGAGAACAAGTTTTTGCTCTCTTCTATGTTTTTTTTTTAACCCATAAAAAAAAATAGTCTGGCAGGATTTATTATTGACCAATTCATTCTGGTTTCTACTAATCAGCACATTGTTGTCAAGGTACTTACAAATTGAATTGCTTATAATCTATTTTATTCCCCTGTATTATACTGACCAATTTGCAGCTTCCCAAATGCTGGTTCCCTGCTTTTTGAAACCTGTCACCAATCCTGTGGTACCTCACCTGTTATCCAGAATGCTATGTATTGAAGTTCTCACCCATGGCCACTAGGGGTGTTGTGTATATAGTTTCACTCTGCCTACCGTGGCTGCAGTTCTCACTCAGGTCCGCACATGCAAATGAAGGATTGAGATTGCCGCTCACGGATTGGGTAGCTAGAGAGAGAGTCGTTACTGTTGCATGTTACTGAATACTATATAAGCAGGCTGGCTCAGCCCTTCAGTTCAGTTCTGTTCCAGCCTGAGAATAAAGAGAGCTGCTTGAAAATCACTGTGTCGTCTGCTATGTCCACCCACTATTTAATACAGAGTTTTTTGAAGATTATGGACAGAGGCCCTTAGATCACACCAGCATGTTCTCTTTTAGTATCCTCAGATGCAACTCATTTGGCCCCCGAAGAACTGAAATCTTTAAGAAAGCTAGGCATTTCCTGACCAACCCCTTAACAGATTTGGGAGCCCAGCTCCAACGAGCCAAAGGCCCATCCAACATCTTGGTCTCTCAGGGGCCAACCCAGTGCCTATGGAAAGCCTGCAAACAGGACACGACTGCAACACCACCTATCAAGTCGTATTTGCATTGCTGTACTAAGAGTTCAGACGCACCTTCTCGATTTCCTATGCTCTGCACATTAGAGAACAGACTTCAGAAGCCTTCAGTTTTCTGCTCCTATGTCCTCTGCTGTTTTCTAAGCAGTATCAGCTAGTGTGGGGGTTTAGACTCTGTTGCCTTCGAAATATAGTAGGTCGCTGCTGGATACTGAAAGGGAAAGGGAGGAGAGCAACAACATGTGGGGAGGTTGTTCAAGTGCAGTGTGTGGTGTTGGGAGCACAGGTTTGGCTCTGCTTCCAAGTACCGCAGCAGGAAAAGCTCCCAGCACCTCTCCTTTAGTGTTGAAGTATGCCAACTTTTAAGATCTCCAATTCTGACTTACAAAGAGTTTGCATAGTGCACCTGCTTGCGTAACACTACGCTAAAATATAATGGAGCAATTAAAATATGCCACCTATACGCAATGTGTTTCGCTGCAAGTGTATTATGGTTACCTGGGGAAACTATGGCTTGCGGCTCCGAATACACATTCGATAAGGTTGCATCAGTAAGTATCTGGCATGAAGAATATACTATGTAACTAAAATGGCTTGTCTCCAGAATTCCAAACAAAATTGCCTGGCAAACTTCATTTTGTGTCAATTCAGTTAAAAATGTAGGGAGGGATATTAGCTTAAAGTTATCACAATCAGAACCAGCAACACCTGCATCTTCTTCTCAACATTCCATTTAAGCGTTGTCTTTTTCTTTTTGTCAGTGGCAATCCAGTCTTTAAAAAATTCAGTTTCATATACCTCTTTGCTTCTTTCTCATACTGAAACACTTGGCTTCGTGCTGTATAAATAATACATCATAAAGCCCCAGAAGGTTTCTCATCTTTTTAATATATTTATAAAGGCTTCCTCTCTCAGTGCTTACAGAACATTATAAATTGATTTTCTGACTTGCTTAGAAATACATGGGATCACTTATTTGCATTTTCCAATATTTGGTTTCAGCCAAACAGCTCACCTAAGCAATTTCTAATACCAAAAGAGCGCTATCAGTAGACTTCTTAGAAAGAAGAGGCATACTAGTCAGTTTTAGTTAAATGCAAACTGATGTCTGAAGGAAGAAAGGCATTTTAGAATCTAAAACTGTATTATATAGACTTTAACCAATAAATTATAATAGTTCTGAACAAACTGTATGGTGTGTTTTCTATTTCATGTTTTGTGTAGACTAACACAGCAAAATGTTTTCAACATTTGACATATTTTAAAAAATGGCTGAATTTGAATAATCCATCTCTATTTATGTTAACATAGATTAGATATCTGTTTATCTGCCTTATATATATTCTTATATCTGAGTATCATATTTAGTCTTTCTTTCACTAGGTAAACGCAAAGGACCCCTGAATAGTTAAGTCCAGTTAAATTTGACTATGGGGTGCGGCGCTCATCTCACTTTTCAGGCCAAGGGAGCCAGCATTTATCCACAGATAGCTTTCTGGGTCATGTGGCCAGAATGACTAAACCGCTTCTGGCACACGTTTACCTTCCCGCCATAGCAGTATCTAGTATGCTTTTGAACTGCTAGGTTGGCAGAAGCTGGGACAGAGCAACGGAATCTCACCTCGTCACGCAGATTCAAACTGCCAACCTTCTGATTGGCAAGATGAAATGGCTCAGTGGTTTAGACCACAGCACCACCCACACCAATTCTGTGTTACAGATATGCCTGCAAACGTGACATGAAGGCTGGCAACATAACCCCTGCCATTTTCTAATGACACTGCCAACCTGGGTTGCCATACGTCCAGATTTTCCCAGACATTTCAGCGATTTCCATCCAGACACTGTTTCCAACAGCCGATTCCCAGCTATGTCCAGGAAATTCTGTATGTATGGCAACCTTATAATAAAACCACACCTAACACTTTCTATTAGGTTTAAATGTTCTATGTGACCTGGTACATAGCTGTTGTAACATCAGAACTCACGTTACCAAATATTTTATTTCAATTTTAGCACAATATGGAAGAATTATCCTGGTCATTGACGTATTTCTGCACTGATCATTCAGCATGCTCAAGAGACCAAAATGGGAAACAAGCTTTTTTTCACATGTCGTCAGTTCCAGGCTGCTGTCAGGGGTGCTCCTTGTGTCCTCTTAAATAAGTGTTCTGTTAAATAAATCCAATATAGCATTTATAGCCCATTTTACTTCCTTAGTAGCTTACCCTTTCCTTACTCTTAGAAAATGAAATACGCTAATATGTAAAGGAGGATTTTGGGCTCTAAATTGCATAGACCTAAGTATTAAACCTTTTAGTACGTTACTGTAACAATTTGCATTTCAAAGTTGACACCTAGCGTCTAAAAACCGCTGTCATAGTTTTTGTACTTTACAAAGAGGAACATTTGCCATGTTTTCTTTCCAGTTACAATCCACTGGTTCTTTCAAACCTGTGAAAGTAGTGTTCAGTCATGCAGGTTGAAAAAGCCTCTATAGTACAACTTAATCCTATTTGTTCTACTCTGGCACACAGAGATATTGCCCTCTGTGCTTTGCTGTACTTCTTAAGGAAATTACCCTTCCTGAATGCCAGAGGGGAGGAATGAAATTTCATTGAGTTATCCTATGGAATTCTGTTGTGCACTTACTACAGTACAAGCAAAATTAAGTTGCCATATTTGGCCTAGTTGTTGCAACCTAATCTCATGCAGAATGAGAGCTATTAACAGGTCTTGGCCAGTAAACAAAAACAAAAAATTGGCAAACGTTTAAATAATAAATAAATGAGCAAAGAGAAAGTGAATACAGTGGTACCTTGGTTTATGAACTTAATCTGTTCCGAAAGTCCATTCTTAAACCAAAGCAAATCTGTTGCTGTTATAGGATATCAGCACAGAAGTCCAAAAAAGGCGTGTGAACTATTTGGGGATCCTATGTGGATTGAGTTTTGAATACACACACTCACTATTTCATATAACAGAAGAAAACTGAAGCCAGGTTACACTAACCACAAAGCTCTGTGAAGATGGGGTGAGAGCACTTTCAGGCCTCCAGGATATTTGATGACGACTGAAAGAATGAAACCTGCAGCTCTTAAACCTGTAATACTCAAATTGTGTGTTGCAGCATATTAATACTCCACAGGCAATAAAATATATGCATAATTTCATTTTCCTGTTGTTGCCATCTTCCAGTTAGTCTCCACTAAGACCGACGGGCATTTTATTGAAAAAAAAGAGAAATGGGTACCATTCACAAATGGCACAAACTAAGTACGGTATACTAAGATTTCTGTACTGGCAAACCAAGTGTAGCAGCCCTAAGTTCATTTATGATTTTTTTTCTGAAAATGTCTCGAGCACAATTTTTACTGAAAGTGTCAGTTCATTCATATCAAAGGAAATACATAAGGTTTCTGAGAATTTTGTTTCAATGCTTTCTCCTTTAGGGCTACAGCTTAGTGTAAAAAGGGGGGGGGGAGATTAAATGTGCATAGATACCCTATTTAGCTATAATATCGTTTCTTGACAGCATCTTGGGGTTTAAAAAATTCCATTGAGATCCTGGATAATCTTTTACTAGAAAAGGTTCAGAGACCATCAGATGTCTATGGTATTACTGCCAAAAGCTGTAATATAGCTTCTGCATAGCCTTCTTTGTGAACTTAGCAATGTCAGGCATTGAATATATAACCGAAGAAGAAACATCAGTATTCTTTGCCGTGATGCATATATCAGAGGGAATCAGACTTGCTCATTTATAAGACAAATACTTGTATTTGTTTAAAAATTAACTTTCACAATACATTTAGCTTTATATATTTATTTATTTTAAATGTAACAGTTCATTAGTTGTTGTTTTCCATAAGCAACATTCTGAAACAAACAAGGAAGGGGGAGTTATTGTTTTGTTGTTTTGGCTAATTATTTACTTGCATTTTATTTTTTAATACTGTTTCTTATTTATTTTCATGGTACAGAAGATAAAAATTTGAGAAAACAGTTGTTACAACAGTAAACAAGTAACTTGTCCTGATAAAAAGATCTTTGAATAAGGGAAGTGTATAAATTTAATTAATTAATTAATAATCCTGTATATCCCAATCTGCTTCCCTGAGCTGCACCAAAATACTTGCACCATTGGGATCAATGACCAATCAAAATATTTGTACACATTACCATACAAATTAACTGATTTATTCTCAAACAAGTGTGCCATAGATTCTAGCCGCAGAAAGTCATTTCTCGTACCAAACTCATAGAATAGAATGCTTCCTTGTGTGAAAAAAACCCCTGTAGTAGACTGAAAGTTTTCCCTTGAGAGGCTTTAGAGAAATGAAAAAGTCCTTTTCCCCACAATACATGTGGTTACATACAACAATAGCAGCCTTTCTAACTCATGTGAAATATTACCTAGGTGCAAAGTTGGCATATCCAGGCAAAAGTGTGTGGGGATCAATAACAATAAAAAGCAATGAATAGGTGTTCACAGAAACTTCTCTAATACATTAGTTCCCTGTGGTTTTCTCTTATTTTCTCCACTTAGGACTGCCAGCTAAACACTCTAAATGATGGGTGGTGAGGTGATGCCATTTCTTGGACTTTATGATTAGAAATCTCTTGTCATCATTATCATCCAGTCAAGAGAAAAGAATGAGGGACCAACTGTTGGCTACAATTTAGAAAACAAATATTGTTTGCCCTATTTGGTCATCTAGTCTCCCACTGTGTTTAAGTAAGAAAGAGCCATTAAATTCAAAACTGTACCAAGAGGTTCCAAGATATTCCCCTTGGAATGTTTGTCAACTGAGGAAAAAGCTTGCATCAAGATATCACAAACTATCTGTTCATATTTATTCCAGCCCCCTGAGGTCAATTAACAGACAAGGCCAACAGCATGGGTGGCATTGAAGACTGTGCCCCAGAGGAATGCCGAATAATATGCCAGCATCCTACTGGAATCAAGGCAAACAAGTTATACTGGGGCTTCATTTGGCTCCTCTGTGATCTAGCAGCCACATTTGATCATGATTTTCCTAGATGTTGCTTCATTTTCATTTACCTAGATTTTAAGTACAGTACAGTACAGAGAAATTGTGTGTAGTAGTATTTTTGTCAGGTGTGATATAGCATATGTAGTGTTATTTTTCAAAGCACTGGATCATCCTGTTGAAACCAAATGGAGTGAAAATGAATCTTGCTGGTATGATAATTTCCGAGGCAAAGCAGAACCCATTTATGCCAGCATATTCAAATTCAAATTGATTTAGATATCAATCAAAGTCTGTGAAATCATGAGGACCTGTTTCATATAAACAAGGTGAGGGTGTTAGCAGTGATTTTTGTGCTTAATTCAAGAAAGAACCAAGTGACCATTCAGTAAGCTAAAATCCTGACAGAGTACAGCTGCAGTCTTCATTGTTTGCTGCCAAACAAGCATGCACAAGTGTAATTGCAGTGTTACCTGTACACATATATAGCACTATAATATAGAAATATTCAACAATCCAGGAAGGACACATTCATATCAAGAGCAGCAATGAAATGAACAACAGCAAAGGGATAATGGAACAACAAGGGAGCAATTCAAACCCAACAGCACCCAAATGTTATGACCCACAGCAAAGGCGTTCCTTTTCTGATCTACAATAGAATTATAGAATTGGAAGTGAACACAAGAGTCATCTAGTCCAACCCCCTGCAATGCCAGAATCTTTTTGCCAAACATGGAGCTCAAACCCACAACCCTGAAATTAAGATTTTTATGCTCTACCAGTTGAGCTATCCAGTTAAGATAAATAATTCAGAGAAAGGTGAAAGGTTAAGAGGAAGACAGAATTCCTTTTTTATTTCAGAGTTGGCAAAAAAAAAAAATCAGTTTCGAGATGATCTCATCGTATGAGTAATGCTCCCTTATCATACAAAAACTTTCAGACTCTGAACAACTGCTTTCAATTTCAACAAAAAAATAGCTGGAAAGGGTATAGGTGTTTCGTTACAAAACGGCAAGACGTTCAACCTGGGTTTATAAATCTGAAGCCACACATTACAGTAAAAAATACCTTTCAGGTGCTTTTGAAGTCTTACAAAGAAAATGTGAGTGTTGCTGTGGGTCTCGAAACAGTTCATTTTAAAGAGAGAAAGCAGTATTTCAAAAGCAGATGTACTGCATTAATCTGAATTTAAGCCCTTGGGCAATATTAGAATTCACATCCCTAAATGTCATGCTGAGGTACAATTACTGTATTCAAATTGTGTAGTAAGTACCTGCTATCCCTGTAGCATAATACTAGTACTCTCAGTATGGATTGGCTGAACAGGGATTGTCTTCAGTACCACATGTTTAATATAGAACTGCTTACAGCGACTTCTTCTACACCTATACTACAGACTGCCTTTATTAACACTCTGCTTATTTTAATTCCTCTTCAAAAATGAAACGTCTTGTCTTCCCTTTTCCATTTTAAATGATAATCAAGCACCATTACCCTCGATTCGTGGGCAAGGCAGAAAAAGTTATTATACTGGAGATGGAGAAGACAGTCAAACAATACTAAAACAGTATCATCTGTGGATATATTAGTCCACATGATGTTATAATACCTATGTGGGTGTCTCTTGTTGTATGAACACCCTCATTCTTCAAGGTCTTCCGCAGGGATAAAGTTGCTGAAACTGTTTCCTACATTACGTGAAATCTTGTAGCGCCCACAGGTTTGGCACCACCTTCCAAGGACGGGTTTGGTGTAGTGGGTAGAGCAGGGGTAGCCAACATGGTGCCCTTCAGATGTTTTAGACTAGAACTCCCATCATCCTCAGCGAGCAAGGCCAAAAGCCAAGGGTGATGAGAGTTGTAGTCCACAGTACCTGGAGGGCACCATGTTGGCTACCCTATGGCATGTAGCCTCTGTAAATGAAACACTGCCTAGGACAAGAGAGATCCAGGTTCAGATCCACACCCAGCCATTGGCCTAATGTACCTCACAAGGTTGTTGTGAGATTAGAACAAGAATAGAGCTATGGAAGTTGCTTTGAGCTCCCTGGAAGAAAAGGTCAGATATAAATGTAATATAACAAATGACCATCTTAGCCTTCTCAGTATCAGAATTCAAGCACAGTGTAAATTCATTTTTATTCTCTTGTGCTTTCAAACAGAAGTGTGGTTACTTTTTCTTTTTTTATGTGTGTGTGCAATTTTTCAATCAGAAAGACAATCAATCAATTTTATAGACATTCTATTAATGTGATAAGAAACAGATTTATTACAGACTCTGCTTACAGCTACCACTTCTGCCCCCAAAGTCAGAAATATTCAACTGTTACTTTGAGGAAACAGCTTTTAATCTTCTTGGGAAATATCAGATTTGATTTGATTGTATTTGTAGCATATATAAAGTGTTGTTTTAGATGTGTAACTTCCCATTTGCCAATTTATATATACACTATGTAATTAGTTTCATAAATTGTACCCCATCAGAACGACAAGGTGTCAGCACTAGCAAGACTTTAACCTACTTAGGGAAAAAAATATTCAGTAAGCTTTTAAGATCACCATCCGTCAAAAATAGCACACACAGTGGAATGACAGGTGAATGCTAATTTTTCCAAGAAACCCTTATGCTCTTTCATACAGTAAAATAACTGTATTCCATTTCATTTTGTTATTGTTATCCAGTAGGTGTGGATAACAAATGTTTTCTTCTCCAGCTAAGTAATGTCAATTCTTGGGAGCGTCTAGCATTTCCACTGGGAACTCGTCCACAGAAGAAAATATACCAGGCATAAGCAAACTTGGCCCTCCAGATGGTTTGGGACTACAAATTCCATCATCCCTAGCTAACAGGACCAGTGGTCAAGGATGATGGGAGTGGTAGTCCCAAAACATCTGGAAGGCCAAGTTTGCCTATGCCTGAACTATACTCATCCATTATAAAATTTAAGGGATGAATACTTAAATCAATGGTGAAATACATGCTTTAACAGCATTAAATATAAGTCTTACAAAAAGGGAATTGGAATGACTGCATTCAAAGTGACTGTGGTGTGACTCAAATGATTTTGTTTTCAAGCATGCATGGCATCACCATACTAGAACAGAACATCATGGCATCATGGACAAAACTATCTGGATAACCACAGTCAAACAGATAAAACTTCAGTGTGCACATACTTGACTAAGGACAACAAAGAAGAAAAATAGCAGTCAAGAGGACAGCATCAGAGCATTACAAAAAGTGCAAGAAATGGGTGGCTGTTCTCAACACTCACAAAGTTCACTGGAAACTCGAAACAAAGCAAATAATTTTTGCCCAACTCTAACAGGGAACAAAGAAAGTAATTTTGGCCCAAGCCCATGCACAGACATTGATGTTATGTAACTCTGTCCACTGAAATGTGTCACAGATCACCAAGAATTGGTCCAACTCAGTTCTTTGTGGCTGCTACAAGATCAGTAGTTGGTGGAGCCCATTTTGTCATACTGTACATCTTGACACTTCATCCTGATCAAGAGCACCATGTGCATTGCTTCACGCCCAGAGACCAGGTACCAGCAGATCAGTGCATACAAAAGACCAACACTGCTTAAGAAGAACTCCCAGTTTGGAGATGTGGGTAGGAAGCAGGAGGGATTGAGTGAGTGGGGAAAGTGGCAAGGAGTAGAATAACTTCCTTCTCCCAACCATCAGTTCTCCCCTACAAACTGTCCCCTCCCAATACCACTTTGCAGTGGCTGGATAAATTGGAAATGCAAGTTGGCTATTAATATGTGGTTCAGGTGTTTGTTTGGTTTTTGTTTTTTTGCCTTAATGTATAGCTTATTCTCCTACCATGCACACATTATCTGGGAGTAAACTACAAGGCTGTTTCCATAAGCAAATAATGTTCAGAGGACCGTGTGCAGTACCCATCCGCTGGCTACATGCGGACTGTCACATTTTATTTATTAAGTACATTAG
This sequence comes from Lacerta agilis, assembly GCF_009819535.1. Taxonomy (NCBI): domain Eukaryota; kingdom Metazoa; phylum Chordata; class Lepidosauria; order Squamata; family Lacertidae; genus Lacerta; species Lacerta agilis. The sequence continues at coordinate 29,509,329 of NC_046322.1, forward strand.
CAAGATGTTACAATTTTGAAAGTCATCGGAACCAGCTAGATGAGAATGATGCCAAAAATGTACATTTGTTAGTTAAGATAAATGCCCATCATTTTCATAATATCCTGGTATTTATACAGTGGTTATTAGCTCAAGAAAACTAATGGCATGTAGCCTCTGTAAATAAAACACTGCCTTTATTCAAGCTTGAATATTACACTAAAGCAGCATGATGTAAGAACAGAATGGAAATGGAAATGACAATATAATGCCACAAAGCAAATCTATTCTAATACTTGGTGTTGGACAAAGAATGTTCAACTGTTGGGAAAAAAGCATATTTAGCATCTTTTTTCTTTTCTTTTTTTGTTACAAACGAGAAAACCTGTTTAGCAGGCCATACTTTCTACTTGAAAGAACCTTTGGAAGGAATATTGATTTACCATTTCATCTTGTCTCTTAAGAGATATGGTGCTCTTTCTTGCCTAATTAAATTGTGCTAATATGAAGGTGTGGGCCAGCTCTATAACACACAGCAGATCTGCCAGATTGTGATGTGCCTTCAAGTCACTTGTCATTTGAAAGATATGTATAGAAACTCTGTCTGCATGCTAATGCACCCCGCTACATCATAATCCACACAGATGGAATTTAAATCAACCTCCTCTACTTCAGCTTTACAGTGTTCTAATTAACCCACAGCCATAAAATATGCAGCAATGTTGGGTGGTGGTATGCGCGCCTGGCAAATCAGAGGTGACAAAAGGCTAATGCTAGTCAATCTCATCAACCCCAGGAGTTGAAGGTGACACCAGGCAAATAAGCCCACCTGGGCTTTTAATAAGAATACCCATCTATTTTGTCTCTGCATGGGTTTAACTTTTACCCTGTAAGCACTTCTGGGATTTTTTTTTTTTTTAAGGAAACAGATTCCAGAAACAACAAAAAAACCACATACTTCCAGAGAGACATGGCAATGCTTAAAAGCATCCAATTCCTTTGTGAAGTGAAACTTGAGTAGACAGCAGCCCATATTTCATCGTGGGGTTTGCTTTGCACAAACATTTTAGATTCTAGAGAGGAGTATCAGCATTGCAAAGGCGCTTACCAACTGCCAAGACTACTAGAACTAAAAGCAAGGGGTGGAGGAAAAATAACTGAACACAGATTCCCCCCCTTGACATAGCAGCTTAGTAAATCACGATCACTGCAGAATATGTTGTGTGCGTATTGGTTAAAAACAGATGAATATTTTTTTTAAAAAAGTAATAATAATACAGAACTGAAATAAAACCCCAAAATTACCCGTATATGGAATTAACACACTGTGGACTCAGCTCTATTCTCAGACTAGTGTGGATGCAGAGCCTTGTAACCAAGAATGAGCAAATGGGTATGAGCACATATTCAGCTAATTTTGAAACATCTGCACAACCTACCATTAGATTCTCAGTAGAAATGAAGATATAAGGGTAATTTGGTTGTTTATATTTTTTTAAAAATTGAAAATCCGTCTTTCAATACATAACACGTCTCCAAGGCAGCTTACTATTTAAAAACAAGAACAGCATAAAGCAATTTAATAGTCACACTCAAATCTAGTACAGCAGCAGTTAAAATCTGAGCACAATACACAACTACTTAGTCCTTGCATAGAGAAACTGCACATGTCAATCTAGTCATTCCCCACAGCAGGCTGGGTCCAGAGCCAACGGTTGGCCGCAAAGGAGGAGCTGTGCTGGGCCACAACCTCCGCCCACTCCTGGACCGGGTGACTGATATTTCTGATTACTTGAGTCAAGTTTAGCCTGACACATATGGGCCAAGAGTTGGGGGAGGGATGTGAAAATGGTGTATGCAAGTATAACCAAACAGAGAAAGAAGAGCCAAAATCAGAAGGAAGATGCCAAGAGCTACAGTGAATCTATTGACTCCCGTATCAGTCAAAGCTGAACATTGAGAGTTTAACTCTTCAAACCATTTTAAAATTAGGGTTTCCTCCTCCTGAAAATATTCAACCTTACAAAAACCTTTCCAAAAACTACATTTGTTCTGGCATACTGCTGTCTGAGGCCTTGTTATTCACCCCACGGCAAATTGTTTCACCACACCCCTAGTACAGAGAGCTGGCTGGGTCGGTAAGTATATTCCAGATGTCAGGGGATGTTTGGTGGATGTAGCTAGGAAATAAATATACCCACTTGGTGGCAGCAGTGAAGACAGTGAGAAAGACTGGGGTTGCACACACCTCTTCCTCTCATGATTTAGGCTAAAGCCTGCATTTTTCCTCCCGCACACAGTATTTTTCTGCACACAGGCAGGGCCGGCGCGTCCATTAAGGCGAACTAGGCAATTGCCTAGGGCGCCAAAATGGAGGGGGCGCTGGCCAGGCTTGGGTGGGGGGCGGGCTAGCAGCAGCTTCTCTGCTGTAGCGGAGAGGTGCTGCTTGCCCCCTACACCACCCCCCAGCTCCCGCTAAAGCAGGCTTTGGCGGGGGGCGGGATGGGCGAGCAGCAGCTTCTCTGCTACAGCGGAGAAACTGCAGCTTGCCTCTCCACCACCACCACCTCCCGCTAAAGCAGGCTTTGGTGGGGGGCGGGCGTTGGGGGGCACCAGAAGGTGGTCTGCCTAGGGTGCAAGAAACCCTAGCACCGGTCCTGCACACCGGATCACCCTGTATTCAACTGAATGCCACCCAAGATCTTCATGTTTGAGTAAGGTTTTGAACTGTCATCTTCCCAGACCAAGTCAAGAATTACAGGACATTTCCCCCTGTCTCCATAGGATCCCAATCTCTGAAAAGAGGCATTTCTCAGAATCTAAAGCGTTCAGGGGATTCTGCTCACAGGGACTTGGGCAGGGCCTTTTGGTTTCTGTCAAATGTCTTTCATACCTTATTTCTGGGGATATGCAGAAAAATATAGTTTTCTTATCAGAGCGCAAGGGAAGTGTTTTAGCTGATGTAATTTTTTTACATTCTAATAATAACAGCAGGGACAATAAGGATTCTAAAATTTTAGAAAGCCAGTTTTTTATTATATTTAATGACTGGTGCTTTTGTGGTCAAATGACTTACTTTTTTTAGAAAAAACAGGTGATTGTGGAAACTATTAATAAATATTTAATATGTTCAGCATTAGTAGTATTCATATGCAGAAGTTTAAGTGGGAATACAATTAAACTTTTATAAGCAAGTGGTTGTGAGTAACAACTTTTTTAGTGCCAGCTGCTGGTTAAAAAGCAGGCATAACTTCTATTGCACATTACCTTACGCACTTTTTTAATTGTAGAAGCAATCCACAATTTCAAAGCAAGCGAAAAAAAAATTCAAAGTCATAATATTAACCTATGGTTCAGTCACATTTGGAGTACTGTGGGCAATTCTGATAGGCAGCATTTCAAAAGGGTGCCACAAAGTTAGAAAAACGTACAGAAAAGGAAGATCTTCCCTTTGAGAAAAACTAGAGGGTTTTTTTGGGGGGGGGAATTAAGATAATTAAAGCAGAATATGACTGGCATTTATTAATAGTATGGAGCAAAAAGAAAGTATGGCATCCAAAAAGAAAGTACTTTTTCAGATAGCACATAATTAACTTGGGAAAATTCACTGCCACTGGCATAGATGGCTTTAAAAGGGATAAATAAAAACACAGAGAAGATGAGTTGTCAAGAGTTATTAGCCATCGTTTCCAAATTTAGAGGCTGTATGAATGCCACTTGAAGAGGGCCAAACAATGGAGGAAAGGCCTTATTATGGACTTCCCTAAATGGCCATTGTTAGAGGCATTGCTACAGGGGAGAGACTGTGCTTGAACCATATCAAGGGGTTAAGTTAATTCTACCTGCCTGGCCCATCCTGCCTGGGACCCTGAAAAAAGAGGAGTTGGTACCTAAATATTTACTCTTGCTCTCTTTGGCATCTTTGCAGGGACTGCCCTTTTAATCAGAAAACCAATGCTTTTAATATCTGGCTTTTAATGTTTCTTTTAACATTAAGACTTTGCTGTTTATTTTTTGTGATTGCTTTTTTTTTTACTTGAATTTTGTATTTGGGTGTAACCCTTTGTGAGGGGCCTTTTTGGGCTGAAAGAAAGATGCTGATTATAAGGGCCCTTGGGTCAGCATGAGCTGATCTCTCTCTCTCTCTTAAACCATCCCTAACAACCAAGTTTTATTCGAATGAAACATTGTTTTACTGTATTTTAATGTTATTTCTTGCTCCAAACATGGACAATTAGTTGTAAAATAATCAACTAACCAACAACATAAACCTAACCAATTACCTAAAATGAGGATGCCTAATTCCTATAAAGCTGTCGTGCTTTGAAATTACAGAATTTGATGAAAAAGAAAACTGAAAAGCAAATAGATTTGTTTGATGGTACAAAGCAAGCCAGCTGAGGCTCCAGTACTTTGGCCACCTCATGAGAAGAGAAGACTCGCTAGAAAAGACCCTGATGTTGGGAAAGATGGAGGGCACAAGGAGAAGGGGACGATAGAGAATGAGATGGTTGGACAGTGTTCTCGAAGCTACTAACATGAGTTTGGCCAAACTGCGAGAGGCAGTGAAGGATAGGCGTGCCTGGCGTACTCTGGTCCATGGGGTCACGAAGAGTCGGACACGACTGAGCGACTGAACAACAACAACAACAACAAAGCAAGCCATTCTGATAGCCAACTTGAAGGCAATCATCCCAAATGTGCTGCAGCTTTCTGGCAGTTCAGTGCTATGAGTGAGTGGAGGTGCTAGTTTTCTCATTAATATGTGGTAGAGATGCAAGAGTGACTTGCTTTTATTCCATCCCCTATCAGTGAAGGATTGGTAGCTCAGTAGATTGTAGCATTGGTAAGAATGGCAGGGAGCAATTGATGGAGGAGAAGAAAAGAAGAAGAAGCAGGAGTTGTGTTGGGGCAGGGAATGGCTGATGGGAAGGCAGTAGAAGAAGCACATCAAGTTTGTTGCCCATTTTAAAATGTGAATAATGATTTCTTAGGCAGGGGAAGCAAACTTTTTAAAAGAACCCTAACTCCACATTTGCAACCCTTTTTATATTCTATTTATTTATTTATTCATTCATTTGGAAAGTGGAGGATAAATGGGGCCACTGATTTTAAGCATTAGATTCCTGAATTCTCAGACTGCACCATGTAGTGTAACAGCTGAAACACAGCTACTTCTATTTATTGAACTAATGATTCTATAGAAATACTTTTGTGTCTCCTGTCTTGCTTGTAATGGGTGGTAAAGGGTTATTATATAGATGCTCCTATTAACTTGCCTAGTAAATGGCTATACTCTACTGAATCATTATGAGACGAATTAAAATCAGATTCTCCTATTTAACATAAAATGACAACGTCAGCAGGGTCTCCTTCCACTTGATAATCCCCAACTTGACATGCAATGACATTATCCCACTGAAGCCAAAGACAAATTATAATTCTTGATGTAATTACAGGGTTTAATGGGGAGGGGGGAGTTGTTAGGGGCAAGGCAGCCATTCCCACTTGGGTCTCTTTATGAATACAAATGGAATAGCCACAAACTCTATATGTGATTTTGGAATCATGCTGTGATTCACTTCCAAGGAGATACCGTAAGACTTAATTACTGTGCCATACACAAATAACCAAACTGTGCTAAGATTTTGGAATTATTGTACAAGATCTGTTTTGTTACTACATTAAGACTTCCCCCTTAAAAAAATCTTTTAAAAATAAATATAATTAGCCAAAAAATGCAGAGAGTAAAAATATTACAATTGTAAGTTTTTAATAAGTGCTAAATTTGAAGGCTCCTTATTACCTATTGAAGAATATTTAAATCTTTTTAAGTCTTAATGAACTTCCCAGAAATTGGAGCGCTGCAGCTTAAAACTGATAATGACAACTTTAAAAATTCAATAGACTAGGACAAATGATTATGAGTAATATTAAATTAGCAGACTGCTAAATCCTGTCTTCAGACACATTAGAGCAAATGGGCTTTTATGGCCCTCCTAATATATCTTTCAGATAGCTAAAACATTTAAAAGGTGTACAACAAAAATCTTCAAAAAGTTAAGGTGAAAGTTATTTAGTCAGATCTGATAAATTACCAATTCTATATAGAAAAAAATAAACAGAAGCTTCCGAGTTCCAGAAGCTACTCTTGTGGTTCTTGTGGATGCCAGTATTTAAGGCAACCACCACCCTTGGAGTGCCCAGACCCAGGGCTTTGTTTCTTTATGAGCTTTGCCTCCTCCTGCCACCTTTTAGCAGTTGCATAATCAGGGCTGGATTAACTATAAAGCAAAATAAGCACGTGCTTAGGGCATCAAGGGAAGGGGGCACCACAGAAATGTTAGTTTTTAACATGCAAGATTGCATGCTATTGGTTCTCATTATTAGTTCAGCATAGAAGTGGTTCCCAAAGTTTTACATGTTTTCTACATAGAAATTTTACATAGGTGAAATTGAAATCTGTGGGAATTCATCCCATGAATGCCACACTTTTTCCTACATCGAACTTCATTCCATACTGGAAATGCATTATATTTGCAGTGTCCTCAAGTCAATAACCTTTTTTTGGGGGGGGGGATCTTTGTTGCTCTCTTTTTCAGCATCAAATGTTTTAACTCATGTATCCAAAAAGCTATTTTACTTTAAAGGCCAGCACTGCGGTCAGAAGGTGCACAACACAGAAACCTGACTTGAAACAGCCTATATTCTACTTTGCTTCTTTAAAAACACATTCAGTTTTAACACTACTTACAGTTGGTGAAATCATAGGGCTTCCCACCCCCAAACAGAATGAACACAATCCAGGGAATTTTAGACATCTGTATTCCCCAACTCATTGTTACCGTGTAGCTAGATAGCAATGCTTTGGTACAGTTGCTAACAGCAACGCCTCCATGGAGAAAACTAAGCAAGGATCCATGGGCATGAATCAGCTAAATGAATCTAACCTCTGTCTCCTAGTCACCATTTTCTTTCTCTCCAAGAGAAAGTATAAAGATGTGCATTGAAGATTTCAGTCAATTAGGGGAGTCAGAGTGGAAAAATCCGAAGATCTGCCAAGCCATTATGATCCACTCTTGTGAGTTATTCCAGGAATAACACTCTCCTGCAATCAGAAATCTTAAGACTGCTCTTTATGAGTTTAATGAAATAGTTGCATGGCTGCTTCAGTTTTTGAAGCAGCTTTAACTTTACAAATTAGCAAAACTGTTGTTCCATGGGGTATTGAATTTTCCTCTTCACACCACTGTATATCTACTATGAGCACCTACAGGAGGAAGGGCAGGACATGAATTTAATAAATAAAGTAAATAGTATTAAAACACATTAGTTTTTTTAAATTCCCCCAAATATAAAACCTTACCTATCAATCCTAACAACTACCCCCTCAAAAGTGGGGTTCACTTACAATTACAAAATTAAACAAACCAGCATAATAAAAACAAGAGGGGTAAGAGATGTATATGCAAGTCAGCATAACAAAACAAAAACCACTGCAAAGGGAAGAGAAGTTCAGAAGCTATCAAATGAACAAAATAAGAACATCAACAATAGATCTGGTGATGGTCATAAGAGAGGGACCCAACCAAACCTCCCAGAGGAGGGTGATCCACAGTCTGGGAGCCACAAATGTTCTTGTGTACCTTACCAGTCACCCCTCTGAAACTGGCAGAACACAAAGCAGAGTCTCAAATGCTAGATGCAGTAAGTGGACAGATTCATAGCAATGTATGCTAGCTATCCTTCGAAAATGTTAAATGTTTTTTTTCCAAGGAAGATGATAAAGCTGGAATGCATTTACTGTAAACCATTATTTCACAATATTGCTTCGCAGTCCTCCAAGTTAGCTGGTAAAGAAAAACCATTCCAAGGAATGGAGGAAAAGGAAGGTAAATAACTACAGCTCTATGCTGCAGCTACTCCTTCCTATCCACTACTATAACACATAAAACCTCTTTGGAATTCACAGTTGTTCTCGCTACATTCCAGTGGTTGCAGCTCTCTATTCTGCACAGACTTCAACATGCACCTTGTGAGTATACTAATGAAACTGGATGAAAACCAGCACGGCTTGAACCACACCCAGTATTTCCCAATTATGTTAAAATACACAATGTCCAATAATCCAGTGGCATGCACATGCTATGTGATTTATTTCAAGGAGTCAAAATGAAAAGTACACAAGATCAAATGCTTAGCAGGTGAATACTAGCATGCCACAACTATCCAGCTGTGAAGCAGCACTTGAACGTCAAGTATTAAGACTGAAATGGCCATTCACTTACAACTCAGGCTTGGGCAGTCTCCATTCCTAATTGGTTCATCACTCCATGCAATATTAGAAGTAGAGAGCAAACAAAGCTTAAAGTTTAAAATGGAAATGCCTGGTGATAATTAAGAAAGTGTTCTTTGAAACATAGTGTTGTGGGATAATGAACGTGTATAAATATATTAATCAAAGAATTAATATTGGAATATTGGTGACTTTAACATATAGTCTTTTCCACGGGGCCATTAAAACCTCATTGAATTCAATAGGACTTACTCTCCAAGTAAATGTGTATAGCACTGCAATTATACCTCCTCCTTTCAAGGTATTGTGAAACAGATTGGTAAAAATATGGGGGTAGAAGCCAGTTGATGCACTTATGCTCACAGAAAGGCTTTTGTTCCTTAGGATACCTCCATTAACAGAAGAAGGGAGGCCTTTTCTTATTTCCCTTGAAACCTTCAGCACAATCTAAAAACAGACTCCAGAGAGTTGAGGAATTCACCAAACAAGGTGGAAGGGTTGTAGAGGAAAAAGTGAATTGGTAAATACCCCCTACTCCTCTTCTGTTAGTAGATATGTATGCTACATCAAAAGCCCTTCCCATGAGCATCAGCTGGATTCCACCATGAACATTGGTTTAATTCTCCATTAATCCTTCATCAGTTTTTTTCCCTTGTCGTTTCTGCTCTTGGACACTTTCAAGGATGTAATATGGCTTGGATACAGCAAGACTGCATTTATTGTGGTAGGCATTCTTTTTGCCCTTCTGCTGCAAATGGAAGCATCTCACACTGGCTCCACCCCCTGAACAAGCTGCTTACCACTGCATTATGACATTTGGGTTTCTTTGTTGTCATAGCAACCATTAATTAGACATCTCGTTTGTTTAACATAAAATACACATTGCCGACACCAGTGCAAAATTTGTTGTTTAACTTCAGTTCGTCTTAAACAGCAAGGGTACTATAATCTCATGAAGTGAAACTCTACTTTGTGTATCATGAGGCTTAGGTGCCTCCCATCTTACAGGGTTTCACTGCCTATTGTGACTACAGTCACAGAAGCATCCTTGACTTGGCATTGTAAGGAATGGAAGAACAAAGGCCCACAGAGACAATGAAATGGGCAAATGTACAAGGCAGACTGCATTTCTAACTATGCAGCTAGGATAAACACAGATGCATCCCATAATGGTAATTTTTAGTGTCTTGAAAATGAACCTTTAAAAAAAAATTCTTGGGGGTTTCAGGTTTAAGACAGATTGCTTTCCATGCCTGGAACACTGCTTTCCAGCATTTTGTTCAAATACTGCAGTTCATGCAACATATCCACAACTGCACGCCATAAAGGTGGTGATGAATTAGTCACATGCAATTAAACTGTAATCCGACACAATGACAGTTTAAGCGTACAAGTCTAGACCAAAAATATTGTTCCTGGAAAATATTTCCTAGAGTACACCAAATCTTTCCATTCAAAAGATAATATAATCCTGCTTTATTCATTTGAAAAGGAGGATTTGCATTATTTTAGTTCTTGAATGAAGCTATCAAACACACTGGCCACGTTAAGAGACTTAACAGCCTTTGATCAAAGTGAGACATTTGCTGCAGTGATTTCTCCAATATCACATCCAATCCAGTGGCTTCAATCCACACACCTGGATCCTTAGAAGTATTCACTGAGCTCCACATCTGAAGGTACTTCCCAATTCTACTATATGTGCTATACAACTAGCATGGACTCTGAAAGGAGACAAACCCTTTGTACATTAGCATCCCACTGTGCAGAAAGGCACATAGCTTTGAATCAACCACGTGGTGTTTCTTAAAACCTAATCCTAAATTTGGCGTTGTCACCATATATATCCTTAGGATGGATTTTTTTAAAAAAAAAAAATCATTACTGAGTTGAATTTTATATCCCACTCTTCCTCCCAAAGGAATATGCAAAGAGGAATGCAGATACACAAAACATCATCATGTCAGGATTAAAACAACATTGCAATAGTTCCACAAGTAGTTAAGCTGCACCAGTGTTTAAAACATTTACCTTACAGTATTATTAAATCAGATTTTATGTTAAATACTTTAGGAATAAAATCTCACCTAACCTCTCTCACTACATTAAAAAAGATGTATCTTCAAACAAATATGAAATTAACTCATAAACTCAGCACAATCTGCATAGTGTACAATACTGTAAACATACTGTTGAACTTGTGGAACAAAGCCATTTAGAAGACTACATCTACATATTTGTTTCACTGTTTTGTAGAAGCCCAAAATAAACCAGAGCCATTTCTTTTTTTCTAAATTTCGGGGGGGGGGGGGTGCAATTGCCAGTTATAGTTTCTGCTACAAAATCTGATGCAATTCTGCAAGAAAATGAATGAAACCATAGCAAAAGAAAACAGCGGTGTGATCCAGGCCAGTCCAAAATACTATGCAGTGTAAGGCAGAAAAGAATAATCAAAATGTCATTGGTGATAGCCAGTCCTAGCATTTTACAGTATCCATGAAGTAGCTCATTATAAGCTTGCCTATATTGCTGCTTATTTTTTGTAAGACAATAAATTTTTGTACAAGTTCTACAGTTATGGAGAGGCTGTTCTTCCTTCCACCAAAATATTCTGTGTTGATCCTTACCTGAACAGATCACCTCTAAGAGTGTAAGGCTATGCATACAACAGACTAAGATGATAGAATTGACTCTACCTCTTCAGACTTCAGGAGCAGACTCACACTGCTTCCCTACATTAAAGAAATCCCCTGCAAGTAGAAAGTCTACACAGCAGGAAGTATATCTAAAATAAATCTGAAGGTCATTTTAAAAGGGACAACCCCTGCCTGAAGCAATGCAGCCCATTTCTGCTGCCTAATTCTGCTGCATGTGTACATCGGGGCTAATTCATTGTGACTAGGAGAACAGTCCTAATCCAAGGCTGGGGTAGAATGGAGCAACAGGTTCCTCCATTGATAGGATCAAGCTTTGTTTTTTGCCCTGCCAGCTACAGGCTAGCAGAATTCATCTGGATTCATCTCCTCCTCAGGTATGGACCAGCTCTGAATCAAACAGAGCCAACACCACAGCACACCACCACCCTGCCCTATAATATCTGCTTTTGAGGTCTTGGGCAGGAATAACCAGCTGCACAAATATAAGATGGAGGACAACTGGCTTGCCAATAGTACATGTGTAAAGAATCTAGGAGTCTTAGCAGACCCCCAGCCTAACATGATGCAGCAGCAAAAAAATGCTAATGCCTTTTTGGAAGCTGGTGGACTCTCCTTTATTGGAGGTTTTTAGGAAAAGGTTGGATGGCCATTAAGTACTATTTGCTTATTCAAATTTCCATGTCAATCTATAACCACTTAAGCACTCTGCCCAATTATTTTAAATGTAACTAATATGCAGAGTTACAGCTTAGGCTAAAGTGCTAACCCCAGTTTCCTGAGAGTAAGCACCATTCAACTCAGTGGGGCTTTCTTTGCACTATTATTTTATTGCACAAAAGGGAACATATGATGAAAATGTAGAACTCCGCAAAAATGTTTGTCCAGAAACAGAACCCATCTGCAAAAATATGATACACAGCATAGCTGTTTACAAGGCTTTTTGCCCAACTAGGAATATTTCCAGGGAATTCAGTGAGTTCAATGAGACTTACTTCCTTGCAAGCATGTTTGAATTACAGTCTATGGCTGTGATCCCAGCCATAGCTGACTGTTCCCCCCCCCCCACTCTATCTTACATGGTGTGGTTTTTAACAGAAGAGCCACAAATAATTCTATATACATGAACACACATTATCCAGAAGGCTTATTTTGCCTTAGGGGGGAAATAATAGTTTAATGAATTAAACTGAAATCATGCTCTGTTATGCCAGCAAGTATTTTTACATTCTTTTATGCTGTTTCTAATAATAATAATAATAATAGTAATAATAATAGTAATAATAATAGTAATAATAATAGTAATAATAATAGTAATAATAATAATTTATTATTTATACCCATCTGGCTGGGTCTCCCTGGCCACTCTGGGCAGCTTCCAACAAATATTAAAATACAATATTCTGTCTTTATGGGTAAAGACAGAAAAATAAAACCTACCCCGCACATCTGGAGAGAATCGAGCTGAATGGCGAGACACAAAAAGCTTAAGTTCTTGATCCAAGTTGCATTCAATAAGGTTTGTGTCCCATGACCGGATCCCTAAAAACCAAGATAAAAATAAAATACATGTAATTATTGGATACAAACAGATTGCGTATTTCTGAATTTTATTTTAATAAAATCTGTGCCCTATCTGCATACTCTATGCTATTAAAAGCCACATGGTGATTAAAAATAAATAAATTATCTGCTCTCATTTTCCAGGACCCCATCCATTACCATGCTAAGCTCTTCTGAATACAGTACAGTAGTTGTTGAATGAATTTCTACTCAAGCCCTTGTAAACACAACTTTAAGAACTGTTACTAGTTTGGTTATTATGTAGCAGGATTACAGGGTGACAACGGATAATATTTTCAAACCTATTTACAACATAGTTAATTTGGAATGGTTGGGTTGTTGTTTTTTTTACTCATTCTGCATTGCATAAACTTCTTGTAACTTCTTCCTAGTAACTTTTTTTTTGGCAACATTTTATTTTCAGTGAATTAGTTTTGCTTATGCACCTGAAACTTTGCTTATGCACCTGAAATAACATGTAACATACTAAATACAAAACTTCCCTTATTGAAAAATACTGATTGCAGATACAATACAATGGACAAATCTGTTACTCTGATTTACTTTGAAAGCGCACATTGGATTTAGGGTATCTTGCCTCAGCCGAGACCACATTTCTTTACTCACAATCACTAACTTGAATTACATTGTCCACTTCTTTATGAATACAATGGAAGAGGGAACTTCATTTATTAGTATTTATTCATATATGAAAGTGTGGCTAAAACTCAAAAAGTGGCGACTATTTTTGAAGAAGCCACATTTAGCTGGTGTTTTTCACACTTTCATTTATTACCCGTATGATTCAAAATCCAAATCCCTGTCATGAGAAGAAACTTTATTTTTCATTTCTTCCCACAACAGCAACCTTGTCAAACTCTTGTTAACCACACTACATTTACAAATAAAAGCATGCGCCATAGTGCTATAAATAGTAGCAGTAATAGCAAGTACACCAGTGTGCCAATCTACCCTTTTGTTCTGGGCTTTCCGTCATAAATGGGATTGTTGGGTTACATAGTTTGTGCTTGAAAGAGGGCCTTCAGCTAGCCAGCAAAAGTGCCTGGGGCTGGTGGACAAGGAGTGTTTTGAATGGCTGGTCTGGCAACCAGCCTATCTCCTGCACCAGCACTGTCAGACAGACAGACAAGACCAGGCACCACAGGGCTGTAAGTAGTAGCCTGAACACTGTCCATTGGCACCACAGCCTGACAGCTACTTCTAGGCTGGTTTGGCAGTCTTAAATCATTCCATTGGGTAGCACACCTGCTTTTCCATCCTTTACACTTGCTTTGCCTCAGCCCTGCACTGCTTCGCCTTGCTTCACTCCGTCAAATGTAATATTTGACTTCCATCCTGTGTGCGACTAAAACTCCCATCCCTGACTCTGATCTGGTACCTCATCCCTAGCCCTCCATCCGTGTTTTCTGGCTTTAGCCCTCATGCCTACATTTCCATCTCAGACTCAGACTCTGTGGCAACTTGTGACAAGCCCAAAGCCTCACAACTTTTTTATGCAGGCAATCACATCAGTGGATGCTGGTCTTTGTTTGAGGCCTGTATGTATGAGGCCCTCTTTTTCTAGTGAGGAAGTCATTCACTTTTCCCTTTGTAGGACTTCAATCTCTCCTGTACACAGCATCAGGACCAGCCCATCCAGGAGGTCAGGTGAGCAGTCGTAGACCTTGGGGTTTCGAATTTCAGCGGCAACCTGTGCAATACCAAAATTCGGTGCCCCCCCCCACCGCCTCTCACCTTCCATTCTACATAACAGTTGTGGTGCCCCCCCCTATGTCACCACACCCAGTATGACCAAACATGTCATGCTCACCTAAATCCACCTATGAGGTGGGGCGGCAGGATCCAAAGGGGAAGTAGATCCCAATTTAGATCTTTATTTCCCTCTTACTCCTGATGTAGATGTTCACTCACCCCCCAGATTAATGTGCCATGCTGCACTAAAACTTTTAAACCAAAGTGCACTTTAAAAAAAATTAAAAGAACAGAATTTTACTGTTTGCTTGGGAAAGGCTTCCCTGTGGTACAGGGCTCTACAAGACACAAATACTAAATGTTAAATGCACATAATAATCCAAGACAGTTTTAGGATTGTAACTTTATATTTTAAAAAGCCTGCAAGCAGTAGTTCTACATGGCAGAATAAGCAGAGATGTTTTGAAAAGCAAGTCCAAACTAGTTGCTATGTCATATTTCAAAAGGTCACTTGCCTGTTTTCAGATGGAGTCAAAACAAAACCAAAGTGTAGCAGAAATTTAAAGAAACTCTAAACGGTCAGATTGTTTGTCTGATGTAGAAAGAAAAAAAGCAGTGGAGTTTAGAAGAGTGTGCTTATACACTTTTGTAAGCATGTGTGTGCATAAGAAGCATTTAATACGGGAATGGGGATCCTGTGAACCTACTGATATTGTTGGAGTACAACTCCCATAAAACACAACCACTGGCTATGCCAGATGGGTTGGTGGGAGTTTGGGTTCAACAGCATCTGGAGGACCACATATATGGAGCTTGAAACCACAGAATGTTTTTCTAAAAATAGGGGAGCTTTACAGCACAGTAATATTAGAATAGGTGAATACTGCTAGTTGGAACTTTACTTCTGTCCCAATGTTGAGATTTTATCATAGTTTATATTTTAAAAAATGTACCATGGTGTGGCTAAGGAGACATCGTTTCAAGGGACCTAGCTAATCATATAAAGCTTTTTAAAGTTATTTGAGAGCAGTTTTAAATTCCAGCATTTAGTAGCTTAAATTAAAAATGCTTGGAATAGCAACAAAATCTCACTGGGGGGGGGGGGGAAGAAAGTCTAGTTTTCCTCTTAATACGGTTTTTGGGAGTAGTGGTTATTTTATGTGCAGTAAAATACAGTCACTCCAGTGGTGATTCTGTACCACCAATGTCATTCACAGTTGCTTGAGCCTTCTGATGCACATGATCTTGGCAAAAAAGAGGGGGGGGTGACTTAGACAATTTTCATACAGACCTTATCTAGTTTTAAAACAATCAGCTTGTCAGACAGATTAAAAATGCCAGTTATAAATGCATATATTTTAAGTGCATATATATGTTCTAGAACTCTCCATACCATAGTTTAAAAAAACTTTGAGGCCTATTGAAATACTTACAGATGTGTTTTAGATGGAAATAAATACTTAATGAAATTTGCTGATAATCCCAGATGAGTCACTATCTGGCTATTGCCAAAACTTATGAGATTTATATAGGATGAAAAATTAATCTGCTGGATATGTTTACTAAATGTGTCAGTCATATAAGCTAAATCATGTTCCCAACCATTTAGGGCACTGGAGTTTCTGAATTCAATTTTTGCTGAAAAGCCTACATATTTTAAATTAGAATGGACCTTCATCCCTGTTCTTTGTGGAAACTTCCAAGATTCAGAAATGACTGCTAGTGTCAGAGTCCAAAAAGTGGGGGAAAGGCAGATTCACACTTTGAACTGACTCATAATATCTTCCTCAACCAAATGCAACACTGTCTCCACTGAAAAGTATAAGGAGAAAGGAAGGTTGAGCCTGCAATAGGAATAATACTAGGTCAAACTATTTGTCCTTCTAACCCAGAACTGTCTGTGTGATCACTGATCCAATTTCAACTAGAGATGCTACAGATTGGACATAGGACATTTGTTCACAAAACATCTGCTGTACCACCAAACTACAATTCTTCCCCTAAAGAAAGAAAAAAATCCCTGAAAGGTGTGGTGCGGGTGCCCACTTCTTCTGGTTATATGGATATGTCCAGGAACAGAGCCTAGGATTTCTTGCAATGAAAAAAATAATCATACTCTCCCTCCCAAAGACCAACAAGCCTGAGATCTGTGACCTGTATCACACATGCATATCACCTATTTCTTCCACACTTAGTGGGTGATGAATATGCCATGTGTAAGCTGTGCCTTACAAACACTTGAAGGTTAGAATGAAGCTGCAATCCTACACATTTATGCATATAGCCCCCATCAAAGTCAACAAGAGGATGAGAAACTTCACCAAGTACAGTAGATAGTTTTCAATGACATTTATTCTCAGTGCCACCCCCTGTATAAACAGAGTATACAGCCAGAGATTCAAAAGTAACAAAAAGAAATAGTATTACTTCTTAACAGTTCTTTGTTCAATCCAGTACAGGGAAATATCAAAGAGAGGGTGTTTTTACCCAGTTGCTTAGTGTAGAGATACAGATATGTCTGTTTTGAATGTGACCTTCGTTTCCTTGCAGATTTTTACTGTTCTTCCATTGAGTATATTCAGAATTTGTTTAATGCAACATAATAAAACAGTGTTCATATTTCATGGTTTCCAGATATCACAAGCATTTCATTGTGAGCGACATTCAGTATCATTTGTCATCTGGATAAGATAGAATTGAGGTATATATATATTTTCTTGTGGGGTCATATTTGCATTGATCATTCATGATCAGACCACTTTGGAGATGGGCTATCACAGCACAAAGCATTAGGTAGCCAAATTGAGCAATTTGCCTTCTTCTGTTTAAAAATAAACTCCAGCCATATATCATTTGTAGCTGCATATCATGCAGTATCGTTGAAGCAAATGGGGAATTGTGTGGATCAAAGCCAGGACTATGTCTTGAAAATAAAATGTGGCAACTTGTTAACAATCCATTGCCAGTCATCCTCAATACAGCTCTATGATTCAGCAGTTCTGACAGAAACATGACAGAAACACAACACAAAATTCACTAATACAGGGGAAATCTGGAAAAATATATATAGATAGTCTGCTGTTATTAATGTGAGTGACCAATGGAATTCCAATTGAGATCAAGTTGTTTTCTTCTGTGAGAAGAGAAGCAGGCCTTACAGCAGACCCCCCTCCATTAACAACCAGGGCACACCCACAAATCTTGAGTTTCGTACAGATCCTAGAGTCAGTCTTTTAAGGACTGAAAAAGGGTAGCCAGTGAATTAAAACAAATAGTTTATGGAGATTATTAAATAATGCTGGACAAAGTCCCTTTTGACAATATTTAGAACAAAGCCCAAATCTTCATCCTCCAGATCATTCAGGATAAACCTTTAATAAAGTCATCAGTACATGAAGTCTTCTCAGATTTCTCTGCAGTGAGTCTCATTAATCTCATTAATCCAGTATCTTCAAGGGTGGTGCCCAAGGCACAAAACTGAGAGCACAGGTAAGTTACCTGAAATATTGAGGCCCTTGTTGGGAATGCATACTTCAAGTGAGAACTTAGTATGTCCAGTCATTAACTATATAATCAAGCTCCACAGAAAAAGAAAAATCTGCATTCTTCCCCAAACCAGGTTCAGCATAAAATCATTAATAAGAGAGACCCTGGATTTCTAAAAATAGCATGTATTGCTCTCAATTTCTAATCCAGCTTTTTAAAAGTAGGCATTGCTTCTAACCAAACAATAAAGCAAGGGGGGGGGGAGAATGGTGCAGGAACAGAACTTATTTCTTCTGGGGGAATGTGAGCAAGTTGGCGGCAGATGCCTTGAGAGCACAACACACATCCATTTACTATATCAATTATTAATAACTTTAGGTAAGAAACGTCTAGTTCAGGCTTAAGATAAAACTTCAGATAAAGCTAAAAAGAAAATAACCAGAGCAGTCTAAAACAAAAGACTTTCATTCTGAGCAAGTGTCATGTCATTATACAATGGGACAGATAAAACAGGTCAATTTATATATAAAAAAGCCACCAATGCAGGCAGTCCCATCTTCACTACAATGTGGATTTGAGAAAAGATGCACAAAGAAATTATGGATTCGAACCACTTGTAGGGAGTGAAGCAACAATAGGAACCAACTGGAGCCCTCCATCTGCTGAACCACACCTATATAGCAAGAATGTAATCAAGGCACTGCTTAGGGGTTCTTTGAAAATGGCAGATTCCTGAAATCCCTTGTTCTCTTCCAGATAAAGCCAAAACCCACTAAAAATGAAATGCATTTGCTCAAAAACTTAATATTACTAAGGACTTGTATGAAACCTATGAATACTGCCTTTTAACACTTGTGTATCATTTATCCCATTTGCAGTGCACAACTGCATTCCCCAGAATGACACAATGCAGAGCATCATCTAAAAGAAATCCACTTGTTTCAGCCAGTATTCCAATGTGACTTTTATAAAATAAAAGTTAACAATACAGTTCTATAGCTGGGCAATGTCTGTAGCTGGGAAATGACAAGATGCAACAAGAAAAGTGCTCAACCAGAGCTTCTGTCCTTTATTGTTACTGTTGTTTTCCTTGGGGGGAAAATCTTTGTGAAGTCTCAGTTTTGTTCTAAGGTCCCTGAAACAAACCCCAGAAGACTTATGGCTTAAAGTTAGAAACAAAGGAAGCTGCAGCAGCATCTCTTGTCAGGAGCTGCACCTTTTGCAGCATAACAGATCTCCAAATCTTTTTTGCTTCAATTTGCAAGCAGCAAAGCCTATCTACTTTCCGATGCTTATTTAATGCATTTTTCTTTTTCTCCTTGACTGTGTAAACGCCCTTTGTCCGCTATGGGCTGCCATAGGGACCGCACTGCGGACTGCACCACGCCCACAAGCCGGTATCTCTGGGCAGACTCCCCAGCAGCAGCACCAAGAGGCGAGAAAGAGAAAGCAAAGGAGGGACTGTTGCTGGCTCTGCAAAAGACCTGAACGACCTCTGCTCTGCCCAGCTAGTTGGGGAGGTTGGGGAGGGTGTCTAATGGCAATGTTGGGAGCGAGAAGGCGGAATGACTCACAGAAGGAAAAAGTGGCGCAAACTCAAGATCAACTGCTATAAGAGGAGGGGAGGTGGGGGTGATGTCCCCTTCCCACCTTCCTTGTGCCAATTGGCGCAGCTAAATGCAAAAAGCCAGAATTGCAGGTCTTGGGGGGGGATCAAAGAGCCTGTCTCCCCCCCCCCTACTGTTGCTGCTGCAGGATTCTCAAGAGCCATGAGCATCTCAAGGCACCGGAATAAAGTGAGACAGAGAGGGATTCACGCAACCTTGGACACCCACCCATCTGCCCAAGAAAGAAATCCCCACTGGATTCCTGCAGTGCCTCCTTCTTCTTTCATGCTTTGCAATACAGGAGCCGATTTAGAGACTCTTGTTTGATGAGTACAATGTTGTACAAGCTTCCCCAACCACGACAGAGAAGGCGGGGGGGGGGTGTCAACTTTTCTCTGACTGTATTTCAGGGTTGTTGTTTTGTTGGTTTGCTGTCAAAGTCAGCTATGGTTAAAAACAAAGGCATTAATTATAAGGGAGCCATTTCTCCCATCTCGCCGCGTCCCCCCGTCCCCCCCCCACCCGCGCCACCTCCACCCAAGAACTGCAGCCAGCCAGTGGAGAAAACACACCCTTCCGCGATTCCAGCTGCAGCTTCTTTCATTCCATGCGCAATGCAACTCCAAGAAGAGTCTGAAACGGAGTCAGAAGAGGCTGGATAGGAAACCGAGGCTGATGGAGATTGCTGCCAACTCTAGAGCCGCAGTTCTAGACACAGGATCCTCCTCGCCCCCTCCCAAAACACACACACACGGGGGGGGGGGAGTGGAGAGGGAGTGGTTGCATCAATTTTCCCTTTCTCGACCTTCTCTCTGTCTGGACCATGATGTCAGCCCAGTAAAACCCCGCACCGATTTCAATCTCAAACCACAATGAGCAGCAGATCCGACGGGGAGGAGGCTGTGCCAAGGTTAGATGCACAGTCATGGTCTTCAATGGCGCAGAAACCCCCTCTCGCTGCGGGAGCCGGGACTTTTCGCGCCACGCAACCTGTAGGTCGCCTCTCCAGCCCTTTCCCTCCCCACCCCACCCGACTGGCCGCCCCTGGAGAGAGAGAGAGAGAGAGAGAGAGAGAGAGAGAGAGAGAGAGAGAGAGAGAGAGAGAGAGAGAGAGAGAGAGAGAGAGAGACGGAGGGCGGCAGCTGAAGTATCTCTTCGCCTGGCTCCTGAGGGAGAGGGAGGGAAGGGAGGAGGGCTGCCTGGAGGCGGCGGCGCCTTACCTCTCTCAATATTGCCTATGGCTCTCCTCAGATGCTCCTCGGTGACGAGCTCGCCTATAACGACCAGGAGGTAGAATTTGCTGTCGAGAAAGCGGTGCGACAGGCTCGGCGAAGGGGGCACCGCGTTGGGTAGGCTACAAGACGGCTCCGTCTCCGCTTCCAGCACCACCGTCGCCATCCTGGCAAAGCCCCTCTCCTCCTCCTTGCCTTTTCTCCCCTCAGGCAGCGGCGACGAGAGAGGAGAGGCGGCGGGACGAAAAGGCTTTTAGTTCCAAAGAGGCGCCTCCCTCCTTCCCTCGCGAGGGGCGGGAAAAAAAAGCCACAAAACCGCGCGCTCGAGAGGCACCACCGCGCTCCAGGCAGCCGGGCGAGTGAGGGAGGGCGGGGAGGCGGCGGCGCTTTTATACCGAGACAGTGCGGGGCTGGGACCTGGCGAGGAGGAGGAGGAGGGAGGCGTCGGCGGCGGAGGAGGAGGAGGGGACCCCGCACAGCCACGCGCGCTGCCTTGTTCGCTCGCTGCTGCTGCTGCTGCTGCTTCGCCAGCATCCAGCCCAGGCAGCTGATGTCATCTGCAGCAAATCATTCCCATCGTTGCCTCCGGAAGCAGAAAGGACGAGGTGGGCGAACAATGCCCGGGCGAATAGACCGGGGGGCAAAGAAGGCCCGGCCTTGGCGGGCCCAGCCCTCGGGTTCCAGGGTCCGAAGGTGAACTTGTCTGTCACTTTCGACGCGCAAACGACCCAAGCCGGTGCATTTGTTTACGCAGAAGTGTCCAATGAGGCTTGGAGCGCGCGCGGAGGCAATGGAGACCAACACGCCCCGCAGTCAGGGAAAGGGAAGGCCAAGCCAGCAGGCGATCCTTTTCTCCTTAGCAGACCCCGAAGAGAATAGGTCGGGGAAGAGGTCAGGCACGTTGTGTTGGATGTGCCAGGTGCCAGGCGGTTTTGGTTTTCCTTTGTAACCCAGGGACATTACATTTGCATTACATTTGCACTGTGGAGAAAGTGGCTAGAGATGTGTGTTCTTCTCCCTCCCTCTTTGGTGATGCTAGAGCCCAGGCATAATTAAACATAGCTGACTGGTGAAATATTCCCAACTCCACCCTCTCCACAGGCCACTGGAAAATTGCAGAGGGTCTTGATGGAACACTTAATGGTTTTCGCCCCTGTCTGTGCCAAATGGTATATGGTCATTCATTGTATATTTATTTTAAAAATTCCTTCCAGTAGTACCTTAGAGACCAACTAAGTTTATTATTGGTATGAGCTTTCATGTGCATGCACACTTCTTCAGATACCTTCAGATACTTACATTTATTGTTTATTTTATTTTTTAATATTTAATTCTATTGTATTGCAATTTTGAATTCCGTGGCATACTACAGAATTGAAATGGTGCAGGTTTCCCACAAAACATCCTGAATGGCCACTTGTGGTCCATGAACCTCAGTTTGGAAACCTCTGGTTTAGACAAAAAGAGGTGCTTCTTCATTTAACCAACCAGGAGATGGACTTTTCAGTAGTGGCATCCTGGTTACATATTTTTACATATTTTTTGTAAGGCTTCGAGATAACTTCATGGTATGGAACAACATACAAATACTGTTTGTTACATATGGAACAACATACAAATACTGTATCATAAATACATGAACAATTAACTTTTACCTACACTGCCTTCTATGAGTTTCAGCTGATATGCCGGCCATGCCCTTTCCTGGTCAGAGACAGCTTGACCCATACATTAGTAATCTCTAGACTGGATTGCTGCAGTGAACTCTGTGTGAGGCTGCTCTTAAGGTTGGTTCAGAAACTGCTGCTAGTGTAAAATGCAGTGGTCAGGATGCTCTGGTACATCCTACCACACATTTATAGCATTTGTGTACTAGAGGAGTTTCACTGGCTGCCTGTTTGCTACCAAGTCAAGTAAAAGGTTCTGCTGCTAAGTTCCAGTCAATCTGAGTGATCACCTTCTTCTTTACAATCCAGACTGTTCATTGAGATCACCAGAGGAAGCTCTGTTAGTCATACTGCACCCATCAGAGATTTGTCTGATGGGAAATACTTTGCAATAGCCTTTCCCTAGATATATGGTAGGCCCTTATGGTAATGATGTTCAACCAGATGGTTGTTGTTGTTCAGTCATTCAGTTGTGGCCGACTCTTCGTGGCCCCATGGACCAGAGCACGCCAGGCACCCCTATCCTGCACTGCCTCCTGCAGTTTGGCCAAACTCATGCCAGTCGCTTCGAGAACACTGTCCAGATGGTTAAAACATACCTATTCATGACAACGCCTGCTTCTTGGGAGAAAAGCAATGACGAACCTAGACAGCATCTTAAAAAGCAAAGACATCACCTTGCCGACAAAGGTCCGTATAGTTAAAGTTATGGTTTTTCCAGTAGTAATGTATGGAAGTGAGAGCTGGACCATCAAGAAGGCAGATCGCCGAAGAATTGATGCTTTTGAATTATGGTGCTGGAGGAGACTCTTGAGAGTCCCATGGACTGCAAGAAGATCAAACCTATCCATTCTCAAAGAAATCATCCCTGAGTGCTCACTAGAAGGACAGATCCTGAAGTTGAGGCTCCAGTACTTTGGCCACCTCATGAGAAGAGAAGACTCCCTAGAAAAGACCCTGATGTTGGGAAAGATGGAGGGCACAAGGAGAAGGGGACGACAGAGGATGAGATGGTTGGACAGTGTTCTCGAAGCTACTAACATGAGTTTGGCCAAACTGCGAGAGGCAGTGAAGGATAGGCGTGCCTGGCGTGCTCTGGTCCATGGGGTCACGAAGAGTCGGACACGACTGAACGACTGAACAACAACAAGAGCTTCTAAACACAGGAACGTGGACCTCAAATTTAGACCACTGGGAAGATTTTGGGTGGCTAAACATCCCAACAGAAATCTATGAATCAGGTATCTGTGGTACACATTTTTAAGCAAATCAAGCACCTGTCCTCTTGCAGAGATTGCCAAAGCCACTTGTAAGTGCTCCATCATAGCAAGGGGCCCAGGGCCCAGGCACATGTGCTCAGAAGACAGCATGTTCATTCACAAACGACCAGACAATCGACAAACGATCAGACAATCGACAAACGATCAAGCAAAAGTAAACCTACCTTCCAGATCAGCTTTCAACCAAAATGTTCTATGAGTTTCCAGCATGTAATTGCACAGCCATCATAAGAGAAGTCACCCTCAATGCCACTTGTGAAAAGGCCCTCAAAAATATACCGACCCCATGCTTATGATTAACTCGAGTATGCAAGGGGCAGAAGCCACACCGGCAATGTGATGATATTTGAGTGTCCCCAGACGGTCCAAATGTAGCAATGAAAACATACCAGTTGTTTAAACTGTAAATGTGAAGGGGGGAAAGGGGGGGAGGCTGCATAGAAAGGGGGAAAGTGAAGGGATTGTGTGTATAAATTGGGTATGCTGCATTGCAACCCTGTACCAAGGAGGAAACATATGCCCACTAATGTGGATAGACATTAGCGGAAGTCCGATTTATATGTAATTTACACCCCCCCAAGACTACATTATTCTCAAAACATGTGCTTTGTGTGTTTGTTTCCATGAGTGTGCATGCCATTCCTTTTCCTCCTGCAACTCCTTTTCCTAGCATACTTTTAGGACTGGATGTCTAAGTAAGAGACAGTCCAGAATTACATGTTCCACTCCAGACAAGGGCATGCTGTCTAATTCACACTACTCATCAGTGGTTGATTATATAATCAGTACTATCTCTCTGTCTGTCTATCTATCTATCTATAGACAAGGCATCTGCTTTTGACCCAGGAGCTTCTTAAGTGCTGATCCTGTGCCCAGAAAATATTACTCCGTCTGCACTGACCCTTGCTTAGATTTTCTTCACATGCTTCACGTGAGCTGCAAATTGCAGCAGAAGTCAGCTCTGGCAGTTAAAAAGAAACATGGGCTCCTTGCTGGAGCATCTTCTATTTGAAAAAAAAAAATCTCTGTGGTTTAAAGTTGTCACCTTGGACTGAAATATTAATCCATTTATTTTACAATGGATTTCTAGTTTCCAATATAAAGTTTGAAGGCTGCAAGTTCTAAGCCCACTAACTAGAAAAAAGTCTTGCTAAACTCAGCCATTCTTACAACTAATTTTAACCTAGGTCTGAGCTGTTTTGGACTCTTACTTCCTGCACATATGGGTATTAAACAAATTTCAATAATTAGTGTGCATTTGATTTGGCTTCATTTTCCTTCATTTATTTCCTGCCAGGTCTATTACTTGGTCTTTGGAATTGTATTATCAAGATGTCAGGAATCTCAGATTTTCATTCTTTATTTCTTTATTCTCCCATTTCTGCTTTTCTTCCCCCCCTCCCTTTTTTCTTTGGTTAATTTGATATTTTGCTTATTAAATGTCATATTATTGCTTTGGGCAACTACCAGAACATGTGGATTGCAACTTGGAGAAACTGATCTAGTAGAGAAAATGCAAGGAAATTATATATATATATATATATATATATATATATATATATATATATATATATCCAGAATACTTAGCTGATTTCCGATTAGAAAAAATGTCTTTTTTCATGGTTTTATGTACATACTGTTGTAAACTGATTTTTTTAAAAAGAATAATGATATATATGTATTTTTCTAAATAAAAAAGGGAAGTCATTTGCCTTAAAAATGAGGTCATCCTGTAAACTGCTGTAGAGGATGTATTTTTCACACATCACAGTTCTATTTTTATTGTACTGTTAAGAACTTAAAGAAAAAAGAGAAGCAAAAACAAAACAAAACAAAACAAATATATAAATATATAAATATCCCAACAAGCATTACAGTTATGAATATCCTTATCCAACAATACCCTGTAGTGCAAAAGAGTTCTTAATGCAACTCTTTTTTTATTGGTATAGCTTGGCCTCAATCATTTTCAATTTTCTCATTTTCCTATTCCTGAGCAACTTGTTAACCTGTTTGCTATAAGTTTGTTTCAAATTTTATTCCACCTACATAGCTCAGTGGGTAGAGCATGAAGCTCTTAAACTCAGGGTCATGGGTTCAAGCAAAATATGCAGTAAAACTGCAGCCACCTCACCTCAAGTATGGCTCAGTGAAGGTCCATCGCCGAGGGAAATCCTATTAACCCAATCGTGTTTTGGCTGGTCTGACCGAAAGCTGCTATCTCTTTCATGATCTGATCATTCCCAGAAACATGATTTCTGCTTCCCTCACTCCCAGGTCCCTACAGCAGACAAGTCCTCCTTCCCCAAAGTTAGAGAACCACTCATTAATCTTTTAAAAGAAACATGCAATGGAAAAGTTACTTTAATACTTGGGAATAGTCTGAAAATCACTGTCTGATGATGCCTGCTTCTGTTCCACCTGGGCACCCTTTCAAGGCTGCTGATCTTGTATGGCAGGGGGAAATTGCATGATCTTAGTCTGGCCTCTTGGAATTTAGTTAAGCAGTTTGGATTGGAACTGCAGAGAGGTTGTGAGGTTTGTTTATTTGTTTTTGAAGTGCCAGTTCTACAGTATGCAAAATGTTTTCTACCTCTTTTACTTCTTTAGGACCTATTGCAACCAACTGCATACCTGAATGTTTGATAGCTTGTCAACCTCCCTCTCTTCTTCTCTCCCTCCAGTTATCCTGCAAGTGAATTATTTGCATTTCTATATGACATCTTTTGAAACATACCACACATTTTTTTCAAGACATGTCTGCACTGGTTGGATTTTTTTTAAAAAAAAGGTATCTATGTGGCCACAGAAAAATAAATATTGTTGCAATGATGCTTTAAAGTGACAGAGGTTAGGAAGGTAAGCCATAGGAAAAAGTGGGTGGAATGAAGTTATGGGAAGATGGGAAGAAACTTCTGTATATAGCAAGAAACAGAATGTGGTGACCAGGAACCAGTTCAAATATATGAGCATGGGTTTGTTTGTTTGTTTGTTTATCATGCGTTGTTTTATTACATTTCTGTTAGCTACCCTGGGGACATGATTATATTAGAAGATACATACATACACACACACACACACGAATTAGCAGCATTTTTAATATTATTTTGCATGTAGCAATCGACCTGCTTGTTCTTAGAAGTAGAATAATTTATTTGTAAAGGCAGAGTGGAATCTGGTCCCAGGCTTTCAACTTAGCTTTTATTTGCCTCATCATTTCCTTTCATATACATGACCAGGATCTTTCCCTCATTCTTTGCTATCTTAACAAACCCCAGCTTCTCAGCCTCAGACACTCAGTGCTTTTCTTCCCAGAAATTAGCCAATCCCCAGCACCAAACATTTACCAGTCAGCCCATGATTATAGCAGTGAATGGAATTCTTTATGTGAGAGCAACATCTCAGCTGAATTGTACCCCAGAGCCCAAACATGTCATTCGGAGTCTGTCTCTGAAAATCAGTGACGTCACTGCCGCCCAAGAGACTTTCCAGGATCAGGTACACTGATCTGAACAAAACTGAACTCCAGTCCCTTGAGGAGGAAACTTCTGAAGGTCACTCACCAGAGTAGGAATTCTGAGTGACCAGACATATTGGATGTGATTGCTTGTCCATCTGATAATATGGACAGTGTGCTTCACAGGACAGCACAGAGCCTTCAGATCTTTTGACTTGATGTTTGACCTTAAGTAGGTCAGTCAAAAGTGAAGCTTTCCCCTTTAAAAGAGACATTCTGGATTTTTTTCCAGGTAGTTACCAGATTAATTTGCCTCCATTTAAAAAGTAAAACTCCCTGTGCTTCACCACCCAAGTGCCATGTCCAACCAACTCACTTGAGCCTTTGACAAAGGTTGACAGCTAAGTTAAGTTCTGTGTGATTCAGAAGTCAATACGAATAAACTGAAGGCAGAATTGTTCACCCTCTGATTATGACATTAAAAGAATCAAGAGAGCATAGCTGTCAACTTTTCCCTTTTCTTGCGAGGAATCCTATTCAGAATAAGGGAATTTCCCTTTTAAAAAAGGGAAAAGTTGGCAGCTATGCAAGAGAGCACCCTGCAGGTCATAGTCAATGCACCCACGAAACAGACAGGCAGGCATTGATCCTAGGTGCAAGTCATAGCACAATCAGCTATTTTTCTGGGTCCTGTTTGTACAATAGATGCTTTAGCTTTGACCAACAGGATTTTCCATTGGTTCTAATATTGGGCTTAAAGTGCTCTAGCCTGCAGGATAGCTTAGTTGGTAGACCATAAGAATTTTAGTCTCAGGGTTGTGGGTTTGATCCCCGCATTGGGCAAAAATATTCCTGCATTGCAGGGGGTTGGACCCTCGTGGTCCCTTCCAATTCTATGCGTCTATTGGGCCATAGAATCTGAGAAAGTGAAGCACTTCCAAATGCCTAGAATTACAAAATAACTATTTTTAGTGATGGCAAATGATAACCATGAATAATAGTACTAGAGAAACCTTTGAGGATGCAAATGAAGAAGCTGGTAAATCCACTGATATATTCCTGATCATAGTTTAATTGACCAACTTTTCGTAGCTTGCTCATTTTTATTTGTTACACTACACTATGCTTTTAATGAGTTTCTATAGGTAGTCTCTTACTTTTACAAAGATTATCTATGTTGCTCCTTTAAAGCAGCCTTCCCCAGCCTGCTGTTGTTGGACACCAGTTCCTCCAGCCAGCATAGTCTATGGTTAGAGATTATGGGAATTGTCATCTAAAATATCTGGAGGGCATCAGGTTGAAGAAGGCTGCTAAAAACATTGCATCATATCATATCATTTTATTTTATTTTATTTTTAGTATCTAATGTTTCTATAGGGAGTATGTCACCTCCTGTATTGACTAGAAAGGTGATTAATATGTTGTTGCTAAATAATAATAAGAAATAATGATTAGATTATATGAACTTCCATCAGCTGTCACTGTTGTATAGAAGAATGCACTGAAGTTCCTCACTGGATCAATGTGACTTCTGTATTAACAATACAGTCATTTAATTTAATTTATTTCTGAAGACATTTATATGTTCTGATTGTGTTGCATAGTGGCTTTTCACAATATCCCCAGTACCACATTTGATGGTTAGGAAATGGATTGCATTAATATTTTTATTCAATACACCACGTAATGGAATGATGTCTATGAACATGATGCAAAATCCATTATTACATATTTAGGCCATTTATTGAGTTTACTCACATTCTGAAAGATTGCTAACGATACCTATTGATTGTCAGTGGTGTGTGTGTGTTTATGTTCAAAGTCAAAATTCCAGATCATGTGTGTATGCTGCAAAACCAATTTCTGCAAACCAACTGGAGAAATTATTTCACTACCAAGAGAAGAACCTAATTTACTTTACAGCTTCACAGCCATCATCTTCTAGCCACCTTGCCTGGTACTCATCTGCTTAATGATGAGTCTGGTATTGATTTTGAGAATAATGACGAAGGGTAAGGTTGTGGATTAATGATGGACTGGGAGGAGTTGATAGTTAGAAGCAGAGCCAAAGGCAGTTAACCTCTTCTAGCCATTAGTCCCAAGGTACTGCTGAGTACTGACTTACTTCTTGTCATTATAAGGAATGTAATGAAGACTAAAAGCAAACTACAGCATAATGGTTTGTGATGGGGGCCTGGAAGAGCAGAGACAATAGTCAGTCAGATAAAACATTTGACAAATTTTGGCCAAACTCAGTAGTCCTGTTATATTGTATATGGGCTTTTAAAATGTTTTGATAGAATTATTTTATTGTGTATTTTAATTATGTATGGATTTTATAACTGATTTTATACTTCTAAACTGCTTAGAAGCAATTTTGGCATGTGAGCAGTATATAAATACAAAAAATATGATTAATTATTACAAATAATAAATATTATTATTATTATTTATTAATATTAATTGCATTCACGGAATTACCAAAGTGCTCCAGGAAGGAATATCTGCTTAACTATCCTCTAGAATGATCATTCTAATCACAAAGCTCTAGATTTTGGATCATGTATTGGGATCTCTTATGCCAAATATTTTGCTTGCCAAAGGCAGTGGTTCTTTTGGATTTGAGTGCAACAAGCAGTTGCTTGTTGGGTGAAGGCTGTGTGTTTTAGGCAAGCATTAGACATTAACATGCACAATATACCCTACTTAGACTAGACAAGGCAAACTACCAAGTTCTTAAACCCAGCTAGAATAAAATACATTCCAGACTGATTCATTATAATGTTCCATCTGCTGCCAAAGAACACTTAGACACAATGAATGATTCCCCTTGGAACTGGCTGATGCATAGCACCCTCTCAAGACCTCCTGGTCTATTCTGAGTTCTGCCTTGACAGCATTGACAGCATCTCCAGCTCTCATATTTACATATCCTGCTGAGTAAGGTAACTCATGCCCATGTGGGTCACAGGTCAGCGGTCCCTAGGACCCTCCCATAAATAAGTCCCTAATTAGCAATGTATGTATTTAAAGTTTTCTGTTTTACCCATCAAGCTGAAAATGTGGCAACTGCTGCTGCTTCCTTCTTTTTCTCTCCCTTTTCTTACATGTTGTTTTCAAATGACTGGCAGGGGAACACTATGGACAGAAATGCATGTTGTACTGTGTATTAATATTGGCACTTCTCTTGACCAAAGCATGTGCATTTTGCAATACAAGAGAACCAAAGAGTTTAATTGCTCTACAGCAGGTAAGGGAACCCATTCATACTTAGCTCTTTCATCATCATGCTATTCAATTAAGTGTTTCCTAGCAGACTGAACACTGTGAGAAACTTATAGATTTTCCTTGTCTGTTTTGCTTTTAGAGTCAATCAAATTGATGTGTCAAATTACCCTTTGTCCTGCATGAAATAGTAGCTAGAGTAGTTTTAATTGGTTCAAAACCTAATTTGAGAAGCCTTTTTCTATGTCTGATGCCTGTTTAAAAGTGTGCATTCCCCCCCCCCCTTTAGGAAGACAGTAAAGGGGTGAAGGTTACATATTTGGAATCCAGTGGCCACGTTCTGCAAGGCAGAGCCACTTGCTTGCTCCTGCCAAGAAGAAAAACACCAACCCCCAAAAGAATTTGTAATGTTAAGACTTTATTTACATTCATAGTCTGGTTCTACATAACAGGTTTATTGCAGCCAAAGTATCCACCTTCCAAAATGCTGGAAGTAATTTAGGCTTTCTGCAAACCCAGGTTCCTAGATGTCAACAAATGTATTTTCATACAATAAACACTTATTTTTGCCCACTTAGATTTACAAGCAGTTCAAGATGCAGGTCAAAATAATTTCTGTTATGGGAAGTGATGTGACAGTGTTGGGGAAGGTAAGATGACTGCTTATCCTTTAGATATCTGATTGCATCCATATACAGACAGTACTAGTATTCAATAACCCTAGGCATTTGGCATTCCTCCAACAGTGTATTTATATATTGCATTGACCTGCTTTTGTTCCAGCTCATTAAATATAGCTGATGTCAATGATCAGGGAGAAATGGACTGTCTGCTGTGGTCTAAAGGATTAGAGTAGCTGCAGCCACTCGCCACCTTTTCTAAACCAGTGGTATTCATTGTACAGTCTATATACCTTGCAATCCAAACTGCTTGTCTGAACACTCTCTGAGACCAATCACTCACTCAGGCTAAGCCAGCCCAAGAAAAGCATATACACTCATATGCTTTTCCACTTGTGTGACCCTTAATATCAGTTCAATGCAAGGTGTTGCTGCTGCTGAATTAAAGGACAGGTAGTGGCTGACTTGTACTAAGTCATCATCCCATGTATATAGGTGGTTTGCAAAAGAAATATAGAATAAAAATGGGTTGGTGCAAGCCAATAGAAAGGAACATTGTTCTCCCTTCCTCTCTTGCAGAATTGGAGCTTTTTTCCCAGCCAGAACTTGCCAGAACTGTGCCATTCGGTTCTAAGAGAATGAAGGAGGTGTTCATGGCGAGTTCCAGCACCTCTTTTTCTAGAAAAATAGCACTGTGCAGAATACCGGGGTGCAGATGGGAGTCCAAGGGAAGAGGAAGCCGGATGATCTCAGGGAAAACCATTCCGCCTTTCTGACCTTGTGAACTCTCTCAGCATTTTCATGCCATATCAAACCAACAGCAGCACACACAGCCTCCAGCCAACAGCATTTAACTGCCAAGGTCATGGCAGGATAATTGACAGGGCTAGCTGGCAGAGGAAGCAGGCATTTTTTGGAGTTAAAGGAGGCAGAGTTAAAGAAATACTGAGTAATATTATGATCTTAGGAGCAGAAGTGTAAAAAGGTACAACTTTTTCATGATAGAACACTTGCCGTTGCTGCTATGCCAAAGCACCACTTCACACCATTGCAATTAAATATATCTATTCAGGAACAGTATAGCTAAAATGACGGTTGAAAGAATTATGACCAGATTCTCAAGGGGTAAAGGGTCACATTACTGATGTATCACAGCTACATTGCACAACAGATTCTAGACCCAACAGTGCAGAGAATCAAACTTCCTGCTCATTTTCTACCATCCATCAACGTGGCAGACAGGGACATTTTCACACATTATCATCCTTTGCCAGTTCCCCATACCTTAGAGCAAAGCATGCTAAAGCAAAGGCAAATTGGGACTCAGGTCTCACCCTGCCTAAGAGAGATGCAGCAAAGGCCCAAGAGCAACAAAGCAGAGTATATCCCCTCAGTTAACTCCTTCCCTTCATGGCCATTTGGGTTCCCCACTGCACACCCAGTCCTTCCATGGCTTCTCCCCGCCCCACCCCATATGTGTACATCTGTGATTTCTGATGCATTTACACATCACAATTTGAAGTGAACTTCTTATGGCTTTGCAGTAAGCACATCTGCTTGCACCCGAGTGTTACCGATCCCCCTACCCACTGCTGCCCCTGTTGCCTTCCAGCTGCTCCGCAGGATTGGGGGACCTAACAGAACAGTGAGAGATAGGTCACTGGAGCTGCAGAATCAGGTGCCCCAACTTTGTTGGAACATAAGTGCTTTCTACTAGTGTTAAGTCTCTGTTGTATATGTGTGGAGGAGCAGAGTTTCAGTTGTAAACAGAAGCAACGTCTCAGTTGTAAAGCTGCTGATAATCATTCTTGCTACCCTGTTTCCTGCATCTACCTGCTGGCCTGTAAAGCATGTTGGAAGAAAAAGAGAGCTGCGACAGCAAAATCCATTACATCAGAATTCCGGCAAGCTGTGTTAATGTATTGGCTGCATTGTGAGTGCTGTACACCTGCGATGCCTCAAGGTGGGGGTTGGGTGGTGGTTTTGTTTCAGCTTGTATATGCTGCAAGATACGCTGCGGAATCCTTGACTGCTGAACTTCTCTGACAGATGACTGAACCCAAGGTGCCCATTAGCGCTTAAGTATTTCACCAATTATATGCAGACACTAACAGCATCTTAAAGGGTAAATGTATTTTCATAACTCTTTTCACATAAGCAAATCAACCTTAGGATTAACAGTGATTTATTATTGTTGGTTATTGACGATGAACTGCCAAGAGGCAGAAAGATAATTAACTCAGATATAATGATTCTGTGACCAATTATATTGGGTATATCTGAGATCATTAACTCTGCATCTACAATAGGAAGCAAAAACACTGAGCGAAATCATTTTTAGAATTACTGAGTCATAATAATAAAAAAGGAACTAATACAACATAACAGCAGGCTTGATTGGCTTCACTTGGACCTTTTGCTTAGTGCTGACATTATTTGCCAAATGTGCCTGAAAAGGAGGTCCTTCGTTTCTAACTGCTTAATAATTTGTTTTTATTAAATGTTTGAAACGGGGATTTTTACCATTACCATCTTGAGAGCATTTACCCAGTATAAGCCACATATCAAGGGTATAAATTTATGAATGCACTGTGGAGATATATAAATGCCGGTTAAATTAATAGGATGGATAAGCAGGTTTGTTCATACACTGGTTTCAAAGGAAATTAAGCATGCCTTGTTTCCCCTGGATTGGTTTATAGTACCATTTTATACAAGTTGGAGGGTGATGGGAACAGTGATGGAGGGCAGAGTTAGCGCACTAGAACCCACTGCCACCTTACACAATTACTGCACTCTTTATCAAATGTCTGAGAAGGACTTTTGTGAACCAGCCCAATCACACTAGTAAACAGCTTCCCAAGAATCAACCATTCCAGGCTATGTGCAATGAAACTCCTGGGATTGGCTCTCCACAGCCACCTGTCAACCAGAACCCACCTGAGTCAAGAGTCTTTATAAATGCTAGTATTCCTTAGTCCAGGCATAGGCAACCTTCGGCTCTCCAGATGTTTTGGCCTACAACTCCCATGATCCCTAGCTAACAGGACCAGTTGTCAGGGATGATGGGAATTGTAGTCCAAAACATCTGGAGAGCCGAAGGTTGCCTATGCCTGCCTTAGTCTCTTGGTCTCTGACTATTCAAGACGCTGTATTGCTTGTGCTTGAAGATGGCCCTAGCCTTTTGTGAGCAGCTTAGCTAATAAAATAAACACAACCTTTTAGAAAATTTAAGCATCCTTCTGCCTCACTTGTGCTTGCCCTTTCTGAAACCCTGTGTTTAGTAAACTCTCTTCAGTTTGGCTGCTGAGGTTCTTGTGTCCATTCGGGCCAAACACAAAAGGATATTCCCCTTCATGCTATGTGTGCATCAGGGGGGATTGGACAGAGAACAGCAAGCTACATTGGGCTCGGGTGAGAGATGGGTGACATCCTTGTGTTTCACTTCCACTTAGAGCAATATAAGTGTATTGGCAGCTTGCCTGAGACCCTCTTGCATGGCTGGCCTACCTAGATGGGCTTAGTCATAGCAAAAGAGGAGTAGAGCAATTTCCTTACATGGGTGACCAGATGCAAAGCAAGACAAGACTCATTCAGGCATATCGGCTGTGCAGAAGAGTGAATTTTGCCAGATGCAGCTCATCATGCATGGATCCTCTTTTTCTTATCATTCAATGGAGGCTGCAATTATTTGAGATTTATTAATGTATGCAATCAATAGGATCTTGAGTGTAACCCACTCTGAGCATCTGACTTTGATGGAAGATGCAGAATAAAAACATACAAAATCCTATACAGGTATATATGTAGTTACTCAGGAATAACTCCCATTGAACTTAGTGGGACGTGCATCCAAATAAACACGCACAGGAGTGCACCATACTGCATGGAAGGCCCAGGAACAGATAAAAAGCAGCACCTTCAAGGCAAAGAGATACAACAGAGAGCCTGTGGAGACTGTGCCCTAGTGGAAATGTATTCCTTCCAGCTTAGCTCTACCAATTATAAAGCTGTCTCAGAGAACACACGTTTCAGAATTTACTCCTGCAAACTGCTACATGCCATAAAATATGTTTCACATGTAGGGCACTGTCTCTATAGTAACACCGGCATACAATAAGCGCTGACTTTTCAGATAGGTATTGAAAAGGAAACCCGTTGCAATTTATTTTTAGTTGGCTGGTTGCAACTTATCTGCTATTTTTTGTGATTGTGCTATGTATTTTAAATTGTTTTAGGAGTAATCCTCTCCAAAATTGCACTTGTATTAAAGTGCACGCGAGAAATGTTTGAAATAAATAATACTGGCTGCAGCTAGACTAGATATTGTTACTAACTAGAAGTATTCTAAGTCATTAGGCATATATCAATGGCATAAGACATTCTGGGAAGGAAATCTTCTAAGCTAAGTTTAATTATTTCAGAAAACAAATGAAAGGAAGAGCACAAAATATATTTGAAGTAAGATGGGAGCCTTTTTAAAATAAACCATTGGAATATACAGTTTCAACATAACCTTTGGCCATACACTTTTGTAACACTAAAAGATTTGATTTAGGTTAGCATTTATATGCATTGCTGGAACAAAGATGATATATAAAATTTATGCAGTACTCCAAGGACATTTAGAACAACTTCTTAACTATAACTGAGAATTAGTTTGTATATAATTGGTTTATTCATGATAAAGCTTTCCACATGTTAATCACATACAAGATTGAAAATAGCTCATTATTTTTCTACGCATGCTATTGCATTTGCTTATACTTTTTCAGTAACTATATTGCATCTATATATATATATATTATATAATAATAATAATAATAATAATAATAATAATAATAATAATAAAACAAACAAAATGGTGGGCTTTTCTTAGTTTTATGTTGACTGATGGTACCCTTTTCAAAGACACACACACACTGCAAAAGTGCTCCTAAACTTCCTTTTCAATTCAGAAGGTTTTTGATCTGGACGTTGCAGGAGGCTGATGCCTTCCAAGGCAGCAAACTTTCACATTCTATCATTGCCCTCAAGAGCTATCAGCCAGCCTCGCCTTCAGAGAATAAATGAGCCAGGAACCTCGACTTCCATTTTCTTTTGGGATTGCAATTAAAGAAGAAGTAGGCTGCTCAGTCAGTTTGGTAGAAAAGTGTGGCTGGTGGGTAAACAAAGGCTCCTCGATCTTCTCCAGTTGTCTTTTTCTGTGACACAATGTGCCCCGGGGCTAATGTAAAACTTTTAACTCTGCAGGTGTCTGGGCAAGGCAATCACTGTAAAGCTACCGTATATACTTGAGTATAAGCCTAGTTTTTCAGCACACTTTTTGTGCTTTAAAAGCTGCCCTCGGCTTATACTCAAGTCAACCATTCCTTATAAAGTGTACAAGAATGGCGGTTCTTTACTCTCCCCAGGCAGCTTGTTCCATTCCTGAACTGCTCACATAAATGCAAACTTTAGACCCCAGAAGACAGAAAGCCTATCAGTTAAGGAAGTATTAAAAACACCCTAGATGCTCACTTTCCCTGGCTCCTGCTTAAACAGGACAAGATCCCAGCCTTCTCTGTATAACACAAGGGAATATTGTGCTGTGGGTTAAACCACAGAGCCCTAGGGCTTGCTGATCAGAAGAATGGCGGTTTGAAACCCCGCAACGGGGTGAGCTCCACAGCGGCAAAGGAGGAAGAGGAAGGAGCAGCCCAAAGGGCTGCTTTCGGGCTGCTCCTTCCTCCTCCTCCTCCACAGCGGCAAAGGTGAACCGGCTTATACTTGAGTCAATAAGCTTTCCCACATTTTTGTAGGGAAATTAGGTGCCTCGGCTTATATTTGGGTCGGCTTATACTCGAGTATATACGGTACTCTCCCAAAGACATTTTCAACTTGATTACCCAGCAGCAAGCAGGCCTGGAAGGCTTTATGATGTTTGCAACTGCTGCCAAATGTGACCCTGCTTTAGAAGTTGCAGGCTTTTATCTCCAGGATTGCATCCAGCTGGAAGCTCAGTGCAGGGATGATAAAGCAAAGCTAAAAGCAGCAATGCTACATAAAAAGTACCGGTAATCTCTATGATGCACACAAGTCAGGCCTCCTGACTGAGACAGTAGCTTTCTCCAGATTTCATCCTGGCAACACACATGAAGGATTTACCCTGAGAAATGTATGCTGAACTGCAAAATAATAATAAAAAAAAATGCTACTGTTAGCAAAACACATTATGAATCTCTTATTATGATTAATGAAATCTTGCTTACCAAATAACTCTGCACAAGGCAAGGGCACCATTGTCCAGGCTTTGCAGATGGAAAACTTTTAAAGTGAAGATGCCATTTCATCTTCTTAGGAAGAAAAAAGAAGAAAGGCACATTGGAAGGGGCAGAGGTTTATAATATATGATGAGAATGAAAAGACAGAAATTATTCCCTCCCCCCTCACTTTCACTATATTAGGAGGACTCTAGGCCATTTGTTTTAAAAGTAGCAGGTGTAATACAACTACCACAACCAATGGACATTGGACAGGATTGTCACTACAGTTAAAGGCAGTAGATTTAAAGTGTCATGAAAGAGCAGCAAATTGTTAGTTACTGCATCATTCCTGTTGTCCTTTTACTGCCAGAGAGGAAGAATTTTGAAAGCTGAGATGGAAAATCCCAGAAGCACCTCTTGCTGGAAGTAAAACAACAACAACAACTTAAATTACTAATGATTGGCTGTCTTTCCATGGCACCAAAAAATCAGCTGTCTGAAGTGGCTACCTCACTTTATCACATTGACATTAGGGTTTGTTTCTCTCTCCTCATTTAGTCTGAATGGGTATGCTAGCTTAGTAATCAGCTTGCAAAGCATAAAAATAATTTAATTCTTCAGTGCTGTTGTGCCTTTGGCAAAGTGTTGGTAGTAGCATTTTCTCTGCTCGCCTCTCAGAAAACCTCTAAACCAATTTATTAGATATTTTGATGAT
Organism: Lacerta agilis; assembly: GCF_009819535.1. Taxonomy (NCBI): domain Eukaryota; kingdom Metazoa; phylum Chordata; class Lepidosauria; order Squamata; family Lacertidae; genus Lacerta; species Lacerta agilis. Next base: position 29,547,068 of record NC_046322.1, read on the forward strand.
GGTGGTGGTGGTGGTGGTGGTGGTGGTGGTGGTGGTGGTGATATATTATTTACTCCGTTCATGAATCTCCTTCCATGAAACATCCTGAAATGATTAACAAAGGAATACATATGCATAGATTTTCTAGCCCAACAAAGTCAAGGACAAAAAATCTCTATTGGAAAAAGAAGGTATTCAACAATCGCTGTCCGTCTGATATGTAATGTGGGGAAGTTCCAAATGGTGGTTACTATCACACTAAAGGTGTGATTGCTACATGCATGGAATGGCTGTTCTGATAAGATGGTATCTGTACGAGGCCTTTTCCTGCAGACTGTAGTGATTGATTAGGTATATAAGAGTTGAGGCAATCCTTTGGGAACTTAGATAACAAACAGAGGTCTAAAGTTTAAACACTAGGTTCACTCAATAGTCTTGCACATGCCAAAATGGATATTTGTTCAATTTTAGACCACTTTATTCTTTGGACAGCAACAGGCACTAGTATCATACCTCCCATGATATATCACAAACTGCTTTTGACTTCACCCTCAGTTTCAAAAGCAATATGACATGCTGTAGGAAGAGGATATTTTGTCAGAGGAAAATATATTTGAAGATCTCTTAGGCTTACAAAACTAGTTTTATGGCTCTTTCTATCCTGGTCAAAGTCTGCAGGTCAGGATATGTATAATCTTACTTCATAATAGGGCAGCTGGAATGCGTGATATGCATCTAGGTATATGGAACCAAAGTGACCCAATATTCCTAAAATAAAATAAAAGCCACCTTATACTTGTTCAGAAGTGTAACTGCTTTTGTTTTAAAAGACAGTATTAGCCATAAACCTAATGGCTTTATATTAAATACATTTAGGATATACTTGCTGCTTTGCATTGTTTGAAAACATAGTGTTGTGAAGATATGATAGGAGGACCATTAAATGAAGAGAAAATACTGATTCATTTATAAGTTTTATATACTGCTTGATCGTAATCTGCTTTGAGGATGGTTGCTGATGCTTTATGAACAATTGAACATAAATTATTATTAAAATTTGTGTGTGTGTATGTGTGCCCTGCAGGAATGTTGATAGGAAGGAAGGGTTAGGCAGTTGCAATAATTCAGGACCATGGTCAGCTCCCTATGGAGCAAAAGTCATAGGCTGAATGCAAGCAAACTCCAAGCAGGTGGTTAAGCCCAGAGGCCTAGGAGCAAAAGGCAGACTGCCTAAACCCCAGATGGGTCATGTGAACAGGCGTGGCTGTTCATGACTTGGTGCATCGCTCACTGAACCACATGGGGAAATGAGAGCAAGACATTCAGCCAGGCTGCCAGGGCTTCAACATGCCAGCAGGGCCTCCTACTGCACTGTTCCCTGTCCTGGGATCTCCACACCAGTGAGAACCACTGCATAAATTTCCTGCAAAATCCTGTAACAATGCTATGCCATGGGTCACTGTGGGAAATTAAGGTGGCTCAAACGCAGCTGCCAGACCACTGCTAGATAAGCCCACACAGATCCAATGGCACAGGAGAAGGCCCACCAGAGGACACTATACAGAGGTGCCCCTCAAACCTGGACTGAGCCTTGAGTGCCCAACAGGTAGTAAAAACATTGCTGAAACTGTGAGGTACATGGTGTCCAACTCTGATGAAATGAGTAACGGGACTCCAGTGAGGAAATATCTCCTAGCAGTTGTCGAAAGCAAGAATCAGATTTACAAAAACAGTTTTCTCTTTCTCTCTTTAAGAGCTTATCAGTCACCTTTGCACTGAAAATTGCTCAGGGCAGCAAGGAAAAACGGAAATGACTATCTACAAATACACACTAAAATATCAAAAGCAATTTTTTTTTTTAAGACTGGAAGAAAAGTCTTCTGTTTATCCAGAGCAAGTCATTTGTCATGGCCTTGTCACAAGCATCTTCAGATCCTGATAGTTTTGCACAACTGATTGATTTTCTTTACATTAGAAATTCATGTCTTGTTTACCGTGGAAGCGTCTATCAGCAGGCCACTACATCATAAGGCAAACACCAACAAGAACTCAAGGACATATTGGCCAAACCAGTTTCACTGTTTACCTCCAGACATATTGTCAGACATTTCTGTTTAAGCAAGCCACGCGGTGCTGGTGCTGTGGGTGGATCAACTATTATTGATTGCTTTCAGCATTTTCATTGTTTTGCTGTTTTTAAGAAATGGCGCATTCTCTTCCATAAGGCTTTTTAAAGGCAACGAGTGCTCTTTAAATGATAGCAATTGATAATAGTGCGTCTTTGCAGCTCACATTAAAAATACAGTACATTTATATATGTAGAGTTGACAAAACCTGGCTACTTGCTTATAAAGTTGCACATGCTCCAGCCTTTGGCTTAACAAAGAGATCACCAACCTTTTGGCACATTTGCAAGCTGGAGGTGTGCAGCAGCTGTGAAAAAGGCAAAATCTATGCTAGGAATAATTAGGTAAATTCTATGCTAGGAATAATTAGGAAAGGAGCTGAAAATAAAACTGCCAATATCACAATGCCATCACACAGCTGTGTGATGCAACCATACAGTTGACCTCAAAAAAATATATTGTGGAATTAGTAAAGGCTCAGAAAAGGGCAACCAAAATGATCAAGTGGGTGGACCATGTGGGAGGTGATACATAAGTAGCAGTCAAGTACAACTTTCCTTGTTTTCCTAGAGTGGACATGCGAGGGGATGTTTGGTCCAGCCAGTCGAAAACTTCCTGTTTCCTCCTGGCTGGGACATACTTCCTTTGCATGTGACTAGAGGTGGGCGTGACCTTACCTGTCCAGGTAACAAAAGGACAAGGCACGCAGCACTCTTTCTCTCTTTGACTTCCTCCGTCGTCGGAGCAGCTTTTTAGCTGGAGATGCTCTGTTGGCTCTCAGCCAACAGAGGACACTGGGATCATCCCCATATGGGATAGATTCACATGTATATACTTTGTAACTAAGTCTGCCTTCAGGGATCCAACTGTGAACTGAATGTGAGTAAACTTCTTTTATATACTTTAAACAAGATTGTGGCATGTTTTTTCCTTTAAGAGGGATATAAGGGAACTTACCAGGAACCTAATAGTGAGAGGCTTACACAAGCCTGCAACCAGCTACCCGCTGAACATTCCCACAGACCAACTATCCTATGAGGAAAGGTTGTCACATTTGGAGCATCTTAGTTTAGAGAAAAGCTGAGAAGGAGGCAACATGATAGAAGTGTATGAAATTATGTGGAGTTTGCTGGTAAGAGGGATTGGTTGTTAAATCCTTCTGGCGACTCTAGCACTGCGCAGAAAACAGGGGTCTCTTAACAACCCCCAGCACCCTTAACAAACAACACTTCCCAGAATTCTTTGGAGGGAGTCATGGCTGTTTAAAGTGGTGCCAGAGTGCTTTCAGTGTATGGTGTGAATGTGGCTTTGCTTATGTCCCATGGATTTCAATTGATCTGTTCTAAGCCTAAGTCAAGATCCAACCCTGTGTTTGTCTTTCAATGCCCTTGTGTCCAAAGAGATTTGAATATAAGCATTTTTTAAAAAAGAGATATGTTTTCTGGCTTTGATTAACTAATGAAATGTTAATTAATTGTGGCAATTACCGGCATTGTTTTCTCCCAAAACAAAACATAAAATTAACAAGCCATACTGCATTTTAGGCATGCCTTCATTACGCAGCAGAATGCAGAGGAGAGGTAGCTCATCTTCAAGCAGCGTTTTGTAAGTGTCTTGCTTAACCCCCAGGTTCGGCTAAAAGCATCGTGGATGAGGTCATTCTCAGCAATGAGGTTTTGGCTTCAGTCCTAATTACATTGTTTCTAGCTCTAATACTCTATGAGATACATATTGGCGGAGGGTGTGGGGGCAGGGGAGAGAATTCCTTGTAAAATAAATGTATACCACAGACAATATGACCTTCCTTACCTTGAAATTTATATTGCAAGAGGTCCTGCCTTTTTCAATTAATGATGGCAATGCTTTTGGAGCACTGCAATATAAAGTTACTAATTCAGCCTTCTGCAAAAGGCCCAGTTCTGCAACACTGCTGTGAATGCCTGCCAGCATTCCATGTTGCAATATAAAAAATTTTATGACCACATCTAGAGTTTAAATCTGCCTTATTCTCATGATGTTATTCTCAAAATGAATATAGATTGCATTTGATCAAGTGGCAGCTGTCTGCGATGGACTGAATGTGTCCGCACAGTGATGAGCTGAATTTCTGACAGTATCTGATTTACTCAGTAGGGGAAGGGCCATAGTACAGTGGTGGAGCATCTGTCTTATGTGCAGAAGGTTTCAGGTTCAATTCCCAGCATCTCCAGGCAGGGCGGGAAGAGACTCCATTTACCTGAAACCCTGGAGAGTCACAGCCAGTCACTGCAGATGGTAATGCACTAGATCTGTGTTTCCCAAACTTGGGTCTCCAGCTGTTTTTGAACTACAGTTCCCATCATCCCTGACCACTGGTCCTGCTAGCTAGGGATGATGGGAGTTGTAATCCAAAAACAGCTGGAGTCCCAAGTTTGGGAAACTCTGCACTAGATGGACCAAGATGGACTCAGTGTAAAGCAGCTTCATAAGTTCCTATCATGCCATAGTGCGCAGATAAGCACATAATAAGCTGGCTATAATGTCCTATTGGGTGATAAGGAGCATGTTGCTACCTGCCTGCATGCAATCAGAAATCCAGGAAAGTGGGCCAGTCATAGAATTCAGTACTTTGTAGGCCAGTGCAGATGATCACAGGTGAATACAAATGACTGTTGACCAGCTGATAGTGTACTGCAGAATCCTGTGTATATTTACAGAAAAATATGCCCCACTGACTTCAATGAATCATATCCACACCATGGGAAGTATTCCACTAAGTTTTACTCAAGTTAGATCCACTGAAAGTAATGAACATGACTAAGTAGGGTCCATTAATTTCAGTAGGTTTACCTAGAGTTTTTTTTTTTTTAAGTTGAAAAAATAGTCCCCATACATTCAAATAACTCTTATACCACTTTTGCACTTGTGACTTCCCCCAAAGAATCATGGGAATTGTAGTTTGTTAAGGTGCTGATGTCATGGAGCTACAATTCCCAGCACCCTTAACAAACCACAGTTCCCAGTATTTTCCATGGCTATAAATGTGGTATAAGAATGCTTTAATGTATGTTCTAATTACCCGGGGCTGAAATCCTATCCAAACTTACCTTACAGTAAGTCCCATTGAACAAAGTGTGATTTATTTCTGAGTAAGTAAGTGAACATAAGATTGTGGCATTAGGCTGCTGCCTAAGCACATTTATTAGATCCTAAATCCTACTGGGTTCAGTGGGACTTACTGTTGACTAAATATGGTTAGGGTTGTGGGGCACATGGGATATGCATTGCATAGGGTGAATTAATCCTAATCCAGAGGATGAATTAAGTATTAAATTTATATTTCACTACCTGGCTTTATAAAAGCTTTCAGAGTGGTTTTTAAAATTTAAAGTAAATAAACAATACTTATTTACAATAAACAACACATACAATTACATGGATAAAATGCCACATGTTAAAAAGAGAAAACAGCATTTTCAAATAAAACCATTGTAGCTGTAGAATTTCCCAATAAAACCGTAAGAACTGAATTTTTTAAATAACAGATATGAGATCATATTAAAGTTAATGGCATTTCTGCTGTTTGAGCTCAGTACTGCACAGTGGCAGAGTTCTACCAACCCACAATGCATTGTGTGAGAGAGGTTTCTTTTGGCAACATTTAAACCTGCTAAGCCATTAAGTACCACTGAGTATCATTAAAAACCAAAGATTCACAAACCCATGAAAAGTCACATCCCATGTGTTTAGCTTGGGAGACTGAAGTGTGCCAAATGTTGACTTTTATGTGGCATGCTTTATAATTCTTGAAATCATCTCAGTATCATTTAATCAGATAAGGCCATAAATCCTGCACCAAGTGGGGATACTGTCACATGAACAACGAAGACTATACATATTTGACAGTAACTTGCAGGCTGAGGTGCAATTGAAGCATTCTGAAACGTCGTTTGTTAAGCCCTTACCCTTGTGTGTAAAAACCTGTTCAGCTCTCATGCACGGCAATGTAAATTTCTTCACATATAAAGAGATGAAGACATTAATTTGCATACTGGAATCATGGGCCAGAGGGAGACTTAATGACAGCCCGAATGACAGCAACATGAATGCCCAGACATAGCGATGGAGGAGAGATTCAGTTCAGTTTGCATTTTAAAGCAGGCCTATGTAATTCATATTTCCCGAAATAATGTGAAGCAAAATGCAGCTATTCTTTAAATCTAGCGCTTCTCCAAATTTGGCAGTGCGGTTCTTCAACCCAAAGAAGGTGTCTATCCGGTGAAAAAGTGTATAATATGCACATATGAGTGAAAATAACATAGAAAATGCATCATATTTAGGAAAATGTCATGAGAAGCAATGCAGACTAAAATCCTGACTTAAAAAAATAATAATTCACAAACTGATGTGGAAATGTGATGGGCTGAATTTAAGACTAAAGAAATGGGGGGGAAACCTGATAAAACTGCAATTGACACATTAGAGGTACCCAGGCAGTAACATGCCAAGAGTGATAAAGAGGTGGCAGGCACTGTGGTCTCTATTTACTGCACTTTGTGCAGATCCAAGGTGTCACTCTGCAGTAAAGGTTGGGATCTTTGTACTGACCTTGGTATCTTGATGCATCAGAATTAATTTGGGTGTAAGTCTGTGAAATGTAAGACAGCTTTAAAAGAGGATTGGGCAACTTCATGGAGGAGAGGGCTGTTGAGGACAATGAGCCACGATAGCTACAGTATGCTCTGCCTGCACAGTTGGAGGCCATAGTGCTTCTGAACGCCAGTTGCTGGAAACCACAGGAGGGGAGAGGGCTCTTGTGCCCAAATCTTGCTTGTATCTGGTTGGCCACTGTGAGAACAAAGGCTGGACCAGGTGGGCCATTGGCTTGATCCAGCGGGCGCTTCTTATGCTCTTACATTATTTTATACCTGTTAATAATCATTGTGCAAAATTGTCTTTTTAAAAAGTCAACTTCCATTTCAGTTGGAAGTGAATTTGTTGGCATCCGCCTGTGTTAAGAATCAGTGGAAGAGTGCACCATCAGAGGTAAAGCCAAACTGTTGGAGACTTACAGTGCTTGCTGTAGCTATAGAGACCAATATGGGAGAAACATATTTTATTGCAGCTGGGGCAGATGAAGGCATCTGGTTTTGCTCTTACAAATACACCATGGTGTTTCTTCTCTCTGTGTTCCTCACAGCAATCATTTCTCCTCTAGTCACTGCTGTGGGTACATGATCTGCCTCCAGGCACTGCTGTCATCTGCAAGGCATTCCCACACAGTGGGGTTAATGTTGCCAACCTTCATGTCACATTTGTAGACATCTTTATAATTGCAGAGTTGGTCTTCCTCTCATGCCAGAAGCCAGCTCACCACAAAGCACATAACTGGGGATCCTGTCACCTTCCATTCTGTGTACATGACCAAGCCAGCATAGATGCCACTGAGACAGATGTGCGAACACACTGGGAATGTGGGCTTGGGAAGAACATATATTTGTTCGACACTCTGTACTGTTACGCAATGTCCAAATCTTCCTGACACAGTACATATGGAAGGCACTGAGGAGGCATCACTCCTGGCAGGAGTGTCAACTTGGCCCCACAACCATGGGTGCCCAAAATTTGTGGGTTTCCGGACCCTTTATGGGGAATTTTGTGGGTGCTCGGGCACCCAGGGCATTGGCACATATGACTCCTGGCAGGTGTAAGTTGCCCATGACTTGCTCCCATGAAACATTTCTGCTTGGAACAGCAGTCCCTCAGTCTTATAGGGTAGGGGAATGCTGTTCTCAAAAGCTATGTTTGAAACCAGGGTGAGTTTCAAAAGAGCTTCCAATGCCAGCCAGGATGACTGGACAGCTGTTTATAAAGAAAAATTAGCAGGGCAATCTCGTACATATCTACTCAGAAGTAAGCCTCACTGAATTTACACAATGCTGCAACCCTTTATATTGGCCCCATTAAATTTGTTGAGGTTTACCTTTGAAGGGACACGGGTGGCGCTGTGGTCTAAACCACAGAGCCTAGGGCTTGCTGATTGGAAGGTTGGCGGTTCGAATCCCCGCGACGGGGTGAGCTCCCATTGTTCGGTCCCAGCTCCTGCCAACCTAGCAGTTCGAAAGCACGTCAAAGTGCAAGTAGATAAATAGGTACCGCTCCAGCAGGAAGGTAAACGGCATTTCCATGTGCTGCTCTGGTTCGCCAGAAGCGGCTTAGTCATGCTGGCCACATGACCCGGAAGCTGTACGCCGGCTCCCTCGGCCAATAAAGCGAGATGAGCGCTGCAACCTCAGAGTCGTCCGAGCCTGGACCTAACGGTCAGGGGTCCCTTTACCTTTACCTTTACCTTTGAATAGACATTGCATAGGATTTCCCTGTAGAAGACCCAGGATGTATTTGAGTCCTTCCCATCTGATGCTGTGGATCTGGTCCACAACATATACCTGTCATACATGTAAAAGTATATTTGAACAATCCAACTGAATTCAACTGAAGTGCTCTTATCAGTACATGAACACAAAAGACGATAAAATTTTACAATAAACGTCTGCAGGCTTGCTTTCAGACCCTTTCTGCTAAATTGATCACTTGGCTAATGTTGCCTCTCTCCTCCTCCTCCTCCTCCTCCTCTTCTTCCTCCTCCTCCTCCTCCTCCTCCTCCTCCCTCTCTCTCCCTTCCCCCCACCACCTATGTCTTGGTTTTTACTTGTCTCATTATTTACAGCCTCAATGGAGGACAGGAGTGGAGAAATGTAGAGAAAACCTCAGCGCTGTCCCTGGAAGGCGCAGAGATGAAAGATTTCCCTTGCAACTATGAACCTGTGCCATTATGGTTATGGAGCACTGCGATACAGCAGGGGGTGTCTGGCATCATCTTTCTTTCATGACTGTTCAGAGTTGCTAGTTGAAAAGATTCTGCTCCAGTGCTGTTGGTTGAACTTGTTCCATTGCAGTCTTTACATTAGATTACCAATTTCTGCTCTTTATACTCTCTGTCACAGCGGTAGGCCCTGCCCATTAGCCACCCTGCTTTTCTTTAAACTTACGACATTTGCAAAGAGGGATCCCATTTGTATTCAGCCTCTCAGTCGAAAGGGGTGGTTCACACGATGGGTTTGGCATTAGATGCATGTAGAAATTGCATTTGCACTTGTTGCAAAAACATAGAATCATAGAATTGTAGATGGTGCTGTATTTAAATGTTCTCCCTGTAGTTAGTGAGGTGCTTTGGGGGCAGGGCCAGGCATTGATTCCTAGAATTAAGAATTAGAAAGAAATGCATGTTTGCACATAAAAAAGCCAGACATGTTCAAAGGTGCTTGCTCCCAAGTAATTAGGCAAAGACAGAAATGGTGTCTGCTAAAGACTCTTGGTTTAGGAAGGGCTTCGGCACCTTTCTTGCTACACGAACCCCAGTTCCAGCTCTCCTTAGTGCTTGTGAATATATCATAGGTGCCATTCTGTCTTTACCATCTATTGCATATTATGCAGGTTAGGAAGGACAAGCGGAACATACAACAAAATGTTGCAGTGTGGAGGGCTCCAGTTCAGGGTTCCAGCCTGTCTGCCATGCCTTCTTTCAGGGTAGACTGCTCCATCACTCATCCATTCCTCCCTTTTTTGCTCCCTTTCCAACAGAAGACATTCTGTTCCTAAAGTTAAGAATAAGAATAATTTATTTTTATATGCCTCCCGTTTGACTGGGTTGCCCCAGCCACTCTGGGTGGCTTCCAATAATTTATAGAACTGAGCGTGTTATTATTTATTTATTTTTTAATCTATAGTTTGAATAGGGGTGTATTTTTCTGAACATGTGTGGTCAATATCTTGTTTTTATTTTTGCATAGTGCTTAGCCATCTCGGTCACTTTCTCAATAGTGTGTGGTATTCAACCAAGTCTTGCTCAAAGTAGACCAACTGACCATGACCATTAATTTGAATAGATCTACTCTGAGTAAAATTTAGTTGAATACTGCCTAATATATATTTATTACATGTCCCCCTCTTACACTCTTTTTTTTCTAAACTAAAAATCCCACCATTTGTTATTTATTACATTATATGCTTCTTCAGGTTATTTATGCTTTCTCAATTTAACCTTATATAAATAAAAAAAGCATTAAGTAAAGGTATCTCCTTTTCAGTGCTTACTGCAAGAATTATCTCAGTTAGAGAGCAATGTCTAGCTGAATGTATCACACAAAGGGCCCAGTTCTGGGGCTAGAAAAACATTCATTCACACAGGTTTTGACTTACCACTAATGAAAAACCTTGTTCTGTCTACTCTTTTTTTGACACTGCATTGCCCGTGAACTCTAGGGTAAGAATATATTGATCTAAAAAAGACACCATAAATTTTCCAGGTTTGGATTAGAACTGCATTGACTGCAAAAGGCACATCTCAGCATGACATGATACTGTGCACACACACACACACACACACACACACACACAATTTCTTTCTTTTCAAACCATAGAAATATGGAGGGGTGAGGAGAAAGCAGGCAACAGTTCTTACAGAATAAAATAAAAATGACTATATGTTCAGAGCATCCAGCAGGATTGCTTCAGTCCTTGGCAATATGCCTGTATGGAGAGTCCTCTTGTAAGGACAGGGGCAATGTTGTTGTTGTTGTTGTTCTTGTTCTTGTTGTTGCTGCTGCTGCTACTGTTATACATTTAATTTTTTTTGTATCTCTTTTCATTTTTACAACCCATATCATCAAATAAATAACAACAACAATAATATCCACGAACTCAAACCACACATTTCTTGGTATTTAACTGTAATATCCAACTCTGTAAATCATTTCCATATACAACAATTCTCTTGAATTTCCTTACATGGAAATGCAATCCAACATGAAATAGTTTCATGTCAAAGCCCCCACTAGTTTTGTTCAGTTAAGATTCCATTTTTTTTAAAGGCCCAGTTCTTAGGTCAGGGACAATATTGGCCAGTTAAGTCTCCAAGCTGTGAGGCAGCTTTTATTCACATTGTTTCATTTCTGCAGCATTTATCCCCAGGACAAATTTACATTTAGCCAGAATAGTTTCAATCAGTCTCCACGTTGTGCTAAAGAATAGGCCCCAATTAACCTCTGTGAGATTCTTGTTTACATCTGGAAAAATCGCCTATACAGTAATCACAGCTCTGAGCTAAGCTTGCAGCTACCTAGAGACAAATGCACCATCACCTCTTGATCTGGCAACCCAAAGGCAAAACATGGTGGGGGGGTGTAAGCCTTGAGAATGCATTATGCTCAGCAGCCTTAATAGAATTGAAGTGGTCCAGACCGACATCAATCACTTGTCCAATTTCCTTTAGCTCTCTCCTTTTTATTGGAACACAGTGTTAAAATTTAATGATGCATTTCAGTGTTTTCTAATTTGGAAACAAAGGGATTTCTCTTTCCAGCTCATCGAGAACAGCCACCATCAATTTGGGTCCACGTAGCTTGCTGAGCACTTGCCTATTTCACAGTTGCCACCATGGACATCTGGCCATGGCAGGTTCTCATTTTAATACTTTAAACTTGTTGCAGGATGTTCTGGCAGTTGCAGCTGGCTGCAGACATTTCCTCCCTAGCAGCACAACCAATAATGGCACTAGGATTTATTGCTTCCAGTCCCCGGCGCCCCCTCCCCTTTCATCACAGGCAGCTCTCCATTCATTACAGATGACCGTGTTTTATATCACTTAACATTCTGCAGTGCTTCATCATAGCAGCAGACTGATGCTGTGAAATGTCAAACAGCGAGGTTTTATAGTGCCTTGGAATCGCATTCGAGTGCAAATATCAGAAAGGAATGTTATGCTTCCTGGATGGCTGGGCATAGGCATATAGGAAGTCTGACCTGTTGCAAAAGCAGCTATGTTGTCCACCGAATCTAGGATTGACCACTCTGCCTGACAGCAGTTCTGCCAAGGCTTGCTACCGTTGGAGTAACAGGTTAACACAGGGTTAAACCTGAAGAGGATATGACGTCCCTACAGCTGGATGTTGACATTGTTGTATTGCTATTGCTTTTCTCTGTGTGTGTCGCAGTTGTTGTTTTTTTGTGTGACCTGAAGAGCACAATGCAGGAAGAATGTGTTCCGGGCTAATCTGTATATATTTGTAATAAAGTAGTTTTTAGAAGAAAGCTACTGACTTCGGAAGCCTTATTAAGCCTAACATTCCAGGGACGAAGCTGTGCTGCTCTGCTGAGACTTCTAATTAAGTGCCTAATGGGGAAGCGCACGGACCCAAGTTGTGAGTACTCGAATGCCTGTTGGCTCGGAGACCCCCCAAAAGGTCTATAGCTACCAGATCCCTTCTGCAGGCAAAGTGTGCACTCTGCCAATGAGTCATGGTCACTTCCCAGGCCCAGAGATCAGATCAGTCAGGCACTGGCCAGGAGCCCCAGGATTCACTGGAAGGTTACCATAGCACACCAGCAGAGGCAATTTGGTGCTCCCGCCAGTGAGTTTGCACCTTCCCAACACCTCACCTCTTCCACTCTCCCTACAGGTAAGCAGCAGTGACCCATGCAATACAAGGTTAGGTAAGTACTGCTATTGGGTGCTATTGTTACACAAACAACCCACAGATCCTCCAAGTGTCCCTATTTTCCAGGGACAGAATCGGCTTTAAAGAATCCACCCCAGTTTCTGATTTGCTCCCAGAATGTCCCGCTTTCCTGTAGGATATCCCTATTTTCTTCAGAGAAATGTTGGAGGGTATGGAGTTATGCAACCCCCGAGCCAAGGAGATAAGTAACTATACAGCCTTTAGAAAATTTATGAAGGCAGCCCTGTATAGGGAAGTTTTTGAATGTTTTATTATGTTTTTATATATGTTGGAAGCCATCCAGAGTGGCTGGGGCAACCCAGTCAGAGGGGTGGGGTATAAATAATAAAATTATTATTGTTATTATTATTCTGGAATAGGACAGATTCACAGATTTGTAGAATTGGAAGGGACCAATTCTTTTGCCCTGCTTGGGGCTGGAACCCACAACCCTGGGATTATGAGTCTCATACTCTACCAACTGAGCTATCATCCCTATTTTCATTGAAGAAATGTTGGAGGGCATGAACCCAGCAGCTGTTAGTTCCCTGACTGATGAATGGGATCAGACCACCCTTCCCTTCAGTTTTGCAGGCCCAGGGCAACTGGCAGTTGGAGTTGAATACTCTTTCTGACAGGGAGTAGTGAAGCTACTCCTTTTCTGGCCAAGGGAAGGAGCCAGACTAGATTTCCTGGTCTCCTGTGACAACACAGTATGCTTCCCTTCTGCTCTAGTTTTTGAAGAACTGCTTTTAAATGGAAGACTTTAGTTGACTAAGCACATTCTTACACACACGATGGATGCAGGGTTCCTCCAAAATCAGGATTAGGACGCTGTCCATCACAGGGTAGGGCACTTGCTGAGTTAATTCGGGGAACAAGCCAGAAAACCAAACTCACTACAGCTGCGGGAAATGCTGAGGAAGTATCACTGCTCCTGAGTCGCTGTGAGCACATTGTAAAGCAGTCATGTGGACAGCATTAACAAGCTATTAGATTATTTGTCTTTTGTAATACCCTCTAGAGTTACAACAAATTATTCCCCCTAACAGAACACTGTTTCCACCCAGTGTCTTCCTTCTCCCTTTCTTCATGCACTTCCTGTTGAACTTGAATTATTTCCAAGGCTTTCCCCCTTCTGCTTCTCTGCGAATTTCACAAATACATCTGTGCTTGTGTAAACTCATCAAGGGTGGTAAATGGTCAAATGAATCATGTGGTCTCAATATAAATGTTGCACACACGATGTACACTTGATTGCCATTCAGTCAGTTCACCTTTTATTTTGGGCAGGCTTTGCAACTCTATTATGGAAGTCATGGCAAATAGGGGTGCTGTGAATAATAGAATGGTTGAAAGAGGAAGAAAGCCATTTGAGCATCTTAAACAAGACATTCTCACTTTTAAAATTGGCTCTCTTCATCATGAAATTAGCAGAGATGACCTCAGCTGGCATCAGTTGCAGCAAATCAAGATTTAAAGTAATGTCCTATCCATGTTTACTTTGAACAAAGTCCCACTCTTCAGGTAAGTGAACACAGGACTTCTGCAAAAAGATTTTTCTACTTTAAGGGCTTATATTATGCTCCGGTATAAAAACATTTGGAATACTGCTATTTAGGAGAAAGTTACACGCCGTTTCCAGACATTGCAAGGAACAGCTGCACTGGACACTTTTGGTGGGATTTTATTTTGTAGGCAATGAACCACAATTTACAACAGCTTTGTGTGAGATCCTGAATTCTTGAGTTAACTTTTCTTTGGCCACTTAATATGATGTGTGATTTGGGTTATCTTTCTTCCTTATTGGTTCCTTATTGTTTTTGGTTCCCCCCCTTTTCCCTTTTTTATATTAAAATCTTTTTAAAAAAAAACTTATCTCAGCAAAGTGAGCTCCTGATCATTCCTTTGCTGGAGCAAGGCACACTCCCACCGGCCCTCAGCTGATGGGCAGCAGGAGCGCACCTTCCTCCAAGAAAATGCCATTGAAACTGCTGCTAAAACGAAGCTTTTCCTCACTGGTTACAATGCAAACTACGTTATGCCACAGATCCCTGCAAGAAGCAGACTTGGATTTACCGCCTAACTGCTGAGTTCGAGCCCTATGGGCTGGTCCTGTCTATGTGTTTTGGTAGTTATGCAAGAAGAAGGGGGGGGGGGGAACCAACCAAAGCAGCCCGGATGCAAATGCACTACCGTATTCTAATTTTCTGTTTCCCATTGTCCTCCTTGTTGAGCATTAGCCTTCCTTCTTTCTGCTGTGTAACAAAAGCTCTTTCAGAAGGAGGAGCATATCCAATTCAAGGGCAGAAAATCCTTATAAGTAATCAGGGGAGAGAGAGAGAGAGTGCATGCTAGCCAGACAGTTATTTGGGTTTTTCTATAACTGCTTACTATGCTTTCAAATGAAAGAGAACAGTCACTATAGAAACTGCTGCATCACATGGTATTTAGTCTGCCTCTTAGGTATGAAATACCTTTCTAATGAGACTCCCCCACCCCAACATAGTCTCTCCCTCACTCCCTTTCTATTTTTTTTTTTTAAATAAATCTTTAGACAATATATCCCTTCCTGTAGCTAGCCTGGTGCTCTCCAAATGCTTTGGACTACATCTCCTATCAGCCTGGCTAATGGGAGTTTTGGACTCACCACTGTTCATGGAGACACAGGTCAATTCTCTGTCCAGGGCAGCTGTTTACCAGCTCCATCTGGTACACCAGCTGAGACCCTACTTGCCTGCGCTCAGTCTCACCAGAGTGCTACATGCTCTGGTTATCTCTCCACTTGGACTACTGTAATGAGCTCTACATGAAGCTACCTTTGAAGGTGACTTGGAAACTACAACTAATCCAGAATGCGGCAGCTAGACTGGTGACCGGGAGCAACCATTGGGACTATATAACACAGATCCTGAAAAACCTACGTTGGCTCCCAGTATGTTTTCAAGCATACATCTGAAGGCAGCCTTGTACAGTGGACCCTCGGGTTACTTCGGGTTGTGAATGCAGCAAACCCGGAAGTGTATACTTCTGGGTTTCGCTGCGCGCGCATGAACAAAAGTCCTCTATCACACCACATGTGTGCGCAGAAGCTACGCCTATAGATGCAGACTTTTTGGGGTACGTATGGAACCCCAGATTGAATTAAGTTCATATCCAGAGGGTCGACTGTATAGGGAAGTTTTTCATGTTTGATGTTTTATCATGTTTCTGTATGTTCTGGAAGTCACCCAGAGTGGCTGGGGCAACCTAGTCAGATGGGCGGTATATAAATAAATTGTTGTTGTTGCTGCTGCTGTGTCCTTATTTTGTATTTTTATGTTGTGAATTGCTCTGTGATTTTCGGATGAATGGTGGTATACCAATTAGATAGATAGATAGATAGATAGATAGATAGATAGATAGACAGATCCTTAAATGTTTGAAGTGACTAAGGGGAGCTTTGCCATGTTTGAACCTTTATCAGAAGGGGCTTCCACTAGCAAACTGAAACTGACACAGGGACAAATAGAAGACGCCTTCACCCCAATATGGTTACCCTTTATCACATACATAGCACACCAAGACAACAACAACAACAACCCACCAACAGCATATGAATCAATCTGGCTAACCTGATCCAAAAACACATGCCCCACTCACACACAAAAACAAATTTTACTACAGCCAATTAAAAAACCCTAGGCCACCCCAACCTCTCTCACCACCAAAGAAATACAAGTGAATAGTAAAGAGAACCCACACAAGTGGCACTGACACAACCCCCTCCCCACAAAGTAGAATAGAAGCATTGCCACCCGACCCCACCCCACTCACCATTCCCCCCTCCACCTCTTCCCCCCTTTTCTTCCTAATGTAACACTAATGTCTCACAACAAATGAAACTGATCTGTAGAAAACGCAACTTGAAAATTGAGACATTGCACATACATTTGTAAACTAAGAAATCTTTAATAAAAAATATATTAAAAATGAAAAAAGAAAGAAGGAGGAAGAGAAGGAGGAGAGGAAGGAGAAAGGACTAGCACTGTTGACACCCCAGAGTCGCCCAACATGTTTGTCTTACATGTGAGTATAACTTTTGAATAGGGATGGGGGATAGATTCCATTAAATTCAGTTGGCATTTAAACATGAACCTACCAAATCTGTGCTTTCTGAGACAAGATGCGAACTAGAACATTTCCATCCTTCAGCTTTTGCGCATGTCCAAATTTTGCAAAGCGTGTCGTCCATCAAAGAGGGCATGTGTTGCGGTGCGACCTGGCCACCTGACCCAATGTTGTGGGTGGGTAATCTTGGATCAGCCACAACCCCTGATAGGTGGGTCCCATGTTGCTGGGGTGCGATTTGACAAATGGGGTGCTGAGAAAGAGCAGCAACGCAGGACCTATATAAGCCCATGCGAGGCTACTGAGCTTCCTCTTTGGGGCTTTCGCATTGGAACACCCGCCCACCTCTCCCTATATTTAGGGCTTGCAATTGACCTTGCTATGCCGTCGTGTGTCATCTGTCGTTGGGACGGGCACGGCAGGAATTTTCCCCACTTGGCTGATTGGCTGGTGCCATTTGAGTTTCGCCTGCCACATAGCAAATAGTCACAACTTGTAAGTTGCGGATAGGCTCTGGTTCAGGTGATAGGCATGGCACGTGATGTGGCCACACCTATGCAAATGTAGGATATTCCGGTAAAGGAATCCAGGGACTCGCTGGTTTGGCATTCCCCGAAAGGGGTTCAGCCCGCACCCGAGTCCAGGGGACATCAGGTCGGCTGTTTGGTGCTCCTTCCATCAGCTGTCCCTGGTGTTCATCCTTGGCTGTCCTACGAACGTGGCTCTGGGATGGCGCTTCCCGCAAGGGTGCAGGGAGATAGTCGAACCAGAACCTATGCAACCACTCACTTGATTGTAATCAATAAAGTTGTGGCCTAAATTCTGCCAAAAACCAAGCCAAATATCTGTCTCCTGTCTGAATTTATTTTGTGGAAAGGTAAAAGGTCTAAACACGCAATAAGGTTTTCCAGTTAAGTAATGTGTCTAAAAATGCATATACTGGGGTAAACCCTCTTCCCCCCACTATCCTTTTAATCATCCCCAGGTGAGATGCAAACAGGAAGGTGAATCACAATACTTTACTGAAGTAGCTATAATCGGAGGTTAGTTTCATTTTGGAAAGAAAATATCAACATATTCTTATGATTAATTAATTGAAAGTGAAGGATTTATCTACTAGTACTTATTTTTCAAGCAACGGAGGTTCATCACTCTTCAGTAATTAGAGGCTCCAACATGTTTTCTAGTTACCTGAGAAAAGAGGTTCTCTCCAATAATTATGGGGTGCAGTTTACTGGTTGATTGTAAATTGGACCTTTGTGCCAATTTACACTTTCCTTCTCTGTCTTACGCTGCTGGCATTTCCCATGGGATTCTGCTGGAAAGAGGATAGCTACAATTTAGTTGGGGGGCCCTGGAGGAAAAGTTCCTGAAACATGCACTGAAAAATGGCTTTTCATGATAGCCTTGCTTCTAAAGCAACAGTGCAAAGCGCATGTAATGGGCCATCTCTGAACATCTCTCTCCCCCCCCCCAAAAAAAACCCCCAGCTGCTTCTTTAGAGTTCGAAGCATCAGGGAAGAGCATGTTGTGGTTTCTAGGCAACAGACCCATTTGCCTGGAACAAAGAGCAATGTGGGCCCTAAACCTTTTGCTGGCTTAAAAAAAAAAAACTACAACTGGGCGGTGGGGGTGGGGGGTGGAGAGAAAGTCAATTGCATCTGGAGTACCGGAGATGGCCCTGAGGGACATGAGTTCCAGCAATTCCTTGGCAGTGACTGGGGTCAGGCCTGGAAGTTGCCTTCCTGTAATTTAAGCTCATTACTTCTTGTGATATCTTCAATTAATATGCTTAGCAATTGTTTCCCCCTTGTTATTGTCTGGTTACATGATGCTTCATTCGATTTTCCCAAGGACCGCTTCATAGGACTATAACAGAGAAGCCGAAGGAAGATACTCTCCCCTCTTATTATATAGAATAGCATGCTTGGTGAAGTGGCTTTGTTTTCGCTAAAAGTATTTGTCTGCAGGGAAATGGGTGCTTTTTAATGCTGCCTGCTGCTCGGGGGCTGTGTCAAGCTATACTGTGAGTAACTGCAGAAATAGGCAAGAATATTAGGGGACCAATGGGACACATTCTCCCCCAGGTAAACTGAGGTACTTGCATACCCTCCAAAGTGTCTCTGCAGAAAACCAGGGCATGTCTCTTCCGGGATGCACCCCCGCACAAATCACGGGACCCACACAAGTTTGCAAAAGATGTGCAGTGGGGTGGTGGTGGCTGTGATATCATGGTGCCCAAAAATGTGTGTGTTTGGGTGCTGTGTTCTTGATGTCCTGATTTAATTGGGACAGTTGAAGGGTATGCATTTGCCCCACTTGTTATTTCTACTAATTAAAATATGCGAGGAGTAGGACACACAGATATTTTAAAAGCCCCGGATTCTGAACCCAGACAGTGGTGAAAGGACGGACAGAGGCTGGAAGTGCAGGTGCACACCTGCCACTTTTCTATTCATGGTAATTAATCTGGAATAACTACCACCCCCAGGTTCCTTACTCACAATCATTTCTCAAGAAAGCACAGAGAGAAACTACCCTGTAGCATCTCTTTAATCACTCTGCGCCTGCCATGTGGTGATTAAAGGCTCATCTGGGCTATGTGATATAAATAGATTTAGCCAGCAGCCCAGCTGAGTTTGCTATTGGAAGCTACCAGTAGCATACTGTAGAAGGGGGTAGGGTTGCCATATGCTACGCAGGGCAGTCCTCTGTTTGAAGAACTGTCCAGTCCAAATTCTAGTCTAAATAGAATGAGCCAAAGGAAGGGAGAGCGTTCTTTAAGTTGCCCATCACCAATGAGCACCTGGACAGCAGACGCAGGCTTTCTCGTAATTTTGAGCTACACCAGAAGTTGTCAACCTGGTCCCTACTGCCCATTAGTGGGCGTTTCAGGATTCTAAGTGGGCGGTAGGGGGTTCTACGGCATAAGCTGAATCCTCCTTCCATCAAGCCATGGTGGGCAGTAAGGAAATTTTACCATCAATAAAGATGCATTAGTGGGCGGTAGGTATAAAAAGGGTTGACTACCCCTGAGCTACACTGTATTCTACTTAAATTATATTAACTGTTTCTAAATTTGTATCTAAGTATATGAATTAGCATGTGCAAATTTTATGCAAAGCTGTGCCGTGATGCATTTCCTCTTGTTTGGCAATGCCTAAGTGGTCACCCTAAAAAAGAGGGCTTCCTTCAACATAACAAACAAACAAACATGAGAGGTCAGAGCGGGAATCCAATCTGGTCTGAGGTGTGTGTGCAATGTGTGAGGCACGGCAAGAATGAAAACATTACTGATCTATCTTTACTTCAATTCCAAGGTTATATGACTTGTTATCTGGTCAGCTGTCTTTGTTTTACAAAGTGATTGGTTAGGGTTTTGTAACTGTTACTGATCCAATAATATGACATTATTTTAAAAAGGTTTCCATTTGATTGTTAATATTTATTGCTGATTAATATTGATTATTAATATTTCATACTGTGTTTTATTTTTATTCTGCATACCGTTTTGAGATATATTTGTTTGTTGTCTTTGAGTTTTGTTGGGCATATTGTTTGATTTCCTTTGTATTGCATTTGACCTACACTTGCATATTGTTTTGAGATTCCTTTATACTGTGTTTTATTTTTGTATTGTACATATATTGGTTTGAGTGTTTGTTTGCTCGTTTGATATTTATTTCCATTTCGATCATGGTTTTGATTTATTTATTTTTTGTATAGCACTATGCCTCTGCTTCGTACAATGTCCTGAATCTCTGTTATATTGTATTTTATTTTGATTTTCAGTGCATCGCTTTGAGACTCTTTGGAATCTAAAGCATTTAGGAAATTTTCTAAATAAAAATGAGCAAGACTCCCCAGTGTGTTGTTGTGCCTGTTGGCTCATCTGGTCGGGTAAAAAGGATCCTGCCTCATAGTGCAGTGAGATGGTGTCAGTCTCCTTCCATCCTCTCTCTGCACTACAGCTTCATGACTTCATGACCAAGAGTCATATGAGGTTTGTGCCAGTGAAGGCTCAGTTCACAGTGGTAAGTTGCTGACTCAGAGGTTCCTGTATGTGACATCAGTAAGAGACTTAATGCCCCAGATACAGGGCCGGATTTAGGTTTGATGAGGCCCTAAGCTACTGCAGGTAATGGGGCCCTTTATATGTCCAGCTGTCATTTATCAACAACAAATTGTCGCTGTTTTTTTGTGTTGAATATATGCTATATGGTAATTTATTACCAGTTCATGCAGAATGTAGGCACCCTATATATAGAAATGAGCAAACCAGTGATATTTTATGGAGCAGGCTAGCAGGCAGGGCCCATTACTTACATACACAAAACACTGTTGCTGTGTGTAGGTTTTATTTTATTTGTTTTTTATCTTATATTTTGGAAATGTACATCCAGGTTTATTTTCCTTTAATTTTTTGGGGGGGAGGCAAGGGAGTGGGGCCCTAAGCTATATCTTGTTTAGCTTATACGGAAATTCGGCACTGCCTAGATAACAGTCCTCTGTAAACACTTCTGGATCAAAAATAAAGCACTTTATTCCTGTTTGCAGAAGTGAAGCTGAAAGCATTTGATGCACTTCACAGACTCCAAGTGGCAGAGATGGGAGAAGCAAAGTTACGTTTTGCAAACAAAAGAAGGAGAAGCCCTGTTTCTTTTCTCCCCCTCAATGGGGAGAAACAAGCAATTTCCCAGAGCTTCTCATAGTGCCATACAGTACATCCCTTGTGGAGTGGTTCCTGCACAAGGAATTCTGACAGGTGGGAGATTTTCCCACCTGTCAGTCATCTGGTGTCATAATGCTGTCACACAATTGACAGGTATGCAGCTCCACCCACCTGTCGCATTTGGCCCACAAGGTGATCTTGAGAAGGATTTGGCCCACAGAGCCAAAAGATTTTCCACCCCATCCTAAGGCACTCCTCTTAGCTGGTACTAGCCAGAATATATACTCATTTATATATTTAAAAAGTCCCCTCTCCCTCTTTCAACCCCCAATTAGCAACATCTACTAGGGATTCTTTTCAGATT
Source organism: Lacerta agilis (assembly GCF_009819535.1). Classification (NCBI taxonomy): domain Eukaryota; kingdom Metazoa; phylum Chordata; class Lepidosauria; order Squamata; family Lacertidae; genus Lacerta; species Lacerta agilis. The sequence goes on from NC_046322.1 coordinate 29,568,854, forward strand.
ATAGAAGGCGTGCTTAGCTTCCATTGAAAAAAACACCATGTGTCTTGAAAGACTCATCTAAATGGGATGTTGGAGATGTGTGATCAGGATTGTGTGGGGCTGCTAATTTGATCAGAGAAGCTGCACTGAAGAGGAATGGTTATTTATTTTTTTAATTTCCATGCTATTTCCCTGATCTAAATCACTCCCTGAAATTATTTGTTTCCTGAACATTTCACTCCACAGGACAAACAAAAGCTTGGGGGGGGGGCAATTTAGATCAGGAGAACGGCATAGCAAGAAGCCTTATTCCACTGACCCCAAGCACTGCTTGGGCCAGTTTTTTGACATTTTTAAGAAAAGTTGCAGATGATCTGTGATCATAGATCTCCCATCTTTGTACAGTGCAGAATCGTCATGTGGGGTCTTTCCAAACTGGATCGCTGCTGTTTTACTAATTGAAGACCTGCTGGTGTAACTTGGTTCTCTTCACTTGCCACAACCCTCATCATTTTCTTCCATATAATTAATGTAATTCATTTAATCCAGTTTTAGAGGAGGAACCAAATATAGTGTTCCTCGGGGATTACTTCAGGCATCCCTGTCTCAAAGCAATCCAAAATGCCATGGCTTCACAGAGCACATTCATATTATAGAAATGTGTATTGAATAAATAATCTGACAGATGCATATGCAGACAAGCGACTCATGTGTTATATTTATCAGACCCCACACTAGTAAATATTCCATTGTATTACCTCCTTCACAGATAAAGCAAGAATCTCACGGAAATTAGAGTGCTGATAATTCACCGAGGTGGTTTATTGCTACCTTCAAGTCATTTCCTGTCTATTAATATAATGTGCCTGAAATATATGAGGCATAAAGTGAAATATTAGCAGACCTCGGATTTAATAGGATATTGGCCTTAATACACAGCTGTGTGTACCGGCATTTGCATTTCAGTAAAGCTGGACTGCAAGCATTTTTGAGCAAGCAAAACTACAGGGAACATGGTACTGCTTTCCCTCCCATTGTTTTCACCACATTTTGAATCTTTCTTTGCTTTGGGGAAATCTGCTTCATTAGTATGTACTGCCATTCCTACCTTGCTTACCAACCCAGCATAAAATAATCTTGAATTCTTCTGTGCGGTGGCAGGAGTCAAACACTGAAGCATATTCCATTTATAAGTAAAAGCATTTAGAGTGAAGGTCAAACTGCCCAGAAAATCAAATTTCCTTCTAAAACATCTTAGGGCACCAAAGCCAAAAACATTGCAAGGGACAGCATCTTTCAGACATTACTACAGACAGTGAAACAAAAGTAGAGAAGCATTCTAATTTAATCCACCTTTCATGAACGTACACCTCCTTCGCAAATCACTTGCTATATATAAATATTTGTTTATCAGTCATTCCAGCACTTTTGAAAAAAGCCAATGGCAAGTGATATGGCCATGTTAATTTCCTGTTTGAAATAGCAGCGCATGTAGATGTCTGTGTCTTGATAAGACACATGAAACATACAGAGAATGCCATGACAGTGGCATATAATGGACAAAGTTGCAAAGATTCATACAGTAAAGTAAAATTCAACAACTAATAACTTTACTCCCATGGTAAATAATTCCAGACGCCTGACAAAAGGCAGATCTGTTTCAGCAGAAAATGTAATAATGAAAGAACTCTGGCAGGGTCCTAGAGTCTTCCCGTCTCCTTCCTAAAGCCTAGAATGGGTTTGCCCAGATTTGGGAAGGATGAGCAGATTCTAGGATCCTGCCTGAGTCCTCACACTGCCTTGCCAAAGCTCGGAAAACCGGTGCAGGTGTGTAGGGAAGAATAAATAAACGTATAGTGGGTTTGCTCTGCTCTCCATTTATTTATTTCACCACTCCTACCCCGCCCTGTGGAAAGCTGCAATCACATAAGTAAAGTAAGTGTTAGACGCATGTTAACCTGTAGTTATAAAAAGTTTCCTTAATGGAAATTTGTAAACTCTTTGGTGGCAGAGCGGAGAATAAAGATAATGAAACAACAACAAAAAGTGTCTATTGCAACTGAATAGTAAGTCTCTAGTATAAATATTAGGCACTTACCGTACTTTTCCGTGTATAAGACTAGGGTTTTTTATTTTAAAAAAGTATGTTCAAAATTGTGGGTTGTCTTATACATGGATACAATCTCTCTCTCTCTCCCCCCCCCCCCATTTTCTCAATTTGGAGTCCCCCAAAATAGGGGGCGTCTTATACATGGGGGCGTGTTATACACAGGAAAATGCGGTGTTTTGTGCATTGACAGTGCAGGCCCATGCATGGTTACTCCAAAATAAGTCCCACTGCATTCAGTAAGACTTACTCCCAGGTAAGTGGCCTAAGACTTCACCCTAAATATTTCATTTTGTGATACAGCCTATGTATTCCTGGGAACATCACTGAAACTCTACTTTATTCCTGTGATGGCCGTGTCTAAGAGCATTAAATAATGTATAAATGACATTCTTGGGAGACCTAATCTCCGCATTTGCTTTTCAATGAGGAAGTTAGCACTGGCAGGAAATGATAAATAAGTAACCATATGAAATGGTTCACTTTTACCCTGCCCTGCACACTAACCAAAGGCAAAAATATTCCTTTGTATCTCGTCCTCTCAAAGCAATTTGCAGCAACTGAAAACCTCTTCATCCAATCTCTGTGCCAATATAATGTATGTGCAATGATTGATCAAGTTGCAAAATGAATCTAGAATTACATTTCTGTTAACGCTCCGCTTGTAAGAACATTTACAGGACGGTTTTTGCATGCTCTCATCAGAACACTCCTGAAGGCGTTTCAACTACTGTACGTATAAGGCTTTGATTTCCAGATGCTATTGATTCTTCCAAATAAAATTAGGATCGATTCTTTTTTAAGCATTTAGTTCTATTATAGTTACTCGCCCTGCTATAAATGTTAGTGACATAAATTTTAGTTACAAAAAATCCAGGAATACGTATTTCCAAAGGCCAAGAGATATCATTGTTATCATCATCATCATCACCATCAATTTATTAATCACCTTCTACACAATATCTCAAGGCGATGTACAACAAAAGCAGCAAAAACCACTTAAAAACACAGAAAGCGACCAGTGCTTTAAATCGAAAAGCAATTGAAGGAAGAGGCTTAAAGAAATTTGCTGCAACTTTTCTTGTACCTCTGAGGTTATATGCTAATCAGAGGCAGATTTCGGGCGCAATGCCTGGGGGGGGGGTGTGCCACAGGGGGCACCGCAACTATGAGGCAGAATGGAAGGTGAGAGGTGGGGAGAATAGATTGTTGCTAAGGTCTATGCACATGGAAGTCCCTCCTTTTCTACCTACCATTGAGCAGCGGCTTTGCATATAAGCACAGAGGTGGAAAAGGTTAAAGCAAATATCTTAAACCTTCTTCACTCCCTAGATTTTTAAATGGAAAGATCGCCTGCCTGGCCTTTGCAAAATATGTATTCCTGGATCCCTGCAACTTAAATCCTGGCTTCAGTGAATTAAGTGGAGCCAAGATCTCAAAACATTTCGTACAAAGATTACCACAATTAAGGACAAAAGTGGAAAGGACCTAACAGAAGCAGAAGACATCAAGAAGAGGTGGCAAGAATACACAGAGGAATTATACCAGAAAGATATGGAGGTCTCATACATCCCAGGAAATGTGGTTGCTGACCTTGAGCCAGACATCCTGGAGAGTGAAGTCAAATGGGCCTTAGAAAGCCTTGCTAACAACAAGGCCAGTGGAAGTGATGATATTCCAGCTGAACTATTTAAAATTTTAAAAGAGGATGCTGTTAAGGTGCTGCACTCAATATGCCAGCAAGTTTGGAAAACTCAGCAGTGGCCAGAGGATTGGAGAAGATCAGTCTACATCCCAATCCCAAAGAAGGGCAGTGCCAAAGAATGCTCCAACTACCGCACAATTGCACTCATTTCACACGCTAGCAAGGTTATGCTTAAAATTCTACAAGGCAGGCTTAAGCAGTATGTGGACCGAGAACTCCCAGAAGTGCAAGCTGGATTTCGAAGGGGCAGAGGAACCAGAGACCAAATTGCAAACATGCGCTGGATTATGGAGAAAGCCAGAGAGTTCCAGAAAAACATCTACTTCTGCTTCATTGATTATGCAAAAGCATTTGACTGTGTCGACCACAGCAAACTATGGCAAGTTCTTAAAGAAATGGGAGTGCCGGATCACCTCATTTGCCTCCTGAGAAATCTCTATGTGGGACAAGAAGCTACAGTTAGAACTGGATATGGAACAACTGATTGGTTCAAAATTGGGAAAGGAGTACGACAAGGCTGTATATTGTCTCCCTGCTTATTTAACTTATATGCAGAATATATCATGCGAAAGGCTGGACTGGATGAATCCCCAACCGGAATTAAGATTGCCGGAAAAAATATCAACAACCTCAGATATGCTGATGATACTACCTTGATGGCAGAAAGTGAGGAAGAATTGAAGAACCTTTTAATGAGGGTGAAAGAAGAGAGCGCAAAATATGGTCTGAAGCTCAACATCAAAAAAACTAAGATCATGGCCACTGGTCCCATCACCTCCTGGCAAATAGAAGGGGAAGAAATGGAGGCAGTGAGAGATTTCACTTTCTTGGGTTCCATGATCACTGCAGATGGTGACAGCAGTCACGAAATCAGAAGACGCCTGCTTCTTGGGAGAAAAGCAATGACAAACCTAGACAGCATCTTAAAAAGCAAAGACATCACCTTGCCGACAAAAGTCCGTATAGTTAAAGCTATGGTTTTCCCAGTAGTAATGTATGGAAGTGAGAGCTGGACCATAAAGAAGGCTGATCGCCGTAGAATTGATGCTTTTGAATTATGGTGCTGGAGGAGACTCTTGAGAGTCCCGTGGACTGCAAGAAGATCAAACCTATCCATTCTCAAAGAAATCAGCCCTGAGTACTCACTAGAAGGACAGATCCTGAAGTTGAGGCTCCAGTACTTTGGCCACCTCATGAGAAGAGAAGAATCCCTAGAAAAGACCCTGATGTTGGGAAAGATGGAGGGCACAAGGAGAAGGGGACGACAGAGGATGAGATGGTTGGACAGTGTTCTTGAAGCTACTAACATGAGTTTGGCCAAACTGCGAGAGGCAGTGAAGGATAGGCGTGCCTGGCGTACTCTGGTCCATGGGGTCACGAAGAGTCGGACACGACTGAACGACTGAACAACAACAACAACAAGATCTCACTGTGTTTTGTCCCATATTTATACATCCTTGTGCCAACTGTGACTCTAAAAAAAAAATCTCTGCAATGTGGCATAAAGCCATCAATTATATTACCGTTATATGGAAGTGTGCTCTCTGAGAAAAGTACTTGGGGACAGTCCAACATGAAGAGTGAATTCTCGATTTTAGGCCATGCCTGCACTGCAGGTTAGCTTGTTTCTATTTAACGCAAGGCTGGCTTGACTCAGCACATACAATTTTCGCAATGCAGTTGTATGTGGTTGTCTATTTCTTCCAGAGTTCTCAAACTATACTTTAGACACATCCAGTGCATAAAATATCAGCTCACATTTGAATAATGGTGGGTTTGGGGAATTTTTAATCATCACCACCATCATTATTTTTTAAAAAATAATATTTCCAAATATACATAATATTCGTAGCAATTTTAATGCAGTGATGATCAAAAGAGAAGAAAACCTCGAAAATAATTTAGAGTATTATCTCAAAATCTGAACAATGTAGGGACATATTTCAATAAATTTGTTAACTGCACACCCCTGAATTTGGAAATTTTGACTTGCACTGTAGTGGATACCAGACTAACTTCATTACATCATGGGATGAGCTAGGAGTTCAGAAACTGTGAAAATCGCTTGGCTGTGTGACATGTCAGAGCACATAAATGGTCAATGCACAGCAAAAAAAAAACAAAAAACTGCAATGTCGCGGGCCCTTCGCCCTGTACAGCCCACCCCCGGACGTTTTACGGTCTATGAGTGCTGCACCAACGACAAACAGTCCCCAGCTGCAGCCCTTCAGACTACTAGCTGGATCCTGCTTACTTCATTCACCACAGACGAGGATATTGTGAACTAAAAAGATGTTTATTGCGTACAAAGCTTGTGGTTGCTGATAAATAAAGGTTGTTCAATAAGCTTATAACAGTTGTCCTATACCGGCCTAATACCTCTAAATGTTACCGGCCTAATACCTCTAATAGTTAACTAAATATCAATAACAACGCGTTTCACAATCTCTTTATCCTCTCTGCTAACATCCACCTAAGACTCTAAACTCCCAGCTCTATCTCTTGACTCACACTTCAACTCCAACTCTAACTCCCCGCACTTAACTGCCTCACTGCCCACTGGGAGGGGTGTTTTATACCCAGGCTAAGCCCGCCCCTGAGGGTCCTAACTGTCAGAAAAAATTAACCCCTACCTGGCATAAGGCTAGTTCTCCACATACCTCCCTCCTTTTTAGGTTTGTATCAGAGGAGTTACTAGCCAAAGTATCCCTCTGATACAAACAACATTTTAAACATCACTATAGACATTACATAAACAAACATTTTATAACTCTTACCTATATTACCTAACTATGGCATAATATTACATCTTCAGTAAAAGTACATATAGTTGTGAACATTATATACAATAGTTCATGCAGCATTAGGTCTTTATTGCAAGAAAACCCGTAACTGTCCATTAACCTTTGTCTTTGGGTCTTCATTATAAGGCGTCTGCGATGATATTTAGGATCCTTTCACGCTCCTTATTGTCCTTAACCGTCGCAAGAAGTATCTTTCTCGGGGCACCAGTCTTTTCTCTGCCAAACGTGATGGGATGTAAGCTGTCTTCCCCGGCCAGATGACACCGACCCATTCCGATCTCTGCACTCGAGGCGTCTGTAACGATTGTGGATCCCAAGCCGGGTAGAGTCCTTGTTTCTCAGGGTCAAAAGCTCTCTTAGTTCAACCTCTCCCTCCTTCAGGATCTCGGTTAAATGTTTAAGCTCGCAGACTTGTACACACTTCTCCAGGTCATCATAAGCTGCATAAACACTGGTTGTCTGGCTTTTAAATGCACTGGGAACTATTTGCAGAAGTTTGTGGATATCTTCTGTTTTAGTCAGCTTGCTGAAGCTTTCTAGGCAAGCGTGATCTCTTAATGAAAGTAGGCTAACAAGCTCTGATTGCTTATTGCTCATAGCAATCTCCCTTGTTGTCAGTTCATCTTTGGTCTGTAGTGATTTATTAGTTCCCACTTCGAGCAATTTTAAGATTACTTTTGTATGCCTTTGACGTGGTAGCCCTGTTAATGCTGTGTAACTACATTCATTTTGGACATTTATTTGTGTTGCATGAGCAGCAGGGTACCCATCCTCCCACCACACAATCTCTAGTGTAGGAAACACTTTCACTCTCATAGAAAGTCGATAGGCCCCCATGCCAGCTATAACTTCCAGTACGTCTTTCTTTCTATCTTTCCAACTGATGAATGGTTTATCGTAACTATGACTAGTTGTTCTAACTGACCTCACAGATAGGTCACTGGTCATATTGCGGGTAGACACTCCTTTACCAATATCACAAGCTTTTTCAACAACGTGACTACTGTAGTCTAGATTGGGTTCATGGTTTAGTGACTGGGTTGGGTTTATCATATTCTTATGCATGACCCGCCTCCCTTCACCATGCTGAATTATATAGTTTACATCATTCATTTTTGAAATGATTTTAAAAGGACCTTCCCATGTCAGTTGTAACTTATTCCCTTTTACTGGTCTGATTAATAAAATATCCTGTCCTGGCTCAAAAGATCTCACACGTGCCTTTTTGTCATACCAAACTTTCTGTTTGTGCTGAGCAACCTTGCAATGTTCTCCTGCCAGTTCTAGTGATCGTTTGAGAGTGTTTTGCAATTTAAATAGGTAATCAACTACATTCTCAGAATCCCCAACCGGCCGTCCTTCCCAATTAAATCTTAATAAATCTAGGGGACCCTTGACTTTTCTCCCAAACAATAATTCAAAGGGACTAAAACCCGTGCTTTCCTGGGGTATGGATCTATAAGCATATAATAAGGCTTGTATATTGTCATCCCAATCGTGAGGATGTTCCGTTACATATGCCCTCAGCATTCTTATCAGGCTTCCATTAAAACGTTCTACCAATCCGTTCGTCTGAGGGTGATAAGCGGTACTGGTGATATGTTTTATCCCACACCTCTCCCACAAACGCTGCATCAGTTTAGAGGTAAATGAGGCTCCAAGGTCTGTCACGATCTGTTCTGCAAACCCTAGCCGACACATATAACTTATTAGAGCTGAAGCCACTGTTTCAGTCTCTATGTTTCGTAACGGAATCGCTTCCGGATATTTAGTCGCAAAATCCACAATAGTCAATAAATAATGATGTCCCCTGCGACTGGCTTTTGGCAGTCGTCCAATAATATCTATTGCTAAACGTTGGAAGGGTTGGGAAATTATAGGCAAGGGGCATAATTGTGCTTTCGTTTTATCTTGCCCATGTCCTTGTAATTGGCAAGTATGGCACGTTCGACAAAATAACTTTATTTGCTTGCCCATCCCAGGCCAAAAGAAATTTTGGGACACCCTTTGTTTGGTTCTGGTGATTCCCAAGTGACCTCCAAAGATACTGCCATGTGCATGTTGTATTATCTTGGTTCTAAATTCAGTAGGTACTATCAGTTGCCTGTGGATTTCATTACCCCCTCTATTAGGCTTTAAAAGAATCTCTCGGTATAGCAACCCATTGTTGACTATAAACCGCTCCGGGCTTTCCGGGGTTAATACTGTATTCAAGGCTGTGGCTTGAAAATATTTCTGTAAATCTGTATCTAGTTTCTGCTTGGCTGCAAAACTAGCTGCTTGACTATTTGTAACTGGCACTAAACTTGTATCTTGTGTCAGTTCAACAATTGTATCAGGCCTTTCCTCCTGAGGTAACTGTCGCAGTTTTTGTGCCCTAGTAATCACAAATGCACTCTGTACATGGTCAAGTAGATCCCACCCAATTAACATTGGAGCTGGGATTTCTGGTGAAACTGCTACTTGCCATTCTCCAGACCATTGTTTATATGTCAGATTAACTAATGCGACTGGCAAGGTTTCTGGCTGTTTTGATATTCCTTTTAAACTGATTGTTTTGCCTTTAATAAAGTCTTCTGGCTTTAATAAATCAGGATGTACAATACTAATCTGAGACCCTGTGTCTTTTAAGCCTTTATATTGTTTACCATTCACCCAAATTTCTTCTCCTGTTTTGTGTAATAGCATGTCATCTTGTTGAATGATATAGCACCTCACAACTTGGGCCTCTGGTAACTCATCAGCCTGTTCTCTAGACTGGGTCTCGGTTGCCGTGGCAACCATGTTGGCAGTTGGCTCTGTCTCCACAGTTTGGACACAATATGTCTGCTTCTGAGGGATAGTATTTGCACTCCTAGTTCTGAGTTCAGTTCTACAGTCCACCTGTCGATGGCCTTTTCTCCCACATTGCCAACAGATTAATTCAGGCCTTTTACCCTCACTATATTTATTTACTTTTCCCTCAGTCCCCCCCGTTGTCATAGGCGTGTTATGGGGAACATTTGCATTGGCGGGAAAAATTTTCTTGGCAGTTTCTGTGGTAAACTTTGTGGGCTGTTGCATTCTCTTAAACTTATTTGTTTCCCACTGTTTGTCCTTATATTTTGGGGCATCATAAGCGTGTTCTCGGATTTCATTTATTTCATCTGCCAGATTAGCAGCTTCCAGGATGGTTTTAGGTCGTCTTTCTTTAATTAAATACTTCAGATGGCTATTAATCGTGTCATAAAATTGTTCTAATGCGAACACCTCTTTTATTTTCGCCACAGAATCCGCACCCTCCTGTTCTAGCCACTTGTTTAAATAATTTGTAGTTTTAGCTCCTAGTTGAGCAAATGTTTCCTCTCGCACTTTTTTATTGTTCTAAACTTTTGTCTCAGTTGCTCTGCAGTAATTCCGAACCTGACATAAACCAACTGTTTAAATGCTTCAAAATCTTTGGATTGATCAGATGGCATTTGAGAATAAATCTCTGTTAATGTTCCACTAATACGCGCTCTCAGTATTTGCATTTTCTCCTCATCTTTTACTTCAAAATCTTCGCAAGCCCTCTCAAAAGAAATGATAAACGCTTCAGGATCGTCTTTATCTCTGAAGTCAGGGAATCTTTTTAAATCCACCCTGCTAGGATTTTGTGTGGAACTATTGTTGTTGTTTCTATTTTCTACAGCTGATAATTCAAGTCTTTTCATTTCTAATAAATATTCTCTTTCCTCCCTTTCTCTTTCTCTCTCAATAGTTAAGGTCATTTCTTTCTCTTTTAGTTTCATTTCTTTCTCTTGTAGTTCTCTTGCCTCTCTCTCTCTCTCTCTCTCAATATTTAATTCTCTCTCTTTTGCTTCAGCTTGTAATTTTAATTCTCTCTCTTTTGCTTCAGCTTGTAATTTTAATTCTCTCTCTTTTGCTTCAGCTTGTAACTTTAATTCTCTCTCTTTCAGTGCCATTGCCTCCCTTTCTCTTTCAATATCTAGCTTTGCTAGTTCGATTTTCAAATTAAATTCCTTCTCAAGTTTCCATTTTTCAAATTCCTCTGAGGCTTTAAAACTAGTCCCCTCAGCAGGATTTTTGTTAACTGTTTCAGTACTGGTTTCCTCAATCTGGGAAACCCCATTTTCTTATTCAGAGCTTTCTACTTGTGAGTCCCTAAGAGCTGTTTTAGTCTTTCTAGGTGGCATTTTCTATTTACTTGGTGGTATTATTTCTGTACTTAAATCAAGGATGTTTCAGTTAAACTATTTCTTCAGGCTCAGTTTCCACAGTTTAGGTCCAAAGTCACGCCTAAAGTTACCTCAGTGCACTTTGTCCAGCGTACTTTTCCGACCTCTCACTATAAACCTTTCTGCCTGAAATAGTTTCAAACGCAAAGTATCTTTGTAACTCTCTCACAATCTCACAGTCTTAGGCGCTATCACACCACACCCTAGGGCCAGGTAATTCCTCTCTGAATTCCCCTTCTCCCTTTCCAGGTGTATGCGATCCCCTTCCTGACTAGATTGTAGAGTCTCACTGAAGTTTGCTTAAATCCTCTTTAAGCCTCACACTTCACACAATGCGTCACCCTTAAATCCTTCTTGTACCTTGGCACTTCTTGCCAACACTTTAGATCTTTGATCTCAATGTGACCACCACTTTTTGACAATCTTTCATCCCGACGCTGCCACCACTTTAATGTCGCGGGCCCTTCGCCCTGTACAGCCCACCCCCGGACGTTTTACGGTCTATGAGTGCTGCACCAACGACAAACAGTCCCCAGCTGCAGCCCTTCAGACTACTAGCTGGATCCTGCTTACTTCATTCACCACAGACGAGGATATTGTGAACTAAAAAGATGTTTATTGCGTACAAAGCTTGTGGTTGCTGATAAATAAAGGTTGTTCAATAAGCTTATAACAGTTGTCCTATACCGGCCTAATACCTCTAAATGTTACCGGCCTAATACCTCTAATAGTTAACTAAATATCAATAACAACGCGTTTCACAATCTCTTTATCCTCTCTGCTAACATCCACCTAAGACTCTAAACTCCCAGCTCTATCTCTTGACTCACACTTCAACTCCAACTCTAACTCCCCGCACTTAACTGCCTCACTGCCCACTGGGAGGGGTGTTTTATACCCAGGCTAAGCCCGCCCCTGAGGGTCCTAACTGTCAGAAAAAATTAACCCCTACCTGGCATAAGGCTAGTTCTCCACATGCAACTCCAGAGAAAAGCTGCTGGAGAGCAGATGACAGAGCGGGGAAGTAGAAGCAGACTACTTAACCCTTTCTCCACCCACCATTTTTCTGCTCCAAATAACTCCACTAAGCTGCTTCTTCCCATCCCCTCATGGCTCTAAACTGTTCATACATTACTCTGAACACAAACATATGTAGAGAAAGGGGAAGAATCATAGCCAATTGCATTTATTAGCCCTGCTTCTACATTGTAATGTCTGAAAGAGCCTACACACATAGAAACGTCACACCATTAAGCTTGGTCTATGCAACCTATTTGGACAGAGCCTGCAGTCCCCAAAAGTAATTATCATTGTGCAAGGAAGAGAGCAGGGATTAGCCTGTTGGCATTGTCCCTCCATTGCATCCTCACTGCCAGTTACATCACTTCATCACTTTCCATGTACTGAGACGGGAAATGTCTCCTGCAAGGGAGAGGCCTTCTCCACTCATGGAGACTCACACATGCAGACTATAATATTTAACCTGGCATTTCAGGGCTCATCCCCACTGTCCTCTTTGCATGATGGCAATCACACAGTGGTGGTGGTAAGGATACCTGAATGGGGATTCTGAGCTCACCATTTGTAAGTGCGTAGACTTTCTTGAATATTACTTAAGCGGAATGTCTATGCCTGATATGGACCAACTGAATGAAGCTTTGGGAACCCCTGTCTTAGGGGATGCACTTTTAGCAAGAAGCCTTCGTAGGTGCTTGCAATCATCACCCATCAGTTTAGATATGGCTATCAGGTGCCATCAGGGCAGGATTTGGGGGCAGAAACCAATTCAGCAGGATGAGCAGGAGATCCCCAAGGGCAACAGGGCTGCCTCACTACATTTTGAAGTAAGTGAATTAAGAAACATGGCCATTTCAGGAGCATACGGCCATTAAACCCAGAGTCTAAAATTACTTAAGTGCACAACGGATGACTTGAAGAAGCAGGGATGGCTGAAATTGGAAACAAACCTAAGGGCATAAAATTAAGGGAAACATTATAACTTGTAGTGGGAGACAAGAATGCCTGGATGTGGAGCAGCAAGAAGCAGAGCAACAAATGAACCAAGCTGGCAAGACAGTAAAAGGGAAGACGTATTCTTTTTCCATTCTTCTTAGTATTCACTCTGTTTTCTTATGCCTCTGTTGTTTGCCCTTCGTTTGGCCTCCCAGCATTTGCGGAGCAGTTCCTCGGTGTTATTTAATACAAGAGCCAGACTGCAGCTCCCTCCCACTGTCTGTTGGATTCCACATTCATTGCCTCAGGAGAGTCCTTTCTGTTTCCCCATATGTTTTACCACCTTGGGCCTCAGTGAGTGACATCTGGCACAGGTTGCACCATACATATGCCCAGGTTGGACTTCTGTTCATTTGCCTCTTATTCTTCATATTCTGTGGACAATTCAGCGTGGGTGTTGAGGATGGAGAGACTCCCCTGTAAAGAAAGGTGTTTGGGACATTTTAGTTTCAAGAAACGGCAAGTAAAAGGTGACATAATAGACATTTATAAAATCGTGCATGGCATGAAGAAAGAGGAAATAGAAATGCCCCCCCCTTGTAACCCTAGAACTCATGGACAACCAGTGAAGCTGAATCTTGGATATTTTGGGACAGAGAAAGGCAAATACTACTTCACATAGCTCATGGTTAAATTATGGAGCTCCCCCCCCCCCAGGAGGCAGTGATGGGTACCAACCTAGATGACTTTAAAAGAGAATTAGACAAATGAATGGAGGAGAGGGCGACTGATGGCTACTAGCCATGATGGCTAAGCTCTGTCTCCACAGTTGAAAGCAGAAATGCTTCTGAGTACCCTGTTTCTGAAAACCATGGGAAAGGAGAGTGCCTCTTGAGCTCAGATCCTGATGGTGGGTTTCCCACAGGCATTGGGGCATCTACTGTGAGAACAGGCTGCTGGACTAGATAATCCAGCAGGCCCTTATGTTCTCAAACTGCTGTTGGCAGCATACAAACTGTAGCAGAGCTGTGTTCCCTGGGAAGAGAGTTTGATGGTTAAACCCAGGCATAGGCAAACTCCGGCCCTCCAGATGTTTGGGACTACAATTTCCATCATCCTTAGCTAACAGGACCAGTGGTCAGGGATGATGGGAATTGTAGTCCCAAACATCTGGAGGGCCGGAGTTTGCCTATGCCTGGTTAAACCACTCTGAGAACTGTAGATCTGCAAAGGGGAAATAGGAGTCTCCCAACAACTCTCAATATCATCAACAAACTATTGTCCCCAGAATTCTTTGGGGGAAGCCATAACTGTTTATAAAGTGGTATAATACTGCTTTAAATGTATAGTGCAGTCGGGTCCTGGCAGAATGTGAGCCCTACCTTTTTAGGGTACAAGGGTCTGCATTTCATCTTTATAAGGCTCCTGTTTATATTTGTGGTTCATGGCTCTTCCTCTCCCTTCCAATCAAGTGTGTTGAAGGACTTGGCTAATTAACCATATAGAGTGCTTTTTCCTCTCACAGCTGCTTGGAGAGCATTCCCTAGGGCACCTTTTCAGGATTTCTTCTCACTGGATCCTGCCTGGGAGCCAGCTGTACCCAACTCATTTACCCATCTGCTTTGCTAACACACACACACCCTTCATTTCTGGAACTCTTCAGAATTGCTTCACTTGGGCAGGCTCGGAATTTACATGTACCTATATCAATAAACGAAAGCTAGAAGAAGAGAAATTAATTAATTATATAGGAATTATTGGAATTAAGGGTGGTGACATAGCCAAAAAAAGAGAAAACATATCACTAAAAAAGAAGGGAAAGTAAAATAGTTTTTGCATATGCTAGTATTATATATAGTCTGCTTCTTCACCTGGACTATCACCTCATTTGTACCAAAAATATCATTATGACTTTTCATATATTTATTGTGGATTTGAAAAATGAAGTTTAACATTTCTTGTAAGCCACCTTGGACAAATGCGTAACCTTGAAAAATGGGGCACAAATAATTGTAAGAAACAAATGAAAACAAATGAAACAGAAATTATTACCAATGCTGCATTGGCTCAAGTAATGAGGCAGAGGCTTCACGTCAGGTCAGGCCCTTAGCTCTCCTAAATAAAGATAGGGACTGCAGTAGCAAAGGAATAACTGTCCATGAACAAGCTGCAAGCATAAGGGTTATGCCATTGACTGACATATCCACTAGCATTTCTCCTCTTTAAAACATTGCTGTCTATAGCCATCTTCCATTTCATTCTGGAGCAGTTTAGGCCAGTGGCCGCCAACCTTCTTGAACCAGTAGGCCATTTGGAATTTTGAGAAAGTGTTGTGGCCATCAGACACAAAATAGCTGCCATGGGGTCATGGAGTAACATATAATGGACGTTGTGTGAGTGTGGCATAATGCAAATGAGGCCACATCACAATTGCTGCCATGTCTAAGAGAGCACAAGAAAAGAGACAAGACCACAAAATGTTTTGGACATGCCCTTCCATCTGTCACCCCATAAATGGGGAAGAAAGGCACCTAAATCAGCCACTTCTGCACATGCTTACAGAGAGCAGCTATTTGTGCCCCTGCTATGTTCATCAAAGCTATGGTGTTCCCAGTAGTGATGTATGGGAGTGAGAGCTGGACCATAAAGAAGTTGTGATCGCTGAAGAATTGATGCTTTTGAATTATGGTGCTGGAGGAGACTCTTCAAAGTCCCATGGACTGCAAGAAGATCAAACTTATCCATTCTGAAGGAAATCAGCCCTGAGTGCTCACTGGAAGGACAGATCCTGAAGCTGAGGCTCCAATACTTTGGCCACCTTGTGAGAATAGAAGACTCCCTGGAAAAGACCCTGATGTTGGGAAAGATTGAGGGCACAAGGAGAAGGGGATGACAGAGGACGAGATGGTTGGACAACGTTCTCGAAGCGACTAGCATGAGTTTGGCCAAACTGCGGGAGGCAGTGGAGGATAGGGGTGCCTGGCGTGTTCTGGTCCATGGGGTCATGAAGAGTCAGACACGACTAAACAACAAAATGTTCATCAAATCCTGACATCTGGTGAAATGTAGGCATGTTTAAGAGTGTGTTTCAGTGTAAGAGAGGCCGACCTGGTGCAAACGGTTATTGAGCATGGACAGTAGAAAGTCTCTCATATCTTGTGTTTTTGAGGGAATATTTACTGAGACATTTTGTGGGTGCCATAGCAGATATTGATGGGCATACTGGAAGCAATGAGTGGCAGCACCAGAAAAAAAATATGGGGCACACAAGCAGCAAAATATATGCCTAGGTAAGAAAGGAAGGAAGGAAGGAAGGAAGGAAGGAAGGAAGGAAGGAAGGAAGGAAGGAAGGTAGGTTAATAATAGGAGTTCAGAAATGGGGGGGGCAAGTGGAGGACAGCCTCCTTTGAGGGCGGTGCTTGACTCTCCTGACCCCCCCTGGTGCCACCAGCATCTTGATCAGCCCTGTTTTAGGCAATGAATTATGTAAATACTCCAGGACTTTGCTGCAGAGAATAGATTTATCTATCTTCAAATTCTTTCAGCTAAAGAAAAAGTATGCCTGAGAGAAACAAATGGCAGTTATCTGAATGAAGTATTTGACCTTGCTTCCGGTTCCTCAGCTCAGACTTATCTAATTCTGACATCATTGCCAAACAAACAAACAAAATGTGATTAAGAGTCCTGTCTTATAAAATGCTCCTTGAAGAAATTTACTGGAGAATCAGCAGAGACCAATGTCCATCATGACAACATGCCAAGGCATACTCATCCCTTCTGAAGTGACAGACTGTGAATATCAATTAGCTTTTCGACCAATTCCTTTTTATTTTGACAATACCCAACAAATAATGGATTAAATTGTTAGACCCGTAAATAACCGGATAAGCAAATCTGAAGGAAGAACTAAGGAAACCAGTGTGGTGTAGGAGAGCTAGTGTGGTGTAGTGGTTAAGAGCGGTAGACTCGTAATCTGGTGAACTGGGTTCGCATCTCTGCTCCTCCACATGCTGGGTGACCTTGGGCTAGTCACACTTCTCTGAAGTCTCTCAGCTTCACTCACCTCACAGAGTGTTTGTTGTGGTGGAGGAAGGGAAAGGAGATTGTTAGCCACTTTGAGACTCCTTAGGGTAGTGATAAAGCGGGATATCAAATCTAAACTCTTCTTCTTCTAGCCCCCACACATAAAAAAGCTAAGTCACCTTTAAATTTTGGTCAATTTACATGTTGGCCTATATATAAAACTGTATTAAGAGGATAATAAATACATAAATATGAATTTATTCCATATTTTAGCTATCTTTAGGGCTCAGTCAACATGTTGTTGTTGTTGTTCAGTCATTCAGTTGTGTCCGACTCTTTGTGACCCCATGGACCAGAGCACGCCAGGCACACCTATCCTTCACTGCCTCTCGCAGTTTGGCCAAACTCATGTTAGTAGCTTCGAGAACACTGTCCAACCATCTCATCCTCTGTCGCCCTCTTCTCCTTGTGCCCTCCATCTTTCCCAACATCAGGGTCTTTTCCAGGGAGTCTTCTCTTCTCATGAACATACATGTACACAAAGCCAGGGTTTAGGAACAGAGATCGGTGTGCTGGATTATGTGAACCCTCTGAGATGCTTCTTCTCCACCCTATATTCTCTCTTTATCAAAAGAGTTTTTATTCTTCCTCTACCCATGTGTTCCATGGATGTGTGGAGGGGAACCATGCTCATGGATTATGTACTTAACCTACGCACTTCCACTTAAATACATATGGGTTGGGGTCATGGCCCACACTCCTGTGTCACACAGTCACTCAATATGTGAGTGAATGAATAACAAGAGTTAGAATCTGACACTAACCTAAGGTGGCAATTACCCACATATAAAGTCAAAGATTGAGACCCTATTTAATATCCCAAAAGATCATGCTCAAAATATCCATATTCAGTTATTGTATATGTATTTTAGTAGATGTCAAGTTAACCTGTTTCACACGCATTCTACCAGAAAATAGTAGCTCAGGGACAGGTAAGTAAACAGCATATGCTAAACAAAGGAGGTTTAGTCTCATTGTCTTGAAAAAGTTACAGTATTTCTTCTAAGAACATAAAAAGTGGCAACATGAGCATATTAAAAAACAGTAGGTTGGTTCATTTGACATTATTTGTGCATTTATAATTCTTATTTTGTTTACTACATGATGTTGAGCATTTTCCACAGCAATTGTGGATCCCTGCATTTTTGTGGATCTGAGCAGAAATGGCTTTTGATCAAACTTTCATACCAGAAGGCTCATTGTGTGTTTTCTCTTCCCCTCCCTTTCCCCCCATTGTTTGCTTGTTTCTAAAGCTTGTCATTCTGACAGGGAGCAGAAACAATACCATGTGATTTGGGTGATCAATCACACACACTATAAAGGCTGAAGGGCTGGAATAAACAATTTTCAGGCATCCCTGGTTTTGCTTAAACACGTATGGGGCCTCGACAAATCCCTTGACTAGATCTCACATCAAGATCAAAAGTACGACTTTTGCTATTCCCTTCCCAAGCTATGTATTTATTTAGCTCTATAGCTTGCCTTAACCATCTGGTGCATACAAAGCATCTAATTACTGATAATTTAGATAATAGATCCTTGTATTTGTGGGATCCGCTATCCTCCCTCTTTATCATCTAATTGACTGAGTGTACTTTCTAGAGCAGGGCGGTCCAAACAAGACCTTCAAGACCTTTTTTGGCGGCCCTGGCCAATATTTGATGCCTCCACCCCAGCCCTCCCACTGGCATCCCAAAGCTGGGTGAGGCGCTGGACTTTGGGAAGAAGGTGGGAGGGCTCTGACAGGGTCCTAGAGTCCTTCCTCCACCTCCCTAAAACCTAGTTAGTGCTTTCCCAGCTTTGGGAAGGAGGTGGGAGGGCTCTAAGACCCTGCCAGAGCCTTGTGCCTTCTTCCCAAAGCCTGGCACCTTGCTAAGGCAGCTTCAGGAAGGAAGTTTAAAGGCTGGGGGGTAAATTTTGGCCTCGCTCCCCCCCCCCAATGCAACAAGTCGGTGTGCAGCCCATGGGTTCCATGTCAAAATACACTTGTGGCCCACTTGGTATGAAAAGTTGGATCAGCCTGTTCAAGAGAGGCAGAACATAAAAGATTATTTCATGGTGGGTCTCATAGAAGTCCAAAATCATGAGACCCAGAGGTAGGCTGAAGTAAGTGCTACAGAACTCTGTCCACCAGTCACTGCTCCTGCTCCTTTTCTCTTCCTCTGAACTGGGCCAGACAGACCACCTGCCAATCCTCCATTTAATTGGGTGGGGCTATGCAGCAGTAGTATGCAGCAGACTGCATCTGTACCTCACTTGCAATAAGGGGTTAACACATTTTTTAGGCCCCGCAGCTATAAGGCTCCTTATCTCCCTGCTGATGTGAGATCTATTACAAGAGCATGTCGTTCCATCAATTTTATAATCATGTGCACTTCATATGACCTACTTTAGGCATGCCTTTCTGAAGCGTCTTGATATGTTCTAGCTTTAGGACAATATTTCACTGTCATTTGAAGGGCACTGAAATATAGCCCCCTCCCTCAGTGACAGCCCAAACCTGTGAAGGATAGAGAGGGGGGGACTCCTACAGAGATATCTAATTCATACAGAGAATGTTCGTCGCAGTGATACACAATGATTACATTCAGAACATTCAGCTTCCTTCAAAGCAGGGCCTCTTCTTTTTTCTTTGTCCAACATTGCTTCATTTTGAAGAGAAGGTATGGAATGTGTTTATTAATAACTAGAGCCACAGGACACTGAATAATAAGAGTAATGTTGCTCCTTGAGAGTGCAATGACGGAACAGCCATTTAATAACCCTACAAGGAAGCAGTACAACTGGTAGAGTGGAAAGCAGGGAGACCTACAGTAGGTTGGGCCAGAGCCAATGACAGGCCAAGTCAACTAATTCTAGTTTTGTCCCCATCCTCTTCCCTTCCAAGTTCTATGGAGGCAACATGGGGACTAAGGAAGAGGTAGATGACAGGCAGTGCCACCCGCTGGTCGGGTTGGCTGAGGTTGGTGGGACAGTGTCTCACTGGTCTAAATGGACCAGCCTCTGCCAATAAGAACTGGCTAGAAAAGAAGTCAAATAACCAAAAGCTGCATCAATTAAACTGCGCAAATAATGACATTCTGGGAAGTTATATTGCTATTCTTAGAACTAAAATAAGAATTCTAGATGTTTATAATTATATTGAAAAGGGAGCTGGTGGTTTCTTTGCAACTTACTCTATTGAACAAATAGCTACATACCAGTGTCCTGCATTATGCTGCTAGTTAATCTTGGGGTACAGTGGGGTACAGTGTGGGTAGTAAGCTACTCCCTCATTATGGTCAGCTTTATTTTAGTTTAGTTTAGCTCAGGGCTGTGTGTGTTGCTTTCGACCAATTTTTTTGGTCAGCTGAATTGCTTTACATTACAGGTGATGGGGGGATGCGGGTGGCACTGTGGTCTAAACCACAGAGCCTAGGGCTTGCCAATCAGAAGGTTGGTGATTCGAATCCCCGTGACAGGGTGAGCTCCCGTTGCTCTGTCCCAGCTCCTGCCAACCTAGCAGTTCAAAAGCAAGTCAAAGTGCAAGTAGATAAATAGGAGGGAAGGTAAACAGCGTTTCCGTGCGCTGCTCTGGTTCACCAGAAGCGGGTTAGTCATGCTGGCCACATGACCTGGAAGCTGTACGTCGGCTCCCTCAGCCAGTAACGCGAGATGAGCGCCGCAACCCCGGAGTCGGACACGACTGGACCTAATGGTCAGGGGTCCCTTTGCCTTTACTTTACAGGTGATGGGACGATGACTGATTTTGTTCCATCATACCCTGCATTGTTAAAGTAGATAATAATTCATAAGATGTCATTATCTTAGTAACTTCCAATTAATAGTTTTTGTAGCCCTTCCTTATTACTTGGTATCCCTTGCTTTATTTTTCTAGTACGAAAAGAAAAGGATATCATAGTAAGAAAAATCTCCCCAGAGTTCCTCTTTTGCTCAGTTTTCCTACCTGCAGAAAATTGGAACAATTCCCAAAGGGGTGGGAGAAATAAAGGAGACCTGCACATTGCTACTTGTTCATTTTAAGCTTAAAAGGTTCAAATGAATAAAACCTGGCACAGGAATAGAATCAAGTGATGCAATTTACAGTAAGTGCTTCTTTTTACTGCTCCAAAGGGACATAAATGTATTGTCATTTGAATTATAAATGTGATCAAAAAGTGAAAAATTATCACTTATTTAATATAGAGGGTGAAGTAATATACATAATATAAATGTCCCTCGTTGGAAATGGCTCCAGAGAAAACAGCAGAGCTATGACTCTGCAGAAGCATTAGGGATATCTTCTTTCATGTTCCTAATGAAGGGGAGAAGATGATATGGAAGTTAAGTAGCAAAAGAGTGAGACAGAATAAGGCACCAAGTGATTGGATACATAAATTTCTATCATGTTCTGTCAAAAGCCAAATTAGGCTGCAGTCCTACCTATGACTAAGTGCCATTGTGTACTGCGTGACTTATTTTTAATTTAATGTGCAAAGGACTGTGCTATTAATTACTCAGCTAAGAACATGTTCTATTCATTTCAGTAAAACTTCCTTCCAGTTAATCTGCCCCAACTGACCATTGTGTCATATTGTCTACCTACTGGTCTATGTCCTGAGAGCTGCTTTAATTTCTTCTCTGTAGGTCTAGCTCCAGGAGGTTGTAAATTCCTCCTTGACAGATAGGGTAGTACCAAGAGACAAGACCACACCTAAGAAAAACTGACTTAGACCCAGAAGATGTAAACAACTATAGACCAATTGCTAACATCCACTTCCTGGGCAAGAGATTCAAGCAAGTGGTTACTGACCAACTCCAGGCCGTCTTGGACGAAACTGATGTTCTAGATCCAGTTCAAACAGGCTTCAGGCCTGTTTTGGAAGGTAAACTGACTTGGAATTTTGCCATGAGAGGGACAGGAAAAGTGTGACCTTATTGATACTTTTGGACTTCTTCTGATATCCTCAACCATGGTATCTTTCTGGATAGGCTTGCTGGGTAGGGTGCTGAAAGCACTGTTCCACAGTGATGCCACACTTACTTGAGTGGTCAGTTTCAGAAGGTAGCATCCCAGTTGCACATTGACATCCCTGAAGAGGGTTACCTGGGCCCTACACTGTTGTATTTCTGTGCCAAGTGAAGACTTTTTATATTTCCCCAGGCTTTTCAGTCATAATTTTTAAAAATGCTTTTTAGATCCCTTTGTTCTGATGCTGTTCAGTTGCTGGTTTTGTAATTTGTTGCATTTAATTTGTATATCTTGTGGTTTTAATTTTTACTTGAAAAACCTCCCAGAGGACCTTTGGTCTTGGGTAAAATTCAGTATCTATAAATATACTTAATTTTCCATAGATGACACCACTAAAGGCAAGTAGTGTCTATTCTGTGAATATCTACAGATGACACAGTGGAAGCATTACTGAAATGCGCTTTCTCTTGACAGGTTCCAAATCATGAAATTGACTTGGGGACGGGGGACGGGGAGCAAAGTGAGTGCATACAGAACAAGTACATTTGCAATTTTTTTTTAATCCTGTTGTGTGTCAGAATCAAATATCTGCCAGTCAAGGAATCAGCAAACACAGTCCGTTTCATTTTTTGCATGTCCATATAATTATAACTTGATGTGCCACGCTTTGTAGCCATTCCTTCATTGCTAATAGTATTTTGTTTACATACATAAAAATCTACATCTGCCTTATCAGCGCTGTATAATTCCATTGTTATTCTTCTTTTTAATCATTTAGAAGATCAGAGTGGTGTGTAATAAAAATAAAATAAAATGTAATATAAAATAAAGCAGGCTGTATAAAAGCTAGTAAGCATTTTTCTTTGAGTTTGCATCCAGCAAGTGCCTGAACCCTTCCTTATAGATAAGCCCAAAGTGAGCACTCCCTCATGACATGTGGCTGGAGGAATCTTGGATTAACTACTGGTTCCAAATCTGTCATCATGGAAACTACACAAGGAAGAGTGGGGAAACCCAGCAACATGGAGGCAGAGAGAACAGACCATCTTCTGGTACATGTCAGGATCTGAATCTACCAGCCAAGAAATCAGTAAATGTCATCCTTTGACTGCCTTTTGATTTTTTTCCCTGATGCATCTGCTTGGTGGCCTGTTCTTTGCACAGGCTGTCATCTCATCTCTGAAGGCTCTGTCAGATGTTCAGCAGGAACGTCAGGTGCCGAGCACAAGGGAGACATTGAACTCAGTTTGCTTTTGTGAAAAGAGTGGATGGCAGCCTAAAAGCAAAGGATGCAGTTGAGGTGACTTGTAATGAGTGCATTCCAGACAATTTTGAGAACAATACAAAACTCTGTGAAGAGAAGCACTGATTATTTGCTCTTGTTTGATTTGGGTCTTTTTAACAGAGATATGACAGGACCACATAGTACAGTTTTCTGCATTCCTTAAAACCCTTTCTCATTATTACTCATTTGTCCATGTAAATCTGCATATTGCAAAATGGCATTAAGGCCCAAAATAAGCCCATAAAACAACATTTTAAACAATAATTACAGTGCCTGTAGATTCACAGTTTAAGCACAGTGGATGAATATATTGACAAATATTTATTTTCCTGCTCTCCAAATGGTTGAAAGTGTTCTTTTGATTAGAAATGTGGTACTTCAATGGTAGGGACACAGGTGGCGCTGTGGGTTAAACCACTGTGCTGCTTGGGCTTGCTGATCGAAAGGTCAGCGGTTCGAATCCCCATGACAGGTTGAGCTCCCATTGTTCGGTCCCAGCTCCTAACCTAGCAGTTCGAAAGCACACAGTGCAAGTAGATAAATAGGTACTGCTCTGGCAGGAAGGTAAACAGTGTTTCCGTGCACTGCTCTGGTTCGCCAGAAGCGGCTTATTCATGCTGGCCACATGACCCAGAAAAACTGTCTGTGGAAGCGGACAAACACCAGCTCCCTCGGCCTTTAAAGTGAGATGAGTGCCACAACCTCAGAGTCATTCGCGACTGGACTTAATTGTCAGGGGTCCTTTTACCTTTACCTTTACTTCAATGGTAGACTTTGACATGTGTTGTCTAATTGTAGAAAAAGCTAATTGTAGAAAAAAACAAACAAAAAACAAACAAAAAGAAGCTACAGCATAGCTGTGTTTGGATTCTGAATACCGCAATAACTCAACTGATATAAAGATTGGAATCTTAGGTGATGGAACTTATGCACCCTGTTCTATCCATTCTATCTGACATAACTTCAAACAGGAGTTGGCTCTGGGTTTCCTGCTGCAGGATGAGTTCTGCTTCTCTCCACCTTCTCTCTCATTCATGTGCAAGCTCTGGGTCCAACTCTGTCCCCTCTCTACAAAGCTCTGGGGATAGGTATCTTCATGATTGACATATGAGCCAATTAGTTCTATATACATTACCCCTAATTACCCTATGGATGAGCAGAAGTGGCTTTGTGACTGAAACAAAGGATGACCAATCAGAAGAACAATAAACTTCTGCTTATTGTATTTCATTTATTCTGTGGTTTAAAGGATGCTTCACAGCAAGAGACAAACCCTCACTTCCCTGCCTTAACAATATGAAACTAACATGCATTTTGGAATTTTAGCTGGCCTAATAAATTATTGCCGCAATGAGGGTTGTGGAGGAAGGTGAATCCCTTTTACTTTCTCCATTAAAACAAAAACAAAAACCTGGACCTATCTGCCTGCAATTTGGCAGGCTTAATTCATACTGGAGGGGGTGGGGTTTCTCTACCTACAAATTTCATCTACTTCTGTTCAAATGGGAAAATGTTATCGCCATTTATAGATTTCACACAAGAATGAATGGGGAATATGCAGCTTCATTTTATACAGAGTTTCTTGGAACCCAAGTCACAGACTAAAGCAAACAGAAACAGACTGATTTAAGGTAGAGAGGGGAACACACAAGTACAAAGTGAATCTTGAGCTTGTACACACACTCAGTATGTCCCCACATAATAACTGTGATTTATATGGAGAGCTCCATTCAAGGATCAACTCTACTAATAATTTCAATGCTGAGGGATACTCTGTGGATGTAGATGGATAACTATCCTAATATTTTCAGAATGTCACAGTGCAATTATTTCCTTTCCTTTCTCTGTTGCTCATGAAATTGGTCATTTCCCATGTTAATCCATGCTTTGTGTTTCAATTCTCAGCACTACAGAACAGCAATGAGTCAACAATTCCCTCTTCACTTATCAGGCACCAATCCCAGGAAAGTGGGTGTATTTCTGGCTGAGAAGAACACTTTGCTCTTCTTCAAGGAAAGGAGATCGCCCACACATTATCCATTTAAACTATAAGTAATATGCTACACTATCAAAGTATCAAGGCAGCCAGCAAAAATATATTAAATGACAAGTAGGCAGCCTTTCTTATCCGTCTCGTCTGTGGCATTCAGATTGGTAAATGCCGAAACCTTTCTAAACTCCACCCACACTGCATTCCAATATTTGCTCTTTTGCTCTTCCCTTCCTCTCATTTTAGCATTGTCCACCTACAGAAAATTCTGCCAAGTCATTTCCTCTTCCCACAGTGCCACAGAGGATAAATACAAATGGGAACAGTTAAAAAGAAAAAAGAAAACACAATAAAGCTACAGTAAAAGTACAATAGATCAATAAACTGAGAGCCAGTGTGGTGTAGTGGTTAAGAGCGGTAGACTCGTAATCTGGGGAACCGGGTTCGTGTCTCCACTCCTCCACATGCAGCTGCTGGGTGACCTTGGGCTAGTCACACTTCTCTGAAGTCTCTCAGCCCCACTGACCTCACAGAGTGTTTGTTGTGGGGGAGGAAGGGAAAGGAGAATGTTAGCCGCTTTGAGACTCCTTCGGGTAGTGAAAAGCGGGATATCAAATCCAAACTCTTCTTCTTCTAAACAGAGCAAAAAAACCCGGAACACCAAGTACCACACTTTATACATTCAGGGGCTGCATTGGCGCTCTCACCACAAATGCAACTGCCATCACAAACACACCTGATTCCACCACAGGGTTCGGTTCTCCAGGTGCAAAAACAGGAGTTGGGCAGAAGCTGCCAATCAGCATTTCTGCTCCCTGCCACTATCAGGCTTAACTTCTCCTTCTCAAGGGATCTCTCAAGGAAATCTAGCATAACCCTCCCCTTACACCAGGAGTAGGGAATCCCTGGCCTCCCAGATGCTGTTGGACTCCAACTCCCCCCAATTCCCTAGCCCTGCCTTACACCAAACTGCTTACCACACCCATTTACTGCAGACACATAGCCAGACCAGGTTCTTTAGATGATGGCGTTTTGTGTATGTGTGCCAGTTTATAACTACTGCGGGACTTGTAACTTCCGTCTAATCCATGTCTCTTTGCAAATATGGACATGTGGCTTGCATTTAACCATGAATGTGCCTCTCATATTTAAACTCATGCAGAAAAGAAATAAATACAATATTTTCCTTATAGCCACTGCTTTTTCCCTGCAACTGAGCAGAAGAACCCAGAAGCCTTGGGCTGTCAGCATATTGCACTCAGGACTTCACTTATATATGGCCCAGTCTAGGTGTACTGGAAAGGTTTCATTAGCCTGATGCCACTTTGGCATTATGTGAATTATTTACAGGAGATGTTGCAGAGTGATTAAGATATCTGCTGAAGGGTTGGCTCTTCCCAGAGACAGTCTGCAGGTTTGGTTTGACTACTACTGGAAAACTGATGTAAAACATGATCAAGGGGTCAATGGCTGCTTGTTGTGAGTAGAATTGATTGCTGGCGTTTTCTTGGTAAAGTAATATCTCAGCAATTCTATACACTTCTCATTGCTCAGGCAAGCCTAGCTACAAGCCCAAAGTCATAAATTTTGTTCTGTTCCTCTTGCATTGGGGAAACTGCCAAGTGCACATATAGGATCTGCTGTGAAACATCTTGTTATCAGCCCCTGGCTGTGAAAATTTGGACTTTTCATCACTTTGTGTTAGGCTGATTCAGCTGACACTGTGATTTTCATATTAATTCGATGCCATCCTAAGGCAAATAGGGAAGCTTCTATGACCATGAACTTTGCAGACCTCCCATAGTATCTTCCTGGGCTTACAAACAACAGACGTATAGCAAAGATTAGCTGCATAGCAACTATGTGCCGAAGTCATGCATCCAACTTTACCGCTAGCACAAAGAAACCATTAGTATTACTATAAAAATGCCTTTTCATTTTGCAGTAAAAAGAATGTTTTGAGTACACACGAAGAAATGTAAGAACACTCTTGGAATAGAGCCAACCACATTTCCATCTACGCCTAGAACTTTGCCTTAGAAGGGTCACTCATGGTCCCCAAAATAAGGTGAGCCCACTCTCTGAATGCTTAGGCAGAAAAATGAGTCTGCTGTTGTAGTCAAGGCTAATTAATATAGAAAAGAAAGAGATGAAGCCTGTTTACTAGGATCCAGCAACTAGATTCATCTTGTTTGGAAGCACTCTAAGAAGAGATCAGCTGAGTTGAAAGCTAATGTATGGTAAAAGGTAAAGATAAAGGACCCCTGGACAGTTAAGTCCAGTCAAAGGCAACAATGGGGTTGCGGCGCTCATGTCGCTTTCAGACCAAGGGAGTCAGTATTTGTCCACAGACAGCTTTCCAGATCATGTGGCCAGCATGACTAAATTGCTTCTGGCACAACGGAAACCGTGACAGAACCCAGAGTGCACAGAAACGCTGTTTACCTTCCCACCATAGTGGTACCTATTTATCTACTTGCACTGTGTGCTTTCGAAGTGCTAGGTTGCCAGGAGCTGGGACAAAGCAATGGGAGCTCACTCCATTGTGGGGTTTCGAACCTCTGACCTTCCGAGTGCAGAGGGAACAGAAGAGGAAGCTTCTGATCTTCTACCATTCTAGTACAGTCCTCCTTCCCCCAGTACCACTTCTGAATTTAATATTTCATATAATATTGGATCAACTTGAGGTCTCCCATTTTAGGGGGGGACACTTCTGAGTGCTCCAGGGCCACCAAATTACAATGTAGATAGGTTACATTTCTTTTTCTTTCATTTTTTAAATGAAGTTGCAGTTGACAGTTTAGTAGTCCTGGCTCTTCCTATCACCTCCGTCCCCTGGCTCCTGCCCCTGACCCCCTTCCCCAGCTGCTAAGGGCATACCTGGGGTTCTTCTTGCAACAGCAGGTGAGGAAGGTGAGGCGGTGGCACAACGGACTGATATAAACAATTCTTCTGGAGCCTGACTACAGGAGAGAGTTGATAATAGTTAAAAAAAATCCACCAATCTTTAAAAATGTGTATACATCTTAAGCCTTTAAACATTAGCAAATGCTAACGAATGTGCCACAAAAACTTGTTGCCCATGGTTCTGTGAACAAGCATTAGCAGATGGAGTTAGGAGAGCTTGCTGGTCCAACATGTGTGGGATTCTAGCAGGAAATAGCAGAGATTATCACCCTATTCACACATTTTAGGCCCACAGACAAAACTTCTTATATTTCATTTTAATTATTGTCTGTATATTGGAAGCAAGGATGAGATGGCAGACAAATGACTCTGGGCAACAAATAATAGAGGCATTTTTACTTTGTTTAGTGAGTTCATATTGGCAAATATCCTCATTTGCCAGAACATGGAGACATGACGGGAACTGAATGTTGACAATTGGTCCTCCACCATCTGCAAATGAGTCAGCCTGACACAGATTTTTCTGAAGACTACAACATGGTCAATGTATAAAACAGTCGATGGGGATCAGCATGATTTGGCCAGGAATTAGAACACATTTTTTTAAAATATTTTCAGATTTTTCTTAACTGGCAGCAAAGTACAAGGTGTCCAGCTCAGTACCTTCCAGTGTGTAGCTCACAAGCTCCTGATCCAACTGATTAATTTGAGATGTGGCTCACTGGAAATCAGTCACAATCACCAGTCACATGACTTCTCCATGGGCTGCACATGACTTCTTCACATGGGCTGCATTCTCTTAGACAACTGCTAGACTACAAAATTGATATTGGCTGCTGTGGAAGACATCATATTTAAGTTGGTACCCAAGAGATGGTGCTGGATGTTCTTCCTTCGTCTTCCCATGCTTAGATGTGGTATAAGAGTATAGCAAACTAGAATTGTTTCAGCAGCTCAGTGTGCAGAGTTTGTGATTAAGGAAATGTAACTGACCATTTCCAGTAGTCAAGCCAGGCTTAGGTATGTGGATGCTACAAATGTTTAAATAATAATTCCATTTACTTAGTTTTTTTGGGGGGGAAAGATTGGTTTCTCTCCATCTTTTACCCTATTTCTATTTCAGTAAAGTCAGTTGTCTTCACTGTCATTTCAATAAAGTCAATGTGCCTTCCCAGCATATATTTTAAGACTCCCTGCAATATATTTTGTGCCTCCTTGCAAGATTTTTGAGAAAATATTGTTTCAAATAAGTGCATAAATATTGTTTCAAATAAATGCATAAAGCATGTTCTCTCTGTACTTGTCCAGCCAAAAGAAACTCTCCAAGAAAGCAGACTTTTTCCCTCAGCAGAACTTCCATATGAAAATAAATCATTTTGAAAACATTATTTTAATTTTTGGTGTGTGTGTGTTGCACTCTGCTGCTCCAGCCCAAGCACACGCCTGCCTTCGGTAATTAAAAACATAATGCAGATGTATGCCAGTCTTCCCCTTTCACGTACACACTGCAAGGCTACCCTGCTCCCTTCCCTTGAAAGGTGCAAGAGATCTTGATGCTATCAGTACCTCACAGGAAAATGCCGCTGTCAAGAATCTGATATGGAGGAGAGGCGATTTCAAGAAAGCACACTGAACAGAGAGCCAGATTGCAACCAAGAATGGAAAGAGGTGGGGTCTGGATGTAAAAGGGTTCCCACAGAGTGACACACTTAGCAGGGGGAAGCCGTTCCACATCTCCTCCTTATCATTAGGAGCGCAGACAGCTGATGTCTCAAACAGCAGGGAGAACAGAACAATGACATTTGATTCTTTGGCTTTTCAGGTGATTATGTGAGCAGCAGGGCAAACTCCTTTTATGTACTGTTGCCTGAACAGCAATTTCCTAGGAAACAAGAGTTCATACAGAAGGATTCAGAAAAAAAGGATTTTCCTCTGGCACATGACAGAAGGCTAATTTGCAGCTGAAACCCAGTAAAGTTACAGTTGAAGTGACTGGGAAATGTCGTAGGTCACTGGTGGGGCACCTGCATTCCATGCAGAAGGCTGAAGGCAGGTAGGACTGAGAGTTCCTGCCCCTCAGCTGATAGGCCGTGACTTCAAGTCCATGGGATTGGCTTCTCTATTGAGTTCCTGCAGGAATACGAGAATGAAGCAGAATTCCGAAAGATTTGGCGCAGGCAAAATAAAGTACTTCTTCACACAGCATAGTTAAACAATGGGGCTCGGCCACCAACTTTAATGGATTTAAAAGATGGACTAGGCAAATTCAAGGAGATTAAAGCTATCAACAGCTATGATCTCTGCTGTTGGCAATATGCCTCTGAGTGCCACATGCTGGGAATGACAAGTGGGTTGAGTGCTGTTGTTCTCAGGTTCTGCTTTTAGGCTTCCCATAATCATCTGATGGACCATTGTGAGAACAGGAAGCTTGACCAGGCAGGCCAATGTTTTTATGTCATGTTCCAGTTTGCAAACGTGCTCATAGACCCCAAAAGATGGATGGGTCTTCTTCTGTTTTTGTGACTGGCACATGGGTACATCATCATTTTTTAATATAAATAGTTCCGTATGATTTAGGGTGGTATTGTCCTGCCACATGCCATTTTGTTATTAGTGAAATGATAAGAGGTTTGTAAAATGATGCACAGTCTGAAGAACGATGCTAGAAGAGCCTCTGGCCTGACTTAGCAGGACTCTTCTTATCTTCTTTCACATCATACCTCAGTACACAGATTTGGGAAATAACATTTGAAATAAATCTTTTTTCTTGATCAAACACCAAACAAACCACCAGTGGAACCTTGTCACAAGATAGCAATGCCATGGAGAAGCAAGATTCCCCCCCCCCTTGAGGAAAGTTAACAAGTTCACAGTTTCCTGGGCAGGTTGTTCCATTCAACACTTTCCCTAGTTCTAGGAAGGAACTAGAATTAAATGTTACGGCAGAACTGCACCATAGGATGCATTTGGCTGAGGAAATGAAATCTAATACAAGATAGATGGTTAATTACAAGTGGGGC
The DNA here is from genome assembly GCF_009819535.1 of Lacerta agilis. Lineage (NCBI taxonomy): Eukaryota > Metazoa > Chordata > Lepidosauria > Squamata > Lacertidae > Lacerta > Lacerta agilis. The sequence goes on from NC_046322.1 coordinate 29,599,855, forward strand.
TCTGATAGCAATTTCCCCAGTGGCTTAAACTGGCCTTTGTTCTAATTTGATTATGCGCAGCAAATAGAGCTTTTCGAAAATAAAATTAAAAAATGAAAATATCTTACAAATAATCAGATTAAGGAATGGGGTCCACCCCCCTTTAAAGAAGTTGCCAAACAATTTGGTTCAATTACTATTGTGCTATAGATTAAGATATGGATTATATACTGGTAGATAGTCACAAGCATCCTGTTTTATTCTCAGCCAAAGGCTGTTTAGGAATAAAGAAAATGTGATCAGTATCAGTCATCCCAGCACTCAAGAGGACACACACCTTGTAGCTGGACTCTTGCAGCAGCATACTAAAGCAAGGGAGGGAGTGGGCAATAAGGGCTGAGGACAGAGGACAGAGAGTACCCCACCTTCTGGTTGCTCCAGCTGATAGGCAACTCCCAAAAAATGATCAACCTTCAGACACAGCTTCCAATAAAGCACTGAAATAATGCACCAGGTTTGGATGAGAGTATTCAACTCTACTGCATAAGATGCACAAGCGTGAGTAGATAAGTACTGAGGAACATCTTTTCCTTTAATCCAGCTGTGGGGAACCTTTGGCCTTCCAGATGCTGGTGAACTACAGCTCCCACCAGCCCCAGTAAGAGCAACCAATGGCCAGGAGTGATGGCTGTTGTAGTTCAGCCACATCTGGAGGGCTGAAGGTTGCTCACAGCTGTTCGGGATATTTGTGTATGGCTTGAGGGAGGGGCGTGTTGCTTTCTGTGGGACCTGCCACAAGCCTTCAGGGGGTTGTGAAGACCCTATAGAAACAGACAACATCATTGTCCATGGCTGTTTGCAGAAGGGAAAAAGCAAAACATGAACACATTCCTGGAAGACAACAGAGGCAGAGTAAGAGAAGGGATAGCTGAGCAGGGGGAATGAGAGTCATTTCATATTTAGGCTTGGGTTGCAGCTAGGTCAGTGGGAGGGTCAAATTTGGCATGTTGGCACAGATTTTACACGTTGTCCTCTCCCATAAGCAGTTACATTTATCATGTTGGATGGTTTGTTATGCTTTTGTTCTAGCTGCAACGTTTAAGCAACAAAGAAAAATCTGAGTACTCCAAACCTCATACAAGACAGCAGAGCATTTTGCCTATCTTTTGATACTTGCGAATATAACAATAGACCCATTGAGTGTGGAAATAGCTGGCGTTTGTAGCTGTGTTTTACAGTACATTCCTCCCATTGCTGTACAATATTTTCTTCTATATTGTATCCACTACATAATGTTCATTTTAAATGCATAACTGAGGGTTCCATAGTACAGTCTTATTGTGTGATAAGGATTTTCAGCTGCCTGATATTTGAAGAAAGTCCTTTTTTGCCCTTGGGAGATGCTAAAACAGTTATTATTACAAGGATAACTGGCATATAAAGGCTGTGAATTGATTCTTTTCTATGTACAGCAGAGGTCTTTAAGTAGCTAAGGAAAAGCTTTTCAAAAATCCATATCTTTGACATAAGTGCAGCTTCTAAAATATAATATACTTCTTTATTTTGGGGGTTCTTGGCCTCAAGTATCTATCACTAAGGCAGTAAAAGGGCACCTATTCTTCTGTTTCCTCCCTTGAATTTAAGTTTCAGACAAGAGGTGGTGGTTGGGTGGCGATTTTTTTTATTTTTAAAATTGGCTCATATTCCAAACCAATCTTTAGTTCATTGGTTATTACTGAAGGTTACGCCTTTTCAGGCTCAGGCAATTCTCTCTCTCTCTCTCTCTTTCTAACAAAAAAGCATCCAGAAGATTGGTGGAAATGTTGTTGCCAAGGAGAACCGCAACCATGAATACCAACACTGAGAAGTTTACTTACAACTGACCTTAATAAAGCAGAAAAACAAGAACAGTGTGTTAAAACAGGCTTCATATACACTGTACATTTCAGGCACAATTAAAGCACAACCAGCAGAAATAATCCTGGAAGCTGTAGTTTACCCCTCATAGACCCAGCACCCTTTACAAACGACAGTTCCCAGAATTCTTGGGGCATGGTTTAATGTGTGGTGTGTACCCACATGACCACAGTGCCAGGGTGGTTCCATCCAGACAAAAGTTTAAGATTGTAAATAGCAACAGTATTGTTGTTTTAAATCTATGAGTTTTCTCTAGCAAGTCAGGACCAGTAGAATTAATCTGAGCCTTGAAAAGCACATAGAACTGAAAGAGGAAGTGGGGAACAGCATCGCTCGTCCAACTTCCTCCTTCAGCTGTATGCACATTTTAAGGAAGAAAAGGGTAACAGCGAGTGGCGGAGGAGGCTACTCAGAGGTTTTGTGGGTACTAGGGAAAGACCCTCCAGGTGTCCCTGTTTTCCAGGGACAGTCCCAGAATTACGAAAGCCACCCCAGCTTCTTATCTGATCCCGGAATGTCCCTATTTCCCCCACCAGTGCTGCCAAACTTGGGGAGGAGGATGAGACAGTACTTATTCGAGAAGTGATGGTGGCAGTGGCAGCTTTGAAGGAGCATCCCATGGCCTCTCCATGGCCGTTGTTGCTGGATTCCTCCCTTAGGCAGCTTGTAGCAGCTGCTGGAAAGTGGGTGAGGAGGAGAAGAGGCTGGGGCTGCCAAGGCCCAACCTCATTTGACACGCCAGCTCTGAGGTGCAGGCAGAGGGCAGGGCCAACCTGGGCGGGAAGGGGAATGCAAGAAATCTTGCTTTTAAAAATAAATGTTTTGTGCGTCCACATATAATCATGCCCCTTTCTAAAATGTGTGTGTGTGTGTGTGTGTGTGTGTGTGTGTGTGTGTGTGTGTGTTTGTGTGTGTGTGTGTGTGTGTGTGTGTGTGTGTGTGTGTAAATCTACCAAAGAATAAAATAAAGTCAGGATTAAGGGGTTTTCTCAGGAGAGTGGACAGCATGTGTGCTGTGTGTCCTGTTGATAAGTTCATACTTCTTCTGATAGGAAATGCTCTGCGGGTGGGTGGGGGACCAAAATTGGGAGGTCAAGAATGGTCAGTTGGGGGCAGTGAAAAATGTCCCTCTTTTCATCTGAGGAATGTTGGAGGGTATGCAGTTGTGTCCTTGGGCGTCACATTGGCAACCCCTGACCTCTGCTGACTGGCATTATCTCTCTGGGGTTTCAAACAGGAGTCTCTCCCAGCTCTACCTGGATGTGCCAGTGATTGTATCTGAGACCTGGGGTATATGAGCATGGAACTAGCTACCGTCTACACAACAGCCTCTAAAACTGGTCCATATGATCAGGCTGACCTTCAGAAATGTGCTATACCTAGTTAAACCTTCTTGCAGCATTACACTCTCTTTCGACAGCAAACTTTGTCCACTTGGTACTTCTGCAGATGCAGAGCATTTTCCTATCGTCGCTGCTGACGGGCCTGCAGTGACACCCACTGCCATGCCGATTTCAGTCCCAGTCACTCATGTATTCTCCAGAATAAACATTCTAATGTCTGCCTCCCAAGGGGTTCTCCTCTGGCAGCATATCCAAATACAAATTTAGCAGCTCACTTGTTGATTCCACAGCAGAGTACAAAGAAAGAGAGGCAGCAAGGCTGCAGCAGCCATGTACTTACAAGATCTTGCCCAAGGGTTCTTGTTCCCTTATCAAAACACATTGGCAAGGTGATATTTTGATGATGATGGTTGTGGCTATCCTTCGTCATGCAGCCAGTGCACACCTGATGCCCCTTCGGCTGCCCAGGTGCACTGCAGAATGCTAAATTGTGCATGCACACAAAAACTCATACCAAGAACAAACTTAGTTGGTCTCTAAGGTGCTACTGGAAGGAATTTTTTTATTTTTTATTTTCTTTTGTAAACTTAAGTCACACAAGTTAAAGCAGCCTGGTTGAATCCTATGGGATTACTCTGGACAGCAGAAAGCCTACCAGATTATTATTATTATTTAAGTCTTTAACTATCGGTAAGTAAATCCCACTGTGTGCTGCAGGGCTTAGTCATCCCTTGCCTAAATACAGTGGTACCTCGCAAGACGAATGCCTCGCACAACAAAAAACTCGCTAGACGAAAGGGTTTTGCGATTTTTAGGTGACTCACAAGACGGATTTTTCTATGGTCATGCTTTTCAAGACGAAAATTTCAATGCATTCCTATGGGAATTAAATTTCAATGCATTCCTATGGGAAACCGTGCTTCGCAAGACGAATTTTTCGCAATACAAAACGACTCGCGGAACGAATTAATTTCGTCTTGCGAGGCACCACTGTATATGGAGAACACCTGGTTGCAAACAGCTGAGGAACTCATTCACAATCCATTAATTCAGCCTTCTATATTTAAATGCTTCCAATCTCCACATTGATTAAAACATACCCAGGGTCCCAATTTAAGCATGCATCCCTTATCTCTGTTGGGGATTTAGGATTAAGAGAGAGCTGAGTGGCCTATGGAGAGGCACAGAAACTGGAACATTTCATGCTCCTGACTCAGTTGTTTTGTAATAAGTTCTCCTCCTGCCCACTTGTCTTACATGACACCTAGCAATTTGCAGTAACCTCTCATAAGCCTTCAATCAATCCCCTCAGTAGGCTGGTAATAAAAAAAACCGAATACATAATTATGAAAGTTCAAGGTGGAAAAGGTAATCTCATTTCAGACTCTTTTGGAACTGGCATGGCGATGGGACAGAAGCTGCCTCAGGTTAATCTTATTCCTAATGAGGCCTTATCACATCTGCAGTAGTTCTGGATTAGCCTCAGAAACTGGGAGGCTCAAACAACTTCTGTTATATTAAAAACTCAAGAAAGCCATTTGCAGGGTTAATTTCTTAATTTGCAGAATTAGAAGGAAATACGAGCTGCTTCAGGAAATATCTGTGGAACAATTATTGTGCATTGCAAACATCGCTGTCCATAGTGCTATTGATTACAAAGCACTGCAGCCTTTGTACAATGCTAAACAGCTGCCCAAAACCCACCCAGAAGGCAGCATTGCAATTCTTTGCAGGAATCCTCATGCCAATTTCACACTTTACAAGCAAAAGGCACCATAACAACAGAGATGTCTATATTGTCAGAAAGCCTGGGGTGAAGTCAATCCATGTTTTGCTGTTTTTCACTGAGAATTGGAGTAACACCCCCCCTAGGTTCTATTGACATCATTGCATCATGGTGGAAGACCCACATTCTTGGAAGGGGGTCACACAAAAAACCTATGGGGGGCACAGGCTAGCTCCTCCTGCCCTAGGATACTACACCACCAATTTTAATATCAGCTGCTAACCCAGATCTTCTCCTGGTGTAACCCACAATTCATATTTTTCTGAAGCTGCCCTGGTTCCTCTTCCCAAATGCTGTTCTTTGCTAAGCCTTAAAAATGATCTCTTGTATGTACAGTGGTACCTCGGGTTAACTTAATTCATTCCAGAGGTCCATTCTTAACCTGAAATGGTTCTTAACCTGAGGCATGTTTTCGCTAATGGGGCTGGTTTTGATCTTTAAAGCCCTATGCGGCTTAGGACCCTCATACCTAAGGGATCGCCTCTCCTGGTATGTCCCGGGTAGGACCTTAAGGTCCTCAAATAATAATTTGTTGGAGGTCCCGAGCCACAAGGATGCTAGGTTGGCTTCAGCTAGGGCCAGGGCCTTCTCAGTACTGGCCCCGACTTGGTGGAACAGTCTGGCACAAGAGACCAGGGCCCTGCGGGATTTGGCATCTTTCCGCAGGGCCTGCAAGACGGAGCTGTTCCACCTAGCCTTTGGGTTGGTTTCAGTTTAACCCTGATGTTTTGTTCTTTTGGTGTGATTGGTGGGCTACTTAAAAATGAGGCTGCAGTTTAGATTTAATTTTAAATTATATTTTAATCTGTATTTTAATGAATTGTTTTATGTTTTTGTTGTGATTTTATTGGTGTTAGCCGCCCGGAGCCCGGTTTGGCGGGGTATAAATAAATTATTATTATTATTATTATTATTATTATTATTATTATTTGAGGGAAGTATAAATATTTTGCTCCATTGCTTGTGTGGCCTAGATCCACAGACACACATCCACAGTCTCAATCAGGCCTCCAGTGCCCAGCAGAATGAATAGGAAGGTTCTCAAACAATGCAAGGCAGGACTGACCTCATGCACAGTTTGAAATAAGATTTTATTTTTGGTGTGCTGAATCCAAAGCTATGGCTTTTGGGGGCCTCCATGGAAACCTAATGTGGAGGAAAGAGCTGTTGCAGTATTAGTGCTGCTGTGCACCCTTCCTTCCATTCTAAATGCACCACAGTCCCCGACCTTCATTCCAAAGAAACTGAACCCTGGGCAAGTACCAGAATCCCTGGAATCTCTTGCTGCTCAGAGACTGAGCTGCTTGCAACACCACCACTCAGCAATGCCCTTCCTCTTGGCAGAAGCAGGTCGCCAGGCGGGGTGGAACTGCTATGCTAGCTTCCCAGCAGGGAGGGAGGTGGCGAGGAAGTCTGCCCAGTCCAAGTTCACCAACAGGAGAGCACTACCTTACCCCTTCCGCTCTTCCTCCCATTATGCAGCAGTGACCCATCTGCTGGGAAGCTAGCAAAGCTACTCCACCCAGCAAGCCACTTCTGACTCTCGGCTGGAAGTAGCACCACACTTTTCAGGTAAAAAAATGTAGCCGTTCACTCAAACGCTTGAATAAAGTGGCGCCCCTCCTTTTGCTGATGCTGTTACGTCATTAATACGTTATCTATTGTTATTTTGCATTAAGTTGCATTGACATGAATATTGTTCTATTGCATTTTTATGTTGTTTCTTGCTCTGAGATTTTGTGAATGGTTCGGTCCGATTTGTGGAATGCTTTCTTCAGGGAAACGTACTTGACACCATTATTATCAGCTTTTAGCTGTCAGACTAAGCCGTTCCAGTTTGCTCAGGCTTTTGGCTCTTAATCTTGAATCCTACCCTGGTATGATGCTGGCCTCCCTTATGCTGACATCATTGCACTGTGGAGTTCCTGGCTCCTGCCACCAGCAGTCAGTAATGTGAGGCACATCACACATTCCGTAAGGCTAAATATTACCCGGAAGAAAGGGAATGAGCTCTGAAGCGGCGGCGGCTGTCTCTCTCTTGTAGCCTGTCATCCTATTCATAGGACCCCATTCAACGGCTTCCATCAATTGCGCCTCAGCTTCAGGGTCACCTTTCCATTCTGCACACTTCCTCCTTCATGTCACCTTTAAGCCCGGCCCTGTCCCCATCCGTCACAAGCTTTTGCACATAGCAAGGCTTTAACAGAACAGTGTTGCTTTCCTTGTCTGAGACACCCAGACAAGGCGAAGAAGCGCAGTGGAGAGAATCATCAGCTGCTTCTGGAACAAGTGTAAATGTGTCAATGGAATTCAAAGACAACTCAATTAAGGTTAGCCATGCCCAGCTGCTGCCCCAGCCCCATTCTGCTGTGTGGTCGTTGGAGCACTGCAGTAAAATATCTCCACCCAAACAGCAGCAGCTGTTTAAGAAAGAAGCGATTCACTTAGGAAAGAGAGAGAGAGAGAGAGAGAGAGAGAGAGAGAGAGAGAGAGAGAGAGAGAAAGCAAACCAAGGCGACTGTGACTCAGCAGCTTGCCAGGACATTGATCCTGGAAACAAATTGTGGAAAACAAAGGCTTTAAAAACCATCGCAATTTTAAAACCACCAACCCTTAAAGAGCAGCATCAGCAGTATCACATTCTCCTTCTTTCTCTTTCTCTGCATATAAATGTCGATACATAAATGCCTCACCATTTGCAAGCCAAGATCTTGATCTCTGGTTACTGTTTGATACGCGGGGATCTTTTTCAGCTAGAAGGCTTTACGCCTGATCCATCCAGGCTAAGCTTGCCCCCAACATCAAAACTGGGATCTGCATATATTAAATTTTTATACTTACAGTAAAAGATTTAGCATAGCATAGCAAATGAAGAAATGTAACCAGGGAGAAAGAATGAGGTCATAAGTAAAACATGGGCAGTATAGAGGAAAAGGACACTAATGATGTAGTTGCTAATTCAGTGATAGCTAACCCATGGCATGTGGGTCTTATACAGTCCACTAGGATAGTGTTTGTGGCCCATGGATAGCCCCCCAAAAAATTTTTTGCCATTGATAAATTTGGCAGCTGCCCACCTCCCAAATTATCCCTCCCCCCGAATTTTTAATTTATGTGGTGTGCACTGAGCTTTCCCAACTCCCACACCGTAATTTTCAGGTGATTTCAACTTCACTGTTCATGGATTTCACCACCCCTCCCCAAGGCTCCTTCAGTGTTGTCTGAGTGTTCCCCACTTGCCCACAGCAATATCTGGTAGTGCTACTTTTTTAGTGCCACTCAGTCGCTAGCTCTGATGCTTTCAGCGGTCGAAGAGATCCTCTCTAAAAAGCAGCCAGAGAGATCTGTTATCTCCAGTTCCACAGCACTAATATTGGAGACACAGAATTTAATCCTGCACACCCTAATGCTGGGATGAGGATGGGTGGGCAAGCTGCTTTTCCATCTGCATGGATCCTATTGTGCAGAGAAAAAGGGTGTATTTGTCATATTTACACCCCTGCTACGAACTCAAGATAGAATACATGGTTATGATTCTCCCAGCAGAATGATTGGAGCAGAATGGTGGAGTACAGGCTGTATATTACACCGGTGGCATTTTCCCCAAGTTCTGCTGGCATAACAGGGCTTTTGTCAGATTCCAGAGCCCCTCCTGATGGATCTTGAGTGTAAGTTGCACCCTAAAAGCAGTTACAATTACAACTGGACAAAGACAGCTTCTCCTTTCTCTAAACAATGCATGCATGCAATAAACACACTTTGTTTCATAATGTTGTACCTCTCTAGCGTAAGATCCACAAACTAAATTCAGCTTCCCTTCCAAAATTCACAGAGATTGCCATGAGCATCTATTTTGCACCGTTCTTTAGTAAGCAGCACAAAGCAGTGACTCAGCTGGAACCACTCTGAATCCCAGTGCAGAGCTCAGGATGACTTGACAAAACTGCCTTACCACACAAGGCCTAATGGGGGGGAAACTGCAGTCTTATTGAACAGAAGTTGTGCTGCTCTGAAAACAAGTCAGTATTAAGACCACTTGATGCTCACTTATGGGCTAATACAGCAGTACTGACAGATACTAAAACAGAAGTCTGGATTCCAGACTACTGAAACTAGATTCTTCATTGCTTTATCCACTTAACCAAGAGCCTCATTAAACTGTGCATAGTATTGCACTGTTAGTACGTGAAAGTGAACTGACCACACATTCTTTTCTGTTTATCTTCACTTCCGTCTTCCTTCCATTTCTCTGTTATCTCCCCTGTGTCAGATTTTAGACTATAAACTCCCTAAGGAAGTTTCTCTTTGTTCTCACACCAGGCACATTTATAGTGCTAAATATCCCCCCCCACACACACATTGTAATGAGATGTACAGAACAAAATGGTTTTGCACTGTGCAGCTTCTTTTGTGTGTGTTTTATAATTTTTACATGTATTAATAATAATAAAAGAATCTCACACACAAAATATGGCACACAGCACAGAACAATCTTAAAATTATAGCAGTTTTTCAAAAGCAGCAAAAGAAAAGGAAGATTACAGCAACTGGGAGACTAAGGGTGCAATCTCAGCCCGTTTTACCTGGGAGTAAGACTCACTGAATTTAGCTGGACTTACTTCTGAGTAGACATGGTTAGGATTGCGCTGTAGGACCAAATATAAAAAAGCATGTCTGTAAATATTAAGCAGACAAATTCATTGTATTGTTTTGATGCCTGCTAAGCAAAACATTTTTTTGTTTAGGGAAGCCTACCCATACATGTAGTTTTACTATGTATACTTGTTTTTTAAAACTGTTGATTTTATCTATAATGTGATAATTTAATTAGGTCTACTTGATTTTATTGGTATTTTCTTATGAATATTTTATACCATTTGATGTAAACTGCTTAGAGGGTTTTTGTATTAAGTCATAAATAAATCTTGTCAAAATTGTAATTTGGGGGTAATATAGGTAGGAATGATCAAATATATCCCTCTGTTAGACTCTCATTATGATTTCTGCTCATGGATGAGGTGATTATAGTTTTGTTGCTCATCCTTGTTATGATCAATGATTTTAATTTATTTTTCTTTGCTATACTGTACAAATATGCTGTATGTTTTTGTGACAATAATAATGAAAAGTGAAAATGCAAGTGCAAAATAATAACCTGAAATGATGTCTGGAAGAGAAAGGTTCGAGCCGACCTACACAGGAAGGATATGTTTTAATCACTGTGCCATCCCTGGAAAGTCTTTGTGTGGAGCCAGGGGTCTCATCTAATCTTACATAAAAACAGAACTGAGAGTGGAGCATCTGAGGCTGACCTTAACTGAAGGGGGAAACTCATATCCAAACAAGCAAACCAGCTCAATCCCTGCCAAAAAATTCTAAAAACGTGTGCTATGATGTTGGCAAGACAGCCTGAAAAAGCTGCACTACTTTCGACCACAATTATGGCAAACAGACTGTGAGTGTGGAGGGGGGGGGAGAGGAGATTCCTAATACAAAATAATACCCCTGTATAGAATCTCAGAGAACTGAGTGTTTTTCCATTATGCATAAAGAATTCTTCCTTCTGTTTCTGAGATTTAAACTTCTGGCAGTTGAGTTATGGTTGGTTTCGGCCTTATATGTCTCTCTGTATGTACTGGGAGGTGCTTTTGGGTGAGTGGGTTTTGCTTTCTGCTACATTATTTGAATAACCACTTCAGGCTATTAGAACATACTTCTGTATTAATCAGGATGAGGCAGCCACACAGCTAACCAATTAATCATTTATATTTGAAGATCCAGAGTCAGATTATAATTAGGTCAGATAGCCTTGGTGGTGTCTCATGCTTATTCAAATCCATAAAACTCATCTCTCTCTCTCTCTCTCTCTCTCTCTCTCTCTCTCTCTCTCTCTCTCACTCACTAACATTGAAGCACATGGTTTCAGTTATCACCTCTAATGCCGATGAGTCATAATTCATATGGCTATCCTCATCCATTCTTGCTTTGAGACTCATATCTAGGTATATTTTATATAATCCATCCAGGCTATGAACAGCTATTATTTGCACTTGGTGGCGTTGTGTGGAAAGCCCCTTCCGCCCCTTTAGGAAGGAGGGGGGGTTGCGGTTAGCACGAGCCCCACACGTGCGCAGGGGATGATTACATCCCCTGCCCCCACTGGCTGATCCCTGGGTGCGGTGCCCGGCTAGCTGACCAATTGGTACAGCTGTCGGGCGTGGCTGGCTGCATTTAAGCCAGCCCGGTGCCAGGGCTCAGCCTCTTGCCTTCAGATCCCATCCTGCTCGCCCCAGATCACAGGGCGAGTCCCTAGCTGATGTGCAGCAGCAGGGCTCTCACCCATTGGTGGTTAACCCTTCCCGGACTGCCAGCACAACGTGCTGGAGTCGGATATAGTCAGTAGTTCCAATGCCTAAGCCAATACCGCTCAACATCCATAACCAATGAAGTTGTGGCCTTTTCATGCCCATTTAACCTTATTCATTGCGTCCTGTGTCTGTATTTCACCCCGGGGGTGGGGGGATCGGGATATAGACATGCAATTTGATTTCTTGTGCAGTTAGAAGAAACTGACTATGATTCTTCACTATTCTGCAGTGTATCCAACTGAAAACAGATGAAAGATGTAGGCAGTTCTGGCAATAAAAGGTGTGTCCATGCCTGTCCAATGGTGTTGTGGATGGGCTTGCACCAATATTGCCATCACCACTTTCTTCTTCATTCACCTGGGACCTGAGCAGAGCAGAAACTGCATGGGCAACCTGACCAAGAGGAGTGTTTTCAAATGTGCATCAAGTAACCACACCTACCCTTGTGGGCTGTAAGATCTAGAATCAATCCAGATGGAAAGCAGCATGTTGAGGATGACCATGAGTAATTCTGGATTGAGAAAAACTTTTTGTGCTGCAACCTAAGAGTAGCTCTAAAAAGAAAAACAACTTATGGAATATGCAGAAATGGGAAAACTTACCGGAAGAATAAGATATCAAGATAACGAACTTTTTGTAAAAGAATAGAAATGGTTCATGGAATATTTACAGATAAATTGTAAACAGATAAAAACACTGGCAGGTTTATTGTAACAACAAGCTATATAAGAGTATGTATAAACTTCTCTTAGATTTTGAAGTAATGGATGAGATGGTCAAAGTCTCGATGATAAAGTGGGCACAAGATGTGGGATACCCAATTATGTTTAAAGATTGGGAAACCTTATGGAAGGTGAATTTGAAATTCACGGTTAATTATAACATAAGAGAAAATATGTTAAAGATGGCCGACTGCTGGTACCGTGTTTCTCCTAAAATAAGACATGGCCATAAAATAAGCCATAGCAGGATTTCTATGCATTTGTGAAATATAAGCCATTCCCTGAAAATAAGCCATACCCCGAAAATAAGCCATAGTGATGCGGCACCTCCCATTAAAACAGCCTGGAGAGGCGTGGCTATGCAGCGTACTGATGCAATGCGGTTAAAATAAGACACCCCCTGAAAATAAGCCATACTGTGTTTTGTTGAGGGGGAAAAAAATATAAGACGGTGTCTTATTTTAGGAGAAACACGGTATCTCACTTTTTCCAGACTTTCAAAAATGTACAAAAGCTTAGCAAATGTATGTTGGAGATGCGGAGCGAATAATGGGGACATGATTCATATGTGGTGACAGTGCGGAAAGATCAAGGCTTTTGGGGGGGAATATATGAGGAATTAAAAAAGATGATGGAGATATCTTTTACTAATAGACCCGAGATATTTCTATTAAGTATGGTGGAAAAAGAAATCCCAAACAAATCAAGAGAAGTATTTCTGTATGCAATTGAAGCGGCCAAAATATTGGTAGCAAAAGGTTGGAAAGATCAGGAACTGCCAAAAAATTCAGAATGGCAGAGTAAATTACATGAATTCGCTGAGATGGCCCTATTAACTAATAATCTTAGAGGAATTCCAAGCAGAAATTTGTGGGGAAATGGGATATATACATGAGATATGTGCAAAAATATAATAACAGCTTTGCTTCCATGCCAGCATTTGAGTGCTAAATGAAGGATAATGAGTTGGAAAATTACAGATGTATAATGTTTTAAGAATGTACTGGAGAATATATATATGAAGGTTTATTGTTTGGACTACATTCTGTATTAAGAAAGGTAGATGCAAAGGGATTTGACAGGAAGTCGGATTTGTGGAATTATTTTTTGTGGAAATATAAGTCAAGCTTTTTACATATATATGTATTTTTTATAGGGGACCATTCAAGACAGTGAAAATTAAACACAGACAAGATAATGATGTATGTAAATTTTAATTTTATTTTGTGACGTTATACAATAACAGTTGGATTAAGATGTTCTTTTTTGTTAAACAAAATTACTCAATAAAAATTATTGTTTAAAAAAAGAGTATATACACAAAGAAAATAAATGAGCAAGTTATGTTAATTTGAATATGCAGAAGATATTAAAAATAAATTTAAGGAACCACAGAAAGAGGGGGAAGGAAGTCAAGTTTTAAAATGTCAAAATGTATGAAAAATCAGTGAAATGTATATATCTGAAAAGTATAAATAATAATTATTATTTTTTTTAAGAGTAGTTTAAAATATGGTGTTTGTTTGTTTGTTTGTTTTAAATTCCACATATCCTATGTACCAGTAATTACCCTACAGCCTTGGCATTCTCTTTGTGATTTCTCTTACAGAGACAAATATTATTACTGGCAATTTATGTGATTTTTCCCACCACCACCACTAGGCTTGTCGTAAATCTTTGTCACAAATCAAAATGAAATTACAGTCCGGTTAGGAATTTAGCAGAAAACAAGCCCTCTGCACAGGTTTAGGCCTGTCTCTGGCTCTCCGCCAGCCTGCATTCCACAGCTCTTTTTGTGACTTTGCAAGGATGCTTGGAAACTGCTAATTAGAGTTTGTACGCACACCATCAATTTCTGCCTGCCACGTCAATGAAAGGAGATAAAGGATTAGGAAATGTGGTGCTGGCAACCTTTGTTTTTTTAACTTGCAAAGCTATCAGGTAGTTTATGGGTGACCCAAATTTACTTACAGCTCATTAAAGTTTATGGTAGTGAATGGATACTGAATGTGGTTGCTCTCTGTTAAACCATTACAGTCATGTGTCGGAAAATATATTGTCTCCCTTTCTTGAGCAGCAGGCAGTACCAAGAACTTCTGAACTCATTGGCAAAGAGGGGTTTCCACCATGAGGAAGAGGAGGAGGAAAGAGGCGGAGGGAAGATTAAGCCAATGGGGTACTCACACAGTGTGGTTTGCCCCAGACCCCCCACCCACCCCATCCATAGGGTGTGTGCACACCATACCTTTAAATAAAATAGTAAATTGCTTGACAGGATCTGAGCAAAAGGTCACCTAGTTCACACATAGGCTCTCATACACTCACAAGCAGGGCACAAAGGAAAGCATCATCTCTCTTCAAATGCATCCATCAGATCAGCCTTTGATTTTTTTTCTCTCTCTCTCTCTTTCCCTTTTTGCATTAAAGCTAATACCGAGACAGGTTTTGAATGCTGGTACTTTAATAACAAAATTTCCAAAGCATGTCCTTATTGTACCGAAAGATAAACAGTTTCTATAAACCTGGATGGGCCTCTTTGTCTGAGGCCAGTGCTGCTTGCCTGAGAGCTCCATTTTCAGCAGTGATGTGCATCAATGCACAGGTGAACCCTGCATCACACACATGCCATAAACTTCAGCCTACACTTTACCTCTTATGCGAGTCATAAGAGAGAGAGAAAGAATCTGGCAGGCAGGTGTCAGGAAATCAACCACAGAGAGGGACAGATACCAGTCGCTACCAGTTGTTTTAAGGCACCAGCTACCACTCCTTATACAGCACTCGGGATCATGACTCAGGATTATGACTCAGGATTATTTCCTGAGCAGTCGTCTGTATAGGCACATCTGAAGGCTGTGTCTTAAATTATACCAAAGTAATTTAAGAAGAGCTGAGGTGGTTTTGTTGCAAAGAAATCCTTTCTGTTCAACAGCTGATTTGGTTTTGTAGTGATAATTATTAGAAACTGCAAGTGGAACATGCAATAAAATGTTTTGCAACATGGAATACTCCTCCTGCCTGGTGTGCCAGCCACACCCTTTTCCGGGATATGCCATTACATTCCTTCTCCCTGTCTTTTTCCCCACTAGGTTTATCCTAAATATTGCTTGTACTTCTGCAAATCTTTGGGTCCTCCAACCCTACAGAGTCATTTCCTTTGAGCATAGATAGTTCTGCTTTGATTACATAAACATCCACACTCGGAGAGTTCGCTGTCATGATGTAGGATTAGAGCTGGTGTCGCATCTTGGCTAAGAGACTGGAGTATGGATCAAGAAGCCTTCGTTCTGAATCTCACCTCTGCCCCAACCTCGCTGTTAGCCTTAGGCAACCAATTCCCCCTCAGCCCCTCCGTCTGCAAGACAAGAATTATAATCCCCACTGTGTTATTGTAAGGTTTAATGAAAAAAGGCATGTGAAGTCCTTGGAACTTTCAAAAGCAGCATACGAGTGCTCGGTACAATTAACTATTCCAAAAATGGGACATGGATAGGATGTGATCCTGGAGCACTAAGAGCAAGAATCACAAAGCAGGTTTCTGTGTCTTATAACGTTTAAAACTGAGCTTGTAGTGAACGAACCAAAAAATATCATCAAATGCACCTCCTCATTGTAACGTCCACATATGTTTAAGCTGAGATGCTTAAAAAACATTGAATGTGCCAATAAAAAGGACTATAGAAGGGCTGCTTCTAAAACACCTATCTTTGAGTACCTCCCATTCCTCATCCATTTAAATTTCCTGTATGGTATAGAGATTGTGTTTTTATTGCCAAGCTTAGCATTGATTTTTAAGCGCTGTCTCGTATGGAAACAGAATGCGCGGCATGGGACCCAATTTGCCTAATCATTTGTAGAGCTTGGGGAGGGGAGACGGGTGGAGGCGCAGGTGGCAAAAGTGCTCATAGAAGGAGCACCTATTACTAAGGCAACCGAGAACCATTAAATGGCTCTAATGGGATCTGCGCTTGCTTAAGCCCTAAATTACAGGCGCATGGTTTTAAAGAGCACAAGCATTCACGCTTTTCCCTCCTTGCCTCCTGATGATGGTGTTCTTACTCCGTACGCATGTATTTATAAGTCTTTGAGGGCTAAGCCTGGTTGTCTCCAAATCCTTGTCCTAATCTTTACCATTGTTCTGGGTGGCACCAAATTTTCTTTGCCTCCATGAGCTGGTTCCTGGAGGCTGTGTCCCAGTCGTATATAACTTGGCATCTTCCTTTCCTGCTACTGCATGCATTAAGAAATAACACATGTCGCACTGGGAGCTTTCTGGTTCAAGGACGCCCCACTTTGCTCTCTCAAAAGGGGGTTTGAATGGACTCATTAATGGAATATTTGAATGGAATCATTAATACCATGGCATTATGGCAAGGACACAGTAAAGACCGAACGTGTTTGTGTGAGTGTGCATAACAACCACCTCTTGTTTTCAAACTCAGGAGGAAGAAAGCACCTTTTCCCAAGGCTTTTAAGGAAACATATGATGCTGCCTTATACTGAGTCAGAACATTACTCCACCTAGCTCAGTATTGTCTGCACTGACTGGCAGCAGCTCTCTGAAGTTTTGGACAGGTAAATTTGCTGTTAGCAGAACACATCACTCAAACATTTGTACATGCTTCATAATGTAAGATAAAGCCATACTTTTTAGGTATGGCTTCTCCTTACTGGGATGTTGGGTGCTGCTTGGGCAAGACTTAAAGGTAAAGGTAAAGGTACCCCTGACTGTTAGGTCCAGTCGTGAATGACTCTGGGGTTGCAGGGCTCATCTCGCTCTATAGGCTGAGGGAGCCGGCGTTTGTCCACAGACAGCTTCCAGGTCATGTGGCCAGCATGACTAAGCCGCTTCTAGCGAACCAGAGCAGTGCATGGAAATGCTGTTTACCTTCCTGCCTGAACAGTACCTATTTATCTACTTGCACTTTGATGTGCTTTTGAACTGCTAGGTGGGCAGGAGCTGGGACTGAACAACGGGAGCTCACCCTGTCACAGGGATTTGAACCGCTGACCTTCCGATCGGCAAGCCCTAGGCTCTGTTGTTTAGACCACAGCACTACCCACGTCCCCTTTTTAGGCAAGACTTACCTCATGCTTAACAGTGATGGGGCAGAAATTCAATTCAGTTTGCATTTGAAGGTGAAACTACAAGATCCAGGTGTGAATTCTGCTTGGCTATGAAGCTCATGAAATGATCTTGGATCACTCAGTCTCTCTCTCTCTCTCTCTCTCTCTCTCTCTCTCTCTCTCTCTCTCTGCTTCATCTAGCTCACATAATTTATGTTAGAATAAAATGGGAATGGGTTGCCATGTGCACCACTCAGAGCTCCTTGGAGAAAGGGCCTGGTGGAAATGTAACTATTATTTACTGCCTGGTCCAACGGTCTCTCCATGCTGTCACAGAATTCATTCCTCCCTTCATAAGGCATGACCATTTTTTTAAAAATGAAAAATCAGCACCACTGAGCAAATTAAAAAAAATTAATATAGAGTAATAATATAATTCTATTTTAAAATATCCTATGCAGTTACAAGAAAACAAACAATATATTTTACACAATAGAAATTTTTAAAAATTTTCGATGGCAGGAATAGTTAATGGTCGAAAGCCATGGTCCAAAGGTACAGAATGTAATAACTGCGAAATAATGGGTATCTGAAGAAGTGTGCATGCACACGAAAGCTCATACCAGGAACAAACTCAGTTGGTCTCTAAGGTGCCACTAGAAAGAATTTTCGATTTTGTTTTGACTATGGCAGACCAACACGGCTACCCACCTGTAACTGCGAAATAAAAGCAGGTCAAAAGTCTTCAGATGGAAGACTTCTCAATGCTGCCCTGAGTATAAAACAGCAGGGAGGGGAGATGGATATAAATGAAATTATTCAACAGTATAATTATTAGAATCAAGCAAAAGCAGCATGGATATAAATCACTCCATTAAAAGCCTTCAAGAATAAAAAAAAGAGCTCAGCCTGGACCTTGAAATTACATCATGGTTGGTGCCTCCCGTATTGGACTGGGGAGGCAGGGTGTTCTATAAATGTGGAGTCATGCAAGTACAAAAGGATTTGGAATCAGATCCAAACTCTTTAGAAGTAGCATTGAGATCAGTTCTTTTAAGTGAATGGTACATTTGTTACCTTGAACGTTGGCTTCAATCTTTGCCATGCACTTCAGTAGAATTGGTTCTGCATGAATAGGAATTTCAGCCAGAAGCTTCAGCCAGTTTACTCCATAGATTTTTTTATTTTTTTTTTGGAATTGATAAGCCCAGCACATTGTGATTTGAACACTGCAACTTTTAAGCTTATCCTTGCAGCAGAACTAGTGGATTTTAAACATTCTAAAGCAAGCAGTAAACTAAAAACTTTTATTAAAAAAACCCACAACTTGCAATAGCCTAAAAAATGATGGTTTTGTACAATTAAACAGTGGATTCTCATCCATATTTTTTTTAGATTTGTACATGATTATCAATTGATGTATAAACTACCTTCTAAACCACCATCTCAAGGTGATTTACATAGAAGACAATTTAAAACAGTTATGACCTGCTTGTAGCTTGAAATGCCGGCATTCTGATGGCTTCAGTAGATCACTGCTGCCCTTCAGTGGCAAAAACTAGAAAAAACCCTACATTCATTTGTTAGTGGTGAACTACAGTATATGATTTGAATGGTGTAGCATACACACTGCCCAGGCTTGCATCCTGAGGAGGTCACTTTGGTGCTGCTAACACAGCGGTTTGACTTCACCCCCAGGGACTCACTCCATTGTCTTTCAAGACAGATAAATGCCAGCAATATGATTTGAAGCCACACAAGGAGAGTCCTGCTGGCTCAGACCAAAGGCCCATCTAGCCTAGCACTCTATCTTTCAGCGGCCAACCAGATGCCCCTGGAAGCTTGCAAGCAGAACAGGGGGGGGGCTAAAGAAGTTGTCTCCCACTGTTGTTTATCAGGGACTAGCATTCAGAGGCAAGCTATACTGTACTTTCCCAAAAAAAATTAAAACGAGTTATGTTCATCATTCATAAATGTTGGTTACGCGTCCATAAGAAAGCAGTGTGGAACTTGGAAGCCCAATGGTTTCTCCGAGACTTTGTACACATGGCCATTTACTCTACATCCAGTGTACTCCCATCTCTGCTTTCTGAAGCCACAATCCCTCTGTATTATGCTAAATATCACACCTCACACTTTGCCAGCTATGCCTTTCCTTGCAGTATTTTCTGAACTTTTCTGTTGTCAAAATGGGGCTTGTCCTAAGGCTGCCTGGCGGTCATCACCTTTGCTGTATGCATGAGTGAAGAAAGGACCCTTCTCGCAGATGTAGATTTAGATGTTTTTGAAGGTCTTTCCATCTTCAAGAAAACTATGAGCTCATGTTGAAAGCTTTTTTAACTCGCCTGATCTATACGAAAGGATATTTTACTGATGGATCCATCTGTATCCTGCAGCTGCTTGAGAAATACTTCTATTTGATGCGATTTCCCTCAAAGCAGCTTTCATCCTATTAGAAAATGGAAGCCATGGTTAACCTGAGGTATGTACACATCAGACAGCTGTAGCACATGGACAGATCGAAGCTCCAGTGAACTGGGGCAGAGGCAGTGTTAGGGTGGCGCCATGCTGCAGGGGGCGCCGAAGCAATGCTGTAGAATGGAGCAAGAGAGGCAGTGGGCGCCAAATTTTAGTGTTGCATAGGGCACTGCTTAAATCTGAGAGCCCCAAGTCCACCACTGATTGGGGTTTGGAGTGGGAAAAGAAATCAGGTAAAATGCGCCAGGTGAAGTACAGCAGTAAAAGAAAGTGAATTGAAATGCGGGGGGGGGGGCAACCTCTGCATTTTCAACTGCTCACGTGTGCACAGCCAAAATGTCCATATCCATATCTCTATTTCATTTTGTAACATAAATTCTCTCTCAAAGTAAATTTGAAGAGCACATCATAAAGCATTAATAGGCATTGCATTTTGGCAGTATTGATCAACACAGCTATAAAAAGCAACTGTAAATGTTTTAACATCCCCAAGGCGATCAATAAAATCAGAACTGTTCTTTCATATAGATCGGGCAAGTTAAAAAGCTTTCATCATGGGCTTGTGATTTGCTCAGAGATTGAACCGACTTCCAAAATATCTAAATTTAGACCAGCAAGAAGATTCCTGTCTTCACTCATATATACAGCAAAAAAAAAAAAAAAAAATGGTGGTCAAGTGGCCTTAGACCATCCCCAATTAGGCTTGTGGCAGGGAGAAAATGTGTTTTTTCAAGCCTTATTGTTAGTGGAATAGGGGAGTGTGCAGGTGTTATTGCAGAGTGTGTGTATATGTGATGGTTGTGGTGTATGCATGGTTGAAGTTTGCAAATGTGCTCATGGGCCTAAGAGGGTTGGCAATCCCTGCTACAATTACCTGCTGTGTCTCTCCTTACAGCATTGGCAAGACTCATCTGATGTCATGGTGGCAGGGGAGAGTCATCCTAAGGCAAATTCACAGATGATAAGGCTATCAATGGCTACAAGCCACAATGGCTGTGTTCTTCCCCCACTTTCAGGGCCATTATGCCTCTGGAAGCTAGTTGCTGAGAGTCACAGGTGAGCAGAATACTGCTGCACTTGTGTCCAGCTTGCCAATTTCCCACATTGTCATTACTCCCACTAAAATTTCCAAGGGTGCACTATTTTTTTTCCTTTTAAAAACTGAGTGTCAAGACTAGGTGGCTTCAGTAGCCCCATCTTTTTTATCCAGATGTACTGTATTGGCCCGAATATAAGCCGCACCCAAATATAAGCCGCACCTTTAAAATTAAAGGGAGGGGGAGGAAAAAAGACAATCAATACCCAAATACAAGCTGCCCCCTTAAAATTCCGCAGGTACACACACACGTTCTGTTTTACCATGTCTGTTTCAGCAGCGATATCATAAAACCCAATTTTTGTAAGTTGGCGAATTTAAGCTGCACTTTAACTTTTCACAGTTAGAATTGGGGTGGGGGAGGCTTACATTCAGGCCAATACGGTATCTACACTGGAACACACCACAAGGGGTGCTATCTGGGAGCTTGTAACAATATTTACCGGTATAATGAATCTAGGAATCTTTCCCACTTCTACAACCATCTTTGGATAGATACAGAAACTTTGTCTTTCTCCAGTAAGCAAGCCCAAAACACACAACACATATATATGGAAGTAACTCCCATTGATTCCATTTAGGACTTGCTTCCTGGTTAGTAGTGCTTAAGGACTGCAGCCTGAGTCTTGTACCCATCTATTTCCATGACTTCTGAGTATCAGGACCAATCATCTCTAAAATGACAACATTTATCCTTCCCAAAGAAAATATTGGAGATTGGGGCTGTAAGTTTCAACGAAACCCATCCTTCTAGCTGAACTGATTCAGAAACGTCAGAGATTCCGAAACGTTCCAGAAACAAAAACCCCAAAAATCCAAATGCTACCTTCCTGATGGGCAGATTCACTTATTTCACAGAGCTTTAGGTTGCCATCCCAGCCACACTTTGCTGGGAGTAAGTCCCATTGAATTCAGTTGGGCTCACTTCTGAGTACACAAGTATAGGATTGCACTGATCATTTCACCACCTTCTTTGTTTATTTCACAGACTCTTGCATCCCTTCTGCCCAGAATAAGCCAACCTCTAGCTTACAGTTTGCACATATGTTTGTGTACAATGAGTGTCGGCAGCCTGGAAGAACCATGTAGGCAAGAGTCGTTTTAGCATCTAAAGCTGCCCTGAAGGCAACCAGCTGCTATGCACCCTTCAGATCTCTTGCCTGCATATGCATGTCCATATGTGACTATGTTGCATCGGGGGTTGTCAAAACAGAACCCCCAAGTTAGGGAAAGGGAGAAGAATGAGACTGTTATGCTGAAACAAGACCATTCTAGGTTGCTCCTCTGAAAACGCCAAGTGCCAATGGCTACCTTTCATCCTGAATTCAGTTGCTTCCAAAGACGTAGAAATAGGATTTCTGATGTGAAGCTGCATGAATCAAGACCCAGGGGTTTGCCAAGGAAACTGACTATACTAAATCAGTTTCCATGAAACCTGCCGAGAGCATTTGGGAGCAGCAAAGCATATGTGGCATGAGAGGATTGCCACCAGGCAGACTCAGCCTGAATAACAGCCAAAGGCAATCACTTGCTAGCGTATGCTAACTGCTTACTAAAAGCAGTAAATCAGTCCACTCAAGAAAACTGCAGGTTCCTAGCTGATGGCAGTATCAGTAAACAAAGTGTTGATTGGCAGTTAATAAAATTATATAAATGATGCTCACCAGAAAAGTTATTCCATGGCTAAGAACTGAAATGGGTCATTAGTCTGGACAACCATCAGAATGATTGGGCATCTCTATTTCTTGACCCCTTAACAACAGATTGGATTGTGTAAATATCCCTGTTCATGTACAATGACTGAAATTAATGCCCCTGCCCTAGCCATCACCTCGCCCCCAGCCGAAACCTCATTTACTGGGGTCTCACCAGTTCTCACCAGAAGCCACGGACTCTACACAACCCTGGCAGTGGCAGGGGCAGGTGGGACACCTGCATGGGGTTCCACTGCCTGAGGCACCTGCTTCAGTCTGCCTCATGGGCGGGCTGGCCCTGCCTAAGGAAGCTACTGTCGTTTATTTTCTGAGTAGGTGCTCCTCTTTCCCAAAGTCAGCAAAGAGCCAGGGAAGGGGAAAACAGGGTGGGCAACCCTGGCAGGAACAGGACACATCCCACAGGAGTGGCAAGGAGGAAACAGCCCTCAAGGGGGCAAAATTTAAAGGGCACCTTTTTGAATTTTACTGTCCCTATAATTTGGCTGCCCTGGAAAGTTGGAGTGTCACACTGGTGGTAGCAACTCAAACCTGACCTCACCACAAATCTCTTCCCCAACCCCATCCAGATAAACAGCAGTATGACCAGCACTGAGAGGGCGGCTCCACTCCACTATGCATGCTGATATTGAAATGCTGGTATACAGTAAAAAATACTTACCTTTTTTTAAAAAAAGGTATATTGTTCACCCTGAGACATCAAAATCAACATTGCCACCTGCCGTTTCTGAGTTTCATGGCATTCGAAGAGGTGAAAAGTCTCATTTGATGTTGCTGCCTCCTCTGGTGCAAAGACAGATGCACTTAAGGGAAACAAACTCTGCAAAATAAAACGATGTGCCAAGAAAGCCTTAGGCACAATGACTGCACTAAAATAAAACCTTGCTTGGCAACAACTGCTGCAATGTGACTGATGCCGGCACTGGATGGGGGTAGAAGAGGAATCCTGACTGCAGCAGCTTCCCAGAAACCTTGTAGCAATACTGAGAAAAAAAACCCTGAAAGCTAGCATTTATACACTGGCAGGAAAGAGCCATTTGCTAATGCCAGCAGCTGCCTTAGAAACTGCTTGCTTGAGGGATTAGAGCATCAAGTCTTCAGTTTTGCAGTGGGTTTTGGATATTAAGCAGTTCTGACCGCAAGGGCATGTCTTATGGTTATAGGGGGAAGAACAAGAATATTTTATTTCTATACGCTAGATTTAAATGGCTTTAAAAGCAAATCCTTCTCCCCAAAGGAACCCTGGGAAGTGTAGTTCAGCACTTTGATTCCTAGGATCATGACATGACAGCGCAAGTGGCTACCTGCAACAAAATGCTGCAGCATATCTGCCGCTAACCAGGGCCAGCCCTACCATTAGGCAAGGTGGTGGCTGATTTCCAGTGGCATGAAAGGACAGCAAAGTGTTAGAATTTAAACCAGTTCTGCAGGATTGAAGTCATTCCCACCGGTAACATTAATAATCACACTTAGAAACCAGCAGTGGAAGGACAATGACATAAATGTGGTGGTGGTGGTGGTGGAGTGTCATAAAACGAGTCTGAAAAATCCTGGAATAAAGGGTTGGAAATAGCAGAATAACTGCAGGTTGGTGAATGTTTCATATGTAAAGATAAAGGTAAAGGACATCCTGATGGTTAAGCCCAGCCAAATTTGACTATGGGGTGTGGTGCTCATCTCCGCTTTCAGACCGAGGGAGTTGTGTTTGTCTGCAGACAGCTTTTCCGGGTCATGTGGACAGCATGACTAAACCACATCTGGTGCAGCAAGACACCAAGACAGAAGCCAGAGTGCATGGAACGCCGTTTACCTTCCCGCCACAGTGGTACCTATTTGTCTACTCACGTTGGTATGTTTTTGAACTGCTACATTGGCAGGAGCTGGGACAGAGGAACGAGAGCTCACCTCGTCGCATGGATTCGGACTGCCACCCTTACAATTGGCAAGCCCAAGAGGCTCGGTGGTTTAGACCACAGCACCACCTGCATTCCTGAGTGTCGTATTACTGTTTCATAAGAAGCATTGGGAGCAGGAGAGTGAAGCATAATGTAAGCTGGACTGAAATGTAAATTTGAAGATTAAATATAGCTGAAAGCTGTAATTCTACGTTCCCTGGGAAAGTATCTCAGGGGCCATGGGAATGGATCAGATCTACCCCTCCTGTGTCAGAGCCTCTCTCTACAGGGAGCACCATTTCCTAAAAGAATTGTATGGAGATGTCCACTGGAAAACCCAAACCTAGAGCAGTTTATAGCCTCTTGTTCCTCTGCATCTACCTTTCATTACCTCTCTTGCTCTCAAGCCTTACTTAATTTGAATTAACAAGCATCCAGTGCTAAGTGATGCAAAGGGTTGTGTCCTTAATCAATACAGGCAATTATAAACGCCATTTGGCTGTCCTCAGGATTGATTGCAGTTTGTCTGGGTTCAATAAAAACATATATTGAAAGCTCAAATAGTCACATCAATCCCTCCCTATTTTGCATTATTACTATTTGTACCTGAAGAAAAGGGCACATTTCATTACAAAGAGAATTTCCTTCCTCGGTAAATTGTTTGTGAATATCATCCTTTGCACCTAAATGTCTTATTTTGAAAGCATTAGATATGGAAGAACTATTTTGCGATATGAAAATAAAAAGTGTGTCTGAAACAGAGTGTCATCCACTAGCCATAGCCGCTGCAGGACCTCCACCCATTCCAGCTGGGCTCTGCATGAGAAAATGCTGCACATGTCCTATTAAGGTGAATGCTAATCTCTCTTATTACCAGGAGAGGGAGTCGGGCTCACACTTTTGGGTAGTAGCAGAGAGACAAAAGTCTTCCGTGGTATCAGGGTCAAAGAGGCAGGGTGTTTAAGCCTCAGCAAAATGCAGGACTAACAGTATGGACTCTAATACCATAGCAATCCAAAGAGGCACAAAACGAGGATGCCCACTGTCTCCCTTCCTCTTCATTCTGGCTCTGGAATCTCTAGCAATCTGAATCGGAGCAGCCACACAGACATCAAGGGAATAGAAATAAAAGGCAGAACCTGCTCTTTGCAGATGACCTGGTGGTCGCAACACCAGACCCCAGACTATTGAGAAGGAAACCACTGGAAACCAGGTGAGAGCAGAGACAGAATGGAGAACCGCTTGATAAATTGTACTTCAGCAGTTTCAGATGCAAGTCTCCCTTTAAAGTGGAGGATGGCCACATTAAAATCCATTATGAAATGCACTAGGAGGTCAAAATGTTTCTTCACTGGATTTTGGATATTGCCATTTCTGCTCTCGGATTTGTGCCCGTTTATTTTTGTGTGTTGAGACTGGCCTGGGCGTCCTACACAAAATACAGAAAAACATTGCTGGCAAACAGTGGCATACATATCACATTGGAAGGTGAGCAGGTGAGTGCACACTTGATGTTGTGTGTTAAATTGATCTGCTTACTACTACTCTAATAAACATTCACCTTTCTTCAGATATCCTATTCAGTTATCCAACGCAATGAACACACATAGTGCTGGTGCATATTAAATAAGACAAGTCTCCGAGTCATGGAGATAGGTGATATGCAGTTGTGACGCAGCAGTGTGTACATTTCCCACAGGTATCTGGCTGACCACTATGAGAACAGGATGCTGGTCTAGAAGAGCCATTGGCATGATCCAGTAGACTCTTGTTACAATTGTGAAGTCTGGGCAGTTCTCAACATTACATTACAAGAAGAGTATTCAGTGTGGATGTTTTCCTTTTTATATACTGCAGCATTGTTCTTAAACTGCCACCACTACACCCCTTCTTTTTAAAAGCAAACTGACTTATGCTCAGGGGAACTGTTTATCACAGCCCTTCAGTGATTAGAAGTGATCAAAGGTGTAGGTCCTTCTATCTGAGACATAAATGCTGAGCAGTGGGGTTTCTCCCCTGTCCTCTCTAGGCCTTTTTGAACATCTCAACAACTGCTGTTGACTACCATTTGTCAAATGCGCTGAGAAAGAAAAGTATCAACTATTTTTAATCTCACCGGCAGAGGAGTGAATACTGTCCTGAAATAGAAAGAAGTGTGTCTATCTGGCAAAAAGTGACAGTCTAATGCTGTCAAGTGTGGAACCGAGAACACAATAAAAACAACAGTGAGATATTTTTACATTCCACTTCCTTTGGGCTTAGAATCCTATTTAATAAGAGAAAATCAAATTCTTATCCCACCCCCTCCCTGAAGTCAGCCAGTTTAGTATGCAATTCTGTACACAATATGGGAGTAAACCCCATTGTACTCAATAGGATTCACTTCTGACTAAATAGGCACACACACACCCCCCAAGTGGCTAGAACCCTGATAACAGTGTGAAAGTGTCCGAGGTCCAGGATCTGAGCAGGAGTGACTATCTGGTGATACCATGTACATCTTTTTGAACTTCTCATAGGTTAAGTCATAGAGTAAATTGATAGTTGACCTGAGTTAGAAAACAAGAAGCCAAAACTATAAATAGTTACACAGTTTTGTCAGTGAACGGATGTGAGAAGTGGGGACCCTCAATAATCTATTGAGACCAGTCGTTCAGTTAGGGATTAGCAGTGAGCAGGCTCAGTTTGCTGATGATACCAAATTATTTGGGAGGTGAAAATTAAAAATCATTTTAATGAAATTGTCTTGTGAAATACGTTAATAAATTGCCTACTTCACAGTGTAGTGCAGATCAAATTTTATTTATCAAATAGCTTACAAGGATTAATATGGTGCAAATGCATAGCTTCTTCTTCTTCTTCTTCTTCTTCTTCTTCTTCTTCTTCTTCTTCTTCTTCTTCTTCTTCTGCTTCTTCTTCTTCTTCGCCGAAACATACAGTAGCTTCTTTTTATATGCATGGTGTGCGTGGAATCACATAGGCAAAGTACAATTGACTTTGATCTGGTACAGGCACATCTAAATCTGCACTGAGAGTTGAGCACTCACAGATATACTTGACAATGATAGCCAAACCTACGCAAATCACAGCGTCTTCATGGAATTGTTATCCCAATGAATGCTAACCATTTTAAACTACATACGCGCACCCCATGACACTATTGTCACACTTGCTGATTATTCTGGGGGATATTGTTACCCATTAGATTACTGACGCAAGGCACCTGCAAATGCTAGATTGAATTAACTATTAAAGGCTTAAATCATCCAATGGTGCTTAAATCACCACTGTCTGTGTCATTGTGCTGGGTGACGGCACATCCTTCTTACTGGAAAAGATACCCAGAAACTGCAGAGGAGGGAGCAAAATATGCACACTGTCATTGCCAAGGTATAGTGGAGGGTGAGAAGACTCACATCCAGACACCCTTTGTATAGTGCACATAACATCCCTATTTTCCAAACTGGTTTTATTTTAATAGTGTTTCTTTAGTTCAATAAAATAGTGGCTTTATTATTTTCAGGTCCTCAATTTGCACAACCCACCCCTTGCTCTATCATTTATTCTAAATGTGTTCCCACACAGTAGAGTTTAATAGGTTGGATCTAAACTGACAGTACACTCCTAACCATGTCTACTCAGATGCATTCCTATTGAATTCAATGGGAATTAATTCCAGGTGTGGGGGAAGTGGTCCAGGAGATGCTTCCTCTCTCATAATATTAGACCTTGCGTCAAAGAGTGAGCTGGCAGTTGGAGTTAACTCTTTATTAGCAAAAACACGATCTTCATAGACTTGGCTGAGTGTCAGGCCTAATAAGCACAGCAGCTTATCCCCAGCAGGTCTTACCCCATTGCCAAGACTGAAAGTCCCCACCCTTCCCACTACCATCTAAGTCCTATCCTCTCCAGAGCTTTTTCCAAGCAATCAGAGACTGCACCTGTGTGAAGCTTGTTGCTGGTCCCATTTCAGCCCTCTTCTGGTTCTGGGAGATGGAGGGGAAGGGAACTTGTTGCAACAGGAAGGAGGCACCTGTGACTTTTCACCAGCCTGACTCATCACTGCCTCTTCACCTCCCTCCTCCGACTCGCCTGCTTCAGGTTCTTCCTCTGATACTGGACTTCTCTCTGCCCAGACCCTCCCAGCTCACTAAGCCCAGTTTCCTCTTCAGCTTCTGACACATCCTTTTCCCAGTCTTCTCCTCCCCCACCCCCCGACTGCTCATCATTGTCCCACCACCACTCTCTGGTGTCTGAGCCTTCTTCCTTTGGTGGTTCCCCAGCTGGTTCCTCTCACCGTTCCTTTGCTTCCAATCTTGGGGTCATTCAACAAAGCTGAATGTTGGAAGATTAAGGATGGACTAAAGAAATAACTTCTTCACACAACAAATACTTAAACTATGCAATTTGCTTCCACAGAAGTCATGATTAGGATTGCACTGCAAGTCACTCTTGCCACGAGATCAGTGCAAACTGTGACTAACATAGTCTGAATCCAACGCATGGTACTTTTTTATTTGTTATTTCTTGAGCACACATTAACTCTAAAATACCCTGGTCATTATGATAAAGTCATTGTTGTTCCACCATTTCCCTAGAGGCAGTCCAATACATTTGGGAGAAGGCAATCATTGAATCCTTGCAATGTTTCACAGGATGCAAGAGAGCATGGAAGTATGCATGAGACTTGTACCTCAATATCACTAGTGACTTTGGGCACAACCCCTGGGTCACACATTGTTTCATTGGTGCTCCTGATAATATGGCCATCCACCCCAAGAGACCTCTTAGATACCAGTGCATTTGGGCCACCCCCTATTTTCCAAAATATCAACCATTTAATAACTGTAGCTGGTGGTAGGAGCATCCTGGAAGAGCATCAGGTTAATCTTGCTGACAATGTCCATCCAAACAAAAGCAGCAGTCCTTCAACTTTCCAATTTACCTTACCAAGTTCTGATGACTTTATTGCCAAGGCTTCAGCTTTGCTATTCACACGGTCATGTGTGCATACGTTTGTGCTGGTGAAAAAGAACTTGCAACCACCTAACCCAAAATGCCTGAGTATAAAAAAATCCCCAAATGTCTGAAGATACTAAAAGAAGAAGGACTACACTGAAGAAGGACTTTGTAACAATGATTTTTATTAACAATCAAATAAAGGATTTGAACACAATGGGACATTACTGAAAAACATCTAAATATGTGAGCTGTACATTGTTACAGAAGTACATAAGTATTCTGTTTCATGTGCTTCTAAAACATTAGAACTCTTCCACTGAACACTCAGTCTCACAGTTCTGGACCCTGATCTATTCTGCAACAGCAACCATCCATTCCACACAAAATAAGATGTGTGAGAAATGGTGCCTAAAAATGGAAGGTGTTCCATATTTAATAGAAATTTGTACAACATTGTTGTTATTTTTAGTCCTGTGGTACCCACATTGATTCAGTAACTCCTACATCTTTAATGTGAGCTACTTGGAGTTTATGATGCCTTGACCTATTTTTTTCAATCTCTTGCCAAGACTTGGTCAGCACAATGGTCAGAGATGTGCACAATGGTCATGCTGTTTGCAGTAACTGCACCAAATTCATGTGCTGGGTCTCCAAAACAATCCCAAGGGGACACATCCATTAACAATGCTTTCTTACAAGTAAAACTGTTGGTAAAAGCCTAGACATTTTGGTCAATTTGAAGAAGACCCTTGTTCTCCTTGAACCTGTGTGCTTTTTCACTGATGAGAAAGGAAGATCCAACCACTGGAGTTTATACAGAGGAAGATTTGAGCAATATTCCTTTCTTTTCCTTTGTGGCTCCTTCAAAACCTAATTTGGCTACATATTAAGCATTTCTTCCAATTATTTCAGATTTTGAAGCCTGCTCCAGATCAACCGTACACAGTTTTCAATGTAGGACTGTTTTCATACCACGTGAATTTAGTAACCAAGAAGCAAACATGAAATAACATGGGTGGGTCATCAGTACAGATTCACTCGCTGAAGTTGTCTACCATGAAGTCACCATAGTGACATGTTTGCAATGTGGCTACTATTACATACACTTGCCCTTTGAAATAGCAGCACTACAGGCTGATCCATTACACACTTGGTCAAGAAAAATCATTCCTAGTTTCTAATTGCACCTAGAATCCTAGCATGCAGTATACAAGTAGCTTCCATTACTTTTTATTCAACAATTTGGCTGCCCACCAAAAAGGTGCAGACACTGGGGTGAAGGTATTACCAAACAGAGACAAAAGGACTGTCCCACAGGGTGCTTTGGAATGATGCCTTTCTTTACTTACTGTTCATATACACATTTTCCTTGGTGCGCTTTAATGAAAAAGGTATTAACAGGCACTGTCCTATTTATTGTTTATGTGTTGCAACCTCCCACATGTCCTGTCACTCGGGCCACTGGCTGCAAAGAAGGTAGACAGGTTAACGGATGCTCCCTAGATCTAGTTTTCATGAGGACATTCCACATACAAAAATACTAATTTCAAAATATCATTTGAGCTTCTTTGCACAGAGATACAAATGCATGGAAAGAACGAAGGTGGACACAGGGAAGAAAATCAAACGGCCAGATGGAGAAGAAATGGCAGGACAGAAAAATGTCAGACATCCTAAAAGGTAATGCACTGGCAACAGTTAAATATAACTGTTTCCTTTTCCCCGTGTGTGTGATGGATACTATTCTCCACCCCACCCCACCCGCCTCGGTGTCACAGGTATGATCCTTCAGGCAAGGCAAAACTGGATCTTTCTCTGTTCTCCAATGGTCGAGGGAGGGGCATTTCTTTACAAGCACTTCAAGAGAAAAGTGTTACAAGATGTTCCTCTGGGGCAGTCACAGAGCTTTCCGATCCTGGATCCTTTCCGCACGGCACACTGCTCTCCAGCATCGCACTGTTGTTGAGAGTAACCAATAGTTAGACAAAGGAAGTTACCATGCAGAAGAACATAAATGGCTACAGTGCCATTTCTACTAATTTCTCAACACCCGAGCTTTACTTTTTGAGGATTTAAATATTCTGCTATCCCAATATTCTAACAGGAGAATGAATGAGTCAGAGAATTGATTTGCTCGACTTCAGGTTAGGGGGCTTCCACAATGGGGCTTAATTTGCAGATGGGTCACTGACATCCTGCAGATAGTTCATTGGCAACAGGTCTTTGTTTTTTGTTTTTTACTCATACAGATAAATTCAGATTAAATGGAGGTGAAGCCAGGCTGGCACTTTGAGGCCAATGATGATGTGTAGGTGCTGCAAAAATAAAACAATACATAACAACAACAAAACCAACACCTGCTTGCATGAGGAGCAGTGAGCACCCATCTGGAAACACGAATACCAGTATTGGAGCATCTAGAACACCACATTAAAATCTCTAGCCCTCATCAATAAGCTCACAAGCATACTTACCCTAGGGATATTTGTTGATTAATAATGGAAGCATGCAGTACAGTATTTGAATTAGCAATCCTGTACGTGTCAACTCAGAAGTAAGTCCCATTGTTTTCAATGGTGCTTCCTTCCAGGTAAGTAATAAAAGATAACTAAGCAAATAACTGTTTTGGCCAAAGCACACATATTGCTGCCAAACATTTCAAGTACAGATCGAAAACTGAAACCCTACTTATATGAGAATCCACTCAAAACTCAAACTGGAAATTTAAATATTGATAACATTAAGGAATTTTGTGACCCAGTGTAATAGAAAGTCATCTTCTAATACCTTAATATAGCAAGGGGTAAGTGAAATCTAGTCCTCAGCTGAAATCAATGACCAGTTTCTTATCGGCTATTCAGAAGGAATTTTCTTTTTAATGTGCTCCAAGTTCCACATCAATTTTAGATGACGGGATATAACAAAATATGCAAAGAAACTAAGGCTGCAACCATCCACTTACAATACATTTTCAAAAGAGGAAGCCTCTTGGATCTTTACCAGGATTTACTTCCAAAACTTGCTTCAAGTTAAATCATGTCTACTCAGAAGTAAATGTAATGGGATTTACTCCCAGGTCTGTGTAATCGTGGACTGCAGCCTTGTAATACCTAATGGATTAATATGGCGGGGAGAGCTCAGAACTCTCGGAATCACAGCAATTGCGTGAAAGAGCAACAACCTGCTAAAGTTCTGAGAGGTGTGGACTCCCAAGTCCCAATTTCAAATTAAGTGGGGGACGCCAGGATGAGAACCAGTCAACCAGGCTGAAGTCCGGAGAAATTGCTCAATTTCCAGAATCCAGGTTGACAGTCCCAGCCCTGTCTTAACCACACACACACCCCGCCACTTCCTCTAGTCCCTCTCCGGACAACTTTCTCCTTCTAAAGCTGCCCTTTCCCCTCTCAGCGCGATGGGATCGGAAGCCAACTCACCATGGGGACTTGGCCATACTTCTTCTCGTAATGCGGGAGCCGCTTGCTTTTCAGCTTCTCCAGAACTTCCTGCAGCGCCTCGATCTGCAGACACACAAAGGGACCCGTCAGTGGATCGCGCAAGCAAACCTCGCAGGGCGGTGGGGCCCCTGCCTCTCGCGGACACGCACTGCGCTGCCCGTGGGCGCCACGAGATGGGACACCCTCCTTGAGCGCCTTCTTCCTCGAGCTTCAGCTCCACCTCAGTCCCTAGATCATCTCCCTGCTCTTAACTGTGGCGAAGTTTCCCCGAGACTTCTACCTCTGCCGAGCAAAGGGAGCGATCCAGCTAAGCAAAAGATTTTACGCGCGATCCAAGCACGCTTTCTGGGTGGCCCCCGCCCTGCCCATGCACACCTTCCCTGCTGTAGGACCTACCAGCTCCTTCTCGTGAGACGTGTCCTCCATCGTGGAGTAGATGTCCAAGCCTCGCGGCTGGAGCTCCGTCTCCTCCTGCCCTTTGACGCCCACCAGCAGCAGCACCGCGGCTCCCAGCAAAGCGAGCAGTCGGTAGCTCTCCATGGTGCTGAAATGAAAACGCTGCCCCTCGAGGAGCCCTCTTTATACCGCTGGCTGGGGGCACCTGTTGACAGAGCTGCTTGCTCTGCGATACGTCAGTCCTGGCGCGGGTGCTGATGTGTGTGTATGGGGGTGGGGGTGAGGCGGGGACTGCGAGGTGGATGACGGATGAGTTGGGCGATTAGCTCAATTTCCTCCAGGGTGGACGAGAGCAAGAAGACGCAAGACAAAAAGAAAAGGGGCGGGGGGAGGAAGGGTGCACTTAGGGTAAAGCGCAGTGACGGGCCTCTTTCCGGAGACAGAAACAATTCCTATTTCTAATGCAACGTGTTCCTCATGGACATGAGTATGATCCAACTTAGTATCACTGTGCATGGTCAGAAGGTACCTGGCAGCATCTAAAATGTTGACATATAATATCTGTATTTTTTATTATTATGTTGTCATTACACAAAATAAGTCTGCAAGCAACTTGCGACAACATAAAACACAAAACTAATTAAACCAGTTAGGAACTAGATAACAATAGGGAAACAAAACACTGAACAAAATTTCTCTTCCAGGAGTCCTATGAAAAGGATAACCCCAGACCAAAAGTTGAGCACCAAAAAAGAGACTTGAATCATACTGACGTATCTGGGCAAAGAAATGCCTTAGCCTGGCACCAAAAAACTGATAATGAGGGCACCAGACATGTCTCCCCAGAGAAAACATATGATAAAAAGCAGTTGACTAAACACAGGAAGCAGTTCCTTCATGCCAATTCAGATCATTGGTCCTTCCTCTCAATGTTCTGTAGGTATTCAGGTATCTGGGAAAGCAGGTTAATGTTGGATGTAATCTGAATGTTACATTTGTATAGTGATTGTTACTCTCATGGATGGCTTCCATGTTATGGCACTAAGGCTCAAAGTTCCACATCATGTGGTTCATGGTTCTGCTCCTGCCTGCTTTCCTAGTGTCAGGACTGCTGACACTGGCAGGCAAAATATCCATATGATTCCAATAATGTGGTGCAGAACTCAAAACGATGCCAGTAAAGCACAGGAGCTAACTAGAAGAGGCAGCAACCACAGCACAAAGACCACATTTTAACCAGACCTGAATTCACACAACAGGATGGATTTGTGGTAGTGGGGGGAATAACTTTGCAGTCTACATTATGCAGTTGTCATCATGCCAAGGAAAATGGTAATGGTGGCTCTAGGCCTTCAGTCTAACATTTCTCTTCTTACAAATGAAAACTGTAAGTGGTACTGGGCAGTCTGCATCCTGCATGTTTGTAATATGTTGTTTAAAATCGATTTTTGGTGTAGGTTAGGGATAGGGAGGCTGTGGTCAGATATTTTTGGACTCCAACTCTCACCAACCCTAGCCTACATAGTCCATGGTCAAAAAAATTATTATCATTATTAAACAAATTTATAGACAGCTTCATGGTGTAAAGCCATCAATGTGGTGTCCAGGGTAAAACCAAAGTAAAACACAGAAGCACAATCTCCAAGAACAAGAAAACCAGTTCAACAAATTCTGTAACAATAGAACTATCCAAACAAAACTCAAAAAACAACAAAATGTAACATTGATTTTTCCATAAATGAATAAGTTACACTTCAGGGAAAGCCTTTGTAAACAAAGCTGTCTTTTGTAAGCATCTAAATATCACCAAGCTTCTGCTTAGGGTTGTACTCCACTTTTGGAAGGACACATGTTTCCAATTGTTTTGGATTGTTGGCTATACAATTTATAAAACAGGAAAGAGTTGAGGTGGTGCAGGTAAGCTGCTTTAAGTCTTGGTTGTGAACGTAACATTTATAAATGCAATGACTGCTCAACTATGGACTTCAAAATAAATTGCTATTATAGATTAGGTCTCACTTATCTCATTAACTGTGTAATGCTAAGTAATTTTAAAACAAGCACTTAAATCACATAATCTCACATGACTCATACAAAATAACCAGTTCTATCAAGAACTGACCATGTTCTTAGGCAGTGCTATTTTTCTAGAAAAAAGAGGTGCCAGAACCCAGCCTGAATGCCTCCCTTTTTCTTTAATAATGGCAATGGCTCCCACCTGAGAGGTGCCGGAACTGAGTTCCAGTGAGTTTCAGCTGAACAAAAAGCCCTGAGTTTTAAACTCTCATCTGCAGATGCAACTTGGGGTGTATCTAGCTAAGTCCTACTCGAGTAGGGCACTGAAATAAATTGTTTGAGTTAGCCACAACTAACAAGACTATTAATCTTAGTGGGTCTACTCTATGACTCTATCCCATGTACCCTCCCCCCAAGGAATTGCTTCTGTTCCTTGACCATAACAGGCCTAGCTCCTTAGTATTTTTAATGCACTCTCAATGAATAAAACCAAATGTTATCTAATATACATAATTTTATTTGTATGCCACCTTTCCATAGCTAAAGTCATGCTCAAGGCAACTTGCAACAAGAAAATAATTAGGCCTACATAACAAAAGTAGTCATAAACAATAAAAAATATCAAAAAGTACACAACCAAATTGAACAATTTCCACATAAACCATAGTATCTAAAACAAAGATTAAAAAAACTATCATTAACCCCCTCCTCCCTGCAAAAATCCCTAAACAAAACCCCAGCCTGAGAGTTAAGACTACATATGTATATGACAACAACACAGTGAAAATTAATAATTTCCTAAATCTTATAATAAGCAACCAGGAGGTAACATTTGCAAGGTATGAAGTCTGTAGAAATGCATCCTTTTTCATTATCTACATCTCAAGATTATTGATGAATTATTCCCAGCTCAAGAAGGGATTTAATTACCACTCTCTGTGGGAACCTTGGCAAGCTAAGGATGTAATTCTGCAGCAAAGGCCTGGGGTCAGAAAGTAGTCTTCCCACTCCCTGCAACTAAAGGACAAGTAATCTGGCAAATAGTTCTGGGAGGCATTGTCTGCAGCCCAGAAGAATGTGTTTACAATAGGAAAGATGACCCAATTTTATGTGCTGGTTTTGACCTATGAAGTCTTATGTAGTTCAGGACCCCAATAGAAAGGACCGCCTCTCACCATAAGACCCAACATATTTTTAATATATCTTAGTCTGTAGGTTGATGAATTTCCTTTTAACTGTTATCCACCTTGAGCAATATTCTGTTGGAAAGGTGAGATATAAATATTCTGAATAAAATAAAATAAATCTGCATATGTTACTGATACTCATGCCAAATTTCCTGATGAGAGCAGCCAGTGGCTTGAGAAAGATATCAAAAAGCATGGGAGACAAGATGGAACCCTGTTCAACACCACAGAACAGCTCCGATGGCACTCAGAGTTGCCCTTCTAGAACTACTTCCATGTACAGTCTGGGAAGTAGGATCAGAACCACTGAAGTGTTGTGCCCCCAAGTCCCACCTTGCTAAGCCTTTCCAGAAGTTACTATGGTCTGAAAGTTACTGAAAGTTGCCAAGAAGTCAAGAACAAGCAGGGCCATACTCCCACTCTTTCTCATAACAAATGTCATCAACCAAGGGTAACCAAGGCTGTTTCAGCGCCATGACCATCCATTCCTGAAGCCAGAATGAAATGGATCCAGTTAATAGGTCTTCTCCAACCATGCCAGAAGCTACACCGCCAGCACCCTCTCCAACACCTTGCCTCTAAAAAGGATATTCACCACTAAGAAATAGTTGTTTAACACTTCTTGGTCAAAGCAAGGCGAGAAGGCATCACTGCCTCCTTCAAGGCAGTTGGTACCACCCTGTCCTCCTGTTTGTTGCCATCCATCTGTCCCAGGAGACAATGGAAGACTGCACCATGTGGGGTTAAGTCAAACGGTTGGAGAGCTACGGCATCTGCTGTGGCTCTAGGGACCAACAAGAAAGAGATGTTTCGTTGCAACTGGGACAGATCAAGGCATCCAGTTGTGCTGCAGCAGATGCTCCATAGCATTTCTTCTCTTGGCTCTCCTCCCAGTAGTCATACCTCCTCTTGTCACTGCTGTAGATACAGAACCTGACTGTGATCTGTTGAGAACTAGACTTGCTCCACAGTACACAGCAGGAAGATTTCATTGTAGCTGTTAGTGACGGCGGTCACCTTTGTTCATGTAGAGGGTCACAATGCCTTGTTCTGAACACCACAAGAGGAGGTTATAGAGGTGTATCATGAGAGAGGAGTTGAGCTTTCAGCACTTCTGTTGGGTTTCCATGCCTGAAAGTTGATGGCGTTCTTCAGCTTGTCAAGGGAGGGACATCTAGCTCTTCCAAGGCACGCAGAGTCTGGCTGCTGTTGATTGCTGTGTCGGAGACCCATGTTTCCCCAGGAGTACAGTTCTTGATAGTACTCTGCCCATCACTACATCTGCTTGCTGTGGTCTGTGCTGATCTCTCTCAACAAGGTTTACAGCAGTGCAGTTTTCCTAATTGATGGCTCAAAGGCTTTCTTCATGCCTTCACATATTTTGTGAGTGTTGTCGATGTCAGGAGTTGAATGCTCTGACCCAGCTTTAGCCAGAAATCATTGGCACATCATCCAGCAACCCACTGGGCATCACTCTTTGCCTTTCTCAGTGCAGCAAGCATATTTTCACAGGGCACACTCTAGCCTTCCAAGGAAACATTAATTATTTGAGTATATAACTTGGGGAGAATTACAATTAGGTAACAATGTAGTAAATCTAGTTTCATTTAAATTATGCCTGAACACATTTGGACTAAAGCTGCATCTTGGAACAGACTGCCTTGCTATGGAGTGTGTTATGGAGTACAATGCAAGGTTCAAAAAAGCCAAGCATCAAGCAGCTCCCATTGGTTTTAGTGTATTATCTCAAATTCCTCTCATAAGGGCAATTAATCTTTGCTGGAGTCAAGTCTTTTCTGCTATTAAATGCTGTGGGTGAGACCCAGCATAGTGGAAGCAAGTGTTCACTTATACAGGGTGGGGCTTCTTCTTTCTCTCCTCCCACCAAAATAATTTGGGAGGGGCACATGGGGGCTGGTGGGGGGAGGGAGAAACTGCAATTCCCATTGTGCAAGCATATTTCCATTGGGCAAGCGGCAAGACATCACTGAATGTCACCCTGTACATTACAGGTGGGGCACCAAAGGAGGAGAGTAACATTGGTAACAAAATAACATCTGTGAGAGAAATATAATGACTGTACAGCAAAATAAGATATATGGCTTTGTTCTTTCTTACCTACTCATTGTTACTCACTGTTAATTATAGCTCATTTTAGTTAACTGAAATATATAAAGGTGTGTGTGATGCCTGGCTATTTAAATTAAATTAATGAAGATGTATGAGCTGTCTGGCTTCTGAATAACTTATATGTCTTAGATTCAAATTTGAATGTTATGGGGAAGATATCTGTGGATCCAATTTCAATTATTTAATAAATTGTTCCCATTTTTTTTTGACAAAAATGCCACAATTGCCTGTCTAATTACTAGAGCGATATCATATGAAGTCTGATTTCAATATGCATAATAATAAAACCCAACCACAATATTGCACAAATCTTTATTTGATATACTGATTCTTTTAGCCCATTTTATTTTTTGATTTGTTAATTAAAATCATATTAATAATCCAGAGGTGCCACTGCCAGACCATCCAAATCACATTCGGAAAACTCCAAACTCTGTCTTCTTGGTGGGTGCATTGAGTGCAGCACTCAGGCTGAGACCCAAAACTAGTCTTGTATCAGCCGGGTCAATAATTCCATCATCCCACAGACTGAGAAATAAAAAACAAAAACAAAGGGTTACATTTTTACTGCAAGTGACAAAGAAAGCTATTTCAGTTTAATAAGCAATAAATTGAACCTTTAGCATAGTATCTAACTACATTTTGCTAGTAGTAGCATTTAAGTGACACTACTACATGGGCAGTAGACTATAGTAGAATCTGCACTGTGCCATGTGGCTCCCACATATCATTTAAAGGCCACAACATCCCAATGGATTCTGTTCAGTTATTATTCCATCCTGAGACTGCTATAGATCCTGTCAGTCATTCAATATTTAACCAATATTTCCATTAGAAAAGCAAAAAAACCAAAAGTGACAACTATGTAACAGAGGAGAATGCAACTTTTCCATATTCAAACTACAATGGATCATCATCAACAACAACAACAACAACAACAACAAGGCTAAAGGTGTGCAGTGACCACATTCACCTTTATCTGCAGTATGTGGAAATAGCACATTTCAGATCTGTTTTGAGTCCACTTTGTGGTCTCCCAATTTGATTTGTTATTCAGGCCAAAATCTGAACTTTTAAATCTGAAGCTGTTTCACCACCACTGACTGTAAGAGCTAAATCCCAAAAGCAGTATAACTTTTATTTTCCACATGTGGATGAAATTTGCATGCAAAGAAGCCCCTCTTTTAGAGGATAAAGCCTTCTGAATTTCAGGCAGACCTATCCAGGAGCTTCCAGGCAGGGAACCTTTTAAAGGAAAAGTCTCTACATTTTTAATTTCGTGCAAGAATTGGATGCGAATCACAGGCATGGTCACCCCTTCTGACAACTATGCTCTAAATCTAGGGTTTGTTTGTTTACACACACACACACACACACACACACACACACACTTGTAACAAGAATCTCAAAGCGGTTTACACAAAAACAATAGGGCAGTGTATAAATTCAATAAATAACAACAACAATACATTCAACAGAATTTGAACAAAACTATTTAGTTTTGTATTAAGCTATCCCACACATATAGAGCACAATCCAAAGAAACACTTTCAAGTCTCCTCCAGCATGTACACATGTGTACACACACACACACTTTTTTACAGTATCTGTTCTCCAAAGAGGAAATGTAAATTATGACTAATTACTGGGCTTAAAAGTCAACTAAATATGGTTTTCGTATTCAACTCAAAGATATAGAAATGTAATGCCCTGCCAACAATCATTTCATTAATCTTCTTTGTTGAAGGATGGAAACTAATGGAAACTAATCCAAGTCATAACAAATTGCCTTAAAGCAATGGATTCAAAACTTTAAAAAAAAGGTAACAAAAGCCCTCCCATCCTAATGCTGAGTACATCCATTCATTTAAATTTTAGATTTATGTCGTGTGTGTGGAAGCCAGTTGCAAAGTCAATAAGCAAACTGATCATACAGATCTCTCAAATAATTTTATTTGATTATTATTTTAGAGGGCAGGTAGTAAGAGAGAGAAGGCCATCTGGAAAACAAGTCCTTTAGAATATTCATCTGCGAATAAGCAGTCGGAACTGAATGGTTAGAATAGGGTATTTTCCTCTGGCTAAAGAATCAAGCCTTCAACTGTTTATTGTCTGAAGATTATATTTTTAAATCTAATTATGCAGAAAACGTGCAGTCCGCTTCCAGAGTGTTAATATTCCTAAAGAACATGACAAACCAAACTTCATTTGTACATGAAAACATACTTATAGCAGCCTAACCCCATCAGGTCTTGGAGATGGTCTTGGTTTGCTTTCGCCTGTTACACTTACAATCATAACAGCTGTTCTTTGACCTTTTTCAAGCTCCTTAAAAGATTATTCAAACTTAGCATTACTAGATGTGAGATTTCCAAGCAGCATGCTCTCTCTGTTGCAATGTGCTACTGCATCTTAGCTCCTCTTCATTTATCTTTTACCTTCTGGCTTAAAAAAAAAATACAAATGTCCTTTAGCCACATCTTTTCTAATTAACTTATCGTCGAAACACAATAAGATAGTACTTTTTTTAATATGTGAGTGGCCTGAACTTTTAAAATATGAAGTTTATTTGGAGTGTTG
The DNA here is from genome assembly GCF_009819535.1 of Lacerta agilis. Taxonomy (NCBI): domain Eukaryota; kingdom Metazoa; phylum Chordata; class Lepidosauria; order Squamata; family Lacertidae; genus Lacerta; species Lacerta agilis. Next base: position 29,640,944 of record NC_046322.1, read on the forward strand.
ATATCAGGGAAGGATTTGGGAGCAGAAGTCCAGGTCAGAATGAGGGGAGCCCCCAAATGCAGCAGGACTGGCTTACGACACTTTGAAGTAGGTGAAGGAATAACACACTAGCATTTAAAGTGAGGGCTCTTAAGACTATCAAAACAGAGTCTAAAAATTACATAGCGGCACTACTGTACAGTTGGGAATAATTGATACCCACTTTGGATGGGTTTGAACAATAAGAACTAGGTTTGCAGTTTGGGAGTGTGCATGGATCCAGCTTTGCTTTGCTCTAAATGTCTAAGGTGTGTCTAGGGCCAGGATTGCTTTTGCAGATCTGGTTGCTCTTACACATTGATTGGTAACATGTCCTGGTGAATTATGTACCATCTAAATTGGTCCCTGGTCCATCTCCAAGCCCAATTCAGAATGCTGGCTATGACCTTTAGAGCCTTCAATTGTTTGGGACCAGGATACTTAAAATGCAATCCTCCCACGATCCTATCCTTCTGCTCAGGTTTTCAATAGAGGACCTGCTACAAATTTCACCACCACCTGAACAGTTGGTGGGTATAAAGCACATCTCATTCATGATGTCAAGACTGTGAATTACCCTGGGAAGCTTGGCTGGCTCTTTCTTGTTGCCAGTTCTAGACTCCTTATAAAAACCATATTGTTCAAGGATGCTTTTGGCATAGTCACTTCTGCCTGGTAGTTTTAAGGATTTTTTTAAAAAAACTCCTTTGCCCTGTACTTTTCATTTGAATTTTCAATTACACTTTATCCTTCTGGCTTTAACCTCACTATAGCCTCTTGGGGGTCTGTTAGAAGCCAAAGATGAATTCCTCTCTTAGGATAAAACACACACACACACACACACACACACACACACATACATTTTGATATTCTAGACAAGGTATCAAAATTAAATGAAAACACTGACCAGGACTGTATTCTAAGAAAATCTTACTGGCCCAAGTCTAGCCTTAAAAAAAGAAAGCACTGTAACAAGAAAAATATCTGTCTATCCTTTAAATCTGTAGAACACAATTTTGATATGGCAAATAGAATTTTTATTGGCAACTTGAAAGATTTTTCACCATAAGATAAAATATTACTTTCTCCAAATCACTGTGGCTTCCTATCTTTGTTTAGTGAAAACTGCCTTCTGTAACAGGACAAAGCATTAATTATTGAGCAACCCATCAAACCCCATGGCGAGACCATGAATCATATCTCTGCTTGTAAAAAATTCATAACAGGGCCTCTGCAAGAAAAAGAGGCTTGGGAAGAAAGCTGCTCATGTCATTTGTTACAAGGTAAACTGATTAAATTCCTTTTAGAGACCTGAAAGCAGATTAATCTGGCTCATTAAAAAGATGTCTGGCTAATGACTCTTGATAATTAAGACCTCTGCATGTGAAAGGCTCTAGTCTGGCACGTTTGATGAGGAAATACAACTATGGAGCAGACTACTGACATCCTGTACACAGAATGAGATATAATTTATATGCAGAGCTAATAAAGAAATGTGCTTCCATTAAAAAAAAAAGCACTGTTCTGCCTCCCTAGTCCCAATTTTATAGTACAAAGATCACAGTGCCAATATAAACATCACAGTGTGCATACAGAGTGATTTGCAAAATAATATATACACACATGCACACAGCACACTGTCACTGTTAATACCGCCAATCACCCGCTGAAGCAGTGATGGGGAGACTGGAATCTGCCTCCCCAAAATCCCCAACAGATAAGCAGCAATGTCAAAGCCGTATCATTTGTTGGGTGCTAGGCACAGAATTCAAATCTACTGACTGGGATCTATGAAAGCAGCTGCAGGGAACTAGATCCAGAGACTCGGGCATAGGAATCATGAATAATGCTCCTTTAAGCATGCACTGTTCCTAACCCAGAAGAGGGTCAAACAAAAGCCAGATTGGCTTCACTCTCTGAGAGTCTTGATCCAAAAATGTCACTGGAAACAGAGGTTCCCTGACTTAGTAGAAGCCACCACTGCAGATTCACACAGATCCTGGCAATTTGTCAAAGATTCAGATACTTGGCCTTATACTACTGTAATGTCAATTTAAAAAATCCTATTATTTGACTTTGTAATCTAGCATTCTCTTAATGTCTTTTATACAAGTCATTCTGATTTGTGTCACAAATCAATTGAGAAAACTTTTTTTGATGCCAAAAACAACTGGATTTGTATATTGATATTGCAGCTCTGAGGGAAATAATCTTATGAAACAAACAGTACTTCCTAAGCATATAGCAAGCAAGAGCAGCAGCAAAATGCCACACAGGCAGTAATAGTAGCCAGGGTGGATTAAAGGAGTCAGTGGTGGATCGGAAAATAAAAAAAAGAGTTTAAAGGAAGAGCTTCCCCCTTTCTTGCCTCATTGTAGTTCTGACACCCCTGTAGCACAGACTAGTGTCTTTCGAGACAGCGATGGTTTTTCCTCTTGAACTTAAGCATACAGACTTTTAGCCACTAGAAACACCAGGATTAATTTAGTCAAGGGGAAATATTTCCACTTCCACTTGGTGGATATATATTTCAAAGCTTAGGGTATAAAGTACTGTACACATAATTTGTGTGCATGAAACAGGCTTTTGGAGCTCTTGCTACCAATTATTAACCACTGAGCCTCTTGGGCTTGTTGATCAGAAGGTTTGCAGTTCGAATCCACGCAACAGGGTGAGCTCCCGTTGCTCTGTCCCAGCTTCTGCCAATCTAGCAGTTTGTGAGCATGCCAGTGCAAGTAGATAAATAGGTACTGCTGTGGCAGGAAGGTAAACGGCATTACCATGCACGCTCTGGCTTCCGTCATGGTCTTCCATGCGCCAGTAGCGGTTTAGTCATGACCTGGCAAGCTGTCTGTGGACAAACGCTGGCTCCCTCGACCTGAAAAGCGAGATGAGCGCCGGACCTCATAGTTGCCTTTGACTGGACTTAACCACCCAGGGGCCTTTACCTTTTACCACCTAAAACACTACTTATGACAAAAAGGGGATCATTAGAGGTACCTTCAACAAAGTTCAAGAAGCTGAATTGGAAAAGGGAATCTAGAATGTCCAATTATATCAGTGGATACAAACTATCAGGAAATTCTATGCAACCACAGTTGTGCCCTTGTGTAAGTCCTATTCCTTTAAATGAGATTGCATATGAAATGTTCTTAGTAGATCCTATTTTTCCAAGTACTTTAGAAATGCAGAAATTTAGTGATGGATCTGAACAGCTTCAGAGATACTTTATTACTGAAAAGGTCAAGCACTGCAAACATAGAGGCAGAAAGACCTCAAATTTAGAAGTAAAAAATGATGGAATGCCTCTAATTTTTAGCCTTTTCGTCACAATTACTGAACATTTCTTATTAGAGACAAGTTTAAAAGCCTAAAGTTAAAATAATCTTTGTACAACCAATAACTAATTGACTGCTTACAAGATCATCTGCTGAAAGGCAGATGTTTCTTGTATCATAACCATGCACATACTGCATGCTTAAAAATCCAATTATTTTTCAGGCCTTTAACACATATAAAAATTATAAAGGGCCTCCAGTTACCATATCCAAAAAGAGGACACAGAGAGGGGGGAAATGCCCCCAAATTAAGGATTTGGTTTAAGCACATACAGTTTGATGATAATTTCTTTAATGTAATTAGTTCAGTGAGAAGTTTTTATGACTCCAGTATAATCCAATAATAAAAGATGAAAATACATGTATTTATTTGTCCCTTCTGGCCTGGGGAGACATAAGAGGTTTTGTGACAGCTAGACAAAGCCAGGTCCTCAAGCAGTTTAACCACACGTATTTTTGCAACTGAGATGTAGCACCCAGATTCGTATTTATTGCTAAGGCCAATCTATATTAAAGACCATGAATTTCCAGTTGACAGCAAGGAGTACAAGATAGGCTACTACTGTACAGCTAAGTCTGTGAGAACTGAGTAATTCACAAACGCTGGATGCATTTGGACGTTAATGCTAAAACCATGGTTTAGCATTCTGAGAACAAATTGCAGTGAATCTCAGGATTGCAAGCTCTTTTCTTCCTCTGGAATGGCCAATAGGAAATTACTGCTTTAGTGTAACCCTGCAAAACTACAGTCAATGTTGACTGTGGTTTGAATAAGCTGGTTTATTGCAACCAGGTATATTTAACATTAGTCACAGTTTGTCTGGGTTCAGACAACATGGCAAGCCGTGAGCTTAACCTCTTTGCAGTTGCTTGGGATCAGGAAAGGGGAAGATGGGAGCAAGCAAGCCCTGCAAGGCTCATTGCAGTTTGTTTTCATAATGCTAAACAATGGCATAGCGACAACATGCAACACAGCCTGCTATGTCAACTCTCAAGAAAAAAGATCGCCCCGGGTTGTTGCAATTGTTTGGTGTTGGCAGTAGGACAGGGACAATGAATAATAGATAGTGAAGTTTTGTGTTTAAACTCACACTTATTAGCACCTTTTAATAAATCTGACTGATCAGATTTACAAGTTGGTAATTCAAATGCAAGTAAAATATATCCTCTGTGGTAAACAAGTTTTATTTGCTTTTTGGAAGATAAAAGCTCTAGCATTCTTCAAATGTGTTTCTTGAATTATCACAAGAAAGATGTGGCTTACTATTACTAAATAATTTTTTTAAAATAACATAATAAACATACACTCTGCTTTAGTAATTTTAAGAGATGCTGGCTACCCTCATGCCTAGTAAAATACAAAATGATCCATGTAAATTTATCTCTAGCAGATCATGAAAAGCCAGTTTCGGCTAGTAAATGAGAGTACTGAGCTTGATCCTTGGTTATCAGACTTCACATCCCCCTCAGGTACATGGAATAGCCTCAACCAGAGTTATTATATTTGAACCTCAGTATTTCATGTTAAATAGGAGTGTTGATTATTTACCAATTTTGTGGGTGCACAGGACTGAACACTTTGCACATTAACAATGTTTAATAAATAGTTTATAATAAAGGGACTGATCCAATCAAGTCTCTGTTCCGCTAATGGAAGAGTAATGCATTACCTGTCTGACTCTTGTGACAATCCAACATCTTTGCAGCTTAAGCTTTATCATAACCACCACCATGGGTAGTGGTGGCATGGGGGAGGTGTGGTGGAAGCAAAACACTGTAGCATGTTAAACTATAATCTATATGTTACCGTGCACTAGAGTAGTAAGGACTGCCTTCCTCTTCAAACCTCCGGATGATTGGCTCTTTGAGAGATTTTTCCTCCTCTTCAGTTAGCTAGTAGATTGATATGGAAAGAAAGTGGGATTTTAGTCTGCAAGAGCTACACTTCTATATATTAAGAAGTGATATTGCACACCGGTTGCATAAGGCCATAGGTTAGCATGACATGAGAATGAGAACCAGCAAGCTTCAATCTCACATCTCTCTCCCTGCCCCGTTCCCTGATTTACACCTGTCTTCTTACCCACGTCAGTAACAGACAACACTCACCTGCTTCCCTTCCCTTGCTTTTTGGTCCTTGGCTATTGTAGCCAAAACCATTGCAGCTTGCTCTCCTCCCATAACTGAGATCCGAGCATTTGGCCACATAAAAAGGAATCTGGGACTGAAAAAGATAAAACAAACTAACACAGGGCACAAATCTCCTGCTTTCCCCCCCTTCAAATTCCCTACTCCAGAATTATTCTAATTTTATTTTATTTTTGAGGAGCATAGGGAGAGGGAGAGTTTCAAAGGCCTGCTCCATCATGTGCCTAAACGTCCTTACTGCCATAGTGATTTGCATAATATGAAAGCAGCAGAGATCCACCATTTTCCTTAACCATGCCATTTATTTAATTCATTTAGCAGAGTTGTTATACCGCTTAATTATCCATAAACTCTAAGCTATTGATACCTGCAGTGAGTGTCAAAGTTTTCACCAAGTTTTTCTAGCTATAAAGAAGGGGTGTTTTAGTTTCTGTGCCAGAATACTGCAACATTACACAAACAAAGTGACATGAGCCTTGTGTAACTGGAACGACCAAGGGATCCAATACAGTCAAACCTCGGAACTCGAACGGCTCCATTGCCGAATGTTTCAGTTCCCGAATGCCAAAAACCCGGAGGTAAGTGTTCCAATTTTGAATATTCCTCAGAACTCGAACGTCTGACACAGCTTCTGCTTGAGAGCAAGAAGCTCTTGTAACCAATTGGAAGCTGCACCCCGGAACTCGAACATTTTGGAAGTTGAACGGTCTTCTGGAACGAATTACATTCGAGTTCCGAGGTTTGACTGTGCAGTGAATAAGACATACAATGTATGTATTCACTAATTCACCTGTGTAGGTGTTTTGAACAAATAAACACAGGTAGCATAGTCTGCCTGGGCCACACATGCATTTAACAGTGAACGAATTCTAGGACACATACTTACCTATAGGCTCTTCCACACATCCCATAATTTCCAGCACCATAGGAACCTCCAATTAGTACTGTTATTTTAGGCACATTGGCACATGCTACAGCAGTTACCATCTTGGCTCCATCTTTTGCTATTCCACCAGCTTCATAATCCTTACCAACCATGAAACCTAATGAATTATAAAAGCAGCAAGATCAAAGTCAACCAGTTTTGCAATTTAATTTTACTGGTCCATTACGGGTGGGGTGGGGTGGGGAGGAATCCAAAAGCAACAGTAAGGTAACAACTTTACTGGGGCCAACTAAAACACGACAAAAATAACTTCCTCACTGCTTTACGAAGTTGGTTTTTATAAAGGTATTAATCTATTCTTACTTTAAGATAAAAGTCATTGCTGATTGTACACCTTCAGGGCAGGGTTTCTTGTTCTTAATTTCAGTCATTATATACTGCTTAGATTGTAAGACACTTTAATAACACTTTACTTAATGTCAGCTCTACAGCCCTCCTAAAAAAACAAGTGAAGATTATAAATAATGGATAGGAATATATTTATTACTACTATGTATTTAGTTGCCCAAGGGCTATGCAATGAATCTGCAGCTCCAAATAATTTATTTGCCCTGAGATACAGCTACATAAATCATAATGAGTCACAGACCTGTGATGTTTTGCAGAAACACAATGGGAATATTTCTCTGACAACAAAGCTGAATAAAATGGGTGCCCTGTAAAGACAGTAAAAAGATAGTTGACCTACTGACAGTTAATTGTTGAACAGCTTATCTTCAATCCCATCTATTGTTAAAACCAATAGGCACTTCTATGACAATGTTTTATCAAGTTGCTATAAATATATATGTGTATGTATGTATATAACAGAATCACAATCTTTTACATGAAATATAATGCTTATATTTAATTTTTTTAAAAAAAACATTCAAACACATAACTGCACTTTCCCAATTCCCTCCATTGGAAATGACCCTATACCTGAGCACCAGCTTGTCTGTTATTTTTTCTAACTGTAGTAATACTCACAAATTGCTTCAGAACAAAACAACTTTTCCCAATTAGTGTTACTTATCTCCTTAAACAGCTGATTCATGAAGAAGTTACTCATTCCCCAATAACTGCTAAAATAGATTTGAAGCAAGTTTCAACACATAAGGATGTGATAAATGGTAGGTGGTAATAACTGAGAAAACAAGTTTGCTACGGTACTGAATGCTAGAAATAGTATGTTAGATCACTGCCATTAAGAGCGACAAAATAGCAGGTTAGACTAAAAAATTATTGCAGCGTGACAGGTCTTGAGAAAAAGCTTTCGTAACTTTGTTAATAATAATACTTGGCATCTGTACAAATGTTCAAACCGTTTCACGTGCAGTATCTAGTTGTAACCTTTACAACAACCCTAAAATGTAAGTCAGTATTATTACATACACACACTGTTAGACAATAAAACTATGACAGAATGTCTTATGTATTGGGCATATTTACATCTAAAACCAGCAAGAGTAATTATATTTCCTTAAAACAGGGATGGGGAGCCTGTGGCCATGAAGATGTCCCGGACTACAATTCCCCAGCCAACATAAAACAGGATAATTGGAGTTCCAGTCCAGCAACATCTGGAAGGCTACAGGTTCCCCATTCCTGCATTAAAATGTAAGATAATCTATATATATAAAAATGTAAAAGGTGGATATTTGTGACCGATCGCCTTTCTCCATAACTGCTTGACCAATTCCGTTGAAATTTGGACACAATGTTCCATGGCCATATGGGAGTGTTTGTGCGTGCTTACATTGTACAGATAGCACACCGTTCACAGGTAAAAAACGTGATTTTATGTCAAAAAATATAGCGCCCTCCAGTGGACATCAATGACCACACATCTCATTTTACCGCCAGTTCCACTCAGCTCCAAACTGGGCCCCTCCCTCCCCTCCGCCCCGCCGCTGCGGCTCTACCACCGAGATCGGCCCAGCTACGCGCATATAGGCCGCATAGAGGCCGCCACCACTGCCCCCCAGGTAAGCACCACGGGATAGGCCCCAGCTAGCCCCTAACTCCGCGGGGGACCAGGCTTCAGCGCACACTGACGTGAAGGCCCCGAGAAGGCCACAAGTAGCCCGCAGCCCCAGCCTCCGTCCTGTACGAGTGGGCCATGAGGCCCTGCTCCAGGGCCTAGGTGGCCGCAGCTCACCTTCCAAGAAGGAAAGAGGTGGCGGAGTGGCGCGAGGTGTGTGGGGAGCATGTCTAAGGCACAGGGCTGAGAGGCCGAGTGGGGCCGGGGCCAAGTCGGAGGGAGACGGTCTGCAAGGAGATAAGATGGTGGCAGCACGGAAGACTGAGGGAGAGTTCTGGCCGCCATCTTGAATTACTTACATTGTACAGATAGCACACCTTTCATAGGTAAAAACGTGATTTTATGCCAAAAAAAATAATATCGCCCTCTGCCATTTTTCCATGTCTTTTTTTTAACTTTCCTACTTCTTTCTCAGCTTCATCAGTCTCCTTTAAAACCTGAAAATAATGCACCGCAAAAAAACATAGGTCGTCGTACTCGCGCAACAAAAGCAACACAATGTGTAATTGCAAAACAAACTCAGGAACAATGTTCATCAAGAAATTAACAACAAAGACAAAGAATGACTCAAATGCGAACCGAGGAAACACCAGATCAACGTGAAACCAGACGTCAGGATGCACGCTTACAAGCACAATAAACGCGTTTTCAACTTTAACACACTAAGCCATAGCAATGCGTGGCCGGGTCACCTAGTGTTAAAATGAAATGATTTTATTTTTTAGACTTGGTTATGCTTCCTACACCAAAAAGGTAATTAATTACCCGCTATGAATGTAGTCTATGGTGTTTGCTTTGTTCTCAGCAATAATGAAAATCTGGAAGGCAGAGCTTCAATAACGTATGTTATACTTGCCTTCTTTGCAGATTCTGAAAAAAGGACACCATTATTTCCAATTATTCCTACCGGATAACCAAATATTCGAGCAAATCCTAGAGGGGGGGAATAAGAATAATAGAAAATTGCACATGTATCTCACAGTGAAAGGCTACTAGCATATAACATTCCAACACCTTTTGAATGAAATCAGTATTCTAAGTGCTTTAGGCCTGCAGCCACAATTCTTCCATATGAATTATATGAATTGTTAATTTTCCCTAATATTTTTAAAAGGCAAACACACCCACATTCCAACATATTAAATATTAGCAGCTTCATACCTGGCGTTCCTCAGGAATTGTAAACAAAAAACAAAAAATCAATTCAGTTTTGAAATAAGTGGGGAAAATAGGTGCTGTTTTGAAAGGTTCAGTTCACCATCTTGATTCAAAATGGCATCTGCTCCCTGACCTCAGGAACCATTATGCAGTGTGATAGCAAACAAATAAACTACTTTCTGAAATGTAAAGCAGGAAATTTGATTTCTAATCACCTAAAAATAATACCTGTGATTAAGGTATCCCCGTATAAGGCTTTAAATTCATCGAATTTACTTCCATCTACAAGTCTAGCAATGACCTTAAGTAGAGAAACAAAGACACACATTATTAGTTTATTCTTCGTTACAACTGATAATATTTTAAGATCACATTCTCTTTTGTATTAGACTGATATTAAATTCAAAGTAACTGGGCTTCATTACTACCAGCTGAAGCACAAAAATGTTTACAGTTATTTCTGGAAAGCACAGATAGTGGACATCTGTCAACTACCATTGACAGATCTGTCAATTTTCAACAGGAATGCTATTCCACACAGAACAGGAGCAGCACACTGAGATCTTTGGAGCTTGCAGGAGAAACTCTTCCACTGACTGCAGTGATCTTCTGGGCATATAAGAGATAAGGTGGTCTCTCAAGTAACCTGGACCTGAGCTCCATAGGGCCGAATGTTAACACTTTGACCATGGCCTGGTAACAGACTGGCAGCCAGTGCAAACCCCACAAGAAAGGTCTTATATGCTGGCACTAGTTTGTCCCTACAAGCAACTTAGCCACTGCCTTCTGCACCAACTGCAGCCTCTAAACCAGGCTTCCTCCAACTCGGCCCTCCGGATGTTTTTGGCCTAAAACTCCCATGATCCCTAACTAGCAGGACCAGTGGTCAAGGATGATGGGAATTGTAGTCTCAAAACATCTGGAGGGCCGAGTTTGAGGAAACCTGCTCTAAACCAAGCCCAAGGGTAGCTCCACACAACAGTTAGGTTACCAAAATATTGTCTCCCAGTAGGTTTCCAAGCACAATTCAAAACATTGACCTTTAAAGCCCTAAACAGCTTTGTCCCTGTATACCTGAAGGAGTGTTTCCATCCCAACTGTTCTGCCTGAACACTGAGGTCCAGCTCTGGGGGCCTTCTGGTAGTTCCCTCTTTATGGGGATGGTTTGGTACACAAACTGGAACACCACTACTCCTTTAAATGTTAGCTTGCATGTTCTTTGATGCTAAAATTAAACCAGCAAACAGGAATAGGGAGAGGTAGCACCTAGCTAATTGCTTAAACAACACAACAGTCCTAAAGTGGCCAAAGTAAACAATCTGAAACATAGTTCAGCAACTTGCAAAATACATGTGAGTTCCTGGAAGGTTGTCTGGCAGACTGGTGCCAGAAGGTAACACATAATATACACTATATGTCTGTATTTGTGAACACTCTTCTGTACACATGACATTGTAGCAATATTTTGTATTTATACCTCTCTAACATCAAAATTTCTTTTAAGCTGCTCTCCAACTATCCCATAAAGTTCATCAGGAGGAAACAAAGGTTCTTCTGATGGTTCTATTGTCACCTGCAATAATTTAAAGTACAAAAAACAAACAAACAAATTAATTAATCAAAACACTTGTCAGTATTTTCCTATAGGCTTCCAGAGTCTCTCTATAACCAATTCAGGCTCAAGTGTTTGCATCCAAGTAACAATTCTTTCAGCGTGACAGTTAAACTTATCCTGGATTCTTAGAACATTTCTCTCTTCCTCGCAGCTCTTCCTAAGTACCAGCAGTAATTTACACATTTCCAAAACAGCTTTACGGCTCAATTCTGACCTACAATTTGTTTATTTGTTTCGTAATTAAATATTTTATCATTGTAACTCACCTTGGGACCCTATTATTTATTAAATTGGTATACCACCCTACACCCGCAGGTCTAAGGGTGGTTACAACATAAAATCACAATATAAAAACAAAAAATACATAATAAAAATGAAAACAAAAAAACCCCAATAATCCCCCTTCCCCAATACATTTTAAAAGGGCATTTGATATAGGAAAAAGTGCGTAAGAAATCAAATTAAATAAAAGATAGAAAGAAAACTGATCCCTAGTTAAGGGGCTGGGAATGGGGTACCATATATACCAGTAGTACCTGGCACCCTATTTTTGCACAAGTCTTGCTGTGACAACAGTCTGAGACACTAGGGGGCAAAAGAGGCACACTGGACTGTGCTGAGACTTAGCAGTTGGCCTTTGCAGAAATTAGCCTTAAATCCCAATGGGTCACCCCTGGAGGAGGACAGAAGGGGGAGGGCACAGCAGGGCTCTCCTCCTAACTCTCTCTCCCTGAGACCAAAGGAGGCTTTTTCTTGCTTCAGCCCTGCTCAACTACCATGCTCCTAAACTCACACTGAGCACCACAATCAGAGTTCAGGAACACCCGTGGTTTCACGACAATCACACACAACCCTGGAATGGGAAGGTTAGATGAATTTGTGTGCGACGGATGGGATGGATGCAAGTCCCACTACAAGTTAAACTGTAGGTCTGAAAAGGTAATAGTCTAATATCTAGTCAGGGCCAGTGCAGGCATAACTCTTCACTTTCTGAACTAAGTTTAATACATCATCAGACAAGTACAGACCTGCTTACTTCATCCCCCATCCACTTCCCCCATATGAACTCCCCATTAACCTTGGTACATTGAATGATATATCTGTACCTACATAAAAGCCATGGTTGAAGTTAACTCAGAGTAGACCTACTAAAATTAATGGACTTCACTTTTTCATGTGCATTAATTTCAATGGCTCTACTATGTATCACTTCATTGAATACCACCCCTTATATCAAAATCTGGGCTGGCGTAAACCTGGCTAGTGACCGTACTGATAACACACTGCTCCAGGGATAGTGTTAACAAGGGAGGATGGGTAGAATTCAAACGGGAGAGGGGAGGGAACACATAAGCTTGCAGTCCACTCTCAATCTAACCATGATTAAGAAACCAGCGGTGCTATGTTTGCAATAGGCCACAGTGCAAATGGAAACTTTAAATGCACAGCACTGCTACCAAAGCCATATTCTAAGTATTCTATTTCATACATCGCTTCAAAGGAAACTGAACAAAACATACTCACGTCTACTTTCTTCTGGTAATTCAAACTTCTCACCACTTTCCTTGCTAAATGGAGTGCATGGTTATCATCCAAAGCATAGTGATCAGTTACACCAGATTTTCTGCACAGATTTAAAATAGAAGGCCATGGCATGTTATTAAGCAATATATTTTTATTTACTATTCAATGGTGAAATACTGGGGGATGGGGTGGGCAGGGAGGAAAGGGAATGAACCCAAACACAAATTTAGCAGTACAGTAATATCCATTGATAGCAGAAGAGCCCACCATTATTTAAAGCAAGGTGAACACAACAACAGTTCAGAGCAACATAATTTATGGCACATTCCATTATAATGTACTGAAGGTGGAGGAGAGTGTTTTGTTTTACCTGCAGTGAAGATCAGCACCACCAAGATCCTCTGCTGATACCTCCTCCCCTGTTGCTGCTTTAACCTAAAGTACAAAAACGAAGTCTCAGCACAGAAGTTCATAGAACTAGGGATGCTATTTATATATTTAAAGCAATTTTAGCCCATAGCTGAAAAGGCTTCCAAAATACTTACAAAGATAAGCAGCAATGCAATTATGTGTGGGTTTTTTAAAAGTTCACTACAATAATCTTTGAAATTTTCAGGCTTTGGACCCTGCCTGTTACTTCCCCCACCTCTCATCCAAGAATCTCTTAAGTTCACTGCTTTGGCCCACATAAACCAAGGTTTGAACCTAGTAATAAACACTGGTATACAAAGTTGGCTTGTGTTAACCTTGGTTCAGACATACTGCTACATCATGCTAATGCTGGAAAGAAAAGAGAGGGAACTCAAGCTAGAAAGGGAAGACGGGATGGAGCACTTTGCACTATCCCCAGTGGACATAGCTGATTGAATAGAGTATTAAATGCCATAAAAATATAACCAAATAACATAAAATTATTGTGATGATTATTTAAAAAAGCACTATTAATATGTATGTCACTTTATAAAGACTTCAAAGATCTTATTATCTAAAGTTGAACAGTAAAAATTGGAAGAACATGTGTTCAGTTCAGGGACAGATTTAATGGTGATCATATCAGGAGAGAAGACTGAAAGGGTGTGCCAAAGAAGACACAGAAAATGGGGGCAAGGCAGTGTTGCATGGGAGAGAGCTCCAGGCATAAGGGGAAGCGAGGAGAAACAGCAGAGGGAGCTGGAGACTTTTCTATAACCATGGGTGGTGTAGCTGAAGGAGTGTGTCGTGGGGCATGAATAAATTTAAATGTGAGAGTGAGGGATTTTGTGCTGCAACTAGGAGTGGTCAATGCTTGAAGACAAATATAGAATCATTTCCCCAAAACATAATTTTAATATTATCTGATGCTAAGCAGAGCCTGCCTGCCTCAATTCTCCATTTCCATTCAACTTAGCAGCCTCAAAGCTACCTATATTTTAAAAAATAATTTGTTTCAAAAAAGATTTTACTCTTAAAACTAATCAATAAGCTCTGAGTCTGTTCCATTTTTCTAAAGTGATATAATTAGTGCCGAAAATTCAAGCAGGAAATTAAGTAACAAATTAATTAGGGCTAAATGGCAGAGTTTCGTCACCCAAAGGTTCCTATTGATTTTCTGTGTCTGCTTCTGCTGATTACTTTTGTACCAGAACACTATTCCTGACCCAGGAAAACACTTCCCACGCTGAAATCATTATCCCTGCAAGCTAAGCAATGAAATGTGCAAGTTTCAGCTTTGACTCTGCATCATCTTGGTATGTAAAAGAAATCTAGTTAGTGACTACCACTTTTTATTGAAATATAATTCAACAACTACAATTTTCCAAATTTCTAAAAGTTCTGTATCATGTTGTTTCCTCTTTAATGTGTTAGCTATGTTTTTAATTAAGGACTGACAAAATATTGGAAAATGGATGTTTATAATTAAAAAGCAGAATTGGATATAGTTAAGGAAATAATAGTTTACATCACATTGAAAAGGATACAGGAAGGAAAATGGCTGGATGATAGAACACATATTATCTTAGACATTTTCCTCAACTATCTGGGATACAGCTAGGGCAGATATTGTTTTTGGTGTGACCCCATTTCTTCATAGAAGCCTGTGACAGAGTTAAATGTTATAACAAAAGCAGGAAATCCTATAAAATCCATTCAAAACCATTCACTCACCAATGGAGGACCTCCCAAAAATATAGTCCCTTGCTTGCCAACTATTATACTTTCATCAGCCATTGCAGGGACATAGGCTCCTCCTGCTGTACATGAACCCATAACCACGGCTATCTGAGAAAACAAACAGAAACATAGTGTTCAACAGGAAAAAAAATATACTCACCTACAGGCAACTTCATTTCCTTGTAGTCTTGCAACCTAACGTGCAGCAACTGGCTCATATTTATTTACATCTAGACTAAGTTTGTAAGCTGATCAGAAGAGGAATATTTCTCTTTAGTTCTGTCAATTGGATCTATAAATTATGCAAGCTGCTGATGCTGCTGTGTAGGGTTACCAGGTGCAAAGGAGGAGCATGTCACTTTAAAGTCTGGAATGCATCAACAGCGTGCATCAATGAGCCTTTCTTGGATGGTACAGCTCCCCATAGTTCTTTGGACTGAAAGGGACAACTGCAGCACCAGCGTGGCAGGGACCACTGCTGCACTCTGAATGCTGTCTTGCTGCCTCTGAACATTTAAAAGTGATCAGCACAATCTCCTGTATTGCAAGGGGGGGGGGGGAATTATTCATCTGTTTCTTTCTAAAACAAGGCTGGAAAACCTATTTTACATGGAAGGTCATATAAAACCCATTTGGGGGCCACAGTAGATATTGGGTGGAGCCAGAGCTGTTAGCGGGCAGAGCTACCCACATTTCTCTGCTATCTTCTTTCCCCCCTCTCTTTTACTCTGCACCTGTTGGACAGATGGAGCTTCAAGTGCTTGTAGGCACAAAGACCAGCCTCTGCCCTCCACCTCCAACTGCTCAGCAAGCAGAGAAGAAACCTTGGGAAGTGGTGTCCAACACTCCCCTCCAAGGGGTCTTTCCAGGCAGCGTTTCATAGAACAGTAATATTAACCCTTCCCAGAGTCACTCTTTCTTTAAAGATGCATTCCTGCAATGTAAGAGAGGAATATTGTCCCAAGTGGTGCACTCAGGCCTCTAAACAGGAAGCGCAAAGCATGACACTTTCACCAAATTAGTATTACCATAAAAGCATAGAAAGAGCTTGAGAAAGCAAGCAAGAGAAATGAAAGGATATAACCTTCCGCCCTTGCTGTCTCGGTGGGTATTTATTAAAAGCAAATGCGCTTTGCAAAATCGAGGGTAAATTAGGCATCATCATTGACTGAAAAGGCCCTCTTTATGTCCATTATGAACACTGAAGGCACAGGACAAAGTGTTACAGGCTTTCACATCATTAAGACATTTATGAAGGAAATTTTTTTTCTTAGTTTGAGAAAAGAAAGGCAGGATTATATTTCTTTCAAAAAAGAAATCTGATTCCACAAGAACTTAGGGTAGATATAGGTAACAGAGCTAGAGGGTGGGGGGCTGCAATTACATCGGTTTTGTGATATTATCTGAAACTCAATCATTAAATTACATGCCTCTAGGACTATGACATGGTTTGATGAAATTATTTTCTTGTGGCTGTAAAGGCCTTGTTTCTTATATATAACATGATACATCAACAACCAAATGAGGGCCTAGATTGGTTTGAAAAAAGGTTTCGGAAACAGATGTGATGGGCCTTGGTCTCAGCAAAATCTGCTTCTGCGTATATTAGAAAATACTTTAAAAGTGGTATGCAGGTGGTAGTGGATACCCATATATCACCTACAGTCCAACCAATGATGCTGGTGACGATGTGATAGTAAGGGGACTTATTATCACTTCAGCAGAGTTGCCTGGTAATACAGGTATTTTGGGGACTCAGAAGTATCCAAAGTAATTCAGGCAGCCATGGATTTTACGCCCCAATTGTGTTTACTATCCCTCTTTTGAGGCCTTGAATGTTGCTATAAAGACTAAAGATTTATTGACTATTCTTTTAGTGGCCACTTGGTTATCTATAGATCAAACCTGGAAGACCTCACAGAGACTACCCTGGACTTAAGGTATAAACATGTACGGTGATTGGCTATCACTGAGAAAATAACTCATAACTTAGTGATAAAAGGAACAGAAAAACTGGACAATTTTTGTGCAATATGGTGCTCATTTATTCAATATACAAATTAAACTGGTCTTCAATACAAACTCTCCCAAGCATCTTTGTAGATATGACTATGCTGAACAGTACGGCTGAACTATAGTCTTTCCTGGGAATGACCTTCTGTGATGGATAAAATAACTTCTGTGCTGTTTCCAGGATATTATATGCTAGACATGTGAGTAATTTGTATGAATTAATAAAAATCATTTATTTTAATGAATAACCTGATAGCTGTTATCCTGGTGGGTAGGGTTGCCATATTTAAAAAAGAGAGAATCCAGTTTATCTATCTGTTTGTTTGTTTGTTTGTTTGTTTGGGTCAGACAAATATATTTATCAATTGTCCAAGAAAAACACAACCCCCCTAAATGTGTAAGGGACATCTATTTACTCATGGACACGTAATATTAATTTTACATCGGGGAAAACATCCTCTGGTTTATTAGATTTCCACTTTGAAAGAATTAAGACAGACAGCCACTCGGCAGTGGGAGAGCAGTGAAGGAGGGGATCCAAAATAGATAGAGCTATTCGGGGGGGGGGGGGTTATTGCACTCTGAAGACGACTCGTCATCTTGTGATCAGACAAAACGTTCTCTTTCCAGGCTCAAATACAAGGAAAACCCAGTTGGCCAGTTTGCAGAAACAGTCAACATAGTACTAACTGGCTGGGACCTGTGGTATCATGAATCCATCATTGCCCTTCTGCCCAGAAAACTTTTGCAACTTTAAAAAGAAAAAAATGATTTCTCTCTCTCTCTAAAAAAGTTCCAAATGAAGTCTTTTGAACATTTTTTTTAAAAGGAGAAGTCTTCCTAAAGATATGGAAGGAAGGAAAGAGTGAACAACTAAATCAGTGTTCAAAGAGGCAAGTATGTATTTTGATTGCAGTACAAAAGGTAAAAGAATGATGTGCAGAAGTGGGGAGGGGAATGCCAATTCCCGTTTTGAGGTACATCAGTACACACTCAAAGTTGCTCCAGTTAAATGGTGATGGAGTGGGGTAAAGCCATATAGGTCAAGTGCTAGCAAATTGCTTCCTGCTGTTGTGCCTCTGCTTCCAAGCATAAGATCAGATACGGTCAAAACAGTTTCTTTTAACAAGTTGTGTAAAATAATTCTACCCGCTGCTATGTGTTTTCAACAGCACACAAATAAAAGAAGAATAAATGTCCCTTTGAAATAAAACAAAGGAAAAGCAAAGAGATCTGGGTTTAACAAAACAAACCTGACAGTTTTTTTCTCAACTCCAAATACACACAAGAGACAAACACTAATGTGATAAACAGAGATAAGAAATTCATGAGTCTCCTAAATAGCAAGGATGACTTTTAATTGACATTTTCCATTGTAACTGAAAATTATTTAGTACTCAGTTCCATATGATACATGTCACTGCCTATATAGTTCCCTTTACAATCCAGCTTAATTATATTCCTGCTTTTATTCTCAAATAAAGTTACCTGTGGAATTCTTTGTGAAGACATGCGTGCTTGGTTATAGAAAATTCTACCAAAATGATCACGATCAGGAAACACTTCTGCCTGGCGTGGTAAGTTTGCACCTCCAGAGTCAACTAAGTTAAAATGAAGATTGAACATTGATAAACAACATATTTATCTAAACATTACTGGAAACCATTATTCCCTGTGAGGAGGACACTGAGAAAGCTCAGATGCAAAGAAATCATAGGTGGTTGAGGCAAGAAAAGGCACTTGCCTTTTCCCCCTGTCCAAAGTCCTTAATCAGCCACTGTCACTGCTGCAATGCAAGCAAGAACCCTTATATGACAATTGCTTGGATGAAGGGTTGGCCTTGCCTCCAGTCTACAGTCCTTTATCTAAGCAAGTGCCACTGAAGGGAAGAACAGGGTGGGCTGCAGCACCTGAAAAAGGAAAAACATGCAGCTTTACTCTGGACAACAGTTGCTTAAAGCCCAGCCTTTTTGGATGCTTAGATGAAACATTAGAGATGTACAGTCTGATTTGCAATTTGATATCTGCACTCAATACTTTGCTTCACTGTACTGCTCTGAATTGTTTAAACAGTATGTAATGTCTACAAATGCACACGGGTGGCGTGGTAGGTTAAACCACAGAGCCTAGGGCTTGCCGATCAGAAGGTCGGCGGTTCAAATCCCCGCGACAGGGTGAGCTCCTGTTGTTTGGTCCCAGCTCCTGCCAACCTAGCAGTTTGAAAGCATGTCAAAGTGCAAGTAGATAAATAGGTACCGCTCCGGCGGGAAGGTAAACGGCATTTCCGTGCGCTGCTGTGGTTCGCCAGAAGCAGCTTAGTCATACTGGCCACATGACCCAGAAGCTGTACACTGGCTCCCTTGGCCAGTAAAGCGAGATGATAATAATAATAATAATAATAATAATAATAATAATAATAATAATAATTTATTATTTATACCCCGCCCATCTGGCCGGGTCTCCCCAGCCACTCCGCAACCCCAGAGTCGTCCGCGACTGGACCTAATGGTCAGGGGTCCCTATACCATCTTCTGCCTCTTCAACTTAAGTTTGCCATTTCTAAGAAGGACGCACAGACAGAGGCTTAATTTAAGCACCAAGTCTAAGCTTAGTTTGCACCCATTATAGATTATGGTATGAAAAACTGTGTGTGATGTTCATGAAAATTGTTAACTGCATCGGGCTGTCTTGTGAGAAAAGATGGGATAAAAGAGAAATAAATAGACATACAACAGACAAACTACAGTTTAAAGCTACTAGTGTGCATTTGTTTTGTCTTCATCTTACAGCTTCAGAAATTCATTCCCATCATCCATGGTGTAGCAGCCTTTGATTAACATAACTATGGTTGCCAAATCAGACATAATGCCAAACATTTGTTAGAACAAACCTTGATTTCCAAACCCACTTCAAACCAAAGTTTCCTATTCAGGTTTGCCAGCTGATTGTAAACCATGTTTTGTCAATTCTTACACCAAGCCAAACCATAACTGAGCTTCCTTAACCACATTTTGGTGAGTAAAAGCACTATGGCTCCACAGCCCAACCACTAGAAGGGTAAAAACAAATTTGTCATTGACAGCCTACTCTTAAAAATATAGCCTGCCTCCAACCTTAGCATATCAGTTAATAATAGTGTTTGAAATGCCACTTACCTAAATATAGACAAGGGAGATTATTCTGCATTGCGATTTCTTGAGCACGCAGGTGCTTCTTTACAGTGATTGGATAGTATGTCCCACCTTTGACAGTTGCATCATTTGCAATAATCAAACACTCCACTCTGAAACACAAATGATTTTCAGCGACTAAATCTTTCCCAGTTGAGCAAGAGAATTACTGGCATTAATCCTAACAAGACTGAAATCCATCAAACTTTCATCGAAATAAACACACTTAGGTTTGCAATGCCAATCATATCTGATAAAAGGTTTCCATCAGTCCTGTATCATGACAGAGAGTGTTACGCAAACATCTATTACACTTAAACTGAAGGTGACATTGCTGCATCTGATGTGCTGCTAAGGAATCTTCAGAAACAGCTCTTATTACACAGTAACACAGTAATTCTGGAAAATACAGTGGTACCTCGCAAGACGAAATTAATTCGTTCCGCAAGTTTTTTCGTCTTGCGGAAATTTCGTCTTGCGAAGCACGGTTTCCCATAGGAATGCATTGAAATTTAAACAATGCGTTCCTATGGGAAAAAAGTCCAAGCCTCCTGCCGGCGAGCGGGGAAAGCGAGCGGCAGAGCAAGCGGCAGAGCGACCGGTGAGCGGGGAGAGCAAGCAGGGAGCACGATCGGCAGCAGGGGAAGCCAGGAAAGCAAGCGGGGAGCAGGATCCACGGCGGGAGAAGCCAGGAAAGCAAGCGGGGGACACGATCCACGGCGGGAGAAGCCAGGAAAGCAAGCAGGGAGCAGGATCCACGGCAGGAGAAGCCATCGGAGCAAGCAGGGAACGCAGTGGGAAGGCAGAAAAGCAAGCGGGGGACACGATCCATAGCGGGGGAAGGCAGAAAAGCAAGCGGGGGACACGATCCACGGCGGGAGAAGCCAGGAAAGCAAGCAGGGAGCAGGATCCACGGCGGGAGAAGCCATCGGAGCAAGCAGGGAACGCAGTGGGAAGGCAGAAAAGCAAGCGGGGGACACGATCCACGGCGGGAGAAGCCAGGAAAGCAAGCGGGGGAGCAGGATCCACGGCGGGAGAAGCCAGGAAAGCAAGCAGGGAGCAGGATCCACGGCGGGAGAAGCCATCGGAGCAAGCAGGGAACGCAGTGGGAAGCCAGAAAAGCAAGCGGGGGACACGATCCATAGTGGGGGAAGGCAGAAAAGCAAGCGGGGGACACGATCCATGACGGGAGAAGCCAGGGGAGCAAGCGGGGAGCAGGATCCACGGCGGGAGAAGCCATCGGAGCAAGCAGGGAACGCAGTGGGAAGGCAGAAAAGCAAGCGGGGGACACGATCCATAGCGGGGGAAGGCAGAAAAGCAAGCGGGGGACACGATCCACGGCGGGAGAAGCCAGGAAAGCAAGCAGGGAGCAGGATCCACGGCGGGAGAAGCCATCGGAGCAAGCAGGGAACGCAGTGGGAAGGCAGAAAAGCAAGCGGGGGACACGATCCACGGCGGGAGAAGCCAGGAAAGCAAGCAGGGAGCAGGATCCACGGCGGGAGAAGCCATCGGAGCAAGCAGGGAACGCAGTGGGAAGGCAGAAAAGCAAGCGGGGGACACGATCCATAGCGGGGGAAGGCAGAAAAGCAAGCGGGGGACACGATCCACGGCGGGAGAAGCCAGGAAAGCAAGCAGGGAGCAGGATCCACGGCGGGAGAAGCCATCGGAGCAAGCAGGGAATGCAGTGGGAAGGCAGAAAAGCAAGCGGGGGACACGATCCACAGCGGGGGAAGGCAGAAAAGCAAGCAGGGAACGCAGTGGGA
Organism: Lacerta agilis; assembly: GCF_009819535.1. Classification (NCBI taxonomy): domain Eukaryota; kingdom Metazoa; phylum Chordata; class Lepidosauria; order Squamata; family Lacertidae; genus Lacerta; species Lacerta agilis. The sequence continues at coordinate 29,662,811 of NC_046322.1, forward strand.
AGCCAGAAAAGCAAGCGGGGGACACGATCCACGGCGGGAGAAGCCAGGGGAGCAAGCGGGGAGCAGGATCCACGGCGGGAGAAGCCAGCGGAGCAAGCAGGGTGAGCGGCGGCAGCAGGAGAAAGCTGGGTGTGGGGAGCAGGGGCCGCAGTAAGGGAGAAGCCGAGGCTAAAATGGCGCCGGACCTACCTCCTCCCTCCCAGAGCGGTGAGTGTTCTGGGGTTTGCGGGGAGCAAAGGGCAGGCTCGGGAGCCGAGGGTAGGCTCGGCTGCTCCACCTTGGAACTTATGAGCCTCTACGGTGGGAGGAGGCGAGCTGTCGCTTCCGGTTCCCGCCACTGCTGCCGCTCTCCTTGCAGCAGCAGGTTCCGGCTTTTTCTTAAAGTGGTACCGCGCAAGACGATTCGTTTTGCGAGTCACGGCCATTAAAAAATTCGTTTTGTGAATCACCTAAAAAATCGAAAAACCCTTTCGTCTAGCGGGTTTTTCGTCTTGCGAGGCATTCGTCTTGCGAGGTACCACTGTAAAAAGAACTATGAATTGTGATCTCTTGAGATTGTTTTCTGATATTTTGTAAACTGTCAGAAAGCCAGAATTGCAACCCACGAAAAACACAGATAGTAACAGTTCTCACCCTGACACCCGCCCAATGCCTGTAATGATGCCACCTGCTGGTACCTCTTCATTGCCATACAGCTGGTAACCTGCAAACTGGGAGAACTCCAGGAACGGAGACCTGGGAAAAGATTTTTTTAGAAATCTCAGGCATATGAAGTCATATGAAGCATTTTAGGTAGGTAACTTTTCAAGCTAATAGGTTGGCTCCAAAAACATATTTTAATTACATGTATTACTTATTTGGAATTTTTATTCCACCTTTCCATTCTCACACAATATATAAAGTTACAGGTGGGTAGCCGTGTTGGTCTGCCAGTCAAAACAAAACAAAATAAAAAATTATTTCCAGTAGCACCTTAGAGACCAACAAACTTTGTTCTTGGTATGAGCTTTCGTGTGCATGCACACTTCTTCAGATACCCATATACAGATACAACATATAAAGTCAGATACAACATATAAAGTAAGTTTTATATCTTGCCAAATTTTGAGTTATCTCACAGAAAAGTGGTATAATAATAAATAATAATAATAATAATAATAATAATAAATAAATAAATAAATAAATAAATAAATAAATAAATAAATAAATAAATTTTTATTTATACCCCGCCCTTCCCAGCCAGAAAACCGGGCTCAGGGCCGGTATCTGCTTATGATACCATGAATTGGGTCAGATAATTTTCATGGAAGCTGTTATAGGAGCAAACAATTTGCCAGGTTAGGAAAAAACCTGAAGCTGAGACAAAAATTCTATAGCAATGGTAGGCTATGTGGTACCATGCAGATTTTATTGAACTACATATCCCATCAGCCCAAGCCAACATAACCAATGGTCAAGGATGATGGGAGTTGCAGTCCAATAATATCTGGAGGCACCAAACTGCCTACCCCTGCATATAAAAACTCATGCCAGAAATAAGTGCATTCTTTAAATTTTCACAGGGCTCCCTGAAAAAATGGCCATATTTTGTCATGTAATTTTTAGAAAATTTAAATAAGCATATTGTTAATAGGCTGGTGTTAATAGGTAGGGAGTTCCAAAGTGTTCGTGCTGCCACACTAAGTTAAATTTCTTACAACGGTAGAATGAGTATTCTGTGGCACCTGTAACAGTGGCAGTTCTGCAGATGAAGCTGTCAAGTGGTTATATATGGGGTAAGGCCACCAGTAAAGCTCCGTCCTGGACCCAGGTGGCTATGGGCCATGTAAATTAATATAAGAACTCTGAACTGAGACCAGTAGCCTAATGGATGAGAAGCCAGCACAAGGTTTTTGAGCACTGGAGTCATATGCCGGCAACTGTCTGCCACCATCAACATTCCGGTCGCAGCATTTTGCACTAGTTGAAGCCTCCAGACTGGGATGAAGGGTAGCTCCCTATAGAGCAGATTGCAGTAACTGAGTCTTGCAGTTACCAATGCATGAATCACTGTGGCTAGACTACCTCGTATCTCTGCTCAAGAACAACTGTAGTGAACATACCAGCAATAAATGGTAAAAGGCACTCCTAGCCACTGAGACTACTTGAGCCTCCAGAGACAAAGATGATTCCAGGAGCAACCCTGAACTCCAAGTCCTTGTTCTTTCAGAAGTGCAATCCCATCCAGAACAAGCAACCAGCTAATCTCCCAGACACAGGAGCCACCAATGCACAGTGCCTCCATTTCCCCAGAGCTATTATATGAATAATATTCATCAAATCAAATATCTTTATTACGGTCAAAGACCAGAAAACAGATAATAACAATCCATAATCGGATATAGAATTAAAGGTTGAATTGTATAACAAAAGTACAAGAATAATATTCATATAATATTATTGTGCTATCTACAGCAGACACTGTAACTCTCCAGCGTTTTGACTTTACCCCTGAAGGCGCACTCTTCCATTGTCTCCCAAGACAGACGGTATGCCAACAAGAACAACGATCATGATAGTACTGACTTCACAGCTGGTTACCAAGCACAGACATAATTTATAGACCCTGCTTAATGATGGCTACCAAAACAACATAAGTACACAATATTTGTATTTCCAAATGACTAAATTCTAATATAATCTGAAATGGTTTACCATGACGTTAAAATCTTGGAAACAAAGCAATCTGCTAACTTAAACATCCTGTACACTAAAATATTAATAATGAAGAAGGAAGTACCCACCCAGGATCTAGAAGTCTGTCAATTCTTTCTCTGGGTAACAATTTTCCTCTTGATGTGTGAAGCTTCCGTGCCTTCTCTCCACCACCTGTCATGCAAGATCTTTTATTATTCCTTGTGCATGGAGCTGAAAAAATAGCTCATGCCCTTTAGCAATAATCAATACTATTTTATAATCAAAGACATTAATAAAAGATGCATTATTTTCATAAACTTCTGTTACTTGTACTTGTAATGTATTACACTGATGCTAAACAACTGTTAAATGATACTATTTCTGTCTTTCTCTATTAAGTCCTGAAGCAATGACATTTTATCATGATACTGAAGGCCAAATACAACCACTTTCCAATTATACAATGCTCTAATAGGAGAAAAACAGGACATACCAAACCTTATTTTTTCAGATTGCTGTTGGAGTTCTGTTACTAATGCCTTCATCCGTTCATAGTTTTCCTGTTGGAGAATGTTTTCAACAGGTTAACTTATGAAAATGTTTAACCAGAGACAATAAATCCCCCCCCTTTCTTCACTATTGAACAATTATGTTTATAAACCACTTTTCCCAAACATGTTGTTCAAAGCTGGTTAAAGGCTTATTAAATAAGTTTCAATTGATCCATTGTTTTAACTGCATTTTCTTCATACTTCTTTCTCTTTCGTATTTGTATTTATCCCAGAATTTCAGAAGTTCACACACACCAAATACCACTGTCAATTACTGGGCATTAAAGCCATCTTCAAAGGCTCTCCTTTGGGTGGCAACCAAAAAGCAAGTCTTCTCAGAGGGGGATTCACCTGGTGCCAAACCATTTTTTCAGCTGTCAGAAAACCACATTTTTATTCTCCCAGGCTATTTTTTTTTTTTTAAGGAACACATGCTGTGTGTATTTTATTTTATCCATAAATATTACCTACTTATTCTTTAACTGCCCTGAAAGCTTTGCCGGAAGAGCTGCTTGATGGGGAGACCAAAATCAAGGGTCAGAGCATTTCCACCTGCTTTATTCCACCACCACAACCACAGTGCCTTAAAGAGCTCACCTGGAAGAGTTGCTGGCTGGAGAAGATTGAATAAAATATCAAAATTATACCTGAGGCTTGAAGGAGGAAAGATAATCTATACTTCCCCATATCAGAGCTTGGGAAGTGGGAGAACATGCCAAATGAGTGCTAGGAGAAAGACTATCTCAAATGAGAAGTGAGGCTGCCAACAAAGGTGTGCAGGTTAAATATGGAGAAGATCCTGTTGCCTTGTGGAACTGAGATCTAGTTGGCCTTATATGCTGTTGTTATTCCCATGTTGTTAGGCTTTATTCTTGCTCCCAACTAGGTTTAAGCTCTTGAGTTAGGCTACTTTATTTGTAGAGTTGCATTGATTTTTATTATGTACCGGTACTTGGTGTTTGTTTGTTTTTGTAACTGTCCATATTATGTTTCATTGTATTTGCCCATCTGATAAGCTATTACGGTAGATGCTTTGGCCACAATATTGCAGAGATGGGATACAAATAGACAGATGGTAATGATGATGAACTTTTAAAAAGAAAGAAAGAAAGAAAGAAAGAAAGAAAGAAAGAAAGAGGGCCAGGCTGACAAATGCAGTAGAACAGGCATGACCAAAGTCCGTTTCCAGCCCCTGTGGCAGTTTATTTCCTGGGGTAAAATCCTTTAAAAAGCTCAACAACCTTTGGGTAAAATCGTTAAAAAAGGTCTACAACTTTGGTCAGCCCTTTGGTCGGCCCTCACGCATGTTCACTTGTGGCCCTCTTTGAAAAAAGTCTGGACACCCCTGCAGTAGGAGGTCCCAGACCCAGCATGAATGACACAAAAAAGTACATGTATTCCCCCACTTCTGTGTACAGAAAGAAACTCTCAGGAACAAAGTCCAGGATAACTAAGACAATGAAATCTGTTTTGATAATATAAGTTTTGACTATTCTGCATTTTCCATGCAGCCAATTCAAGTTAACATGCCCTTTTGTACTACTAATAATGGCATTTTGTGGGCTGCAAACAAAAGCTTGTAATGCCAGTTTAGTCACAAGAAGAGCAGTGGAGGTGTTCAAGTGTATAAAATAAACCCTACATCCTGAACAATTACCATGGGTCAGTCTCTGCCTCAGTTATTCATTCCTGTCAAAGCTTAAAAAGGAACTACATATGCTTAAATTATATTTTACAGTCCATCACTCTATTAATGTTAGAATATTCTTACAGAATGATAAATAAAAATGGGATGAATAAGAAACTTTTCATACTATTTATTTCTCTGAAGCTACACAGCATCAACTGTCTCATTTCCCCTTTTTCATAAGTTACTTCCAGATTTATCCACTATAGTTTGGATTCGAAGATGTACTTTAGCCACAGTCAAGGACCTTTACATGTGCAGAGGGATTTTTGGTTCTTTCCCCCATTTGTAAATCAAGATGTTAGTTTTCTGCTCAGTTTTTTGAAGTCTCCTAAAAGACCCTGATGTTGGGAAAGATGGAGGGCACAAGGAGAAGGTGACGACAGAGGACGAGGTGGTTGGACAGTGTTCTCTAAGCTACCAACATGAGTTTGACCAAACTGTGGGAGGCAGTGGAAGACAGGAGTGCCTGGCATGCTCTGGTACATGGGGTCACGAAGAGTCGGACACGACTAAACAACAACAAAGTTTCAAACATGGCTTGCTATGGGAATCAAAGGTTGCTTTTTGAGAATTGCCAATCCAAAGCTCCCTTAAGGAAGCCTCAGTCTTGCAAATTCCTTCCTCGCCTTGCACGTGCCAATTCCCTACTGTTATATCTGAATTGGCAAGCCATGGTATACTAATATCACCGAAGCAGGAAACAACCAAATGAGAACTGGAAGCCATGATTTGAAGGGCAAATGCAAACCAGTTTGTTGATGTGTAACAGAAAACTATGATGTGCCCAAGGCCAAAAGTCAGCAAAGGAATCAGGGTGCCTAAGCCCAAGCTTGATTCATGCAAGGGATAAGCCATGGTTTGGCATTATATACAAATTGGATCTTTGTATTTAATGAATCATGTGCAATGGGATCTGGAAAGAACCATGAACTTCATGTAGCCACAGCAAAATGTTATTGAATCCATTACTATTTTTTCTTTATTCTGACAATGAAAACTAGAGAAGCAGAATACTAAATGTTTAATTATTAACACACAGGAAAAACAAATGGTGCATTACAGGAATCTGCTGCCAGTTCTGTCCCTGTGACCTCATCTATGAATTTAGATTCCTGAACTAACACATACGCTTTCTGTCTTACCAAACTACTTTTCCGTCTATCCTGCCTTGAAAACTATCTCTTAGCCTGCCTTGTTGAATCTTCAAAAATGAACAAACAATAAAGATCAAGAGGGCAACTCATGATTGATGCTGCACCGTTTCTGAGTTTGCACAGTATCTTGCCATATTACATTTGCTCAGAGTATGAGCACCTCACATGCTGGTGAAACAAAGTGTACATATTATGACCTTCATAAATAATAGTTACACCTGTTCAACAGCTAACAACATGGGCCATCTACTCCTCAAATGTTATACTAGATATACCCGTGAGTAGTTGTTTATTAAGCATAACTGGATACATCTGGCTTGCCTTGGCCATTCACTTGAAACTTCCTTTTAAATAATTTTAAAAGAAAATCCAAAACTAATCAAGAATCACAATGAGATCCTGCAGAGCACTAACAAACAACTAATTTCACAGGAGCGAATGAAAGCCCAAAATGGACTTGCAGCAAGCCACTGCCACAGCCACAAAACCTTCCATGCACCTCTCTAATCTCTGTCAACTGGGTGCCAGATCCACTAGCTGTGGGACTACAGTTATTATTATTTATTTCAATTATGAATTACTTCACATGTGGCATCCTGAAGCGATTTACAATACAATAGAAATATAGAGAGAGCAACAGCATATATAAAACAGTTGAAACTTTTGCATTTATAAAAGCAATTAGGGAAAAAAATGTATAGAAATTTAAAACATGAATGCCACATACGGTATATAAAATCCACTCAAATCCAACACAGATACCAGCTGGGATAAAAACCTCGCCTGCTGAAGGAAAAATGTCTTCAACATGCTCCAAAAGGCCAATTGACCCTTGAAGGCAGTCCAGAAGCTGCGGCCAGTGCAAAATGTAGCCACAAGACTCTTACATGGTTCAACACATCGAAGCCATATAATACCAATTTGGAAGAATTTTCATTGGCTGCCTATGGTGCTTGTTGGCATCCATCTGCCTTGAGAGACAATGGAGTGTGCCTTCGGGGGTGAAGTCAAACTGCTGCATTAGCAGCACCGAAGTGACCTTCCTGGGGCACAAGTCTGGGCAGTGCGTATTGAGGTCCTGGGCTGCCCAGATGACAAGACTGCTCTCTCGGCCTCACTGATGTGGTCCAAAGGAAAACTGAGCAATGTATTGGGCACCAACTTGGCTGTAGGAGTTGCCAGGAGGACACGTACAAGGCACCATCCAACTGTCACAGGGATTGTACTCCAAACATATTCCGCAAGTCAACAGAGGTTTAGAATCAGAGTTTTCCTTCTCCCACGTTGACAAGCCCCATCTGTTCCTTACTTCCCTCTACAGCATGTGCAAAAACCGGCTTCTTAACCTCTGTACCCACTATTGGTCTTGTCCGCTGAATCCACCAGAGCCCGTCTTCTCATGCAGGCAAAACCCTAACTCACCAAAGGTTTGAGACCCATCAGCTACCACCACCTGGTTTAGCCGGCCAGCCAAAGCTGTGAATGTATGGGGTGTTAGGTGAGGGGTAGTACTTCTGGTGGGGGACATGTCATACCTGGGGTAGTGTATCCACCTTTGGCCACCACTCTGCACTCAGCTCTCACCTGTGGCTCCTAGAAGTTGTCAGCATGCAAGGTGCTTATGTTAGTGCAAAAAGTGGTAACAGATTGGGACCCAAGTTCCTGAAGGGAGTGCTTCTCCCTTACAACAAACTATTTGATTTGATTGCTGGTGGGGTCAAGGATATCAGAGCATGTGACACCCATTTTGTATTGGAATGAAATTATAGTTTCTCTGAAGCATACTCTTGGGTTCTCAACATAACCGCTCTAGAACATTTCCTTCTAAAAATTGGGGGGGGGGGGAGATTATGGTGCTCAGCGCTGCTCTTTGGAGAAATAGATCAGCCACCTTATTGATAGCTCACTCACAGTTTTAACGATGAGCTTCTGCTCCACTACACCGCTGCCTATCTCCCTGCCAAACTAGGCTAATGTGGCAGGCAGGCGTGGCAGCTGTTGCGCTCCCAGTGAGAGAAAATGCCAAGTGTGAAGCTGTGGGACGAGGCTTCCACGCTGATTCGGACTACCTTTAGAACCTACAGACAAACACACACACCCCGAACTGCTAAACATGCTTCTCCATATTGGGAAGAAGGCTTCTAGCCGCCAGAAAGGCACACAAGCCCGTCTTTCCCTGCGTGGAAAGGGGCAAGCTCCTCCCTTTTTAAACTAGGACCGCGTCAGGTATAAGCAAGCGAAGGTGTGCACCAAGGAAACCCGCGCGAGCTCACCTGAGAGCCCTTCCGCGCGCGCGTGTGTACTACCTCAACCTCCTTTAAAATAAAAGAGGAAAACAAAAGGAAGCGGGTCTCCTCCTCGGCCTACCTGATAAACCGAGGAGGCGACGTCGGGCTGAGAGCCCACCGTGGCCACCTTGTCCCCATGGTAAGCGCGGCGGAGGGCAGCCGCGGCCGCGCGCGGGCAGCGAAAGAGCGTGCAGACGCGGCATTTCAGGCCCGGTAACATCGCAGCGGCCAGGGGAGGAAGGGCGGGCGGGCGGCGGAGGAACAACTTCCCGGGCCTGGGACCAACCTCACGGCCACTCCCCCCGCGTCGCCCAATAGAGAGACGGAGCGAGGCCTAGGCGGCACGAGGCCTTCCCTTCGCGAGGCGCCGCCTGCTTCTTCCTGGTACCTTAGACCAATGGAAGAGCCAGGCGAAGGGAACAGGAGGGGATTGTGGAAACCGACAAGCCGGCCCTCTCTCGCCCTCGGTTCCAAATTCCTCCCCGTCTTCCTGAGGAGTGTCTTTTTTCCGTCCCTTTAAAAGAAGGCTGCCTTCTTTTCGGGGAAACGTTCTTCTGACTTTTTAGCAGGTATGCGAGTGGCAGAAGTTCACACCAGCTTTGTGCTGCTGCGCGGAGAAGTTTGCTATCATCAATTGCTATCATCCCTGACCACTGCTAGCTAGGGATGGTGGGAGTGACGGCCCCCAGCCAGCACTCACCGATAATGGGAGTTGTAGTCCAACACCTTCCGCAGGACCACGGGATCTCCATTCATAACCGATTCCATTGCGCTGGTGCTCACAAGCAGGGGTAGTAAAGGTAAAAGGTTTCCCCTTGCTGTGTTGCTCCAGCAAGTTGTATTCAGAGGTAGACTACCTCTGGTTGTGGAAGTTTTGTACAGCTGCAAACAGCTGGAGATAACGTAGCAGGAAGAGGCGGGGAGGGTTGCATAAAGAAATTATGCCCATCAGCAGCTGTATCTTCCATAAATTTCACCAGTACTGTTTCAAGTCTATAAGATGCCCCCATGTATAAGACACCCCCTATTTTGGGGGGCTCTGATTTAAGAAAATGGGGGGAAGATCTATCCGTGCATAAGATGCCCCCAAATTTTGGACATTATTTTTAAGGGGGGGGACCTAGTCTTATACATGGAAAAATATAGTACCGGTAATTGCTGTCATCCACATTCTGTGGCAGTAAAATAGTGAACAAAATAGATTACTAGTGTAGAGATTCAGTAGTGGGACAAACTACACCTATCGGAATGCTTATTCATCGCAGACCTGTTAAAAGTTCTGTTATGGAACAAAACATCCTACCCTATAGGAAAATTAATGGCCAGCCATACAGACTTTCAAATAAAAGGAAGAAATGCAAACAGCAGTAGCCTATGAAACTAGATTGGTGCTTTCTGTTAAGCTTGGAGAAATAGGTTGACACAACAGGTCTATAAATAGAATGAATGAAGTGATCAATATATTTGACCCAAGTGAGCAAGACACTGCTTCAAGCAGGGCAAATTGATTTTTGACAAGTCCACAAATTTCCTTTTTAAGTAAAATTAATATATGTCCATGAAGCTAAGCACAGCCCTAAAGCATACAGCATTTTGGATGCATGTACAAGGCTGCCAGTTCCACCTTCCAAACAATGCTGGACCATTCAAAAAAGGTACATTTGGTAGATAAACTAGGTACAAATTTATTAATTATCAACATATGTATATATTGAGAATATTGTGAATATTCACCAGCCATAAATTGGCAGGTTCAGAGCAGCAAATAGAAGGGGAAGAAATGGAGGCAGTGAGAGATTTTACTTTCTTGGCTTCCATGATGATCACTGCAGATGGTGACAGCAGTCACAAAATTAAGAGATGCCTGCTTCTTGGGAGAAGCGATGACAAACCTAGCATCTTAAAAAGCAGACATCACCTTGCCGACAAAGGTCCGTATAGTTAAAGCTATGGTTTTCCCAGTAGTGATGTATGGAAGTGAGAGCTGGGCCATAAAGAAGGCTGATCGCCAAAGAATTGATACTTTTGAATTATGGTGCTGGAGGAGACTCTTGAGAGTCCCATGGACTGCAAGAAGATCAAACCTATCCATTTTGAAGGAAATCAGCCATGAGTGCTCACTGGAAGGACAGATCCTGAAGCTGAGGCTCCAATACTTTGGCCACCTCATGAGAAAAGAAGACTCCCTGGAAAAGACCCTGATGTTGGGAAAGATGGAGGGCACAAGGGGACAACAGAGGACAAGGTAGTTGGACAGTGTTCTCGAAGCTACCAACATGAGTTTGACCAAACTGCAGGAAGCAGTGGAAGACAAGAGTGCCTGGTGTGCTCTGGTACATGGGGTCACAAAGAGTCGGACACAGCTAAACGACTAAACAACAACAACAGAGCAATAGGTACAGAACACTGTCCACAATCATCATAGGGCCTACTGTTATTACATATGGCAAACAGAATTTGCTGTCGGTAATATCTTGTTGCTGCTGGCTGAGAGACACTTCATCTGCTCTGACTAGTCTGAAAAACTCACTGTCTTAACAAGGATCACAATCTGTAGACACAGCTAGTTCTCTTAGATATACAATTTGTTAAAGCTAAATCACTTGCAATTTTGCAGAAAAACAAACTAGTTCTAAACAAAAACATTTAGGACAAATCTTTTCATTATCTCTACAGACAGACACTGATCTGATCCACACTTGCTCATATTCAGGGGTTCTATTACCATTTTTAAAAGGTAAAGGACCCCTGACAGTTAAGTCCAGTCGTGAACGACTCTGGGGTTGCGGCACTCATCTCACTTTACTGGCCGAGGGAGCCGGCGTACAACTTCCGTTTACCTTCCCGCCGAGGCGGTACCTATTTATCTACTTGCATTTTGATGTGCTTTCAAATTGCTAGGTTGGCAGTACCATTTACTGCACCCTAAATCACCAGCCTTTAAAGAAAGACTTAACAAGTTCGGTGGTACAAAATTATTTATTCACATAATTTACATATATAACACAAGCGCCACTAGCGCTTTCTTTGAAATAGAAAGCTTCCACAGGAACATTACACACAGTTGAAAAAAAAAGTGTCACACTTTCCAGGACAGCAACCCCTTATCATATTTTTATGGAAATGAAATGCTCTGTTTCTGAAACCAGCATGTTTAGTTCCCTTCTGTCATTACATATATACAGTACTCGTGAAAGAAATGTGCACGTTTTAAAGACGTTTAAAAGGGATAGCCAAGAAAACATGGTTTACAGTGAAAGCTAACAGGATCGATTGTTCTTTCCATTTAGCAAGGAAAGATAAGGCACCTTCTAGCTGAGCTTTTTATGTGATTTCTAAAAAACAATTAGTTTTGCTTTGTAATTTAAAACAATTCCAGCAAGTTACATAAATACGTATTTCATTATTTCAGCAGCCTCTTGAGTGTACATAATTTGAGAGTACATTATATCTCCTCCATGTGATTAACTTGAAGTAACAGCATACTGGAACGGATTCCACTTTCTCCGAGTCTGTTGATCTAAATTTACATTTGGTAAATTATTCACATTTATTTGCCTTTTTTTGTTCTATTTAGGGCTTCAGATATGACAGAATTGAAAAAATTCAAATGCTCAAACCAGTAGGCAGACATAACATGTTAGTTTAAAAATTAAAATATTGGGCAACGTGCAGTGTCGTGTGAGTGGACTTTTACTTGTGCAATTGAGTTTCCCTTCTTTTCTTTTCAACTTCACCTGCCCAAATCTGCTCCAGAGGGTAGTCCAACCCACTCGAGCAGATTTGGATAGCATTTTGACAGTGTTTGTTCTGGTGGAGAACTGACACACTTAGTGGACATCCACTGATTTGCTACTGATAACTATGTGATACACCTTTAGAAAAAGTGAAGAGTCTGTAATGCTTCTATTATCAAATTTAATAACATCAGTAATTTTGTTTTGGGATGATATATGTCACAAACCAGATGATTTGGGAAAGAGAAGCAGCTACAAAATTGTATGCTTAATTGGACAATTGCAAGTGAAAACAACTACTTGCAAGTATTTGCAAATATTAATATTTATGGGGATATGTAGAATAAAGTTATATACTATTGCTAATTGTAGTAAAAGTGGGGGAGGGAACCGGTAATAATCATGATATATTATCCTTTTATATATTGCGGCTGATCTTATTCTTGAACATCCAATTTCCTCTTGTCAGTGGGTGTTTGATGGGTTGTTTTATGCTTTTCATTGTTTTTAGCTTTTCATTTAAAATTTAGTGCTCAGAAGTGGAGTAATATTAAATTCCTCTTTTATCTCCAGGACAGACAGAACTAACTTGGCATAGTTAAAATTTCTATACATTCAACTTAAATAAATATTTTTTCACATCTCTGTACATTGAAAAGAAATTAAACATTACATTTTGGAACAAATTCACATAGGCATTTGTTATAAAATAATAATATTAATAAGATGACTAAAATCAGAACTTGGCCTATTTTATGATCCACATCCCATAAACATTTACTTCACAAAAAGAAGTAAAAATAATTTACAGCCCCCACAAACATGAGCATTATATTTAGATGGTGTCTGCTCATTCTTCATGGCCATGCATCTAGAAACCACTTGTACCAAAATAAAACACACATCTGGTGCTGTTCTTCTGAGTATCTTGGAACTTAAGAGAGTTGTGTTTTCTTCAATGTTTCCAAATGATAGATTATTCATAGTAAAAGAAAAATAATTCTGCATTAAATGTAAGGGCCAACTGAAAACCTGTGACTAGTCAAAGGCATTACATTACTGCTACAGTGCATTCTTGGATGCTAGGCATTTGATAAGCATCTCAGTTATTCTGAATCATCCACCTCCATAAATATATCACTAAAGAAATATTCTGAGATCCTGGTTGGCTCCTCTTCTTTTTCCTGCTCCTTAGAAATGCCTTCATTTTCAGATAACTCAGATAAAATCTACAAGAAAAACAGATAAAAGCAACAGATATGATATATGTAAATGTTAAATGTATGCCTAATAAACTAACATCTGCTAGGAGTGCATGATTTTTCTCACTTGTTTCGGAATATAATTTTCTATACAAATCACACTGCAGTACAGGTAGCTATTCCAAAAGATTTTTTTAATGGATTGAATCCAAAAGTGCTCTTGCTTGAGAGTCTGTCCTTGAACAGAAGTGCCTTTGATCCAATGGAGAATTGTACTTGGAAAGGAGGCAGGGAAGAGGTGGGTTGTTTTGTTTCCAATTTGGAGCCTATCATTTATGTTTCTGGGAGAACTAAGTAACTAAAAGACCAAAGAAGTTGTGGAGAACCGATTGCTGTTAAATTTTTATAAATAGGTTAAACAAAAATTTGCTAGAGATTTATCATAGCAGTGCCTGTCTTTAAAAGACCATGCAGTTCTACATTCCATCAGTCACAAAGTGAAAAAATTCATGCAAAATATGGCCCAACTACGAAAGCACCTTTCTGTGTGCAACACAATGAGGAATGCACTAATAAATGAAGAACGGGACATTATCTTACGAGCTGCAGAGTTCAACACACTTTAATAGATGATGTGTAGATATAATCATACATACCTGAACAGTAGAGTAGCTTCCATTCTCACAGTTGGAGGTTGATGGAAACAAACTATTTTCTTGAGTATCTTCCTTGTTGTTTGAGGACAGCTTTGGAAATTCAACAGTGTTTTCAGCAACCAATATATGAGGTTCCTGGAGGGGCTGTTTACTTCCTTTACTAGTTACTTCATCATCATTATTATTATTTTTGCAAATTAAAGGTAAAAATCCCAGAGATCTTTTATATGACCTATTCAATACAAAAATAATACAAATGTCAAGATAAATTGTCCAACATACGGTGATAATAATGATAGTAAAACAAAACAAAACACCGCAACCCTCTCATAGGAATCACAGAATTGTAGAGTGGGAAGGGACCCCAAGGGTTATTCTAGCTCAATGCCCAGCAATGCAAGAATCCTGCTAACAGTCATCCATGGGTGGGCTTGAGCCATCAACCTTCTGGTTAACAGCCAGATGCACTGACCCATTGTGCCACAAGGTAACGAAGACTTCTTAAGATTGATTTTAAAAAGAAAACAAACACTTTCCCCTCATCTGGATTAACTTTTCCGCAGTATATGGTACAGAATCGGGAGCTAGTCAACTCCTTGGATGGTATTGCTACTTGAAATTGTGTTCATGTGAGGTTATTCTATCGCTTGCGTTGGGTTTACATAGTACTTTAGTCTCCTAGCACCTTGTTAGCAGAAAAACAGGTAAAGGACCCCTGGGTGGTTTAGTCCAGTCAAATTTGACTATGGTGTGCAGTGCTCAGCTCTGCTCTCAGGCCAAAGGAGCTGGCGTTGATCTGCACACAGCTTTTCCGGGTCATGTGGGCAGCATGCCTAAACTGCATCTGGAGCAATGGGACACCATGACAGAAGCCAGAGAGCACGGAAACGCCATTTAGTGATGAGCACATGTGACTGTTTCAACACCACTACAAAGCAGGGAGCAGCATAGCATACTAAAAACAGCTACTAAATAAGTACCTGGATAATTGTGTTTTTGGAATGACTGCTGTGCCTCCAGCTTGCTCTGATTGTACAGATTTACAGGTTTCAACTGAGTTTTTCTGTTTTTCACTTGTTTCTGATTTTCTTGCATGGCGTGTTCTTGACACTTGGTCACCTGTAGTGGCTGCTTCATCAAGAAGCACAGCCCCTAAATTCAGAGAAGATTGAGGGTGCTCTCTTTCCATTACTTTTAGCTCTGTAGTTTTAGGTACTGATCTAGAGGTGGAGGTGGTCTTCTTCTTTGAAATGTTCAATTTTCCTGACTTTTTCCCTTTTTTTAAAAAAAGACGACAGCAAATACAAATAAATAAGCAAAAAATATAGAATCTGCTACTTGGATCTGCTACAGGGAAATTCCATTTTACTCCATACAAAACAACAAATTTGTCTCATTTCCCCACAAATAAGGTATTCCCACAGAAATAGACATTCAGTAACATCAACATGCCCATGAGACAAGTTCTGTGAATCCGAAAGTGGCTATAGATGCATTTCTCAAACAGCATCTGCCCTACCACACAGCACATGAGCAACTACTTTTGAAACTAGAGGGTGAGTTTCAAAATCAGGAATCAGGTGGGTACTGACAGTTGAGTGCTTCTGCCACTGAAGATTTACATCTTCATCCAAGCTCACAAGCTCCTAGCATCTCTGGCTACTGTAATTGTAATAAATGTTTTGTTGTTGTTTTACCGATATGGATCTTTTGTTGTTATATGGCGTATTTTTATTTTACTTATCGTCATGTAAACCACCACGGTATTTCTTTGAAATGAAAGATGATATGTAAGTAATTTAAAGAAAGATGGTTCTTATCTGGATGGAGGAATACCTCAAGGCCTGCCTCTCCCAATATGAACCAAGCCAGACCCAGCAATCACTTGAAGTCCTTCTTTGAGTGCCTCCTCCACGAGAGATCTGGAGGGCCTATTCTGTGGTGGCTCCCCGTTTGTGGAATGCTCTCCCCAGGGAGGCTCGTCTGGTGTCTTTTTATGCATCAGGCAAAAACATTCCTCTTCTCCCAAGCCTTTGGCTAATTAAACATATCTAAGGCTTTTTAAACTGTGTGATGTATTGTTTTTGTTTGTTATTATGTTATGTATATTGTAAACTGTCCTGTGATATTTGGATGAAATTTAATTAATTGATTCAGCATAGAAATTTAATTAATTAATAATGTCTGCTGTTAAAATAAAAATTCAATAATGCATTTGGGATGCTGGCATACATCAGTAGCTAACTACAGAAAATCACATGTACCGTGCCTTTGTATGTGAAAACAATATAAATTTCACCTACCAGCAGCTTTCCTTGGTATACAACTTGATTTAATAGAGGCGCCCTGCATGACAGGAAATATGAACATCAGTATAAGTTCCTTTTCAGAAATATGATTCAAAAGGACAATACAATTGCTTCTATTATTTAGACTGTGAAAGAACAGGAAAGGGATTAAACTTTTTAATGATACATCAACTTCATTTCCTGAAGTAAGGCTGAATTAGTATTATTTGTCCCCCAATATATTTCAATACAAGTGAGTTAAGATATTTGGCTAAGGGTAAATGTGTTGAAACAGTTTGCAAGATCCTCCATCTTGAATGGAAAAATACTACATCTGTTTGGGGATTCAAGGTAACATCTATGCCAGTGGTGAGCTTCCAAAATTTTGCATGACGAACTAATTCATTTCTGTACTGTACATCCTAATCTGAACACTGCTTCCAGAAAACCATTTAGATTTGGGTTTTCAATTAAGTGATTTTCTAGTGTCTACTCTAAGGTACCTAAAGCAGAAGTTGAGAGGAGACTATATATTTATATATCCAACAAAATTTGTCTTGCAAAAGTTCTATTGTATAAGTGGAAGTCCGATGTGCTAGCAGAACAGCAATGTTGGACACGACCCCATGTTTGTTTCCTGGTTCTCAAATGATTAAACATGGGGTTGTTACCAACATTGCTGTTCTGCTAGCACAGCAGACTTCCACATGCAACAGAACTTTCCCTTCCTTTCCTGTGCACCCTCAACATCTGCCCCTGAGAGTTGGAGGACCTCTTGGAGCAGATTTTGAGGGTGCACAGGGAGATGAAAGGAAGGGGAAGTTCCACTGTGCACCTAGAACTCTGCACACACAGCATTGGATGCAACCCATAAAGTGGAAAACTAGGGTTTTATCTAATGTTGCACCAGTGGGGTTCCAATGGCTCAACGGGACTTTTACTTTCCTCCTCCTACATCTCCCCAAATCTGCTCAGGAAGATCTCCCAAATCTTTAGAGCTGATTTTGATGGTGCTCAGGGGACAGGAGGGGAAAAGGAAAATCCATTGCGCACATTTAAGCCCCTTGAGCCAGTAAAGCTGCAGCATTGGGTAGGACCCCTAATTTCAAAAACTAAATTTCCTGAGAGAAATTCTCATAGTTTATTTAATTAATCTGCAGCATGTGTTTATGATATATTATTTATTTATTTTACCCACAGAAACATACAAAGAACATAACTTAAAACATGAATAAAGCTCAGTTCCACAAAGAAATACATAGCAAAAAACACACAAGAACTACTCTACAAAATACAGTAGCAAATGTCACTATTAACTTTAATGTGACTACAGCAATAGCAGCTATGCATTGTTAATTTAGATGGCAGATCCCACAACTCAATATAATAGCAGCAGCTAACCTTTTCAGGATGAAATTTCAAGTCATGTCTCTGGGGACCAAAATGTAGACGGGAGCTTTGTTAAAACCAAATTATCACGGCTGCCTTCAAAAAGGCTTTCTCATTAGCCATTTCCCTCTGTTTTAATTCGTTTTTTAAATAATTCATTACGAAATCCGTTTAAAATTTTTATTTTTATTTTTTAAAGAGGAACAATTCTGATACAGTCTGGATTGGATCACAAGAACATTTTGGCATCAGAGCATGGGAGAAGTCTCATTTCTCCCCCAAAAAAGTTAAAAAAAACTTTTTTAAGTGACTTGTTTTCAGAGGCATGGAGGGGCGGGAGCAGAAACAGCCCTTGGGCCACGAGTTGGCAACCCCTGCAGTAAACAATCCAGTGATGGGGTTTGAATGCAGATTAAACTAGAATGAGGAGGCACTGTATTACCTCTTGCACAGTCCTATAATCCACTCTGTGATGAAAAGATTTATTTCAGAATTGTTAGAAAAGTCAAGAATCCTAGTCAAATTTCACAGAAACTGTCTTACTGTTCACAAATGGTGATGAAAATAGATGAAATTTAAACTGGCTTTAGCACAAGCTAAACAAATGTTGCTGGTTTTCTATGCACTTGACTGTGCCAGTCCCAATCTGTGTTCTTTTGAAACTTTCAGGTTTTTTCCATTTTGATTTTAATTTTCTGATTCTTTCTGCTTAGATTCCTTATCTTTAGGTCCCTGGGCTGGTCATATGCTTCTGCAAAGATTTATAAGACACCCACTTTGCCTGTTTGTTTAAACAGATAGTGTCATTGAACTTTTGTACTGGCTTTCCTATGTGCACGTACCTAACAATTCTCCAATTAAACAACCACAAAATATAAATACAATGGAAACTAATTCTCAACTCAATAGCCAAATTCTTTTAACACCTGTTCTCAAAGCTCCCAAATGAGTTGTTTAAAACATTTGTTAATTCTAGATTTCTTCTTTGTAATAAATACCCTAAATACATACATTTTTCAAAATGGAATGGACTACTGTGCATAAGAAAGCAGTTGAAAATCAGAACATCCTAAAAAAATACGCATGTTGTTTTCAATTGCAGTACTTCACTATAACGCAGGGTTCTTAAAAATGGACTCTTTTCTATTGCTGCCATCAAAAAACAGTACTGAGACATATTAGAAGTGCTTTCTCCATCCTTTTTTCATGTAGCCTCCCAGGTTTTCTTCACTCAGACAACAGACAGCGAACCCAAAAGATTCTAACTTTTGTGATTCTCTGAATTCAACTCTGACCTTATTGGTGCTTTCCAGGTTTCCTCCTATAGGAGAAGACCGTTTTTTCTTCTCGGGGGCATTCCCACTTTCTTCAAGGGCTTCAGCATGCCTTTTCAGATTCTGCCAAGAGGTTGAACCAAGCCCTGCCAATTGTTCCAACGAGGCTTCCAGCAATCCTTCTGCCTTTGCAGTGTTGTCCAAAGAGACAGCATTTTCTTCAACAGCAGCTGTTACGAATCCAAAGCTGTACAAAGTTGCCATGCAAAAGTTGTGAAATTAGTGTTATTTAACTCAATGTAAATTAATTCAAATTAAAATTCTCATTAATAGCAATAATTTAATGCCCTTTGAAAGCTGCAATGCTTGTCTCCTATACTTGGTAGAGGTTTCACTTAGACCAATGGCACTACAGTCCAAGTAACTACTGTATGCTTAGGACAGAGCAGTAAAAACTACTTTTTCCTGAAAGTCGCTCCTTGCCTTGAGCTCACAAGGAGACATTTTGTCCTTTGACAAGGTACAGTTCTAATCAGCTGGCAGTTCTAATAGTTTTATCATGGATAACTTGGCTGACAACAAGAAGAGGGGAAACATAGAGCCTACTTCATGTTCCCACATGGAGAATCCCCTCAAAATTTTCATTTGTTAAAAGGGCAAATTCTCTTCCATAATATCCCTTTAAATCAGGCACAACTAATTTTTTTCAGTCAGAGGGCTATATTCCCATCTTAGCCAATTCTCTGGGAGCTGCACACTCATATAAGTGCACTGCCATCTCCAGTCTTAAGTACACCCAACAAAAGAACATCAGTTCATATTAAAAGATAATGTTACTTACTTATCTTCTCTTGCCACTTCTGTGGAGTTCAGGTTGTCTGGAGTAAAAAAAACTGGTGCTGGAAGCAGCTGTTCAGACGTTTGTTGTAGCGAACCGGATCCGTCACTGCAATTCTCTGGACCAACGGAAATTTCCACCAATGTTAAAATGAAGGTTGGCTCCTCTCCCTTCGGATATTCTTCAACTCCAGCACTAACTACTAAGATACATATGTGGGGCAAATAAAAGATTAATAATATATAAAATAACATTGTTCTGCATGCTGTTACTCTATTCAAAAACCCTTGCAGTATTTTTTATTTGTTTTCCACAAGTAAAGTGATATGCAAGTGCTGTAAGAAGAGATTAAGGTTGTTCCATGCTCAGCTACATCATGAATACAACCCTGGGATATATCCAATGGTGTTCAAACAGATGGCAAACTTCCACAGCAGATCTTGCCTTTCTCTGCCCCCTGCAGCCAGCCTTGATATACGATTGATAATGCCATGTACAACCTCCCTTCTTGTATGTAAGCAGTGGCAACTGTAACACATATTAGAGATATAGCCAAACAAATGGAATCCATATATCTTTTAAAATCATATATAATTAGACTACATTATACATTTTATGCAGGGACGCGGGTGGCGCTGTGGGTTAAACCACAGAGCCTAGGACTTGCCGATCAGAAGGTTGGCGGTTCGAATCCCCACGACGGGGTGAGCTCCTGTTGCTCGGCCCCAGCTCCTGCCCACCTAGCAGTTTGAAAGCACATCAAAGTGCAAGTAGATAAATAGGTACCGCTCCAGCAGGAAGGTAAACGCCGTTTCCGTGCACTGCTCTGGTTCACCAGAAGCGGCTTTGTCATGCTGGCCACATGACCCAGAAGCTGTATGCCGGCTCCCTCGGTCAGTAACGCGAGATGAGCGTTGCAACCGCAGAGTCGGACATGACTGGACTTAATGGTCAGGGGTCCCTTTACCTTTTATAATGTGCCAACTCCAATTTTTATTCCTTAAATATTTATGCCTCACCTTACATTTATAAATACATTCCTGACAGCTTATTAGTATAAACATTAGCTATTACCAAAATAGCTGTTTTCTTAGTATCTTTTGTGTTCACAGAAGCAAACGCAAAGAAGCCTTATGTAAAATGTTGAAGAACTAGTTCAATTAATTTTATTGCTACATGTAATAGGGAAAGCAGGGTTGCTATAGGCCATTTCAAGTGCCTATCCCACTGAATCTCCACATGTGGAAATCTTGCTTGCATAGTGTCTATGTATGGCTGGGGCAAGCTGTGGTGTCATGCCCCAGCCATACATAGGCAATAAAATTATTCAGAACTGGTCGTAAAAGTGTTTCAAAGGTAGAACTCTTCAATCCTCACCAAAGCATTGATGTATAAGCCCATTACATGCTTCAGCCTGAGACACCTTAATGATACCTAGTTGCCTTTATGGTGATCCACATTTGCATTTGTCTCTTCTTTTTAATCTAACTTGTAAATGATGAATGCATAACTAATGTTTACGTGAAGCTAGTTCCCTAAAGCAGCAAATATGTGATCATAAAACAGTGTAAAATGTACCTGCAGTCATCTCTGCGGTGGATGAAATACTGGAACACTTGGCTGCTTCAGTCTGGCAATTAAAAAAATCACAATAAAAATCACAAGCTTGCCAAATAACACTAATGCTCAGAAGATAAAGGGGAAAATAAAGCAATGAAAAATTCTTGATAATGGCTTTAAAAGGAATACATATTTTTATCCATGTTGTTCCCCTCTGCCAAGTCACCTGGCAAAAATGTTTTAGAAGAGTGGAGTAAAAATCCCTTTTAAAATAAATAAACATGATCTCCTCCTTTGAAAGAACATCACTAAGAAATAAAGGAAAGAGACTTGGCAAAAGTTGTAACCCAAAAGAAAGAATATTTGACTGGAAACATGTACTATTAGGAAATAAATCTTGCTTATAAATTTACCTTATAACTACCCCGTACATGGAAATGAACAACTTTGGCCTATAGCACAATCTTTGCCTGAAGTGACTCACAAAAAAGATTGCTCAGTATCTCAAAGAAAATTAATTCTTTCAATTATTCTAATTACTGAAGTGTTCATCCAAACCCACAGAGCTTGAGGCTGCTTCACAGATGACATTTTCCTACAGTTTTTTTTTTGCACATTTACAACAAAAGTTTGTTTAAATGCTTGTCAGAAGAACAGTCTGACATGCCTTTTGTGTTAAGACCATTAAAGACAAATAAAAAAAGAAAAGATTGACCAAGCTCCCAAATTCAAAGCAACATTTAAAAAAAAAAAAGAAAATACAGTTTAGCAACAAACAGGGATGCAGAAACCATTTGTGGAAAAAGAGATCTAGTAGGGGGAAAGAATACCCTGTCCTGATTCCAATAAAGAACCCACAAGGCAGCAAGATGACTGCAGTGTCACAGATAGTCCTAAGTGACTAACATGCTTTAATAAAGGCTGAGAGGTGACCTGAGGCCTTATGACACACAGTCTCTAGTCCAGTGTTTTTCAACCTTTTTTGGGCAAAGGCACACTTGTTTCATGAAAAAAAATCACGAGGCACACCACCATTAGAAAATGTTAAAAAATTTAACTCTGTGCCTATATTAACTATATATAAAGTAATTTTTCAATTTTTCCCACGGCACACCAGGCAACATCTCGCGGCACACTAGTGTGCCGCGGAACAGTGGTTGAAAAACACTGCTCTAGTCCACCCCCTCAAGCCCTACCCCCGCTTGTTTAAAAAACAGTCTCTCTTGAAGGGTCAGTCCAGTCCAGGCCCTCAGTCAGTAGCAGTCTTTGGATTGGCCAGCTACTCCTGAGAATGAGGGCCAGGGCCACGATTGAGACATAGACAGACAATATACATATAAGCAGGGATGTCGTTTGTGCAATAACTGTATCAGGAACATTCAGAATGTACTACTGTATTCAGAATGGCTTCTATCTATAATGGTTCTGTGTGTGTGTGTGTGTTTGTGTGTGTGTATACGCGCTTGAAGCAGCTTCTTCCTTTTATTCTCTCCCATAAGGTAGCAGTTTTAGTTATATAAAATAAATACCTGCGCAGGTTTAATTGCCAACAACTGGTGTTCAGCAGGAGCAGAAACTTGGGCACTGATGTTTGTGCTGCAGCCACCGGGTGGTTCAGGAGGGTCTGCTTCTGGAGAAACTTCTGAAGCAGTTAACAGTGATGCAACTTCCCAAGTCTCTCTCGCCGTGTTGTCTCTTTGGAAAAATTAAGCCAGTTTCACTTCATAAAATGTTTATCAGTTAAATGTTTTCATGCTGCATAGCTTTGAAACAAATGATGCCAGGTTTACAGTCACTGTTTGTCAAAGTGATTAAAAGTACCATTAACCGTTGCATATGTAAGTCCAGCTAATAAAAAATACAGTGTCTTAAAGTGTCTTCAAGTATCTTAAAGATGTTTTATTATTCTCACATCTCAAAAGTTACTTGGGTGAGATGATATGGCTTAACAATTAAAGATTAAGTATGCAGATGCTATTTCCCTTTCTTTTCTCTAAAAAAATGACACCCTCTTTAAATATAGAACCAGTAAATGTGCAGTTGCATTTTCCCCCATAAATCTAGTCAACTATATACTGGATATGCTCATATTCTATAAAACACAATTTACTACATATTTCACATACAGCAGCTCAAGATATTTAAGAGAGATACCAAAAGTACTAGCATGTGAAAATTATTAGTATTATTACCTTTCTATGTTGTCTTTCTGCATGACAGGACTAGAACTTGGAAGCTGTAGATTATGTTTCTCTGCAGAGCTGCTCTTAGTTAGCTCATTCAATTTGTGATTCTTTTCCAGTTCAACTTTCTGCTCTTCTACTGCATTGTCTGACACCTTCTTTTCTATTATTTTAGACATTAAAACACCACTCAGTATAGTTTGCGGAATAAATATATACTATTTTGGATGAAGTTACAACATTGACAGGGCATCACATCACCTAATCCCCAGCTGGAAGGATGAACAGACAGAAACAGGTACATACAGGTTTGGATGCACACTTGGGGGCCAGAAGTTTGTAATTTAGGAAAAATGAAATCAGATATTCTCAGAAAACATCTCCACAAGCACAGAGTATAATTTATGCACAGGGTAAAGGATTCGTAAAGTCCTGATAATTAAATGCTTTAAATGCAAGAACCAAAAACTTACCATTCTGGATTTCTTCAGATTGTTCAATACACGAATCAACATATTTTTGAGAAGCATTCTTGCTCAGCCTCAGACTTCTGTTAAGATTTGGTTTAGGCTTAGGAAATCTGCATCTTGCTTGTTTGGATGATTTATCTCCTTTGGATGATAGTAAATCACTGCAGAGAAACAGAAACCACCACTGAGTACCCTTAATTTTAACATTTGTCTGACAGAAAGAGTCAAAATCCTAGCTAGCAATGCAACCAATCTGGAAAAGGCATAGGAATTTCTGTGACTGTTCACTTCAAACACCTTGGATGCAACCAACCACCCCGCTTCAACTAGCTTTAACAAGACAAGAAGGGCAGAGGTACAGAGGGCATGTGGTTGGACACATTAGTGCAAGAATTTTGTCCATATCATCAGGCCACGATTCCATAACACTTGGACAGATGTGCCACTGGACACCTTGACCAAATTTGCCATAATAGCGGCATCCAAGTCGCTACAAAGTCAAGTGGCTTTATCCCCAGGTGTCTTGTCAACTACTCAAACTAATCACAGTTTGTTAAAAGGGAATCTGGGGTAACTAATATTTGGATACACAGCAAAAAAATGCCAGCCGAGCTCTTGAGGATGTGGCAAATGCAGCAAAGTATGTCTTCTTTGCTGTCTTCACCACCACATGGCAAGCACAATTATATGTCCTAATGTGTTTCAGCAGCTTTAGAGTGAGTGACCTAGTCCTAAAAAGCACAGACTGAAGATGAAGGCGGCTATTCAGGATACATAACACTATACACCTATGTTGTTTATTTGCCTATATTTACATGGGATTGCTTGAAAAGATCAAGTTAGAATGGAGAAGAGCTAGGTGATATCATGCTATCATGGTAAAACTTCTTACAACCTAAAGAATGAGAGGGATTCCTAGCTAACACAAGCAGATTTTTAAACAGAACGATGCAAACCTGCTGATTCTAGTTGTTTCCTCTGAGCATGCTTCCAAAACCGATGTACTGCAATGCTGTGCAGCAGCTGTATTTGTAGTTTTTGAAAGTGACACATTAGTTGCTTCCTGTAAGTAAACCTCCAAGCCTGATGGTTCAACGATACGATCCTCTGCAGCAGTTACTTGTGCAT
The DNA here is from genome assembly GCF_009819535.1 of Lacerta agilis. NCBI lineage: Eukaryota > Metazoa > Chordata > Lepidosauria > Squamata > Lacertidae > Lacerta > Lacerta agilis. The sequence continues at coordinate 29,687,895 of NC_046322.1, forward strand.
TGACTGAAGAAAGCAATTCATTTTCTGAAGGGGCAGGATGTTGCATATGGCAATGGACTATGCTTTGCTCTTCATGACACTCATTTGGGAAGCTATCAGTAACATTCATTTCATCTTTACTGGGAAACTCCTGAATTTTTTGTTCTTCTTTTCCACAAAAAGAAAAAGTTGACAACAATTAAATTCTTAATTTATGTATAACAAACATTTATACTGTGCAGTTTCAGTTGGGACAATATAAAGATTACAGTTTGAAATCCTAAGTAAATGATTTATTTTCATGTCTAAATTTCATTAAATTACACCATGGCATTTTGAATGCATTCTAAATTGAAGAGTACCTAAAATGATGTTTAGGGTTTACTAGATACTTCTTAGTCCAGATCAGATGGACATCTTTCAGACATTTTTAGTGGAAAAAAGACTGTAATGTAATGTGTGACTAGCGTAAATAATGTAAAATGGTCCCCAAGTGTAAGTTTGCTATACTAAAGTGCTATACGATAATAGTGACCATACCTTGGATTCCAATGTTTAACTGGAATGCTGGATCTCTCATAGCAAGTAAAGTCATGGCTGCTTCAGTACTTCCATCACTAATCCCTGAAAAAAGTTTACCAAACAAAAAACACCAAATCAATTTTTTTTCCTCCAATACACCCAAACTGTGTATGCTTGTCTTAAAAAACAGCTAATTGCTTTTGGATCATCCTAGGTATTAAAAGCAGTTTCTAACACATGCATCATTCAGCATCCCTCATTTACAAACCATGAAAGTGGTTTCAAAATTCTTGTTTTACAAGGCAATCTGATATGCTTTCTACTCAGAAGTAAGTATTGATGTTTTCAATGGAGCTTACTCCCAGGTAAGTGCCTATAGCAGCATTTGCCAACCTGGTGGCCTCCAAATGTTTTTGGCGTACATTTCTCGTCAGAACCCAGTCAAGCAAGGCTTGTCTGTGGGACTGCAGCCTGAGTAGTTATTTCTTTCTTTAGTGAATGAGAGACTTGAGCATCTCATCTTTTAAAACTTTTTTTTTTGTAAAGACCATTATTAATAAAATTCACAAATTTAACTTGGTCTCAATGGTACATTTATTTATGTACACAGTGGTACCTTGGTTCTCCAACACCTTGGTACTCAAACAACTTGGAACCCACACACTGCAAACCCGGAAGTAAGTGTTCCGGTTTGCGAACTGTTTTCGGAAGCCAAACGTGCTCCGTTTTGAGTGTTACACTTCCAATTTGAGTGCCACACTTCTGATCTGAATGTTACGCTTCAGATTTGAGTGTTACACTGAGGTCTGTCTGTTTTTGCTATTTATTTTGCGTTTTTGTTTTTGAGGCTTTTTTGTGACAAAGTTTGAGAACCAAGGTACCACTATAGTATTTTTACCCTTTGCTTCACTCAAAGCAAGTCTCCCAGTGGCTTATATCAATCAATAATAAGACAGTTCCTGCTGGAAGACATGGCTCAAAAGGAAAAGGAGGAAAACCAAACTCATAAGAATTTCATAACTACAAGTTTCTTTAAGTGGCTATTCAGTGTCAACAACTTGGACCGTTTACCTGCTTTCTTTTCTTGACCTTGTGCAACCGCCTTAGATAAAAAGAAACACAAGTTAACGACTGTAGTTCTGAATCCCTCCCTGCCCCTCCAATTAAATTAAATTCTACAGATCAGCTTTTTCACTTAGCATGGATAGTGACAATAACAGCTTGGCTGGCATATCATAAGCCACATTTTGTCATAAAGCATGTTTTAATCATGAACTTGCTCCCCTATTACCACATGGATCTACACTCCCCACATAACTCCAACAAACCATATTTTGGCTTGTGTTGTTCAAATCTGGATCATGGTTTGCTTGTTTCAAACAAACCATGCACGAGGTTCATTTAATGTTCATTTCATGTTTCATGTTTGTTTAAATGAACCTGGTGCATGGTTTGTTTGACACCATCAGCCATTCTATGGCTCATTTGAGCCACATGGACACCTTGCGGGGAAGCAGGAAGAGACAAGCCACACCAGGAGGAAGAGCAAACACGGCCTACATCAGCACAAACAACAAGGCTCCACATTCCTACAGGTTTGCCTGTTATCATGCCATACTGGAATGGTGTGCTACATGCATTATCTGAATAGATGAATATACTGCTAAAAGTAACTCAGTTCCTTAATCAGTATTGCCACTCCCTAAAACATTTGCTTCTCATCTTGCTTAAGGGATTATTCAAGTGGCATCACAAAAGTGTAATATCTTTGCTAGCCTTGCTCCCTATTCATGCAAATTATAAGTTAACTGTCCTAAAGTAACAAGAATTGAATTATGCTAGAGAAAATAAGTTTTAAATACATTTAAGGATATTGCATAAAGAGGGAAATCAAGATACTTACATTTTGTGAGGAATACAATCTTTTCTCTATCTGAATCACAGGCTGAGCATCTACATTCAGTTCGTGAGACAAAAATGGCTCATCCGCAACATTCTCATATATCTCAAGCTGTTGGGCAGGGAAGCATATCAATTCAGTTTAGCAGTTCCCCAAAACCAAACACATCCTGAAAAGGGATCTAAGAAATGCCCTGTGTGCATTGTAACTGCTTTCTGCACACTTAAATATAACAGAAGTGATGGCATGATATATTTTCAGATGCAATGGAGGTGCTATATGTTTCACAATTCTCAAAATGCAATTCTTCCTAAAAGAGGCATAAGCAAAACCTCAATGGGACTTAAGTATGCATGCACTCTTAGGAATAAGAATATTTAGATGAACAATTGCTAATGGGAGAGGGGGCCACGGAAGGAATGAACAGATAACATCAAATGAAATGTTGAAGAAATAACTTTCTTAAGAACAAGTCATCAGATTGCCAGTAAGGTAACACATGGGAAAGAATTCCATGTCAAGGACTATGACGGCAGCCAAAAAACTAAAGTCATGGCAAGCAATCGGACCCATATTGTATAATGTAGACCATCTTTGACATGGCAAAATGATCCATCAACTCTTCTCCATTAGCTGTTCTTTCTTACTTGACAATAAAATTTCTAAGACCTTCTATTTTCTGCTTTAGCTTAAAGGATGCTCAGCAGCTATTTGTAACTATGGCCAATCAGAGACACACACTGAACTGGCACATCTGCAGTCATCTCTTTACAGCAGGCATGATGCAATTATAGCTTTCCAGATGTTTTGAGACTGTAAATCCCATAATTCCTGAACACTGGCCATGTGTTTCAGTCATACCTCTTCCATTGTTTCCTCAATCTGAACAGGAACTGGATTTGGAGATCGAAGCCCTTTAGGAACAAACACTGGAGCTTTGTTTACTTCCTCTGGTGAAAAGCATTCAACTTCATAGTCTGGCTCAAAGTCATCCCCATCATCGTCGTCGTCATCATCCTCTTGCTGAGAAGAAGCCCTAAGAGTCACCAGGTTAACCTTTGAATTCCCATATTCCTTTTTAGCATTCTTGCGAAGGACTGGTTTTGAACTTCTGCCTCTACCAACATTTGGTTTCCCCTTTTGGTAGTGTTTCCCCTTTTCACTAAGGTCATTCTCACATTCGGAAGTGAAAGACGTTATTGATCCACTTATGTTTTTCCTCTGTTTCACTGTCCTTCCCACTTGTTTTCTAAGTAAAAAAAGACATTTTGTTAAGAAGAGTTCATTGTAAAGGGTGGAAAAGCCAGGGTGCACATTTATGTTTCTTCTGTGATGAAAAAAGATGGCAATCAACTCTTTCTAAAAAAAGATACAAAACTTTTGCTAAAATGTTTTTCCTTAGGGGCCTGCATTTACATTATCAATATGGACTAAATGTTCGAGTTTTACTTATTCATAGAAGCATTTGCGTCCCACGTTTCCATTTAAAACAGGCACCCCCAAACTCGGCCCTCCAGATGTTTTGGGACTACAATTCCCATCATCCCTGACCACTGGTCCTGTTAGCTAGGGGTGATGGGAGCTGTAGTCCCAAAACATCTGGAGGGCCGAGTTTGGGGGTGCCTGATTTAAAGAATAATGCTCAAAGAGTAACTTTACCCTTTTATTCTTTCAGATGCTCTCTCCTGGACAGAATGGGCCTTAGAGGTTTCTTTCTTGATTTGACTTCCACTCCAAGGGGGCTGTTGTGATTCTTCAGAACCTTTTCCAGAGTGCCTGTGTCCTGTTGGGGACATCGTCTCAATACTATCTATATGATTTCTTTGTCTTGATTCAGAAGATGATGTGGAATAGTGCTGGAAACAATACAAAATTGTGCCAAATTTAATACGTTAAACTCTTCTGTGTCCTTTCAGATCTCCTAACCCCTCCTTTCACATCCAGCTTTAATCAAAAGCAGCAGACAACCAGCTTCTTTAACATTCAGGTAAAACTGAAATAATAATTTTCAGTTTTATCTAAAAATGTTGAAATAATTGTCTTTCTTTTTAAAATGTCTAATTTATTATCTAAATTATATCCTGCCTTTCCACATTGACACTGAAGGTGGCTGTTTTAACAGCTACAGAAAAAAGCCAGGTTATACTAGTTGATTTATATCTGTAGTCCATTACTAATTTTGGTAATGAAGTGGATAGTATGCTAGGTCCGCAGAGTGACCTCTTTTGCATGTAACTTTAAACTGCAGTTAAGCTTAACTGTGGTTTAAAAGGTGAACACCAGGCCCCTAAGGCTACCACTTTAAGAAAACTAATTAATGAGAAAGAAATGGAGAATGCTAAAAAAATCTTAATTTTGTGTATCTTATTGCCAAAGGAGCCTTAAAAAAGAAAGCAGGAGGCAATCTCAAGGACTTTGAACCTGAGAATAGGATCTGCTAAAACAAAACACCTACACCTCGGGGATTTCCTGCCTTCTCGTTCCTGATGCAGCTCTATGTGTCCCCTGAAAACCCCTCCAAAGGGTTCACTGTGACACAGGCCACTGCATCTGATGGATGGGGAGGAAAGTGAATCAGTGGAAATCAGAAAAAACACCCTTTGCATGATTGGGTGCTTTCCACTCATGCTAGGATTTCATTGTTGTTCCCATGCAGCTACAGGTGATTTCAGACAGCATAAAAGCAGCTTGTTTATATAAATCCAATATTCTCAAAACCATTTAAATTAAAACATGATTTAGAATTCCTGATCAGGGCTCACCATTAATGTGGGTATTTTCCCAGATTTGCTGTCACTTGGGGTTGTGTTGCTTTGTGTATCGCTTCCAGTTTTCTCTTTGGTGCTGACTTCTCCTTTTGAAGAGGCTTTTTTCTTTTTAGCTGCTTGGGCTAGGTTTGGTTTTGGCTTCAGAAGAGGACCCCTCAACAGCAGTGTGGATTTTATGCTTTTTGAAAGACTCTCTTCATGAGCGCCAGAGACATCACTGACCAAAAAGAAAAAGTAACAGCAAAACAATTAGATCATTCTAGTTTTTTGTTATTCCTGAAAATATATGTGTGTGTGTTTTGGTATATCTACCTTTTATTGTCTAGAGTCTAAACCATATTAATATTTTCTTCCTTTAAAAACCCAGAACCAATCTTAGCTCCTTCACATGAACCCAATAAATTTGTGGTAGTGAGAAAAAGTAAAAACAAAACCCCACCCCCACCCCCACCCCTCTGGCAAGGTTATTTTCAGCTTGGAGACAATTGAAAGTTCTAATAACACTTGATATAAAGACTCAGGTTCTCAAAGTAACACTTAACTTATTGAAAACTATTTTACCTTTCTGGAGGATCCAGACACTTTCCTTCAACATCTTTAGAAACAAACATTTCTTTTTGGTCTTTTGGAAGTTCGCATCCCTGTGGCTTCTCAGGGCAATCAACTTTCTGCTGATCAATATACCTTTTGGGTGATGGGGCTTCACTGGATTCTGACACTTCTTTTTTCTCCAGATCACCAAGGGATGCCTGAACATTGACATTATCCTTGATTTTTTAGAACACATACGCTTGTCAGTTTACTAACAGAGCAAACATAATCCTAACAACATAGTGCTCACCCCCTTGATGTTGCTGGTGTCCAACTCCCATTAGCCCCCACCAACACAGCCAATGATCAGAAATTATGGGAGCTGCAGTCTACCAATGTCTGCATGGCATGCCTGCTCAAAAACTACATCTGGATTATGATCCAGATGTTAGTGTGAACTGAAATTTCCCTGCAGCGTCTTAAGATGCTCAACTCTAATAATTTTCTGTTTGACTCCTGTCTGAATTGTCATTGCCGTAGGAATTTAAGTTTGGCTTTTCTGGCTCATATAAACTTCATCCCACAGTAGATTTATGAGTCTTTAAGGTGACACAAGTAGGTTCGTTGTTCAAAAACACAATTAAGTTAAAATATACAACAGAAAAAAGATATGCAGGAAAAAGCCTTTGCAAGAAAAATGGTCAATTATCAAAGTATGTGGGCCAGAACTATTTTGCTTCTGCAGCCCCTTTCCTAATGCAGACCCCTCATCTGCTCCCTCACCTGCCCAAAAATGAACTGGAAGAACAGCAGCATCTGCCACAATGCTAGAACAGGTAAAGCAGTGCTTAAATGAAAGAAAACTAAGTGTGTGGCTAACCTCTGATGGTGGGTGCAGATCGCTTTCCTTGGTCATCTCTGCTTTTCCTATGTCTCCCTCAACTGGAGCAGTAATGCTCTCTGACACGGGGTCTTCTTTCTTGTCATTCATTCTTCCAAGGTTCGGCCTGACTCTCTGGAATCGACTTCTCACCAGCTGAGCTGGTTTGATAGTACATGGCTTATTCTCTTGGGAAGTTGGTTTTTCCCTATCCCACAAAAGGAGAAAATGTTACTGAAGCGATTCAACAGGCCCAGGAACCAAGGGAGTTTGTGGCAAGAGCCAAACAGAAGAGAGGGGAGGAGAGACTTCAATCATTTCACCATCTACAGATACTCCCCCCACTTGCTAGCCTTGCACATGCTGAGCCTCTCACCATTAGGCAAGCCAGCCTCAGCAGCTGAGAGCAGCAGTAGTCTTGTGACCTCTGTATCTGCAGCCAATCTTTATCTTCTAGCTGCAGCACCAGCTACAAAGCCAGCGCTACAATTGTTTTAACTGTTTTCAATTGTTGTTGTTTACAGTTTTACTGAGGAAGGGAAGATGGCTCCACCCTAAAGTTTAGCTTATAAATATTCTTAATTAATAAATTCACAGATTTTCCCCACTTGACCAACCTTGCTTCTCTCTCAGTGGCAGTTCTAGCGCGAGAAAGAGCAAACTTAACCAGAGGAAGTAAAGTAACTGCCTAAGAGTTGAATGGCTACATTCAGACCTAATATGCTAAAAAGGGTTCAGGATCATTCATCTTCTTTTCTACAAAGAAGCAGGAGAGGAAATCTGACTCTGTGGTTTGCAACAACTGCCATTTCCTGAATTTGGACCTAGGGAACTGCAGTTGGAAACAAAGTGTATTGGGGTTCTGCCAGAGCTGTGCCCCATGCTAGCTGCTTCCTTGCCTCAAGTCAATACTCTCCACACCTGAGAAAAACACTTGCAGCTAGAACAGAAAGGAGGGTGTGGAATCATCCAAAGTGTGTGGGAGGATAAATGGTCATTTAAACATGCTTTGATAGCCTTGGGTGATGGGGGAGCAGATGGGAGACGGCTAGGAAGCAGATAAGGCTTTAGCAGCTGCCCAAGCAAGGAAAGAAGCAGAGAACTCCAGAGAGCCCAAGGCGAGCACACACAAGAAAAGGGAAAGGCGGAACAGTGATAAGAAAAAAGCAAGACAAGCCCTCCTTAACTGGGGGAAAGGGAGTCCTAGGTTAGGTTATTCTAACCTAGGACTCCCTTTCCCCCAGTTAAGGAGGGCTTGTCTTGCTTTTTTCTTATCACTGTATGCCCTCTAGTTGCTACTGGTGGGAGTGCACTAACCCAAAGCTCTCCTATAGCTAAGATGGTTTAATTAGATAACATTTGCCTACCCTGTGTCACAGCAGAACCCCCATTTGTTTTTCCTCTTGCTGTATTATCAAAACCTGAGCATCACCAGCTTGAGGGCATAAGAAGAGTTATCCCTATTGGGGCCCCAGCAGAGAAGAAGTGCACTCTTAAAAATATGGAGGATTCGTGAAGTCAAGCACACATCATAAAGGGAGTTTGGGACAAGCTAACAAGACCTTGTTGAAGAACACACACCTGGGATATTGATCTGAAATATTCTGAGAGGTACTGGGTGCTTGAGGGTCTTCCTGAATGATTTTCTCCATGTCTACCAATCTGTTCTCCAAGCTTTCAGCAGGTATTTTTTTCCTGTCACTCTTTAACTGAGGCTGGAAGTAAGAAGCAATATCGAACATCAAACCGCAAAACCATTTTAGCAATGATGGTCTCAACTTTACACTGTATTTGCAAAAATACAGAAACAAAATCTCTCTTAATTTGAAATGTCTTTCCTACTAAATAAAGTTTGGCCCTTTTCTTAACTTACTCCTGCAGGGAGAATTCTGGAAGCTCCATGTTTCTGCAGTTCTGATTTCTCAGTTCCAGCTGCTGCTGTTGCTTCATTTCCTAGAGATGGTGTTTCTTTCCTTCCAACTGCCCTTCCTATGTTAGGTTTCGGTCTCTGGAATCTGCCTCTAAGAAAAGGTGTTGGCTGAACGGTGCTCTGTTTGCTGCAGGGGAGACCCAAAGCAGCACATATGGCAGTTAAGATCATTCTCATCAGATACATCACCACTGATACACACGTGTAACAAAACTACATCCATAGGTTAAATAATTTATCCCATGTTTCACAGATTAATGGTAACTAGTGTACTTCTCAAATATGTAACAGAAAAACAAGTGCAATAAAACCTGCATTTGGTACTTCCACAAGGCTGAGGGAAAGACCTAACACCATTGCCCTCCCCAACATATGCCTTTTGTGGCTGTCTGCTTTGGACACAGTTCATTGTGGTAAAGCGGCACATAAGTAAACTCAATCAACCAATCGAAACAGATTTTCTTTTCAGTTCATCAGTAAATTTAATTATGTGGTGTTATCTTGCTTTCATCTTCAGTAATCACACATTCATTGCTTTCCCAAGGATCCCCTAGTTAACTACGGCTTAGATGCAGGGAAACCATGTTCCATGCCTACATTGCTGCAGCACCATATCCCACCTCTGAACAGCTACTCCGGAAGATCATGAAATCCCCAGAAATGGTACTGCAGTGATCAGTTAAGAGAGAATAAACCAATCCGTGGCAAGGCTGCTTGGGTGTCCCTGGCCCCAAAGCGAGACAGACAAAGCTGTTCTGGCAATAGCTCCATCACAGAAGGATGGAAAACAAGGTTTAATTTTGGTTATTTTTATTGCATCTCATTTTCAGTTAAGGAAAATCCGTTGTCTCCAACATCTATCAACATATCAAATGAATAGATTTTTTTCAACCTATGTTTTAAATCAGTAGACCTGTAAAGGGGGGGAAAGTGGATTTCCAACTGATAAAACTCTTTAAAAGTTGATAGCTCCTTACCCAACTGTAATCTTTTCTTGGATATCTGGGGATGATAAAATTTCATTTGGATCACTACTTTTGAAGTCAGAATGGCTTGGGGGAGACAAGTGGGTCTCATTTGTTGCAGCTGCTTCTTGAGTATCTGCAGAGTTCCCCTCTGACAAAAGTGACGGTGGCAGGATTACGCATGCTATAGTTTCCTAAAATATATTATCAGAATGTTCAATACCTGGTGCAAAATGCATGCAGTTAAATTATAAAGTTCAAGGGAAAACACAAACACAAATCATGCAGGGAATCCAAGTACAACACAAGACTACCAACAGGTTGTTCTATTTTAACATGCAAGGTAATATTTTTCAGTTCTTGTACAAGGAAATAATGCAACATCAGCAAGGGGGAAAGTGGCATTAAACCAGCTGAACTGTTGTACTAAATCTCAGTCATTTTAAGAATCTGATATTCACTTAAGCTTTGTAAACAGTTCATGCAGTTTACTACATGCCTGTCCCTATGTGACTTTAAAAAACAACAACCCCAAATTAAGAGAGTCATATTAATGTCTGTGTTAAAACATGGACATCCTTCACAAAGAAATCCTTCATGCTTGAGTTTCAAGAAGGATTTGCCATACAATGCCAGGAACTCCTGGGTTTTTTAAAGGAAAAAATAGTGACACTGTGCTCCTGAAATTAAACTGCAAGTATCTCATATATGGCCTAAGGTCAACAAGTGATTTCATAGGAAACAACATGCCAACTGACTGCCCACACACCATTCGTCCCACACAGGGCTTTCTACAAATCTCAGTATTAAGTGCAATTTAATGTATAGGTATTTTAATTTATTTTAGGTATTTTCAGGAGCAAACAATACAGCAATCTGAAGCTATTAAATTATCAAGAACAAAGTACCAGCATTAAAAATAAGTCTTACATCCAGATGAGAGGACTTGCTGCCTTCACTCATTATATTTTCTCTAGAGTCAGTCTTATGTTCATTTGTAAGCATTTCTTTTTCTGCTTGTATAAATTCCTCTGTTTCTGCCCCCTTTTCTGTGTTCTCCTTTAGACTTTTCAAAGATGGCTCTACTTCAGCAGAATTTTCATTTTCTTCTTGTACAAAACTGGAATCTCTGTTGGATGAAGAAAAGTCAACAGGACTTCTATAACTTCTAAGTTAGCAAGAAAGGAAGTGTGATTTTGTTTTCCTTTTTAAAATCTCAGAAGCAACGAAAAAACTAATCATCACAGTGTTGCCCAATACAACACCACAACCCACATGAATATGTGCTTACTTACACTCTTTGCACATGTTTCAATTACTAAGGGCAATTCCCATAATTATCATGCAGGCAACAGATGTTCTCACTCATACCCCAATAAATAATGTTGCTGCCTGCTTGCGAGGCGGTGAGGGAAAGGGTGATGGCAATCAGAGGGCAGAGGAACTCTCAGATCCTGCTCAAGGAACAAAAGTGACAAGTGAGCAAGGGAGACACGGGTAGGTGGGCAGGCAGGGGGAAGCGCAGAGCACCCCACACACGATGGCTCTGGCAGCCAGGAAGAAGAAAGCCAAGAGGGATGAGTGGGTGGAGGCAGCGAGACACTTGGAGCAGTCATGCAAGCTGTTTTTCACAGCTCTCCAGCTCTCTGCCACACTTTTCATGCCATTTTGGTGCAATTTTTTATTTTGTGGCAACGCACGTAAACACGGTTGAACCCGAGTGGAATGTGTGTCGGGGGGAAGGGGAGTGCTTGCACAATATATTTGCCACAAACATACATGTATGTCAGTATGCATTTTTCCATTAAGAAGATGGCATTGTGCCCCGTATTCTTTACCTTCAAAATAATAAACCTTACCTGGTAGTAAGATCCTGCACATCCTCCACTTTATTACTTGACGGAAACGCATTTTTAAATTCATGGCTCTCACATTCGAAGAGTGTCTTTACAGGAGATTGGCTTGTGTGTGCCAAAAGCACTTTCTCAGCACTGGCAACAGCTTTGTCTTCTAAGACATTACAGTGGGGAATGTCAGCTTCATAACTAGCTGCCTCCTAGGAAACAGATTAAACTTCTCTTAAATCCCCAACGTGTAAGAGTTCATAAAGAAAATAATCTGAAGACATTCAACTAGTGTATACTTAGAAGAGAGCACAGTGTTCTTTTAAGCCTTTAACCCGCATTAACGTAAGAAATTAATACCAATATAAAAGGAAAGAACAGTTAAAAGTAATAGTTACAAAAAAATAAGAGTTACATTGCTACTGGGGGTGTCAAAATTGCTAATGTACTAGACTGCTTTGGTAGCAGTAAGTTTTCATGCTGCTCAGGATTCTTCTATGCATGAAGTCAATGCAATTCAAAAGTGTGCTGCCCTTTCTTACTAATAAAGTTAGCACAATAAAACATATGTTTTGAATTACTGAGGATTACATCTGGAAAAAAGAAGGCAAGCTTTAACTTGGGTACCAAAACCAATATGTGCACATGTTATTTTCTGGACCGGAATGCATCTTATTTAAGCAAAATAATGCTGAGCTCTTGAATGTTTTCAAATATAGGACCCAGTCCCACAAACATAAACAAGGTTTGTATGCTGTCTGCTAAAGTAGGATAGAATGCCCTGTGCATCTACAGTGTACATCTTCTACATCAGCAGGAAGCCCAATTCCCAGAATTCTGAATTTAAATAATAATAATAATAATAATAATAATAATAATAATAATAATAATAATTTATTTATTTATACCCCAGCCACTCTGGGCAGCTTCCAAAAGAATGTTAAAATACAATAATCTATTAAACATTAAAAGCTTCCCTAAACAGGGCTGCTTTCAGATGTCTCCTAAAAGTCTGGTAGTTGGTTTTCTCTTTGACATCTGGTGGGAGGGTGTTCCACAGGGCGGGTGCCACTACCGAGAAGGCCCTCTGCCTGGTTCCCTGTAACTTGGCTTCTCGCAGCGAGGGAACCGTCAGAAGGCCCTCAGCACTGGACCTCAGTGTCCGGGCAGAACAATGGGGGTGAAGTCGCTCCTTCAGGTATACTGGATTAAAGGTTTAGACTGTGTGTACAGTAAGCCTGCAACTTCCTCTCATTTAATTTGTGCATGTTCAGCTTTACGAATGTAGCTAAAAATAATAACAAAGGGGACGGAAAGGGGGTGGGGTTCCATGAAAAATACAATACAGAAAGATTTGAGTACTTAGATGTGAATCTTACCATCTATATTAAGAAAATGAGTGCTCTGGCACCTTAGACTAACTGGTTTATAAGAAGCATAAATGTTTGCTGGCTGGAATCTAATACATCCAAAACGTCAAGTGCTCACGTGTTTTATGTACAGTGTACTTACTGTGGTAACAGTTAGGAGTTCATGGCTGTTATATTCAGCTTGTATCTGAATCTTCTCAGATGATTCAATGGCTGCATCAGTTGCCTTTCCTTCTTCTGCCTCCATGTTTCTTGCTGGCTCTTCTGACTTTCTAGCAACCCTTCCTAAATTTGGCTTGGGCCTCTGTATTCGTCCCCTTGCTAATGGTGCAGGTTTCAAGACAGCCTGCTTGCTACTTTCTTGTGAAGTGGATTTCCTACTAGCCCTGAAAGAACAATGATTTCAGGGAGGAAAGGAATTAGAAGAGTATTAAACATTGCAAAGATCCTTCATTTCATAATGTGATTGAACCCGATTGTTATTTGAACCAATTACAGGTGCCACTTTGAATTTTAGAAGCTTGTCACCATGGAGGATCAACTCTCCCCATATGAATAAACCAAAGTTATATCAACAACAACAACAACAACAACAGTATATAAATAGGCATAGTTGTATAACTATGTATTCCCCAACCGGAATTAAGATTGCCGGAAAAAATATCAACAACCTCAGATATGCTGATGATACTACCTTGATGGCAGAAAGTGAGGAAGAATTAAAGAACCTTTTAATGAGGGTGAAAGAGGAGAGCGCAAAATATGGTCTGAAGCTCAACATCAAAAAAACTAAGATCATGGCCACTGGTCCCATCACCTCCTGGCAAATAGAAGGGGAAGAAATGGAGGCAGTGAGAGATTTCACTTTCTTGGGTTCCATGATCACTGCAGATGGTGACAGCAGTCACGAAATTAGAAGACGCCTGCTTCTTGGGAGAAAAGCAATGACAAACCTAGACAGCATCTTAAAAAGCAAAGACATCACCTTGCCGACAAAGGTCCGTATAGTTAAAGCTATGGTTTTCCCAGTAGTAATGTACGGAAGTGAGAGCTGGACCATAAAGAAGGCTGATCGCCGTAGAATTGATGCTTTTGAATTATGGTGCTGGAGGAGACTCTTGAGAGTCCCATGGACTGCAAGAAGATCAAACCTATCCATTCTCAAAGAAATCAGCCCTGAGTACTCACTAGAAGGACAGATCCTGAAGTTGAGGCTCCAGTACTTTGGCCACCTCATGAGAAGAGAAGAATCCCTAGAAAAGACCCTGATGCTGGGAAAGATGGAGGGCACAAGGAGAAGGGGACGACAGAGGATGAGATGGTTGGACAGTGTTCTTGAAGCTACTAACATGAGTTTGGCCAAACTGCGAGAGGCAGTGAAGGATAGGCGTGCCTGGCGTGCTCTGGTCCATGGGGTCACGAAGAGTCAGACACGACTGAACGACTGAACAACAACAACAACAGTTGTATAATAAAAACAGGAGTGGTTTACTAGCTGTGGCTTTATCCAGAGAAAGCAGACATTGCCTCTGTAATACATGCCTTCTTACCTCCAAGTTGGATTGCTGTAATATACTCTACACTAGTCTGCCCTTAAAGACTGTCTGGAAACTTCAGGTGGTACAGAAAGCAGTAGTAAGAAAAGTTATGAGAATTAAGTGTTCCAATAATCTCACACCTATTCTGTGCCAACTACAGTGGCTGCCTATTAATTTCTAGGCCCAATCCAAGGTGCTGGTTTTGGTCTTTAAAGTATGACATGGTTTGAGACCAGCTTATCTGAATCTGCTTAATTCTCTGATACTGTTTTTAACTGATGCTGCTATTATGTTCTAGTTGCATTGTGTTTTATAGAACAATTTTACAGTTCGTAATATCTTGTGAGCAACCTGCTGTGGGGTAACTCTAACGGTCAGCCTATAAATTATAGAATAAACTTGAATAAGCATACTTACAGAGATTCAGTATCTAAAACTTGGCAATCTTTTTCTGCAGTCTCCTCTGTGATGATACTGAGTGCATCATGCTGGTCATTGTTCTGGGGAATAGGCATAAAAATAAGTGGAGTATACATTTTTTAAATAATAGTAGTTAATGGTAGTTAATAAATTGGCAGAAAGCTACTGTAGAAAACAACTAACATAATCCTTTACATGGAGTTAAAAATCACTAACAACAACAACAACAACAGAGGGTTATTTTCCTAATTTCCAAAATTGCAGGAACAGGGTGAGGGGAGAATTAAATCTAGAATACCTTTCCTACTGTTTCTTCAGCCTCTGGCTTTTCAGGCTTGTCCCGGAGAGGTGCTTCTTTTCTGCTGGACACTTTCAATATATTAGGTTTAGGTTTCTGCCGACGGCCTCTCACTACAGGACCTTTTTGAGTGTCTCTGGAAACACACAGAGAGAAAAAATTATAATCCCAACACTCTTTAGGCAAAACCTACAAATAATTTATAAAAATAATTATTTATACTCTCCAAAACAGAGATGGAAAACCTGCGGCCCTCCATATTTTGTAGGGCTACAACTCCCATCGGCGCCAGTCAGCAAAGCCAATGCTCAGGAATGATGGGAGGGAGCTATAGTCCAACAACATCGAGGATGGGACCAGATTTCCCATCCCTTCCCTAAAATGTCTAAGTGATTTCAAATGCAAAAAAAAATCCAAAAAGAAATTGTGAAAAGTTCTGTTTTTTAGTTTCCACTCATTACAACAGTTATGCCTAATGCTCTGTCATGGTTAAAGTTTAGTACTATTTTACTCATCTCTAAAAAGGATAGATTTGGTTCAGTATCAAAGCAAGGCTTTCCTCCACAATGTCACCTCTTCTTCTATCCCAAAAAAACACCAATCAGTGTAAGATGCTTAACTCCTAGTACAGTCATACCTCTAGATAGGAACGCTGCGTGTTGCGTTCGTCACGGGTTACGAATGCGCCGAACCCAGAAGTACCGGAATGGGTTACTTCCGGATTTGGCAGTTTGTGCATGCGCAGAAGCACCGAATCGTGTTGCGCATATGCGCAGACACGGCGCTTCAGGTTGCGCGCTGCTCATGTTGCGAACGGGGCTCTGGAACGGATCCCATTCGCAACAAGAGGTATTACTGTAGTTCATGCAATGTCTGATTAGGTGATGACATTCTGTAGGCACCATTAGGAGCAACTTCCTTCACCACAGCTGAATATAGTAAGTGGTGAAGTGATGACACTGTAAGCCTTATTTTTCAGTCTTTCTATTTTACATATACCTACTGGGATTCATTTGCCACAACATTGCTTGCTCTGTCTGTTTGCTCTGTGGGAGGTTCAGTTATGTTGGCAGTCTTATCTTGCACAGAACTCTAAATGAAAGAGACAAAGAACTTCGATAAGAGTTATTATCATTATACTGTCTATTATTGTGCTTTGTATTATGTTTTTATTATTATGCTCCATAAAATGTGTCCTTAATGCTGTCCATCACCCTGGGATCTTTTGATAAAATGAAGTATTGTAGTATACAAATTGAAATAACAACAACAGGGGTGTGTGCAACAATGCAGCAAATCTCCTGTGCCCTCTGAAAAACAGGATTGGGTTGTGAAATTAAAATAGTTTCCATGTGCACAGAAGAGACAATAAAAGCTTGTATTAATTTAAAATCATTTAGTCCCATACCTTTTCTGCAGCAACCAGAATCTCTGAAAGAGAAATCTTGCCCTCAGATGTGTCATTAACTGGAAGTTCTCTTTCTTCTGACAGTTCTGATGCAAGTCTCTGTAGCTGTCCTTTCAATGTGGGCTTTTCAATAGCTGCTCTATCCGTTTCCCTAAAGTTAAATTGAATATATTTATATTTTCAAAAACACAAATCTAGTTCATCACCAACAGTCTCAGTTAACGTAATTTATTATAGGATGTAGAAGTGGTGGTGCCATCTATTATATTTTCCTGCCAGTCACTTCCTGCTGAAGCCCCCTGTGTCCCAAAAGACACTTCTGAGTGTTAGAGGAGTTTCCAGAAAGGCATGCAATGCAGCCTAGAAATTTTCTGCAGGATGGAGAAATTGGTAAAAATCTAAGACTTGCCACTCAAACAATACTCACACCTTTGGATTCAAACTATGTACAGTGGTATCTCGGGTTGCGGACACGATCCATTCCAGGGTGCCGTTTGCACCCCGAAAAGTCCGCATCCCAAGCTTCAAAATCACACATGTGCGAGATCGTGCTTCTGTGCGTGACAAAACCCGGAAGTAAACACTTCCGGGTTTGCCGTGTTCGCAACCCGGAAAAACACAACCCGCAGTGAACATAACCAGAGGTCTGACTTTATTTCAATCTTGAACAGCAGAGGGTCTACTTCTATAAACATTAAGGAACAGAAATAGGAACATACAAATTCCTATGTGCTTACCTGGAAGTAAGCCCCATTGAACTCAATAAGACTTACTTCTGAATTTACATACATAGGGCTGCACTCTAGAAAAGCAAATATGAAATTAAAAAGACAGATTCCTTTAGGCAAATAAGACCTCACACCCATCATATATTTTCCACCTCTTTTCTGTTATTTTATTCACTTCAAATGGTAGTGAGTTTTCTTTTCTAAAATCTCCAGACCAACTTTACCAAGCCCATGTAATAAATTAAAAGCAAGGCTGAGAACCACGAATAGGAGTTATGAGATCATAGACATGAACCTCCTTCCTACTCTATCCATAGAGAGATCACCTGAACTCCAAACTTGTTTGAAAGCCTCCCCCACCCCCAAATCAGGTTATAGGATTAGTTTCATAATATGTGAGGAAATAGGAATCACGGCCAATTATTTTACTCACATAAGCTCATCATTACAACTTGGAAAGGCTGTATTTTCATCTGGTTGATCTAAGTCTGCTACTTCATTCTGCAAGGAAATCAGAACAGTTAGTATGATCTTATGGTCCTGGCTTCTTTAATGATTAAGGGAGAGGCTATGCCAGGGAGCAAGAACCTCTATCCACTAAGCTGACTTCTCTACAAAACAAAAATGAACACTGATGAGAATTTCATGTGTGTCTCATGGTTGAAGGTGGGGGAACCCCACACATTGTTCTCTCTCACTCTCTGGGGGTAAATTGAACCAATGTAGAATTTCAGTCAGCTCCCAAGTACACCACCTTGAGCTCCTTGGAAGATAATCTATGCAGACTGCTGTGCATCTCCCCCACTGAACAAATAGCAGGCACTCTCCAGGTGGACATGCATATTCCATGTAGTGCCATGAACGTTTTCCCCATGTGGGTTGATGACTGCTTAATCCTTTCCTCCTCACCTAAGTCATCTCTCAGAATTGTCCCCTCTCCCAGGCTGCTTTTCTCCCCGAGGGAAACAGGTCCTGGTTTGTTTGTTTTTCCTCGAGGAAAAAAGGCATTTTAGAAGGCAATTTTAAGTGGGCAAATAACTGGGAAGAAGGCTGAAACGGTCCCTCACCCAGCTGGGCCTCCACTCATTCTGAGTTGTTTTACCTGAAGGAACAAATCCAGATCAAAGAATTGGGAAATGATCAGTGAGCTCCCAGAACATTTGGTATGAGTCCTGGTCCAAATAAGCTATCAGAGGTGATAACACCCCCTTATCTGGTAGCAGGCCTGCAAATGCAGTGTCTTCAACGCACTACCTCCCCCACCCTGTTCTGTACATAATAGCCCATATCCAAAAGCAATATCCGTATGCAGGAATCTATGCCGAATCAGAACAGAAACCTTAAGTGTGGCATTCAGTGCCTTCTGGTGGGTTTTATTTTTAGGAGTTGTTTCTTTGAAATAGGAAGTAGGCTAGAAATGCATGTAAATATTGTTTACCTTTGCTGCACTGTTTTCTTCAAAACCTTCTTTATTTGTTTTGAGAGACATCTGAGACTCCGAAGGCTGCACAACATGGTGCTCAGAACTCGCATCTGAATCATCTGCTTCTCCAGAATCAATGTCTAGGAATTCATTACCTTTCTGAATACTGGAAAGGTAAGAAGAATATGAAGAAAGCATTAATGGTTTTCCTACTCTACCCCATAGGTTCATGGCGGATTCTTGTCTCTCACTTTTGTCTTTCAACAGCTGTGCTAACTGAAATAGAGGCTTGCTCAAAGAGCTTGATAAGCCAAAAGTGCTCAAACTCACTTCTCTCTTTACTGGCAGATTTGTCAGCCACATCTGAGTGGCAAATGAAATGGGCTCTATGTAATACAGCAAAGCAGGGACCTTTAGGAGAATTTTGGAAAGGAAATAATAAAGATGTTGTATTTACACTTTATATCAAGGCTTGTTCATATAACTGCAAAGATAATATATCCTATTACCCAGATAAAGTTGAACCAAGGTCTCCTTCTGTCTCTTCATCCACCTGTGGGTCTTCTTCAACAGATGGAAGAGTTTTAGCAGGTGTTTCTTCGTCAGGGGCTTCCAGTTCCTCACCAATTTCTTCCGTGCCATTTATCTCCACATTAGATGATAGATTTTTTCCTGACAATATATTGTTTAACATTATATGTCCACTGAAGCAATTACCACTCAAACACACTTTTAAAAGTAAGAGCCTCTGGTTGCTTCCACATTAACTTTTTTCTTTGAAATTACTATCCAGATGGCAATTTTCAAAAGCACTACATTTCATTTTTTTCTGTGTTTCATCCAAATTTTCTCAAATTGATCTTTGGTCATTTCCTTCCCACCCACCCCAAAGTACCGGTAAATTTCAGTTACACCACTGGTCTATTTGTTATGGGCAGGCAGGATGATTTTGAATAACTAATATGCTTTTAATTAAAGCTTCTTCCTACCAGATCCAGTTAGTTCTTTTGCACTATTCAGTGGATCTGATGAAGAGCATTTAATTTACTGGTTTCCTTTACTGGAAGGACTCTAGTGTGAAAGAAGTGCAATTTCCTAAAGTGATTTCCCACTGTCACAAAGCATTAATCATATATTTAAGTTAACAGGAAGGAAAAAGAAAATTACACAATGTCCTCCCTAACCCAGCCATTCTAATGCCAGTCAGTATATGGAGTTTATTTAACGGTAAGCTGAATCTTTCATTATTTCTCATAATTATTAATATGGCACTTTAACTATGACAACAGTTCCTGAAAATACTTAATGGAATAAATGACATAAAAATTAATGAAAAATAAATTAACAAAATAACTTCAAGTGGATATATTATTGTGACTATGGCAACAATTCAATATAAACCATTATAAAACTCACTTTTCATAACTGACCCTGAAATATAGAACAATGTTGTGCAATTGCACAGCCTACAAATCTTTGGGAATACAACACATATCGTATCCAACTACAGTACTTGCAGATGCAGATCAAGTCATTTTGTTACATACAGGTTTTAAAGTAACTGTCAGTCTCAAATTCAAAATGAAAATCATCTCTATTTATGCTGTACACTTGCCATCAAGATGAAGTAAATGAGCTTCAGTTGAGTGATTATTAAATTTGGTGGTGTTCCTAAGGCTGTTTTATCTTGCAACAAATAGTTTAGCCTCTGGAAGAAGATTAGCAAAATCAACACACTTGCACACTGTGACATAGCAGCAACAATTTATATACTGTATTCTTACTTTTCTTTCTTGTTTTGTCTCCCTCAGCCACTTCTGCAGAAATAGTTCTTTCATCAGGAAGATTCTCTGCCTCCTGTTCAGAATTTTTTTTCTTCCTTTTCCTCTTCTTTTTCACCATCACTGATTCAGTAAGTGTCTGCCCGTCTGCCTGTTCCAAAATGCTAGGAGATTCTTCGTTCTCTTTTTCGGCTGTGCCAGCATCCACTTCCATTTCCGCATCAGAAATTCTGGCATTCTGCGGATCATCCTGACCATGGTTTGCTTGTCCATTGACAACTTTAGCTATCAAAGTATACAATGTAAATATACCTACAGCAAGACAATTCTCAACAAGGAAGCTAAAAAAAAATACCAAAAAGCTTTTTTTCAAAATCCCAAGAACAAAAATAGAATTCTACTTCCTCCATATAAGATTATTCAACATATTCTGCTTTCCCTTCCACCAGTCCTCCTTCCCTCCACTGTACCCCACCCCCAAAGACAGTTTTAGCTGTGAGGAAAAGTCTTAATTCTACACACACACCAATATTATATGAAAATCAGAGGAATGCAACATAGCAGAATAGGACTTCTCCTTCCCTGCAGCAAATCTATCCAACCAACCAAATCTGTCCCAGAGCATGAGATCTTTATGGAGAAGCCAAAGTTTTTTCTGCCGGCAGATGGGCACCATTGGATATCACCCAATGTGACTATGCATGTGACATATTCCAATCAAAACTATGCAAGATAGTAATATTAAATTAAAATAAAAACCCAAGGATAAAACAGAACAAGCCCTAGACCTGTCAAAACAGTGAAAGAAATCAAAACAAAACTAATTCCAGCATTGAAAAAAGCAACAATCAAACATGCACTATGTGAAATGCCTGTAAGGCAAAGTGTTTTTGCAGCCTTCATTGCCAATCAAGCCTTCGGAAGGGCTTTCTTGAGTGCAGTACTGTCTACACCAGGGGTCGGTAAACTAAGGCCCAATTGTCTGTGGATCGGCGTGGGGATTCTGTTCGTTCGGGCTGCGCCATTTTTTCCCTGTGCCATTCCATTCCCCACACACACACACAGACACACCGTGGCGGTGCCCCCTCCCTCTCCCCTCCTGGCTTCTCTCCGCCCTGCCTAGAGGAGGAAAGCGGCTGGGCTGAGCTGGCTGAGCGCCATTTTAAGCAGCCTCTCTCCGGAGCCATCCCTTTCACACCGCTCATCTTCCCTCCGCAGTCGCCACCCCTGGTGCTCCTGTGGGCCAGAGAGTGGAGCAAACAAGCTCCTTTTGCCTACCCACGAGAAGCAGCGGCGGTGGCAGTGGTGGCGGCGGCGGCAGCCCCTGGGATGGTAAGCACAGCGGCTGGGGGTGGCGAGGATTATTTGCCCCCCTCGCCTCTTCTTCCAACTCCCCCCCCCCCCGGTGCTGCTTCTCCAGCCCGCCACAAGGTCTGAGGGACAGTGGACCGGCACGCAGCTTTAAAAAATTGCCGACCCCTGGTCTACACTGACAAACCTAACATTGCACACAGAAGGAATTGAAAGCTGTGGCTCCATCAGATCTTAGAAGAGAAATTTAGTAACAAATAGGATTTACTTATTACTCCTTAATACATTTAAGTACTTATAAATACCTTTTCGCTTTTTCTTGAGTGTTTTTTTCTCATTCAGATTTTTTTCTTTTTGATGCTGACATTTAGCATCCTTATCCTTTTTTCTCTTTTCATTTTCCAGGACTTTCTCAAGGAGTTTTGTAAAGAAATCAAAGTCAAATGGTGTTTTTTCTTCTGTAAAAAAAGGGAGATGGTTATTTTATGTACAAACATTCCAGCTAAAAATAATAATTTTGTCTTGAGCTTCTGTTGTCCTGAAAGGATTTGTCACTGAAAGTTCATGCAACTATAAATTAGTATTTTAAAATACATGTAGTCCTGATGCTACTTAATAGCAAGAAAAAACATAATATTTACTGAATATCAAGAACCATTAAACGAGATCTAACAGAGCGATAAAACAGACCCTTTACTCAAAATGTTTATCTATTGCAAAAAGGCAGTTACTGTATGAAATTTTAGTTTAGTTTTGCTAGAGTGCACATACCATTTCCCCCAAATGAAAAAAAAATATTAAACATGTGGTAATTCTTACTGAATGCTTTATCTATTCGCCATCCATTGGCCTTTTCTTCACGTTTAAATTTATTCTGAAAACAGAAAGTTATGCCATATAAGCCATTCTCAGATCATTAGCTGATACAGAAGCAAACTCAATTGAAATGATCTTTGCAAATGTTTAACAGAACAGCATAAAATGATAGATCCACAACCAGATGATCACTTCTCAATTGATTTTGGGGGGTTTTCAGTGCTTACCTTAATCTCTGTTCTTGCTCTGTGTGGAAAAAGCTGACTAATCATTGAGAAGTCAGTTCCTACCATACTTATAGCTAAGAAGAACATGTCTGTTTCTGTAAGAGAGAAAAAACAATTTTTGTATATCAATTTTAATCTCATGATCAATAAATGTACACATTCAGCTAAATACCAAAGCATCTCCCTTTAGCTGCATATTATGAAATGGATAATATTTCATACTAACATTAGCTACTGCATTGTACTGCACATTTTAATAAGGGTTGCATAGCTTTACAATTCAGTGAAACACATTTCTGTTTTTCTGGTGTTCTCCGTGAAAAGGATTTTAAGCTATTCACTCCAAATGTTAGGGTGCAGAACTAAGTTATATCCAGGACCACAAATGGAGCCTAAAGAAGCGAACTGCTAACACTAATCTTCCTCTGGCAGCAGTGAATAATTAGTGTGTCACCAAGTTTAAAGCACACCAATAAACACTGTCAATTAGCATCCAGCTATTTTTAACTCTGTATGGTAGATATAGAGTAGGGGTAACTAACCTGGTGCCCTCCAGTTGTTGTTGGGCTACAACTCCCAACATCCCTCACTAATGGTTATGCTGGCTGGGGCTAATGGGAGCTGCAGTCCAACAATGTATATGGGCACCACTGTGGCTGCCCATGATAATAGAAACAGAACATGAGAATTACTTGAGACTATATGGATACAGTGTTCTCGAAGCTACTAACATGAGTTTGGCCAAACTGCGAGAGGCAGTGAAGGATAGGCGTGCCTGGCGTGCTCTGGTCCATGGGGTCACGAAGAGTCGGACACGACTGAACGACTGAACAACAACAACAAAGTACACGTTTGGTCGCTACTGCCAGATTTGCACTGAAAGTCAAAGGCGGTGTAACTCTTTGCAGCATTAAATGCCACTAAGACTTACTGTTGCAATTAACTTGCATGCATGCACGCGCACACCATGGATTGTAAAAAAATACAAATTATGTTACATGATGTAACTGTCAGTTTGCATTTCTTAGTGCAGAAAGTATTGATCTGATGTGCAGATATCTTTCCTATTCTAATTAATTCAAGAAGGTTCTGGAAGCTTCTCTGTGTGAAAGAAGCAAGCAGAAGGTTCATGATGTTTGGGTTATTCCTTCAGAGAAGCTGAATACAGCTGGCTTAAACTGGTCCTATTATCTCTTTCAGTCAAGGCCATGCTGACTATAAAATAAGGCCAGAAGGAGCCTGGGTTTCACTTAGCTCTTTCTATCTCTTTTCCTTCTGTACATAGTATGCTTAGTGTTAAGGTTTAGGCTTATCATAAGATACTTAAAAGAGTGTAGGTCTTCAAAGCCAAATGCAAAGAACATCACTGAGCTGCACCTACCTTTTTCTGACCATGGCTTGGTATAATAGCTTCTCCTGAAACTTGAGTAGGTTGTTGTGGATCCGCGCTCAAAGATGGGATCATTATCTTCTACCACACATTGCCCTTTTGTCCTTAAAACTTCTACGGTTAAGCTAAATGTGAAATTAGAATACAAAAGAAATGCTGCAAGAAAATTGTCTTAATAAATAGCGAAGACCAATTGATTCCCACCTCAAATTTACAAGAATTTCTGCTCTTACTAGCAAACACTTTAATGAAGAGTTTACAGTTTTTCAGTGAACTCCAGTATGGCCTTAAGTTATCATTCCATGCCAATATGAATATAGTTCACTAATCCAGCAACCATTAAGATCAATTTGAGAAACAAGAGGCCTTAAGAGTTCCAGGGCACATATGTCTATTAGGCAACTGGAGGCAAAGCACTCAGGTGACAGATTTGACACACTTCCCACAGGAAGAATATTTATTTATTTATTTATTTATTTATTTATTTATTTATTTAGAAAGGACGAGCTCACTTGCCGCCACCACTTATTCTCACTGCCTCAAATCTCTGCTCCCCCTCCTCTGCAGTTTAAAACTAAGTATATGCTATTGCCCCAAACATGAAGAAGGGTAGCAGATAAAAGTGCATATGTGAGACTGAAACAGTCTCAGAGGGGAAATGCTGCAATGTCCTATTCAGCTCTACTCAAAAGGAGTCCCACTGAACTCAAGGGGTATTACTCCCAGGTAAGAGTTCATAGATTTCAGACTTAGAAAAGGAATTAAGGCAAGAATTGGTATCTAAGTGGTGCATCAGCCTTCTTAAAGTGCCGGTCTTAGCCGAGTTGGAAGTACTACCGTGTTTCGCCGAAAATAAGACACTGTCTTATTTATTTTTCCTCAAGAAAACACACTATGGCTTATTGTCAGGGGGTGTCTTATTTTAACTGCTCCGCGTCAGTATGCTGCTTTGCCACGCCTATCCAGGCTGTCTTAAGGGAGGCGCCGTGTCACTATGTCTTATTTTGGGGGTATGGCTTATTTTTGGGGTATGGCTTATTTTCGGGGAAACACGGTATTTCAGCTTTGCCTCAGGCAGCAAGATATATTGAGCCAACACCAAGAAATTCTGCAAATGTTTGTTCTTTTCCTAAAGCAAATACACATTGACAAAACCTAACCTTTCTTCATCGAGAATAATCGAACCATCTTCCGCAACCTTTACTCGAGGTACAAGAAGGGGGCCATCATCATCATCTCCCCCTTCTTCTTCATCCTCATCTTCCTCATTTTCACTTTCAAGAATGATTTCAGGCCTGAAATGGGATGAGATAACAATTTAAGTAGCAGGGAACTTTCTTCATATTTCCTTTTCAAATAAAAATTATTTTCTATGGCCCAAGCATTTATCAGTTACTTCCAACCACGTCACTAAAAACAGCTGACTGTAATGTGTTCTTGCACATACACTTTTAATAGGTATATATTTTAAATAGGCTGTTGAGAGCCAGCATCCACAAGCAGATGAGAAAGTGCAACAAATAAATAAATCTAAATAAATCACAATCCTAACCCACTCCTCTGATGTACTGATATTCCTCTTGCTGCCATCAACCATGGTATTATTTCTCTACTAACCCTGGGGACTCCTAAACCAGCATTTGAAATCAAGAATCAATTTCTGGGTTAGGACTTAAGTTTAAACATGGTTAATGTCAGTGCAGGCAAAAGTTGGTATCCAATTTTGGTAACCCCCTTGCACACAAGACTTCTATTGAGAATTTCTTGCCCACAACTGTTAAAGACAGTGCGGGTAAGGTACAGTGAGTTTCCATGTAAGAGGGAAGATGCTTGGGGAACCCATGTACCCAAGAACACAACATGTTCTTGGTCTTAGCTAGGATTATGTCTAAACTGGTCCTAGCAGAGTTTTACCATATAGGAAATTTATTACAATACACTGCCCACAGTAGTATACCTTCAAATAAAAGAAAAATTTCTGGGATTATAATCTTTAGAGCAATAATTCAGTTTCAATAATATTAAATAAACAAATCCTTTTCATATAAATCCCTCTGTGTTAAATTATTGCACAGATCACTAGTTCTATTTGAAAGAAGGGACAAAAAAATTACTCTTTTGCTTGAGTCACTGTAGAAGGCTTTTCGGATTTCTTTTCTTCCACCAGTGAAGATCTATTAAATATAAAAAGCATAATTTTCATTAACCATTTATTAAAATAAAATTTGAAGACAGCAACTAGTGAACACTCCTGCAGTTTACCTGTGTGATTTACCACCCTACTCAGAGCATACTTAAATGTGAAATATTAGGTTTTTAATTTGTTTATTCACACAAACTTCAGTGGGATTTGGGGAAAATGTATCTATGTGATTTTTTGGTTGTCAGAATAAGACAACTATGAATTATTTAGAAATCTAATTACTTAAAATTCCTTTATATGAGCCCTGATGTTTTCCTATGGACAACTGAGAACACTGATATTATATAAAGCAACTTAACAAGGAATCCCAGATTTTAAACAAGCCTGAAAAGTGAAAAGGAGGAGGCCTAGGTATCTTAAAGGAAGGATAAAATGAAGACATAACATATATATATAAACAATTTACATTTACAATAAAAAAAGAAAATGTGTACTTACTTCATTGGATTGTTTTCAGGCAGATAGTATATGAAGTCCCTCATAACCATTTTTGAACGATCTTCTGGCATGCTTTTTTCAATTACTGGGTATTTGTATTTCTGTTGTTGCTAGACATAAAAATTAACATTTATATGAATTTGATAGGGTTTTAGAAGTCTATGCGTTAAAATAAAGTTCATGTATTTCGTAACAAATATATAAGCAAAGACTTTTCTTATTTAGACAGACGAAGAGTCGGACACGACTGAACGACAACATGACAACTTGGTTGCTCTTTTTCTGAGTGGCCTTGTGAGAGCTTTTAATTAACCTTAACTGACTGCTC
This sequence comes from Lacerta agilis, assembly GCF_009819535.1. NCBI lineage: Eukaryota > Metazoa > Chordata > Lepidosauria > Squamata > Lacertidae > Lacerta > Lacerta agilis. Next base: position 29,714,893 of record NC_046322.1, read on the forward strand.
ATTTCATTGTTATTTTTTACTGGAGTAATTGCAACTAATCTGTTTTAATTGTATGTATTGTTTTCTTTTAACATGATTATTTTTATGTATTTTTAAATAGTCTAAGCTGCTTTAGGCACTGAATGCAGAAAGGCAGTATATACGTTTCAGTAATAAATAATAACAATAACAATAATAAATAATAGTTTATTACTTATACCCCACCTATCTGGCTGGGTTTCCCTAGCCACTCTGGGCGGCTTCCAACAGGAGATTAAAAATACTGTACATTAAAACATCAGTTGTTAAAAAACTTCCCTAAACAGGGCTGCCTTCATAACTAGAGCATTCACCACTCTGGCGAGACAGTCCGCAGACATGTAGGGTCTCAGCCTGCATACCAGGGTACAGTTACCCCATTCAGGACCAGGGAGTCCCCCACCCCCACCCACCCCGTCATTAAGTAGGCTTGATGAAGAGCCCTCACCAGTGTTTGACCCAGTATGTTTCCAAGCACAATTCAAAGTGTTGGTGCTGACCTTTAAAGCCCTATATGGCCTCGGTCTTGTATACCTGAAGGAGCGTCTCCACCCCCATCGTTCAGCCTGGACACTGAGATCCAGCGCTGAGGGCCTTCTGGCAGTTCCCTCACTGCAAGAAGCAAAGCTACAGGGAACCAGGCAGAGGGCCTGCTCGGTAGTGGTGCCTGCCCTGTGGAACGCCCTCCCATCTCATGTCAAAGAGATAAACAACTACCTTACATTCAGAAGACAACTGAAGGCAGCCCTGTTCAGGGAAGTTTTTAATCTGTGACATTTTAATGTATCCTAATATCTGTTGGAAGCCGCCCAGAGTGGCTGGGGAATCCCAGCCAGATGGGTGGGGTACAAATAAATTATTATTATTATTATTATTATTATTATTATTATTATTATTTGACTGGAGTTTTCCTCCACTTGTGTTGAAACCATCTCACCTAGCTTGTTTCCTTGTCCTAAGTTCTGTTGTGAATCAGTAAGCCAAACAGGCTCCACAAGGAGGGGAGGAACTCAAGAGTGATCATGGCAACCCACTCGAATGTTCCTGAGGTCAGCTAGGGCTTCGACAAGAGTGCCAGATATATCAGTCAAAAAATCCTCCAAAGTCACCTGGAAACTGATTGGATCCATCAGACTCCGAGGGCAGACCATCCTAACAGGTCCCCCCACATTCCATTTTAAAAGGTAGCATGCTTGATTTTAAAATCATATTTCATGTGATGCCACCTTCTAAAGAGAGGCGCTAACCAGTTCCATTATATCATTTCACATTCAGAGCATACTATACAACCATGATAATCTTACAAAAAGACATCCCACAGATACAAGCAAAGCTCAATGTCTGCTGGCCATTAAGCTACTAAATCCGGCAGGCTAATAAGTGACCTTCCAGGTGTTGTTGAACTATACCACCCATCAACTCCAATCAGCATAGCCAAGCATCAAGGGTGATGGGAGTTGGTACAGTACTACAACATTTACAGGGCTATAATTTCCTTATCCCTGTTATAAATTGATTTAGCATACAATGTTGTTGAGGTTTTTACCTTTAAAAACTGGAAACCTTTAGCAAACTACCTTTTATAGGGAAGCATCATATCATGACATCAAGAGCTTCCACATTTCTTGTGGAAGTGGCAAAGTGCATGCTTTGAATACTTTTCTCCAGGTAAGACTACATAAATCCCCTATCCAAAACCTTAGAAAATCAGGATAGAGACAATACCATTGAATCAAATGCCAAATTTGATTCAGTATGACTTCTATGCAGAAATCAGGCTATATGTTCTTTCTATTACTTTCCCCTCTTCCTCATAACCAAATCTCCAAAGTGTTGTTATACCTTCTCTTTCTTCAACTCTTCCTTGAGCATCTTCCTTAGCTTCTGAGCTTTGACTATTTTCTCACGATCGGAAAATGTTCTTTTCTCTTTGGCTGGAATACATTTTGAGTGTGGTATTTCTTCTTGGATCAGACTTTCCTGCGTTGGTCTCTCTTTGAGGGGTGAGGATGTGTTCTTCTGCAGGGCTTCGTCACTTCTTTGACCTGTTACACATGCATTCGGCTCTTTACTTACAGACTTTTTGAATGGAGAGAACTGTGGTACTTGGGGAACAGGAGTTTTCTTTTCAGGAAGTATGGGAGACTTCGGGGAATTCTCCACATTGGTCTTCTCAGAAGGCGGCAAGTCCTTCTGAAGTGGAGGGTTACAAATAACAGGAGAATGAGGTACTTGCTTTTGAGAACATTTTGATGCTGAAGTGGCAACACGTGTGGATAGTGGTGCAACTCGTGGTTTAGCAAGATTAGGCATAGTAGATATTCGTTTTCTTCTCTGCAGAAGTGTCTCTGCATGTCTACTACAATCTCCATCACCACTAGCGTTGGTCTTTTCATTTCTGGAAGATTAAAAGAGAGAAAGCTGTCATATTTCTAAAAATTGTAATCAGGCTGTTTTAAAAATAAATAAATGCACTGTATTCCCACAAAGCCAATCACATCATATTACGAGTTTATTTTTTAAAATGCTTATTTTGATTAGACATAAAAATTAAAGCAAAAAATATATTACAACTTTATATCTACTTAGAATATAGATGGCTAGAGTCCCACATACAGCTCACTGTTAGGAATCTAGTATTTATATTATTTAATACATTCAGTCATCACTTTCCACAAGAAGATATTTCTAACTTACTTACTAATACATAATAATACAAAAAGTTAACAATAATTTAAAAACCAAATACATAGAAAAAATGCAACCGAACAAAATTTCTAAGGGTGCTCATCCCACAATAACTAAAAAAAATTACTGTTACCCTATATCACTAAAAGGTAAACACCATAAAATAGGCTGGAGATCATAGCACAAAACAATCCAAATTAATGACCAAAAGTCTGAATACCTAAAAGCTGGGAATGACGGCCGCAAAAATAATTACTATACCGGTATTTATATATTATCATTGTATTATGGTATAATATACATTGCATATTATTATTATTATTAGGGAAGATGCAGCTAAACTTGTGGTCCTGTAGATGCTATTAAACTACAAGTCCCATCAGCCCAGCCACTATGGCAAAAGATGAGAGATGATGGGGCCATTCAGCAACAACTTGAAGGTCATGACTTAGCTACCCTTGTTTCTGCAACCAGCAGACAGCAACTAATTCAAATCTAGAATTATCCCTCTTCATCACAGCCAACCAAAAAATGTATATTGCAAATTCTCCCCACACCTGCAATACACAAACTTGGTAGCACCACAATCACTGTCTAATGTCAGCTATAATTTCGACTACTCCCTTAAGCCCTAGAATCACAGACACACACACAGCTCTAAATAAGATTCAAAGCCATGCTGGTTAAAGGGGGGGGGGGGGAATAGACGATTGTGCATTTGTGTGCTTTGAGGGTTTATGACAATCAAAGAGGTATATAAATCTTCTGAAATAAAAACAAAAAGGCGATCCCCAGCTACACGTGCGTAGTGACTCCAGATAAAAGCGCCGCACTGTGTCCCAGGCGACGTGAAGCACCGGCCTTTGCGAGGGGTTCCTTCACAGGCGCAGGCCATCAGGTGTTGGAGGTGCACGTGAGGAACAGTTCCCGCGATTTTCAGTGCGTCTCTCAAAAAAAGAGCTTTTTGCGCTCCAGCTCATCTCCTGAAACCGGCTCCTTTTATTTTGTGGAGAAAGGAAGCGCGCAGCTTACAGCCAAAGGCGAAGCTTACCCTTCGGGGCTGCTGCTGCTGCTACCGTCGTCCTGCTGCAGGTTTCCGGCAGCGCCCGACGGGAGAGCCGAGGAAGCCGCATCCTCGGAAGAGCAGGGGGCGGATGCCGAGCCGGGCTGGGGACCGGGGTCCGGGGCCGCGGCGCCGCCGCCTGAGGGGCTGGGGCTGCCCCTGGGGTTGCTGCCCCTCGCCGCCGCTGCCGCCGCCGCCGCCCCCGGTCTCACGTTAGGCTTCACATTAAACCTGGCGCGGCGGAACATCGCGCCGTGAAGGGGAACCGCCGACTCTCGCTAAAGCCCACCGTCTCCTTTTTCCTCCGGCCGCCGAGGCCGCCTCATGTCACCGGCCTCGCTCGGCCCAAGCCCAGTTCCCCGCCCTTCCTCTCCGACTCTCGCGGGGGGGGGGCTGTCAGCTGCTCCGGGGACGGCGTGCGGCGTGGCGTCATCACTCTGCGACAAAACAGGAACATCACCTGGGCTGGGCGGCGAGGACACCAGCCTGAAACGCAGGAGAGCGTCGCTTGTTCTTGTCGAACTTGCCTTGAACTTGCCTTGCACGAGGAGAGGGAAGGCGGCTAGTTTATTAGTCCAGTGCATTCGTAGCGATTCCCGGCTTGGCGGCTCTAGCCTCGTGAAGTCCACATCCCGAGGAAGGCATCCAGAGACCGGTGTTTTGACCTCAGTTGGATTTTATAAATGTTTTCCTAGAGCAGATATTCTTTGAAAAGGTAATCCCATGTTGTACGTTTCCGAGCACAATTCAAAAGTGTGCCTGCTGACCTTTAAAGCCCTAAATGGCCTTGGCCCAGTATACCTGAAGGAGCGTCTCCACACACCCCATCGTTCAGCCCGGACACTGAGGTCCAGCGCCGAGGGCCTTCTGGCGGTTCCCTCACTACGAGAAGTGAAGCTGCAGGGAACCAGGCAGAGGGACTTCTTGGTAGTGGTGCCCACACTGTGGAATGCCCTCCCATCAGATGTTAAGGAGATGAGTATTTATATATCTTTGAGGAAACATCTGAAGGCAGCCCTGTATAGGGAAGCTTTTTAAGGTTTAATGTTTTACTATGTTTTTATATGTGCTGGAAGCTGCCCAGCGTGGCTGGGGCAACCCAGTCAGATGGGAGGAGTGTAAATAATAAATTATTATTATTATTACTACTACTATTACAGAATCTGGAACTTTTTTTTAGTTTCACAATTTTCCTTATTTTTAGAGGGTTATATTCTGCAGTCTTCGTTTATAAAGCATATTTGTATACCACTATTTCATTAAAAATTATATCAGGGTGATTTACAGAAGAATTTACATGCAATAAAAACTGTGTGAACGTTTAAAATTGGAGATAATCAACTATTAGAGAAAGAAACTCTGCATAAGCTTAGTGGCATAAAAAACTTTTCAACAGGCACGTAAAGGTTAAAACAAAAGGTACCTGCTGAAAGAAAGGGGTGCTGTCAACTATTCTATAGTTGTAACATTCCACTAGATCCAGACATGGACATAGTCAGAGGGGGGCAAGGGGGGAGATGCCCCTCCCCAATAAAGTAAATAAATAAAAATACTTAACTAACTGACCAATAATGTTACATATAGCATGGTTCTGCCCCCCCCCCAACAAAAATCCTGGCTACACTCATTGATCCAGAGTAGGCTTTTAAAGAAGTAGACACACAACTTTAAGGGCAGCTGGCAACACTCCAACACAAAAATACATTTACTACACCCGTCACCCGCTCAGTCATCTAAATCCACCCATGGTGGACAAGGATCTAGTGAGCAGGTATTGTTGGTAAAGTATCTAGTTGGTCAACATAAAACATCCATAAAAGGATCTAAACATTTGGATAGTGATATACAGTAACCAATATACTGAGCTATAGATATGAAAAGGAACATGTCAGCAGAAAAATAGTGCAGTGCTTTATAGAACTATGGAACATGCCATTATTATACTGTTGGTTCCAAAAAGATGTGACCATATCTTGGACTGCAGCTCTCCACCCATTTTTATGATGGTGTCCTAGTGAGTACAACCTATACTTTTTCAAATCAAGCTAACCAAACCATGGTGGGATTTATACAATATGCCAAAAAACATCCACAGAGACCACATCCTTATATCACTTAACAGCAAAAACGGTATTTCAGAAAAATGGCCCAGAATGTCACCTTCCAAATGAACCAAACCAATCAAATTCACAGGTCATATTGGAACAGGTGGGAATGATGCAGTAAGCCACAAAAAGTCCACATAAACCACATCCTCTAAGCAATAAACAATACTGCAGAGCAACAGTCGGGAACACCCAACTTCTGAGTAGCTAAACCAATCAAATTCATGTCACATTGGGCAATGTGGTTCCAAACAACTAGCACACCGTTTTGTGGCTTAGTGAAGGGGCCAATAAAAGTATAAAATTGGAATGCATTTGTTGTTGTTCTTCCTTGCCTTTTTTGTTGACATTACATCAGTACAACAGAAATATGCAAATATACGTGATAGAATTCAACCACTGGAAGGGACCAAACAAGTGGTATATCTCAAAATACATCCCCCAGTTTTGGAAATCGATTATAATTTAAAAAGCAGCCTTATCCTCCCAGTTTTCTTTAAAGTCCCCATAATTTCAGATGAATTTAAGTGCATCGAACTCAGTGGGGCTTATGAAAACACAGGAATATTCGTTCATTTTATTTCCATCCCGCCTTTTAGAGCAAGATCCTCGCATCCTGGAGATCGTGCAGAAATCATCATATCCCGCACGTGCCAGGGAAGTAGCGGTATTTACATCCGAACCGTACGCGCGTTAACTCAGAAGCAAACCCCACTGAGCCACTCTCCCGCGAAACACGCGCGCAGCGTCTCGGCTTCAACTCGTGCAGCAGATACGAGGACCGATCGGTGGGTTGCGCGCGCGCGCGCAGTAAGGGCACCGCGGGACCGGCTCCAGAAGCGTGGCTGAGAACAGGAAAGGCGGCGACGTGCGGCCTGACGTCACAGAGGCGGGCCTTTACATAAAGAGCGCAACTGCGGGCGGGGCACGCAGAAGGTTCTGGCAGTTGGAGCGGATAGCGGGGTTGTTGCTGTTCGTGCGCGTAACGGTCGTCGCCGCTGGGGTTATTGTTTTGCCATGGCCCGTAAGTATGCGGCGTGGGCGGCCCTTCGCCCCCCACCGCCATGCTGATGGCCTTCCTTCGCCATTGGTGGCGGCGGCGGCCTGGGCCGAACCGGGCCTTGCGGGGACCGTAGGCCAGCCGTGGGTTGCCGCTCCCGTGTTGTGGTCCCTGGCGGGCGGCTATTGTAAGGTTGCTTAAGAAACGTTAGTAACTTCGCTTGCAACCCTGGCTCCTCTTTGTCTGGGGAAGAAGCCCCCGTTGACTTCAGTAGGGCTTGCTCCCGAGTAGACCTGGCGAGGGCTGCTGCTCTACTGGAGAGGCCGGTCGAGCGTGGGGGCAGCAGCCTCCCTTGTGTCCGTCTGTTGGGGTGAACGGGGATTCTCGCTGGAGGGAAGCGGTTCTCTTTTAAGAGGAAGCGATAGGAAAGGCTGGCCTGAGAAAGCGCAGCTCTGTTTTCCTTCCTCGACCGAGGAAACAACATGCTCTTTGTAAGCAAAATACGTCCCTGCTGCGCTCGCGTTACTGTCTCCCCTGTTCGGAATGAGCCGTGTGAAAGGGCCCTTTTCACCGAATCCGGGGCCACAAACTGCCTTCCCCGAGTGGAGAGAGCTAGGGGTCGATGCTGAATATGCCTCAATGTTTGCACTATGCGGGCTGTACTGTATTTTCAAACTGCAGCGTAACTTTGGAAACAACAGCTGCGGCGCCGACTTCAGTTTCCAGTGACTTCAAACTGAAACAAAAGATGCTGATCAGTGTGTGTTATTTCTATAGAGGAGCGTTCCGATTTGTTTCCTCAGCGGGAACTAAGCCTTGCTGAGAGCTTCATTGAAATGTTAAATAGACTTGTACGCAGGCTTACTTGGAAACGAGGTCCCTTAAGTTCATTACCCCAAAGGTGGTTACTACAGTACAGTAGTTCCTTATTCAGCACAGAGAGAAGCTGCCTGGATAGGATGTGTACAGTATATGGTTACTGGTTCACTGACACCAGAAACAATTCAAGCAGTATATAATGCCCACAGAGCTATAGAGTTATCTGGTTCATATTTTCTGACTAGGAGTTGAACCTTAAACACTTGACTGATATTCTGTATTTATTTTGCCTTTAGAATAGTGTGCATAAACTTTGCTGAATGAACCGACTGTATGTTGATGTTTATCATATGCTCGCATTACTTTCAAAGAGCTCAGGGTGGCATACATAGTTATTGTCCAATCTATATCCTTGCAACAAATAAAGGCAGTCATGAGGCTGATTGTGCCTGTGCAATTGTTTGCTGAATTGTTTTAGTTTCAGAGCTTGCATTATTCTCTGCATCAAGGAAATATTTGGATGGAATTCAACAAAATTGAGTATTAATGGGCATAAAAAGCCTCTTGAGCTTGCCACTTGGTGCACACTTGACAGAGAGCCACAGCCAGTCTCCTGGGCAATTAGCAAGCATAGTTGTCAAACTCATTGTGCTTCACATGGCTGAGCATACAGAAAATAGATTTTGAACTTTACAATAAATGTGAGTAGCAGCCCATTAATGGTATCAAGTTTTGAGAACTATAGAAGATTTCATTTTGATACGATGTAAGGTATAATAAAAGGTAATGATTTGGTGTGAAATTTGGCTGAAGTGTATGTAAACTGTACTGCAGCACTCAAACTTTCTACTACAGAATTAGTTGGTTGTTGTGGCATAGAGGTTTTTTATTTATTTGTTCATATTATTAGGTGCTTGTCACCCAAAGGTCTCCAAGCGACTTGCAGCAAAATTATATGCACACACACATATAATTCATATTGGGGATCCATTGCATCAAAAGACTAGCATAAAATATTTGTGCATGCATACCTAAAGGGCATTGGTACCAGTGCTGCTCAAGTTCTTGTCAACATGTATGTGCAGTAGCACTTTGGTTATATCAGAGGCTGGGAACTATCCAGCTTGTAGGCTAAGGCAGTGGTGGCGAACCTTTTAGAGACCGAGTGCCCAAACTGTAAACCAAAAACCACTTATTTGTCACAAAGTGCCCAAACTTTGCGAGCCCGCCGGGTGAAAAGGTGGCTTGGGGGCAGCTGCCGATCGCGCGCGGCAGCCCCCCAAGCCGCCTTTTCACTCAGAGGGCTCTCAAAGTCGTTGCGGAAGCGGCAGCAGCAGCGGGAGCCCGGCGACGGAGTGCGCACGTGCGCACTCCGTCGCTGGGCTCCCGCTGCTGCTGCCGCTTCCGCAACGACTTTGAGAGCCCTCTGAGTGAAAAGGCAGCTTGGGGGCAGCTGCCAATCGCGCGCGGCAGCCCCCCAAGCCGCTTTTTCACTCAGGGCTCGCAAAGTCGCCGCGGAAGCGGCAGCGCTGGCCCAGACAGAGTGCGCACACGCGACATTTTGCGTATGCGCACTCAGTCCTGATGTTGCACAGATGGGCCGATGGTGCGCGTGCCAGCAGTGAGGGCTCCGCGTGCCAAGTCTGGCACGCGTGCCATAGGTTTGCCACCACTGGGCTAAGGTGTCACCATGTTATTGGATGAAGCACATTCCTTTGCAACCAGCTTGAATACTTGCCCACTTGATTGGATTTCTAACTACCGTATTTTTTGCTCCATAAGACGCACTTTTTTCCTCCTGAAAAGTAAGGGGAAATGTCTGTGCATCTTATGGAGCGAATGCATGGTCCCTGGAGCCAAATTGCCCAGGGAGGAAAGGCAGATCCTGCTTTTTCTGTTTTAGAAAGAGCTAAAGGCTAACAAGAGGGAAAGAGTGTGTTGAAAAGAACCCGCTCAACAGCTGATTGCAGGAGATCGGGGAGGGAGATAAGGGAGCTAGCTCCCTTCTTGCCCCGCCCAGGCCCTTTGCATAGTAGTTCCTTTGCAAGGGCTGAGGATCTTGGGAAATTGAGTTTTTCAGCCATTTGGGGCTTTCTGTTACTTTTCCTCTTGCTTTCTATTACTTGCTAGTGCTTACTGGTTTGCTTTCTTCTTGCTTCCTATTACCTACTGGTGCTTACTGGTTTGTACTGGTTTGCTTTCCTCTTGCTTTCTATTACTTGCTGGTGCTTACTGGTTTGTACTGGTTTGTGTTCCTCTTGCTTCCTATTGCGTACTGGTTTCTACTGGTGCTTACTGGTCTGTACTGGTTTGTACTGGTGCTTACTGGTTTGTACTGGTTTGCTTTCCTCTTGCTTCCTATTACTTGCTGGTGCGTACTGGCTTCTACTGGTGCTTACTGGTCTGTACTGGTGCTTACTGTTTTGTAAGCAATGCTTTTCCCCCTTTGCAAAAGCTGCACAAATCTGAACTGATCCTTTGCAAAAAAAAAAAAAAAAAAGCTGTAAAACTTTGAGCTGATTCTCAAAAAAAAAACATGGGTTTTAGAGGAGGAAAACCAGAAAAATATTTTTCCCCTTGTTTCCTCCTCTAAAAACGAGGTGCGCCCTATGGTCCGAAGCGTCCTATGGAGCGAAAAATACGGTAAGTATTTCCTTGATGACTGGCGCTTACCAAAGCCACACTTTGTTGGGAATATTGGCTGTGCTGTGGACTGCGTAGTTAGGAACTCAGTAGTGCAGCTGATCGAACAGGGTTTGCTTACAAGCCTCATTACCAAAAAGCAGTCAAAGTGTGGTACTTTTAACATAGTGTAAAAGGGAGAATTTGGATTATCGGCAGCAGGATTTACTATTGTGCAACGTAAGAGATGGACAATCTTTGGCTCTGTTGGTCAAACTGGCCTAAAGCCTAACTCTTCAAACTGTTCCAACTTTAGGTGGGAACCAGCGTGAACTCGCCCGCCAAAAGAACATGAAGAAGAACCAAGAACTAAATAAGGGAAAAAGAAAAGAGGATACTTTGTCGGCTTCTCAAAGGAAACAGAGGTATGTTTGCATAGCAATCTCTGACAACCCACATACCCTGGTGCTTATGTAAGTAGTGTAAAATTCTGCCTCAAATGCTTAAAGATAAAATATAATTTGTGTACTGTGGCCCTGTCTTAGACTGAAAAATTATATTTGATGTTTGGGAAGCTAACTTAAAGTGCTTAAGCTTGCATTTGGCTATTTGAAATGGATACAGTCTTACTGTAATTGAAGTTTGGGGGGGCCTAGTTTAGGGGGCCTAGTTTAGAACACCGAACTTTAAAAAACTGAGAACTGACATTGTTCAACGGGACTTCTTATTCTTTCCCCTTGTGTGCTCCAAAATCAAATTGCTGTAAACAGATGTTTATTTTTCAATGCAACAAGAATTTTGGTTTCTCACCTTCCAATTACAGAATTGATGCAGTCACAAAGCTTAATCAGAAAGCACATTCTGATACCATTTATTGCCCAGTGTCGTTTGTAGATCAGATCAAAACCGATATGAATGAGCACTAAGCAACAAAACGGTGTGCTAGTTGTTTGGAACTATAATCATTGTTTCCACTAAACATGGACATCACTCGCTCTTCATCTTTTCTTTTCCAGAGACTCCGAAATTATGCAGCAAAAGCAGAAAGCAGCTAATGAGAAGAAAACTCTTCAGACAGGAACAAAATAATCTGTGGCTGCATGAAGGACCTAATAATGCTGCAGTGCATCTCAGAATAATAGGGCCTAAGAAAAGACATATTTGTAAAAGTGGCCAGCCATTAAATGGTTAATGTTTATCTTCTACAAGCTCATTTGTCCAGTATGCATTTATTTTAGAATGTCTGATTAGTAGAGTGCAGTTGCAACTGACTTGGCTTTAACTGAAATACTAGAAATAGTTCCAGTAAAATTGGATTCAAAGTTCCCTTTGCATGTCTACTAGTAATGATAGCAGTGGCTTGACTGCAGTTTTCATTGTTAAGTGTTGGCCTGGTAAATGGCTTGTGTGACTGTACCAGTTATTAAATATGCAACTAGACTGAGAATCCTGTCTGGTAGCCCAACAGCAATCACAAACGATACCACTTTTAAAAGCCCAGGTCTCTGTTCTTGCTTTGCACTTTGTAAAGCTCAGCTGTAAAATTAACCGTAAATTATTTTTACAATAAAATGTTGCATGAAGTACTGTCTAAGTTGGAAATGGGTACACCAGACAGTTATAATAGCTTTTCCATTGTTTCAATTGCAGCCTGAATACTTAATACAATTCTTCAACTGCTAAGCAAGATTCTCTAAATATATTACTATGTATAACTGCAGCTTAAAATCTGTACTCTGAACTAAAATATAAAGACCTTCTCTTTTGTCTAAAGCTTGGTTGATTATAAAAATGGCAGCCAAGAATAAGTTGCTTAGTTTTACTGCTTTTTTCAGGCCTGACTGTTTTCCATAGTGATGTTAAAGATCTAGCGGAATTACGTATTTGACATTCATGGTTGTACTTCAGCTAGTGAGCAGGAACAAAAGCCTGTTGGCCTGGGATTCATCCAAATTATTCTACTGTTCCCTGCTACTTCTCTTAAAAACAATAGAGCTCTGTGTAGCATATTAGCAGATTGGGATGGAGGCAGTCGGGGTGACCCTAACTCGGGTTTCAGAAGCTCAAAGACAATGGAATCCAGCATACTAGATAAGTTGTTGTAGTACAACAAACACTCAGCTCTAATGCTTTGACTTTTCTGTAACAGACTAGGCAACTGACCCCTTTGGAATTTTACCCAACATTCAGTGTCTTGGAGCAGTAGTATAGCAGTGTGTTAAATAAGGATATTTATGAGTGCACTACTGGTTTGGTAAAAGTTTGGGTGATTAGGGGAGAAGTTGGCTTGTAAGGCATATTGGTGGTCGCAAGTAACTAAGTGATAGATGGTTCTCATAATTACTGCTATCCCAAGGGAAGATGGATTAGCCATACCCACTTTGTGTGTGTAAATTAGAAATGTCCAGCTTCTTTTTAAAAAGGTAAAGATAGCAGCCACCCTACTTCTCCTGGTGCTGTGCTGCTATAAACTATGGTTTGGCTTGGTGTTGCATCCAAACCTAAGCTCATGATTTTATCTTTCATCAAACAAACCATAACATATAGCTAAGGTGTGTTCTATAGCTTACCACTTGTGGCTTGTTGTGAAGAGATATACCTGAACCCAGACTCATGCTTTAATGATCAGACAAGTCATGTCTTCAATCGCAACAGCAGAACTGGAGTAGCCAGACAACTTTCTCTCTAGGGAAACTACGTGTTTGCTCATTTGCAGTAAGCCATGGCCAGAGTTACCTGTGAACTGCCCTCTTGTCTTGCCATAGGCAAGGTGGTTCTTTAATCTTCTCTCGTGTATTTTGTATTGCTTCTGAAACTCATTTTTAAAGATTTTATTCTGAAACAGCAGGCAATGTATATGTACCAAGCAAGCACTTCAATCTGCCACTTGGAAGCCCTCAAGAAGCGGTGAAGTGACTCCCCCAGGTAGTCTCAGCTTGCATGGCCTTGTGGCCAATCAGTCCGTGCATGAGCTTTATAGAAACGGCCCGAGACCGTCCGATTTTATAGATAGCCAGTCTTGGAAGCCACACAGGCTATGTGCAGATCATCCATTAAACACCCCCTCCCAAGGCCTCACTTTCTCAAAACTGTCCAACATCAAAGAAGGTACCCAGCATTATCCTCCACAACTGATTAAGGCAGCTGTGGGGGGGGGGGCTTCACCTCCCAAGTTCTCAGGTCATTAAAGATGTTCTCACGATACATTTTTTTCTTCCAGATGCATTTCCCATACACACCTCTATTGGGATATGCAAAAATGAGCCTTAAGAAATTTAGCTCTGCAAGTAGCTGTACAGTATGCACAAGTGCTTTATACAAGCCAAGCTTGCATCAATAGAAGGTTCAGTTTCTGTTTGTGATGCATTGGCTGTGGTCATAGCTGTCAACTGATAGCTAAACACCAGTATTCCCTCCTAAAGTAATCACTCCCTTATTGATTTCATGTCTGTTTCCATACAGAGATAAACTCTGGAGCTGTATAATGATGGCATGTGGTGTCTGTTTTTACACTTAGCTAGAGGCTGTGCACAGGTTTGCAGAATGCTGCTGTTGCAAGTATACATTTTAAAAAAAACTTTGTAGGGTTTCAGGGCAGTGTACAGTCATAAAAATACAATGAACCACATACAACCAATAGAATCCATTTATATCTGTTTATATGTTGCTGTAAACATGTTTACCTTGTGCTTGGAATGACTGCAACACTGGCACAAGGTAGTCTGCTCTAAGGAAGATGTTTCAAATTTAGCAAGCCACCATTGAAAATGATGCTTTTTGTTAAGTACAGTGGTACTTCTGGTTACATACTTAATTTGTTCTGGAGGTCTGTTCTTAAGCTGAAACTGTTCTTAACCTGAAGCACCACTTTAGCTAATGGAACCTCCTGCTACCGCTGTGCTGCCAGAGCACAATTTCTGTTCTTATCCTGAAGCAAAGTTCTTAACCTGAAGCGTTATTTCTGGGTTTGCGGAGTATGTAACCTGAAGCGTTTGTAACCCGAGGTACCACTGTACAGTACTCTATATCTAAGAAAGGGAAATACCTGATGGAGAGCTTTAGTAAAAAAAATAGAAGTACAAATGCTACAAAGACTGTACATGGAAGAAATGTGGCTGACCTGAAGAGGCCTAGTGCATCCCAAAACAGGATAGCACTTTCCATATTACTATAGCTGTAACTGGATGAAAATGAAAAATGGGTCTGTTACTATTCATTGACTTGCCTGGCAATCAGAAAAAAATAGTTAATATAAAACAAGATGGCTAAGTAGGAAACTGGTCTTGGCAAACAAATTATATGGGAAGGTATTTTTGAAGGAAATAATAGGCTGTTCCCCATATACCGTACACATACAAATTGATATGTAAATTTCATGAGACTTGCTCAGGTCAACAACATTTTTTTTAAATTCTGCCCACTTTACTTAAATTTAAAGCATTTTTACCCTACACCTTAACTAGACTCCTAGATCAACAAAAAGTCACTCTTTGGGCCCAGTTTAACAATTCAAAAGATACTGTATCACAAAACAAACTGCAAGGAAGAGAAGACTTTGTTCCTATGGAATGAATGCGATCCATCTGCTCAGTTGCATTCCCTTGCTGCAGAGCACCTGGGTGGGAGTTCTTGGGGAAAGGGACAACAAACACTGCTTAAATATTTCTGGTTCCATGTGGGAAGTATGTAATTTCTGTTCCAGTATTTGAGAACCTTTTGTAAGCTATTTTGAGAGCTTCCTGGGACTATAAAGTGGAATATAAGTTCTACAAATGGGTTCAGGAGCGAGGAGGACACCAGTTCTTAAAAGGAATTTCTTACAGGAATTACAATCAACCAAATGTGCAACATGTTTGGTAGAATGACTTACTAGGTACTGAGGAACTGTAGACAAAGGAAGTTGAGTTAATGTGTAATAGCTTTGCATCCATTCTCTCCCTCAGTTCAATGAAACATTGCCAGAAATCCATAGAAATGCTGGTTTGCACTCGGTTACCTTCAGTTAAGGGATGCGGGTGGCGCTGTGGGTTAAATCACAGAGACTAGGGCTTGCTGATCAGAAGGTTGGTGGTTTGAATCCCTGCCACGGGGTGAGCTCCCGTTGCTCGGTCCCAGCTCCTGCCCACCTAGCAGTTAGAAAGCACGTCAAAAGTGCAAGTAGATAAATAGGTACTGCTCCAGTGGGAAGGTAAACGGCGTTTCCGTGTGCTGCTCTGGTTCGCCAGAACCGGCTTTGTCATGCTGGCTACATGACCTGGAAGCTGTACGCCGGCTCCCTTGGCCATTAATGCGAGATGAGCGCCGCAACTCCAGAGTCGGACACGACTGGATCTAATGCTCGGGTCCCTTTACCTTTACCTTCAGTTAAGCATTTCTGAGATATCTTTAAGGTGACTTGGTTTGTACCTCTACAGGTTACATCTAGCAGGTATGGATTTTAAATACCTTACTGGGAAAGGGCTATGTGCAGAAGCAGGCATTTGTGAAGTGAGTGAGAACAGACCACAATAATACAAATGGTACACCAGTTAGAAAAGAGGAAGGAGTGGGAATTTGTGGCCATCTGGTTCTGTTCATCCCTGACCGTATCTTATCCCAGGGTTGAGGAATCTAGCTCTCCAACACCTGGAGGGACACAGGTGCCCCCCCCCCCACCCAAGAACTAATATAAAGGAAATCATTTACCACACAAGAATGGCTCATTCCCTCTGAGTGCAAAATTGGGGTGGCCTAAGCGTTGTAAATTGTATAGCTTGATAGCAACTATAATTTCCTGATCACACAAGTCTATGGATGATTTTTGGTACAGATTTGTTTCATGACTTTGTGGGAAACGGTCACTACTATATATCCTTTAAAAAAAGGCATTATACAAATCAATGGAGATGTGGTTTATCAGCAGCGGTTGACTTTGATGGCTAAATGTTCAGACTGAGACAATAAGCATCGGAATATCAAGTGCCCCATATAAATATGGGCTGTTGTGTGTATTATCCCCTTAGTCTGCATGTGGGCTTTCCTATGAAGCAGATACTGTATAGGGGAACTTTTCCTCTCTGGATGTTGCTAGCCTAGGCTACAACTCTCTGCCATCCTCATCAACACTGATCGAACCATCTCAAGGTGATTTACATATCAACTAATTAAAAACACCACCACAACAACAACCACCACCACCACCACCTTTGGAACAATACCTCAAGCCCTAACAAGTGGAGAAGTCGTAACCCTGGCGATGTCAACCCCGCCCACTAACTAGACTTGGTGGGGTTTGGTCTCCAACAATACCTGGAGGGCCACACCTTCCCCATATACACTGATCGAAGGAAGGGCAGCTGGGATGCGAGGGTTGCTTTTTAATCCCTCGGTCTCGCTGCCCATCGTTGGAAACAGAATCCTGCACCAGACTCTCGTTGCGTAGCAAAAGCGCGACTGCTACCTGTGGAATTTCCTCGCTCCGCTTTTGTCTCAGGGAGGAGGAGGAGGCAGCCGCCGGGAAGAGCTTGAGGCCTCCTGACCTGTAGGGGGCAGTAAGGCAATCTCCCCGGAGGCGGCTCCGAGGAAGTGGCGGTGCTCGCAAGAGGACTCTGTCGGTGGAGCTCCTCCCTTCCGGTCGCTGACTGATGACGTAGCGGCAGGAGGCCCTGTGGAAGAGCGCCTTCATCCCGGAGCCCTCATGGCTTCTTGCGGCGGCGGCGAGGCGGTGCTGTTCAGACGCGGGGCCGGGCAGGTACTGGGGTAGGCAGGGCTTTTCGTGGCCCTTCATAGGGTTTCGCTTTCCCTCCGTGGGGGCCGCTGTCGGCCGAGCGTGAGGAGCTGCTCAGGAGGGACTCTTAGCTTCGCTGTTCAGCGGAGCGGATTCTGAGGGGAAAGTAGCTTTTTTGTTTCTTTTTTACTTTGACGAGGTAATAATGATAAATAAATAAGAATAAAATTGTACACCCCACCACCGAGACCATTCCATTGTAACTATCCAACCTCCCAAAACCTCTTGAGATGGTTTGACCCCTTTCCGTTTTAACAGTACAAATTCTACAAACACCTTCCATATCTCCTCAAAAACTTTTCTCCTGCATGTTCCCCGTCTTACCTTAATGGCACATGTTAGAAAGTAACTGCTTAAGTGGGGTGGGCAAGAAGGTCTACCAGCTTCCCAAACGGAAGCAAGCAGTGATATAGTAAGGTGAGTGGATTTAGTGGTCTCATTGGGGATCTCTTCTTTAGATGGCACTGTGGCCTAGGCTTCAGTCCACTTACCGGGTCCTGTAGGGTTACTTCTGAGTTAGACTTGTACACCAACTGCAAATGCCGCATACCAGCCCTGTTGCATTGGGGGGGGGGGATTCTGTTCATTCTGCTGAGCGGGGCCTTGAATTTCCGCTCCAAAGGCTTGCCTTAGCAACTTCAACAAAAGCATGAGCTATGCACAAAGTACTGTAAAGCTATATTGGTATGCAACTAGTTTCACAACTAAGTTCTACATGCACAAGGGGGTGTTTGCATTTGCACATGACAACCAGTTATTGTAACCAGGGGAAAGCCTGAACTAACTTTTTAGATGCCAGCAGTAATATAGTATATATAGCATGAGATGATCTTGATATATTGAAGAAGCCGCACCTTTAGATTTGGCTGTAACTCTCAAAATATCTTTTGGGGTTTTTTTTAAGTTTAAAATAAGAAGGAAACCTTAAGTTCTGTTTTGTTTCTACAGAGTGATGATTCTGATATATGGGATGATACAGCGCTCATAAAAGCATATGATAAAGCCGTTACGTCCTTCAAGGTAAAACATACTCTAGCATGACCCAACTGCTATGCAACATGTGAACTGCAAAGGCTCAAGCTTGCATGGTGGCCACCCATGCTAATCCTTCACTGTCACCCCAAAGATAGGTGGATTGGAAGAAAGGGATAGAAGAATATTTTTGCATTTTCCTTCTCTCAATATCCTTGTGGTTTTTAAGAGCTGGGCTGAAAGCAGATAGTCCATAGGAACAGTTCTTAGTGCAGAAATGCAGTGACAGGGAAAACTTCACCTGTTCAGTTTGTCACATACATTTTTAAAGCTATAGGAGCCTGCCAGTAAAAAATCTGGCTGCTCTAAGAAGGACATTCTGTATATATACTATTTTATATTTTTAACATTGGCCTGGAAGTTAAGTTTTGTTTTTTATGCTTGGTATGTTTTGATTAATCAAATTTGGTGCAGTGCATCATTATATCAAATGATCTAGATGAAATATATGAATATTTCAAGTAATAATTATTGTATTAATTTCAATACTAGTAAAAAAATTAAAATACCAATAATTATTTTGTATATTCTTTCCATCAGAATGCTTTGAAGAATGGTGACTGTTCAGAGCCTTTGGATAAAACAGAACAAAACGCTGGGACAAAAAGAAAAAATAATAAAAAGAACAAGAGTAGGAAGAAAAGTAATGCTGGACCACAGAAACAGGTGATTTTGTGGGGAGGGGAACTGACAGGAGATAGTACTAAGAATGTAGTTTTTGAAATCATGGAATTAAGATCCTGTTTTTTCAAACATAAATATATGCTCCCATATACAAAAACCTAAAGCTTCAGCCAC
Organism: Lacerta agilis; assembly: GCF_009819535.1. Lineage (NCBI taxonomy): Eukaryota > Metazoa > Chordata > Lepidosauria > Squamata > Lacertidae > Lacerta > Lacerta agilis. The sequence continues at coordinate 29,733,804 of NC_046322.1, forward strand.
CTTTTTCTTGTTGCACTTGAATTTTTACAGGGAAATAGCCTGGTTTTTGCAATGGCCTGTATTTTGCCTTTGGTTCAATTCGGGTGTTCCAGTTCCTAAAATGGGGAAGTACTTTTTTATATGCAATAATAATGTATTTGCAAAAATAATGTACAGTGGTGCCTCGCTAGATGAAAATAATTCGTTCTGCGAGTGTCTTCATCTAGCGATTTTTTTGTCTAGCGAAGCACCAATGCAAGTAGCGGTTTTTACGCGACGGAAAAAATTTTGTTTTCGTCTTGCGAGGCAGCCCCATAGACTTTTTTGTCTTGCGGGGCAGCCTTCCGCTAGCGAATGCCTTTCATCTAGCGAGTTTTTCGTCCAGCGAGGCATTCGTCTAGCGGGGCACCACTGTATTATGCTGCGGGAAAGTATTTTTAGGTAGTGCATCTGCAGAACTATTTCAAACAGGTGATAAAGGATGAAGTTTTAAAACTGATTAATACAAAGTAAAATGTAGCATGATACCCAGAGTTGAGTTTTTAAAGCTAATGTGGCTAACAAATATTGAAGGAGAGTGCAGTTTACAATACAGTGGTACCTCTGGTTACGTACTTAATTTGTTCCAGAGGTCCATTCTTAACCTGAAACTGTTCTTAACCTGAAGCACTTTAGCTAATGGGAGCTGCAGCTGTGCTGCCAGAGCACGATTCTGTTCTTATCCTGAAGCAATTTCTTAACCTGAAGCGTTATTTCTGGGTTAGCGGAGTATGTAACCTGAAGTGTATGTAACCCGAGGTACCACTGTATGTTAATTTTTATGTAGGTGTGTTGAACAGGTATGTCACAAATATGACATACATGTATGCAGGAGGGATCTCATACTTGTATAGTAGAGTGAGGAATAAATTCATAACACCAACTTAACTTTTTTTCCTTTCAATGCAGTGGAGAGTTAGTGATGCGTGCAGTGCTGTTTGGTCTGAAGACGGCAACGTGTACCAAGCTACTATTACCTCAATTAACTGGAAGAAAGGGACATGTGTAGTTGTCTATACCGGATACGGAAATAAGGAAGAGCAAAATCTGTCAGATCTGCTACCACCAACAGATGCTGAGGGAACAAATGAGAAAAGTGCTGCGGAGGTGAGGCCAAGTAGAAAATTTACACTTGACTGAAATGGGAACAATTTATCATTGCTACACATCTTTCACAGCTCAGGGAAGTACAGTGTGTGAGGATTAAAGCTAAAGCACATGAAATATAGGATTTTACCTTTTTCTGTGGGAGCTGAATTTAGTCCTGGGCCTCCTGCACATGACTTATTTCAGGGGTGGACAGCCAAGCCACATGAAACCCTCATAGCAAGTCTTTCTGCCTGTTCGCATAACAATTTCTGATTGGGAGATTAAAATTCTTTCCATATTACTATAGCTGTAACTGGATGAAAATGAAAAATGGGTCTGTTACTATTCATTGACTTGCCTGGCAATCAGAAAAAAATAGTTAATATAAAACAAGATGGCTAAGTAGGAAACTGGTCTTGGCAAACAAATTATATGGGAAGGTATTTTTGAAGGAAATAATAGGCTGTTCCCCATATACCGTACACATACAAATTGATATGTAAATTTCATGAGACTTGCTCAGGTCAACAACATTTTTTTTTTAATTCTGCCCACTTTACTTAAATTTAAAGCATTTTTACCCTACACCTTAACTAAATAGACTCCTAGATCAACAAAAAGTCACTCTTTGGGCCCAGTTTAACAATTCAAAAGATACTGTATCACAAAACAAACTGCAAGGAAGAGAAGACTTTGTTCCTATGGAATGAATGCGATCCATCTGCTCAGTTGCATTCCCTTGCTGCAGAGCACCTGGGTGGGAGTTCTTGGGGAAAGGGACAACAAACACTGCTTAAATATTTCTGGTTCCATGTGGGAAGTATGTAATTTCTGTTCCAGTATTTGAGAACCTTTTGTAAGCTATTTTGAGAGCTTCCTGGGACTATAAAGTGGAATATAAGTTCTACAAATGGGTTCAGGAGCGAGGAGGACACCAGTTCTTAAAAGGAATTTCTTACAGGAATTACAATCAACCAAATGTGCAACATGTTTGGTAGAATGACTTACTAGGTACTGAGGAACTGTAGACAAAGGAAGTTGAGTTAATGTGTAATAGCTTTGCATCCATTCTCTCCCTCAGTTCAATGAAACATTGCCAGAAATCCATAGAAATGCTGGTTTGCACTCGGTTACCTTCAGTTAAGGGATGCGGGTGGCGCTGTGGGTTAAATCACAGAGACTAGGGCTTGCTGATCAGAAGGTTGGTGGTTTGAATCCCTGCCACGGGGTGAGCTCCCGTTGCTCGGTCCCAGCTCCTGCCCACCTAGCAGTTAGAAAGCACGTCAAAAGTGCAAGTAGATAAATAGGTACTGCTCCAGTGGGAAGGTAAACGGCGTTTCCGTGTGCTGCTCTGGTTCGCCAGAACCGGCTTTGTCATGCTGGCTACATGACCTGGAAGCTGTACGCCGGCTCCCTTGGCCATTAACGCGAGATGAGCGCCGCAACTCCAGAGTCGGACACGACTGGATCTAATGCTCGGGTCCCTTTACCTTTACCTTCAGTTAAGCATTTCTGAGATATCTTTAAGGTGACTTGGTTTGTACCTCTACAGGTTACATCTAGCAGGTATGGATTTTAAATACCTTACTGGGAAAGGGCTATGTGCAGAAGCAGGCATTTGTGAAGTGAGTGAGAACAGACCACAATAATACAAATGGTACACCAGTTAGAAAAGAGGAAGGAGTGGGAATTTGTGGCCATCTGGTTCTGTTCATCCCACATGAAACCCTCATAGCAAGTCTTTCTGCCTGTTCGCATAACAATTTCTGATTGGGAGATTAAAATTCTGCTGCCTGCTGTTTATAGAGCTTTTCTAAAGAGCACACAGAAAAATGTTTGTAGTAAACACACAACACAAAGGTTGGAGATGAAATATGCCTGCAATTTCAGAATAAAAGGCAGCATTTCCACTCACACACATTCCAGTGCTATCTCCATAGTTCTTGAGCCCAGTAGTATATTGTTCTAGTAGTAGCTTTGATCCCATTTACTTGAGCAACTGCTGTATATCCGTAATACCACATGACAAGCAGCTCAAATAGTGAGGTAAAACAAATTCTACTGGTTCCCTTTGCAAAAGATCAAAAGCATTTTCTAAGTAACATCCAGTATTTATTTATTTTTTAAAATCAAGGCAGAGGAGTAGGACATAAGCAAGAATAGTTTAAAGGGCAGGCATGGATGAGAATATGTCAAAACTTAAGTAGAAATAGGGGAAGGATGAAAGTAGAGTTCCAGAAGGGCAGGTTCATAAAACCTTTTAACAGTTTGCATTTAAGAGGGTGTCTTTTGGAATGTCACAAAATCAGAACGGGAGAAAATAATGTTGTTTTGTTGAGGTTTCATTAGTTATAGCTACGTATGGCTTGCAAATACTGGTTGCAAATTCCTAGTTACTATTATTTTTCTAGAATGAAAATGAGACTCAGTATTCAACAGATGAAAGTGACATCTCATTCCGGTCACCTGGAAACAAATACAATCGTTCTAAATCAGCACAGTGGAATTCTCACTTTCCTCCACCACCACCAGTACCAGGCCTTGGAAGGGTAAGCAGAGAAGCAAATCTGAAAGACATCCAGTTACTATATGGTAGTGTTCCAGCTATTTAGAAGAGTAGTATCTTTACCTTTACAAGCAGAATTACAGGTGCCATTCTAGTCATGGGTGTTTTTGTGAGATTTGGGGGTTGCTGTATCTTGCATGCTTAATTTTGCAAGCATTGGTATAATGAAGACCTTTTATTGTATTTTAAATTACTCTCGTGTAGACCGGAATGAAATTCAGTGGACCTCCACCCTTTTTATCAGGCTGGCCTCCACCATTTCCATCAGGACCACCGGTGAGTGAAGGATAAACTGTGACAGTAAAGGGATACTCTTGTCACAAAAGGGAAAGTTAATAACCCAGATGCTGAATGGTACCACTCAAGCTGGGGATTTAAATAATGGAATGTCCCCCTACAATTATTATTTCCCTAATCCAATTAAATTTGCATTAAGAATTGTTCTAAATGTTTGTAGTGAACAATTGTTTCTTGTTCAATGTCTTGAGAAGAAAAGGTAGTTATTCCAGTTCAGAAGTCTTTCATTTATCTTCTTAGTTGATACCACCTCCACCACCTTTCAGTCCAGATTCTCCTGACGACGACGAAGCATTGGGAAGTATGTTAATAGCCTGGTATATGAGTGGCTATCACACTGGTTACTATCTGGTAAGAAACATACATCTTTTTCTGTACTAAAATGCAAGCAACTTGCCTAAGTCACCAATTAAGGTGCTAACACTGCTTAATAGGTTAATCTTTTGATTTGCGGCTGGTCAACACCTGAAAGATTACATAAAATAAATATTTCTGTAGCTCATTAGAGAGACATGGAACACTGTGGCTGACAGACTTGCACACATTTAATCTGGGGACAATTCTGCTGTGTATTAGCTTCCGATTATAGGGAGTGCCAGCTGATGTGCCTTCTCTTAACCAAAGACCTACTGAACTGCTTTTACCACTGCTTTTAAGAACATTTATAATATAGATCAGGTTGAGTGTAATATGATTTCCATCCCCAGTAATTGATAGGGCGGCAATATGAACAGTTCCTCTGTAACAACCCATTCTGTCTCCTGTATTGCACAGGGTTTAAAGCAGAGCCGCATGGAAGCTGCCTTGGGGAGACATGCCCACTCTAAGTAGCTGTTGTAAGTACTGCATTTTGTTCTAAGTTTAACTTGCAATGGAGGGCAAGCTGAACTTAGTTTCATTTTGAAGGCACAAGAACAGCTTTGGGCTGGTGACATTTTTTTTGCTTGTTGGGGAGATGCGGAAAGCACACCTTATGGTGTTTCCTTGGGAGCCCACAGAAAATAGGCTCCTGAAGCTAAATGAGTCCAGGGTTGCTGCAAAGGGGGGGGTGTCAAATACTAGAATGTGGCTTGCATGAGTATATTCTCCCTAAAAGAGTGCCTGTGTGTGAGGGATGGATGGCTATCAGCATCAGATTTTTAAGTTTCCTCTATTTCTGATATATAGATCAGCTTCGATAGAACATGACCTTAGCACTGGCATAACTTATTCTAAAATGAATTTACTATCCCACATGGTCTTTTTAAAACTAGGTTTAAAAAAATATCCCATGAAGGAGGACATCCCAACTCTGTATTGGTCAGGAAAGAAGCTTTCAATGGTACCAGGATTACTGACTGGATAACTCAGAGAGGAATCTGCCAGCAATGTTTTCATCATCATTAGCAAGATTTCTGAATGGATAGCCCTGCTTTTTTGCAAGGTTCTTCAAGTGAATCTATTATTTGGACTTGCTTTGATTTGTAAAGCAATCTTTCAATTTGTAGAATATCTTCATTTCTAGCTCTTCAGTGATGCCAAGCTGACTACACATTTAAACTTTAAATGAGGTCAATTTTATGGGATCTAACCATATTTTGCCGAAACTGATGTATGTCCCTTTCTAGCTGTGGATGGCAGTGGTGATAACAGAAACACTGTAGTCACGTGGTTAATTATACAGCAGTCCAAATCCCAGGACTAGAACAATTCCTACGTGAGTTGAGAGAGAGATTACTTATCACTTACACCATTCAACTGGTTTGTATTAGTGATCAATAAAATTATTTTTTTCCAACTTGCATTTGTATAATATGTCAGTGTGTGTGTGTTTATATTTAGAAAGCTTCTAGGTAATTTGTAAGTTACCAAACATCTTTTTACATTTTATTGTGGATGATGATTACATCTCTGAGGGAATTGAATTTTTATGCAATGATGTCTTTAGGTTGTTCAGCAGACACCCATCTAGGTTAAACATTTTGTTAACAGGAAAACATAGCACTAATTTCAAAAGCAGAATGTAATAGTATTGCTAAATAAAATACCATATGAGATTATACTATTTAGGAAATACAACTACCCTTCATTTCCTTAACCCTAGCTTCTGAAAGTCTAGGTTACATATGGCAGTAACTTCCCTCTCTCTTCTCCCTTGGGTCTTGGGTCTTTCAAATTTCAGTGGCACCCTGTGCAAGGCCAAAATTTGCTTCCCCCCCCCCCACCTTCCATTGTGCTCAATTCACTTCGTCATTGTTGTGATGCTTTGCAGTATGCCCTAGGCTCGGAGCCCATTGTGGTGGAACTGGTCGTGCAGCCATAAATCCGCCTCTGCAGTACAGGTAAAACTGAGAGATACCCTTGTCTGCAACCCTGGAGAGATGCTGCCAGTCAGTGCAGACAATACTGTCCTAGGTGGAGTAATGGTCTGACTCAGTATAAGGCAACTTCTGTGAGCCTCATGTTTTAGTTTCTGTGTTATTTTAAAGGGAGATTTTTATTGTTTATTTTAAATTACGAATGTTCATATTTCAGAATTTGTGTACTTTGTAAACCACTTTGAAGCTTATTTTTGACAATTAAACAATTCATTAATAACATTTAGCTGGTGAATGTGTCCTTGTACAAGGAGGTGTGGCCTGTAGTGCAGCCACCCCTAGGGAAATATCCTGGACCCAATGGCATTTAATTTAAACTACTACCCAATCACAAATACCTTCTTTTGGGGCAAGGTACTCAAGGGGTCATGGCAGTGCAGCTACAGGCTTTCTTTTGGTAAACTGATTATCTACATCAATTCCAATTATGGTTCAACTGATCAGCCTCAGTTACCCTGATGGATGACTTTGATTGGGAGAAGGGGGAGATCAATCTTGCTGTTCCTGCTCAATCTCTCATCAGCTTTTGATGCCACTGACAATGGAATCTTCCTGGACTATCTACAGGAGATGGGTAACGGGCGCCATTCTGCAGTAGTTCTAGTCTTATCTCGAGATGGTTCAAGACGAGCATTGGGTGAGTGTTTCTCAGCCTTCTGGCTGTTGAACTACAGGTTGTTGCAAGATGCTGTACTGTCTCCAGTGCTATTTAACACCTATGTGAAGCAGCTGGGAGTGGTAATGAGATTTGGAGTGAGGTGTCACCAGTACACTGATGATAACCAACTCGGTTTCTATGTAACCTCAGAATTGGGAATGCTTGAGAAGGTCCTGGACTGGTGTCTAGATGTAGTGGTGGGCTCGATGTAAACTAATAAGCGGAGTCTGAAACCTGGCAAGATGAGGGCTCTCTGGGAGAAAGTCACAAAGCTGCCTGCTCTAAATGGGGTTGCACTTTCCCTGTAGGAGCAGGTACAGTCTGGTGTGGCCTTTGAGATCCAGCTCTGCCACTGGAGTTTCAGGTTATTACAAGGGGTATGGCTGAAGCCACAGGCATGTCCACTGCATATGTGAACCCAACATATACCCTGAGAGGAATGGAAACGTGTGGAGTCAGAACATGAGTTTATTAAAGAAGCATGTTATCATGTATGCCTAATAAAGGGCCTGCCACAACATAAAGTAGAAATGATTGGTTTATTATTCAGAAATGAAAGATGAGCAGTACAAGTGGAAAGCTTTAGAGAACGATGTTACAACTATGCAGGCAGCAAATACAATTTAATATGGTCACCCACCTTAGTTTTGAAGAGTAAGAGTCCCTAACTACCCAGAGCTTAGAGAGTGAGAGCAGCAGTTTGCCAGACTCATACTGAAAAGAAAGAAGGGAGTATGCCTAATGGAACAAGTGGAACACAAAAGTCAGGGATCTGACATATGTGAAAGTTAAGTTTTCCACTTCAAAATCCCATGGCAGCAAGGCAATAGAGGTCTCTCAGCCACTCCTTTGGTCCATGGTCATGTGCCTGATTTTTTCTTAAAGGATGCGTCTAAGAGAAGTTTTAAAAAATTCATTTCATAATCCTACTGATTTAGATCATAGCACTTCCCTCTACCATCTTTCCATTAGAAGGTGCTTTATAGATGTCTTCTACTGAAGAGTGCACCCCATAGTCGCCTTTCACTGGACATAACTTTACCTTTTTTCTTTTTTAACTTTGTGTGGTACAGTTCTATCTCTTGCCTGTGGAAGCTGAAGTGCAATTGAACTTAAAATGACTCTTCCATCTGTAATCATTATTATAGTAAAAACAAAACACGCAGCACACTGTTTATTGAAACGGAGATTGCCTGACATCACTCTCAACCTTTGCCGACACAGAGAAGCAGCTCTTATCATGAGATGGTCCAGAATGACCATCACACCAGGGATTTTGCATCCTAGATTTTAAGTCCTAATGACTTACATTAAACTTGCATCTCCATGACTGTGCTTTGTGGCTTGTAGCCTATTGTGCTGATTATTACTTAAAATGAAAGCAAGAGCCATTAATTTAGGACACATATCCATTTCAACAGTTTCAGAGGTACAGACTTGCACACTATTCAGATTAGTTCAGAAGAAGAAAAAGTTTCAATAACTAGTTCCACACAGAAATAACTGAACACAAATGTATATTCAAACTCAGTGTGAAAATAGTAATATTTACATAAGCATTCAGTAAGGTGCTCTTCCTCATCTTAAGCTATTTTGCTGAAGACCTTCACTGAACAGTCAAGTTGAATTTTTTACTCACAGAAAAGCAACCAACAATGTTGATCATTAGGTAGTATCACACACAAGGAGGGGCAGGATGCTTGTGAATGCAACCTGGACAGCAGTGCAGAGTATCATGAGCAAAAAGATCACATTCTACACAAAACGCACACTGGCAGACTTTACATATATAGACCTACAAAAAAGAAAGATTTGAAATTTAAAAGGTTACATTACAGCAGATATTAGCATTCTTTCTTGTAACTATTGCCTCATGTACTGAACACCTAACATAGATTTATCTGCTATGATCATAATGCATATTATTTTAAGTTGCCCTTCAGTTTGTGTTTTTGTTTGTTTGGTTAGCCACTCAGAGCTTTCAGGCACAAAGTAAAACACTAAAATGTTTTATTTCATTTAACAATATGGACTACATTTTGCAGCACAGCACATCATGGCAGTTGGAATATTCCAGTGCACTGAACTAGTCTTGACAAGGTGGCACTGTGAATATTGAAGCTCACCCCCTTTGTCAGCTGATGCTGGGTAGCAGGGACAGGTGCTTCAACAACGAAATCCCTGCTTTATCCCTGCCCAAACACCAGGAACAAACCCTCAAACCCAGTTTTCAGGTGGATTGGTTTTCTGGAGAGAGCCACAGGCAGACAGTTGGACAGACAAGTGTGTGATGCACAAAGGAACCCTTTCACCAATCTATGTTGGTGTGGCATCAACTGGACAAAGTTGGGTCAGGTCTGGCCTGCCCAGCTTGCTCACACAGGCCTTGGAAATACATACCAGGTCAGACACCTCAGCTATGATTAGGTCACAGATGAGGGTTTTATTGAGAACTGACCTGGCATTCATGAACAGGACCACATGGTGGGAAGGCTGGTATAGCACAGACTTACATCGCTACCACTCCATAAATATTTTGGTTGATCAATAATTGACATTTTAACAAATGCACCACTTTGCTTTTAATTTGAATGTTACCATATTAGCAAAACTTCTTTTATATATCAGGAAAGAGCCTTGATGTATCAACTAGCCCAGACACATTTTTATAGCCTGCAAAGAGACAATTCTAAACATTAAATATTTCTGCTCTCTGATGTAAAAGTTATTACCTTTGTTTACATTGTATTAAGTATTAAACATTCAGTAACAATTTTTTTAGGGGGAAGAGAAGGATGTGGACAAAAAGCATTACTTACATGGAGAGCAAGCAAATATAATGTAATTTATAGGTTGAATGCTGAAGACTTACATGCTGATCTGTAATTTGTCCTTGGCATCCTTGGCAATAGCTGTTTAAAAAGAATATTTACGAAGAGATTTTAGAGAGACTAATTAATACATATTTCATGTTAAACCTCTACTTCTCATGCCTTAAGTTATGGGTGGAGAACATTTTGGGCCTCTTACACCCCAACCACCAACTTTGACAAGTGGGCAGGGACCACCCACCTGTCAATCAGCTTACATCATGATGTAAGGTGACTGGTAGGTGGACAATCCCACCCACCTGTCAAAGCTGATCCACAACAGTAGGGAGAGGGGTCTGCTTCATCACCACATTCCCCCCAGAAAACACAGTGGAAAATTAGCAACCAATACACCGCATGGTGTCAGCTGATGGACACGTAGACATGGTTTGGGGCAAATGACCTGGTGAGCCAACATTCACCCAAGGGCCAGAAGTTCCGCACCCCTGCCCTAAGTATATATAACAGAAATAACGCATATTCTTCCTCTATTCCTGCCTCCAAAGGGAGTGCTTTGTTGTCTCCCCTTTGTTGCCTTACAGAGTGTAAACCCTCTGAGGTAGGGACCTGTTCTCTGTGTTTTGTAAAGTGTCATGTGCATGCATAGGGCCTAAATAAACAGTAACAGTGCTGCTGCTATTGTGTTTATAAAGCAACTATTACCCTAATAACAGAATATAGGATCAGAACCAGTTAATCAAATGCCAGGAATGTGCTGCAGCTATTACGGGTACCTTGCAACTTCTGCACATTTAACTTGCATCCAATCAGCTTTACATGCTTGGCCCCCCTAAATACCATTTTCTTAAAGTGGGTGGAAAGGGGGCGTATGGGGAAAAAAGACTTTGGCAATGCCACCTGTCATTGAAACCAATGTGTTTTGACCATATGCAATTTTGGCTTTATGCGTTATCCCCAGAACGTAACCCCTGCCTGTATAAGTGTTACCTTTAATGGGGGCTTACGATGCACAGAGAAATGTCCAATAGTCCAGCCAAAACAGGGATAACCCGTGTCTAGCAAAGAAGATCCCTCACATGTTCCTACTTTCAGTTGCGTCAACACAAAAACTGCATGATTATATTAATGATATTGTGGCATAAAATATTGGGCCCTGTGAAATGACAGAAGCTGTAACTGTAAAGAGCTGAAGTTCTTTATTTTAAAATATTCCAATTAATAACACAAATTACTGTATGAGAATATTGCCTCTCTGGTCACTCGAGAAAGAACAGAAGTGTCAGTTTACCACCATACAATCACAGTCCCCAATTTGCTCATAATAATGAACACTTATATCTGAAACAAAAACCTGTTTCCAAAATGAATGACTGATGATGAGTTGATTGACACAAAAATGGGGGGGGGGGATGTTGTATCACAATTTGCTCGTATTCCAAGCAAAACATTACCCTGTCATCTTTTTAAAGGAACTAGAACAGTGGTGGAATCAACACGAAATAATGGTTATTTAAAAGAATATGGTAGTCAAACCCAAAAAGGTGATAATCCTTGCTCTGTTTCAGTAGCCGCAAGCTCCAGAGCCATTCTTGGAAACAGCAGAAATGGGAATTATGAAAATTTCCCCCTCTTTGGTGGGGAAAATCCCCCCCCCCCTGCAAATGTACCATTGTTACTATATGTTCACCATGGTGCTGTGGTCTGTAGGCAGAGATAAAGCTATCAACTCATCACATGCTGGAAACATTAACCCCTGGTATTCAGACTGGTTATACCAGGCATCTTTTACGCACCGTTCTCCTATATACTGTTCCAGTGGGACTTCCTGAAAGGCATCCAAAGGAAATAGGTGATGGTAAGATCGAGCCAGATGGGGTGCTGATACTAGTGTAAGACCTACAAAAAATTATCAGCGTATTTATAAAGGGCTCCTGAAAAACAATTCTCAATTATCCTTTTTAAAATGTAGCTTTAACTTATTAACCCACTTAATAGTATTTCAAACTTTTGCTCCCCTCATAAAATTTGTTTCACATATATAGCCTTACGGATGTAAAAAGTATGCAAATTCTGCTCTTCACCATGGAACTGTAAATGACCAAGGTTTAGTTCTGGGTGTCACTTTTGAATGCTTGGAAGATACGAACAGAGTAAAGGAGTGCTTTTGGTATGTACAATGATACTTAATTCATGATCAAGAGACCAGAACTAACCCTCTATCTGTGACTAATGTGAAGGGTTTCTAGATGAAAGGATATGACTTCTACACAGGTCTGATCTGTGGCAACATTTCGTTTAGAAATTAAACATTGGGGAAACTCACCAACTTCCACCCCAGAAAAGAAATTGAGTACCAGGAATGCCATAATTGCCTCACACATTGAAGCTGGATAGCATGCACAATTGTGAAGTGTGTGGCTAAATCACAGTGGATGCAGCAAGAGTCAAGACTGGTGGCTTACTTTTCTGTTTTCCCAGCTGGGGGTTGGGTGGGGGTTGGCACACACACACACCCAATTATAATAGACAAAGATAAATACACTTAATTACTCACCACAAACTTTGCACTCCACAGGAAGCTCACAGTATTTGGCTCTACATTGGGGGCAGAAATATCCTCCCAGGGTAAGACCTGGATCATTGCTGTTTTCTAGCTGCCTGTAAAGAATAACATTTCCCCCACCCTGACAATGTTGCACAGAAACATTTTGAACAATTTGAAAAGGTTTGTTTGTAACGGTGAGAAATGGCATTAGGCCTCAAAGTTTATGGTTAAGTTCTTGGAGAAGCCAGTATGGCTAAAGAAATCGCAACGCTTTGTCAAGCACTTGAAGAAGAGTTGCATTTTCTAGCAGTGGTGCTTCATCACTGACATCAGTGCTGTTTACTGAGAGGGGGAGTGGTGAGGCCAGCATGGTTCATGGCTGCTCCCACTGGTGCATTTGTACCACACCAACCTCTCTGCTGCCTTTCCCCTCCCCTCCCAGTAAGTCACTTGAGTCCATTATAATATCACAGAAGAAAGGGTGGCTGTTCTGCAATGGAAAGACATTGAGATCTCATTCTATAGCTAAAGAACTCTGCATTTGTTGTGCAAAAAATCCATCTGGGAAGACCCATACGGACTCTGTCCTTAAGAGTTCTCTCTCATACAGAAAGTCGGTTCAACTGAAATTCTAGCAATAATAAAATTTACAATGAGTAAAACCTAGTTTTAGTTAAACAGAACTGAATACCAAAATCTAGACATATGGGGAAGAACAGCTGCACAGCCAAACCTGCCTTTGATGTTTCCACCAAATTATTTCTGAATGCTGAAAGAGACTATGAGCTGCTATTAAAATGATATTTTCCCTTACACTACTAGAGCTATTGAAGCAGTAATTTCAGATAAAATGCTGGCTGCTCAATGTACTCATTCAGACTTTTAAACCGCGGTCACCGGTCCATGCTGTGTCTAAACAAAGCAACCCATTACTTACGCCATGCTAAAAGATGGCTTTGCGTCCTGATCAGTCAAAGATGCAATGGTGTGCTGAGGAAAGCCTAGGGGAAAAGAACAGTCATAGTTCTGAGTCACTAGTGTGCATTGATTTACATCCTAATATAAGCCACTTTACCATGCTGACACACAAATCTCTGTGTGGTCGGCCTGGACCATGCCATCACTAGGTAGATAGGGCAAAAGGTATGTTACAGATAACTGAAAATGGTAATAACCTGTAGTTAATAAACAATAATTGTCTAAAGCAGTGGTTCTCAAAGAGTGTGGCGTTGCACACTGGTGTGGCAGGAGAGGATGGCAACTGTGAGGGGAAGATTCAAGGATAATTTTTTTAAAAAAAATTTATTTTAATTAAACATTTCAGTGTGGTATGGATATACAACTGGAAACAGTATCCACACCTCTCTTCAAGAGTATTGGCTATTCTTCTATAGTTCTCCACAACATACTGTTGTGAACAAGGATTTTCAACTCTGACAAATATGAAAGATCAGAAAATGGAAAGGGATCTTTGTGTTTGAGAGTTTATCTCAAATTAGACCTAATACAGTCGTACCTTGGTTGACAAATGCCTTGCAACTCGAACATTTTGGCTCCCGAACGCCACAAACCCAGAAGTGAGTATTCCTGTTTACAAATGTTCTTTGGAACCCGAAAATCCAACTGCAGCTTCTGATTGGCTGCAGGATCTTCCTGCAGCCAATCAGAAGCTGCACCTTGGTTTCTGAACGTTTTGGAAGTTGAACGGACTTCCAGAATGGATTCCGTTCGACTTCCAAGGTACCACTATATTATAGGGTAGTTGTGTTCTGTGTTATAAATCAAGCACTGCTAGGAGTTATTTCTTTTTTGTTTTACAATGCATTTCTTATCAATAAAAAATGCAGTGTGGCACAAGCAAATTTTTGTTCTTACAGTGCAGCTCAAAGTTTGAGAACCACAGGTCTAAAATATCTGCAGAATACAGGTCAAGTGAAATATTACCTAGTATGGCAGGAGATAAATTATGCCAATTACTTGCAACCACAATATAACACTGAAATCCACCAGCTCAGGATAGGTGGTCTTTAGCACTATCCTAATTGCTTGCCTCTGGATTTAGAGTAAACAATGCTGTGTTTTCAATACCAGTATACCAAAATATTAAACGACAATTTCTTACCCATACGAATAAGCGAGCTTTCAGAACTTGAACTAGCTGGTGGTGGACTGACATGGTGCATCAGAAGTTCCCTATAATGGCCTTCATCTAAAATGACATGATAGGTTCCTGCCACACAAGGAAACAAAATAAAAAATTAATTAACTGAGAGCAGGAGTTTCAACAGTTGCTCATCTGGTTGCCAGTGGTGAGTAAGAATTGTCAACAAGTGACCAAGGAAAGGAGCCCTGCAAAACGAACTAGTTCTCTTTCCCCCCTTTTAGGCCAAACCTGACACAGGTATATGTGGGCAGATTGGCGAGTAAAAATACATGTCATCTAGTACCTTGTGGACCTAATTGTGAGGCTTATTGAGAGTACGTCAGAGGAAAGGCTGCAATGGTTTAACAGCAAATGAAACGTTTTGCACTAATTCCATCACAGCGCAAGGAGATAAAAAGGTTTTGAAGTCAATAGTCATTTAGATAAGCCTAGATAACACTGACTATGTAAAGATTAACTATTTATGAAATTTTCCTTCTCTGTTGGCATCAGCTTTTAGTGATTTGTCATCAAAATATGTTAGATGCAAACAGTTTTTATTTTATTTAATCCAGACAGCTCTTTGGGGGAAATGCCAGGCAAAAGCAGCTAACAATCAAAACCAAAGAAAGATTTAAAAACCTGATATATTTTTTAAAAGCTAAAAACTACAGTTCAAAATTACAGTCAGACCATCATCCAAATTATAAACATCACAGCTAGAAGGCCAACTGAAAATGCAGGCCTTCAGGGCTTTTTCCATTTAGTTCATGGTTCTCCCTCTCACTCAGACACACACACACACACTCAAATATATACATACCACCAGTTTCCCGGGCAAGTACAGTGCAAACTCGAACTTCAGCAGAAAGGCCAATAATAGACACTCTGATCTTAACTGCCTTTAAACTCTTCGATATAAAAAAGAGAAAACACATGCAATAAGAGATCTAAAAAAAACCTATAAAATGCACAAGGCTTTCAGGATTCTGTGACAAATATTTGTTTCAAGCATGTTAAGTATCTCTGCATCATTCCAAATGTCAAGAAAGTCCAGCATTCATTATGGATTGTTTTAATAGAAGAAGAAAAAAGCAAAAACTTGTGTACCTTAATTAGATCATAAATATTGGAAGGATCACATGTGGTCAGACTGCTGAATATTACTAAGACTTCTCTGCTTGTATGCCCTGGCATATGCCTAGAGATAATAAAACACTCTTTTATGTTTGTGACAAACAAAAACAAGTGCCAAAACAATCAAATGCAAGACAAAGACCCACTTCTACATAAATTATGTGAGAAGATTATTTTACACTGACAGCAATGAAACTTGTTTTGACTCGGTGCAGAGAAGATGTTGCACACACACCCACGCACACACCCTACTGACAGACAGACAGACAGACAGACAGACAGACAGACAGACAGACTGAGAAGGCGCATTTATGCTCAGTAAGTAGTTTGATGGTTCAGCCAAGGCTGTTGAAATAGGGGAGGGGAATCAGTGTTGGACATATGGGCTTTAAACATTTACCACTGTAACTTAGCACATGCTAATGTCCAGGATAATTCTGTAGCTTGCTTTGAGTTGCTGCAGCATCTTCAAATTGCAGAATGTCCAAGAGCCAGGGTGGGCAATCTCTGGCTAAGTCTTTGAATCTGGACCACAGCCTGCCCTCTTCAATGCCACTCACCATGTAATTAGTAATTAGCCTTCAGTCTTAGGAAAGAGGTCCCATTTGCACAAATGGAATCATTCTTTTCCCTGTGACTACTTACTGCATGGGGAGGAAGCTAACATTCCCCTCACCCCATGCACAACCCCTCCCCCCAAAAAATCTAAGCCTAAGTGCCACACTGAGGAGAGGCAGTGAAGGGAGGAAGAGAGAAGAGAGAGAAGGTGGAGAGATAACATAAGTGACTGTTTTTAAATGGCTGTGTGAGAATTGGGCTTGTATGAATGTGTGTGAATGGGGAGATAATTTAAATGGATGGGTACATGTGAATGGGGGGGGGGTGCAGTTTTGTTCCCGATATGCAGTCCCTGGAAGTCTACCCAAGACTCTAGCAGAAAGATCTTGACAAAGAGGAACAATCTAGTTCTTGAACAAAATATTCTATCATTGGATAAAAGAACTTCTAACAGGAAAGTCTAGTATGAAACTACTTATCAAGAAATTTGATTCTATCACCTGTGGCCTGAATACAGAACAGGTTCTTATCGCAATATAAGTGTTAATTAGCTAACCAATGCTAGGGTGTTTATGGTATCATCAACACTGCTCTGGGAATGGTCACTGTAATTATTTTACATGCATTTAAACTTTAACACAATTATCAGACTGTATTATTGCATTTTATTTCCTTCTAACCTAGTTTACACTCTGCCTCTCCCCAAACCATGAGTATAAACATTCCATACATCTGATGAAGTGCATGAAAGTTTATACCATAATAAATATACTAATCTTTAAGGGGCCACAAAACTTGGCTGTTTTTGTTGAAGCAGATTAATGAATTCTGAAAAGGGATACTTGATTAATAAATCATTCTCCCTGTGATTATAGTCAGATCGATCTCCATGGTTACTAAACAAAAAAAAAGCACGCTACAGTAGCCTATATATACTTACTTTAATGTTTGTGCGGCCAAATTTAAGGCATTATATAAAGATGGCTCTCCTAGACAAGACATATCTACAGCTTTTTTCAAAGCAGCTGTGTGTTTTCTTGGATTCCCTATGAGGAAAATCACTCATTATCAAACATCAGAAAATATCTGAATTAAAAAACAAATAGTCCGACATAAAACACTGTTTTTATTAGCAGGAAGGTAGGAAAATACAAAGGAAGTAAACTGACACACATTCATGCAATATCAACCCATGGTCTGGCATTATACCTGTAGCTGAACCAAGACTATTCCAACAATGCTCATCAAGTCTCCAGGCACCCCAAGCCCACCTTTCATGAAAGCTCAAAACAAGTATTTTTCATGCTTTCCTTCTCCTTTGCCCCAAAAGGGTCCTCTAGCCATCCAATCAACTAGTTTCCCTCATTCAAGCCCTGCTTCATCTTTGTCCAGTGTCCATTATGCCTAAGAAATGGGGCCTGCAACAAAATGCTGCAATCTAGACTAGAGCAGCCTTTGTCAACCTTGGGAACTCAGATGTTGTTGAACTACAATTCCCATCATCCCTGACCACTAGTCCTGCTAGCTAGGGATGATGGGATTTGTAGTCCAACAAAATCTAGGGACCCAAGGCTGACAAAGTCTGGTCTAGAGTGATCCTGTTCACAGCTCCAGTAAGCCAGCCAGTCAACCACCCCCTTCTCCAGAAAACCTTTCCATTTCCTCCACCCCATTTTCTTTTACAACTGATTCTCAACATTCTGGGACCGAGAATGCTTAATCTTCATTGCACTGGTTTCTTTTGGGGGGTGTACATATATACAACTAAAACAGTGGTTCAATGCTTTATTTAAAATTTTAGAAATTAAAAGCTTACATTGGGGACATGTGACATGTGGCAGCCAATCAACACTGAGCACATCTGGCTGCTGATGCAAATTTGCAAAACCAAACCTGTCACCGTGCCCACCACATATATACACTTACGGTCAATACCATCCTGGAGAAAACTTTATATAAACAGCACACAGTGGATGAATTTACAGAGTTGCCCTCAAGTAAAGTTTCATTTGTACATAGTCTAAGGTAGAAACATTATAGGGAACATTTTCTTTAAACTTGCTACTTCCCTCCAGCAACTATCCTTAAATTTCCAGTGTATTTTTAAAGTTCACACTGGGTCAAAGTCTGTATCCTGTTTATTATAGCAAGAATGGCCAAATATAGAATATATTATCTGTTTTGCTTTTTTAAAAAAAATGGCAAGGCCATAATAATGAATCTCTTCTCAGTATGAAAGAAATAATTTGTTCATACCTGAAAGCTCAGTAAGTTTTTCAGCTCTTTTGCCCTTAGTCACAATAATGCCAACCTGCCAGAAAGAGGTCTGCTATTAATAGAGTCACAGAGTAATGAAGTCTCGTTGAACCCAACCATGTTTTCCAACATACAGAGGTGGCAGCAGAGAGCCAAGAATCATTTGCAGAGCTTATAGTAACAAGAGTTACTTGAGATGCAAAGAGCAACAAGAGCCACCTAGCACTCCTGCAGCTTCCCATCAAAACATGTAATGAGCAACATTGCAGGAATTCGACATAGCAGAGCTGGATAGTTTCATCTCCCCCTGCCTTTGAATTATGGAAGCCATCGCTACTTCCGCTTACCCCATGACATCAACAGCTGGGGATAAGATTGACCAAGAGCTATAAATATGAAATATGTGGGGGAAAATGTTTATGATGTTTCCGGTAATCTATATAATTAGTTCTACTATATTTACAGCAGCTTTTATTCCATAATCGTGATGAAGAAACAGAGTTTGACTCTGCAAATTTCAGAATCTCGAGAGTCTCTGCTTTAATATTATTATTATTATTATTAGCCACTTCCTAATTAGTTTCTAGCTAGCCTAGGTGGATGTAAAGACAGGCTTGATGGGAGGTGATGCCTGATGAAATCAAAAGCCTAGGGAGGGAGGGGAAGGGGGAAAGGAGGGTGGTCAGAGGCTTCATTGCACTGTGTCATTTCTTGCTCTTGCCCATAGATAACAGAAGCAAAATGAACTGTGCAAAATCATCAAATGCATGCTCATTTATATATGCTGCAGGACCAAACCCTATTCAGGCATTATAAATCACATTATTATTAATCACATGGATTAGAGAGCAAAGTCCACCCACTGGCCTGACTCCCAAGTCCCCTTCTGATGTCCAGCCTCTACTGGCTATGCATTGGAAGACGGCCCTGTGATTTGGAAGCATGATCGCATAGAGCTCCAAATCATGGTGGCAGACTGTGTGCATAGAGCAGGCTCTCTTCTTCAGACATTCTCCAATGCACAGGCAGGGATGAAGATATTAACCCCCTCATTTAGAATGCTGAAATGCTTTGAGCTTTATTGGCAGAAAATTGAATTATCCCAGCACAACATTTTTATTATTTAATTTTAACATAAATCATGGCTTTTATTTTGACTTTAGAATGTTTTTAACTCACCAATATGCTAATAGTCACACTTAAGATTGCTTTTAGCTAAACATTCAAAGAGGTGATTATTTCTAATCCGCAGCAACCATCTTCAGCACAGTGTACATACCTGACTAATCGGATTTTGGTCAAAATATTCTTCAACAAAATATTCTAGTAACTACAAAAAGAGAAATATCATTAGAGCCATTAGTTCTCAAGTGTTACTTTACATTGCGCAATTTTATGAACATCACAACAGTCATTTTATACCTAGTCATCAAAAAAGACAAAAGCTTCTTGTTGTCTAAAAAGTATGCATAAGGACAACTAACAAAAAACAAAGTTGTGGTTACCAGCGTTATTTCCAGAGTGACGTTAAGGTCCATTTAAACCTTATTTTGAAGACAGTTATTGACTTTCAGGAGGAATTTGAAAACATTCCCGTTTCATGCCTGAAAGACACTGTTCCTGGAAACCCTGTGATCACCAGATGAGAAAGGGAAACATTTGTTTCCTTCCCCCCACCCTTCCTTCAAGAGGTTCTAGGTGATGTTTGCTGTATCTAATCACACCCAATTCATCCTCCAAACCACTCTGTAAGGTACCTTGGGCTTAGACATGGGACTTGGCCCATGGTTATCCAGTGGGTTTCAGAGCTGAGCAAGAACCTGAATCTGAGTTGTCCCAATCTGACATTTTATCTATTTTCAGTGATTTCAGTTATCTTAGAGAAATGCAAGCTATCAAGAATACCTTTAGGGTACAAGTTAGCCTGGTAGGTTTTAGATCTTGGTCTTCCATTGTTCTTGATCCATCAACCACTACATATAGGTGACGCATCTACATATGGGTAAGATATTTTTAGGGAATTAAAATATATTTTAATATAATATTCATAAAATAGAATATCAGGCCAATATGATACATACCTTTTCAAAAGTAATCTAGGGTTCACAAATTATTCTAAATGCACACACAGGTTTTCAGTTACAGGTGGGTAGCCGTGTTGGTCTGCCATAGTCAAAACAAAATCGAAAATTCTTTCTAGTAGCACCTTAGAGACCATTTTCGATTTTGTTTTGACACAGGTTTTCAGGAATTGTGGGCTGTTGGCCCTTTCTTTCAGTTACAGAAATATATCTGAAATCTATGCATACTTGGTTTTGAGTGGTCCCCATTAAATCCATGGAACTTACTTCAGGGTAAATTTACACTTCTGGCTGTTTGCTTTTCTCTTTGTGCTGGTTCTGGGTTTTTGTGTTTACTGACAGTATTATTTGCTTTTAAGCAGCACACAGCATTGAGTCAAGGAAGCCTCTGGGGTTGCGGTGCTCATCTCGCTCTACAGGCCACGGGAGCTGGCGTTTGTCCACAGACAGCTTCCGGGTTATGTGGTCAGCATGACTAAGCCGCTTCTGGGGAACCAGAGCAGCGCACGGAAACGCTGTTTTACCTTCCTGCCAGAGCAGTACCTGTTTATCTACTTGCACTTTTGACGTGCTTTCGAACTGCTAGGTGGGCAGGAGCTGGGAATGAACAACGGGAGCTCACCCCGTCATAGGGATTAGAACCACCAACCTTCTGATCGGCAAGCCCTAGGCTCCGTGGTTTAGACCAGTGTTTTTCAACCTTTTTTGGGCAAAGGCACACTTGTTCCATGAAAAAAATCACGAGGCACACCACCATTAGAAAATGTTAAAAAAATTAACTCTGTGCCTATATTGACTATATATAAAGTAATTTTTCAATTTTTCCCACGGCACACCAGGCATCATCTCGCGGCACACTAGTGTGCCACGGAACAGTGGTTGAAAAACACTGGTTTAGACCACAGCGCCACCCGCTGTACTATATACTTCTCACTTATTCCCTGAAACCCATATTTTCTACTAATCCTGCCCTGACATTCTCTTACGACATCCATGGGTTGTTGTGGGTTTTTTTTTTTTAATGATTCAATTCAGATACATTACACCCAAAATCCAAATTGGTCGACCACCAAAGCAGAGGACTAATGATAATTATAAAAGATACAGAGGGTTATATCCAACAAAGTTGTCCAGTGCAAGAATCTCTTCCCTCCCCCCTACAAATAGATTCTGGGATTCCCCCAATCCTCTGAAGCAGATTGGGGGTGGGGTAGGGGGAGACCTTTTCATCTGTTGCTGTGCCTCTAAGGACATTAAACTGGTATAATGTTAAACCGTTGCTTCATGACCCATGCTTTTAAGATTCTTGTTAGCCATCCTGGGTCTGGTCAAGAGGAAGAGCGGGGCAGAAAAATAAATTATATTAAAAAATCCAATCAATTGTATGTAATCAAAATACATTTTTTTATTTATTAGTAGTCCAATAACATCACAAATAAATGTCTCAATGTAAAATTTGCACACAGCGTAAAATAATAATAAAGTAGAACTTTTCTCACGTCTTTATCCTAACTGAAGAATCCAGTATTTTACTATAACATCCCAAAACCAACTCTAAAAGCTGGTAAGCTGCAGTCACAACCCCACAGTCTTTATCGAAAGCACTTAAGCAAAGCTAAGACTTGTTTAAACTTTATTTGCTTTAAACAGAATCCAACTTCCCTCAACCAAAAAACAACCAGAGCTGCCTTTTGTTTAGGTTGACTTCAGATTATCTCTGTGAACTTGGATGGCTAGAATTTCTGCTATGCAATTTGAAGTTTATTGACCTGTCTGCTTGAAGCTCAAAGGTCATATGAACATGCCTAAATAGTTCTAGTTACAGGTAGGAAGCCGTGTTGGTCTGCTGTAGTCGAAACAAAATAAAATAAAATTCCTTCCAGTAGCACCTTAGAGACTAAGTTTGTTACTGGTATGAGCTTTTGTGTGCATGCAGGTATTCTTCAGGTATCTGAAGAAGTGTGCATGCACATGAAAGCTCATATCAATAACAAACTTAGTTGGTCTCTAAGGTGCTACTGGAAGGATTTTTTTTTAATGCCTAAATAGATTATAGTTAAATGTCACTGCAATTTTACAAGAAGGTGTGTATGGTGTAGGGAGAGTTTTTCTCCCTCTCTCACAATAACAGAAGCCAGAGTTATCCAATGAATCTGAGTGGTGAGAGATTCAGAATGGACTAAAGGACGTACTTCTTCACATAGCACATCCTCAGACTATGCAATTTGTTACCACAAGATGACGTGATGGCCACCAACTTGGGTAGCTTCATGGAGGACAAAGGCTCTCAATGGCTATTAGCCACGATGGCTATATACGACCTCCAGGATCAGTTGCTAGGGCACACAAGCAAGAGTGCTCATATCCCTCATGTGGGATTCCCATACACATCGGGTGAATTACTGTGAGATCAGAATGCTTTACAAGATGAACCTTTGATTTGATCCAGCAGGTCTCTTCTTGTTCTTATTACTGAATGATAGTAATAATAGATATTACTGCCCAAAGCAAACTGCAATCTAAGGAAAAACAAGTGGCTGACTATGCTCTTATTAGGCATATGAACGAGACCTATTTCATATACAACTTCACAGCAAAATAAGTTTAGAGCCAATTAGAAAAAGAGAACTTACCATCCCAAGTCGAACTTGCCCATGATGCTCAAAGATTCTGCAAAGTAAAAAAAAAGTTAACTGCTAATTGTTATAGCATTTATATATTATAGCATCAATATATACAATTATTCTCACTTGTGAAAAACAGATTATATTCAATGAATCATATTTACTTTTTTTTAAAAAATGGAAGTCTAAGAGCATATTTGATTTAAAAAATTATAATTATGCTGTGAAGAAGGATATCAGAGCCACATTGTAATCCTTGCCTATAACATCATACAACCTAAGTAGAATGAAGTTAAGATTTGAATTTAAACTCAAATTTTTTCACCCTTCTCCTTGTAAGATTGCAGCAAAATGCAATTTATTCTTAAGTGTCATTCATAGTGAATTCCTACATTGTGCAGCTTAGTGATTACCTTTTTCTTTTGGCCTTAAAAAGAATATCCTCTATGCTGGCTTTCAATGATCCAGATTCATCTTCTTTAAGAACTTCCCTAGAAGCAACAAAAATAAAGTATAATGTACTGTATATAGATAACAGAAGACTACAATTCTTAAACAATGGAAGGGGGGGGGGAGAAATATAAAAGCTTACCAAGTTCTTTCATAACCCCCTTCCCACCGTTTGGTTCTCTCTGGTTCATCATCCATTTCTCTTCCAAGTTAAGAAACTAATAAGGAAAATTATTACACTGTAATTTAAAACTATACTTTGAGATATTATAATAGAATTTATGCTACAATAAATAATTAAATAACACACATATGTACAAATGGCTACATCTTGCCAGGTTCAAGGTTCCTGAACAGTACATAAATCAGAGCAATCAGATGTAATTCTCAGCAGAAGCCCTTATGAAACCCCATCAGCTTTTGTGGTCTTCAAGACTCAAGGACTCCTCAAAGCTCCATCCAGTACTAAAAACTAGGAAAAGGAGAGGTATTTGATGGGAAATGATTTATAACATCCTGATTCTGCTACATCAGCACACATCACTACTCTGGTTGATCCGGAGTAGGGGTCCCAGCCTGGCTAATTTCTGGCTACAAGGAAATAAACTAGATTTTTTTAATTAAAAAAAATGCTCGCTTCAAGCCCGCCCCCTGCCCTCCTCTTAGGAAGTGGACAGAACATACAGTAAGCACTTTTCAACCCTTACCCAAATTACTTTTTTTAAAAAAGAAGAAAAGAAAAGAAAAAGAAAAAAGAAAGAAAAATCAACATGAAAATAAAGAAAAGGATAACTAGGATAAAATGACACTTCCACCACCGAAAACTAAGATCACTGCCACATAGCACCTCTAAACTCTCAAGAGCCAAAGGCAGACAAGTATAACTACCTCAGCTGGTGGACAAGAACAAGGTTGGGGTTGGGACAAAAGCGCCTCGTTCTCACAAAGTCTCCTGGCTCAGGAATAGGCTAACAGCTCTCGAGGAGGTTTTTTTTGGGGGGGGGCTGTTCTTGCCACCTGCCTTTATCTTTCAGGGGACAGAAAGGACCCAAGAAGAGGAACAGAAAAAACCGCGCGCCCAAGAACCGAGTCGCATGCACTTCAGAGCCTTTCTAGGAAAACCATCTCTCTGGCTAAATGTTCCACACTTTAAACATTCCGGCGGCAGCGAGAATATTGAGAAGAAGAGTTCCGCCGTGCAAAGAGCTTGTCGCGGAGAAAGAAGGAGAAAAGAGCAGGGTGACTGACATAGATGTGGGGCGGGGGGGGGGGGGGTATGTTTCTGCGGCTATGGGTGACGCAGCCTCACCCTCTGGCAGAAATTAAAACCCACACTTTGCTACAGTCTGCGTTGCAGCAAAAACAACAAAGCCCTGTGGTATTTTAAAGGCTGACAAAGGACTCTCTTGGTCTTCAAAAGCTTATGTCATAAGGAACTTTCTCAGTTTCTTCTTTCACGTCCCTGCCCCCAATGTGGGGACTCTCGGACTCTAAATGGGCAGGACTATTTTTAAACGTGAAACTAAAATAATGAACGGTTCAGGTGAAATAAGACTCCTCTCTTTGCTGCCCTTTTGTCTTGCAAGGGGCGTGGGAATAAACTGGTGCAGCTGCTATGCTATGGAAAGCTATTACTTCCTCCAGTCCAGAGAAACGCAGAGATGCTTCTCTTTTGCTAACGCTGCGGTTTAAGCCTACCTGTAGTGTCTACAGTGTTGCAGATCATGCCTTGTGACATGGAAAGCCTTCCTCGTCATCCAGTAGGTACTGTATTTTAGAGGCTCGTAACTCTGGGGCGCCTTTCAGGGTGGGGAAAGTTCTTCTAATCACACAGACTTTATTCCCCCTCTGAGCTTCACCAGTTCCAGGGCTTAGCAGCACACCCTCCAACATTTCACCTATGAAAATAGGAACGTCCCATTCCATAATGATAATTTATACTATTTATACCCGACACATCTTACTGGGTTTCCCCAGCCACTCTGGGCAGCTTCCAACATATAAAAAAAAAACATTAAACATTTAAAAATACCCTTCCCTATACAGGATTGCCTTCAGACTGCTCGTGAGTCGGATAACTCCATATTCTCCAACATTTCTCCAATGAAATTGGGAGATCCTAAGGAAAAGTGGAACATTCCAGGATCAAATCAGAAACCTGGACGGCTTCTCTAAATCAAGGACATCCCTGGAATATAGGGACATTTGGAGGGTTTGCTTTAGCAGAGCATGTAGAAATCACAGGTTCAACTCAACATCTCCAGGCACAGCTGCCTGAAAACCTGTAGAGCTGCAGCCAGTCAGACTGAGCTGAGCTTAATGGACCATTGATCTGATTCATTATAAGGCAGCTTCCAATGTTCCACTGGTCAGCTGGTTCAGAACTATGCATTGCTTAAAGCAGGTGTGGGGAACCTTTGAGCCAGTTTCTCTTTAAGTCAAGAGGGGCCCCTGTAGACTGCTGGATGTTGCTGAACTACAACTCCCATCATCCATTGACATTGGGAGTGCTTGCTAGAGCTGATGGGAGTTGTGGTCCTGCAACATTTGGAGGGTCAACCGTTCCTCCCTCCTAAAAAGACAGAGAAACCAGTAGGAGAACACTTCAATCTCCCAGAACATTCTATAAAAGATCTCAAAGTAATTAATACAAAGAAATTTCAGAAATAGACTGGAAAGAGAAGTTGCTGAATTGCAACTAATCACCAAACTTAAAACCATGGAGAGACCTGGTCTGAACAAAGACATTGGATTCTTATCTCATTATACAAGACAAAGCTATCTTTAGGCATCTCACCCCTTTGCCTTTCCCTGCAAGACCAATTGCAGCCGTTAAGAGTCAACAGGTTTTCCACACCTATCAGCTGATCACTCATTCCCACCACCCTTCTGAGTAATACCCCTCCCCACTCCCTCACTATATTTAAGGGTCTGGTGACTTCTGTTTCAGTGTATCTGAAGAAGTGTGCATGCACACGAAAGCTCATACCAAGAACAAACTTAGTTGGTCTCTAAGGTGCTACTGGAAGGAATTTTTTATTTTATTTTGTTTTCCCTCCTAAAAAGAAACTGGTACAAATTAAGCCTTACATTAATTAAGTATACTTAATCAAGTATATATCTACTCACCTCCCTTCTCTACTCCAATATATTCATAGTCTGTTTTTAAAAACTTATATCTCATCTACTTTTCAGAATAAATTCAAGGCAGCTAATAATAAAAACCAGTTAAAATATAAAACCATTAACAATTCAACCAAATTATAAATCAAAATATTAGCATCTCCAGCTTCCATCAACAGAAATCCCAAATGTGCCTTTCCTAATCATTTTGGACTTTCCTGAAACTCATCACACCATCAGAGACTGGGATCACCTTTTCCCAAGAAAGGTGTTGCTAGCTTTCAATTTCCCAAGGACAAGAGAGTCACTAATCACAGGTGAACAGACTCTGTAACAGAGCATTGCTTTAACAAATAAGAGATGGGGCAGGATCTCACTTTAGCCTTTTTATTGTTAAAAAGTGTTCTTTTTTAAGTTAATAAAACAGGACGGCTCAAAAATGGTATACGTCTATCAACAATAAGTTTATTGTACTTGCCAAAGGCCATAACATTTCATGACAGTTTACTTAACTACAAACAAAAAATTATACTGGTTCATATAAATATAATTAATTAATTCATTTTCTTTCTTTTTGTCCCAATCATAACATTAAAGAAGGCAGACAGTAACTGCTCCCCCCAAAAAACTTTTATTATATCTGCCTTTTTTCCTGCTTATTATCTCATTCTGGAATTCATTGTCAAAACATATATTTGGCATTTGCTAGTCTATGACCGTAATAAAGTTTATTATTATTATTATTATATTTGGCACAAAACGTATCTGGGCACAAAATGGCTTTCCTCCGTCTCTCTCTGGAGACTACAGTTCTTTGTTGAATGACTAAATACAATGTGGACAAATATCACATCCATCACCATAAGATGTCAAACCCCCCCCCCCCCCCGCCCCCATATGTGCTCATAACTTTCAAGTAGAAACCTGCCAAGTGAGAGTGCATTTCCCGATACCTTCAGTTGCCCAACAGCTGAACACGTCTACTTCCATATCCAAACAAAATGCTTCTCTATGTCACATGACAGAAACCCACAATCATAACATGAAGATCAATAGTCATGTTCTCAAGGGGAAAACGGATACACGCAAGCCTGTTCTAGAACAATGTAAGGAAGGAAGTAAAACCAGCTAGTTTTTAGTTCTTTTTTTAAAAAAATAGTAAGACTTCAAAAGACAGCTCTGTGACCAAATTATAAACACTTTGGTTGTTAAAACATTTGCATCTGTGGCAATTTTAGTCTAGTTTTTATGAACAGAATAATTTCCAAAAGTCACCCAGTCAGCCCATGTTAGCTGGTTAAAAAGAGGTATAACCAGGACCCATCAAACAGTTCTTGATTTGTATTTTGAGAAAGTTAAACTATTTTAATAATTTATGTGGTTTTATTGACACTGAGAAGTTTTTGACTGCTGTTTAAATTATTATATTTCATGGAAATTTTACATTATTTACTTTTAGATCTTTAAAATAAATAAATAAATAAATAGCCCTCTTATACTTAAGGTTTTAGGTTTTGGACTCTGGATATCACATACACAAATCAGAGGCTATCCAATTAATTATATCCTATTATTTTTTATTTTAAAAAAACTACAAAAATTGCCTAATATTGCTACGATATGGAAACACTAATTTTTTCAATGTAAAACGTCAAGTTTGAAACATGTCAATCTCCACTTGATTCTTCTGTAGAAATTAGGAAATACTGTAGTTGAAAGTTTTGGGGAACCATCCACTAAGCTTGCTGCTGCTTCCATTCATTTCAACATTCACTGTGACTCATTTGATTTATCATTTGTTTTCCTTCAGAACACCTGGATCTGTTATTACAAAAAGGTTTAGTTTTAATAGAGGACTAAGTACACACTATAAAACTCTGATCATTTAAATTACATTCACATAGAACATTTTATTTCAACAACAATGTGCTGAGTGAAGGCATATAGTTAGAACTAGCGCTGTGGTGTAAACCACTGAGCCTTGGGCTTGCCGATCGGAAGGTCAGTGGTTCAAATCCCCACGGCAGAGTGATCTCCCGTTGCTCGGTCCCAGCTCCTGCCAACCTAGCAGTTCGAAAGCACGCCAAAAAGTGCAAATAGATAAATAGGTACCACTCCAGCGGGAAGGTAAACGGCATTTCCGTGCGCTGCTCTGGTTTCACCAGAAGCGGCTGTCATGCTGGCCACATGACCCAGAAAAACTGTCTGTGGACAAACGTTGGCTCCCTCAGCCAGTAAAGCGAGATGAGCGCTGCAACCCCAGAGTCATTCGCGACTGGACTTAACTGTCAGGGGTCCTTTATCTTTTTTTAAATTTTGAAAATATTTTCCCTATGTTCATTAATAGCTGATAACTTACATTTTCTCAACAACATTTATTTGCAAGCATGGTATTACCCTTACAGTTAATGTTATGTGCAATTGTGTGGTGTTTGTTTTAAGATTAACACCCTGCAGTTTATTTTAAAAAATTATATCCACCTTTTCACCATCTCGTTCTCAAAGCAGCTTACAATGAAAAAAACACAAAATTTCCAAAATAAAAACATAATTAAACTGCAAAAAAATTAAACCTTTGAAATTTAAATATCCAACATCTGAACAAGAAAATGAGAACGTTTTAGAACATTGGAGAAGCATCCATGATGGAAAGGCCACCTGGAATAAGATGGTTTTAACCAGGCACCTGAAACTAAACAAAGACAGTGCCTGTCATAAATACGTTTGTTTGCATAGTTTTGATACTGAGCACTCCTTCAGATTCTGCAGATACCATATTCCTCCGTGCAAAGATGAGGAACATTTTGCACCATCATTTATTATGACACAATTGGAACTGACGAATGTTAAATCAAAACTGATTAAATATTTCAGTGCAATTCCTGACTCCACACCCTTACCTTCCTTTTCTCGATTCAGCCTGAAACTGCATGGGGGCTGCATGTGTTACCTCTTTTCTCCTTATTGAAATACTTCTCACAGGAGAGGCCAGACCAAATATTCCCATATTCTTAGTACAATTTGTAACCCAAAATCCCTTTAAGTAAAGATTATAAATGAAGGTGATTGTATAAGAGCTTTAAAAAGTGTATTATCATAATTTATCATAATTGTTCCCTCTTAGGCACAAAGGAAGCTGCTTGATACCAAATAAAGTCCAATGGTCATCTAGTTCAGTATTGTCTGAGCTAGACAATACTGAAAGACAATGTTAAACAATGACAGCCTCTCGGAGAATGGGGAAGAGAAGGGAGCTGACCCCCTCAGTCCAAGGTCTCCATGAATGAGAGGGCTGCAATATAGGAAGCGAAACAAAAGACGTACGAAGCGAAAGTTCAGTTGCTTCTGGTCTCGCTGGAAGCAGTTTTCAAAAGGGTCATCATGATTGATGATGGTGGAGGCTGTGTCAGAGCCGTCCAGTTATGTTTGTTTTGACAATAAATCATCCTTTTTAATTAACTCTGCTCACTGTGTTATCAAGCCAGGGGCTGGACTCCTGACAAAGGGTTGCATACCCGCCAACATGTCTCCAATGAAAATAGGGACATCCTGTTCCATATGTTGTGATGATGTAAACATTTGAATTGATGGAGCTGCAGCACAATCATTAATGAAGCTGAAGTGCAGTAATAACGTTTTTGCTGTTGCTTCATTGAACATCCACATTACAAAATGTCCAGTGTATTTTGGGTTAAAGATAATTAATGCTGATTAAGAGAATGTAGGCTTTGCCTCTATTTTCTCTCACCACCTTCTTTTAGTATCTTGAACCTCTTTGTCTAAGGAGGAAACGTGGCTGTGCTTCATGTCATGATTGATATAGGACAAGCCAGGCCATCCTCTCTCAACTAGGTCATTCTTTCTAAAGTCTGTTATGAAAGCTTGTACTCAGCTTCTCCACCTCTCCAGGAAAACACACACCTGACTCCACGGGTCTGTTTTCTGGGCAGTTGGCAGGGTGCTGTGTGGGCTGAAGTCAGCAATAATAGAAGCCCATATAAAACAGCCCTGCCAAGACCAGTCTAGTGCAACAAATGCTTCAGGGATGCCTACAGGCTTGTCTGTTCTCCAGCAACAGGCAGAAATACATTTCCCCTGAACTTGGAGGGTCAACTGAGCTATCATGGTCAATTACCCATCACAGACCTGTCCTCTGGGTTAACTCAATCCCATTTTAGAGAAAGCTTTAACTCGAGGGTTAACCGCTCCCAAAAAGACTCTCAACATTCAAGAAATAGCTGCAGAGCCTCGCTAACCACTCCTATATTGACACTACAAAAAGGCCGGGCCTCAGCTATCAAGTTTTCAGAGGATCATAAAAACATACAAGAACAAAACAACTACCGGTATATAAAACACAGTAGAGTAGTAAAAAAACCAACCATATATATAAAAGCTATCAGAAAGCGATAAACATGAAGCAGATTAAAACCAGCTACTCAACATGCTGGAAAGCCTGGGCAAATAAAGTAGTCTTCACCTGGTGCTGAAAAAGACAGAGTTTATTTTACTGCAGAGAATAGTATTTTCCATAAGAGCTCCACCACTGCGAAGGTGCCCTCTCTGGTCACCATCTGCCTTCAGTGGAGAAAAATCTCAAATAATGATTTCAAATGGTGAATTCAAATGGTAGGTCCACGTGGAAGAAGGCAGTTCTTCATAAGACTCAGGTCCCAAGCTGTTCAAGGTTAGTTCCAATAGCCTGTGGAGTTGTGACAAGATATAGCCAGTTTCGATTAGAACGTAACAGCTGTTTTGGACTAATTAAAGTACAGTATCTGACAACACAGTCCCCTGTAGAATGCATTGCAGTACATAGTCTAATCTGGAGGTTAGCAGAGCATGAATCACTAGGACCAGACTCTCTCTTCTCATCAGGGGGTCACAGACTATCTGAAGTTGTTGAAAGGTGCTTCATACCAACCACAGAAAGCACTCAAGTCTCCATTGCAGCAACCACAAATTTCACAGCTGATCTGTCAGAAGTGATACCCCAACCAGAATGGTTTAGATACCTCTATCTTATCAGAACTGAGCTTCAATGTATCAATGTATCAGTCCTCATCCAGTCAGCTGAATGAGATGAAAAGAAATGGAGCTGGATGGCATGAACATACTGACAGCTCCAAATCTTCAAACAACCTCATTCAACAGCTTAATGGAGATACAAGTATAAAACCTGTATTAAATGCTGATGGAATTTCAAAGTTTGATTTTGCTGATGCTTTCTTCAAATGCATGCTGAGACATGTTTCTTTTGACCAACCACAGATGCTGTGAGCCTGTCAACTTGATACAGATGCATGTTGGGAATTGTAGGTTTGTTTGCAATCTTGCCTGAGACATGTATTTTTTTGTTTTAAGCAAGAAGTTGTTTCCTGTTATGAACTGGGCAGAGGGGACTGGGTTAATCCCATTTATGCAAACTGTTCAGGGTGATTTCAAAACTTTATTGCTGTCAATACTGTGGTGATTGCAGGATGTACTCTTTCCATGAAGTCTGTCGGTTGTGGAATCCTTACCAGGAAGACTGGTGTACTCTGTACATGTTTGCGCCATTTATTTCTGAAGCATTCACAGCAGATAGCCACATAATGCAATCTTGTACATATGTATTAAGGAGCAATCCCCATTAAATTAAGTGAAGTTTACTTCTGAGTAATGTGGTTATTGCTGCATGAACCCACACTAGAAACTGTGATAGCATAAATTCCTTCAGAACAAAGGTAGCAGATATCTAAGTATTTATACAAATGTAGTGTTTAAGTGCCTACTGTTTCTTTGCAAAAGAGAAGGGGGAAATCAGAACAGGTGGCGGGCACATTTGTTCCCTCTCAACAAAAAAATGACTGTGGCAGCAGGGGCCCCTTCTGAACCAAAGACAATACACTTTTGGCTTCATTAGGTGCTAAGTATTTGTATAACTGCAATGCTTAAGTGTCCAGTATCTTTGCAAGGAGGACAGAAAGAAAACCTGAACATCATGACCTCTGGTTGTCAAGCAGCCCCACCAGGTCCAATATTCAACAACCAGAACTAAGACAGGGTATTTTCAGTATGTCTAATATTGTGAAAATAATTTTAAGTATTGTCTGGATGGTACTTGACCTCCCCACTCCCACACATGAGAGTACAGACCAGGGCTTACACTGGAAAGGCTGTAGTAGTATTTTCATATGTGGCAGAGATTTCATAATGTATAAAAATATTGTTCTAAAATTATTATTAGTAAGTGCTTTATCTGATTACTAGACTCCTAAGATGTGTCACAAAGACTGGTTGAACAGGTTGCAGAGCATAGCCATAATGGAAAATGCTACATGCTTTATTAAAACAAGAACTGACCAGCTGTTTATTATTATTTTTTAGAATGTTTATTTTATTTTGGAGACATCATGGACATAATTTACAACAAGACCCACTGGACTCTGATCTGAAACCAGACCTGAGACTGACCCACATAATTAGCATCATTCAAGGATAGCTGGAGTTTCATTAAACCATTGCTACTCATGGAAACTTTTCTGGGCACCCATTCTTACAGTTCATATACAATGTGCATCACTATGTGTTTTTAAAGAAAAGCTACCTTTTCTTGCTTCACCCACAGCCATGTCCTGTTAAATGCTGTGTATGAGCTTGCCCCTCCCAACCATTTAAAAACCACCAGTTGAACTATCCCTTTGGGAATGGTGTGCACTAGTTGCCAGGCAGAGACGAGGTGCAATGGCCCTTTGCGTAAATCCATGCTCTGCTCCCATAAGGCATGACGCTAGGTTCTTAACACAATAGGATATTCTGTTGTTGCTCTATAGAAAGGCTCCTGTGACACCTTTAGACTAACACAGCTATTTGTAGCACAAGCTTTTGTGGATTAATAGTCCACTTCATGTGCACCCAATGACATACTTTGCTCCATGAAAGCTTAAGCTACAATAGATCTTTTAGTCTTAAGGAAGCACATACCTCTTTTTAATTTAATTTTTGCCACAATAGATTAACACAGCTGCCACTCTGGAAGTTCATACATAGTTCATGAAACACCCCCCCCCCCAAAAAAAAAACCTTAGCAATGGAGCATGCAATAAAGGTAAATATGTCCAAGCACTCCCATCTTAATCACTAGTGAATTCGTATTAAGCAAATTATTTTATTGACACCATATAACAAAAACACAAATCAGCCATTATGTACACAGTTATTATTTTCCAAGTAAAACAAATTAAAAGCACACTTTCCATTCTTTTGCCAAATTCAAGGAATTTGTTTTTCTTTATTTAGTCTATTAAAATCCTTATGAACATTGTCCGTTATCGAGAGTCTTGGATGTACAGGGGGTGCTTTCAGGCAAATATACTTTCCCCAAAAGCAGTGCAAACCCTGCTTGAATCTATAGGGCTGCACAGCTACAGCACAGCCAGAGCTGCAGAATGGCCAACTAAAACTGGCCTTTTCTGAACAAATAACTGCCATTTTTAATTATCATGGAATGCCTGAAGATTAGACAGCGTCTATATTCCACTAACAGACATGGATAATATTGTGCTGTTATTGACAATGCAACTACAGTAGACTGACAAGTTGCTCAGGGTTACATTTATAAAGCCAAAACAGCATATAGTCAGAACAATCCCTGAACCACCCCCAGCATGACCACCCCTCCCCTTCTTCTGAAGCTGGTGTGCGGAGTGGGCCTTGTTCCTCATGTAAGGCAGAGAGCTTTTAAGCCTTGCTTACCAAGCTCTGGGATCTCACAAAGTCCCAACAAGATCCAGAACCCATGTGACAGTCTTCCAAAGCCCAGTAAGCAAATCTGAGAGCGAAACAGCTCTCTGCCTTGTGTGCATTTAATTTGTGTGATGTCAGGCACATAAAGCTGTATTCACACAAGTTAAATGCACGCAGGTTGTGAGTCTGCTGTGTTTAAAACTGAGCTACAGTAACTGTAGCAAAGAAATAAGTAAATAAGTCTGCCCACAAGAAAAATGCAAAAAAAAAATTTATTTGTTATTAAGTCAAAAGTGTCACAACATAGGAAGCTTACACACTTTTTTGTTGTATTTTGGTTTGACTAAAAAAGGGATTACCCTAGCATGAATGTATCAAAATAATGGGTGAAATATGCCTTTAAAAACAACAACTAAGTGTTAAACTTTAGCCTTAATATGCTAATATAGATTAGTAGCTTAATCTCATGGAACCAGTTTCCTGGTTCAGGTGTCAAGCTAAACCATAGTTTAGCATAATGAGAACTTATGCAGCAAAGTATTCATCTGAAATGCCCCTCACTCCCCAGCACAAGTATGAACTGGAGCTGGGAGACTTTGCCACAGCTTGTCATGTTATTTAAACTGACAAGGTGCAGTTAACGTCAACAATGGCTTGTTTGCAACTTCAGATGTTGTTTCGCTTTGGGAAAAGGGGGCAATACAAATATTGGAGAACTGATGGCTATTGCATTATCACTACAGCATGCTTGGAGTGTGCAAAGAACTGACCTAAGGGAGCACTGGATCTCAGTAAGTATACAATTCATTTGGATTTTCACTGGGTTCCCCTAAGCGACTGTGCTTTTGTTAAACATAACATTAAAAAAGGAGCACCCACATGTTTATAAAATGTTCAGTTTCTACTTTGGTTTCCATTCTTCTTTGGCTATGGCAAAACTGTTTTACCGTAGAGTGGTCCAGACTTTGGCAACTTAGAAGAACCAGGCTAGCTGTAGTTGATCCTTTTTTACATACTCAGATACAACTCAAAAGTCAATCCACAGAAGATATTAAGAGTCAAAACATTGCTACTCACAAGCTACATTTGTACAATGAAAACATTCCCTACAATACAAATGGTTATTTTAAAAAATAATAGATATATTTACATGTAGTTTCACATTGACATTGATGATACCATACAGAATGATCAACACTGGCTCATAGCTGTCAACTTTTCCCTTTTTTAAGGGAAATTCCCTTATTCCGAATAGGATTCCTCGCGAGAAAAGGGAAAAGCTGACAGCTATGCACTGGCTGCATCTAAAAAATACAATTCTTAATATTTTGACATTTACAAGGAAAATTGGTTGCTATGTTTCGAAAACAAAATAATGAAGAAACATACCTTTCGGAAGAAGCACCCAGACCACACTATGAATGGCATTTAGAAGGATACAATGTGGCAATAAATCTTTAAGAAAGGGACTGGATGGGGGGGCACAAGAAGATTTTTTTCCTCAACTGCTTTTAAAAATAAGATGCAACATACAGAGGTGAATGGAGTATGAGTCTGGTGAAATTCCTTGACTCAGTGAAACAATAAGAGGTCTCATATACTGAGTGCTCAATTTCATACTTCATATAAACATGGCACAAGTGTTGTATTGGTGAAAATATCATCCTGTCATTATCTGTGGTCCAACACAATCATGTCCCACATTTATGAAGATTAACATATTTAAGCAGCCAGGCTGTCTTTCTTCTTGTTATGACTTTCGTCTGTCATAATCACTGACCATCCTCTTGATGTGTGACAGTTTGCTCTTTAGTACCTTGCAGTGAGCTTTGCGGTTCTTATAGTCTGCTGACTAAAACAGAGAATGAAAACTATTAATAAATGAAGTAAATCATACTTCATCTTAAAAATGCTAGAATAATATACTGTCTTACTCATTCAAAGTGATCACTATCAGAAGAGACAAATTAGCCTATTCTGAAACTCTCAATGGTTTATGAAGTCCTTAAAACAATGAATATGCAGAATAGGCACCAAGGGATATGACCTCATGTGCTTCTGTTCGAAACTGAAGGCACATGTAAATTTGAATTTTGAATGTGTAAATGTCTAAAGACAATGCATAAAACAAGCACCCTTAGATGTACTGCTAGACAAGAGTTTAATGATTATTGTCTTTATTTAAAAACCAATGAAAATTTGTTAAAAAGGGAAAAAATGGAAGGAATATGCATGGCAGACCAACAGCTGTGCTTCTGTTTTAAAAGAGACAGAACAGTTCAAAGACAACAGTTTGAAAAGCAGGCTGCCACTTTAACAGTAAGAATTCATATGGTGAACACACCCAACATTAGATTATGTCCAATATTGGTGCAGGGAGGGAAACACCCCAAACAGCTAGAGACTGAACATACTTTGGCTCTGTATTTGACAGGGACAGATGCAAGCCCAATATCGGCCTTCCCTTGCTCTGCCTCTGCAACCTGAAAAGTGGTCTGAATTTTGGAACACCCATCAAGTCAGAGCGAAATTCTTAAAAGCTGGAGCTGGGAGGCAGAGGATTGCTATGGCTATGAGCTTGTACATGGACAGTATAAAGCCAAAACAGATCTTAGCTTTCTGCCAAACTCTGGGGTGTGATTCATCCTCTCTTCCATAGCTCCAGTGTTCAGAGGAAAACTTGGTTTCATCTTACCCACCAGAGGCTGCCTTGCCCCCTCACCTGTAGATTCAGTGACAGAATCCATAGATCCAACTTTTCCATTGGAGGCTAGAGTGGTACTGGTGGCACAGAAACCCTTTCACCAGCTGAGGCTGGTGTGCCAACTGCACCCTCTCCTTGATAGAAATCACCTGGGCCAGAGTCATCCAAGCTACCGGTATGTTAACTTGGCAACTTGTTCAATAAGAACTAAGTCACAGTTGGAAGTCTACATGTTCTGTGGCCAAGCATTACTGCAACACATCTGGGACACTTCTAGTCCCATCATGTTGCACATGTGTACAACGAGTTAGCTCCGAAATGGTGAAGAACAAAAATCAACAACTGTGGGATACTACAGTGACTAGTGTTTTTGAATAAACACCACAAGCTTTTTAGAAGACAACAACAATTGCAACAGGTTTCAGGAAGCAGCCACTGAAAGTCTGCAAAAATTGACAATCCAGCCGTACTTCTTTCAAAGTGGGTTACACAGCCTGCTGCAACAGGAGATATCTTGGTTTACACAGAGATTACTCAAGTAAACTACTTACTGCCTTTATATCCTTCAGTCGGTTGTATTCTTCAGCAGCAGACTACAAGTAAAAATAACTCAAATCAGATAACACAAACGTTAGCAAAAATCAAAAGCAGAATGGAGGCAGGCTTCGTTATGATGCATGTATATTTAACTATTAAACCAATATCCTTACTGGTGACAAGAACAGCTGCAGGAACATAAGGAGAGCCCAGCTGGATCAGGCCAAAGGCCCATCTTGGCCACCATTCTTTTCTAAAACAGATGCCTATGGAAAGCCTGCAAAGCAGGACCTGTTTATCTCAAGGAATTCCGATCTACCCCGATCCTTCACAAATGTGGACTGGAGTTCTTTAAACACAAGAACCTAGGACCTGTGAAAAATTACCTAGGAGTACAGGTTGATAGGAGTGAAGATAGTAGTTTCATGCTCAGCCAGGAAGGCAAAATTGAGCAGATACTAGAAAAATTTAGGATGTCTGACTGCAAGGGTACTAGAACACCCATGGAAGCAAGTTTCATAAAAGATTCCCAAGTCGGGGATAAAGCTGTTTTTGAAAGCCCCGAAGTCTTTCAGTCTGCTTTGGGAAGTTTGTTATACTTGTCCCAGTGGACTCGACCAGACATAGCTTTTGCAGTCAATTTGCTGAGCAGAGAAGCTTCAGAACCTAGTGTCCATGCCTGGAACGGTATAAAAAGAGTGTTAAGATACCTGCACGACACTAAAGATTTCCGCCTCAAGCTGTCAGCACAGGGTGAGCCAAAACTTACGTGCTACACAGACAGCGATTGGGCCAATCTAGAAGACCGGAAATCTGTATCTGGTTCAGTAGTAAAATTTGGAAATTCTCTGATTGGTTGGAGGTCGAAAAAACAGTCTAATCGCACTCTCCTCCACCGAAGCTGAGTTTAGTGCTCTATCCGATTTGTGCAGAGAGGTAGAGTTCTATAAATGTTTAGTACAAGAAATCTACGGTGTTTGTGATTTACCCATTGTCATCTGGGAAGATAATCAACCTTGTCTAAAATTGGCGGAGTCAGCACAATTTAAGGCCAGAACAAAGCATCTGGATATCAGGTTTAAAAATGTGTGCCAAAGTGTTCAATCAGGATTGGTGAAACTCAGTTATTGTCAGAGTACTGAAAATTTAGCTGATGGTTTCACAAAACCGTTAACCTTTCAAAGACATGAGGAGTTGTGTAAAGGGTTATCTCTTGCATAAGTTGATGTACTGTTGTTTTCCACAGTGAACCAGTGCGAGAGGGGGTGTGGAGAGTATCAGAGCCTGAAGAGTTAAGTGCTCTGCTGTGACGCACTGGTCACTGTGTGGGCAGTTCACATACGGGCTTTTGTCTTTGTCTGTGTGTGCTGTACTTTTTGGTTTCGTTTTCACCGACCGGAGCAGTCATGGAACTGAGCACTCCGGGAGAAGATTTATTGTTTTTGTAAATAAAGTTAGCTCGTTAAGAAGACAACGCTTCAGTGAGTTATTACTGGGCTGCCTTGGCAGTTACACACAAGCTTCTGCTGTGGCTTTGAACTCTGCTAATTGCCAGAAGTTGCCAGGCACAAAAGCAAAGCAACGCAGTGAAAGCGTGCCGGACTCTGGTAAACGCTATAGATTGTGAAACACTCCATTTCACAATCTAGCAGAGACCACACACCATTTGGGAGTGGGCAAGGAGAGGCATAGTTCAGTGATAACCCACGGGCTTTGCATGCAAAATGTCCCAGGTTCAAGCCCCAACATCTCCAAGTAAAGCTTGCAAAGACTTGTGTCTGAAGCCCAGGAATGGCAATACTCAAATAGATAGACAAATGGTCTGACTCTTTTTAATGCAGCTTCCTCGACTCCTATAACCCCCATAAGCCACCACCAATCAAAGATGACAACATTGGGATGGATGGAGTAATGGTTTAACTCAGCCTAAATAAGGAGTGGTTTCCAGGAAGCTAGCTGATAGGTTGAGTATGATTCTACACTGACTGACCGCTGACAAGGGCCAGAGTCTCTATCTTTAAGCAGTGCTAAAGAGGCTAGAAAATGGGATTGAGCAACAAGCACCAGGAAAGGAGACAGAGAAAAACATCACATCAGTGTATTCACTCGAAAGCTGACTCAGATCATTCAGAAAGAAAAAGGAAGCAACAAACATTGTGCAGTCAGGCCCATAAGTCTTCCTCAGAGATCACCAACATTAAATACTTTCCATGTTGCTAATTCCCACAACACTTGGGATTCTTGTTGGATGAAGTAGGTTAGAAAGTTCATTTATCAAGCATGTTACCTCCTCTAAAGCTACAGGCATTTGAGTCCCAGTCAGTGTTAGTATTAAGGACTGCTTTCTACATTACAGAAAATTATATATCTTGTCTTTTCAGGTCAAAGAGCAACATTTCTTTGACCTCCGGAAAGGGAAAACTGCTTCCAGCTACCTAGCCTAAGGGAAGCCTACGGTTAGAGTTGGTTTCAACAAACACTGCATTGATTATTATGAGTTTAGGTGTTTATTTCCTGGTTCCTTTTTCATTACAGTATCACAGGCTTTAGTAGCTCTGTGATTTTTTTAGGGGGAAGTATATGGGACTAACAATAGTTGTCCATAGGCTACTTATATTGTGCTCAACATCTAAAGCCACATTTCAAAAAAACAAAGAAGAGCCATAAAAAATACAAATTTGCCTTCACTAAAACACCACCGAGTCACTTCACCAATCTTTTGCTTTTTTCAGTGACTCTTTCCTTGACCTATTGCTTAATAACGTTTTAAGTGGAGATGCCAAGGATGGAACCTGGGTCCTTCTGCATGAGAAATATGATGTCCAATGCAATGCCCATCATCCATGCTGGGTGGGGTTGATGGGAGTTGGAATCTGTCAACATCTGGAGTGCTATCCTACCCTGCATAGCCTTAGCTAGACTGTAGTTCTGGGAGATGGGATGCAACCGAATTTAGTGCATATTGCAGCACATGTGCAGATGCAGACATAATTCTAATGTCCAAAATTCTTTCAAGAGACAAAAGGTGTATGTACCACTAAAGCAACACTCTCATATCATAATATATTTCAATGAATGAAATTACCCTATATTCTTCACTGTCTTCAGGGTAGTCATCCAATTCTTTATCAAGACGAGAAATTTCTCTGCTGATTTCATCAAGCTCTGCTTGCAACCGCTTGTATTCTTGTAGACCTGCATCGAAATCTCGCTTGTATGCTTGCCTTTGTTGATCGGATGATACAGGTGGATATTCCCTGGATGAAGAATGATTTAAATGGGATTATTTGTAGAAATAGAATGGGCAGTTGCAGAGAGACTTGCTGATTAGCATTTGCTTATAGGGAAAGGATATCTATGTTGTAAATTATTCAGTTTTGTGCTTTGGTCAAAGCATGAAAATGTAGAATTTAGATCTGCATTCTCTACTAGAACTGGCAAATGCCTATAGGAGTCTTGAACAAAGATGAACCAATGCAATAATAAAGAAGTACAATTCCACACCTTTAAAGAGTAAAGTTTTCACTGCACTAAACATCAACCTGTGCAAAAGAAACATGTTAATAAATTGAAAAATACAACTATCATGTTTGTTTTCCCAAGGAGAATTCTCAATTCCCAGAAAGTTACTTCATGTCAACGGTTTCTGCAGAATATTGCAACACTTGTCTTAAAAATGTAATTTAACAAACAGTATCACAAAATATTTTTGAAATGAACATTGACATGCTATATAATCTGATTTGATCAAATGGACTACACAAGTATTTCACTGAACACTTCTATTTTTTGCAGTCATGAAATGAAGGAGAACCAGACAGGCAGCGTACCAATGTACTTATGGTATGCATATTGTTATAACTTTTATACTGAGTAACAATCTCATATAAAGTCATGATGGTAAACCATTTGCAACTTTAGCAAGACTTCTGTTCCTAGAAATTACCACCACTATTTTGGGCTTCATCTTCTTTCCATGTACATATGGTTACCCAAGGAAATCTCTCTCTCTCTCTCTCTCTCTCTCTCTCTCTCTCTCTCTCACACACACACACACACACATATTCCCACATACTGTTTTTTGCACATTGATTGGGCACATGCATGAAAGGCCACTGTT
Organism: Lacerta agilis; assembly: GCF_009819535.1. Classification (NCBI taxonomy): domain Eukaryota; kingdom Metazoa; phylum Chordata; class Lepidosauria; order Squamata; family Lacertidae; genus Lacerta; species Lacerta agilis. Next base: position 29,775,626 of record NC_046322.1, read on the forward strand.
TACTTAACAAGCAATGCAAGCTTTCCTTCATACTTCATTATTTTGGCTGACTGCGTAAGTTGTCATAGTTACGCATAGCACACTTGAGTTTCTAACTCAGGTTACATAAAGGGTAGCTGGAGTGCATTTCATTTGTACCTCTTGTATTTTGAAAATTGGTTACTATAAGTTTTACTTACAAAAAGGTCCATTAAGGGACAAATCAAGAATTTTACTAACTTTGTTACTAATCTAATTAGCGTGAGGTATATTTATTTAATCACTGGTCAGTTTTATCTATTTAAACAGTGATCCAAGAACTTTTAACCAACTTAATCATATCACTGAAACACAGGAAGAGCCATATCTGAAATCTTACATTCTTGTGACCAGATTCTAAAAACAGAGACCTTCCAAGTATGCATACAAGCAGCAGCTCAGGATGAGTCAGTTTCAGCAGACAATTTTCAGAGGCTATTAATGCTCCAAAATATGACATCTGCCTACACCTCCCTTCATTTTCCTGCTCTGCCCTAACATACAAGATTGACACCTTAATAGGTAGGTAACACACAGAAGCTACAGCAACTAATTTTTCAATCCCATCACATTCATGTAAAATACTTGTATTCAAACACAGATAGTGATGCTTCCATCAGTAGTAGGAAAGGCACTGCACTTATATTTTCCCTGCTGAAATACTAGCTTTTCGCTAACAAGTAGGTGACATCAACTTCTAATTTCATATCGAGTTTCCATTTATGCTAGTGGAAACCTAAAGAGAGAGTGTGTTGGTAGAAGACTGAATCCCAATGTCCTTCATAACATACACAACCTGTTAAACCAGGGGTCAGCAAGGTTTATCTTGCCTGGGCCGGATCAGTCCCGAGAGAGATCCCTCCTTGGGCCGGATCATGCATGCATGGTCGGGCGCACATGAGCGGGTGCGCCCACGATTTCCGGCATCTGCACATGTACAGATGAGATTTCTGGTGTCGGCGTCTGTGCAGACGCGATTTCCGGTGCCATGGAAGCGAGTCCCACGCCACGCCGGTTTAGCACAGCGCGCGAGCAGGCAACTCAGTTCGGGGGCGGCTCGCAGGATGGTCAAACGACCTCCGCGGGCTGCTTCCGGCCCATGGGCCTTAGGTTGGTGACCCCGGTGTTAAACCCTCATGGTAACTTGCATCAATCAGAGTTAGAATAAGTGGGGTTCTCTGTACTGATGCTCTACAACCAGGCTGCCATTAACATGGTACCAATGCCCATGTTTTATGGAATTGTCCATACCTGTCCCAGTCCTCCTCCAGTTCATCACAAGACTCTCCTCCAGTGGTATAATCTGCATCATAGTTCTCGGTGTAGGTTCTCTTTGCTCTTCCTGCTCTTCCTTTTTGTGCTGGCTCCTTAGCTGACCCATTGTAACTGCTAGTGTTGGCATACTGAGGTGGCATTGGGCTCTTTGTTAAATTCACATCAGGTATCCTGTTACAAAACAAGAACAATTCATTTCCAGTTTCATGCCAAAGCATCAATACACTGAGCAGATATTAAAAGAGACAAAATAAAGACTGCTGGTTGTCAATGCTAGGCTCCCTTCTTTGAAGTATACTGTACATTTCCCAATGTTAAGATTATTTTCTTCATCACACAAAATGACATTATTGTATAAGAGCTGTTGTACGAAGTCAGATGGACTAATGCAGCAGGTAACAAAGTCAGTGAAGTCATGCCAGATACTTTCTGTTCTGTAGCATAAGCCAGTACATTTTTCTAGAAATGTTAATCAGAGCAACCCCTGTAATTCTAAGGGCTCAGAGTTACTGTTCAGCTTTAATAAACTAATGATTAAAATGGGAACAAAGGGGACCTATGCACTGAAAAATATGACATCTGCCTGCACCTCCCTTCATTTTCCTGCTCTGCCCTAACATACAAGATTGACACCTTAATAGGTAACACACAGAAGCTACAGCAACTAATTTTTCAATCCCATCACTGAAATAAAATGTTGGATGCATTTGCTTGACTGTTCCTGAACTTTAAGTATGCTGTCAACCATCAGAGTAATCAAAATCCCAACCTTTTACAAGTTGTACACATTTAATCCCCCTTTTAAAGAAAATAGTTGACTTCAAGAATCTAAGGTTTAGAAACAGACAAAATGATATTAATTATTGTTTGCTTTGGCACACACAAACAGTCCTAAGATCCTTCTGTAAGCAAACTTCAGTATGTGCAAGTGAAACCACCAGATATACACCCTGCCTTAGTTTCCCTCATCATCTCTGTGTTTTGTCATGTCTTTAAAATTAAATTTTACTATGAATATGGTTCTGACCCTCCCTGCTATAGCCGCAGTTTTGGGGAGGGTCAGACCAATATTCAAAACAAAACTTATTAACTTAGTCTTTAAGTGACAAAACAAGTGGCACATCTTGGGTCAGGCACATTTTGGCTGCCCTGATAGCCAAAATGGTGTGGTTTCTAGGAGCTTGCCTTTTGCTTTCAGTGCAATCCTGGGTATATTTATCTGAAAGTCGGTCTCATTGCATTCATTGGGTCTTACTCCTAGGTTAACAGGCATAGAGTTGCAGCTGTAGTAATTGACCTTATGCTGTGTCTCCATGGGAGGTCAGGCACAATTTCCAGCTCTATTTTGGGGGAACTGGGGTAAGAGAACAGGAGTTGGTTTTAGCAGGGACTAGTTGAGGTGGCTTGAGCACCAGTCTTGCCCCAAACCTTCCTCTCTTGCTGGTTTGCCTGCCATGCCATGATGAGTGTTTTAGCAACATAGCCTTCCTTTCTAGCTTGAAGTTGGTGGGGAACACATCTTCTCCCATCTGCTCAAGGGTGATCCCTGCCCAACTCTAAGCTACAAATAAAACTTGATAGGGCTGGTAGAACACTTTCTGATGCACGGCAATAAAAATGTTAGGGCCCCCCCGGTCAATTTATTTTCTGCAAGTAGATCCCAAATGATCGAGGGACTTACATGGTTGTGAAACTTCTGAATGCTACTAACGTGACAAGACGCCCCGGCGCCCCACCCTCCCCCGCCCAATGAATGCAGTGTTTTTATTTCATTCAACTGAGAACATTATGAAATCTTCACTTGTGAGCTAAATTTGCAAGCAAGATGATGTTGCTGCACCTCTCAAAATATGGCCATCAACCTTTGACAACCATTCATTACAGCGCTATTTCATGTAATATGTATGCAAGGACTGTCCTTATTCCATTATGTTCATTTATAAACAGAATAACTAACAAATTCAACTATGGCTATCTTCCAGACAAAACATAGTTCTTAAGGTACAAAGGCAAGCTGGATGAATGACATACTTTCTGATCACCAGTTCCTCTTGAAGCCAATTAAAATGTGATACATGGGGACAAAGTGATGATAAACCACCAATACATCACCTAAGACAGTGGCAGCCGATATGATGCCCTCCAGATGTTATAGACTGCAATTCCCATTAATTCCTGGCCATTGGCCATGCTTGCTAGGGTTGATGGGAGTTCTAGTCCAAAACATCTGGAGGGCAAACTACTTGATGTTAGGAACGCTTGATGAGCAAGGGGGCAATGGAAGCCAATAATAGAAGGCAAGTCAGTTTTCTAAACAATGGAGCCACAGAATATTACAAGAAGAGCAACCTCTTCAAGCAACCTCTACAAGCCCAGAGGATAACATGATTCTGTCAAATCACTATGCTTAACATTCTCCCAACACACCCCTAAGTTGATACTGGCACTTGATTAAAAGCTTTTTAAACATTTCCACACACCCAAGAACTTGGGAGTCAATCAGCAAGAAGTTTTTTTTAAAAAAACGTTCAGTATTTAACAAGATGCATGAAGGAAGATAGGATAGTACTGCTCATTCTTTCAAAATCCCTAGAGTTAGGATTCTTAATGCTGCTTTAATGTTTGTAGGTGTTGGCTTTATGTTATTGTTTTCATCATAAATTCCCTTACAAAATGCTATGAAATGCAGGGTGCAACAGTGAAAGAACAATACACCCAAGGGACTAAGTCTGTAATCCTATGCCCTTATCTGACAAGAAGTCCCACAGAACTCAGCAAGACTTACTTCCAGAGGACTAAGTGTATGTTTACTTCCAAGGTTATCAAAATGCAGATTGGTTATCCTTATCCAAATACTTATTAAACAGTGGAGGACACACATGAAAAGTAAACAGCAGTGTAACCATGAAACTACACGCACAGGGCCTGTGTTTCTTCTCTCAGGGTGTGTGAGTGTGAATGTGCACATTCTACATTTTATGAAGTATTTGCACTTTTACTGTTAGGTCTGCATACCTTGGAAAGTATACCCACTCAGGCATCAGCCTTGCTTTTACCTCAGAATAAATATTGAAAAGAAAAAACAAAGCTATGCACACCCCTGATAAACACTGTAACAAATAAATCCTGTATATTACAAAGTGATAAGTAGCTACAAGATGAAGATCAACAGTATGCTTTTTTCTTTTTTTCTTTTTTTCAAACACCCTAGTCTCTTAACTCTCTGGACAGGTCAGATCCAAGTGTTATTTATTTATTGAAGTTTTCCTATCCCCTCTAGTCTGGAACACTTCACATAAGAAAAGCTTAAAACAACCACCTAACACATACAATAACCATAAAACCATTACATTTAAAGACAACAGAGCAGCAGTGATAAACATTTCTTTATTCCCTCTTCTGGGGAATTAACCCTTCACCCCACCCTCAACCTAGCTACAGTTAACCTATCTGCCACCTAAGCCAACTCATGATCCAAGCAAAGGTGTAATTCAGATCCTGGGATTACCGTCAGGGTCAGAACTTGCTATTTCAAATTTCAGTGGCGCCCTGAGCAATGTCAAAATTTGGCACCCTCTTAGCTCGGCGCCCAGTGCAGGTGAACCAGTCGCACTCCGCTAAATCTGCCTCTATTACTGCCCCCCACCCTTTTCAACTGCAGGTCAGTGTTACAGTTTTGCCAACAGGAATCTTAGTAACTTACTGGGGGGGGGGGGAGAGGAGAAAATGATATCACAACCTGCTTTGAATTGCTTAATATTGATCCTGTGTGGTCTTTCTATTGCACTGTGTCCATTCAATTAGAAAAAACAGGAACATTTATACTTACGGAGTAGCTCTGTAGCCATTGTCATTATAGATCTGTTGTACAGGAACATCAGAAACCGAGTAGCCCACAGAACTGGCAACTCGATCTGTATAGTCAGCTACAGGGGTAGGTATTACTGGCTCCGGATTTATGTTCTTCACCTGGAAGGACATACATGTGTTAAGATAAAAACGTAACACTGAACAGGATACCTTTGTCCCAGAGCACAATACTTCCCTTGGCTTTTAATTGGCTGCATTTCATATTCTTAAATGGCGCAAAATGTCAGAAAAAAACATTATCCCTCTGGGTATTTAAAGAAAGGATTAGACTCCAGAGTAGAGGGTTGAACCCACAATGCACCACTTAAGAACAAGTTGCCTGCCAGCTCTCTCTACCCAAAGTGGTTATAATAAGCAACTACACTCAAGGGAGAATTATGCTGTTTTTCAAATGCCAAAATTTCGCACCAAACTAAGCCTGCCTCAAATGTGCATGTTGAGAATAGGGCTTTGTACAGATTCACTCTGGCTCCAGTGCGCTCCCATTGCTGGCGTTTGAAACTGTGTATGCATGACTTTAGCCACTATCAATATCTATCCTGTAGGGGTTTGAGAAATACAGTACTGCTGTTTAATGCCTCATACCAGCTTCCATCCAATTTACAAATTTGAACCACAGTTAAACAGCCATTGTGCGTGTGCAGATGACAGCTTCCTGAATAGCGGTTTGGGGGGGGGTTGCTGGGGTGGGGAAATCCAAGAGGTAATGCACATTCCTGTCCCTTCTTTGGTGCATACAGAAATGTGCAAGTGAGACTTGAAAAACAGCAGAAGAAACAAGCTTGCTGTGCTTTAAGCCGTTAATGTATATGTTGCCTCGGAGTCTCTGCCATTCAGCCATCACCTGGGTGTTTTTGTTTGTTGCAGGATGGGATGCACAGTGATCATGTATTCTTAGTCTGACCCACAGGTAAAGAGACCCAACCTTTCTAGAAGTCATTCTCAAGAGCCCCTCACACACGGGACTACAACTGGAAGAAATGCTGAACTTGAATTCAACATCTCACTATTATGTCTGCTCGTCAGCACAAGCATTTCTGCTTACTAGAACAAATGCTATTCCCTCCCCCCTGTGAACTGTTCTGAGGTTCTCTCAGAGCTGTTTGGGGGGTGCCCAGGGGTAGGAGACAGGGGGAGACCCATTGTTGTAGCAGGACTCGTTGTACTGGTTCCTGCTACCACAACTGTTTAGTTGAATTGGACCTATTGCAGCAACTTTTACGTGCCTGTTGATGGAGCCTGAGAATTCCCAGTATCCCACATCAAGAACACCGGGAGCTCCCCACTGGGGAATCCCCTTTGACTCATCAGGAAAATACAGGCAGTCTCTTCCTCTGCTGTAGAACAACAGCAGGTGATGAAATGCACACATGGTAACATTAAGGTTCATTTAAAAAAAAAAAATCAATATAAACAACTATGCACTAAAATGAAAAACAAACAAACAAACCCAGCAGTCCAAGAATAACTCAGACATCAAAACATAACTGGCTAATTAAAAGCTTAAGCAAGCTTAAAAACACAAACCAAGTCTGCCAGTAGAAAAAGCTTTCAACCAGAGCCACAATTTCACCTGTCAGCAACAAGCTATCACCAAGGGAGCCCACTCTGGGAAATGCATTCCACAGAAAAGGCTCAGCTCTCTACACCCTCACTGACCTCGCCCCCAAAGTAGGCTGCCCAGAGCAGAATCCAAGTGCCTCTCCCTTGAGTGGCTGGCTCTCTTATCAGCCAACTTCTCAGTTCAAAGAGCTTCCCATGAGGCAGCTCTGACCCCCAGGCATGCTGGCTGAAGGCAAGACCCAGGATATCAATCCAGAGTGATCCAGGTCAGTTTCCAGGCTGATGCATGAACAAATCACCCAGTCTCAGGAATGTTCAGCCCAAGGTGGCAGAATTTGGAAAAAGAAAAAAAAACAATTCTAACTATATGGCACCATGTCATAAAAAGAGTGTGGGTGGGGGCAGCCACCCTGGCTGTGACATCTTGCTAAATAATTCTAGTCATGCCATTCTGAGGTGGGGCAGGAGTTACATATGGAGTGCAGCACTCATATCAAGAGACACAGAACACACGTACTTCTCTTTTAAGGAATAAAACACCCGCTAGGCAGAAATTTCTCTGCATGAATTGGAGCAGCTCTGACCACAAGAGATTGATGCCTAAGTATTGGCAAGGAGCCTTCTTCAGCTCAACAGCTGCATTTCCTGTTGTCTAACTGGGGGGAGGGCTGCATGCCGAAAGTGGGGTGTGGCTACCCCACCCCCTGCTCACACATGCTTTTTTAAAAGAGTGCTTTTAAAAGATTTTAAAGTGGGTAAAAACAAACCCCAAACCACTAACAACAATTAGGATGGAAAGAAACCTTATTTCACGCCTACCTGCAAGCAGGGATTTTCTGGGATCAGTGTTGGGGAATGAAGGGTTAACTCTCCTCCCAAGCTCTACCTGGGGAGGGGGGAGAAAGCCCCTCCCCTACATCACAATTACCTGTAGGCTTCTGTTGTTTGCAAGTCTTTCAAACCTAATTGCAGCACAGGGGGTCCTGGCTGGGGAAGGAAATGTTTACAACTGCCACCCCACCCCAGGGGACAACTGTATATAACTGAAGGCTTTTTTCCCCAAGCCTGATAGCTAGAGGGCAGGGGTGCAGCAAGAAGGGGGTGCTTATGATGCAGATGAGGAGGACCCAGGGGCTGCATCTGGCACACAGGCCGATGTTTTCCACCCCTGAGTCATACGGGTTATACTGGCTTCAAAGCTGCATGGGACTGCAGTGATTTGCACTTTAACCAATGGGGCAAAATATTCCCTGCCAGTATCTGGATACCGCACTAGAAAGCACCATGGTTCCAATCACAGCATTTTGTGAAACGGTGTGCATAGACATTTGTTCTGTGAGTATACTGTCTAAACCTCAGCTGCCTTGGGAGAAGAAAAGGCAAAGGAGTAAACTCTACAGAAAATCGGAGTGGAGTCCCTAGAGGTGGCGCCTTATATACGCCTCCTTCCAGTGACTCCTGCAGCCAAGCTGGTGACAAATGCAGAGGGAAGCCTATGTCTGATGTTATCACGCTTTTATATTTGTTGTTGCTGTTGCTGCTGCTGCTTCACTTTCCTTTGGACCACATCAGAGGCAGAGAGGGGGAGTCTTGTCATCTGGGCAGCCCAAGACCTCCATACACACTACCCAGGCTTGCACCTCAGGAAGGTCACTTCCATGCTACTAACACAGCAGTTTGCTTTTACCCCTGGAGGCACAATCCATTGTCTCTCGAGACAGAGGGATGCCAACAACAACCCCATCCAAGAGGCTGGGTGTAACTACTTTCACAAAGGGACTACTTTCTTCTCAAATTCCATCTGATATTCAGTATTAGATATGGAGTGCTATGAGTCTTCACCTCACGATCTCTTTTGGGCAGAGGGAGCAAGGAGGGAAAGAGCAGTTTGACTGGTTTTTCAAACTTTACATGGATATTTGTTAGAGTGTTTTTAAGGGGAAAGGTATTTCCCCCCCCCTCCCCAAAAATGGCATTCTTCCACAGTTTGCTCTATGTAGAACTAACATGACAAAAAGCTTTTGACTCCAAGTTCTCCAGAGGTTTAAAACTTCATAAAGTTGCTGATAGCCTACATCTCTTCACAGCCATAGCATAGCTTTGTCAGCTAAGATTTCTAGAGCACAGAAGTAGCTACTAAAGAGGGAAAAGGAGGGGGAGAAGTGCGATATTCCAGATGAAATAATTTCATCTTTCCAAAATACAAACAGCACTGGAGGACAGCTCATACTCATTTCAATTTATGCTGAATTTCTTATTCTTTCTCTCTACCTTGGACACACTATGTTCAAGGTGATTAATGCTGGGTTTTTTTTTAAGGCATACCGGTATACGATAACAAAGCCAAAACAATGGCAATGCATAATGCAGGACACCAGAGGAAAGGAAAACAAAAACCAAGCTGGAAAATGTGGTCTGCCTACAGTGGAAAGCCAACAGAATAAGGACTAAGCGGATTATGCAGAGCAAGGAATTCCCCATTCTGGCCATCATGACCAAGGTAGACTAAGTGTGCTGGACAAAATCTGTTCCTTATCTCCCCTTGTGGGGCAAATCTGAGAGATGGGTAGAGTCACTCACTGGTCAATCTCCTGACATCACAATAACGTCAGGTGATGACTGTTTGGACCTCCTATGCAGGACTTGCGAAGAGCCTTCTGCAGTCTTTTGAAACTTTACATTACTAACATCAGTTGATCTTCCTGCATGACTGAGTTCCCCATGAGGAAGAGAAAGCTGCATTCTACTGAGTCAGACTACTGGTCCATCTAGCTCCATATTGTCTACACTGGCTGGCAGCAACTCTCCAGGGTTTCCGGGAGGGTTCTCCCAACCCTACCTGGAAATACCAGGGATTAAACCTGAGACCCTCTGAATGTAAGATGGGTGGCTCCACCATGGAGCTACAGCTCTTCCTTTGCAGTGTTTTCACTGATGTACCCAGTCATTGTATTCTTTTCAAACTTAATCTACTTTCCACACACCACAAACGAAAGATAGCTGTCCAATTAACACAACAACCCTTTTTAAAGGAATAGCTCCAGTAACCATTTAACCCTGAGAACTGGATTGGCACAAAGTTCGTCCTATTGACTTAAGGTCAAAGGAACTCATTTAGTTTAGCTGGTTTGTTGACCCAGCGTGTAAAGAATCAGTACTACATGAGAACCAAACGATTTCCCCTATGGCGGCGACTAGAAAATTTTCAACTGCCTAAATTTACCTAAAGTGATTGCACGTATCAGCATGTTAGCTGGAAGCAGGATTCTTGTGGTGACTACGGCATAGAAGAAAAGAGAACATGCAAATCATGGTAAACAAGACTATTTCCCTAAGTTATAAGAGCTTCAACAAGTCATCCTCTTGTTTGGCATAACTGAAATCCATGCATGACCTCTAGTTTTAAAGAGTGATGCAGAACAGGCAGAGACCCGAGTATGGTGGTTCGCATTATTTTTAAAAGGGCACACCTAAAATATGAAGTCTGAATGCAAACACATGTATCATCCATGATTGGCTGCAACTCCCAGTTGAGTACATGCTTGGTTGTAAAACCAAGTTTGTCTGTTTACTGTGTAAAGTAAGCCTGAGGACATAAGCAACTCCGGAAGTGAAAGATACTCGGAGTCCAGAGTGATTTTCATGCTCTTTATTCAGCTCATAGTTGTGAGGAATGCAGCTCCCCCCAAATGTTTGCTTTATATACACTATTTACACAATGGGCCCCACGTGATTGGCTAATTCCGGGATACTCCTGTATGCCAATCGGAATGCGGATTCACTTCCACCTGGAGCTGGATTGGGTGGCTCCTGCAGACCAATCAGACTGCTGCAATCTCAATCCTATTGTTCTGGGACCAGTCAGACTGCTGCAATCTCAATCCTATTGTTCTGGGACCAGTCAGACTGCTGCAATCTCAATCCTATTGTTCTAGGACCAATCAGCCTGCTGCAGTTTGGATCCTATTCAACTCAGTACATAACACCCCTCCCCTCTAAGTTCCAGTAGTGCCTGGGAGGTAGCATCCATAGTCCTCAAGGTACGCTGGCCGCCTACGTGTGCGTTGCGGCCTGGGCTGTTCCCTGGTCAGGGGTTCTGGTTCTGGCTCGTGTTCCGAGGCTGCTGGTTGTGATGGGGCTGTTTGGTCTGGCGCAACCCGCTCGCTCTGTCGTGGCTCTGGTTCCGGTGCCCTTTCAGCCTCGCGGGTCCTCTCAGTATTTACTGATTCTGCCTCCCCTGCCAGCCCCTCCTGCTCTACGGGTCTCAATGCCCCACTGTTCCCTTGGGACTCCTCTGACCTGTCCTCCTCCTGGTTTTCTCCTGGGAATCGTCGCCGTAGCTGGTCGCAGTGGCGGCGCCAGCATTGCCCCCCCTCTGTTAGCACCTCGTATGACACGGGGCCAGTCACCCTGGTGACTGTGGCGGGTACCCATGCCGGGCCTGCCCCAAAATTCTTTGCATACACTGGATCCTGGGCCACAAAGGTCCGGGGGTTCCTGCCTTCACCCACCACTACCTCATCCTGAGCTCTGTCGGGGTGGAGGCGATCCAGTCTGATTGCGAGGCGCCGGCCCATTAGTAGTTCCGCGGGGCTCCGGCCAGTCGTTGAGCTAGGGGTGCTGTGCTGTGCTAGAAGGAATGTGGCAAGGCGGTACTCCCAGTCCCCTTGCGTCATGCGGCGTAGGGTGTCCTTGGTGGTCCGCACCATGCGCTCTGCTTGGCCATTGGTGGCAGGGTGGAATGGTGCTGAGCGGATGTGGCAGATGGCATTCTGCGCTGTGAAGGTCTGGAATTCTTCTGACGTAAATGCGGTTCCATTGTCTGAGACGAGAGTGTCAGGGAGTCCATGGGTTGCAAACAGCCTGCGTAGTACCCGGATGGCTGCAGACGTAGAAGTGGATGGTACCAGTGCGACTTCCAGCCATTTGGTGTAGGAGTCCACCACTATGAAGAATGTTTTCCCCTGGAAGGGGCCCGCGAAGTCCATGTGCAGGCGTGACCATGGTGCTCGGGCAGACTCCCAGGACTGCACTGGGGACCTTGGGGGATCTGGGCGGGATTCTTGGCAGGCCTGGCAGTGTTTGACCCAGGTCTCTATCTCTCCGTCAATTCCTGGCCACCATACATAACTCCTGGCGAGGGCCTTCATTCTCACTACCCCTGGGTGTGTCTCGTGTAGGGCTATAAGGACCCTTTTGCGAAGGGGCTCAGGAACGACGACCCTGCTTCCCCATAACAGGCACCCCTTGTGGGCCGACAGTTCGTGTTTACGGGTTCTGTAGCCAGCAAATTCTGGCCCGGGGCTGCTGCTGGGCCATCCCCTCCACACCCAGTCCAGGACCCGGGAGATGACCCTATCTTTCTTGGAATGGTGTGCAACTTCTTGTGCCTGAATAGGGCGGTCGGGAAGCAGCTCCAGGCTCATAACCTCTTGTGCGGGTGCTGGGTCGGGGCCTGTTTCTGGTAGTGGTAGCCTGCTGAGGGCGTCTGCGTGGCCCATCGCCTTCCCAGGGCGGTGAATCAGTGCATACTGGTAGCCGGCAAGGAAAATTGACCACCTGAGAACGCGAGGAGACAGCACTTGGGGGGTCTGCTTTTCGGGGGCAAACAAACCAAGCAACGGCTTGTGATCAGTCACCACGGTAAAGGGCCGCCCGTACAAGAAATCATGGAATTTTTTTACTCCCTTCACGATTGCCAGGCCTTCCTTGTCAATTTGCGAGTAGTTCCGCTCGGCTGCGGTGAGTGTCTGGGAAAAGTATGCCACTGGCACCTCTCTTCCATCTGGGAGTTGGTGTCCAAGGACAGCGCCGATGCCGTAGGGTGAGGCGTCGCATGCTAGCACCACCGGCAGCCTCTCATCGAAGTGTGCCAAGACAGAGTTTGAGACGAGCAAGTCCTTGACTGCCTGGAATGCGACCTCCTGGCGCTGGCCCCACACCCAAGGGGCCCGCTTGTCTAGGAGTCTGTGTAGGGGCTCTGCTACTGCTGCCTTATGGGGAAGGAAGGCATGGTAAAAGTTCAATAGCCCCAAGAAGGCCTGAAGTTCAGTCTTGCCCTTGGGCGCTGGGGCATCACAAATGGCCCGTACCTTGTCCCCAGTCGGGTGGACCCCTTCTGCATCCACCATAAATCCCAGAAAGTCCACCTGAGGCACTCCTAGTAGACACTTTTCCCGCTTCACCTTGAGACCCGCCGTCTGGAAACGGTGCAGAACGGTGCGAAGGCGGTCCTCAAACTCCTCTGCCGTGGGCCCGGCAATCAACACATCATCGAAGAAGGGGGTGACGCCCGGAATCCCTTTAAGCAGCGAGTCCATTAGATTCTGGAATATGCCTGGTGCCACGCTGACACCGAATTGCAGCCGCTTTACCTTGAACGCTCCCCTGTGCGTCACAATCGTCTGTGCCTCTGCTGTGGCTTCATCTACTGGCAGCTGTTGATAGGCTTGGGCCAAGTCCAGCTTGCCAAAATTTTTTGACCCAGCCAGGGTGGCGAGGACATGGCTGACCACTGGCACTGGGTATGCGTGGGCCATGAGGGCCTTGTTTATGGTACATTTGTAGTCTGCGCAGATGCGGACCGAACCATTAGGCTTGACGGGTGTGACGATCGGGGTTTCCCAGGTGGCATTAGGCACAGGCTCCAGCACTCCTTGCTCCACGAGCCGGTCCAATTCCTCGTCTATACGGGGTTTCAGGGCGAACGGGACCCGGCGGGCCTTGAGCCTGATAGGTCGTACTGCGGGGTCCAGCTGTAGGGCAATAGGGGGGCCCGTATACTGTCCCAATTTCCCATCGAAAACCGCCGGAAACTCCTTGCATATGGCGTCCACATCCACTTGTAAGCTAGTGCGGTTCACCCCGGTGACGGCTAGCCCCAGTGGTCCAAACCATGCCAATCCCAGTAAGCTAACGTAGGAGCCCTTGACCACGAGCAAGTCCAGTTGCCGCGTCCGCCCTCGATATTGCACCCTGAAGGTCCCCACCCCCATTGTGGGGACCTTACGTTTCTGGAAGTCCCGGAGGGTGAATGGGGCCGGCCTGAGTTTGGGACCCCCACTAGGGCACAGTTTCCTTAAAGTCCGTGCCGAGATTATGGATAGGGTTGAACCGGTGTCCAGCTCCATGCGGCACGGGGCCCCCTCTATCTGTACCTCTACATAAATTTTCTCTATGTTGGGGTGGGGCAACTGGTATACCTGGTAGTCCGTGGTCTCTGTCGAGTTGCCTTGGTGCGTTGGGGCCCGGGACCTGGGGCTCTTGGGGCGGTCATCTGATGCCTGGCGTCGGATGGGCCGAGCCCGACACACCCGGGCGATGTGGCCTGATTTTCTGCACTGCCTGCACTCGGCATTGCGGAAACGGCAGGTCCTCCTCTCGTGATTCTCCCCACAGCTTGCGCAGTTCCCTCCTTCTGGTCGAGGCAGCTGTGGTGTGTGCACGGCTTGAGTGCGTCGCTGTACTCTGTGCACCTCCTCCCTGTCTGATCCTGAATCGTCGATGAGGTCCTCGTGGTGGACCCTTGGTTGGGACGGCACACTCGGCCGTGCCTCTTGCATTGACCTCTCGGCGGCTTCTGTTGCCAGGGCCTCCTCCAGAGCGACCTGGAACGTTAGGTCCTTCTTGGCATAGAGGCGTCGTTGCAGCTTCTCGTCCCTCAGGCCACCGACGAGGCGGTCACGCAGCATGTTCTCCAACTCTGAGAAGTTGCAGAACCGAGCGGCTTGGCGAAGGGAGGTCACAAACCCCGTTATGGTTTCTCCAGGGGCTTGCCGCTTTGCATAGAAGGCATTTCGACGCGCCACCACCGAGGGCTGTGGCGAAAAGTGCCCCTTCAGCCGTTCCACTATTGTTTTGTAAGGAACGGTAGCGACATCATCAGGCGCAAGGAGAGCCCGGGCGATTTCAAATGTCTCCTCTCCGCAGACGCTGAAGAATATCGCCCTCTTCTTGGCATCGTTGGTGACCCCTTTAGCTTCTAGAAGAAAGGTGAAACGGGTGGCGTATCCTTCCCAGTCTCCTGATGCTGGGTTGAACGGCGAGAAGCTGCTGTCTGTTGCCATCTTGAGTTCCTTGGGACCCGGAGCTGAAGCCTGGATACACGGTGCGAGGCAGCTGTGCGGCAGGTGGCGTTGCTGCGGTGCTGTGTGTGGCAGTCAGCTCAGCGGGATCCCACCCTCGTCGCCAGTGAAAGATACTCGGAGTCCAGAGTGATTTTCATGCTCTTTATTCAGCTCATAGTTGTGAGGAATGCAGCTCCCCCCAAATGTTTGCTTTATATACACTATTTACACAATGGGCCCCACGTGATTGGCTAATTCCGGGATACTCCTGTATGCCAATCGGAATGCGGATTCACTTCCACCTGGAGCTGGATTGGGTGGCTCCTGCAGACCAATCAGACTGCTGCAATCTCAATCCTATTGTTCTGGGACCAGTCAGACTGCTGCAATCTCAATCCTATTGTTCTGGGACCAGTCAGACTGCTGCAATCTCAATCCTATTGTTCTAGGACCAATCAGCCTGCTGCAGTTTGGATCCTATTCAACTCAGTACATAACAGGAAGTCTTCCTGCTGATCCCATCAATTCAATTAATATACAAGACAAACTATGGTTTAGCAATGCAGGAATGAAGCCTGTATTTACACCTTTCCCTGACACTTCCTGAGTTGTGGCAAATACAGTTTGCTGTTAAATATGCAAAAGCAAATCATGATTGGCTGCAATCCTGAAAGTAACTTATTAAGTGGAACATGAAAAAAGGGAGGGTGCATGCAAGCCTGAGGCTTGCTCATGCAATGCAAAACCATGGTTTGTCATTACAGAAACTGGCCTAGTATTGGTGGAGTTACTGCACATGGTACATTCTACACGGAGGAATGTTATGCAAGTCCCGGGAAGCTTGGTACCCTCATTTCCCCTGCACTTCTAGTTTATAATTACTGCCAAAACTAGGTCAAAATCAGCATATGCCAAAGTAAAAGAAAGATTATCCATTTCCTGACATGTGGATGTATCAAACACTCATCCATGTATCTCAGAAACCTAATCATGCATTTTATTTTAGGTTGATATATTGTACAGTGGTGCCTTGGATCCCAAACACCCTGGAACTCAAGACATTTTGCCTCCTAAATGCTGTAAACCTGGAATTGATTGTTCTGGTTTGCGAATCTTCTTTTGGAACCCGAACGTCCGACAGGGCTTCCACGGCTTCTGATTGGCTGCAGGAGCTTCCTGCAGCCAATTAGAAGCCGCGATTTGGTTTTCGAATGTTTCGGAAGTTGAATGGACCTCCAGAACGGATTCCGTTTGACTTCCAAGGTACGACTACATTACAAAGTGTGAAGAGGAAGACTTTTTTAAAAAATCCCCACCACCACCACGAAATGAGAGAATGCTACAACTGTTTCTAATTATCATTTGAACTATGGTAATATAAGAGTGCTTTTATGTGCACTCTAAAAGCTGTGACAGCCCACCTAACCTGGCTTTACAACTTGCATATACAGATAAGCCATTGAATATACTACTCAACAGCAGTAACTATGACAGATTTTCATAGCTTTTGGAGATGGCTAACCTGTTGTCTCCAGATGTTGCTGAACTCCCCTCATTCCTTGTCACTTGTAATTATGACTGCAGCTGATGGGAGTTTTACTTGAGCAATATCTGGAGGACCACAAGTCAGCCGCACCTGGTTAAGCATGAATGAGCAGTATTGCTAATATGTTACTCTTAAGTCATGGTTGACCTTGACCATTTCCAGGACATCCAAAAGGCAATATACCGGTACATACAATCCCACTACTTTTTGCTTGATCTATTAATAACTCTGGTCAGCCACAGTCCGAGGCTGTAACAAGTTGCAGAGCTTGGAAGATGCAATATAAAAGGCTCCATTAGTATTTACTACTTTATCTGGATAATTCTAAATGTGTCATTGTGGGTTTTCTGAGTGCACCTGAACGAAGTGTCATTAAAAAAAAAATTCAACTGCATATAAGTGAACCTCAGAACTCGCCCGGCATTAAAACAGAAGAGGTTTCCTCTAAAGTGTTAATGTAGTTCTTCACAAAAAAGCCACCTCAAATATCAGAAGTTAGCCATAATTTTCTACTTGGGAAATCTCATCCCTGGTAAAGACAAAAGGCTACAGGTACTGTATAGTTATTCACTGGGATTTGTTATTTGGCTCAGGGGTTTTTTTCCACTCGCACTTCCCCTGCCAGAGTGAAACATGAGTAAACAAGTTCATTAGCTAGTAAAGAACACGCCCCGAAACTGTCTCACCGAAACATTTGCCTCATATCATGTAAGGCACTATATGAAGCAGCCAGTCCCTTTACACTGGCCTGATGGATAAAGGACAAATGAAGTCCGTGTCATGTGCAAGTCATAAAATATCAAAGTGCACAGTGAATACTGTACTCATAAAAGAGCAAGCATTAAACTGAGTCACTTTCCTAGTTAATTAAGCACCTCCAGCATAAGAAGGTGGGTTGCTTTTTTATATTTCAGTGCAGGTATTTTAAATACTCAGCCTTACATTTATAACATCTGCATCATCATCTCAAATGTTGTACTATTACCTCTCAAATTACCTGAAGTTACATTGAAAAAACTTAGTATTTATATTCCAAAAGAGCATTTAGACTTTGTAAACAGCACCAGCACAACATAATCCAAGGGCCAATCCTGCACTGTATATGACTTGGGATATTTTTCTCTGCCCAGAACATACCACCCCCGTAGTGAACAACTCATTTAGCTTGTTCATTCTGAGTGCAAACTGCAATTTTACATGCTGCAAACCTGGAGAAAACCTATCCAGCACAAGCATTGTGCAACAAAGAGAGAGAAATGGGTTGTCTTCCCTTGACTCCTATCAAGAATGAAACCTGCTGCCTCAACAAATAATGCTTAGGAGGTGGGTTTTTTTAAAAAAACACAACTTCACATAATCACTAAACTTAATGATTCTTCAACATTGTAGTTACTAATGCACATGTCTGTGTGTATAATCTTTAATGCAGGCTCACAATTATTGAACACAAAAATTTCAAGAGAAAATATTAAAACATAACTTACCCAGTCTTCTACATTGGGAGTCTCTTCATAAGTTTTTACATGGTCCCACAGGATATTCACTTTGCCATAGTAATTCATTTTACTTCGGGTTCTTGCTGCAAAGAATATTATTATGGCAAAAGCTACAACAAGAAGGAAGGCCAATACAATGGCAATAGCCTAGGAAAGGAACATATCAATAGGATTTTTTAAATGCAACAAATCAGAACAAAGAAACTGTAGTCTTAAATTCGACTATCTATCCCTTTCAAAACTACAAGTAACAATGAGACAGAAACACACTGGTCTTAAGCAACTTATTCTTTTAGCCATGGTTACTTAACTGCACTTAACAGAATAGTTAAAATGGTGGCCCACCTCACAAGATTGTTGCAAAAACTGATTATGACAGGACTTGGTATGCAAAGTGCATCATAAATTACTCAGGATCTCAATGCAGGTAGAAATTTCTTACACTTATTTAGGCAAGCCATTCCTCAAACTTGATACACTCTATATCCAGAAACTCAGGCTTTCATAGGATTAAGAAAGGAATAACAAAAGGTAAAGGATAATTTAGAGATACCTGCTTTCCTAACAGTAAATGGTGTTTTTTTTTGAAAAAAATGCTTAGCTCAATTAGGTGAACCTAGTGCTTAAAAATAAGGTGTCCTAGGGCAATCTCATTAACTGAGAAGTATGAATCCGCACCTGCCTGCGCTTTACTGGCAGAATCCACAGTATGTGTATACATGCAATCTTTTTTTTAAAGTCTTTTTTGTGCTCAGGAACAGGTTCCCAATTATCAACAGCAATGCAAGAAACCAGTTGCACATGGCACGGTGGAGCAGCGGCACTCACCCTGTTTATTAGGAGAACAGTGGGAGGGAAAAGGTGGCAGCACCAGTGGAGCTACAGAAGTGCTCCTGCTGGTGTGTTTGCACCGTGCTAACATCGCTGCTGCTGTGCCCCTCCCAATTCTTCCTCCTGGTAAGCAGCAGCGACTTGTCTGCTATTGCAAGAAACAACTCTCAAATATTTGGGGGGAGGTCATCCAACATAAGCTAATACTTTGATTGGTTAGCTCCTTTTCTGCCAGTTCTGAACTAGCTCCCAATGATAGGGGCCCATCTTTATTTCAGCCTTCAGCCTACTTTTGTGTTATCATAGGGCAGAAAAGAAACAAAGAGCCATTTCCTTCACATTCACTTCTGCAAAATTTACTTAATTGGAAGGCAATGCTGAGCAGAACTTTCTTGTGGGAAAAAATGTTTTAAGAACAGGCTGTTGCTGGTGGGGGGGATTTGAGCATAATTTTTCATGCTTAGCCTTTAACTTCCTTGGGCAGAAGCAAACAATTGCATTCTTGCAATCAAAAAATATGATTGCAGCTATTTAGCATCCCCATACTTTCATTTCAATTTTTTAAAATTAATCTTCTTGAGATTTTTTGCAAAAGTCCTAGGTGGTGACCGATTGATTTTTTAAACAAACAAACAAATGGAGAATTGAAACTTGTCCAAGACCATTCAGTATGTCTACAGAGTTGAGTTACTGACCATGAACATACCGGTAATTGCCCAAGACAGCTAGCTCAGGTTATTCAATTAAGGACCAACATAGACAAACCAATAAAAGGAACAGCTAAAAGGATTAGCAGGGTTTGTAGGCTCCAGCTGCTTCCTAACAAGTGTTTCAATAATTCAGGTAGAGCTTAAACCAGCAAACATAGATCTGAACTCAAGATTTAGAGGTGCAATGCGACTCCAGTAAATAAAACCAGTCAAGCCATGTTGAAACCCTGAATCTACATAGGATAACCCCTACTCACTAGGTCTAGGCGTCCAATTAATCATCTGGATCCTCTCTAGAGCAGTATAAGGTAAAGGGACCCCTGACCATTAGGTCCAGTCGTGTCCGACTCTGGGCTTGCGGCGCTCATCTCGCGTTACTGGCCGAGGGAGCTGGCACACAGCTTCCAGGTCATGTGGCCAGCATGACTAAGCCGCTTCTGGTGAACCAGAGCAGCACACGGAAACGCCGTTTACCTTCCCGTCGGACCGGTACCTATTTATCTACTTGCACTTTGACGTGCTTTCAAACTGCTAGGAGGGCAGGAGCAGGGACCGAGCAACGGGAGCTCACCCCATCGCGGGGATTCGAACCACCGACCTTCTGATCAGCAAGCCCTAGGCTCTGTGGTTTAACCCACAGCGCCACCCGCGTATAGGCAGTATTAAAAAAAGATAGAACAATCACATTCTTGCAAAAACTGCCCAACGTTAGCTAAATATCCACTAGTATAAGCTAATCAATAATAGCTCAATTACAAAACTAGTTTTAGCATCATTATTCAGCACACCATTTGATTCAGGACTGAGATACAACTAGTATTTTGCATTTTAATTATTGCATCTACATACCTCCTGAGGTTCCACCACACAGTAGTGATACAAGTACTGATTCACAAAGACTCCAGTGGTTGTAGGAGAGTAAAAGGAGCTGCACATGGCATAAATCTGATTGTAGTACATCGATCCAGAAGCTTGTGCAGTTGGGTTCACTGCTAGTGTATATACAATGGCCGCAATAAACATCAAAAAGAGGAAGATGGAGCTTCCTATTATCAGGAGGAGGTAATACATCCTTGACCTGGCTATGCTAGTCTTGGTAACGCCCGTTACAAAAACCACTAATCCAGCAATAAAGCAAAGAGCTGCCATTGCAATGATGAAGCCTTTTGCTCCTCGTGGATCAATATAATTTCCTCCATAGCCATAGCCATAAGAACTTCCAAAGCCACCGAAGGAGCTACCATAGCCATAGCCAGTTCCCATACCATAGCCATAGCCGCTTCCCAGACCAGTTCCCAGGCCAGTTCCCAGACCAGTTCCATACATATCCATGTCCCAAGCCAATGTGGATGCAACACATGCAAAGATGCCAATGGACATCACTATTATGAGAACCGACATGATCTTGATTATTCCTGGAGGGGAGGACCATCTGTAGAAGTGTTGAACTTCCTCTTCCGGATAATAGGAATATGCAGGCTGAGAGTACATTGGCTGAGAATGGAATTCACCACCATACGCGTTATTGCTTGGTACATAATGTGAAGGTTTGCTGCAAGAATCAAAAAACAAAAAACAAAAACAAAAAACCTTGTTATGAACCCCTATTAAAATATGAAATATTAATTTCCCTAGATACCTTTGAAAACCATTTTATTATTATATTTTATATAACAGCATTCAGCATTATTATTATTACTACTACTACTCCTCCGGGTGGCTTCCAACACACACATAAGTAATAATAAAACATCAATCATTTATAGTAACAATCAGATCCTATATACAAAGTGACAATAACTTTAAAATAAACAACTTATACCAAATAAAGTAGTATGCAATAATGCATTAGAATCCAATAGTAAACACTAAAATTAAACATCAGCAAGTAATAATTAAACGGCTTACCAATTACAATAAAGAATTACATCTGCCATGTTTGAAATACACATTATATGGTATGCATGTATTCTGTAGAGTGTTTCACAAACTTTGGCTGGCCTCAGTAGTCAAACCAAAAATTTGTTGTCAGAATCCTACCCTTGGAAGACAGGGTCTTTGACACTACACTCAATTCTGGGAAGCAAGAGCCTGCACAAGGGTTGACACCCATCTCCCATTCCAGCTGCATGTTCAAAGGACTCCACAGAGGGCGAGTCTGACCCACTTTCTAAAACCTTACATAACTTAGTTGTGTTCAGCCATAAGCTGCTACTGCTGCTGCTGCCGCCTGACTAGCCAAAGCTGACTGGGGTGGGGTGGGGTTTGTGTGTGTGTGCACACATGCACCTTGCAGTAAACAGTGGTGGTGGCTCCTTGCATACTGAGCACTTTCTAAATGTTGGGAAAGGAGCAGGATGAGATGAACAACTCTGATGAGGCACAACACCATTCAGATCACCCCCTAACCTCCTCCTGAGCTTATGGGGAGTGGGCCCCTGCTGCACCTCCCTCTCCCCTCCACCCACACAGCTCTGTAGCTTTCGTTTCGGTAACCTCTCCCACCTCTTGGAATCAAGGTTCCTCCTCCCTCTCCAGCACACCTCTTGGTGCTTGAGCCTCTGCTGCTGTCTGTTCCACAGAACAGACGCTCACCATCTCCCTTTAAGTGGCATGGGCTGGAGGGCAACAGGAGTTCCCATGCTGGGCACTCCATAGTGCTGCAAAGCGGGGCACTTGCACACTCAGCCCTGATTAGTGCTGAGCAGAAAGAGTTGGGAGCACACAGCTGGACAGCTGCTTGCAGAAGGGTAGAGTCCTCCCACATGTCATGGATGGATTTTCTGCCTGTTGGTTTTACATCTGAGTACATGTAACTGAATACAAAGTACGACAAGCGGCTTTTTTCTGCCCGTTACAGGTAGGTAGCCATGTTGGTCTGCCATAGTCAAAACAAAATAAATTTTGCCCATAAGACTACAAGTGGGGTTGCAGGACAGAGGAAAGAGACCCCCCCACACACACATTTATAAACACAGGTATGGGTGCAATAAACTCTCAGGTAAGCTAGATTTATTGCATATTGTATGTGTGAGTGAGTTAAAACCCCCAAAATGTATTTTATTTCATACAAGTTATATACCACATGAATGCAAAATGCCTCAAAGTGGTTGGGAAATGAGAAAGTACTGTCCCTTTTTAAATACATGAAAAGGTGATTACCCTTTCCTACTGTATTTTTAAAATGAAAGCAACCTCTAAAACGCCACAAGACAATTTTATAATTGACATGGCGTGAGTTTTATATCTTGTGACAACGTTCACCTGCATTAGCTTAAAAAATTCTGAAAAGCCATTTATACTGAATTTTCTAACATCTCCTATTTTTTAACATTATTGCAGAGAGAAACAACCACAAAAAGCACCTTCTAATAAAAATATGACAAGACTTTTCATTTATGAGGATTATATATGAGAATAGGATTTTTATAAGAAAATTACAATCTTACAGAATTTTATAAAAACCTGTTAGAAAAAAATCTGTCCCACAGATCATCCCATTGTCATCTCTGTAGCAAGTGAAAATCAATTTCCATATTTGCTCAAATGTAGCGTGCACCTTTTTTGGACAAATTACGTCACAAAAATTAGGGTGCACATTAGATTCGATGGTGCATTAGATTCACATAAATATGGTAATAGGTAGGGTGGTAGATGGGAGGGAAGCTGGATGCTTTCTAAAAGAAGCAGACGTCTTCAGCCATAATACCTATGTGAAGTTCATTCTGTATTTAAGTTTATGGGAGGCAAAGCCCACAGGTTGGACTGACCTGTAGGAACAAGCATGCCCATAGGAATTCTGGCATGGGCTTAATGACGTCATTGCAGTAGCTTGAGAAAAGCATCACATTACCAAACTATAGTAGCTGAAGACTGTGGTCAGACACATTTTCCAAACTAGTCCTGTCCACTAACATAGAACCAGGATTTGATTAATCTTCTCAGTCACTCACGTGGGCAAGAAAACAAAGGCCTCTGTGGACCACCCTTTCCTGACCAAGTGCAGTCCAGGTGTTTTGGAAACCCATCAGCCCCAGTAAACACTCAAGGTTCCCCAGATTGTGGGAGGCTGACACAAGCTATCACAATCGGCACAGAAAAAGCACCCTTCCACCATGAACTTCTTCTATGTCAGTAAGTAAATTGTACTTTTGCCAGCCTTTTCCAGTGCAACATTTCAGTCAGTAGGAAAGTACAGTCAAAGCTTCAGCTCACAAGGCTGGAAAGCAGACAATTCTTTGCACGTTATTAAATATTCAGTTATTCAGTAAATATCTCCTGCCAGAAAACATACACATTTGTAAACACAACAAGTGCAGGTGTTGAAACCTTCACCAGTCACAATATGCAGAAACAGCAAAGATCAACAGTACTGTTATCACATTAAGCAATGACTCCTTGACCTTAAACACCTTACATGGAGACAAGTCTTAACAGCTTTAAACACAGGATTTATTTCCACCTCATGGTCACAATTCCTAGGTACTGTGGCTAGCAGATCTGCACAGATTATATTTGCATACCAGCAGCCTTCTACCAAATTTAAGCCATGTATTAAGAAGAAGGATGATTTGATAAGCCAATCTGAAGTGGAAAGGGTGGATGCATTCTGTAGCTAGAGTGTATTTTTTTAAGCCACTCAGTTGCATGACATAATGGTTAGAATATTGAACTATGACCTGGGAGACCAGGGTTAAAATCCCCATTCAGTCATGCAGCTCACTGGGTGACCTTGGACCAGTTACCATCTCTTAGCCTAACCTACCTCACAGCGCTGTTGTGAGGAGGAAATGGAAAGGAAGAGAACCATGCACACCACCTTGAGCTCCTTGGAAGAAAAAAGGCGGTATGTAAATGTGACAAATAAAATAAAATAAAATTTGGACTCAGTTTCAGCAAGACCTTAGCTTGCTATGAAATCTACAAATCTGCTTGATAAGGAAACTTATTTTCCCCATCAAGCAGCTAACCTCTCCCACCATTGTACTGTCACAACCATTTTGAAATCTCTCCATATACAGTGGATTGAACAATGCTCTCTCTACTCTAAAGGTAAAGGTAAAGGGACCCCTGACCATTAGGTCCAGTCGTGTCCGACTCTGGGGTTGCGGTGCTCATCTCGCGTTACTAGCCAAGGGAGCCGGCGTACTGCTTCCAGGTCATGTGGCCAGCAAGACAAAGCCGCTTCTGGAGAACCAGAGCAGTGCACAAAAACACTGTTTACTCTCTACTCTAAGGCTGTACAATTTATAGCAGGGGCAGGATAGTCTACCCCCCTTATGCCGTATGTCCACACACACAGAATACCTATGTTGAGCTTTAAAATGGTGTCTGCTTTATGGTTACAACCATTATATACCGGTAATTTTTTTCAAGATATGTATTGTTTTAGTGACAAAGTAGCTAGTATAAACTGTGTCTACTGTTTATACAATTAATGTTGGGAGCTGCCAGGATTCTTATCTTTAACAGTGTACACTAGTTATCAACAATAATTTGAACTAGCACGAAGAAAAGAAAAACAGATATTTACAATTCATCGGGTCGATAAGGTGGAGGACTTTCAAATGGCCTCGATGACATAGTGGAAGCTCCGGAATGTTTAGCTGCAAGAATTCAGATCTATAAGAAGAAATGGGGGGAAAGAAACAACTTAGAATATTAAGTCAACCACAACCAAACCATCAATAGTTATGCACACCAATATGGAGTGGTACGTTTCTAAGTTACAATAACGGCACAACTCTTTTCAGCAAAGTAGACGTAGACAGCAGAGACTGAATGATTCATGTTCTATAAGGGGCCGCCACATTTTTTGGCCCGCAGGCACATTTACAAATTGGTGAAACAATCACAGGCACACAAACACACCCCATAACAAACCATGCTCTGCAACCAATTATATCAGCTACAATAAGGTGCTTCTTTAAAGCCTAATTTCAGCAGCGTGAGGGGACTATGTGGACACACAGGCAGAGGAAGAGGAGTGCGGGGGGAACGTACCGCCCCCAGCAGTGCGATCCTGGTGGGGTGCCATCGCGGCTGCCCCCCCGCCCGCGTTGGGTGCCACGCCCCCACAGGCGGTGTGCCACACCCCCAGATTGCGTGCCAGCCCCTCCAGTGCCAGAGCATGAAACTCCACCACTGTGTGGACACACATGCAGATGCAAGTACCAACCCTGTTTACCATGTACAACTATTTATGTTCCATCTAAATTTACAGGAAATCCCACGTGTGTTTACGAGGAAGTATGTTTTACTTGGTACAATGGGTCTTGCACCTATGTAAGTATGCAGAGGACTGCAGCTTATGGATACAATATAAACTGAGGCACCCCTCTCCAATTATCATAATTAGCTTCCTCATTCATTCCTTTTAATATAATTAAATTGATTCCATCTACAGTATTGAAAATAGATTTGGTCAATACTCTTCAATCCAGACATTTATAGATACATCCTTTGATCCTGCTCTTACAAAGCAGCTCCCATGTTCATTTTAGGCGAGATGGAAGATCCGCACATACGCTTAATGGCAGTGTTTTCATGTACTGTTAAGCAATGGTGCATGGTTAAACCGTACTGTTCATGAGTTGCAGGCTTCTCCATACAGATTATTATGCACTTCCATTTCACAACCCACTCTGGCCAGCTGGGAACAACAAACCACAAGCTTTGGCTTAGCCTGAAGTTTGAACCTGAGATTCTTGTTTGCTTCTCTCTAAATTCACCATGATATTATCATGGTTTGTTTGGGAAAAACAACAGTACTGGTTCAGACGTCATGCTAGCCCAAGGCTTGTGGTCTGTAACTTGTTGCTCCTGCCTGGACAAAGAGGGGAATGTAAAGTAAGCACTCAAGTTGTGGGCACTTCCAAGTTGTCTGCATATTATGGTTAAAAAACAAACCACACACCTTATATGTTTTATGTGATGGATCAAGGGCATTTCAAGCAGGGGCATTTGTGTTCTCTGTATAATGCCACACAGCACACCAGTATTTTTTAGCATTCCACATTGCTATATTATAAATGTAGGACCGAGCTCTCCTCAGCTTTTAAACATGAACATTTGCAAACATGATCTGCACTCAGATCATCCCTACATTTCATGATTTACGTTACAATCCAAGACACACTTCCCAGGAAGTAGGCTCCACTGAACTAAATGGGATTAATTTCTGAACAAACCTATTCCAGGACACTGGAAAGTCCAACAAACAAAAAATCACATTTGGCTTAACAAACATACATACAAAGCAAGGGAACCAGATCCACCTGCTGTGTGTTCTGGCTATTGGTTTATGCAACTTGAAAAATATGATTTAGATACATATTACTATAATATCCCATCTAGTTGCAGTCCCACATTCTGAAGCAACTGCCCTCTCTTAATTTAGCAATTTACTGGAAACCAACATGCAAGAATGAGAAAAACCCCTTTAAAAAATATAATGTATCCATTTTATTAACTAAAACTGTGTGTCATATCTTTGCAAGAAGTACAACACACAAAATTAGAAAAACTTCAACCAGATCGCAACACTGATAATGCTTACAATTTCAACCCATTCTACCAGCCTGCACTTTACACGTGCTATTATTTAATTCTGTGGCAAGTGTATGTCTGTGAAACCAGTTTCCAAGCTTTCGACTGATCAGAGTCCACCCTTTGCCAAGACGTCAAACTTCTCCCACCTCCCAGTGCATTGTTCAGAACGTGCAATACTTGATGACGCACTGGCAGGAGTCCTCTAACTCACCAGAGCGTCCTAGTTCTTTGCTTGGCATTCAGAACCAGTAGCCTTTAACATGAACCCATTTATAGTGAAAACCAATTAAAGCGTGTTCTTCAACATAAGAAACTTGCAACACAACCCTACAGACATTTGCAAAGAAACAAGACCCACTGGATTCAGAGCAGTTTACGTCTAAGTAAAAGTGTGCATAGAATTGCAGCCTTAGGAAATGAGAGAACAGAAAAGTCAAACAATTGAAGAAAATCATTTATGCCCTCAGGCCATCTATTTAAAAAGATGCCCTCACTGCTGAGATAAAACTGAATTGGAGCAGAGAACAAGGAAATAGCAGGGAGGGAAGAGTGGATTTTAACATGCTTTAGCCAGTGTAAACAAGAAATTTGGAGTAAAATTCCATACTAATTCCTGCAGATTAACAGTAATCCTAACCATGTCTACTCAGAAATCCTATTGAAATCAACAGGTAAATTACTCCCAGGTAAGTGAGGTTAGACTTTGAATTAAGAATATGGTATAAAAGTTTGGCACCTAAGGCTCTAAAGACCTGCCAGACTCATTGAACATTTAATGTCCTCCAAGGATAGTATCCAGGACTACAGGAGCCTTGTTTACAACCACACTTTCAAGAAACACGGCTCAGAGTGAAAGAAAGCTAATTCCTAAATGACAGACAAAAGAACAAACAAGAATTCGTAAGGATCAGGGAGGCTTAAGCACCTGGTTGATGAGCAGTGTTCATTTAAACTGGACGTGTCCTTGAGTGAATCATATTAGGCCAACTACAGGTAGGTAGCCGTGTTGGTCTGCCATAGTCAAAACAAAATAAATAGATGCTACTGGAAGGAATTTTTTATTTTATTTTATATTAGACCAACAACATTCATGCCACTTAACCAAAATAAAGTTCAGGGTCAATAAATTAATATATCTCGATTACCACCGCAGACTTTGCATGAGAACGACAAAGAGGCAGCTGTGGCAAGAAATTAAATCTCATTTATATGGAGGAAAATTAAATCTCAGCCACCTGGAGGAAAGAATCGCAAATGAGTGTCCTGTAAAGTTTTAAGTTTCGGATAAGCGTCCCATAAAGTTTTAAAGGGGAAGTGGAGGTGGGGGGGACTAGAGAAGCATGGCTGTCTTCCCCCTTTCTTCCCCACCCACCACAAAATAAAGCTCACTCACAACAGCCAACTCCAGGTGACCAGTACAAGCTGGCTCCATGCAGAGCGATTCGGGTTAACCTCACAATCTCAGCCCACGCAGCAAGGCTGAGGCTTTGGACTCGCAAGCATAAACGAGATATCCCCATCTGAAATCACCATTAAGCCTGAGCAAAGTCATTCAGAGTATCGTCTCCCCCCCCCCCGGCACCCCCCTCTTGAAAAAGTCTACACACCATCACTTTTTGGACTCACCCAAACAGCTCCCCGCCAAAGAAAAACGCACCTTGGCCCGCCGATGAACTGCAACCTGCTACGCGCCTCGCTCTCGCCTCAAGAACTTGCATCTCTTCCTCCAACTCCGCCCCCTCCTCTTTCTCTCCGTAGCCAAGAGCGAGCGGGGTAGCGCCACACCCGAGCGGAGCATGCGCACTGCCGGCACACCTGGGGGGTTGAAAGGGAGGGGGCGGGGTGAGGAGTTCCCCGCTCCCTCGAAACCAGCCAAGCTCGCTCGGACTGAGCGGCTCGGAATGCGCGCACGGCGCAACCCCATTGGCCCAGCGCCTTCCCTCTCCTAGCCCGGGGGCGGAGCCCGGAATGGGGCCCCGGAATGGCCAAGGGAGTAGTAGAGCGGGAATGCCGCGCGGGGATGTGCGCGCGCGAGTGAGTGACCTCTTCACCTGATACTCACCCGCCGGCGGCAAACAGGTTGTTCCTGCAACCGCTTCGAGGAGAGAGAGAGAGACCGCATTTAAAGGGACAAGGCTCCCTCGGGAGGAAGAGGAGCTCTGCTCTCGCCGTGTTGTTCGGGATACCGGGATGAGACTGGCACACAAAAAGTGCCTCGACGCGTTTACCCAGGTGGGGTGAACTTCGCCGAGACTGCCGCGTCATCCTGGCGTCCTTGAAACCAGGTGTTCTTCCGAGGAATCGCTCACATACCTGAGAGGGGGTGGGGGGGAGGGAGGCGGTTCTTTCCATCACTCAGGTGTTGGGTTATTGTCCTGACTCTTTTAAATTCGGAGTTGTTACATGGTGGTCAAATAAAAACATGTCCAAGAAACACCAAACAAAACCTGTCCACAAAAAAGACCATTTAAACAACTGGCATTTTTTTTAAAAAAAAATAAAACGTTTAGAACAATAGCTGCCAACTCGTAGGGGCCCAGGGTCCTTCACCCACCCATAAAATATTTGATGGGTCTGCCTACCCCCTCCCCAGTTAATGAGCATTGTCATTCAAATAGTGTGCATGTGCGCATCTTGTGATTGATTAAGGCTTGCCTGCCTCCCTCCCCCCATATCTTATTCAAGTTTATTCAACACAGTCTCCACTGTTCCTCATTCCAAGGAAACCAAACACTAGTGGCTGGGGAAATAAATAATAAATAATTTATTATTTATTTCCCCAGCTACTAGGGTTTGGTTTCCTTGGAATGAGGGACAGTGGAGACTGTGTTGTCTTTATGATATATGTTTGTTTACACATATATATAACCTGAACCCACAGTGGAAGGGTTCAAAGCATTAACACCCCAAGAAAGTCCTGCTTCTCCCATACAGCCTTGGATCCCAGCAGAGACCAGGCATGTCTTCTCTCTCTTCCTCTCTCTTCTCTCTCCCTTTCCAATTTGCAGCTTTTCTTCCAGCTTCTAGCTCACATAACTCAGCTCTCCACTTTGGGCTTTTGTCTTTCTAACTAATAGTAGACAAAACAAAATAAAAAATAAAAAAATCCTTCCTGTAGCACCTTAGAGACCAACTAAGCTTGTTCTACTGGAAGGATTTTTTTATTTTTTATTTTGTTTTGACTATGGCAGACCAACACGGCTACCTACCTGTAATAGTAGACAGTTGAAGGAGGCACAGAGCCACTTCCTTTGTTCCCTTAAGGATCCATACTTTGCAGGCTTTACCAGGCTGGCCTGGCTATTCCAAGAATTAGAAGAGGGGCCCAAGCAATAGAAGGGTCTCCACCTACAGCCCACTGCCCACCCCCACCCCAAACTCATAACATTATTTTGTTTTTCAGAACTTACAGAATTGACAGTGGGTGTGATTAAATGAGCCAGAGTGCAGAAAGAGGAAGTTGTTATGTATAATTGTTACCCAATGATTCCATGAGATAAGTTATCAGTTAAAGTGTTCCTGTCTCAGCGATAGATGTAATATGTTTTGGGACTAGAGAACTACAGAGTTTTCTAGAGATGTTTATTTCCATTATGTGCCAAAGATGGTGAGCCAGCCACTTATGTATATGTTGCTGAACACCTTGTTTTGTTGACAGAAGTGTTATTTTTCTCATTGAAAAACACTCATATACTAGTTGGTGGGAAGGCCTTGGCATACAACCACAAAACCAACATGCTAAAATGTTTAGAAAGTCTTCAGAATGAGAGAAATGTGCACAATTAGAAGATTCAGTGCAAATCTGCAGGGAGTATAGAGAGGTATAGAGAGGAACATGGGAAGCTCCATTGTGCACTCATACAGACTAAAGAGCCATCCAGCTCAATCTTGTTTACATAACCTTTACCCATTCTGGAGCCTCCTGAAGTTTTGGACTCTAATTCTCTTCAGACACAGAGAGTGAAATACTTTTTGTTTTCTTTTTTCTTTTTGCCAAGCAGCCAAAAAAAGCAGCCAGGACACACAACAAGGGTAGCCACAGACACATATTGATAGCAGCAACTTTTAATGTTTCACTGAATGGGCATGAAGTTGGGAATCAGGAAATGGGAGTTGGAGTTCCACCAGGGAGACATGGGCAATATGGCTACACTCATCTTTTGCATGCCCATAAAAAAGTCCTGTCTCTATGATGTAAAATCTTCAGAAAAGCAATTTCTCTGGGTTTTTGTGAGGAGGGTGGTTTTATTTATCTATTTATTGAAATATATGCAATATTGTGTGTTGTAGCCAACATTGCTATTCTGATCACTTGCGCACTGGAACTCTCCTCTCCTGTGCAGCCCTCTGCACATGCTCAAAATCTGCCCCAGAGAGCAGATTTTAGTGACCTGTGAGGAGAGGAAAGGGATGTTCCACTGCATGAGTGGAAGATGACTCACACAGGCAGGGCCGTTTTGTCCATAGGGGCTGGTGGTGCACCGGGCCCCCCAGGGGCGCCCCCGTGAGCCCGCCGGCACACCGGGCACCCCCTCCCCAACCCGCCCCCACGGGCGGGCGGGCTGAAAGCCAGCCGCCCTCGCCTCCCGGAGCCCCAGCAGGAGCGCTGGAAGGGCGCGCAAAGCCCCGCGCTGCTCCAGCGCCACGCCCCTCATCCCCCTCTCACCCCCCCTCCCGAGGGGCGGCCAGCGCGGGAAGGAGGCAGGCGGAGTGGTGGCACGCCGGGGGGCGCCGAGGGATCACCGCGCCGCGGCGGCCGATCCCTCTAAGACGGCCCTGCACACAGGTTTGGATACAACCTTTACCCTCATGAAATCTAAACTTTAGTTTTAACAGCATAAACAGTATTTTTATGGCTTAATTATCATGTATAATAATATTTTGCATATTTATAAGCATTACAGAGCAATCTGATGCAAGCATACTTCGAAGTAAAACACTTTCTGTTTAGTAGAGTTTATTCCCAGTTCAGTAAACAGACTGTCAGTGCTTTCATTTAGAAGGGAGAGGAGAAAAGGTCAGCCTCAAGGGAGTGTCTCCAAACTAGATCAAAGGTCTCCAGAAGAAGGCAAAGCTTTTTTTAAATAATAAAAAAAGTTTTTATTAATTTTTATTGGGTTACAAAAGTACGTACGTTCTTTCTATAAATAATTCAAATTCCGTGCGAGACGCAGGTGTTAGACAGTATAAAGTGGGGAGAGAGAGCGGGGGAGGGGGAGAACTTTCATTCTTCTACATAGTGTATGTGTAAGGTTTTTGTGTCAGCGTCACATGGGTAGGTTCTATTTCTATTCATTTATTAGTTTTTGTTGGCGATGAGAGACATGGGGGGGCAGGGCATGATTAGTTGCCTATACAGTGGTTGACTGCAGTAAGTTTTGTTTAAGTGTGGGAGGGGGAGGAGGTTGTTGGGTAAATATAGCCATATTGATTCATATACTGTTGGTGGGTTCCTGTTGTTGTCTTGTTGGGCTGTGTATGTAATAAAGGGGAGCCACACTGGGGTGAAGGCATCCTCTTTTGTTGGTCCCCATGCTAAGAAGACAGCAAAGCTGAGGTTCACATTTAAATGTAGAAATGTATTTTGGATTGGTGTGTTGTGCATATACAATATGACAGTGAGAGCTGTGGAATTTGCTACCAAGGAGTGTGGTGGAGTCTCCTTCTTTGGAGGTCTTTAAGCAGAGGCTTGACAGCCATCTGTCAGGAATGCTTTGATGGTGTTTCCTGCTTGGCAGGGGGTTGGACTGGATGGCCCTTGTGGTCTCTTCCAACTCTAGTTACAGGTGGGTAGCCGTGCTGGTCTGCCATAGTCGAAACTAAATAGAAAATTCTTTCCAGTAGCACCTTAGAGACCAACTGAGTTTGTTCTTGGTATGAGCTTTCGTGTGCATCTTGGTATCTGAAGAAGTGTGCATGCACACAAAAGCTCATACCAAGAACAAACTCAGTTGGTCTCTAAGGTGCTACTGGAAAGAATTTTCTATTTTGTTTCTTCCAACTCTGTGATTCTATGATTCTATGAATATACATAGAAATTTGAATTCTGCATTGTCTCACACAAAAATCTTTAAACTACGCAGTTTGAGTTGGTTGTGTCAGCGTTTCTCATAAATATATTCCAGTAGTCCCCCCCCAATTTCCAATTTTCATGGGCCTTCACATCTCTAGTCAGGGGCTAAGGAGAGGGAGCTCCCAGGACTCAAACCTACACTGCAAATGTCACAGAGCAAGCTAGTTTCAGCAAGCCATTGTCACAGCTATGGTCTGAAGGTGACTTGCTTTGAAACCAACCCTAATTCTGGGTTCCACAATTCTCGTAGACATCCCATGAAGCTGAATGTTGGAAGATTCAGGAGAGATAAAAGAAAGTACTTCTACACACAGTGGCATAGGAAGGTGGGGGCGTTGAGAGCGGCACCCCCCCCCCCGATTCCAGCCAGTTCCTGCCTGGAGGGGGGGGTGACACTCAGCACACACACACCCCCGTGACTCCCAAGCTGCCGCCCAGCACCACTTCCATGTGGCAGCTGCTCGCACCTGGCTTTGCTCCTTTCCATTGAGGGGTGGCACCCCAACCTCTTGGAGCCACCCGTGAGTCCACCTCGCCTGCTTCGCTCCTTTCCCGGTGGCGAGGCGGCAGCAGCCGCGGCGAAGCGGAGCTGCCTCCGTTGAGGGGCAGCGCCCCCACCCACAACCCAGACGGTCTGCACTCCATAGCTCACGTGCATCGTGACATCACAACACATGCGCGCTACGGAGCTGCATCCCGCCCCCTGGGGGTGACCCGCATTTGCCGCTCCGGGCGGCAAAGCAGCTCCGTACACCACTGTCTACACACAAGCATAGTTAAAATGTGGAACTCATTTCCACAAGGGGCAATGACGGCCATCAAACTTTGAGATCTTCAAAAGAGGATTAGACAAATTCATGGAGGAGAGTGACATTAGTGGCTACTAACCATAACCGCTGTGCTCTGCTTCACTGCTGGAGGTGGTGATTCTTCTGAAAACCAGTGGCTGGAAACCACAAGATGGGAGAATACTTATGTGTTCATGTCCTGTCTGCAGTTTCCTACAAATATCTGGGTAGCCACAGTGAGAACAAGATGCTGGACTAGATGGGCCATTGGCCTGATTGAACAGGCTCTTCTTCTGAATAAAACTGTCCCTCAGCTGAAGAGTCTGGTAGCAAAATATTGAATAAAACATTGCTAGGAATACCTTGCCATGTGCTAAACTTAGCACCTGCTGGAAATTTCCTCGACATGGTTATAAATGAGTAAGCTTCTTGCATAAATACATATGTATTTTTGTAGATTTAGCAATTGGGGAACTCTTTCATTCATCTCATGATTCATGTGCTCACAAACAAGTAATTAAAGAGCTTGACAAATCATAATGATTAAGCATGGATAAGTTCAGCTATAATAAGAGTTGCATCGTTCTACATAAATATTTTCCCTTTACCTTAGGCTTTCATTTCCTCTTTCTTGTACAGTATAATACTTTGAATCGTGACCTAATAATTTCCCTGGCACCCTTCTCTGACATAATTATATTGAAAAAGAGGATATCAAGCATTAAAGTGAATTGGGAACATACAGATTAAGTTTTGACAGATGTTGGATCCAAAGAGAAAGCTGCTACATGCCCCAGGATAAAAACCTCAAGGATGTGCAACACACAGTGGGATTAAAATGTTTAATAATGTTTAATTCAGCAGAAATTATTGCAATATAAGCATTTCCAAACACCTGCAGCTCCTTGACTTTCAAAGCAACAGAGCATGGGTTCAGTATGATAAACAAACTGATATTGTTTATATATCATGCTAATAAAAGGCAACACTTTAAATACTTCCTTGCACAATGTACACTTAACACCAGGAAGTCACTGTCTCAATATTTATTTTAAAGTATTTATATGCCGCCTTTCTGAATAAAAATTCATCTAGGGCAGATTATGTTTTATTATTTATCTGTTAATTACCTGTCCTTTACCCTAAGGTCAAAGGGCGGGTTACAGCATTAAAACACAATATTAACAACAAATTAAAACAAATTGCAACCATAAAAATAACATGGGTCCTAAAAACATATACCTCATGTGTCAAAAAATATAGCATTCTCCCAAAGCTATATTTAATGAAGATACCAGATGCAATTCTGTGGAGAGGCAGTTCCACAGCTTAGGGACTGCAATAGAGAATGTTGTCTTCTGGGCCATCACCCCCCCCCCCAGCTCTGAGGACAGAGGAACTACCAAGAGGGCCCCCACTGTGCTCTCTTATTTTAAAACAATAGTATATCAACTAACATAATAAAATACCTTCCAGAAAACCTCCTAAAGAACAATAAAATAATTTCTAGTTCATAAATGCATGGTTCATAACAATATTGGCCAGACTCCAGAGAGCCACTTTAGGAGCTGTTAAGAGCTTCACATGCCCACTGGCATTTTTGACTGCTTTTCCTTTGTCTAGCAGAACCTATCATTCCATATTGCAAACAGGTTCAAAAGCACTTTGTCATGTGACATGAAGGGCAATTGCTTCTGTCCAACAAACACAGGTTCAAACCTCCCATGGGAGTACAAAGTAAGTTTCAGATTGCTCAACAGGAACAAAAAAAAAGCATGGAAACAAAAGGAAACACTAAACATTCTTCATGATTGAAGTATTAAGCTGCAAGTATTTTTGTGTTTTTTAAATACATTCATATGCATATTAGCAACTCTCCACATTTGCAGCATTAAAATAGAAATGAAAATACGAGTTTCCACAATTTACCAGTGCTATCATAAGTTTTTAACATGCTCTATATTTACTTCCCTACTGCCACTGTAAAAAAGCTGAGCCAGCTTTTCCAGAAGTTTGTACTTCTTCCTTCTACACATTTAATGAAACACTTTAGTTTCAAAATAATTATGATTGCCTTTTTATATTAGCTTTAAATATTCGTCTGCAGCCAGAAAAACAATCATTCCTAAATGTCCAAACTCTCTTCATTATGTTTAAAAAACTATCATTGAATTGTATAACCCACCATGAATGACTTTCTTAATACTGTAGCATTCTTAAAAAATACTATCTCCACCACGGCATAGCCACCATGTGGTCCTTCAACTTTGGTGATTGTACTACACTACAGCATTTGCCATCTTTCCATTCAGGCATTTACTGTGAAACAATTTGACACTGCTGTGGCTCTGGCAGTGCATTGTTAAACATATTTCTAGGACAATGGAAGGGAGACCAGTTTAACACTTTAGCTCTGCTGTAACAATTCTAACATGTATTTATTATAGCACACATGCAAGGGATTTTCCATTCTTCACAAAACAGGTTAAGTTAATGTTTGCTTTTCAAAAGAGGTCATAATGTATTGCTGAAGCAGAACAATTCAACATTGTGATTTATTTATGCGTCCCGAAACAACAACTGGGGTTGCTGAGTAACACAATACAACGAAGGCTAATTTCGAGTGTCTCAGGCAATAGTTTTCAATTCTGAATGTGTCTATTCTTGCTCAAAAGCTGTTTCTCATACTTCAGGTATTTATGCAAGTGTTCCTGGATGTCACTGAATGGATGTCACTGGATATCTGGAGCCACTTCAGTCTGGGTTTAGACCTGGTTTCAGGACTGAATTGGACTTGGTCACCCTAATGAATGATCGGGAGAGGGACAGGAGGAGTACAACCTTGTTACTCTTACTTGATTTATCATCAATTTTTGATACCACTTACCTGACCATGGTATCCTTCTGGATGAAGTGATTAGAATGGGTATCAGAGGCACCGTACTACAGTGGTTCTGTCCCTACTCGTATGGTTGAGTCGAAAGAGTAGCATTTGGGGAGTGCTCTGGAGTTCAGCAGGGCATCATTTTGTCCCCAGTGTTATTTAATATCTATGTGAAGCTGCTGGGAGCCAGGGTGGATAAAAATCAAAGATTTTTTTTTAAATTTAAATTGGATTTTTAAAATAAAATGCTTTTGGAGGAAAAATATTTCTAAAGATAGTTTTCTATTTACTGGTAAGTTACATTATAGTCCAAAGGCATCAGGAAATAAGGATTTGTTTTAAGTTTTTCATGTGTGCTAAAACTCAGTCTGTTTTTTTTTTACTAAAGACACGTTTAACCACATCAGTTAACAAACATGGATATGTATGCTGTAATGTTATTTAGTTAAATAAATTGTTAAAATTGTTATTAAGGAAATAATTATTTTTCTCCTTCCAATAAAGTACAGCAGAAAATTGGTCCAAATATAAACAGTTAACTTATTAAACCTCACAATAATTTCATAATTATGTATTTCTAATAGTATAACCAAATCAGTAATTTTTGATATAACTGTAAAAACTACTCTGAAAATTTATTATTCCAAAAATGAAACCTTCATTTGGTTGTAAATATATTAAGCTTATACCAGCAAAAATGGGTCTTTCTGTAAAAAAATGATTTAAATCAAGTCTTACAGACTAGTGATTTAAATCAAGTCTTATTGACTAGTGATTTAAATTGTGATTTAAATCAAATCCACCCTGCTGGGAGCTGTCATTAGGAATTTTGGAGCATGGTGCCATCAGTATGCTGATGTCACACAGCTGTGTTTCTCCATAACATCTGTATCAGGAGAGGCTATACAGGCCCTAGATCAATGCCTTAATGCAGTGCTGGACTGGAGAAGGATCAGTAAACTGAGTTTAAACCCTGGGAAGATGGAGGCTTTGTGGGTGGGATGGTTCCTATGCCCAGTAGATTAGCCAGTTGCCTCTTCTGGACAGGGTTGCACTCCCTCTAAAGGAGGTGGCGTGTAGTTTGCGTCTATTCCTGGATACATCTTGTATATTTTGAGACCAAAGTAACATCTGCAACTAGGAATGTCTCTTACTAGGTTCATGTGGTATGCCAGCTATACTGAACCAAGCAATTATCTATAATTTCTTCTCATGTTTTATACATAAGATACGATATGAAATGTAATAAATAATTAAAATACAATCTATGGCCTTTTAAACTATGTGGGACTATTGTTTTTGTTCATTTATTATGCTAAATATTTGGGTGTTTTTATATTGCAAATGACCCTTGATCTTTGGATGAAGGGAGGTATAGAAATTTAATAATTTTTCACTGATGGGGTTATCAGTTCCCAAGTTTCTCTGCTTCTACAGTTTTTGCAATGATCTGTGCCCCTCAGCAAGGTTTCAGGTGAGAAAAAAGGAACTACTGCAGGAGAACCTTTAACTTTAAACAAGTCTGTATATCAGGGGTCAGCAAACTTTTTCAGCAGGGGGCCGGTCCACAGTCCCTCAGACCTTGTGGGGGGCCGGACTATATTTTGAAAAAAAATAATGAACGAATTCCTATGCCCCACAAATAATGCAGAGATGCAGTTTAAATAAAAGCACATATTCTACTCATGTAAAAACATGCTGATTCCTGGACCGTACGCGGGTCAGATTTAGGTGGCGATTGGGCCACATCTGGCCCCCAGGGCTTAGTTTCGGGACCCCTGCTGTATATGATGGGCAACAACATTGGTATGTGAGAGAAATGACATGCCATGGTGGCTGTTTCTTAATTTTGTGTTATGCCACTCTCTCCATGCAGGCATTTTGTGCTATACTATGTCTCTCGTGGCCCATTCTGTGACTAGTGCCCCCAGCACACACTCAAAATTCAAAATGTGTACACTAGTCCAAAAGGTTGGTATTTCAATAAACTAATGAATTTTGTTCTAATTATTTACCAAAGTCCACATCCAATCTTATTAGCTTATCCCTGCAGAAATCATAAATATAGACCAAAGGACAGAAGTATTTAAATGTTATATTTAGCATACAGCATATGACAATTGGTTGTTCTTAATTTTTGCCACCTCACATTTTATAAAGTTCATATAATATAATAAAATGAGAAGTA
The DNA here is from genome assembly GCF_009819535.1 of Lacerta agilis. Classification (NCBI taxonomy): domain Eukaryota; kingdom Metazoa; phylum Chordata; class Lepidosauria; order Squamata; family Lacertidae; genus Lacerta; species Lacerta agilis. Next base: position 29,814,485 of record NC_046322.1, read on the forward strand.
ACGTGATACAAATGATACAAATGTTTCTTTCTGGATGTTGGAAACTGAAACCTAGATTTAAAAAATAAACAAGGAAAAATTATAAAAATATAGTTTCTGTCAAACAATTTGCTAACACCACAATCAGCTCTGCAATATGCATTATAATATGTTTCTATATAGACATGTTATGGGATGTAAAAACATGTTTCAGAATGAAGATTGAACAGGGTTATTTTTTCAGCAAAGAAGAAAACTGTTTCAGTGCCTCTTACTTTTATTAGAAAAATATTTTGTAAAATTAGAAGTTGATTGCCAACAGCTAGAAATTTTCTTTAAAGATCAGGATAATAGAGTGTATAAATACTAATGTTTGAAACATGCAAATGTTTACCATAAGGCATAGTGTAGACAGGCATACATTGTTTACCAAAGGATTCCCCCCTCCTGTTCAGGTGGGAACAGATGTTTCTATTTACAAATAGTCACCTTTATCCAGCAGCAGCAATTTATGCACTGAACACAATCTGCAACATATGTATCTGCTGTTACATTGTGTGGGCAATGAATGATTGAAATGAACCCCCCTTTCCACCTGAGATTATTAGTGCTATCAGCAGATCAGTGCTAAATATTTGGCAAGGATACATTTCACCAAGAAAATGATTTTCAGCACCAATTTTCAAACCAAAAAGAAACCTCAAAGATGCCAATGACAAGGTTGCTTAATTTGCAGAAGCATTCCAGTTTCATGTCATACCTAGCTTGTTTGACTATAAACCTTTTTATCAGGCTGTAGCCACTTCCCCAAAGGTAAGGAAACTAATCCCCTTCTACAATTAAGCACAAACAATATAATATTTTGGGGAACAGAAATGACTATTGTCTGAACAAGACGTTATGGTACACTCAAAATGCATTAGACGTGCCATTCAATTGCTGTACTTTTTTCAAATTAAACTTTTATTTAGCATCCTTTGAGGTTCATCTGCTTTTTAGGCAGTATGCAGGTGCCCTTCTTCAACTTCCTCCTTTCATATATTCTGCATCACATCCATGAGGGCAGTCGTAACTATAAAACTCATTTATGTGCTTGACTGAGAGAACTTGAGAGCTGCCCATAGCAGGGAACAGTGCTTTCTGAATTTAAACATTATAAAATTATAGAATTGTAGATTTGGAAGGGACCATGAAAGTCATCTACCGTAAATACGTGAATATAAGCCGACGTGAATGTAAGCCAAGGCACCTAATTTGACCACAAAAAACTGGGAAAACTTATTGACTTCAGCATAAGCCGAGGGTGGGAAATGTAGCAGCTACTGGTAAATTTCAAAAATAAAAATAAATACCAATAAAAGGCTTGGAAAGAAAGGGTCTCTTACAGGGAAGGCTCAGGGGGCAAGGGGGCATATTGTGGGTACATTTCAGGGGGCAAGGGGAATATTTTGGGAAGGTTTCAGGGGGGAGGGGGCAGATTCTAGGATGGATTAAGGGGGAAGGGGGCAGATTCTGGAAGGTTTCAGGGGTGGGTGGGGCATATTTAGCAGGGGCAAGGGGGCATATTCTGGGAAAGTTTCAGAGTGGGCAGTTTCTAGGGTGGGCAGAGCTGGGATGGGGGCAGGGGTTAAGAGGGAAGGCTTGGAAAGAAAGGGTCTTTACAGGGAGGGCTCAGGGGGAGGGGGCATATTCAGGGAGGAATTAAGGGGGGAAGATTCTGGAAAGGATTAAGGGGGAATGGGGCAGATTCTGGGAAGGTTTCAGGGGTGGGTGGGGCATATTTAGGGAGGGCATCAGCGGCAAGGGGGCATATTCTGGGAAAGTTTCAGGGTGGGCAGAGCTGGGATGGGGGCTGGGGTTAAGAGGGAAGGCTTTGAAAGAAAGGGTCTTTTACAGGGAGGGCTCAGGGGCATATTCAGGGAGGAATTAAGGGGGGAATGGGGCAGATTCTGGGAAGGTTTCAGGGGTGGATAGTTTCAGGGTGGGTAGTTTCTATGGCGGACTGAGCTGGGATGGGATGGGGGCAAAAGCAACAGGCTCTCTGGGGCTGAGCCGGCTCACGCGCCTGCTCGATGCTGCTCCTCCTCCTCCTCCTCCTCCTGCTCCTGTCGTTACCTCTGTTCCCCTTCGGAGAGAAGGGACGGGAGGAGGAGGAGGCGGCAATCCTCGCACAGAGCAGTGCCTGCTCTGTGCAAGGCATTGGGGAGGAAAAAGCGTTGAGGAGCGCTTTCTTGCCACTTTTCTCTCCCCATGCCTTGCGCAGAGCAGGCACAGGACAGGGGATCAGTGAGTTGCAGCGCAGCGGTTCTCCGATCCCCCGGTGCTGTGCCTGCTCTGCGCAAGGCATGGGGAGAGAAAAGTGGCCAGGAGCGTTTTCTCGCCACTTTTCCCTCCCCGATGCCTTGCGCAGAGCTGGCACGGGACGGGGGATCAGAGAGCAGGCACAGGTGGGGGATCGGCAGGGCAGGGGAGACAAGCAGCAAGAAAGGATCCCTTTCTTGCCGCTTGTCCCTCTGCAGCCCCCCGCCTCACCTGAGTGTAAGCCGAGGGCAGCTTTTTAAGCCCAAAAAATGGGCTGAAAAAGTCGGCTTAAACTCACGTATATACGGTAGTCCAATCCTCTGCAAGGCAGGAATCTTTTGCCCAAATTTTCGGGTTCAAACCTATGTCCCTGAGATGAAGAGTCTCATGATCTACTGACTGAGGTAACCCAGCAGACTTTCATAATTTTTGAAGGATGTGGCACAATTAGACAGGGGTTTGATCCATCAGCTTTTCTAATACAAATTGATAATTTTGCTGCAAGGCAAAAGTAGGCCCTTGAATGACTGCTTCAATTATTTAAACGTTCCGTGATTAAGAGCTACAGAGAAAGTTTTTGAATAAGATAGTAGACAGAAAAGTTAGCATTTTTAAATAGGAAAAAATGTATTTGCTGGTTTGTGAAACTGACCCAGAGGATTGTAACAACAACAGAAAGAACTGGGCAAGGAGGAGGAGCTGCTCAAACATGGAACCTGGCAAGCAGAACTTTGGGCAACAGGTTTCTGTTTCCATATCCCATTGTACAAAAATGGTGCTCAACACAAAGGAATTAAAATTTCTCTACTTAGCACTTGGTGCTGAATATAAGAGTTCCCAACACCTCACTGAGAACCATGTTCACAGAAAACTAAGAAATCAGCACTCTTAGCCTTAAGAGCATTACTTACTTGGGAAGTAAGAGTGACTCTTCATTCTTTCAAACAGGGAATCAACCTTACCAACAGTACTGATAATTTGTTGGGCAGTTAGGAATGTATGTGTTATGTGCACACACCAGCAAGCAGACAGGCTGTTAACATAAACCAAATTATCACAATCATACTTTCAGACACAACAGATTCACATTTACAAGAAACCAACATCCAAATTAAAAGCAAATTAAAAAAAATCAAGCAGCAAAAGGAAACACTCAAATTAAATTGTATTTATATATGATCAAGGAGCAGGAACATGAAGTACAAAATTTACATAAATGAAGTAAAACCTTGAAATTTGTTCAGGATAATGGCCTGTCTCACACTCAACGCTAAACCATGTGGGGAAAAGGAAGGAGTCCAAGTAAAGCCTTGGGTTTAAGCACTCATTCTTCCCTTCTTGCCCTGTGGGGCTGAAAGAAGGAATACAGTGGTGCCTCGCAAGACGAAATTAATTCGTTCCACAAGTCTTTTCGTCTTGCGGAAATTTCGTCTTGCGAAGCACGGTTTCCCATAGGAATGCATTGAAACTTAATTAATGCGTTCCTATGGGAAAAAACCAGTCGGGGCCGGGTGTCGGGAAAGCGAGCGGGGAGAGCGGTTACTTACAGTACTGTAGTGAGCGGCGGTGGCGGGAGGAAGCCGGGTGTGGGGAGGGCGATGGGGAGCGCGGGGAAGGCGAGCAGGAGGAAGCCGGGTGTCGGGACTGCGATGGGGCAGCGCGCGGAGGGCGAGCAGGAGGATCCAGGCATGGGGAAGGCGATGGGGAGCGCGCGGAGGGCGAGCAGGAGGAAGCCAGGTGTCGGGACTGCGATGGGGCAGCGCGCGGAGGGCGAGCAGGAGGAAGCCAGGTGTCGGGACTGCGATGGGGCAGCGCGCGGAGGGCGAGCAGGAGGAAGCCAGGTGTCGGGACTGCGATGGGGCAGCGCGCGGAGGGCGAGCAGGAGGATCCAGGCGTGGGGAAGGCGATGGGGAGCGCGGGGAAGGCAAGCAGGAGGAAGCCAGGTGTCGGGACTGCGATGGGGCAGCGCGCGGAGGGCGAACGGGAGGATCCAGGCGTGGGGAAGGCGATGGGGAGCGCGGGGAAGGCAAGCAGGAGGAAGCCAGGTGTCGGGACTGCGATGGGGCAGCGCGCGGAGGGCGAACGGGAGGATCCAGGCATGGGGAAGGCGATGGGGAACGCGGGGAAGGCAAGCAGGAGGAAGCCAGGTGTCGGGACTGCGATGGGGCAGCGCGCGGAGGGCGAGCAGGAGGATCCAGGCGTGGGGAAGGCGATGGGGAGCGCGGGGAAGGCAAGCAGGAGGAAGCCAGGTGTCGGGACTGCGATGGGGCAGCGCGCGGAGGGCGAGCAGGAGGAAGCCAGGTGTCGGGACTGCGATGGGGCAGCGCGCGGAGGGCGAGCGGGAGGATCCAGGCGTGGGGAAGGCGATGGGGAGCGCGGGGAAGGCAAGCAGGAGGAAGCCAGGTGTCGGGACTGCGATGGGGCAGCGCGCGGAGGGCGAGCAGGAGGATCCAGGCGTGGGGAAGGCGATGGGGAGCGCGGGGAAGGCAAGCAGGAGGAAGCCAGGTGTCGGGACTGCGATGGGGCAGCGCGCGGAGGGCGAGCAGGAGGAAGCCGCGTGTAGGGAGTTCGATGGGGAGCACGGGGAGGGCGATCGTTAGTGAGCGGCAAGCAGGGAGGGCCAGCGCAAGCGGGAGGGTTCTTCTTACAGTGGTACCGCGCAAGACGAATGCCTCGTCTTGCGAAGCACGACCATAGAGAAATTCGTCTTGCGGGTCAACCAAAAAATCGCAAAACCCTTTCGTCTTGCGAGTTTTTCGTTGTGCGAGGCATTCGTCTTGCGGGGTACCACTGTATATGCTAGCATGTACTTTTCGTTTCCATTAACCCATGCTTGTTGTTAATAGCAAATGAGAAACTGTTGTTTAAAATGCTGGATAGTTAAACAAGCCAGCTTCATAATGATTTGAAGAGGGCTTGTTTCAAAAACTTACCATAGTTTGTTTTAATCCAGAGTCTCTGATTCTGAATGGCATACCCAGATTAGCTGGAAACCAAAGTCCCCTCAGCTGCATGAGGGGAGGGGGGGAGCACAGAAAGCCAAGGCTTTGCTCAATCTTGTTCCAGCTTGTGCAGATAGCAGTAAACCATGGTTTAGCATTATGTGCCAGTCAGCCCAGTATGTAAGGCATTTATAAAATTTCACAAGATTTAAAAATTCATTTCACAGCAGAATGTTTATACAGTTATGGCAATAAATAAATATAAAAAAACCACTGAACTAAAACCTTGCAAATAAAGTCCACCTAAGCATTCCAATTCATAACTTTGTCATAATCTTGAATTCTCTGTTTTATGTGAGAAAGCTTTTTCTTTAGATATTCACAACGTTCCTTTTTCTCAAGAAATGTGGGATCCTGCAATACAGAAAATAAACAGATCAGTAATTTATTTTGTGGAGGTCTGCAGAGGTAGGTGGGTCAAGTCACAAAGGGTAATTTCAATAAGTCTCATGAAGTGTTATTTTGTTTTGCTGGGTTTCTTTTATATTTTGTCAGCAAACCATAACATGGGAAGCAATACATTTACTGGTAAATGTATACATGTAATGAAGAAGGAGAAGGGGACGACAGAGGATGAGATGGTTGGACAGTGTTCTTGAAGCTACTAACATGAGTTTGGCCAAACTGCGAGAGGCAGTGAAGGATAGGCGTGCCTGGCGTACTCTGGTCCATGGGGTCACGAAGAGTCGGACACGACTGAACGACTGAACAACAACAACAAATGAATATTAAAAATAAATAATGAAAAATTAAATCTAGGGTAAGTTCTTATCCTGGAAGGTCATGTTACCACATTGTGAATGGAAACTAGTATTTGAATGGAAACCCACTACTTATGTCTTTCAAACTTCTCAATGGAACTGCCTGCTAGAATGAATGATACCACCCCTTTTTCTGATGCCCCTTCTTCAAATTCTCTCTCAAAATCCACCTTTTATGTGAAGACTTTTAAGCAAAGTCCTCATCTCCAACCCAAACAAAGCTGAAGTACGTGCAACTAAAATGGACACATGTTCTTCCTGTTGACCCTCCCCTTCATTCTTATTCCCTACCTCTCTGCCCTTTGCCTTCCTTGTGCCAAAATTTACTATGTAGGGGTATTTTTATTACTGCTCTGTTAAAACATTATGCACGTTAACAATCAGTAATTACATAAATATATAGATATGAGAACTCACATTCTTTTTCTTTCTATATTGTTGCAAAACGTTTGCAATTCTGTCATGTTCCTGTAGAGGGGAAAAAACAGCATTTCAAAATATCATGTCTGTTATATCCACAAATAATATATTAATTTTCTTCTATCCTAATTTTTTTTAATGTAACCATAGTACAAGTTAAGAATACCATTCCTAGAGAGGTCATCTGCTTTGCTAGGTTGAAACTGCAGGGGCTGAACAACAGCAAAACCCTATTACAACTAAGCTATATGAATCCTGAATATTGCTACTTCAGTTCAAAAATTGGTGGTCCTTCTGGTTCTGAAGGGAATGGGAGAAAAGGGAACATGTGGTGGTTACTAGTAATCTAATAATTTCACAGCTAGGCAACTGACAGTAAACTACCAAGTGCTTTTCTGCTGCTACTTCAAGCAACAATTTTCTGCAGCAACCAAACTAAAATGTAAAGGATAGTGGTGATCCAATGTCTAGGTTGCCATGTGACTCCAGCCAAAACTGCTTATAAATGCAACTTTTAAATCCATGCTCAATTAAGTACTTACAAGAGTGTTTCCAGGCTGCTGAGGAAGCTTCTGCATCAACGCATCTAGCTCATCAAATTTCTTTAAGACTGCATGAACCTCAGCAGAGAGCTCTTTATATTCAGAAAACTGATCGTTAAACACAGCTTTATATCGGTCTCTTTCCTCATCCGTCCGAATTGCTGGGTATTTCCTGTAAGAAACTATAATCAGTCCTACAGGATCAACCATCTATGTAAGCTTCAAATGTATGCATTATGGATTTTTGAAAAGAAAAGAAAACTTGTAAAAGTGTATTGCCACATGAAAATTGTGACTCAAATTAGAAAAGACTACAACAATCTTAGATTACATCCCGTACTCTGTAGAGTACAACTTGGTTTATTTAGTCAAATCACCCAGACTGTTTCCCAAACAATTTCATTGGTTATAACCTAGATGGCAGGCTAATTGCAGACTTTGCTTTAGAACAGAAGCTTGGGCTTGGCAATATATCAACATTAAAATTGTTATTAGCACTTGATACTAGGTGGTTCAAACTCAAAGTTTAAAGAGAAAAAAAATTATTTAACAAAAATCAATATGAGAAGTCTCCTTTGCATGATGTATTTTGAAATGCTTTATAGCTAAAAACTATGCACTCAAAATCAATATCTGTAAGAACAGAATGGAACCACTGCTGTGCAAGGCATTGATTTCCTGATATAGTTCTAATATGAAAATATAGTTAGGTGGTTAAAAGCAATAATATAGAAACCTTTTTTCACCAACCACAAAGCCACCTAATTTAAGACATGGTTAAACCAAAAAGCCCCTAATTATTCATGGTTTCCTGTTTCATCCAAACTGGAAAATGATGGTTACCGGCTTCAGAACAAGCCATGTTATCACACCAACTTCAAACCAATGTTTAATATCCTGACTTGTTCCAAAGCAAGTAAATGTAATTCCCTAGTTTGGATGAACTGAGAAATTATGAGTAGCTGAAGACTTCCTGGTATGTTTGCTAATGCTGTGAAGGTAGGATCAAAAGGCTCACATCTCAATTCATTCATATATTATTAAGCCAAGATGTGATCATCTGTAGTCGGTCATTGGGATTTATCACTCCAAGAGAAAGCTTCAAAAGGAAAGTTGCAGAGACACTCACGCTAAGTAGTCTGGCATCACTATAGGTTTAGGAATATGCCCTGCAGGTATATGGCCATTGAGTAGTTCAGGTTTCAGTTCCACAGACTTGAATTTCTTTGCGTTTGTTGCTACTTTGGGACTGCCGTCTTCATACTATGTAAAATTGATATTAACAGTCAATAACAGTCAGTAAATCCACTTTAAACAACACTAATTTAGCATGGAGTAGAGTGATCAGAAATAAGAGTGCAATTCTATCACATACACCTCACCCCCATGTTGATGGGAGAGGATTGTGATAGATGCCTCTCTGGTGGCCTCTGTTGTCAGTGTGTCTCAACCTTAACTATTTTATCCCAATACTTGTTGAAACTACAGTCATACCTCTGGTTGCGATCGCTGCGGGTTGTGCGTTTTCAGGTTACGGACACGCCGAACCCGGAAGTACCAGAACGGGTTACTTCTGGGTTTCGGCGCATGCGCAGAAGCGCTAAATCGCACTTTGCACATGCACAGAAGCAGCAAATCGCAACCCACTTGCGCAGACGCAGCGCTGCATGTTGCGAACGTGCCTCCTGCACGGATCACGTTCGCAACCCGAGCGTCCACTGTATAGTAGTCCAGGCCCTGAAAGTACTCAGCATTTGAATATAGAAAAAAGTGTTGTTCTTACCATCCTTTTTGGTGCAAAAGATTGCGTCGTTGTCATCTAATGAAAAATCAAAAACATCATTAAGTGTGCAAATGTACACAATAAAAGCCTTAACATGCAGACAACATCTGGGGTGAAAAAACAGCAAAAAGAGATTGCGGTTCTCACTAAATCCAACCAGTGGAAAGAGAGGTGCATACTGTTTTTATCCTTCTTTGGAACCTCACTGGTAGTGTCTGCTGATATAGTTCCTCTTCATCTTTCTTTGAAAATGTCCCAGCTATTCTGGATTTTCAGGAAAAATGAAGGAGAAGAAGCTCTGTCCTGCTCTTCTTTCCCCTTCTGACAGAATTAGGGAAGGGAAAAGGACCAAAAGATTCCCCTGTCTGTTTTTGGTGCTAGACCATCTGGAAGCAGCAATGGTATATTTTGACTCTCCTCTGAAAGTAGGAAGCAGAGAAACTTGGGAGGAGGAGGAACTCTCAGATCCTGGAATGTTGCAAGGCAGCACAGTTGAATCTCTGGTCAAAAGCACTGATATGTGTCTCCACAAGGCAATGTAGTATCAGTGTAGTTAACATTGCTGAAGGTATGCCAACAAGTATTGTTTTTGATTAGGTGCATTAACAAGCAAACTCCACCTATTATACTGGCATTATGTGGTCACATATACAGAACCTCAACAAAGTATATATTACTTGAACTCAATTCTGTTTAGATGAAATTCTTCATAGACTCACAGAATTGTAGAGTAGGAAGGGACCAGGAGGGTCATCTAGTCCAACCCCCTGCAATGCAGGAATCTTTTTGCCTGTGGGGCTTAAATATACAACCCTGAGATTAAGAGTCTCATGTTCTACTGAGGCTCATCTTTGCACGAACAAGATTCACTTCAGAATTATATGCAAAAAGTTGCACATAGTTAATATTAAGATAATCTATAAAACTCCAAAGGCCTCAGATCAGGTCCTGAGTTTAGTGATGCAACTGTTACAGAAGCAAGTACAGGTAGGTAGCCGTGATGGTCTGCCATAGTCAAAACAAAATAAAATAAAAAATTCCTTCCAGTAGCACCTTAGAGACCAACTAAGTTTGTTCTTGGTATGAGCTTTCGTGTGCATGCACACTTCTTCAGATACATCTACATAGTGGCCTGGTTCAGATGTATTTATCTTAGCTGATTAAGCCAAATTCTGCACAAGCCTTGCTCCTGGATGCTGTTTCATGTTGCCCCTCCCTCCCTCCTTTTTTTGGCATGCCATAATTCAACACTCTATGGATTAATGAACTATGTTTTCCTTTGCTTTCCAATGGTTATTGAGATTAGAAGCAGGCAGTTTATTTCAGTCCTGGTTATCAAAGTTTCCTGCTTATACTGGGATCTTTTTTGTTAACTAACCAAGGATGTGAATAATTGGTTACTTACATGAAGGAGGGATGGGGTAGCAAGGGGACAAAAGACACAAGCACGTGGGTTTAGGACACCTTGGCTTTAGTAAATTGAGATTTATATGTCTGATCCAGGCCAGTGAATAAATGACAGTAACTATTTTACAAAACTAAATTTATGGTAGAAAGAACTGTTTTCTACAGAACTTACCTCCTGTTTCATAAGCTCTCGCTGTTTCCGTGCACTTTCATGCCTCCAGAGTTTTAGGCAAATGATTGCGCCAATAAGATAGATTAACATTGTTACAAACAAGAAGATAATTCCAGCTGTCTGCCCCCCTTCTATACGGCAAAATGGTGCATTCATTGGCGTATTAAATAATGGGTAGTAGCAAAGTCCTCCTCTGTTAACATCATTCACATAGACTATAGCAGCTGACATATACAAAATAAACAAGGCAACATTAATTCCAAACTCGGTTAAAGGCCACCAGTGGGAATCTAGAAGAATTGTCCTGTAATACATGGACATACCAAGTACTAGAATTATAATAGTCACTATCCAAACAAGTGCTGCAACAACAAGAACAAAAGGGGTTTTAGGCCCACTGTAGTAAGAGCCTCCATACATGCTTCCCCCTCCATACATGCTGCCTGCCCCATAACCATGTGGCTGAGAGTAGCCAAACATGTTGTACCACTCATTGTCCTTGTGAATGTAAGCTGTAACACAGGCAAACACAGCTGCACCCAACAGCAGTTCGGCAACTCCCAGGATCCTGAGCAAGCCGGCCCAAGATTTCATGTAAGAGTATCTCAAATTAAAGGCTTCTACTTTCTCACTGTATGCTAGAACAGTTTGCGTGTGCCTGTCTAGGGAGCCGTAGGGATCTTGTGGGAGCATAGCTTCAGCTTCTTTCCGTGAATTGTAGGTTCCCCCAGATCCTCCATAAGGATCCTGGTAAGAGCTTGGAACTGAAATATTGCCAGGCTTCACTGAAGTAAGTGTTGGAGATGATGGTGGAGAGCATTCAGCTCCACCAGAAATCACAGCTACTGGCTTATTCCATTCAGGGCCGTCTCTTTTCCCTTTGAAGAAGTTTTTCCACGAGTCTGGAATGAATCTTCTCACTGGTTTAAGATCAGAGGCTCCAGCAGTTTCTTCGCTGTCACTTGGATAAAATTCAGGGCCAAAAGGTGGCTGTAGTGGAAGAGGTGGTGGCAAAGGATCTGTGTTAAGTATCTGCCCAGCATCTTGAAAATCCCTTTCAGCATCTTCTGAAAAAGAATCCACATTCACTTCATCATAATGGACTGACCGACTGTGTTGCCCTGGTCTGCACTCTGATGATGCATTCCTTGAAGACATTTGTGGTCCTTTCCCCTGTTTCAGAAATCAAAAGAGTGAAAAGATTCCTTTTACTTTCCTGGTTTCACATATACTGTGCTTGACAAAAGGAAAAGCAAACTGAATTCCTGCTTTGAGAGTCTGCAAAACAACAACAACAAACCAACATTTTCTAAAGTCCTAAAATCTTCTAAAGAAAACAGCTGATATATTATTTTTCTTCTTCTATCATTCCAATTAAAACAACAACCAAGCCTTTTAATCAGTTTTTGACTGGACTTCTGAACCAAGACCAAGGCGTGTAGAGTACATTTGACTACATGAAAAATGCTAGTACTGTACTATACACAGGATTAAGAGTTAAGGCTTCCCGAGCAGAGGGCAAAACGTTAACTATACTCACAGTTCCACCATTTTACAGAAAATCATAAATATGTGTGCACAGGAAACAGGAGTCACGCATATAACGGGTATCAGCGTCAAGCCACCTAAGAAAACAATGACTTGCTAGTCGGTTACACCATCACCCCACCCTTTCCCCTTGTTTTTCCTATACACAAGGAGGCCCAGCTTCGCCAGAAACTTTGCTGCGTGCAGTCGAGAAAACTATGCCCCGCGTCTCTCACCTCCATTTATTAGGGTCGCAGCCTTCCAGCTGCGCTTCCGCGATTCCAGCTCGGTGCCCACTTACCTGGGAGTAAGTCTCAGTGGCTTCAACAAGGGGACTTCTTTCTGAGAGCGCACTGGATGCCTCTCAGAAATGGGAACTCCCGGACTCTTCTAGTGCCGCTTTTCGCCGGGGCACTTTTCTCCCAAAGCTCAACCAACCACAGCACCTTCCTGCCGCCGCCGCCGCCTCACTAGCGACCACACCTCGCGGGCGCCCAGCGCTCCCACAACCACCGGGAGCAGAACCAAGCAGGCGCCTTTTTCTTTCTCGCACAGCGCAACCTCACCGCGCTCAGCCTTTCTCAACGCAGCTTTCCTGCCCCAGGAGAGACTTGGAAGCTCGCTTCAGGCGGGGAAGGAATGCGCAAAAATCCCGGGAATGACGAGGTTCCTTCTTCCGCCTTCCCGGCGAGGTTTCTTTCCCTCAGCGGCTCTGCCAGAGAACCGTCCCCTCCTGCGCGTCATGCGCTCAAGTCCTCGCGAGTGAGGCGCAGCCTACCTGCCCGTCCGCCCAGGTAGAGCTGCTCTCCTGCTAGGCTGCCCCCACCGGCTGAAAGGGTTGCTGCTTCCGCTTGACGAAGATTTTGCTCCGCGCGAGAGGCGCCTGCCCCGCCCCCCAATCCCTCTAATCTTTTGTATCCCCCACCCACCGCGTGGAAGATGTAGAGTGGGCCCTCAACTCAAGTCTCCAACCTGTTAACCCGTACAAAGTTGAATTCAATTCATTGACCAGCTGGGAGAATTTATGGGAGAGTAAATACCAGAGTTTTGTTTAGACTTGCAGATTATGCAAGTGGGCAAAAAAGCAGGCATCGTATGGTGGGGGCAGGTAAATAGCCTTTTAAAGGTCGTTTGTGCCAGTTGCACTTTTTAGATGCAGTTGAAATGACATGTGGCCCAAAGGCAAGTTTATCTAACACATGCTGTACCTGCTTCAGTTTTATAAACATCTAAAATCACAAAGCATACAAGGAATTCAGAAATTTATTTACATCTTAAATAATACACAGCCCAGAACTTAAATGCTTTATACAAGTTTTCTATCGCCGCGGGTAAGGGTTACTTTTGTGAAATTCTAACAAAACTATTGACAGTGTCCCTCCAAATATCTGTAAGAGGCATGTAAATCAATGCATTTGCCTCATAATACTGATTTCCACACCACCTCTCGGACTGGGACCAAAATTTTGAACTGAAGTGCACACTGTTGAAGCTTTACAGTGTAGAGTCAAATAGTACAGTACTGGGGAAATCCAGTACTCAGATATCTTGTGTATCATTTGTTTCTCTGGAAATGAAGCTGAGTGAAACTGTGGCAAAGTAATAATAGCCCAAAGAAATAAGTTGAGGTTATCAGTAGTAGCATTCTCAGTACAGTTGGCTAAGATTGCTTATAAAATATTAAACCTAAAATTATTATGTTAAACACTATCACAGCTTTGGGGTTGCCATTTCACACCTTCTAGTCACTATCATATTCCTCTATGATTAGTTCATTTGCCTCCATGACTGCTTGTGCTACAATCGGCTGGGGTTGACTGGCTGGTAGTTCGTTTCCACTAGATTGGCTGGAAGGAAGAGGACTTTCATATGGTTCATTTTTCTCACTGGTTTTGTTTTTCTCCATTTGGGTAAGCACATTTGTGGACTGCATCTCAGCAAAATCACCTTCATCGTCACTGTCTAGGACCTGTATTGCTGAGTCTTTATCAGTAAGAGTTTCAAGCTTCAACCTGTTGTGGAACGAAAGTAATAAAAGTTCAGAAGCATTTTATGCTCTTGCAGAGAATTACTGAGGAATTCAGGTATGCAAATAGCAGATAAAAACTAACATCTATATCTCCTTTTCTCTCATTGACTTTCAAAGTTAAGCTTATAAAGCTGCATTCTAAAAGTGGGCAACAGGTAGGTGTGTGGACACACATGAGAAGAAGATAGTTTTGTATGCCTAGTTTGTAATACAGTATGCCTAAAAACCCCTTACAGTCCAGATTTCCAAACTGTGTATTGACAGTGGATTACATGATTCGCTGTACCACTTTCTTCCTGTTGACTTTCACCACTGATTGTGACCCCTTAAAAACTACTGAAAAGGAGAAGAGATTGCAAATGCCTAGTTGCCATTAGCCCAGTTTTTGCATTTAAACACAGAAAGCACAGTTAGCTGCTTTCAGCCTTATAGGACAAATCTTGCAGTGTATAATTGTAAATTTAAAACTAACATGAGATTTTACACTTCTTAGTGGTATCTTATATATGCAGACTATTCCCTCTCCCAACTTAGCCCAGGGTATGGTTTTGAAGATGTACGAGGCCTCCACTTTGCTGAAGGCAAGCAGGTCTGGGCAGTGTATGGATGGGAGACTGCCTGAGAACCATACATACTCTGGCTTGGTTTCCATGTAGAAAGGTAGGATATAAACACAAGAATAAATAATAAAACACATAGAGTCCTTGACATGGTCAGAGTGACATATCAAGTTGATTGTTACTTTCCCCACCTTACGGATTGAGAATTGACCAATGTAGTCAAAGTGCTATAAGAAAGTATATACTGTTATTTAGAACAAACATATTCCAGTTTGCAAAAGAGCCACAGCAGGCATTTACCTTCCAAAGTGTTTCTTTAAAGGAAGCCTTCCAACGTCCTGAATAAAAGTAATCTGAGCTGAGAAAGCATACACAAAAATTATTCCTTAGAATTGTGTTAGAATTTGAATTTGTTGTGTATCCAGAGTACACAGTCCCATTTTAAGCTAAGACTGTTTTGCAATACTTCCTCCACTCCCGATTTAGAACAGATAACTGTATTTATATATTTTTAAATCCAATATAATCATTACATTATTTTCCATGGCCAAGGGCTTTTCTGCTCTAAAGCTCCACCCTCCATATCCCAAACAATACATTTGTCATGCTGCTGTAGGAAAAATAGAATGAGTGCATTTTAGGAACTGCCCTCGCTCCTAAAAATGAGCATCTATAAAAGCCCTTTGGCCTAAGTATGCCAACAAGCTACAGGCAGCACAATGAGAAAACAACGTTGCAGCAATAGGGCAAAGCATCAGATGCAGATGTGCTGAAACAAACGCATAGAGAACTGATGTTTCAGAGCGCAACCAACATCTCCCATGTGGTGTTAAAACCAAGGTTAAGAGTAAATTATCAATTACTAATTTCAGTACTAACTGCTTACCATCAGAATTTGGCTAAGAACTTCCAATATGTTTTCTGAGAAAAAGGTTTTTTTTTTTTTTAAGTACCTTGGTTTCTCATTGGATTTGTCAGCATGGCAAGATAAGGTAAAAGCTGGGTCTGAAGGCACAGCGGTGGCAAACAGAAACTTGAAAAGAGGGATTTTGCAGCAATGCAGTTTTCCTGATACTGTAAGGAGGCAGAAAAAAGAAGTCTAATAGTAAAATATATTATCCACAGTTAAACCACAACATTTCTCTTCTGACTCTCTACCAGTTCTAAATATTAGGAGGTTATTTTGTCAGAACTTCCATGTCTTAGAAACCCAACATTAAAACAAGTGTGCAACACTATCCAGGAAATAACTATTGAGGTGTGGTGTGATACGTCGCCTAGACAGCTGCAGGAGCTTAAAGCATCAAGTTATTTCTTTCCATTTTGATTTTCCTATTTAATTTTTCTGGAGATAGCATAAATTGAAGGTTCCAAAACCAGCCTGTCCATTTTTACTCGAAGCTGCTACACTAACAATCCAAGAGGTACACTTATTTATTCCTAACCATGTTGCAGAGTATGTTGAAATGTATTTTCCCCAGACCAAATGCTATTTTGTGGTAGCTGCTAAATATATTTCTTGGGTTGTTTGTGTAGTCAAGCTGGTCCTAGATTACACTGCAGGAATGATTCATCTAAAATATTTTCCTTGGCTAGATGGCACAAGGCAATCCTTTAATTGAAACTTAAACTGAAACCTAAATCTTATTAAATAACTCTTTAATCTTGTAATGAATATGCTTATCACAAACATGCAAGCTAAGGCAATCTTACAGCATTATTAACCTACATCACATATCAGATGAGAATGACACTAAGAAAGCTGAATTTAATTTACTGTTTCTATTTTAGGCTATGATTTGCAATAAATGTAAAACGTTTTACAGTAAATGTTGAAATAAAGAATATCATTTCAAAATAATTACCTTTTTGTTTATTAGGAACCACTGTGGTTTATGAAGGGGCCGAAAGCCCATTCCTCCTTTGCTTTGAGCAGAGGCTCTGGATCTGTTTGAATGCATTACGCCCCTTGTGGCTATGGATGCACTATATTCCCGGAGTGTAGGTCTTGCCTATAGGAAATGATAAAAACAAGATCAAGGTGAAAGGAGGAACATTTCTGACAGTCAAGTTTTCACCTATTTGCAACTGAGCATTTATTTGAGGTAAGTATTTTAAATTCCCAGGTTTTTTCTGGATTTGATGTTTTGAACTTATCAGTTTCATATGGTGAATAATGAGCAATGAAACCCCTCACACATGCAACAGCTGGTATTTTTCCATGCCATGTAGTCTGTTGGTTCGAACACATGGGAGCAAATTTAAAAGGTGTCCATTGGATTGTGTCATGGATATCCATTATTGCTTCCTCTCCTCCACCCATAGCCACTCACAACTCCAAGACAGACTCTAGGGGTCCCCCAATCTTTGGGATGTGCATGGGAGGCTGTAGGGATGAGGAAAGGGAGTCCAGCTGGGTGTAATCTATAAAAAAAAGTATCTGAGACACGACAACTTTATCCAGACTATAGAAAGACTAGCTAGAAAATGGCACACATTTTCTTCAGAACAATTGTTTGGTAAGGCAAAGCATGAACAGTAAGCTTTAAAGTTACATAAATCACACTGTCATACAAGAACAAGTTTAAGGGAGTGAACTATGTAAATCTTGAGGTCTGTTACAATTCTAAGCAGGGAGGGGAGATTATTGGTTTGTTTTTATTTTATTATGCATTTTGTCTTCATTTTGTTTTTATGTTGTGAACTTCCCCGTGATCTTCAGATGAAGGGCGGTATACAAATTTAATTAATAATAAGTAATAATAAGCAGAAACAGTTATGGTAATATGTAAAATAAAGAACCTACAAATTTAGCACACCCACTTGGGAATGGTGAAGCCATTCACTTTCCTTGGTTCAAATTGTTTATTTCCCTCCTCTGAAATTTATTCTGAAGCCTTCATATTCCTATGTTTTGTTACTTTAACCTATTGTTATTTTTAAAACTTACATCCCAGTTACTGCAAAGGAAGTCAGCAGTACTCAAATATTCACTGGCTCTCACAAGATCATCGATATCGGAGAAAAAGTCTATGTAGTTTTGATGAAGGTATAAATTAAATAAGTCCCCAGGCATGTGCGACTTTTCTACAACATCCTAAATAAAGGAGAATATACAGAATTAATGTTATGCCTCAGGAGGAAATGAGTTAGCATTATGACATATTAAGAATATCACTGTTACATCCACCACTTACCGGTACATAGGATAACTAGCAGTAAATTTTCACTCAATTAATAGTAAACAGTAAATGTATTTACCTCAGGATGAACAAGCAAGGGATTTCGTTCATATTCTGTTAAATGAACAGGTAACAGAGGAAACTCCAAGTCTGTTGCTGGTTCTCCTGTAAAAATAACACATACTACAGCTACATATAAGTTTGCATTGAATATGAGAAGCATAGAGTATTTGGATATGGAGACCGGTTACTGACCAGAGATGAGGGGATTGTCTACAACTCAGACTTGGCTAGTACTGGTTCACATGGCTTACAGCACACATAGACTTCCATGTGACCAAGGCTCCTGGTAGTGTGTGCAAGTTTTAATTGCATGGAAGCCTGCACATGAGCTGATACTCGTGTTCAGTTTATGCCAAGGCATGGATCTATAGGACAGGGCTTGCTCCCAGTAATCGTGTGATGCCCCCTGCTCACAATTCATATGTGATGGGGGCTACCTGTACAGTGACAGATTCCAGTTAGGAAAAACAATAGCTACTGATTCTTTATAGCATCTTAAAAGAGTCAGAAAAGTAAATGAATTAGTTGTAGGCAAATGTAGCTGTCAATAATTGACATGAGAATTCTTCCCCTCACACAAATAGAATTAAGAATAATAGGTTAACGTGTTCTTACTTTTGCAGTAAAGTATTTTCCCCAAGGCATGGAACAGAAAGATGGAGGAATCTTTGGCGCCAACAGCTTGTAACTCCGGGTTCCCAAATTTCTTTTTCTTCTTTACTTTAGATAATGTATCATATTTTAATGTGGAATTCCCCTTTTTCTGCGACAGAAAGTTGTTCTCTGATGAGCAGTCTGGTAATCAAAAAGCAATAAAAGAACAAAGTGGTAGACTGTAAAACATGAACTCCAGAATTTTTTATTCAATAGAAAAATAAGGTATGCTCATTAGGTCAAAGATTATCTAATTATAAACAAGCTTTATAATTTTATTGCATTCAATAAGATGGGGAAATACATATTACTCTTCAGGCCAAAAAGACAAACTAGTCAGAAGGTAGCAAACATTAAGCACAATATAAAAGTTTTTAAGTGCTGATATTAAAATCTGTAGAGAGGACCTGACTCAGACCTGAATTTTTGCCTTTATTCACAGAGAGCTTAAAAATTAGTTTCTGTTCCTGTTCACAAAATTTGTTTAATGATTTTTTTTTACTGTATTTGCAATACTTTATATTAGATTTTATTGTTGCTAGTTGCCTGCTAGGAAGCTGGTTTTGATGGAATAAGGGTCTTGCAATAAAACATGAGTTCATAACTTTCTGTACATATATAGTGAGGAGTGGAGCATTTATAATGCTCGAAGTGAATGAAAAAACAATGTCAATATATTTCTTTAGTAGTTAGCCACCATTCAGTATCTGGTCCATGTCCCCCCCCCCCCAGTTCCAATGCTGGATATTCAGAACAAGTCTATAACAAACCATAGCCATCCATATTTCATCAAGTAAACAGCTGGCAAATGTTAAGCAGCATAATGTTGGGAACATTCTGGAAGCCCACAGTGAAGGAAATTGATTTAAAAATACTGTAAGTAACAGATTAAAACCAAAACTTTCTTTCCAGATTCTCAAGGAAGCTTTTTTGACAAGAATAAGAAAGGAGGGTTATACTGCTCTAAATCTTAATTCCCTAAAATATATGCTTTGATGTCCTACTCATCTAGTATCAGTAAAATATGTCATCACTTGGTTGGATCCAGACAAAGTTAGACACATTTAGGTCTGATTGAAATGAATGTGAAAAGTTAGTAATGACTAATTTAAGCCCCATTAATTTAAATGGGAACCAAGTATGGCCAGTTTAGTTAGAATTCAACCCCTCAATACTGCACAAACTCAAGGAGTAGATCTACATCATACATTTAAAGCACATGATTTCCCCCAAATAATCCTGGTAACTCTAGTTTTCCACACACAGAGCTACAGACGTACTCCAATATTGTCTGCACACTATGAAAACACTTTCATTATTATCCTTTCTGGCAATGCTGATGTCCTGTTGAGGGGAAGAAGTGGGTACCAGCACTGCTAGTTGTGAAAGGACTGAGGATCTATTTCACAAGCGGAGAGTTGTCTTTGCTTGTTCATCTTTGGATCAGCGCCACAGCACAAAAGCCCCATTTAACAACCAAGAGACATTCAGTTCCTGTCTCACATTGATAGAGCTCCCGGCAAGGCTACCCCAATACTGTTAAAATAGAAATGATTTTCACAAAACACAATCTTCTTTAAGCAGAAGTTGTTCCATACTTGCCTCTTAAAGAAGAAAACTGAAGGTTATTTATTGCACTCCTAATATCACCTGAACATCCTTTGCAAATCAACTCTAATGAAGGTATGTCAGGGACATCGGTTTTTTCTCCATTCTGCAAAGAAAAGCAAAAGTATTTGTAAGGTCTTTAGTCTGCACAACAAGATTACTGTTACCGGTAGTTTGTAGATAAACACTGGCCATAAGCTTTATATGATTTTATTAAACTGATGTTTGCAGCATCAAGTAACCTAAGAGATTAGACCTAAGAGTGTACCATCTGGTATTAGTGATACTCAGAACACATTCACGGGTTTCACTACTCAATGGTGGAACAATGCTGCATATTATTTTATTATTTACATTTCTAAGTCACCTATTAACTGAGCATAAACACATATTCATACACTACTAAACACCTACAGCTCCTCCGATAGTGAAATAAATTACAATGTGTGTGGAAGCCATTTGTGTGTGGAAGCTATGTGTGTGGAAGCCATTTGTATACATGCATTTCTGAGCCTCTCTTTGTTTTTATTTTACCTGTACAGTGGTACCTCGGGTTAAGAACTTAATTTGTTCCGGAGGTCCGTTCTTAACCTGAAACTGTTCTTAACCTGAAGCACCACTTTAGCTAATGGGGCCTCCCGCTGCTGCTGCACCGCCAGAGCACAATTTCTGTTCTTATCCTGAAGCAAAGTTCTTAACCTGAAGCGTTATTTCTGGGTTAGCGGAGTATGTAACTTGAAGTGTATGTAAGCTGAAGCATCTGTAACCCGAGGTACCACTGTACTTCCTCAAATGCTGACAGACCTCAGTCATTTGGCAGCCACTTCTCAAACACAAGCAACTTGTTTAAAATTATTCTATTTTTGGGGAAGGAGCAGACTAAATAACTCTCTCAATTGATACCTTCAGCTAACTTTTACAATATGACCATATTGCAACTGTCCCAGTGCTGCTTTAATTTGACCTACCGTCTTGAACTCTGCTCCAGCTATTCGATTTAGAACTTTCATCATCATCGTTGGAGCCACGGGGTTAAAACTGAGAAAATTAATGAGGCAGATGGTCAATATACATTTAATAAAGAATCCTCAGTTGGACCAATGCACTTAATGATCCTTTTACCTAATATTAGCTATATGTAGCTCTTCCTGAATCTCCTTTGGAAATAGAGACCTTTGGTTGCTGGCTCCACTGAAGGCATCTGATATTATAAACACAAGAGGACATCTGCTTGTCCGCACAAACCTTCTAAAATGCAAAATGAAAAGAGAAAGTCCCAAGTTTAAAGGCAAGTGTTGATCTAGTTATCAATCTGTAGGAGTCTATACTAGCAATATGCAATTAGAAGCCTCTGGCCCAAGAATGCCTCCCACTCAAAATGTTTACATTCCACCCACACACAAAAAAAATTCAGAATAAATGATGTGAAGGTTTCCATTTGTATTCGTGGAATTTTATAGCATATCAGCCGTATTCCTCAAAGTGGCCCTTTGATAAAACAAATTGCTAACCATGGCTTTATACTCACCTCAAGATTTCATGTAAACAGCTATGGTCACGGTAAAAATGGTTTGGCATATCCTATAAAAACCAAATACAATACAGCTTTTTCCATTATCACTGGAGTTACACTGTTCAAACTGAGAAAATTGTCAAGAGATGGTCAACAAAAGTTTTATGTCACGACAAATGCAGCTAATCATCTCCTTACCTAATATTAGCTCTTCACAATATTCTTATTTTAGCATCTCTGTACCATTAATATTGTGAATGACCATTAATACTACTATATGAGTCATATGCTTATTTTACTTGACATTTATAATAACAAACTGTTTAGATTCGAAGTGCTACTTTAGATAAACCCAAATGTTCCTTTGCTCTTAGTAGGCTCACTGTGACAAAATGTTCAAATCATCCCATGAATCACCCCTTACGATTATGGTAACTCCTATCTTACATTATTTACTTATCTATTCTATTTATATACTGCTTAATATTCAAAATCCCTAAGCAGTTTACATAAAACAGTGTCCTTTAAAATATAAGGGAGGAAAATAATATAAGATTTTAACTTGAATTAGTTAGTCAACTATTTTTACTTACTTCCACAAGAATAAGTCTTTTGGCAGTTTCCATGGATTGTCCAACCATCTGAAGACTGGCATATTTGTTTGCTCTTAATAGAAATTCTTGAAAGAGAGCAGTCTGGCTCTGATAAGGAAGTATCTGAAAATCAGACTCTGAACAGGAGAGTTTATTTTACAGTGCATACCTTATAAATAACAATAATATGAACATGAAGATTCAGTATCCTAGGACCCATCTGCTTTGAATTTGGTGTTTTAGAGCAACAAGCCATTTTTTGCCTTGTGCCAAATAGCACAGGATAAAATCCACCAAAGGTGTAGATTACGGGAACTGGATGGGTGGTACAAGTATACCACATCTTTGAAGAAAAAGAATGCAGATACAATCTTCATAGTTTCTATTTTCCATCAGCAGATAAAGATATCTGCCTTAACTTAGAAATCCCATCCACCTTCCAATGACACTTACAACAATTTGATGGGCATCAAATTGTGATATTATGACAAATACACAAACCTACCAAATATATTCTAACTGCTTGACTCAAAGTCTTCAATCAAATGCTTACCATGGCTCAAAGAATCTATGACATCGTCTTTCTTGAAGTCTAGTGATATAGGATTTATCCATTCTTGCACTTGAATGCCAAGATCTTTGGCTAATATTTCCACAGTTGCAGACTTGCCACATCCTGGAGGACCAGTTAATAATAAAATAGAGCCTTCCTACAAGACATCATATAATAAACCAACTTGCTATATTAGAAGGAAAGAGCAGGATAAAATTTTAATGGACTTTTATTAATTTCCCCCCTCCCCCCGTACTTTCTGTTAGCACAATTTCTGTTGTTAAATTACATATTACAATCCCAATGACTCAATATTTCACTACTTATAAAAGTGTAAAATTAATTGCTTATTAGGCAATCATATATATTGTAAAGAATTGGAAAAAGAAGCAGGAATAAAATGCTACCAAAACAAAATATTTGACAAATTCTCTTACTACCCTAATACCAGTTTTTATTTGAATTAGGATGACAAAGAAAAAAAGCTAACAGCAGTTTGGATCCCATCCATATCCGCCACACAAACAAAAAAACTGTGTGGAAGGGAATTTGCCAGCAATGCTCTTCTGAAAACACTTGTGCAAGAGGAAGAATATATGCAGACTTTTCTCAATGCACAATGCAGCAAAGTCCACCAGGCAATATGGAAAAACTTAACATGCATGCAGAAGAACTTTTTTGAGTGACATGCAACTAGTTTTCATTTGGAGCAGACCCATTTAAATTAATGAACATGGCTAAGTTGCATCCAAAAATTCCAGTAAGCCAAACTTAGTTGAATACTATTCTTTGCCATTCACTCCTCTCAAAAGAAGCTGTAGCTCAGTGGTAAAGCATTGCCTTTTTGCATGAAGAAGCTCCCAGGTTCAATAACTGGCATCTCCAGGTAGAGCTGGGAATATCAGCTCCCTCAAAATCAGGAGAACTGCTGCCAACAGACAGTACTGAGCTACATGGAAAACCAATTGTCTGATTGGTATAAAAGAGCTTTCTATGTTCCTCTCCCCAGGTTGCAAAGAAGCAAACAGTGAAATGCATATCTAGCAGTTCAGAAAAGGAAGGGGAAATGCCATCAAATGATGCCTATTTCCTTATGGTATGTCAGTCCAGGTGTCAAAAAGCTACAGTTCATGTTAACTTTATTTTCAAGTGCACCGTATTATTTTTCCTAAAAATTTATTTTGCTGCTACAAACTTCTAGAAAATTATTGTGCCAAATCTCAAAAGCAGATTACCGCATGAAATACTGTAACAAATACTGTTGCAAAAGGAAATATACAGGATTTGTGTTATTTTCTCACCTCATTTCTGATGAAAATATAATCTGTTGAACATTTCCCAGTAGGAGTCTTAAGTTACACAAAGCCTTCAAAACAAACTTAGTGGCAGGTAAAGCTACTAGGTAAATATATGCTACCTGTCTGGGAGGCCTTTGAAATGTGTGATCTTTTAACCATGCTTCAACTTCTTCAATTTTCTTCTTGTGTATGGCAAGCTCATTCTAATGAGAAAAATAATAATGTATAGTTCAGGCAAATAATTTTACAGTAAAATTAAATATTGCGAAAAAACACTGTTGTAGCATATCCTCTTGGTACCTGTAACAAGTTAATTATTAGTGTAAGCAAAATAAAAATGGTTCTATTTTCACTGTGTTTCCATAACCGGCCTGGTTCAGTTTATCTTCCAAACTGGGATCAATTTTGGCCAGAATTCAGCCCATTAGGGTTCCAACTATCTGGTGTCCATCTCCAAGCCCCAAAGTGTGGAGATTACATCACATACAGCAGAGTTCAGGGCCTGAGATTCAGCAGCAGCCTTCAGACTAGTTCCACAGCCTGCTAAACTAGCTAAAAATAAGGGGCATCTGCAGGAAGGGTCCGTTTACAGTCTGAAAGTTACCACAAGACCTCTGTCCTAATGAACTGTAAAGTGATTACATAATTGCCACATACCAAAGCCAAGGGACTAGATCTGCATTGATTTTCAAGGCATTCAAAGGACATTCAACATATTTCTAGAAACGACTATACATGGACAGAAGTCTTGCTCACATCTTTGTTTATTAAGCTGAAAGATGATCATCTAGACAGTCAATATCATTACTCAATAACAAGTGCAATTTTTTTCCATTGCTAGTGCTTAATATTCCAAACACTTGCTGACCATTAAATATATATATATATTTAAAATGAGCAAATTTCCAAATGCACTTCAAATCAAAACATTTATCTTATACTTTTCTATTAACCAAGTATACCTATGTTCTATCAACTTAATAAATCTATGAAACACTGTAACTATTTTTCCTTTTGGACACACCACTTCAGCAACACACACAGCTATTTGTTGTTTTTAAAGGAATTTTAAACTAAACTTTACCTGAGTTTTCGGTTTGTATTTATCCACCCAAGATTCGTTTTGGCTATGGTTTTGTTTTGAGAGTTTATATTTATATTGCTCATCTGTAGAAGGTGGCTTTCTTTTTTTTCTTTCAGTCTTACAACTTTCTATCGGAGAGCAACACTCTTTTTTCTTCCGACTGTGTTTGGTATCTGTTGATGGCTTCTTATGAAGAATGTCGGATGATAGAATTGTATCCTTACAGAAATCACTAAAAGATGGCTCCACCCAATCAGTCACCTGACAAAATGTAAGTAAACAAAAGTTATTGCATGGTAGAAATGATTAATTCTTAAACCAACTAGTATTTTACAGTAGAGTAGTCCAAGGTCTTAATAACAACAATTTTGTCATACTATTGGAAAGCCCCCTTTCAACTTTTAAGCTCTATCTAATTGAACATTCAGTAACTTTGTGTTAATACAAGAAAGGGAGTCTGGAATCAGCATGAAATTATGAAAGTTTATACACACACACACACACACACACAGGCATTTAGCCATGGTGTGTTCAACAGTTCTTATTTCCAGTAACTATACTTGGTCTGGAACATTTAACTGTGATTTCCAAACTACCATTGGCTGATGTTGTGAAAAGTGATAATAAAGGAAGCAATCCTTCTCTACATGAGTATAACAACGGTGCATTAAAGAATAATACAATCCAAAGTCTTCAATATTTTAAAGTTGTAATCACTCACTTTGACTGCAGCAATCTTTCTTTTTGAATGTTTTTTTGACATCATCAACCTTTGTAGTTTCCATCCGAAGTATATGACCAGCAGCCCTTTAAATTAAATGACCTAAAAAAATTGTGAAATATTTATGTAAAAAAACTTTGCACAAATAGAATTTTGAAACGTCCAACTAGGCAAAACATCCAACTAGGGCTGCCTTGCAAATAATTAGATGAGGGGATAGCCCCAGGGAAGGGAGAAATCGCACTCCAGCTGCTATTTTCCTCAAAATATGCTGTTTTTCCAAGTAAAGGTTCATTCCTAAACCTGGCCACTGCTCAACCAGTCTGTATGAAATGCCAGGCTATTTCACTGGCAGAGATCCTACCGGCAGCATACCCACTCACCATTTGGTGATCTGAACGGGGAGGTTCGTGCCAATGAAGTAATGCTGGCATCACTCTGCAGTCAGTGGGCAGTGTGGAGAGGCTTCCACTTTATCCACCTCCACTTTATCCACCCCCTTCCCAGACTGGTGCAAAAGGGGTTGGGATTGTTTCTACCAACTCATGGTTATGGAGAAAAACCTCAGAAACAAATTAGCAGCATGGCTGTGAAACATATTCCTGAATTATTTTTTAAAAAATAGCGGTACTAGCACATCAGGCAGTAGTAAGTAGATTTCAGTAACCTGTCACAGACAACTATAGATTTCATCTATACAGCAGGCGAAAACTTCAGAACTGGATATTCAGTCACAAATTTAAGTTGTCATAGCATCCCCAAAGGCTAGGTAATATAAAGAGTACACACACACACACACACACACACACAGTTGTCCAAAAATATAAGCACGGTGGTGTTTGAGTTAAAACCATGCTCAAAGCGGCTTATTACATGACAAGATTTGCATAATTACAAACATAACGATAAACACATCAAAAAGTACACAACCAAATTTAAACAATTTCCACATGAATCATAACATGACCTAGAAATAAAGATTAAAAAATCAGCATCAGTATTATTATTATTTATTTATTCAACTTATTACAGTACGAGCAACAAAAGAAACCTTCAAACACTACCCCCAGCCGAAGAGTCTGTTCAGCAGCTTTTGTAGCTGGCGTCAGTCAGGGACCCGCCCACCCAGGCCAGGTGGGAAAATATCGGCCAACAAGGCAGGGAGGGATCTTCCAAGGGAAGGCAGCCCAGCCGAACTCAGAGGGACTTACTTCTGACCGGACATGCTTCGGACTGCGCCGCTCGTTCAGTTATGTCCGTGCGGTCCACCCGAGTGACTTGCGGAGCGGCTCTGCCCGACTGTGTTGCGCTGACCCTTCTCCGCTGCTTCTGTAGCCCAGACAGCCCCTTACTCGCCCTTCTCCATCACCAGAGAGACCTGCCGCGGTCCCGTAATACCCGCCGGAGGCGCCTTTCTCTTCCTGGGACTTAGGCTGCCTCCATTTAGGCTGGGGGCTTCCCACGTATGTGGGCGCCCAGCTGACGGCGAAACGCTGACGCGTGACCTTCTGGCCCCAGACTGCAGGGAAAAGCCAAAAGCTCGGCGAAACTGTTTATGTATGTATGTATGTATGTATGTATATATGTATGTATGCCAGTTATACGTGATTCTTACCTCACAGCGTCGCCTTCCTAGTTTCCAGGAGACGGGCGGAAGAAAGGAGGCCACTGTGACGTTTTTATTATGCGCTGACTCGGGCAGGGTTGGGAAAGGTCCCTGCGAAGGATGGACACGTGTCTTCGTGACGTGTTTCAAGGCACGTGGATCGTCAGCCAAGCGAACATGAGGAGACCAAATATTCTTCTCACGGGTAAGAGCAAAACGGGTTGAAGAGGGGGTTGTGTCTGTATCTCATGAAAGTGCTTTAGAAACATAAGGTCCCGGATCCAGTTTCTAGTGTCCTCGGATGAGGCAACCAGTAACAACAAGGGTGGGAAGGATTCCCGTCTGAAATCCTATCCTAGAAAGCAGTGTGTTTGGTCGACTACCGGTGCGAGGCAGCTTCATTGGTTTTACCTGATTGTGTGCCTCGGTAAATGTCACTTTCACCCTCCTATTTGTGCTTCAAAAATGAGGCCTGGGCTAACATGCAAGCAAACTATGTGATCTTATGGGTTATAAGATTGTTTTGAATGCTGCTCCGTGTTTGTTTGTTTTATATAACTTGCAAATGCAAAACTTACTCTTTGCCATATGCCATATAAGCTGATTGTAGACGATTTTTAATATAGAGAAGTGTTCAAAATGTGATGCACACACCTGCAGGATTTTTTTAAAATGGAAAGTCTTTGGCTATCTTGCTTTAACTTGGCCTTTCGTAGAGGTTTTCATGTTGAGTTGATTGTATGTTATTAGTTACTGTTTTCTTATGACATACACTGCTTTGTAGGTACGCCTGGTGTTGGGAAAACCACCCTAGGCAAAGAGATTGCTGCAAGAACAGATTTTACTTACATTAATGTGGGTGATTTGGCCAAAGAAGGTGAGTTTTTATTTTACAGAACTTAACACTTGAAACTTAATGTAGAATTCGTATTTAAGTGATACATTGGTAAGTAGGTATAGTGGTATATGTGGTGGAGTTCAATGTTGCGCTATTATGAACATTCTGTCTATGCAAGCATTTCAGCTCATCATGTGGAACAACCCCCCCCCCCAACTCTCCCCCCCCTCCTGCCCAAACCAATTCTGGGAGGCGTCCAGTGGGAAGAGAGGGAGAAAGCTTAATTGCATATGCCAGGCTTCCTAAACTCTGCCCTCCAGATGTTTTGAGACTAAATTCCCATCATCCCTGACCACTGGTTCTGCTAGCTAGGGATCATGGGTGTTGTAGGCCAAAAACATCTGGAGGACCGATGTTGAGGAAGCCTGGCATAAGCAGTAGTCCTTGCACAGAGTTTCTGCTAACAGGATGCCTTAGATCAGGGGTGTCAAACTCAAATTCATCGGGGGCCGCATCAGCAGTTTGGTCACCCTCAAAGGGCCGGTTGTATCTGTAGGACTATGTGTCCACTCTTTATTATCATAAATTATTGTCACTGCATTCAATTATGACTTTTTTGTAATAATGTCGCACGTGCGCACTCCGTCGCTGGGCTCCTGCTGCCGCTTCCGCAGCGAATTTGCGAGCCCTCTGAGTGAAACGCGCACGGCAGCCCCCCCAAGCCGCTTTTTCACTCAGAGGGCTCGCAAAGTCGCTGCGGAAGCGGCAGCAGCAGCGGGAGCCCAGCAACGGAGTGCACACGCGCGACATTTTGCGCGTGCGCACTCAGTCCTGATGTTGCGTTGTGACGCCATGGCGCAACGTCACGACGCCCCGCCCCCAGGCGGGGTGCCTCCTCCGCGCTGCCGCCCCAGGCGGCGCGGAGCCTCCCTCTGCCCCTGCGGCCGGCGGCGGCTACATGGGCCACATGATTTGGTCTGGCGGGCCGGATTCGGCCTGCGGGCCTTGTGTTTGACACCCGTGCCTTAGATGAATCCCATCCATAGTTATAATGCTAAAGGGAATAAATTCTGTTTATAGACATGCTTGTTAAAAAAACTTTTAAACATACAGTATGTCTAAAATGCATAAAGTAAGCCTCATTGGACTTATGGAACTTACTTCTGAATAAAATCCCATAATATTGGGCTGCGCAAAGGTTTTTGAGAGACATATCTTAAAAAAGCAATTGATAGCAAACCATTGGAAACATTTTCGTATTCTTACCATTTCTTCCTCATTATACAGGGGAGCTATACGAAGGATTTGATGAGGAATATGAATGTCCATTTTTAGATGAAGACAGGGTGAGTTTACATTTAAAAACTAGCAGAGATGTGGGTTTTATTTTGTTACTAAAAATAAATTTATAAGTTTATTTTTTATGAATTCTCTTTTAGGTAGTTGATGAACTGGAAGAGAAGATGAGTGATGGTGGTGTAATAGTTGATTATCACAGCTGTGACTTCTTTCCTGAACGTTGGTTTAATAAAGTATTTGTGCTTCGAACTGAAAACTCAGTCTTGTATGACAGATTGGAAAGCAGGTAAAATCAGTGCTACAAAATAAATGCAGTACCAGATTTGGCTTAGGATGAAGCCTCTTGTTAGTACATACTGTATTTTTCGCTCCATAAGATGCACTCCCCCCCTAAAAAGTAAGGGGAAATATCTGTGCTTCTTATGGAGCAAATGGTGGTCCCTGGAGCTGAATTGCCCAGGGGCCAAAAGCAGTTCGTGCTTTTTATTTTACAAAGAGAAAAGGGAGTGTTGAAAGGACCCCGCTCAGCAGCTGATCAGCAAGAGATCGGGAGAGAGATAAGAGTCCCGGCTCCCTTTCAGCCCCACCCCCTTGCCCAGGCCTCCATTGTTGAATGTGCTGCAGAGGGAGGTTGTTTGTTTCGCCAGCGACATGTGACTGGCTGATTAGATTATCTGTCTGGAAATAGTAGAAATGGCTCCCTTTCCTTAAGCTGCAGAAATGTGAGTTGAACCCCATAAAAACGGGGCTTTTCCTCTTTGCTTTTCCCCCTTTGCTTTTCCCCCTTTGCTTTTCCCCCTTTGCAAAAAAGCTGCAAAACTTTTAGCTGATCCTCAAAAAAAGGGCTTTTCCCTTTGCAAAAAAGCTGCAAAACTTTTAGCTGATCCTCAAAAAAACAGGGCTTTTAGAGGAGGAAAACCAGAAAAAAAAAATCTGGTTTCCTCCTCTAAAAACAAGGTGCGCCCTATGGTCCAGTGCGCCCTATGGAGCGAAAAATACAATAGTCTTGTCTCTGTTTTTTTAACCTAAAATGTGTTCCCAAATTATCTCAAATGTTTTTGTCTTACCTTATTTATTTTTAGAGGATACAAAGGAAAAAAGCTTCAAGACAACCTTCAATGTGAAATTTTTCAGATCATTTATGAAGAAGCCATGTCATCGTATAAGGAGGACATTGTTCATCAGTTGCCCAGCAACATTCCAGAGGACATGGAGAACAACTTAGATCAGATTATACAGTGGATCGAACAGTGGATGAAAGAAAACAACTAGCATTTTTATATATAATATTAATAGACCAGAGTCATAGAAATAGCACTGGCTGATTGGTTCTTGTATAGTAAGCTACACTTGCTGTTTCAGTCATTGAGGAAACAGTAACAGTTACTTTTCTGAGAAAATGAAATTGGAGATAAGTGAAATTCAGCAGCTTTATGTTGCACTAATTATTGCTGGATTCATATGACTGCAGAAACTGGATATAAGTTACAGACTTGGAAACTAAAAAACATGACATTCTTTGTAATTGGGAATCTTAATACTCTTTTTAAAGATTTGGTTGAAAAGGTTAATAACAAACTGCACTGGCTTGTTTAGGTGTCAGCATCTCAAATGCTGTGCAACTTCCTTTTTTGGTAATACATTGAATTGTTCTGTGGATGTTTTTAATTTTTAATGGTTTATGACAGTGTTTCAGGTTAAGTTACCGACATGCAATGTCATTTAATATATTTGTGTGTATATATATATTTCATTTTTAAATAAGTTTGACTCCAGCCAATTTAATATTGTGAATAAATATGTTAGAAGCAGTAGATGATCTGGATCTTCCTCCCTTATATATTCTATGATTCAGGAAGTTTCTGCTTCTCTTAATTGTACTATGCCGTTCCATTCTCTTCTGCGCTGATCTAGCTCATAGTAAATGTTATCAGACTTTCAAGTCTAAAAGCTTTCCTGGTGAAGTTACTTCTAATGCTATGGGAATATTGACCTGTATTTGCAAGTGTAATACATTGACTATACACAGTGCAACCTGAAGGTCATTTTATTGATGTGAACACACATGCCAGTTCCACATAATAGGAAGCCCAATTTGATAGCAGCTTCCCAAAGCAGGTATGTGTGTCAAATACAGAAAAGATTTCTTTATTGTCATTGTCATTGTACAAGTACAACGTTGTACAAGTGCAACGAAATTGAATGCCATCCCATAAAAACAAGACAAAAAAGACATTTTTAGCCACACATGCACATACATACACACCCATCACAACTCTCCAAGGTCATATTATCTGGTTACAGCATTTAAGATGGTTATAGCTCTGTGGTAGAAACTATTTTTTAATCTATTTGTTCTTGCTTTAATTGTTCTATATCTCTTGCCCGAAGACAGTGGTGCAAAAAGACTGTATCCCGGATGAGATGGATCCTGTAAAATACTGTTTACTTTTTTAAGGCAGCGGGAACTATAGTTCTTCCAAAGATGGGAGAGGGTGACCAATAATCTTTTGGGCTGTGGTTATGACCTTCTGTAATACCTTCCTCTCCATGGCTGAGCAACTGGAAAACCAAGCACAAATACAACACCATATGTAAGAATGCTCTCTATGGAGCCCCAGTAGAAGGACACCAGTAGTCTCACTCAGATTGTTCTTCTTTAAAAGTCTGAGGAAATAAATTCTCTGCTGGGCCTTCTTTACCAGAGCAGTAGTATTTGCGCTCCAAGTCATACCATGCTCAATTTTTCTTTGTTCAGTCGTGTCCGACTCTTCGTGACCCCATGGACCAGAGCACGCCAGGCACCCCTATCCTCCACTGCCTCCCGCAGTTTGGCCAAATTCATGCCAGTCGTTTCGAGAACACTGTCCAACCATCTCATCCTCTGTCGTCCCCTTCTCCTTGTGCCCTCCATCTTTCCTAACATCAGGGTCTTTTCTAGGGAGTCTTCTCTTCTCATGAGGTGGCCAAAGTACTGGAGCCTCAACTTCAGGATCTGTCCTTCCAGTGAGCACTCAGGGCTGATTTCTTTAAGGATGGATAAATCCAGTTTGATCTTTTTGCAGTCCATGGGACTCAAGAGTCTCCTCCAGCACCATAATTCAAAAGCATCAATTCTTCGGCGATCAGTCTTCTTTTTAGAAGAAGACGCCAAAGAATAAATGGACATAAATCTGATATCAGGAATCACAAGACAGAGAAACCAGTAGAACACTTCAATCTCCCAGCACAAGATCTCAAAGTAGCTGTCTTAATACAAAGGAATTTCAGAAATAGACTGGAAAGAGAAGTTGCTGAATTGCAACTCATTACCAAACTCAAAACCACGGAGAGACCTGGTCTGAACAAAGACATTGGATTCTTATCTCATTATCCATGACAAAGCTATCTTTAGTCATCTCACCCCTTGCTTTTTCCTTTAGGACTAACTGCAGTCGTTAACAGTCATCAACAGGTTTTCCACACCCATCAGCCAAATCACCCATTCCCACCACCCTTCTGAGTAATACCCCTCCTCACTATATATAAGTGTGCATGCACAAGAAAGCTCATACCAAGAACAAACTTAGTTGGTCTCTAATGTGCTACTGGAATGATTTTTTCATTTTGTTTTGTTTTGACTATTTCACAGGGTGTTTGTTGTGAGGATAAAATGGGGAGAACCTCGTACGCCCCCTTGAGCTCCTTGGAGGAAAAAAGTATATAAATGCAATGAAATAAATACCCCCCCCCCCAAAAAAAAACACCACTGCTTCGCAGCAGACCGGTCACCGGTATAGCTTAGTGTCAGGTACCTTCCCATTTCTTCCTGCTGCAACGACACAGAGGCTTGTGGGTGGCACCTTAAAAACTAATGGACAAGTTAGATTTATATTTGCAACAAGCTTTTTATATTACCGTGCCCATTCTTGACTCTGCAGGTCCCTCCTCTAGCTGTGGGGAAGGGAGGGCTCGGGGTAGGCGGGCAGGTGAAGCCCTGCCCCGGAGGGAGGCCGGGAGGAATAGAGGGGCGGACCGGGAAGGGCGACGGCTGGACTGGAGGGAAGGAGGAAGCCCTGCTCGCCTCGCCGGCCAGGTGGGTCTGCGGCGGCCTTGGCTTGCGCGCTGAGGCTCGCAGCTCTGGAAGGCTCGGCCCCTTGGGAGAGGGAAGGAGGGGCCGAGCCGTGGGGCGTCGGGGTTCAGTGCATGTGGCGCGGAGGGAAGCCCGGGAGGCTCGTGCGCGCTCTTTCGTAAAAGTGGAAATAAAAAAACGAAAAAATTGTCCAGTAGCACCTTAGAGACCAACTAAGTTTGTTCTGGGTATAAGCTTTCGTGTGCATGCGCACTTCTTCGTAAAAGTGTTCCGCGTTCTCTTTTTAGCCAGGATTCGCGTTGGCGGGAGCTGCGTGCTCTCAGCTCAGGCGCCCTCTGAGATTTTGCGTTGCCCGTGCAAATAGGACGGGGAGGTCTCCTTGCCGTTCTTTCCGGTACCTTTTAATATTGGTGGCAAAGGGAGACATTAAGCAGACTATGCAGTATTGCCCTGTATGGAGACGCCAGTGATGCTCAAAGCTGCACCTGTTGAATGTTGGTTGGGCATGCAGCTTTTTAAAGAAAAGAAAAAACAGAAGAGAAAGCCCTGCTTGAGGTGTTGTCATAATTGATAGATAGAATCACAGAGTTGGAAGGGAGCCTGAGGATCATCTAGTCTAACCCCCTGCTATGCAGGAATATGCAGCTGTCCCTTAGGCAGGATCGAACCCGCAACCTTGACATTGTCAGCATCACACTCTAGTCAACTGAGCTACCCATGAAAGAGATAATAGAGGCTAAGTTCTTTATTCTGGGAAGCCCTAGAATAAGTAAAGGGGACCCATTGTATGATTCTGCAGCGATAAGGTATGTTGTGTAATCTCAGGTCCATGCATTTTTTTGCTTTTCTGCCAGCTACAACTGTACATAAATATGAATAATCTTATAATTGTGTACATTATAAATATAAAATGCCTGTTGCTGTATAGTAATGCAGCAATAAGGGATGTTTTGCAATATTGGATCCACCATGGAATGTTAAGACATCAGGAAACTGCCTTATAGTGAGTCAGACCACAGGTCCATCTAGCTCAACATTGTCTGCACTGATTGGGGAGCAGTTCAGGATTTCAAACAAGCCTCTCTCCCAGCCCTACCTAGAGATGCTGGGGATGAAGCCTGGGATCTTTTCCATGGAAAGCAGATGCTCTATCACTGAGCTACAGCCACTCACCTGCTAGCTAGCTATACCTGCATATAAATAGGTTTTGCTCATTGTGTACTTGATAAATATAAAATGCTTGGTGTTTCAAATATAAAACTAACAGTGTGGCATTCTAATGAGAAATGAGCGCAGTAGATAATGTTTTTTGTTGATACAAGTGTGGTGCTGATAACCCTAAGGTTGCAGGTTTGATCCCTGTATGGGACAGCTGCATATATTCCTGCATTGCAGGGGGTTGGACTGGATGATCCTCCAGGTCCTTTCCAACTCTACAATTCTATGATTCTGTGATTCTATGTTTCTAAATTCAGGTAGGTAGCCGTGCTGGTCTGAGGCAGGCAAAATAAATTTTAAAAATTGTCCAGTAACACCTTAGAGACGAACTAAGACTACATGTTAACGAACCAGCCTCCTTCCCTGGCATCCCAAATTAAGTGTGCCTAAATTGTAAGCATTATGGGACAATGTATACACAATGTTACTCATGACCTTGGTTCATACTGTGATATTTACATGGATGTGCAGAAGACAAGCTCTTTCTATCACTGTGTTTATGCCTAAATCAGTCTCTAAAGGGTAGGCGAATGGACGTTCCATTTCGTTTTCTTAAAAACAAGCAGCACACATTCAAAATGGTTTACTAAAGTTAAAATATCCGTGTGCAAAAACAGCATAAGAAGACATTTTGAATGAAGAGAGGGTTTTCTATAAATGTGCTATAAAAAAAGAAGCAGCCAAGTATTCA
The DNA here is from genome assembly GCF_009819535.1 of Lacerta agilis. Taxonomy (NCBI): domain Eukaryota; kingdom Metazoa; phylum Chordata; class Lepidosauria; order Squamata; family Lacertidae; genus Lacerta; species Lacerta agilis. The sequence continues at coordinate 29,849,961 of NC_046322.1, forward strand.
GAGTTCCTTTCTGAGGATGTTATAAATGGCTGGATTCTATTAAAGAGAACTAGGAAAGCAATAGGTCTTGATGTCACTTTTGCAGTTGTTGGATTGTAAATTAAACAATGCTTTCTTTAAAGTAAACAAAGTGGCTGGGTGTGTTTATGGTCCTGCCAGCAAGGCATGATTACACTGATATGCTTTTAAGTTCTTGGAATCTTATTTTGAAGTCGTGCTTTGAAATCGGTAGTACCAAAACATGTGTTTAATTTGCAGGAAATGCTTCCTGTAATTAGTAATCTTTTTGACAAGAAGCAAGGGTTATTTAGGAAAATCTTAGTACAGTATAAAAAAAACTATTTGCTCCTGTCTAGAAATGCCGGAAGTGCCTGTTAAAGAAACTAAGGCATCTTTAGTTTTGTTATAATTATTCATTTTTATTAATTTATTTTCCAGCACAACTTTCCCTGACGTGTTTGTGTTTGAACAAAGCTTTTGTATTTGAACAAAGGCACCTCTAGCTTGAAATAAGAAGCTTATTTGTGTTGCCAATGTGTGAAGCAGTCTCATTGCAGAACAAACTGGGTATGACCTCGGAAGGTGAAGACGATGACATGGCATGTGGAGATTTGGGAAATGGACTCATTAGAAGACAAACTGCTATGTATGAACCAGAAAGCTTCAGCGTACACCCAGGTATGCCTAGAAGAGGTTCAGCAAGGAAAAGCTTCAGTCCGTTTATGCTGCCAAAAAATGGAGAAGAATGTGATGCAACAGTTTTTCGTTGCTCAAGGTGTAACAGCTTGAATGACACGTCAGTCAAAAAAATGGGAATCAATGCATTTCGTAGCTGCAACCGACAAAACAGCTCTGGTAAGGTTTTAGTTCAATCCAAACCTTTGGACCATTTAGTATTCTTCATACAGCACGTAAATGTTGCTATTAAGATACTTAATTCATAAACATCTCCAAAAGCAGAAGTCTTTTTAGCCATGTAAGTACCACAGAACAACAAATATAGAGCAGCAGGTGAAACAGTTTATTGCACCACCTAAAATGCTGGCTTCAAATTTTCAGTTACACTGAGCTTTTCACCTATAGGTGTTCAAAACAAAAATAAGGACTGTAAGATATATGTATGATGGATAGTGTTGACCCAGTTGTGTGTGCTTAAGCATGTTGACTTAAATAGAAGCTATAATAACTGAATTTAAAATATTAGACCTTGCACCAGTTAAGACATACTGTTTTACGAGTTTTCCTGTAAAAAATGAGGTCACAAGAGAGGAGAGGAGGCATTATTTAAGGCTTTATGTAAGTTGTAAATAATGCTGTACAGGGGACTGGCATATCAGTCAGCACACTAAGCACTTATTTGTTGACTCAGCCAGTTGGGTGCTAGGCTTCTAATGATGTAGCCCAGCTTGTAGATTCCAAGCATGAAAGAGATGAATGTAGTCTCATTTATCTCTGAGGCCACAGTGTACAGTAGTGTCTCACTGGATTGTAACATGAGTGAGAGTCCATTTTGGGGAGGAAACTCATTTTTCAAATATACAAAACAATAACTGGAGGTTGCTGAGGAAATACAATTTCCTTCTCCCAGAAAACTATTGCTTCCAGCGCAAGTTGGAGTTCTGTATGGATTGTGACTGTGCAAGTGTTGCAGGCAGTTATTTTGAAATTTGTTCGAGTATTGCATCCCCCCCCCCATTTCCTTTTTAAAAGAGGGCAGCTGCTCTCTGATGTTTCACTTTCTTACTTTGCCTTTTGGTGAATTCCCCTCGCCACCTCAGGTTTACTTTTTTTTTTAAAGGAATCTCCATTAGAGTGCACGTGTCCCAAGTTTTTCTTTTGTTTATACAACTCTTGAAACATAGTTCCACGCATGCATGGAGACATGGGTGGCCCATCCCATTTTGCCACCTGAGGTAAACCGGGAATTGCCACCTCCTGCCCCATTTGCCGCTGGGCTCAGCCCTCATCACTTCTGCTGCCAGAACACTACAGCTCTCACCAAAGTTGGTCAGAGCCAGGCTGTTCCGCAAAGCATTCTCTGCAAACCAGAATGCCTCCCTCTTGCCAGTGGGGTGTGTGTGTGTGTGTGTGTGTGTGCGTTCATTCTGGAAGCAGTAGTGTGGACAGAGAGCCATCTCTTTTGTCTCCCGTGCATGAGTCGGGTGCTTTACCGCACTTCATGTGCTGGACAGCTCAGCATGGAGACAAACAAATGTGTGGCTAGCCATTAAATAAGTTAGTGTTGATTTAACTTTTATCTTTTGATCTAATGATCTTTTGCATCCTTCCCCCCCCCCCTCCACCATTGGGAGACACCCAATGTGGGTTTTTTTCTCTCCTTCCAACAATCAGATGCTATTTTTTGAAACTTAAGAAGTGGTGTATTAAATGCTTGTTACATAAAAGTGCAAGGGGAAGGCAAATTACCAAACATAGTTTTGAGAAACAGCTGATGCGTTTTATGTTCTTTAAAAAAAATGTTTTAAATAAGCACTTAGAAATAAGCTTGCCATCCTATTAGTTTCAAACCAGGATGCTTTTTCTATTATGAATACACACAGAATCTAACTCTGAGGCATCAAATGAAGAATTAATACAACACCTTCAAGAAGCTGAAGAGGTAAGTGCCTGTCTTGGTAAGACTTAATTTGGAACCTTATTTTTCTCACTAATAGGGTGTCCCCAGACCCAGAAGCAATAGCAAATATGGGGCAAGGTGTTGAGAGAGTAGTAGAAGTCCAGCTTCACCCATATTTGGAGGAAGTGGATTTTCTGGATCCATTTCGGTTTGGCTTTAGGCCTGGTTATGGCACTGAAGCCGACTTGGTTGCCTTGGTTGATGGCTTAAGCAGGAGCCTCTCCTGCTGGCCAGGGAACCCTCCAGAACAGTGTGGGATATGGTGTGGAGATGGGGCTGCAGCCTGAGGGAGAAATCCTTCCAATCACACAAGCGGGTGTACCATCCACTCATAGCAGGAAGTCTCTGTATGATGCCCAATATTTTTGTTTACTCAACGTGACTTTATTCGTACCCAGGAAATAGAAGTTTTAAGAGTTGAATTGGAAGCATCTCAAAGACAACTTGAAGGCAAAGAGCAAGCACTAAAAATTCTGCAGAGCATGGTAACTTACTAATATATATGAATTTACATAAAATTTGTATTGTAGCATTTTTCAAATTGTACATATACCGTTATGCAAATGAGACAGCCGTAAGGTCCGTGTCGTGGTTGCTCGCAAGTAACGAGGCAAAAGTCCAGCCTGTCTTTTAACAGTGGAATTTGCTGCCAAGGAGTGTGGTGGAGTCTCCTTCTTTGGAGGTCTTCAAGCGGAGGCTTGACAGTCATCTGTCAGGAATGCTTTGATGGTGTTTCCTGCTTGGCAGGGGGTTGGACTGGATGGCCCTTGTGGTCTCTTCCAACTCTGTGATTCTAGGTTTATTGTGCATACTATGTACAGTGCAGAGCTACAAATCCATGTCCGTATCAATCACTCGCAGAATCCGGGAGTGGCCCCTTCCGGTTGCGACCCCAACATAAGAATTTCGGCACCCCCAGTCTCCGCCTCCCCTCCTTGCGTTTCACCCCTCTGTGTGGTTCGGGCAACGGAAATGGCATGCCTCCCTCCTCGCCCATTGGGCGAGGGGAGCGCAGGGTCTCTCCAGCATCCCCAGAGCCCCTACGCTCATGGTCCCTGGTCTCCTGCCCTTCCCCACTGGAGAAGTCGCTGTTTCCTCCGCTGGTGGAGGTGCTGCTAGTCAGGTGGGGCCGGTGCTCCTTGTAGCCTCCCGAGAGCCCTGCCACCACCTTGTGCTGAACCTGGGACAGTTCCCTGACAACAGCTGTTCTTCACTGTTATGGTTTTATTACTTACGTTGGTGACCAGTTCCTTAATTGACGCTGAGGCAGTTTTAGGGTAGTGCGACCAGTTCAGATGCACTAGGTTCTGTGCTGCAGGGGGTGCCATAATACTGTTGTAGAACAGAGTGTGAGAGGCAATGGGGAGCCCCTGAAATTTGAGAGCTCAAAGTCTGCCACTGATTGATGCATATGTTTTCACTTTTAGTATGATCTGCGAGACATAATAGTTCAGCTTTTTAAATTTTTATTTCTCAGGCAGTGCTGGATAAAGCCACTTGCCATACTAAAGCGGTATTTAAAAAAACAGAGCAGCAGAAGAGAGCTTTAGAAAAGGTAAGACTATACTTTATTCTTTCTCTGAAGAGGGGCAAAAATAACTGAGATGTGTATGGGATTGCAGTCCTAAAGCAAAAATCCGAAACATGTTTCAACTAATTGATTTCAATGGACTAAGCATGCTTTAAGACTGCAATCCTTACTGGGCAAGAATATCCATTGAACACTGCAATTTACTTCTCAGTAAATATGCATGGTGTTTGTCTTTTATTTACAATATTTTATTTAGTATTCAGGGTAGTTGTAATAGTTTGCTGGAATACTTACTGGAAAAGATGACTCTGTATAATTAGGAGATTTCAGAGCGCAGAGTTTTTATTCCATGGGAAGATCTGTTTGATTCTTCTCTTTTAGCGAACGCTGTGCCCACAGATTTTCAAGTTTTTCTCCACAATTTGTTGTTGTTGTTCAGTCGTTCAGTCGTGTCCGACTCTTCGTGACCCCATGGACCAGAGCACACCAGGCACACCTATCTTTCACTGCCTCCCGCAGTTTCTCCACAATAGTGAAAACTAAAAAAAATGATTTTCAAATTAATGCAGTAGACTGATTGTATGAATGTGTGGATATATAGAACATTCCTAGGCATTTTGTCTTTCATCAGTAGTTATCTAAAGTTGCTGACTCAGTATTTTTAGACCAACAATTGACTGCAATCCTAGATTTCAACAGGAAAAGTGAACAGGAGAGCAGTAAGTGCACAGTCAGAGGTGTCTGGAATGTGCTTACTGCCCAGCAGAACAGGCAGGCTGGCTTGTGGTTGGCTTTTTCAGCCAGGTGATTACTTGCAATAAATTATTTCCAAACATTGCCAGTTGTGCATTGGCTGCTTCTTGCCAAGCTAAGGCAAAATTATATGATCTTGGAGAATAAATCTGAGCAGTGTGGTTATGGGATGCAGGAGGGAATTCGATCCATCTTCACTACACTAAGAGTATAATGTTCAAATTATGGAATATTGTCCTGCTTTATTCTAATATTAACATTTTACTGTTTATAGGAAATAAATGTTCTACAGTGGGAAATCAAAATTAATCAGGAGAAATTTAAAAATACAGAAGAGTCTTGGGCAGAAAAATATGACAGGTATATATACCAAAGTAATACCTCAGTTTTACAATATATAGAAGCATATGTTTTAGGTATGATTTTAAAACATGTCATTTGTTGCCATTGTCAATAGAATTTATTGTGAAAATGCTGTACTTAAGGAAACACTGAAATTGAAAACTGATGAAGTTAAAACACTAAAGTCTGAAAATGAATGTAAGTATGCTCCACCTTTTTCAGTTCTTTGCCTTTTAAAGAAATTGTGTTTCTCACCTTCGTCTTAGATGCAAAAAAGCAAAGGCTAATCTTTTTTGAAAAGTGTACTGTGTTCAGTTTAACTTTCTATGATGCAGAATATATTAGTCCAATATTTATTGTTTTTAGCCAAAGGCCATTGCATTGTAACTCACAAAAGAAACAAGATATTCCAAGAGTAAGTAAACAAATGTATTTTCAAAAATGCAAGTTGTTAAAACATATAAAGTTATTCAAATCATTTAGGCATAATGTTTTAGTCTTAAACTTTTGTTTGTACTCTTGAAAGGATTTGAACATCATATCACGCTTAGAAGCATAAGGTTGAAATTATGCATTCTTACCCACTGAATATACTGGAATTTAGGATTTTGCATGTTGCATTGATGCAGTTAGCAATAAGATTAGCATCATCATTTACTCACCTAGGTAGCCTAGGTGAGATGGCAAGTGGCTGAAAGTCACCTATTGAGCTTCATAGCTGAGAAAGGATTTGAACCTGAATCTCCATAGTCCTAATCTGTCACTCTAAGCCACCACACCATCACTGGCTCTCAATGTTTAATATTGACACATAATTTCAGCATAGTTTAGTAAACCACAGCTACGAACCTGTTTCAGATGCAGAGTCTTCAGTCCATAATATATGACATAATAAAACTAGTGCTGTGTAAAGAGCGTTTTCCTCCTTAGTGTGTGTTCTCAATCGATTCCACAAAATCTGAGACTAGGGAAGCTTCCAACACAAACTTGTAGGCGAGCTTGAGCTCTTTGTTCAGAAATTAAGCTCCTTTATTTTGTGTATACCCCAAAAATCAGTAAATGAAGAATCAAACCCTATTAAATTTGAAAACTACGCAAGTGAGGATTTGAAGCAACAGAAGCTGATTGAAAATTTCACAAACTGTTTCCTTGCTCAATATTGAATTTTACAGTTTTGGAACGACAGCATCTGGAGATTCTCGCTGTCCTAGATGTAAAACAGCGGAAGATTGTTCAGGAGAACATGTCCCTTAGCAAGAGTGGTTTTACAGAGATAACAGGACTTGAGGTGTGTATATTAAAATTGCTTTGTTTGAGTCTTTTACTTTGAGAATGAAGTGGAAGGGCAGAAGCTTCGGTTCTTTCGGCTACTATTTTCCCTCCTCCATTTGGACTTGGGATCGTATCCAGTTCATGAAACACCATTGCTCCCTCCCTCTTTCTTCCTAGACCAGTCTGCCCCAAGCTGATCTTCTACAACTTGTTTTGAGCTGTGAAATGGAGAAATTAAAAATAGAAAAGCCCAAGAGCTCATAATGAGTTTGATACTGATTTTAGTTACAGTAATGGAATGTTGGGGGTGGGTGGGGGATAGGTGAGAGGTGATTTTTCGTTGATCCCCCCTACACTGCCTGAAAATCTTCCCATGAGATTTGGAGGATACTCTGCAACAAGGTGCATGATACAGAAGGGGAATCAAAGGAAATCGTCTCTACCTTTCATGAGTCGGAGCATCTATTAGATTGCAGTAATTTCTGGAAATGGAAGCTGTCCTTCTGTTCTAAAGGGCAGCTCTGGATCCAGGCCAGTAATATAACTTGAATGAAGATGTGTAAGTCCACCCTTATTCTGTGTTTTGTAAAAAACAAACAAAACCCCCCACAATCAATAATGGATGGTGTGCATTTGAATTTGAAGCTGGCAGTACTTGGAGCCTGCACTTGCAGTGGTCTTGAGGGAGAGCCATGCTCCTGTGCAAAAATGTCAGCCGTGACTCGAAAACAACTGCTTCAGCTCAAACAAGAGGTATTTATGCTTGGAATGAAAGTAGCATTGTTGTCCCTTTTAATGAAGATGTATAGAAGGCACTTGCCATGTGTGAAATTGTTCAAAATGATGCAAGCTTTAAAATAGTGTTTAGGCAGCTGATATGTCAATGCATTTTCCTTTTTATGATATCTAAAACTTGTATTATTATTAATAATAATAATAATAATAATAATAATATATGTATACATATTAGCGGCCCAATGCATAAGTGTATATTTAGACAAGGGTAGCCTATGAAAACAAAATGGGATGGATCCGAAGATGGATCTTTCTTGCTCTAATGCAGGGGTCAGCAAACTTTTTCAGCAGGGTGCCGGTCCACTGTCCCTCAGACCTTGTGGTGGGCTGGACTATATTTGGGGGGGGGGATGATGCAAGAGCACCATGAGCCCCGGTGGCTGCTTACCTGTGTCTTGCGAGTGGCAGGGGCTGGCGGCGGCAGCAGAGGGATGATGAGCGGCACGTGAAAGGGCTCTGGAGAGGGGCTGCTTAAAATGGTGGCTGCTCAAGCGCTGCTGCTACAGGCACCAACAAAGCCCAGCCACCTTCCTCCTCTAGGCAGGGCGGGGAGAAGCCAGGAGGGAGGGAGGAGGAGGCGGCGTGGGAGGGAGAGAGAAAGAACGCACGTGCTGGCAATCCATGCGGTGATTCCTGGACCATACGCAGCCTGGATGCAGAATGCAGTTGGGCCTGATCTGGCCTGCGGGCCTTCATTTGCATGTCCATGCTCTAATGGAATTAATTTCTTCTGAATCAATGCCATTTTCTTTTAGGCACATCTCATTATCTTTGTGCAGCCCTCTTTAGGCTAATGATGAAATCCATTCATGCAACTAGGAGAGCAGACTCTGGATGAGTCCCAAAAAGTTGCCTAGGTTTGGTAGCCAATAATCGTTTCTAGAAGTCTGTCTGTCTCTGCTTTCTTGGTTGCTGTTCCACACAGAGAAAAAGTGTGGGTGTGTTTGCTGCCTAAGCAGGAGGATTTTATAGGGAGCAGTAGTAGGTGATACTTATTTTTGTAGCAACTCTAGTACTCTTTACCATTGATTCTGCATCCTAGCACAAGGCGTAGCCCAGTTCCATGGTAAACAAAGAACAAAGTGCCTCCCTGTGTAGACAGCCACTTTTATTATTGTTTTTGTTGTTAAATGTCAATCTTGTGGCAGAGTATACTAGAGGTTTTCCCAGTTGATTGTTAAAATTAAATTTTCTGGTCACCTAGTGACTGTGTGTGTGTATAATTCTACTTCATTTGGGGAAGCAGTTGCCATACCAATGTACTGGGACTGAATGACTAAAGAAAGCTCCAAAATGTGGATTCATTCACTCTGAACCTTCTCTCAATCTTAAAAAACAACAACATAGTTTGAGCTTCTGAAGAAGAGTAAAGAAGAAGCATATATTATGGCAGATGCCTTCAGAATTGCATTTGAGCAGCAGCTGATGCGGAGGAAGGACCAGGCTCTTGGACTTGCACAGATGAATAAGATCTGTAGAAAAGAAAAGAAACGATTCAACTGGAAAAACATAAAAGATGATGGTAATTTTCTCCATGCTGCATGATTCTCAGTGGTATTGAAAGTAGCCCAGAATTTGCAGTTTTTGTTTTGTATAAAACCTGTTCGAATAAACCTAAAACCTACTGTTTGACATCATACGTTTGCTGACCTGAATTTCATAGTAGCTAACCATGCTGCATGCAAACAGAGTAGCAAAGCAGTCCCTACTAAGAGAATTTAAGGCTGGTTCATGCATGTTAATTGCTTGATTACTGCTCATCTCATGAAGAGCAGTATTATCAGTGAGCCATCACAGATATCATCAAAGAGAGAACTTTTATATATCACCTCAAAACACAATGGTCTTGTTCAAACATCACAGCCAAAGTTCAAGATATCTTATTTCAAACCTTCTGAATCTCACTTATTCATTATCTGGGGAAAGGTCTTTTCAGGGAGACAGCTATGAAAAATTATGGAATAATCTCTCCAAACTGGTGGTGGTGGTGGTATTAAATTTGCTGGATTATGTCCAATAAAGTAAATAGGAAGCATTTTTCTGGCACATGTATAATTTGCATGTGGTGATATTCAAAAAGTGTGATCTTAAGATTGCAATCTGCTGCTTTAAAAAAATGAGTATTTTGAATGATGGGAGAGGATTCATCCACCAGTGAGTGAACTAAAGTAATAAACAGTTCATTTCCTTTTTGGAGTTCATATAATTTAATCCCAGTTTATTGCAATTTCTCCTCCCTCTTTCAAGCACCTGCATACATTTCTTCTCTTCTAACCCCTGTATTATTGCCTTTCTGGTGCTTATAGGATATTGGAGCTTAATAGTAGAGCAGGGGTAGCCAACCTTTGGAGCCCCAATCATCCCTGGCCTTTGGTTTTGCCAACTGGGATTGATGGGAGTCCGAGCCCAACAACGTTTGGAGGGCACCGCATTGGCTATCCCTGTAATAGACTATGAATAACAATTTTAGAATAAGGATTCAAAACGTGTTATCTAAGATCAGCATATTTTGGCCTTCATTACTAGCACTCCACTGTTCTCCGTTTATTCACTTTAACTGCAGAACATTTCGCTGTATTCATTTTGTTCCATCTGTGATGGTTATTATTTTGTCTATTGAAAGTATAGCAGTCATCACCAAAAGCATATGTACTTTTGGAAGCTGGTTTATAGATGTATGCCATTTATTATTGTTTGGTAACAGCCTCAGTTTTCCAGTGGTATATTTGTTTTAGGCTTAATTTCATTTGGACTTTAAAAAGGTGGTTGGTGTTTAGAATGTCTCAAAGATCAGGACTTAAATGTGAATGTTATTTTTCCTCTCAGGTGCTTTCACATTTCAAGGGAATAGGAAAAGCTTGGGACGAAAGTTGATGGGCATGCTTGCTTCCGGCACTGACAGCAAGAAAATAGAAGAATTGGATAACCCGCAGGAAATCATTAGGATGCTGATAGACTCGGTTGGTAACTTGTATGGCTTCATAGAGGGCATATTAATGGTGTTCTTTTATCTCTGTAAAAATAAATATACACTGTTTATTTTTATTTTTTATTGATTTTTACAGCTGAATGATAAGGAGGAAGCTTTGGCCCATCAAAGAAAAGTTAGTTATATGCTTGCTCGTGCCCTGGAAGAGAAAGAAGATAGTTTGCAGCAGAATAAGGAAAGTAAATTTTCAGAAGAACAACTTGCCCTTAGCAGTAATCAGTGCAAAAATGATTCAGAGCCCCCAAAGTCAGCTCTTCCTGTGTGTTCGAGTTGCCAGACGTGCAGTGCTCCAGATTGCTCCTGTTCTGTTTCCCACACATCTCCCGCCACAATGCTGAACTGTACGTCTAAAAGTTCTTGTTCCCCAACACCTGAAGAAAATTATGTGCATTCAACAGAGGAAGCAGCTGATCAAAACTGAAAATACTGACTGCTTTGCAGGGGAGGGTAGAGCCTGGGGGGGCGGGGAAATGACAGAGGCAACACACCTCTTTAATGCTCAAGACTGATTTAATATTTTTATGTGCTTGCGTGGATGGGCTTTCAATTGACTTCCAGGTCCTTCATCACTGTGATACATAGAAGTCAACATGCAGAAGTTCTTGCATGCCAACAGAGCCCCTGGTTTGGGCTGTAATCTTGTCATCATAATTCAGGGAACCTTTTTATTAGAGTGATTTTAAGCATTTTTCACCAATTAAATTAAATTAATTAAAATAATTGCAAAAAACAACTGAATGTAGATATTTGTAAATAGTTTGCTTGTACGTAATGCCTGTGTATTTTATGCTATGATGGAATTGGGGGCAGATATATTTTTGAAAGCACTATTTCACGACTGAATTAAAGAACTTCTATGCTATGCGAATGGTTACTGTAAGATAAAGAGATTCTGGGTTGTGTATTCACATACATAGGGACTAGATCATGCACCCCCAAACTCGGCCCTCCAGATGTTTTGAGACTACAATTCCCATCATCCCTGACCACTGGTCCTGTTAGCTAGGGGTGATGGGAGTTGTAGTCCCAAAATATCTGGAGGGCCGAGTTTGGGGATGCCTGGACTAGATCCACTAAAATCAATACTTTTAAGTCCATTAATTTCAGGGGTCAGTTCTGATGTATGGTTTAGCAAGTTGGGTACAACTTTTTTCTCTGCTGATCATAAATTAATGGATTCCCTGCTATTTTAAAAATTAAGTAATGTCATTTATAATTTAGCAGTGTGTCAGAACTATGGGCAGTATTCAACTAAATAAAAGTGCTAATGCAAGGCGGCGATTCCTCTCATGTACATCCCACTGCCCCCAAATTTACTCTGGAGGCTTGGGGAACCTTCAGAACAGATTGGGGGTGGGGGGGGGATATTTTGTTGTAAAGGATAAATTCTGTGCTGATAGAACAGTCTCCTTAGCACTCGTACATCCCTCATTTTGATATAGTCACATGTATTAAGGTGAACAAATCCCTCCCCCAATTGGGGAAGGGTAACATTTTTGCATGCTAGGGACTTTAAAGTGACCTTAATTTAAGATACTGGCTACAGTGTTAAATCAACCACACATTTAGATAACGAAACACATTTAGAACTTCAGAATGGATAAACCCAAAGCTTTTGGCAGTTGTACCAATCAGGTTTTTGAAGCCACTTTTCACCGTAAAAGCTGCTGCATGCTCCCTTGTACACAGCAGTCTTAATTTTGAAGCTAGATTTGTTTTCTTTTGGAGCCTAAAGCTCTGGTCTCTTGCTGCCATTTTAATCTGGACTAACAAGCCCATTTAGATTTAGGGAAAGCTCTTCGGCAGCAGCCAAATGTTGTGAACTAAACAAAATGTCTTGTTTGTCTTCACTCATTATTTGTATGTGCTGAGAGGATACAAAAGGGGGGGGGAGAACCCACCCAGAATAATACTCTTCTTATTGCTGGCGAGCGTGAAAACTTACAGAGGATTTCTCAAAAAAAGCAGGTGTCTGCATAAATTACTTGTTGTATAATGAAAAGCACATGGCGATGCTCTCCCTTTCAGGGCCCATCTGCTGCAAACTGTGATGCAACAACAGAAACAAAGGCCACCTTCTCACAAGCAGGAGCAACCTGTTCCTCCACTTAATCACTTCAGGCTGGGGGGAGGGAGGGGCCCATAATAGCCCTTCTACTTAACTGTTCTGCAATGTTTCTAAGGAGGGACACAGTCAGCCACATGCATCTGTAGTGGCACAGGATACTGCCAGAATATTAGTATTTTGCAGAAGGGATTTAAGTGCAGACTTGGTTATCATTCATAAGTCAAAATTCATAGAATCGTAGAGTTGGAAGGGACCCTGGGGTCATCTAGTCCCCCTTGCAGTGCAGGAATGCCAACTAAATGACAGATGGCCATCTAATGTCTTATTAAAAACCTCCAAGGAGGGAGAGTCCACCACCTCTTCTGGGAGTCTGTTTCCACTGCTAAACAGCTCTTACTGTCAGAAAGTTCTTTCAGCACTCAAGTGGGACAATTCCACTTTCTCCTAAATCATTTTGCATTTTTTGTTTAAAAAAATCCCTGCTCTGCACAGTCCCAGTTGCCTTAGATAAGCACTCCAGTAATCTAAACCCCTAATTTTCAGCTCCTGTACGTTATTACAACCTTCAGATTCCATATGGCCTAACACCTTCAGTTTATCAATATATGTTGATTTGCACTCTTTACTGTGCCCATTTAAAACATTTTTATTTAGGCAAGGCTATCCAAATGTTGATGTGTTTTACTGTTAATTTTAATTATTTTAAAATGTTTTAAACTGTTTACATGTTCTATTTATAATTTTAATATTTATTGTCTTTACGGCAATCAAACTATATAATTTTTGTTAAATACATAAATTCAAATTATTAACATATATTTGCTGGCAATTAAAACTGATTATGACCTTGAAATACTGCACTGTGCATCTTAAAAACAAAATTATGTTTTCTATTGCATGTGAGTGTAACCTGCAAACAGATGGTTTCTTCATTGTCTGATGTTATTTTACCAAAAGCCATTAAAAGCAAATATTTTCACAAGCTTTGACATAATTCTGACTATTAATTATATTATCAAGCCCGGAGGCTTAGGATGTGCTGCTGTAAACAAAAACAATTATTTGGGAGAAGTGGTTAAGTAATTAGGCATGACTCCCTTTCAACACTTCAGTCATACAGAAGTGCAAACAATTAAAGTCAAATATTAATGAATTATATTTACACTCCCAAGCTGAGAGTTTGCCTAAATATTCTGTAATATGGTATGTTGAAGAAAGTAATATTTGCTACAGTTCGTTCCAAACACAATGTATTTATTTAGAATTATGTTTTGCAGCACTGAATATAAGAGCCTGCTGGATCAGGCCAATGGCCCATCTAGTCTAGCATCCTGTTCTCAAAGTGGCCAACCAGATGCCTATGGGAAACACGCAAACAAGACCCAAGTATAACAGCATTCTGCCCACTTGTGATTCTTACCACCTGCTACTATTGAGACATACTCCCCCGAAAAGTGGACACAGAACATACATGGCTAGTAGCTCTTGATAACCTTAATCTCTGTGCATTTGTCTAATCATTTTTTTGTGGGAGCAAATTCCATAGTGCTATGTCCTAAATCTTCCAACATTCAGCTTAATTTGGGTGATCAAGGTAATTAATGGGGTGTGTCTTCAGCGTAGGAGGATAGCTATACAACAAAGATGCCAGGAATACCAATGTGAGCAGGAAGTAAAATAAGCCCGCAATTTATGTGCATTTAACTTGTGCACATTAAGCTTTATGTGTGGCAAAAAAAATAAAAAGGGGCGGGGTTCCAAGAAAAATGACTGTCAATTCCACCCACCATTGAACCCAATGTGTTTTGACTAGGCACGGTTTTGGCTTTAGGCATGGCAAGCCCCACGGAAATTGCGTGCTTACTTGCACCTCCTCATCTTAGTGGCTGCCTCAGAAAAAAGTCCACTCCTTAGCTATCAGGCTTATGCTGATATGAGGATAGTGATTAGGTTGCTTATGTTTTTAAGACGACACAGGGAAATGATGCATTTTGAATGACAGCTAATAAATGTAGTTATAAAACAAATATGTTTTCTATAGATCAGCAGCCACTTAAATAAAAGCCCAACTCTAATTTGCAAGGACGGCTGTGCTTTTGAGTAGTCAGCTATGGGTACTCAGCACATTCTCAAAGACACTTTCCCCTTTAAAAAAAAGGTCCATGCAATCCGCACTTTCTAATCGCTCCTGCTTTTCTTAAGAGCTTGAAGTTTCACCGCCGGATACCAAAGTCCATTTAAAAGATTAAAAAGGATCACAATAGGGGAGGGCAAGGACCTTGAAGGGAGGACAGTAGACGGAGGCGTCCTGTACTGCTGCTTTAATTACTGTAGAGTAACATTTCCCAAATTTGGCATCTCTACATAAAAATGAAGCCTATTCAAACGTGAAGCAAAACCAAGCGTCCTCTTCCCTTCTCCTTTTTTCAGTGCACCTTTACCTTTCAAACAGAGGAAATGCAAGTGGCTACTACCTCAATCAGGATGCCTAAGCACCACTTTTGACGCACCGACCCGCCGCCCGGGTCTGGGAGAATCACCCGAACACCTTTTGACTTGACCTCCGAAGCGCAGAGAAGGAGGAGGGAACAAAAACAGCCTAGCAACTGCGCAAGCGCACTTGGCTGCATCCCGGAGATTGGTAGCAGAAGACTTGAGGGAAGGCGGAGAGAGAGGGGCAGAGCGCGAGAGCAGCGCATGCGTACAGACGGAGACCTGAAGAAGAAAGAGAGGAGAGCAGCTCCCCCCCCCCCCACTTTCTCGGGAAAGACAAAAAAAAAAGTCTGCACGAAAGTCCCGCCGCGCTTCGCGGGGCTCGTCTTAAACTGGCGGGGGCGCCCATGAGGTGAGCGGTGTGTGTGTTGTTGCTTCCTGGTGTGGGGGGCGTGCCTGCTCCGGGTTTCGGCCTCTGAAGGGGGTCCGGCGCCCAATTATTATTATTTTGTCCCTCAGATGTGGGGGCGCGTGTGGTGTAAGGGCCTCCATTCCTCTCAGGTATTCTGTGACAACGAGGGACGCGGTTTGGGTTCCGGTGTGGACGAGGCATCTCTTCAAGCAATGCTCTGGCTGCTGCTCGCCACCCCACAGATTTCCCTCTCTCCCCGTTTGGGGGTCGGCGGAGGGCAGGAGCGAGGGGGGCTGAAGCGGTGGGTAGGAAAGACCTGCCTGCTCTACTGTCTTATAAAGGGAAGGATCGGCACCCCGGGCTGTCCTGCCCTTCCTGGGGCGAGCGAGTTGGTTCCTCTCTCTTCCTGCAACCCCATTCCTTGCTTGACATCTTCACGTTTGGTCGCCTCTCGGAAGAGTTTCAGGCTCCAGTTTCCGTCTGGCGCCTGGAGAGATTGGAAATCTCAACATTAACACCCCACCCCCATGGTTTCTCGCCCGCCCCGGTCTTGGTTGGAATAATCCCGTGCGATTATAAATAAATCTCCAGAAGTTTTGTCCGCCCCGATGTGCTTTTTATGGTTTGTGGAGCCATTGTAGTAAACAATCCGGAGCAGGAGGTTGAATCTGGCTCAAGGTTGAAATGCCAATATAGTGCAATAGAGTTCGCATGTGACGGTGTGTTTCCCCGCTCCTATATGTGAAGGAAGATAATCATGTGAGAAGTCAAGCTGACATGACGACACCATAGCGAGCGAGGGTGGGTTTGTTGCACCAAAATCTGTGCTTTTCCGTGTGCAGGGACCTT